>NC_083855.1:5442500-8337500 GCF_029169275.1 Apis cerana | reverse complement strand
ATAGAAATAGAACAATGTGCTGAATAAATCCCTTGCTCGCTCGAAAGGAGGAGAGGAATGAACGGTTCTCTCATCATTTGTCATCGAACTTCTCCGATCACACTCTACTCTCGACTCAGGACTCGACTTTAGCGACTCTTGTTAATGATACGATCACTTTCAAAATTAGCGGGGAGAGCAGCAAACAGCAAAGCACTTGGGCACGCATGCAAATAGACCCACATGCAAGTGAACTCGAAATATAATGTATAATATGCCTGTCTATCTATCGGCGGGGGATAGATAGGCAAACAAAATAGATAGATATATAAATAGATAGATAGATAAAATGGATCGTGTTGAAAATGTTATCGAACGACGGACATTCGTCGTTACCCCGGGCGATGTTACGGACTCTCTTGTCAACCGACGGTCGTCAACGAGTAGCACGTAAACGAACGATTTGTCGTAATCTTCGTACGACCTCGAGTATGCATCGAGATCCAACGAATTGCAGACGTTTCTACTTCTCTATCTTTACTTTTTTTCTTTTCTTTACTTTTTCATATTCTTATTATTTTTTTTGTTCGTCTCAATTTCGTTTTCTTTCTTTTTTTTTTGGAAGATTCGCAACAGCTCATCCACAATCCAATGGTAAAAATGCCGTCGTGTGTATACGATTGCAGATGAGTCGAGCGTAGCCGGCGATACATAACCGTAATCGATATATAAATGCAGAGTAAAGAGAAAGTACGAGAATAAAAAGTAGTCAATAAATTGGAATATGTAGTACGGAGGAAGAGGGAAAACTCACCGGATCTGGCGGGAGTCTGTAATCCGTGGATATTTCGCTGCTCGCACTGCGCTCTTCGGTCGACCTTTCCCAGTCCATCTCTTTTTTTAACGACTGCAAACGAACATCGGGCACACGTCAAAGTAATAATTGGATAGCTGTCGATGCTATTCGAAGAGAGTACGAACTTGTTCGCTCGTCGAGGCGAACTTCGCTCGAAATCATTACCATTTTATATTCTCGAGGAGGCGTGATTAATTTGATAAACAATTCAAAGATAGAGAGCGATGTATCGCGTAAACGAATAACGTTATCTGATCGAATAATTAAACGTGTTTACGTTTTTTAAAAATATCGAATATAAAGTAACTAATTGTCAAACTATTCTATTTATTGTATTAATTTATATGTAAGATTGATCGTGAAGAAAATTATCGCATTTTGAAAGGAAAGTTTGCAAAGCCAAACCAAGTACGTTATTTTTCGCATCAATCCAACAACAATTGCATTAAAAATTTCCTTTCTCGTGCAATTTTTTTTTTTCTTTCTTTACTTTCGTTCAACCACTGTGTACCATCACAAACCACCACAAAATTTCAATAATCAATATCTCTTTCCCTCAGGCGTAAAAAAATTTAAATTCCAAATTTAAAAAACCCTAAATTCGGCGATCTAAAAAGAGAGAAAAAAAAAAAATAAAAGAAAAAATAGGAGAAAAGAAAAGATACGGTACTTACAAGTGGAACTTGCTGGACTGGGGGTAACCCCGACGGGCCCGCGAGAGGCTCTGTACTGTGCGGGGACGGAAGCCGGCTCTGCGGTAAGTTCAACGGTAGCACACCAGGCGTGCTCCCGGTATTATTACTTAGACTCATATCCGAGGGTCCACTGTGGACCGAGATCGGGCTAAGGGAACCCCTCGTTTCCTCGAGGCTGGCGGCATCCTCGGAGTCCCTCCTGGGCCGATCGAGGGCCAACGGCCCTGGACAAGGGCTACCGGGTCCCGTGGGCGATGGCGGGCAATCCGTCATGTCTACCGCCTCTGTCGACTCGCTGCTGGGCAATTGGGCCACGTTCTGTTGAGTTTGCTCGCATTCTTTCACCCCACCACCCGATGGCAACCCCGCGCCACCGGACGACGACGTGTTTCCTTCCCTGTCTCTCTCTTTATTGCTCGCCTCCTTTATACTCTCGCGTTCACGGTGATGTTCTCGCGACGTCTCGCGCTGTATACCCTCGGATGTGCTCGTGTGTTGTTGTTGTTGTTGCTGCTGTTGTTGTTGCTGCTGCTGCTGTTGTTGTTGCTGCGGTTGCTGCTGTTGCTGCTGCTGCTGCTGCTGCTGCTGCTGCTGCTGCTGCTGCTCGTCCCTCGAAGCTACCGCCGCGTTGATGTTCGTCATATCCGCTAAACCCTTCACCTTGAGGCTCTCCGCTGTCTTGAGGAGGGCCGATAGCTGGCAGTACTCGACGTTTACCTCGCCTTTGTACATGAAGTCGACGAGGGTACGTAGCTCGGCGAAACGTACGTCCTTTAGGATGACTATGGGGTGGCGGTTCGGGTGGTCGAGGAATAGGGCCTGGAAGTAGCTGGAGCACGCGGAGAGGACTACCTTATGGGCACGTATCGAAGGTCCCTCCGTGCACGCCAGTGTCACGTCCACCAGCGACTCCGACTCCAGCAGTTGACTGAACACACCCAGCAAGTTGCTCTGATGATTGTTCCACCTCAGGCAGTAATGCTCACTTCCCATGTCTGAACTGCACCCCGCAACCCTGCTGCAGAAGAAACATTTGTACCGGCCCTACTATATCCTCCTTTCTTGCGCGGAGTCGCGTTCATCTTGCGCATATTTATTCTCTCTCTCCCTCTCTCTCTCTCGCTCTTTCTCTCCCACTCTCTCTCTCTCTCTTTCTCTCTCTATTTCTCGTTTCTGTTCTTTTTTCCCCGCGTTTTTCATGCGTTATTTCCTTTTATCTTTTCTCCTTTCTTTTCCGGTTTCTTTCTCGCGTCGCTCATTGTCGACCCGTGCTGCTCACTGCTTCGTCGTTGAAATATCAGAGGTTAGTTGCGGTTAGTCGCGTCGACACGTGCGGTTTTTTTTTTCTTACTTTTTTCCTTTTTGCACGTTCGAGAAACTGGGAAACTGCGCGTTTCCTTGAGCCAGGGGAGAGGCCAGTTAATTTTCGAAAGGAAACTGGACGATCGGTGAAGCTTTCCTTTTAATTTACACTAATTTATGCTAATTCTGTCAGTCGATCAACATCTGGATCTTCCGTTGCAATACACGATGTTACAAAAATACTCGTTACGTATATACGTGGCAAACAAGTAGGATCAGGATAGTTAAAAAAAAGAAAAAAAATAGGTTCTCCTCCGTTCCCTTACCTAAAAACCTTTACTCTTCTTTTTTCCTTTCTGAAAATAAACTTTATCAACTTGTCACGCGTAAGAATAATCGTGTTGAAAATCGCGTACAATTAGAATTGCGCGCTCTTTGTATAATATCTTAGATAGCGGATGCAAATAATTGGGCGATAAGAAGAATAAATATCGAGTCATTCCTCCTTCTCCTACGCGTATTCCTATGCACATGCACCTTCGAAAAATGTGATCACTTCGAAGAATTTACGTACAAAGAGGAAAAAAAAAAAATGCACACTACGGATCTCCTCTATTACATATTTCTCCTCTCCTTGACACCCCCCTTCCCCCTCCACCCTCCTCGAGCCTTATCCACTTGCCGCCGAAACGATCGAGCACCGTTACGCAACACGGACGATCGCGTGGGCATCGGCGGATGGGCATTAAATCACGTACCCGCCGTTCGGAAAAAATAAGCGTCTTTCGACGTCTAAATTGGAATCCTCTGTCGACTGTCGCGGAAAACGGCGCGTGTACGCGGACACCGTCGCTATCGCGATTTCCCGCGGCATAAATCAGCGGGCGCGGAAGCGCGAGGAACGCGGAGGAAGCATCGCCCCGTCTCGTGATCATCGCGAGATTTATTCGAGGCGAGGCGCGAACTCTCTCTCAGCGTCGTTCAATTCCGGACTGACGCTCGTGGAAGATGCACGGACCGATATCGGTTCACGATACCGGCCTAACCTTATCTCTCGTCGTTCCTCCAAGGCAACGAAGCTTATTTATTCGCCGCCTCGAAACCGCGAGCCTCGTGCACGCACGTGTCGCGGACATGTGCGTATAGCGGGCAGCGTACAGCACAGCGTGTTGCAGTAGGCAACGGTGTGCAACGCAGCGCTGGAGATAAGAATTTTTCATTATTCGATTATCGAAATTTTCGCTCTCGATTAAGGGGAAACGGTGATTCAACCTCGAAAGGGTTTTAGGACGAGGTTGCTTACGGTTGAAAGTGATAAGAGAAGGGATGAAAAAAAAAAAAAATAGGACATGAAAATATCGAATAAAGTTTGTTTACTTGGAAGCCGCGTTTTCTCGAGTAATTCATGCTTGAAAACTTATCGAGTAAGTACGTGTAAATTTGTTTATTTGCGAATCATCGATTCTAGAAGGTTGTTCTATACAGGAGTAAATATAATATAGTACGTGATAATATTCTTTTATTATATAAAGATAATAAATATAACACGTAGAATAGAAAAAAAAAATATATATATATATAGAAGTATAGGTGAAGGAGGTTCGATTTTCAATGTTGATTAATGAACAAGAATTCGAAATTTGTACATTTTATTACAAGTTTGATTCTTTCCTGAAAACGGATGATCTCTGAATAAATTTATTCCATTCCGCGTCTAATTTTCTTCTTCTTCTTTTTTCTTCTTCTTAATTCGTAGCGGGATCGACACGTATTGGGACACCTTGTATATGCAATTATTCGAGCCACGAAACCTGCGTGGACGCGCGTGTTCGCGTGATATATCGGCGGATGAATACGCGCGCGCTCGCGCTTGCGATGGCGTGCGCTAACGGCGAGCGATGCTCGCGTGATTCCCTTCAAGCCACGTGATAACGTTGCACACTGATAATAGATCGCGTATTATCGTAATAATAAGGAGAAAATAATATTTTTTACCAAATCACGGATCGTATTTGAATAATTCGACGAGCATCTCCTTGTTTCGAAGAAACGAAAGTTTCTTAATTAGGATCGATCTCTGATCTACCGTTATTGTAACGAGAATATGGAAAATACGTAAGAGTATCAGTTAAAGCGATTTCGTCTATCGACGCGCTTCGTTAAATTCACGAGGTTAGTTCGTCGAATAAATATTATTCTATAAATATTGTAAAACAAATTAATATTAACATCGATGTTTTTTCCGTGACACGAGCAAGCGAGTCGTAAGAAAAAATCTGATCTAATTTAATAATACAACAAACGTTCCCCAACTTGTACAAATATTATCCGATTCAAATTTTGAAATAAAACAATCTACCTTTATCTTATTATATAGTTATAAAATTTCTTCAAAAAATCAATTATAAATATTTATATCGTTCGAAGATGAAAGAAAAGTAGGACAGATTATTTACTCCAGATGTAGATCTAGATTTCTATTACAAGTTAATATTTATTTCAATTATTATTCGTCACGTTATCGATTGTCATTGCTAACCTAGCCTAACTTCCACGAGTGGGGGGAGAAAAAAAGAAATAGTAAAATATAGGAAAAAATTTCTAGAAACGAGCGCACTTCTCGTATTCCAAACACGATTCGGAAATCGCGATTTACCGCCGGTTTCTACAACTCTGGTGTAAAAAACGGAATATTCTTCGCGTGCTCCGGAAACTTGAGCGCGTTTTAATTAGAGCTTGCGGCTAAATTTGCCCGCCGGCTACTTCGAAAACTTTACCCGCGTGAAATCCGCCAGGAATCCGCTTACACGCGTGCTAACTCCCATGGAAAGAAACAAAAGAAACGATGACTTTGCTAATTTGAGCGCGGCCATCAGCTTGTACTTGGGTATTATATACGCGAAAAAATTATTTCGTTGAGCGAAACATCGCGTTTCCGGTTCCGCTTCTATCGAAGGATAAACGGCCTCCCTTCAGATAATTGATGATAATTTTTTTCAAAGGATCGGAAAGGATCGTACTTTTAATACAAAACCTTATATATGTACATCTTTTTGCAAAAATAACAATTTATTATCACCGTTAGAAATTCGGTAAATCATCCGATAGATTCGAAGAAAGATTTCGTTTCGTGTTATTTTTCTTATATACAATTCTTTTCTTTTTTTTTCTTTTACTCGAAATTAAAATTAAAATTTAATATCATATAATAAATACAATCGTATGTCAAATACGGTGTTTCCTGTCCACCATCGACGGTTTATTGTCCGTCTAAAATATAAAAGGAGCACGGTGTAATTACATTGATGATTTTCGAGACTGTATAACGTTCACTATCACCGGAAACCTTCGAAGTTGCGATGAATGCACAGCGACAACGTCATCGTTGAATACCGTGTGTGATTATTTAATCGAGACCGGTACAGTTCTTCGTCTCGTTCCATTTCGGTTGGTATGGTAATCGGAGGGGAAATAGTTGGAATTTTAGGGGTTGATTAGGTTTGCGATGCATCGAGGCTATGGACCAAGAGCGTTTTCGAATTCTGTTTAGGGCTGGGAGAGCTGGATAGAGATGTTAGTCGGTTAATTATATTTTGCTCTCATGGCTGGGCTAATATGTTGGTTGAAATTAATCATGATGAATACACGGATGAATTTAGGACGAGTTTTAAGTAATTTCCCGGTAATTAGAAAGTTCTCGATGGTTGGCCGAATAATACTCGATAATGAAGACATTTTATACCAAAATTTTCCATTATATGTATATACACATCTTCAAATCGATTAAACGAATAGAAAGTTGGTAACAATGGTAATTCGTATAATTTATTTAATATGGAAAAAAAATTGTTCATCGATACAATCACGATCGTGTATAATAATTTTTTGTTTTTATTAGATTCTCCTACTTTGTACCGGTATATTCGTTACGCGTAGAAAATTTGAAAATTGTTGAAAAGTCATAAACTGATTTTCACAAAATTGCACAAAAGGTGCAACTCCGATAAATATTTTATATTCAGCGAGATGAAACCAAAGAACGAACCCATTGTTTAATTCGATTCGTCACACTTTTCGGAACACGGCGTGCATGTTAAATTTATTTTTCAAGCTCGTCCTTAACACTGTCATACTTTCGGTGACAAATTGATTACCTAAGTGTCGTTTCGTTTCATTTCTCTCTCTCTCTCTCGATTCTCTTCGATTTCTTCTTATTTCCTTCTTTCTCTCGTTTCCCTAATTCCTTAATCTCGTCAACGCTTACTATATCAGGATCATAATCCTCGCAAAAAAAGAAAAAAGAAACGGAAATCTCGTTTCCCACAAATTTGCTCAAGAGACAAAGACACGCGAGCCGAGGGGCTAAGTTGAAAGTGTGAAAAACCGTGCCCTTTAATCAGAAGAAAAAAAAAAAAAATAGCAGAAACTGCACGTTTCTCGTAAATTAACACGATGCGTCCAGCTGACCTTTATCTCTGCCTCTCCCATATTTCGCAATCTCCCCGCTCTCGAATCTACAGTATCCCATCTCAGAGAAAAGGAAGAAAGAAAGAGAGAAAATTCATAATGATGATACGCGAGATAGAATTTCGATACGCTTCGATAAATTCTATCTATGAAATTAATATTAATACTCCGTAACGCGAGGAGAAAAAAGTAAAAGAGCAACTTTCAACCCAATTTTTTAACCCAAATTTACTTATCCTCTCTTTTGGAAAAAACGAAAGAAAAGGACGAACGTTCGAGAAGAGTGAACCGAAGAAAAGTTTCTCGAACCTAATAATTCTCGTTGATTTCACTTACGTTTTGCGGACGAGGGAGGGCGCGACGGAAAGGTCCCGTTTTCTTCGTCCCCCTCTCCCACGTTTTCGTCCCTTTCGCGGCTCTTTGTGCTCTTCGTTACATAAACCGAGGCGTGCATGCCGCCGTTATTTATGTCATTTCAGAGGTTTTCTTTGGGTCAATCCGTTTAGAACGGCGGGCACGCACGCGTGTACCGGCCACGCCGGGACTTAAACCGTGCAATCGGTTTAATGTTAAACAGTACAGCGGCCAGCTATACGCAATTAGATTATGCGCGCGCGATAAACCGCCGACTCTCTTCCTGTTCGCGAATCGGCTTTCACGAGGCGTACGCGCGCGCGCCGGCGAGCGGATTTTCGCGAGAACGGCCACGCGATCGGCTCGTCAGCTACGCTCGATACCGAGCGTCGTTCTCGTTCTTACGGGGACTCGCCTCCCCGATGATGCTCCGTTCGTATTCAGAGGATCGGGAGAATTTTCACGCGTAGGCGAGGAAGAAATTGGGGGATGAAAAATGGAAAAGAAAGTTTGTACGTGATAGGATAAACACAGGATTATTAAATTCAATTTGGTAATCAAGGGAAACGAAACGAAATGAATGTATTATTTGGTTTATATAGGCGAAGTTAGGTATTAAAGTAATATATCGTTTGATAAATTTTCAAGAGTATCATGGAAGTTTTAACATTGTTATGGGAGTTTGAGATGTTTTGATTTGTATCGAAATATCGTATTAGGGGGTGAAACAAAAATTGTTTAGGATAAATGGTGAAAATGGTTAGGATAAATTGGTTAGATTCAATGAAACGAATATTTATATATATATGTGTGTTTAATAACTCTTTCAAGCTGGCGAAAATTTCAATATTGTTATGAGGGCTCGAACGATGATCGAAGAAATTTTATTTCATACGTAGGTAAAATTGGGAGATAAAATACGTTTACGTAAAAAAAATTGAATGTAATAGAATGTAGGATAATTAATTTGTATTTGATTCAATTTAACATACGGCGAAAGTTCCAACACTGTTATGGAGACTCGAGCGATGTTCGATTCGTATATAAGGGATCGAGAGAATTTTGTTTGTATGTAGATACAATAGAATATTGTGTGTATGAATTAATCGAAGGATAAAAGTATTTACGTAAGAAAATTTTTATGTAATAGAATGATAAGCGTAGTTAATAATCGGGTTTATTTAATAATTAAAGGGAAATGAAATATATTTGGTTTATAAATAAAATTATAAATCAAAGAGAGATAGTGGTGTTTAATAGTTATTTTTAAATGGATTCCAAATTTTTTGGCAGTTTAATTATATAATTTCTTCGATATTATTAGTTCTATGATATTATATTATTTTTAAGCTTCTATAAATATCTCGAAACAAAGTATATATCTTTATTATTATGTTATAATAATTAAATTTCATGATATAGAAGAAAGTAATTATAATAGGAAATATATTTTTAGTATAACAGAACAAATGTTGAATAACATTCCAAGGTTCTGTATGGCTTTTTTCGATAACAAAATTTAATTTCTACTTTCATTTATTTGAAAGTATCAAATGACGTCCGATATTAATAATAATAATTGATAACAATCAAGTAAAATATTCAATCAATCAAGTAAGAGAGTATTCTATTTGAAGGAGGATTTTTTTGCTCCAAAATATATTTCATTCCTTTTTTTTCTTTTTATAAAGAAAATGAGACTTATTTAATCATTAACAAATTGTTTTTCCCTTTTTAATTCATCATTTTTAGAAATCATACGAAATTAGTAATAATTCGTATCAAGAGTTTGAGAAATGAAAATTATAATATAGTATTACATTCAAATCTTACCAAATAATATCACATTACAAATCAGAGTTATACATAATGTGATATAAAAGCACCGAATTAAGTTCTAGACTTAATAGAAAAGTGAAATTTAATTTCTCAGAGTTCTGTGTGCAATATAAACCGTTAAATTCTCAATCTGTGGATCGTGAAGTTGATTTTTTAACGAAATTAAATTTCACTTATGAAAATTAAAACTTTTACTAAAAAAAAAAAAAAAAAAAAAGAAAAATGTCTACATAAAACTATATAGATTCGTATGTTCTAAGAATCAATTATATAATCACATTAATGAATATAATTAAGAACATAATTACGACAAACAAAAATTAATTTTAACGTTTAATTCATTGTCCCAATAATTACTAATCGAATACCGTGTATTTACTTGTTCTCTGTTCGATCTGCGATTTTGGGATTTTGGTTTACACATTTAGATAATTGATAATTAGGGGTATCAATTTCACGTAATCGTTAGATAATCGATAATTGGATTATTTGAACAATCGAGGCATCCTAGTATGCTCAACGATCTATATAATTTAGTAAAGATAAATTTATAGCGTCACTTAAATTAATTAAGTGTCTACGCGACATAGAACTATCAGAAAGGGTTATTATTAAACGATTAAACAAGAAAGTGATAAATTTATCGTTGTGACTGAGCAACGAGTATTATTTTTATATGTACATATACATATACTTGATACATTGCAAAGTGAAATGAAATGAAATGGAAGTGAAAGGAGTTGAAAAATAAAATTGGAAAGTGTAATAATAGGTAGATTCCACATAACTAAGAGAAAAGTATAACTTTTTGATTGCCATAAAAAAAAAAATGTGGACATTAAATTTTTTTTTTTTTACGAATTCTTTGAAATTCAAGTAAGTATCTAAGTATTTTATTACATTTAGTTTGAGGACTTTTTATTGAGGAGAAATAGAGAAAATTAGAAAATAGAAAATTTTTCGTTATCACCTCGATAGAACATTAATAAATCTGGAAAATAAATCTGATGAAATTTGCAACTATATATTGCAAATTTGCATATATATATCACATTATTTATATTAAAAATAAATATTTATATACGTGAAAATAAATATTTAATCGTTATTGTATATCGAATGAATTTAAACGAGATATAAATTTTCAAACAATCATTACTATTATTCATCGAGTTATTATAAATTTATTCATATTTAAATTTATCGTTTTTTTCAGATTACAAAAATAAAAGATACAAATATTTATTAATTATGAAACTTCTATCAAGATAGTATTACGTTATTGAAAATGAAAGAGAATTAATTCAATCGGATGAAATTAACTTTCAGTAATTACAGCTTAATTACAGCTTATTATAATACATTCAAATTGTATCAAGATCTTCCCTTCCTCTTTTCTATTTTTATATTTAATTTAACGCGATAAATGAATATAAAATAAATCACGATGGTTAAAATTTAATTAACATTATTGCTTGTTAAATAATCTCTCTTCGTTCGCAAATGAAAATTTGTATAAACGCAACGTCATTGTTGTTAATCATCGAAATAATCATCTATCTCTAATCTCAAATTTAAATAAATTTGATAATAAAATCAAAGATAACGGATAACAGGGATGAATAATTTAATTAAAATAATTCTCGTATTTTCAACATTTCTATGACCTATGATTATATGTAACACAATTATCCATCCATTTCTTTAATTCTCCACGATTCTCTCGAAGTATCAATGTATTACAACCCACGATACAACGATCGATCCAACATTTTCAGGTAGCATCGTTTATAATGCATCGATATATAGAAGGAATATTTGTCACGATCATCGACGAACCTATTGTCAATTTGGAATTTGGCTCACGCAATAAAAACGATATATGTAAATACGTATATATTTAATTAAGACCGATAAAAGATGAGATTCGGCATACCGCTTGCCAATTATTTTTAAACATTGTATCCCGATCTGGCATCGTATTTCCAACACCTACATACCCTATACCATATTACGTATAGATCGTTGCTTCAGACTGCGCATGTGCGGTTTACATGTGTAACCAGATGACGCGATGCTCTACGTAAGTACATAAAGTAGTTAAGCTGAAAGAAAAGTTTTGAAAGTCACTACCGACCGTGTGAAATTGCGATACTTTTAACAAAGAGATTTATCCGAAATGAATCTTCTCTCTTCGATAAATTTTCTCGAAACGAATTTTCGAACAAAAATTAAATTGTTACGATAAACTTTATCTTTTATCGCGTATCAAATTCTCGATATCTTTGATACTTTAAGATCTAACAATAAAATATTACTACGATTACTTAATATCGCAAAAGATCGATCCATCTTTCGTCCCCTATAATCTCGTCCCTTCGATTCGATCGATTCGAAACCGTGTTCGAAACTTACACGGTCATCCGATCAATCCCATAAAATATGTATAAGAGTAACAAGACAACAACAACTAATTTCATTATCTCTAACAATAAATGGTCTTAATTATTCCACAGAACTGATCCTCGAAATGTAATTACCATTACCAACGTCAATAAGATTACCCGGTTTCCCTCGTTAAAAGAAACATTTTAATAACATAATGAAAACACGTAGCGCGGCGGCGCGCACGTGTACACAAACACGCGAAATTGTTCCCCGGCCAAAAAAGGATTAACGGAATAACGGGTGAGGCGAGTTAAACTGTTAAGTTATCAACTTAACGCGGCGTAACGGTGGCGCACAAATAAATTCTTAAACACAAAAACGAGAGTCACACCTCGTTTCGTTGGCGCGGATTTACATGTGTGTGTATGTGTGTGCGCGCGCGTGTGTGTATATATATATATATATATATACACAAGTGAAGTGGTGTTTCTCCTTCTTCTCTCTCTCTCTCTCTCTCTCTCTCCCTGTCCTCCCTCCCCCCTTTCTTTATTTTTATTTTTTCGTTAAAAAGTTGCAGAATTCCGGAATGAAATAAAACGATAAAAATTCGTGAAAGGCCAAACATGTATGTATGGTGGAAAATTGCTCGGCACGCTTTTTATACGTCACCGAAAGTTAAACTCGGCTTAATTGCCCCTTTTCATAACGCGCGATCGCGAAAGTGTTTCTCAACCCCCGCTGGATCGAAACATTTACAGTTTATTGTTATTTTTATAACCGTTCCCATTTAACTTTTCATTCGAATGTAATTCCGCGATTCATTCCCCCACTCCTTCTCCGCTGGAACGTGGAGCGCACGGGGCGATATTTTTAACCCCTCCACTCCTCCTCCCCTCCCCCCGGTTTTTCGCATGGGCGTCCATGTGTTGAAATTCGCGCGCCCGTCCGCGAAAATGCACGCAAATACGACCTGGTAAAATATCGTGGGGAGAGATAATAGTATTTTTCACGCGCCAAACGCTTCGTCAATGTTAACGCGCTATCTGCTCCTCATAAACGTTCCTCGTGGTGTGTGGGTTGTTTAAAAAAAAGAAGAAAAAATTGAGAGAAACGGTCTTCTTATCGAGAATAGCCTATATCAATTGTTTACTTTTTGTTTCTCTATTATTCTCTCTCTCTCACTCTCCCTTTTTACTTTCTTTAATTTTGTGATGATTAAATTGGCAACTGCCAAAAATTTATTATTCTGGAATAATAATTTTATCGTATTTTATCACATTGTTACATATATATATATATATATATATATATATATGTTAGAAGTATAGCTTTTATATAGCTTTTTGTAAATATAATTTATTAAGATTCTTCGCAATAGCGGGATGATTATTCAATGGAATAAAAAAAAAAAAAAAAAACATCGTGGAAAGAAGTAAATTAATGCAGGAAGAATGTATCTCAAATGCCGAATGATATTAAAATCGAAATAAATTAATACAATATCAAAGTATTATTAAATTCAATTGGAATTTAATGATAATAAATAAGTGGTAAATGGCAATAAATCAACTAACTTAAATGCTAAAGGTAATAGGTAATTCCTTTCCATTTTATTGCTCAGCAGTTGACAATTGTAAATTGCTTGCGGTAACATTAAAGTAAGAACGTGAAGTGCGATTAATATTTATATTTATGGGTAAATTTTGCCAATGAAGATGTACACGTTATAACGAGTTATCGATATTAAATTTATCAATACGATATATTCAATATCAAAAATCAATCACCGATTCGATACGATAATTTTCGATGATACCGTATTATTTTTCCTCTCGAATAAACTATATCTATATCCGTGATCAATTTCCGCGTGTCCTTTACTCGTGGAAGAGATTTTTTTTTTTTTTCAACTCCGTTGAAATCCATTTTGCACAGTTTGCAAAGTATCGGTAAATATTTGCAATTCCCCGTCAATTTAGCCGAATAGATATATCTATACAGAGATTTAACAAGGTGTGCGTTAAGTTGGTTCAATTCAATTTAAACGAAGCGACGCGTTGGTTGGAAGCGAGATTAATTGTAGGTGTGTATTTAATTTTATTTACAGTACGGAGAATTTCGCGTGCGGCCGATGTCTCTACGATAATCAGCGGCATTCTATTAATTAATTATCGTTATTAAACGCAAACGAGAAATATATAAAATTACACGCACAATTTGTTGTCACCATTCTCGTAATCATAATCAAACGCGATAAAACGTGACACGTGCAAACGTTAATGCGAAACGTTGTTCGGATTGATTTGCATTTTGTTACACAAAATGTTGATCCCGCGTTCAAATGACTTTTGACCCCGATAAAGCCGGTGAAAACGAAATGAAATTGTCCAAAAATTTTTATTACTTTGTTAAAGAAAAAAAAAAAAAAAGAAAGAGAGAAAGAGGGGAGAGACACGACGTTTTTCGATCTTTAAATTTATCAACATCTTTTTACAGAATGCGTGTAAATAAGAAATACGAATTTAATATTCGTAATTGGGCGCAGATTAGCGAGCTTTCACTTTGCGGCACGTGTACGAGTAAAAAAGTATTTTTCACGAGAAACTTGCAAAATAATATTTATGTTCCACGATGTCGAGTATCGACGAATTTCGGATAAACGGATAAGAATATTGTTGCGATATTTATATTAAGGTAAATAGTCTCCTGCGTTTAAATAATAAAATACGAAGAAAAACATTCTTTGGATTTCTTATCGCAAATACAAAAGACGTTATTAATTGTCGACACGTTGTGAACTTTTGCGTTATTTATAACGCAATTGTAGACACAACATTTAAGGCACTGTATTATTTAGCGAATCCGTGAAAAAAATATATCGAGCTTCGTATCGAGCTTTGATTAAAAATTTCGATTTCAGATTTTTATTATTATTTCAACAAATTCTTATACACAAATTTCGTCGTAGCCGAGAGAAAGAAATTTATTTCTTTCGAATTGAAATTCATTCAATACGATTTAATAGTCCGTTAATTATTTGTCTGTTAATTATTTTTAACAAATAGCCAATTAATAATAATATTGAGACAAAATCAAATTGAACAAATTGTTGTCTAATAGCGGATCAAAGGTTGAATAAAAATAAAAATAAAAATAAGAAAAGAATAGGATGCAATTTTATGCTAATTATAATACTTTGAACAGATGCAGAAACGTTAAACATCGAATACCAACATAATCAATACCGACTTCGAATAGTTAGCAACAAATTACGATTTCAGGTAGCGGAATTCGAGCCGCTTGGTATCAATTAACAAAATAATTCCCCTAAATTCGAGGCTTTGTTTCCGTGCTCCGCCACGATTATTTCGCATCGATTATCAACATTTACGATATTGGCGTAAATTTCCAAACTTATTCCACAATTTTCTTCGACGATCTGTACCGATCATGATTATATCGAGATAAAAAAAAAAAGAAAAAAGAAAAAGAAGAGAAAATAAAAAAGATAGATAAAAAACGATTAATTCGGAAGAGAGAAAGGGGAGCGGGGGAAGAAGAAAGACATCAATGCGGAGGATGATGATAATAATAAGGAAGATAATAAGATTTACGAAATATACGTGTATATGTGTTTAGGCGAATATGAAAATTAACGATAAGAATAAAATATTAAGCAATTGTTAAAGTAAAGAATTATTACTTTGTTATTTTTATTATTACATTTTATACTTTGTCAGAAAGTATAAATTTTTTTGATTCACGAATAAAATGCGATGATTTATTAGAGAGATAATTGAAAGTGAAAAACACATATTGATAAAAGGATTATTTGGGTAAACAAAAGGTTAAATAAATTATTTGAAAATTGAAGATATAAGATATATATATATATATATCAAAATTGTTTAAACAGTATCGATAATTCCAAGAGATAGAATTTAAATATTTATCGAATAATTATTAAGAAAAAAAATTCTTTATAATATAAACTAATGAAGAGAAATATATTTAAATAAATAAAAAAAAACTGGAACAAAATGCGAAATATCGGAAAGCGAAAGCAAACTCTCCGCCTCGTTATAAATCATGTATTAAATAAGCAATATAAATATTTAATTACATGATCAAATATTTAATTAAAGAACCATGAAATACTTTGCTATGAATTTACAAATCTTACTTACAAATTGTATTCATTAGAAATCAATTTTATCTGCATACATTATTGTGAGATTAAAATAACAATCATTATTTATAATTAATTGTGCGCGTATTAAACTTTAAGATAAAAAGAAACTTTTTTTTTTTTCAATTTGTCAACACCGCGTTATAAATTCACGATTCAATTTCATTAATATGTTAATCGAATGCAAATCTGTCCACGTTGTAATTTTATTTCGCATTTCGTAATAATTTGAATCGGGCTTTTTCAAAATTTAATACAATTTATCGAAATATCTTTTTATCTTTCCCCCCAAGATCAAAGTAACGATACTTTTCACCGTCGAATCGAATTCAATTCAAATTAATTCGGCAATTAACAAAGCAACAAAGTAAAAATCAAATTGATAAAATTGGCCTTGGAAATATTTTTCAAAATTTATGCTTCACCGTTGAAAACGATTATTACCTCTATATCTCTTCGTTCTTTATTCCTTTTCTCTGTTTTATACAGCTCCGCGGATTACAAAAGTCGGCGGAAATCATTTTCGAGAGCAAAAACTGTAAACTCTGCGCGGTCACGCTAATGGAATCAAACATGACAAAATAAATCTTATTTTATTAACCCTTTAAGCGGTGTTTTTTAAGTGCGTATAAGCCTTAAATGGTTGGTAGCGAGCGTGTAATGCGAGAAATTAATTGGTGGGAACTTCTATATTCCAAAAATTTGCGTTACTCGTTAATTTTTAATCACCACCATTAATACCTCGCGTAAATAATCCAAAGTAATAACAAAAATTTACATAAATTACGCTATTACGAGGGTTTGATAACTGTTAATTAAGAACTGAATTGTTTATTCAGAGGAAATAAGATTTGATGCGTTGGAAATAAAAGACAGTTTAACGTGAAACGAAATTACGTACGTTGATTTAAACGATTTACACGCTTTCGACCTTTTTCTCTTTTTTCCTTTAATTCTTCCAACGAATATTGTTTAATAATTCATTCGATGATACGAAGCCGTAATCATCGAGTTGCAAATTTCATTTCTGCCGTCATTAAAATTTTACAAATTACAAATGACCAAACTAGCTAAACGAATTCTATTTCACAACAGAAATTAGCACGCAAGTTTGCTTAAACTTTGAAGAAATTTGATTTTCCAAAAAGGGATTTGATAAATTAGAAGTCGACCGCGTCGTTAGTCAAGTCAATAATTAAAATTCTAGGAATAACAAACTAGCAATGAATTCTATTTCACAACATTCTGTGAAAAAGAATTTGATAAATCAGAAATTAATCGTATCGTTCTTTTCCAAAGAACAATTTATCCAAGGAAACAATCTCTCTCGAATGCCTCATATAAATTTTCATCATCGGTCGAAAACAATTCCTAATCGCTGATTAACTATGGCGTTAAAAATACTGCTCGTTTATCCACGTCGCGTTTTTCTGGCGAAATTACACGGAAGCGTGTCCGCGTTAACGCGCCTATCAATTTCACCCCAGCAACTTAATTATCCGTTAATAGTAAACTTAAAATCGCCGATAAAATATATCACCTGTTGTGGATAAATTATAGCGATATTCAGGTGTGCGCAATTATCAGGCACCAAGTTAAATCGTTTCATTATTTTAAAAAGGATACTCGTATTAAACTCGTATTTGACCAATAATCGACCAAGCAATCGAGTGAAAAATTTTGAAAAATGTTTGCCATAAGAAAAGTTTACTTGTTCAAATCATAGTTACCTTTCTACTTTTTTCAAATATTAAATTCGATTCGATCAAAAATAAATTAATATCGATCCTTAAAATTATCACGTCACAATATGCTCGCTACTGCGTACCTAAATATATGTATACGTGATGTCCTCAGTTTCTTCGCGCCGTTTATTAATATTCGTATTCGAACGATCATGCATATTGCAAAGAGTGATTAACTGCGTTACGCTCGTCATTTTTCTCCTTCTTCTTAATATTATATAAAATCAATGTAATCAAAGTGTTTCTCTTTTTAAATGGCAAATAACGAACGCATTATGAAGTGAAATTTTTAAATTCTTAAATTTCTACATCGATGTTTCTTTCCTTCCAATCATATCTCAATTTAAATCTATACACAATATACACGTGATTTACATTACCTTTCTGCGAATATTCTATACCACTATTTCAACGAAATATCTCGTCCAAGGATCGTCGGTTCTTCTCTCTCAAGAATCGATCGAAACGAGAGCGAATCATGCGAATGCGATGCGTATTAACGAAATGATTAACACGCACAAGACTAATTAACCAGAAGGCCAAGTTGGCCGCCGTTAAGGACGTGAATATTTTTCAAAATTATCCGGGATGATGTCAACGAGGAGAGCGGCGACGTGACGATAGATGAAATTCCGCGTGGTCGTCGGTGCGTCAAGACGCGAGTCGAAAACGATTTCGCGAACGTAACGAGACCCTGCGATAGAAAGGATTGCATGGCAATCATTCCATCGCAACGTCGTTTCTGCGTTTCCAGGAATTCTCCTGGTTTTCGCCCACCGCTCACCTTATCGTGCGCGCCACGTCTCGTGATGAGAAGTTGGCCGTTAAATTCTACCGTACGTTACTTTAACTACATTGAAATAACGAACCTATAATCTGTACCTATTATAAACACACGGGCTACGATGTACCGTTCCGCTTGCTTCCAATACCCTACGCCCTGCCGCGTGACACTTTTCAAGAAACGAAGAATGACGACTCTAATCTGTTAAGGGATTATTCAATTCGAAACGTATCTCACGAAAGAGGAATAATTCCACGTCTAATCTCGTTTCGAAATTTTGAGCAATGGAAGAGGAGATTGTAAAAAGAAGATAAAAGAGAGGCATCGATCGAATAGAAATAGAATCGATTTTAATAATATTGCCTTATTTTACGGAGAAACAACGAAGAGTCAATTTTTATCAACTTTGCAATTCACTTATTATACACATAATCTTATTATATTCGATCTAGCAGCAATCAAATTCTGCGATTTATAAAAATTTATAAACAAATTTCTAACAACGTATCCTCGATCTCGTGACCCGTATTCCACGCAAAACACTCCTCCTCTCGAATCTCTTCAGAGTTTCGTTCGAAAGTGAAGCGAAAGTGTATACAAGCGTATAATTTTCCATTCCGTCAGAAGCTAAGCGTGCGCTCCAAAACGTAAGAAAGAAAGAAAGAAAGAAAGAAAAGACGAAGGAGAACGGACACGTTGGACTCGCGAAACGCGGGGCGGATTAAAACGAAATTCGGTCGAAGAACGATACATGGAGAGGAGAGTCGTTAAGATCGAGGAGAAAATAACGGATTATTAACGGATGATCGCGTTAATAATTTTACGCTTTGTTTCTGGGAAGCGTAACTGGCTTTTGCGCTAAATATCGCGAGCACGATCGATCGTCGAGGCTATCTCGTGCACGTAATCGAGAGAAAGTCGCGGGAATAGGACGGGAAACAGCGCGAATCTCCGCGCGATTGTTACGAGGGCGATGTTCCAAATTTTTCTGACGCGTCAATGTGCGAATCTTTATTTCGAAAAATAATCCGATTCTCTCGTTCAGTCCTCTCTTCTGAGCTTCGATCAATTCTCGCTTATTTTACCAGCTTATTTGGCCATTACAAATGTATTTATCGTAATTAAGTATATTTAATGATGAATAGATGAGGCATTTAAAAATTTGTGATTCTTTTGTTTCTAAGTGTTCCTTCCTTGAGTCAAAGTTTTGGGTTAAAGGATTAAATTAGAGATATAAAATTTGATAGTATGATCGAATTTTGTACGCTAAAGGAGTGGTATAATTTTGTTACGATTTTATTATTCAATTTTTTTTCTCTATTTTCGTTTTATAATTTAGATTTAAAGACCGTTGGAATATAAGATTATTCGTTAGATAATTGATCGGTATTAATTCTAATTAGTGGTGAAGATCGTATCTCTGTTAATTCTAAATTAATTCATTATACGTGTGAAAATTCGTATCATAAAATTAGTTAGGAACGATTTATAAGCAAATAATTCAACTTTTTTCTTTCCAGTTAACATAACAATCTAACAGAAGAGGAATAAATTTAAAACAAATTGTCTGCAATCTCTGCAACTGATTATAATAACGTAAAAGGGCGTTGCTCCAATTTCGTTCTCTCGTTTTTTGAAGATGCGTATCTAACCTCGTTGCGTATCATATCGCCGCATACATTGAGTATCAAGCTACGTATAAATTGTATCCTGACAAATAACTGTAGGGACACGTATCAAGTGCATAGATCCTTAAGAAGAGTTAAGCATCAACGAGACACACGATGCTTCTTAAGACGTCGTTCGAAGAACGTATAATCCGATCTTCGACGTTTTATATAAATTGTAACGTAATTGAAACAGCGTTCAACAGGAAAAGGTTGAAACGAAAAATCATCCTTTAGAGCGCGATTAAATTTGAGAGAAATAAAAATTCTGGAAAATCTAAAACATTAAGAGAAAATTATATCGCGAACGATCGTTTCATTTTTACCGTCTTCATTTTCACAATCGAGTCGCCAACATTCTACAAGATATTAACTCTCATAACCATCAAACGGGAGGAATCATCCTCCACGACCAACAAGGCCCATCTCCTCCAGCCCGATTCCTCGCGCCAAGGATTATCAAGTACAAATTACACTTAATATTTCAATATTACCTCATCCGACAGAGTATTAGAGGCTCTCGACCGACTCTTTTAAACATCCAGCGAAGGGATCCAGCGAGAGGGAGGGGAAAAAAGGAAAAGAAAAGAGCTAAAAACCCGGCAGAAGCTCAGCCGAACAGCCTCGGTGAACTCGTGATCGAATCGAACGATTTTAAGGTGTCCCCTTTTAAGGGCAAAGAGCGGCGGTTCTCGCTCTCTTGAGGCAGAGAGAAAGAGAGTTTTCGCGAGGAACACGGAAGATTTCATGGGATAAGAGGTGTCTGCCTGCGCCCAGTCGTCGTCGTTAGCCGGTGGGTAACGACCGGCCTCTCTCCCACCCACGCTTAAATGCGAATCGAGTAGGAAATCCAGGCGGCGCGTGTGCAAGGGGGAAGGAAAGAGGAAGAGATGGACGTAGCCAGGCTCTCCAGGGGGGGAGAGAGAGAGAGAGAGAGCGAGGGAAAGCAAGAGGAAGCCGTTCTGGAAGGAGGCGAAGCGCGAAATGGAGGATTGTGGAAGGCGGAAAAAAGACGGAGAGGGAGACGGAGAGATGTAGAGACAGAGGATGGGGTAGCAAGTGGAGGGGGCGAGGGGTGAGCTAGGCGAAAATAACGATGGCTCGCCGTAAATCAGGCAAGGCGACGGTCACGGCTGCGGGAATCGGCTCGCAGAGAAAAAAGCTCGCTTGGTTACCAATGACTAATCCTCGTGGTAAGCTTTTTGCGAAGGCTTCCTTTTGCGCGCACGCCGCGCCCGTGATCGCCGGTGCTTATCGGCCGTTGCACGCCCGATGGAGGGAGAGAGAGGGGACAGAGGGGGAGGGGAGGAAAAAAGACTTGGTGGCTGGCGGCGGCGGCGTGAGCGTGGCCGTGGAAAAATTATTATTTTCGAGGTGGACGATGAAGCGACCGGGGAAGAAACGAACCTCTCTCGAGGTTCACCCGAGTTTCTTGTCGCCGGAATCGGTGATCCGTTGCGAGACGAGCGGTTCGAGTCGTTGCCAAGATAATCGAGAAGCTATAGCTTGGATTCTTGAATTTTAATTTTCCTTCGACATGTTCTATCTAGTTTTTTCTTCTCCTTTTTCTTCTCGTTTTTCAGCATACGTTGAAATAATTAGGGGGAGGGATGAGAAGTAATTATAAAATTTCGGAATTTACGCTCAGCAGAGGTTGTATATAATTGTTATTTCGTTCTCAGAATCGGTAAAAGGAGATCGTTTAAGGCGGATTGAATTTGATTGAGGATTAATAAGGGCGATAAGAGAAAATAATCAAAATGTGTGTAAAAATGTACGGTTAAATGTGCAGATAAAGAGGATAATTATAATTGGTCGGTTGAATGAATTTTGTGTAACTAAATCATGTTGTAAGATACGTGTTATTTTAAGAAACTGTAACGCAGAATGGTTGACAAATTGAACGATATTAATAACGCGGTGGTTCAATGTTGGCACAAGTAATTGAGCGAATGCGTTTGAGGTAACTGGAGGTAATGTTTTAAGATATGTGTTATTCTCAAAACTGTAAATTGTTATTGGTAACGTAAGATATTTGGCAGAGACAGCAAATTATATAAGTATCGCGTTCTGTTGGCACAGAAAATGTAAGATCCCTTGAATGAATCTCTGCAATGTTTTTGCTTTTAAGCTACGTTATCTCATAATCTTAAACGGATACAACGTAACGTAAAGAGTGACTCAAAAATAATGTTCATCCCATCTTACTCGATTTTAAGATAATACACAATTCACGCAGATTAACATCCCGTACAAAAAATCCCGCGATAGAGGCGGGATACTTAAACAAAATTAACATACTATCAAATATTATCGAAAAGAATCCCTTGAACCACTTAAACCAAAAAAAAAAAAAGGAAAAGAAAATAAACGAAAAATATATTTCCCTAAAAAGTTTCTCCCGTCTGATTAACCATCCGCCTTGCCACACGTTTTCGCGCGTTCCGTTACCAACATTTAATACCGCGTATCGATTTCGATGGCGATGAATGGGATCGAGAACGGCGCGTAATTCGGAGAAAGAGACAATTAGCGGGAAAAACGGAGCGCGAGAGAGGAAGACGGGGCGCACGCAGGAGGCGGAGGGGGGCGAGGCGGTGCGGTCCGCGAATGACATTTGAGAGCGGCGACGTAGAGCGGAAAACCGGGTGGGGAAAAACAAATCTACGGGTCGCGCGAATGACGTTTCAACGGTGCGGCCGACTGGAGCAATTACTAACGGAATATTGCAATCATTACGTCTCTATCTGCCGCGCTGTTCGGATCTCTGCCAACCGCGCTCGGCCCCCCGCCGCTTTCAAAAAAATGATCGGCCGGGGGTATCGGAGGGGTAGACAACCGCCTCGCCGTCGCAGATCGAAAATCATTCGCGGAACGCCGCCAATCAAACCGTTTCCACGTGAAACTTGATTTCAACTTCCCTCCGCCTCCGCGTGGCATCCTCGCCCGCCCTCCCCCAAACCACCCGCGCTACGCGAAACGACGACGACCACCACGACGAGCGGCCGGTAACGGATAGTTTGGTCGACGCGCGCCTCTATTCTTTTTTGCGTTCCGTCGGCTCCATTTGTTTCGCGATTTCGATACAACCGCGTTGTATACTCGATGGGAGCCGATAACCGGACGCCCGTCCACCGGTTCCGTTTGTTGCCGTATCCCGCGGTGTCGAGTGACGAGATTTTTTCCGATCGTTCTTTCCAATCGATTTTCCCCCCTCCCTCACTTTTTTTATATATTCGCGTATTAATTTTAGATTTCGGAATCGCCAGCGTTTGGAATCGAGGAACGGACGATTCGGGAGGATATGCATCTGCATAGGAAAGGATTCGGGAGAGGGTAAAAATGAGAATCGAGGTTGAGGAAATTTGTTGGTTCGTTTCGAATTGTTTGAGAATTTGGGAATTAGGATTTTTCGAGGGTTATTTGGGTATTGATTTCAGATTCGAAGGTGGAAAAATGCAGAAATGAGGTCGAGAAAATTGTTGATGCAATCTCGTTCCATCATAGAGATAAGACTTTTGAATTGGTTGTTTGGAAACGATTTTTCTACTTATACGTATACGTATTGAGTAATTATTTTCCTTTAGTAACGAAAAGGAAATCAATCAATCTTTCATGCGTGGAAGATATTTTCATATTAACTACTTTATTATGAATATAAATATATTTAAGTGTCTATAAGCAGAAACTTAAATGACTTCTCTAAACGGCATGAAAATGCTACAAATGCTAAGTATAAAAAAAGAATTCGTCGAACAAGAAGGCAAAAACAAAAGCAAATAATATTAAGTCATAAATTTTCTTCTCCTTACATAAAACAAATTGACTTTTCCTATAGCTTCGAGCCATTTCAACTAACATTATTATTAAGATTATATTTCTTTTACACTACACACGTTCTCTCTGCCTCTCATTCTTCCTAACGCCCGTTCACGCTATAATATATAAACTAAACCAAAAAAAAAAAATAATAATAAAAACAAACATCAACGAAAACACAAATAAGAAACAGCAGCTATTTTTTTTCCACACACGAGTTAAATGCAAGAAAATTACACGCAACATCCTTATATTATTATTACATTATAATTTACATTATTTTGACGAATTTTTAAAGGATTATTACACTATTGTAATACGTTTATAATAGATTTTGATTAAAAAAAATCACGAACGGATGGAAAATCCATAATGCAATAAGCACGAGATTGGAAAACGAGTAGAAAAAAAATCCTGTCCATAAAAATTCGCAACAATCGCGTATCCACGATACGACGAGGAAAAAAGATCTCGCGCGACGGCTGGTTGAAAAGCGCGCGAACGTCGGAGCAATGCCGATACAATGCGAGAGATTGCCGTGAAAATATCTAAATATCTATCGAGTCGGGACGAGTCGGTGTGTTTTCACGCTGTCGATCGGAACGTCGTTCATTTACTAAACGGCCGCGTTTTAAATGAACGATGTGTCTCAACGAATGGCCGCCTCTTATCTGCACCGATTATGATTACAAATCGATAACGGGCCGTAAGAATGTGAGTAGATGCACGTAGTACGAATCGCGTGTGCTTTCCGGTAAATCGTGAGAACGGCGATCTCTCGAATACAACGATACACGCCGTTTATCGGATATTCTCTTTTGTATCTCTCCCTCCTCTCCCCCCTTTTCCACGTCTCGTTACCCGATAATGATTTCTTATAGCTCGAAAAATCGTGGCTGGCTCGCCGGATCGAATCGTAGTTTATGCAAATGTCTGGCACCGTTCCCACGGTGATCCACGAGCATCGCGGTAACAATTCGATATTATCTTATCGAGTATCTATCGAAACGAGGAGACGTTTAAAAATATTTCGCTGGAATTTCATCGCATACGTCGCAATGCGTCTCTTCCTCCCGACGCAAAGACAAGTTTTCTTTTTTTTTTTTTTTTACGGCTTTACCGACTTTTGTTGCGTGAATTTTTAAATATCTATTTTCATTTTAATTTTTTTGTGTAACGGTTTCGCACATTCGGCTGCTTTTTGTTATGTTAATAGCCGTGGCATTTGTTGTATATACTTTTCTTTATTTGTTTTCTCGTTTATAAAGAAAAAGTGAATCGTAAATCGATTGAAACTTTATTAAGCTTATTTATGCGCCAATAAAATTATTATTTAACGCGTAACATACGAATGGAATGAAATGAATGAATACATATATATAAAATTTTTACTAATTATTAATAACTATAATTATCGTACAGATATCGTCACGAAAATGTGTTTTCTATAAAATTCTCTTATTTATCAATGGTTAATGACCTGAGCGTTCGTTGTTTCGAAAGAATTTCTTAATCAGTCCAGAAAATATACAAAATACCAGTGCGGTTCTCTTTCGTAACGGGCCGACGCTATTTTTGCGTTTCCACAAAACGCGTACCGGTTTATGCGGTTCGCGTTAACTCCGAAACGCATGATTTACATCGAGCGAGGAACGTGCCAACAGCTGATTCCCTGACACGCTTCTGTCTGAATCTATTAATGCGTAGGCATCGCGAATGACGCGAATGAGGGGCGCGCCTCATTCGATAAACCGTATCCGACTACGTCGTTCCCTCTCTCTCCTTGATTTCTTTCTTCTTCTCCTTCTTTTTTTTCCCCTCCCCGCTAAAATCTCGAAAACTTTCTCATAACCACGACGGGAAGAAGTTTCGTACTTTTTATCGGTCACTTCTTCGAGTTCTCGCGGGAATTTAATTTCTCGTTTTTTTCTTTTCCTCCTTCTTTCGAAGCGGCGAGGATGGAATGCGATTGAGAAGAACCGAAATTAGAACGGCAGTTGTAATTATCGCGCTCTTCATTTTGATAGAAAATCGTGTAAAAGTTTTTTTATACTCGATACGTGTTGAATACGATATTTCGTATTTAAAATTTAAAAGATTGGTTAAAATTAAATGAAATGATTTTTTTTGTCAAAATTTGGATTTGATGGTCTATTGTGAATTATATCGAAGAAACAAAAATATTATTTATTAGGAAATAAATAAATATAATTTAATAAAATTTATAATAAAAATATTAAGATTATTCAGAATATTCGTGAATTTTTCTTATGTACGTTTAAATATGGAAGAAGTCTAGTTACTAGAAATATAAATTTATAGTATTATTAATATCTACGCATATAAATTGATTCGAAATTGTAAAAATTGTATTCGAAGATTTTTTAATAAAAATGAAGAATTTGTTAAAATTAAGATCGACCTAAACTCGTACGTTTTCGTAGGACAAGTTTCCCCGATTCCGCGACGGCTAGTACGAAATGCTATATAACTTTCTCGACATCGAATTTCTCAACTCGACAAATACTATTTCGTATAATACGTAACACTCTGTGTCACCGTAAAAAGGGCAATACATATGTGATACTACAGCTGTACGAACAGTTTGTATCGTAACAGATTTTCCTGATTTATTCGGCCGCGTAGAAAGTGAATTCGCGGAGAGTGTATTCAAAGTTTTCGTATTCGTTTCCCAAATCGTTGCACCGCAACAACAATCGTGAGCGCGGTTTTCGAAACTGACGAATATGATTTCTAAACGCATCGTTACGATAGAATGTTATCTCGATCGACGTTAATATCGATTTTTTTTTTATATTACGTGATCAATAAGAAATAACTAAAATTTTCTAAAGAAAGTGATAAAATTTATATCATTACGAAGAAAATCTAGTCGTTTCAATTTTGTCGGGAAAATGATATTTTCTTTGGCTTTACTTTGTATAGACTGTGCTGCCAGCGATTCCTACCGAAGATCTTCAATGTCACGTACGCGTCGATAACGTGAAAATCCGCGTGGGGACGCGAAACGCGCGTGCGGCAGGCATGGACGCGGCAACTTCGTGGAAAATTCGCGGAACTTCCCGGAAAGCAATGAGTCGCGACAATTTCAACGCGTAACGATCGTTAAACGACCGTAGGGTACGTGCGTGTATGTGCGTAGGGCGAGACGGATGGACGCAATAAAGAGGCGAGCAACGGAGAAACGAGACGACGGAAAGACGCGGTGGAAGAGAGAAGGTTAATGTTGCAGCGAGATGGATAAAGAGAGAAAAAGTGCGCGACAGAGGCGGCATGTGTGAGAGAGAAACGGATAGAGAGACGGTCGACAGTGCGAGAAGGAAAGTGCTACAGCACGCGACCTTCACGAAACGTCAAACGTCTATGCTGTTTAGCATGCAGGGCCGTACGATTGAAAGAGGTTTACCCTACGCTCTCGTCCTGAATTATTTTTTTTTCCTCTTCCCCCCTACGACAACTAAACTATCGTTGTTGTTTACAAATTCGAGATTTACAATATTTTTCGAGTCGTAAGGAAAATTATATTTCCTCACGATATTAATTTCGTGCGGTAACGAAATGGCGAATGAGATTTCTGACAAACGAGAAATCATACGAGTTTTAGAAGATAACAACAGATGTTGATCGACTTTATCATTAACGGACAACTGGTCTCGCGTGTCAGTTAAAATTGAACTGATCGTGGGCGAGCACGAGTCACAGGAATTTCGAACTGTCAATAAACAGACGTTTCGCGAAGTGATTTCAAGATGCAGAGAAACGATGCGATAACATGACATGCGAGATCAATCGTTCGATTCTCGTGGTTCGAACGAGAATAATCTAGTTTATTCCCCGTGAAAATTCTTCTCTATTTGGCATTTAATTATTTCAATTTTTATTTTTATTTTTATTTTTTTTTTTTTGATCGCTCACCCAAAAAGCAATGCTCACCAATCGCCCACTTGACTGGCATCGTCCTCCAAAAATGTCGGCTTACTCTTCCGACGCACGTGTGATATTTTCGTCCCGCCGTTGGCGGCTCACGGAACACGCACTCTTTGCCTCACGTTTCGCTTCAACACCAATCGAGACTCGTTTCGGACAAATCACGGTCGCCTCGCGTTCTTTTCCTCGTTCGATCCAGCATGTTGTTCGTGATTCATTTTTTATACATAACATTCTTGTTTGCAACGAACAATAGTAAACTCACTCGTCGCGTGCTTGATTGCGCTGCCAAGTATAGGTTAGGTAGCTCGGTAGGTTAGAAAGCTTATAACATACTGCCAGCATTTCGGAAGCTGTCACCGCTGATATTTCTCTGGCTGTCGGTGCAAAATACATCATTGTTGCGTTGACGAAGTGTTTACGCTGTTTCACAATGCATATTGCCGACGCACTTCTCGATCTTTCACTCTCCGATCTTCGACACTTTGCTCGAATCGCGTCCCGGCCACGAAATTCCACGGGAATCTTCCTTTACGTCAATGCTCGTTTTAATCAGTGACACGATCGACCGACGTTGCTTTCACGAGTGCGTTTAACTTTTGTTTACTTTTCTTCATTCGAACACGCCATTCTGCCCCGATATACTTTTCCGATTGATTCGCGTCACGCTACATACGATCGGAATATGTATACTTTTTACCAATCGACGAATAATCGACGATGAAATATCGATAGTATCGCACACTGTCGAAACGATCGGTTACGTTATTCACTTTTCACTTGTCACGTGTCTTCATGTACCGATGCGCGGCGTAACGAATTTTCCCTGCCCAGCCTATCGCTCGTGCCAAAAACGTTTCGAATCGGTTTTCAGAGCGTTCAAAATGATTCACGCGTGTTAATTAGTGTGAACGATTTAATCGCGACCATATACGTCATAAACACTTTAGATTGAACGATGACACAGACAAAGAACGCTCGTATCAAAAAAAGTGAAAAACTTGCCGAATCATAAGACATCGTTCGCGTACGAATTCTTAAAAAATGATTGCCAAAAGTTAAACAGCACAAGGTCGATCAACGTCGAATGTGGTAGTGATACGTTGCAAGAAACGATTCACGATACACTGATGTACGCGCCACGGTAACTGTCAACCGTGGGATTTCACGTGTCTCGGGCGCGCTGTTCCTACGACAGAGACGTTCTCATGGCAAATCCAATGATCTGGTCGTGGATGCAAAGTGCGTGTTCCGTGTCCTGCCGTGTTTTTGTTTATTTTTTTTTCGCGGATCAGACGATGAGACAGAAGAAAATCGTAGCTGACGCGGTGCTCTTTATCCCTCTCTCTTTCGTTTCTTTTCTTTCCGTTTTTTCTACGAATATCGCTTGTGACAGCAAGCAGCAGCGGCGACAACAACAACAACAGTAGCAGTAGCAGCCAGTATCGTGAAATGTAACAGGAACGGGCACGAACGAGGAGAAAAAAACTTCTTCACACCCCCGATAAAGTGTTTCGTAGTAAAAATTAAAAAAAAAAAAAAAAAAAAGAAACGAGAAACGTGTAACACAGATCGCTGCCGATAATTTGCACGCACTTGGAGCCACGAATTCGTATGGACACTCGCATAGAAATATTTACCTTGCTACATGTAAAATGAATAGAGAGCCTGCCTGAATCGAACGAAGGAAGGCTCAACCGGCCCACTGTGACGTCGCCGGCCTACTGTCAGCTCAGCGCTCGCTCGGCCCCGCGGTCAACTAACCTACCGTGTTCGCCGCGCAGACTTTACCGACAAAATAAATCGATTCGGCACCGCCCACGCGCATAATTTATCCACGATAAATCCTAACTGATTGTATAACTATTTTACGTATAAATTTCATATTGATATCATAATTTTACAAATATCTAATGTCGTTTCAGTCGCTCACTTGACTAGCGTAGTAGTCAGGTGTGAAACGCTCACGCGCACAGCCACACATACAGAGACGGCGCACGTTTCCCTCGCAGATCTCGCGATTCGTAGAGCCATAGGCGTCGTTGGACCAAAAAAACTCTGTTCACTGTGTTAAGGGTGGGAGGTGAGACCATGTAAGAATATCAAATGCATTGACGTCTTACGCAGCAAGGAAGGTAATTATTTCGGATGTACTTTGTCACACGGTTGGCCTCGAAATTAGAAATTTCGTACAGTGTGAACTGGCGTAGCTCGAATTTACGTGCGCGATAGACAGAGAGAGTGGGAGAGAGGGAAAGAGAGAGTCAGAGGGAGAGAGAGTGAGATAGTGTGAGACAGAGAGAGATAGGGACAGCGCGTGTGCGTGTATATAAGAAGAAGAGAGATAGAGATTGAAAGATAAAGAGATGCATCGACGGAACAGATATTCTCATGCAATTCTGCCCCGATTTGTCACAGGTATTTTCCCCTTCTCTTTTCTTTTGTTACATCGCCTATGCGATGTCGACTCGAAGATACTTTTCTAAAATTTATATGCAGGTTTTGTTTTTCGTATTAAATTCGATAATTTTGTGGATTTTTGAACGCTATCAAAAAAATATTCTTTTTTTTTCCCCCTAACCTAATTCTCATTTCTTCAAATTCGTATCGAATAAAAATCTATTTTCTAACCTCTTTTAAAAATCCCTCTAATCATATTCATGAGAAAAAGAAATTTTTTTTTTTTTTTTGTATACAGGTATCAAGAAAAGAATTGAATAAAGCGTAATACTACGGAGAATCATATCAGAATTCCGAAGGGGCCTCGAATGCGCGACACGTGCGACTTCGAATTAGAAAAAGTAAACACGCGTTCGGCCAGGTGGCGCGGAATGTCGTTGCTACATCGATGAGCAGTTTTACGCGCACAGGTACTTACTTACATATATTTTTCGTGCAATATAGTTGTTACGATATGTATGACTATATAGATTCTTAGGTAATACTAATTGCGTCCGACTGTCGACTACATCCGTAAAGCTCGCGGCAGCCGCGTGCGTGTTCGAGAGGGCGCGCGCGCGCGCGTGTTTGCTAGCGAGCCAGCTCGCAAGATCACGCGTCTATATACGCACACGTGTACTTGCACACAGATGTACCGCTGCAGGGAATAATTTCATTGTAGCTACTTTAATGCGATCGTCGCCGATAAATTATTCCTAGGCTGATAGCTCGTGATCGCCGCTGTAAGAACCGGAATTTACTGCGAGTCGTGCCGACTCGGTTTAAACGCAAATCCATCGTGCAAATTGAATTGCCTCAATGTAAATAGTTTCTTCATCCGATGAAAGAAGGCCGAACAGTGGCACGTTAACACGCGTAATACTCCTTTGACTATTTTTTTAATGATGTTTCTCGATCGATGTCGATGCATTATTTTTTTCAATGTTTTTTTGCACATTGCTAAATATAGGTTAGAATGTCAAAATAATCGTATTTGGGATATATATATATATTTTTTTTTCTTAAATAACTTTTGAAGTGTTTAACAAATTGTATGTAGCCCGGGAGCTAGTTGTGCATAATTTTTCTTTTCAAATTTTTGTTATGTGTATATGTATATATTTGCATAAATTATAGCTACACTGTACTGAAGTCCATTTGATACGCCAACGCGAGAGAATCCGTGTGAATGGAATTACTTTGTTGCGATTTCCGTAGAATCACGCGAGTTTTTCCTTTATCGATCATCGTCGTTGTATGTCGAGACTTAGAATCCCGCGTTTGCGTAGACGCTACAACGTAGATACAAAATATCGAATACTGATGCTCGAAATATAACTTAAAATTTTACCTTTCTCGTGCAAAAGAATTTTAAATATAATAAATAAAACTAATTAAATTTTATATTCCTAAATTACGATTTAAGGAAAATGAACAGAATCGAATGTTATATATAAAAATGTCTCTATAAAATATCAATTTAATCTCGTTTTTTGTCTATCGTGAGATCTTTGCAAATCTACAATCAAATCGTACATTAAACATCTCCGCCTCCATAATTTCTCGCTATCCGCGGTTTTTCCTTGTCACGAGGAAAACGCAATCGTGCCACGTAGCCAACGTTAGTCCAGGAAAGCCACGCGCGTCTAGTACGGCTGTAGGTAGCAGAATGAAACGACGGTGTTGCGATGCGGTGGTGGAGCACTCGGAGAAATTGCACCGAAAAAAAAGAAGAAAAAAGAAAGAAAGAGAAAGAGAGAAAAGAAAAGAGAGATACACGTAGAAAGCGAGATAGAAAGAAGGGAGCGAGAACACGTCCAACCAGCTGCCTTGATACTTCATTATGGCTCCTGGTTTTTATGGTGACCCTCGTCGCACGGTGCTCACCGGGTATTTTCCCGCGTGATAAACGCGATTATTGTCTGCCGTTATTTGCAGATCGATCCGGTGTTACATGCGCGTCCACGTGCACGTTGTTTTTCATAGATCGTCCGCATCAGAGGGCAACGGTGGCAGAGGAGGGGCGAGATGGTTGGTTGAAATTGCGCGTCTACGCGTTCTTAGGTAACGCATTGCCCGTTGCGTGAACGGAACTGTTCTGTCGTGTCTGTGTGTCTGCCTAGTCACACAAGCCGCCTCGCCGTGTGCCAACCCGTGGCAATTGCTACACTTCGTCTCGCGCACCTTTATTTTTGCTTTGCGTGAGCGCAGGTGCCTCGTCGAGCACGTGACGTCGCTCTTGTGTATCTGCATCCACGTAGTACGCTATTAGGTAACGCGTCGATAGTGCGTGAATTGGATTTGCCGTCGTAACGCCTGCCTGCCGCCTACAGTACGTTTCATTGTCCGCGCTGCTACTAGCGGCGAGGCTGCACAAAAGTCGGTTTTCACACGGGCTCTCGACACAACACCCGGCCGCCCGTGTATACCCACGATAGAAAAACGTTTCGCTCGCCCGGAAGGACGTTTCGCCGTTTGAATTTTCACGGTACGCCGTGGTGTTCGCGCGCTTCGCTCATCTCCGGAAATAGGCGAGTTCTCTCTTGCGGATTCCTACCAGTAACGCGCTACCTCTGCGCGAATTTCGATGGGTTTAATTTGTCTTTGTATCGATATTTGTCGTTGGATTTCTTTTTCCTTTTTTATCGTGCTGTATAAATGTCGTTTCGAAACGATGTATCGTAAGTGGAAAATTTAATATTTGTGTTAGGGCAGATTTTTATATATTTTTTACGATTTCGACGCCTATTTTATTATTAGAACATGATCGCTTTAAAATTTAATACTTTTTTTAATTTAAAATTTTCTTCATTTAAAATTTATCATTTTTTTATTCATCGTGTAGAAAATTTTAAGACAGAACAATTGTTAATCGACCGATTTTAAGGATACATTGATAATACAGTATTTTTATTTAATGCTTTGCACGTATCATGTCGAAAGTACAATTCTCTGCATATTTATGTTGATACGTTGCAACGTATTTTTCACGAGCATCATTCACGATATAATATTTGAAAGAATTATAGAGTTGCAAATTCGATGAAATTTTGTGAAATTTTGATTAATGAAATTTCAACACTGCCTGACGATTATGATCGTTAGAGCTTGGCGTCAAGAAATAGTGCAGAAAGCGTTAATTGCAATCTCATGAAAGCATCCTTGGGTCAAACACGCCTATTTCTCATTAAAACAGGTATCTGTTCACGTATCTGCTTACACGTGTTCGCTTTTTTTTCGAGAATTAAATAAACAACTTTCAAATACAGTAGACACAATCATTTTACAGCTACGTATACAAAAATGAGAAGTGGCGATTAATCTGAGACCTTAGATGACCTATTAAAAATGCTTATTTTGAGATTGTGTAATAAGCACCTCGTGACATTTGCATCGACCAGTTGTTGTCATTGTGCCTGATAAAACAGAGAAACCTTTCATCTAGCGATAACGCGATCAATTTTTTTCTTTTTAAATACACTATTAAATTCACTAAATCTAAATTTTAACAAATAACGTAGGATATTTTATAGAGTCAAATATTTACAAATTTAAAACATTTATTTATTTAATACACTTATTATATAAACTAACCATTTAACCATTTGATTGCATCTCGTTTTAAAATAACACAAAGTATCATTTATTTTCCTTTCTGCTATCAATATTGATAATTCATTTTTATGCTAGACCCGTTTATTGGACCATTCAATTAATATTCTATCGCAAGAACCAGGCCGCCTTCTTCCTGTATCGTGTGATCTATGTCCGATAGCGACGATGTCTCACCACTTATTACCATAAATTTTTCTAGACTTTGTAAAAAATTGAAATTCAATGTTCCACTTCTTGTTCGTATAAATTTTATTATATTTCACATACTCTCTTCTAATCATTTTATTATTTAAAATTTTTTACTTTAATAATCAATTATTATTATTACTTTTTCGAAATATCATTCGAAACGAGATATTTTTCTTTCTTTCTTTCTTTTTTTTTTCAAACTAGAAGAGTATCTTTCGTCGATCGAAACTATATTAAGTTGGGCAAATTGTTTGTAACTGTCTGGCGACGATACTTCTCAATTAAAAATCCGCAGCCAAGGTGTCAAAACATTTTGCACGCCATTAATATAAAAGCGTGGCCGCGTTACACGCTCGCACACGCGCACGTGCCAACAAAGTTACTCTAATTAATGGTAGCACGTTCGGTATTGTATAATTCTGTTTACGGTGGTTGCTGGCCTCGTGCATACGTCATGCAGCATGCGCGTACCAATTTCTACGGCTGATTGTTAAGTTCCATTTATTGGAATGTAACACTCGAATGAATGCGCGACGGGTGAAAACGCTTTTTAATATGATGAATAATCTGTGTGCATTGCTGCACGCCGTTCGATAAACGCAATGTCATCAATCAGGGATACCAAACGGAATACTAATTTCCCAGACGATTTCAAAGATGCATGAACTGTTGAGGCAGTGAAGGGTTATGAGGTTAAATGAAACACTTTTTTTCCTCCTCCTTTTTTTTTCAACTCCTTTTTTTTTCGACTCTTTGTAGACGATTTTTCACATTGGATATATTATACTTGTAACACCTTTATGATTTTCTTCCGTTATTTTAATGAATACACGTAATGTAGGTAATTTATGTTTATTTTAACGAATAAGTACTTTTTTTTCATTAAAAAACATTTCGTGCGAAATTTTAAATAATGGTGGTAAAACACGTTGACCTAATTTATTTAAGTTTTTAACAGATTTAATTTGTGACGGTTGTTTCAAAACTTTTTTATCAGTTAGCATGTCATTGAATACATACTCACTCATATATATATATATTTCTGTTTTTAGAATGAAATTACACTATTTAGTAATAAATCGAAGAAAAAAGATTCGTAAATCATTTTTATATAAATATGTATTGGATGAAAAATTTAAAATAATTTGTTGACGCAAAATTATCGATCGTTACGATTAAAAAATGATCGAAACTCGTACAAATCAAGCATCTCCGCACTTTCAATTCCGCGCCCATTAAATCTTACAACTTGACTATCCCCAATACACCGCTATCTATCCCATTAAAATTAACAATGTAACAGAACAATGTGTGGTAACCATTTCCAATTGCCCCCATTGAATTCCAGAAGTTGAGCCCGATCGTTCTAATTGGGTTTGGCCTTTTCTTAGATAAACGATAGGCATGTCGAGCGATATCTTTCTGCATTGTTCGAATCGATTAAAAAAGAATTCCGCCACCTACGTAGCCGCGGTCACGTATAGCGCATATATAGCGCGGGTTTCAAGGCTATGTAAATTCTGAAATATCGACGTCCACAACATGGGAACGTCACCTCGGGTATCCCCCCGAAAAGACCGAAATTCTCCCCCTTTTTCCTCGACCCCGTAGCGGGCAAAGCGTTGCTACTTTCGGAACGGAGCCGAGATCGGGGGGAGTGGGAGAAGGGGGTTAGTTTCGAAGGGGACGTGTGTACCTGTCACGTCACAAAGCGTCGGGGTTCCAATCAAGCGTTAAGGGGAGACCACCGGGCGTCGTGGCATAGAATTTGCAACTATGCTAATAAGAGGCGAGCCGAACGGAGAGCTAATGGCTGCCGAGAGAAAAAGGACGAGCAAAAGTGCACACAATGAATTCGTGAGGTCGTGACGCGAGTGTAAGAGAGGGGGGAGGGGGAGGGAGGGACGGAGGACGAGAGACAAAGAGGGCCAGCCGAGGATGAAAGGGTGGAAGGGAGAAAGAGGATAGGGAGGACGGAGGGCGACCACGGATCAATCGTAGCCTTCCGTGTTCCCTGCCTCCCCTCGGTCGCTTTCCACCCCCTCGTCCCTGTTCCTGGCCCTTCCCCTTCGTTTGCCCCTTCACCTACCAGTCGACTTGCACCCCTGCAACTCTCCTCCACCTAACCCCACTCCATCTCGCCCGCCCTCCTCACCCCGCCGATACACCCTTCTCTCGCTGCAACTCTCAACCCTCTATCGTCGTACTTGCACCGACGTACACGCGTCGTTACGCAGGCCCAGACCTGTCGACCAGACACACAGTCTCTCTCTCTCTCTCTCTTCCTCCCTCTCTTCCTCTCGCCCTCCTTCTCTTTTTCCCTCGCTTAATCTCTATCTCTCTCTCTCTCGCTCGCTCGCGTCCTTCTTCCATCTCTTTCTTCCTTCCTTTCTTCCGACTCTCTTCCTGCCTACGGTTACTTCTTTACTTCCATTATTCCTCTTTCTCTCTTTTTCTTTTTCCCTTCTCTATTTTTCAGGCTGGTCTTTAGACGAAACTCGTAGTCGTAGCTTCGCCCTCGTCTCTTCCACCTCCCCTCGTCCTCCGCCCCCTCGTTTCACCCTCTTGTCATTTCGCGGCTGTCCTCCTCCCACGGCCACCCTTTTCTTCCCACCCACGTTGGAGGGCTAAGCGCGCCGCGCAGAGTAGGTCAGTGGCGTGAATGATCATCAGTATTCGCGCGGGTGTGTGAGTGCGTCCGACTACGCAGCCGCTCCTGCCCTCCTACCATTTCACGCGCACCCTCGCGTGTCCGCGAAAACCCAACAACGCTGTCCGCCCCGCTTACGAGATGATTTCTGATTTTACCCTCTCCCCACCTCTTTCCGCATTCACACGCGCGCGTATTTCCTTTATTATTGCGCGCCACCTGTTCTACCCTGTCCACTGATTTTTTCTTTTTCCTTCTTTCTTTTTTCTTTTTTTTCTTTTTTTCCCCCTCTTTGCGTTGAATATCGATCGCAGTTCGTTTATTTTCGACTCTGGATTTTGGATCTTCTGGATTAGATTAGGGCGGTGGGACGAAACGGGGCGATAAATTTTATTTGTAAAGAGGAAAATTCGGGAATTTTGTTCCCGAAAAGTTGGAGCGAAGAAGAGTGGAGAGGAGTAACGAAAATATGTGGGGGAGAGGCGAATCTGGACGACGATGAAATAATAGATTTTTGATACAGATTATTATTACGTAGTCAGATCAGCTGATTGCATAACTGTATCTCGTTCAGCCTGTCATATCCGAGCGAAGGATGTGTGCGCAGAATTGCACCGTGAATTGGACGAGTTTCACGGTCTCGACCTTGGGGCGGTTTAACTAGTTTTCACAACTTCTTGCGCACACAACGTTCCGCGAGATTATTTTTACTTCCTGGTTAAGTATACACATACGCATACGCTTCTGCATACACGTACACCTGGCTGAGATCGTAAAATAAGCAGACCGCGATCCGGCCACCTCTTTTTAATATAACTTTGTCTTTTTCTTCCATTCGTTCTTTTTCTTCTAGCGAATACACACGAATATTTTATTCCTCCCGCGAATAATTTTCAATAATTCGTATCGCTTGATATCCTACCTCGGAATTAATTTCTTCGTTCAAATTATAATCTACACGGATTCATATCACAAAAGTGAGTGTATATAAATAGAATCGATGAAACGAAATAGCATTTTTTTCATAGAAAAATTAGAAATCGTTACGATAATCTTTTCTTTTTCTTTTTTTTTCAACACTTCGCAAATATTGATTTCTAAAATAAGATGTTTACTTAGAAAAAAAAAAAAAAGAGAAATCGAAACAACTCAAGATCAACTCATTGGTTAATCCAAACAATTAATCACGAGTCGCCGGCTTCCGTTCGGTTTCCGTTTCACCGTTGACGTTTTCCAAACGCGTCAAAATGGTTAAATTTTCATGGAGCGATCGGCGACGCAACGCGGCGAGTTAAATCGTAATGTTTGAATGCGCGCGACCAGCTGTACCGCAACGTATTGTCGAATGCTGAAAGGCCAATTTGCCCGCGCTTTCGAGCCCCTGGTTGAAGTTTGCGCGCGTTTGTCTGTCAGCGGCGCATCTCGTGATTAAAAAAAAAAAAAAAAAGAAAAAGAGAGGAAAAAAAAGAGAGGAAAAAAATCGTAACGTTCGCTAATTGGAAAGGAACGCGAGACAAAAGGGAGGAAAAACCGTGGCAACGGGGAAGGGGCGCGTTAGTTTCGGTCCCGCGATCACGAGGCGCGAGGATTCGCGCGCCTGAGGAAGATGCATCGGATCACGTCTCCTTCTGAAAATAATCGTATCCGGCTATGTGAAGGTAATGGTTACGGATTAGGGCGCATAGGCGCGCGACTTGATTTCTTTTACGCCTCGAGTTCTCAATCTCTGTCCGTTGAGTTCATTGGATACGGTAATCGGTCTGGTCGATTTCCTTTTTTTTTTCACTCGCCTGACTGTTGAAAGAAAAATCGCTGATTGGAGGAAATCGAGCGGGTAAGGTTAGACGCTTTTTGCTCGAGATTTTTGAACCGTGTACAAGGAAGCGAGAAAGAAAGTTTTTAGTCAAGAGAAATATGTTATGCTTTTTTCCTTCAATGTCAATTAATCGGCGACTGACTATTCCGTTTCCTGATTTTAATTTCGAAAGTTAATGTGTTGATACATTTTACAAATATTTTATTTAATAGAAATTTATAAGAATGTATAAAAATTATGTATAAAAATGTATAAAAATCTAGTTATAAAATTTTTATATATAATTCTTATTTAATAAAAAGCGTTAAAAAATTTTCCCTCTAAAAGATCAAAAGGAATACGACTCATCGCTCCAATATATCAATATCTCGACTATAAAATATTTCCACGTAGAGTGAAGAAACGTTATTACCGCAATTGTTAAAAAATAATCGTTAGAAAATACACAAGAAGTTCGTAAGAAAACGTGTCTCGAAGAGGCCAAAAGGAAACATATTTTTTTCCCTCGGTGCCAGAAGCCCAATGGTGGTGGCTACATCGTCGAGTCGAGTTAGTTTATGGGGACCGGAGTCTACGTAGACATCTCACGATCTAACCTTACCCAACCTCCATCCCAGCCTTTCCTAGCTCTAGCCTAGCCTAGAGCTGTGTAGGAGAAGTGCACTCCACCACACTGCACGGACGTCTGCCTAGTATTGATCCTCGGCTCAGCTACTGGCTACCTTCACCCACTAATAATTCTTGTCAGTCTCTCACAGGCTCGACGATTCAGGCCCACCTTCGGATTCGTTTTTCCAAGACACGGGCGGAAAAAAATTTATGAAAGTCACCGATGGAAATGCTGCCTTTTACACCAGCAAACCATCATTCTCCACCGTTTTTCTAATTCCTTCGTCTTTTATTTTTTTATTTTATCGGTTTAAAAAATCGCTAGGAATATTATTTCTCGGGAATCGTGGTGCGTAATAAATATCGTAGATCGAATCGCGGTTTTACGTGGATGGAATGGATTAGTTAATCGTTTCGAGAGTGTATTTTAATTGGAGAATTTGGGAGTAGAAGTTTAATTATTTTAATTTGGAAGAAATTATCGAGAGTTTTCGAAGTTGTAGTATGAACTATTTTTTTAAAGAATAATTACAAGGATATGTTTCTTTTATCTTTTTACTTCTTCAATTCCAAAACGAATAAATATTTCGACAATATTTATCCTTCCTCGACAGAGTCAAGAATATATCTTCTTTTCGTTAATACTTTTTTCGATTTTTATTTCAACATTCCAAAATGAATCCAAAATCTTATTTATGTCATCGTCCAATCTTCCTCGAAAATATCGAAACAATAGCACGAGAAGTGGCGAAGCAAGAAAAGACAATTAAATATCTTTCCACGAACGAAGTTTTAAGTAGTCTTTCGCCTTCGTACATTTTCAACCACAGTTCCCGGTCGATTAGTTTCGATAATGATGGCTTTCGATATTTCGAAGACAAGGTAAGCAGCATCTGCTTTGAGTGGTGATTAGACGTCGAGGACAGCGACGAGGATGTTCCAGATTCGTCGTCATCGTCGTCGATAGACCCGCGCCCCTTAACGATGTTCTATGCTTTGCTGGATTCTATATCACGATGCTGCAAAATGTATGCCTCCTCGTGATAAACGGAGTCAACCCATCCACCGCCAACCTTCCCAACGATTTCCCCACTTTTCATCCTTTATATCTCTCACGTTTTACACCCACGAGGACTAATCATCCTCCCTCCCAGGATGGCTTTCCACACCTGCACAATTCACTAATCGAAGCGTGAATACTCTTGTTTTTCCTTGATTTCTCCTACTTTATCAAACTTTTTCTCCCATCTTTATTATTATTATTACAATAATTTCTGCCTACCTAACAATTATCTCTCAATTCCTTCAAAAAATCCCTCTCCAATATCTTAACTATCAACGAGCGTGTTCAAGAAATACGAAAGCGAATTATATAAACCCAAAAAAGAAAGAAATTCATCGCAACATTCACGATGGCCGTGAATTTAAACCGCGATCAAACCGTCCATCTCGGGGAGGACGTTTAAGAATCGAAGAGGAGAACCCTCTTCCCCCTCTCTCTCTCGTTGCGAATCGGATTCGCTTTCGGAGATCGTGTGCACGTGTGGCTGCTTATCGCATCCGACGAGCGGTTGCGCTCGACTAGACGTGAGCGGAACAGGGACGGCCATATACGGTGCACATATACGCACGTGCACGTACATATACGTATATATGTGTATATATATATATAAATATATATATATATATACGTATGTATATATATATGTACATATATATGCTCACACGCGGGCGTATATCCGGTGTGCGGTGGCAGCGTGTGCTGCACCGTCGAGAGAGAGTACAAACGGCTGAAAGCGAAACGTAAACAAACAGGTAGCTCTTCATCCAAACCAAATAGGCGGGGGAGTAAAACTGTGCGCGGCGCGTTGTCGGCAGTTGCCGGCTGCGAGAGCGCGGAAACTTTCTTCCCTTTGTTTCCCATTATATTTCCACATTACTTTTTTAAACGCCCCGTTAAATAGTAAGCGCCGCGAGTCTCGCGCGCAATTTTAGTCATTAGAACGAAAAACGGGTAAAGACAAAACGAGAAGGAGAGTGGGGAGGGGAGGGGGTGGGAATAAAAGGGACGCGTAAACAAGAGGGGGAAAAAGGGTGAAAAAGGAGGAAGGGGGGAGGGAGAAGGGGAAAAAAGAAAAGAAAAGGGAAGAAAAGGATTTCAATGCCGTGAAATTTCGCGTAGCCTGGTAATACCTGCTCGTTTGCATCCGTGTATTCTTACGCTCGTTTTGTTATTGCTACAGATAACGGGGCGCGATTTTGAAAATTATTAAAAATGGGTTGGTACGCATTGTACGTACGTAGGATTGTTCCGTCAAGGTTGGATTTCACGTGATGAAATTTGGAAACTGGCTGTAGGTCGGTGGGAAGTAAATGAATGATGTAATTTATGGTAACAATCGCTGATTAGTTTTAATTATTTTTATATTGCGTGGGAGATTAGGTTTCCCACAATGGTGCGGCACAGTCGGTTTTTATTACATTTTTGCGCGAGTTTGCGTATACCTTGAATGAATTTTCTTTCTTTTTCTTTTTTTATCGTAAACGTATACATCGAATTCGTATATAAAATTTTTGGAAAAATTTTAGTTCTCGAATCGGGGGGAAAAAAAAAAGAAAAATATCGTACCGATCTCGAATCGATCTGATCGTACGTCTCCTCTCAATTGTTCTCAATTTGAAGACGTGTATAAATTCCGATCGATCGTTCATCCACTATCAATCGAACATCGAATAAAAGATTTTTAAATCCTCATAAAACGATGGGAATATTGTTTCGATTGGAGGAGATAAATCGGGTTGGAAAAAGTGCGATTAAAGTGGGATGTTTTCGCAGGTCGAAGCTTCAGCTGATTTATGCGAATCGTTATAAGGTATGATTTAATACCTCGTTCTTCCTTCATCGTCCTTTCTCCCTTCTTTTCCTCCTTTTTCTCCCATTTTATTATTTCTCACCTTAAACGAATCTTATTTTCAAAATATCGTTCGACTCTGAAACAGACGTAGAAATTTTTAATGTTAATCGTCGAGGACATTTCTTCCCTCGGACCGACCGTTTCTTCTCTCCTACTTTTATCGTTGATTATCGTCGGTATTCGGAGATTGTGTTTAATTTAACGGGCCGGGAAATCAATTGAAGGAGTATCGTATAAATAACAGTGACGTTAATGCGACAGTAGATGTATTCGAATAAAAAGAATCTAATAACGAAACGACGTATGAAATTTAATTAAATCGTGGCAAAGATTCAGATATCTTTTTACGTGTAATATCAAACGTGATATATTCGTTTAAATAAAATGTAAATATTTTTATTCCCGTCGAACGTCCAATGTTTATGATTAATTATCGAATTTCAAAAAACTTAAAAATTCAAGAACGATTTAATTAAAGAGAGGGAGAAAGTTCCAAAATTTTGATAGAAAATTCTATTAACACCTTTTCGAGAATGGATTCGAGAGCAAAATAAAATCTCTCTATAAATAAACGCTATTATTATTTTAAATTTTAGAAAAACCTAATTAATCTCATTCACGATTCAACGTCTTGAAAATTATCAGCAAGCGTCTCCTGAATTTCGAATCCTTGGCATTCATCGAGCCCGATGACTGAGAACAACGCGATACGCCTTTGTCCCTCGTTAAAGAATTAAAGAGCGTGCAGTTTTGCATTGGGCGAGGAGGAACGACGAGCGCGAAACGACGACAATGAAAACGCTTCGACTCGCAACGGCAATTGTTCGCGGAATAATGTCCCGCTAAGATACAAAGAAAAACTGGTATCTGCAGTCGATTCCACGTAACGGCCAAGGTAAACGCGTGTTCAGTTTGCAAAAAGCACGAAAAGGGATTGCGCGTGGCTCGTCGATAATCGTACGACAACACTCTGTGTGTAATACGTGTGTGCTCTCCTTTTTTCGCCCCCTCTCTCTCTGACTCTTTTTCTTTTCTCACTTTGAGAAGTTAGAAAACGATATAATGAACATTCTTCTTCCCTTACGCGCCGTTTTTCCACATCGAAACCATCCTTTTACACTTGTGCCCCTTTCGCGTCTAAATCGGCGTTCCTCCTCGATTTTACCACCATCGATCAAAGCGATCCTCTCTCGTTTGAGTTCGAAAAAGGCCGCTCGAGTTACGCCGTGCCAATGAAAATATATATATATTCACGTAAATTATTTCAAGCTCGCACACCACCGCGTTAGAATCACTTTTCTTCCACCACGGTAGAAATTGTCCCTTTCTCCCTTCACGAAAGAAATATTCTTCGTGCGGATAAATTCCGTTCGCGTGCATATTCGCCGCGGATCGGTATCGATCCGGCATCGAAGCGGTATAGAAGAGTATAGATCGTTTATCGGTTAAGAAATTCTTCTTTGATATCTCGTACATATTCATCGATACGATTTGCAAAATACAAATACGGGATATACATGATAACGTGGAAAAACATGTTTCGCGGTAGCAGGTAAATAAATACTGTCCGTCCAGTTTTCTCCTTCACGTTTCACCTCGGCCACGTCCATTAACCGAATAACACGATTTATCATCACAAACGTCACGAGCCCCGCTCGCCCAACTCTACGTATTAATCGACGTAAAATCCTATTAAGTCGAAAGAAACTCTCTCGATTCGAGAACGTGTATACCATGTCGGTTGGTAGCACTGGTAAGGCCGGGTAAAAAGCAAGGGCGATCAATTTTGCGTCTTATTAGGTCTATAACACGAGGTATATAACAGGTAAGAAAAGAAATGGCAAGAAATATCACGATATCGACCGCAAGAACTATCGTTTACAAGGAGCACGGTACCGAGTGCGGTGGAAAGGAAACGAGAAGTCCTCCTCTCTCTTCGATTTTACGTGTCGACCAAGGTGAAGCCGCGCTGCGAGCGTGTGCGTGAGTTTACTCGGGAGTAAATGAGTAGGCCACGAAAGGTTATGAATCATCGCGCGAAACGAATTTCACGGCGAGCCACGGGGACGAAAAAGTCTGGCGCGAAAAAATTTATCCACGGGTTATGGAGATGACTCGGGGAACAGCTTTGGGGGAGAGAATTTATCGGGAAGAGGAGGAAGAGAAAAATTTCTTTCCCTCCACCGGCGGATTTCTTTTGCCCGCCTGATTCCAGATTCCGGATTTTAATATCGTTCAACCGGTGTAATTGAAGGACGATGGTTTTTACTTGTCAGTGAAACTTAACTTTGAGAAGAAATAGATCGTGTAAAATTTGGAATTTTTCAACTTCTTTTTGAGGAAATCTTTTTATAACCAAGGTTTTTCTTTTTGTAGTGGTGAAAGAATATATTGATACGATTTACTTGAAATCATCGTTTAAATGGTACAAGGGAAGGACGATGGTTATTATTTATCGATAAAACTATTTAACTTTCAAATGGATGATGCAAAATTTGAAATTTTTTGTTTTTTTTCAGGAATAGTAAAGATTTTTTTGTACATATTATTAACATATTGTTATACAATTTACTTGAAATTATTGTTTAACGATGTAAGCGAAGGACAGTGAAACTATTTAACTTTGAAATAGATCGTATCAAAAATTAAAATTTTTTTGAAAGTTCTTTTCGAGGAAATCTTTTTCTAATAAAAGTTTTTTGTAATAGTGAATGTATATATTAATACGATTTACTTGAAATTATCATTTAAATGGTGTAAAAAGCGAAGGAGGTTTTTACTTCTCAGTATTAGCTTTGGGATTTGGAATTCTTTTAGCAGAAGTTGAAAATAATTTTTTTAAGAATAGAGACGTAGTAGTAAAATTTTGTTATATTTTGTTATATTATGATTGACTTGAAATTCTATTAAAATTATCAATCGAATATATAATATACAATAATAATCGAATATGATAGATATACGACAATTTATAATAGAATTTTTATGAAATCGCTTATGGATATTTTATTCTCTAATTGGGGAATTAGAATCATAAAATATGAATCTTTCGATTCATAATTTCAATAACTTACATTGAAGTCTCATATCGAATTAATAATCCAATAACACTATTAAAATTAATGAGGTAATTATTAAAGACTATTCGAATTTAATTGTCAGCCTCGTAGAATTATTCGATCAATTTCCATAATTCATCGAGATATATTTTCCCAGTAATTTTTTTTCTTCTTTTTCTTTTTTACCGGATTAATATCGTTACATTGATATTTTTCACGGTAAATTTTTCGTGGATTCGGTCATGGACACGTCAAAAACGTTTCTTCCCCCCGCCTCCCCCTCCCTCCTCCTCTTCTGGTTAATTTTCAAGAACGAATTAAAGTCATTTCAGTTATCTCTATACACACGCGATTAACTTAATTTAACTTTATACAGAATAAAACTTTTCAAACTTCTGTAGCTTCAGTTCTTCGACTTAATATCGCTTAAGGCTTCCAGATATCCAAGGTAACCACTACCACCACCACCATCACGTTCGCAAAACTTCTGATGAAACTAGCCACAATGATCGCAAAAAAACATTCAATTCGCGAGACACGGTATTCAAAAATATTTCTTAAACAGCGTGAATCCACATTTGCCTGGAATTTCTCAAAAAAAAAATCCTCTGAATATCACGCATTTGCTAGAAAAAATAAAACAACTCAAAAATTACGATTTTACGAGAAAACGAATAATTTTAAACATCTGTAATTTTTACAAATTCTCACTTTTCTGGCATACTTGTTTATGTGCAAGAAAAAAAATCGATCGATGGTTAAAGAAGAGAATCGAACCGTGGCTCATCCTGTACGTGTTTACGCGTTTATATGTATATGTATATATATGCACGAAACATTTTCTGGGACTACGAATCTCGCTCGATGCGCTCTCGTCGGAGGAAGCGGTTGCTGACAACGCGATTCACGGAGTTCCATGGAAGTCGAGGCGGTGAAAGGAAAGATTGGAGAGCGAGGTTGGTGAGAACGGATGAGAACTCTGAAAGACGGAGCGAGAAGGAGAGGATCAGGGCGGTGTTGGTCGTGGCGATTCGTTGACGCAGGGCAAAGAAGTGGCTCATCGTCACGCTGTCTGCCATCTGCGTGCTACTGCCTCTTCAAATGACCGATCCGTACCGCTTCTGTTACGGGAACAGGCGCAACGATCGCGTGAAAGATCGCGCGAGAGATAGCGGAGAGGGGAAAGGGAGGTGGAAAAAAGAAGGAAATTTCTTCCGCGGGACGGAGAGGGGAGGGAATGTTCCTCGTCGCGTCGCGTCTGATCGATCCGAATCGTCGATTAGGCTCGATTCGCCTCCGTGTCCTTGTTATTTTATATTTCGAGCAATTAACGTAATAGGATAATAAAATGGGGCTCGCGAAGGGGGGAAATAACGGGATTAAATTCACAGATATTGGAATATCCGTGAATTTGTTAGCCAAACTCCGAGTCGGAATTTAAACATGCTTTATTTGGCTATCTTTAAATCGCGATTGCATTACTCATTATTACACCGTGACCATTGTTCATTCTATGGCCGTTGAATTAAGTTATGATGTTGTAAATGATATATAAACACTGTATAGAAGTGTATCACGATTGTATTAAAATTATTCGGGTAAATGTACGGGTAAATGTTGATATTGGCTGGTAATACATGTAATCGTATATAATTTCATAACAGTTGTTCCTGAATGTGTTGTGTCTATAGAAATTTCCGCGTTTTGGCGACCATTTTATTGTATCGCGTTCAATCCGCAATTTGTCCTCGATTTAATCGAAATTATCTATCATCCGTTCGTTCGTACGCATTGCGTTTTCTCGTATATATATTATATCGCCGAGGAATAATAAAAAGTTTGAAGTTTTTATGATAAATTACAGCGAATGAGCGGCTGGAAAGTTATGGTCTCATTATGGTAATCGGTATTCACGGTGTTACTCAAGTCTCGGGTCTATTTTTGCGTTCAAAAAAATCTATAAATACGGATAATGAATGGCGAACGTTCTATAGATATTCGATATTTATTGTGTAAATTATAAATTCGATTTGTATCATTATTTAACAATTCATGAAGAATGAATATTAATTGACCAATATTGATTTAGCAATTTTTCATTAAGATATTTAAACCTCACAAAAATTCTATAAAATTCTATATTTTCAATGGTTTTTAATACTCGACAGCATTTATAATTTTATTTTTATAATATTTAATAGAAATAATACAATTTTCTTGCGTGTGATTAACTTAACTCGGTTACATTTAATTCCGTATTAAACGTTGACAAAATTTCTCATGTAAATTTGTTTATTAAAATTCGAATAACGAATAAATTTCGAATCACGATGACAAATATTCATGATTCCTCTTCCCCAATCATTCTTTCCACACGCGAAACCCTTTTTTATTCAATCCTCATGATTCTTTAAACCCGCATCTGTATCATTATCGTTCACTATCGTGCTTATCAAATTTCTGATTAATTTCCCGCGACAATCATACCGTTTCGCCAAAATTGCGTTTGTAAACGCAATTCCGTGGAAATAATAATTCGTTACATTTATGCCGACGAAATTTCAGATATAATTCTCTTGCTCTCGTTTCCAAATATCGTTTCCAATCGTAATCAACGAGTCTTTCCAATCCAAACAATAGGTGAGCGTCTAGAAAAACTGTCTTTTCTAATAATTGAAAAACTTTTGGAGCTTTTCGAAAAAAATGTCACGAATTTACACTACGCTGCCCCAATATTCTATTCGATTATTCACAATAAAAAAAAATATTTCAAACAATATTTTCCGCGATATTTTCTCTTCTAACTCTAAATATTTTTCCCGAAAATCTTAATTTACAAGGAGACACATCTGCACGCGTCTATCCCGATCAAAATTAATAGTAAATTTATAATTGATCCATCTTGAAAGGATGGGATCAAAGACATTGAATCGTTCAAAATTCCCGCCAGAGGATCAATTCCCATCTCGAGTCATAACCAACCGAATCCGTTGATTTTCCATCGACTAGTCGATCCGTTCAAATTGAAAAGAAAAAAAAAAAGAACACAAGAAAAGAAAAAATTGATACAAAAGTGCGTGTTAATAAATCGCGTTTAATTGGCGATAGCAGGAAGGTTGAGCCTCCTCTCGGATATTATACGAGTCCTTGAAAAGACGAAGGGGAACCGAAGCTACGGTAAAAAGGCCCCGATCCGCGCCATTGATTCGAAACCGATGATTGCACACTGTATTCTCCGCTCCGCTGCTGCTGCGTACTTTCCCTACTCTGCGTTAACAACAATTCGGTGTTAATTATCTGATTGGTGATGTCCTCGAAGGCAAACGCCCGGGGGGCCGATGGACTCGTTCCATCGATTTCTGATACGCGCGTTCATTTCGATAATGTTTCGTTAATTAAATTAATTCATCTTCTAATTATCCGATCCACTTTTTGGCAGATCCGGAGGGATAATAATAAACGATGGAGGTTTCGTTCGCATCGTATGCCTCTTTTATAAATATATGTGTATGTGTGTGACGATTTGGGTGGATTTAGTTGGTTCAAAGAATAGTTCGGTGGTTTTGGTTCTAATGGTAAGACGACTGGATCCTTGTGTCCTTGCGTCGAGGTCTTTGAAGAAGATTGGAGAGGGTTGTTTTACATTTGATGCCGTGAGTGGTATTTTGAGTGAAATATTTTGCCCGAATGGGTATTTACTAAAACTTGGTAATTTCTGTTAAGCTTCCTAAAGCAAGGAACTTCTGAAACTCTAACACCGCGGCACGGACGAACAACTTTTAATCTTTTAACCGTTCAAGGGAATTCCCGTCTTATTCGGAAATAATTCGTGTATAAGGTGTATACAATAATTTTCCATCCTCTTTAAAAAATGGTCGTTCGATCAATTTCCTTTCCATCGATTGCTCATCCATCTTACGAAACCATCGAAATTAACGTCGGATAATACCGATAATATTAATATGTCGGATCGTCCCATGAATGATGCGATTTTTTTTCCTTCCTTTTTTTCCTTTGACAACAGAATTTAAAGCAGACGGAATCATCGCGATAAAAAAAAAGTGACGAGATACTTCAAATATGAAGAAGTTGATGAAAAAAAAAAAAAATGGCAAACAATTGAAGAAAATGTGGAAAAATACGTTGCTGATTAATTATCGACAGATATGCAGTTATTTGTACAATGTTCATCGAGTTCGTGCTAAATGAAATTCACCGATCCTCTTCATAATATGCTGTTCAAATAATAAAATTGATTCTAATATCGTATAAAATAATTATAAAACAAATAATATTCAATTCAACTCGATAACTTCTTATCGAAATATTTATTTTTACATTTCTCAAACAAACTAACTAAAGAAACTTAACTGCTCACATTGAAAAAAATCGAATCACTTACGATCGAGATGACGATTCTTACAGATATAAGAGCAAAGACGTACTAAAACTCGGACGTACTAAAAGTACCTCGAGTTTGAAAGTTTGAATCGTGTTTCCATAAATACGATCGACAATCGTATTTATGTGAATCGTACGCGATTTCTGTCTCGCAATTTCCTCAACTTTGCACAACCATCGAAGATCCTTCCGCGCCGTTTTTTTTTCGCAATCGATTCGTCTCGGTTTCGCGATTCTGTGACCTTCGATCGGATCGATACATTTTCTAGACACTGGTAGAACCGATTCGAATCGGCTCGATCCGACCAAAATTCTTGTAAAAAAGTAAAAAAATCCTTGTTTAAAATCGACTTTAATCGACTCCTTTCTTTCTTTCTGCCTTCATTAATTTCCAATAATTGGAAATTATTTATTGCAATATTGTCGAGATTTCCAGATTACATCCTTCAGAATCATCCTCATTTACATTGGGCAAATAAATAAATGATAAAAAGAAATCGAATAATTTTGCAATCGACGCCTTCCCTGATTCGACGAATGAAAGAGATATGGAATATCGTTTAAGACTTCCTTAAATAAATTTCGCTCGTGAAAAACTTTTTCCAAGCATACACACACACGATTATATACTTATAAAGTTAACCATCGAATCTCCACAAACGTGTATAATAAAAATGTCCACTATCAATTCCACTCCATTGTCCGTGGAAAAAAATGTACGGAAAAATCCTTCTTCTCGCGGGCCACGAAAGGAATTTCTGGGGAATGGTGGTCGTTCGCCACCAAAAATTGCAGCCAATTCGTCAAAATTTTCCAACACTCCCCCTCTTCCCTCCCTCCGCTTACACGGGTCATAGATCCGCGTCGAAAACCGAAGTTAATAGACAAAGCATGGGGGAAAGCATAAATTGTCCCTGCTACCGTCGAATTTCAATGGCCGTTAAAAAATATCGAAGGAATAAACCGATTTATGCACGAAACACCGGGATTTATAACATAAAATTCACTCCCCTTCCCCCTCCTCCCTGGGGGTTAAATATTACCCCCATGTATTCGCATGCATGAGTTATACCACTTCGGTTTCTACTTAGTTGCACCGCAAAAATTTTTGTTTTTTCCGTGTAACGGCGAGAGAGAGAGAGAGAGAGAGAGAGAGAGAGAGAGAGAGAGAGAGCGTTAAATACAAAAGGCTGATTTATAATTCCCGCTTTTTTCCTCTTTCTTTTCTCCTCTTTCTCTCGATGGAAATCGGGGTCGGTATTGAAACATTGGACGGCTCAATGGTAAATCCAATGGTTTCTTGGATTACGAGTTCATCCCTTGGCGCGTCGCTCGTCGATCATCTTTCGACCATTCGTTTCCATGCAATTCTCTGTCTGCTCTTTTTTTCCCACCCTCCCCCCAACCCCCGCATTTCCACAGGGTTATGACTCGGTTGTTTCGCGGCGAGAAATCACGTTTGAAGAGGTGGTAGGAGTTTCAACGGGGAGGGGAGGGACAGGGGATTAGCACATTTGCATGGAGGATCGTGCGTTTTTCGCGACTTTTTCAATTGTCAGTGTGGAACGCGCGTAGGGATTCTTGGATCCATGGTCGAAATGTCGTTGAATGAATGAGAATCGAGAGAGAATTTATCAGAGAGTGTCGGCGAGAGCTGTCATCCAGCTTTTATACACTTTATACGTATATTTTTTGAATATTTTCGCGTGTGAAACTAGTAAAATAAATTGACTCCCTTGGTAAATTTCATGATCTGTTATAAATAAATCAACTATTATCTCTCGATGGAATTTATATAATTATAATTTCACCTTGTAATTAATAATCCAAGTTAAAATTGAATCCTACAATGAATTAATTCTTTCATTTTTATTCTTCCAAAATGCCTCCTTTCAAAGATTTCTTACTTATTCTATGTATCTTACTTATTTTACAATTTCTTACTTGTTATTATTATTCTACTCCAAAATTTCTACATCAAAACGCCTTTCCATTTCAATTCAAACGGCGGAAGATCCACTCCGCTTCCGCTCCCTCGTCACTCCATCACTCGTCACTCCGTAATCCTTACCTGTTTGCACCGGTTATCCATCCGAGCGCGGACATCGAGACGACAATCTCTCTCTCTCTCTCTCTCTCTTCGAATTACCAGCAAACTCCCCATCTTCGAAGAGCGAGAGACTCGACCGTCCATCGATGTTCCAATTGTTCGGTCCCCAACGTGCAGAGGCCGGATCGAACCGACGCCGCATACCCACTTCCTCTTTTAGACTTTTCGCCCAACCGTCCTCCTCCCGAAGATCTTCCCTCCGGATTAAAGCTCGTGCGTGCGTGAAGACCGGTGAGAGAGCGGTGTAAAAAGAAAAAAAAAGAAAGAAAAGAAAAGAAAAGAAAGGAAGGTGGAGAAAGATGGGCGCGAAAGACTTCTCTCCTCCGGCCAGGCCCAGTTTTTGCGAGTTTTAGAACGCAAAAGATACCGGTACGTTAGTCGGCCTGCACGCAGAATGCCTTTTTCCACGCGGGATAATTATAATCGTTGGGAGCCGCGCGCTTAGGCCTCCGGAACGCATCCGCCAGCTGATGGAATTCTCCACGTCCGGAGGTTGGACTCCTTCTGCGACAAGAAGGAACACCGGTTGCAACAACAGTGGAATTTCGGTGTTCGTGGAGAAGTTTGCGGTGTTCGTGGTATTAGAATTGAAATACTTGGTAGAATTAAATTGTCGAGTTTCGGTTAAGCTTAACACGGTTTCTTTTTTTTATTATATTAATTTTAAGTGAAAAAAGAAAGGAAAGAAGAAAAGAAATATATGGAATTGTGGGAAGGAAATGACGAATGAATTAACGAAAATTGAAACGAAATTGAATAATTACTACTGCCACTAGGTTCTTTTAAAAAAGTTAGAAAATTTGATAGAAAAAAAGGAAAAACATCCTGTAGAATGCTTTTTCATTTCACTTTATTTTCTTCTTCCTCTATTTCGACGTAATGCTCGTAATCAATATGCTTTGTGTAATGTTAACCGAGAGATTGGTTTTATGTTTGAAGGTTTTTGTTTTAATGAAATTTGTGTACGTGAATTGAAAAATTCTTGGAAGGAAACGAAGGGATGAAATATTGTACTTTCGTGGAATATTTATTCCAGTGAAACGAATCGAAACGCGAACTTTTTTATTCGTAAATTAATTTTATTATTCCTCCTCTCTTTATAATAACAATCTATTATTATTATTATTATTATTATCGCTTAAAACGAGCCAATAATCTTATTTTCCCGTAAAAATCGTAGAATATTTAGCTCGTTAAGTCAAAAATATATTTTTTATATGTGTATATAAAAAAAAAAGAGAATCAGATCATTAAAGGATAATCTGTTTTCCACTTGGAAAATCAAAATCGAAGATTCTAACGTCAGATTTCAATAAAATATCGGATTCGAAAGTAGATTGCACGTCCTATTGCACGTTTCATTTGCACGAACCTAACGTTATTCGATCTTTGAATACTTAATGACGCGTCCTGTGGTAAAATTCTCCATTGAAGTAATGTCGCAAGATTCAATCGGAAAATTGGATTCATATTGACAGAGGGGGCATGAAAATTACCAAGAGAACTGCATTATCGATTAAAAAAGTCTTTTGTGCAACTTCAATGGGAAAGAAATCTCATTATGGAATCTCTTAATCGAAAAGTAAATTCTGCCTAAACCTTTCTAAAAACCGACTTCATCCGACCGTTAATACTTTAATGACGTACACATTGGCGCTACCAATATCTTTGATTTCGCGTAATAATAAGCTTTTTAAAGTGTATCGTTGTTTGTTCGTATAAACATGGAGACAGGAGGCAAAAAAAAGAAAAAGGAACGTTCTGTTAAAAACGATTTGTAACAAAATAAAACAGGTATCTACTTTGTGGAAAATTTCCAGACAATGAACGAACGAAGAAATCTGCTTTCGTAGTAATTTACAGAGGATGGAACGGAATGGTGGCGTTTATAGTAAAAGCAGAAAGGAAGAAAATTGTCCGACCGTCGAATAAAAAAAAAAAAATTAATGTTTCCAAGAAAATAACGAGAGGAAGAATATTTTATTACTATTTATTCTCGTATTAACCTTGACTCTCGTATATTTTCATCCATTGATTTGTTAAAATTGTCGATACCAATGTAATAGATCGATAGACGAATGAACAACGAATAACAGTTTTATGAATATCACGAAGGGAATCTTCTTTCTAATTATTTTTTTCTCTCTTAATGATATATAATCTACATTGTATACGATGGAAATGTTTGAACATCACGAAAAATTTTATTAATTAATTCTAAACTTTTGATAACATATAATTTATCCTGTCTGTGAAAGGAGAGAAGATTTCGCGATCATAGCTCGAAAAAGTTAATAATAAAGGCAACTGTTCCTTCTATCTTCGTAATGCATCAAACAATTAAGGAAAAGAAAAAGCCGTGGCCAGTTGTAAGAGGCAGAATAATTGTCACTGTTGCTCGCGGACGAACGTTTTGCATGGTGGATTATTAAAATTCCATACCTGTGGACGGACACGATTCAAGGTTTTCTTAGAAGAAACCTTGAACGTAATTCGTATAATTAACTCAAAGTGCGTCAACATCTTTTGAAACTCGACTATTTTCGGTACTGCGTAAACATCTCTCATTTGCATCCAGTCTCCACGTTTTCATTTAAAATAGTACAATTTTTTTTTCTTCTTGACCAAAAAGATGAATATCCGATTAATAATCGATGATATTTAATTTGCGTTCATGTTCTCGTAATCGCGAATAGATTACGAAAAGAATCGGATTGCGTGTCGATAAAATGATGAAAAATAAAAGAAAAAAAAAAAAAGAGGGAAAAAAAATTATCGAGAGCGGAAAATTCATTCATCGAGCAAAAGTCGATCGAAACTTTTTTTCTAATCTCGTTTCCTGTTCACTTGGCAACGAGAGTGTGTTGCATCGGAAGAAAGCATAATCGTATCGTGTCTGCACGCTAAATAGAACCATTCGTTGAGCATTAAACCCATCTGGCGTTATATTCTCGACAAGTTTGGCAACTGTTTTCACCCAGGTATCGATCACCAAGTTTGACCTGGCATGCCGAAACGATATGCGTCGAGGAACAATGCGGTAAAAGATTCATCACATGGAAATTTGAGAAAATTTCGTTGTCAACCGGAAATATTTATTTGCCGGATTGTTTTCGATTTTGATTTAATAAATGGAGGATATAATTATCCGAAACGGTGATATTTGGATAATAATTTCTTCGAACGGAAGAATTTTCTTTTTGAAAGTGTAATCTCATCGTTTTACTTATCATCGGTGAAGGAAAAACTTGTTTGACAAACATCGGTGAACGATTGATGTTGAATCAGAGAATCGATCTTGTAACTGTTTTTGTAATTGATAAATTTCCCTTGGCGAGACAAAATATTATGAACGTAATGCCATTGATACGCTTCGATAATGGATACCGATTATGTTAACAATTGTCCAGTGCTAATAATAACAGGCAAATTGGAGATTAATCAAGCGTGTAGATTCAGCTTTCCACCGTCCGTTGCTAAGATGCGTTACACGCATCGCGTTACGTATACCTGAATCTGGATTCAGCCAAAGTGATTGCTTAATTAATTTTCACCGGTACGGTTGGAGCATTTATCTTGTATCTAGATAAAACGACAGGCCGTGGTGCATTTTAATTAAGCCTCGAATTTATCGCACAGAGTTGGCCGCACATGACGTACCTGCCAATGAAATATTTTGTCAACATATTTATATATCTATATAAACGCGAACGCATTTAACAAATATTATTTTTCTTTTATTTTCAATTCTGAAAAAAAAGTTTTAATATCCCTTTATTAAAATATCTCTATTGATATTCTTTGTTAATAATTATGATTCAAAATGTAATAAATAAAACGGTCAGAGTGTTGTTACTCGATACGAGTTTTATTCAAACGAGTTTATAGACAGACATAAGTATATCTGATAAGAAGAATAATTCTTAATTAGAAGTTCTTATTTCCCAGAATATAAAATTGGAAATTCAGTAACTACGTGTTTTATACTCTTCGACAACTTCCTGCAATTCTACCCATTACGAAACACGAAACGTACTCTACACGAAGGTACGCCGGCCATATTGTAGACGTATAACATCTTCCATACAGCCTACATTTATTATTCTCCTAATTTCTCTTTCAAGAGATTTCCATTACTTAATATATTTACCGTCTAAATTACAAATTTAAAATTTCATAACGAAATAATATTAAAAACCTTCTTCAATTCTTATCGTCTTTCACAACGCATTATTCTTCCTTAAAGAAAGAAAAAAATTCATTATACTTACAAACACTCGTCTCTCGATCGGCTCAGGCGTTCACCAATTCTTCGATGTAATCATCATCGACGTAAAACTTTCTCATTGAGAAGCTGGAAGGAAAAAATATCTAAAATCCTCGCATGAGCTTCTTTCGAAGGAACGGGCACGGGCCGTTTTATTCTATCCGCACTGGTTAGTATACCTAAGTTAACGGTCGTGTCCTTCGACCACGCAGGAACCAGACCGCCTGGTTCGCCCTCGCAGGATCTCCCGTGTGTTCGTTTGGACACGCGATCCAATGCAGTCTGCGCCACGCCGATAGCCCGCTCCAAGGGGCCGCAAATGGAGGACCCGTTTCGCTATTTTCGCCGCTTCTCCTATCTCTAAGCCGCGATCGATTTTTTCCTCTTCTTCTTTCTTATTTCCTTCTTCTTTTTCTTCGTCTTCTTTTTCTAAGGAGGCGAAAGGAGAGAGCCGTTTGCTCCAGTTACGAAATGTTCCGAGGAAAGAGGCGCACGTTACGCGTGTTGCGTATATGCGTTTTATTATAACGTTACACCGCGTTAGGTGTGTTACCGACAGCGTCGTTATTATCCTTATTACCGGTGGACCGTGAGTCGGAAGAAATTACTGCACCGGGGGAAATTAGTTTGCACTTACGTACGCTGTTGTGTTATTATGTTACTTCATTACGTTGCGTTATTCTCGTATTATTATTAGTATTATTCTTTTGTTTTCTTTTTTTTTTAGAAAATTTTGGATTTTTCTTCTATTATTGGAGAGTCTTACGAATATATTAATTATGATTAATTTAATTTAGAAATTTTTAATGGATGTTTCGATGGAGTTTCGCTATTTCTGAGCAAATTATACTGTTGTGAAAGAAAACTAACACGACCAATGTGTATGTATGTGTATTATTTTCAGGAATACAATTATAATCTCAATGTTTGATATATTTATGTACGAAGGTACACATTAAAGGTTGCTAGGTCTTGCGACAGCAATTTGATAAGAACGAACAGATTTTAGGGTTGAAATGGTAGGTTTGAGAAGGATTTAACGATAGCATTGCTTTTTATACAATAAATACGTATAAATAAGGAATGATAATAAATAATAAGTAAGCAAGTACATGACTGAATTATATGATTAATATAAGTGAGCAACAATCGAAATAAAATTTTTTTTCTCCAACAATAAAATCGACCAGCGAAATTTTAACTTTAATTCCATTTGACGAGAATTATTTCCAATATCTATCGTATTATTTAACTTTTTAAACTTCGCGATATCATCCATTCTTATCGCATCCATCCCACTTCGATGGAACTGTCTCGTCGATTAACGGAACGCATTCACGCATACCGTTTCCAGCGAAATAGACGACGGAGGAACAGTGATGGACCAGGTTCGGCGCCATTCCATCTCTCACGCAACATTAGCTATTCAAACGCGATTCCGAAGAGTGTTCGAGCCGACATCGGGCTCGTAGTGTTTTGTTTTTAAAAAAGCACAGCCCCGTTTAACCGTTGCCCCGAGCTATCGACGTCCAGACTGTCTCAAAATCGTTTACCATCATCGGTTACACCTGCGGCGGCCATACTTCCTCCACCGGTGATCCTCTCTTTGGCTATCGAATTCTCGATCGAATTTTCAATCCAGCCAGAGAGTAAGAACGATTTTTAACGTTTCATTTTATAACTCGTCTTACAGATAATCTTACAATCTTGTGATTATATAAAGTTTCAATGTTGCACTGTAATATAAATTATAAACGATTCGTTAAATTGTAACAAAAATACAAACAACTTCATCTGAGCTTCGCTCAAATCTTTTTCCCCTTTTAAACCGTTTAATACGCTTATCCAATTTCTCCATGAAAACCGAGAAACTCTCGATTCTTTCAACCCCTTCCCCTCCCACCAAATTTCCCTGTCCACGAACCCGATCCCCCTCTCCCTTCACAGTCTCTCTCCCCACAACAAAAGAACCCATTGATCGAAGCGAAACATCGGTCAGCGAGAAAAACTTGCGAAAGAAGGAAAGGAAGAAGAAGGAAAACCAATAAAGCCCGTATGCCGGAGGTGGGAGAGGGACGGCGAGCGAAGGCAAGGAGCGAGAAGGAGGGTGGGACGCGGGAAAGGATGGGGCGAGAAGGAGAGGGATAAAAAAAAGAAAAGAGGTATATCCTCGTCGTGGGGTGGAAGGCAGGCAGGCAGGCAGGTAGGGCGAGCGTGCATGGCCGTGCGACTCATGCACGCTCGATTAAACGTGCATTCACGATCGATCAAAGGTCGATCGAAGTCGACCACGAGCTGAAAACAGTAGTCACGAGAGAAGCGAGAAGGCCTCGCCAACTATTTGCTCGCCTCTGTAAATACCTGGCTGCGGAACGGCGAACGAGGAGGTGGGCCCGCTTGGTTGGGGGGCTGTACACGCGCGCCCCGCGCCCTCCAACCTCCAGAGATACGGAGCACGCGAGTGCACGTACGTACGTGCATCGAGGAGGGCGGATATAATAATACTCGGCCCCCCTCCTCCCATTTTTACCTCCGTGGGCCCGGAATGCGGCCCATCGCGCCAATTTCCAACGGATTATCGCACCCGCGGACCGTGCGAACCAGGGATCGAGAGTGCTCGATCGATCGAGTGGCACACGATGGATTCCGGAAGTCCATCGGCAACCGCCGATTCCCTACGATCGTTAGATCGTACACCATCGAGGAGTGGATGGATCTCGTGTTTTACTTATCGTTCTACGACGTGAGATCTCGTATGCACTCCGATGTTTTCGAGGTTCGTGCATAAATGGAATGAGGAGCAGGCACGCTTGTAGCCCCGGCGGGAAAATTAAGACGGAGGAGGAGGAGGAGGAGAAAGATCGGGGAGAAGGTAATGACAGATTCTTCGGGAGTGAGAATAGGTTTTGGGATAGGTTCGTTGAAGTTAGAAAATGTATATAATGAAGGTGAACGAGAGAGAGAGAGATCGATTAATTAATTATCGTTACGCAAGGCAATGATTCGATGTATAAGAGCGACCGTGGAAATTGTTTCTTTTTCCTTTTTATGAGTTTTATGTTATCTTGCTTGAACGATTAATTACACTAGTTTTGGAAGTATTTTTCTTTGCTTTTTATATTTAAATTTTGACGGGAAGATTCGATTACAAGAAGATTCTACGTGCGTAATTTTTGTTGAGAATGAGGTAAAAAGTGCGTTTAGATCTAATGAAATTACACGCGATTTATTAGATAGTAGATCGGCAATTCAAAAACACGTTTCGTAAGAGGAAGTTTAATCGAAATACGCATGTATTACCAGCACGCAATTTTTGAATGTTGCTTGGTAATATTGTGGCGTGTTTACATAACACGGATTTGTCATTGCTTGTTTGACAGATTTAAATTCTTCGGACTCCTAACGTTATCTTTTTTTTTTTTTTATTTGAAAGATACATCACACTTTGGAAGTAGTTTCCGTCAACAGTGACCGTTGGATTTAAACATAGACGTGACTCATTGCACGTCAAGTTGAAGAGAATCGGTTAGAAATAATCATAGGTACACGATTTGCAACGATATTTGACGAAATATATTAACTATTTTAACGAATGAACTTTCTATTTTCAAATTTCGAAACAGATTTTCGATTTTTCGATTTCCTTTCAATTTGCATATACTCGTCCATTTCCAAATATTCAAATTTTCACAATCTCCTAATTCTTAAATATACGTAATTTTTTTTCCCGAATCACGAATCTAAAGTTCGTCATAATTCGACTTACGACTCTTCCAATCCTTCATCCCTCCAAAAATTTTCTTCATCCATTCTTTATTACTCGTCTCAAATTCTGCTTCGATCTTCCTCCCTATCGACCTCGTTCCCCGAAATGAAAGTCCATTAACCGAGAAAACGGCACGGCCGTTTCACAACGCGAAAATCCTTCACGCGACGCGAAGATAGACACGCACGATGCATCGATCGTCCACCATCGAAACAACCTTATTCCTTCTCTATCCAATATCCCTATCTCTCTTCCAACGTTAAGCACAAAATCCTTTCCTTGAAAGAAAGAAATAAAAAACAAAAAACCAAAAAAAAAAAAAGGAAAAACTTCAAAGCGAGAACGAAAACCAAAAGAAGCAAAAATAAAAAGGAGGGGAGGGGAAAGTAGAATCTTTTGAATCTTTTTCTCTGAATCACGGATATCGGTGATAATACACATACGTACACGTGGAATCCCTGGGGAGCGTTTAACGCGCTCGAAAATGACCCGGGGATCCAACGAGGAGGAGGAGGAGGAGGAGGAGAAGAAGGATCGTGGGCCAAAGAGGGTGAGGTGAGGCGACGCAGAGGGGGTGGTAGCCTCGGAACAGGAAACTGGAAAGGAAGAATCGATAAAAACAAGGAGAGGAAAAGGAAGAAGAGAAAAAGGAAGGAAAAAGAGGAAAAAGGAAAAAGATGGGTGGTTGGTCGGGTGCGGCGATAAAAAATTTATTCGACGATCGGCGGCGGTGGTGGTGTCGCGATCGTGGGGAAAAAACGGGGGAGGGGTTGAAAAAAGAGGAAAAGGAAGACGGATAGGCGGTGATACGCGGGAGCGTGCAGAGCGTGGACGAGGAGGGAGGGGTCGGAGAGAATCGGCGGAGAAATAATAATGTTGCGCCGTGGTGTGTGTAACGATATACGTACGTAACGATGTACGTTGGTCGATGTGTCGAGAATTCACGTGCAGGAGGAGAAGAGTGGTTGCACGCGTGCAACAACGCGTTGCGCAACCGCGTTACGGAGTGCACGCGTGATTACTAATTGCGACGAATCGGCCGATCTTATCGACGCCGGAAATGACCGTGTAGTAGCATCGTGTGTTGCGCCTATGCGGATTGATAGAGGAATGGAATGGAAGGAATGGAAGAAACGGAAGATACCACATAACTTCTCTGTCCTAAATAACTTTTCCATTGTTGTATCCGTGCTTGGAAGGTATTCAAAGGCGTGTTTCTTTTTTTTTCTTTCTTTTTTTTGTAGGAAGGACGTATTTTAAGAAATTGTGTTTAATTATTTTTTCTGTCTTTCTCTTTTGAATAAGTGTATGTATGATTGAATATTTTTGTTGTAATGATGATGATCTAACAAACGTAATACATGGTATAGCAACAACGGTACAAACAGTACGAAGAGTGGAAGGAGCCAAGTAGGCAATTAAAAAGTTTTTTTTTTTCTTGGAAATCGAGTTAAGATTTTCTGAAACGGAGAAAATATTTCCTCGAGATTTAATCGTTATTATCAATTTCTATGATCTTAATAATTTTTTTTGTATATCGGTTCTAATTATTACAGATTGGCAAATTCATTCTACAGGTATATCTTTCAACGAAACGGTATATTTCGTATTAAGATTTTACTCTGTTTGCGAATTTTTCGAGATAATTGCCAAATTTTGTTAAATTATATTCTATAAAAAGAGTAAGTAACGTAATTTGTTCCCTTTTTCAATACGCTGCACCGCGTATTTATTTCGCCCAATTTTACAGTTCCATCCTTCCCCTTTGCAAATTTTCCGCGATATCCCCACTCCTTCTTCCCGATCGCGGCGATGCGGACGAATAAGGGAAGGAGGCAGAAAATTGAATCGAGAATACGAGGGGTTAATACCCTGACCCCGTCGCCGATTCTTGTCGAATTTATTTAATTGATGAAACGCTGAATGGGAACTGTGTTTGGTCAAATGATTTGCTTCTATTTCCCCTCGTAATGGGAACTTCGATTCCTCGGTGTAAATTGAGTCTCTCTCTCTCTCTCTCTTCCTCCCTCCCTCCCTCCCTCACCCTCCCCTATCTCTCGATCGGACGTAACCTGTTTCTAAATGAACGAACCGCTCGGATTTTTGATCGGACCTGATGGAACCGATTTTGTGCTCGAAACTTGTTTTTAAATCGCGCGTTATATATATATATATATGAAACAGTTTACGGAGGGCGGTGTTTTTGTGCCGGGCATTCGGTTTAAAAACTTTTTCATTCGTTTATCCACATATTTATATGTCGATTATTCTTTTATATCGGCTATTTCAATCTTCATCGTCGGATTTAACTTGCTTTACGAATCCTTCACGATTAACAGACGAGTAACAGAGAGTTACAGAGAAATTGTTGTTTATCGAACGGACGGGTAGAGAGAAATTGATAAGAGTCGAGATTTTTCTTATTTTTTTCGAAATTCCTCTTCCGAAAAAATTTTGATTGGGATATCGCGGGATGATAGTAATATACTTTAAAAGATCTCGAAGGAACGCTGCGTATTCAACGTGAATAATAATAATAATAATAATAATAAGTCTCTAGCATTAAATCTTCCTCTTTTGCAGTTCCACCATTCCTTTTTTATTTTACTCGCATCCCTTCCTTCATCCCTATTCCTTTTTTTCGTCTCAATCGCACAACGAGTCCCCTAACCTACCTAAATCCTAAAAAAACTCCTCTAAACATAAATACAAAGCATAGATCCGATCTTAAATTTCATCGATTCATTCGAAACAAAGTTCCATTCTCGAAACTTCGACTCGGATGAAAAAAAAAAAAAACTCCAAAATGGCTGAAGAAAAAGAAAAAAAAAAGAAGAAAAACAAACTTAAGAGACGTACAATCCGAGGAAGAATCGTAACGAAACTCAATTACCGCTTCTACCGGTAATTCCCCCGTTCCTCAAATATCGTCCCTCCTCCCCCGACCCACGCTTACGCGGCACGGATGCTTATCCCTCAAAAAGCGAGAAGCCACGTTCCCATCGGCATTTAATTGACCCGAATCCGCGCCTCGTGGCGCAGGAACGTTCACCGTTTTCAACGACTTAACTCGCGGACAGCCAAGGCTTCTCCGCGCGTTTTAACGAGAGTCCGCGGAGTAATTTTCTCTAATAACCACGTGCACCGCCGCCGCCACCGCCGCCGCCACCGCCGAGTTATGCGCATAAACAACACACGGAGCCGCGATCTTCTCAGGTGGCGAACGCAGCCGACTTTTCACCGGAGTATTGCATAATTTTTCCGCGTTGGTTGCGCAATCGGTCGGAGGGGGATATTGCGCAATCGTGTCACGCGGAGACGGACGACAGAGGGAGAAGAGAGATTTTTGGATCTGGAACCTTTGCGCTCGTTTCACCGGTCCAATCCGGTGGATTGGATTTTCGTAACGATTTTCGTCGAATTTTAAATTATGATATGCGAGGCGAAGTAATCGCAATTATCAATTATTTTCCGACAATGGTAATTGTTTCGAGGTAAATATTGTTTTTCTTCTTCCTCTTTTTTTTTTTTTTTGTTGTTATCTATAATAACGGGCGATAATGATTTATTGTGGCGATTATGTATAATTTGGAAATAGAAATTTTCGTTTCTTCGTTTGAACGATTACGTGATAACGATTATTTTGATAAGAAGATAGATATTCTTTTTTTTTTTTTTAAGGAAGGAGTTTATAAGAAAATTATTTTAGGATAGATTTCTATAAAAAAATGATCGATGTTTGAATAATATCTTTTTACGATACTGTTTATATTTTGTTTTCATAAATTTTAATAAATTCATGTTTTTTCTTTTATGAGACTATTAAATAGAGGATTCTAAAGTTGGTACGTTTCTTATATAAGTAGGGAAGAAATAATGGGAAAGAAATTATACGTGTACACAGCGTCAGATTTTCTTCATCGAATAATTGATAATATATGACGTCTGGATTATTGAAATATTTATTTCGATCGCTCCACTTTTCGACTATTTTTCTATACATATATATATATGTGTATATATATAAGGTAAGGAACACGAGTTTATAGTAGTTTATATTTCAAATATTTAACATCGCGAATATTAAAAAACATGTCAGCTCAACATGAAAGTTTTCTACGCCGCCACCGTGAAAGTTAAAGACACGTAGGTAAAAGAAATATGATATTTTTCTCGGAATTCTCCTCATTAACAAACTTAATTTACCTCCCTGTAAGTATTTACATCTTAGAATCTTCATATCCCTTTATAACCTTATATTAAAAAGAAATTCGGCGCAACGACACGTTTCTATCTTGTTACACAAAAATTCAACAATTTATCACAAATTTATGTTACTCGCGACAAAGAAAAAAATGCAAAAAAGAAAAGGAAAGAAAAATCAAAATTGAATCCATTTCATTTGCATTTCGACGAATCTAAAAAAAGAAAAAAATTAATATCTCCTTGCGTCGTCCAACTAAAAAACACATTTGCAAATTTTACATTCGTTCCGTTTCTTACGGCAGTATAATAACATAATTTTTTTTTACAACCATCCAACGCGACTCGTCATTATCGAGTCATTATTATACGAAAAGAACGAAGGAGAGAGAGAAAAAAAAAAAAGAAAGAAAAGAAAAAAAAATACTCGTGAGACGAAAATCTGACGAAACAAAAAAAGAAAAAGAAAGAAAGAAAGAGAAAAAAGATTGCACGACGCTTCGAGACACCCTATAACACAAACTGCACAACAACAACGTTTGTTCAGTGGCGCGTGTAGGTGCATACACACTTGCACGCGATGCATGCAGGCGGAGCCACGTAAGGCCTTCTTGTTCCGTGACGAGCGACGTCGACGATGTCGCATTTCCGACAAGCACGAGCAACATGCGTGCCTACGCAAGATTAGCGGAATGAGCGTTGCGCATACAGCCTCGCGCTCCGCACAATTCCTTATACAGGCACGTGTACACACAATGTTGCGTACATAGCTATACATGCATAGTTGGCACACGTAGATGGCGCGTTGTTGTGTTTCGAGGCGGCGACTTCCCGAAGAATCACGGCCTCTCCCCTCCCTCCCCTCCCCCGAGTAATTATTATCTGACGGCACGCAGCGCGGAACGGGAAAAAAATAATTGTAGGTACGATCTCGGACGGGCTCGGTCGGCGACCAACACGCTCGTCCCTGCCCTCTTCTTATTTCCCCTCGATATATCAGAATTAGAGGCGCCTCGCCGGATCTGCGAATCGCGTTGCGGATGCCGCTCCGTGGACGAGAGACGCGATGTAATTTAATAAAACGTTTCGTACACACTGGAATTCAGATTGTGCGGTCGTGGATATAGGAATATCCGAGCTAATAATAAAGTTGCTCGAGCAACTGTTTAAATATTAGATTTTAGATCAGATCCTTTCAGTACGGTTGAGAGCACTTGAGATTTTTTTGAACTTCCTTTTATAATCCTTGGACAAATGTCCTGGATACGATTCCAAATGTTTCACGTACATTTGCATCGTCATGGGCATCGAGCCATTCAATTTATTCAAATAAGTGACCACGTACGGATATACAGTAGAAGTAACTACCGTACTTTATTGGAACTTTTTTCAACGACCCTTTCGAGCAATCGCCTAATAAGTGTCCAGAATGCGAGGCTTTCTACGCGTTATCGATCTCCTCGAAAGGTACTTTCGACTCGACTTCAACTAAAAATCACCACATCCACTCGAGACACCCCGTGCTACCCCGTGGAACGTACACAGTAAACGGGGAATATCGTTGATGAATTAAACCCTGACGAAACACGCCCGTTATTTTCGTAGTCCTGGCCGAGATCTCATTGTTCTCGGGCTCAGATTTTCTGGCGGATTACCGGCGGCTCGAACCAGCCCCGTGTTCGCCGACAGATTGTTAATTGATCGGAAACACGCACGGTTGCGCGCCACCCGCTGCTCCTCCCTGCCCTCCCCGATAAATATTCTCTCCTCCTCGGGACGTGCATGCATGCTTCTCTTCCTTCGTGTATCCGTTCACCCCAAGTGCACACTGTATCTCGGTTGAAAACAATTAGGGAGGATTCTCGGATATCTCGGACGGCTCGACGAGAATTAAAACGCGAAACGCGGATGAAGGAAGTTTCTCCCAGTTTTTCATCGACACCAACAGGAGTTGTTGCTTCGATAACAATGGGTGTATGAGAGTTTTCTTCGAGGGGGAGGGGGAAAAAGTGACACGGCTGATCCAGATAAAAACAGGGGAACAGGAATGATATGGTTAAAGGCATTTCGATCCGGCTTTCCGTCCCAGATTCGTCATATCGAATAACGTTTCGTTCCTTCTGTCGAGATCTCGAATTTTCTTCCGCAGTAACGGGTGTATCGGGTGTACATATATTGGTCATAAGCTGGTGGGTGTCGTTGATGTTATCGATAATTTCGAGCCGGCTGACTCGAATTGTTCTATTGTAAGGATGTTGTATGGAAGTTTGTTTTTCGTTATTGTTTTGTATCCCGTTCGAATCGATATCATTTTATCACGTTCGTGTAATTGAGCGACTCACACGTGTGTAAACTATTCTTGTTCGATTTCGATTATGAGAGATATATGGAGATATATGTGTGTGCGTATGTGTAATTAAGTTCACGATTGATTATTATGCAGATAACTTATGTGACAGATAACAATTATGTAATGATGGGGAAAAAAACAGGGGAGGGGGGTTTAATTAAATAAAAACTGTATCTGTAGCATCGTTTGTTAATTATTTAACAAATAAATGTCGGGGACGGGTGATTATTTATACAGGAATAATGCGTCGTTGCAAAAAATTTTAATTTAATTGCAAACATAATTATTGGCCGAGTATGAGGATAATTAAAAGCACGGGATGTCACTAAAATGGAGGACTAAAAATTTACGGAGAGAAGTAAATTTTTACAAAGGTATCTCTCTCGAATAATATATGATGCAGTAATAACGAACATTCCGCGCGAATTGAATATTTCTTTCAAACATCACGGCCAATGTATACGAACATTCCCACGAAAAGAAAAGAAAAAAAAAAAGAAAAATCACAAACACGTGAAATTAAACGAGTATCCCTCTAGTCTTATGCTTCTTGCTCTGGACACGATTCCCCTGATAAAGCATTTTTCAACTTCGTAATTACGGGATATTCCTTTTTTCTCTCGTTACCTCGGCCCTCATAAAACAAGCTGTCAAACCTCAGCCGAAAACAAAATATCCAGTCACTCGTCCATCCGTGGTAATGAATGAATTTATGTACGTTGGCCACCGATATTTTTCCAAACGGAAGATAATATTCATCCAATCTACCAAATTATCGGATATATTATTATAACAATGACTCGATAATTTCGAAATAATTTCAAAAAAAAAGTATAATCAAAATTTATTTAATAATAATCGAAATATATTCCCTATAGACGGATTCTTGGATATTTTAATCCGAGCGTCGCCTGTAAAAATCTATTATCCTCGATATCGCTATTAATTTCGTTACTTGAATACTTCCATTTTTGCTTTCCATCTCGAAACATGCAATGGTTTCATATTGTTTAACCTTTCTATTCTATAATCAGTATCATCCTGACACACGTGTCATCCAAAATTATCTAAACTGTGACCTATCTTGTCAATGTCCCCACTTTTAACATTTCAAACCTGTACAACTCCTGACATTTTCCCCCCAATGACAGCAGTCATGGCTGTCACGAAACGGCGCGGAAATTACAAATTCCGAAAATTGATCATCGAATCGACGCGAAGATAAAATTCTAAGAAACAATCGATTCAATTCTAATCCTCTTTTCAAATGTTGCACAAATATTTTTATAAAGAGCAAGAATACGGAAGAACGTATTTAAAAAGAATCTCGATAAACAGTTTAAACGAACAAAGATACGTTTGACCTGTAAATATACGTTCGACCGAATCGATCGGCTGTGATTATCCTCTCGAGAGTATCCATCTCTATTATTACGCGGAAGATGAATTCTCCTTGTTCTCAGTCATCGATCGGCTTGAATGTACAATTTGATCGCAGACGGATCGTGGCTCTGCTAAGAATCCTTCCCTCGTCGAGGATCGAGGAAACGCGGAGTGGAATCGGATAGGATCGTTGTTCCACTTCCGGGAGAAGGATGCGTCGCGAATTTCGAATCCTTTTCTTTTTTCTTTCGTGTCGTGGCCACGTTCCATCCCTTTGGTCACGATTCGTGGCAATTCGTTGTTTTTACTTTCAACGTGAGTATTAAAGGAATTAGGAGGGTGATCTGTGAGAAGAGATGAAAAAAATATTAGTCGTATACGATCGTAAATTTAATATTTGAAAAAGATTTTGAAGCTCTGTTTAATTATTTATAATATCGATTCGAGGGTGGTTTTAATTGGAAAATGAAGCTGGAAGTCTGGAAATACCATTGGAAATACATAATATTTCGAGAGGTATTGCTAAAATTAATCTGGGAGAAACAATAATGGCATCTCGAGTTAAAAAAAGTGAATTAGTCTAAACTGGCGAAAATAAATTTATGCTCGTATATCTGTGCAAACATTGCAATTTAACGAATAATTAATCGTATATTTGGAAGTTTCGAAAAACATTAGTATGTAATGATAAATAAAATTAATTCAAACGTGATATAAATTATTTTATCATCGCATCGTACTTTTTTTTCTTTTTTTTTTATAATAATTGGGACTAAACAGCCATTGTTCCGTTTGTATCCGTATTGAAAGTCGTTTCGAAATACCAACGAGGAAAGGGAAGAAAATAAAAGACAAAGGGGTGGTGGCAGGGGTGGTGGTAGTATATTGACTCGGTCTGGCGTATTTTGAAAACTGGGAAAATTCAAGTCTCCTCAACCTCTCGGTGCAACGGAGCAATGGCACGCGAAAAGAAAAGAAACGCCGCTGAATTACTCTCAATGGCGGTGTTTAATGGGTGAAACGATTAATTTCCGCGCGCGAAAACGATTCGCTTATTGAATTTGCCCGACTGACTTTGCGTTTAATGGACTCTGGATTGAGCATGGAAGAAAACCCTAGTGCGCAGGATAATTCTTCAGAAATACCCGGTCGAATCGACAATTAGCGGCCGATATTTTCGCCCTTTTCTTCGATCGCGTCGCTTCCACCCGAGCTGGCTACGAAAATTTGCGCCGCCATTACGGGACATCGCGATTTTAAATAGAAGCTTATTTCTACTGAAAATATAAATTTACGCAACACGATAGATGATTTTATCCTTAAATTTTAAATTGAAAATTTATATTTCCTTGGAAAAATAGATATATTAATAATAATTTTATTTGTATTACGTTTTGTATTTACGTAAATGCGTAAACGTTTGTTAATAATTAATTAAACGTTGATCGATAAGTTTCTTTTATCAAACAAAAATTAATATCGTTCCAACGAATATTTTCTGCCTCGATGTATACAAAAAGATATTTTTTCCCGAGATTAGCGGAGTTCGTTGCATGTTGTACAAGAAAATGGAAGAAAGATGGAAGATCATATTTTCGATAACGATATTATCGCGACTTTGAACCTTTCTCCACTTCCGGGTTACGCGCACTGATTCCAAAACTCTTTCATTCTTACGTAATGAAATTTTTTTCCATTTTTGACCGTTTTAAAGATACACAGAAATTGTTGAAAGAACCGGTATGATACGCGTAATTGGTAATTTTGCACTTGAAATTCGTGATGAGTTACTCTTGTGAAAATGTAACGCAGAGCGCGGACGCGGTGTAATGACTGCCGTGGAAAAATGGCAGCGGATTGAATAAAGTTGATTCAATTTTAAATTTGAAATTGCAAAGGAGTAATACGTCTCTTTTACGATGGATATTACTACTGGTCTGGGTTCTTTGTATTTTGAGAGGGCAGGTGACAAATATTTGAAGGTAGCGGGAGTTTAATGTATTTGTCCTGTAAAAAGGAGTCTCTTTCTCTCTCTCTCTCTCTCTTTCTCTTTTTACTCCATTATTAAAGTAACATTTTATTTCAGATTTCAGTCAAAGTTACAACGTGAGAAAGAATATAATTAACGCACAAAGGGAGCAATTTGTATATTCGAACATCGGTGAAAGTATTATAAAATTTTAACTGCAAATTTATAATAAGAAATCCTTCAAGATCCTTCTACCCAAAAATTTCAATTTGCGAAAATTCGCGTTTGCTTAAAGCATAATTTCTTTGATGGAGGGGGATGAAATGAACTTCTAAATTTTTATACGTTAAATCCTGTGAAAACAACATAAAATTTTAGGAAAAATTCTTTCACTTTCACTCGAAGTCTTTAAATTCTTCTTAAAAATCCGAATTTTCGGATTAAGAAGCGAATTTCCTCGATAAATCTGATCTACAATAAACATTCGTCCCTCGACGTATTACTATCGAATCATTCAAAAAAAAAAATCTTCTCAAAAATCTTCCCCTCCCCCCAAAAAGAATTCACAACTCAAAAATACACTTTTATCCTTGTATAATACCAAGAAATCCAATCGAACGAGAGCTCCTCGTCCGTAATGCAAATTTTTCCCCGTAATATGATCCCAAAGAAGGATCCCCCTAGAATTGACGGGTTCCAAAGTTCGTGGTAACGGCAGGCCGGCAATCGAACAGGGTCGAACCCGTTTACGATTGTAATTCTAATCAAGGTTTACGCTTCGCCCTTGATTACCCATTCTCGATGCAAATGCGAGGCGAGCGCCTCCTCAAGTTTTCCATTGGGTATCCACTCTGGATGAGGAAACTGTCCGTGGTCGAAACAAGGGGCACGCAGGAATGCACGGCTCGAGAATATAACGTCCGCCGTGGTATTTTGAATCTTGACTCGAGGCACTTTCGGATCGTTAATCGGACAGTTTTCAAATATCTCGCTTGGACGAGATATTCAATTCGCCGACCGATACACGCGGACGAAGAACAATGTATGTATCGGACGTGATATTAATTACATCTCTCCTTAACGGGGATCTTTGATGATGGACGATCCTTGGTTCTTTTTGATCCCTCTTCTCTTGTCATTGTATCAATTTTCAATCAGCTTTTTTTTTATTAACGATACGATAATTTCTTTAATTGTTAATTTAAAAATGTAATAGAAATTAATGAGCACGTATATTCCTTCCTCGTAAGTGACAATTTTTAAATTTAACTTATGTCATCTTCGTTTCACGAGAATGGAAAGTATAAATGCAATTTTAAGAGTGAAATGATTGCAGAAGAAATGTATAATATTTAGAACACATTCTCCTTGCAACGTTAATTATATTCAAAACATACATCGGTGTGATTGAAAACAATTCGTACGTATTCTTCGATTCTCGAGTGAAAAAAAACGATCGAATATAAGTCACGATAAATCGAATAAACGAAAGATATTACTCGATGTTTTCGATGGAATTTCGATCGGTTTCGAGTTCGATCGGTTGAGAGGGAGGATTTTCCAAGGAGGAGGAACGATTCAGAGGGGATAATTTTCAGAAAGGGACGTTGTCCTCGCAATCGATGCTAATTACGCGCCCTGGCTGGCAAACAAGGACGAGTTTGAAATTTTTATGGGCTAATGTCTGAGCGAGGAGACGGTTTCGGCCCCCGGGCCGTTTCCAGAAAACGGATACAAAGTGATCGATGCGTGCGCCATTACGTTGGCGGTTAATTGAAATTCTAATTAATGCTCCCTGCCTCCTTGTTGCTCTGCGCGGACGATAAAATCCTCGGAAGGATTCTGGGAATAATTTGACTTTTCCAAATTCTCGAGCCTCGCCGAAAATTTGTTCAGATGCAACTCGTCGCGTAATGCTCATTTCACAAGTAATAAACAATGGTTCTCATTTTTTAGAGACAAATAACTTGTAAATGCGACGCTGCAGTTTGTGATTGTTAAAGTTTATCGTCATATTTTTTATTTTTAGCTTCTTCTTCCTCGAGTTTTATAGATATATCAAGATTGCAATCCATTGAAATCTCAATAATCATCCCGACCAATTGGTTTCGTTGTTGGTTCTCCCGTCTTTCTCGTCCCGTTATTCCTAATCCACTTGAATTTCATTTTCTCAACGAGTTACGTCAATTTCCGATTATTCAACGCGATGTACTTTCTGCCGCGGGCAGAAGCGCCGCACGGACGCAAGTCCTTCTCCTATTCTCGTGACACTAATGGCGAGGCCAGTTCGAGCAGATAGGATCTCCTTCGACTCTTCCTCGCTTGTTCGCCGCGCTGCGTGACAGCGGCCCGGCTCACGCGCTCACGCGTGCACGCACGAATCGTTACCCACGGATTCCTCTCCTCTCCTGTTCCCCCGAAGGGAACACACAGGATCGTTTGATCCTTCCGCTCTCTTCTCGCACGACAGATATTTCAACTCGCCTCGAAATTATCGCGATCCGAGTTTAGAAATAAACAACGAAACGATCCGATCATCTCCAACGAGTACACTTAATTGCGAGGATATCGATCGTCCGTTTCTCCTCCATGCGAATTAAATCAATGTACATTAATTGTTGAAAAAGAAAAGAATTATCAAGTTTAAATTTATTTAAAAAATTTCAACTGGACACACAAAAATATTCAAAATACGAGAAGGAAGGAAGAAAGTAGAAAGGAAAATAAAATGTCGGATTAACTTAGATCCCCGATCCATCCGATTTCTTCCATTGTCGTTCTCTCTCTCGAAAAAAGTGTATCGAAAAGAAAAATCCCAGATCAACCAGGGTTCGCCTTTTAATCCACCCGATTTCTTCGTCGATCGTCAACCGTCGATCATGGATACATCCCTTGTCACACACCTCCTCCCGCCATCCTCCCCCCTGTGTTTCGTTCGCGTATGAAAGGGGAGGTTTTTCGATCGGTGGACAGTAGTAGAGTTAAAACGGTGGAGTAACAGGGCGGGATAATAAATCAAAATAAGCAGATGAGGGAAATCCTGGGATGTGTCATCTCGTTGTAAACGATGTCCATTCGGTGTTACGTTTCTAGTTTATTGCCGGTGGGTGCGCGACGAGCACTGGTAATAAAATATGGCGCGACATATATGTGTGTGTGTGTGTGTGTGTGTGTGTGTGTGTACATATATGGGGCAGGAAAATATTTCCCTGGATATTGGCGGAAAATATTAAACGTTACAATGAAACTTGTTAAGAGATGGACGCTCGCATGCTCGATTAAAGCCTGATCCGATTTCGGCTTCCTCCTGTCGGCCGATTATTCGCCTCGATAAAACCATTCGATCTAACACGTTAGAGGGACTATGGCTACGATGCGACAATATAGAAATCGATGATCTGCACTGTCTAATCGGCTTTCCTTTTTTTTCTCTCTCTTTTTCCTTATCCTCTTGCTTCCCAATTTTTTGTTGTTATTCTTTTTTATTTTATTTCATCTTCTTTCGACTTGATCGTTATCTGGAAAGTAATCGGGTTTAACGTGGCTCGTTATATATGTATACACGAGGATATATATATATGTATATATGTATGATTTGAGAAGACTACATTTTGTAATGTGGTTTTACGGTTTGGTTAATCGTTTTAAACTTGGTTGGGAGATGTACATTTTCATTTGTATCGTTACAACGTTTAAATGAAGTAATAAGAAAATAATTCCAAAAATCGATGATTCTGGGATTGTTGAATATTGTTGAAAATGTATTTGAATGGATATTTTAAATGGTTTTGTAAATACGAGTGAAGTTTGGGGTAAATATAATTGAAAAGTTGGTAATAAAATCCCAATAAAATTGTAGAAAGAAATTTTAATTTTTTAATTTCGTATGTTTGGTTGATTGAATTTTTGAACAAAACTTTTAAAAATCGAGTGAAAATAGAAATCAGGAAGGAACGAGCTAATACAACGATTTATTATCTCGAAAAAATGAACTTGAAGAATTCCACGTAATTTAAAGTGCACGCATTTTAATCCGCAAGACTTTATTTGAAATATATTTCTATTTTTTCATCGTAGCCGGTAAACCAATGATCCAATACATTGTAGGGAAAATATTCCATGTCGAAACGTTTACAATGCGAAAGTGTTTTTATCGTTAAAAATTTCTGGAAAAAAAACATTTTTTTTTTTTTTTAATTCCTCTCTCCACCGAAAGTAATATTTTTCACGAAAGCTTTTTTTTTTCCACGCGATACTTGAACTATGGACGAATCGTTCCATCGTGTTTGTATCGCTAAATTAATTTCTATCGCCGTGCGGTTAAAAATGATTTATATCAATTTGTCGATTAATCACGCCTATTTACATAACAACGAGTCGATGAAATTAATTCCTTTCCAGAATAATTGTTTATTTAAGTTTCAATCTGTCACGTATATTAACCAATTTTTACCACCACCACACTGCTAAAGCTTTCCGTTTATCGAATATAATTTAATATAATTTCGTTAAACACGAAAGATCGAAACATTGATTATCTATGAAATATATAAAATTTTTTATATTCGCCGATAGATAGAGCAAAAGACAAAAAAAGAATACAATTCGAAATAATTAGTCATCTCGATTATTTGATAATTAATATTTTTTATTTCATAAATGCCCGTTTAAAGACGAAATGTAAATCATTTTTTTAGGAATCATTTTATCTTCAATCGGGGGAAAATTTATCGCGATTAATTCGAATAATATGTGATATCTATAACTAGTATTTAAATTTCTCATATCCTCCCCTCCCGATTACCCTTTTTACACCGATAATTTAAATTTATAATCCGCTCGATCTATAAAAATATATCAAATATCACCATTCCACAGTTATTAATTTCCCATTAATTTACACACTTTGATAAAATTCACACATTTCAGTGCGAATCGATCAAACCGTCCGTGTATTTTATGAACAGTACGTAGAACTTCCATAAATTCCACTTAATACTTTTATCGACGTATTAATTGTACTCGTGACACGTGGAATTTAATCGTTTCGCCACAGCTCTTTTTTAATGGCGCGCCAATTAATTAGTAAACATTCGTCTTATCCGATCTCGCGGTATCGATACACGCGGAAAATTATTTCATCCGGTTGAAAACTGGTGGAATAACAATGATAATAATAATAATAATAATTTCCTGTTCTTTTTTCCTTTTTCTTTTTCCTAGATCTTCTTCACCACATGGTGTTCGATGCAAAAGAAAAAAATGACGATCGATTTTATTTTTATCTTCGTGTAAGTGATTAGAATAAATTATCTCCGTCGGTTTTTTTTTTCCTAGACACATTAGCGGATTTGTATCGATCAATTGACCTTTCGTTTAAACCGGTTACGATGTAAATCTCATTATTATCGCGAGAGAAGATAAGAAGATAAAAATATTTTCAATCCTACGGAGAATTCTTTTCTCTTTGGATTCTTTACAGTTGATAAAAATTGTCCTGAATTTTCTCAAGACTTTTACAAAAATTTCGAAATTTTGCCGCCCGTCGAAAGTTTCTCTTATACATAACTCTTTATGTAAAAATTCCAAAATTTTATTGTACTTATCAGAGAATTCTATTACATTTATTAGAAAATATATATGCGTCACTGCTGATTTAAATGAAAATGCGTACAAGTTCGATCTGTGACGAGCCAATCCATCTCAGTCTTGGATTCCAAATATACGATAACAATATTTTCTGCAAGAAAATGTGTGTCACAAGATATATTAATTCAACATCTATCCGGTCAAGGGCGTTATTTTACCTTTTAAGGATCTACCAGTTTTATTTACCGGGACTTGTGCATGTAATTACAGATCAACGCAGTTGACTTATACGCGACATTTTTGAATTCTCGGTAATCAGAATGTGATCTTTGTCGTTTTCTACACGGAAATATTTCTCTTTCTTCTTTTTTCTTTTAACATATTCGCTGCGTACGCTCAGAATTGAGACATATTTTTAAAACATATATATGGATGCAAATTAGACATTATAACACTTGGAGAGAAAGAGCTTCGTAATAATTAATAATAATTAAAAATGTATATTGCAAATTTGTCACCGCAGCGATAAAAATAGAAAATTCTATTTTCATAGAAGATCACTTATTATGGATAAATTTAATCAGAACGTGTGTAACTAACAAAGATGTTTTATCAAGGACGAAATTAATTTAAAATCGAATCAATTCAAACAAATTAAAAAAAAAGGATTAGAGTAAGATCAAAAATTGTTTCGCATGCATTCTCCATACTTCTTTTCTTTTCTTAATAGAGTCGTAAAATGGTCGAAACATTATCCGCGAATTGCGGTTAAAAATAAAAAATATCGCGTGCCTCGAGTAAATTTTATCGAAACGCAAAGATATTTCATCCGCCCCCTTCCCGTCCAGTGTCTTAAAATGTCTATAAATGAGAATGCTATCCATTTCACGTGTACACATTGTCTAGAACCGCGTGTAAGCGGGCGTTCCATCGAGTGTGCATGCACTCGATCACCCGCATTTCCTTCTCTTTCGACGTATCAAAGGAATCAGAAAGTTTTACGACACAGCTCTGTCGGAGGGTATTTTATATTGCATCCAGATTTCTCAAGGAAACGTCGACGAATCAGAGCCGCTAACCCACTTACGTCACTATATTTCTCCGGGAGGTGAGTTAATTTGTTAAAAATCGATATTCACAGTTTTATCAGTATTTTCACGTGTTTCTTTCCCTCTTGCGTATTTTTAATGTTATTAAATTTATTTCACGATTGTCGAACGATTATTCACACGGTTGATATGTAAATTAATCGATTCGTTATTTAGTAGTATTTCTTGTTTCGAAAATTTCTTACACGGAAAATCTCAATTGATCGAACAATTTTTATATTTTCAATGCGTCGATTTAAAGAGATACAGCTATGTATAGTTTGAGTTTGTGAGTGTACGAGCCTTGAATATTTAAGCGAATATATTAAAGTACCTTTGAAAAATATATTTAAAGTAAATCGATAAAGTAGAATGATACGAAATCACTTTTTATAAACTATGTTTTTCTATATTTTCACTCATTTTGGATTAATGGATTTCCCTGATACATTTACCATTAAAGTTATTTAATGTAGTTCGAATCGAGTTTTCGTATATTATTTCGAGTGAAATTTTGCACGATAATACAGGCAGCTAACGATCGATTTTGTTGAAATTAATTGGATTATAAAGTTCGATTCTTTCTCGTCGAATATCAGGATTATATCGGGATTAACGCTCGCAAATGATTGAAATTCAAACTTGAGTATTCTTGTTTAAACGTTCTTTTAAAAAGAGAAACTAATAATTGTATTTATCGTTATCTAACGGAGTAGATATATGAAATATCTTTTAAAATTTTTAAATATATTTTACTAATTTTTGTTTTTTTTTTTATTAATCATCTCTCGATCCTGCGAATATTTCTTTTCGAACATAACCTCAAAATGATTCAGTAAAGGATTAATTTTTTCTTTTCCCATAGAATTTATTTTCACAGGAACAAAAATGTTAAAAAAATCCTTTTTTCCTGGATTATCTTATTCCACATATAGAAAAATATTGATTTTAACCAAATGTGAATAAAAAATTAATAAAAGCTTCGTATAATCCGGCGCGAGGCCCCTAATCCTTACGAAAATGTCATTGAAACGGAATATAAATACCAGGAATAAAATTGCTACACGTTTATCCATTCCATTTTACTTTTTCAAAGTTTTGGCATTTGATATCCCGTGGCTACGAGGATGAAATTTCATATGAATTTATTTTCCGAACCCATCAATAAACGCCGGCAGTTTGAAAAAAAATTCGTGTCCATTGTGTCAAATCTTGCGCGTTTTGCATGCTCGTATTTGGTTTTTTTTTCATTCTATACCACTTCTATACACACATATATATATATATTTTTTTTTAATTTTCCATATGCTATCGCTATTTCGATATAGTGACGTAAACCTGCATAGCACATCAATCTTACAATATACCCTTCAATTTTTTTTTTTCTCAAAAACAAACCATACGAAATAGTGCGAATACCGAATCTTGTAATCCAATAGAGAAGAAAGGCAGAAAATTTTTATTTTACAAAAGTATTATAAAAATAAAATAAATTATTTTTCATTTAACTTTCGTAATAATTAATTTAAAATTATGTAACATTTTCGAACATATTTTCACTCATTATAGCATCACTTTAATTCCAATTCAAAAACATATCACGGAGCGACGAGGCTCCATTACGCAGCATCCAGACGATTTCTTTGCTTATCAAAGAAATCTTGCCTCGAAATGCCAACATATTATCATATGTTTGATTGTCCTCGCGAGAAAGAGGTCGGATAATTAGAAGCGGAGAATCTGAATGGCTACTTGAATATTACGAATACAGTACGCAGTCTATAAATCACGCGTATCTCGCGCAACTTCTTCCCGCGACGCGTGTATACTCGACCTTCTACATTCCTGTTTCCAGTGTTCCTTCCTTTTTCCTCCAATTTCTTTTCCTTCTCCCCTTTTTCAGTCGCCGCCTACCTGTAGCTCCCCATTTAGCAACATATACGCGATTTAATCGCCTGCTAAACTTCTTCTCTCCTTCGTTTAAGAACTTTCGTTGCGATGTTCGTCACTTGCATCGTCATTTTACCAGATCTTGTAAAAATGATCTAGAAACAATTTTTTTCCCCCGAATAAGCGAATAATTGAACCAACGAAGAGGAGGATCGTTCCAAAAACTAAATTAGATCAGACGTGGACATTAAAAGTCGTTGCACGTTTTCTTCAAACGTCTCACGAAAAGATTCTGTTCCATTCCCCCGCATATTCTTTCTTTATTTCTCTCCCACTCCGTTCGATTGCCGACAGACGGAACGTCTGGTAGCGGGTTGCACATTTCTCAGTGCGTACCGGCTTCTAGATGTAATCTCACGCAGAGGACGCGGTCACGCATCACCCGACCACCCTCGCGACTGTCATTATCTCCGGCTGTTGGCGGAGAAATTCCCAGAGGTCGGGTGGAACGCGCGTGAAACGAAAACAGGGGAGGGGGAGGCGAGGAGGAGGAGGAGGAGGAGGAGGAAGGAATGGCGGAATAGGGAAGAGGAGAAATGCTGCGAGCCTGCTGGATGGATGGATGGATGGATGGATGGATGGATGTACGGATGAGGGAAGAGTAACAATAAGCGAAAAACAGAAGGGCGGGTAACGTGGAGAAAGAGAGGGGAGGAGGGGGGGATGAGGTGAGTTACCTCCTGGTGGTAATGACAGTCCGAATGGACACCTCGCTGACTGGTTTCTGTTTGTTATTAAGCTCTCGCTTTCGTGGTGTGCGCGGAATATAATGTCTCTGAAGGTAATAATTGTTGGGGATTCTAAGGGAAATTGAGGAACCGAGGAGAGGTGATCTACTCGTGTTCCTACGAATGCTGGATTTTATTGCCGCAGGATTGTGAATAAACACTGACATATGGAGTAATTGGAAGCGAATGGAAGTTGAATAAATAAGAGCAGAGAATTGATTTGGAAAGTGAAAGGGGGAGGGGGATTGTCGAAAACGAAAATTATTAAGGAGGTATATAGAATTTGGTAGAATCTGAGAAAGAAAGATAATGAAGAAACAAGGGAAGAAAGTGTTGAGGATAATGGCAATCCAGCTGCGAATACTTCAGACGACTCGTTCTTCTCGTTAAACTTACTTGTACTTGGTCATCTCACGCTGAAAGTGACCAAGCATTCGTTATTTTCTCTTCGTCGAAAAATTCCAGGATTATCTTATAAACGATTGATCGTAGAAAGTTATTTATAATCCAACAAATAATCGTGAATGAACGTATTACATGTAAATATCCATCATCGTTCGATACGATATTTTCGATCGTTTTTCTTTTTCTTTTCTGTGAAAAATTTTCGAGGAAACGAGGAAATTCTTATTCTTATTCTTTGGAGGAGAGTTGTTTGCACTGTGAAGTATTCTTTTGGTCGGAGTGATTTTTCTGGCGGAGCAAAAGTTGCACAAGAGGGGAAGAAAAATCGTGAAAAATCACTCAAAGAGGGTTTTCGTTAACGATTCACATTCTTTGTTTCTTTTTGGTGTATATATATATATATATGTATAGTTTGGTATGATTTTTGTTACTTCGGGAACGAGATTTTTGTTGAGGATACGAAAATATGTTTTCTTGTTCAATATTGGAGTAAAGTGGCAAAAAAGAGAAATGAGACCGAAAAAGAGGAACTATAGATCAAACGTTCCAATATAAATTACTCGTATATCTTTATCGTTGAATCAACAGCTGAATTTGACCGAACTGAACGTATTCGATTTAATAAGGTTGAATGAAAATTGATGCGTTGGGATAATTTTTTTAATCGTTTATCGAGCGAACAAAAATAATAATTCAAATAATCGATCGTTATCCGTTGAAAACAGCAAAGATAAATAATTTATCCGTACTTAAAAGAAGAAATTTTCGTTAAAAGATGATAAAATTGACGTTGATTGATTAAAATTACCATTGACAAATAATGACATATCGTATTACATCATCTTGGGAAAAGACTCAATTTATCATAAAATGTCATTTCACTCTTTTTTTCTCTTTTTTTATTTTTAAACTACCCGACATAAAGATATAATCTTCCAAATATTTAAATTTCATTTATATATACATGAAAAAACGTGTGTCTATTTTAATTTTGATAAAAAGCGGTGATATCCACTCGATAACCACTGTATCATCGCCTTGTATCATCGCTTTATCGTGTTCCACGGGATCGAGGATTAATAATTTTTCATTATTGAATATTGATTCTTAAATTTAATTAACCGGCCAATAAATTTGTCGCAATTGATATTTGTCGAACAATCGGACAACTTTTCAACTTTTGCAATAAGTATTAATTCCCAAGATTATCTTTCTATGTAACAATCATGTTGGAAAAGAGAGAGGAGAAAGGGGGATGGATCATCGGATAATTATAGTCGTATTAATTATTAACATTGTATAGCCTATATTATTCGGTATAACGTTTTAATAAAATATTCATGTAATCTTTCGTAATCTGTTTGATTAATTACTGACGTGTTCACGTGGCTACTCGCACTCGCCCGTCCCGTTAAACTTCGTCGTATCCATAAAGATCGAGATCAAACTTATTTGCATATTATTATTCGTTATACCCCCGGAGGGATCATTAAACATGATGAAACTGCAACGCGTATTCGATACCATCTGAATGGTTTCTCCCGATATCAATAGATCGAAACTGTAATGAATCAAATCCAAAATTGTCTCGATCCGAATTTATTGACAGGCATCGACCATCCACTTTTCGCTTTTCGTTACTTGGATCGAAAAAAAAAACAAAATCTTCCTTCCACATAAGATGGTATCCTCGAGAAGCATAAAATTGAAACTTCTTTCTTTTTTTAATTATCCCTCGGTCGGACGTTTCGTTCTATTTCGAAATTGAAAATGATATAATTACGTATCATTGAAACATTTAATCCAGATCTATTTCGATCGATCGATTTTTATTACAGAATTGCTGGCACAAAAGAAAAAAGAAAATTTTTCATTCATTGAGGATTGATTTCATCCAACAAAAATAGATTATCCTACGTGCAACTTATTATACTTTGTGAAAAATTTGTGTACCCTATTTTCCAAACTACTTCTGTAATATCTCTCTCTCTCTCTTATTTCTTTCCAATTCGCCCTTAAAAACCATTATCCATTTAACCAATTCTGCCCACGCAAAATCCCACATACCTCTCTGGAAAAGCGTATCAATCAAATTCCGATCGTTCCGCCACAATGGAAAAAAAAAAAAAAAAAAGAATTCCTCGACAACGGAAGGAAAAGGGAAAAAAATAGATAAATCGTAAGAATAATACGTCTTTTCTCTTGTTCCTTAAGATACTCCCTACCTAAGGGTCATCAAACCGACATCAATCTTTTCCCAACGGACACCTGGTAAACTGGATCCATTTCAATTTATCGATCATCCAGGTGAACGGCCACCGGAGAGTGTGGCTCCTGATTAATTACAACGATTAATTAAAATCGTATTCGGCTGTGCAGTGGCGGCGAAACGGATGGGCCGTGGATTAATGAACGTAATTAGGAAAAATTTCAAAGGAACGTTTGCTCCAGGGCTCCCAGGACGGTTCCTTGCCCTTTCGACGCCTTTTCCCCCTTCCCACGCCGTTTGCCCAGACCCAGTTGGGAAAAACTCATGTTATTAAGCCACGGCAAAAGTGGCGCACCCCCTCCCCTCCTTCATCGCCGCGCTCCTCGTCTCCGAGGCCGGGTTAGTCTCGCTAGATTAGTTCATTACCCGGCTGCTAGCCCCGTGTCTTCTGTTTTTGCTATCCCGTGGAAATAGATTTGTTGCAAGATCGGCGCTGCGTTCTTCTTCGCCCCCTTCTCCCAAGGTAACCGCGCTCCTCTTAGTTTTCGACGCTCGCTCGATTTCTCAGTGTTGGGATGCAGTGTTGGCAATTTTTCTTTTTCTTTACCGTTTCGCGGAATTGTGATTAAACGGCTACGTGTTACGTTAATGGTACACGGGCGTTGTTATGTTAGTGGATTATGGGGGGAATTTTTAAAATTTTTCTCCATTCGATCGATCGTATTAAAGGAAATTTTATTTTCCCTTCGTTCTTTACATATAAATAGTAGTAGCGAATATTATATAATATTAATCACGATGATTGTGATCTTTTTCTTTTTCTTTTGCTTCGTTATGTAGGGTAAGATGGTAATATATGAAGTAGGTTTAGTACGAATTTGTTTCGATAAAGTTTAATGATCGAAAAACGACGGTTTCAGTTCTTGTTGGAATATTATATCATGAAACGTTTTGATATATTTTATGGATCGTGGGAAAATTAAAATATTGCAAATCTAATTAAAGTAATCTACGAGCGGTAGTAAACGTTTCTCATACGTATGCGTCGTTTAATCGTCCGCCATTTTTCTTATTCGTTTTATTAGTCCATCGAGGGGATAGGGAAAGTTCTTGCCGTCTCAATTAACTGAGCTTACGTTGGCTGGTGGAAGAGATCGGAAGGTTGTGTTGCATCAAGATTGTGCTTTGGTTGATGAAGTCGCTTTTTGTACGGTTTCAACGTGGCCGAGTAGATAGTATCAAAGCGAGGAAATTTTGAAAGAGGGGGGGAAAAAAAAAAGGAAAAAAAGAAAAAGAAAAGGAAGAAATTGGACGAAGTGTCTTTATAACGGAATTTAATTTAATCTTAAATAAAACCACGGATTTTTATGCATTTACGCAGAAAAAATTAGAAATAAACACCTCCTCTTCCAGCTGAAAATTTCCCTTTTTTCGAATAACGTATGATATTTACGTAACACGCGATAAGCTCTAATAAAATCATCGTGCATAGTTATTTTCACCCTATTATAAAGATTATAGAAAAAAATTATAGTAATTTGTGAAATTAAAACACGAATTCTCTCAAATTTTCTGTTCGCGTAATTTCTTGTATTTCGCGAAAACATAACATCACAATTTCCACCCCATCGTGAAACTCGAAAATTAATTTCAGAATTAAAATTAAAAGAACGCAACAAACTTACAAAACTTTAAACTATCAATCTCTCTTTAAAAAAAAAAAGGAAAAACTCTTCCTCCATGCAATTCCTTCGTTTTCCCTTTCGATCTCCCTTCTGTTCGGCCAACCCCAACGTAAACTTGCGTAAACCTCGTACTACCGATCTTGAAGTAAAAATATAATTCTTCTTCCACGTAATTTCTTCGTTTTCCATTTCGATTCTTCTTCAACCTGTTTAAAAATAATTTCAACAATTAATCTTGCCAAATTTGCATAAACCTCGTGTTACTGACCTTAAAATAAAAATTCTTCCTCCGCGCAATTTCTTCAATTTTCCACTTCAATCCCCTCTTCGGTCAATTCCGTCCTGTTGAAAAATAATTTCAACAATTAAAGCACGCGTAAACTTGCGATAAACCTCGCAGTAAGATCTTAAAATAAAAATTCTTCCTCCTACGCAATTTCCTTTGTTTCCAGTCGTACACGTTTCATAACACAATTCTCGAGGGTGAAAATTTTGCGTATCACGCGTGGCAATCGCTCGTTCATTGATCATTTTCCCAACAGTTTTCCCTCGGCCCGATAATCGCGCGAAAAATATTGCCTCCCGCGCGATCTCGCCTCCTCCGGTGTAAACCTATAAACCCCACCATCCGTGAAGAGCGCGCGCGCGCGCTATCAAAAGCATTGGCCGAGACGCGTAATAACAAAAGCGCGGTGGCCGCGAAGCATTAACGCCCGCATTTCGCAGCAGGGAGAAGTTATGCAGATTATATAATTACTGATAAAAAGTCTCTTGTGTTTCTTTCGGCCGGGACGATACGATCGTTCAGGTTTGCGTGCCAGAAATAACAATAATTGCGTTACCGTTTCGCTAAAATGCGTTCCTAATCACGCTTTTCATCGTACTTCTTAAGCAGCGTGCCAAGAGGAACGAAATTATCGGGATCCGAGTGCGGAGGCGTGGCATGGAGCAAGCGCGCAACAAAGTCGAGGATTGAGATTTTCTTTCTTCTTTTTTTTTTTTTCCTTTTATTTTTAATATCCTGTGCGCGCGAATTGTAACATTATTTCGAAGCGAGGATCGCGTGGCCATTCGCTCACGTCTACGGGGTTACGTATATGATAACTGTTGGCACAGATCCCTATTTAAAATAAAGCCGGTTACGTTACGCGGGCACGGGTGGTGGGGAAGTGATAAAGCTCGTCACATGAATCGTAAGGCGACCCAAATATGGCTGGTAAACGTTGCCACGCGTGCTGATAAAATGCGATTGCGGCTGGCGGATTTAGGGGTGACTGTGTGCTTGCTGTGTGATAGGGTAGGTTTTCTTTTCGCATCGAAACGCGGCCGAGTAGGGGACGATTTTTTCGAAAGTCGGACGAGAGTGCAGAAAGAGTCCTTCTTTTACCTTTCCTTTCCTTTTCTTTATTATTAGTGTTTTTCAGAATCTGAGAAACTGTGGATCCACGCGTGGAGAATTGTTTTTTATTTAGATGGACGATAAGGTGGATCGAGAGTTTGTTCTTGATGTTTTCTCTTTTTCTTTTTTTGAATCTCGATGATGGATCGAATCTCGCGTATGGAATAATGAATTTTAGTAATTCGAAACTCGCGAGCGTGGATACATGCGATTCTTTCGTTATTTCGATGGACGATACAACGAACTTACATCTTCGCGAAGGAAAGACCAATATTTTTAATGATTTCAGTTTTCTCTACGCCGATTTTTAATTCCAGGAACTGAAATTTCATATTTATGAGGGACATGCCGTGGCCGTAACGGAATACTGTTAATTCTTATTATCGAATTGAATGAAAATTATATGGAACGTCTACCGAAGAGATAATTAAGAATCATTTACATTTGAATTAATAGTAAGAATGTAATGTAATCAGTTATTCTTAAAAGTAACGATTTCTCGTTTTCTAGAATTACTTAAAAGTAACGATCTAAAAACTGTAATTCTTCCCGTCTAATAATAAAAATCCAATATTCGTATTCAATGTTGAAACTAGCCAACGAACAATCTTTTTCTTCTTTCTTTTTTCTTCTTTTCTCTCCCCTCCTCCTCTCCTCCTTCCCCCTGTTTAAACCTATACCTACGATAATTCACCTTTACCTAGATGAAATTTAATATCAGTGCAACTCGTTCTACGTATTTAAAGACTACGATTTAAAGAGAAAAAAGAAACGTAACGTGATAAACGTGACGTGATAAACGTGACGTTCCCATTCCAATTCTCCTTTCCACCTCATAATCTCGTTCCAATTTTTCTCGTATCAAAATTATTTTCCACGCAACTTTCTCTTCCTTCCTTTCTTTTTCCTTTTCTTTTAACTTCTTCGTCACTTCCCCCCCCAATAAATAAATCCAAAAAAATCAAAATCTTCTCGAGCCGAAAAACCGCCAAAGTTCCATCCTCCTTCTCCCCCATCCCATCCCATCGCGCATTCAGGTTTCAACCCCTGAAAAAAAGGGAGCAGAAGCGGCATTGGCATCGAACAAAGGAGGCCAACAACAAGTCAGCAAGTTTGCACGAGCAAGCCCCGCCGCTGCGGGCGTGCAACGCCTCGGTATCCACGGCGCATCGCGATCGAAGCCCGCCGTGTAAGCTTCGTCGAATCGTCGGCCATTATGCACCGACAAAACTGACACCGGTTTCTCGTTAAATTGTAATACGGTTATCAGCCGGAACGTTCGACGCGCTTCGCCTCTATTCCCACGAGGGGGGAGGAGGGGGTTGGTTCGGGGCACACGGTGCACAGGAGGCGAGAACAGGAGGGAGGGCAGGCCCGCAAGTGGCGGTGTGCCTGCTGATGGCGGCGCCATTTTTGTCGAGTGCGTATCATTATCGATTCACTTTTATCCATAGTGAATGAGCAGTGTGTATACGGTATAGCTGGTTCCCTCTTTACAGAAGGGAAACAGGAAGTCGGTAGGTTATTACACGGTACGGCACGGATAAAGTGGAGTACGCGGCGTACCTCGGTCCGCGCCTCTTTAAAATATAATATCGCGAGGTTGGATGGCCTCCGCTACTCCTCGCTGCTTGCTCTCCCCGCTTGTTCTCGCACGAGCCGCTCTCCCCTCCCCCCGTGTACCCGTGATTAGAGCGGTTTTTATGGTAATGCGTTTCATGCTGGGGGAGAAGGAGGAGGAGGAGGAGGGACCCTCCCCCTCCCTTCGATCGTAAATTGCGCCGATGACCCTTTACTTGTTTTGCGGATGATCCCGCGTGGGTTTTACCCACGGACGGGAGTAATTATGAAATTTCCATCCCGCGGCTGCTACCGACTTCCTTTCTGCCCTTTCCCCCTCCCTTCCCCTTTCTCTTTCTCCTCGAACCTCGCCTATGGAGATACGGGAGGTATCCTCGTGCTATCCAATCCTTGGTTATTTAATCGCCCATTTTTCCTTTTCCTATTTTTAAAGTCTCAAGTTTGTATTTTGTAAAAAAAAAAGAAAAGAAGAGGAAGAAAAGAGGGTAATTAATTTTCGAAATTGAAGCAATTTCGAAGTAACGTTTGAGTTTGGCAATTTCAATTTGTAGAGACGTGCGCGGGGTATCGGATAGATGTTAGTAAAGGATTGTATCATAGCGTCGAGCGAGTGTTTTATAGCAGAATTGCATCGTGGAGACTCGTTCGTGGAGAAAGAAAAGAGCGTTCCTTTGTACAATTCGATCGCGCAATTTTGTTCTCAAGAAACTGGTGGCATCGATCGTTCGGCGTGTTCTGCATTATTCTTATAGCCTCTTGCGCTCGCGATAGAGCAAGACGATAGACAGTTACTTTGCAACAATGAGTCCAAGTTCGAAAAGTTTTAATTGTAGTTTTGTTTGAGTAGCGTAGATAAACGGAAACCGCGTAAATTGCATTTGGTTTAAGTACCTTTCGTGTGATTAAACGTCGCTATTAAAACGATACCATACGGTTTTTAATTATAAAATATGTATATATGTATCAATCACGGTGTACGTTACGAAGTTTCGTAGTTGCAAGTATTTCCACCAACAAAATCTTCCTATCGATGTAGAATCGACCCAAACTTGTCAGCCAAGAGTTCGAAATTCGTGTCCGAGGATGCATTTCATTAATTTCGCTAATTTAATTCAATTAATTTCCCGATTACTTTCAACAACCGTTTTCAAAAAACTTCCACCCTCATCGATACATTACGTTATGAAGATTTACCTTCTAATTGTCAATCGTTTCCGATAAAAATTCCTTCCAATCTCTAACTAATTTCATTACTTTCTTCTTCTTCTCTATGTGAAAAAAATATTACATTAACGACGTTATACCTAAAAAAGAAAAAAGAAGAAAGAAAGAAACTGTATCGGAATTCGCATAACTCCGCTTGGAAAACCGCCCACCAACACCCACGTATCACCTCCGCTAAATTGTAAGGTTTCGAACTTTACGATCAAATCTCCTTTCTCCCCTCTTTTCGCAGCACAGTTGTGCGCCGTATAACGATAATTTCGTTGGCCGAATCACGCGAACGATTTGTCCGAGGCGACCAAGTTGCACTCTCCTCTCCACCAGGGAAAGGTTAAAACCCAACCTTTTAATCGCAACTTTCCCCCCCATAGAAGAAATGTTCTCATCGACACGACCATCTCATCTGCAATTTCCTTTCCTTCGTTCGGGGTTGAAGTGGAAAAGCGGAGGGAAATCACGCGAGGGGGGAGGATGAGATTGACGTCGTCTCGGAAATTTCGGGAAAAGCAAGCTGGTAATAATAATACTCACGCACTGTCCGCGCATCGTCGAATGACGAGGTGTTAAAGTTAATTTCGCCTCCCGTGGAATTTAATCGAGGGACGGATAGTAAAGTCGTGGAGGAGAAATTGATCGATCGTGGAAGAAATTGATAACGCGTGCCCATTTTCCATCGATATTAGACTCGCTTATCGTTCATTTAAATATACGTCGAACGTGTATTGGAGACAGTGCCAGAAAAGTATTTCTTTACGCGAAGTGAATGAAGTTAAATATCGTTGAAAAGGGATTTTATTTTGCTTGCATATTTTGCACGTTAGAGAGTTAAAAATTGAAAATCGAAGAAGGACGAAAGATTTGGAAAATTTGAAGAATCTCTTCCCCGGGAGAAGCAGCGGAGGAGGGGATTTTAAGAGAGGATTTCTCGATCGTTAATGAGACAGATCGACTCGCTGGTCGAACGAGTTGCGATGCATGTCCTGTTACTCGGCCGCGTGAAATTAATCAAAGTGTTGGTTGCGTTTTAACGAGAGAGGGGGAGGGTGGAGCTGGAGAGGATCCCCTTTCTTTGGAAATTTCTCGTGATCCCGTTTCGTTCCGCTTGCCCTTCGCCTTTCGCGGCTCTATCCGGTTCCACGTGCATGTAAATGAAGCCGGAATGAGTCTGCTACCAGGCGGATTGATTAAATTTCAAGGTGTGATAACGAGGAGCATGTAATAGTGCGGCGGAACATGCAACACACCGTTACAAATGCGGCATTATATTTTTAATTACTGCGTCAGATCGATGATGGAACAAGGCGAATTTTGGTATTAATATATCGGGACAAAGGCGTCGAAGGAACGTTGCGTTCCAGAGAATGGAAAGAATGGGTCGGATATCAAGATTTTAAGAATGGATAACGATTCGTACTTCCTTGAAAATAAAAGCGACGAGATTCGATCAGTTTTCGAAGATTATCTTTAAACAAAAATAATCGGAATTCCTGGAATTTTGTACATTCGTTTCGAATGAATCGTTCAAAAAACGTTTATTAGAAATATGCTTTCGCATTCGTAGAATAACAACGATATAACAGCGAAACCTTTCATTCTCGATAATTCGATTCTACTTCTGCAAATGTCTTCTCGCCGTCTTAGAATCGAAGAGATTTAAATAACGGTGAAAAGAATACGCGGGGACGTGGAGAAGCTGGGAAGAACGCGCAATTAAGAACTTTCAGAGCGTGTTAAAATGATGTATCCAGTTCAATATCCAAGTATCTTCTCCATCTTGAACCGCATTTACCTCCGTTTAATAATTTAATGATAAATCGAAATTGATATAAATACGATTCCTTTACAACTGATATAAATTATTTTCTCAAATATACTTTATCAATCGGTGAATACTTTTCGAGAACGAAGTTTTCGGGATTTCTAATCGGATGTCAACGATCAAGACGAGACGACATTGCGTTAAGACGCCCGTTCGAGTTAACAGAAACAGAAACGGTGGTGCCAAGTTATGAGAGCTAACTACCACCGGAAGTTTGCAAAGTCAGCTGCAGCGTTTACGCGTTTACAAGGACATTCCAAGGTGTTTGCGGATCGATTAGCGATAAAACGAAGGAGGAACAAAATGATATTAATATTATACCACGTTAATTGCGTGATCTAGAATTCTGGATTAAATTTTTCTTCTTTTTCTTTTTTTACGATTATCGATTATATAGGAATAATTGGGAAACTGGGTTAAACGAGAGAAATATTCCAATTTTGAAAATTATAGACGGGGTAGAAAGCAAGTCAACTAGTTAATGGGATTGTTGGATCATAGATTCAAAGTCGAATTTTTCGTTTACTGGACCAAAGCCATATCCCAATTAACTTGTTAGCCACGTTATACGCGACTTTCCTCTCTCGAAATTTAATATTCGAAATGGCTGCTGTCATTCACATTCACAAATCGAGCGTGATACTTTTAATTTTCGAAGGAAGATATTGTTTTCTTAATTGGAGATTTATTTGGATTGCGGATTTTATGTGCTATAACGTGTTCTAGTAAATATTGTATTTATTCGATTAAAAATTTTAATGTTCCTAAACACTGTTCGTCATTAACAAGATATCGTTTATTTCCAGAGATCGTTTATCGTATTGTACAATTTTTGTCCCTCGTCTTGAGAAAATTTCCCATCGAATATGCGAACGAATCGCTTTTAAAATTGATTAATTTGTGCTTAAAGAGGACACGTCTACGTTCTTCAACATTCTTCCGATTTTATTGAAATATTAAATATATGTAAAAATCATAGGAAATTTTTATTAATATTCTTCAAATCTAATATTTAATAAAATGTGTCAAAAATCAAGTTATTATAAAATGTACTCTCGAGAGATACAATAGAATTGATAATAAAATTTATTTTCATCATAATTTTCATTAATTTTTCTTTTCGCATATTTCTCTTTTCATTTTTACGAGAGATTCTCTGATATTTTATTGGAATTCAATATTCAATATTGTGATAACCCGTTATTAAATATTGTTCATAGAATATTTAATTGTTTGATAATTTGTATAATATGATAAAGTATATTAGTACTATCGATGACAAATGTGTTTATTTCGTGATAAAATAATTGCAATTCTTGCGAATCTGATAAATTATTGTATTTGTTAAAATCCCGATTCGGCTCGCTTGTCATGAAAAAAAAAGTACAATAAATTTTCTTTATGAGAACATTCAAAATAGACAAAAAAAATAATACATTATTCTTTTTTTTTTACACATTGAAAATAATACGAAATAATACCAATATCTATATATTCCATAACAATATAATTGTTATTGTTATTGAATTCTCTTAAAAAGTATTCAGACGATATTTCCTTTTGCCAAAAATTTATCGAGGCTAAAGATATTTTAACACATCTATTTTTCAATAATGTCAAAACTAATACAAAAATAGGTCATCCTGGTTATTCCAGAAAATCATTTCCAAAAATGATTTTGAATATCCAAGATGCTGGCATTGATGCAGCTTTTCAAGAATAGAATTTTGAAAATAATCATAGCGATATTCATTCACATTCAATGAAATGAACATGTAATAATTTTGTCAGAAAAAATTCAACGGGTCTACGAAAACTCCAATCTCTCTCTCTCTCTTTCTCTCCCTCTCTCTCGTGTTTCGAATGCATACTACTTCCATACGACGTACTTACGAAATTTTCCAAAAGTCTAGTTCCATTGACAGACCATATGCGACGAATCAAAAATTACAACCCATCTATCAATTTTTCATAACATTGCCCTTCGACTGTCTACGAATTTTTCACTCGAATTCTAATTTTATCGTCAAAAATCGGATTCCTCCACTTCAACATCGGAAAATAAAACACACCTTTCTTCGCTCGCCTACGAATTCCGCTTTCATCCTTCGCATCGATCAAAAATCGGTCTCCTTCGACGTCAGAAAATGAAACACGCCTTCGACTTTTTCGCTGTAACCCAGAACTTTCCTCGATCTACTCCGAGTTTTTCCCTAGAATTCCGCTTTCATCTCTCGATGGAAAATCCGCTCCAACATCGGAAAATAAAATTAATATACAACAACATGGAGGCTACGAATATTCGCGACTGATCCCAGCGGCTTCGGCGCCGACCCTTTCGGAACATCCGTCGCGTGGGAACTCGTAGCATGGCGACCCGCTTATATTCTTGTGAAAGGTTAAACGGCCTGTTTAACGCACACTCGCGGCGCAACCGCCGCCGCCGGAGACCTTTCTATACCCGGGATACCGCGCGTCAAACGTTGTGTCGTTATTGAACACTCGTGTGTCCGTTCGCTCGATCGATTCCCGAGATATCGTGCGTTCGCGGATCGGCGACAGCACAGTTGCCGCCCTTTCGATCGCTGCCACGGTTTCTTCCTTTTCCAAGAAACCGTGGCCCAGCCTGGTGGTGCTACGTCAACGCTCTTTCCTTCTCGATCCAAGCTCGGTCGTTAGATCCCATTCGGCGATTGTTCGTTACGTATTGGCAAGTTGGCGATAATATCGTCCCGCCATTTTTGCGCAGGAAATCGGCCTCGAAAATAAATAGAAATGGAATCCAAATGGCCAGTTCTTCGGTGGAAGAATTTTGGAACAAACGAGTTATAAATATTATATTTGGGTATATAACTTTTAATATAAATCGAGAACGTAAGTTTTTAAGTTTGCTTCAACAGTGAGAGGTTTGGAGAAATTTTAAGTATTTATTTACGTGAATTTCGATAAGTTATTGTTACGAGCTATCCAGAGAGTAAAAGTCAAAGGTATTTATCACGTGTTCCATTATCAACGTAAATATAGAAAGTTTAAATATGTAAATAAATATGGTAGTCTGTTTGGTTTACTTTTAGTCGAACGCAGAATGTTTTCTTCCTCTATCGCAGGAACACGTGATATGATGACTCACCGATCATCTATTCCTATTCCTTCATTCAGTAGAGTGATTGACTCAGTACAGAGAAGATGGAAAGTATTTCGCTGTGTCGAGTTAAGCAATCTTTACCGTGCCAATCGTCCCGTGGACTTTTCTTCTTCTCTTCATTTATCAAGGTAAAGGGATATATTATAATATTTGATATTTTCCATTATCCAAAGTCTCTCAATTTTGAACGAATTTATTCGAATAGTTGGCTCCTCTTTCCTTCTTCTTCTTTTCCTTTGCGTCTATAAATTTTTAATTCGTTGCGCGTAACGAATAAAAGTGTATGCATTATGGAATAATCTTTTCATTGACCCAATAAAAAGGATGCTTTGCTGCATTGTTGAATTAAAAACAAGATGGGTGGATAACGAGCGTAAATTTTAAATCTGCCCAAGGTAAGAAATGAGATGCGTAGAACGTAATAATTATCCAGCATTTCCTCCAGAAATGATTAGAAAGTTCGTATCGTGTTCGAGGTGCATGCAAAATATAGCATAGATAGATATTTATTAGAACCCGTTTCATTTCGATACATCTGCGTGTATAAATTCTGCGTGGCGTGAACAATATTCGTCGAGCATGTTTCTCTTCAATCTCATTAAATAACGTTCTACGCGTCTATACGAATTAACTTGGATATATAATTTTGTTTCCTCTTCCACGCGAGAACGAAGAAAGAAACATTTTTTTTTCTTTTCCTTTCTAAAATTATTCCCAACAAACTTGTAAACAAAGATTGAGATAAATTTAAATATTTCGTGGGAAAGAGAGGGAAAGAGAAGCTTCATAAATTTTTTTCAAAGGTAGAAATATTATCTCTTCTTCTTCTTCTTTTTCTTTTTCTTTTTCGAAATGTACCTCGTCTTGCTCTTTTTCTTTATAATAGTCTACTTTTTCGAGAGATATTGGAACACCGACTTTCCACCATACTGGGGCACAGAGATATCGAGATCGACGATTCTTGTTCGTTTTGCAAGAAATCTAGTATAATAGAGGTATACCGGTGCAATGTCTTGTTTCGTGATTCCGGATGTTCCGCGAGTTTCACTCAGGAATCCTGCGAAATGAAAATGTAACAAAACGGGACAGGGGCATTCAGCTTTTCGTGAGAAAACTAAACATCGAACTTTCCAATCAGATAAACTCCGAGTAAAAACATCTTCTATCGTATTTCAAGACGGACGCAATTATAGAAGGAACAAACGTGAATTAAATTCATCTAAGGAACAGAATTTTTCTTTCGAACACTCGTTATTTTCGAAATTGATATTTCAACAATTATCCTCGCTCGAGTAACACGAAAAACAAACTCTTGATCCCTTTCTTTAAATATTCCCTACATATTTAGTTTGCTTGCGAGTCTATTGGTTGAATCAAAACGACACTCTCAATGGAAACAAAATCGAGAAAATGATATATTTGTCTTCGGTATTTGTTCCAGATATTTGCTCCTTTATTAAAGAAAAGAAAACTCTCTCCCTCCCATCAACGATCCTAAGATTAAGATCACGAGAAGAGTGAAATTTTATTTTTCGATTATCAATTCGATTACCGCGATAATTTAAAAATGCGACAATTGCTCGTGCAATTTCGTATTCATCGAATATATCGCCAATAAAAAAAAAAAAAAAAAAGAAAATAAAACACGATCGAACAATGAAAAACCAAATTTCTGTACGAATAAATCTATTCGAGAAGGGGAGGGGGGAAAAAAGGAAAAAAAAAAAAAGAAAAAGAATCAAAACAGAAACGAATAAAAAAAAAATGCAGAGGCGTACTCTCCAGTTATACGCGTCAAAGTAAAAGTAGAAATCGGAGAGAATTGGACTTTTACTCTTTCAACAACGCCGACCCACTTGCAACGATATTGCCGGCAAAACGAAAACCAACAAAGAATCGAATCTGACGAACAACTCCGCGCACCCGATCGAGAGATCAACGCTAAATATTCTCTTTGCGCGTATTGTCGGATGCGACGTGAACGTTTTTTCGATACCGAAAACAGGGATGGGGCCCATTCGGAAATTCGATCGAAAAAAAAAGGAAAAAGGAAAAAGAAGGGGGAAAAAGGGAGGGGAGGGAAAGGACCAGAGGCTGCTCGGCCGCATATGGTGTTTGAATGGTTGACGCGGAACATTTTATAGTTACAGGAAAATCGAACCGAGTGCACTGAATTCGACGTATTCACTGACCTTTCTATCAAATTTCATTCATTGCAGCCCGACACTCCGCGCGTCGATAGAAATAATTGCTCGAAAAATGTTCAGAAACGTTTGTGAAATTCGAATAAAAGTGTTATGTATATATATATATACATATTTTTTGGATTTAATACATAAAAAAAAATTTGATTTTAAATAAAGTTTCACGCGTGGATCGGTTATTCTATCTAAACGGTGTCGAATAATTTTTTCTCGAAAATCTTATTAAAAATCGGATTGTTTCTTGCATCGTCCCCAATTTCGAATAAAATATTTTCCTTGGAATTATTATCAACTCCTCAATCCTCATGCTGAGGAACTTCGAAACGCGAGGATAATTAAAATTTCGTTAACACGATTTTTCTCGAAATAAATTTTCGATCATTTCCCTGGAAGTGATTGCTACGTAGAAAGGATCGATGAACACGGTGGTCAGAAAGAGGTCAGAAATAATCAAGATTTCGTCGCGCAACGATTATCCGATCGTGTGCGATCCAATGGGAGGGGTCGCGATATGAATTTGACTCACGTTTTACGCCTCCCCCTCTCCGGTTAAGTTAACTCAAAGTTTGACACGAAGTTGCGCCGATCCAAGACCGAAATACTAAACTGTCGCGGCGTAACTCCGCGTGTAACTGAAACGGACGTTAAGGTCCCACCCTCCCGCATACCTTGGAACAATGCCGCGCTGAAACTGCCACGTAATTTGCAACTTCTGAACGCCCGATACACCGGTTTTCAGTATTTCCCGCCGGTCACGGTTATCGCGTCATTGCCACGCCGACCTGATCACCGCCAAACTCCAACAATTATTAAGCTTTTCGCCCGTGAAGTAGGCGCGATTAATTCTAACCGAATCGTTGCTTCTCCTGTTACTCGGCGGAAAAATATTGGACTTCGACTTTCGCGAACGGTTCTTGAACGAATCGGATCGTAGTTTGCCGCGGGATTGATGAAAAATCGTCAAAGTAGGATTAAATGTTATAAATCTCGGGCCGAGAATTCCTATGAAATGCAGATTTCCTCAGCGTCCAATCTCAATTTTCTATCCTTATAAATAACCAAATCACGTGTGGTGATGCATATACTGCTACTCCGTACCCCCGTCCCGAAAATCCCCGAAATAAACCGCGATCGGAGTCGCGTAAATCTTTCCAACGCGCAAATTTTTGTGGAAATTCGAATATGGAATCCGCAATTTAAAATATCCACGAAACAAACTTAAACGATCGATCCGACCTCTTTGATATTCTCTCGAATCCCCGATTTCCAAATTCTCGGACATCGAAATCACGCGTACGTACGTATCCTATAAAAAAAATTATCCCAAAATAAATCGAGTGAAATCGATCGAGCCCCGAATCATCGCCTTTAATTAAATCCGCGAGATTTCGACCCTTTAAAACGCTCGAATTTCCGAATACTCCTCCCGATTACCGAATTCCCGGGAATAAAGTTGAAACAACAAACTGCCGGATCGACCAACCTTTTTCGAAGCGCGAATCCCAACCCGACCCAACCTCGAATCTCTAAAACGCCCAAATCGTGTCACAGGAAAACCCCCGCGAACTCGTTTTTCCGCGGCAGTTTATTCCGCATCCCTTCCCTCCTCCCCTCCTCCCTTCTTCCAACGAGCCAGCCATCGTTTAAGACTCCCCCCTCGGGGAGGGAAGCTCAGACATCCAGTCGGTAAATACGTCGCCAGCGAACGTTCGGCCCAACAACGTTCCAATGGCGCAAGAATCTTTGCGGAAACCAAGTTCCCTCCACGCTTGTTATTTTTCAACCGAGTCGCCGAGACGACTCTCCTCTCCTCCCACGGCGCGGCGAAATTTCGGTTGCCACTTTATGGACCTGTTTTCCTTCTCCCTCCCCTTCTTCTCCTCCTCCTCCTCCTCGAGCAAAGTTTTCCAACGGAGGCCCACCCCCTCCGGAACCGTACCCTCCGCGTATCTCCTCCGCCGGAGGGAGGAGGGTGGAAAGCGCGAAGGGAAGGAAAGGGAGAGAGGGGGAGAGGACAAGTTTAAGGGTGAGTCGAGGGTGTTAGGGTAGGTTGCGGCACACGCTGGAATTCGGTCACTATTTTAATATCGATCCGCCCACCGACTCACCCCTACTCTTACACTCTTTCCCTCGTTTCACCCCCTTTTCCGCACGGATCGCACAACACACTTGGCTCGTATGCATGAAACGTGACACGACGTTTGCGCTTCTGTACGCGCACAAACATGTACGTATACACGCGCGATCGTGTGTTTCAAGCATCCGGTGTGTATATCTGTATTTCTCGTAAATTGTGCGTATACGCGAATTTTATCTCGGTGAATTAATTAGATAAGATAAATGATTAGGGATATATTATCACGTTGCCATCAGTAGTTTTATTTTATTCGAGTCTTGTTCGAATGTTTATCGAATCGATTATTAAACGTGGATGATTAATAATTTATTTATTATCTTGTTTCGGTAAATTGGTTTCAATAGTGTATGAATTTTATCGATATTCGTTGAATTAATTATGAACGGACGATCGGTATTTATTATCTTATTTGTTAAGTATCCGCGTATATTTTGATAAATTTGAATTTTATTAATTACGGTATTAAATTAATTACGAGCTATTAACAAGATTTATTCTCTCTATATTTTCATTTTCCAGATACACGCGCGATTTCTTTCTTACCTTCAAATGTTACGCGCGATATTTCACTCGATCGACCAGGAAATCTTCTCGCTCGATAATTTCGTGATTAAAAGATAATCTATTGTTTCAGAGATATCTTTCGCATAACGCACGTTATCGGAGGAAATATTGGCGTGGAAGGGTGGGAAGCAAACTCGATTCTGGAAAAAGAGTTCCGCTCGGTCTGATCGGTTTTCTATGACTCGTTTCACGATGCCGCGTTCCGCGCACCATAATTCCGGATACGGGACGGAAACGTGGATCGATCTTGACGGCGGTTCTTTCGAAAAGAGGGAGCCGGATTTATGATTCTTCCACGCGATGCAAGAAGAAGATGATTGATAGTGGAACGATGCAAAAATCGTTTTCGGGTTAATTTTTGTCGAACCGAATTTTACGGCCGATCGAGCTGCTCCAGTTTGAAATATTATAATACGTTCGGTTAAGTGCTTGGATCTTTTTCGATATTTCTCTCTCGAAGAATTTTTAGAGCAGATTTTAACTATTGTGCGAATAACTCTTTTTCAGGTTACAAAAATATTCGAAAAGATAATAACGATATTGTAAACGATACGAAACGATAAGAAAATTTGTACAAATTTTTAGAGAGTAAAAATCGTAGATCAAATATATTGGAATTTAGATCTGATGCGATTCTTTGGTAATGAGAAAAATAATAATTTTGAGATCTTATCGATCGTTTCGAAGGAAACGCAATACCTCAACTCCAAAAGTATGCAAAATAACTTTTTCAATCTTAAATGCCATGGCGTATCGCGTAAAACTGTGCATTATAGCGAGATCGGATTGCACGATGTTTATAGTAGAAAGTAACTAATGGTTCTCGCAGGAGAAGCGGATCTACGAGTTGTAAAACCTTTACGCTTGCTTTGGAAGCCAAGCCGGCAACTCTTTATATCACGATAATCATTAGAACGTATTACCAAGAATACTAACGAGCGTATTTTCTTCTCTAAATCCTCAAAAGCGAGATTCTGCATGACAAGCTTATTCCCCTCCGCTCATTCCCTTTTTTTTCTCAAAAGATCTTTGCCAGGTATTCGTTTTCAAACGAAAATTTTACCAGATCTCTAGCGACCAGGTCACTACCTTATTAACGATTCACAATTTATCGCGAGACTGAAAAGATCGAATGAAAACCAGATTACGGACAATTATCCGTACGATTTAATTAAGTGACTGGAATCAACGATAATTAAAATTATTAAAAATATGATTGAAAAAGTGAGATCGATCCGAAAGGAGAAATAACACGAGTCGAGAAAGAGGTAAGGAAGAGAGAGATAGGAACGAGCACGAAGAAAGGAAGTACGTTGAAAATACAACGGCGATGGCGAGCTAAGCAGCTGAATCATAAAACCACGGTGCATGTGGAATGAAATCATGAGATAAAGTGGCGGTTACACGTTCGGGCTAGAATGCATCGAAAAATGGAAAAATTATCGTGCTTATGCTCGAGTAATGCGTATAATAAAAAGCGACATGGTTGGTCTGTGGAACGTGGAACGTGTATATTTTAATCGATGTAGCATCAAGTGTTACCCGTTCATTAATTACCATATCCCGGGAGGAAGAGTGGTAAAAGGGTGAATTCTTATTAATACTTCTTGTGAAATGAAGAAATTTCATCGTTTCGAAAAGAAAAAAGAAAAGAAAAACACGCACTGTTTTTATCGTAATTTTCAAGTAGAATGCTCCTTGTTTATTACAAAAAAAAAAAAAAAAAAAGGAGCAGATGTGGAAGTCGATTCGTTAGCAACCTTGTCTTATAAAATCTGGAATGCCACGCTCCAAAGCTCTAATTAGAATCATTATTATTCCCCTTCGGTGCTACTTGGCTCGAACCTATCAATCATTCGTTCAACTTATTCGAGCAAAAGAGGAGAAGAGGAAACACATCTCGATAATTTCAAAAAAAAGTTACAAAAATATTAAACGCGTTAAACTTCTCCGACCAAGATCAAAACTTTAAGATTTTAAATCCATCTATCATCTCGTGCGTATCACTGAAACGAAAAGAACCCGAAGAGACTCGAGACTACATCTCGTCCCCCTCCGAAAGGACGCAAAGGCAAACAGCACGCTTTCGAATCGAATGAAATTTCGAAGCAAAAAATAAAGACTCTTTACCCTCTTCCAAAGATGAAACCATCCACCACCCTTATCGACAATCCACACGACAAACTTGCTCGATCTCTTCCTCGACAATTACACTCGTCCCTGATATCGACACGATATAAACAGCGATACGATATTTTCCGGATGCGCCGCCGTGGTGGAGGGGCGGCGCACAAACTCGCCGTCCATTCCCATCTTGATAATCGCGGTCCGCGGCACACACGCGCGCGCGCGCGCGTGCACAGAGCGGTCGAATAGGTAGGAAAAGTCGCATGTTAAGCCTGATAAACGAAACATAAAAGCACGTAGGTGGCCGAATGGGTGGAGGAAAGGGCGGAGAGGTTCGGCTCGGCTCTCTGGCGGTTGCTCCAAGGGTGGTCGTAGCCGAGCGCGCCTAGTCAGGGTAGTTCCCAACGCGTGTATCCAACACCCTTCCACCACCCATACACGTGCATGCACGCGCGCGATACCCGGTATCCAACGGTGTACGATGGCCGTTAGCGTGAGCTTGCAAAACGGGAGGAGAGTGGCGGTGTGGCGAAACGAAACGCGGGGGTCCGCGTGTGCCCGGCCGCTCGACTAACGTTTTTTTCCCTTCCTTTCTTCCTTCCTTCCTTCCCCCCCTCTCTCTCTCTCTCTCTCTCTTTTTTTTATTTCGCATCGATCGATACCGACGACTTATTTTGGATTATTTTCATTCGGGTGGCCAGAGTGTGCGCGCCTTTTTCCCCTCCCCCTCCCCATCTGGCAAAAAAATGGGAATTCACGCGGACCGGTGCATGGCTTTCTGGTAAATTTTGCCGCGAACCGACGACGTTCGCCAATGAGCACGACACGAAAAAACGTATTAGACCGTGTAACCGGGCAATTTTTGTTGCGCCGTCGACGTGGAGAAAAAAAGGAGGAATATATATATATATATATATGTATTATATATATTCTGTAGCATCGGTCGACGTAGCGGCGCCATTCTCGAGATTATGTAAAAAATGCGGGACCGGCATTGTGCCCATTAGACACCGCTGTCCAATGAAACGCTGTAAACGCTGTTCCCCGTGTCCTGGCTCTTCCACTCTTTCCCTCCTCGTCTCTATATCCGTCGTCCCTCCCTCCCTTCCTCCCTCCCGCTCCCCTTTTGCTTCTCTGGATTTCTCTTTTCCTCTCCCCCAATCCCTGCACACGTATCCACCTCCTTCCCTATCTCCTCGTTTCATCCAAAAAGCCGAAAAGCGCGTAGCCGCGTAAATGCCGCGGCATGAAAGTGTCTTTTGTCGCGGATGGAACGCCGCGGTGTTTTTCCTCTCGTCGTGGTTCCGCGATCTTTTCATCGGTGTTTCGCGCTTTTGATCGTTTCCCCGGTGAAACGATTACGGTGGGGGGATACAAATTCGCTCGACAATGCACGTTTTCCTTTTTCTTTTTTCTTTTTCTTCCTTTTCTTTTTTTTTTTCTTTCTCCTTTTTCGCCCCCTCTTTCCTTTTCGCTCTTTCCTCCCCGTATTTTCCTCCGTGCGTTCCCGTTGTACACGCGAAGGTGTTGTACAGCAGGTTCGTTGTTTTTTCCCTTATTTTTGCTCTTAATGACGCGTGCGAGGAAAAACGCGCGAGGCAAGCAACAGCGTTCTGACAGACACTCGCGACAAAGGGCTTTCGCGGGAGAAACGGTTGACTCTGATCGATTTTGAAATTAGCGCTTCGGAAAAATGGCTCTTCTTCTTCTTCTTCTTCTTTTTCTTTTTTTTTTCTTTTCCTTTAGTAGAGTGGGAAATTAGATATTTCGAGGTTTTTTTTTAAAGGTAGAACGGGTAATAGTTAATTTCACAAACGCGGAGAGTCGTTTCGAGCGGTGCACGGCTTTTTATCTTCGCGAAATCAGAACTTTCGCCCGAAAGAAAGGAAGAAAAAAAGGTATTCCCAATCGTATCAATTGGACGATCTATTCCGCAGAATTCATCCTGTTAATTAACTCTTTTAACCGTGCCACGCTGTTACGTTATATTTCCTCCAAGTTTTTCGGTATAACATCGAAATTGATTAAAACGGTGGGATCGATATCCATGCCGAGTGTATCGGGGTTGAAAATTTTGTTTAGCCTAGCTCCGCTAGAGTTATCACACGGAGCTTTTCAAAACGATAGAAAAACGAGCGATTCTAATCTCGATCGCAAGATTTTAAGCTCCTTTAAAAACTTTAGAAATTAATCATTGATAAAAATATATACGTGACTTATACTTTATGTTTAACCAATCATCTCTTTTCTCCTGTCTCCTCTCAAAATTTAAAAAGCAAAACTTGTCCTCGTATAAGGATACAATCCGAATATATCGAGAAACACTGGAGAGATCTTGCAATTTTCTCGATGAGTCCCAGACAGGGGTTGCAATACACGTCTCTCGGAGCGAGGAGACATGGAGGTGTTCTTGGCTGAGCAAGAAGGGTTGACGTAGAGGGGAAGAGGGGGCGTGCTATTTAAACCACGGACGTATCAATAACGGAGTAGTTTTTGGCGGATTTCATTGATTTCCGATAGAGTTGCGCTGATGTGGAGGGACCTAGGGCAGGTAGGCTACATGCACAACATTGTAATTGATTGGACCTGTGGCCTGATAACCGCTCGGTGACCTCACCACCCGGTTCGATACGCGTACTCGGTCATGGAATAATTATTTCTTCTTTCTCCTCTTTGGATCCTCTGTCCTCTGTCCACAGCTTTCGATCGATTACAATCCGTCCGAAACGCGTGGGATCGTGGCACGTTTCCGCCGCGTTTCGATACCTTTTTCGAGGCAGAAAGCCGGAGAGAGGAGGGGAAAAAAAGAAGAGATTTTTCGAAATTTTTATATTAACACGTTATATATATATATATATATATTCGATCTTTTCGAAGAGAGTTTGATAAGATTTTAATCGAAACGTATCTGTGAACAGATAAAATTAAAACTTAGTTTTAATGAATTCATAAAACGTTAACCGATATTGTGTTGGTCTAAATAAATGAAATTTCCCAGTGTATAATCTCTTCTGCGTCGAAAATATATTTTTATTTCGTTTCTATTTTACCACTTCCTATATTGCTGAAAATGACAGTAATTTTGTTAATTCAAATACGCTCCAAATCCGACTATAAATGGATATTTGGCCAAATCAAATTTGGCCGAAGCGAAATTGGAATACTCGAAAAATTCTGTCGCGTTTATATTATCGACTTAAAAGCCCGCAAATAGGAACTTAACGATACTAAAGAAGAGGAGTACGGTGTCCCCCATTTTTAAAAGCAATTTATCCCGACGCGACAACCACGTTCGTCAAAGCAGACGTCTTAATACCCCGTCTAACGATTAATTAGAATGCACGAGGAATATCGAGCGATGAATAATTAAGCATCGTCTCTTATTTCTCCTTCCCGTATTATATTTTTCCCGATCAAAAGAGGACGGAATTAACATCTCTGGATCCACCTGTTTCACCCTGTATCCGCACAGTTTCGACCATATTCGGTTTAAATAATTTAAAATAAAAAAAAAGAAATTTTTGCATTCCTTGGTAAAAAAAAAGATCGTTGTATCAATCGTTATACGATATATATATATACGAGTATTTTATCAATTCGTCGAATCGTCGCGAGATAGTTCGAAATCGTTCGATCCGAAGAATTATTATTGGATCCAGCGTGTTGGACGCGCGTGCCAGAGGTATTGGCACCCGAGCTACTGTTATATTATAATAGAGACTCGATTATTTGAACATCTATTAGCCGTGAGAGCGAGTAATTACCCCGAGCGCGCCATTAAACGCAGTTTCAAATATTCGAGCACGTTCGATAACCGCATGCTTGATTTTCCGCGCCGCGTTTCACTATTAACGGGCTATTAAGAGATTTGTTCTGTCGGCTTCCTTTCGGTCGCCTGAAACATTTTAATCTCGGCGGAATCTGCGAGGCTGCGCAAATGGATAAAAATAAAATACGATACACCTTTTTTTCTTTCTTTCTCTTTTTTTTATAAAACTCAAGAAGAGCAGTGAAATTTTATTCGGGGGAACGGAACGCTTCAGAATGATTGGGTCAAAATTATTTCATAACAAAGAAATAAGGGAATATCGTCGTCCCAATATTTTATACGTAAAATCGATTGGCGAGAGATAATCGTTAGAACGATCTGTGATCCCCTGAAATATAATTAGAGAAAATCTGCGGTTTTGTACCGCGCGGAAGTTGGAGTGTCGCAACGAATCCGATTTTCTCTCGACTCACGGTCGCGGCCAAACACACTGCTTCGCAGTGCGTGAGCAGGAAGCTTTGGTGGAAGTTACGCAGGATGAAGATACGGATCGTTCGCAAGGTGCAGGAAGAGCGCAATTCCGCGGACTTAGCAACCGAGTCGTTGGCCATCTTAGGCTAATTCCGCGCGATAAACCAACATCTTGCCCCGACTTCCGCCGATTATGATCAGAGATGGACGATTTTGACGGCGCGCTCTATCGATCTCAATCGCGAGATTCTCGTAAAATCGTCGCGGATCATCTCTCCTTCTTTTTCCATCCCCACTTTTCATAAATTTATGCAATAGAATTTCCGCTCGTTCTGCGAAACAATTGTAATCGCATCCCCCCTCGTTCTCCTCGTCTCGAAATTATTTAAAAACTCTTAAATCTTCATGCCTCTTTAATGCATTTTTTTTAGAAGAGTCGAAGAGTTCACATTCAGAATATCAAAAATCTCAAGATTGAATTATTATTCGGAGAGATCTCGAGCGATTCGAAGGGGATTGGAAAATATATACGTATCGAAGCAGGACTCTGGAGGCGTTCCTCTTCCTGTTTCTAACAAAGCGCGTTCGAAGCGCGAGGAGGAACAATCAGACGCGAAGGAGAGGAAGAGAAAGAGAGATTGCCCCTCGTTCCTCGAACTCTCGAGCGTTGAAATCCTCCGTATTTATCATTTAACATCCGGCTGATTACCTAATTAGCGAAATAACTAAATCGTACGTAGGACAATTTCCACCTCCCTCCTCTCCTTCCTCCCTAATGGACACAGATTACACGGGGCGTCATTCGCTGTCATTAGGAACGGGAGAAACGGCCGATGCGCGCTTTCAACGAAGCTGCCTCGAGCTCGAGGCTTCGTTCACGGGGATACGAGCCTGTAAATGACTCTCAACCGTTAGCAAAAAAAAAAAAAAAGACTCGCGTAAGTCCCTTTCCGTGGGAGGAAAGGAGGCGGCGAGAAAAGAAAAGATGGCCGAGAAATCTTGTTTCGTTCACGAGGAACGAAGCGTAAGATAGTATGAGAGTTGTTAACGGAATTGAAATATCATGTATTCCAGCATCGTGTGTTCGCGATGGAGTCGAAGATAAACACACACAAATTTCGAAGATTCGAGATTTGAACGGTTTGATTGCGGCTTTGTTTGCTCGGTTGTTGACGTTTATTGTGGTTATACAGGGAGGATGGATGAATTGGAACGATTATTCTCTTCTCTCGGTGAATATTTACTTAACATCTTGGGACCGATCACGATAATATCAAAGGATCCTTATCTATCAATTACCCCGAATTATTCCGTTCGAAGAATAAGTTCAAGATGTAATTTCGAACGATATCTTTCCCAGAGAATCTTTTCGATTACATAGAACGATCGAGACCCAAAAAATTCCTCCCCCGCCATGAGGAATAGGATCGGTCAACGATAAAGTATTCGTGCAAAGCGTATACAAAGTACTTTTACTTGGAGCGACCGTCTCTCTAAATCTTGAACCACCTCCTCCCTCTCTCGAAGGCCAAACAATGCCTGCTCCATCCCTCCTCCCCCTCGCCTATCACGCCTCCACGTCCCACGATCCATTCAATCCCTCCCCCGTAAAAATCCAAGTTCGAGGTGAAGAGCGCAGCGACCGAGCAAAACTGACGAAACTTTCTTGCTGTCTTCCCAACACCGACAATAATGAACCATCGTTTCGCACGAGTGTCAGAAATTTCGATCCTCCGGTAAATCGGCGGCCGATCAGCGAGGAGATGCAGGAAGAAAAGATGCGGCGGCAAAGCCGGCAAAGTTCGTTCGTATTGCAACGAGTTGCCTACGGTTGTAAACGTGATTTAACGGTCGGGGGGGGAAAGAGTGGAAGTGGAGAGGAGAGTCTGTTTGTCGTCCAGTTTCTCCAAGGAGGCAAAAGAAAAGGAAAAAAGAGAGAGAAAGAAATAAGAAAAAAGTAGAAAAAAGAGACCTAGACCGATCATTACGGTATGCGCGTCAGGATCGGCGTTTGGAATTTCCTCCGCGAAAAGCAATAGCTCGGGACCGAGCTTGTAAATCCCGAGCCAAATTGCCATTGTGCCTTCCCTGAAACTTCTTTAGCTCTGAAACTTGGAGAACGCTCGATAGAACGCTCGTCCATCCTGGCTTTTCATCTTCGATTTCGGTCACGGTCTAAGTGCGAGGCTCGTGGAATCGAGAGAGAAAGACAGAGAGAGAGCTTCGCGGCGTTAATTTTGACGAGATTGGGGCGGGAAACGTTTTATTGTGCTTGCTCGATGAAGAGACGCGGTGAGAATTTGTGAGGAAATTTGATGATTTATAAGGACAGAATTTTTTTTTCTAATTATCGTTTTAAAGATTGGTGGATCGTGTTGATAGCTTTCGGACGGTAGAGAAGAATTGGGATTTTTAGATACGTTGTAGCAATTTCTTATAATTAATGAAAGTAATATTGTTGTTTTGGAAGAAGAAGTAAAATATTATAATTATAATTTCTTTGAAATTATAGAAATCAATATTAGTATTTTCTCTCTCCGCTTTTTCTCTCTCCCTTCGTAAAATAATTAAAATTTCAAGGGTTAAATTTTCAAACGGAGAGATTGAAAAACGACGGCTTGTTGGATACGGTTGGCGTTCGCCGCGAGTTTACCGGTGTGATACAACTTCCGGTTTTTTTTTTTTCTCTATATTAAATTGGAGGAAGACGGAACCTAGGCGATAAAAGTATGATGCAAACGCTGTCTACCGTTGCATCTCGCCCACGAATGCACGCGTGCGTGCGTCTGCACACGAGGAGGACGGATGCGTTCCGAACCGTAACCGTCTTTCCTCGTCCGGCCGCTGACGGCGCGTCCTTTCTTAAAAATTCGCACAATTAATTTTCATTCAACGCTTTACAACGTTTTCAATCATCGAAGGGAACGCAAAAATGTAATAAAATAATAGAGTTGTCCTCCCTCCTTCCATCACTCCCAAAATTGACAAGTAAATTTATACTTTGGATTTATCGAAGTTGAGATAAAAACTCAAAAGACAATTTATCACGATTTAATTCAAAGATTCGAATATATTTCCGATAATTTTTCTCTGCCCAAAATTATACATACATGTATATTTCCGCTAACCATCACGCAACGAATAATTTAACATTATATTAAATACCAGCTCGAATAATAAACAAACATATATCTCTCACGAGTTCGGTACGTTAATGTAAGTCACCGTATAGCACACGTGGATACCGATGCCGCGATAATAATTAACATGCGACGGCCGGCCAGCTCTGGCAATCTTTGAAGGTCGAGCCGCGCCACTGCTTCCTTATTGTGAGCGTGGCTGAGCGAAGCGGCGGGAAGAGGAGCGAGTAAACAGAGGCGCGAATGAGAGAGAGAGAAGGAGAGAGAGGTGGAAAGAATATACGCTTGTATATTAACTTCACGGCACGCCGCCTGTACGCGCGAGTTTTATACCGAGCGGCTACTGTCTGCGCTCATTACGTAGGCGCAGCGATTTCAGAAATACGGGGCTTCGTCCGAGGAAGCCCGATACTTTTATTTCTCTCCTCGCTGCCGCCCCCTATACGTAAGATTGGCAGACACGGCGAATTCCAGGATGTCGACTCGATCAACGTTCTCTCGAGTTTTTGCATTTTAGCTTCGAGGCTTTGTGGAGATGAAACGTATGAGATCGTTTTTTTAAGGATCGCGGATATTTTATTATTGCGGAGAATTTTACGATCGTAATATATATATGTATATATGAACTGAGAAGATGAAATGATCGAATGGATATCTAAACTTCGTGTCGCACAAACGAGTATAAAAGAAATTGTCATTCCTTCGTTACACACGTGAAAGATTGTATAGATTTTGGATTTGTCGTTTAAAAATTTTACGACAAAAGGCGGTATCAGAGATGATCGATTAATTAATCGATTATTAAAAATTGGAAATAATAATATCCGATGAAATCAAATCGTCGTCATACACGAGAGAAAAATAGGAGAAGGAAACGATTCCACTTGCACGTTAAATTTACTTTCCCGCTTCTCGTTAAAAAAAAGAAGAAGGAAGGAGGAAAATCATTTTTAACCCTCGTCCGCGTTAAACGGCCGCGCGACTCGACTCGATGCACGATCGTTAAGTGTTTTTCCCATTTTTCTCCCCGGATAATAACTCGCGTCGAAACGAATCGAAAATGTATTCTTCGCGCTCGGCGATCGGTTCGATTGGAGCTTTCATCATTGATATGCATATAAGCAGCGCTCGCGATGAATAGCAAGATCGATATCCACGGGTGAAGTGACAAATAATAAAAAAAAGAAAAAAAAGAATAGATAGAACAACAAAGGTAGAACAGAGAGAAGAGGTGAAAGGAAGAGAGAGAGAGAGAGAGAGAGTGTAACGGCACTGCTCTTCCTCCTCGAAAGCTTTCATTGTTCGGCGCGAAATGAAATTCCAAAGAGAACAAATTCCATCGCGTCCCGTTCTTATTCGGTTAGCCATTGCAACGGAACCACTTAAACGATCTTTCTACAGCCGCCGCTACAAGCGAAATCTTGATTTCCACTCGTCTTTGTAAGCGTTTTCGAACGCAAGAACGCAACTAAGCGATGAGCGTTTCCTTTTTTCGCCAAGGAATTGCCAATCGATCGTCCATCGTTCGCCTTGCAAATCAAGTTTTCGTTACTCGAAGAATTATTTCTTTTTTCAGCGCTTTTTACCTTTTCTTCTTCTTCTTCTTCTTCTTTTTCTTCTTATTTTCGTCCGTTTTCTTCTCCTCGCTGTGAAAATTTACAGTTTGAATTTAATATTTAAAATTGTTGATCGAAGGCTGAAATTTGGGGGAGATTGTCGAGCGTTATGGGAAGATGAGGTTCGATTGTGCTGATGACCAGTTTCGAGTGATTCGAGACTCCATTCCGAGGGTCGACGTAATTTGCGTAATGAGTAGTTTAAGGTACGAGCCACGTATCTTTGAGCAATACCTCGATCCTTGCTTTTTTTTTCCTCTTGCTGAGCGTTAAGAATTTAATCGAACGTGATCGGTTTCGATCGTCCGGTTATGGGTTTTGAATATTTTGAGCAATATGATAAATTGAACGAGATTCATTAATGGATACTTCAATCTGTAAAGTGCGCGCGAAAATAATTAATAGTTTCGTTCAACGATATTTTCCGGTTTCCACAAAGAATAGAAAAGAATTTGAGAGAGTTCGAAACTTAAAAAAGGAAATTCGTAGAGGAATAATTAAAAATAAATAATAATTTTTTAAAAAGAAAGAGATTTAAATCTCTTTTCGCTTTCGCAAAAACACCCTCTTGCGCTCTTTCTCCGCTTTGACCGCTTCTCTGAGAATCAATTTTCAATTGCAATTAAAATGTATTTAATAAATCGATAGCGAGCAACGATCGTTCAAATCGTTTTCCATTTCCTCACTTGCGCGTCAACGTTCGTTTTTTAAGTAAATCTAGAGGAAAGAGGAAAGAGGAAACGCTGCGCGAAAAAATAAAGTTTCGTTTCGAAAGCGAATACACCGGCTAAAGGATACTATGAAAATGAGCGAAAAAGTGGGGAAAGGAGGAAAAAATAGGTGTATAAAAGGAAAAAGGGAGAGAAAGTGTAGGAGAATACAAAACAGTCTACGCGACAGAAAACGAAATGGGGGGTTTGCATTGGTCTCGTTGCTTGTTCCTGCCTTCATGATTCAAATTTAAAGCGATGTTTACTCACCGATCTCTGCGCCCCCGCAAAGCAACTAATGCGAGCTACATGCTCGCGTGCTTGGGTTCCTCAATTCTCTCTTCGACCCTCCGGATAATAATATTTCGAGTAACCTTCGAGTTTTCAAAAAAAAAAAAAAGGAAGATATAAAGATCAAAATATAATAGAATAGAATTTAAACTTTGATATTTCATTCGTAAAAATTGTAATGATTGAAGATTTACTGTAAGATTTTTATTTATCATATATATATATATATAAATGCAAAATTCATTTTGTATAAAAAAAAGATAAAATTCGACCTTTAAAACTGTACAAGTAAAAGAGGTAAGACTTGTAAAGCCTCACAGGCAAGATACGAAACGTAGGAAGGAAGAAAAAAGCGAACGCTTTGCAAAGAAAACCAAATTATCTCCACTTTATCCTACAAGCTCACCTGCATTACCCCGTCATTTTAACCATCAACATAGTACCACACCGGTTGCGCTCCAAATCACGCGAGCCAAAAGGAAACCAAGGCGAAACGCAATCTGGCCATCCCTTAAATTACTTTTTACCCCCGAAGGCGCGCTTTTACTTACCTATACACCAAAAATTTTCGACCACCGCGTTGTTGCATAAATTTCATCCACCTAGGGGAGGGGAGGAAAAAATCTTCCCAGAGTTTCGACATCCTCAAAAAACTTTTTCGACGTCGAAATCCATTTCGTCGTGGTTCTACGATTGAAGAGTAATTTAACAAAGAATAATTCGTATAAATATTTACGAAAAGATCGACGATCCTAAAAAGGATCCTAAAAATAAAAAAAAACAAATCTCTTAAAAAATATTATTCAACTTACACTGAAAATAATATATGTTCAAAGATCCGTTTGGAACGAATTAAAAAAAAAAGTATTCCTTTTCGAAAACAATATAACACATAATATAAATTTTCAATCATTCGATCAAGCCTTACACTTACACTTTCCACGGTTAAAATCATTCTTCGATCGACGTTAATCAACGACACAACGCGCCCGAGCATCCTTAATCGGTGATCGACTTAAAATCGAGATCGAAAATCGGGGGGGGGGGAGGCTGGTTGTCATCGTGCGACGATCCATCGAATATCCAACAGCGATGATAAACGGGCCAGCTCGATTAAAGGTAATGGCCGATCGGCCGACTCACACCTGTATTCCCGGTAATAGACGGTTGTCCGTCCCTGCGGACAAGACCGGTAGCCGGGCCCCGTACACGCCCCATCGTGGCCCAACGTACGTACGTACGTACGTCCGCGATGCAACAACACACGGCGTGTACACGGCGTGGCGTGGAGTGGCGTGGCGATGCCGTGGTATGCGAGGTGGCTCACGCTTATGCATGCTCGCAGCATCTGTTGCTACAAGACGGACGTTCCCGGCATTACGTTGCGACGTTACGATCCACATATGCCGCCCCCGAGGAACACGTGTGCCCTCCCTCCACCTTGCTCCCCCTCTTTCGTCGTGCACCACCCGCGAGTTGATTTCCGATTTCGCGTCCATATTTTTTCTCCTTTCATTTTATTTTGTTATCTTCGTGTCGTGAAGTGTCAAGAAAAGATGATAGAGGATGATAGAGAAGGGTTGATAAATTAATTTCGAGTAATAAGGTGTACATCGATCGCTTTTTTCGCGGATGTTAATGGTTTAGGAGTTTGGACTTCTTTTTTTGTTTCGAGAAAAGGGCGAAACTGTGGGATGGGGACACGTTTTAATTTTTTTTTCTCTTCGTTTCTTGTAGATGTTTGGTAAGCGCGATTAATAATTAAAGGATAACGAGAATTCGAAATATATGTAATGAAAGTAAGTATATTTATTGTATTTATATATACTTCTTTTCATATTTATTTAAACAATGGATCACGATACGATCCGCAATCACGTGGTACAATTTTCGCATTAAATGATAAAAATAATGATTATTTTCTTTCGGAATACGCGTTTCCATTAGCTCGTAAAGATACAAGACGTATAATAACGTTTCGGAAAGTTTGCAGATACTCGTGAACTTAGGAGTGGGTCGTTCGTATCAGCTTTGTCAAGCTGGAGGGTTCAAGGTATGTAGACCGGTCTGACAGTGTGATCGTCGTTCGTTTCTACTTTTCTTGCCCGCTCTACTCCTTCTTCCCCTCCCTCCTTTTTATCCCTTTCCAAGAACGTTTTCCATCGTTATCGTGTGTTCGTGAACACACGCGGGCACAAGCGTCGTTTACGACGTAGGTACGTACGTACTTACACGAAATACGCGAGCTCCGTCGAGCCGAGCAATCAACGAATCTCGTTCTACTTAATGCATTTTAAATACAGCGACGCTCGTTTCGTTGTTGCCGGGGTTGCCCGCTGATAACGATGCCGGACGCCTTGTAATGGGTCGAGATGTAAATTGCGACGATGAAATTCTTCCCTTGCCGCGGCTCTCCTCGTTTTTTTCCCCCCTTTCTTTTTTTCTCTCTTTTCTTCTTTCTTTTGTTCCCTCTCTCTCTCTCTCTCTCTATTCTTGCGACGGAATGTAGAACACGAGGTTTGTAGGTAGAACCGCTGAATCATAATTCGTGAGAAGTGAAGCGTTCGCAGTTTTCGGTTGGAGGTTTTAATTAGTTTAGATAATTAAAAAGGTTCACTTGACACTTTTAACACGACGAGAGGAAGGATCAAAGAGGGTGGTAAATATTTTGACGAGCATGAAGAAAATATTGGGAATCAAATCCAATAAAATTGTGAATCTACTCCTTCTGATCTTTCTCATTTTTTTTTTTTTTTTGGAAAAGTTCATCGTATCGAATGTTTTTAATTTTGTGTAATTTTATAAATAGAGAGAAATTTCTTAAAATCAATTAATTATCGTCGATAGTGTAATTATTATAATAAGTCGTTCTTTGTTTTTCTTTTTCTTTTTTGATAAAAAATAAATTTCACGTTGTATTCGAGATGGAACAGTCGCATCAGCCCCTCGATCACACCAATTATGCGTCGCGTCGTTCAGTTTTTATTCTCGGCCTCTCTCACTGATTCATCAGAATCTCCTTGGCTCGCTGTTTCCACGGCCCCAGGAGCGCGCAATTAAGGAGAGGCGAACATGTTCACCACCGGGCCAACGTTTAACGAACCCGATGAATCTTTCGAAAACCGAGGAAAAACTTTTTCCGCTCGACTTGCTATTTCGTATTTTTTTTTTCTCTCAAGGAAACGTTATTCGTTGTTTTATCGTCGAAACTGATCAACCGTGACATTTAAACTATATATATCTGCGTGTATACTTATAAAGAATAAGTTGAGAAATTGAAGGAAATATTAGGATAAGAAAAATTAATACACGTGTTTATAAAAAACAGAAGAGTAATTGACATCGAATCGTCATTAAATTAAGTGTCGCTGAGAGGAGAATATTTATAAGGGTACAGAAAGAAATCAATATTATTCATATTTCTCGCTTCGTAAGATTAAAAAAAGGAATTCGATACCGAAAAGTAAAATTAGAAGGAAGAGCCGGGAAATAGCCTTAAATCCTTGCGGTACGTTAATAAGTCAGAAATATCTCTGGAAGAAAAGATTCCTCCTTCCTTAACCCTCCTCACGTCGTCGTTTCCGTTCCTATTTTTATGAACTGGTTTCCAGGCCGACACTTGGCTCTCCTCTTTTCGCACCTCTGTTCCGCGAACAAATCACCGGCAAATGGTGATTGCGCCGCTCGTAACAACGAAAATAAAAGCGGAGGATAATGATTCGAGCGCGAGCCGAGGATCGAGCGTGCGATTCGATAATATCCACGCCCGATTCAATCTTCCGCCGCGAAGGATTATTAGGAGGCACGAGCGCGAGGGGCAGGGAAGGGGGAGGTGGAAGGATGCGGGTAATCGGTAGAAAATGGTTCACGCTTTTGACGGTGGATGGTTGGAAGGGTTGTTTAACGGGTGTTCAAGACAAATATTTTTAGAACGATGAATGGGGAACTGGAAGCGGCGAGGAATTCGAAGCAGTTGCAGTGATAGAGGATTCTTTTCTTTTTACGATGGATTTAAATTTTATTCTTATCTCAAATTTTGGAATCGAATGGAATCGAATCAAAAATATTGGTATCACTTCAAATTTGAATCGAACAGCTTGATTTTTATCAAATATTCGTAATTAATCGGAGGGAAGGTAATTGAAACGACGATTGTATCATTGTTTCGTTAGATATATTTGTAATCCACTTATTTATTCGTAAATTTATAAATTTATAAACTATCATGATGAAAATTAATTACTTATTACGCGAAACAATTGAGTATTCGTCTTAGAAAAATCAATTGTTCGATCAGTCTTTGTCGGTCATACAATTTTTTTATCCTCTTTATCCGTTTGCGAAAGACGAAAATTATTCCAAATCCTTCTCGGGCAACAGTCCCTTTAACGAAGCAAGAAAATACCTCCCTTCTTTGATACTAATTTAATTCAACGTTGCCTCGTTTTGCCTGCAACGTGCAATCAGGGTGATTGACTTAATAGCAACCTAACTAACAAATTGCCGATTACATACGAGTCTCCCGGAGTTCTTGCCTCCCCTCCCTCATTTTTATTTGCCCTGTCCCCTTGGAATTCCGACCGAGGCGTAATTGGAGGAACGCGGATAGACGCGGGATGAACGGTGGTCGACTTCCTTTCGTCCTTTACGAGCAGCAATAAAATAATACCGAAAGTGGAGTCAAGAGAATCGTTCTTTTCACCCGAACTCGACGACTTTGCCCGATCCTTCGCTACGTAATTTAAAAAATCGACAATCGATAAAAGCCGGATTAAAAATTCTTCCGTTTATTTTATGGAAAATTTGTTCGTATTTTTCTCAAATTTTTGAAATCACTTTTAACTTTATTTTAACATATCGCTCTATTACGATAAAATAGATGAATTAAACAATGAATCGATACACGTATTGTACATTTCTCTTTTTCTCCCGACAAATTAAGAAAATTACAATCTATCGCTTTTAAAATTCGCCTCGTTTCAACTACATCGTCAATTTGCAACTCTATAATAAGTAACTCACAAATCCGCAATCATCTTTCAAAATCCTGATAAGCTCAAGCATAAGAGGGAAGAATTCCGCCCTCGAGAGTAAAGTTGAATTGTGAAAAATCTGTCGTTCCTTCCGGTCTGCAACGACGCCGAAAATCGTCGCGGTCCGGGATTTACGAGCGAAAAACGGAATCTGGCCGCGTGTAACCGCGGTTAACGTAATAATAATAACGGCTGAGCTCGGCTTTTTACAGGGGGTGGCTACACGGAACTCGATAAGAAGCTTAGCGGAGATTCGACTCGAAAATGGCCGAGCGTATCGACGGTGCATCTACGAGAAAAACTTCTACGAGTCTCGTCCTTTGTATTGACCTGCAATCCACTTTCAATAGACGCCATTGGGATAATCGCTGATGAAATTCCTCGATTCGTTTATAGGGAAATACACGAGGAGAACAACGTTTTTATTTTATCTTATTTAAACCTTTTCGAGAATATTCAAAGACGATTTAATTGCTGAAAATATGGACAGGGAGCGGCAGAATAATTAATAAAATAATCCCAACTCTCATAACTCTTATAGAATTCTCGAAATCCTTTATCCTGATTAAAACAATTCGAAATCCCCTAATCTTCTAATCTCCTCTCTAAACCTTGGCGATCAAACCTGCGCCAAATTCCTGCGTCTGATCCGTCTCCTGTTTGGAAAAGAGCCACGAAACTAAGCAAACGAAAAACCAAGAAAGAAAGAAAGAAAGAAAGAAAGAAAGAGAAAAAAGGGAAGATAAAAGAGAGAAAAGGAAGGGAAAAAGCAGAGTTTCTATCGCGCGAATAGGAAAAACCCGGACACCACCACCACCACCATCTGGTAGAACCGCTCGTGGAGGGGCAGGGGGCGGATGGGGATGGAGGCGGCGAAAGAAAGCAACAAAGAACAAAAGAGAGTGGAGAGCGTGAACGAGGAGTTTAACCATCGTCCCGTAATATTCCGTCGCTGTGGCATGCAGACGAGAAAGGAACGGCTGATGGCGGTGACAAAAAAATGGAAACTATTTGATCGTGAACCACCCTCTCTCGCGCTGATACTCGGGGCTGAACACGAGGCTGGGCCTCGGATACCGATACACACACGCACCCACACACGTACACGCGCGCGAGGCACGCGGAGAAGAAGGATGGAGGCGAAAAAGCGGAGTGCTCTTTCCACGAGGGGCGGGGGGAGGGGGGGAGAGAGGGACACGTAAAGGGGGTTGCACGCCGATGGGGTTGAAACGAGGCGGAGGTGGAGGTGGATTGAAAGGTGCGAGGGGAGGGGGGATGGGCCGGGCTACTCTCTCTGTCCACAAGCGAGCGACTGTGCACACGCCTAAAAGGGTTTTCGTTAGATTTCATTTCACACCCAATTACCTGGCACACATTGGGGCACACACGGTTGGGGAAGAGGGTGGGGAGGGGGTGAAAAGACACGGAGGCGCGACAAACGGTGTTGCGCGGCGTTGCGGTGTAAAAATACACCGAAATGTTGGGGGAGGCATCCTCGGATATATCGTATCACCCCTCGTATTGTCCGTCTTCCGTGGATTTTATTTTACGCCCAATTATTGCGGCGTGTGTGTATATATATACATATATGTGTGTGTGCGTGGTTAGAGGTAAGTGAAAAGAGAGGAGGATAGCGAGAGATAAAAATACACGAAACGTGGGAGGGATATTCTGTTCTTTTTTTTTTTTTTAAGATCTCGTTTCATAGCCAATTATTAATTGATATATATACATATGTATATGGAGACACGAAGATATAAAGATACATTGGATCGCCGCTTGATATTTCGTGGATTTTATTCTTCAATAATTAGGGCGTACATCGGGATATGTGGTTAGGAAAAAATAGAAAGGAAGGTATAAAAGAAGGGTTATAGTTAGACGAAGGAACGACGTAAAAAAACTTGCACGCCTTGGAGGCGCAAGGCAATATTGAAAAGTTTAAAAATAGAGGCATTGAAAGGCATCGGGCTAAATCACGAAACACATTCCCCGATGATACCCTTATTTTCTATAGACTCCACATTCCACGTACCCAATTATTATTCGACGTGCATTGTCAGATTAGGGATAATGGGAAAAAAGAAGATGCAAGGCAATACATCGCAGCGATAAAAATAGGCAGAATTATTGTTCCATTCTTATTCCATCGCAATTGTTACCCGATACATATTGAGATTTAAAAAAAAGAGATGCGAGATGACGACGGCGAATATGTAAAAATATACGAAATAAAAGTGTTATATCGCGAAATATATATATATATATGTGTCACTCGTACTCGATATTCCGTTTAACTCTCGGCCACGAATTTTGTGATCGGTGAGGCACGCGAGCGCGGAAACGACGAGAGTTGGGGAGGGAGGGGGTTGTCCGCTGTTACGATCATCCCCCTCGGTGTGTTGCGATACCATGGCGAGCCGCGAACCGTATTTTCAAATCGTTCGATGCGTTTTAGATTGACGCGTTAGATGCGTTTGCTTTATTGTATTGCACTGTATCGCGGTGTATTGTGGATTTCGGTAGGGGAGGGAGGGGGGAGGGGGCGTGTATATTTCGCGATCGGTACTCGTGTAGCCGATTGATTGGCTAGGGTTGTTGATTTGGACGATTGTAATGCTGCTGGTTTCGAGAGATTTCGTTGGGAATCGCTCTCGGTGGATGGAGCGATTTGTTAAATATCGTTTATCTTTAAAGTTAAAGTAGGAAATCATTTTTTGGGGGGCGGATGTACGATGTGATTTATAACGGATGTTAAATATCAATTTTTGTTGTACTCGCTATTAAAAAATCCGCATTCTGAACAATTGAATCGAAAAGACGATAAGATAATTTTTAAATTTTTAAATTCGATCAAAGTTTTTAAACTCCTTTTTTATCGATGAAATAACTTTAAAATGAATTACTTGTGTATAAATAAATATATAGTTATTTTTTTTTTTTTTTTTAATATAATATATCTTGAAAAGGAAATTTTTCATTAAGCACGATTGTCACGTTGTTAAAAATCAATTAAACGCGAGTCACGGTGAAATATACTCGTATCACGAATGAATTTTAAACCAAAAATTTGTTTTTACAGTTGTGCGTGTACCTATTTTCTGTTTGAATATAAACCTATTTGGTAAGCATAGCGCGCTACCGTCCTGTGTAACGTTTACTTAAAATTAAAATTAAAATTCTCACGGATGAGATGGAACAGTAAACATACACTTTTGCAGTGGCTTTAATGCCGGTATTGTTTAACTTTGTTAGAAAAAAAAGAGAGGCAGGGGAAGGAGAAGAGAGGAAAACAGAAGAGAGAGAGAGAGAGAGAGAGAAATTTCAAGTCTGTGATTATACTACGAAATCAGTTGCTTGGAAAGAGGCAAAACGAGATACTTGGCGTCGTGGATATTTGGAAAACCTTGCTCTTCAAATTTCATTTTATTCAACTTTGAAGAAAGGGGAGAAAGCGCGTGGGAAGCGAAAAGGGACAAAGCGATGGTAATTTTTATCACGCCCGTTTTTTTTATTCCGAAAATGTTAGAACCTGAAAATAAATTTCGAGGCAATTACAAAATAACGCTCGTCGTTTACGCTGTTTTCGTATGACAATGTTACGGATGTCCCTCTTTTGTTTCGTTTCATACTGTGTTTAACTGTTTTTATGTTTTTCTTTCTTTATTGCACGCATATTTTTATAAAAGGATTACAGTTATGATGTTTACATTTTATTTTCGCGTGGCAACGATGAAACGAAGCTGCCCACACAAATCAGTTTCGTAATATATTATTCCACGTATGACCACTACATTCGCAACGATTAATTCAAATTGGAAGCCCAATTATGCAACCTTCGTATATATATTTATTCGTTTATATTTCACCATTTTCATAGAGAATAGGATAACTCTTTTTCCTTAAATAAATCATCACTCGTCCCAAAGAAACTTTCCCTTCCTCCCTCGCTAAAAAAAAAAAAATATCAAGATCCGCGAAATGGTAAAAGACGCACGATTCCAGCTCTTAAGAAAAAAGAAAACAATTCTAAAAATCCCTACGCTTTGAACAATAAATTATCATTCGTCCTCCAAAGAAACTTCCTCCGCGATCTTCCTCATAAATTCACATTCTATCGCGCGTTAATCACAATTTCTGGCCGAAAGAGAGTCGAGTGTTCCACCGAGCACCGGGAGAAGCAGGCAACGGTACACCGGTATAATTCAAGGCGCTAATTGAATGGTAGAATTCACCGAAACGGCCGTGACAGTAACGAGGATGTGTATCAGCTCTCATAGAAATCGGCCCCGTGATTCCTCCTATAGATTATAATCGTAGACGTTGCGCACAGGTGGCAAAGATCGGAATCGGCAAGATGAATGGATCGGATATTAATAGAGGCGAGTGCACGAGGCGATTAATTATCGATTAATATTAAGACCGGTTAATTAGCCGATTAATATTAGGCTTGGATAAACGTCGGCCAATTTGCGGTAATTACTTAATCGTACACGGGGAGAAAGGGGAGGGGCGACACGGTAATCCTTAGATCGGCAATCGAGAGTCAAACCTGTTTCGAACCGCTATCCTCCCAATGTCCCGTTACGTATTTCTCGAGTTCGTGAATAAAATTTTCGAATCAAATTTGTAAAGTACGCGAAGGTATTTTTATTTTACTTTGATTTCAAATTGAGGAAAAATTACGTGTGACGGTTCTTTAAATCAAATTTTTAAAGTACTCATTTTTATTTTATTTTGATTTTTGAACTTAAATATTGCCAAGAGGATGAATATATTCAATCAGAGACGATCGTGATTAGTATAGTTGTAACTGCATTGAATTTAAAAGATTGTGCATCTTGATTACTCTTCCCCGTTCGACTCATCCACTGTTTGAGATTTTGATTTACATTTAGAAATTGTGCAGTGTGTAAATAATAATTTTTCATCGAAGTTGGGAATTGTTGGGGAATAAATATCGATGAAAACAAAGTAATACGGTTCGCCACAATACTCCTCGAGAAATTTCATTACTGAAACGTAACTAACGCTTCGTACCTATTATTCCATCAATTTAATCATCATCATTTAAGAGGCAAGGGAGAGATGAAATTGAGTGGTGCGGCGAGATTAATTAAAATTGTTAAAGTGATGGAGAGCGTGAGATAGGCTCCTAAAGCGATAAATTCTCTTCAAGCCTGACGACAGAAGCGGACAATAAGTATCACGGTTCATTCATCTTGTTTACGATCGAACGGTCAAGCTTAATTTTATCGAATAATTAGACGTTAACGCATAGGCTGATTACGCGCATAGGCTTCTTCGGCACACTACGTGTTACGCGTGAGATTCAAGCAACAAAGGCGCGGTTCAAAGAGCTTGTAAATCAAGGGATTTCGGGGACGGTTTATAGGACGTTTATCACGTTTTCAAGTCCATTTCCCGTCCGCATAGTGATCTGTAGCTAAGCACGAACATTTATCCATGAAATTTTTACGACTTTTCGATACGTTGAAACTTATGCCTACGTACCATGATTGTAACCTTTCGTTACCCAGGTGAAACGAGATCTGTGTGTGAAATGTTATTATCACTTATTGGAATTATCGCTTAATGAAAATTTTAAGGTAGATGAATTTATATAAATATCTAAATTTAATTCGACGTCTGGTCTGATATCTCAATCGAGAGAAAAAAATGGGAAAAAAAATACGTGGAAAAAGAGAGAAATATATATTTATATATACATATACAAATTAATCGATCGTAATGAAAAAGAATTCTTTGACATCAATTTACATCTATTACGTTATTTGTCCTCGCAGAAGGTTATAAATCACGGAGGGTAGCGTTATTAGTAACGTCAGCGATTTCCCGACGAGTATTAATTCTTTCAGCGTCGTTCGTGATATTTGCAGGATTACAAATCAATATTGCAATTACCATCTATCAAGAAAACCGTTTGTTGTACGTATAATCGATGCGTGAAATGAATTACGATGTTTAAAGTTGCGCGCCGCGTTTTGCGCGCAATAATACAATCGGGACGATAAATGGCAACGTAATGCAAGAACATGGCGATTCCATTCACCAGAGTTTCTCGTGGAAAAAATGGGGGAAAAAAAGGAGAAAGAAGGTACGCCGTGCTTCGATCCTGGAATACAACAACACTCTTTGTACGTCTTGCGAGAAGACTACTTTTTTTAAAATAAATTCTCCCTTTTATATATATATATATTATATTATATATAAAAACTTGTAAATATAAAATTAATTCTCTCGAGCACGTTATCTTGAAAAAAATCTTGGGAGGAACGGGCAAAAGAAGAAAATTCACACGAAGATACGAGATAAGAATTATTTATTTATTTATTTATTTATTTATTATTTCCTTGATAATTTTGAGGAAGCGTGATTTAATTAATGATACGATTCTTGTAACTGTTACGGTTGCTAATGGATTCTGTTAAGCAACCGTGTGTAATGCGAAAAATTAAAAATTACAAATTTAGTGCGTGCTGAATTTAGCCACGTATCGATGTAAATGGTTTTTAGTTTACAATTAAGAGTTTGGCTCTCATGAATCACGAAATGTCTAACTCCAGGAAGCAGATATGTAATACAGTGAAATATCAAGCATCATTTATAACGTAGTAGCTTTTCGTGTTTTGCGCTTATCGCTTAGATAAGAAGTTAACACATGTAACGTGATTAATTAAGTGATCCCTACCCATAAATTATCATCCGAAACAATTTCATTTTTAATGTGGTGTAATTCGTATTCACGTTGGGAATGATTAAAAAAAATATATATATATATATATAAATAATGTATGTAATAATTGTGATATAAAATAATTTGCATTAACCATGATGCAAAGCGTGGAACTATTTGTAATTTTAATTGTTTCGTAAGAAAGTAATAATTATTAAATTTCTTTATCGAAAGTGTAGTTGAATTAAAATGAATTAAAATTTACAAGATAAGCGTTTAAAAGATTTACATTCGTATAGAGTTGGAATAAACTTGTCGTAATACCTCGGATTTAATTTTTAATTTATACCGTGTTATATCTCCATGTTTCATCGCTTGAAATAATAATTTTATAAATTATTGTTATAAATTTTCTCATCTCTTTATCACAGCCAGCCAAAAGCTTAGCTTATATATTAACCGCCTCCGCTTAATGTATGCAAGTATTCTACCAAATAACTGGAATAAACTTTCACTTTATAAAATCAATCAACGAATGTAATTACCTTTCATAAAATCGCATAAACGTTAATCGGGAACTATCCAACGGAATATTAATATTTCTAATAACAAGAACCAATCGTTAATTAACTCTAATAAAGCGTTTTATACATCAATATCGTGTACAAATCTTATTATCAATCTACCAATCGACTATTAATCAATCCGAACAAGAACCTATTTCCACTTCAAAATACCCATCAAATACCCGGAGCAACTTTCAGCTCGTATCAAAATCAATCGACAAACATCGTTACCTTTCGCAAAATCGCGTAAAAAAGAACCATCTTCGTTTTATATCAAAATCACTCCTCAAAAGTCATTTTCTTTTTCGCACAAAACAAAAAAAAAGAAGAAGAAGAAGAAGAAGAAATTAAAAGAAAAATCAATATCTCGAACTCGGTGATCAAAGGTGGAGGCAAACACGAAACATTGAAACGACGGAAACAGAATATCCCCAGAAAAGTATGAGCGGGGTGAGGAGAGGAGGGGACGAAGCGATCGGTGGAAGGCAGTGATCCGGTGAAGCATCTTCACGGAGGGAGGAACGTAACGAGGAAAGAGAAGGGCGAGGGGGGAGAGGGGAGAGGAAGGGAGAGGAGAAAAGAGCAACGGAGGAGGAGGGTTCAGTGGCAATAGCAGGAAGAGAACGCGCGGCAAAGGAATAATTCCCCGTGTTTCCAAGGAACGCGTTTCGAATTACCGGCGGATCGCGTTGCATTCTGTTCGTCGCGCTTGGCTAGCACCGAGCAAATCTAATTCCTTTCGGACTCTCGGGTGCCGAACTCCTCCTCCTCCTCTTAACCGCCCCCCCTCCTCTCCTTCCGCCCGCTCTTTTCGCTTTGTTTTTCCGACCCCGGATCCCTTCCCTCTTCACGGATGGCTATCCGCTTGTCCTTTGTTCCCCTTGATCATCCTTTCTCTTAACTTTCCTCCACCATGGGCGTATCCATCGCCCAGGATGAATGGGTTGAATGGCTTGTCCTCCTTCCGAGGATGATGTCTGGACGACGTAGGATATCGCACTTTTTTCAAATACAATGGCCGGGGTTTTTTTGGAAAGAAAAAAGGAAAAGAAGATTCCATCGCGTTAATATAATTTTTCTTTTTTTTTTCTCCTTTCCTTTTTCATCTTCTGGATAATAATTTTTCGAAAATCAATCTCCCCGGTATTCCTCTTGTCGATTGGCCGGTGGAAAATAACAAATAAAACGCACGGATTTAAAACAAATAGGTGGCAACTATGAAATAGTAAGTTGATCGCAAATAAAATTTCAATGAATTTTACGTAAACTCTTACGTAACACTTCCTTCTTTTCTTTTACTTTTTTACGATCTCGTTTCTACGGTATTATTTCTTCGGTAATGACTCGTGATATGAATTCACGGTCATTGCACACAAGGTATGCGATTGATCTTTTCTAGGAACAGCATTACGATCGCCAGATGTGCGATCGGTCTCGAACGGGTTAATCATCCCTTTTTCTTCTCCTTTCCCATCTCTATCCCTCTCCCTGTCCCGCCCCATTGTTCCATCTTCTCCCATTTCCCTTTATCCTTCCTTCCGCGCGCTCTAGACCTGCCTCTTTCCGCCTCCTCTTCCATCCCTGTCCTTGGCCGCCTCCCTTGGTCGGCCAGATTTCCCGGATTCCCGAGGGAGGAGACGTCGAATCTACGGAGCGATCGGCGTGTACCTTTTAGAGCTCAACGCTCTCCTTACTCCCGGGAAATTCACGCCCCGAATACTCGATATTATCTCGATCGTAGAATTCTAAGAACGAGCCTAGCCCGATTTTCCTTCCCTTACCACCGCCTCTCCCCTTTGCCCGGCGACGCGCCTCGGCCGCGGCAAATCTGCGCCACGCCGGCGACCCCTCGATTTACCACGCTCTTCGTCCTTCCCCCGCCGGTCCGGGACGGCCGCCCCCAATAAGGTTTGCCCGCTTCATTCTCGAGATTGCGCCGCAGCCACCGATTCGTGAAAATAACTCGCAGCCTCGATCCTGGGACGGATCGATGACGATGACGAGGGCGATGATGATGACGACGACCACGACGACGACGATGACAACGATGGCGGCGTTTCATCGGCTGGAATATCGGCTATAATAATAATAATCGTGGATGAGTCGCGTGCTTGTTTTTGAAATGTCGAAACCGGGGGAATGATTTGGATTGTGATAACGGCGGTGGTGGTGGTTCTCGTTGGATGGTAATTAGATTCGTTTCGCGTGTGTGCGTCCGTGTACGTTTGTAACTAAGTATTGGACGTCCGTTAGGGATGGTGGTGGTATGATAATTGACCTAAATTGTCGGGGGGATGATTGATCGGGTAAAATTTGAAATTTGTATTTTGGTTCGTATATCTGTGTCTGGGATTCGTATCTTTCTTCTATTTTTTTTTTTTTTAATTCGAGGATGTAATTCTTTCGAATAATTTGGTAATAAATTCCAAATTTTTTATTCTGTGAAACGATTATTTGATAGCATGTCTCACGTGTTACATCGTCTTTCCTTTTTTTATTTTTGTGTATTTTTATATTTATCCATGATCTAAGGATAATGTTGTTTTGTGATTCTTTCCTTATCTGGATTAAATTCAATGGATTCGTAAATCTAGTTGATTGAATGAAAGTATTTATTTATTTCGATCAAAGAATTTTTTAAATCGATATTCAATGTAAAATTCATTCAATAACAAAAAATATTTATTCTTACAGTCGCTCAATTTATCTCAAATCCTATTAAAATTAGGAAAAATTTGAACCGCTCTAACTCGAAAAATAATAACTTCCGGTTAACGAATGAACGATCATTAGAAGCGCGAAACCTTGCCCTTCAAAGCGCTTTTTCATTTATCCCGAAACGACTTTCGGTTTCCAAAATATCAACGTGTAAATAGAAGGTAATTTTTAACCATTTACCTCCACGTCAATTAAACGTTATTAAAATTTGGAAAAATTCGAATCGCTGTAACTTCGAAGATAGTAACTTCCGGTCGACGAGCGAACGATCGTCAGAAGCGCAAAACCTTCCCCTTTAAAACACTTTTTCATTTATCCCGATACGATTTCTGGTTCTCGAGATATCGTTGTGTAAAGAAAAGGATAATTTTTAATAATTTACTATCCTCTTCCTTGTCGCTTACTTGAACCTCTCGCTCGCACCTTCTCTCACCGACCTATCCCAAACTCTAGACAAACGACAGACGCGATTCCTGGAAAAACGTAGTACGCGTTTCCAGGAAAAAATATAGGTCGCCAGCCCATTCATAATCTCTTCGCCATATTATTAAGCATTATGGAAACTTTGAGCCCTTATATCTCGGCAACCGATTGAGATATCGGAATGAATCAAAAACCGACTTCAATGCCATTTCCTCTACTTTCTGACGCGGTTCAGAGAACAAAATTTTTAATTTCTTCTCGAGTATTTCTACACTTTGAAAAGTCAAACTTCCGCGAATCTGTCTGAATGCAATGATCCGTTGCTGCGATAAACATATAAATATTTTTCCGTACATCCCGTTAGAAAAACATTCGTACAATTTTAGCTAAAATCGGTAATCTAATTATCCGTAAATTTTTCTGTATAAAAGATCACGTTCGTAAAACGATCAGGATTCCGTTCGCATGCATTGGACTAAGCGCCATAGGCGATGTTGCGGATAATGTCGGTCCCACGGAGCGCAGCCGCATTTTCGTAAGATTCCCCCCTCTCCACCCCCGTTACCCGTGCAATCAATCTGTTCCATCTATCCTTTCTTTTTTCCCTGCTAAGTAAACGGACGCCCTGGAACGGCACGTTCCCAGACTACCGTCTCGACTACTACGCAGAGACGCAACGGCGCCACGGAGACGCACTCCTTCGATCGGATTCCTAGCCTCCACTTACGTTGCAGGAATTCCTATCTCCTTTGCGTCCTCCTCCGTTGCAGTTTCCTCCATCCCCTTATTCGAGGAACGACCCGGCTCTGAAATTCGCTGGCCGGCCAACGAGCCCTAGAAAATGCATGGCTGGCTTAATTGCCGTTTCAGACCAAATTCATCCACGAATCCATTCGTTCGGCTACCTAATCGGACAAAGATTTCCCTTCTTCCGTTCCTTTTTGCGCCTGTTCTTTCTTTCTTTTTTTTTTTCTTTTCGGCTATTCCAGCCAACTATTCGAGGGGGAACTATAGCGTTTCTTGGGTTTTTGGGGGTGGATGGTGAAAAAGATATTATTCGAGATAACGTTATAGCCTTGTTTGTTGACTCAGGGTGTTTGATGTTCGATCTCTTCAGGTTTTTTTCAGGAGATATAATTGTACAGATGTAATTTGTTGTCGTTTAATTAGAAGATTATAAAATAATAAAATATAAAATTACAAAAGGGTAATGAATGTATTGTTTATTGTTACTATATGTCAATAAAATATAATTAGTATTTTAAAAAAAAAGGAAAAATAAAATTTGAAATTATAAAAATTATATTAAATTATTTGGAAAATTTCATTCTAATCTAATATATCGGATGTTTCTCTAAATATTATCTGTGATATCTCGCTTTAGAAATATTAAAAAGTTTTTTAGACTTTTATCCTTATCTTTTTGTATGATGTTATTGCTGGGAACTGCAAAAAAAAAATGCAAAATATTAATAATGACGTATAAAAGAGCTAATTTATATGTAGAATATAACTTTTACCTGAAATGGTTTTTATTATTTCCAAAACAAACAAGATATATTCCAAGTGATAAAATTATCTACTTGGGACTTTTTATAATTAAAAATTAAGAGGCATTTAACGACAAGTTTTTTTTAATTCGAATAAAGAATTATTTCACGAGACGAATATTGAATTGAACGTTTAAGACAAAATAAGAAATAGAAATTTGTATCTCGCCGAGAATTCAACTTCGTTCGACTTGTCACACGATTAAACGTGATTCGTTAAAAAGGTACAAAGGCAAAAATTTTTAGCAACAGCATGACACAAAAACTTGCAAAAGGATGAAGAGAAAAGAGACTCGGCCAACAATGGAGAGAAAGAACGGACTAGGTGCAAAGAAATTACGGTTGGAAAGGATTGTCACGGAACGAGATCGACTTTTCTTTTCCTTAGTCGAAAACGAGATCGACTTTTGGAAAGGGAATCCTTCTAAAAAGAAATCCTTATTCCGTATAATTGCGCGGAAGAGCCATCGCTAAGAGGCCACGAAATAGTAGCTAAAGAATGCTTCGGTAGATGAAAGAGAATAGCCATTCGATAAGCAGTTAAGCAGTTACTTTGAGGTGTAATAATAAATTAAGCGATTATTGTTATTTTTAAAGAATTCACAATCCTTTTTAATGTTTTTACTCGTTTGAGAGAAAGAATTTTAAACTGGCACTGCTTTCATTTTTTTGTAATATAATTTCTTACTTATTAAGCAAGAATTAAAATAATTGAACGAAGAAATAATGATATTACTATGAAGTTGCGAATTTTTACGGTCTCATATCAAAATAATATTTGATTTTAACAATAAAGTAATACTTAACCCGTAATATTATAGCAATAATTCATTAAATTAACGACATCTCTTTGTAAGTAATGCAATTTAAAAGTAATTGAAATACGATAAGAATTTTTTTATCGCCATTAAGCGATTTTATTCGTTATTTAATTTTATCTTTCATTAAATAAAAATTGATCCTCTCAGAATCTTGTCTTAAAAATTATCCTTCATCTTACTCTTCAAATTATAAATATGAACGAATCTAACCAGCAAATAAAATTAATTCATCATTTCACGATAACACGATAATTAAAACCCCTTGAATCCAACAATAGATATCAAAAAACCTGGATAAAATATATCCATATCTTAATTTTTTAAATTGAATTTATCCCCTTCCCCTCGACGACAATTTCTCTCGTTTCCCTATTCCAGATCTCTCCTCTTCACGTCTCACGAAGTTGTTTAAAACACAGCAGGCAAATCTACCGATCTAACATCCATCCACACGCAATTCAACTCGACTACGATTCCACGAATCGTACGTCGCACGTCGAAGCCACCAGCATTCCTAAGCATAAACTCCGGCGGAACGTTTTACATTTGTCGTGAACAGGGGGGGCCAACCTGAGCCGTCCCCCAGGTACTGTACACCTATCCACTGACACAACGTTACACCCAACGTTGAGGCGACGTGCGTAGCCGGAACTCGCGCCTCTTCCCGGAACTCAACCCGCGCCATTCTGCTGGCGGCGCGTTTTCCTTGGGAGCACGGTCGAGCAGAGATCTGGTATCTAATAACGCGATGCCTGCCCTCCCCACCCCTCCCCTCCTCTCCTCCTCCTCCTCCTCCCTCGACAACGTCCATCCTCCCTCGTCGACAGATCCTTTCTCACGACAAGGAAGCTCGATTTTCCAACATCCTCTTGTGCGCTTTACAAGCGAGCGTTCCCTCGTTCCCTCGTCGATGGGACAAGTTTGGATACTAGCGGCAGGTGCCTTGATCGTGAATCGTTTTAATGATGAGGGGTCGATCTGTCGCGCGAGATTTTCCTCGATTAATAATTTTTATTTTCGTCGATTAAAGATGGGTAAAAGGAGTTCGATATTTGCATAAAAAGATGTTTGGTTCAGTTAAGGAAAGTTATCATTGATTTATTTTCGTATCTTTGTATTCTGAGCTGGAAATTATTCATTCGTAGAGATATTTACGAAAGATTGGATTTTTTATGATAAATTTGAAAAGTTTGAGGGGGAGTGGAATCGTCAATGTAAAGATAGTTGAAAGGTATAATTGGGCGAAGAATGTTAAAAAAAATTTTTGATTCGTTAATACTTGTTAATACTCGTCGAATCTGTAGCAAAATATGTTGTTTTAATATTGCTGTAACAGGGAAAGAATATCGAACAATTTCAACTTCAAACATGAAACGAGAACATTAGATTTTCCGATTTCGAAATTTACCGAAAATCTATCGTTACGGGAATAATTGACTATGTGCACTGCACGAAATCATTCAGCTGCACCGATATCGATATGAAACGCGAGCCGTGCGAATGTGCCGTTCGGATTTCGAAACTTCGTACTGTTCGTTATAAATTTACACTTTAGTCACCCATTTCGAATCTAGAAATCGATTCTACGCAAACATTACAACGAGAGCCGGAGAGCAAATACCATTTTCTCCCCCACATTAGAGCACAATATTCTTATTACTTAAAATTGTAAAAAGATCTACCAGAAACAATTCTTTAAATACTAAATACAAACTTTAAATACTCTCAATGCCTCATCGACCCTTTCACTAACCCTTTTGCTCACCAAATCGACACATCTTCGCGACACGAAACGACGTGCGCGAAAATCTAATAAAGAAAAATTACGCCGTCCCGACGTCTCTTCCCGTCGAAGGGGGGGAAAAGAGCGAAAAATCGCGTCCATGATCCAAAAAAAAAAAAGAAAACCATGGAAATCAAGTATGCAAAAGCTGGCAGTGCCCTCTTAGCACACGTACACTCGCGCGTACATTCTGCACACACGCGTGGCACGGAGGAGAGAGGGAGAAACGCTGCCAGACGCTGTAAATTTTATCGGCCGGATAAGAGGGCGAACTTGTAGAGAATGCTCGTAAAGATACTTTACTGTATATTTACATCCCTACGTATAATACGTTACGTGAGTTAATACCGTCCGTTAAGTGAATCGAAAGACGGTTCGATCGCGTATTTTCGCCGGATTCGATCGATGATAAGAAGGGGGATAAAGCGAGAAGGGAGGAGAAAGAGAGGGAAAAAAGAGTTATCGACCTCGTATATATACATCCAGGATTGGAGTGTCGGTGATTTTCCGTACAACAATCTTCTTCCAATGGAAGAAGAAGAAGAAGAAGGAGAAGGAGGAGAAAAAGGGTTAACCCATCTCCTCCCTCTCTGTAGTTGAAACGCGTTGGTGAGGGAGGGGGTGCGGGTTCGTGGTGATTCGAAATTGGAAAATTATCGGCGCTCGATTAATCGGCGTGATTCCCTGAACGTATTGATACACGGATACGTAGCGAGCGAGACAGCTCGTTTCCGGCGCTCACCCCCTGGATGACGTCTGGACCTGCTTGCGCGTTTGATTTAGTGCTCGGATGACAAAAGTCGATTGGCCGACACCCGGGAAATTGACGTGGCTCCCGTTCTTGCTTCGATCGTAATCGTTTGATCTTGTTAATCATTCCATGGTATATCATTTTGGATTCGTAGTCGCGTCGAGTTTTTTTTTATTTTTTTTTTTTCCTTTGAATGAAATTTTTACCGATCGAGCGTGCAAAGTTCTTGATTTGTTGTCGATTCGTTCTGGAATAATTTTTGACTCGTTACGCGGAATTTTGTGTGAATTTTTCGGATAAACGATCGATGCGTTGAGTATATATATATATATATAAGTATAGATGTAGATGAGAGTAGTGATGTTGAATTTTGACTTAATTATCGAGTTATTGATATTGGTTTGGGAGAAAGTGTTTTCTTTTTTTTTTTTTTTATCTAAATGCATTTCGTATCATCGAATCAAGCAATCGATGACCGATCTCGTTAAACGCGACCGTTTGATGTGTACACGAAACGAGTCGTGATAAGAGCAAAAAAGCCAGATGGTTTAGACATGCATGGATATCGAAATCTGATTCTATTGTCCCGCGACGCGTCACTTTGCGTTTAAGTTTAAGCCGGATAATTAATCTCACCGACTGTTGAAATTCAATTTCCTTTAATCCTCTAGTTCACTGGTTCATTCTAAAAAAAGAAGCATCCACTCTTTTCAGATCCTTTATATCAATTCCCCCGCTTTCTATAAAATATTTCTTCGATTCCTCGAGAAAACTCGTCGATACACTCGCTCGAGCTCGCTTAAGAATTCGTTCGAACGAAATACAAATTATAAACTACCTACCTAAAAGAAAAAGATAAAATAATAACAAATTACCTATCTTTCTATCTAAAAATAAGACTTTTAAACTCACCCTTAAAATTAACGTTATTCCTTACGTCTCCAATTTCTAATTTCTAATTTAATCGATCTCACGGATTCAAGAAATCAAGATGGAAAAACGATATCGAGAATTTTCCGATCCGCAAAGGAATCCTAATTCCCCTCCTCCTTCCAAAAAGAAAGAAAGAAAGAAAGAGAGGAAGGAAGGAAGAAAAAGAGAAGAGGGAAAAGAGAGAGGAAAAAAAAACAAGCACGCAGAATCCATCCGCGGATTATTCCACGTTACTCCACCCCTTCCGGCGGAACGTTCGATTATAAATATATCGGAGAACACGTTGACCGCGCGCCGGTGGTCTGATCAGCGGCGCTGAACGGAAATACAATTATCGGCGAGATAAAACGGGGCGAAACGGTGACAGGGCTGGAAATCGGATGGCTGAAATATGCAACGCGGCCCAGGGTAATGGAGGAAGCGCGCCGTGGCGGCGGTCGGGGGGAAAGGGGGGAGGGAGAGCGGGGAGAGGGGGGAAAGGAGGGGGAGGGGAGGGGAGGGGAGGAGGCAGAATGCAGAAATCGGAATGTACCCCGCGGGATACTCGACGATGGAACGGATCGACTCGCTATTTAATTACGTATTTCGCGAAGTTACGTCAACGGCGACGCCGACGTTCCAACCGCCCTTCCCACCCCTCCACCCACCTCTTCAACCATCATCCCCCATCTCTTTTCCATCGCTGTTTATCCCTATGAATCTTTCAACGCGCCGCTTTGGAATCTTGACAGCGAGCTAGTTCGGGACTTTTCATTCTCGCGACTCTCGCGTGCAAGCTCGTCGAGATCTCGACGAGTTTTTCGTGGAACGGGTTTCAGGATAATAGTTTTCGAACGGGCTGATTAAAGTTGCAACTTTGCTTTTTTACTCTTTGAAATTTTTATCGCGCCACGATGAAGTTATTATTTTGAAACGTGTATGCACTGGAATTTTTTTTATTCCTATGCACCTCCTTAAAGATATGTATCGTTCCATTCGTGCGGAAACGTTAACTTTTCAAAAAAAAAAAACAAAAGGAATACGTTCAAGGAAACATTATTTGGAAAATTTTAAAGATTTTCAAGATTTTTTTTGAAGATAGTTATTCGGAAAGGGAGAAGCGGTAATGTTATATTTACGATGACTAGTAGAACTAGTAGCTTAATCGCAATAGCCTAAATCGTAAATTAAAAGGATTTATAAACATCTTTTCTCAATAATCCGTTCGAGTATTCCGATATAATTCCAAAGCAAAATTTTAATTTCGATCAGAATCGAATCAGAATCGATAATGAAAAAATAAACTCAACTTTCTATCGATCCACCGAGAAGAAGAACGTTACGGCACGATATTCGAGGAAATTTGCAAAAAAAAAAAAAGGAAAAAGATATCATTTCATCAATTCGATCAATTTTCGGGCAACTTTTTCTTCGCGCGAAAGAAGAACACGATGCTTCCCTCGAAATTCTTTGGGCGGAATGGAACTATCAATTTTGGGGGCGGCGTGATCGGGAACGCAAACGGAACGGAGAAGCGGAGGAAAAAAGAGCGGGTCAAAGGGCCACGGGGAAATTAATTGCAGCGCGCTCAATTTGGCAGTGGTGTTTCGCGGCGGAGCAAAGCCACGAATCTCCGCTCGATTCGAGAGAGAGAGAGGGAGAGAGAGAGAGAGAGAGCGCGAACGGTCGTGAAAATGCAGGCAGAGAGCGTGGCCGGGCCGCGACGAGGGAGAGAGATATCGGACGGACCGCATTCCCGAAAAGCATTTGGCGACGTTGGAGAGAGCGGCTCGATATTCGGGGTGCGGTTCCTAGGTCCGTAGGTCCTGGGTTTGCGTGAGCGTGCGGGAGCAAGGGAGCGCGACTCGAAGCGGAAAAGGGACGGACGCGGAAAAGGGAAGGAGGAGGAGGAGGTGGTGGTTGTAGGAGGTAGAAGAGGCGGTGGACGGAGGAGGCGGTGTGGAGTAGTAGACGACGACGTGGCTGGAAAGAGGACATGTGTGCGTGTGACTCGGCGCAACTGCAACTACGTGCGTGCTTGCCCGCGCGAACGTGTGTACGGCTGCCTACTACCCTACGTCCCTCCACGTAGCACGAGCACGTGTTCGCTCTTGTGTGTACGTGTGTCGTAACTGGTGGAAGAGGGTCGAAGAGGCGATGCGGGGTTGGCAGAGAGAGAGAGAGAGAGAGAGAGAAAGGGACAAGAAGAACGGCGTGGAGTGAGTTGGTGGGTGGTGAGGCGGATTGCACGCGTTGTGCAGTGCGGTTAACGGCGTGTGCGTTGCGCCGACGGCCAACGACGCTGCTTTTCGAAAAGAGAAGAGCGAAAGAGGAGGAGGAGGAGGAGGAGGATGAGGTGGCGGTAGAAGAGATGATGGTGTGGCGAAGGGAGAGGAAGAAGGGGGAGGGTTAGCAGCTCCGACGGTAGCTAGCAGAAGCATCAGCATCAGCGTCAGCAGCACGAATGAAAGCAGCACGGAGGACGAAACTGGGCACGAAAGAGAGACGGAGAACGCCGAGGGTAAGATAGGTAGGAAGAGAAGAGAAGAGGGAAGAGAAGAGAAGAGAAGAGAAGAGAAGAGAGAAGGAAGGAAGGAAGGAAGGACGCGGGCGTCTCGGCGTTCTGGCAGACGAACGCATCGATCCCAGGCGGGTCAAGCACGGAATCTGTCTCTTTCTCTCTCTTTCTATCCCGCTACAACTTCTCTTGCCTTTCCCTCTTTCTCCTTCTCTTTCTCTTGCCCCTTCTGAGCCTTCTCCCCATCGCTCTCTCCACCACCGCCTCAACCCCCTTTTCCGCTCTTCTCGCCACCAAACTCCGCCACCCGTCCGACCACCTCCTCCTCCTCCTCTGTGCCTTCACCCTTCACCCTTCCTCCCCCCCTCAGCCCGCCCTTCTCGCCGTTACTGCGCGCTCGCCCCCGCCAGACAAAGACAAATTACGCTGCATTTTCAGAGCCCCAAAGAGCCCCACCGTCCTCCGCCTCCTCCTCCCTCTTTCTACCTGCCTCCCTCCCTCCTCCTCCGCCACCCTCCTCGATCCTCGTCTTCCTCCTTCCTCGGAAACCCACCACCTTCTACCACCCTCGCGCCACTTTCGTCCCTGCCCAGACCATCCCGACCGCCACCCCTTCCACCCTCCGAGACTCTCCGCTATGTAGGGCATCAAACGGGTGCTCAACCCCTGCGCGCTCTAAAGGCGTCTTGCCTATCAACTGCGACGTGCTTCTTCCTTCTCGCTGCTTCCGCTTCTCACGACTGCCCTCGATCATGTGCGTCGCGATACCATCACAGCCCGCGAAAAACAGATGCGACCGCGCTTCGAGAGGGTAACGCGTTTAACGAGTCGCCTACGCTCCCCCTCCCATCCTCCATATATAACTTTCCCGCCCTCCCTCTCCTCCTTTTCCCTTGTCGCTGCTAATACGCGCTCTCCGTCCTAAAATTTCTTTTAAGATTACGCAGCCTTCTCTCTTATTTTTTCTTTCCTCTCTTCCTTCGTTTTTTTGAAAAATATCCATGTTGTCGGAGAAGAAAGATCGGAAAGGATCGTTATAGTGGATGAAGATTGTTCGGCATCGACCTTTTTGAAGGGACTCGTCCCATTTTCCGTTGTTGCATTCCATTTCGATCGTTGTTAACGCGAAAGAAAGTGAAAAATATCCTCTAGGATACGTTTGAATATCGCGAAACGATATTATCTTCATGTAGCTGGATTCTTTTTTATTTTTATCTTTTTCTCTTTTGAAAAGAGTTGACGAGATGTAATAAGGGTATAAAAAGTTCGTAAACTGTAATAAGTACTTGGAGTTAAGTTTCCAGTGAAAGGGAGATCGGTTTCTATTCCGGTGTTTTAAAATTTTATGAAAATTCTGAACAAATTGAATTTTCGTCCAACTCTACCGACGCTCTACTTATCGATCGACGAATTAATGAAGCGATCGAAAGAAAAGTAATAATAATTCGTTAAAATATTATATTTAATTTGAAAACAGAATATTCTTCTCTCTGCGATTATGAAACACAAGAAATGACTACAGCTTGGCAAAGAAAGAAGTCTCTCCTTCTCCCCTTCTCCTCGATGCGATGCATCATTAAAGAGGATGTAGCGATTTTACCGCGAATTTAACGTGACGACGAGGCATGTGACGTTGGTGGTACCAATATCGGTAAAATTCGAACAGCTGCTCAAGCCTTGCGCGTTCTCAGAGCGTCTTACTCGCGAAGGACTTCTTCCTTAGGTCAGTGAAATTGCCGATAATGCAGGGTAGTTGTATCGGGACGTCGATAAGGGATGAGAGCTCTCTAAGAGCATCTCGTCCAGGAGAAACGATGCTGCTTTCTCCTTAGGTCATCGCTACTAACGATGACGCGGTAGGTCGATGACGATGGAACAAGAGTTAAGTAAACTGTTCATCGATTTCGATTTTCGATGTATATCGAAAATTTGAATTTGCGAGAAACGAATAAACGAAGACCCGAACGAAGGAGAATATTATGATCGAAATATTTCTTACGGCGAAATATATATACGGAGTTTTAATAATCGAACGAGAAAGATAAATTTTAAGAAATTTCATCGCTGGATGCTTACTTTTTATTCTATTTTTTATTTCATTTGACTTTGACGCATAATTTTTACAACGTGGTGAAAGGCGAATCAAAAAGTTTGAACACATTCGCATAAGTTTTATTCCAAAAGTGAAATTTTATATTTCCCTTTTTTTTTTAAATGCATAGTAAAGTAATTTTAAAGTATTACGAAGTAACCGTTTTGATATTGTTCGTTCTCTTTCGTATTTCCCTTTATAACGTCCTCCACTTTATTTTCGTTTACAAACAATATTAAAATGTCATAAAATTGAATTGAGTTCTAATTAAAAATTGACTCTCTCTAAAAATAAAAAAAAAAGTATAATAATACTCCTCGATTTTAAAACTTATGACGAAACGCAAATATATTTTGCGTGATCTCATATATTCTCATAATGATACAATTACGCATTATTCTAATATTATTGTACATATATCGTTATATCGAATGATATTACACGCAAGATCGTTATTATAAATATTCGATTTTTTAAAGAAAAATTTTGATCAAAATACCAAAAGTCACTCTTCCGAGAGGAGGAGAGCCTAGCACGAAACTTTGCACTTCGCGCATGCTAATAACGCTTAAAGAGCCAGTCACCTGGCCATTAAGAAAGTTGGATAGCGGTGGTGGTGGTGATGGCGAGAGGTGGCGTGTTCGTGGCAGAAAAATGTCAACAATGGAAGTCCAGGAAAAGCGGGTCGAAGTGCGTTAATTAAACATTCCTGACGATGCAAGACGAGGGGCTGAAAGTCGGCTGGGCTGCGTTAAACCGCGAAAGATGGATGTAAACCACTTTCGAGTCGTCCAGCCCCCGCCTCGCGAACAACGGAGTTTTAATACCTCGGCTGGATATGCGCGACACACTCAAAAAAGAAATCGTGACTCGCGATTCTGTTTCTTTCTTCGAGCAACGATCAATTGTGAAATATTTGGGAATTGGATTCAATTGTGATTTTTTACGCATCGATTCATATTTAAGTCTAATTTTTTCCAATAATTAGAAAATATATACTTTCCATACACGCATAATTCGAGAAAACGATATTAAAAACGCGACGAAGGAGAAATTCATATCGTCGTTGCTGCGGATGTCACACGTTCCATTTTATAATAAAGAAACCGGAATTAGCAAGGGCCAGGGCTGTGTAACGCATTCGCTCATTAAGAAATTCCTCGAAAAGTTCTCAAGTATTCATACGCGGGAAGTGGTAGCAGACGCTGTGAAGAAGAAGAAGAGAAAGAAGAAGAGGAAGGAGAAGAAGAAGAAGCCGGCTTTCTTCTCCCCGCGAATTTGTCTTTTTCGAAAAGTTTCGAGCCCGTAAGGGGAAGTTGGTAAACAATATTCACGACGTTTTTACAAAGTTGCTAATCTCGTTACGCGTCGTTATACGCAACACACCCACGCAACACGTCTAGACGACCTAAGGCTATTCCGCGATGCGCCTCCTCCCCCTCCTCTCTCCTTCTAATCGCATTGTCACTAGCTGCAAACACGGTTATGGTATTAGAAGCGATGCCGTTCGCTCGTTGTCGAGAGGCGTGCGCGGCGGTTAATAATTTCGGAAAACGTGTTGCCGTGTATAATGCCGCGTTAACCTAACCAGCCAGCCCTGGACGAAATATGCGACGCGACAAATAGAAGCGTTTCGCCCCTCCGTTTTGATACCTCGTCACGCCGTTGTGTCCTCCACCGAAGCAAGACCCTATTTGTCTTACAATCCAGTAGAGTAGGGCGCCTTCCAATTTATGTTCACGGTGGATGCGCTTGCTCATTACCATAATGAGAACGAAAATAAGTTTCTGATTAATAAATACACGTAAACACCGATATTACGTCGAATGTCTGAAAGAATTTTCCTTTATTTTCTTTTTTTTGAACGAAAGGAAATACGAAATCGTCGAACAAGTTCCAATTCTTATCTCGTCAAACGGCTCAAATATATATATATATATATACACGTGTATAGAACGCGCGAAAAAGAACGAAAAGAGGGATCCCCACCACGACGAGGGTTAATATCGATCTAACAAGATTTTGCCGTGGACGGTATCCAACAGCCGATTATATCAATGGAAAGAAAATTTGAAAAGCATTCGATCTCGGTCGAATTATCGGGCTTAATTGCGGTAATACCAGCCAGTTACTCGAAACCCCTTCCCTCGTTAGACGGATCTCACTGTGGACGGGAGATTGTTCCCTGGAACAACAGCTCGAGGCATTCGAAGACGTTAGGATCGCAGCGAGAAACGTTAAGATTTTTTTCCTCTTCGGAATTGGCCTAGGTTGCGGAATGGGCCGGAACGGGCGGAATACGTATTCCGGTGATCGCGGGAGAGGACGAGGACAGAGGACGAAAGTTGCGAGTGCGTGTAAGTGTGTCTGCACTGGTTGAGAAGGTTGTAGCGGGGTTGGTTTGAGAGGCGAAGGACGGAGGCAGGAGGACGAGAAGCAGTAGTAGGTGGATGAGGAGGAGGAGAAGGAGGAGTAGGAGGAAGAGTACGGCGGTAGGTAGCAGTGGGTGGCAAGCCGAGGGTGGTAAAGGAGAGTGGCGGAGGATGAGAAGTAGGAAGAGGAGGGAGAGGAGAAGGAGGAGGAGGAGGAGGAGAAGGAGGAGGAGGAGGAGGAGAAGGAGGAGGAGGGCGGTTGGTTGAGACGCGGAGGTGCAGCCGAAGGAGAGAGAGTCCGTTGGGTTGGGTTGGGTTGGGTTGGTTTGCACCAGCACCACCAGCACCGACATGGCTCCAAGCGAAGGAGAGGATGGGGTAGGATGGCCGGGCCTCTGCTCGCTCGATAGAGGCGCGTCCCGTCGTCCCATGATTGGAAACCAAATCGCCGCACATCCATCCCCCCCTCCCTCCTCCTCCTCCCTCCCGTCCTCCGCCTCAGCGATTCTCTTCCACCACCAGCCCGAGGAACCCCCTGGCCACCGACTATCCACCCTTACTCTCAGTCCTCGCAACCCTATCCACGGCTTACTCCCTGCAACTATCCCTCTTTCGCTTCATCCCCGTTTCTCCCTTTATTCCTCTCTTTCTCCAACCCTCTCTCTCTCTCTCTTTTCTCGTATCTCCAGCACGAACCTCTTTCTCCCTCTTTATCGCCATGCTCTCCCTTTTCGCCATCTCTCTCTCTCTCTCTCTCTCACTCTTTACCCCGCACAAACTAACTTCACCTTCCTCTCGGGCTATCTTCGCATCCACGTCCAACCTCCACACCACCTCCTCTAGCTCACCCTCCAGGGACGCTAATGTCGAGCTAAGTCCTTAAAACCCCTCAGCCGGAGGCCGGCGAGCCCGCAGACCGGAATGGCCTCCATAAGTAACCGGGTTTACACACCCCAAGACCCTATTTCTCACCGTGGAAAAACTGCAGTCAGCTCGGTTGCGAGCGCCACCCTTCTATATATATATATATATATACACATATATAGTCCGCCGATTGCAGATTCCGCCGGCGGACCACGGTATCGACGCCGGCCGAGACCGAGTGACGCTCTCAAAGAAGATTAGGAAGATGAGCGCGGAAGAAAAACGACGGAAATCTTTCCCGGCGACTGCTGCGCGCCCGGCCGCAGAGCCACAGTTTTCGTGGGGAACCGAACAGCGACAAGATCTATACGCGCGATCTGATTCGACGTCGATCCCGATCCATCGTCTCTCTCACGGGTCTTACGTGGTTTTAGACCTGGTTGTACACTCTTGGCTTTTTTATATCCTTGGAAATTTTACAGCTAATCCTTCTTTCTTTTTTTACTATCTATTCGTTCGATCACTCTTTCGATCGCTCGAAGAAATATCGTAGAGTTTTTGGGATTATTTAAATTCATATCATCTTCTTTGATAAACTGTACAGAGCTCGGTCAATTCTTTCACCGATAATTCTTCAAATCTTTAGATTTGAAACAACAGTAAAAATGACGAGGATTTATAATCGGTATACACACATGCATATATACGTATATAAAAACAATTATTTTTAAACACGATCGAAATGCTAGGCTCCCGGTTATGATGCGTGCGACAGAGAGAAATATACGAGAACGATATCGAGGGTGCAAGTACTACTGTCCTACCTCACGACGAAACTTTCCTTTAGTGACGCTGCTACTTTCACTTTTGCTCGTAATGTTTATGCAGAACACCGAAGAAACTTTCTTGAGGTGCAAGTGTACCGGTAACTGCAACGGCGGACGTGGCGCGCGCGGGGGATGAAAGGGGGCGCGAGAGGGGGCGCGCCGTGAATATACACAGCGGCCGAGGAAAGTTTGAATCGAATATCCGTAAAAGAGGTATTAAATCGATAACTTTGTCGCGGATCTTGTCACTTTCGATTCGATGCGATATCGGATATCGATCGATGATCTAGATGATCTGACGATACGCGAAGTTCTTTTCTTTCGATATTTTATATTATTCAATATTTTATATTAAAATAAAAAAATATTTGTAATATTTTTTAATTAACTTATCCCTCATGATGGTTGTTGATTTTCGTAAAATTTCTTTCTAAAAAAAAAAAAAATAAACAATTAGGCGTAAAAAACATTTAATCGTATACTTACTGTACTATTTTTATTGACATTTCTTAATTATTTCTAATATTTCTTAATTAATATATCCCTCATGATGAGTTATTCGTTGATTTTCGTAAAATTTCTTTCTAAAAAAAAAAAAATAAACAATTAGGCGTAAAGAACGTTTAATCGTATTTACTTACTATCTTCTTTTCTTTTTACTCTCTCAATATAGTCTATATCGATACTTGCACAACCGCGAATCCAATTTTCCAAATTTTCCTCGAGAGGTTCAAAGGGCACGATCAAAAGCGAGGAAAAGAAACAAAGGGGCTGGGGAAAAGATTAAACCCAGAAACAGACGAAATACAGGGGACATCGTAGCTCGAAACGAACACGCCACATCAGAGGATGGAAAGCGGTTTAATATAGCCGGTTTCTAAGCAGCCATTAAAATGCTCAGAGACGTGCACGAGGCCAGTATTACCGCCTCGTCCGTTCCGTCTGATCATACCTTTGAATCCGAGGACGACGACGACGATGACGACGACGACGACGACGACGACGACGACGACGACGACTATGCTCGGCAGAGCTTTATACCCGAAAAGGGATCTCTCTCCCTCGAAATCGTGCGGTATCGTGAAACGCGGGTTCGGGTTCTCTCCTTAAGAGGTACCTACAAGCGATACCAATATGTCCGTCGTCGTTAGTGACGTTACCGGATGAGCAAGCACGAAGAGAGAAAGAGAAACAGAGAGAGAACCTCAGAGGCGTTGAATGCCCAGAGGCCCGTAGGATATGAGACTCCGTTGGCCGCAGGATCCTCCGCAGGAGCCAGTGGAACCAACTAGATGGAACCCTCCTTCGGCAAAGTGTATTGACGGCTAGAACGACGTTCCAGCTTACGCTAAGCGGCTGTCCTCTCCTCTACCATTCACCCACCTCTCTCTCCTCCATTCCCAACTATTCATCCTTCCCCAACTCGATCGCATCGAGTGTATATACGTATATATATATTTTATATATACGCTCGAACGTTGGAACGTTCGGATGCGTGTGTCCATGCATGTGTCCGGGTGGTACGTGGGTGCACGGTTATTCCAGAGACACGTACACGAGCGCAGAGGAGTACACCGATGCACACACAAGGAAACGAGCACGTAGCGAAGATTCAGGTACACCCACACAGGGGCAGAAGCATGGACGGGCGCGTGCATCCGTCTCGTAGGTCTCATAGGTCGAACCTCCTAGGTTCGTGCTGGAATTACGTCACGCTGCGCCGCCGTGGAGGATAGGGCACGGCAAAGTGGAGATAGGACGGGTCAAGACGCTCCTATCGCCTCGGATGGCTTCGAAAGGGTTAAAGCGCTGTCGTGACCTCCTTCTTCCCTCGTGCTCGTTCGACGAACTTGCGCGCGAGAGAACGGAGAGAGAGAGGGGGGGAGAGGGAGAGGGAGAGAGGGAGAGGGAGAGAGTTCTTCTCGTTCAGTCCAACCGGCCGGATTTTCTTCGAACCGACGACGACACGACTCAGCAGGGCCTTTGGGAATCGACCATGGCGCTCTGCCTCCCGACCCGACCCTTCCCCTCCCCCCTTCCTCTCTTGGCCTCCCTCGCGAGAAACCAACAGCGACACAGTGGCTTTTGTTTTACGGTGAGATTAATGCAATCGCACGTTTCGATTGCGAAATGTTATTCATCGTGGGAGGCGGGGGGAGAGGGGTGGATAATATCGGGGATCGGATCTTTGCTGACGCGAAAGGATTTATTGAAAAATGAGATGAATGGAATTAGCGTGTTTCAGATCCGAAATATTGCGACTAGGAGACGCGCGGAGGAGAATAATTCAATTGGTCGAATCGTTGTGTACACTGTAAAATGTGATCTTTTTTGCGAACACGATCATCTTTCTCGAAGGAAATTTTGAAAGTCTTTCTTTTTTTCCTTTTTTAATAATTAATGATTAGAGAGAAATTGAAGACAAAGGGATGTGTATTGTATGTTACGATTCAAAGTGAATGGAAATAAATTTATAAGGAAGAAGAGAGGTATGTTACAAATTTCTCCTTCTTGCCGATCTTTTATCATTTTATTCGATTCCGCGAGCAGAATTTTCTTTTTTAGTTGAAGTTCTTTTAAAAGATGTAAATTCAACAAAATTAATTTATATTACACGCGACGCATGTTTGCGAACGTTCCCTAATTATGAGATATGAATGCGTATAGTTACTCTTCAATGCTTGAATTACACTTGCTTGCTGAATGCCTATATTACTTTTGGTAGCGCAATTTACCGTTCTTTATCGTGTAATACAGCGTGTTGTTATAATATAAATATTTTCTTCTCTGAAAACGAATAAAAATGTGTAATTCTTTACGTAAACAGTTTCTTATTTAAATGAACGCTATCATAATTCAACGTTTCAGTCGAATCATGGAGAATTCTATATTTTATAATTTAAAATACAATTAACATGTACGATGAGTGAACGTTGATAAAATATGATTTTATTCGATGATATTCGTTGTAACTGACGATCTATATATTTTAAAAAGTTAATGAAAAGAAAGCAAAGATTTTTCTCGATGTACCGTCTGAAAAATTCGAACAAATTTTCATTTAAATTAGATTTAATTTCTTCACGAGTGAAAAAATAGAAATATAAAATCGAATCTGCATAATGAATGATTATAAAATATAAATATATATAGACACCTCGTTACTCGTTAAAATAAAATATTAACAAAATAAAAATACAGTTAATGAAAGCTAATAAAATGTAAATACGAAAATTCATTCCACATTCGTATCTTCGAGGATACTTACGTTTCATTATTCTTCGCAAAACTTAATAAAATTTCATGAAATCGGGATAATTTAAAAATGAAGAATTAAAATTAAAAATTTCAACTTTACAAAATTCTATCTATTAAAGAACTAAATAAAATATAAAAAAGAAAAAGTATACAATATATACCTATATAACAGAATTATATAAAAGAATTCGTCAAATCCGTGGGAAAAAATTCCTCGATAACAAAATTAACAACAAAATCTCCCTCTCTCTATTTGCTGCACGAACAAAACAGAATAGTTTAAATCATGGGGCGGTAAAAATTGACCCACAAAGACCGATCATAAATTATTTCGCCCTAATTTCGCGTCGAAATATACACCCGCTCGAACACTTGCCAACAGTTCCCTCCCTCCTGAAAAACCCGGCCCTCCCACCCCTTCTCCAAAGAGCACAAAACAACAAAAATCATCGCGCTCCCTGTGTGTCCCCAATTTCGAGACGAGCACGCGTGTTCGAACGAGGAGAAAAGTTCTCTCCTCTCGCTCGCAAGTACACACACACGCGCGCACGCACGATCGATCGAAATCGGTTTGACGAAGAAAGGAGCAGACGACGTAACGAAGCGATTACCATTTCGGCGCGACGAATCCATCCAATGCCGATTTCCGCGAATCGAGGCGAGCTAGAGCGAGAGGCGAAAAGGTCATCGCGTGTCGGTGAAACGAAGAGCGTTCGCGTTCCCTTTGCCGAGCCGTTTCCATTAATGGCGACAGACGCGCGCCGGCCACCTTGGCGAAAAAGGTGCACGCACACACCGATCCCCGTCCCGTGTAACTAACTAACCGACTAACGAACAACGAGCAACGAGCGATTCGAACGAATAACACGACTGGGTACGAGGCGTGGAAAAGGGAGAAAAAAGGGGGAGGAGTGGAAGGAAGGATGGAAGGAAGGCGGAGAGGTCGATGGTTACCTCTTACCCGCAATCGCTGAAAGGGTGTTAAAGGCGCGTTCGAGGGAGAGTTTCCTTTAGTGATTTTTCGCGTGAAAGTTTCATCGAAATTTCGAAAATTTTGGAGAGACGGTTGGATACAGTCGCCTCTGAAATCAACGCTCGTTTCGAGACCGGAAGAAAGTTTCTTTTCGAGAGGATTATTCGGCGAGTTGGAAAATTTCGAAAAATTTCGTCAACGACTGAAAAAATGCAACAACGTATTTTAAAAAAGGCAAAAGCTCGATACAATTGAAATATATAAAGATAGGAAAATATTTTCCTCGAATTATCGTCCGCCATATCCCAGTTTCCGCTCTCGACTCCATAGAGGCAGAGGAGCCTAAGCGTGGAAAACAAGCGTGGAGTGTTTCGAACTCTGGAACCCTGCTCACGCGCCCTAACGGCGCGTGGCTCCCGATGGCGAGGATTACCAAGCGGAAGGAGGGTTACGGAATCGGAGGGGCCGGGCCGCGGTAAAAGTGTGTCTCTGTGACACGAGGGGATGACGTTTTGTTGCTGTCGAGCCCCCTCGATCCTCAGCCTCGCCCTCCACGTGGTCCCGGCTCTCAACCCGCCCCATGCCAGTCAGACGTGAGGCAGGTTAGGGTCGTCTGGTAGGGCGGTAGGACGAGTCGGACGATGTGTAGGGGGTTTTACGACCCTCGACTCGTCGGCCCGTGGATGGGGTCTCCCCCTCCTCGTCCCCCGGCCCGCAGCTGTCTACGCTTCTCCCCTTCGTATCTACCCTCCTGCTCGACTCAGCTCTGTTGGGGTAGGTCATTGCTGGCCCCATTATTGCATTACGCGAGAAATGGAGAGTCGGAGTGTACCTGGTTATGGCGGCGACCGGCGATGAACCGATTTTTCACACGTTCCACGAATTTTCCGAGATGAAAGAAATTTTAAATTTTAAATTTCGAGTTTGAATTTGGGGGGAGGGGTCGATTTTCTTTGAAAAATAATAATTAAGTTTCGTTTCGTAAATATATCATTGCTGGTGTGTATTCAAGTACTTTTGGAAAAATTTTTTCAGGAAAAAAATTGAAAGAGACGATCTTTGTTTATTCCTATTTCATTCGTTTCGAATTTTTAATCGTATATCTCTAATTTTTACCCGTCTCGTGTCGGGAATTTAATTAAACGAGCGTTCGATGTGAAACAATGTAAAACAATACATTAATAGATAGGTACGTATTCTTTGAAAGAGTTATAGCAAGTAGGTGGTAAATGAATAATGCAAAAAGTGCATACAATTTCCTAGGAAAAGCTACTTTAAACGGTTAATTTGAAACTGTCCTCTACTCTATTATTAGCTTCTCCGTTCTATTAACTTTCGTTAAAAAATTCTTTTGAAACCCTGCAACTTATTTGCATTTTTCTCAAACTTTCCTCCAAGATTCTTCTTATATCTTCATATATCTAAAAATATTATTTCAATTTATAGATCTCGTACATAGTACGTACATTATATTCGCAATCTCTATTAGTTGTTCAACCTTCTAATCTTTCTTACAAACATTCCAAGAAACTTAACATATCGATTGTATTTTTCGTTATTGCGGTGCCACAAATTGTTCCAATTGAACGTGAAAAAGGGAAAATAATTTTGCTAGTTTTCACGATAATTATTAATTAATTATTCTCGTAATAAAGAAAAATTTTGCGAAAAATTATCGTTCCTTCTTTCCCCGTCTGCATTATTCCCATCAGAATTACCAACTTATCCACAAAAGAGGATTCCATCTACCCTCCTCTACCCGAGATTCTCCGAGAAACTTCCTCTTTCTTCCCGCCACGTTCCACTTTAATGCGGAACAGGGTAGAACTTCATCGAAGAAAAATCGCGCGTGGTAGAATCGATGAGCGTGCTGACCCTGTTTCTTTCACCGGAATCTCAAGAATGCAGAAGTAGAAGGTATTCGCCATCGAACACGCCGGTTCGTGTCCTAAGAAAAATACGTACATACTGAGAAAGATGAGCCTTTCCAGAATAAAACAAGATAGAATAAAATAAAATAAAATAAAAAAAAAAAAAGAAATTCTTACAACGAATAATAAAACCTGCGGAAAAAAGAAGCCATATTCTCTGAAAATGACTCGAGAATCTCTTTATCGTTTATCGATTCTCGAGTCGATAATTAAAAACCGACTTACACTGATCTACTTCCGAATCCTATAATCCCACAATCCTGAACTATTGACAAACAAATATCATCACTACAGTAATACAAATTTTTTATCCATATTGTTGGTAAGAGGTGAAAGAAGAAGAAGGAAAAAGAAGCCAGAAAGAAGAGAGAGAGAGAGAGAGAGGAAGAGGGATATTTCTCGTACACGTCTTACCCGACCTTTTACGGGTAAATTGCCGACGACGAGGGATAAAAGTTTGGCGTGGCGGGCGGGCAGAAAACTCTGACTGGTAACGAGACGTGGAACAACGAATTCCGATGCGGAGTGATACACGGCCCTGGCCCAACGCCAGGGTTTACGCTGCAAAATTGCACTTCCCGCCCACCTCCGCCTCGACCCTCTTTTTCACCACCCGCCCGCCCTGTTTCACCGTCTCCTCGATAATGCAACCTGCCGAGATTCCGCTTATCTACGACACCGATGCCTCGTAGGCCGCCACTGTTTCGCCACGGTCTCGACGCGGTTGCACGGAATTCGGGCATTATCTCGCTCCCCTTCCCCCCGTTTCTCAACAACCCCCATATATATATATATATATATTTATATACGCGACGAAGATGGATCGTAATTTCGAACGGGGCCACCACCTCTGCAGGGGAGGGGCTGTTCAAGGACAAATTTCGAAACTTTTACGAGCGGAACTTTCGACGATAAATCGGGGGAGAGGGGGAGGGAAGAGGTTAGTTTGGATTGGAATCGGTTTGGAATTGGAGCCGCGTCGCGTTTTCCAGCGCGAGTTAAACGGGGTTTTTTTTAGGTGCGATTCGAGTCGTGCAAACGAAGAATCGCGAGGGGGAGGGAAGGAAGGGATGATGCGATCGTTACGTAATGGGCGCAATTTTGGCGTGAGATCGGATGATTTTAAAGTAGGTGTAGGTAAGATAATGGAGACTCGTTTCGTTAATGGCTTCGAGTTTTTTGGAGAGACTCGTTCGTTTCTTTTTTTTTTTTTTTTTCTTGTTTTTTTGGAGTCGAATAGACGAGGACGATCGATCCTAAGTTGATCTTCTCACGAGTTCATTCGGGAAGGAAGTTTCATCGTCGCGATAGGGGGAAAATCTTGTGTCAAGTAAGCGAGATAATGCTTGAATTCCTCTCGAAGATATTGTCCTCGTTGGCCCAGAATTATGACACATCGTCGCATGTGGTGGAAAGTTTTGCAATTTCCCTTCGCCGTTCCGTGTTACAAATGTGGCCGACTATTTGAAGTCCTAACAGAGTTACAGAAATTATTCACAAACTTGTACTCGGTAATGTGCGTAGTATTTAACGACTACCAAAAATTCTTTCCAGTCCTTTTAAGTCCACCCGTATTTTTAATTTTTTTTTTCTTTTTCCTAATTTAAAAGTTGGAAAGATCGTAATAAAATATAAAACGCGAGGAAACGATAACCACGGGTAAAGCCACGTTGATTCGCGAAAATTAAAAGAAAGAGAAGAAGGAAATTCAAGAAAATCGTTAATTGAAATCGTGATTAGAGGAGAAATATGGACGACTTTTTACGCGACTTTTTAATCTACACTATCCTATCTAGAATTTCTTTCATTTCGTAAAAATATCTTACGATATTCCAAATTCCATACGTTCTTTCACGCAACCTTTAATTCTTTTTTCTGAAAAGAAAAAAGAGCGACGACAAACAAAACTTCACGTTCGAAATTGAAAGAAAAAAAAAATGCAAAGCTACATATAAAAACACGCGTCTCTGAAAAGAAGAGAAAAAATAAAAAAATTGGAGAAAATCCAATTGAAACGGTGATCAAGAAAAATGCAACATTCAAGAGTTCTACGAGGTTCTAAATAATTCACCTTGCCCATCAAAGGCGACGAGCAACAAAAGAAAGTTCGCAATAGCTGCGTCTCCTGCCGCAAAAAGGAAAAAAAAAAAAGAAGAGAGAAAAAAAGAGGACGACCACGAACGAAGTTGCGAACTGATGCACCTGCGGAAAGAATAGCACGCAAAAGTAAAAGTTGCATGCGGGCAGGCGATGTGTTGCGCGCATTATCGATAGGGGAAGGCGGAGTATAATGCTCGAGCGCGGTCTAAGGCTTCCCCCTTCGTTTCCAACGAGTTCCAATGCAACTTCCAGCATGTTGCTACACAGAAGCCACCCCTCGCCGTTTCCACGGGCAAACGCCATTTTAGAAATGGCAGCATCGTGCCAATTCGAAACGCATCGGGGAAATAATTGATGCCCTCCTTCCATTTCCAACTGAATTTTTGATGAGGGGTCCGGCCCTTTTTAGAAAACGAACAAAATCCTTCTTCTTTTTTATTTTTCTTTCCTTTTTTTTTCTCGGATTAAATTGATCCCTGATTCTTCGAAGGAATAATCGAGATTTTCTCAAAGAGGGGAGAGGGTTGATTTTATTTGGGGGTGATGGATGCTACGAAGGGAGATGAAACGAGTTTGGTTTTAATTGCTAGGATATATTGAATGGAATTTTTAACGAGCGAAATTTAATCGATAGGTGAAAAGAAGTTTCGAAGGGATGTATCGATGGTAAAAGAAATTTAGGAAATTTTCATAATTCGTGTTTTCATCCACGATGGAAATGGAACCGTTTTCTTCCAGAGAATTTTCTTCTTCTTAATTACGTTATTATCGGGCATTTTATCGATGATTTATTTAGATACAAAGAAGTTTTTTAAAGACAATAAAACCATGTACCATAGCTGCGAAAATAGATAATTCAGAAAGCAAAATCTCAGTCTCAACTTGAACGGATAAATCCTTAATAGTCTTAAGAGAGCAGAAAGCGGAAGTTTAGCTTCCCTGTTAATTCGAAGAGATGAAGTTTCTATATATATATATATATATATATTTTGAAAAGCGATTCAAGGGTGCGAAAGGATGCGTGTAATCCATTTTTCCAAAAACGTTATGTATATAAGATTCATCTTGTTATCCATTAAACGGCGGCTCGTAAATTTTAAACTAAAAAATTGTATCGTCTCGTTATTATATGTAAATAGGGACGGTTTGAGAAAAGAAAACGAGCCGCTTCATTTGCCGGATACTCTTCCACCCTTGTAAACGTTATAAACGCGGAAGTGTTTTCCACTCGTGAAACACTAGAGATACCGTGTTTCCGAACACAAGCAGAGTTTACGAGTGAAACGAATTTTCTTTATCTACGAACTTGGGAATTGTCGACGAGCCACTTTTCCACTCGTCGAGGTAAACGACGATGAAATAAATTGAACGCTGGTCTCACCGATAATCCAATTCATTCCTCCCCTCTATAAATCGAATGGAACTTTATGGTAAGTGGAGGAATCCAGTTTTTTTTAATGGCCCGTAGAAGGTAAAAACGAGTATTCCATGAAAATACCGGTGAAAAGGATGTTAATAGGTATGTTTCATCGAAAATTTAAATAACCCGGTTAAAATAAATATCAATGAATTTTAAAAATAATCCGACGTTATATCTGTCGAGGAAAGATTTTCTGCGAGCTACTTGCAATTAAACTCCATATCTATTCCTTATCAACAATCAACGTAAAAATATATATATTACGTAGAAATAATTATCGAATCATCCTAATCACAAGTAAATAAAATATATCATTCTTCGACGATTTTATATAATATATCGTCAAACTGATATACTATATCAGTATCAATAGAAAATTGTACTCGAATGTTAAATAACTCTTTGTTCGATCGATTAATTTAATTCTAAATTTAATTTCACCTCGAATCAAAATTAAATGAAAACTCATTCAATAAACTTTTCGACGAACCAGAATCCAGATAAAAGAATCACCGCAACGTGACTCGATGATCTCGACATTGAAATCCAAAAAAAGAAGAAAAACAATCTTTAATCTAAGTCTTTCCGCGAAATAATTAACCAAACATCATTCCATGCCTCGCGAAAATCAAGGATTGCGTGGTATCGCGAAGAGGAAGAAGAGGAGAAACTCTTAAAAAAAGGAAATGACGAAAATTCGGTTTCCTCGCTTGGCACATTGTTGTTCAAGCATCCGAATCTTATCGCGGGAGATTAAGTTGCAGATAGAGGAGAAAGGAGGATCATGGACGGAGGGGGGGCATATGCTAATGCGAGAGTAGCCTTCTCTGGGTCCCCTTTCTGGAGAGGCAGAGGCAAGCAACAACACGCGTTCCTGACCCGACGCTGTCACGACTTTAGAACAATGGCGTCGATATACATGTCTCATTTATATACACGTATTCCTCGATACCGCGATGCAACCAACGTTCGCGCACCACGGACCAAAGAGATCTTCCTCGAACCCACCGCCCGATAAAATCCCGGGAATGGAAATCAATTCGGCGGGAGGGAGCCGGGTCATCCATGATTTAACGCGCCGTTGATACCGAACAGTTCGAATTGTTTCGTTCCAATGTCTTTTCTTTTTTTCTTCTTCTTCTTCTTCTTCTTCTTCTTCCTCCACACCGAATAAATCGAACGCAAAAATTTGTTCGCAAGTATTCTTCTCTCCTCGCCCCCCCTCCTTTGCTCGACCAAGAATTTTAACGGTGCATTTCTTACAATAATATTTTTATAAGTAATAGACGCACTGTGTCTTCTTGATATCGATTTTTCGCGCCACGTTTTGGACTCGTGTCCTATATGCATTGATGCATTTACAAAACAGAAATCGTGCGATAATTTTTCTTCAAAAATCTATCCACATCTTGGTCCGGTAAAGTGGTAAGAATTCAAAAGAGAAAAAGCAATAACTCTTTGCTTACAATTGTATCGTTGGACGTAGGAAAGATCTGAAAACGTTCAAGACATTTTTGAGTAAATTATTTAATCAAAATCTCTCATTCTTTTATATTTATATATAGATATAAATATCTCGTAAATTTCATCATTATTGAGGAAATTACAATGTGATCAAATGTTGCTCGAGGAATTTTTATTTTTCTAAAGAAACAAGATTAAAAATTAAAGAAAAAAGATTACAAGGTCTTTTGGTATCGATATTATCGATATGGAAAACGTTAACAACAAAATTATAGCGAAAATTTCAATAAAGATTGCTCGGCCGAACGATTTTTGTCGGAATAGGTTATCGATTCCATGCACGGACAAGTTTTCGTTAAGAAGAAGACTCTGGAAAGAGGAGAGGGGGGAGAAAAAGAAAAGGAAGAAGAAATACAAGAAGAAGCAGAAAAAGTGTTCGTTGCGCTGAAAAACTGGAACGTGCGATCAGCTTATTATAAGTCAACCGAGTAAGAAGGCCACGACTGAAAAGTTTGAATCCTCCTAACTGAACGTTTCTGGGACAAGGGACTCTTGAGTAAACTCGCAAGGAAGTCTGCCCAAACCTGATCGTTTAACGAGCCTGAGTGCCGATTCGATGGATCCTCGTTTAGAATATTTAATAAAGCCCGATTTCTTCCCTTTTTCTTAAACGCAATCAGGATCGCAATCGACATCATTCAGTTTGCATTTTTTTAACGCTTTTCGCCCTTCGTTTAAGAAACGATATTTATGCATCGTTATTTTATATTTTAATACATCTTAAGCGATGATGAAAAAATGTAAGATTTTCGCCATTTGTGCAAAAATATTCGACAATAATTAATATTTCTATAATATAAAAGTCTCTTGATTAACTATTCTTTTCTTTTCTTTTCTTTTCTTTTTTTACAATTTTTCACGATTTAATCTTTTTCGAATATATCTCGAATAATAATATATCGAATTTATTTATAAAATTATATACATATTGCATACATACGTACTGCGGTATTAATTAGCCACGTATTCCATAAAAAAGAAGTACATCTTCGAAGGACAATCTAATCGACAATGGCAACTGCGTTCTGACGATTTTTGGCAAAGATTCTTCCTTTCCAAAATATCAGCCTCGTTTGCCAGACAGGAATACGGTTGGCTCCGCGATACCCAGACACGTATATATATATATATAAAAGAAACGAACGAGCAAAGGGAAAATGAAACGAAGATATATGAGAGATAGAAAAACTATAACGAAAAGAGGAGGGAAGAGGGAACGGATGGAGTGTGTACATCTCGAAGGAAACGCACTCGTAAGTTGGATAGAAAGGAAATAAACAGGTGGAGAACCACTTTGGAATGGGTAACACGCAAAAAGATGAGAGGTAAAGGGAGGACTAAAATAAAGAAAAATGAAAACGCGAGGCGGTAGTTGAAAAGAAATTGCCTTCAATTCGAGGATAAACGCGAAAAGCACGTGGATACCGAAACAAAATATCCCGCGAATAACGAAGAATCATCGAGATTTGAACTGGTGGATTCGAAATTTCTTAGTGGAGTCTTGTTGTAAGATTCGACGAGCCGTTTAATGTCGATTCGTCTGGTAACGAGTTCTATTAAACTAATCGGGATATTCTTCTCGATGAAAATGAAATGTTACGGGCTCGTAAATTTTCGAAATTAGGACGCAAAGTGTTCCAATTCCGGCCCTTCTTTTCATTTCTCTCTTTTTTTTCCAACGAATTCCAACGAATTTTTCCGCTTAACCGAAGAACGTTTTTAATATTCCCACTAGAGAACGGTGGTTGAAAGTGTATTGTCAGCAGCAGCAGCAGCAACGCGTTTCAGACCACGACCCGATGAAGCTGGCCGCGATGCTGGCGAAACTACAGAGTCATTTTCACAAAGAACGCGACTTACGCTTGAGAACCTTTAGCAGCCCTAGCACATTTTCCGTCACGTCAGTCATTAATGATCGGCATAAAACCTTTCGTTCACGGTGCATCGGTTATGGATGATCGGTGCCCGATAACGCCGTAACCGTAAATGAAGTAAAAGTATAAAGAAATTTTGAAACCAGACGCTCACCTTTGAAGCGACCTAACGGATTAATCTACGCCGCACACATTCGAAAATAAATGTACATACACACCACCAAACTTCATGTACACATATTCCATAAAACAAGGGGGGAAAAAAGACAGACCAACACTCTCTCTCCAGACAGAATAACAGAATTCTCCTTTCGAACGAATTTCCGATCCACCCTCAACTTAACCTAACCTCAAACTCGCTAACAGAAACGCTTCCCGCGAACCCAAAACATCCGTGTTTCCAAAACAATCCCACCTCTTCGACCGCTCTCCGCTTATTCTCCATTAAACAACAGAGAAGCAGTAAAGAAGGAGGAGGAGAAGTGGGAGGAGGAATAGAAAATGGCGTGAAAGACGAGAGAGAGAGAGAGCAATTGCATGTACACGTGCATGGTCGAAGGCGGAGGGATCTCTCGGCGCGTAGTACGCCGAGAGGGCGGCGGTTGGTTAGCTCTAGGTTGACGAAAGAGAAAGAGAAAGAGGCAGGGAGGCGCGTAAAAGGGGTAATTTATTGGGGGAAGAGGCGAGCGGGTTCCAGTGGAAGCGGGCACCGCTGCAACCTCGCTACGCCACTGCACGGCACCGTACGGCACCGTAGTACGATCTCGCGTGTACGAACGCGCCGCCAGTGCACGCTGGTGTTGGTCGGCGATGGGGGCACGTGGGGGGAGGGGGAGAGGGAGAGAGATCTCGTTACGTGCGAGAGTTCACGGGTCACGCGAGAATCGTGAACCCACGGCCACGGCAGAAACGGCGCCGAGGAGGGAACCGGGAGGAGACAGGAGCGGACCCCTCGCGATAACCCGCCTAAACCCCCTTGCGTTTCGAATGTGATGATTTTTTTTTTTCGAAAATTCGGATCTTTGAAATATTTGTATATTTTTTGGATCTTCTCTCGTTCGAAGGGGTGGGGGAAAATTTGGTAGATCGTAAATTTTGACTCGAATCATTTTGAAGGATGTTCCGAGATACTTTGTCGTTTCGATTACGAAAACTTACTTAGCTAGTTCAGCTGCCAGTGAATTTGGACGAGGCCAACGACGACGAGTTCCCAGAATTAATCTCTTCTGGTCGATTGAGACGAATTAATGATTCCAGCGAAACGATTTGCCGCTGCTTGTAGGCAACACGCTCGACGAGCCGCGGAGGGACGTTTACTCGGAGAGGTTGTAAATGTCGTTTATGATCGTATAGTGAGAATGCGAGACGTTGGGTAGTGTTTATTGCACCGTTTGCTTAAAGCTCGCATGTGCTTGATGCATGGTTTACGTAATGACGTGTTTGGTTGCTGGTAATATCACCAGGTAATCGAGCTTAATATTACGTTGTTGTTTTGCTGCATTGCGAGGTGTTAAGCTTTGCTTTCACATTTGCGCCGTTCGATAAAAATTAGTTTCTAACTTGCGCGTTGCCTCGACTCGAGAGAAGGGGGGAAAAAGAGGTAGATAATTCACGCGTATAAATAAATCCAATTGAGAAACGAGTTTCAAATCTTCCGATATTTACGTAATGGAAAATTATCTTATCTCGATTTAAATAATAGGTTATTAAATATCTTTTCAAACATTCAATTCAATTCAATTCAATTTAAGATTAAGATTTAACTGCGATGAACTTTCTTCTCTTCCATGGAAAGTGAACAACTGGTTACCAGTTCCCCGATCGTCAACGATATCATCGGTGTAACCAGCGGCGAACGCAATTAACGGTACAAAATCCCGATTCACGATCCAAGATACGGCGTGTAATTAGCGTAAGAAAATCTGTACGGTATGGCTAGACGACGTATGGTGCGTATAATGTATCTCTTAATGGATAGAAACACATCTGAAAGCGCCAGATGCAAGAGGAGCAGTTAGCTGATCGGAAGAGCGTAGTAAGGCCAAAGTTCGTGGAATCCTCTTCTCGGCCGCGTAAAGCGTTCCGAGGAGTCCATCGGCCAGATACTAATCAGCTCCGTCTAATATCACGGCAGAGATTTTACGAAATCATTGAACTCGCCATTTTTGCGCCGTTTTCATTTTCATCCCCTTCAGAAAGAAATTAAAAAGTTATTGCGTCTGTCTGTATCTAAGTTTTTCATCCCTTCCAGAATCAATAATTTTTTCCAATGGAAAAATTTTTATCTCATTCCCCGATTTACTTGGTCATTTGTTCCGTACGATCGATCGTTTCATTCGTCAGATTATTTGAAGAGGAGAATATTTTGATTTTAATTCTACGCAGAGAATTATATTTTATCCTTATTTCTCCGATTAACGTACACCTCTTTCTTCTTCGTCTCTCGAATTTTCTTAATTATTCGCAATAGAAATATTTTTATTTTAATCCCACGCGGAAAGCAGTTTATCCTTTCATAGTTTATTTATTCCTCGGATCAGTCGTTAACAAACCGAGATCCGTTTACTTTTTATCCGGTGGTAAAAAATTGTAAATTCCACATATGCGGAAAGGGCGCATGGGGATACGGGGGGAAACACAATTGCGGGAAATCTTCTAAATTAAAGATGCACGTAACATATCCTGCTTTCGTTCTAAATGCTCTCTGCACAACATACTAATGAGGTGTGCATGCAAAATTCAAGAAACCGCTAAAAAAACCGTTCTTCTTCCCTCTCGAGAACGTGGATGCCAGGTAAATTCTACGCATTACGTTAAAACCGAATACAAGAACAAAAGAAAACAGGAACGCTCCAACCAAACTCTCGTAACTCTCGAATATCTTAACTTTCCAGTTAACTCTAGAATAATTAACGTGCCAGTTAAATCCTTCGATGCGACGAGCTGATAATTCATATATTATATTGTATTGATGAAAAAAAAATACCAAACAAAAAAAAAAGGAAAAACATTTATCAGTTATACGTGTATTCTGTTATTCTTCCTGTTCTTCGAAACGAAAAAAGTAAAATAAAATTTCCTATAAACACTTCCAAGAATCTTCGAACTCCCTCGATAGCTTGGAAACATTCGAAAACACCAAATTATTGCCAAATATCGTTATTCTCTTTTCCAAACACCATCTCTCAATCCATCCGTCGATATTTTATTATTACGCGATCGAATAAAATTTTCAATCGGGCAGTTCATCCACGAGGTCTCGTTAAACCATCGCCTAACGCGCGATATCTCGTTAAGGTGTCTCTCTGTAACAGAAGAAGAGTGTACCGGGTGTACGCGTGCGCGATCCCACGTTACAGTTCGCCACGACGACGACGATGACGACGAGGACGAGGTCGACGACGACAGCTCGTTACGTAACGAAGCCGTGGCCGCGGCTCGAGAGAGGATCGTTCATCCAGGAGGACGACAGGAGGAGGAGATTGGGTAGGCAGGTTGGTATGAGGGAGACGTTTCGTCCTTAATCTCTGGCAACGTTCCGCGTAATCGGTCGATTGCTGAAATAGGCGCTGATGCGTGCACCTGTTCACCAACTGTGCAGATAATGCACGTACCGTGGAAAAGAGATACGCTGTCCATCTTCGTCGAACGTATTCGCAATCGTATTCCAATTTCGAAGCGAATACTTTGAAGTTTTCGTGTACTTTTCTTCTTCTTCTTCTTCATTGGAATAACTTCGCTTCTCGTGGAAAAACCGGATTGGGATTGGGGCTAATTTTAAATTAGGTGAGAACGAGGATGAAATTTCGATTAGAGGCGACAACGAAGAGAAAAACGAGAGACAGGTCGTGTTCCAAAGTGCAGCGGCGTGTCATCGGTCGGTGTCGCCTCCTAATGGTTCAATTTATGACCTCGCCTATATCGCGGCCTATATTATACTCCAGGGACGATACAGCGTGATCATCAAAACTGAACCAAGCATCAAGAAAGTTATATACTTTCTTTTTTTTTATTTCGTTCTCGATTTAACAAGTTTCGAAAGACCGAATTCTAATTTCTAACGTGTTACAAACCGTTGGTCGATTACATTTTTAATCCTTTAAATACATCCTTACATATCTCGTTTTCCAAAGAAAACAGTCGAGACGAAAAAATACCACGAATCCGTGTTATCAACACCCTGTATATATCATCTCGTTTCGCGGATAGGCTGAACGAGGGAAAATCTTGGGAAATATAGAGGAGACGGAAAAAAGGGAGAAGGATGGAGAAGGAGGATGGAAGGAGAAAGACAGTGGCGTGCAGGGTGGAAGGCGTGCAGGGGATTACCCGTTAGCCCGGGTCGACGTAAACGTCGAACCACTTTATTCGGCGTCGGTAACTAGACGAGGAGATAGCCTCCCTCGGCGTAAGAGCAGCGAAGTTAGAGAGCGGAGGACGAGGGGATAGGGGGAGAGAGTAGGTGGAGGTGGAGGTGGGGGAGGAGGAGAGTCGCGGTGCGGTAGGTGGAATAAGAGAGGACAGAGGTTGGTTGAGACGTGGTTGGACGAGGATGGCTGTAGAGAGGCCGATCCGAGAGCGAGGAGGACGCCACGTACGAACGGACGATGCTGAAGGTGGTTCGCTAATGTCACGCCGCGTTCCTAGAACCCTCCGCACGCTGAAATTAGATTACCGCGAGATTGCTGCCCTTCTACCCGCCCCTCCCTTCTCCCAGCCTCCCTGCACCAGCCTGCTCGCCTTCCTCCTTCGCCATCCTCTTCCTCCTCCTCCTCCTCCTCCTCCACAACCGCCTTCTCCTTGCTTGCATCTCCGCTTCGGCCTCCACAGACCTCCTCCTCATCCACCTTCCCAGCTACGTCGTTCCCAGAGTCCTTCTCCTCTCGTTCGCATCGGCTGCATCGCCACTGACGGCAGAACCTACCTGGTGGGCTCTTTTACCTGTGTTGCCAACTCTGGCGTCCTCCGGTCTTGCCGTCTTTTCCCTTCCTCTTTCCGTCCAGAAATCTGTCCGCCACCCGTTTCGGACATCTTTCTCATTCCCCCTCTTTCTGTCCTTCCTTTTTATTTCTATTCAGGTCAGCGTTTTTTATCGCGCTTATTTCTTTTCTTCTTTTCTTTTCACGCTAGCTTTCACGTTCGCGTAACTGCTTTTACCAACTCCTCTCGTTTCGTTACAATCTTTCACTATCCGTTCGGATATTCTCCTCTCGTTCCTCTTGTTTTTCTTCACTCTTATATTCATTTCGATATATCACAGCTGCGATATGATAATCCTTTATTTTCCGATTTTTCTTTCACGTTTAAATATTTCCTTCGATCCTTCTTTCTCTTCTTTTTTTTTTCTTATTGCTCGTCGTGCGTTTTTATTTTGCGTGCGCTTTTTTTCCTTTGCCTCCTTTATCCTCGCATCTATGGTCACGCACACGGGAGCATGCGTGCGTCGAGTGCGTGGAACCGTGCGTGTCTGAATCACCTACGCAACTGATGGCATGCAGGATGGAACGGGATGATACCGCACGCCATTTCTAGGAACTCATCTCGGCTGAATCCTGATCGCACGCACGCACGCATGCACGCACGCACGCACGTATGCACGCACATCGAGAATCAGGTTGGTGGAAACTCGCAAAGATCTGCGTTCCTCCTCCAGTTAAAACAGAGAACGAAAGAGAGTTTCGTGTAATTAGAGACGAAATTTAATAAGATGAAAAAACAAAATTGAATCATTTTATTAAACAAATTTGTTGTTTTACAAATTTGAAATTTCTTCAATGAATGCGCGTATTGTCGTTCTCATCTTATGTATATGAATGTATATATTATCTATAATGATACTTGACATCTCAGATATTAAACCTCATGTTCGGGTTGTTGAATACCGTGGTTGGAAATAAAGTATTCGTACCATTTGCGGAGGACAATGAATACAAACTGTCTATTCACTTTACCCATTCACTTCAATGACTCTTCATTTCTTCCCACATTTTTCTCGTATCGTTATACCCTCAACGTTGTACCTAATTCTTACGAGTTATTCGAGATCTTGCTCAATCTTAACCTTCAACTTCCTTCTGCAATAAAGTTTCTCTTTCAACCTTTAAACTTGTTCCTAAGAATTCCAAGACAAGAATCCATTGATCTATGCGTTTCGTAAACTCAATTTATATCGAATCACAACTTTTCCCAACCAGATAATATATCAAACTTTGCGACGTTTATATAAAAATTAAATCCTCGAATCAAAATTCCCAGATCGTCTCCAATCCTCGTAAACGAAGCAATATTTCTTCTCACCGTCTTCTCGAGAGATATTCTCAAATAATTCACAATTCTCGATTCGACTACCAAAAGAAAAAAAAAAAATCGAAAACAATTTAACTACGCAATATCCAACCAATTTCTCATCCACCCCTGCTGCAAAAACTCCTCAAAAAACTCCCAAATTTTTCTCGATAAAGCTCGCACACAGTCGGAAGAACGAAACGACAGAGGAACGTGATATTTCTAGTGGACGTTTCGGCCATCAGAAGGCATCCGTTGCCGGACGTAATCGACGAACTAATGGAACTCGAAAATAAATGCGCGCGTGGGTGGGGACGTCGCGTTTTAATCCTCTCTCGGATGGAAGGCGAGAGAGATAGTGCGGGTTAACGTTTGCGGTACTCTCTGCGGTAGAACGGACCAACATCCGGGACGAACTCTATTAATTTCCTTTCGGTCTCGCCGATTTCCGGGCCGCGTAATCTTCGCCGTTGATTTCGCGATCACGTGTTTCGAACTATTGGCGGAAAACGCGGCCGGTCGATTTCTTTCTTTCGCGAAATTTCGTCCTCTGAAATCACCGCGATAATTTTCTTAATTAGGCGAGCGCGGAGGTTTGTGAGCGAGGCTAAGGCGGCGCGAGGTGTTGCACGAGTTTCGAGGGGGGAATAACGAGCGTGAATAGAGGTGCATTGTTTCGTGCACGAACGTTCTCGTTATTGCCGTCGCCTGCGCGAATTATCTTCCCGCGATAAACGTTTGGAAAAAGGAGGAGAGGGGTGAAGGTGGGTAAGATTTTAAACGATTCGAAACAAGTACCGAGGAAACGTGTGCCCGATCTGTGAATTTTGCCCATTTCTGCGGATTTGTTTTCGTTTTCGGATAAACGTACATTTGAGAAGGAAAGAAGGAAGAAATTATTCATGGGACGGTATTGATCGATCTATTGGCGAAGAATTATTCTCGTCGAGAGCGATTCTCGAAAGTTTTATTACGATATATGTAAAATTAACGTTTATCGATGCGTTTATGTGCGAATAAGTACACGTGAAAGTGTGGATAAGTTCTTATGGAATGGAAATAAATGCAAATTATGACGAGGCGAATTAACCGAATGTTGAAAAATTTGTATTTCAAGTTGGAAGTTGTACGTTTGATGTAAGATTTAAGAAAAAAAAAAAAAAAGCAAATCGTTCTCTATAAGAAAGTTTTCCAGAGTATTATAGTATACAAATATTGCCAAATATATGCGTAACGCGATATTAATCGTACGACGATTTTCTTTCGACAACAGAGACGATACTACAGTTTACGTTTTGCGGTTTTGAAACCAAACGTACATATGTATGTTCGCGATGTAGAATCGTAAAGGAAAGTTGCGGTTGAATTCTTGATGCTCGTACTAGATTCGCGAATCTGCGAACGGCTACGTCTAACGGAGGTTAAACTTGATGCGCTCCTCGTTTATTCAGGTCGTAAAAGCGAGTTGTTTGACGATGCATTATCGTGGATGATGTATTTTATATCATTGCTGTTATTTCTCTGTGGAAAGTGATAATCTCGATGAGTTCTTGGATTTCTGATCACTTAATTCGCCCATTTAATATATTTTTCTCTAATTACAGCGATATCGCGTCATATCGTACAATTATCGAGATAAATTTTAACGAATATAGAAAGATACGTATTGGTTTTTTGAAATTTTAATATTTTTCCAATATTGAAAGGTTATATAGAATGAATTAAATGAATAGTAATTGCTATAGTAATTCAAATGCTTTTCAATATTTTCGATTATAATTTATAGGTATATAAATTTAAACATTCTTTAGTTACACAAAATTCAATTGAATTACCATAATTTATGTGTCCAACAGGTTGTAAATTTTGTAATTCCTATTAATACATAATGATTAAATGCATTTGTTAAAATTACATTTATGAATGTTCTGCAAGAATAATTCTATGTGGAAGAATATTTGAAATGGCGTTCAATAAATGAATATATTTTTATAGATTAATTTCCGAACGTAAATAAACCAATAACTAGATTTCAGATTGCATGCAATTAACTTCTTGTTCGGATTTCAGTTTAGTTTTCAGTATTTAATTAATTCGAATCGACTACTTACTTTGCAAGCTAATTCTTACATTTAATTACCGATTTTTACATCCTCATAACGGAAATTAATTTTAATATTCGTGACACGGCAAAATAATAATACTTCCTTATCCCGAATTAAAAATGGTGAGTTTCAACTTTGCGCTAGGATGCGTGCACTTTCTTTTTCAAGAATCGTAAACGCATGCAATAACGGATGTTAGAAATCTTAAAATCTCTCTTTCGAACTGAAATCGACGATTATTACTTGCATATTTATAAAAACTTAACTAGTCAATTTACTTTCATGTGTTCTTTCATATAACATAAACATCTACTTTCGAAAATTAATTGCTTCGTGATATATTTATAGTTTTTAATAATCGATCGATTATTCCACCAAATAATACAATGATCGATAATAAACGATTCGTAATTACAATTAATTATATTTACATTTCCCACTCAAACGTAAAAACTAATCATCCACAAGTACATAACCTCAAATGTCCCAGTCACGCGTTCGTCCATCGTGCATCTCGATCAATCCAAATTTCCACTATACTATCGCAAAGGCGAAATAAAAATCCTGAATTAAAACGACAATTTTAACATTTCGATGATAAAAATTCGTAAAAGTTACAATTAATTACCATTTCTCGAACGTAGAAGCTGATCGAACAAGCGAGCAAATAACCTCGAATCGGCTAAACACGGGCTCGTTCGCACGCGTTGCGCGCGCATCCACGCAAGATAAAGGTCCGCGCAGACCGTTTAATAACCACGGATATCTGGCGCTCGCGAGGGGCACCGGTATCGAGCCGAAACGCGGATATCTTCGGCTCGTTGCGAGCGCGCGGCGGGTAATTTAAGCTCGAAAGCGGAAAATTTATCGCGTTCGCGGTCGAAGATACTATTTTACGGCATTCCGTTTCCGGCGTTGCGCGCCGCGCGGTTTGCATTATGCGTGCGTTATCGTTTCACGTTTCTGAAACGCGAACTGCTTAGTTAACTCGCTATATAACGCGGCAGAGAGTGAGTTACGGCGAACCCGGTGGCTTCGTTTCCTAATACACGCGATCGCAGTCGTTTCTCCAATCCACCACCGGGCCCGCTCTTAATAACAAAAGTTTCGCGGTGCACGACGCCCTTCCCCTTTCCACCCCGCCTTATAACCCCTACTACGTTCCTTTGCCACGGCCTCATCAACCAGAAGTATCATCTTACAGCTTACAGAAGATCCACCGCTTGTAACACGCTTCTGTTAAGCAACCACTTCCCTCCCTCCCTCCACCCGCTCTCGAGGACCTTCTATCTGGACCAGCGTGGCACCAATCCTTCGTATCCTTTCTTCTTACGTTTCGCGAAAGGTTCGAAGCTTCTCGCGGGAATGGCGCTCGATCGGGACGTCGTCGGTTCTGAAAAGGTTGATCTTGATAACGGATTGGAGCGGCGAGGATTTAGATACGAAGGATGATTTTTTGGAGGTTAGATTCGAATTTATTATCGAGGAAAATGTTTGGGAAATATGAAAGAATAGGAATGGAATGGAAAAACGCGAAATTCTGGTGAAATACTCAACGTCGTTGAAAATTGTAGAAATTGTATAAATTTTGTATAGGAGAAAGTGATTGAATTGAAAGTAATTGAAAATGGTTAAATATCCTGTCTCGTTTTGTATCGATAAATAAGAGAATTTATAATAAATTATTAATATTTAATTTGTTTCGTTATAATATTGATATAACGAGAGGTACAATAAAACTCTTTGCTGCTCTTTAGATTCAACACATAAAAGATACTTTAAGCGTGCATAAAGAGACCACGAGAGATAAAAACGAGACTGGAGGAAACTCGTTCAAAGTAGGCGGCTCTTTGAACCCGTCTGATTGAGAAGAATACGATATTCATTATAATAATATTACAGGAAACGATATTTAAGTAATTTCCTGTTAAAATCACTTTTAATTTCATCGTACACTTAATGCATTGAACGAAATCTAATGTCACGTGCATTACAGAGAGGGTTCGAACGAGGGTGAGATTAAAAGCCATACTTTTAGTAATTGAATCTAAAACCTGCGGTCATTTCACAGTTTTCTTTTTGCATCGGCGAAATTAACGAACGATAGTTTAGTTGAAAGCCTATAGCATCTATCGAATTTAAAATTTAAAAAAGAAGGGGAGAGGGGAAGGGGGGACAATAAAATCGCAAAAAAATTACAAATAAGAGAGAAATTACGAAGAAGAGAGAATTTCTTTGTATCGTAGGACGATGAAATGATTTTTTTTTTTTGAATTTGTCTCTTTCTCTCCCTCCTCCTCTCCTCCCCTTTATTCCTTTATTCACTTTCCATTTCGAAGTTTAACATTTACGCATAGATTGTAATTCACTTATGCTTTCAAAAAGTGTATTTTAGACGAAGTTTTGCCCCATTAACATCTGGATCGCATTACGAAGTTATCGAGTCAATTTAACTTTCGAACCCGTTTGGTCTTCTCGTACTTTAATGCTTACAACTGTTACTAAAATTCGTTTGTTATTAGAATGAACTTTATCTCCAAGTTTCTCATCCTAGTGTGTCCAATAAAATAAACTATTCGTCGCTATTGTCTGTTTCTAATTCAATATTCAAATGGAAGATTCACGCACCATAAAAAAATTTGAGATCGCTATATAAATTACGTGATTGGTAGAATGTGGAAATTTATCATTAACATCTAATCTTTTTTTTTTTTTTTTAATATATCACATCAAATAAGTAAGTATAAGTACATATTAAATCTGGACTGCTATTACTTTATAGTTTACGACCTGTACTTCGTAGATTAGATACTAACTAACAATTTTCTTCAAAAATTTTCTCCTTCGAGTGTAAAAAGTACGTTGTAAAAGTAGGGAGATTACAATGATTATAAATAAATGTAACCACGCGTTTATTAAATCTAATCCATCATTACTTCTCTACACAGATTTAATACAATTTCACAATTTTCTCAATGGAACAATCCTTTTTCCAATAATTAAACACATTTCCCAACTAAATTATTAATTACGTACAATTAAATTTCAAAGAATATATCTGACAATCTCCATTTCACGCGCACAAAATTCAATTTCCAAAACTTATTTCTCCTCTAATAAAATCTCTACTAAATTCCCTAAAAATTTCCTTCGCGAGATACAAGGCGAAAGAACAAGAAAAAAAAAAAAAAGAACATCAACTAATTTAACGTTCGATTCTATCATGGTAACACGATTTAACTCTTCGCGAATTTCATTTTCGACGAGATAATTCAACGAAAGAATTGAGAAAAATCGGGAAAAGCCAATACACACACACACACACACCCGCTCCCTTCCAAAAAATTCCTTCGACGATCCATCCCCCTCCCACTGGCGGGGAAGAAGAAGAAAAAAAAGCAAGCGGGGCGAAACGAGCGGCGATCAGAGTTAATTAAGCGTCGCGGGGGAGGCGATTGAGGAGGGGGGAGCGGAAGATTTATCAGAGGTCCCGCAGGAGGCTCGACGAGTGGCCGGGGCACACGGAATGAATTTCCGTGTGTAGGCTCGCGGTCGGTCGCGTCTACCCGCGTGCTGTCGCAGAAAATCTATTCGTCAGGACAAAAAATATTTACCAACAGCCCCGGGGTTGGCACGGGAGCATGGCGTGCATCCAATAACCGTTTCGCAAGGGACCGACCCTAGCCACCCGGTTCGAGAGACGGAAAGAGGGAGAGAGGAAGGGAGGGAGAGGGAGAGGGAGAAGGGAGGGGGGATCGTGGCCCGGTCGAGGTAGGAGGCAGAGCTCAGTTTTCAACTCGACGCCGTATAACAGCACATATCCATTTACTGCTTCAGAGGATTGTTTATAGCGTGCGTGTCATAGGTCAACGGTTTCTGCTCGCTCGAAAGGACCACACGCTCCCGTCCACTATTTATATACGTGGGTGTCGGCCCTCTTAGGCTCTCCTCTCCGAGGCGTAAGGCCGAGGCGTAATTCAAAACCGTAAATTGTCCCCGTATCTATATCTGGCGGGGGAGACCTATCGCACATTGAATTAACCGCGGCTACTTTATTTACGGCTCCCTCCACCGCCCTTTTCCTTCCTTCACGGGGAAACCATGCCTCCGCTTTTCTTCTCGGATCTTTTTATTAAGGAGAGGGACTTGGAAAAAGGGGAAGAGAGAGGGGAGGACTATTGCAGGTATTTCGCTGCTGTACGCCGTGAACCACAACCGAGAACGAATTGAATTAAACGGTACATCGATTAATCGAGCGTGGTTGCATTTTGGAGAAATTAGTCGACTTTAGTTTCGTAAATGGAATAAGTCAGACGTGGCAAGACGTTAATGTATCTCGATTAATCGTGCTATTATTTGACACGGTGTAATATGAAAAAAATAATTGGATACACGGAAGCAATGATGCATCGGTTGTCGCGTTGTTAAATTAGAGAAACGGATAATAACAACGGCGGAGTTGGGCGCTTTATAGCGGAGAGGTAAAAATAAAAATTCGCGTATGCGCGAATCGTTCGATCGGTCGGATGAAAAGATGTTCGGGCGCGATAATTGATCGGGGGCGGGGATAAAAACAGAAGAGATTTTCAATTTTCCCAGAGTTCCGCTTTGAATTGACGTAAACGCGTGGCGCGAATATAAATCGCGAGGAATACGCTGAATGCGCGTGCACCAGAGTGATAATTAACACCGATAATGCGTATTATCGAAAGCTGAAGGTTTCGATCGTACAACCCGCGAGGCGATATTTTCGTTGTTCGCATGGATCTTTAAAAACGTGGATGTTTTTAGCCATTTAGAGAGAAGCTATAGAGAGAGAGAGAGAGAGAAATATTTTAATACGATTCGATCGAAACGATTCCATCAAATTTAAACGTAATTTATATGTATATATATCTTTCGATGGAATGTTGAAGGTAAGATGAATGAAATAGAAATTGCGACTTTTTACCTTTCGTTGGAAAAAGAAAAAGAGAGAAAAGAGAAACTGGAGATAGAAGAACGTAGGTACGAGATAAAGGATGGGAATGAAAATAGAGAAAACGAAAGGCACACGGAGGCGAAGGGATACAGAAGAGATACAGAAGAGATTGCACGGTTGACTGATTACTTCACAACTCTCATAAAGATTTTCATTACACGAACCTGTTTATTAGGTATGCACGATGCGTCACGTTGCAGTAATGTTAATTTCTCATCGACGTCTTCGGATCATCGTATCGCAGCTACTGGACTTTCTATTCGATTCCACGAACGTTGCATCATTTCCTAGAGAAGAAAGAGAAGAATTACAGAAATTTCCTATACAAATTTTAGTTATATTAGTTATAAATTTTCTCCAGAAAGAGACAGATAATGCCATGGTATTGAATCGTGAATGAAGCGAAGTGATTCTCTTGAAAATTCTTGCCGAATTAATATCAAAAAAAAAAAAAAAAAAAAAAAAAGAAAAAAATTATAATTATCGTATTCACGTCTTATTGTTTCCTTGCAAAGGAAAATCGTAACTGAAAGTACGTAATCGTAAAAATCACAAAAGGCTGAGAAAGAATAAAAAAAAAAAAATATTAAACGTACAAAAGAAGCGTTTAAGCGATATAATGCGAAATGGCATGTATCAAAAAAAGAAAAAAAAAAACAAAAAAAAGAAAATTTCTCATTATACAAACACAATGGTTAAGGCTTCGGTTAAGAGGAGGATAATAATAAAAAGAAGGAAAAATCGTGTGAGAGAATCTTGGAGAACACGTGATACTCGTACACGATTGTACTCGTGCACGTTGGCAACATACATGAGGCAGGCAACGTGCAATTTTGTTACATTCGCGAAGAAATTGTTACCTCGTGGTCATCGTTAGCAAGCACCACTTGCCGGTAGCGGATTGATCGTTCTATCAGTCTCTGGAAGCGGAATAACGAAGGGGATAGCACGCATATCGAATTGGCCAAATTTTCATTCTGGAATAATTTGCGACTCAAATGTCTGGATAAAAAAATTTTCGCAATTTTGTTTAAGATACGTGCACGCACGGAATAAAGGAAAAGAGTTTTTCGATCCTGTTGTAATAACGACAAATTATAATTTATCGTTTGATCAATTTTGCCTGCTCATACATTCACTAAAGATCATCGATAGGTTGACGGGCTTTTCTAAATTTTATGTTAACCGTACGGAAATGATAATTGATTAATCGTGACATCGAACTGTTATTATTATTATTATTATTATTACATTGTATTCGCGTTAATTATTATTAAAACGCGTAGTGAAATTGCCGGCGAAACACGAACCACTGTATTTAAACACTTTTCTCGTTTTGAAACATTCGTACCGCGACCGGATAATGTTATATTATAGAATAAACGGAAACTCGAACGCAACTTCAATTCTAATTATAGAATAATTAACTCACGCTCATTACATTTATATTAATGCAATTTGTCAAAGCACATTAAGCGCGTACACGCTTAAATTCTATACGTATACACGTGTCGCGAATTATATTATATTAATTCCGGTTATATTAACGTAAAATTACAAAAAGGAAAAGAAAAATAACGAAACTCGAGAACTATTTTTCACGTCGAAAGAAGAAGAAAAAAATTTGCAAGTTACGAGATAAAAATCGAAAAGAGATAATCTGTTTCAACTTGACGAAAATTCGTTATCCCATCATAATTTCTCAAAGTTTCTCAATTTCCTACATTTCCTAGATTTGAAAATTTCTCCCTTAAAAGGGGTGGACCTCCCCGTATCTTAAACTCCTCTTCTTTCACGCAAAATCACGGAGATACTCGCAAATTCACGCGATATCCTCCAACATCCTAAACAAATATCCAAACAACCTACCCATCCAATTATCCACGCAAAAAGAAAAAACCTTTCGATCGTAGAAAGAATTACGGCAAAAACAATTTAATCTCCAGTTTCAGGAAGTCGGCGAGTGAGCGTACTTTCCCAACGACAGTGGAACGGTCCATAAATACACAGGAGCACGAATGGAGAGCGAGAGAGGGAGAGAGAAACACGGGTTATAACGGTGCAAGAAACGGAAGCGCGAGGAGAGAAATTCGGTGCGCGGCGGTTCGAACTGCGCGCGGCTCGATCGATTCGAAAATTTAATTTGCGGCGAGGGAAAAAGCGCCATTAGATATCGTACATCGTTGCCGGTACCATCGTAGCCGGCCCGATAAGGAATTTATAATATCGTCCCATCGATATTATCGGCTCGCTTGTTGCCGATCGGTAAATACCCGCTTAAATATCGTCGTGTAAAGACGAGCATGAGAGGGGCCGAGTGTGAGAGCGTGCAGAATGGGGCGGCAGGTTAAATGAATTGCCATCGCGAGCCAGAGGCGGAGAGAACGCGATCACGAATAGCTTATCCGTGCAATAGCGCGAGTATCAAGGAGAAAGAGAGAGAGAGAGAGGAGGGAAAAGAAGAAAAAGCAGAAGCAAGAAAAAGGAAAGGAAAGGGGGAAAGAGGGAAAAGAAAGCTTAGAGGGTAATTTAAAATCGAGCGAAGATTCGCGGTCGCGCGTATATACATGCATAAGTGCTCGCCTTTAGCCACGGCTGACTCACGATCTCGGTGTATCCATTGGCGTGGGTAGCGGAGGTGGCGGAATTATCGTGGCGGGGCGATCGCGGGCCTGGAATTCGACGAATCTCAACTTTCCGGATCGATCCCCGCGCCGGTTCTACGAGGAAACGTGTACGGGGATCGTGTGAAACACGGATCGATGAATGCGATATATGCGGCAATTCCACTGGGCTGGTTCGTGGCTGGTTGAAAGAGTCGTAGAAATTGGAATTGGAATTTTGGAGGATGTGACGAGGATGGAAGGGGAGTCCATTTCAAAGGGACGATCGAGGGGTGAAAATTTAAAATTGCTCACCCCATTTTCAACCAATAATTTTCCACGAATTCGACTCGATCGAGGATTAAGAATCGAGGGATCGATGTTTCTAAGATTGGGAATGGAATGGGGGAGGGGAAGGCGAGAAGAGGCGCAGCGATAAACGCAACCCTCGTCTCGGACAGCTGGTTGATCTATGCCTGCATAATGGTGGAACGCTGGCAAATACGCGTGCATTATCAGCGTGGATCGAAATGATCGTTTCGCGTCACGTCTTCATCCGCCACGCTCGACCTTAAACGCGCGCAACGGCTGACCTTGATTAACCCTTTACGAGGGGCCATAAAGAGAGAGAGAGAGAGAACGGGAAGAAAAACGATTCCACTGGTTCGAGAAGTTGGCCGTGCCCCGCGCACATGGAACACACGTAAGTCGTTCGTGGTTCGCTTGCAAATGACTGAATCCCCATAAATCAGCTGTATAAATCGATAGTTGGACTTACGGGGGCCCATTAAGCGAGCGTGGTAATAAAGCTGTATCGGTAACGTTATTGGTGTCCTCTTAATAACAACCCGATCGAGGCTGAATAACAGAGAGAGGAGGTTGAATTATGGGTGTAAAGCTCGCTCCACCCCTTTCTCGCTCCCCTGCTCCTCACGCGTGCTCGGGATGCGAGCGCGATACGCTCCACGGTGGACAAATTGTCTTCGATACTCTCTCTCTCTCTCTCTCGATCGTTTCTCGATCGGTCGGTTGACCTTTCGTCGGGATGGTTATGCGAGACCAGTCATGCGAGAACGATGACTGCGTGTTTCCGTGTTGCCAGTGTGGGAGTGCGAAAGGGTCGCGGAATGACGAAGACGTTGGAAGACGTTGGAAAAACGTCGTTTATACAACAAGAGATATATACACATGTATATAAAGTTAAACAAATTAAATTAAGTTATCCGTGAATTTTAAAATAAATATCAGAGGGAGAAATTGATGACGAGTAAAAAAAAAAAAAAATAAAAGAAAGAAAGAAAAAAAAGAAAGGAAAAACGACGTCGATATTTTTCAATTATTTCGATCTCCCATCGAGATATCCTTCTATCCCCGCAGTTCCTAGATGGAATTTACGGTACGGCCTGGGTTTCATCGGTTGTCGAACGAAGAGAATCGGACGGACGTTGACGCGAGAGCACGTCCAGTTCCCGCGGCGCGTAAATCATCCGCAATCGGATCTCGATTCCCGAAGCCAAGGGACCGCTTTTCTCCGTCGGAACGAACGGTCGAGTGAAATGATGAAAGGGGGCGGGGGAAAAAGAGGAAAAAAAAGGAAAAAAAAAAAAGAAAAAGGGAACGAAACGAGGGGAGGGAATGGAAAAAGAGCGGAGGAGATAAATAAATAAAAAAAAAAAAGAATAATAATAAAAAGAAGGAAGAGGGGAGGGAGGGGAGAGAGAAAGAAAGAAGAGCGGGCATCAGATACGATACGGAGGAATGCCCGGTTCTGTACGTGGCTCGGCAAGGATATAATAATAATATCGGCGGATGGGGAGAGGGGATATAGTCGTCACGACGGATCACGTCGAAGTCGTGATCTTCCGTGGCGTCCAGGGACGGCAAGATCGCGCTTGTGATCAGTTCGCGAGGGAGTCGAACGAGCGGATCCTCCGCAGAAAGTTCTGGTGCGTGCAATGCGAAACGTGACAGAACCCAACCGCCCTTCGCCCGCCTTCCTAACAATACCCTCGTCTTCTACCGCTTCTTCTTCCACTCCCTCTTCGTCTCCTCGCCATCCTCCTCCTCTTCTTTCTCTTCCTCCTCTTCCGAGCCAACCTCTTCCATTGCCTCTCCACCTCTTCTCTTAACCTCGTCAGGCTTCTTCTTCTTCTTCTTCTTCCTCCTCCTCCTTCTCGCTCGTCGCTCACCGTTCCAGACCTTTGAATCCCTCTTGCGCTCCCCGAGATCGGTCCAAGGCCCGGCTAACTATCCGTCTTTTCCCTCGCGCGACGAGGGAAGGCGAGGATAAAGCAGGAATCTGTCGACGCGACGTCCAATTTCTCTGTGCGAGGAGGGGGAGGCGAGTTGTAAATCGGTGGTCGAATGGCGCGTAAACGTTGAAGGGTAGGGACAGGATATTAACCGACGCGGACTGACAGAGTTCACGTTGACCACGGTAGCTTACTTGCCGCGGCCGTTCCATTATTTATCGCCGGTGGATTTGTCAGGTATTATTCGCTGATTTATGCATCGCGTCGTAATTCATACGCGAGTAAACAAAGGGACGCGGCGGAGAAGCTTTTCGAATGGGCCACCCTCCCCGAACTGACGCGATCTTCTTCGCGAGATTAACGACGAGAGGAACGGATCGTGAAGTCGCTTCTGTCTCGTGGAACGATTTAATTTTCTATTCCGTTTCGAATTTGATAAATTAACTTGAAAAAGAAATTTCGTTGAAGAATTTTAATTTCGAATATCGTGGAATATTGTGGAAGCGAGAAATCCTTCGTTTCGTCGCTTTGTTTAAAATTTCTCCTGTTTCTTTTTCTTTTCTTCTTCTTCTTATTTTTCGTATTTGGTCGAAGAGACGATGTTATAAAAATACTGCGGCGATAATTTGCGATTTGCGACGGCGACAATGACGACGACTCGGTGCGTCGTCGGTTCTTGATCCTGATCACGATCACGCACGCACGCACGCCCACTCGCGCTCGTCCCTTTCTTCCTTCGAATTACGACAGCGGCGGATTTTGCCGCGAACGCACGTGCGTGAGCTCGCATAAAATGCGTGAAATCGCCTCGTCGATTTGTCGCTTGAAACGCCTCGTCCGCTAACACACAAAATGAGATGAGAGATTCCTCGAATTCTCATCTGCTCGTTGGATCGTTGGAATCGAATATGATGAAAATAATTTGAGAATAAATGTTACATCTATAACATCGTTCTATTCTTCCCTCTAAACGCGATTCTAAAAATTAAAATTTCCCAACTTTTTCAACTCCTTATTTCTCAATTATTTTTCGGGTGACTTTTTTTTCTACTACATATAAATCAACTAAAACAACTAAATATTTTATAAATTACAGATTATTGGAGGGATAATTTCCACGATGAAAAGGATAGAGAGCGGAGAAATTCGGTAAGAAGGCACGTCATCGCGCAAATTGCTTGAAATGGGTAGAAAACGCGGAACAACGGGGCATGCATCAAATCATCGAGTACGTCCCACGCCTCCTTTATTCACGGGATTACATTATTCGTCTTCTCGCGCGTGTGTACGCACGTGCGTGAAATCGCATAAGAATGGCGAACGGTTTGTCATTCCGCTACGAAATTGCTTCCGCGGTATCGTCTTCACGCATGGCTTCCGGTTCGAACAGAATTTATTATGTAAACAGTACCTGGAGCGCGTCATTTAACGCGTCTCGCATCGCAAATATTACAAGTTTCGTGGAATGGAAGCCATCGTTTAATAAATCGCCAATTCGTTTATCCTCCTTTCTCCTCTGCGTAAATCATCCCGTCGTATTTTCGTGTAACGTTATATCCGTATAATAACGAACATAAGATAATAAAAATTCGATTTCACTACCAAATAAAGTAAACTTTAATCAACAATCTCGCTCGAATAACATTGATTCGTTTGCTCGATTTCAATCATTTGGCGATAACTTGTCCAAATTATTCTTCGATCATTAACGCGCACGCTTCCACTAATTCCACCAATCCTTCACATATATCCGTACGAAAAACTGCAGCCTAAACGACTCGAAACAGTAGGAAGATCGAGACCACCTCCGCACCGTGCGAAAAGCTGCGCGCCTTCGAATACTCGAAGGATCGGCGTTTAACGAACAACGGAATTACGCGAGAGCCGAGGTAGGTTATCGCGGTGGGAACAAAGGGCATTACTTATATCCACCAGTCATACGTTTCCATCGCCCACACGCGCGTCCGTACGCGTACACGCGTGACCGCGCAAGGAGCGCGCGATTAACGGTGCGCCGGCCACGATTTTTCTCATCTCTGCCCGCTTCCCCCGACACGTGGGAGGGAATCGGAGGAGCGCTGTCGCCATGACCTGTCGTAACCTCCCGCTGCCGATCCGATATCTCCAGCGGATCGAGGGACGCGATGCGAAATCCCCGATTAAGTGGTTCCACGGCCGTCCCTCCTTAACCCCCCTTTCTCCGTCCTTCCCTATCCATATCCGAGAAGCCTCTTCTTTCCTCTTCTTCGAGGCCACAACTCGAGGAGTTGCTCCGCCATCAATCGAACACCATCGATACCCCCGTGATCCGTTTTCCTGAGAACACACCGCGCTTCTCCCATCCGAGAACCTGGACCAACTCTCTCTCTCTCTCTGTTTCTTCCTTCGACCTCGGTTGACCCTCGAGGACGGTTCGCATGTGTACTCGACCAACGTATTTACACGACACGATGCTCCTCTTTCGTTTCGTTTTTTCGTTTCGTTCCGTTCCTCCCTCTTCATCGTCGTCCCGGTGTGCACACCACGCGCCGCGCGGATGGTAGCGTGTGCACGAGCGCGCTTGTTTGTTGCCCCCAGGACTCGAGAGGCTCGAGATGCGAGGAGTGGACGAACTAACTGGACGACGAACCGGAGGTCGCCCCACGTTCATAATTATTGCCTCGGCTCCCCGCCTTGTCGCTCCCCTCCTTATCCTCCCTGCCCGCTTAATTAGGTGTCCCGTGAAAATTTACTGTCGATCGAGTCGACTGTCGCGTCACAACGCGGCGACGGAATTGTATCCGGACGGAGAAGATGGAGAATCGAGTGGTTTTTAACGGGCGCCCCGTTTCGCGATACGGTTGGCGGGGAAGGAGATCGGGATCCGCTCCCGTGGGTCTTAATTCTCTTCGTTAAGTCTTCTGTCGGTGGACGGCTACGTCGCGGAACAGTGGACGGCTACTTAATATGTATGGCCGGGGTTCAGGCCCGGGTTTTGACCCCCTCGGAGCGGAGGCGGATGGAAACGCTTGTTTCTCCGCGCGCGATATTAATCGTGCGGCCGTTTAATCGATTTGATTCGGCACGTTGCGCGGTTAAGAGGTAATCGTCGATCCGTGGGTCGATTGAGCGAGGAGTCCAAGACACGATTTTTTTTATTCCTATCGAATCTAAGATGAATCGATGCTATTCGTATACGTTGAGAAGTTACGTGATCTGTAATATTAAATTCGCGAGAGAAAAGAAAAAGTTGCAGGAAGCAGCAACTCGTTAAATTCTCTCCGGTTACTCCTTAAAAGGTAAAGCCAAACCTCGTAACGAAATCACGTGGAGGCATCACAAGTTGCACTTGGATACAACCTCTCCCCCCTCCCTCCCTGACCATTAGCGCGGTTAGCAAGTACGCCTAATGAATTACCGTATCCGTCAGGATGAAAAAGATCCGGGGACCGAATCAATCATCCTGGATCTCGAATAATTCGCTCGAGGAATCCATTAATACGAGGAGAAGAGAAGCTCTCGAGGAGGAGGAGGATTCCGTGTTCACGGGACTGATGTATCCGGTTAATCGCGAGGGTTGGAGGTGCGCGGCGCTTAAAAGGTTCGGTTGTAATTATAAGTAAGGAGGAAGGAGGAGGAAGAGGAGTCCCCCTCCGTGGGAGTGGACGACTTTTGCTTTGTCATAGGCCTACGGCCGGCCGATGACTAACGCAGAAGGGATGCCACCTCCTTCCTCCGTCCGCGGTGGATAAGCGGCTTCTCTCCTCCTTCGTATGTATCAAGCCACGGTAACTGCAAAGGTACGGGTAGATCATTAGCCATGATTTGTTGTCGAGCAGGCTGCCCAATGACCCCGCCGGTCGGAGCGTGAACTCCGGGCGTGTCGAGATCCCCGCACGATCATCTCGCTACGCCTATAACCCGCCCGCTTCTTCTCCGCTGTCGATCCGCATTGTGCCGGCCGACGTCGTCTGCGTGGATGAATATTATGTGCAAGCGTTAACAGCGTGTCGCTTCTGGGATACTGGTTAACCGGTGTTTCTCGCTCGCACGGAGTCTCTCTATCGGCAAACTCGGGGATCTCTTTTATTGCAGTGTTACGCAAGGGATTCGTTCGAACGTGGAGCGGACGTGTGGAATCGTTGCGCGGTTCTTATTAAATGTACGAAATGATTTTGATTGCTCTACTTGAGAAACGGATCGCAACGTTTCAATGATAATTATGCGAGATTGTTATTATGCATTTCGGTCGGGTGTACGAAATACGCGTCGAAAAGCGTTTTTGCATTTTCCCAGCTTTTACATTTTAATTTCTTCGTCGAGCGTTTCGAAAGCGATGCTGGTAGTGGTGGACCTTGGTCGTTTGACGGCGGCGAATTTTCATCGTTCCCGCAAACAAACGCACGCGTTGGCATCGATTTCTTATCCACTTGGCCGAAAAGATTTTGAGATTTAAATGGAGCTTCGTTGTAACTGTTTAACCGTGGTAAATATTCAAAAGCCCCGGCCAGTGGCCGGGGCCCGGGGGGGCCGGCAGATTTCCATTTTATTGAATAAAATTGTTTTCGCCGCTCGATATTGAAATATTGATAAGCTTCTACTTTCTGTCAATAGGACGCTCGAAATATCGGCCGGCGAAATATTTGGCTCGGCGAAATAATCCCGGTGTACACGTAGCTGGTATGCGCGGATACCCTCCTCCCAGATCGTGTTATATGTATTTCCTCCGCTTCGCGGGCGCAGCTGGCTTTCAAAAAAACGTAGAACACCGTTCGAACGCTATTTATTTTAAGCATTATATTTTTTTTCCATTCCCCAACGATGGAACGCGACGGGCTACGAAGAATGCGCCCCAGGCCCCGCGCGTTTTCATTTAAATATTTATTCACGCGTCTCTGCCCGCGGAGAACGGGATCCTGTGTACATCTCTGTACAAAAGTCTTATTGTTCGCGCACCTTTTGTAGCTTTCGTTGCCAGCAACGCCGCTATATCGATCCAATCGATATTCGATCCAACGATTATCCGATTCTTAACGGATTCTTCTTAATTACGGATTATCCCGGAGTGTAAAACGAAATATATCTCAAATTCCTGAATCCATTATAATCCTCGCCCCGATATTTCAACATCTCGCGCGATTTTTCGCACGCCTCAAACTTTCTCGATCGTGGAAATAAAATAATTCTAATTTTATTCGTTCGAAACAAGCCTCTAAATCTCTCAACCATATTCCAAGCAACGAAGATAACACCGTAATTAGAGCACGTCGATCGAGACTCTATCTCTATACCTCCAAAGGTCACGATCTCCCATCACCCGTGCAAATTCCCCTTCTCTTCCTCTCGCCCGAGCCTCTCTCCAACATTCCAAAAACAATGACGATATAATTTTGCTCCGGCTTACACCGTGGACTATTCAACTACTCGTACGCCGATTGGGTACAAGGAAGAAGCGCTCTGTCGTTGATCGGCAAGTTCTTCTTTTTTTCCTTTCTTTCTTTCTCTCTTTTCCCCGTTCGACCGAGTTCAAAAGAGACGATAGAGCGGGGCATAGCTCGAGCCAACCGAGCCTTCTTCCCCGTTATCGAATGCACGAACGAGCATCTCGGATGGAATCCGAGACGCGGTGGAAGGATGCAGCGCCCCCCGAAGTGGATGTCGGCTGTACGCAGCTACACTCCTATATTTCCACGATGCCGGCCGCTGAATTTACGTTACTACCGTTCACCGATCGGCAATAAAAAGGAGCGCAATGCGTAATGGAGCCCACGGTATAACGGGTACACCGGGAAAGGTCAGGGGTTCGCTCGCGTTTCGCAGGAGCGTGCTACGGAACAGGATCGAGTGTTTCTCTCCGGGATTAATATTCCTCCTATGTTTGTTTCTCTTGCCTTTCAATTTTCTTTTTCTGCTTTTTTTGAAAGCTCCGGTCTTCGCGAAGCTGTGGATCCGTGAACGAGTAGATCGCGATGAATTTTAATTTTGGAATGGCAATCGATGATTAATCGGTGAGATGATTCGTACATTCGTTGGGAAAATTTAACAACAATGATTCGATTTCGAGCAACTTTTTTCGTGTAATCGAGAAACGTGTAATTTAAATTTGCTTTCGATGTGATATCGAATTTTGTTTTATCCTTTCTACGAAGTTTCGTCGAGTATAAATCGATCGATCGATTGGAACGACGAGTCGAGTTAAACGAGTTTGTATCCTTAGTCGTTCGATATGGAAAGATTCGTTCTGGATTGATGCGAGAACGCGATTGGCTCCGCAATAAAGACGTATAAGCCGAGGGTGCACGCGATGCGAGGGGCATCCAAGACCCCGGACCTCGTCCAAGTGTTTAAATCTGATTTATAAGTTCATCGAGGGATTCGTTGCATGCTCGCCCCCTTCCTCGAGACACCGCTCGTTATCCGTCGGCGCGGAGAGGGAAAAATATTTGTACGATACGAGTGAATAAATACGTCAAATTTCTTACAAAATCGAGTTTCATTTCTCATCGATCGCGAGCTGATTCGAGAAAGAAAAAGAAGAAAAAATTCGTCTCGAAATTAGGCATCGAATCGTGTATCGTGTATTAAATGATACGAGAAGCGCGATAAGAGGGAAGGCTGATAACGGACCGCATCGTAAACGAAGTAAGAACGTAATAATTTAAAGTGGTGTAAATTACTGATATTATGAACGGTGTTACGTACATGCGTTCCAACGTTGCCATTACGAAGCTTGAAATACAGCCTGATTCGATATTGTAATAAAGAAATAATTCGATAAATGGTTGCAACGTCGTTAATCAATACTAATTTGACAAGAATCAGCGAACGCGCAAGTTTACGTGGAACGAACTACTTTTTATTCAATTATCGAAACAAGAAATACCCAAGATTGTTTAGAAAAATTGCTCGTTCGATGATAAAATTTTCTTCCAAATACTTTCTATTCAAACGCGTTCTTTATTCTACACATCGCTGGAAAAATCCAGTTCGAAGAAACTGCGAACGTAATATTCCATTTCCACGCGCATGAGAGAGAGAGAGAGAGAGCATGCATCACAGCCGGCCGTACAAGCCGCGGCAATTTAGTCACCGGTTAAAATTAACGCCATTAAGCTGCCACGTGAGTCGAAGAGGTGGTATTAGCCCGAAGGAATTGACGGATCAGCGTTACACGACACCCACCACGACAAAGAATCGTGGCTCGTGGAGTTCAAAGGGGAGGATTCACGTAACGAGGCCTACGATAGCGGCCTACACGCCACGGTGCAAGAGGAGGAAGAAGGACGGCGACACGATCGAGAGAACGATCCGAGTGCGTGAGTTCGAGACCTGGACGTGTCTCGGTCCGGTGCTCGTCCCGAGAAATCGAGCGGGGGAGAGAGAGGGGGGAGGGAGGTGGGGAGAAAGGGATGGCTCGGTGGCGGCGAGGAACGGAGGGAGGGGGAAGGAGCGGGACAGGAACGAGGAGGAACTAACGCGGTGGCCTCGGGGTGGCGTTCATTGTGAACGTGATGGTGTGCTCGGTACCGAGTACCGGGAATCAAGTAGTCAGTTGTTGGGTGGTAGATGCTGAAACGAATTGGGAGAATAAAAACAAAAGTTTTTTTCCCCTGAATTTTCCCCTGAAATTGAAATAACAATTCTCGAATTCTTGATTGACCGAATAATTCAAGACGGAGAAAATTCTCCAGCAAGATCGCGAAAAAAATAGTTAAACGAAGCACGTTCTAACGAAGAGAGAAAGAGAGAAAGAAAGAATCGAGAAGAAGAATTACGAAGGGAAAGAGAGGGGCGAGCGGAGGGGGAGGCAAGCAGGTACCCCGCTTTTGCTCGCGATACGCGCTCTCGATGGGACCCAGGGCCTCCTCCTCGCCGCGGGTTCTTCGGCTCACGCGGGACCGCTGATCTGTGACCCGGATCCTCCCTACCTCGGCAACCCCGAGTACGGGTTTCACCTTAGCTCACAGCGCTCGGCCACATCCACGTGCGCGACCGAGTGAACGTAGCCACGTAGTGGTATTACCTACCATCACCACCACCACTAAGTGTGTATATCCTCGACATCCTCGGATCTTCGCGGAGCCGTACACCCGTATACGTGCACGCGGAGAACAGAGGACGAAGAGTGGAGGAGGCGAGAGAGAGAGAGAGAGAGGTGGAGAGACTGGGAATGGTCTGGGAAGAAGGAGAGAAGTGGAGAGAAGAGGTCGGCGTGCACGCCGCACGCATCGTCCGTAAAAAAGCTCCTCGGCTCTTCCTCACGAACGAGGAAGGGGGAGGGGGGGAGGGGGGGATTTTTTACCGAATACGTAATTCTACGGTCAGGGTTCAGCCAATAATCTGGTTCATTCCGGGGGAACCGTAGTACCAGAGTAGAGGAGAGAAGAGAGATCCTCGGCGTGGCGTGTACTATCGAGCAGGAATCTCCGTCTTTCCATCCACCACCTCTCTCCGTCGTTCTCCTTTTTCCTCCCTCTCCCTCTCTCTCTCTCTTTCTCTCTTTCTATTTCCTTCCTTCTTGGCGAGCGGCAATCTATGCCTTCCAGGCGCCCGTTGCAATATCTCTACGTATATCCTTCGCGGATACCGGCTAACGCAATCTCTCTTTACCTCTCTCGGTCCTTGCCTCATCCGCCTCTTCGATCACGCTTCCTCCGCCTTCTTCCATACTACTTTCGTCCGTCAAGGCGACGTTGATCGCCTCCTCTCCATCTCACGCATCTTGTATCCTTTCCTTCTTCTAACGAGAGCTTGCTTTTTCTTTTCTTCTTTTTTTTTTTCACAGTTACGTCCATTCGACGATCGAATCGTCGATCGAGAAGAGAGAGAGAGAGAGAGAGAATTAGTATATGCACGGTCGATATCCTCGTGATCTTTCTCTCTCTCTAAGTTGGCGGCGTTTTTCTTGCCCCGTTAGATATTGCGTTCTTTGGCAGTTTGCGGTCCCGTTGCTCTTCTACTTCTTCAACGTGGCTTCTTCGCCGCATTCTTGGAGGGAATCGTCCAACACAGTTCTCCCGGCAACCAAGTGGATCATCGCTTTTATCGTTCTTTGCGTATATACTTTTTGATCAAATTGTTGCTGGAATTGTTAATAAAAATTCGCTCCCGTTCTAATTTCTTCCTCCTTTATTCCTATATATAGTTCGTTTCTCCTATTCCCCCTTCGTTTCTTCCTTCTTATTTTTCATTTTCCACGGTAATCGCGAGTTTCAGTTGAGGAAGATTAAACAAATTTCAGGATAATCGGTTCCCCCCCCCTCCTTTTTTCCTCCAATTCCTCCGTTTCCTCATAATTATACTAATAAGTACAGTAAATCCATCCACCGCGCCTCGGTATTTCATCCATCCTTTTCATCGTACGCTTAATCAACCCATCAAGCCTCGAATCGGCTATTCCCAAAGAGGTTAAATAGCGAGCTCCTTGATTTTCTCGCTTTTCTTCCCCCTGTGTTTCCTTTAATCATCGCCAAAGCGCAATTCTATTACTTCGTCGCCTTCTTTTATCCTTCCCATCCATCCATCCTTCCATCCATCCACCCCTCCAATTCCAATCTTTCTTTTTTCCCCGGAAAAGAATAATCTACGACCATAACTGCCGAATACGATAATCCCAAGAAACTCAATTTCTCTCTCTCTCTCCCTATATATTTAATATTCTTTTAAATATATTTTTCGTAGCTCGATTTCAGGTTTCGTCACGCGGATTAAAACGTAATTTTTGTTAATCAACCTCAAATTCTCCTCCGAATTCCAAACCGAAATATTCCATTTTGTTGGAAAGCTGGGACAAAAGCTTGGCAATTCCACCCGCGCGATTCCAAAGGAAGAGGTGAAAAACCTCTGTTTCAAACTACGCGTTTCAACTTCAACGTGTACAAGCGTGTTACACGACAGTGCGGGTAATGTACCCGCTTCCGGTATCTTCTTTTACTTCAATCTGTTCGGCCCGCAATTAAAACGAGGCTTTCCCCATCTATCTTCCCCGGCCTGGCTCGCATGTTCGCCTCTCCTTCCACGCTGGTACGCTTAATCGAGCGAGCAAGCTCAAATCACCGATTTCTGTGCGGTGCAACATCCGCGTAATTGCGAATACTCGGTGCGCGCATAATTGCCCGCTCCTCCATCTTCCGCCGTCTCTTCTCTTCTCTTCTCTTCTCTTCTCTTCCTTTTCTCGCCTCCTCTCTACACGTGTGTGTGCCTCGATCGCTTCGCTCTGCTCGCACGGCGTGGACGTAACGCGATGCGAACTTCACGCAGAATAACTTGGCTCGTTTCCTTTCTACTTCTACGCTCCGCATCCGCTTTTCTCGCCGCCCCCATTTTCCCGATAAGTTAACCGAGTATTCGAGAATTGTTTCGCTAAAATTTCGTGACCATTTTTCCAAACGATTCGAGCTTCGAGTATCGACCCGTCTTGAAACAGTTTCTTTCCAACTATCGACGCTCCATCTCGCGAGAGTTTGAGCAAGCTAAATGGATCCAAGTTTTCCTCTCAGAATTTACTTCTAACACTTGTACGTCGCGAGGATTCGTTGTAGAGATCTCTAATTAAAAAAAGATTTGAAACAGGCTTGGAATAGGTTGCGCGTACATTCGGCGATCTTTGGCAATTTTGCGGTGGAAGGAACGCGCGCAAAAAGATTTCGGATTTAGGCGGTCGCGGCGGATGAGAGCGAGCCGCGGTTAATGCACACTTTCTCGCTACCGTGGAAAATGGTCCGTTATCTCCGTTGCACGAGAGTCGGGCAAAATGGACGCCACCACCGATGTCAACCGTGGTTCCCGTTTATTAATCCCGCGGAATTATCGTATTCTTGAAAAAGCGAGTAACGAGGGAGCAGGCTCCGCAAAAGGAATTCGCGTCGTAAGGGGAGGGGGAGGGGGTCAAAAGTCGAGAGTTAATCCATGTAAATCTAAATTAAGTCCCGCGAGCTCGTGCACCGCTCCTAGGATAATTAGCTTCTCTCTGCGAATCCAACTAATCTCTGCCCCGCGATCCCCGCGGAAACGCTTCAGAATTTGACCATGTCGAAGTTGTTCCTACCTTTTCCGTTTCATTATACACGTTGCACGTTGACGACATTTCGCGACCAGTTTTATCTCGAGCGAGTTTTCCACAATTTTTCACCAAGCGCCAAACCGGTGGTAAAATTTGCGTTTCGAAATTTCCTTTTACCGCGGGGACGATAATAATTTCTTTTTTCATTATCGCAGTGGCGACGAATGAATAAATGAATGAATAGACATCGGAACAATCTTTTCGAAGAGCGAGTTCTAATAAAGATTCCCAATGATTTTTCTTCTACGATATCGAGCGCAATTAGGATGTTCGTGTCACGTGTGTGCTTTCTCCCGCCTGTGTGTAACCTCGAGGAGGAGAGGTCGATGTAATTGAGCTCTTAAGGAAAGATCATATCGGCCCACTTGAAATCTTAATCCTGTTTACCTGAGTTAATCTAAGTCCATTACGTAGACACGAGGTTCCAGATAATCGTGGTGGATGCACACGAAACACGCTCGAAGCGAGCTAATTTCTTTTTTTTTTTTCTTCTTCGTCTTACTTCGACGAAAACACAATTCGAGATCTTTTACAAGATCTTAACCCATTTCTCCAAATTATTTATAAATTGCTTATACACACGCAATTTGTTAATCCTAGGATCGCGATTCTGAGAATCCTATCTAAGTCGAGATCGTATCCAAAAGACACGATTTCAAGCTGACGGAAAATTAGAAATAAAAAAAGTACCCCGAACTAGTAGAAATTATTAATTCTTCCATCGTATAACAACACACGTATAGCAACATTAATCAGAAAGAGAAAACGATTGCAATGATTCGTCGTTAATGACAAATCATCCACTTCGATCGAAAAGAAAGAACGGAATCGAAAAACATCCCTACGGAACGGCGAGAAGAATAATAAAACGCGAAAGGTACTTGCTAACTCGGAAAGAAAAGGAACAAATAACAGTGACACTTCCGCGTGATTGGAAAGTATATTAACCCCGTAGCCGTAATTCAGCCGCATCAAAGCACGGCAATATTTCACCGTTTGCCTATCCCACCGATAGGTGGGAAGGGGCGAAGAGGGGAGGGGAAGAGAGAGAAGGATTTAAGGAAGAGATACGTCACGAAAAATCGGTCGACTCACGACAGCGCTCGTGAGGAAGAAGGGGGTTTGTCGGAGGCGAGGCCTATATAGGATCGACCACGGTCGATAGCCCCCGGAGGAAACGAGGGGAGAGGGACGAGAGGAGAGAGGAGAGGAGGGAGGGAGGGGAGAAGAGCGGTGCGCGGAGGATCGAAGAAGGAAATCGGAGGATGAGTGGCGAGGGTGAGATCGCAGAAAACGGGGGAGCACGAACGACGACGGTCAGACACTGGCCCGGTTATAAATGAGGAAAGCAATTTCCAAGTTGGCGACTTGACGAGCGCCGGCCGAGGCCCCTACTCACTGCTCTCTCGTGCTACTCGATGCGGAAAGAGGGAACGTTAAAGAAGGTGGCGGGATGGGATGGGGTGTGGGTGGCGCTGGTAAGGCGGCGAAGGACCCTTCTCGGCAAGGGATGACTAGACTAGAGGTGGGCAATATGGCGGCCGATTAATGGCCTTCAGTTATTGCCGACCTGGCCCCGAACCGTGCGCCGCGTCATTCTCTTACCTACAGTCTCCAGACTGTCTCCAGACGTTTCTCATTACTGCCGGCCAGTTAATAGCGCGAACCGTCGTGATCCACCTGCTTGAATAGTTCCTTGAAAGTGGTTCGAAAATTTATTGCCTACATACCCCCGCCCCGACAACGCGTACCCGACGCGCTTACTTACCTGCCTCCTTTATAGCTTCGCTTCCCGCGCTTTAATCGGCGCCATCTCCTCTCCGCATCTCGACCACCAATGATAAACTGACTGGAATCTTGGACACACTGGGCGAGAAACTCCGTGGATTCGATCGTTCTGTTCGAAAGAAAGAATTTTTCTTTGTTATTATACGGCGTATGTTACAGCGAGGGGAACGAATAAATATTGTTGCAAATGAGATAAATAACTGCCGGTTGAAACGGACATTTCGAGGGAATGCGTGAAATAGGGTACTTGGTTTGCCGGAGAATTCGTATGGTTAAAGCGATTTTAATTTTTTCTTTTTTTTTTTTTTTTAAGTGAAGGAAGAAAGGAGTTACGAGGTTTCGATTAATTGTAATTATTATCGCGGTACGATGATTCAAAAGCTGCATACTCATCTCGAAATACGATTAAAATTACTTTTATTGCGATAAGTTACGATCTCCCCTGTTCTTCCCCTGTTGAAACTTTCGAATACGTACAATCCGAGCGATTCGGAATTTTAACCATTGAAAAGCTGAGCAACCGTGTTTACCCACTCGATGCTGCAATTCGACCAGAGATCCGCCGTAATAAATCTTGTCCAAGGAGGGGGAGGATCCGGTAGCGCGGCACAATTTTAATCCGCGCCCATCTTAATCGTGGGTGCGGTGGATCCGCGTAATCAGCTCTTTAATTCCTGTAAAATCGGGGATAACGAGCAGCTTCGTCCGTTTCCACGTCGCGCCGGTCTCCGGCTTCTCCCTTTCTCGCCTTCCGCGTTTTCTTTCGCTCCTTTTGTCGGCCTGGCAGACCCTAACTCAGCGCCACGTTCACGGATATAGCAGAGGCGATCGTTACGCCGAAAGATCATCAATCACTACCGCGTCGGTTTAACTCGGCTACACGCAAAAGAGCCAGCTTCGTGCGCGCTCCGATCTACTTTCTTTTTTTCCCTTCTTCTTCTTCTTCTTCTTCTTCTTCTTCTTCTTCTCTCGGTTACGCGGAAATGAGGGAAAAAAGAGGCGAGAAAAAAGAGGAAATCTCGCAGCGAGTTTCTCTCGGCTGCAACTTTGAACTAGTTCTCGAAACTATTCTCGAAAATAATAATCTTCGCCTGACGATTCAGAAGAGATTTCTTTCTTTAGCCTCGACGGAAAGCAATCTCCTATTAATATCTCGCGGAAAATCGAGTCGAGTCTTTTTCATCCGTTCCCTACAATTTCCCTACAGTTCAACGTTCAATCCTCCACCGTGTACGTGTTCCAATAATCGCGCAAAGATTTATTCATCCATCCACCGGTCCGTCCTCCTTACCTTGCCTCGATTTCGGCTCGAGGAATCGAGCCGAACAATCCCCGCGAGCATCGCGGTCAATTAAGAGCGAGAAGGACGGAGTGCACGGCCCGGAGCGAAAATAACGAGGGACGCGGCCGCCAGCCGAGGCAAGCGGTGGGAAAAGGGAGAGGAGGAAGAGAAGAAAAGCCGCGAGACATCGACGGCTGAATGTATCCATGAGATTCGAGCCTGCAGCTTTCAACTATTTCCGGTATTCCGCCATATGAGGGAGCGACAGCCTATGTGTCCTATACCCCGATGACAAAAGGCGAAATATGGGTTGGATCATCCCAAAATGTTCTCCTCTGCCTCCTCTCTACATACGTCCCTCCGCCCGCGCCGCGCCATCCCCCTCGCGCCCAACCCGTCCCCATCCGTAATCTCCGCCCGTGCCTTCGTAATAAATATAAAAGTACCCAGGAGCAGAGGCGGGGCGGGGCACGGTCTGGGAGGATAGCTGATAGTAACGCGACTGTTGCCTTGTCAGGAAAGACCGGATGGCGAAAAGCGGGGGTGGACAGGGTGCCAGTATATTATTTGGCGGGCCTCCAGCCGGCCGCGAGGCTCACTTCGTGCCTTTTCATCTTAGCCATACTTTTCTCTCTCTCTCTTTTTTCTTTTTTTTTATTATTTTTTTTTTTTTTTTACGTTTTTCCTTTTTTTCTTCTTCTTCCTTTTTCTTTTTTTTTTTAATACTACATCGAACAAAAGGGGGATGTACACGATGGATACAGTCGCGGGTGGGCCAGGTAAGCGGACGGATGTATCGATGACGGCTGCCCATTTTTCTCTGTTCTCTCTTGATTTCTCTTTCTCTCTCTCTCTCTCTCTCTCTCTCTTTCGAAACGTAGGTTGATTTGACATTTTCGTCCGTTGCATTGTGAACCGACGACTGAAAGGGCTGAATGGCCGGGAATAAAGGGATCCGAATGGCCGCCCGAGGAAAAGGACGCGCCACGATTCTCGTGCCGATACTCGCGATATCTGCCTCTTTTAGAGTCTCGAATTTTCGCGAGACGTCGATGGAACTTGGAGAACGGAGTGTTGGATTTTGTATCCGATTTTATCGTGATTGTTTCAAGTTTCTTGTACATCTTCTTTGCGAATTTTCTCTTTCTCTCTCTCTCTCTCTCTCTCTCTTGGTTATTACGTTTAAAAGAACGTGACATTGTGTCGATACACGGAATATCATTATACAATTGTTCCCACGTTATAAATAGTATATTTATACGTGAACTTGACATTTGGCATCGATATTCGATATAAAAACATCGGGTAAAATAACTATTCAAGTGCGAACGGCTCTTGAAACGCGTAAGAAATTGGCGATAATAAAAATACTTAGTTTCGTTTAAACTATATGAAGGAAAAAAAAAAGAAAAAGGTACAAAAAATTGGAACATCTACATAAATAACAATTTTGGGAAAAAGTTGGAAAATATCCCCCAAATCACATATCAAACATTTTCCCGTTTTATTTTTTATAATTTCGAAAGCGTATACATTTAAATTGGATACATCGAACGAAAATATTTGAGATATATTCCTTTCGTTATGAAGATATTAGACAATTTTATGCATATTCGAATAGCAATAAATAATTTTTTCGTCCCTCGTAACGAAAATTCTTAATTCTCTTCATCAAACTCTGATCCTACCTATCTCCCGAAACGAATCTCTAGTAATGGAAGAAGTAATTTTGCCAAGCCTTGACAATTAGCAAAATCTAGATTTAATTAAGCACGCTTAAGTTTATGTCCCCTGCTCCTTTCAAACTTTCGTTACTTCGCCCTCGTTCTCGTGATCTTTCCTTATCCCCTCCCCTCCCCCTATATCTAAAATAGGCTCTCGAGTTTGCCTGATACACGCGGATTAAAATCCAATATTATAAAGTGGCGAGATGAAAAGAATCGGACGAGTTGGAATCACGTTTAAATGCAGTCGAACATCGCACATTTCGCATAAGATATTTGCATTCGATACGTTTCTGTCGGATAAGCGGTTAACTGCCTACAGCGCGTTACTCGTCTAGACTACTCTCTGGGATAGATACCGGTGTATACACCGGATCCGAGTGTATACAGATTTCTCGCTTCGATCGTTAATGTACATCATTCGGATAAGGATCAACATATCATAAATACAGCGGGGCAAAAGCGTAACTTATGGCTTATTAAACATGATTTACCACAAAGCGTGCACAATGTATATAAGATAAATAACGATCGAAGACGTCGTTGCCGCCACGAAAACAACGAAATCGCCGAAAACGAAAAGGGAGGGGAGTGGAAGAAAAAAGAAAGAAAGAAACAGGAGATGGAGAAATAGAGAAGTGGAAAGAGAAGATCGATTCCTCGATCTAGCTATTATTAGCCGTTCCGTACGGAACGAGATACCTCTCTAATTCGAAAAATCTATTTATCTCTCGTTACAAAGTTAATTAGAATAATTGATCGAGAGATATAAAGGAGGAGATTATTCATACGAGGTGTTAATTTAATACTAATTAGGATATAATTGACTTTTTAATAACAACGCTCCAGATTTCCCTTCGTTTAATTATCCATTACTTACCGACCGAGCAACCGTACACGCATATATATATATATATATATACATATCGAGAAAAAACTGGAAGCAAAGAATCGAGATATTCATCGCGCGTAATTAACAGCGATTCCCAAATCGACGATGGAAGGAAAAAAGCGAGTGGAAAGAGATCCGTTTGGGACACGTCTCGTGGAAAGGAGTTAAGGAGCGTGTCTCTCGAAGCGACACAATAACGAGCCGCGTTTCCTGGTCCGCAAAAGGCGTTCGAAGACGCTAATGCCAGCGCGAATACGGCAAAGGACGGGTGCGTAACAGGAGCGCATAAAACCAGCTCCACACACACGTACGCGCGTGTATAAACGTATACACGACTTGGAGCACGAGGAACACGCTTAGAGAGTGCATAGCCCCGCGTTGCGTGGGAACTGGAGCACTCTGCATACGAGAGAGATTGTTGGTTGGTGCAGCGCGGCGGCTCGCGGAGAGGCAGAGAGTCGAAAGACGACGAAGACAACGTAAGAAGAGAGGAGGATCTGGACGATGCCGGTGCAAGCACGAGGCGCACGAGATTCTCTCTATAAATCACGCGTCCGCGAGCAGTTTCTCTCCGTGAGCCAGGAGGTGGAACAATATCCTTTCCTAAGGTCTTTGCCTACCGTGCGCCTACCGTGCTTCCACTCGATCCTTCGCCTACGACCAACGTCCGATTAAATACGTAATGGAAGTAACAACGACCCAATCGAACCTTCCCGAACAATTATTCCTCCCGTGCTCTCTTTCGAGTAACGTTCCCTCCATTGTTTTCCCCGATTAAACAATAATTCCCTTTCCTTCGAAACCTCTTCTTCCCCCCAAAACCGTGTTTCGCGTGTTCCCGTACGCTCGAATTCCGCGCAGGCGCGATAAACACCCGCGTCCAGCCGTGCCAATCCCGGTGATCGATCGATCGAAGAGCGCGGTTCGATTAACAAAGAACTTGAGACCCGAAAGAGAGAGAGAGGGGTCTCGTTACAGAAGCGGTTACTCATCGGCGCCGCGGGTAAACGGTTTTAAGCGCCGTTCTCAACGGTTGCGCGCAAACACACGCGCACATGAACGGAGGCCGCTGCCGGTTTCGCCGATATATCCTGCCGCCCCCCTCCCCAAGGGTACCGTATTTTTACGCGGTACAGGCGCGCCATTATTAATGACCGCGGAAACCGCGTCAAAGATCTCACGAAGCGTGCGCGAGCGTGATCCGTCCGCGTGTGTACGATACGCATTTTTTCAAATGCGCCGCCATCGCCGCCGCCAAGTGATAAATGGCGGCTACTAAACCGGGGGAGCCGGAATGTTCTTGTCCCACAGGCGGAGAGAATCGGGCGAGAGATCCGTGGATCAGCTGGTAGACGCATCGTGATTTAACGCGGCTCGCATCTATATGACGTGCCATTGTGATTTAGGTGTTTAGATATTAACGCTTCCCTACGCTCGATACGCACGATGCGGCCGTTTCGTGCTCTCCCGGCTTCTGGGAATCAACTGCTTGTTTTTTTTTTGTTTTATTTTAAGGTGGAGAAGTGTATTCGACGATCGGTGGGAAGAAACACGTAGGTGTATTGGTGGCGATGGCTCGATGTTATTAATGGGAAGGCGATAATTTTCAACCGGCTTATGTTTATTAATATGGAAACAGCGCTCGACTACGATCGATATACGGGGATACATGGCGTTGATCGTTATCGATACGGGATGACTCTTCTTTCTTTCTCGCTGATTGACACGCGATGATATGGTGTACATTGTGCAAAGTATTACGTCCCTTCTGAATAATATCTTTATTCGAACGGAGAAACTTCCTCGGTAAAAATAATCATCATTTGTATTTCGAATAATATCCACGTCTCGACATTTCGATTATCCGTGATTAAGGTGATATATAGAAGGAAGAGTTGAACGAATGGAATTAGATCCTCGACTTCTTCAACGCGGCCACATCAGCCTCTAAGCTGTGAAGCTTCCGGGTCAATTCTCGAACTTGCTCGTTCAACCCGGCCACGCTTTGAGGCAGCGAGTCGGAGGAGCCGATCTTTCTGTCCACGCATTTGTTCAAAATCGCGTCATCTTGCTGCGCAGCTGGCTCGTGAGCCAGGCACTCCTCGATCAGAAGATCGGTTATGCCCCAATCCCTGATGAAACGTACGTGATTTCTTCCCAGATACCAAGTCATGGAAAAACGACATCTGTACGCCCACGGGTTGCCCGCGATCAAGATCGTTCCAAGTTTCTTCAGCTTCTTCAACGATTCCGGTTGTAGACAATGGGCGAGCTCGTTGTGGGCGATGTCCCAAACTTCCAACTCGGTCAACAGATCGTAAATTTGGGGATCTATTTCGGTGATCCGATTACGCCACGCGATCAACGCCTTCAGACTCCTCGACACGTCCCTGATCCAAGAGGCGTCGATGCTTCGAATCTTGTTATCAACCAAGCCCAATACTTTTAATTTCCCGAGACCACTGAAAGCGCCCGGCTCGATCGTTTCCACCCCGCATCCGGTTATGTTCAACTGTTCCAACGATTCGGAAAGTTTGGCGAACGAGCCGCTCTGAATCCTGCTCAGATTCGATTCGACGATATTCAATCCGACCGCGCCGAATGGCAATACCGATTCCTGTTTGACATATTTTTCTTTATTTTAATACTTGTTTGAAAGAAAAGGGGGCTTTGCTCGATATTCTGGAAAATTGAATGCTCGCGATATATCGCTCCAATTATTTAAATCGTATCGCACGATTGAGGGGAGTAATTATTCGCAGGGCAAATATTATCGCGTTTAATAGAGCCGTGATATTAACATGCGTGGTACAAGATTAAATTACACAATTTGGATTAAACGAAAATTTCGATTCAACAATCCGATTCAGACCGAAAAGAATGAAATTTTTCAAAGAGATTCGAGAAAATTAACTTGATCATCCTTACGAAATGGAACAAGAATCGTGGAAAGCGAACCAAATTTTATTTTTTTCCAATTTTTCCGAATTATCGGGCAAGAATGCAAGAAGAAGAATAGGAAAGTCGAGCAAGTTCTCTCTCTTACGCTTATCCCGTTCAACCCCTCGCACCGGTACCAATCATTCCTTCCGTTGAATCCGGGGCGGCAGACTGCCACGCAGGCTGCGAAACACGTAGCCAATATTATCGTCCCTCCCAGCGAGCCTCTCATGTTCGCGAAATTTCACCGACGACTATCCCCGGCACGCCTCGGGGATTCGCCTTTTATACCGATTCGAATCGAGAGAGGCACCGTGTATCGTGGCCTCGATTCGATTTAATGATATTCAATCCGAGCGCAGACGTTAATGTCACGGTCGCCGGCCGGGAAATATAAAAGCTGGGGAAATACGCAACATTTCGAAGACACACACACACTGTCGCGTAAACTAATAAAACGATAAAACGAGGAAAACAGAGCCTTCTTCGTTCCTTTGCTCTCTCTTTCTCTCTCTCGAGACAAACGATCGACTTATCGAGGAGGAGGACACGGCCGCGTCGATTATATTGGGGAGACTCACGCGAGCCACGTCTCTTTCAACGATTCAAAGGGGGAGAGGAACGTAACCGATCGAATAATTAGGATTCCTCTTCGGATTCCCGGTGTCACCTGTGTTAATGTTCTTGTTCTGGGACGGAACCGGTTCGATTCACGCGCCGGCCGCAATATCGATCGCGAGAGATCGCTTCCTTTTCGCGCCTTCTTAACTGGAATGGAGATTATTTTTGAAATTTTTGGGGAGTCGTCGAATTAATTGCTCTATTCCACGTTGTCCTTCGTACTCTTTAATTTAACTCAACTTATTAATTATTATTTCCTCACTTGTCGGAACAAGATGACAAAAAGCAAAGAAAATAAACTCGAGAAGAACTTCTCCATGTGTCGTTGAACTGGGGGAGTGGGGAGAAAGCACGGTGGTGGCGATGGAACAGGGCGCGCTCGGGAAACTTATAATTGGGGGAAAAATTCGGGAGCGGATAATCTCGTGTCGGGCATCGTTCGAATTCCCATCGGGCTATGAAATATCGAATACGAATTCCCGGTTCGTGATACCGCCTTGTACGTGTTTTACAGACATTAAGCCAGCTCGAGGGAGCGTGGTACGGGGCGCGTAATAATAAAGCGCGTTACTCGCCGATCCGCGGTGCTGTAATCGGTCAATATGTATATATAAAGGCCACCTGACGACCGCGTTTGTCATTGCGCCGGCTGACAAAAGTGTCGGCGCGCATTCTTATTGGGAGGAAAAGAGAGAGAGAGAGGGGCGATGGAAGACGACGATAAGAGGGGAAGCGACGAAGCCGTGCGTATCGTGGCATGTGCATCGCGATAGGATGCCGAAACGCGTAAGGCGTAAAGGTGCGTCAACGGTGCGTCGAGTTATCGACGATGAATCGAAGATTTCTGGCTTAGGCGGCCCAGGATTGAACGGTTATTATAGGAAAAGTTTGTTGCAAATTATAGGACAGGTGCGCGTACGTGAATTAAGGATCGTAAAACCGGGGAGATAATGGTGGAAATTTCTATCTTGTTGAAATTTATTAATATTATACGTTACGGGAAGCAAAAATTACAGAGATATCGAAACGAATTTGAATTTGTTTGATAGAAAGATTGTATAATATCGAATAATATTAAATAGAACGTTTTATATGCCCGAGACTCACGAAATTTTATTATTTCAACAGCAACGAAATTCTTCCATTTATTTTTTTTTTCTTTTTTAAATACCGCGATGCATCTTCAAGAGGTTTTTATAATTCCTCCACGGCATTTGTACCGGGAGGAATAGCTGAGATAATCCACCGAGGAGAGCATGTAAAATTTATTTATTTACTCGTTTATTTAGCGAAAGAACCTCTTCACCTGTACACGTGTATTCTAAATAAATGAAATCGCAGACAGCAGGTGTGTCTCGGAATACGAACTACGTACATACAACTATAAATTAACCATCCGCGAGCAACGAGTTGCGTGTATATAAAAATATACGCGCTCAAAATTTCTATTTCATTTCTGTCGCAGATGATAGAAAATCCCATCTTTCGCTTCGAAACCTCTGTAAACGTCCCCTCCTAAAAAAAAGGGGAAAAAGGAGGGGAAAAAGAAAAACGAAGAGGAAAAATTCACGACAACCAGGAAATAACGCGTCGACTCATTTCAAAGAATTTCTCTCCGATTTATTCTCACCGCTCCTTATCATCGATAAAGAAGTTTACGAAGAGACAATATAACTCCCTCTCACTCTTTTACTTGCTACACGCTACTTGATACACGCGTAGCCACAAGGAAATTCTTTCTTCGGTTGTGTGTATTTAAGTTTTTAACATGTGTACATACATTCGGAACACGGTGTACACGCGCGGAAGAGCGCACGAGAGGTCTGCATATATGCATAAGCGCGGTGCACGTGGTGCTGCGGCAAATCGTAATGCTGTAATAATGGATGCGGTACCAGCAACAGTTGTCCACCATGAGGCACGAGGGGACGGGATACGAGGATCGAGGGGAGGGAAAGAAAGGGTTGCGAATAAGCGGCGGGGAGAGGAGTTGGGTTTTGGGATCCCATTTTAAGAAACGAGATCGATTTGTTTTTCCCCTTTTTTTTAATTCGATTCGAAATCTAATGGAAACCTTTGCGCTCGATTTTGGACTTGCAACTTTTCTCACGACACGACGAATAGTTCGAGTTAAAGAATTGAAAATTGTAAAAATGTGGTGCTTTGTTTTGGTCGACGTGCGAACATGATTATATGATTATATTGATTTAACTTAAACTTTGAACAATCTGGGAACGGAAGGATTGTTAGATTATCCAAAGTTTCGAGTATCGAGTAACGAATTCGACAACGGCCAAGCAACAACGAATCCGCGAGCACACGCTTCGTCGATCGAACGTATCCTAAATTCCAATTTGAATAGCCGAGTCAAATATTGGATGATCAGTGCGTTGAATATTCCAACATTGTATATCACCGATAAAGAACGTTTATCCACGGTCTATTATTGGAGTAGCTTGTTTGTCAAACATCAGTTGTCGGTTATCCCAGGGAATTCCCTGCAGATAACCGAAGAAACAGCAACTGTGGATCGTGTTAGGAAATCACGACGCGGCGATGTGATATTCCGGAGAGAGAGAGAGAGAGAGAGAAGTAAAAAAATTGCGTAACGTGTTTGTAAGTCGATCTCTCTAGATTTTCCTGTGTGATTCATAAATATTATTCCTCTAAAGCAACGTCGTCTCGATACCTGGTGTCTTCTCTTCTAAAAATTATAAATTAGTAGTATTTTTTCTTCTTCTTTTATCATCGTAGTAATTTCTCGTCAATCTTTAATAAAAGAATGTTCAATTTTTTTATATAATCAAATGAGACGTACGTGCATAAATTTACGCGTAAATTTGTTTCGTCGATTTCGCAAAAATTTCTTTTCGAGAAAAAGGATTAAACAGCGCAGCTATCCTGTGACTGTGATATCGTAGAGGCCGATAACTGGGGAGAAATAATAATAATAGGTGGCCAGTATGTAGCGATGCATAAAATGATAAGGGTTGTAAATCAAATTACGAATTTGATTGCGAAACGTGTCGCGTGGATAAAATAAGTACATCAGTCGGTTTCGTGATTCGAAAGAGAGAACTCGCGTTTCTTTATTTTTCTTGTTTTTAAAATCTGACGGCATTAAAGAATCCATTAAGAACCGTAGCGAAAAAAGCCGGGCTCTTTTTCCCTTTTTATCCGAATATTATCTGTACCCAAGACCAAATAAACACTTGTATTTAAATTTACGATCGTATCAAAATTCGATACGATCCGTTCAGTTCCCTTATAACTTCATCGCGTGCCACGATGAAATAATATTAACGCGACATGCGAGCCGGGATGAACGTTTTGACTGATAGCGATTTTCGTTTCTTCGTATCTCTGATGCTCGCACGGAAGGCGAAGAAAAAGAAAAATTGTTCCCGGATAATTGCGTTATGGCGGGATAAAAAAAACGAAGGGATAACGATCGAAGCGAGCATCATGTCACGCATCGACGCGTTTCGTTTCGTAAATATTTGCCCCTGTAATTTTTAATTCCCTCTCTTTTATCCTTTTCGATTTGTTTCGTTTCGAAGCGAAGAGAGAGTATTTTTAGAAAAAAATAGAAACCAGAGAAAAAGATTAAATACCTCTTTCTTCCTTTCGACAATTTTATATATATATTCTGAATTAAATCGGCCCAAATTAGCGATTGCGCCACGAGAGACTCGATCGTCGCGCGATAATAATCGCATTTTTATTACGTCCGAAGCGAGTAATATTTAAATTTTAAGATACGATGAACAGATATAAATGAAACGAATGTGTCTGGAAATTAATTTGATCTCGAAATTATGGAATAGCGTTTCGACATTTTTTTACGGGTATACACCATAGGGGACGATGGAGATTCGTTCGAAAAATTGATCTCGAGCCAGTCACGATTGAAACACACATACACACGCGCGCGCGCGCGTGACGAAGGGGGATGCTATATTTCAATACGCAACTCAACTCATGAATGAACAGTTAGCTAAGGATATATGGACGCAATAAACCGTTCCGCGGCGCGGCAAAGTGCGAATCTGCTTTTAAGCCCGACAGAATACAATGTGGGAAGAACGGAGTGTTGCGAACGAGTTCCGTGCATTTGTGACGTGCGTGCCACCACTTTTAAAATTGGGTCGAAATGGGGTGGGTATCTTTCTCGTCCTAATTTTTCCTTCCTCAACAGGTATTTCGCGCGATCGACACGTACGATAAATGTAATAATAAATCGTCTATATTCACTGAAATATTCCATTTTCGATGTTGGAGAGTAAAATTTCGTTGAATCGTTAATGATAAAAATAGATAGTTTTTAAATTTAGTTTTTAAATTGTTAACGCAAGGATTACAGTGCAATATTCATCGCAAACAGGCGATAATTAGAATTAAATATTAAAGTAAATAAATATGAATTTACCTGTGTGGATATAATTGTTAAAATATGATAAAACATCGTGTACGCAAAATTTATATTTTTGAAGAAGATCGGAGAAAGAATATCGGGGGAAAGTTTTTTCTTTTTTCTTTTTTGCTTCGTCATTGTGATATCTTCGGGGAAAAAACTTGGTGGGACAAGGTCCAGGATAAAGATAGATCTTTAGCGTGGAGAATACTCGTTGCGGGGAAGATAAAACAGGGATAAGAATGGCGTAACTACTGGGTGGGACTAACGTCGTAAGCCGCATCTTTACGAGGTACCGAGATGGTTTGCAAATTATCAGCGCCAGTTTTAAATAGCTGGGAGATAAAGTCGCGTCTTTTCAACCAATTCGATAAAAGTGGAAACATTTCCTCCGAGAGGAAATGACTGAAAGATAAACTTTGTTTAATGATAAAATTAAAAAAAAGTAAACAAATAATGGAAAAATTAAACAAACAACTTTCCAATTACGCAATTACCCGACGAATTTCAATTTCTCACTGTGAATTTCTACCACGGTGCTCGAGCAACGAGCCACGAGCTTCTTGCCACGAGATCCCTCCATAATTCTAAGAAAACAAACGTCGACAAGAAACTGAAGTGACTCGGCGTATAACGTGTCAAAGGGTGTCCATCCCTTCTCACCGACTCGCTCACATCATTACAATATGAAGCGCTGCGTTAATTAAGCGCGCACAACCTCAAACTGCGCGAGAAAAGGAAAATTAATCGCAATTTCAAAAAGCAATAGAAAAAAAAATCCTATTCATCCCTACTTCTAAAATCGTCTACTCCTATCGCGAGACCGATAATCTCCTCCACCGTTTTAAAACATCCTCCCTCCCCCTCTCCCCATCCCTTCCCACGAAACGAATTATTCCCTCAATACCAGCGTTCGATATCCAGCATCACTCGAGCCAACGATATAAACGACGTCATCATCGGAGAAAAACGATACGATACGTTCAATGATGTAACCATCATCACCGACGCTTCTTCTCTCCCTTCCCTCCCTCCTCCCCACACCGCAATCCTCGAGGAATCGCGGGAGCGGATAAACAAGCCGAGTAACTCCCTCGGAACCATCCCCATAAAATACGTTTTATCTATCGTAAATCGATGGCGCGGCGTATTTCACCGGCGCGGCTGTTATACAATGCAGCTCAATTAATGCCAAACTGTTGGCCTGATTTATTTCTTAACTCGGGGAAGACGCCGCGGCCGCATCGCGATAATCGTCGATCCGTATACGGTTATACACAACCGGTGGTCGGTTGTGGTGAGGTGCGCTAGAGAGTGCATAGTGCGTGGGGAGAAGGGGAGGCTGGCCGTTCCAATCCTCCCAACGGTGTGCACAGATTACAAACAGCCGCATTAAAACACCACTACTCCTTATGCACTTACGTGCTTCTTAACTCTTCAGCACCCTCTCCACACCCCCTGACAACGAGCCACGTTCACGTTTAGAAACCTCTCGTCCCCCAAAGGGGGAAGATTCGCCGAGGAGATACACCATTCGGCCTGACGGCGAATAATAGTCGATTGTAGTGTCCGGCGGGACAGTTCGAGGAGATCGAGAACTGAACCGCGCTCCCTATATCCCTCTCCTCCTCCTCCTCTCCCTTCCACTTCTACTTTTGCATGGTAAAAGTTGTCACTGTGTGACCGATATACTGAACGGTTTTAGCCCGTAAGTCTCTCTCTCTCTCTCTTGTCTGTTTATTGTTTGCTGAACGTTACCTCCTCTGTAAATAGGGTAGTTGCGGGGAGGAAAGGTAGGGAAAGTTGGTTGCGCGAAAGAGAATCGTAAGAAGATCGAGAGACGTAATATCGTTCGTAATGATCGTGCGATTGTTCGATCAGTAAAGCTGGTGTTGCAGAGAGGAATAAAGGAGGGAAGATAAAAAATCAAATTTCCAATCTCGATCGAAATTTCTTCTCCTCGGCGCGAGATCCAGCAATTAACCAATTGGAGGCTTAATTTTCAAGCAGGAAAGAAGAGGGAAGGCCCGAGAGAAAAAGTTCCCTCGCGCGTAATTATTTGCTCGGTGGCCGCTTCAATTATCTTAATTAAATTACGCCCGGGCGCAAGACATTTTTCTGCGTCGCGGCTCACTCCATTCTTAGTAATTAAATCCTTACCCTTCCGCGAAACGGCCTTCGTACCTTCGTGTTCCATTCATCGCGACACGTCGCGCGCGCGCACACGAGGATCTATTCTTCTTTTCTTTTTTTCTCCTTTTTGCATTCCGTGTCGCGATGAATAAAAAAGTGGCGGTCGTAATTAAGTGGCGTCCGCGAAATTCGAACTTGGCCCAATCTCTTTCGAAACGAAGGGGGCGGAAATTCCCGTGCTCGGCCTGGCTCTCGGAAATCGATCAACGGAACGAAACGTTTCCGTGAAACCGAGGCCTCCTCTATTCTTAAACGGAATTTTTATACGAGTACGTGTTACGATAGCGACCGATAGAGCGTTTTGCATTGAAAACAGTTACAGGCCGACGAGACGTCATTGTTCCACTTATGCATCCCGTGCTCGACACGTTGGCAACGACACACGCGAGGTGAGGCGAGGTAAGGCGAGAATGCGAAAGCACTTGGCTTCTTGGAAAGCAGAGTAGGTAGAAGATAACCTGAGGGATAAGACGTGGCTGCTCGTATTTAACGCGAGCCTTTGATTATTCGAAGACAACGTGGAGGAATGGTGTATTGTTTGAATGTTTCTTTGTAAGTACCTTCTTCTTCTTAAGGTGTCGGGTGACATAATGTCGGGGAATATGTATTCAGGTATGCGCGACGATGAAAGGGGACAAAGGGGAAGGGTAAATTAATTCGAAATCAAATCTTTTTTTATCCAGAAAGAGAGAGAAGACGAAAGTTTGTAAAGATCGAAAATAGGATAGGGATTGGCTTGGTTACTGGAAGAAAGCGCAAACATTTGGTGGGGCGTAGTTAACCTTTCCGTTTTGCCAAATGTAACGACAACGTGCAATCAGCCTAACTGCGCCCAAGCCGTTTCCACGGGTTTCCACGGGCGATGCCAGTCACAGATGTAGTTACGGAACGACGTCTTTCACGGTGAATGCATAGACGCGTGTGATAATAACTCGCGTGATAATAACTCACAAGTGACAGCGTTACCTATCCGCCTAACAATCTCTCGCCCTGGCAGAAATTAATTTAATTTACCGCAAGAGTTACCGTCATAATATCCAAATCTGAAATATATTAACGTTCAGTTTGTCTACTCTGCTCTTAAGCAGAGTAATTATATCTTTAATTCATGCTTGAAAATGTGTGCGAAAACCAGATTTACCTTCGCGAATTTCTATTGACGAGATCTTGTGCGTGATTTATTTATATATCTTTTTGCTTTTCTTTTTTCTTTTTTTTTATCGGATTTATTCTTATAATTCGAAAGATTACCCGGGTCATGATTGCGACTGAAGAACGAATTTTAATTAACATCTTCTCGAGATGCGATCGGTTATTTATAATACGATGAGTCATTTTTTTTAATGGACAGAGTTTCGATTCTTGCCGCGATAACACGCTAAATAAAGAGTCGTACGTTTCCTCTTCCGCTTTACTCGATCATCGATCGGATCAAACGGTCGTATGACCATTTTCTTTTTCAAAGAAATCGTCCGATCGAACGGATTGCTTAATTCAATTTCGAAAAGGGATTATAAATCGAACTTTTGTATCGTTGAAAGTACGATTAAAATTCTGGAAAATAAAAATTCTTCAACGTAGAATTGATCTGTACGTTGAAAAAGGAGAAGAAAAAGAAGAAGAAGAAATGATTTTACGTAAATATTACTCGACGTAGAAATTGAATATACACGAAAATAAAAAAAAAAAGAAAAAGTAAAATATCGAATGAATATTAACTTCTATTTGAGTGTTGTGTGTTTATAGGAAAATGAATCGACTGTGTGACAGTAACGATTGATTGATCGACAGGAATCTATTATTTGAAGATTGACATTTTATTCGAAAAAAATTTTATAAATGATACACCGTTACAGGAAGCTGACAAATTTTTTATTTCACGGAAATACCAAACAACCACCGATCGAATACCTCTAAACGTACCATCAATTTATGCTTTCTAGAACCGGTCATAATTTACCCAATTTTGTAACGGATTCCAAAAAATTTCATCGACTCGTCCCCAAAGAAACGTCCCCGATTAGGAAACCGCAACAAATTCTGAAGCGATCGAAATTCGAAAATCGAAAATCGCGTTCGGAATTCGACTTATCCGCGCGATGTTTCCCGATATATTCCATAAGATACAAATGACAGGAGGGGAGGGAGGGATGGTACCATCGAACCGTAATTCGTATCGCTGATGCTACGAGACTACAAATACTTTGCACGATGGTGGTGGCATCGATACGATTGCTCGTTTAATCTCGATCGGGAATCTCCTCCTCTTCGTGTACTCTAAAAACACACTCTTACCTCGCGAAGGCGAGCTGCGTGGGAAATCGCGGCCGGCCGGTAATTTCTCTGCCCTGATTCTGCCGACGGTGCGGATTATCTACAGCATCCCGCTTCGAAATATATACCCCGCGAGGGTATATATCTCCTTTCCGTACGTGTGTATTCGTTGTTAAAAAAAAAAAGAAAAAAAAGGGGGGAAAAAAACGAAAGGGTATCGATACCCCGATATTTCGGTATTTTCAATTTTTAACGAAAAGTTTTTCTCGCCCGTTGTCGTTCTATTTATGCTAAAATTTAATACTTTCCGATCTTCCGATATTCGGATATATTTAGCTAGGGAAATTTTGCGATATCACCTATAGCAAATATCCAAAAGGATTAATAACAAATGTATCGAAACGTGTGAATACTATTAATATTTTGGGAGGGGATCGAGTTTTTTGACGTACGTACGAGACAAGTGACCTAGTGATCTAGTATTCTAATTTTTTCGTGAAATTTTCCAAACGAATCGATCACGAGATTCACGTAAAAGGGGAGCAAAAAATGGGGGAGCTGAAGATATTGCAAGATCAAGAACCGTGTATTTTCACAGCGTGGCCAAATTTTTCGCCAAAACGACTCGCGCCATCGTTCGTAGTAGTGATACGTTTAAAGCAACGACGCGTTTAGTTTATACGCGGTGTTTGACGTTTTTTGGCCGGTTCCATCTCGAACCACTTTTTTGAGAAAACTCGCCCCGGATGGAAGGTCACGATCTCGCCAGCCAGGGGATTGGTATCCCGCTGTTGCTGCACGCTCGAGAAGGTATCTCGTATCTACGTCCATCGCTAAACAGCCCGAGCGTGAAATCAGACCAGTGATCTCCGTCTCTCTCCTCCTTCGCCCTTTTCTTCGTCGTTTCTCTTTCACCTTGCTTTTCTTTCCTCTCTCTCTCTCTCTCTCTCCTTCTCTCCCGCCTCTCCTCCCGCTTTAATTTTCACTGGAAACCCAGAACGACCGGGCATTATCCGTGCCGAAGGAGATTCCAAACGCGATCCCGGGTCCAAAGTCGTATTTCAGGGACCAAATCTTCTTGACCGTTCCGTACATTCAAATGCCGGGAGACACCGAATTCCCTGCCTCTCTCAATTCCCTCTTACGAAACGAAACGTCGCGCTACGATACGAATCGTTTGATTTTGACGCGCATTAACCGAACACGGTTTCCCACGGTTACGTCGCTTTTGTGTACGAGAAAGAAAACCTTGACGCGAGATCAATGTTTACGTACGAACGCGCGATAATTGGTGGAGCGGAGATACACGGCTAAAGTCGATTGAAGTAAACTTGCAAACTTGTTTGTTTACATACGTTCGAGCGAGAAAAGACTCGCAAAACGTTTCGTCGAAATTCGATATTTCGTCCGATAATTGTAAATTTGACACCGTATTCTCGAGCGGAATAAATCAATTTCCCTCAAAACACCCATGCAACCAACCTTTAGAGATCTGTGGAAAAGCGTGGACTCGACGCGAAGGAAGGTTGAGGGCGTTGGCTCGGGACACGGCGACTCCGTTCCGCCTTAAGCAGGATTTATAAAAAGGGATCGCGTCTCCTCCGTAGCCGCGGCGTATGACGAGCGCCGTCACGTTTGCGGCAAACGACGCACATGGCGCAGCTGGAGTCTCTGCATAGAGGCTCTACGTGCCTTCTATCCCGGCATATGCGTTCTCCTCTCCTCCCCGTCCCCTTTCCTCGTCTTCCTTGCACCTCGACGCGAACGAAGCCACGTAATACCGTTCGGATCCTCGGCAACTGCCGAACGGGCAAATGGGACACGTTCGTGGACGCGTAGCCCGCAATTGTCGCGGTTGTAGCCCAGCCGTCCAACTGCGTTTGCACACTTGCGGCCGTATGCCCGTCACGTAGGCCAAGGACCGCCACGTACGCGCACGCGCGTGTGCGTGCCGCTACAGGATCCACGCTCGCTCGTGTTGCACACGTAGCGCGAAAGTATGTCCGAGGCCAGACACGGTCCGTGACACGAGCGGATCCCGAGGAATCGGGGAGATATCGGCGTGGCACATCCCCTCATCGATATACCCCTTTCAAAGGGTTCAGCCCGGATCAATCCTTCCGGAAATTTCGTCAGCCTCGAACGTACGCGAGATGGAAACGTATAACCGTCCCCTCTCGTCGTCTGCCGACCGATTTGCGTTTATTGCGTACGGATTATCGCGCAAGGGGTGTGTAATACTGGATGCACAATTGATGTGCGTTCGGTGTTTGAATATCGATGAAACGGGATATATTTGGAGATCGTGTTTTTTCTTCTTTTTTCGAAGAGAGCGAAAGAAATTTGTTTTAAAAATTATATCCCAGGAAAGTTTCGACGAATCTTTTATCTTAATTAAGCGATTACTCATTTAAACGGATTCGAAAGCTGTATCGATCGCTAACGGGAAACTTTCGAAAGACCGGTCCCTCCTCGAATAGCCGAGAAACATCGTCGTCGTCATCGTCGTCGTCTTCCGTGAACCGAATACACATCAACCTCTCTCTCGTCACCGCGAAATTCCCAAATCGAGTCTCCTCCAGCGGTCGATCGTATCGGTGTATCAACAGCACCAGTCGTTTCCAAGTACATATATATATATCTATATACACATATATACGCACACGTAGAGTATATTCATACAGAGAGCGTGCTAGAGACGCGAAACAGGGAATGTTTACGAGGCAAAGAGGGAAGGGTCCCTCTTCCTCGCGCGGCGTGGTTCTCGGTCCAACGACGGGGAGGAACGAGAGTAAGCCAGGGTAGATAACCCTGCATCCTAGTGCTAAGATAACCCGACTTGACCCGCGGGTCCTCCTTGCTGAATAATTACGGGGAAGCCTTCTATTCCCATCCTCCTCCCTTTAACTATCTTAACCTTTCTCTTCCTCCTTGCCTCTTCCACCGTCCCTCTCCCTCTCCCTCTCTCTCTCTCTTTCTCCCTCCGATGTCCTTCTCACCCTTTCTCGTCCTTCTCTTCCCTCTCTCTCCCGCTCATCGGTGCATAGAAGCAGCGGGAGACCTGAACCTGGTGGCTCTTAGCGATGGTATCGACCTGCGGAGAGTCTTTGCCTCCCCCCTGGCTCTCCTCTTTCCAAACCGTCGACCCTCTTGCCCACCTCTTCGCCACTTGCCTTCTCCCCTCCCCCAACCCGGCAGTCTGATGCCATCCTCGCCCTCCTTTACAACCTCGCCCGTCCCCTCTGGCCATTCTAACGCCCGCCACGGCAAGGGTTGGTGCTCCGTGACTGCTCCTTAGGGCCGAAACCAGGATCGAAGGAAGCGCGAGGATCGGTCGCCTCTCTTACTTACATACACGCATACATATATATACACCGTTTCAAGCGTTGCCCTTCTGGATACCGATGGTCGTGGCTGTGGAAGAGGCCTCTCGCCTGTTCCGGCGTTGGTACCGCGATCGTGAGGTGGGAGATCCCCTTATGGCCGGGAGAGAACGGGCCCAGCCCGATACCTATGCCCGACCCAAGTCACGAACACGCACGGGCACCGTGGATAGATCGTGCGCGCTCCCGACTCTTGGCCGCCTACCCGCCTCCAGGGGCGAATGGTTTCTCTACGATGCTCGACCTTTTCTACGGAGGATGTAGATTACCCGTTTACGTGCCCTTTCGTTCCACGTTTCCTTTTCGTTTCCTTATCCGCCGATTACGGGATGATGATTCGCGCAACGATGTACGAAACCTCTGCTCAACGGTGAAGAAAGTAAATTGCCACCGTGGTTTCGTTGCTCGATGATGGTGTTTCTCGCCCCTCCCTTCCTCGGTAGATGGAGATTTCGTGGATCATTTAAATTAATCTTTCTGATTCTGTAACTCGTTTTTTTTGTATGTATTTTGTCTCCAGATAAAAGTTGAGCACGCTGCTTTATTCGCAGTAACAAATAAATACGATAGTCCGTATATGATTAATGTTTTAGACGATTCGATTGCTCGTTCGATGTTGCGGATAAATGCAAAATAACTCGATCGATTCGTTCTAAATTGTAATTTCGAAGAAACGCAAATTTAAGATTGTTCGTGGAAAGTAGCGTAACAGCTAGGGTACCGTCTAATCATCCCCGAGCAGATATGACACCCCTGGGGGAAAAGTCACGCGATTAATAATTGCAATTAAAGGTTTAAAAAATGCGTAACGCCCGCCATAATCGGCCGCTTGTAATAGCGCTCGTCCATTTGAACGTGTGACAGAGGCCGGGCCGGGGTCTGAATAATACAGATAAAAATTACTTGGCCAATGTGACACACTTTATAGCTTCGCGCTTCGTAATTTCATACGAAGTGAAACGCGAACAATTTCTCGGGCCAGCGGTCGAATCAGCATTACAAATGGCACTGATAATACACCACGACACGAGTCGTCACGAAAGTTTTACACGACCATTCTTTACGCCGCAACCGTACCCTCAACGTTGCGTTTAGCATTTCATTACGAGCTTAAAAGCTGTTCTATCCCCTTTATCCATGTCCTACATTGTGTGACGTATGTATGCTGATACAGGTTCCACGAACCACTTAATTTCCAACGCTCGAATTACAGTATTTCGTAATTTTATAATGTACCATTCTATATCCAGGCAAACGTACGTGTGTCAATCCGACGAATTGAAGAAAGAAAAAAGGAGAATAATTCACGGAGTACAAAGTTTCGCGATAATAATAAAATAATTTATCCCATTGAATCCTTGCGAGGCTTAATTTTCCATTTAGCCCAATCCACGTGTTCAGCGACATGTTGAGGAAATGAAAAAAAAAAAGAAGAAGGAAAATAGTTTGGAATATAACAAAATAATTTATCCGATTGAGTAGTTGTGATAAGCCTCGTTCTTCGCGTTGCGATCCGAAGCTTAATCCGAATTTTCCATTTGGCCCTTGCTGTAACTCCCTCAGCTGCGTGATAAATTATACCTTCGGAACTTCCCGTGTCCGGCGCATTACGCCGAACCAGAAATTCGAATTTACAATCGCGAAAACCGTAACGCGAACCTACAGCTGCCGGAACAAGTATCTTGTATGCAAGCCCGAGTAATCAGTTGGCGAACGTGTTACGATTCCTCGCCGCGCACAATAATGCTAATAGACGTAGTCGAATGGAATCACGAAGCAATCGACGAGCAATTAATATTAATACGCGTTTCTTGAAATCTTGTTTCATCTTTTTATTCCCCCGTATATAAACGTAGTTATATTTATGCGTCAAAAGAAAAAAAAAAAATAAATTGCCACAACCGATACGAGAAACACGATACTTTTCTTTCTAATAAATTTCCTTCCTTCGATAAGAAAAAAATATTGCAAGAATATAATAAAAGGAGAAAAAATTTATAAAATACAAAAATGTTTGATCGAAACTCATCGAGAGGTCGATACAAATCTTGACAAGTAACCGCGCAAAAGATGAAGCAAGGGAAAAAAGGGGGAGAGGAAGGGGCCGAAAATACGTTTAATTAACCATTAACTCAAAATCTTCCCTTAAGAAGTGCTCCCTCGCCGAGACACGCGTTGCACGACCCCTTCCCCGTACACGTATGCGCGCACACACACGCGCGCGCGATATCAGAGAGGCGGTCGTCGAGGTGGTGGCACACACGAAGACGCGGTATGTGCGCGTTAAACCGCTCTACCGCGGAAACGCGTTAAACCGCTCTTCACCCTCTGGCTCCCCCGGATCCTCCTCCCCCGCGCGGGCATCAACCCTACTCGTGAACTTCCGGTCCTCGACCCTTTCACCCTTTTCACGCTCGTGTCCTCTCGCATCCTTCAAATCCCTCGCCCCTCGCCCAACCCCTCGCCGCTCCCTCTTATCCTTCCATTAACAGTGTAAGCCCTCCCGCCCTCCCTCCTCTAACGCATCCTTAAAAATCGTCCACGGCATATTTAATGTTTGCACTTTGACGCTTCGTTGTAAAGCTCCTTTCGTGGATCTAACCATTGCCCTCTCCATTAGCGCTTAATTACTTTCTTTCCCTCCTCCTCCTCCCCCATCCCGCGGAAAAACATAATGCCTCTCGTGAATATTCAAGTTGCAAGTTCGGTTAGAACGGGTGGGGTGCCGACATCGGCTGACCGTCGCTATTCTATTCCACTTCGAAGGGATAGGGGGATGGATGGATGGGTGGAAGAAGGACTGCTGCGCGCGACAATTTTCCAAAGCCTCGCGCTTTGTTTCTTGCGATTCGTCGAATCGAGAGAGGATTATCTTTCGCGGTGTTGATTTTGACGGAAATTCGATCGATAATGGTTAAGTATTTTTGGCGAATTTTATTCGAATTTTATTCTACGATAAAATCGAGTTTATAGGAATAATAACGTAAGTAACGGATTGGTTAATTGGTTAATTGATTGAAATAGAAATTTTGATTATAGTGTATACAGTTGAGAATGTTATTTTTCTTCGATCACGCGTTAATGTTAATTTTTAAAATTAATATTTTTATCTTTGTATCCGTGTGCGCATCGTAACGAGCGTTGAACAGCTATTTGAATATTTCTATAGGAATTATAGTTATTAAAAAGCAATTGTGAATAATTATCGTTATTACTAGCAAAACGATCATAATGCGTGTAATAACATTAAAGAAACACGAAAAATTTGCATACCACTTGCATATATTCATTCTCGTAAAACGATTCAATAATCTTTCCACTTTCAAACTTTGTGAATTTATCATCGTATTTTATGAAACGTTCACATCCTTGAACCTAATCAGATAATTTTCAATCGACAATATACCAAAATACTTCAACGAAATATAAACTTTCCTCTCTCTATATTTCTCAGCGGTTCGAAAATAAAACGTAAATAAAAATAAACGAAATTTTCTTTACCAAAGAGAACCAACAAAATATACTTTCCTTTACGGAAACGAAACTCTGTGATAACCGATAAAAATTTCGTTCGCGTAAAAAACACCTTTTCCCACCCGTTTCCCAATAAAAATGATGGAAATCCGATTCTATCAGCCTATCTCGAAACGAATTCTCGTGGATAATGCCGGGGGAGTCAAAGGTGAGGGCGGAGAAAAGAAAAGAGGAGAAGGATAATACTTGAGCGATGGCTGGGTCATTGAGACCGAAGGCAAACAGGGATCGGTTCTTGATCGCGACGGATAGGGCGTTCGTGAAACATTTCCAACTGGGGTCATCATAACGAGGTCTCGTGTCACGCGCTCCCGCCACGATATAGACGACGAGGGAGGAGAAAAAGAGAAAATGTAAAGGGGGACGGAAAGGGTAAAGGGAAGAAGGTGAAATAAGAAAGGTGGAGGGAGATGGAGGAAGATGGGATTCGCGATGGGATCCCCGGGAGGAAAGGATGAAACAAGGATGAAAATGAGTGGGGCTATTTACGCAAAATGTATACGTACATTTAACTTTATAAGTTGCGTCGGCCCTGCAGATTATACGTACTTAAGAGATAAGTGGTTGTCGGAGAGGAACTGCTGCTCCTCGAGCGATTTTCGAGTTTCGTTTATTCCATTAAACGGCAGAGAATGTTTTTATCAAAGATACCGTGAACTTGTCAAAAGTTTCCAACTTCCAAGTCCCCAAGTATCTCGTTATTTCTCTGTATCGGTAACACTTTCCCGGGACCCTTTGTCCCTCCGCTTCTCTTTTACGCAGAGGGAATAAATCAGTGATGAAAATTTAAATTTCGAATCGTTCGATACGGATAACGTGTGAGATAAATTATACTCGATATAATTTTTCATTTCTGTACCGTGGAAACGTACATTTGGGTAAATTATTCGGTTTAATATATTCGTTTTAGAATAATTTGATCCTCTGGATATAAATATATATACATATTCGTCTGTGAAACTTTCCAATCATTCTTTCGAACATCAATTCAAATAGAATCTTCACTTTAAAACCAAATATTTCTACAATACAACTTTGCCGATAAATCTACCGGAGGATCATCTACATATATGTAGAACCAGTCGCGTATTCCTCTTATCCACCATTCTTTTCTTTCCTACCTCATTCCTCATAGTAACTTTAAGTCTCTTTAAAAACCTATTTTAAATGTATCGTCCTTTCCTCTTTCTCTCCATCTTCATTCAATGAATAACCTCAAAGTAACGTAGAATTACCTATTAATATTCCAAAAAAGAAGAAGCAAATGTATAAATTTAATCACCTCACCAAAAGTTTAAACACCTCCAATCATGCCATCGTTCGAAAAATTGACCAGAATTCTATCACAAATCGGATAGAACAATCATTGAATCGCATTTCTAACATTTCCACAGATATCAACATACAACTTGCAATCCCTTCGAATCCAGCTTCCCCTTCGGGGATCCAAAATCCAAAGTCACGATTCCGCTTGGTCGACGAGGAAGGCAACCGCTAGGTGGTCCCTTTTTTTCAAAGCGAAACAAATCAACGGTATTCCACCCTGTCAAGCATCAGTCCCGGAGCGCGCATTGTTGAAACGCCCTCCCTGTGCAGGCTCGCGTACGTGTAAACGATAACCGAAGCGGATTCGAAGCGAGAGTACAGCGTATGCATATCCGTATGGAAAGGAGTTCCCGTATCTCACCGGTCAGAGCCACTTAATTGACACGCGGCGCGTCCCTAACACGCGGCGACCTCCCATCCTGTGACTGCCACAGGGAGAGAGAGAGAGAGAGAGAGAGACGGCTGGAGGGAAAAAGGGAGAGATCGTCTCTTTCTCTCTCTCTCTGTCCCACCGCTCGACCACTGGATCTGGCTTTTCTCTTTCCTTCGTGACCCCCTCCCCCTCCCTCTCGTGCCCCACACACGCGGAATCACGAATCTCCATCTGTCGCGGCGGTATACGCGCGGCGGCCGCCAATTCCTCGCCGGTCCAATCATGGAAATGGAAATACTTCATACGCGTACGCGAGACCTCCCTCTCCCCTCCGCCTCGCGACACGGGCGACGGCATAATTAACGGCTCGGTGCTCGCCGGATATTGCTTTTTTGACGGAGCTGTTACTGCACTTTCAGTGGATGTTCTTCTTCGGGGGGGAGGGGATGAAAGATGAAAATTAACGAGGAACGTGGGTGGTATCGATTGAAACGATGACGAGAAGATAGAAGCCGCGTCTGTCCACCGCGTTTTCACCGCGCGAAGAGTGTGCGTTTATCGTTTAGCGTTTGCTTTCCGACCGATTCTTTCGGAGAATGAGAAAAAAAAGAGATGAAAATCAAGAAGAACTGGAGATATCGAATGGAACGAGAGAAAGAGAAAGGGAGAGATGGAGAGGGCCGCGAAACTGAGTATCTAAACGATGTGTGCGTATGCGTGTGTGTTAACTGTTTACACTAGGGGTATATTGCATTTGTGTATACGGTATATATGGTGTGCCAGTGATGAGTGAATTTGATCCGCGAACACGTAGCTCGTGCTCGCACCCCTTGCGCATAATTGTGTTTGTAATTGGCGTGCTCGATGCGTAACGAGGCGAACGTTCGTACGCGACTATCGAGGAGATTGGGGCCGATGTGACGAGGATTCGATTATTACGAAACATTTATTATGCAAATCGCGATGTGCACAAGCCATTATCGTCGGAGATTTATTTTCAAGGTTTCGTGTTTCTTCACGACTCGATCGGCTATACTCGTTTCTCTCAACCGTTTCTCAGTTTTACCATCGATTTTAGATTTATCTCGTAACCGATAAAAAATATCCTTTCAATTTTCGGTACCCATTCCAGATTTAAAAATGTTACTCCCTGACCTCGATTTTATATTTCTTTTTTTTTCTCAAGCACAATGATTCGGATCATTTTTTCTTTTTTCAAAACGAAACCAGGCAAAGATATTTCTCTTGGAGAGGAATTTGAAGAATGATTAAAAATCTTCGCTGTGAAGCTCTGTCGACAGTCCCAGGAACGGACCACCGCGGTGATTATCGTCGAATCGACGAGGAAAGGGATAGTTAGTTGGCCGGTGGCGCGGCCGAAGAAATTGCATCGCCCTTTAAAGGGAAGTTCGTGCCGCCGACGAAGCGATTTGCCTTATAAGCGACAGCACGTGAGCGCGGCTCAACGTGCCACCTTTTAAGCGCGAATCCCGTGTACCCTCTTCCAACGACACAAAAGTCGAGATTCTACACGCAAATTCTGATTACGTATGCGCGCGAAACTAACTGCCGACGCACGTACCCGGGATGGGCTTTCGCCTTTTCCCATGGCGCTTGTTAAGCCTTGCATCCATCCGATATTCTCACGGATGCAGAAGGAGAGGTTTGCAAAATACAGGGACTCGTCGCAACGACTGATACCACTCTATTCAAAATAGAGATATATTCCTAAACTTGAATTCTCGAAAATGAACAACACCTAAATTTTAACCTACCTAATAATCGTAACTCGTTCAATTCGTTCTCTCTGATGATATAAGCTAATATTCTCATCTTTGCTCGAGAATCAGACCGAATCTCGTCCTCCGGAAACAAGAAATCGAGCGTATCGATGCGAAATCGCGGAATCGATACTATTTACCCGTGAAAACCCGTGAAACGATCGTCATCCTCTTCTCGACGGATCGATTCACATCCGAAGAAACATTTTCCTCGTTTTCCTTGCAGGAGGAATCGCGGCAGTTTGAGAAAGAGACGGGGCGACGCGTTTTGCCCGACCCTTCTCGATACAACTGGATGAACGTGGGAGGGAGGGAAGGTGAAGGGTTACACGAACAACTGACGGTATATATAGGCTTCTTACTTGGCATCGGAGGAAAAAGAAGATCACGAGAGGCAAAGACGAAGCGTAGTAGAAGTAGAAGAAGAAGAAGAGGAGGAGGAGGAGAAGAGGAGAAGACGGAGGAGGAGGAAGAAGAAGAAGGAAAGGACGAGCAGGTAGGTGGATAGGTAGGTAGGTAGGTAGGTAGGTAGGTAGGTAGGTAGGCAAGCAAGCGGTCAAACAAGAGGAACTTAGAGGAAAGGAGGTATGGGAGGGAAAACGAAGGAGGGGATAGTTTGCTCTGGATTCCAAGCGTGACCCCGTGCTGACCTGGCGAGAACATCTCGAGCGCATCTTTCTTTCGCCCTCGCAAACACACGTACGCGCGCACCCACACCTGGACCAATCCCTCCCCTCCCCCTCCTCACACACGCGCGTACACACGGTGCTATAGGATACAAGCGAAGGATACACACGCGTACCGTATTTCTCTCTCCATTTGCCCTCTGCAATTATATACCCCCCTCCTTCCACCCCCTCAACGAGCGCTGGTACCACAGGCTATCTTATCTCACACGTTGTACGTAAGTACAGCTACGTAGGTACGTGGTTGGTTGGTTGCGAAGAAATACACGGACGTGAGTTACTCCGTGCAAATATGTGCTCGCTACGCAGCCCTCAGGTATATTCGTGTGTCCATCGTGAGCGGACGGAGAAGAACGAAAAGGTTGGCTCATTTCTTTCTTCTTCTTCTTCTTCTTCTTCTTCTCGTTTCTCCTCGATATCGAGTCGCGAAAGATACCACGGCTGTTTAATTGACCGTAATTTCTACAACGGATATTTTTAATCGAAGGAAGCGTGATACGGATCTGTAATATTTCGATGTCAATGCGACAGGCACGTATGTGCTGTATTTACGTAGCGTGAGTAATGTAAGCTGGATGGGAATGGGGTCTTGGAGGAATGAATAAACGTCTGATTTGCTCCGATTCTGGCCAGATATGAAACGAGAACGTGGGTATTCGTTGGATATCTTTTACGTTGATGAAAATTTCGTTTAGTTTTGAGAAATTTTGAATTACCGCGAGTTATTACTGTTTTGTAAGAGTAAATGTAAAATGGGATGGTGATTGTAGTAAAGTATACAGGAAACACGTACGATGATATAACGCTTTGAAGACGATTCTCGTTTGATTTATTTATGCCCTGTACAAGTAAGTATAAAGCGTAAGAATTCTTCCCGCTCATTCGTCACGAAGGGAATACGATCGCTGTTGAATGGTTGATATTCCATCAAATTCATCAATCAAGTGTAACACTGTTTTCAGAATCAATTTAATTATTACATCCATACGTTATTTCTTTATCGCCGTGTAAATAGCATCACCAATAGATAATAAACCAAGCAACTAAATGATTTTTCAAAATTATATTTCTATGATTTCATGAAATCGTAAATGATAAATTGGCAGTTTAAATAACATAATGTTTTTTCAGATATTCCCTCTTTCTCTCTCTGCCACGAGACAAGGATTCTTTTGTATTTTTATTTTTTACAACTGGCGATATTTTATAGGGCATCATAAATGTTACAACCGCCTACAGGTTAATTTATGATCTGTCCAATATATCGATACACGCCCTTGGCGATCATCGATAATCTACACATCAGTCGTAAAAAACGCGCGATACACGATATTCGAGTATAAGGACTTATGATGGGGGGAGGGGGGAGAGTAAGTCTCTAATTGACTGTAATTTGCGTGCGATGCCTGGAAGACTGTAAACAACCGAGCCAACTCGATGAACTTGGAGAAAAGCATACTACGAGACCCCGAGGTCGACAACCCCGCATAACGCCGAGGAATCGTAACCGCCGGTAGGCTAGGATAACCTCAACCCTGAATATCGCTCATCTCTAATTTTCCCTTCCTACTTCCTTTATCAACCGCACGAGCAAGAAAACTTACAATTAAGTATTTTAACTTGGTATTGCATCAACGTTTAAACGTTTGATGTACAACGTCGGAAGAAATCGAAGATCTGGTTTCGTTTATACGTAATTTTCTAACATGCGAAAAATTAAAAGGAGATTAATTTCCCTTGAATTGAATTAATTTTCGTACAGATGAATTCATACTCGCGTAAAAGAACACGTTATGTAACGTCAATCTTCGGATCGTTTCTCAAATCCATCCGAAAACTTGGAAAACTGGTGGAATAAAAGGAGACAATTTCGGGACAAAGTTCCGGCGGGAAGCCGATACCAATAATTCAACCGCGCGCGATCATTTCTCAACGTTTTCCCGGGCTCGGAGTGGAAGTGATAAGTCAACGACGAGGATTTTTAGAAGGAAAGCGGAGGGACAATAATCTATCGATCGAGAGGGAAATGGCGGCCGGCCATTTGTTAGGAGGCAGGAAGGCGAGGAAAAACGTAAAGACGAGACGGTTACCTCGAGACTCCTTAAAGAGAGGGTCTATTAATGTCGGCCGCATTTTTCTTCCCGCCTAATCACAGGGTTGTTCTCTGCGTCCGCCTCTCTTCCCACCGAGTTTTTCCACCGGCTTCCGCCACTTTGTGAGAGTCGAACAATTTCCGGACGCGACTTCCTCCGACTTTTTTCACCTACGACCCGGCCGACACTAGCATCGGCTGTGGCGCCACCGTCGTTTTTCTACACCGCTGCGTTTCGTCTACGAACCACCGCTTTTAAACATGCTCGTGCCAATTAGAGTTTAGCTTAGCTGCTCGAGATGGATCTTTGTGAGTGAAACTGTTCAAAAATGCGAGATATTATAATGCGTTCTGATTAATAAATGGGGACGGGTGAATGTATGTTAAATCTATCTTTTGTTATGCATAAAAGTAATGGAATCTGGAAAGATATACGTCTTGTTTCATTTTTTTAAAGCATGTTTTACCGATAATTAATATCATTTTTAAAATTATGTTTATGTAATAATAATTCACGATCATCAAACACGTGTATCGCGTACAAGTAATAACGATCGAAGCGATAATATCTAGTACACCGGATATCTTTTGCATAATAATGCACCTGCTCTTCGTGAACACGGCTGTTCGTACATTTTTGACTCGACGCGACACGTAGGTAAGTCCGATTCACTTTTCCACGTCTATTTCTTATTTTAATAAAATTTTAATGAATGAGTCGTCACGAAGATATCCTATCTTCTAATCTGTCGATTCCAAATTGAGATCACGGATCACTGTTGGTTTATTAATGTGAGAGGGAAATACGTTGAATAAAATAAATGATTTCCATAAATATAATCGATGCTCGAATTAAGATATTGAATTGTCGTGGTAATTTGTGAATATATGAACGGAATAGCATAAAATAATCACGAATGATACTTATTTTAGAAACTGTGTGATTCCTTTAACATTTGAGCGATGGAATTTCGCGGAAGACACATCGTTTGATTGATCAATTTTGAGATCGGCAAAGATCGATAAAAGCTAATATATATATATATTCTGACCTCGCAATAATTTGAATTATGCTGACAAATTATCATGATAATTCAGATACATAATTTTTATCTCTGTATATCATGTACATATAAAAGAAAATTGCGTATCTGAATTATCATTCAACAAGTTATATGATTAACCGTTAATGAAGATAAATGTCATTAAAACTTTAATCGAAAACTTAATTTGTTCATTTGTGTTACCAATGAAAGAAAATGATCCGACAAATATCTAAAATTTCCATCTATTTCTTACTTTCAACTTCATTGAATCCAATAATGATACTATTTCGAAATCACATGAACGATAATCCTCGTTGATTTTCTTTACGAGACAATTCCCGCTAACTCCTGTGTGTTAAATATTCACCAGGAATCGGGGACGAATCTAGTAGTACAATGAATCCAAAATTCTTGCGAGGCATTTAATCGATTCATCAACAAGAGAACGAATCAATCGAAAGATATCTCGTTCCGAGGATACTAATAAAATCAACGTCGCTCATCGTTACCCTCTTTCCAAACATAACCGTACATTTCCTCCTGGAGCGCCGTCCTCCAAAAGTGTTCTCCGCCTTCCGGTGAATCTCTCCGCGTCACAGTTCCTTATTGACGTTAATTAACTCGTGCGCGACTGTATCGTTACAATCGTGGCACGCGTTTCCACGCGGTCGACCCCCGAAGTCGGTTAAAGTCAACCGAAATCTCGTCACGCGACAAAGCAGCTGATCTACTCGAACCGCCCTCGCTCCGAAAATTGGTTACGATGGTCCAAGACAATGAAACATTAAACTTTAGCTTTCTCATCAAGAAATATATTTATACGTGCATTTACTTCGCTCTTAAAAGTAATTGATCGTAACTTGAAATATTTTTTCTTTCGCATTTAAATTAATACACCGTTAAAACGTTCCATTTACGCGACAAAGCGTAGAAAAATTTATTTTCGCCAAAAAATAAAAGAAAATTAATCTCAAGCTTTGCCTCTAATAAAATACACCATTGTCCGGACATTTTTGGAAGCAACTGTACCGTGCATACGTACTTTTGCCCTTTCTGGACGAGGTGGTTTTCTGTCTGCGATGGAAAGGACACACACAGGCGCGCACACACGAGTCAGGGAGGAATCTAAAACGACGGATGCGCGCGATCGGATCCAGATGCAGGAGAGCGGAGGCACGTCTAGCTGAAGTCTGGACATTTTCAGAGTCTGGTGGTATATAGGCGGAGGGTCGGGCCGGGGATGGGATGGATAGAGTTAACGAGCCAGCCGCCATAAAGTCTAATGCATTTGTTGTCGTTGACGATGCACGAGAGCCAATGTTGGTCGTCCGCGACTACGACGCCCGTAGCAAGGCCGTGGAATTTACGCAGCGCTCGTAAAACCCCGGGACGGATTGACACGTCGACGGTAGTAAACGTTGCCGCTTGCTACCCGCCAACAATGCAAAGTGCTGCATTACCGACTGCATCGGGCTGAGAGACGTCGACTCGTAACTCCGCTCCGTCAGTGGTTTGCGCTCGTCGACAAATCCACGTGTCCGCCCCATTCTAACCCGAGCGCGCCACTTCAACCTCTCCTCCCCTCCCGGCCACGCGGACCGTTGCGTCTTGTCTACCTTATCGCTGTCCCCTTTTGTTCGCCGTTTTAACCCCCTCCTCTCCAACAACGCCACGTTCAATCTTATTCCAGAAACGGACCCGGCCACCTATCTTATCTCCACCATGGAAATGTTGCTTAACGAATCGCCGTTCATCGCCTTTCTTTTTTCCTTTTTACTCTTTTTCTCCAGTTTATAGGAGTTTATGGGATTTCGAGGGGATTCGTGAGAAGTTTTCGTACGGGATTTTGTTGTCTCTTCAGCGGAAGCGAATTCGAGCGAACTTATTCGAACTTATTCAAATCTTGTTTATTAATATAGAGGTTAATTTTTTTCTCGTTTAATCAGGAATGATATCCGTAGTGCGATATGTTATATATGGTGAGAATTAATGCTAAGTGAATCGAAGCAAATGAATTCTGCTCCTATTTGTGGGATGCACGCCATTCGAATTCAATCTTCCGTTCATTCTATATCTAGAATTCTCCGCACGACGTATAATCCCTTTAATATCTTAAGAACTCTCTTAAAAGCGAAGAGAAGAAAAAAACGAAAAGAAATCTATGCACAAAATATATTACAAAATTTTCATCGTTCAACGAGAACCAAAAAAAAAAAAACTCGTCATCCGTATTACAATTACAATAACACCTTACCAATCGTGGCCAATCCGGAGCGAAGATTTCGAAGAGGACGATTTAACGGGGCGCATAATCGAACGGACCCTTAACCAGGTATTCCATCCCGTTGTCAACCGAATGGTAACGTCGAAACGACTCTCGGGCACTGCGTGTGCATATTACGTGTGCGTGTCACTGCATCAGACGAAACGTGCATACGTCTGTTCTCGCGTGTGCGATCGTGAATACGCGGCGTTGCGTGCGTGCATAAATTCGTTCCAGCTTGGTGTGCTGGTGGGACCCGGGGAGGAGGGGGTGTGTGGGTGGGATTCTTGGCCGCGTGTGCGTGTGTCGGTGTGTGCGTGTATCGAAGTCGGAGTTAGGGGCAACGGAAAAGGGAGTAGGGGGACAATAACAGAGCCGCGTTTTCGGGCAACGACCCGTCGCCATCCCTTCAACCTCCACCCCCTTCCGTGTTCCAAACCAACCGGCAATCCACCCTTTTGCTTCATCTCCTTCTCTTCTTCGCTTCTTCCTCCTCACGCTTCACTTGTCGAGGCATTACGGCCGCCTCTCGCCAAACGGACAAAGACGTAAATTAACGAATTCTTAGCCGAGAAGACGAGCCCGTTGGATTAAGAAAGGATCTTACAAAGGAGGCACAGCCGCGTGATTATTAATTTCGCTTCGAACTCTTTTTCTCTCTTTTTGGAAATACCCTCTCTTCTGCACTCATCGATGCATCGAAGATAATTGCACGATATTTTGTCTTTTTTTTTTCTTTTCTTTTTTTAAAGGGAGATTATTTTCGACGAAGAGAATTTTTAGGGGTAGGATTGGTCGTTGGAACGATAAGCGAATCTTGTCTCGTTTTTGAGAATGAAAAATTGGTTTCGATTGTTCGCTAACGCAATTCGTAATCATAATTTAAAAAAGGAGACATTTTATGTATAATTATATATAATTTTTATCTGAAATTATAGATTGTAAATTATAAAAGTGAAGGAAAATAAATGTATAAAGTAGTCAAAGATCTTTCAAAGTATATATAATGAAATATTCATTAAGTTTGAGCAGATATTTTTTTGAGATATGAGCGAATAATTTTTTTTTTTTATTAAAGTCTATTGAGATAAGCTAGGATATATTTATTGCGTTGAATTAAAATATTTTTGAAATTATATTAAAAGGAAAATTTGTAAATTAATTTGTATTTTCCAACAAAATTATGTCGAAGGCGTTGCGAACAAAGCGAAACAAGAAGATTATCAGGCTGACTTCCAACAGTTTTTTTTTCCATAAAACGACAAGATATTTGACGTTTTCGAGATTACTTTGTGTGTTACGTGTGGATAAATGAATGCATTGGCAAAAATCTGCGTGACTGGTACAAAATCGGCAGTTACATACGGTGATTTATTAAGGCGCAACCCCCTGATGAACATCAAAGCATTAATGCCAAAACCATTATTTCGCGCATGCCGCTTTTAAAAATATAGTGTGAAAGGGATTTGCATGCGCCTCGTGTAGAATCTGATAGCGACACCTTGTGCACTAATAAAAGATCCGGGGACAGATATAAAGCGAAAGAATTCCGCGAAGGTCTAAACATTCAGGGAAATATTCCGTCGTAAGCATGACAGAACGAAAATTAACCGAGAAGATCAAGAATATTCCTTGAGTGAAAAAAAAGAAAACAATTTTTTGAGAAATCCAAAAAAATTTACGAACGATAAACTCGACCACGATCCAAATTTATCTCTTTCCATCCAAAATTGGAACGAAAACTCTTGGAGAAGTTCTCGATCCGTCAAGCTCAAAAGACTTCAAAAGATTTTTCTTTCTCGAGCCTCGATCATCAACGTCTCGGCGTTATTAGAATCAAACGTGATAAAGAAAAAAACGATAATCCCAAGGAGGGATGACGACAATAACGAGAAGACACGAAAGACATGGTCGGCGAGGAGAATTTCCGAGGGGCCAATTATCCTCTTTTCCCGGGGCAAAGTTTTACGCTCGATCCCCGAATATTATCGTTCCCTGTTCGAGCCCTACGTCTGACAGGGCCGGTGTGAACGAACTCCGGTTCGGGGGTTTGTCCCTCCCTCCCTGTTGAAACCCTCGCCGCAACCTCCTCCTCCTCCTCCTCCCCTCCCCCGGCTCCTGGGTAGTAAAGTTGGCCAGCCAGACGGATATTCGGCGTCGTGCGTGCACCGTGTCCCCAAGGAGGGGTTGACAGGCGGAAGGAGAGAAAGCCGTGGGGCCTGGCCGAGGATGAGCCGCGTTTGTCGACAGAATTCGACCTCTTGCGACAGCCTGACAAAGGCTCCGGCACTCTGGATTAATTATTGTAATTATATCATCTCTCTCTTCCGCTAACCCCCGCCCTCCCCTCCCCCGTGCGCCACGCTACCGAAACGATACGGACAGTAATTGACCAGAGACTCTGCACTGCGATCCTCTCGAGACGGTGGAAAATAATATCGACAAGCGCGTTCGACGGTTCGACACGATTTGACGCGACTCTTGTATATATCCACATATATATATCGCGTATAATCGTTTGTTTTCTTGTGCGTATTAAAGGCGCGACGAAAGGTTAACTGGTGTATATATATATAAATATATGTATGTTTATATACATATTTCGACGACTTTCGATTGTATACATTGAAATAACGTATAACGTATAGAATTATTGTTTGTTTTACTTCGTATATATATATTTCGACGACTTCTGATTATATACATCGAGCCACCGCATAGAACAATTGTTTATTTTATTTCGTATATATATAGAAATCTTGTAATATAAAAAATGAGTCGTAAAGATGTGCACGAAGACAATTTGATTTGCCTTGAAAAATTATTGATCGTTCGCTTTCGAGGATACGAAGGAAAATGTGAGATATATATATATATAAGGGATAATAATTCGAGCGAAAGGGTAGACTTGCTCGATCCTCGATTCCCGACACTTGCCGAGGACTTACGATTCGGGGACTGAATTCTGGACACGCTCGAGCGGCCATAGTGGACGAACGATAAAAAGCGAGAAACGTGGCGCGTTTTATTTCTCGGCTTGCGCAACCGTATATAACCACACTCTGTGTGTTGTATACGTGTTGCGTCCGTTTCCCGGAGCTTCGCGAAAGCTCCAAGAAAATTCCGTTTACGGACAACGTGCCGCGCGAGCAAAGTTGAGGGTTTGCTTGGCGGCCGCGTGGTATCCATGGTGCGTGCGCGAAACCCTCGGGATCGAGCTAACCCACCGGTTTTTCCCTGTGAAGGAAGGGCAGAAAGAGAGGAGGGAGAACACAGAACGAGAGACGGACCGAGATTCGGACCTCGTAAAAGCCGGGCATAAAAGTCGGCGAGGAGGGATATAAACAAATGCGGTGTCCCGAGGAAAATTGAAAACATTTTCGGTTTGTGCAAAGTTTGCGGCCAAGTTGCGAGGGAACGAGAGGAAGTGTCGGAAAGTATTGGTGGATAGTTTGCGCTTGACTTGTGTATGTGTGCGCGCGTCAAAGGTTATTCGTATGGAAAGGAAAAGAAGGCGTCCGTTCGTTTATAATTAAATCTGTTTTACGCGCTCGATATACCGTTTAAATGATAAATATTGTTTGCAGGATAATACAGTCGGTATGAAATATCGCCGGTAATGCAAACCGAGAGGAAAAAACTCGCGAAATGGAATCGGTGGCCGTTTGTCATATATGCATAGGTGCGCATGTAAGAAGTCGTAGCGAGTGGGTAACCGCGATATAAAGAACGGGTGAATAGGGAACGAGGAATCCGATAAAAATCAAAAGCGGTTGAAAACTCGTTTCAAACTGCGACACTCCCCGCGTCTTGGAAACAATTAATGCCATTAACCGTTTCCCGAGAAAATATGATTACTTGGGTAATTGTAACGATCAAAATAATCTACGTTGAGTAAAGAAGAAGAATTATATTTTTCCCCGCCTCGTATTAAAGATACACTCACACACGCGTGGATAAAATCGTCAAGTAAATTTTTCTTCGAAGAAACAATTTTATTATAAAAATCGCTTATCACAGATTACATCGCTCATTCTCTCAACACCTCCTCCACACCGAGATTCCTTCTTACCTTACACCCCGATCTCCAAACGTTCCCCCTAAATGCAAACCACGATCGAAACCACGGACTGGTTCCGCGGCGTGAATCAATAACTAAGCGACTTATTCGAGCGATCGGCTCGAAATAAATCGGCGCTGACCACCGCCGAAAAGGAGGAGGAGGTGAGGGAGGGGTGAAAGCGGGCGATAAGTCGCGAGCAGTGTACGGAAGCGTGGAGGAGAAGGAGGATGGGGACGCACCGCGGCGTGTGTGCGTGAAAGGTTGGCCGGATGGGTGACCACCGCCACCCCCCGCGGGTAGGAAGGAGGCAAAGGTAGTAGAAGTGGGCAGAGGTTTGGATAGGACGTGGAAAAGGAAGAGGATGAGGAGGAGGAGGAGGAGGCGGAGGAGGAGGACAGGGAATTGGCAGGGTCGTCTGGATGAGAGGGATGGAGGGTAGGAGGGTGGGTGGGAGAGCGGGTTGCGTCTGGTAGCGCGACTTGACCCCGGTTGACCCGAGACTCCTCTTTCCTCCTCCTCCACCTCCTCTTCTTCCTCCACCATCCTACCCTCCCACCCCTCCCGCGATTCCCTCTAGCTTCACCCACCCCTCGCCTCCCTCCCTTCGCGTCTTGCCATCCCTTCGCTGCCATGGGTAATTATTGATGTGTCCGCCGCCGTCGCTGCCACCACCACCACCACTACCACCACCACCACCACTACCACCATCGAGACTACACGCTCTTCAGGATAGTGCCACCGGGGGTGGGAGGGCGAAGAGTAGGGCGAGGCTAAGTGCGTGTACGCATCCGGCCTGAATGGATGTGTACGCACCAACACCCTCGTGCGAGCATGAGAAACACGCCAAGTTCAGGTATTTCCTGCCGGTACGACTCTCTCTCTCTCTCTCTCTCTTTCTCTCCCTCTCTCGCCTATACGTATCCAAGTATACACGCGTAGATATACTTACGTACGTCTGCCTCTCGGGATAGAGATACGGCGCAAGCAGCCCTCGATACCTTTCGCGTTTCTAACTTTTTTCTCCGTCTTACCATTCTATGGGACTACGTCACTCGCGAATGATGATTAAATTTTACCATGCGGTTAATTGGTTCGTTCGAGGAAAGTTTATGTCGTATCTAAATATTAAAGTTATGCTACGATACGAAATAAATTACAAGTTAATTGGTTGATTATTGATCGTAGGTAGAAGGATAGTTTCGATTCGGGTAACGATAACGTCAGATTTGTTCCCCGACGGGCAATATTGCATTGTGCAGTAGCGCAAATCATTTGCGTAATTACGTGTCGCGTACAAAGTTTAAAACCGCCTGTTTTCCCAAGTTCATCCGCGTAGATTCCTTTGAAGAAAAAAAGGAAAAGAAAAAAGGAAGGAAAAAAAAAAACGAAAATAAAAAAAAAACGAGAGAAGGAATTAAAAGACCGCTTTGATGTTACACATAATTTTTTCTTGTTTCTTTTTGACGTTGCTCGTTAACAATACCTGGTACGGTTGGCCAGGAAAGTGGAAAGAGAGGTCTAGACTCGAGGCTAGACGTGGTGCGTGTACGCAATGATATGCACTCACCGTAAATGATTGCATGCACTTTAATACCTTTAAAGATAATGTACGCTGTTCAACCATTTATTCACAACCCCCGTTGTTCCTATCTTGTACTCGACATTCGCCGATAAGATTCTGATAAATCTATTTAAATGTAAACAACAACGCGTTATAACTTATTATTGCTCATTAACTGCTCGAAACGAAAAATTTCTGCCGCGTGTTAACCACAGGGATATTTCCACCACAAAATGTTCGTTTAAAATCCAGAAATTACACGTGTAGTTGATCGCTTCATTTCTAGTCCATGTTAACTCTTAACCGCCACTTCTTCCACGCTCTTGCTCCCCTGAAACGTGTATAGTTGTCACATCTCGAAAAAAAGCCGAAATGTGAAAACTTTCAAATTCTCGCTCGTTTGTCACTCGTGATACGCGATATTTATATACGCACATCCTCGATTGATATATTTATTTATTTAACCGCGAACTAAAATTTTCCTAATTCAAATTATCTACACCAATTAAATCACGTAAATATGCACAATTGCGTAAAAGATTAAAATTACGAAATCGACGTCAAACGAACGAGCTTATGATCAAAGTATTGCGAATATAGGAAGCGGTATGCCTTCTTTGCCATCCTTATGAATGATTATCGTGACCGTTGTTCGGCAACGGAAGAGGAGAATACACGGCTCGCATCCGCGTGACGACGTGTCGGCCTTCGTGCTTGAAAAGCAGGGTGTAGGCACGTAGTTATCGATCAAGTTAAGTCGACAAAATGGGTAGCCTCGTTAAGGAACTTCGTTACACCCCTTCCTCCTAGCGCCACTTGCTCTCCTTCCCTCACGCTCTATAGTCAAAGTAGCTTTCAAACTCGCAACTTTCCACTCTGCAGTAAGTAGTGTATATCAGTCAAGTAGCAAGGTTATTAGGCGTTGTAATCGGCTGTTACGTTGCAAAAGCTTTCTCCATCCCGTTCATCCCTTACTTTTATCAACGTAATTTCGGCCAATCTCTTACGGTTTAACTGTCCTCGCGAGATTTTTCACCTTTCGTTCGTGCTCTCTTCCGTGTTTTATACACTCATTTGCAAGTACGTACCATCCTCTAATTTATCAATTTATCGTCCACAATTAATCCGTCCATTCTTCGTTCCATTTGCAAAATCGTAAATGATCAGGAGAGGGAGAAATTATGAAAATTCATACACCCTCCGAAGATCTCGAATCCCACGTGTTTTTTTCATAAATTTGGAAAAGTATTACACCCCTGTGCAAACGCGCTTCCGCCTATTGTGTGCCGCCCCTCCCTCACTCCCCGCTCAGATATGGCACAACCCGTGCCTCCTCGCTCGTAAGACGGTGTTTTAAACGGCATTAATGTTGCAAACTTTCTTATTCCCTCTCTCTCTCTCGCGTGGAAATCTCCGGCACACGTCGTCGATTTGTCTCAATTCCACGCTCCCCCACCTCCTCCCACCGTATTCCCGGCAACTACACTCCTGTGTAAACTTTCCTTACCCCCTTCATCCATCCCATCCACCTCGCCAACTCTCCCCTTCGCGGTGCGTTGAAACGCACTCTTAAAGAAAAGAAAAAAAAAAGAGGGTTACGTTACGAGCGCGCCTAGCGCTCATCGAGGAGAGGAAAGCGTGAGGAGGGAGAGGGAGGAGGGGGAAGGGGAGAGAGTCGGACACGCGTCCATTCATCCCCGTGAATGCCACGTTTACATGCATAATGCCGGCGACCGTGGTAATGCGTTTACCACGTCAGCCGTGGAAGAATTATGCTACTGTTTAAAAAGAGCAGTTTCCCAGTGGTACACGTTGAACGGGAGCGAGGGAAAAGAAACGAAACGACATACTGGTTGAGGAAAAGGACAGAGATGGGGAGACGAGGAGAGTGAAAGGAGGAGGGAGGGAGGAAGAGAGAGAAAGAGAGAGAGAGAGAGAAGGGGTGTACGAGGGGTGTACGGTTGAAGATGGGGGTAGAGCGTAGGTGGTTGGGAAAAGGGAAGAGGGGAAGAGAGAAGAGCGTTAAATACCCACAGCTCGACGCGACCCACTGGCACACTGTTTCCATGCAAATTCTGTTTACTCTCTCTCCCCCTCCCTCTCCCTCCACCACGTCTGCCTCCTCCTCTTCCTCTTTCACCCGCAACCCTCCTCCCTCCTCGTGAAAGCGGAGCGACGCACGTGTGCATATCCGGTTTTCACCGTGCACACACGTCCCTTCCCCGAACTCCGCGGTTGATCCACATTATCCCTCATTTCGTGTCGATTCCATCACCTTCAGCCTCCACTCCATCGGCCTTACCAAAACAAACTTTGTATGAACGCCCGTTAATGATCCGCCGTGATGCAACCCGCTGATGCATCTGCAACACAATTTTTGCTAACAAGCTGTCGCGCTCCCTTTGTTCCTTTTTTTTGCATTTTTCTTTTTCTTTTCTTCTTCTTTTTTTTTTTTTTTAGTTCGTTTCGTTTCGAAAAAGTTTATTATCCAGGAATACTTTATTCCCTCTCGCCTCGAGCGTTTGCGATAGGTTTACTCGGCCAGTTCATTTGTCGATCAACGGAAAATACGTTATTGGTTTCGATGAACTTGAAGATTCTTAACGGGATTATCCGATGATCAAAAATATATTTGGAACAATCGTTGAAAGAATTTCATATTTTCAACAACTTTAATCGTTTTAAAATGCTACGAGACGATAGTTAAAGTATCCATAAATTTTTCTCGTTACATCTTTCCTTCTCCAAAAGAAAAAACTGCCCTTTCCTCTGCGCCTCGCCTCTCGAACGTCCCAATGTACGTCCCTCGACGTACGATTCGGATCATACGCACGGAATCTCGTCCATCCGAATACGTATACGTCGATCGTTTTTAACACACTCCCCCCGTGTGTTTCGTAACGTTTAAAACACAAGCGTGCAATTTTCTCGCGTGGTCGATGCAGCCCACTCGTAACGTCTTTCGTGCCGACCGCGCGTCGTCGTATCGTCGACTCGAAGAGAAAGAGGCGGCTGCGGGGGAGAGGCGGAAAAGGGCTGAAATGGCATGGTTGGGACGGGGGTTATGGGGGCGGGGGAGGGGGTGGCGGTACGAGACGGCGGGCCACGTTAGGTACCGTTTCGGCAGGGTTGCGTGAGAGCCGACGAGGCCTCTGCGTGCGTCGCTCCGACGCGAGGTGGTTGAACCCCCGCAAAAAGCTGGAAGCTCAAAGCTGCTCGGCGGTGAGGCCGACGATGGTAGTAGGACGGTAGCGGGAAGAAGAGAGGTTGGAAAAGGCCGTGAGAGGGTGGCGGCGAAGGAGACGAAGGAGAAGAGGGAAGAGGAAGGCTTTCCATCTTTCTTTCTCTTTTCTCCCCTCGCTCCTCGCGATTTCCTCCTCCTCCTCCTCTCCTTCCAAACCCGTCTTTCTCTTTTTCCCTTCCTCCTCTTTCCGTCCTTCTTTCTCTATTCCAATATCTACTACTAGCGTGGTGGTGGTGGTGGTGGTGATAGTGGTGGTGGCGGGTCATAGAAGTGGCTAGGATCTAACCTCATGGGACGGAGGATGAGGGTTTTGTGCGGTGCTTTCTACGCACACACACGCCCACGCACACTGCGTCGCCGAGCGTACATACGTACGCAGTGGTGTAACAAGCTCGCGAATTTTCGGGTGTCTTTTCACTTTCAGCCAGATGGATTCTCGAGGTGGTTGGGACGGGATTTTTGGAAGGCGAGTTTGAATTTTTCTTATCTGATTGTAAGTAAGACGAGGTGATTGGAATAGAATTTTTCTGATAAGAATGGATGTAGAAAATATATTACATTAAAATTAACGATAATAATTTCTGTAGCAAAAATCTTGCTTTGTCGAAGTTGTATTATCGGGGGAAATAAAGGAGAATCATTTCTCACGATTAGTTGCAAAGAGAAGGTATATTAAAAAAAATTACAGTTACTAAATTTCATTATACGCTTCTCGATCGTTCTGTATCAATAAGACATTTTCAAACAGACTGGTTGGGCGATAGTCTCCAATTCGCTGTCCAAACACCGAGCGATCGGGTCAGACGTTATCCAACTCTCTCGGAAATCAAGATACCGAACGTATCGAACGGTCAAAACTGTCCCTGGTTACGTCACTGCATGCAAGAAACACGGACGACCATTGTTGGCCGTGTGTATGTGCGGAGAGATGTGTGTAGAGGGAAAGGCTACGCTTTTCGCCTCGCTCCTTTCGCCTCGGTGTCCTTATGAAAAGGACATCTTTATATCCGTCGATAGGGGCGAAGCCCTCTCTCTGTTCTAGCGTGAAGAACGGGCATCGTTCGAGAAGGAGCAAGATGGAACGAAGGAAGGAAGGAAGGAAGGAAGAAAAAGAAAAGGAAAGAAAAAAAGAAGAAATTACGGCGAAGGGGAAGTCGGCGAACCCGGTTCGTCGTTCTCATTATCGTCTCGACTTCGATTGTTCCGGCTCGGCGAGTACAGGTGCAACCAGGTACACGCTCTATTCCGCTTCCGTTCGATTCCTCGAGATCCACAGCGAGGAAGAAAGTACTCGCACACAAACGCGTAATAGTATTCGTAATAGTATTCGTCGGACCATTCGCCTATTCGAGTGCACACACTCGTGTAGTCGACGGGTCTGGTTCCATCCGTGGAAAGAAAGGAGGGGGAGGAAGAGGAGGAGGAGAAAGAGCCGCCAAGGTATGTCGGTCGATCTTTGATTATGTCCGACAGAGAATCCGTGATATTAAAGACAATTATGGTCTCTACAGGGGTAATCTATATTTCTCTCTCTCTCCCCGCCCTGCCCTACCCACCTTCGCCTTCCTCGCCTCGTCCAGTTCTTTTGTAACCTGTGGAAGAGCAGGCAGGCCGCCAACGCGCCAGTCCCCTCGAAACAACGAACAGGCCGATGCTAGCCCTTTCCACGGCTCTTTAACTACCTACCATTCACCGCACTAACTCGTCCGCGATGCTATATTAGCATCGTGCGGGCATAAGGTATGAAAAGATGATCGTTGCGCTGGTAAACTACACGTGACGCTTTTTTAGAACGAGGCCACGAGAGAGTTCTCGTTCTACCACTTACTTACAACCTAGAGCTATTTCACGCATTAATGGTATCTTCGGTGTAAACGCGGGGAAACAACCGTTTCTGGGAAATTATTATATTAAAACCTTTGATAATAAAGAGAGGAGGCGAAAAGAATGATCCCGTGGCTGTCACTTTGCGTTTCTTTTTTACTTTTTCTTTCACAAGTTCTCTTTCGAATAGTTAAACATTCTTTTCGAAATACCGAGTTATCGACGAATTATTATGACTTCGTAGATAATTATTTCAAAACGGAATACTCGAGCATCGATCAACACCGTTCTTAATCTCTCAGATTACTCAACGAAGCGTGCAAATACAACGAGAAACGAACTTTTTAGGACAACTCGACCCGACGTGGGCAGAAAGTTTGGAAAAGAGTGTCCCTTTTAAAACGAGCTATATCGAGCATTCAACGGACGGTCTGCGGAGCGAGCGGCTTCAAGATCAAAATTATGCATAGCACGGTCGTAGACAGTCCACACCCACGTTTAGGTCGCTACGTTTCCATCTGCCACTTCAAGGTTGAAACTTCTTCCGCGTGTGAATAAATGAACACCGTTCTGGACACGACGTTACCGAAACGACACCGCCATGACTTTCATATTTATAAATTTTAAGCGCGCCCCCGTACATTATGCATAACGTGTACGTACGTGCGGTACGTGGATGTTGACCTACAGTTCGGTAAGGAGGTAAAAAAAAAAAAAAATACGCGAGCAAAACTGCGTTACGAATGTATAACCAAATTTTCGTATAGCTTTTTCAGCAAAAAAAAAACGTGTTTCCGGTATTTTGAAGCGGGAACCATGCCAGATCTGAATAAGTGAGATACGGAACCGTGATCGCGACCGACTAACGTTATACTGGACACGCCGTGTTCTCGAAATGTACACGTACTATATACGTATTTAATACGCGAAAACGGGATCAATTTTTTAAGCCAACGCGAGGAAAGTGGTTTACGAGAGAGAGAAGGAGGGAGGGGGAGGGGAGCCGAAAAGAAAAGCGGCGTTGAGAGCGTTGCGTTCGTATACAGTACGAGGCAAAAGTTTTCTTTTCTCGAAAGATCAATTTAAATTTTACGTTATTATCGATGATTATTTATTTTCTCTGCTCCTTTGAAATCTCGTTGATTCGCCACGTTCTGATTTTACGCTTATTATCGTAGGATTATTATAAAGAAATCTACGAGCGAGAAAAATTTATGAATCAAAAATCTACGATTAACAAGCGAAGTATATATATATATATTTTCTAGAAAGTTACGTTCAATCGACATCTCGAGATCGATACAAGTACAGGTGGTTTAAGATTTTTGCGCAACACTGTATGCACAATGTATGTGCGCTCACGTATCTCGTTCCTTGGTCACAGCAAAAGGAAACTTCCGCCTGCCGTTTCGTCGTTGGTGGTTTCTCCCACACGTGAATAAGTCAACAGCATGGATACACAACTGCGTGTCCAGCGTATTGTTGTGTACGCAGAAACGTGTGTGCACCAACGAGGATATAGATGATACGTTGCGCGCGCGTGTGTGTATGCGAGAGAGAGAGCCAACTGAAACCGAGTCTAGGCTCATTAATAATGGAGACAATTCTATTACAATGCGAAAAAGGGGAGAAGGGGTGGCTGGTAACGGCGCACGCTACCCTCCGATGTCGTCTACCGTGTGCGTGGCTGCGTGAATATCTAAATACGTGTGCGAATGTGCGCACCCGGATGCATCGTCCACAGAGGACTGTGACCGTTCGAATAAAATTGATCGGCTGCATTAAGAAATTGAATTCGGTTATTTTTGAGAATTTTTTGGATCGATTGCTAATCGCGCGTAACGATTCTTTTATAGTAAAGATCAAAATTATTCAACGTTCACTCAGCTGTGCGGTTACTTTTTATCGAATAATCTTCGGTTAATTAATTCCCTCCAAATTAAATAGTTAAATCTCTCTTGGACCGTATCTATAAATCAACTGATACGAGGTAAGAAATTTTTTAACGATATTAGAGCGAAATGAATAATTCCCGTACTTATAAATGGAACGAGCGTTCTCTTATTATAATGAATAATATAACGTATAAAACAGGGATAAATTAAATTATTCTCATACCCATCGATAAATTCATTACACAAATAATCCAACTAAAATTTAATTCTAATAATAACACTCTGAAAACTCCAATAACATCGTATAATGTGAACGAATCAAAAATCGTAAGAAGTATGTAAGGCCGCTCGTTCGAATATAAAACTCGAGTATAAGCAACAAGGCAGCGTCTTTATTAATAAAACCGAATCGAATACCCCGCTAATTATCCACTTCGCCTCGAAAAAAAAGAAAAGTTGCTTACTCATTACCCTATTAAAATTAATCGTCTATCATTAGCCTATCGTTTCAATGTCTAAACCGACATGCTTTCTCACGCATTCATTCCGTGACTCCGTTGTTTCTTTCGAATTTTCAAAAAAAAAAAGAAAGAAAAAGCGGGCGTGCACACGCGAAAGAAAGCGAAAAGAAAAGAAAGGAAAAGAAAATCGCGCCACAATTATGAAGATTGAGGGAATCGATTGGAATCGGTAAACTGTGCGAAAAGAAGAGCTGTGCGTATACGCAATCACGGTGAGGTGTATACGCCTATTTACAAAGGGGCCTGAAGGGGTTACGGAAGATTAGAGAGAGAGAGGGAGGGAGAGTTGGGCCCGGTCAAGACGAGATAATTGCGTAATACCGCCAATTTGAAGAAACCTTTTTGTTCGATCGTTGGAACGAACGTTCTGTGTGTACGTATAAATCGTGCGGGAGCCATCATCTTCTACGTAAAGCGGCTACGTAAAGCACTTGTACGCGCCGCGTTCATAAGATAATTGCGTAATCTACTCGTGCGCCACGATCAACCCCCGTGGACGTTCCTCCACCTCTTCGCCTCTTCGATTCCCTGTTTCTTGTATAAGCATCGTATCGTTCGTGGATACGTGTTTATATATATATATACATACATCGGTTAGCCGGTAGAAATACACGCAGGATCACGTTCCAGGGAATGGAAAGCAAGACCTGCCCTCTCTTCATCGTGCATAGACGGGCCGCGATTGTGCATTCTATGGGTGGATAGAGGGTTCAAGAATACCGCGCTCCTAAAACGAGCAGGAATATTTACGGGAAACGCGAGAACGATTTACCGCTGGTGAACTCGAGAAATTCGATACAGACTGTTCTCGATAGAGACATTATTGTTGGGGATAAAGGGGTGAATGATGGATCCTTAATTTGTCGAAAATTTGTAATCGAAAAGATATTAGAGAAACGAATTGATTTAAATAATTTCTTTTTCTTTTTTTTTTTAGGTTTGTTCTCTCAACTAACTCTCGACTAAAAATAATACGAAAAAAGATTAAAAAAGATGACTGAAATTCGTTGATTACTCTTTAATTCGCCATTATTCTTGTCGAGATTTCGATACGTTGAAATACGTTCCGTGAAATGATCATCGAAAATTGATTACCATTTTCTAATGGAAACTTAAGGATCGGCGTAAAGAAAAATCGAAGGATCGCTCAACACGTTTCGAGGCCGTCGGGTAAAGAAACTGCATGTTGCACGTCGGCGAGAACCGCATAAAGAAATCGATTGGTTGCGCTCCTCGTGATCGGCCGATCCGCTCAAGTGCGTTCGAGTGTTTCGACACGCGTATCTCGTGCGTTTCTCGGCCTGCTTGTCGAATCACGAGAAATTGAAAAAAAAAACCAAGAGTGGAATCCTCCATCCTCGGCCTGGTAAATCGTCTCGTGGATTCGTTCGCCCGCCTCTCGACGAGAGGGGTCGAAATCACGCAGGTAAGCGTTCGATGATCGAACTCGAAGAGATCGAAAAGAAAAGATCGAAAGGCTGCGAGGCGGTGGCACGTGTTATCGGTGTATAACGGTATCAGTAGGTACTAGCTGGCTCGTTGATGGACGAGCCGTCGAGAAACGCTTTTATTATTCAGCAAGAGAGTAGAGCGATAATGCAGGGTGCTAAGCAGCTGGCCAAGAAAAGCGAATTTTCAAGAAACGCAATATCCGCGAATTTTCACGAGAATAAGCTTAAGAGAAGAAATACTCCTAGGGGAAAGTTAAACCGGTATCAGCCGAAAACGTGAAAAGATTCGAGAATCTTATTATATTTTCAAAGCAAAAACTCCCCACCCAAACAAGATCAAGCTTTCCTCCATAAAGAAAAAAAAAGAAAAAGAAAAAGATACGTAGAATTTCAAGTATTTCAGGTATAAACTCGTTGATACCGAAAAATTAAAAAAGACGTTAATTAACAACGACTCTGCCTTCTAAATCCTCAACGAATCGAATCCTATTCGATTTCGAAGCAGCAATTCATCTCCACCCTCTGCAAAAGCAAAGAGAGCAGAGCCGTGGTCGAAAGCTGTGGTGTGCACGCGGAACTCGCTCGATGTCTTACGCTTTACATTTAAGATAGGGAATCGTCGGAGGCTGGGAGGCTGATGACGCCAGCCGGACCCGGACCTAGGTGGCGTAACGGAAGGGAAGTGGAAGTCTGTGGAAGGAGGCGCGCACAGACGGTGGTATCGACCGCTCCGGACCTGCCCCACGCCGCTCTCTAACGCCGCCAACATCGCCACCCGCCGCCATCCGCCGTGCTGCCCCACTACCACACTTGCACCGTCTTGCCTTCCGTTCGCCGAGTCTACGTGCACGCACAACCGCGTAGAGTAGAGTAGAGTTCTTACCTCACGGTTCTACGCACTTGCTCGTAACGAGAACGGATTCTATTTTTCGATATTTCGATCGTTCCATTTTGCCGAATCGTTATTTGCGTTAAACGGCTGATAATTAAAGAGAGAAAAGTCTACGATTTAATAACAAGTATCGATTTAATTTGAAGAAATTTTTTACGTATTATTTAATTCTTTCTTCCCGTTCCAAATTAAAGATTTTATTACAGGTATTTAAGTACAGGTTTTCAATTATGTAACTTCAATTATTGATTTAGACTTATCTCGATTCGTTTTTATTTCATTACAAACAAAATATCAAAAGTTAATTACGAAAAATATAATTACATGTTAGAACGCATTCCCACGAAACGTGTAATCGGTCGATGAATATAAAAAGAATAATACGTCGCAAGGAAATATGAAACGTAAACGAGTAACTATTTTCGTCGATGATACATTCTTTTCCTGCTCCAATCATTGTCCATCACGGTTTAACCCGCGGTTTAATCGCGGAATACGCGAGTGTGCATCTCGAAGAGCGGGCACGAACACGCTCACGTGGAAGAGCAAACACCTATGCGCAAGTTTCGCGGACGCCTCTTCACCAGCGATGCACACAGGTGCGTGCCTTTACGTAACGCACGCGAGCCCTGTTCACGTTGCGCCGCGTTATTTACGCGATGACTAGCGGCGCGTTCGTATGTGTTCGAGCATTCCGTGTGTGTGCACGTATTACGTATCGCGTGGCATTCATCGCTCAAAAGTATATCGACGTGTATACACACTTGATATCGACCAATCGGGAATTATCAGAGCGAAACGTATCTCGGCAGACACGACTCTTGCGACAGCTTTTATTCCGACCGGAATTACCACCGTTTATTCGTCCATCGGTAGGGGAAAAGAAGAAAGTTCGATCGAAAGAATAGGCCCAAAATCAACGTCACGCATTTCCACCTATTCGATGTATTCCATTTGCAACCCCTTTCCGTCGCTAGCTATGTCACAGAGAATCGCCGAAACACGGGATCGATTAAATATCGCACGGCAATTTGAAAAACGACGCCAGCGCCCTCACAGAGGCGTTACACGTGCCGAAAGTAAATGATATCGTAGATAATAGTTGCGCGTAAATCCCGTTTAAATATTGACATCGTTAGGAAACAATAGGGGGAGAGAGAAAGAGAGAGAGTTACAGGAGGTCGGGCGTTAAACAATTGGGCGGGTGTAAATAACAAGATGCGTGGTTACCATGCATTTACACGCGAATTTCAATTGGCCTAATGACACCGCCATCGATGAATACGGCCGAGTCCCGAGTCGCATGGAACGATCGTTGCACGGAAAGTGCAACTATTCGTAGTAGTAATTGCACTTTGCAGCGAGACCTCCTTTCCCCGTTTTCTCCCTCCCCAGGAAATTTAAAGGGGGACAAAGTGTCTTTGACGACAAAATGCTCAACATTGAGTTCGGTTATCGCGAACCGAGGGATAATTGAATCAGAGTGGGGAGGAGAGACGTGGGGACAGCGAGAGAATCAAAGGCCAGATAAATCTCTCCCTTTAAGAGAGCGGTTAAACGAGTATTCTCCTCCGTTGCGTCGGTTTAGCTTTAGAATACGCGGGTCTAGACACACTTTCTGTATTATGTAAGATAATCAGTAGCGCGCTAATTGCGGGGTAAACGTTACAGCCACCGTTACGCGTTTAACTGCACGGTTACGCGAGTACCAGAACAAATATAATGGCTATTGTAGCCTGTTCATCCATTTTATCCCGTATACAGACGCGTGCATACATATATATATATATATATCATATCGCCTTGTTGCGTTCAACGGATTAGTACCTACTCAACTTCGAAGTACGGCGGAGAAACGGCGTTCCACCGGGTTGAATTATTACTTAGCATAAATTCAAAAGGACAAACGATTCGCGGAAGCGAAACTAAATTGTTAATACGTTACAGGTTAGAGGGAGGGGGAGGTGAAATTCGGGTCAACGTTGGTCGCGTTCGGTCGGTAAGTTACAAGGGAGTTGCGTTGAAGGAAAAAAGAAAAAAAAGAGAAAGAAAAAAGGAATAAGAAGATTAATGGGTCCGATAACAGTACCAACACCACGTTAAACGTATCGCCCCGCAAATGAGGCTCGCATAAAGAGGCTCAAAGGGACTTGGGAACAATTCGCGCGGTTGCCCTTTCGTTTTTCACCCCGGCCAACGTCAAACTGGTTTATTTACGGTGATAGCTTATTGCCAAACTCTCTGATGTGGCGCGATGACGGAATTTTGCGATTCGACGAGTCGTGAATAAAACGAGAATGAAAGAAGAAATAAAAAAAATAAAAAAGAAAGGAAGGAAAGAAAGAAAGAAAATAGGACAGGGTCGATTTACAGTTATGTAGGGCAGAATTTACAACTGCTGTAGGGAAATTACGGATGAATACACGATCGAATAATTTGCTAAACTAAACAGAAATCTTCCATCCATCTCCATCCTTCTGCATACACGACGGTCGATGATATAAAAGCGTTACGGTGAAGTGGGCGACCATTATTCGAGGGCGACGCTCGTCAAATCTCGGAGAGCGCGCTCGTTGGAGGGCAGTTTCGGTTTTCTCGTCTAGGCTTGCGCGTAACGGTAAGTTTAAAGGGAGCGAAATATCGGCGGCAACAAGGCAGTTAACGCTGCCAGCGGCTGTCGTAAAGAGCGTAGGTGGTAAAGAGACGTAGTAAAGGGGGGCAGAGAGGGAGGACAGGCAGGTAAATTCCCATCCCTCGATAGTCTGTCGTTAAACAGAACCCCCGCGATACGGGGCCAGGGTTGTGACGCAGTCTCTACCCAGTCTAGACGCACTCTCTCTCTCTCTCCCCAGGCTCTCTATCAGTCCGCGCTCACACACCGACACGCATCCATAGTCATTCCGCCTCACTCACACGGACAAAGATTTACTGCCCTATCCCGCCCCCTCCCTCGTCTGCCCCCGAGCACCCTCCTTTCCGCCGTTAATGCCGCGCCACGTACTCTCGAACACGTACACGCGCATAAAGATACGGGCCGTAAACCCCAACAAGCGCGAAGACGTGGATTTCGCGCGTGTGCGCGCACGTCGGTTCACACCGACACGAAGGAAACGATTACCACCAGCGGAGTGGTTGGCGGCGGCGACGGCGGCGGCACCGGTGGGATAGCTTCTACGAGCATAATGAAAAGCAGATTAAAAACTTTCGTCGGGGACGGCCAAGAAACGACGCGAGATGATTGGGGGATGAGAGCTTCCGGGCTTTCGGTCTGGTTTCGTGCTATTATATATACTATATATATATGTGTGTGTGTGTATATATGTATGTACCTGGCTGCTCCTTCTTCTTCTTCTTCGTCGCCGCCACCGACGTCGCGACCGCGATATCAGCCAAGAGTTATTGAGTTGGGCTAGGTCAGGTTTATGATGTACTACGGGCCCGAATACGAGTGCTCGAACCGCTACGGATTTACCTTCGAACGCGTGTAATCGCCTCGCGATTCTTCCATGCCACAGTGAATTACGTGATACACGCGTTCGTGGAAATTGAATGAGTCGGTGGAATGTTTCTGAGAGGGGGAAGGGAGGGAGGGGATTTTAATGTCTCTTCTAATGAGTGGTTCGGGGTTTTAAATAAAAGATGCTTTGTTTGTTTGTCACGTATTCGTTTTAAAAGATTTTTAATTAATAATTAACGCTTAAACGGGTGATTATTGATTTAAAAGAAGAAGTTTTTGGCAATATTGTGTTGGAATTTAAATTTCGAATATATATATGTTTATATTCCTGAATTGTAGAAGATATTTTCGATTTCTAATAAAATCGAAACTGAATAGAATTATTTGGTCGATAAAATTTTTACTCTTCCCTCTATATTTCCCTCTCGCATCCTCGCCATACTTTCTATAATAGATGCTAAAAAAGCAAACGATCGATCGAGAGAAATAAGTAGCATTCGTATTCCAGATATAATATTAAAATCTCGAATGTTCGCAGAGCGTTGAGACGGTATGTAAAGGAGCCCATCCTATTTAATAGACGTAATAGATGATCGGCGGCTTGCGAAAGAAGAATAAAAACCGTCAAGCATGGCTCGATGCAAATGTTGAAAAAGGAAGAATAAAATGAAAGAAAAGAAGAGAAAGAAGAGGAGAAGAACGTGGCAAGAGTGATTTTTTATTGTCAACTTCGATGCTAGTCTGCTTACGTCCACCTGGAAGTGGTTCTCGCCGCGTCGGGCCGGCATATAACACAGTAGCTATGGGCTTTATTAAAACGGTATATCGGCTGTTTTATCTTATACCTACAGCCTTGTATTTAAGGTTTTGAAATTCAAATGAAGCGGCCTGGTGCCTGCCATCCGCTATTGATATGCGAAATATCGCGAGTCTGCCGGGCCGGCAGACTGGTCTCCTATGAACGATGCCATAAAATCACAAAAGAATACACTCACTACATGGAGAAACAGTTGATTGCGCGCATGGGCAAAGAGCACTCGAACGATTTTGACGATAAGCCCTTCCTGGAATTATCATTTGTTACGAAATACATGAATAATTTAATATCCCTTGTTATTTGTGCATTTTTATTCCTAATGATAAAATGAAATGGATTATTTTTACGCGATGCATCGAAGATGAACGTCATTTGTTAATTTATGATATTGTTCGCAGATGTTACGTTAGAATATATACAATTGAAACCAAATCGAAACTATTGAATTCAATATTATTTTATAATTCGAAATTTATAATTGAAAAAAGTTTAGATAAAAATTACATCATAATTTTCGCTGCTTGAAATTACGAAATTACGAATTTCGTTTTTCCCTCCCTCCTCCTTTCATCTTACCAAATCATCAATCCGCTTTATCTTACCATTCGGGGTTAAAAAACAGCTGACGTAAAGTAACAAAAAACGTTGCCCCAAGACAACGTTTCTTGCAACCCTTTCCGGACCTAGTAGACATAACAGCGAAAATACCACCGAGATCCAGTGAATTTCACACTATCCGTCTCGGCTCTGTAATCCAAACAAACTCACACTTGTGCACGGACAAAAGGTAGATATCCGTTGCCTTCGATTGATCGGGAATACTTTCATCGAGGGATATCTTTCGGACACGTAGCCACCTAACATCCCGAATTTTCCCTCGTGTACGTGTGCCCCGGAATGACGCACGTGTACCGTCGTTACACACGTACATACGCGGACATGCATCAGCCCGCACTCTCTCTCTCTCTCGCACACTCTCGCAACACCTCGCAAGAACGGGAAAATCGGGAGAGAGAAAGAAGGAGAGAGATAGAGAGAGAGAGAGGGTAGGGAGAAGAGACGGAGAAGGGACAGAGAGAAAGAGAAAAGCAACACGCAGACACTCGCGAAATTACGACCTTCGCTTACGTCTGGATACATCGCTCGAGTGAACGAGCTAGCGGCAGCGGACGACCAGGGTTTATAGGGTTGCCAGAGGCATGATGAGGGGTAAGAGGAAAAGGGCGGACAAGTGGGAAGAGGAAGATGGCGAAAGAGGACGAGCCTGTCGGGGGGGACGGAGATAGGAAGAGAAAGAGGAAAGAAGGGGATGGGGGTTGGTTGGCGGACGGTGGGTAGAGGATGGGTTAGAGTAGGATGGTGGTTACGGGGACGCACACACCGGCGTGGTTTTACTGTTTCGGAAGTCTAGCCGCCCCCAGGCTATCCACCCCCTTTCCGGCAGTACCGAGGTCCCACCATCCACCCGACGACCACCCTTCATCCTCCCATGGGGGTGGACCGCCCGCTTATACGACCTTCCACCCCCTTTGGCCAGACTAGCATACACCGAAGTCGTAAACCTGCACCCTGCCGCGCTCTCTGCCTACCTTCTCTGTTTGTCTCGTTCGCTTCCTACCTCCCCCCTCCGACTCTTCCTCTCTTTTCCACTTGCCCCTGCTCTTGCTCTCTGTCCTCTCGATCCTCGCCCCCCGCGCCGCTCCCTCTCCCGTCCCACCACCGCCACCTACCCCCGCGCGGATACCTTCAACCTCGCGCGGATACCTCGAATGCACCACCTCTTTCTCATCGTCTGTCTGACACGCACGCACGCTACCGGTGGATGGATACAGACACGTATTACACGAGCGTCGATCGCACAGGTGTGCGCGCACCATCGAGTACGAACGTGTCCCTGTCCCGCTCCACGCGTACGCGTGTATATACGATCCTTCGTAAGAGGAAAGGACGTAATTCCATCGACACCGCGGTGGTACCCCAACCATACCGTGCTTCCCTTTTCTCTTTCCGCCATTTTCAACCCCGTGACCGGTCACGGATCACGAATGGTCGTTTCCACGATCAAATTGTTGCTCCACGATTCGTCAGACTTGGAAAACGCGGTTAAACACGGACAATCCTCCTAGATCGGCAGCCTCTTCGAATCCGCGCGGTACCCCTTTTTACGTGATTGCGAACTTTCAATCGATGGAACGAGAAACGTGACTCCCTTAGCTTTGGATGATAGATACAGAGATTACAGGTTAATATCGGAAGCGCGTATCGAGGTTGTTTATTTAAGAAGAAAATTTAAATAGTTAGAAGTCATCGATGTTTATCGTCATCGTCAATCACGATTATATCCCGGTGTATTTACGCTGGAATCGTAATCAGGGAATGGTGGAACAACTGAAATTCGGTTCGCGCCGACGTAGCTAAGTTTATAGGGGATTTTAGGTGTGTTTTCATGGAATTAATACAGAGTTTAGTTTTGCGACCATAAACTAGATCCAGACGGCAGTAAAGCGAGCGAAATGGCCGGGGACAGTGCTGTCTCGCCGCGGGCTATTAATGGATCACGAGACACGGCTAACTATAAATTGATAAGAGAACCTGACCTGCTCCATTAAGACTAAAAACTTCGGTAGACTACTACCGTTCCTTATTTCCTTTTTTTTTTTTTCTTTTTTTCCTCTTTTTTCTTTCTTTTTCCTTTTTACCATCACTTTTTAGTTTTACCGTAGCACTCTAAGTTACGGCTGTAAAGTTGCTCGCTGACAGACGGTAGATAGGTAGTAGCGTTTTAACGATCTTAAATAACGTTTAACCATCGAGAATGCGGTATCCAATTTCGTTCTTTGATCGCTTTTTAAGGGAGCACAATTTTTCACTATCGAGCATGGATAATTAAGCTTGTAAAAATGTTAACTGATCTCTAGTCTTAAAATAAAAGCACTCTTATAGCATTACTTTTATCGATTTATAAAAAAATAAATAATTGGCTATCGTCATATACCTTTTTTGATTATACATAAATATATACGCTAAAAGCATCTTATTAAAGAAATGAATATATAGAATATTCCAAAGCGTAATTTTCATATTCGAATAATAATTAAAAATCTCGTTAAAGAAACTAGAAAGAAGAAAATTCGGAATACTCGATTACATATTATCGACGTTCACGGAAAATGATGAAATCTCTGAATCTCTCGCGTAAAAAAAAAGTAACGAGGAAAGTAAGGAGGAAAAAAGAGAAAAAAAAGAAGTAGAAATCCCGTCCCGTTACCCAAGTATCGGTATGCACTCTATGAATTATCCCGCAAGAGACAATTCTTATTCATCGTTTTCGCAACAAGTTAATTTATGTATAAAGCGGTGGATCGTTCCCCGCGTACAGCGTCGCGAACCAGCCCGTCGCATAAATTCGAACCAAGTATTTGGAGCATCTCCACGACGATGCGAATCCAGTGGATTCTGCGGGTCGAGTGGCGTCTCGTTAATACGAGCCCGGAAGATGATAAACGAGGCCAACTTATCACCAGTCTACGGTCACGACCAAAAAGTTTCACGGACCAAAGTGGTGGCGCCGTGAAAGTCGTGGAGACGGGGAGGGGGACGGGGAGTGGGGGACGGGGGACAAACGGAAGTGGCAAAAGGAGGACGAGGATGGAGAGGCGGAGGGGTCGGTAAGTCGGTTTTCGACATTGACTAAACGAGACACGGAGACATGGCGTCCGAAGGAAGGATGGTAAGTACATCGACCACCGCCACCCCCGCCCCCGGCGTGTTTCCACCACCCGCTCAACCCACCTTCTCTCTTCGTGCGCCCACGACGTGCAACCCCCCCTCCCCCGTTTTAACTTCCCCTCGATTTCTCCTACCGTTCGCCAGGAGCTGTAGGCATGTAACACCCTCCGGCTCCAGGCTCCTGCCCACATTCAAAGGGCACTGCCTCGCACTTGGAAAGGAGCCCTTCTTCCTCCGATGCCACCCCTCGGACCCTACCACTCTCAACCCTGTCCCGTTACCCGCGCTACTTCTAGACCCTTTCAACCGCCTCCGTCGTCCCTCTCTCGAACCCCATTGGCAATCATACTGCCATGGTATCTCCGCTGCAAAATGGCCACCTGACCTTATGCCCTCTTAACTGTATCTTGTATCTTGATTCTTAAGAAAATACAAGGTGGTAGGGAAAAGGAACAATCCGTGCAATTTATCTTTAACGATCGGCGCCCACAGCGGCACCCCCGGTGGCTTCGTGATGAAAGTCGATTCCCCTTTTTTTCTTCTCTCCTTCCTCCCCCCCCCCTCCTCCTTCCCCTTCTTTTCTTTTCTTTTTTCAAAGCGGTGCAGTTATTCAAGAGTTCGCGTGGTTGCTGATAGTTTATGGCAGAGAGATCTTAAACGGATTAAAAACGGCCAGGCGAAATAATGGTACCAATTCACCTGCCCCCCTCCGTTCCTCCCCCTCCCTTCCCCTGCCTTTTGGCCATCGGTGTTGTAATTATAATTCCCGTTACGGGCGTACAACGCGTTATCATAGGTGACATTTTTTATCAACAAGTCGCGCATAATTATATAAAATATATAATGTACGGGACGTGTGAAGAATTATCCCTCGTTCGTGCGCGATCCTCTTTTATTTCCCCTCTTTTTCTCTCTCGCGAAAACAGGGCAATCTCGCGGATTGGATGGAATCATCCCCTTCGAAGGAAGGTATCGATGGATTCTTAAATGTCATCGCGTCCTTAAACCTCCTTGTCGGATTTTCACCGACCGACCATCCGATTTATCCGCTCGTGCGTTCGGGAAAAAATTGATTTTTCCCGTTTGGCTGAACTTTTGCGTCCCGGATGACGCGTTGTAGAGAGCGCGAGGACGATTTCTCCCGCGACCTCGATTCTTCTCGCGCCTCATCGTCGCCCTCAACTTTAGAGGGTGGAAGGGGGATGTTACGTGTCGTGAAAAAGAAATTGGGATTTCGGATTTCTTGGCGCGGCGGAACGGATGTCACCATTCGCTCCCTCCCCCTCGTGTTTCGCCCAAATCTTCGCACAAGTGTTAAAAAGGCAGAGGGAGGGGGAAGGGGGGCAATGCGAACATTGCATTACGCATCGAAAACACGGTTTCCAAATAATTTTCTTCGAAGTCACGCGACGAAAAGGATTCTTCTCTGACAATTTTTTTTTCTTTTTCTTTCTCCTGAATTTCCTTCTCTTCTTCCTTTTTTTTCGTTTTCATTCTGGATGAAAAGTGAAGACACTTGGATAAAAACGAGGATACGCTATTTTGGAGGAATATCGTGAAATCGTTGGCAATCTTTTTTCCTATTTTCTTCCCTGAATATCGTATTTTAAGAGCGTATTCCAGGTTTTCGAAGAATGTTCCATCTTGTGTCAAATCTACCGTAGAACGAGTGTTTGAATTGCGAATAAAATGGAGCTTGAAGTGACGTATCGTGAAAAGACAAGGGAACAGAGTGAATAAAATAAGTGGAAAAGAGAATTGTCATAGATTTCGTACTTCTTGGCACTTGGTAACCGTCTCAAGAACCGCGGACCCCCTCCACCCCCCTTCCCCCACCCTCTCCCGTGGCGGTGCTATTTTCTGCATGACAGAGTTGCCATGGTCTAAAAGAGAGGTATGCATAAATGCAGTGCAAACCGAATTGGATGTTCGTATAAGGTACTTTTCTCTTCACGATTGGTATAAAAAAGATATCTGTCGGATGATGTATTCTACATTTTCCTCCGGGAATTTTGAATACAGCGAAACGTCTCGTGTAAAAACGACGTTTCAATCCTTTATTACTTGCAAGAATATATCAACATAATTTTACGATGATGTAAAAAAAATAAACAAGAAGATAAACGTGTTGCTAATCTCGATAAATAATTAAAAAAAAAAGAAAAAAGGAAAGAAACTATTTATAAATCAATAATCTAAGAATCAATCAGTGTTATAACTAATTATAATATACTTTTACAACGGAGATTCAAAAAAAAGGGTACGATAAGGAAGAAAGACGAGGATTGGCGACAATGAAGAAGCAGAGGAAGACTGTTGTCAAAGGAATGGGAAAAAAAACCAAACCCATCTCTAATCCTATCTATAAAAACATCAGAGAACGATTTGAAAAGAGCGCTTTCCAATTCCTGTTTTAAAAACAATTAAGCATAACCAAAGAAGAATAAGCATTACATAAAGCAAAATATTATATCCTCTTTATGGTTTTTACGGCAAATTGTATAATTCTAGAACAACAAGTCAAAACGGAGGGAGATTGCAAAGGATTTAAGGCTTAGAACAAACCCTGCCTGCGGCTGCGGCGTTTTAATGTTATAAGCTCTTTGTCCCCTTTTCCCTTCCTATTTTACTGTCATCCGCTGGATGCGAATAATTTACACGACCTGAACTAAATAGATGAGAGCAATAAACGGACAATTAAAATTAAACCAACGGGAAGGATTGCAGGACACGATCAATTAGCCTGCACAACCGAATCTTTCAAAGAACGCACGCAGATCGACGCGAGCGAAGAAAAATAAGGATACGTTCATTTACGCTTCTCCCAGATCTCCCTCCTACATCCCCGAATCTATCTCGCGTTTTACATACCGGAATTTTTTTCAAAATTACATCAAATTAATTTATCCTCATCCACTTTCACCCTCGACTCATCCAATTACGTTTATTTGCATACATTCTGTAACGCGATACGGATTCGATCAGAAGACTGATTACATCTGCAATTCAATCGAAAGCGATGCAACTAATTCATCAATCCGTTTGCATCGTTATTATTACATCGACGCTTCTCGTTTAAAAGTAAAAAAGAGGGAGAGAAAGAGAGCACATTCGAATAAAAAAAAAGCTCTACTCTCTCTGTATACACTCCGATAATATCGTTTCTTGGAACTCGTGCTTATATATATATATATACATATATAACGATGAATAGAGAAGCGGACCGGATCTATATCCGAAACGAGCGCGTGACGTAATAGAATAGAGGGTACGGTGCATCCTTTGGCGATCGAATTACGTAAGACGGCGAGGATAATGACGAACGTAGTAGACGAGAAGATATATATATATAATATATATAGTGAGGAGAGGGACCAGGGAGTAGTTGAGTTGACTCGGAGAGTTGGATCGATGGAATCGATAAAAAAAAAAAGAAAAAAGCTTGGTCCCTCGGTGGTGGTGAGTCTCTCTTTCTCTCTCTCTCTCGTCGGGGACTTTTTGGTGTGCGGTGTAACCGTCACCGTCATACCTTTTCTTCCTCCGGTTCCGGTAACGTTCCTCTCTTCTAACGTCGTCGTCGGTGTCGGCGTGACAAAGCAGAAGTGGGTGGACAGGGTGAGTGGAGCGCGGTCCAAAATGTGGCTCCTTCTCGCAGGACGTTGAGGACGAGGACGAGGACGAGGACGAGGGAGGAGGGTAAGGGGTGCTTCTAGGGACTAGCGCGAGGGCGGATCAATACAATCGCTAATCCGGTGCATTGTGAGGCGAGGCGTGGCGTAGCAAAGAGGCGAGGTGAGGCGGTGGTGGTCTTGCTTGCCTTCTCATCCCCCACGTCTCAACCGCCGGTTTCAACCCTCTCCACCCATTTCTGCCTCTTTCTCTCTCTCTCTTTCCCTCTCTCTCCCACTCCTCTCTCCCTCCTTCTCCCTCTCTCTCTTCCTCTCTCTCCCTCCTTCCATCCCAACCTCCTCCTTGCCGCTCTCTACGTTTCAACCCCTCGACGAGCCTGCCTCTGCCTTCCTTCGTAGCCGTTCGGCCCACCCGCGCCCCTACAACGTCCGTTGCCTTCCACCGCCGGCACCGTCTTGCCGCACTTCCGTTTCCAACCCTTAACCTAGCCGTCGACGAACCAACAACCCCCTTGGCGAGCTACGTTCTAGGATCACCCGCTCGGCTGCTACGAAAACGTAACTTACACGCCGTGCAACTAAATTCGTCTTTCGACTGCCCACTTTTTTGTCTTTTTTTCTCTCTCTTTCTCTTCCTCCTCCTTCCTTTCTCTCTCTCTCTCTCTTTACCGTTTCACGATATTTTCTCTTTTCCAAGAGGCCAACTCGCTATCTCCCCATGAGACACAACGAAATCGACGATAAGGGAATTGCAATGAATTAGAGCAATGAAGGATTTCGGTTCGCGTTGGAACTTTTACTCTGGATGTAATTCTTTCGACGATGACTCGTGCTGGATCTAATTTTTCTTTTCTTGTTATCATTGTCGAGTTTTTAATTCGATATCGTCGTGTATTGGCTTCACGAAAAATATTGAACGATGCATATTCGTTCGTTTCGAGTATTTATACGATAATTGCTTTATTTTTAATAAGTATAAATAAGAAGTATATTATATTAAGGGTATAATGTTTAAATATAATATTTTATCAAAAGACAATTTCAAACCGAATATTAGAAGAACGCATAAAATAGAATTTTACATTACGATATTTTACGACGCACCTCACAGTTAGTTAATAATAACTTTACAAAGACAAAGCATAATTGCCGCCCACACGATAACAGAAGCGAGAACAGTCACGAATAAATATATTAATTACAACAATGTTCCTTTCCTCCACGCAAAAGTATCTCTATCTACATTCATGTCTTTAATAATTATTCATTCTCTCAACAATTTTATTCAAGATATTTTCTTCTCTTCCATTACAAACGACAATTAATAATATCTTCATTAAAAATATAAGATACATCGAAATTTTATATCTATATTTAAATTTACTTCCAGTTTTTTCAAACTAAAAAAAACCTCAAATCGATCGATGCAGAAAATAAAAATTATTCCAAAAATTTCATTATCTAAAAAAAAAAAAAATTCAAAATTACGACCGATTTAAAATGATACCCCTGGATGCAGATATTTCAAAATTTCAAATCGAATTACCTCCTACTAATTTCTTTCTACTTTCAAATCTACTAGTTCGAAAATAAAAAGAAACGTCAAACGAACGATGCACAAAGTCGAAAAATTATTTCCTTGCCAAAAATTCCATTATAATTCCTAAAATTCAAGTCCGCTATCAACCGATATCAAAAATGATAGATGGAATCTGCAACCAGTCCTGAAATACCCAAAGGCTAACGAATGGCCCTCATAAAAATTAATGGAAAACGATCGAGACGATCGTCAAAAGATTCTGGTTGCGCTCTTGGCCGGGAGAGAGTTATATCGTGCTCCATAAATATGGAGAAAGTAGGAGGATGAGGGGGAAGGGAGGAGGGGGATCCGTCCAACCCCGTGGATATTCTAGCGATATCAAGCCCGCATCCTTCTCAGGACCGCCCACTCTTAAGCGAGATGGACCCAAACAAACTCGTTCAGGAACAGCCGAAACTGTGTTACTAGAATAAACTCTCCGTCCAACGCAGAAGCAATTTACCGGCATACGCGAGCTGGAGGAGCGCGCGCGTGCACGAGCGTGTTACCAACTTCTATTTGTAAAGAGCATTTACGTGTAAATGTATGTACAAGTTGGGCGGCCCCGCCGCCACACTGGGGCGGAATTCCCTTTCGGTTGGCATCAGAAGTGGAAGAAAGTGCAATAAATTCGGCGTATAATACGGCTAAGGAAAACTTCCTTACACGCGCGACCTGGTGAACACCGGCAGCCAAAGTCGAGGAGGTAAGAAGGGAGCAACAAGCGTCTGTTATATTGTTCCTGAAAGATTTGCTCTTGGTTGCAACGAAAGGTGTGCTTCGATCGAGAAGGAGGAGGAGGGGGAGGAGGAGATCCGCGTTCGATCGTTCGAGCAAAATTTTCCCAAAAGATTAATTTTTTATCAAAGAACGAGAATAGAGACAAAGGTAATCGTTTGAACGATAAAAATAATTAGCGTTATGGTATAATAATATATCGTGTAAATTAATAATAAACGATCACATAGAGATCAATTCTATATTTTCTTCTATCGTAATTTTTATTTTATCGTACGAATTCATGTTAAAAGATCAACGTCGCGGACAATTTACAACGCGGTGACTGAGTGGCTATTAAACGATACACAGGTGCTTCAAACCCCTGAATTTCCATTTTGCAGGGGCGGCGATAAAAATGAATGAAACGGAAATAACAAGATGTTCGGAGACCGAGTAATTTTCATCCTTCAAATCGAATGGCCGTCTGAGGACATGCGCGCAGACAGGAAGGCATACGTACGTGTAGTGGTACCGGCCAATTATCAAGTGATTGCTCGCAGATTATAGGAAATGCAGTTCCACAAATGGGAGGTGTGCATCGGCACGTGTATGCGCGACTACCTATCTCCCGCGATTCTCTACTTCCTCTACCGTGTCCTTCGCGAATTGGTGTTTGCCCATCCGTCAAGCAACCATCCGAATTCCCTCAAACAGATTTTTCAATCATCCGCGCGCTATCAATTATTACGCTTTGCTCCATTTAATAAATCAAGACGAGAACGAAAAAAATTTACTTCGCTCTATCGACGAGATATATTCGATCGATTTCTCATCGCCCCCGATTTTCCAAACATTTTTCTTCGCGAACAATCGACGAGAACCAATCATCCAGAAAGAAGAATCGAACTTAGGATTAGTTCAGTGGAAGAAAAAAAAAAAAAAAAGAAGAAGAAGAATTTAGATTTCCTCTCCCAATAAACCGGAACCCAGCTGTTTTCGGCACAGCAAGGCTGAGGTCCGCTCAGAAGGAGAGTATCGGTTATTAGACGACCCGGTTACACGAGCGACCACCATGTCCAGCCTGTCTGCGCCAAGTCCTGCAATCGGTCCTCTCTTTCCTCCTCTCTTCCTCTCTCTCCCTCTCGCGACACGGATGTTCCGTTCCTCGCTCGAGAGTGCTCTTTCCCTCCTCCCCCTTGCCGTGGTGGCTCGCTCTGTTTCTACCCTGCTTCCGGGTTTACCTCTTTCCTAACGGCCTGCCTCAGCCCCTTCATCGCCCGCCACTCAGACTTCAATTAATTTCGCTAGTTCTGGACCGGCCGTTTTCCAATTTCGAGTTTCTCCGGTGAAACACGGCCCTCGATACGATGAAATGGTTGCCGTCCAGGATACCGCGCATCGATGTTTGTACAAGCACCAAGAAGGGTGGCCCCGGTCGCGAGCCGCTTAACGCGAAAAATTAATTACGTATGCACCCTGCCTGTACGCGTCCAGACGATGACTAAGAGCCACGTGTCGATAGTGAATCCCCGTAATCGTGAATCAACGATATATATCCCAAGGAAAAAGGTTATCTTCTAGTATTGCAAGGAATTGAGGAAGGAGCGAAAAAAAATATATCAATTCATTTGGGATATATCTGTTTTAATGGTTAATAAGTTATATTCGCGAGAAAGATGTAATATTTCACTTCGAATATCTTTCTCTTCTTCTTTTTAAATCATATTCAACCCACAATTCAAGAAGTAAAATACGTCAAATTTAGATTCACTCTGATCACGAGATATATATCCAAATCATCCAGATTACGTTTCACGAAAGGAAGATACGAAAGAGAAGAGGGGAGGGGAGAAATGTTGGTGGATGGATTAACGTTCGGATGGATTAACACGGAGGATGGAGAAAAAGTTGCATTACACGCGCGTGACGTGTGGAAACGCGAAAATTCTCTGATAAAAATCTAACAGGGACTTTTCCAACCACGCCGTGGCGCTCGTAAATCGGTGGCTTCCGATGCCACCCGTTGACGGAGTTTTATGGGCTTTCTAGAGCTGAAATTCTCTCTCTCTCTCTCTCTCTTCCGTTCTCTCTCTTTCCCCGCCGTACTGTTTACTGGCGCTCTTCGGCGTAATTCGATGGGATACAGTGACGAACTGTCGTAACAAGCGAAACGCGCTGATGGATGCGTGAAAACGAGGCTGAAAGACGTCAAGACGATCGAGCGAGAGAATTTATTGCGGGGGTAGGATATGACTTCGCGCCGGCACGGTGTTAATTGGGTGTCTGTGTCGTTGGCGGATAAATGTGGATCGGATGAGAGTACGGATAAAATGGGTTTGGGGAGGTTTGGACGAGATATATGTGACGCTTTTCCCTTTTTCCTTTTTTTTCTCTTTTAAGAATACGCGATGCATTCTTAATCTCTTGCGATCTTTTTTCTTTAAGGCGAAAATTCTTAGCGAAAACTCTTATTGGTGGGCGTGATTAATTGATTAATTTGTACGTTAAAAATATTTTTTATTCTCTCATTGTCGAGACTGGAAATAAGTTAGAAAATAAGTTAAGAAACGAATTAAATGAAATTTTTTGTTTGTGGCTTACGTGCTAACGAATTTGCGCCAGATATTAAAAAATATCTGGAAATATATCTAAGTAAATGTAACCCTAAATTATAGTAAAAGTATATATTTTTAAAAACTCTAAATATCGAATTTAATTTATATCTGAAGGTAGGGCTGCCCATAATATTTAACGAGCTTAATTGTTGTCATTACCGAAGCAAATAAGCTGTATAAAAATTCCACGAACGAAAGGTCTCTCTTTTCACGCGAAAGACCGCAGACTTACTTATTCAACGATCCCTTCGCTTGACCCAGCAAGATAACAGCCATGAAACACGAAAGACACCTACATCGGGCACCAACATCGTTGCAATGTTAACCTTTATTTGCCCGAAACTTCCAAAGTTTATCGTTCCGTGAAATGTTCGACGGTAACTCTTCGAGTTTAATAAAATCCCCCGAGAAACCTCCAATCGTTCAACATTTATACGAGATATATCCATCCCACAATTTCCTTACACCGGTCAAAGATCACCGCACCTAAGGTTGGGTAAACATTTCATTCGGACAGGCCCAGAGCGGGAAGAAATGAAATGATCGATTGGCTCGATAGTGATCTGTGCTGGACGTTGACGTGCAGAGACATACGATTATCTTATGAAAGAAAGGCGCACAAAGGAAGCGGGAACGAAAAAACGCCACGAAAGCAAAAGAGAAGAAAACTACGAGAACGTAAATGTAAAGAAGTCGAAAGAGGTGTAGAAAATGCTCAAATAAGAATACCGAAAAAGTAAAAAAAAGAAATACAAAAAAAGCGTTTAGAAAAGACTCAAATAAGCATAAAATAGCATACGAAAAAATACACAAAATATATAGAAAAAAACATAGCAATAAAAAGAGAAGAAGAAACGCAAGAAAGGCGCAAAGCAAGTACAGGGGAGGAGGGGAGAAAAAACACGAAAAAAGGACTCAAAAACAGGCGGAAAACGGTGCGGGAAAAGCACAAAAGAGTCGCAAAAAAGATATAAATAAAACGCATTTAAAAAAAGCAGAAAATAGGTTTAAAAAGGCGCAAACTGGCGCAGGAAAAAAAGTGGAAGAAAGTTGCAAAAAAAAAGACGAGGGGGAGGAGGGGGAGGCGTAACCAAAACGCGCGGAGGAGGCGTAAAAAAGGAGGCAGGAGGGGCGTGGAAAAAAGGCAAAAAATGGGCAGAAAAGGCCCCGATCGTTCTACCTTCGAAGAGCCTCGATTGATTTACAATGGGCAAAGGTGTGGCGGAATCCGACACCAATATCACGCCGATGCCCGGCCGCGTGGACAATTATCCTGCTGGACAAAGGCTACGGGGGTGTACACGACTATCCCACACGTAGCTAGAGTATACGCGGCAAGAGTTGCCCACGGCTCTTTACGCAGCTGACGCGGCTCGTATTAGGAATCGCGCGTGGGCACGTCCGCACGTGCGTGGGCAAACACCCGCACATCCACGGTGCACGCAACTTCGAAGAAAACTCGAACGTTCCTCCAACGCGGCTAGAGGAGGTGCAAAGACCTCCCGATATTTATCTGCCATTGAAAGGTGGACGCGTCCGCCTTGAGACGAAACATATGAGACGCGCTCGTCACCTCCTACTCCAGCCGGACCATTGCATATATTCCTTATTTTTATCCTAGCGTTAGGAGAATGGTTTTATGGACAATGGATCGGTGCGCCAGAGAAATATGTCGTTATTTAATGTGTGATTTATTTAACGCTAAAGGATCGATGGATTAGAGTCTTGAAGAGGGTTGGGGAAGAAGATTTTTAAAAATGATATTGATACGTGGTTGTATGTTATTTGAATTTTCTTTAGATTTAATTTATAACCGATTTAAAAGATGGAATTTTTAGATACGATGTATAATTTTTTAGATTAATGGGATTAATGGAATTAAATGGGAGATATAATAGTAATAAATATCAAATAATTTCGCGCGTCGACGGTATGAATTAATCTTAATTCGTAAAAATAACGATCACCGCTTGAATAGAGAGATTAGCATTTAATTCTAAAGTACACAGTGAGTGGTTGTCGCATATTTGCATGAACCACCGATCTATACTTTTGGTCGTTTTCTTTGGTCGTCTATCCCCCCATTGTTCTTTTCGTGATAATGAGCTCATAAATACCGGGCAATCATCGAATAAGACACGAGCATCGTATGTTCTTCGGGTATACATAGTCGAGTAACAACCAGTCGCCTTCCTTCATGACCGGCAGGTTTATGTCTTCGCTCGTCACGCCTCTACGTGTTGAACGAGACAACCTGACCTTTTATTCTCTCGTTCTTCTTTTCCTTGTTTTGTTAGTTTTCTCCGGAAGAGAATAAGGCGAAATAAATTTCAAACTTATTTTATATACGTCTTATATGTATATTTTTCGTACACCGCGCGATTGATTAAAAGGAAATAATTATTTATCGATAAGAAACGATAAGCTTCTTATTCTAATTAGAAAAATAAAAATTTCTAAAAATTTTCAACTTCGCTAGATGATTTTAATTTGTATTTTATTTACTTTACGATATATAATATAAATAGTGCTTATAAATCTATTGGAATTAAATTAAATTAAACTTTGAAATTAAAATTAATCTAAACCTGGACCGAACTCTATTCTGTCTAATCATCTGCACTAATTCGCGAAAATACTAAATTACATTAAACAGAATCGTTTAAAATGTTTTATATCGTTTAAATGTCGTTTAAAAAGATATGGTGATTTATTAGAAGAGAGAAATTTTAAAAAAGATCATATCGATAAAATTATAAAATAATTTAACAGTTAAAAAATAATATAAGGATAATTATTATGTTGTATACTTAATCTTCATTATCATAAAATATTTTGACAAATACTAAATAAATATTAAATATTTAATGAATTTCTTCATTAGAAATATTATAATTAATTTCTATTTAAAATTTCAATAATTTCTTAAAACTATTAATAATCTAAAAACAAAAATAATCATAAATTATAAAACTAAAAAAAAACTACATTAATTCATTTATAGATAATCAGATTTTTCTATTTATTTACAAACCGAATGATGCGTGATTTATACTATAAGAAATTATTTAAAAAATTTCTATTTTGATTAAAAAATTCCTATTTATTCTTCTTGAAAAATGGGAATAAGTACAATAATGCCATACATCTTTAAAATAATATGTCAATGATATTGTAATATCTTTACGATGTTAAAATAAAGGTTAATAAACTGATAAGTGAGTTCAAGTTTTAAAGTTTTAAAATAGTATAAAATACATTATGAAATGAATAGCAGTGTCATCTATAAATGCAATAATGTACTAAATATATGCATCGAAATACGTTATCGATATAGTAGATTTCTATAGTATCTATAAATTAACTATATATTTTTTTATATCTTCAGTAGATCATAATATCCTAAATAATTTAATAATGATAATTCAATTTATAAAATTAAATATAAAAAAAATTTATCATCTAGTTATTTTTAATTAAGAAATTAAACAAAAATTGATAATTAAAATTACTTCTTAGAAAAATAAATAAATGAAATAAATACTAATCCGAGAAATAATAATAATGAATTTCTTTAAACTTTGAAATATTCAATGATATTGCCTTGATTATTTTAACCTATTTATTTATACATTAAAATTCATAAAAATTTGATTTTTTTTTCACAAATTCCTCAATATAGTTACGTATATCATAAAAATATAGAAAAAAATATGATATATGTCATTTCAAAAAACATAAATATATATAAATATCGCTTTTTCACATTATATATAAAATTCAAATAAATAATTTCTTAAACTGATAATATTTTATATGAATAAATTATTTTTTTTTTATAAAGAATAATAAATAATATAATTTTAGAAATAATATACTTGCTCACATTATGTATTTTGATATTCTTATAAACACTATATATCTTAAAATTTCCTTTTTTTTTAAATATATAATATTAAATATATTATTTCTTTAAAAACAAATTAATAATTAGTAAAATTAAGACGATTGACTCACCCATGAAGAAATTAAAAGTTGATATCGCTCGATGATTCTTCAATATATCTTTTCACTAACAAATTATGAAATATATAATTACAACGACACAATATTTATATTCGAGTAAAAAAATAAAATAAAATGATTGAATCTTATACTTTTTAAACGTGATAATATAACAAAACTTCTTTTTTTAACCACTTTTTCAAATTTTTCACTGATCAAAATTACGTTGCACTAATATAATTGATTTTAACGAATAACTTTGAAATATATCGAAATCTATCGATTAAGATCGAACGAATAACTAGCGACATCTTGCATAGTCGAAATTAATCGATTTCTGGAATTAATCGAAATTAAGAATTATTTATATATAACAAAAGAGAATATAGTATTTTTATTAAAAAATTAAAAATACTTCTTAATATTTAAATAAAAAAAATAATTCTTAATATTTACAAATTCAAAAAAATATTTTTTTAAATATTTTATGCATTTTTATTTAGTTCCATTCAACATTTCAATTATATGAATTGAATTAAAACAAATTTTTAAAAGTATAAAATTTTTACAAATGAGTTTCGATACTTATATTTTATATTATAAAAATCTTTAAAAATATGTAAAATTTATTGCGTAAAAAAATAATAACTTAATTAAATATATTGCGAAATTATTTTTTTATAATCATTATTTTATATGATTTTTAAAGTTTTAATATTTTTATTATCTATAAATTATTTGTCGAAAAAAATTTATCAAAATTGTTAGAAAATAAAATCAAAATAATCAACATTATTATCGATATAAATAATTATCAATATAAATAGTTTAAATAAGATTTCATTTGATCTTTTAAAAAATTAATCGAACCATTAAATCAAATTTTTAATTATTAAAATTTTAAATTATAATAATAGCTACGCATATATAATATGATAATTGCTGATAGTTTTTAGGTTAGGAAAGATTTGAAAATGATAAAATTATGTAATTATATTATCATATCATTAATGCTGTTGTTTATAAACAAAGAATTATCATGTTTAGATATGCAATGAAGCACTATTTAAATATTTTAGATGTTGATATTTTTATTGAAATATCTTTATCTCACTAATAAGATTTTGTGTTTACCAATATAAAATATATTAAGTATATTCAACAAACTGTAAATATTTAAGCAGCTTAAGCTTACTTTAAAGTTTTCAATATCCGTTTAAAGACATAATATAAATATTAATATATAAATAATTTAATAAATTAATAAAATACTAATAAAAAATAAAAATAAAATCAATTTGTATTTTTATTTTGTTTTATTATCACAGTTGACATTAATGCAACAGATACATAATAATTATAAGTATATTGATAATTACTAAATATATATAAACATATGGATTCATTGTTATATTTTCAATATTGAAGTTATTATATAGTAACTGTTATAAAATATGAACTTAACACTATAAAATATATATTTACAACATATCGCGATATATTTGCGATAGTGTAAAAAGCTTATTATTTTAGATTTATTTCTAAATTTTCTACATTACGCAATTGTAATTAATCATTATTTTGGAAGATTTTAATAGTGCTATCATATTGTTATATTTTAAAAAGTGCAATATATAATATTAATAATTGATGTTAAATTTTTCATACCATCAATATAATATTCTAAAGAAATATGAAATTCTTAGGACTTAACATTTTAAGATGCAAAAACCAAACAATAATTCAATTTATTATGTGAATACAAACTTAAACATTAGGTTCTGTCTCACTTAAGGTAATTTGTTTAGGAGGTGCAAAATCAGCTTTCCATACATTTTCTTTGCAATGTTCAACAGCCTTAAATAAATAAATGTATAAATATGTATATATATTTACATATAATATCATTAAATAATTGTATCATTTAACATTAATATTAAATGCCGACAAATTTTATTTATAACACTGTGATATATAAAAGAGAAACATGAAATAATGTAGTATCTATTATACGTTTCATGAAACTTTCATTATCATTAATTTGTATCATTATTTATGTATTATTTAATGGCACTTATATAAAATTACTCACATGCAATAAAATGAATTACATTTTACTTACTTTACATTCACGAGCCGTTTCATTAGTAGAACACCAATAAACAGGTCCCCATGTACAATGTTTTATACGATTTTTTTCATATGATCGTTTAATTCGTAAATTTTCCAAAGACACTGTTGAATAATCATTGGGTGCACAAAGACCCATTTTACTACAAATTTTATCAATATGTTCACCTCTTTTAATAAGATTTATTATGCTTTGTCCATAAGAATTAATAAGTATAGTACACTAGAAATAAATTTCATAAAAATTGAAGTTAATTATTAGTTAATTAAATTAATTAAAAATAAAAAAAAATTCAAAAACAAAAAAAATATATATTATATTTTTTTACCTTATGTTCCATATTTGATGGTAAATATTGACATACTTTAGATATTGCTTTTTCAATGTTATCATCAATAGTTCGGTCATTTATTTTCGATATAATTGTTTTGCACATAGCACATTCTGTTACAGAAGCTACCATTACAATAAATTATCATTATTATAAATATATATATTTATATTTTAATTTATTGTTTACATTAATTCATTTATATTTTATTATAATATTTTATATATTTATTTTATATAATTAATAATTATTATTATAAATTTTTTATATACCTTTCATTTCTTCTATCAATTTTGTACATACTCCAAGGAAAGAGCAAACCTGCTTAGGACTAACATCTTTTGTGATAATATCAATTATAGAAGAGGCATATTTATTAACAAACCTGTTACATCGTTTATGGATAGTTTTTGGAAGATGATTACATACGCTATGCACTGCATTTTCAACTTTATTCTTTTCCTTATTATTACCAAGAAATTTGTCAATATAATGCATAGCAAATTCACAAACAACACAATTTACATTATTTAAATCATCTGATATTTCAGTACTTATAGGATCATTTGGTATTTCATTAGTTACTAAAATAAAAGATATATTTTTAAAAAATATCGTAAAATTTTATAAATAGCATATTTTCTTAATTAATAAAAAATATATATATAAAATATATATGCAATTATAATATTTAATATTATATACATACAAATTTCACCATCTTTGTCAGTAATAAATTCACTTCTTGGACCAAGATGTTCAGTAGGATCACATAATTTAATATAAACACATACTTCTTGAGGTGTTAAATCTGCCAGTAATAATTCTATAAGTTCTTTACTATACCCTTTGACTAATTCTGTACATTCATCAACTAAACTATGTGGCAAATGAATACATAATTTATCCAATTGAGCTTCTATGTTTGCCTATACAATATTAAATAACAATATAATACATTCAATAATGTTATATATTTAAATATTTAGGAATATATAAATAATATAATAATTATTGTAACCTCGGTCTTGTTGTTTTTTATAACATCGTAAATTTGTGTTACAGCAAGTAAACATAGTGGACAACTAGGTTTATTCTGTACTTCTTCAAGCATATACTTCTTTGGAATACTTTCCCACATCTTCATTAATTTTTCATCTGGGCATAAATGCAACAATGAACATACCTGTAAATAATACTTTAAAATTTTCTATATATTTGATAAACAATTTGTAATAAACTTGTACACTAACTTGAGATGGATCAATTTCTTGAGCCAAAATAGCTACAATAGCATCTCCATAAAGATCTACAAATTGTGTACATTGTTCCGATATAGATTCTGGTAATTTCTTACATACTTTTCCTAATGTTGTTTTTACTTTTTCCTGAAGCATTAATATTATTTATTTTAATATTATATAATATTGTATTTTTTATTAATACATTATTATGTAAAAAATATATAAATAAATATTCTAAATTTATTACCTCTGTAGTAGGATTTGTAATAGCTTCTTGTATAAAATGCAATATATATTCACATAATGCACATGTTTCTTTTCCTTGAGTTCCTAACGATCCTTCTAACATAGGAAATGGTACTAATCTTTCAATAGGCAATTGCATTGTTTCAGCTTGTGATTTATTCAATTCTTCATTATCACTTTTCAAATTTTCATTTGCATTTTGGAAAACACGCATTCCTATTTCACCTGCATCTCTAGGTACTAAAGGCCAAATTGGCCCATTCTATTTAATATATAATTTTTTAATTAATATTATTTTATTAATGGCAATTATATTAAAAGAATATATAGAAATATATTGCATTCTGATGGATTCAACTTCCAAAGTAAAATTTATATTTAATACGAAATAAATAAATAAAGAAATACAATGATACCTACAATTGTTTATATTAAATAGTTTCTACTTGCAAGGATAAAAAGTGGCAGATGACTAATTTAAAGGCAGAATTCTGATTAGAATGCAAGATAGTTTTGTATATAATTAACTGAAAAAATTTTAATGACCTGTACTGTTTTTCCTGGAATAGGACATATTCCCATCATTTGACAAATAATATTGGAATTTAGACCTTTCTTAAGATATTCATATATTTGTGGATAATATTCATCAACTATAGCAATACACTAAAGAAATATATACATATATATTTATAAGATTAAAAACTGAACTATTATGTGAAATATATACAGTTATAATTCAATAATATTTATTACCTCAGTAGAAAATGACTTAGTCTGTTTGCATAATCCTTTCAATACTTCTTCAAATTCTGTTTCTGTAGTATTAGCTACTAGAAGATCTCTTAAATGTCCTAAAAGTTGTTCACACAATTTACATGGAAGATCATCATTTACATCGACCATACCTACGCTTGAAAGTGGTCTAATTTCTACTTTTAAGGTCTAAAATACAAAAAAATATATATATATATATTATTTAATTAGTTATAATATTTGAAAATTTTTCCAAAATTTTATATATTTATATATATCTTTTAAAACTTACTGTATCAATATCATCATGTTTGTGAAATTTATTACTACACTGACCAGATAAATGACAAATATTTTGAGCATTGAAATTCTCTTGTAAATGAGTATATAATGTATCAAAATAAGTTAGAATTGTAGCAGAACAGGCATCTGAATAACTATTGAATTCTGCACATAAATTAAGCATTTGTTGTAATATTTTATCACGAGGAGTGTTATTTAATTTATGTTCCATATGTGCTGCCACAGTGAAACATTTTGAACATTCATCAGGTTCAACTTCATCTTTTTCCAAAGAACGAGATTTCAATTCTTTAATCTAAAATACAATATTTTCAAAATATTTTAACACAAGTAATTACAATTGTATATAATTGTAATATATATTTATATAATATATATTTGTACATATAATTATTTTATTAAAAATTTAATATAATTACCTCAGGTTTGGATGATTCATATTTTACAATTAATTCATCTATATGAGCAGAATTGCAAAGTCCAGCAACAGAACAAACAATAGATGGATTCATTTGAGATGCCAAAGTTTCAATAAGCTCTGGAATAAACTGATCTACAATTGTTATACATTCTTTCACAATTGGTTTTATATGAATAAGTTTACAGCTTCCTTCAAAAACACTCTTTATGTCCTCTTGAGTTTGATTGCTTTCTAATTGATCATGAGCTTGTTGAACCATATCCTTACAAATAGTACAAACACTATCATCATCATTTGGTACTTTCATATGTTTCCATACTTTATCAATGCAATGTTTAGTTGCATTACATCCACTTGCAGTTCTATATTTATGTATGATAAAATTATTTAATATTAATTTAATTCATAATAATATATTGAATATATAATTTATTGAATGAAAAATTATTTATATTAATATTTAAAATTAGATATTAATAAAAAATTTATTATGAAGCTAAAAATTATACAATATATAATAGAAATTTAGTTAATTAAATATAATTAATTAAATATCAATGATGATATAATGTTATTAATAGTATATATATGTTATAATATTTAATTCAACCTACTTAATGTTTTCACACCAATATGAAGGTCCCCATGTACATTCTTGTTCACCCAAAAGATGAAGATCTGCAGGACCCTCAGCTTGTATTACTACTCCTGCTTTACAAACTAAAATATATAATAAACATATTTAAATATGATAAAATATTACATAAAAATGATTGAAATGGATTGAAATGAATTAAAAGATTTAATTTTTTTACAACACAACTAACTTATTCTAAGAATAATATAAAAACAATATATTTAAATATATTTAATATTTTTATTTAGAATAATATAACTTAGAATTTAGAATAATAAACAAAAAATATATAACAATTTGAAAATATATTTAAGAAGAAGAATATTTTAATCATCAATTATTCTATAGTATATACTTAATTGTTAAGCACTGATTCATCTGATTCATCTGAATAAGCAAATCCTATCTTATGTGACTAATGATTATAAAATGTATTAATAATATAATAATATAATAAAATTAAAGTTACTTTTCATAATGTAATAAGTTCAGTTTAAAAAAAATAATAATTTCAATAATATTATGATTCAAAGATACAATAATAATATTGCGTGACAAAAATTCGAAAATTACAGCATAAGAAATATATTTCGAAAGAATAAAGATAATATATAAAAAAAACAACATAAAATTACGTCGCAATTAAACAAAGAAAAGGATTAAATTAATGCACAATAATCAAGATACTTACCAGCAAGGATCGCGCAAAGCGCAATCAAAATGTTCATCTTTACCGTTTAACTTTTCAATCTTGTTGCGACAAGCGTACCAATACAAACTTAAGAATTTAATGATTATTTCTTTGTTATTTTCTTATACGTATTATACGTATTAATGATACTGTTCAAAGATGACGTACAATTACCCTTGTAAAAAGTTCCGTATTAGAGAATTCTATCGATGTATTGCTTAACATTCGTCCACCAGGCGCTACTGTCAAGTGACTGTTTCTAGCGTTTATACGTATTCTTTGACCGATGTATTTCTCATTCCCTCTCTTTCTATGATACTAAATAGCCAATAGGAATATAATATTCTATCACGTGATATGAATCTTCCTTATTCAATGATACAAGAATAAGTTTATATTGTTACATTCTTAAATTGTGAGACATCGTTAAAATTTCGTTGAATTAGAAATCCATATTCATATTATTTTTTTATGGAAAAAATTAAAATAATACTAAAAACTATCGAATTGATTTTCACTACAAATAATATTCGTAGTGTCATCTATCGGAGTGTACATAAAAAGTGCGTGATACAAAAAAGAATTGTCATCAAGTTAAAGTGCCGTTTTCTTTTTCTCGTGATTGTGGTTTAGTGTTTTCATTAGATACATAATTTATCTTATAATAATAAAAAATATAAACAAATTAATAATAGAATTATTTCTTACAAAGCAAAAAGATTATTATCAAATCTGAAGTATGTATATAATATTCGATAACAAATAATTAAATTTAAGATAAATGACAATTTGATCGATTATGACGTTCGATATTTCTTTGTGACAGAATTGTGCAAATAATGAAATTAAATTAAATTATGTTGTACGAAATTTTTATTATTTCATTTAATTTAAAAGTATATATAAAAATAATTTTTATCTTTGTAATATTCTTGCAGTATTGTAGATTGTAATATAAAGATAATTTGACATAAAATGAAATGTGGTTATTTTTTGTATCGAATATCAAAAGTGTATTTTTATATAGAAAATATTATACAAAATTAAACTTTAATCTGTTCGTTATCGTATTAATAATTAATTATTAATATTTCTAAATATTATAAATATTAAAAATATATGTATAATTAAAAAATTATATTATTATTAATATATAAAAATAAAAAAATAATAATTTCGAAAACGAAATTATAAAACATATAACATATTTTCAAATTTATATAACTACATTCAGATTTGCTTTGTAAGTTTCCGTTAAAATAAAAAAATATCCATACAAAGAGATAAAAGTAAATTATATTATAACATTAAATTTCTTATGTTCGTATTATCGTTTTATATTTTGTCGATATAATAACCATTCGTGTCGATATTAACCATTAAAAAATAAAATATGTTTACTGATATAATATCATGTTTTATTATTAAATATTGTAATAATATTGTAATAATTTGCATTTTATATTTTCATATATTTAATTATTTTATTACAATTTTCAATTTTATATAAAAAGATAATCTTATATATCAATGTTATATTTGTTCTATAAACATTTATAATCTTTATTTGCAATTTATAAATATAACTTGGAAAATATACTCGTCATTATTATAATTGATGCAATATCAAACACAAAGTAAATAGATATTTCAAATTAATATATTCAATTATATATTATATATTTTATTTTTAAATTTTGAACATTATGAAGTAAGTAATATAATTGTATGTCAGAATGTCAAAGTTCAACCATATTTGAGAGTTGAAGGACAATGATTTGCTGTAGATAATACGTAATATAAATATATAAAAAAACTCTAAACAGTGATGTTACTTTAATTACTTTTTATTATTATCATGAAAAGTATTAAAAACTTTGTGCGATAAATCCATAAAAGATATTTCTAGAAATAAAAATTATATATTTTAATTAGAAGATTAAAGTTTATTATAGTTTAATCTATGTTATTAAAAAAAAAGAATGAATGTTTAAATAATATTGATTTTTGATTTTTCTATTCACTAAAAATAGATCAATTATATCGATTTACTTATTCATATTATTATAATATTGGGAATTATTATTATAAAATATATAATATAAAGTACAATTTGTACATAAATAAAAATAAAAATTTTTAACATTTGTACTCTTTAATTTTTGAAATTTCATTATCAAGACGCGATATTTTTTTTTCTTTGTTAAATATGAAATATAGTGAATTTTATATTTTTATTATGAAATAAATTTAATAATTATTTAAATAAAATTTAAATGATATAATAACAAAATAAAAAAAATTTTAATTAAATTATTTTTTAATAAAAAAAATGTTAAATAAATGAACTAAATGTGAAAGTTTTGTTATATTTAATTTGCTCATGATTCAGAAAATGTTAATTCATAAATATTATATTTAAATTTTATTTTTAATATTTTATATTAAAAATTATTCATAAATAATTCTTAAAAAAATAATAATGCAACAGTTTCCGTGGTGTAGTGGTTATCACATCCGCCTAACACGCGGAAGGTCCCCGGTTCGATCCCGGGCGGAAACATTTATTTTTTTTAATATTCAATAATTTTTATTTTTAGTCAAAAAATTAAATTATACAATGTTATAAAAAATAATTAATTAAATATTTACAAAAACATTTATAAAATTTATCTATCATCATCGTATTTGTAGTAATTGTGGTCTAATAAGTAATACAAAATTGTTGAAGTGTTATAAGTAACTCTAACCTCATAGACGAGACTGAAAATGAATTTAAAAACAAATATATCGTTTATGCAATATATAAGAATATAAATATATATAATATATCTAAATATAAAATATATAATATATCTAAATACATTATATGTTATTATTATTATATATTAATATACAATACGTAATATATAATGTAAAAAAATTTGTAAAGAAAGTATATAGCAAATAAGAAGTATAGATATACAGATAATAAAATAAAAATAGCGATAAATTAAAAATATTAAAATCTCCAGAATGGTATAAATAAAATATATACATAAGGAAAATAAATAATATAAGAAAACAAAACAAGAATAAAATAAGAATAGTGCCTTAATATACATCAAAAATATTTCTCCATCGTGGGATAAGGTAGAATAAGAATTGAAGATCAGTACCATCTCTTAAATATTTTTGAAAATGTTTAATTTTTTATCATTTTGGTAGATGGTGCTGATTCTCAATTCTTATTCTACTTTACCCTACTATGGATAAATAATTTTGATGTCCAAAAGATGGCACTCCCGATCAATTCTTGGTTTATCTCTATCCTTCTTACATTATTTTCTTTCCTCTTTTATATGTTTCATTTGCGGCACTCTAGAGATGGCGCTGATTTCAGTATTTTTAATTTATCTCTATCTTTGTCTTACTATTTATTTTCCTTGTCTTTCTTTTAGACGTGGCTACAAAATATATTTGATTCTTGATTTATTATTCTTAATATATTATTTATATTTCATTATTTCATTATTTTTTAATTTATAATTATTTCATTGAAATGTAGATTAAATTTCATTATTAACATTATAATTTTATTTTATGTTGAATCGATAACGTTGAAAATAAAATAATAAGATGATTCTTAAAATATTTTATATGGTATCTCTTTAATTCAACGTAACTTTTTTCTCACAGATGTCGCTATTTGTCAAAATGTAGTGATCTAATATATCTATCTATCTAAACTGTTTCTATGGAAAGTAATATCGATTTAATTTCGAATCTGTTTATAACAAGTAGTGTCTTCACAGTTGCTAAGTAAATTCGTCGAACAGTAGTATCGTCGTTTACCGTTTACAAAAGGTACGTATTAAATACATCTATAATTATTTTGACTGATACATTATTAGAATTTCTTTATTACTTACATTCTCTAACCTACGATCGTCAATCAATTCAATTATTCAAGAATATTAAACAAAGCTATCATTGAGTAATAAATCGTAAGTAATAAATATATAAAAGAAAATTGATAAAATATTCCTTGTATCCAAAATTAATCTTCGGTAGAACGAGCATAATCCATTTCTGAAACGCGATCGTCATGTCAATAACAATAAGACCACTCAATATCTTCGTCTTTTCCATCGTGGCAACGTAATCACGGGTGGCGAATCGGCACGCCTATCGCGATAATAATATTCACGAATCGAAACAAGTCCCACAGGTGAAATGATCAAAGTTTATCGGGTGCGTCGTTACTCGAGGCTGTCGCCGTCAATTTCTACCTAATATGTCACGTGGAAACTACGGAATTGGCCGGAGGGCGTCTTTGATCTCCCAACCCTCCCTCGGAACCGGCGTGCTTGTCCACCTTCCGAAAACTCACCCTTCGAGTCGCACGCCACGTACGTGCCACGAGGGTCGCTAAATCCAATTTTATTGTTTGCACGCTCAGGAAAACTGGAATTACTCGAATCTAACCGTGAAGCGTAAATCGTTCCATGGACTCGATCTCAGCTAATTTAAGCGTATCGTAATCATTAAAAACCGCGAGATGGAATATTCATTTTACGCCTCGAGTGTTTCATTAACATCAACGTCGCATCGATTCCGTGTGACTGTACAATGTAATTCATTTTTAACATTCTTCGTAAAGTATCGTAGTAATTTTTTCGATTAACGAATTGAAAATATTAATATATTGATATATCAATACACCACGCGTTAGAATTATTGAATGACTTTTTAAATTTAATTTTATTCACCTGGGTTAAGAAATAAAATTTCAATACTTTTAGTCTAACTACAAATTGATACGAAAAACGTTGGAAAAATTACGAAAATCGATGCCAAAGTTCGAATAGAAGCGGAGATAGCTGATAGATCGCAGAAAAAAAAAAAAAAAGGAAAAAGAGAGACAGAGCAGAAGGTCGAAAAATTGACTTGACGATCCACGATGTTTGGCACAATCATAGATCATTCCATTGTATCGAAAGGGGGTGTGTGTGTACACATTATAACAGGGACATAATGGCGCACCAATATGTACACACAACGGGGACAGAGGCGACACAGAATGTGCGGTGTTTGGTCTCCATTAATATCGGATCGACTGGATGCTGTTACTGCAGGCCATCTCTTGTATATCTCTGGCGCTTTTTTTTTTATAGAGGACCATATGTCTCGTGCGTGGATCGCTGTCCCGTGGCGGGCCGCTCATTTGTCAGCAGACAATCTGCCATTGTCGCGATTTGATGTCGCCAGTCAAAACATCGACGACCAGATTTTTTCCAACGCGATTTTAACGATTTAACGATTTCCTTTCCATCGCCAGAAATCGCATCGTCGTCGAGTGAAACTTTTCTCGATTCTAAATTAAAAAAATAATAACGAAGCAACTTCGATATCTTTCATCCGCGTTAACGTTCCTATTTCTTTCTTCTTATCGATCGAGTTCGATCATTGTTAATCGGAAGACGTTGCAAGGAAAGAATACACTTAGGGTTGATAGAAAGGAAAAGGGGATTCCCGTGGCGCATAATATCGATGATCGCATCGCCATTAGCAACGAAGCGTTTCTACCACCATCGTGGCCACCGTCTACGTCCGCCCGGAACCCCAAAACAGCCGTATACATTATATACGGTGGAAGTGTCACCCTCCTAGGCTGCGGTGTAAAATAAACGATACCTAATTATACGCGTCCCGAACCCGGGCCAAGTGCGTGCGAAGGTGGCCTCCTGTTTAATAGGATTACGAAATTACAATTTAGATTGATTGCCCGCGCGCTTATTGGCCTCCGTACAAGCGGCGAGTCGCGCTATTTACGACACGTTTAAGAGGGAGGATAAAGTCAATAACGCGAAACGGATATTTCACGGCGAAGAAATATATCGGATATTCGTTTAAAAATTTTTTTTTTTACATACTACGTAACCTTAACCCTTGGAAAATTGAATCAAATCCAAAGTAAATTTACCTTCGTAAATTTATAATATAACGTGCCTCTACTTTAGAAATTATTATTCAAAAAATTATTCAAGAAACGAGCTGTAGAGGAAATGTGTATCATCCGCGTGTGCTTCCTGTAATCGTGCCTTAATTTCTTCCTACGACACGAACAATCCTCCTCGTAAAGAGCTGCCTCGTAACCTGGAGCGAAGTCCGGTGAAAATTTCGTCACCGGTGATCGCCGTATCCGTAATTTCCCCTCTCTCCATTTAATCCAGACAGTCGAGCAATTCCAGGCAACGATAAATTTTTGTTATTCACCGCGATCGTTCCCGATGTTGTCAATTCCATTTAAAAATCTCGCCGGCTTCGACATCTGGATGCGCGCCCGTAATATATAGAGGTGTCTGCGTTGCGGATATCGTATATTTTTTTTTTTTTTTCACCGGCTTCTGCCTGCTGCCAAGAGGGTGGCTCGCAGTGGGTGCGCCTGGCGATGATTAATTAGCGTTTGATGAATATGTATGAGAGAAAGGCAACCAACTCGGCTAACACGTACACCCGGCATCCCCTGCGTTACAATAACGCGGCCAACTCCCCCCGCCTCCCTCCCAGTTTTCGTATATAGCCTCGTTTCAAGCCTGCGATAGGACCCTCCCTAACCCCGCGCCTCCACCGGATTCTGCGACTCTTCGTGAGTTGTGTAACAATACAACGTTTCTCCGGGAGAGGGGAATCTTCGTAAGAATTTTTCTACGTCCACTTTGAATTTTCTGAGAAAATCCTTCGGTGACATTTGTCACAATTAATTTAATATCCGGGTAATTGTTTTTCCAACGACACGATTCGATATCATTTCGAGGAGTAATCAGATGTAACTGGATATAACATCGTGGAATATTCTCAAACGCGGTCGAAACGAATCCGAAGGTAAAAAATCCGAAGAAGGAAAGAAGGAGAGAGAAGGCAACAGTTAAAACGAGAAGCAGAAATATCCTCGCGGAGGTATGGAACCCGGTGACGCATCGAGTTTCCATGGTGTGAGCCCGTATCGGTATTCCACACCGATATCCATCAGTATCGCATAAACTGCTGCATCGTATCTGGCGGGAAAATATCACCTCGGCCTGGCAGAAGCGGGGGAGGGGCAGGTTTTAGAGGCGCGAAGGGGGTTTAGATTTCGGCGGTACGCGAGGCTGAAAGGCTGGCGCGCGCGCGGATTGTTCGCGCTGCGAGGAGAACAATGCAAACAATGGCCGAGGGGGAGGAGGGGCGCGGTGCGGTGAGACCCGGCTTACGCGGTGAATACAATTACATTATGAACTCGATTACCATTTAAATGGAAACAAACGTGAAATGCTAAAATACACCGGCGTGCTCCCCGCCTCCCCGCCGGCCGACCTCTCGCAAACGCGGCGGGCGAAAATGTGCAACCGCCGCCTCTCGAGTGCTCGATCATCGGTATGCAAATGGCGTGCGCGCAACGGGCGTGCATAGCGAGCATTTCGGCGAGATATTTTGCGTGGAGGAGGATTTTGGATCAGGAGAAGATCGTTTTTCTTTTTTTCCCGCTGCTCCAGCGTTCTGCTCCTTCTCCAAAAGGGTTTTTGATTCTTTTTTAAAGAGAAAAGGGATGATATGTTCATCCATCGAATCGTTTCTTATTAATCACGGTGGTAAAGTGTCGTATTGTTGACCTTCCTCCCTCTCGATTCCAATTCTCCAGAAAGGTTTTTAATTAGTTCGATTTTTTTTAGAGAGAAAAGGGATACTATTGTATCGTACCGCGTTCGTGGTTAGAAAGTTACCTTAAATTGGAAGGATCGAATAGAATAGATATGTATTTGTTCCTTTTACTTGTAAAGATGAGAAAAAGAAAATAAATAGAGGGATAAAAGTGATATTAAAAGTACTATAACTACCTATACTATAACATATATCAAAATTTTGAGGAAAGCTTTGGACTCGAGTATCCATTTCTCGTGATTAGAAATCCGCCCATTTATTCTCGACCGCGTGGATGCGTCGGTGGAACGGGGAAAAAACGTCCGTTTAACGTGTCCCATCAGCGCCCCAATTCTAATTATTATACACTTAATTTCCTAATGAACCGTATCGAACGGCAGGCTCGATGGAACGGCGCACTCGTGCACTGATTTCACGGGCCACCTGTCGCGCTGCTGTCCTATCCTCCCCATTGGTTTCATCGAATTGGTCACGCAGGGTGTAAGACATTATTCCATTCGCGAAGGGTCATGGGATCTCGATGAACAGTATTATTTCTCACCCAGAAATCGAACGAGAATCTTTATTCTGTGAAGCTTCTTCCGATGAAACGAGTAGTCGATTGTGGAAAAAGAAAAAAGATAAAGTTTCTAACTAAAGTTTAAATTTCTTTCTGATTACCACATTTTTGGTAAGCGAAAATGATTGGCGAAATTTCGAAAATCCATTTCGAGAAGACAGCGACTATTCAGAATTGATCGCAACAACGACCAGCAACGTTACCCGATATTCCGACCCTTTGTAGAGATGTTCCTTTTTCCAGAATGCACGAGGACCAGGGGCGTGACGCCTGCACCTCTCTGTTTGGACGTTTTTCCAACAAAGCTGTATCAATATTTCTTTCGTTTCTCTCGCGTCGTATGGCGTGAGATCTACGCGATATATTCCTTCCACCCCTCGAATATCGTGTTTATTGTCCCTAACCGGCCACGTTAAAATATCCCGTGCTTCGCCTTCTCACTCGATACGATACAAATTCACCGTTAATTTATTTAATTTTAGATCATTATCATTATCCAACCGTTTGTAAATTCGAATATCCGTTTCAACAGCGAAGAGAAGAGAAGATCGACGACACGTTGGAGTCATCGCGCTGCAGAAACGCATCGTACCTCCTTGTGACCGAGTTTTCTTTTCAGCTTTCCCTTGAAATCCTAATCCCATAATATCCTCGGCCCGATATATCGTCGTCGGTAATGGAATCGTGCATTCAAATGGACATCGTTTCCCAGCCAGTGTAGGAGGCAGGTCGCGGAGAGAGAGAGAGAGAGGAGGGGCACAGCAACGGCAGGGATGATATTGCCAATATTTGGTTTGATTCTGGTGCGAATGTGCAGGGTGTATGCCAAGGGGGTGCTCGCACCCCCTTAAGCACGAGCAGGGGGGTCGGAGGGTCGGTATATGTTAGACGCGCGCCGATTACCATTTGAATGTTTCTACCCCTGGTCAACCTTTGTCAACCCCCCTCTGACAGTGACCGCACCTATCTATCTCGAAGGGATACATTCTCCCTTTTCTTTCGGATTCTCCGCCGCCGTATGTCCCCTGTGCACCTCCTCTTCGACTCCTAACCTCATCCGCCCTTCTTCCCTTTCCTTCCATTTCCATCCTATTATTGTTACTATTATTATTAATTTTTGTGAAAATTTTTGTAAATTGTACGTATTTTAATCGTCTTCGTTTTGATACTTTCTATCCTAAATTCCGTTAACTCAACTCGAAGAAAAAAGGAATCAATTTAGTAGATGCCTCGATCTTATCCAATTTCATTAATATCGATATCGTCCGGAAGCTGATCGGACGACAATTCAGGTGTTCCTGATTCTTTGATTTAAACGGTGTTATCTGCCCGTACATTATTACCGGAGATCAGCTCGTCGGAACAATTATCTCGTAAAACGGTTGGCAAGGGTTTGCCGCCCGTATTCACGGCTACGTTCGTGATTCGCGATCGTTGTTGATTCAACGCGTTGAATGTCGCACGTGCGCCGATGTAGACGTACGCAAAGCTCCCGCAACCCGAACTTCAGCACGCGCCACGATTATGCGATTACGCGATTACGCGTGTCGGTTCCTCTACCCTAGCCCGATTCAAGAACAGCTTCGTGGATGGTGCTCCCTGCGTGCGTGCGACCAATGACGCGCGAAACGATCTTTTCTCATCTCGTGTATGCGGATTATTCATCTCTACGAAGGAATTTTTCGTATAAGAGCGTATTTCTTTCTGTAAACACGTTTCTATGAAGATATAAATATTTTCGACCGATGAATTTGCATCGTTTAGAAAATTCTTTTTTTTTTTCTTTTTTGGAAAAGCGACATAGGCGCGTGTTCAAATTCTCTGTTGAAAAGAATCTCGTAAAAATTCTGGAAATCATTCTCATCTCCTTTTTTCTTCATCCTCCGACGGTCAAGGATTAACATCCGGTATTCGATATCCCCGAGAGATGAGAAGTTCGTTTTCGAAGCGGATCGGCCGATATTCACTCTCCAACGTTCACTGGAACACGAAAAATTCCGATTCTGATCCAGATCCATTCATAAACGGGCTGGTTTAATTCATGCGGGCGGTCTGCATTCCATCATTCAGTGTCCACTTATCGAGGCCGTTCCACTCCCTTCCTTCCTTCCTTCGTTCATTCTCGCCTTTACAGTCCGCTCAGCCCGTTTTCCAAGGGCGTCTCGTAACGCTCCCCAAAGCTCGCTTACAACCGCTTTCACGTTTAGGAGCCGTTGAAAGAGCTTATTGTGAAATTTAACCGAGATTTCCCCCGAATGCCGCCATTCATACACCGCCACCGCCTTTCAGCCTTCCCTTTACATCCGGCCAGCAGTCAGCTGTTTGCCACGGCGCGCCAATTATTTCATCTCGACGAACAACTTTGGAACAAAAAACTTTTATATTTATGCGCAACGAATCTATCTACGAATTGGTACTCCGCTCCTTGACACGAACCAACTTCGTGCACTTTAACTTTCAAAATTCTTCATTTACAACAACTTACAACGCGCCGATCCTTGAAAATGAGCAGCCACGAAATCGTAACTTAACTTTCGTTGAAATATTTAACAATTTGTCGATAAAGAAAGAAATTGGTAAATCGCAACGATGTCCATCGACGAAACGGAACTCGGAGCCTATCCTTTGGCGGATAATCGAAGAAATATTTAAAATCTCTATAACATGTTCACGCAAGAATTGAGGGAGGTAGGAGTGATGCGATGCCACGAGCCGACACGTGGCAGTGCCGCTTTATACAAACAGCATTATGCACGCTCGTGCTAACATAAATTACTGCGGGTTTAATATCGGACGTCGACGTTGGTCATGGACGGCCACCTCCCGAGCAAAACACGCAACCAACCAACCTTGTTCCATTACGAATACGAAATACCTTTCATTTTTCCCAATCCAGGTATTATCCTCTACACGGCATGACTATAACTATAACTATTTATGTTATATATATATATATATATAGCTTTCGTATAAATAAATATATATTTCGAGAGTAAAGTAAAGCGATGTTTAATTCCGATCGTACAAGTTTCCATTGAAGTTGTCGAGTTAACGAATGTAATATAGTTAATAAAATTCCGCATCGTTATTCACGTCGATGGTAAATATTGTTTATTTTATATATAGATTTTTAAGTGTACCTACTTTATCGTATAGCGTAACGTATATACGATAATTGATAGTTTATTTTATAATTTATTTTATATTGTACACGTTTTATTACGAAAAAAAGAAAAGAAAAGAAAAGAAAGGCGTATATAATTACAGATAATATCGGAATGGCAGAAGTCAGTTATATTCGAAATCCTTACCCTCTACCGGATTTATACCCTCGCGAAGGTGTGTGGACGAAAAAGCCCGTACTAGGTAGTAAAGTTTCGCCAAAGGACTTAGAATGGAGTAGAAAGTTAAACGTGTACGAACGTCTCTTTGCACATCACACGTTAACCAGTATAAGAAAAGATTGCAGACTTCAGAGAAAGGAGGTAACATAAATCATTCGTTTCGTTAAAATTTTCGTCTAAGTACAAATATCGACAGATCTCTTTAATTTAACTTGTACACTGAAGATGTATGTATCGTTTCGGGTAAGGAGAAAATATCGTACAATATTTGAATAAACGTTACAGGTGCCGGAGGACTCTTTGGATTTGGCACTTTCGACCGTATACATTCATAGCAAAGACACGCTCGTGCCGAAATCCTATATCCCTGTGCAACCAGAAACGTTAGGAAAGAAAACGTGGCGCGTTTTAAAGAATAAAGTCGAGGTAATATAAATGTTAGGGATAATTTCATACCGCTGTTTGTCATATAAAATATATTCGTCGACGAAATTTCCAATCACCTTCCAACGCGATTGTTTTTTCGATCGAGCAAATAATTTAAAATACGTATTTGCTTCCGATTAATCAAGATTTACAGAGAGCCGGACATCCCTGAGGAGTTGAAAGAGCCAGTGACCTTGTTCGTGAAAGAAGCGGAGTGTTATTATGGCCCGGTGCCAGAGAGACGAGTCCATCCGAGTAGCGTGAAATTAAATATCACCGCACCTCACTCGGTTCAATCTAATCCCGGATACAGTCGCAAAATCGACGGAACTTTTTACAGTACTTAAACAATATTTAAACGTGGATCTATATCAGTGTTTGAGATGAAAGCTTAGCAAGCAAAGCTCTGCTAACAATTGTATTTGAGGAAATTAAATCAACGATTTTATGATTATCATACCCGATCGCGAATTCTCTGTTTATGAATACTATATCATTTTGACGTGTTTTATCAATAAAACTCTTCCTTTTTCTTTTTCTTTTTCTTTTTCCAGTGATATTAAACATGTTTTATGTACTTTTATTTTAGTTAGTTTTCATTTAATATATTTTTCTTTTTTGATATTTTCTTCCATATATATATATTTTAAATAATAAAAAGTTATTAGACATCGAAAAAGAAAAAATAATTTTAGGTGTTAATACAATCTTCGAAAAGATTTATCACTTTGTTATTAAACAATTTTTCTTGTTTTTAGCATTTTGATAAAAATACATCAGAGAAAACAATTTTGCTGGAATGGAATATATTTATTATATAAGGTAAAGTATAACAATAATAACAAATCCTTCCTTCTTTTTATGAAATTAAAGAAAAAAAAATTATTCTGACAGACGAGAAGTCTTCGTATGAAACAAATACGCACAATAACTAATTATGGGCCTCAAATAATGAAATTTTACGTAATACTATATGAATAAAGTATAACATATCGTGTAGTATTTTATAAAAATATAGAAATATATTTAGAAATATATATTTTATACAAAAATTATCGGTGTACCGTTATTGGATGCGTTAAACGTCTTTCTTGCAAATCATCTTTCTCATAACTATTCTAAAACTCTCGAAGACCACTGTGAGGACCATTCAAAACGCGTTAAATAATTTAAAAATATAAAATAATTTCCTATTTTCAGCATTGGACGCATCTCTGTAACTATTTTGAAAAATCATGGTGATATATAATCATCGAGACACCCTCGAGGGTGTCGATCGTATCGTCAACATCCACAACGTGTCGGCAAATTTGTCCACCAGATATCTCACGGCATCGTAATGCATCGTCACCGAAATCTTGGCGAGCGATCTTCGGCCATCGCCTCACCCCCTCTCGAACACCGTCCTTCGACAAGAAGCGAAAGCGTGAGTCAGTGCACGGTTCGTTCTCACTGTCGAGCAGTCGAACGAAGGGGGCAGAATGTCCCATTACCCGGGTAATCCTTGTTTGTAATAAACCAGCACCCCGCTGCCAGGGGGTGGCGACCACCCTCGCCGCATAACGTCGCGGAGGTGGAGTCATCTCCGTACGCATATGCTCCTCATGGAATATCATTTATGTTTCACCCCCTTCCCCGTGCAGACGTCTATCTTGGCCCCCCCGTTTGACCTGTTTCAACCCCTCTGACACCCTCTTCCAGCAGCTCTGTCTTTATACATACACCTAATCCGGCCATGATTGTCGCGGCGAAAACTCCTCCTCGACCCTTGCCTATTTACCCTTCCTTTTCTCTTTTTTCTTCTCTCTCTCTCTCTCTTCTTTTTTTACTCCACCAAAGACCCGATCTCGTTATCTTTTTAACGACATTGGAAGGAGAATTGAAGGGAAACCGACTGCGAGATTATTATTGTTTAAGTATCATGGTGTAGGTATATTGGATAGAGAATTTTCGATTTCGAATAATTTGTTGTCGGTTGAAACAGGTAGAATATGAGGTTGCGGAGTAATTGGATGGAAGAAGGAGTTTAAGAATGTTAATTTAAAATAAAAGAAAAATTCGATTGAAAAATTCATGAGTTTTGTTTAATATTCTTTGCTCGAAGAATCTGTACATGTCACGGTAAATAAATGCAATAAAGAAATTTGTTGGTGAACCTGTACCATTCGTAGATTAGAAGTTTAATTAGCATTGGTTCGAGTTATCGATAGATTGTCTTATCTGAAATTGAATTACAATCGTGACATTTGTCACGAATTTTACTCATTGTGATTGAAGCATAGAATTTCTATAAAGAGAACTTTCTATAAAGAAATTCCTAAACACTTTTATCTTTTTCCCCGCTTAAAGTAAGAGTTACTTATACCGTTAAGTAAACACCATTCGTTTCACGACGAATCGAATAATTCTGCCCGTAGATTACATCACGTCGAATGTCTATCGACCTTATTCTTCCTTTTTTTCTTTCTCGGTTAGGGGGCGTACAGAAAGTGGCAAGAATAAGGGTGGAGCGATCTGAGACCGTGGTGGGTAACGAGCGAGGTAACCAGCCAATTACTTGGCTGAGCGGTTTTATTTGTATTTAATTCTTATTTAATTTACTTTTTACGGTTGCCTTCGTCGGTTGCCTTCGTCCGTTAACGAAATGGAAGATTTCCACGTTCTGTTTCTCAAATTCAAACGGTTCGTGGTGCATCGAACGTAATTAATTTTGAGAAAAGGCATAATAAAAACTTCCGACGTAATTTTTCAATTTAACAAATATCTCGAAAACGATCGGTGAAGATCGTCGTGCAGATTCGATAACGTTGATCGAACAATTTAATCGCCGATTTAAACTAACGCATTAAATAATGTACCGTCCATTCTAGAAGTTATTCCGAGTTAAAGTAATCCTTTGTAATTTTGCCCGTTCGTCGAAATATAAATTGTAAATTTTTATTTTATTATTCGTTAGATTTTAGAAAAATTTCTGAAATTTCGTTGAAAATTTTAATTCCGGTCTTTCTTATTATTAATTATAACACTTATCCTCCTTCTTTTTTTATTATATTTAAAAAATATATATATATACATATTTTTTAAAGATATTCTGTAGATATTAAGGACTTGGTTAAAAAATGATTTATCAAAAATAAGATTGGAGATTACATTTTGAAGAAATCCGTTTATAAAATTTTTGTTTTGATCATCGAGCCGGTTTGACGAATAAACGGTAACAGAAACGGAAGAATGATCGATTTACCATCTTCCCAATTCCCGCGCGCATACGTTTACTCGAAAGGAAATTCCGCGTAAAAGTCGCAGCAAAGTCTCATTGATCCCTCCGGGATGAAGTTGTTATTCCAGTGAACTTGTTACGTTATATTTATCAGCACGGTGCACACTGCCACCACCCGTCGAGCTTTATCGTTCCTTTCGGTCCCATTTTTGCTCCCTCGACTTTATTCACCTACGTACTGTCAAGACAAAGCCGCAAACGACGTTATAAAGGACAGCCGAAAATAGGCTGTATTAAACGAATGATGCGAGTGATTTCTCCTGACGTTTTAGCAAGCAAAAAACGCGCGTAGAAAATAATACATCTATTAATTTCAATAAAAATTCTCGTTTCAATAAATTTATAAATAAACTGTCCTCGGTATGATAAATTTATAATAGCATTTTTAAAATTTTCCTTCCGTATACTCTACGAATTGTATAATGGATTAAATTTATGATGGGAAAAAATATTTCGTCTTAGAAAAATATGACGGTCGTAAAAATTTAATTGAATTAGAGTCCTTCCTCTTCGTAAGGACAAATACGAAAGGAGCTCGGAAGGTACGTGCTTAATCAAATAGTAGGAGCTTGGTGGTTGGAAATTTACCCTCTATTCCAGTCGATCTGGTTTCTCAGTCCGTTTAATGTAGAGAGAAAGCCACCCTCTTTGTAAAAGGTCAGATCTATATGAGTGGTGAGCTTACGAAGCTTATTTTTTAATTTCTGTTCAATATGTTGCCATGCCACTCGAATGTTTGTTCAACGTTTTAAAGTTATTTCAAGACAACGCGCCACCGAACCCGTCCCAACCCGTGGGAGGGGTTTCTCGTGCAATTGTCTTTTCTATTAGAATAGGGGAAAGCGAAATGGTCGGCCGTGTGATCGTTTCGTGCGAACCCCTTGATCCTTTCGTTTCTTCTATTATTTAAACAAACATATCATTCGTTCCGCCGTTCAAACTTCCCGAGATTTTCGAAATATTAAACATCGTCGATAAACTTATCGATCGAGACGACGAGATAAATTTTTCCGATATCACCAGAAAAAGAATCTAATTTTCCTCATTCCAAAATTCTGATCCTGAAATTTTCCTTCAAGATCCATCCTTTTGCACTTTCATCGGGATGAAACATCATCCCCCTCCCCGTCACACACTTATCCCATCGCGTTTCCATTCTATTTTCGTGAACCGTTCAAAACACAAAATATGATCGCTCGTCGTCCCTATTACTTCCCTAGCAAGCACGTCTCTTCCCTTCCGTTCAAGCGAGAAGAAACCGGATTAAAAAATGAAACGACGAAAGAGGAAAACGAAAAAAAAGGAGAGGAAAAAAAGAAGGGAGGAGAAGAGAGAGAGAGAGAGAGAGAGGCTCTAAACGACGGTGGAAGGTCAAGCCCGAGATTACGAAAGGCTCGTGCGACGTTTGCTCGTTAATTAGGGAGTTCTAATTATAGTAAATGCGTGAGCAGAGGCAAGGTACGCGGAGATCGTGCCACGGCAGAAGCTCCGGGGATCAAAATGCAACCCTCCGCGAACGAGCCAAGATTACCTTCGAGGGTCCTCGCCGCTCCCTTCGCCTAAGGCCAACCTGCGACGACGAAGACGACGACTTCTCTCTCTCTATCCCTTCGTCTCTATACCGCTCTAGATCCCTTTTCCCTTTCTCTCTCGCTCTCTACGCCTCTATATTCCGCTATAGCGCGCTCTCATCCACTCTCTTTCTCTCTCTCTCTCTCTCAGATATCACCTAAAATAACATCAGCCTGGAACCACTCGCCAGGATAGATTTTACTGCTCGGTGTATAACAAATGGATTAGTATTTCGGTAGACGAACGTTAATCCCATTTCGTTACGGGCACGAAGATATTATGTGTATGCTTCGATTATCGCGCCTTGATTTCGGTCAATCGTTCGTCGGGATGCCTAGACTATTTACGGATCGTCGGCTAGGAAAAAAAAGAAAAATGATCTGGAGAATAGGGAGAAAAATTGTTGAGTTAAATTGATCTTAACTTGGTGGAAAGTTTTGGGTTTATCGTCAGTGTCAAGCGAGAGTTATGGATTTATTGTCATATCGTGCACACGATATGAAATATTTAATTAATTAGATTTTTGAAAAATGATCCTATTCGACGTAAGTTATGGAGAAAACTTGGTATTGTTATTTAAGTTGATGCGAGTTATCGTGCGATATGATATAATTTCGTTCTTTCTCGCGAAAATGAATTAATCTCAGGGATGTGGAAAAGTGCGAAAAAGTTATCTTACATACGAGGATATTCTGTATAATTAATTTACTCGTTAATGATTATCGTCTTTATCCCTTCAAGATAAGAAACACTGCACGAATCAAATCGAGACACGTATTTTCGTTATATACCCAACGTTAAACCAGGCAGCACGCTTAAACGAACCTAAGTAAACATCGTGTAAAACACGTTTCAGACAAGTAATCCCCATTATGCTAGCGGTACGTCTACTTTCATCGTGGAAATTCTTTGCAATTGTTGGGGAAACATGTCTATGTACAGATTAGAGGAACAGGTATAGAAGAGGATATATATCGGGAAGGGGAGGGGTTATTTGTCAGAAAATTTCAAGAATCTCTTCTTTATCTGGGCCATCCACTCACGGACTGCGAAGTGAGCAGATATATGTTTTGCACTCGTTAGAGTGGAAAATGTGACACTTCGGGACCGCAGAGGGGTGCATTCGAACCCCTTCCTCCCCCCTGCGAGAATTCTGGAACGTCGCCACGTGGGAATTTGGACACGCGTTTCTGTTCCCCGTCCAACGACCCTTCCTGTACCCTTGTGTGCTGTAACCACTCTGATCGTCGCTGTTAGCTTCTTTTTTTCTTTTTTTTTCCCTCTGTTCTATGTCTCTGAGACGTGATATCGAAAGATGAGCAACTTTTTTTTACTGGATCTACAGACGAGAAAAAATTGTTGTTGCAATTATTGTGTAACGAAATAATAAAACAATTTGGATATTTATGAAATTGCTGAAAGTATTGAATTTGATATCAGATTCAAAATCAGCAGAAAAATTTTAACATCTATATTAAAAGGATGCAATTAAAATATAATAAATATTGCCTGATGTAATAACAAATAAATTATTTCGATATCGAAGGATCGTATTTCTTCCCCTTTATTCTTTCCCTCTCACGATTGTGACATACGTGTCAAGCGTCGGACGTATGAAAAATATGAAGCGTAAACAGATATATAATAGGCCTATAGGTAACGAATCTCATTCGAGGCCAGGCACACTCGACAATTACCACTGCGAAAGTGAGTGACGTTTACGTCAAGCCAGCCCGTTTATCCGGAGGGTTGCTGGCAGTTTCCTTATCTGACGATTTCGTGCTCCGTGAAACAAATCAGACTACGTTAATACGTCCTCCATATCATGCGGAAAATGTGAAGGGATATGGGCGGATATACAGATATAATTGTTGATTGGGACATATTGAATAGGATATAGTTGTTTGAGCTGTGATCTCGAATTATTGAATTGCGGAGTCCAATAAGCAGGTTGGTTAAACGAGAAATTAAAATTGTGCGAAAGAAAAGGCATGCTCGCAAAATCGATCTTTTAAATAAAATCTGACTATTTTATTGGAAAATATCATTCGTATAAATATGTTAGATATATTTTATTCAGAATTAGATTTCTTTATAGATTTCTTTATTTATATCGCACTCGATGCGAGATTCAAAATCAAATTAAATAGTTTGCACGTTTTTCTCTGAAATAATATTAATTTATAGATAGACAAGTAATGAGATAACATTGAAAATTAATCGATTCTTCGACGTAATTTCATTTCCTTCCTTCCCCAATCACAAATAAGCCGATAATAATGACATTTTGCGAACTTTCTCATGTACACAAATGTCCACAAGTATTTAACCACCTCCAATCGAGATCAGAAATTAAAGCATCGACGATCAGAAAGATAATTAAGCCAATTTATCTATAAACCATCTGGAACGAGATTTACGAGAAAATATTAAAAAGAAAAAACTCATTGCCACAATCTCGAATCATTGATGCCGTTAATGATACGTATTTTTCAATAATGATACATTATCGATACAAATTGCAATTCAAAAATAATTTCGTTACAATAATATTTTCCTCGAATATATCGTGAACAGAAATAGACGAATAGAAATTACATCTTTTAACGAATATCTGCATTCATATAAGATTTGGAACATGAATATGTAACAAGCTATATCACAAATAATTTTTTTTTACAGGTTTGCGCTATTTACGGAACGTGCTGCAATAAACTTTGCTCGTTCACCAACTTACAATCCTCTCGCGTGTTTTACACGCACGCGATTGCAAACCAGATGTCAACCAGATTAGCGATAAGATTAAACATTCGATTGCACGATTAAAATGGCGAACGCTCGCGAGCGTATTTCGAATTTTCGAAGGGAAAAAAGGAGGGGACGCGCGTGTTGGTTATGGAGAGAAGAAAAGAAGGTTCCTCCAGAAGACGAGAGGGGGAGGAGGAGGAATTTTCGTGGAAAAATGTTTGGAAGCTGACAAGATCGGCCCGCGTTTAATCGTTTCTCGTATTTGCGTAAACCGAAAAGAAGCGATAGCGACGGTTGAAACCGCTCGCCTGTGTCTGAACAACACACGATAAGGTTTTATGGCCCGTCACTCATCGCCGAGACGAGCCGCGCAAACCGAACCGAGTGAATTGATATCGTTCAACCGACTGACATGAATTCACTGTTAAACCTGAAATATTGAAAATTTATTTATTTCGTGTACGTAAACGGTGGAAATGAGAAAAAGTGAAAAAGAAAAAAAGAGGAAGAAGAGGAAGAAAGGAAAAGAAGAAATGGAGGAGGAGGGGGGAAGGAGGATTAAAAGAAAGAAAGAGAGGAGAGGAGAGGAGAGGAGAAATGGAGGCGTTACCTATCTAGAATCGGTTGACAAATTATATTATAAGTCCGTTAATTCTATCGCGATAGATAATGAATGCTCGCGGATTGGTTTATTGCCGGTTAAATTAAAGAAACATGATGGATTGGTGACAGATATACGTTTTTTAAATACGAAAAGTGACCAATATTTATTGCTATATATATATATCATTTTCAACATTTATTTATTTTTATACGAGACGTATAAAACTGTTATAAAACTGATTCAAACTAAATATTCGTGTGATAAAAATTAAATTAAAGCAGGATAGCTCGATATACCGAAAGATTATTTAAAATTAATCTTAAAATCAAATTTCTACCTCCATTTCTCTAATCGATCTTCTCGCTCGAAGATTTCATCGTTACACCTCCTGTCCTTATCCATCCTCGGATAATTCGTAACATTTTCGGTCAATTATACGTGCGACTTGATTTTGATAAATGACGAGGAGCGATGGCGGCCACGGAGGGGTGTGGAAGAATTTAAGGAACCGATGGCTCGGTTCGCATGCCACGCAGGATGAATCGAAGCGTGAAGAAGGCTCGTCTTTCGAGGCGACACTCTCGAGAAACGACGACTATGCATCGACGGGGGTGGAGGGTGTCGTTCATCATTTCATTGCGGAGGCAAGCCAGAATATTCATGGACTACACTTCTCACCCCCTGAAAACCCAACGGCATCCCTCATCGGAAAAAGAACCACGGTGGATGAAGAAAGGAGGAGAGAGAGGAAGGTAGAAGGGGTCGTGATATATGACACGGCAGCACGTGGCTCGTTTCACACCTTCTTACAATCTTTGTCCTCACTGTCTTCGTGGAAGGAACTTATCTTTATGTCGGTCCTTGAACGTACTTTCTGTACACATATAGCTGCATAATAAGTGTGTATATGTTCTCGCATTCTTCAGCCGGAGAACATTATCATTGTCGTAACGTTTCGCTGTTCTTCTTTATTTTCCTCATTCTTTCTCCTCATTGCTCGTGTAACGAGAGTTAAATAACACTTGGAGAGAGTCGAGCATCTTTGCTTTATCACGATTTCGTGATTTATCGGTTGAAAAATTTCTTCCCGATTTATTTTCGATAATAATTGTGGACTTTAATCGCGGATGTGCAAGGAAATTTTTCGAGGCAAATTTTAATATTAGTTTTCAAAAATTAGAAAATTAATCGATTCAAATTTTAATAAATATTCTTAATTAGTTAATCGTGAGATGCGGAAATTTATATTCTTATGAAACAGAATTCAAGTGATTGAATTCATAATCGCAATCCGAGATCCTACCGTGAATAAAGGATCACAAAGTTATTTAAATACTTATTTCCAAACAAACTTTCAAACTTGTTTCTTGATTTATTTCACTTACTATTTTATATTTGTGTGTGATTTACGTATCTAAATTTAAAATAGAAAAAGAGATAAATTTAAAGACATATAAACGATTAATACTTTTACAAACAAAAGGCATCGTCTCTTCATTCCAAATTGACAAAATAAAAAGTAACTATTCCCAAAGAGTAAATATATATGTCACAACACTGGAACCACCATAAGATAAATATATATATATATATCTTAAATGAATATTATCAAGTATAATCAGGAGGGCTGAGTTTAATTGGCAGCAAGGGTTAATAGGGCCAAGTTACAGATATACTTTTTAATGCTTTTTATAGGAATATTAAGATCAGTGAAAATAGGATGGGGATAATTATTTTAGGTACAGAATGCTTAATCCACGGTGGGCAAATAATTTGCGGCATCACCTAAGCCATTGTAAGTTATGCGGAGCTTCAGGTTAAATGAATTCTCCGGCCCATAGGCAGACGTACAATGCTTTTCCAGTCATTATTATCCACATAAGAGATTACTAGGGGGACCATTACAAAACTGTGCCTGCAACGCTCCTTCAAATCCCGCGATGATATATCGTTTAACCGCGGTGTACTTATTTGTGCTCGCGTGCAAGTGGAGAACACAGTCCCAACAAGATCTTTTTAATCTGACATAATTTATTCAGTGACCTTTAGATAGAAATTTGGATCACTTGTTAGCGATAGAATATTTTGATGTAAAGTTTCTGTAAAAAAGATACTTTTGTTATATGATATTCTTAATAATGATTCGGTATTGAAGTTTATCTCAATATCCATTAATCTGTACTTCTCTTAAAAGTTATATAGTTCTTTGTTAAAGAATGCTTTTTGTTAAATCCTGTTAGATCTAATTATTCAATCGATTCGTTATTAATTTATGAATTTAATTGTTCAGTTTTATTATTATCGTAGAATTATGTGTTCTCATAAGAATTAATAATTTTTATTAATTCTTCACAAAATTATATTACAATACATATTGCAATTTAAAAAATGAAAATACATTTAATATTATATTAATTATGTACAATATTTAAAGCAGGCTCGATTATTCTTTAAAAATTTGATACAGATTTTATATACAAATTTTTAAATATAATTTTATTAAATAATAAAATTGTCATCGATAATATTTTCTTCAATTATTTATTTATTTCAAATTCAAATATTCATACACGACTTTGACAATCAATAAGTAAATTCCATTCATAGAATAATTCTTCGTAATATGATAAATCTACAAAATTTTTAATACAAAATACAAGCATTTAACAAAATGAATATAGATATATTTTCACGAGAGCAGCGATGAATTAAAATTATTTTTAAAAGGAAAGAAACGTAACGATGTTGCAATATAATCTTACGAAAACACTTCCGAAAGATCAATCTCCTTAAAATCAACAAATAAAATTCGCGATTCAATAATTCATTCGTTACTTTCACAATCATCGTCCCCGAGTGAAAGCGTCCGAGTACATTCCACTCGATCCTTTTTCCCGCTCGAGGAGTCACCAAAAATGGACAGAAGTCGGATAACAACAACGACAAGGTCAACAATAACAAGGAGAACGGGAGTATCGACGAGAGACGTAAGAAGCGTTTCTTCTCCTGCACTGTGTTCACCGGCACCGAGAGCTGCCATGTTGGCTGTCGCGCGAGGCACCGCCCCGAACTCGCTCCCCGATTGGTCGATATGGTCACGAGACCGGGCCGCGGTAGTGGGGGTAATCGGTTCTCCGCGCTCGCACACAGACGCAGTGTACGTTACGTCGCTACACTGTCGGCCTCTCACACATTCGCCAATTATATTCTCCAACACAAGCTCGCGTTCCTACACGACTGAAAATCACATTCGCGTACACGTGAGGCTGGATCGGTGTATGGAAACACGGATACGGATTTCGAAAAGAGTGAGAGACGTCTGTGCGGATGTGCGCGAGGATGTGAGACTACCACACAACCACGTCGAAGTAATTTCGTGGAGGACTGAAGCTGGGTTCTCAGGGTCGAATCGAGGGCAGGAACGCGTCTCAAACTGGATAGATCGTAATTTCGAGGATGCTTCGTGCTCTGATTTCATGGTTCCGAATCGAAAAGGAGATTTTTTTTGTACTTTGAATCGATAAGCTTAAAAATAAAAGGACGAAATGAGAGATATACTTAGGAGATATACTTTCCATTGGAGGAAATGAGCCTACGCGATATTATTATTTATATTTATTTATTTATTCTATTAGATTTATTTATTTAATAAGCGTTTATTAAATAAGCGTTCGTTGGGTTATTTTACTTTAAAAATCGATCGATCGATCTGTTCTGATCTACGTAATTTTTCCAAAACTTTTACGCATCGTCCCATCATCCGTTAGTTTAACCCTTTTTAATCCTGCGCGAAACACAAATTCATTATAATTATACGGCACGTTCATCAAAGTTACATTCGACGCGATTACAAATCGGCGCGTTTATCACTGCGTAAATTCAATATTGAATGTTTACAATGTAACGTGATATTTTATGATCCTCGCGATGCGAAGAAATTTTACATTCGTAGAACATCTTCTACTCTTAATAAAACTTTACTATTTGATGTAGATTATGGAATTTGATCCCCTGATAAAGAATTATTATATATATGACTTATATAGATGATTCAAGGTTGATTGTCCGAGGATAAAGAATACAAATTTTTTAATTTCACGGCAGTATTTATAGTACAATACTATTTATAGTATATTTATAGTGTTATAAATTCAAGCAATAAGAATAAAAGCATTGTATGGCTTCTGCTAAATATATTTGCAAGAAATATTTTATAATTCTTCTATATACATTCAGATTTGTTTGCAATATTATCCAGGTAATCGTACCTTGCAGTACTAATAACATTTTCTATTTTCAAAAATTTTTTACACCATATTCTATTTCGATAGAGCGAAATTTAAATAATTTAGATAACCTTTCAATATCTTCGTATTTACAATTTATCGATTTTAATGAAATTTCATTTTTTTCCAATTTCAAGGCTCCATGATTTTTTTGAACGCCGTTTTATCCGCAAAGAAGTTTTCGCATATCTTTACGATTACCATTTTTTCTTTTTTTTTTTTTTTTTAACGTCATGATATAGAAATGTTTAAAGTCACGCCACGTGAAAAGAACTATGCAAGTATTACGTTGATTTATACCGTTATAGGTAACGCGGTTCCATGCACAGTTGTTTATTCGACTGGTTCCCCGTCGTTGAATTTAAACAAGCATCGAAAGGGAGAATTTTATGGCTCACGGTGGCGTGTGTGCAGTATTTCGAAATCGATGACCGTGCAATTCTTCCTCGTCGCGTTCATTTTTTTCTTCTCTCTTTTTTCTCCTCCCTTTCTCACTCTTCCTCTCTCTCTCTCTCTCCCTCCTCCCCCCTTTCCCCCATCCACAATATACCAGCGGTGAAATGTAATCGTTAAAATCACTAATACTTGTCATTTGCGTACATTTATTATCTGTAGCGACGTTTAAACGTAACCAGCGCGTTCCGTCCGTTTTCATTCGGATTAGTCACGTATACGAGACTCGAACATTTGCCAATAATAAAAAACTTGCTTATCTTGCACGCCTCTCTTTATCCTTTTAATCTCGGCCAGTACCCATTAATCTACCAATGCAATAGCGGTAATAATTTTTTATCAACAGCTGGAAAAGATTCGCGAGATTCTGTATACTTTTTTTTCTTCCCCTCCCTCCCTCCCTCCCTCTCTCTTTTTTTTTTAATTTCGAATATTTATCGTATTTTTCCACGACAACATTTTTTTTTTTTTTTTTTTGCGTTTCAAAACGATCATATCGCGAAGATATATCGTAGCAATTTTCGAAAAGTAAGGAATTTTGATCGAAATCTTTATTTTTGGTTCTTGAGATAAACATGGTAATGCTAATGTTATTTAATATCAACAAAATTTTCCGTTCGTATATTGTTACGAGCGTCACAGATGCAATATGAAAAAACGTGCAACGAGAGAGAGAGAGAGAGAGAAAGAGAGTAAAACGTCAATAGAATAAAAAAAGAAGGTGAACGTAAGTATGCATGGAAACCGTTTAAAGGAGATACGATATAGGCGGTGGGAGAGCAGAGACTTCTTTGTGATTGAAAATTGATGGAGTGGAATCAAGAGGGCTGAAAGAGGTCGGTTAAGGGGATGAGGGAGCTCGTGGTTCATTTATCAAAACACGCAAAAGGGTGATGCCGTTTACATGTGCATGCAAAATTTCAAGGTAAGAAGATGGATGATACGAGATGATACAAAGTAGTCTCGATACGTAAGAAGTGTATTCGTTTCCGCGAACTATCCTTGATAAGGTATTCAATTATACTTGATTGACACTTACGCATTCATTCGATATAATAAATATTTCCATCCAAATTTAAATCGAGAAATTAATCGTGATACGAATAATTGTCCGCGATTTCAATATATTTCCAATTTTTCGTCTCCCTTCCTTACATTTTATTGTACATATTTCGAAGAATCTTTGGAATATTAAGATTATCCACTGTTATTATTAATATTTCGGACTTATCTTAAGTCAAATTTTATTAGCGATTGCGAAATATCTTGTATCAAACTTGATATGATTTATGACTCTTTTTCGATTTTCGAAAAGCTGTTTCAGCCATCGCGAAGGAATGAAAATGACGGTTAATCCAGCGAGAATGTAATCCACGAGAAAACAAAATGACGCGTAATTGATGAGCAGGCGCGAGGGGAAAATAGTATATATTTTCAAAAAATTTTGAATACGCGTTTAAAATTGGCTGAATTGAAAGCTCGTTAACGAGATCGTTCACTTTAATGCCACTAAGCCATACTATCGCCAAAAGGCTGACCGAGTAAGAAGCCAAGTTTTCGCCTACTTTCCGTTCATCTTAAACAGGATTAACCTTAAACTGGGAATAATCCGAGCCGTATAATCGGCCTGTGCGGGAATAGGTTCGAATCCACCAATTTCCAATTTAATTGATGAATACGTTTATCAAGTCCGTATCAACAATTCACCCCTTTAAGAATATATATTCTCACGTTCTGATTAAAATATCGAAATGGACCTCCTCAAAAATGAAGGTTCGAAGAGATTCGCAGCAATGGATTGAAAATCAATCAACTCCCAGCCGAAGACACGAATATCAGAGAATTTCCAAAAAGCTTTACAACTACTCCGACCGACAACAGGCTCCATCTTCAAAGAGATTCGCCAATAATAGCCGAGAATAATCGTGCGACGGTCACCTCGCGCACGGAAGAAATTTCTTTCAACAGGATTTCGAGTGCACGCGAAGACCGTAAAGAAGGGGGATGGAATTTTCAGTGGGACGGAGGAAAGTGGCGGTGGGCGATTAGGAAATTTTTTAATAAGCCAAGACACGAGGCGAAGAACGTTTCTTGATAGAGACCCCCGTCGCGGGCTGCCAGCCTTCCCCTCGAATCCCTTCCCGAGCCGTGGCCATCCCTCCTTTTCTTACCCCAAACGTGGTAGCCGAGCACGAGGGGGTTGAAAACCGCTCCGCCCAGCCACGTGACTACCGGTCGGCGAAGGGGTACGCGGCAGAAGGGAGGAAGGAAAGAGACGGGGACAAGCTTGGACGTAGGAAACCCCTCCAAACCCCACCCGTTTCTCTAACCCTCTTCTCCTTCCTTGGTCGGCTTCTCGACGACTTTATGCCTCATAAAAATGATATAAAATTTGTAAAGACGGAGCGGCGTAACGACCGTTACGGCTCTGCCGTATGGAGTGGGAGATTGAGGGCTGGAGAAAAAAGCAAGAGCTGGAAAGGGGGGAAACGAGAGGGAGAGAAACGGAAATCGAAGCAGATCGCGGAAGACGGGCGTCCTTTGACGATACGATTTCCGCGAGGGGATGAAAATCAAGGAAAGTTTCGAAAACTTTGAAAATGGACGCGAAAAAATGTGTACAACCTTCGCCTCGTTTTGCTTCTATCGATCAGCCGTACGTTTCGATTCTTTTTTCGATTAATTTCCCCTTCTCGAGGGATGTTTTCGCGCACGTGATTCGAATTTGGATTTTTATCCAACTTAATTTCGAACGATGAACAGAATAGTATAGTGAATATTATTTTGAATTGTGATTCAAGAAAGAAGCGAATATTCGATCTATTGATCGATCGATCATATTTACGATCATGTAGATGTACATTTACGCCGATGCATCTTTATCGCGATGAATTTTTATATTTTAGAACGGTGCTATAAATTATTATATTTATCTTATTGGCCAATTAAACAAAGTATCAATCATTTATAATGATTATAAAATTTAATCTTTTTATATCTTTTTTCTGACGATTACAAAATAAAAAACTCTATACGCACATATATATATACTTTTATTAAAATAGTGAGAAGAATTTACAATCTTGCTCTTTTATTTTTCAATAATTATCTACTTTTACAATAAAAACGAGATATATATTAATCGAACGTCAAGTTGATTATATATATAATCGAATAATACAATCGATACAAAATAAATAATGCGATATCTTCGCGTATCGTGAAACGAAATAAAGCACGAAGAAGCATCATCCCCTGCTACGAGTGCCATTTTAGCACTTCGGCGGTACCAACGAACGGTGAACAAGCTTCCCGTTCGTATCGGTTCTTTGTTCGTGACAAGAAGAGAGCAGGTTACGTACAAAGAAACGTGTTATCGCGTCACAGATACGAATCTCGAAAACGATATTACGAGCGAAATATCGATTGTTTGCCTTACGGACGCTTTACTATCGCTAATAAAACACGGCCGACTCGTGTCGGCGGCAATTGATCTGCCGCGGCCATAGAAATGCCTCGTACCGATAGATCCTTTATGGTACACGTACCGACCATCCAAACTGTTTATCTAGACGTTATGTTAAATAGAACGCTAGATAGTTCTATTTTCGATCGGGGAAACTGGGTTATTAGATTGTTCAAAGGAATTTTCGGATAGCAAAACGCGGGAACGATGAGTTTCAGTTTCGTTATTCGGATCATGAGTTATTATCGTCTTATCGTCGTTAAAATCATTTCATCGTCGAGGCGATGATAAAGTTGTATTATGATATATTCGTGATAGTAATTATTTTTTTCTTTCTTTTTTTTTTTTTACAGAAATAACTCGAGATAAATATCTGTTCGCCTTGAATTTATTTCATTCAGTAGAATGGGAAAAAAAATTGAAATGAAGTCTCTTTGAGAGTAAGAAATTATCTATTGTACATGATTCGAATATTTTTGTATTCTTCTATATGTAAATCTTTCGAAAAAGAAAATGATCCTCAACTTGTTCATTTGCTCGACGCGTTACCAATTTTATTTATTCGTCGATTGTAAATATTTAGAAATTGTGAGGAAAAAATTTAATTCTTATGTTAATTATTGGGCGAGTTCGAAGTTTGTGAAAGTGATCGAAAAGAAAGTTTCATAAAGGATGCCTTGGATGACCAGGAAATCTCGCGCTTCCTATAATCCAGTTCGCCGATGTTAAGACTTCGCGAGAGAGGTTCATGACGAGAGACGTGAGATTTATGCTGTTCGAATCCTACGATTTGTCTTCTTACAGCTTACTTTTATAAGATTGTTCTCCTTGCTTAGGTGCTTGTTGCCGTATTACGAGAGATCAACCAAATTGAATTTATTTTCAGCGTTCGTACGTGTTCTTAATAGATATTTTCGATGTGCACCTTTTTCTTATTTGTCAAATTTATTCAGCAATATAACCTATACACATATGTACGCATAATATATAAAAATTTAACCAATAGTAGTAGTATTAATACAAATTTTAGAAGGAGATTTTAGAAGAAAATTCATCTTCATGAAGCTTTAATATTTCTCCAGGAAGTAGCTCGAAATGCTTAATTATTTCTCAATATATTTTTTAACGTTAACGATCAATCATTTGGCGATATATAATTTAACATTTAAATTGAATAAGATTGAACGTCAATCAGACAGTTATACGTATATCCAAGTCGCCCTGTTAAACGAGCCATTCGTAGCTGATAAATGTCTATCTTATCCTTTTACGGCATCCCGGCAATAACCGAGTTTATAGGTATCGTTTCACCGATACGAAGCAAATGACAAGTATAAATAAGAAAGAAGGAGGCGCGTTATTAATTAGAATTTTAATAATTAAACGGATAAATGGAGATTTTAGAAGGTGAGAAAAGTACAAACGATGAACGGATCGTATGATTTTCATTTTAAAATTTCCCCGATAATTAATCCGATTAATCGCATGATTTAATTGTACTGCGAATCGAATTATACCTTTCATCATATGTCACATGGAAACAACTATGAATAGTCGTTGACCGTGCGTGGTAGTTATATGTTCGGGTCAGCCGCAAAGCCCGGCTGTCGATCGGCTGCATCCGCAGATAATCTATAATCCTTCAATTGCTACCGCATTACAATAAATAGGAATATTGTACATATTCATACATATTCTCCCCCCTCCCCCGCGTGTCATCTCCCCCGCACAAGCGACCAGAAGTCAACTCCAGAACTCGAATGCGCGCGTCAACCATTTGCCACGTCGTTAATTTCCGTTATCGAAATCGAATCAATCCTCAGAATTTTCATTTCACACTGTAACCGTGACGCTCCACTTATTATTATTATTCTCCAATCATTACTCATCGCTACTCCATTATCGTTCCATTCGTCTTTATTATTAATTACTACTTTCTTATATATAACTCGTTCTACTGTTTCATTTCACTCGATTCTAATCGCTACTCTATTCGTCGCCACTCGTTATTATTACTCGTTACACGGGACACATTTAAGAAACTCAGAATCGATTATCCAATGAATTATCCGCGAAAAGTAGTTTTTTATTCGGTTCAAATATACTCGAATGTTTACACCCGTGCATTAATGTCATCATCGATCAATCTAATCAATTCGAAGAGAATCGGTGGTTGGCCACATTCGGCTTATTCTTAATAGTCATCGACCATTAATTTCGGTCGGCCTCGGACGTCCATAACTCGGTCGGCCGCTTCAAAAATCAGGAAACACCCTGCACGTATACCCCTCGGCTTCCCTCGGATATCACGAATCCCACCAGCGGCATCGCCTCTCCCACTCCGTTCGTCCAAGTCACACGCACACAACGCCGATCTACGCCCACGCCACGACGCGGTAGGCGTGGCCACCTTGTCATTTGTCTCCTCTACTTTTCCCGAGGCGTTAGGGGATCCCGGGGATGGCGGTCTCTGTTCGTACCTTGACGTATGTACTGCCGCTGCTACACCAGCCTCCCCCGCGTGCCGTCGTCGGCCGCCGCTCTCCTCCTCGTTTTCCGCGTCTCGTCTTCGTCGCGGACCGACGGCGGCCCGCTTCTCCTCCTCCTTCGCCCCCTCAACTTCGAACCTCGTCGCGGAGACTTTCTCCCTTTTTCGACCGCCAAATCATCCGCTTTGTCATTCGCCGCGTTCATCTTTCCTTTCCTCGTTGCCCTTCGCGATCTTCGAGTTCCCTTCCTCGTTCCCTCATCATCGATCCGCGAGCAACTCTCTCCTCTCACTCACGATGACTCGTTCTTTTTTTGCAGGGATTTGGGGGGGATGTTTGATGAGATCGGGGTATCGAGGCTCGATGGTTTATTCTTAGGCTGTTACTTACGGAGGATCGCTTTGAGGGTTAAACTTTAGAGGGTTGTTTCTTGAATCTATATATTGCGTTAAGGGTGCAACTATTGTTCTTTCGTTCTCTTTTTCAGAGGGAAGTTTTTCATATGGCTGATTTTTGTTAAAGTTTCTGCTTTTTGGGAATAGGATATTTATGTAGCTTGTTTTACGTAATAACACAATTACGTGTAACAGGTTTCGTTATATCATTTGGTTGGTTCAAAATTCAATAGATTTCTTTCTCGTTTCGATCGTCCAATTATTTTATGCAATATCGATTGTGATCCTTGTTAAGTAATTAATATATTGGGACAGATATATAAATAATAATTAATTGATTAATTAATTTGATCAAAGGCTTAAGTTACTTTTACAACCAAATAGCACAGTCACACGCTCTCGTCGAAGTGATAAGACGAATATAAGATAAAATATCGTTTTGAAATGGCCGAATTGAATGTATTCTATTCTTGGAATTTTTTTTTTAATCTGATTAAACTCTAGACTATTGCAAACGCGAAGATTTTGATCACGCGAAAAAATTTGAAAGATAATCATCGTTCGATCTGTTCTAAAGAAACCTTGCAATTTTTTCTTTTCCATTTATCAAATTCAGATACTTAGCTATACAATACAATTACAACGCAAAATACAATGAAAAAATAATTACAAATTCTCTTTCTGTAAATAAACATCCATTTCTCTAAAAATACTCCATTTAATTCTTCTCGTTTTTCCTCATTTCACGAACCCAATCCGAGGAATCGTTGGAACCAAATTCGTACCCGACACACGACACATCTCTTCACTCGAAACAGCCAGCACAGAGGCCGTCTAAGTCTATGAAGATAGATATTTGCTTCGACGGAGATAAGACTAGCGATAACTGCATACGCTCGACTCGAATCTCGGGAAAGATTTTTCCACGTAACACATGTACCTTCGACATCGCGTTGCAAGAGGGTTAAGATGGCGCCGAATCAAAGCGTATCCTTCGATGAAAAAAGAGAAAAGAGGAGGAACCGAGAAAATTAACACGTTCGAATTTTGGGAATATTCGCCGGAGAAAACGAAGAGCGGAACGTCGGCGAGGATTAAAAGGCAGCGCATGACAATCGTCAAGGCGACAAACGTCAGCGGAAAGAGACGAACGATAATCAGAAGATAGTGTACGGGCCGAGGCCCCTCTGGAGAAGAGGGAAATAGGAAAAAGGAAGAACAAGGGGGTGGGTGTGCGTGGTGTGTGCGTGCTCGACCGAGGGAGAGAGCCAAGATCGGAGCGTGCACGTAGGAGGGGCGACGTGGACGCCGTTGGAGGGGCGTTGGTCGGCCGAGTGGGGGTAGATGAAGAGAGGTGCGTCCACGATACCGAACATAGGCGAACCGGTGACTGTTTCGAACACGACTGGTACGGGAAAGAGAGGAACAGGCGTGAGAGATCGCGGCAACGAGGGAACGGGACGGACACTGTCGAGCGATAGCGAGTAGGGGTAGAGGGAGAGAGAGAGAGATAAAGAAAGAGAGAGTGAGACGCCCAGGGTCGGTCAATCGAGGGGTGTCGGGGACGAGGTGACAGATACAGGCGTGAGAGATCGTGTAACGAGGCGAGAGAGAGAGAGAGAGAGAGAGCGAGAAGGAGACGTAGGGAGAAGGACGGCGTGGTGGAAGCGAGAGGGGACGAAAACGAGGAGACGAAAGTGGGGGATAGGACAGGACGAGGAAGAAGGATGGCGGGTAACCGGTAGCCAAAGGGATGAAACGGGGCACGAAGACAGGAGAGATCAGGAGCAGTGGTGCGAGGGAGACGGATATTTCGAGGGAGATAACGTGAGCGGAGTGGGAGAGCTGAAGAGAGAAGGAGTACGAGTTGGAGGGGAGTAAGAGCAAGCGAGCCAGGGCGAGGCGCAGTCAGACAGTCAGGCAAGCCGCCCGGCAAGCAAGGAAGGCAGACAGGCTAGCAGGCAGCCAGTGCACCAGCCAAGACCACTAGATCCGCTCGGCTTACCGACTTAGAGACTTAAGCCGGCAGGCAGTCCGAAAGGCTCAACCGGCTAAGCCTGGCGGACCCACCTACTACCGACGCGCGGCCACTACACGTTCCATCTACTACGAAAACCGGCTACACTACCGCGACCTGCAGCACCCGCTCGCGCTTTCTTACGCTTCCTCCGTCTCTCCCTCTCTCTCTCTCTCTTTCTCTCTCTCTTTCTCTCTCTCTCACACACACACGCACACATTCTCCATCCACGCTGTCTGTCTGTCGTTCCTTAACGCGTGGCCACGTTAAGGTGAGAAGAGCAGCGGGACTAACGGAGCGTAGCCGGCGCGCCACGTTTCCACGGGGTTTCCGCTCGCCGATCGTCCGTCCTCGTGATGTCACGCCGCTGTCCTCGCGCCGAATTTTCGCCCTCGGCCAACTCGTGAACCACGCATTTCGCGCGAACCACGAGTCCATGGAAATCCTTGGTGTTGCCTCCGGTGGTGGCTCGTGGTGAACGATCCGATCCGCCCAAGTCCAGTGTACATAACGGTATATACGTGTATACGAAGGTGTCGCGGTTCTGTGATGTCTGTCCACGCCTGGATATATAATACGTATACGTATACCTTGTGATCCAAGTTCGAAGAGGAGGCTGGGAACAGTGCAGTGAAGGGATTCGATGTCCAGTGAGAGTCCAGTTTCGAGTTTCGAGGGAAGAATCGATAGAGAAAGGCCGCGTGTCTTTCTGTACCTGACAACCTTCTCAGAAGAATCCTCCCTCCTGGAAGAATGATCGGAGATTGAATGACGGAGAGAGAGAGGCAAGTGAGAATCTGGCAAGTATCCGCGCGAGGATACGATGTGCGGTAGATACGCGCAATTTGACGTCTGTCATTTGATCGAGGTGTGCGCGGCTTCGACATAAGTGCGATCTACTTAAACCGCTTTTCGTTTCTACTCCAAATCTCCCACTATTATCATCTTGATCGTCCTTACGTAACGCGTGTACGCGCGTCGTTTGTCCGCGGTTATCTGATTAATCAGTCGGTTCTATCCAAGGCGCGTGTGATCTTCGCCACGCGGTGCAAGCAAACTCAACCTTGCCTCAACCGATTCTATGGAAGTATCAATCGTCCTCGACCACCCTCCTCGTGCGCCACCGTCAACCAACCCTCGTGCCCTCCACGAAGCCGCGACGAGCCCAACGCTCCCCCACCGACCCAATCCGACGGGACGACGCGTTCTTCGATCGCCGAGTAAAAAACTATCCTCCAATTGACTAACCCATATGACTAACCTCGTCAAAACCGGCAGTCGTCAAGTGCAATCGTCCGTGCAATCGTCGACCGACGATAATAACCGAGAAATCCGCCATCTCTGACGTTCGCCGCATCTCGAGAGAAGAGGAAGAGGAAGAGGAAGAGCATCGTTGCGGATTTCGAGCCGACGGCCGTCGCCGTGATAAAAGCGCGCGACATTGCATCGCCTGGACAATTGGCTCGGGGACGTTCGATGCGTTCCTGAGGCGAAGGTCGAGGGATAGAGACGAGGTCCCCAGAGATCGGTTTGATCCGCGGCAAACGTCCTCGCGACGGGGGGTGGCACACGTTGATCTTGGCTCGCGTTGTACAGATCAGTCAACACGACGTTAACCTTCTACAGTATGGAAAGGGGCAGCGGGGGCGGGGGGAGCCTCGAGCTAGCCGGCGGCGGAGGAGGAGGCGGCGGGAACACGGATCTATGCCTTCAGGATCTGGTGACGGGATCGACGGCCGGCCTGTCGGTCCAGCATCACCAGCACTCGGCAGCTGCCGCGTCCATGGCAGGCCTCCACGGCGACCACCTCCAAGGAGCGATGCACCACCACGATCTGCACGGGAACTCGCACCACGACGCCTCCATGCTGCACAATTCGAACCATCAGTTGCACGAGCCGCTGGAGAAGCTGAAACGTGGTGAGTCGGTCACAATATCGAGCGGGGCTTCTCGCGCCATTTCTCTCTCAACCTCTTCTCGCCAATTTCTTCTTCTTCGCGCGACCTTTCCACCGCGTTCTTTGGAGATCGAAAAGAGAAACGAGGGAAATGCGCGTCACGTAGACTTGGTTTAGGCTCGAGTTTCGAGGATGAAGGATTATTCGGTGCACGCATCACGAAGGATGAAGTATCCCAAGTAATTTAGCCACGCTTGGTGTTTAATAAGGGAAACGGTCATCATTCGGCGGCGTGCGTTTCTTTACTCGTGTTTATAAATACGGGGATACATCTGACGATAAGTGAAATTAATTAGAGTGTGAAATACTTTCGTGGGAGTAGATTTTAGTACTTTTTTCTTTGTTAAAAGCTTAATCGATACTCGTGTTGTTTCGCGAGTTTTATTGTCGCAAGAGTAACGTTCTGCTAACGATTCGTCAGTGTACTCGAATATTACTTATCGTCCCGCTCGAGTGTTCTCGTATTGTCTTTCTTTCCAACGTAGCATCCATCTTTCCTCGAATCGTGAGACCAGAAATCGAAAAATCGTATATTTCTCTTCTCTCTACGAACAGTTAAGCGCTTAAAGTGCAGACGATAACGAAATCGTTATCGTTGCAACGAAAAAATTGGAAACTTTCTTCGAGTTTCTCGGAGAAATAAGATAGAACTCGTTGCAGAGAAATCGTGTATTTCGTACACTTTTCGAGCGAATTGTATCATAAAATCAACGAACAAATCGGTGAAAGATATTCGAGAACCGCAGATTAATTTTGAGTGCAGTGGCCGAGTGTTTACAACGTTTACGTGACAAGTATAATTGTCGCCTTTTTTCCCCGATCAACCGCACCGATACGACGGAAGAACATTGCTTTTTTTCTTTTCTTCCATCGACCAGTATCGGCGATAATCGCTTGTACCGGGCTTGTCAATTCATGTGATTTTGTTATTTGCGATAATATCGATTACATCGCCGATTCGTGTTCGTACAAATACACGCTCGTCGCCTTCTTGCTCCCAAATCGTACGTTGCGTCGTTCCTGTTATCTTCATCAGAAAATCTCGTATCGCTTGACGTAGCAAATTTGCACGTACGACGCACGCCAAGATTAAAAACACACCTACGAATCCTTTGTTCTCCATTCTTTTCGTTGTTCCATTATCGGTGGAACGCGTAATTCTTTTTCTATCTTTTTATTTATTTTTTTGTTTTTTTTTTCTTTTTTTGAGAATCAAGAGAGACAAACTCCGTTACAGAGTTCGACGACGAGTTTACGACTCGATTTGATTTTTATCTATATTTATTTTAGCGAACGATAAATTTTCCAATTTATACACCGAACGACGTGTATAATCGGGCCGATTTTCACGAAAACACGGGTTACCACTTAACTCATGATTCCTGGTATGGGGGCGTGGATGGATAGAGATAGAAAATACATTTGTGACATTTCGATGTTACGATCTCGGGCGAGAATTTTCGAGCGATAAAACAATATTGTACATTGATTTTTGTCAAGTGCCAACTGAGCGCAGATAAAATATTAGTACAAATAGCTTTGATAAGCACTGCGCCCGTCGTGTTATTCCAACTTTGATATACATGACGAGTAAAAAGTTTCGGGCGTTGATGCAACAGGGAGACGGAATAGAATCCGAAATAGAAGCGAAAGAGGAACCGAAATATATTTATGCGGATATTAATGGGTTAGGATAGGTGTAATAGGTATAATTTTTCAAGATCATTCTTATTTATACGTGTAGATAAATATATACGTGTATGTTGTACAGAGAGATAAGAAATTTCGAAGTACGATTATTTGGTGTCATTAACTTTAAAAGGGTATTACTCTTCGAAGCCTTCAATTTCGTACAAAAGGTATACCTAATACAGGAAGAAAAAAATTATAAGTTTTATTTATTTTATCTTTAAGATAATCTTGAAATTACTTCAATTAATATTCTTGGAAAAAAAAAATTAATACTTGATTCAATAGCCAATCGAATATACAACAAAATTAATACTTCTACTCTACAACTTTTTAACTTTGAAGTTTTTCATTCGTTGCTCGTGGTTTCTGATAATCGCATTTACTTCGATTTGAAAAAAAGAAAAAAGAATAACAAAAAAGTCGTACTTTCCCATTCCCTGATGCCAAAATTTCTCCTCGACTATACAACTGTATCGTATCAACTAAATTCACGTTTTGTGTATACCACGAGCTCGAAATTCCCTTCAACGAGCCTTATCTTCTCGAGGCTCGAGGTGGTTCCAAAGGCGGAGAGCATGCGTGGCGGCCTAATTTTTTTCATTGAAAAGCGAAACGCACAAGCGGGACGGGCGATGGTGTTTCGAGGCCGAGAAGATAAAGAAGGAACGGAGACAACGATCGCGTGAACAAACATCAAGAATTCCGGGCGTACGTATCTCTTTATAAATTCCACTTCTCTCCGAAGGAGGAGAAAGAGAAAGAAAAGAGGGCATTTTGTACTTTTTACGAAGGGGAAAAAAAAAAAGAAGGAAAAAAAAGAAAGGAAAGGAAATTACACAAAAAAGGAAAGATCGAAGGTGCACGAGCAGCGACGAGTCGAGGACGAAGACGATCTCTCAGTGGCGCCACCACCTGTTTTGTGATTCATTAACTCACCGGCTTATCGGGATAAGGCAGACTTATCCGGGGCTCGAACCCGACACTGCGGCTAAACCCGATCTTATTCCAATGGCATCCCACCTATCCCCGTTTCAGTTTCACTCCTGAACCTGGCAATTCCCACTTCCAGACCGCAGGTATCTCCCCCCCCTCCTTCGTTCCATTCGTTTGTGAAATCGCCATCTTTTCCATCGTTTCGCGTAATGCACGATCGTTCCATCCGTCCCATTCGATTCGACGAGAATTCGATACATCGTCGTGAGTCGGTTGGATCTCGACGGATGGAGGAGTATCGAGTTGTCGATGATTCACTTCCGATGTTGATTAAAATTGAGACGATTTGATAAAAATTTCCTTCGATTTTCATTCGGAAATCAAACGATGTTCTTTTTTTCTTAAGCCGAGTAAAAAGTATATCATTTATTTTCCTCGAATCAAGCTGACGCAAACTAGTCAACTCCTCGAATCATTCAGAAATGATCACTATCCCTCCCCTAAGATTAAAATCAAATTTGTATTTCATCACAGATTCCTATTAACATCGCATTAATAGAAAATAAATGGAGAGTCAAGGAAAAGTCAGATCGATGATCGTGAGGCAAGTTTCAAAATCCAATTTCATCTCGTGGAGGAACGATCGATGGAAGAAGGAAATCAGCCATTTGATAAATCTGTTATCCCTTTCGGTCAATGCCAATATCCCGATATTTTGTCAACATACGGTCTGCGGACCGGATTTTCGATACCCTTCCCTTCGATAGTCATTAACCACCCCTTTATTGTATGGCGAGATCGGCATCCTCCTCGGCAGATGCGCCAAAGTCAACCCTTGTTGCCTCCGTCTAATGGTGTTGACAAATTGCTCGGCTGGCCGCCTAGGTTTCCCTAGGGGCGGCTCTCGGTAAAACTCTTCTGGCCGCAGACTCATTGCCATTTAGACGCGCAATCTTTCAGATCACTGCGCCACCCGAATAAGACGTATCGGCGGTCCACTTCCATCGATTCTTGGCCATCGTGAAACATGTGTGCTGAGTAATCGCGGGAAGAATATATTCTTCGTGGAGCAAATGATAAATATTTTGTCGAAGTATAATTTTTATTTATTTTTTTATCTTACGATTTTAAGGGAAAATTTTAAGTTATTTTAAGTCAAACGAAATTGTGACACGTAATAGATAATATAAATAGTTTTATCAATTTATCGATATTTCTTCATTCTTCTTCTTCTTTTTTTTTTTTTAATATTTGAACATTTATCGAGAGCGAGTGTGCGATTCAGGTACGTTAATTGGATAAATTAAACGACTCTGTCATAAATTTTTCTCTCTGTAAAAGAAACTTGAAAAGAAGAAACGATAGCTGGATCTCGATCTAATTTCTTACCTCGTTCGTCCGAAACACTTTCTCCCAATCAATTTTTTCCAAAAGCGATTCTCGGCCACGATAAATCGTCAATTTTATAGACGACCATCTCACGGAGACTGGGAGAGGGGAGGGGGGCATTATAGATTCCACAGAGACAGTTAAGTCGGTCGATGAGCCGAGCTATCAAGCCGATTTTCTGCCTCGATTTTCTCGATCACCGAGGCAATCGTGGCGCTCTTCTAAGCGCGACAGGAATCAAGCCCGTGGGATCAACATAGAAATGAACTGATTTCCTTCCCATTATCTCAGCTGGCGTGGAGAGCGGCATCGAGGACGCCTCCACCTCGGAAACAAGATTCGTGTACTCGGTAAGGGTTTCGATTGAGGCGAGGCGAGGCGAGGCGAGGCACGTGGGGAGGAAATTTCTGTGCGTGCCGATGTGTGAGAATCCGAAACCATGAGAAACCGTCGCAAAACTTGCGGTCTTTAAGAGGGTGTAATCCTAGAAGTGGTTGAAAATATAGCAGGTCTTTCTACGAAGTTAATTCTAGCCTTCGTCAGAAGTACGAGGTAGGGGCCCTCGGTTTTGTTTTCTTTTGTTAAACAGCTTTGAAGGCGCTGTCAATTTAAATTAATTACGGGGCGTGGTAAGTTGGGATTGTGAATAATCAACGGGAATTCTTAAGATTTTCTTTTTTTCTTTGGCGATATTGGCAGGTGAAAAATAAAGTGGAACAATTATGGCGCAAACGGGAGTTGGAATTATTTATTTTCGATTTAATTTCTTTTTTTTTTTTTCCTGTACAATTTTTTGGTTAGAAAAATAAATGGTGCGTGTAAGGAGTGGAGGGAAAGCAGATTAGATTCCAATTAATTCTCGTGATAACTGGTAAGGGGGCTTTCCCTCGGTAGCGCCATACCGTCTGAGAGATCTTTCAAAGACATTCTATCCGCAGACTTTTCCGAAACGCTTGTGACACGCGTGTTACAAACTCGAAAGACACACCGCTCCTCTCAGATTACTTATCGGTTCCATGTGCTCTCGCCTCGTGTCAAGTTGAAACTAAACAAATTGCTTGACAAGCGTTACCGATCTCCACGGAATCGCTCGACGTGTCCATCTCGGGACAAACGTACGTGCCTTTTTCTTCGGCGCTCGAGCACCGATATTAACGATTCCTTTGGCCCAATTATCCCCTAAATATTCGCTCCCTCCCTAGTTTGTAGTTCTGTAAAAAAAATCAATCTCTCGATCTTGATCCTGAAATATCTTTTCCAAAATCCTCTTTCGCTCAGCTCACGAAGCTCATTTTGCACGTGACAGATTTAAAAAAACATTTTCTCATTTAACAAGGAGAAACGAAAGAGTCAAGTGAAAATACGAGTGAAAATGTGAATCTTTCTCCAACTCCCCCATTTTTTTCTTCCGCTTCGAAAATTTCATATCATTTTTCACGCGGACAAATTTCACAGCACGTGTCTGCCCCCTCGAAAAATCTTTCCAAAAGAAGAGAAAAAAGAAGGACGAAAGAAGCCGCGGTCTCCAAGAATACCATCGATCGATGAGCGTTTCCGAATATTTATAAACGTGGGACAGGATTTTAACGCCTGTACGAGATATTTAACCCTCGGTCGTTGTCCCAATGACGCGGCCGGCGTGCTTGACTAATAAACGACTTCCTAAGGAAGCCAAGGATTACGAGATTAGAGAGAGAGTGGAGAGAAGACCGAGACGGCGGCGACTTTCTCCCGGAGGTCGTGGAGAGGCTGTGGCTCACAGGTGCCACGACGTCGTTCTTCGACCCCCGCGCACGTTTTTCCACGTCCGAGGGGTGACTGATTCGGGCAATTATCGGCCGTGCGACCGTTTTCCAGCGTGCGCTCGTTTCTAAAATCGCAGCCGCGTGCATCTTGCTACGTGACACACTTTGGTTTTTCCTCCACTGTGGCACGGCCGAGGGACAGGAAATAGCGGTCAGCTTGTTATGCGGGTAGACGTGTGAATGTTTTGGGAATGAGAATTTCTTTTTTTCGAGAGAGAGAAATTTTAATTTGTTAAGATAGAATCGTAATGATTAGATGTTTGTGCAGATTTAAGCTGAATCCGGTTTGTTTTGTCCTGAATATTTTATGTCTTCTTGCACATGATGTAAATTTTTGGATAAATATCTGAGACTTTTTAGAGATATTTTAACTTTTGTGACAGATTCGTAATAATTAGACGTTTATGATTTAAATTGAACAAAAATCCATTTTATCCTTTAAATATTACGATATTTAAGCAAGTATTTTGTTTCGGATATTTTATAAAAATTTTTGAACACAATCATGTGCAATTTAATAATCGGTATTTGGAGTGTGAGACAATGACAAAGGAATAAGAATCAAATTATTTTAATTATTTTAAGATGTATAAATTTGAAAATGCTTTAAAGAAATTTATCCTCATCATGTTTGCGTTGTAGAATTTCGCGTGAATGATTAATTTCGTGTGACTTCCGAAGGAAGCCACAGCTGCACGATACGGATATTTTAGCGACCCTTGTAACCCTCTTCACCGCTGAGTTACACGAGCGACACGCTCCACTAAACACCCACAATTTTTACACCGCGTGCCATTTTATTTATGTCCGCGCATTACCCTCTCATTGGCCGATTATCGACCAACATTCACGAAGCGTAAAACACTTCTACAAGCATCTACAATTTTTGCCGCGCGCCATTAATCATAATCATGGAACGATGTGAAATTAGCACATGCAAATTCGGTTAGCTACGTATGAACCGCGAGCCACGGAAATTTATTAACATTTTTTAAACTGAAAAGCACGACGATCGAGAAAAGAAATTTCCCTTCCATCCGAAGCAACAAGTATAATTTATTCGCGTCGATAAACAACAATTGGGAATGTAATTAACAATTTACAAATTAATTTCCAATTTATTATTATCAAAAAATTATTAATCGAAAATGGCCTAAAGAAAAGAAAAAAAAAAAGAATCCGATCAGTTTTCCGTTTAACGTTGGAAAAATCCTTGTGAATACATTTTAACTCTTTAACCATTAAAACCATTAGATGAACGTGTTAGGAAAGAAAATATTACTGTAATAGTAAATCAACAAGCGGCAAATGTCAGTCCTCGCCAAATATCACTTGATCGATGCCGCGGATATTGGTACAAGCTTTATTGCAGCGCGAGTAAAATTTCCGGGTAATGAAAGCAGCGCTGGAATAACTCTCCATCGATAATTTTATATCGGAGATTACGATGCACCGTCGGAGATTATAATCCCCGGATTTTATAACTTTCATGGGCCACGCTCATCGAGATCGACGTTGTGCGTTGCGAAATTGAAAAAAGGAAAATTATTTTTGACACATATATTTTAAGCGGTTAATTCGCGTGAACGAATCTCTTTTCTTTTCTCTCTTGTTTTTTTTTTGAAGAAGTAGGGAAAATAAATAAATCGATGGCATATTATTAGCAAATATACGATAATATTTCTCTCTCTATATATATATATATCAATTCTTCGTATATAATCAAGGGAAGATAGGGAAGATTAATCGACGTGAAATACGTGAAACGTATTCGTACTAATAATTGTTACCTCTTCTCTTTCTTATAAAAATACTTAACTTTTACCTACTGCCTATTACTATCTAATTATACACTTATTTACCTATTTACTCATCACTCTGATAATAAATTTCCCAAAAATATGTTTACGAAACTATTAATAATTCGAAGAAATTAATAAACACGCCAATACTGCTGGCCACCTACTCGTCCTCCGAATAAATCTCGAAATAGAGCGCGAAATATTGTAAAAAAGAAAAAAATATCGAGCGATTAATTAACAATAATCGGCAAGGAGAGGTAAGAAGGGGAGAGGACCGCGACTGGGCGGATTCTTTCGATCCCCGCGTGTAAAATCGATGGGGTTTATTCGGGTCGGGAACGGCTCGACGACGTTGTCCTCTTGGTCGGCGTCGACGGTCGGTCGCATGCACAGTCGCCCCGTAAAATCCGTGCGGATTAGCGATCCACTAATATATCCCGCGGGCGTAAAAACGCGACGAAGCAGCTGAGATATTCGTTCCCTCGCCGCGCAGCCGGTTTGTCTCTTTGGCGTAAAATAAGCCCCCGAAACGAGCGGGGAAAAGTAATAAATTTGTGAGTTACAACCTGTCCTCTGTCGCGGACCTCTAGTTACCACGTCCCTCTCTCTCTATTTTCTTTTCTCTCTCTTTTTTTTTATCTTGACGATTCTTTCTTCACGAGGAGCATCGTGCGAACAGTGGCGCGGGGGAAAGTTCTCCGTCTGTCGCGTTTCTTTTTCTTTTTCGAAGGGAGAGGAAAAATGGTTGAAAATTAGGAAGGGGGTGGAGAGTAGGATGGTGGACGATAATTGAGGCAATTGGAAGAATTATGAGAGGAGTGAGAAAAAAGGAAACGTTGTTCGTGGAATTTGTTAGAATTCGCGGGATCGATATACGATCTTCTGAACGTGAACGAAGGCGAGAACCAAGTTCATCCTCGAGTCGCCATTCACCAATATGGATGTCGAATGTTTGACAGGAAGGGGTAGGGTAGTTTTTGGCCACGTTCCCTTCGAGATCTTCCGCTTTCACGTCTCGTGTAACTCTGCCACGAACCCACGGAACGGTAGAACCGTCAAACGATACGACACGTTAAGCCTCCAAGAACTCTGCAGGAGATCTCGTGGGAAACTATATATTGGAGAATATATATTGGAGAGCGAAATAAGTAGGAAGGAATCGTAATAGGTGTTTGTCTTCGAACGTCATAACGTTCTACGTGAATCGAATCGTACTTGTTAGAAAAATTTATTTTTCCTTTTTTCCCGATTTTTAGCTAACAAGAGTCGAATATCGTATCGTTTTCTCAGTTAATACGCTTTTACGTCCATTTTATTGTAAATTTTTACCATCAAAATTTTATCGAAAAAATTTCGTTTGAAACGACGCCGCGAAGAGGTTGCACAAAGAAGAAGCTCGTGCCACGGAATGGGTCGCGGTGGCGCGTCGTTAAGATATTGAAACGTGAAAAATGGAGACCTATAAATTTCGCTCGGTTGAGTAGGTCGCTTAAATAGCGTGTGTCGGATCAGGATGTAGATTATAAGATTAACTCTAATCTTGAAATAATATACAAACTTCGGAACGAGGAAGTTGGAACGGTGTACACCGGTTTAATCAAAACACACGAGGAAAGATACATTTTTAGCGGGAGCCGTTATCGTTGTCCGTCAATTTCGAAATTTTTCCCTTGTTACCCGATATGCACAGGATTACTCTTATATTTACGATCCTTCCACGGGAGCGAAGAATAGAAGGCACGACGCGGATTGGTAATTGTACCACAGACACAAGGCTTCACAGTGTCTTTGTCCGTGGCCTGTATTTATTTATTTTAAGAACCGAAATCTCTCGAATCGAGAAGAAGAAGAAGAAGAAGAAGAAGAACTTACAAAACGAGAATAATAAATATCGAGATTTTTTTTCGCCTTCAATTTACATTTCCACTGTAAATTTTATCGTTTTATTTTCTTCGATGGATCTAACAATAGGGACGGAAATCTTAGGATAGGCTAAGAGAATTTTTAAAATAAACTATTCGAATAGAGGCGAAGATTCGTTTCGTTTCTGCGACGAGGAAAAGAGAGCAGATCGATCGAATAATTACATGTATTCCATTCTGGCAAAAATATTATCGAATATTTATACCGCATCGCACGTTTATTTCGAAATGATCGATCAACGTGTCCGTAACGAGTCATCACCACGAGTGATCCCTTCGTCGTTTATTTACAACGTGTTACATCGTTCGCATTCTTGTGTTACGTGGATCGCGATAAGTATCGCCGGAGTCCATGTTTCTTCTTCCAGCACTCAGATGCTGTTTGCCGAGGAGGCATCACAGATAACGCGACATTACCGCGGCCTCTCTTTCCTCCTCAGGGACTGGCCTTGGCAAACAAACCTCTCCTCTCTCCTCTCCTCTCCCGACCAGGCTTGGCAAACTTATCCTCGTATGGCCGTTCGTAGCTCCTTACGCGTGTTCTTCGCCTCGATCAAATAACCGATCTGTTTGATTAGGGGTCTGGTTAGATCGGGGAATTATTTCGCGCGATTTATTCGAGAGATTTAACTTTATCTGCGAATCCCGGATGGAATTGTTGCGCGTTGATTTTTGCTTGATTCCCGAGGGAGGGGGAGGGAGAAAGAAAAAAGGAAAAGGAAAGGCAAGGAAAGATCGAAAGTGATAAGTGTTATCAGACATTGAATCGATTAACTGAACGTAAATATCGCGCGTATATAATAATATCGGAAGAATTATATTGTAGAGGGAGAATAGAGGGAGGGAAGGATGAATCAATTGATTGTCTGGAAGAAAAATACGAATCCGGCTATGCGGATTCGCCTTTCTTATCGATCGCGAATCGAGATAACTAACGATTTTATTAACGATCGTTACTGTGATGAACGCGGAAAATTACATTACGCATTCTGGAAAAGAATTTCTCCTTCGAAGATAAGTGGAAGCTACTATAGTGTTCAACTTGGGAATGGATGAAGTGGTGGTGAAATCGTAAAAATCCCGCAAAAAATTTTGATATTACATATCGATATCTTGCTCGACACTTTATCGTGTCGAAGAAACATGCGTTTCATTGAATTGATTCGATCACGATTGCAGCCAAACAAATCGTAAACAAGAAGAAGAAAAAAAAAAAGAAAAGAAAAAAAGAAAGAAATGTTGCACTTCAGTTTTATCACGCGCGACCACTTCATCGTTATAATTAAACATATTTTACGGCAAATAATTCTTAATATCATATCGTGAAAACACGCGCACGTCTCTCTCTCTCTCTTTCTCTCTCTCTCTCTCTCTCTCTCTCTCTAAAAAAAATTACTCGTACATTTCAACGAATGATATTTTTTGAATAATCACATACTTTTTGAGAATTCTCTTCGTTGAAAATTTTTTTGGAAAATTACTATTTTATTACGCTATCAATACCATTGATATTACTATAAATTATTACTAAATGTTTCGACCATTTAAATTGTCACTCATCGATATTCTTTCTTTTATATTTCGATCTCGAACAATATCCATCCATCAGTTCGAATCAAGAAGAGAGACGTCTCTTTTTGAAAAGACTGGAGGAAGAAATCGTGACAGCTCGTAACACACAGTTAGCAGTATTCTGAAAGAGAGACACGACGCATCTTCGTAGTTCATGGTTCCTCGTGGCACTAAATTATGACATGAATTTTTTTCATTTCCATAAGGAAAATGTTCTTTGCTGGAAAACTGTGACCTGGTTAAAAAAAAGGAAGAAAGAAAGAAAGAAAAAAGTATCGATTCGTATCGAATCAATCGATGGATCACGCTCGATATCCTTTCCAATCCTGATTGCGTTGATAAAAATAAGGAAGAGGAGGAATTGATAAAAATAAAAAGAAGGAGAAAGAATTGATAAAAATAAGGAAGAAGAAGAATTGATAAAAATAAGGAGGGGGAAGAATTGATAAAAATAAGGAGGGGGAAGAATTGATAAAAATAAGGAAGAAGAGGAATTGATAAAAATAAGGAGGAAGAGGAATTGATAAAAATAAGAAGGAGGAGGAATTGATAAAAATAAGAAGGAGGAGGAATTGATAAAAATAAGGTGGAAAAGGAATTGATAAAGCAGGAATAAGATTTAGTTTATTTGGAACAACGAATGAAATTATTCTTCTCACTTAAAACGAATTAACAACTCGATTTTTCTTTAAATTAGATAATAAGAAAGGGACTTCGTTATTCTGAATTTTTTTCATTTCCACAAGGAAAACATTCTGTGCTGGAAAATTGTGATCCGGTTAAAAAAAGAAAAAAAAGTATCGAATTGTATCGAAACAAACGAATGATGGATCACGTTCGATATCCTTTCCCATCTTAATCGCGATAACGCATTGATTAAAATAAAGAGGAGGTGGAATTGATAAAAATAAGGACGTGGTGGAATTAATAGCAATAAGGAAGAGAAGAAATAAAAATAATAAAAATAAGCAGGAAAAGGAATTAATAAAAATAAGGAGGAAAAGGAATTGGTAAAGGAGGAAGAAGATTTAGCAGATTTGGCAAAAATGAATGAAATTATTCTTCTCACTCAAAAGGAATTAACAAATCGATTTTTCTTTAAATTAGATAATAAAAAAGGAGACTTCGTTATTTTGAATTTTTTTCAATTCCATAAGGGAAACATTCTTTGCTGGAAAATTGTAATCCGGTTAAAAAAAGAAAAAAAAGTAAGAAAAAAGTATCGATTCGTATCGAATCAATCAATCGATGGATCACGCTCTATATCCTTTCCTATTCTGATCACGATAATGCGTTAATAAAAATAAGGAAGAGGAGGAATTGATAAATTTGGGAAGGAAAAGGAATTAATAAAAACAAAGAAGAGGAGGAATTGATAAATTTGGGGAAGTGGAGGAATTGATAAATTTGGGGAGGAGGAGGAATTGATAAAAATAAGGAGGAGGAGGAATTGATAAAAATAAGGAAGAGGAGGAATTGATAAAAATAAGGAGGAGGTGGAATTGATAAAAATAAGGAGGAGGAGGAATTGATAAAAATAAGGAGGAGGAGGAATTGATAAAAATAAGGAGGAGGAGGAATTGATAAAAATAAGGAAGAGGAGGAATTGATAAAAATAAGGAGGAGGTGGAATTGATAAAAATAAGGAGGAGGAGGAATTGATAAAAATAAGGAGGAGGAGGAATTGATAAAAATAAGGAGGAGGAGGAATTGATAAAAATAAGGAGGAGGAGGAATTGATAAAAATAAGGAGGAGGAGGAATTGATAAAAATAAGGAGAAGGAGGAATTGATAAAAATAAGGAGGAGGAGGAATTGATAAAAATAAGGAGGAGGAGGAATTGATAAAAATAAGGAGGAGGAGGAATTGATAAAAATAAAGTGGAAAAGGAATTGATAAAGAAGGAATAAGATTTAGCGGATTTTCTACAACGAATGAAATTATTCTTTTCACTTGAAACGAATTAACAACTCGATTTTTCTTTAAATTAGATAATAAGAATAATAAGAAAGAGGCCGAGTTACTCGCCGACTAATTGTGAACCGCCTTCCTCTCCTCTCCTCCCACCTCTCTTCTCCTTTGCCGCCCCCGTGGAAACTAAATATAACTAAACGGAGCGAAACTAAACGGCCTGCCCGATTAACTTCTTGCTACCGACATCTCTCGCCCTATTCTCGACCGCCACTCCTTCGAGCCCAAACTTTTTCTCCCCCTCTTTTTACTTCTCAACTTTCGCTCGTTCCTTCGTCTCGTTCGTTCTTCCCCCCCTCATCCTTCATCGCGCCATGCATCGTGGATAAATAAAAACGGGAAGACGCAAGGAACCGTCGCTGTTAATTATGCGACGGTGGAAGTGGAAGAAGTCGAGTACGAAATGCTCCTTTACACGCGCGATTTTTCTCGCGTGACGAGTTTACGATCCCGTTTGTTGTCGAGCGGAAAAATTGGGATAAATTGTTTCTGTGCTTCGTACCATAAATTATTCTTTTTCGGAAGAGTCTTCTTACGTTTTACCTTCATATTGTATTAAAACTAATTAAATTCATTACTTGCTTTACTTAAAAAAAAAGATACGAAGGAGAAGAATCCTTAATATTCAAAAGTTAATTATCTACTAAAAATTTATAATAAATATACAAAGAACGGGGAAGAAAGAAAAGTATTAGAGAAACTTAATAACTTAACAATTCGAACGAAAGTATCATTTCATTTTATCCGAAACGGAAGAGTATCGAGTCTCGAAATATTTTCGAACATTCGAGAAATATCGGATCGAAGCCTTGACCCTGGCTCGTCTTCATCCCCCACTCTCATCAAGAAGAGACCTAGTTTCTTTTTTTTTTTCTTTTTTTTTTTTTTTGCCCCGTTAGAAGAGGAGGAAGGGCGGAAACGGCCCCGCGGGATCCCGGATTAGTAAACGAAATAAGTTAGTAAATAGCGGAGCTTACGGAGAGCTTAGACGATGTTGCAAGAGGGTGTGATGCGTTTTGCAGTATGGGCACAGGGCGACTTCCGGGACGAGGTGACCGGGGGTTTGGCAAGGCTCGATTTGACGGGTCACGGAGCTCACACTCCCGGTGGAAGCAACCCCAGCACACCGGGTGCGACACCCACGACACCCTCCGGTGGATTTTCTACCGCACAACCTAGGTCCCGCACGAACACGACACACAGGCCGGATATCCGAAAAGGTACGCCTCGCCAATTTACCACCAACTTTTCTAACCCTCGTCCTCGTCTCCGCCTCTCTTCGTTCGAAACCAGTAATTATTTTTTCATTTTTTTTTTCTTTTCTCTTTTTCTCGTCGCTTCTCTCATACACGTCGCGATGACGGTCGGCCTTTTGATCGAAAATATCATATTATAGCGATGCTTAGAGAACAGATTAGAGATTCGATTGAAATTAGAGATCGGTCGGATTAATCGTGGGTTGGTTAATGGTCTCTAAGAGTCGGGCAGATATTTTACTTTCGTTTCTGCATGTTTCTTCGTTGGATGCTAATTTTTCAGAAGGGTAATTGCGATTAAGAAAGAAATTCGTAGTTTGTGGAATTGAATAATATCTAATGATATATAAAAATTCACGTTACTGTAAAATATATCTTGAATAATGGTACGTACAATCCTCGAAAGATTATTTCGAACGTTCTTCTCGTTGCGAAATATTAAAGCGAGAAACACACTTCATCTAAACGACTCCACCATAATTCCAATCGATTAACTCGTAACACGTTTATTCCAATGTAATATTCTCAATCCAGCGATTGGGCAAAATTTAATAATTGAAAGTTTCGATAATTTATTGTTCAAGGGATGATAATAATAATGGCAAACATATTTATTTTAGGTTATCACGAGAAGCTAAGATATAACTATAACAAATATTATTCATTTTAAATAAACAATTACTTAAAATTATTCGAAATCTTTTAATTAAACTTGATTGAACGAATAGTGAACGCAAGTTCAACGCGTGACGCGTCATCTTGACGCGGTGAAAAAGGCGGAAAAAGATTGGCGCATCGATCAAGTAGGATATCATGGAGATTCGAGGGGGTGAAATCAAATGATAACAGAGAGGTTTCGTTGTCGGATTCAACGCGAGAAAGGCGAGGAAAATGCTTGCCGTCGTTTGTTTGCAGGTTTGTTCGGCACTTAGCCGGCACTCTCGCAGCCGCCCCAAATCCCCGCAAATTGAAATATCTCCGAGAGAGTCTTACAGGCCTGGTTAACAACAAACCCCGGGGACGGATCTCACTTCACTCGTTTGTAATCCCGAGACGGGGGCGAGGCCTCTCGTTGCCTCCTTCACGCGAGTCCGGCACGTTCCTCTCGTTTCTTCCTCCCAAAGATGTTTCAGAATTTCAACCTCTTTGACGAATAAAATTTTTTCTCCCTTTTTCTCTCTCTCTTTTCCTCGCTGAAAATAAATTTGCGAAATTTATGATTTAATAAATTCGATCGTCGAATTTTGTTTCTTTCAAACTGCGAAAGAAAGAAGAAATAAAATTTATTTTACGAGCAAAGACGTTATTTGTTAAAAATAGTTATATTGAGAAGATAAAGGGTGATAGGGTATATGTAGTTACACACTTATGATATAATTAACGTATAGAGATACACTTCGTTTAATTTCGTTACCGATGGATTGAATAAAGCTTCGTTCCTGTATTGAAAGAATATCTGAAAAAACAAGGCGAATTTAAATTCAATCGTACACGAGACAATTGCATCGTGTTAAACCAATTAACGATCCAAACTAACCGATAACAGTCTCCTGCGCAACGCAACGTTTTATCTTCGATACTAGAAATATCCGTTTCCACGTGAATAGTAAAATACACGGCATTACAAGCCGTGGTGGGTGGATTAAGATTATACTGAATAAATTGAAACACGGTGATAAAGCGGTCGAACGTTTCTTCGATGACGGAACTCGGTCGGTATCGGCGCGACCGATATTATGTCGAGTTGCTGCCTCTGTAAATAGATACGGCCGTCTTAGTTAGAAGATAGTTAGCGGCATCATCAGACGCACTGATAGCGGTGCTCTTTGAAAAAGGTAGTAATCGATCACACGGCTGTCAGTACGAGTAAGGGAAGCTGGCGATTTGCCGCTGCGGAGTCAGGGGTGAAATACCCTCACCTGTCACTGCCGCGATCGAATGACGAACATATACGCGTTATTCTCGTGCGGCAGAGATTACCGATCGAGCGATATAATCGATCGGTATGATCGTTACTTGCCTCGTCAAAGGCCTTACGTGTGTATTACGTTTATCGCGTGCTTCGAGAGAAGATATATTCTTTTCTTTTTTTTTATTTTAATTTGCAGATTAAAAAAATCGTCGATATTGAAATATTGAAATATTCCGTTCTAAATGAGAAGAAGGAAAGGAATAAATAATTCGCATTGAAATTATTAGATACTGTATAACAGTTTAATTTATTCGCGAGAAATGAGAATGGTTAATATAATAAAAAAAAATATTTTTCATCCTCGTATCACGCGATTATTTTAGCAACTTTTTAAACGATAGAGAAGTAAAGTTAAAGAATAAATTCGAAGCAAATCTTCAACTGTGAATTATTCATTTTTTCACGCGATCATTTCCCTCGTTTTTCCACAAAATATATAAGATCGAATTTATATAAATCGTAAAGAATCGTAGTGAATTCTCTTAGAATAAGTGTCACCATTTTCTAGGGAATGTGATATCTTAACACGTTTCAGATGTTGCGACACCGACAGAGGTGAAACACGAATTGGGAGCCGGTGGAGGGGTTGTCTCCCCTGACGGTGTGGTTGGGGTAAATAACGCGGACGATAAGGATGGAAAGAAGAACAAACGCCAGAGGCGGCAGAGGACGCATTTCACGTCCCAACAACTTCAAGAGCTCGAGGCTTTGTTCATGAGGAATCGGTATCCAGATATGTCGACCAGGGAAGAAATAGGTCTGTTCACCAAACTTCCAGAACCTCGTGTCAGGGTGAGTGATAATTGATGTAATTCTCTTCGATGTCTTACAAACGATTTTCGTAATAATTCATTAATTTTATTTATATTTATTGCAATCTCGTAATTAAGTAAGGAGGAATGAGACAAATATTCGTTGAAACAACATTTTATTTGAGAAAATAAATTTTTATTTTTTTTATTTGTTACGTATAATTGACAAGATTTGTAAGTTGGTAGATGTAAATAACTTAGATGAGTGACATTTTGGCTGAAGAAACGAATTTTCATTTTAACTTTTCGACCACATATTCTAGAATACTTGGAAAAATAAATTTTATCTATCGCAGTGAAGAATTAATCTTAATCGTTTCGAAACGCGGTATAGTTTGATAATGCACGATTATTATTATTCTACTTATTGAGTAAAAATTAAATAAAAATTTAAAATTACGAAATTTTTTATAAAAAACTATCAGATTCCATCAGAAACTTTGGAGTTAAACTTTCGACAATTCTATATATTAACGAGTCAATTTCGTGACTAATTATTTTCAATTCGTGGTATCGTATAGATAATCGGTGATTTTTTGTAAATTTTTTTGTTATTTTCAAAAAGTAAAGCATCGTTATCAGCGTTTCTTTTTCTTTTCGCTCGTTATCGACAGACGTCTAATTTCGGATAAACAATCAATAAGGTGGCAAAAATTAATCGATCTCGATGCATTGTTTTTCCCATGTTGTGAAAGTATTCTTGGACGTGTGAAGATCTATGCCAGAGCTCGAAACACGAATCAACGGTGACTTGGAATCGAGTTGATCAAAGTAGCAGTAGAAAGTTACAATGGAAGCATTGATGCGTTCAAGTATCGATTACAAAGGCAACAATTCATGCTTTTTCTGCTCGATACCTCGAGGTCTCACGCCTGCAGACCATGGCACGTCACCAGAAAATGCCATTTCTTTGTCTGATGTTTTTTTTTTTTTTTGAGAAGTAGACGGTCGCGATTTTTCTCATTGTTTCAAATATTTGACACGCGAGATAAAAATTTGAAATCAATAATAATAAGATAATTATATTTATCAAAATATAAATTCTTTTGCACATTATCCATCTAGTAGATGATTATTAAATAATTATCATACTTGAAGAATTTTTATTATATAGTTGAAATAGGAGTGTTGTGAGAAATTTCAAGTTTTTTTTATTTACTTAAATATCAGTATTTATATTTTAAACAACAACGTAATACAATAATATATTAATTGAGAAAACGGTTTACGTAACTAAAACTGTTATCCAGTTTAGATATGCGTTTCAGATTAACTAGATAACGCAAAGATACAGAATTTTCTGCAATTTTATCATTTATACTTATAAAACATCCTTTATTTTTCTTTTTAATAATCAAATAAATCAAATTAATTTAAATACATTACGTGTTTGATATCATTCTTATCGAAAATAACAACAACAACAACAATTTCACTAATCTTAATAAAATTCTATTTTTCATATATTTCGATGACTCATTGACAAATGAGATATCGTGGATCACGGGTCAGATAACACTTTCCATAAAACAGAAATGAATTAAGCAAAGTTGAAATATTAAGAGACGATAATATTCAATGGAGTCCACTTATATAAGCTATTCGAAAGCCAAAATTTCTCCGATTAACTCAACTTTCCTGAGATCAAAATCATGATCGTTCATCGATGATTGTTCGATTTGACAATCTCACGAATGAAATTTTTCCTTCAACAATCCCTTTAATAATTATATCAGAAGAGTACCACGTCTCCTTCCAAGTTCGACTTGGATCGATATTAATGGATGGATCAAATTGCGCGTTTCTCGGTTTGACAATCCTCGTGGTTTCGCCAAAACCTTTCGGGAGAACTGATCGGTGGAAATGAATACTTGGAAAATAGGTATCGGACCGGAAGTGAAACGGGGAATGGAAGTGGGCAGGTATGAGGTCACGTGGGGTTGCGCAGCTCACAAGGGAAGCTTTGCGCCGGTAAACCCTTCTGGATTTATAGAACCACACAGAGCATGGCACGGTATTCCCGCCACGCTGCTATACGCCATGCACCAAAATACTGGTGGATCCCAACTATCCTGGACTATTCCTGGAATTTTAACATTTCCCTCCCTCTCCTCCCTCCAAAACTTTCCTCCTTAAATTTTGATTTACACGCTCGAGAGAATTCGAAATTTTTGCAAAATTAGAAATTTATTTGCACAGGCAGAAGTATTGATGTAAGATTGTTGGATCAATTAATAAATAAGCAAAATTATTGGAAAATAAATAGCAGTAATGAAATAATGGTTTCGTGCTCTTCTGTAAAACATTCCGTTTTGTTTAATATTTTATATAAATTCTTTAAGAAAGAAATAACTCGTTGTAAATCATCATAAAGATCGTTTAGAAAATTACTTCTCTATCGGTAAAATTTAATAGTTACTTGCATAAGTTATTTCAATAACTCACTGTTCGAAACGTGTATAATAGGAAGTGATTAATACCGAAATTATAGCGGACAATTATAACAGCTAATGGAATAAACGTCGTTTAATAAGCATTTTAATGAATAACTTTATTCGAGATTTTTAATTGATCAACTAGTTACTTTTTCGACCAATTCTGTCCCCTGTATTAACTTGGAAAATTTTAATTTCGCCACGAGTGGCAAAGCACACCGTCCATGTTCCCGTCACTTCGTCCTGGAACAGAGGGGTAAAATCGTGTCTACGGCACGAACCACGATGGTTGTCGGGCTCGTTGAACCGTGGCCGTTGTGCATGCCCTTTCGCTAGAAACTTCTACGTGACACAAACCTCCGGAATTGGCGGAATTTATGCGGACCGATTCGGGCGCATTTAGTCAATTCTAGCCGCGGCATTACGCTTAATTAATCCCGACCCAACATTTAATGCTCGCCGATAAATGCGCGAAAGCTTATCTATTTTGTCCGCGGATTTGCTGGGAATTTCGAACGATATCTGAATGCCGGTACACGATCTGAGTTGAGATCGTTGGTTGCGTACCAGCAACCAATAATCACAAGGCCAAAAATCTCGATCTTTCTTTCCTCTGTTTTCGAAAACACAGGAAAAAACGTTGTATTCGATTCGACGACATCGTCGATCGTCTTTTTCCTCTTAAAAAAATTAAAAGGTTCGAGGAAAATATGACGCGATTAGTTTCTTCGAAATCGTCGACGTACGAAAGAATAGACACGATTCGATTCAACGATCGTTTCGCGATAAAGGAAAAAGAAGGGAAAAGAAAAGAGAAGAAGAAAAAAAATAGAAATCGGTATATCTTCCTTCGATCCACCCTCTGTATCGTTCTTATATTTCACGCTGGAATCAACAGAGTCGCGGGTTCCGGGCGCGAAATATCCGTTCCCCGATAACACGCCACCGTAAGCCAGCCTCTCCGCATCAATTTGCGGAAACCAATGAATAAGAAATCTCGTTGCCTCTATCCATTCGACGGATTCGATTTTTCGTCGTCGTGCCATCCAATCCCTCCCTCTCTCCCTCTCCCTCTCTTTCTCCTCCTCTTTCCTCCCCCTCGGGGAGAACGAAAACCGGAATCCAAACGCGAAAGTATCGAGTCCCGACGTAAGGAGGGAGATGGCAAAGGTGGAAGGTGCGTACGCAAGGTAGAAAGGACGAAAGTAAGGGAAGAGGAGATGTATAAGAGGGGAGGAGAGAGGTATACAGGTATACAGTTATCTGCAAAGAGGCAGGCGTATGTTTCGGTCGGTGGCAGCAGAGCGCGGCTGTCCGAGATAATCCGCCGGTGATTAAGACCATAAATCCATCGACGGATTAGTATGGTTGCACCGCACACCGCGTGGCGGCGTCGTTGCACTGGACTCTCTCTCCACGCTGCAGCCTCCTCCGCTCTCTCTCTCTGTGTTTCCCTTTGCCCCTCCTCTCGCCCCTCTCACTCGGTGCATTCTCTCCGTCCCTATCCCACCCACGTCTGTCCACCATCGGTTCTTCCCTGTTTCGCCACCCCCGCAACGGACGCCGTCGTCGTCGGTCGTCGGTGAGGGACACGTGGCGGAGGGACGGAGGAGAGAGGACGTACGGAACAGGACGAGTTGGAGCGAGGTGGAAAACACGCACACGCGTACGTAAGCGTAAAGCTACACGGAGAGAGGGGAGGATGGCGGAGGAGGGGTGAGAGAGAGAGAGAGAGAGAGGTAGAGAGGCCGAGCTTACACGCCATGGGAATGGGAAATGGGACGCCACGGAATATAGGTGGACACTAACCGGTATGAGAGTGAGGATTACCGGGTGTCATCCGTATTCGGCCGGGTTAGCGGCTGTCAGCGGCCAATGCCATCGCTATATATCAATTATTACCTTTGCCATTGCAACCAGCCGGTTGCATTCCAATGCACACGCTGCTCTGCCGCACTGCGCTGCGGTCGTCCGCTTGCATATCTCTTCCCGTAGGCCGATTTGCATCCGGTATGCGAGCCTCTCCCGCTCCCCCTCCCTTCCCGCGACTCTCCAACTCCTCCCAATTGAACACGGCTCACCTTCGTTTCGCCCGTTCATTCAACCCCCCGCTCTGCGTCTCGCTCTCTTTTCTCTCGCTGCCCACCGCCCGCCGTGTACAGAATGTGTACGAATATCGTGTGCAGCTCCGCTCGCGTGAATTCCGGTTATACGGGAGGAGAGGAGGGGGGAGAGGGTTTACGTAGAGGCGCGTTTTCGAAACGCGGGTCAGAGCCACCACCGCAGCTTGCCAAAGCTCTCGTAAGTTCTCGTGTGCGCAAAGGATCAACGGTGTGGGCTGTCTTCGGGATTTCAGAGCCGCGGCGGATGCTCGATTCCGCCGCGCAACGCCCCCACCCCCTTCCCCCATCCCCGTTATGAAACCTTTGCCGCGGCCGAGCAAAGATCTCCAGATTAACGGGCCAGTGATTGAGCCTGTAATGGCGCGGATATCTGTTACGGTGATACGGCGGGATTTAGGGATAAGCAAGACGAGCTTTTCGAGCGATTCGTTTGATTCAGGAACCATCCTTCCTTCCTTCCTCCTGCCTTTTCACCGCCGCGTCGAACGTGCGCCGATTCCTCTCTTCGAATAATTTCTTTTTTTTCTTTTTCTTTCTTCTTCTTCTTTTTTTTTTCTAATAATCGAGAGATCTTCGTCGATCTTCTGGAATCTTTGAGATTTTGTATCGGACCTGAACGTCTCGTACAACAAAATGATTTTATTTTCGCGCGTAATTCGAGAAACGACGATTATCTGAAAATGACATCACAAATGCCGCAAACGACAACTTACACGATTCTATTACCGTGATCGCGTTTAACCGATTCGTGTTTAGACAGAAGTAAATCAATGTCTTGTCGGCTGGTCGGTTTGAACATTCGTGTTTTCAAAATCTGAAATAACAAGTTACTCGATAACTAGGATGAGAAAGACACATTGTTGAACCACGATAATTTATCAATCTTTGATTCTACAATTTGCCAACATTTGTATTTCGCGCGCTTATCTTCTAACCTAAATCTAACCTAAATTTTCTCCCGCGTGCAAGAACGAAGCTCAGCTTGCTCGCACTCGCATCGTTTTACGTATATATTTTGATGAATGTATATGACGGAGAGTGTATATCGGAGATTTGGCGAATCGATTGCGATACAGGTACGCTGTAAATCGCACGCGAAGTTAATACCATTGCGGACAGGGCTGGAAAACGTCGAAGGCCGGCATGCGTGATCTGCGATATTCCGTTGGTGGATTACCAACGCGAATATTAACCTTTTACGATGAATTGTGGTCCCTAAGTAACGTATCGAATTTCCCGCGGATTTATTTTCACCGGGATATCGGCCGATATTAAAACGAACGTTGGCCATACATGATGGAGGAGCGATTAAATTTGCACGATTTCTTGATATGGATTTTACCGTGGCGATGGTACATGGATAATAACGTTGGACAGTTATTATGATTATGATATTGATATCTTCGGTTGATAAGATCTTCAAGTTGTTACAATATTTGCCGTCTGATCGAGCTAAATTGTAATTAATGAGAATATTACTGTATTGATATCTGTAATATTTTTTTCAATGGAGAGAAAATAGGGGAAAGAGAAACTAATAGCGAGTATAATGTCGAATGGACGTTGAAAGACAGGAGATGGCAGAAAGATGTCGAAGAAAAATTCTTGAAACATATTTCAATCAATTATACGCGCTTATCTCATAATCAAATGCGAGGCATCGATTCAATGAATCTAATTACGCCATTCCGTGAAATAATTCTCAAAATTGATAAATTAAAAAATTAGCGCGTCGTTGTATCACTTTTTAAAGATATATAACCTGTACTGGTTATTTTCTAATCTTTCTCGACACAGTACAAAGTTGAAAATAGCGCAAATTTTTTTTTCCTTTCGATAAAACTTAATCAATCCAATGATTCGTTCAATTCATCGACAAAAATATTCGCCAATCCATCGAATCTTCTGCGAATTACAATTTCATTACGCACGAATGCGTTCACAAAAGGAATTCGATCGAAAAATTGAGACATCTTCGATGATTGAGCTTGGAAAATTCGAAAAGGAAAAAAATTCCCGTTCCTCGTAAACCTTTTCGTCGTCGATTCGAATCGCATTAACGACGAGAACAGTCCCTGACCGTTGGAAGGGGTACGTTGGAAAGGGCGAAAAGAAAAGAAAAAAAGGAAAGCAAGGAGAGGGGAAAAAAAAGGAGGAAAAAAAGGACGCGGAGGATTGAGAGGGAAAAAAAAGAGAGAGAGAGAGAGGAGGGTGCATTGAATTCGACGCGAATCGATAACAGGTGCAACGCAATGAGCCGTAACTATTTATAAATTACAAAGGAATGGAGGAGGCACGAGAGCTAGCCGGGACACGGCATTAAAAATCACGTGTTCCGCTTGAGCTCATAATCTCGTATAATCTTTTGCAAAGTTGTTAATACTCGCGGCTTACGGGTGTTAATTTAATATCCATACAGGTACGCCAACATTGAATATCCGAATCCCACTGGCTGCAGCTGTACAGTCCACTACCACAACGATAAAAAAAATCCATAAAACTGCTCACACACCAAGAGAGGAGGCTGGTCGGCCTTCCCATTCCGTGTCGTACTCTGCCTCATATGCCGTTTGTATCGTTCAGTGTTGCCCTCCGGGCCACTTTAATACAAACGATAATACTCGCTTCCGTCGTTTTGCCTTTTTTTTCCTTTCTTTTTTTTTTTTTCTTCTTTTTTTTCCACCCCCTTTCTCCCTCGGCCGTCAAGAATTCGTCCAGGCTGTAGTTAGTTTATCCAGATTATTCTTTTTTCCTTTTTCTTTTTCTTTTTTTTCACATCTCTTTTGAAATCGTGGAATCGTAAAAATTGCGATGCGACGGAACGTGATGAAATTATTTTCCTCCACTTGTTTCGTTCCAGAAGTTGGTTTCGTAGTAAATGAAGGAGAAGAATATATTTTATCGCGTGGAATTTTAAAGAATTGCGTAAAGAGGAATGGTAATCATCGTTTGCTGAAATAATGACGCGTTTAATGATATTGTAATTTCTTATCTCTTATGCGACTAAATAACAGATTTTATTGTTTTTATTTTTTCTTTAATTCTTTTTTCCTTGTCTTATTCCCTGGAAAGTTAAATGGAGAAATATTTTGGTGTATATTTTAATTCCGTATCACTTCTAAATTCCTTTTTACTGTTTCTTTATGGCACGTAGATTGATAATGATCGCGGAATTTTTGAAATGATAATAAAACCATTTCATTTAATCGATGAACTTTCTTATTTTGTTTAATTGAAATATTTGTTGCGCAATTATTACGTAACACCCGTTTTATAGATTAAATATTCTTCATTTGTTTTAGCAATGAGAAATCTATAAAAAGTTTTCTATTTTTAACTTGTATCGGATAAAATTGGATAAGGAATTTCGTTATATAGCGATAAACATAAACTGATAAAAATAGAAATTCATACGAATGCACTGGTCCACGTCAATTTTTAATTTCGTATTGCAACTTTTAAAGTCATATTGTTAAACGTGATAATTTTTAGATATTTAAAAATATAGCATTTCATTAATTAATAGATTAGATATATGTATATATGATAATACGTATAACCTTTCTACCTTTCCTTTTCCATTTTCTAATTTCGTACAAAAATTGAGATCGATGGATGAGAGATGGAAAAATTTCGAACATTTCTCGCATCGTTTCAAAATTTACCTATTTTAACGAGTAAACAACATTTATCAACGGTAAAATATACTTTAATTATTTAATTGCAAATGTTCAAACCCCAAAATTTCAGTAACAATTTTGTAAGATTCCAATTACGTTTTCGGTATTCTCAATAGCTTCGACTATTCTCAATTACGTGAAAATGCTTTCAAACTATTCGCTAAAACAGATGCTACTACGATGTTGTCTCCCAGAAAATTGTTTCGTCGTCTTGGCTACGATCCAGCCACCGTGAAAGTTGTCTCGTTGTCCCTACGATTTTGAAACTTCCGCCTCTGTCGCGCAATTCCACGACGGATACACTCGAATCCGATCAATTTTTAACAAATTCTCACCTTTCTCCCGAACTTTAAAAATTTTAATCTAACCACGCGCCTGGAATTGCGCCCGCTCTCGTTTTACTTTGCGAATAAATTGGCAAATTCATCCATCGGATTCATCCTGTTAACTAAACATAACCGGCAACAATCGGATGTATCAGCACGTTACACAAACGTGTATGTGAGCAACAAATTTTCTCTCACACTTCGCAACAAGATTTCTCGCACGATTACGAAATTGGACCATGACCAAAGGCGATTTTCCTCTATATCCAGTCCCGACAATGCTATTTCTCCTCACGCAGTCGCATATTCATAGCGATCCATGTGGATATACGCGCGCGTGCGCGACCAAGCGTGCACACATATTCGCTAGAACACGATACAAGCACGAACTGGCTCCCTCTGCGTAGGACGTGGCGATTCTGGCTGATCCATCTCGCCGTTATAGTGAGATTTATGGAGACGGTACTGTTGCAAACCGAGACTGCCTGCTCGGAGCGGAGAGAAAAGAAATAGCGAAAATATGGGAGGAGGGAGAGGGATTGTATGATCGTAGAAATTTGAAAATGGGAGAAAAGATTAATCCGTTGATCTAATGAAAAATGTTTGCTGCATCGATGCTCGTTTAACGTTTCTCATTAGAGAATTGTTAAATAAAATCGCTAGCTTTTTCATAAATCGAATGAATGCAAAAATGGAAACAATCAAGCAAACAAAGATTTGCCCCAATTGTCTCGAGGAATGATCTCGTCGTGGAATAATGATGGAAAAGCGTCTGAGAGCGAGAAAAGGTACCCAGACAGATTTTCACGGTCTCGAAATCCTCTCGAAGCTGCCGGATATCCGACCAGGTTTCGTGGAATTTATTTTTAACGAAGTACCTTCTTCAGACATTTCTCGCCCGCCAAGAAATAACCGTATCCTCTAACTCCGTACCTCCAACGACTACTTGATAAAAAACGAATATTCACCTATTTTTTCTTCTTTTTTTTTTTCACGCGAATATATTTGAGAAAATAAAACTCTCTGAGAAACTGCTCTCGACTCAACTACGTCGTCGTCGAATGTTTATCCAAGGAATTGATTTCCATTTTCCAACGCACCGCTTTCAGACGTTTGCTTCTTACTTTTTACTTTCTCGATCGTAAAATATATTCGCACCTCACCAAGATTCGGATTGATACAACAAGACATCCTTCAAACTCGTTATCCCTCTCGATTCTCGTCGCTTAACTAATTCTCTCTACAATTTTTGAACGAAGACAGGAAAATATTCTCGCCTGTTGTTCGATATTACCTAATACAACGTACGGTACAGTCGCAGTTTTCAGTGAGAAGAATAAATAGATAGCGTCTTGGAAGAGCGATGCGTGGATGGACCAAGGGGTCCCGTGGATTTCGAGGTCGTAGGTGTGCGCATATGTCGGATGGACGGAGGGATGGTGGATAATATAATGATGGCGTCGGCTGGGCAAGGAGGGGCGGGGCTACGAGGGGATCAATATTATCCTCCTCCACCTCCACCTCCGCGTTTTCCTCCGCCGTTCCCCTCCTCCCTCCCGCGGCATCCCTACGTGCTCACTCCCTCGTTCCTCCTCCTGCCCTCCACCACCATCGCCGTCTCCACCCTACAACCGTCGACCTTCTCTCCCTTCTACCGCCGTCCCTCTTTCTCCTCCTCGTCCTTCTCGACGTCTCTCGTCTTACGAATCGAATTGCTCGGCCGGCGAGACGCGCCTCGGCTACGCTCGATTCCTTCCTACGTGTGTGTGTGTGTGCGTGTGTGTTTGCGCGAAAGCGCACATGGCGTGTGCATATGTGGCCTCGAACGAGAGGGATTGTTTATCGTGATAGGAGGTACAAAGCGATTCGTTGATCGCGAATTATGCACGATGTTGTTTTCCGTAGGTTTCCGGCGGAGATGTGTTTGTGAATGGAATGCACGATCGATCCAAAGGACGTTGGGTTGACGTATTTCATTTTTTAGAACGAACGAAAGGATTCTTTCGATTCGATTCCAGTTTGACAGGGAAACTTATTCGTTTTATTGGAGTGGGATGTGGGGGGAACTTTTAGGTATAGCAAAGAAAATATTCGTATGATTTATTTTTTTTTAATTACCAGGTATATTTACGTTATGATACGTAAATATGTGTACGCATCGTGTTCCTTTTCTTCCATCACTTTTGTTTTTACGCGAGAAGTAGAATGAGACGGTACGGTCAGACAAAGGAACTTCTTTCTAGAATTCTCGTTTACGTTTCAAGACGCGTAACGAGAAGTGAATAGTAAAAGTAAAAATTATAAGTATAATGAAAAATGTTCCTCGACACGTCGCAATAAACACTCTGTTCATCGTAACGAAAACGTCTTAAACCGACCATGTTTAAACCAACCAACGATCCGAAAATGGTAAATTTTCAATATCGTCATTGCTGTTCCAACGAACACAGGGGCATACATCTTTTAAACGCGATTGATCCACCTGTATCCTCAAACAGGCGGAAGATTGACGTATCGAAGCAAAAAAAAAAAAAGAAGAAAAAGAAAAAATAGGACAACAACAGCGTGGCCACCTCGTACGAAACGAATCGCGCTTATCCGATTGTTCAGTGGCCGTTGCTAAGTCGTGGGATTACCCTGTATGGGGCAGCGTTTTCGGGGGTGTCTATATAATTCCGGGACGTATACGTGGCACGGAAAAGACGACGAAGGGGTGTGGAGAAGCAGAGAAGCTAGACGAGCCCCCGTTGGTGGGGGCTTGATTGATGAGCTGGCCCCCGGTCACGGTCTCATTACATTTATATAAGCTTTCGTAGATTGAGCCGTGCACGGAAGCTTACGCGGTCGGGCGAGGGGTCGTGATTTGATGAGGTTTTATTGCTCGGATGACGTGACGGGGGCCATTGTTCAAGCGGTTGTCGAGTGGAAAACATTGGATTCGATTTATCGTTCGACTACCAATCTCGCCATTCCAGAAAACTTCCATTAGGCAAAAATCGAACGGGCGATCAATCACAACCTGAAACAAGTGAACCATAATTGGAATCGCGTTCCCTGAAACGAAAAGCACCGGATGAATTTATTAATCGAAACAAATTTTAATTATTTGCTATTAATCTAAGAACTTTCGTTTCGAAAACCTCGTCTCGATTTGATTTTTATTTTTACGAGGGATGCAACCGATTCCCGAACCGATCGATTCGAATCCTTTCCCTCCTCTTCCCTTCCCCTTCCCCTCCTTCGCGGTTTCGCGATACAAATGGCCGCCGCCATTGCGGTTTGACGCCGGTCAAGATCGTCGTTCGAAAATTGGCACGGCTAATCCAAGGACTTCTGTCGTCCGACCGGCGCGATCGAAAAGTTCATTCATCAAGCTTATGAGCCGCGGCCTCGAGCGTCGCCTCGAATTCAGCTGCGCCTGTTAAAGTTTATGGGCGCGGTCTTGTGTGTATACGAAACGACTCGCGCGCGCCTTCCGAGAGAGTTTATTGATTCTCGAGCCACGGCATCTTTCGGCCGCCGTTCTGTCCTATCGAGTTTACTCCCCCTCTTTTGGCTTACCGTCGCCCCGTGTCGTGCCTACGGGGGTCGCTTCGTGGAATCCAATGATGTTCCTTCCTCGGGAAAGGAGGAAAGTTTCCTCGTACGAGGGGAAATATATATATATATATGTATATATATTTTCATTCTTTTCGTGAAATTCATAGGGGAGGGAAAAATCGTATCGTCTTTGAAATTCGATCCCCCTCTCGAGATTGTTGTCGACTATTTTCGTGGCGCTTGAGAGAACAATGGACAATGACAATGAATTTTGTGACGAAATTCTAACCGTATGATCAAGTTCGGAATGTTGATGTATTTTTGGGACACTTTTAGAGGATCGGGAAGTAGAGACGTTTCCAATTGAAAACTTTATAAAATTACAAAATTACTTGTTCTCAGGTATAGATGGAAAAGCGTCCGGAAATAATCCAAAGAACGGCGGGTTCTAATTCCTTCGAAACAAAGTGGAACAAAGATCTCCGTTAAAACCGGTAATCCATCGGAGCCGACGCGTCATAACGGCGCGTATAAGAAAAGCGCGGCGCGGTTTTCGAGAATAATCGGCAAAAGGGAGGGCATTATTCTTCATTAGCCGGTCTTCTTCCCCTCTTTCAATGACTCGTCGCGCCTCTTAGCGTTTCCACGGCGCGATCGTGGGGCCCATCCATCTTGCCGAGGATCCTCCAACCTCCTCCTTCCATCTTCCTTCCTTTCCCTCCTTCCTTCTTTTCCACCGCCGACCTTCTCCTCGCCCGAACACCCCCCTCGGTGTTCCGCCATCGGTCCCAGCGCCGATTGCCTTTACAGTTACGCGAGAGCGGCGTGTATCCGGCGTGCAACCAGCCGTATAATTGTCGGGGCCAAGCCGTGGGCGTCGTGGAAAAAGCAACAGAGGGGGAGAACGAAGGGATGGCGTGGAGGTTGAAGGGCGAATGGGAAGAGGGTGGAAACGGCTGACGAGCGACTCGCACCCTCGGCGCAGTATCGAACGCGGGAGAGGGCCGCCTTGAATTAACGCCATCATATTTCAGGATGGAGGAGCTCGCCGGGGTTTTCTTGCCATTTGTCTCGAGACTCGGCCGTCTACCGAGTGGAAACCTAACGCTTTGCCCCGTTTCGCGAGTAATACACATGGCCGAATACCTCGCCTCGAAGTGGAAATCTGGTGGAAAAGGGAGAAAGAAAGGGAAAGCTCGTTCGTTTCGATCAGGCCGCGAAGATGAAATTCGTCAACGACGAAATTCCATAAAGAAGAGTATAAAAGAAAGAGGAGGAGGAGGAGGGATTTTCGTGGTGGATTTTTTTCGTGGGCGGTATATAGCGGGTGCTTTATAGATTAGTTTCGAGAAGCGGGGAATGACGTTGAAGCTCGATTAAGCAAAGAGGTATTCGATGGGTAGGCGCGGTTTAGATAGGAGAATTTTTCGGACACGGTGCAATTGCCTTTCCAAGACGAGACGTATAATTGTTTCACGAGCGATAAGATAAGATAAGGTTCTACTTAATTGTTGTATTCAGAAATGTTTTCCGCTGATTCGTTGTCACGATTTTTCTCGGATACCGATTTCTGTATCCAAGGGTATTCACGATAATTAAAATAAATGAATAATCGAAGAGGAGCACGGCGTTTGAACAACGATACGCTTGCTGTTTCAGGTATGGTTCAAAAATAGGCGGGCGAAGTGGCGGAAGCAGACGCGAAACGCGAACACCGCGGCGGACACGGTCGACTTCAAGCCCGGTTTCGGCGCCAGCTTGAACAGCTTCATCGGCCAGCCGTTCGCAGACCCGGACGCCCTCTACAGCTCGTACAGCCCGTACAACAACTGGGCGGCCAAAGTGCCCTCGCCTCTGAGCAGCAAAAGCTTCCCTTGGGTGAACACCCTGGGCTCGGTGGTTCCGACGGCGTCGCACCACCATCATCACACCCAAGTCAGCCCCGTCAACTGTTTCAACGCCGCGGCGACGTCCGTGGCCGGGAACCACATGGGCGGGATGTCCGTGTCGGTTGGCCAGGCGGCCACCTCCATGCTTCCTGGAATGGGCTCCGGGCTGGGGGTGGCCGGTTCACCGGTCGCGGCGACGGGAGCCGCGTGTCCTTACGCGGCACCCGCCGCGCCGCACCACCCTTACGGGCCGTCAGTGTACACCCCGCACCACAGAACAGCGGCAGCCCCGGAGAGCTGTACCGTGATGACGTCGAGCAGCATCGCCTCCCTTCGACTGAAGGCGAGGCAGCACAGCAGCGGCTACAGCCTGAGCGGGAACTCGTTCGGCATGGACAGCACGCCGGTCTCGGCGGCCGGCAGCCCCGTCGGCTCGAGGGCTCCGTCCGTGGGCGGGGGCCCTCTGTCGGCGTGTCAATACGCGCTGACCACGGCCGGCGAGGGGAACCCTCACTCGCCGAGCAGCGCGGAGGCCCACGTGAACGCGACGGCCAGGGCCCAGGTCTGAGGTGAAGCGGGGGCTACGTCTAGCCCCCATCACCACGCTGTAACAGGGAATTCCGGTAGCTCCCTGGCTGGTTCCGGGAGCTCGTTGGGAGGTGGCGGCCAAGTGGTGGCGCAAGTGGGAGCAGCAGCCGCGGCCAGCGTGTCCGGCGGCCAGCAAGGCGACAATCAGCTGAGGACGCAAGAGTGACCCAGGCCTAGGTCCGCCGCCTCGCCGACCTTGTCGTCGACCCCTTCGTCGACCACCTCGCACCCACCTTATCTGATGTACGACGAAGACGGGAGCACGGCGGACCAGAAGATCGAGGAGGACGGGAGAGGCGTGATCGAGGCGGGAGGGATCGGCGGCGAGCGAGTGATCGCCACGTCCGGTGGCATAGGCGTCGGCGTCGGGATAGGGATCGGTGGATCCGGTGCCGCTCCCGGGGGGGGCACGGGGTTGGCGAGTTACTGGCAACACGCGACCACCGCCACCGGTTACTGGCCCTCGTTGCTCGACTGTTGGACCACCCCGTCCATCGCCTCCGGCTCGCAAACCCTCTCCCTGCCCCGGGACGAGAACTGAGAACAGCGGACGTTACCGCGATGCCAGCGTTGTCCTCGCAAGTAATTCTCTTTCACCTGGATATTTTCTCTTCGAGGCCCTCGGGGCTCGAGCTCGTTAAGTATTATTCCCTTTTCTCTTCTTTGTCACGTGTATACGTATCGATGTGTATTAGAGATACATGTATATATATATATACATATATGTATTTGTTCAGTCCTCTTCCGTCTCGTTTAACGTTTCCATTTCGTTTTTTAATCTCGTGAGATGATTTTGCGAGGATTCACGGCATTCGTAACGTGGCTTTCAATTACGCGCGCACGTTGTTCTTCGCTGATTCTTCACAGATCGAATGGTTATTTAATGCCAGGATTTAATTGTATTCTTCCCAGTGCAAAACAGGTGAACGGGATAAAAGATGTACATACGATTGTAAATGCACGAACGATCGAATCGAATATATGGGTATATATATATATATATATATTATATATATAAAATATTTAATGTTTCGAGGTGCATGCTTCATCCGTAAAATGAACGGAATCGCAGAGAACGATCTCGTAGAAATGGATTCTTACGTTTCCTAAGAAATTGGTTGATAATTAAGGAATTTTTTTATCTTTCTCTCTTTTCCTTCCTCGCATTTTTCTTGAAAATGCGGCAAATTGTTTGACAAATACTCGAGCCGAAGTGCAATATTTTCGATTTTGATTATCGTTTTTCTCGATAGAAGAAAAAGTCAGTATAAAAAGTAATGATTTATCGGAGCAACGAGCTTTGTACTGTCGTTAAAAAGTTTATCTTTACCCGCAATTAATTTCTCGTTGAGTCACGGAATATGTATCGTGCGTTTCGAAACAAAATTCAAACGGGCAACGTCGAATTTCGTTGCGTACAGTCTTTCAGAGACTCGAAGAAACGAAAAAAGCAAAAAAAACAAAAAAAACAAAAAAAATAAAGGATAAATTCAATCGCAAATTAGAGAGATAACGAGAAGGAAAAGATAATGGAATGACTAACAAAAAGGAAAAAAAAAAAGATCCAGCGCGGATCGAGATGTACTCACTATCCTGTAGATATATGTATAGTAGACGCTGATTTTACGCGATTCGTAAATATCTTTTAGAATTGTTATATTGTAATGATGATAATAATAACATTACCCAACAGAATACCAAAAAAAAAAAATAAGTAAATAAATAAATAAATGAATAAATGAATAATAATAATAACGAAAGAAAAATATAAACCATACAGGCTGTATGTAAATGAAAATGGCCACCGTTACTGCGTTACTTCGCGTACGATGGCACTTTGTACAGTGTACGAGGAAAGAAATCACTTTATCGACTATGCGTACGTTATAAATATTATTAATAATTATATTGAATAATTATAAAGAAACAAAAAAAAAAAAACTGTATTCGATATCCTTGCAGGGCACGTGTAATTGAACTTTTGGAGTCCATCGATTCATCATCCTCTTCGCATTTCGTTTATACTTCATTAAGTTCGATCACGTCTTCAATCGCGCATGACGAAACGATTGCGTGTCGTTATTTTTTCATCGACTACTGCATAATATAAAATTGTTAAATTATACGAAATTGTTCGACAAAATGGAATTTGGACAGGGTGTCGTGTTTTTTAAAACAAAACAAAAAAAAACGAGAAAAAAAAAACAAAAAAAAAAAATGTAAATCATACGTTGTAGAATTGAAAATGGCATATCACCAGTTTAATAATAGATGTAAAATTTAACGGAAGGGGGAGGGGGGAGGGGGAGGGAAGAAGGGGAGGAAGGGGAGACGAAGTGAATCGATCAACTTCGAAAGTCATGATGCAGGCATAAACGCTATAGAACAAATAGTGACGTAAGCTAGATTTAAGAAACGACCGTTATTTTGTATGAATCCCAATGTCGTACAAATGTTCGTCGTAATCACATATCCCAGTTCCCGCGGTGAGTGATTTGCAAATGCCCGCGGAAGAATGTTTCTCATTCCGTTCTTCAGCTCCGTTTCACTCACTACGTGTAAACGTTCCTACTGGGCGATATTGAACGCCGAAAGGCCCCGTTTGTAATCTAGTCACAATAAAAATCAATTCTACTCTAAGTCGTACCACTTGCTTCACCATCACCTGTCTCGCCTTCTCTACGTTCTCTACGCTTTTACACGAGAAATTTGATCTAATTGACAATTGGGAAAATAGTTGGAATAATTTTTAATATATTTTCAAAATAATTTCTTCTTTTTTTTCCCCCCCTCCCTTTTTGAACAAATGAAATCGAAACGTGAAATGAGATTGGCTCGAATTGTTGAAATTCGTGAATAATAAATAATTGGTGGAATTTCGTAGAGTCGGGTAATTTTAGAAGAGACTGGAATATATTCCACGCAACTTCTGTTTTTATTGGTTATCTCTAGCTACATTTGCTTAACAGAGGAAGCGTAAAAAAGTTGTATCAGAAGAACAGGCTTTATCATGATTTATATTTGTCAAATGTACTTCTTTGAAATTGCGTACGTTGCGACCACAAAATCTATTTTCTCGCCGTCTGTCTAATAATTAATCACGTTATTTCAAATTTTACGGATTAAATTAAGAATACACAAATTGCACAAACTCATTTATTGTTCATTGGACCTGTTAGTTAACCCCACCTCCCCCTCTTCTCTCCACTTTTATTTTATTCGTTTCAACGGATCACAATCTTCAACTCAAAATAATCTTCCAAACAGTGATCATCGTCTTTCGGAAACAAAGATATTCCGCGTGTTATAATTCGATATTTCGAGTTATATGTACAAATAACAATTTTTCCTTCAACTCCCTCTCTTTCTCTCTCTCTCTCTCTCTAATTACACGGTTCCTATTGAATTAAGACGAAGGCCAGGGCAATGAATTCCGATCGATGATTGGGCTATTTATCGGTAGTTAGGCCTCCGGCATTACACCCTCTCGGACGTTGAGGGAGCATCGATAACCTTCGGAATCTACATGCATACCGAGCGTGTAACGTGTTGCATTATGGTGGTCGGGGAAAAGCGATAAATTATGCACCCTCCTCGGTGGCACGCGAAGGGTCGCCCGGGGATCCCCTCGTCCCGCTAAACTAAACTAAACGTATATTACGATGATCGTTGTGCCCGTTAATGGCACGGCACAGTCATAAGATATTGCAGTCCGTATGTTACCAATTATATACACGGATAAACGGATGCGGTTTCCCGCCGTTCCGATCCGTTTAAAAATCGGAGATCTATTTAAAGATCGTTGTTTCAAGTAAAAATTGAAAAATTGAAAAATTTCCAGATTTTGCGTGTGGAATTTTTAGTTTAAATGGGAATTAGATATTGTTCGAATTGTGTGAATTTATTTATTAATTCGATAGTGGAAGAACGGGGGGAAAAAAAAAAGAAAAAAGAGAAAAAATAAAAGGAAGATAAAGGGTGATTATAGAGGTTTACGATTAAGATAATAATTTTATAACAATTCTGACATACATTTATTGAAACATTTATTAATTATTATAAATCCAATGTGCGAAGAGTGTTTTATCTCTCCGCAACTTATCTTCTTCCGTAATCTTATCGTTTCAACTGGCGTGCGACATACTTATTCCAAAAATCTCCGCGCAAAATGAAGTTTTCTTGTGAAAGTTTTCTTTCTCTTTCCATTCCTTGGCAACCTGTTTCAACAAAAATAATTTCAATCAGCGTCATAAATATCTCGAAATTACTTTAACTCGTTAAAAAAACTCCTAATGATATTGATTGCCTAATTATCCAATCCTCACAGAGGCGCACAATAAGTGAAAAAAAAAAACGATCAAAGAATCATCTTTATCGAAGCAAACTCCATTGACCCTTTTCCAGCGAAGCAAAGGAAAAATCAAGATCGCTCTCAAAGAAGAAAAGCTAATAAAGCATCTGAGAGCAATATTTAAACGTCTCTTTAGACCATTGGTAAGATACGTAATAAAGATTAAATAAAGATTCTTTGAAAGTATATTTTAAAATATATTCTCCATATATTTCCCAAGACGAGGTGCCCTCCCTCGGCCGTAAAAAAACCTGGTTAGGAGCGTGATCATCGACACAGGCTTAGGAGGAGTCGCAGTAACTCCCGAAACTTCGCCGTCGCTCTTTCCTTTCGACTGCGTATCGAGAATCACGGGAGGAGACGGGAGGAGGAGGAGGAGGAGACACGCGGAGGAGACCCAGGTCCGCAGAGATTCGAGGATTTAGCGATGGAATAAAATCGGTATACGGCCTCGTGAATATGTTGTGTCCCCGACACGCCTCGCGTTTCCCCCGAGGATCGCCGAGGAATTCTGACGTTGGAAACGAACGAATATCGCAGTTGTTCGCCGAGGACCATGAATCCGTTTCCCAACAGCTGCTCGTGTCGTTTTTATTCGACGGTTGCTCGGGATATTGACTGCGAGACGGAAGTCGATCGCGGTGTGATTGAACCTATCCGGTGAAAGAAAATGGAAGGTGAGGCGAAATTGAGCGAATTTATCGCGTTTATTTATTTATTTATTTTTCTCTTCTCTTTTTCTTGCTACACAATTGAAATTTCCATGCTATTGGAATTGCTATTTAGTATTTGTTCTTATGATTTGGAAGTTGGAATTAAAAATTTTGGAATTATAAATTGTTATAAGTTTGTTAAAACTTTGGAAACGGATCTAAGAGATAAGTTTTGAATGTTTTATCATTGAATGCGATTGAACGACAGTGAACGAGAGGGAGAAAATTTGCATTTCAATTCCCGTTCTGACGATCTGACTACAGCGGTTCACGTCGTTTATGACGTTCCGTCGTAAAACTTTTCGCCCGATTCCGTAGCAACAGTTAAATTAAGAGGTTGAGGTTGTCGATGAAATCTGGGCTTTGTAAATAACACGCGAGTAAACGTGACACGTTAAAGTTTGTTCACGAAATTCGAAGGTCTAGTTCCGTGCCGGTTCGAGGCGTCATAAAATTTGCGAAGATTACTCGCGTTCGAAATATCAGTCGTCTGAGCAAGATAAAACGGCAATTAATATTAACTTGAGCAACGTGTCTCGCATAGGGTAATAAAGATACCGTGTCCCGTATCTCAACCAACATCACCGAGAAACATTATCATTGCTCGTTTCCATTGGCGTAGACTTTGATCCCCGTTTACACGACCTTCGAATGTCTGAAAGCGACGTTGCGAATCGCTTTGACCAAGATCAGTGATGTCGAAAACGATCGTTGATTAACTTTTTTCGCTTCGAAGCAACGATGTTTCTTTTTTTTTTCTCTTTTTTTTTAGATTTTTATCTTCGATTTTCTTTCGATACGATTATTTTCCTCGAAATAATTCATACATATTTTTACGTAACTCGATCGTTATTTTATCAAAATTTAAAAATGATCATCCTATAAAATATTAATTTATAAATAATTTTTTTTTTTTTGAATAATTTTCGATCGAGTCAGTTTCGATACCTCGCCTTCTGGTTATAAATTTTCATCGTAAGAGCAAAGAATAAGATAAAAACTTCGTATCAACGTCACAATTTGTTTACTTTTCTAGGAAATTCTTTTTTTTTTCTTTTTTTATATAGTTTCCAAGAGTATTAAAAAATTAGACATGTACATTTCGAAACGAAAGATAAGAGGAAAAAAAAATAATAAAAGATTGAAATTTCTGGATCGAATCTGAAACAAAATCTGAATATATTTAATAATTTTTATTCTTACAAATAATTATTCGTTTAAAATTTAAATGATATCAGTTATCGGCAGATTTCGAGTTATTCCGTTTAATTAAAAGCTATCAACTTTGTTATTAAGGTACTCCGTTTTAATCGACTTAATTCCAGTTTAATCAACTTAATCGAAACACCCATCGGTTCCGTTTTGTACAACTCACTTATTGGATTTCATTTAAGTTTCTTTATTAATTTCGCCGTGGAGAACTTTCATTCATCTGGCTAATTAAAATGACTGTATTCCTCGATTACTTTCCCCTCGTTTCATTTTATTAGCCACACTGATTTAAAATATTATCAACTTTCTATCGATTAAATCTTTGCACATAATAAAATATCACTTACTCCGATTCTATTGATTAATCGTACACATAATTCTTTTTACATATATATTAAAATAAAATGAATTCGTGATATTTTTTTTTTTCTTTGAGAAATTTATATTTTTTATTACATCATAAACTATTGTTCGTTATAAATTGTTCCGTAAACTTTTAATTATTTATCGAGAATATCGAAATTAATAAAAATTTATTCGAGTTATTCTTCGACAAACGGTGGAAGCATCGTAGTATATATAATTCTCTTCAACCTATTCTCCTCTCTTCCAAATTCTCCACCTGTACAAGTTGGACCGTAGTATATCCTGTATAAACCGCATAGAGTAGATCTCGGGTAGAGTGTTATTTATTGGCGGTGCGATGGTTTGAATCGAGCCAAAGTAGCAGACCAGTCCTCTGTCTTCGGCTTACATTCGAAACCAGCTTGCTAGTTCGATCTTGAACGAAGTAACCATACGGATCGTTTGTTCGAGAGGAAACTAATAGGGTTTGCTGGCTTTAATTAAGTTTTTGCAGAATAAAAAGTCGAGTGTAAAACAAAAGAAGATGCAAAAAGAAGAAGAATAAAAAAAAAGAAGAATAATCAAAAAGGAGGTGAAAAGAACGCGGTGGTGTGATGAATTTTAATAGGAGGTAGAAAAATGAAGGAAATTAAGGAATTGAGAAAGATAAAAAAGAATGAAGTAATGAATGTATAAGGGAGAAATATTTTGTAGGATTAAACTTTAATAATGAAGTATAACGTTATATAATGTTATTTGTGGAATTTAACATTATTATAAATGTAATAAATTTACTGAAATACTTTTTTATCCATATCATTTCTAAGGAGAATTTTCCTAATATTCAAAGAATCTTATTTCAATCATTGATAACAGAGGATTTCATTCTAGTTTTAGTTAAAAAATTGGTTGGAAGATTCAGAATCTCGAATCTTCTCCTTTACTCTTCCCAACAGTTACGATGCAACGATTGTTCTCCATTTAATATACCCGACAGTCTTTGTGAATCGCAATCAACGTGAGTGCAAAGTGTGATAGTACTTTAGTATGCACGTTAGTATAAAACTGAAGCGTGTACCCTTTTCAAATTAAATGATAGCCCGTCTACCTTTTCAAACGATTAATTTACTAAAACAAATAAACTGTTTCTATAAAAATAATTTACGTACGAAATAATATTTTAAAAGTCCATTAACACATTTAATTAAACACATGTTAATTTAACTTTGACAAAACTCAAATAAAAAAAAAACAAAAGCAATTAATTTTTATATACTCTAACATCTTATGTCAAACATCGAAAAATTTCCAAAATCGCCAAATTTTCCTCCACTTATATATATATATATATATATATATATATATATATATATATATATATATATATATATATAAAAATAATCTTTTATCTCATATTATTCCCGCATTAAGGATACGGGATACGAGTATTCTGAATGCCGCGCGTGTAGATATTAATTTAGCCTGGCCAACAAAGTTCTGGGGAAAGTTAAAAAGGCTGCTTGCGCGCCAAGGCACACGCGCCCGTCGCGGCCGCATAATTTCCCGAAACTTTTTACGAGACAACCCGAGAGACGCCTCGAAGTAAGATGATACAAACTAATCTCGAGCACCGGCAAACTTTCAGTAGAGACACTTGAAATATGGCTGGCAGTGATCACGCATGCGCATGTGCTAACCGGGCATGCGGTTGCGCGCATTAACGCTTTTCGGATTGCACGAAACTATACGTATTCTCATACATCTCCGTTCAAACGTAGGAAACGCTCGTACTTAGAGACATTACGTAAAAACTTAAAAAACTTATCATAAAGCAAACTTTCCTTCAAGAAACCCCTTCGCTACATTTTAAAAACTAATTCCAAATAGATTCTCTTCGCTATTCTCTTCTTCATTTAACATGAGACGATTTTTTCTCTCCGGATATCGTAGATACATGTACGGTTACAAGTCATTCGCTTTTTGCAGATGCCATGCATAGATGCATGTAAATATCATATCCAGTATTACATAATGCATTTCTGTCTCCTTCTACTTTTTCCTTTTCTGTATCTGTATCTTCTATGCATATGGCGCATCGACTAACGTGTTTCAAATGGAGTCTTTCGCGGCCACGGAGTCGACCGAGATTGAATATAAACGCGGGAATAAGAAGCTGTTTTATCACGCTCTTCGTTCAGCTTTTACTCTAGTGAAATTGAGGGCTTAGCGGCATGGACTTAGAGAATCGAGAGAAATTCTCCCTTGGTGGCCTTCTTCTACTTTCCCCGCCAGAAAATGAAATGACGCCAGAGACGTTCAAGATGGCCGCCGCGAGTTTTACCACCAAGTTCGTTTAATTCTCATGATAAGCGTTATTCGTGCTTTCGAATTTTCCGCGGTGCACGTTTTCTCGCTTCCTCCATCGCGTCGAGTCATCCAATCGTCCGGTATACCCCTCCAACGATAGTAATTAAGAATTTTGGCTAACGAAAGTTCCGAGTCGGATAATAGAATCGATCTAACCTTGTCCTTATTCCCTCCTCGAGTGATCATCTTTTTGTCATCGTTTAAACGAACTTGAAACTTTGTTCTTCTTCTAAATATCTTACTTAATAATTTCCCTTCGACAGATAAAATCTCGTCTTGTCTTCTTGAAAAATTCGTGCATGAAAAATCGATGTAACAAACGAATCCAATATCAAAATCGGTATTATAAAAAATGAAGAAAAATTGAAATATTCCAAGTCTATCCTATCGCTGGGGAGATTCTGGGGGCAAGACTCTTGGACAAAATACTATGTCTTTTCGGAGAAAGAGCAGAGAGTCGAAGGCGCGCACGCACGCATGTATATCGTTAAAATGCAACTGACGCATGATTCAACGTTCTGTCGTGGAAGAGGATACGAAACGAAGAGCCCGCACCTGCAGGGCACTTTGAAGTAAGGTAGGTAATCCCTGCTCGCACGACGGTTACTAAGCCTCCATGATTTAGAAGCTCTTGGAGTATTTTAAGAGTCCCCTTTGCTCTACCACCCCCGAAAACAGCCGCGTACAAATACTCGGACCCGCGACAGGAATGCAACACCGAGACCATCGTCGTTTCTGATTTCTTAATGCATCTGGTAGTTCGTCAGAATCGTTCAACAACGAATGATTCGACATTGGATATTAACCGCAGAGTCGAATAAAAAGTTTTAAGAACTTTCACAAAAAATTGTCGCTCTATGATTATCCTTTCAAGACTTTTTATTCTTATCCAAAAAGTAATCTGTATAATCCCACCTTTCCATAAAACGTTCGAATATAAAGAAAAAGGAAAAAATCTACATGCCAAATAGCGAGAAAAACATAATCTCCTATAAATGCAAAAGAGAATTTCGATCCCCTCTCTTCTTCCCCAATTTGTCCAAGAATAAAAGAGAACTAGCTCGAGGAACGTTCACAATTCGAGGATCGGAACGTATTAAAGTCGGATCCTAATATTCGAGCGGAAAGATAGCCAGCATCTTTCGGATCTCCATTCCTCAAACAACATAATCCCGCGGGACTAAACTTCTTTCCCGGTGTTCCACGTCAAACGAGCACACATCGTGATACCGAGAAACGAATCGAGGAACCGAGGGAACCGTGTTTGTATGTATGAATATATGTATGTATGTGTGTGTGTGTGTGTGTATGTTGGTCGCGGTACGGGATGGTCGAGAGATACCGAAGAGGAGAGAAAGGAACGAGGAGAGAGAATCTGGACATCCGGAGGCAATGGCCCTCTTCAGTAACCGGTGCCTCGAGAGCCACCCTCTCCTGTTCTAACCCACCGCCGCCTTTTCCGACCTACCCACCACCTCGCCTTCCCTTTTCGCTCGTTGAATCTAATTACACCCGCCAAGACCCACCCGCTCGAGAGGGAGACACGTAAAGCTGCTAAGAGGAACGGAAAGAAGAGGGTCGGTGGTGCCCCTCCCCCTTCCCCCCGTGCTGTGCAAGAGGGACAAGTAGATTCGACTGAGGGGCCGAGGGGGTGAGGTATCGAAAGGGGAAAGAAGGAGAGAGCGTGTGAGAAGCAGAGAGAGAGGAGAGCGTGGAAAAGCAGAGCGTTGCCAAGCGACGGGAGCCATCTTGGAGGGTTGCAGCCACTAATGGCCTAATGAATTTAATGGAGGCTTCCCGGCATAGAGTAGCAGGAGAACTGAGAACCGAGGTGGAGAATAAGAGGGATAGAGTAAGACGGGACGGAGAGGAAGCTCGGGCGAGGCGAAGGAGAGACAGGGAAGATGAGAAACTCGACGTCGTTGTCGTCGTCGACGTCGTTGTCGTCCTTCCTCCGCGTGTCTCTAATTTCTCTGAACATTCGCCGTGACGAATAACGAAAAGAGGAACGAGAGGGAACGGAGGACGACGTAGACGATGATGGAGGCGAAGCATGCCTTTTCGGCTCTTCCTTCGAAGCATCGAGGTTGCCTGTTAATCGAACGTTCGAAGGATCGAGACCGACGAGGTCTTGCCTTACGAGGTCTTGGATTTTCGTAATTAAGTAAAGGGTGAGTGGCTGTCGCCTGTTCAGAGGGAAAGGAAGAGGTGCCATTTGTTCGACGCTCTCTCGAATTCTTGTTCTTATTATTCTTACCATCGGTGTTATCATCGATGTGATGAGAAATTATTTTTGGAATGTTATATTGCTGGAAGATGTTTTACGAAAGTAGATAAAGTTTGCGTCTCTGTAAGAAAATGATTTATGAATCACAAGGTGTCATGTAAGTATTCTCTTTCTCGAAAAGAGAATTTATCAATTTAACTAGAATAAAAAAAAAACTATAGAACAAATTTATTATATTTGCAAAGAGAGATTATGTAATATTAGACTCTACCCTTTACATTGAAATTCAAACATATTAATAAATGTTCGCGCAACCTCGCGAATCTCGCAAATTAGATAAGTACACGTAAATCCGAATTGAAACAGGTGCGCTCGAGATTGACCCTTGAAAGGGTGGTTTACTCATTGATAACAAACGCAAACGATACGAGATTATTACGAAGATACGGATGTTATAATGACAGTTGTACCTTCGCCCAGATAATACAATGAGAAACTCGATGTTTCTATCACTTTAATTAGTCCGCTCGTTTATTTACGCAGCACTCGTGATCTTTTGTACAAGCACAGACAAATAGGAAAATATTTGAACGAAGAACGATTACGTTTTTCCAAATTATTCTTTTTTTTTTTCATATAGATTATAGGAATAGTAATCTTTTGAACATGAAGAAATAATGTTGAGGTTGAAAAAGTTGAAATATATTTTTTTTTAAGTTATTATTTTTCTAATATTGATATTTTTTTAATTGATTTATATGTATTAAGGGATTAATTTTATGGTTTGAAAGTTTAAAAGAAAAATTCTAAGAACAAGTTCATGTATCGAACTTCATTTTGTACTTTTATCATGGAAACGCGTTTATATTTTAATTCAGTTTCTTTAATATATACTCGCTTTTATTGGTACGTAGTCTTGGTATCTGCGCGTGCGTGAATGAACTATGAGCGATCAATTCTGAATTTCAGAAACTCTCTTTGTCTAAAATATAGTGTATATATATTTAAGATTATAGCTTGTTGTAACATAAAAATAAAACTTGAATATCGTTTTTCCGAATTAATAAATCGTTAAAATTATTTAATTCACTACTGTATAATTAAAATACATTTCAAAATTTCGAAACAGAAAATTTGATCTTATTACTCTTATTACTCTCACAACTTATCACTCTTAGAAAAAAATTACAAACTTTTTCTAAATAAAAATTCATGTAACGTAATAGAAAAAAAAATGAAAGAAACGGAATAAAAATCTAACATCATAAAAATATAAGAACTAAATTGTCCAAGAAACCTTAGTCACATCGATTTGCCCTAGAAACGCGAACAGAGAGTGGAAGTACATAAAGACTGAAGTTCTACTTCTTATCAGCGGGGACAAGAAAAGCGAAGAACTGTCCCGACCAAAATCCACATCTACGTTCTAGAAATGAACTTCTGGTGGACTTCTTGAAACGATTCTAATTACAAGCTGATTGTATCAGACATTGATTTATGAAATTCGTTCATCAGTCTTCTGTCCAATTGTATTCAAATGGCGAAGCAAATAAAAGTAAGCGAAAACCCATTCGATTAATTCTAATTTGTCCGTAATAAAGGGAAAAAATCTGATTTAAAATTTTCAAGCGCGTACAAAAATATTTAAAGATCCAAATCGAAAATCACACAGACCCAATTATTATAATATACAACTAACTCTTGATCAAGATCATGCGTTCACCGTTCAATCAGGTAACGATCTTTCAACGAGACAGTGTTCGCCAATGTTCTGTTGATCCAGTCAACGAATTGGAAAATGAGCAAAGCGGGAAAAAAGGTAAAGAATGACAAGTCTCCGTCTCTTTCCCGACAAGATGAGAGAGTCACGGTAAAGATGGGTCGGAAGAGGGAGGCATTGCATCCGGAAAATAAAGGAAAGTAGCAGCGGTAATCCACAGCGCAGGGCCAGGGTCTTACCGAGGCTTCTACGGATGTTTATTGAGTCGGTACGCGCACGCGCTACATGCAACACTATCATCTCATCTCATCCGGTCTCGTCTCATCGCCCGTGTACCAACTCTTTCCTCCTTTCCGTTCACGCGTCTCACTCCTTTTCCCTCCTGATTTTTTTTTTTATTTTTCTCTCACCCATTCTCCCTCTTCCATCCTTATTTACTTTTACTTTCCTTTTCACATCATCATCCAGTTTGCCTCTTCTCACCCAGTTCGATTTTTTCGTACTAAAATCTTGTCTCTTCGTTCGTTGCCTCCTTGGATCTCGTTACTTCTCTTCCTCCTCCTCTATATTCTCTCTCATTTTTTTCCCTGTCACTCCTTTCCTTCTTCTCTTTTTTCATTCCATCCACCGTCATCATCTTATTTCCACGCTACACGTGTGTATTCGTTTCTTCCTCTACCGCAACCCCCATAGAGCCTTCGCTATCTTATCCCCAGTCGTCTTCACGACGTCCATTCAATCCTATCTCATCTGGAGGAGGTTAGCCTGAAACCGTCACGCAACCGTCTCTCCATTTTCTCTGTTCGACCAGTCCAGGGAGAGCTTCATTCATTTCTGGCATCGAGGGAAAAGAAATCGAGACCGTATACCCGGAGTCGATTACGAGTGTCATTTCTACATGACGCTCTTCTCCTATTTTTCTGTTTTTCCCTTTCTTTTCCGAGTGGTACGCCTTTGGTCCGCGTTTACCCTGTAAATAACACGACAGAGGATATTAGAGAGAATCGAAGGCTGGATATAGTAGCTTCGAATCATTCTTGGGTATCACTTGGACAAACTAGAAACTACCTCCATGAGGATAGATATTTCATGAAAAATTATAATTGTTTTTCATTCACATGCGAGTTCAAATGGATGAATCGAAATTGAAATACGATATCGATATTATATTATGTTATTTATAATTTTCATAAACATCAGTTATGAGATATAAAAATTATATCTCAACGTGAAATTTATTATTCATCGAATGAAAATTAAATAAAGAATAATATTCAATAAAAATTTAATTTAGAATTATATCGTATAATCTATCTAAAATTATAATTAACATCAAGCATAAATTCGGATTCTGAAAAAATGATTTTCAAAATTTTAAATGAATTCATATGAATGCAAATAACGTGACAAAATTGTGAATTGTGTGTAGTGTACAATAACGAATTGTAACTGTCATTAAAATCTGTGAGAGCAGCGAGCGAAGTACCTAGTAAGGGTAAGTGAATGAGTAAATAAAACCGCTTTTACGATTAAGAGATTAGTCGTTGGAATTTGGCGCTGTGGTTACGCGTCTTATAATATTTTAGTACAGGCGATTAAGCAGAATTGGGTTGACGACTGATTCGAGATTTTTTTTCATCGTTCCTTTAAAGTTCTACAAAAAGCAGACAAACTTCTTCAACTGTACCAATTTTTAAGAGAATAAAATATGAAATCATTTCTCTTATAAAAAAAAATATGGAATTTTATCTTTATCGATTAAAAATTATCAAATGACAAAAATAAAAATAATAGTAATAGATATATCGATGTTTAAATAAATAATTCTAAATATTTAATTATCATTAATTCATTTCAATTATTGAATTGAATCTATTTGTTATTTCTCTAAAAGATATTAAACTTAATATCATCATACTTTTATCGTTTTCGTCAAACGTTATCCTACAATTGTAAAATAATTTACAGGAGACGAATATTATCTTCTTAAATCATCGCAACAGGGCTACAAGCCCGCCTCGTTAAGAAATAAAAATTCAGGTGAAAGTGTTTGAATGTAAGAAGAGGTTCACGATGATGAGTGGCGGTAGAAGAGCGGAAGAGAAGAAGAATAGGTAGCCAAGAATGCGAAGTAGGGTGATTTTGTTCGGCCCTCTAAGCGGTGGGATTAAGTGCTACGTAAATTCTTCCGGCGGCCTGTTCCTCCTCACTGCGGATAAAGAATCGCTGCTTGGTTAAATCATCGTCCACGAAGGAAAAATGAAAGTTTTTCTTTAGTCGGATGGGGTTGAAATATATATATATATATATATTTTCGAATATTATTTCTTTATGATTAAATATAAGGATAAAATAAAAAATAACTTACATTAATTTCTTTAATTTAATTATTACTGCGATTTGTAGAATGGATTTATGTATTTATGAATTTTATTTTTAATAAAATTATTTCAGTAAATTTGAATAATATATTTTTACAGAATAATAAATTTAAAAAATTTAAATTAATCAAACTGTAAAAACTGTAAAAACTAACAGTCATTAATTAAATGACATAAATTGATATTTTTATTAAGAGGAATTAATTGTATATTTTATATTTTTAATATTGTTTATATATTTTTTATGTATTTCTTTTTCATGATTGGTATGTATCTTATAGTTATTCTAATATTATTTTATAAATTATTTATTACTTACATTGTTATTATTAAAAATTATTCGCAGATTAATTTACAAAAGTAATTAAGTAAAATTGTTTTAATTAATATTATTTTAATACATCTTCATATTTTTTTATATAAAATTTAAAAAATATAAAAAATTTATATAAAATCAAATATTGTAATCATTTAAAATGTAACATAACGTCATCTATCGTACAAAATGCGTACAAGATTTATAAAAAATGGATTTGATTTTTACATTTTCCATATACACATTAAACATAATAATTTCATTCAAAAATTAATAACAATATGTTATAATATTATATTTATGATATATTGATTTTTAAAAATTTTCACATTTTAAAGTTGAAATTATTTAAGGTCGATAGAGATAGCTATCTCAAAACATGGTTACCGAGTGAGGAAAAGTCAGATCAATTCTATTATATCATTGATTGCATAAGTTATATGCGAATTTCATATTTATATATTTTATTCACAAATATTTATATTATTCGAAAACGTTTTAAATATATTTAATTAATTTAATTATAATTTACTTATCCTATTTTTCAAAAGATGTCCTTAATACTCAAAAGATGACGTTAATAGTCAATTCTTATTTTATCTCTTCCTCTTATTATCTTTCTCCTACTTTATTTTACTTTCTATATTTATCTTTACTCTACATATTCTACAAATATACGTATTTAATAGATAATATCAATTTCTGATTAAAAATATAAAACTATAATATATAAAATTCAATATAATGTAGAAAATACAATATTTGGAAATACAAAAATACATAAAAGATAGAAACATATATAAAATATAATGCGTAGCAAATAGCAAGAGTAAGAAACAAACTCTACTTTTTTCAAGGTTGGTATTTAAGAATATGAGATATATTATTTTATGAAATGTTATATTTACCTTATTACATTTTCATTGTCAATGTTCTCAAAATTTGGCTTCATTAATAAAAATTTATATAAAATTTATTAATAAATAGATTTAATAATGTATTCTTATCAATTTTTTTCAAGAATTTTTTCAAAAATGATTTATATATTTTATTTTTATTAGTAATGGATTTAAATAAAAATAAAAAGATATATAACTAGTATATAAGTATATTTTTAATATCTTTATACAAATTATTTATATTATTTTAATATATAACATATTATATTATATTCAATTAAAATTAAAAAATTTATGACATATCAAAAGGAATCTTTAAAGGAATATTAATTTATAATAATTTTTTCTATAATAATATATAAGATATCAAATATTTTAAATAATTTTGACAAACAAAATAAATAAATATTTTTCAACAAATATTATTATATAATTTTATAAGTAAATTTCTATTAATTATGTATTCATTTAAAAAACTTAAAATATTTACTATAATTTTTTATGTTTTTAGAAATTATTTATGAAAATTTTTATAAACTTTATAAAAAAGATAATAAAATAGTACATAGATTTGGTTGTAAGATGACTATCGTTCGTTTATATTATCAATGGTTATACACCAGGTACGAAAGAATTCGTGTAAGTGGATGGGTGATACGTTCACACTTATCGTCATGGCTCCGTTTATATGGAGTTTTAGAGGGAACATTAACCGGTTTTTAATTGATATCCAGATATTACAGTACCTTATCATATTGATTGGATTTTTTAATTTATCTCTGTGTCTTTACGAAGATCAAATTGGAAAATTTGATTGGTAAATTATTCGGAATTCTTAAATAAATGTTGATTATAATGAATTTCTTAAATAATGCAGTAGCATGTTACCGTGATTTGACAGTGTATCAATTGTGTTGAATCATTGTTAATTAACGATTTGTCGTTATATTTATAGGAAGCAGAATTATGTTGGTAAAATTAAATTTGCTAATTTTGACACTGTCTCGGCCGCAAAAAAAATTATTGTTGCTACTGAAGAAAATGTTATTGCTGCGCTAAACCTTAAATCAGGTGGGTTATAAACATTATTGTATGAACATTTAATAATATGTATAATTTTTTAATTTCTTAATTTTATCAATAAAAATTTGCATTGTTTAATACCTATTTAAATATAATTACAAAATAATTAAATTTTTGGTATTTATTTTTATATTATTTATGTTATCTAAAATAACTTAATAAAAATAGCTAATGTAATATAAACAAATTAAATATTAAAAAGATTAATATTATAATTTTGATATGTTATTAATTATCTCAAATATATTTAATTATTTGATGTAATATAATTATATATAATATTAATAGATAATTAATAGATAGATATAATATTAATAATAGATAATTATAAAAATATAAAAGATAAAAATTATAAAAAAGTAAATAAAATGTTTATTTTATTTAGGACAAATATTATGGAGACGTGTATTAGAAAAAGGATATGCAGGTCAGATACGAGCATTAGGTGGAGTTACAGATGAAGATCTTGTTTCTGTAAGTGGAGGTGTACCAGCTATTGTACGTGCATGGGATTTAGCCACAGGACATATACTTCATGAATGGCCAATTGCTGAACAGAATCATAATAGGTAATTATATTTTATATATATATAACAATTATACATTTAATATTACATATTTTTAGAAATTTTGAATATAAAAAGAAATTTATTTTTAAGCATATTTTATAATATTTATTCTTTAATATAACATTAAATAGATTTTTTTCAAATGATATATCTTAATATCTTAATATTTTTAATTTTATTAATAAAACTTATAATTTTGAAAGAATTATAATATAAATAATAAGATGTAATTATGATTATTGGTTTTCAGACGTTTCTCTCCATTTATATCCTTTTCTACACTGGGATTGTACAGTCCTGACAGGTTTCTTTATCATTATTTAATGCACAATCAGCAATATATTTTATCATACTAAGTGATTATATTTCACAATAACATTATTATTAGTGTCTTAGTATTACTTTTATATGATTATATATATATTTAGTAATTAATTCCAGTGTAAAGAAATCTGAAAACAATTTCTTTAATTTCAAAGCAAATATAATAAAAAAAAATGAAAGATTTTTTATTTAAAAACAAGGTGAATTTATTAAACAATGAATATAAATTATTTAATATATAATAAACCTTGTTTTACATTCAAAAATATTTCATTTATCAATTGTTTATCAATTGTTTATAAAAATTAAATAAAGTTACAAAATAATATTTGATAAATTTTTTTATAAATGTTATATTTCAGCAAAAATAATACATCAAATATTTATATTTGTTTTTTATGTTAATATTATTAATATAATTATTTTTCTCATGTAGAATTAAAGATGTAAAATGGCATATAAAAGATGGAACGTTGCATCATATTTTACCAATTTACAATAGTGGTGTAGAAGTAACATCTTATGATAGTAAAACTGGAGATAAAATAAAAACAAGAAAAGTTTCTGCACCATTTATAACTCAAGAAACAGAGTAAGAAATTACTTTATGAAATATATTATATCACAATAAAAAATAATTAAAATTTTTCCTCCTATCTTTTTAAAAAATATAATTATTTAAATAAAATTTTAATAATTATTTGCATTTTTTTAATTTTAGATGTGTTTTAGCAGCCCCCTATTTAGCTTGTTTAAAAGGAGATAGTTCCCTTGCTATACTGTTTTTAGTGCATTTATTTGATACAAATTCTCAACCACAATCAGTTACAATAAATACTATATTTGGTGCTGGTGCACAAGGTCCATATCATTTAGAATCTGTACTAGGTGAAGAACCTGTTGTATCCATTACTGCAGATAATAATCAAAGAAAACGAATTTTTCTTGTTGGAGAAGTACCTGTTCCTATTCAAAAGGATATAGTAGGAGATGCTGTACTTTATATAGTTTCAGTTGATAATGAAAAAGTACTTTTAGAAACAACTTATAAAAATGGAGTAAGTATTTTGTATTCTAATTATATTATATAGGATTTTCAAAAAAAAAAAAGAATAATCATAAAAATTTCTATTGATATATTTTTAGGTAACAGAAATTGTTGCTTCGGAACTTTTAACATCAAAACCTATACCAAATTTATCTATCAGTGTTACACATACTTCTTTACTTTCACCAACAATTGTAGCTTCTGTTTGTCCACGGCAAACAAAAGGTGTAACTTGTCGTCATTTATTAGCTTCCCAAGATCACAGTGTTGCATTACTCCAACATAATAAGTTAATATGGGCAAGAGAAGAAGCACTTGCTAGCATTGTAGCAGTAGAAATTATAGAATTACCTATGTCAGATAGGGATCAAGAAATAGAAACAGAATTTGATCAGAAAGAGAGTAAGTAAAAGTTATAAATGTATCATATTTATTAAAATATAATAAAAGTTATAATAGAGTAAAATAAATATTTATATAAAGATAAAATAAATATAAAATTATTCGAATTTTAAAAATACTATTATGAATATTAAGTTACATTATTAAAATTTTATATATGACATTAATATTTTGATGTTTTTTATATTTGATACAAATATTTTTATATAATATTTTAAACATTTTTCAAATGAATAATTATTTGCAAAAATTTAGTATAAAAAATAATAATATTTTATATTATTTCTTCATTTCTATAATATTAAGCAAGTATTATGAAATTTATTATTACATATTATATATTATAATTTAATTATAATTAAATCGCGTTATATAATTTAATTTCAATTTATTTTTTAAGAGTATTAGCTATACTATATTAATTATATTTCTTTTGTGAATGGCTGCTGGCAGATATTGATGTAGACAGTTCATGTAAGTAATGAAGCAGCAAGAGCTGATTTGAAAATTAATTCATCTTTCTGCTGTTTATTAATTTTGTACACATATTTCTTTAAAAGTTCGAGAAAATATAAACGAATTAAATGCAAATTAGTAAATATTTTTATTTTTGCTATTTGAGAAAATTCTTATAATATTATTTGCATGATCATATAAAATATTTTTTTATATTTTATACTTTGAAATATAGATATTTTAAATATGTATGACAATATGTTTAAATTTAATTTAAAAATATTTAAATATTTTTGCATGAATGATTCAAAAAATAATAACAATTATTATATTTTTAAATTTAATTGTTTTAATTTTTTATTAACATTATTTATTATTATTGTTTGTTAATTTTGCAATTAGAAATTTTATAATTCCTTTGGATTTTTTAATATGATTTTTTAATAATTATTAATATTCATATTATATATGTAATTTATTTTATGATTTTATGTTATCTAGGGGATGTACTAAGTATGATGTTTAGAAGAATTAGTTCTCAATTTAAACAAGCAAAAACATTTTTTCAATCTATACTAAGTTTCACACCTCAACAATCCAATCAACGTACTGACTTAGTACGAGATAAATTTGGATTACATAAAATGATTGTCCTTGTTACATCAGCAGGAAAAGTATAGAAATAAATTATATATTACTTGATTAACACTATAGCTTAAAGTTGTAATCAATATTAATTCTTAATCTTATTTGTAGTTATATGGTATTGAAACTAGAAAAGGTGAAATTATTTGGCAATTGAGAGTGCCAAGTATTCGTGGTTTTTCTAAAAGATCTGATGCAATAATTTTATATGTACAACGTGGCAGCAGACATTTTCCATATCCTCCACAATGTGCATTATTAGCAGAGGACAAAGTATATGTTAAAATTATATGTGATATTATATATATGTATATGTATATTATGTATTATATATATGATATTATGTATATGTATATTATATTATGTTCTTTAATAAAATATTTTTTAAATATTTTAGAAAACAGGAGAAGGAATTATATATACATTTAATCCAATTACTGGTCAACCATTGGATGGTTTAATAAAACTAGGATATAGAATAAAGCAATCCATGTTGCTTCATGTAACAACGGATGATTTTTTGCGAGGCATACTTATTTTTGACATGCGAGATAAAGCTCATGTATATCCTGAAGGTGCAACTGCAATTGCTGCATCACTTGCTAAAAATACATATATATTTACTGCTAACCAAGCAACTGGAATGTTATCTGGATATTCTTTATCATATAGCACAGCTCAAGTATGTATATAATCAAATTATTATTTAATTAACTATTTATATAATGTATAATTTTATCCTTCAGGAACTTATTTCTCATAAAGTATGGGAATTATTGCTTTCGCCAAAAAACCAAAGAATAACGCATGTCGTATCAAAAAATCCAATAGAACGTGTTCATTCCCAGGGTAGAGTTCTAAGTGATAGATCAGTTTTATATAAGTACATTAATCCTAATTTAGTTGCTGTTGTAACTGAGGGTGCTGGACACACTCATAAAAGTATGTTATTTATATTGTTATAATTAAGTTTACATTAGATTTATATATATATATATATATAATTAATTTTTAAATAACTCATGATTTACAGATACGCTTAATCTATATTTATTGGATGCAGTATCTGGAGCAATGATATTTTCTATTATGCACAAAAGAGTTCGTGGTCCAGTTCATGTTGTGCATTCAGAAAACTGGATAGTGTATAGTTATTTTAATGAAAAAAGTCGTAGGACAGAAATTGCTAGTTTAGAATTATATGAAGGAAAAATACAAAGTAATACCACAGGTATAACAGGTGTAACTTTTATTACAATTACAATTGATTCCTATATTTATTTTATTTACAATAATTATTATATATTCTAGTGTTTTCATCTTTAGCTACAACTAAATTGCCAATTGTTGAAAGGCAAGCCTTTATTTTCCCTGCAGCAATAGAATCGATGCGGGAAACTATTACAGAAAAAGGTATCACAAGCAAACACATTATAGGTAAGCGTAAATAAGAATTAAATTATTATTATTTAAATTTATTTTATATATGCAAATAATAATTTTCATTTGTATATATAAATAAATCTTTAACTTTGCAAATAAAAGAATGATTGATTAATAAGATGGTTTTTATATCCATTAGTGGCTTTAGCTAATGGCGGAATATTGGAATTACCATGGATGATGGTAGATCCACGACGGCCTATTAATCCTGAAATACGTGAAGAAGGTGTGATACCATACATGCCAGAGATACCTATCCATATGGATGCAATAATTAACTATAATCAAAGCGTCTTTAGGGTATCTGGCATTCATACTAGTCCTAGTGGCCTTGAAAGTACTTGCTTAGTTTTTGTACATGGTCTTGGTAAGTATACTTAAATTTACTATTATATCATAATAAATTATATTTTTATTTATCAATACCTAAAAAACAATATTTTTGTTCGTTATTAATAATATAGTAATATAGTAAAATTATAAAATTTATGCATATTAGAAATATTTATGCATATAATACGATGTTCGCAGACTTATTCTACACACGCGTGGCACCATCTAAAACATTTGACGTTTTAAAAGAAGATTTCGATTATTATCTTATTGTGATAGTATTGGCAGCGCTTTTAATTTCATCGTACGTCACAAAGAAACTAGCATCCCAGAAAGTGCAAAAGCAAGCATGGAAATGATATTTCATTTTTCTAGAAAATCAATGCATTACATTCTCAAGTATTTGTTCACTAAAAGCAAAAAATTTTGCTAATAATAATTTGTAAAAAAAAATACTGTTTTATAAAAAGCCAATGTTACTGCAAAGTAAATGTCAATAATTTATTATTTTACCTAAAATATCTTAATATATATAATTAATTTAATATATATTATTAATATATTAAATAATTTATATATATATTATTATTATTAATATATATATATTATTTATCCTTTTATTAGTACAGAACGCACACAATAAAAAATGTATTCCTAAATATTTTAAAGTGTGCTAATCATTGTATGACAACAGTGGACCAGGATCACTAATTATTAGATGATTAAAATAACTGATAATATGCTCAAAAATAGTTATTTTTTGTTAAAAGAAAATAAAAATATCATTATACATGTTTTTAATATATATATATACCTATTTTAATAGAAAATTAAAATTAAAAAATATCAAGAATATTTAAAAAATTATTTTAATTAGATAAATTAAAATATTCGACTTTTTTAGAAATTTTTTATTATCTACATTGCATTAAAAATAATTTAAATTGAACAACTAATTATCTAAAAATTATTAGAAATTTTTCATATTTAAATCTTATAACATATATTTTATTCTAAAAATATTCTAAAACATTTTTTAGCCTTTTTTTGCAAGGATTAAAATATTATAATATTATATAAGCATTTAATAAAGAAATATATATATTAAAAATAATTCGAAAAAAAAGACATCAAATTTGTAAATATAGCAATACATATAAAATTCATTTCAATTTTTATTATAATTCATATTAATTTATTATTATTTATAGAATGAAACATGAATTATAAAATTATATAGCAAAATAAAATAAAATTTTTATGTTAATTTCTGCTAAGCATTTCTGTAATATATTTTTCGAAATAATTTATGTTAAGTTGCATTTATTAAAAAATGTATAAGAATGTATTCTTCAAGATTCTCGAATATTTTAAATTTTAAATTTTTACATTTTACGTTTTTTACATTTACATAAATATTTTTTAATTTAAAATAATTCAAATAAAATTTATTATTCATAAATTTTTAAATTTACATTAGTATCACAATTTTTTTATTAATTTAAAGTTTAAAAAAATGTATAATAAAAATAAAAAAATTAATCTTCATCAATTAACAAATGAAGATCAAATTACATTATGTAATAAAAAATGTAAAAAACACAATGTATGTCATGGTACAAAATAATTTAATTTGTTTATATATTTATAATTTATAGTTAAATAAAGAGCTGTATAATCTGTGAATAGAAGATATAAAAACATGTTTTATATAGAATAATTATTTGCTTTGTAGATAAATGTAAATGTAAACACAAGTTATTGTACAAATAAGAATGTAAACAATATAAAAATTGTAAAATGTCAAATATCGTAATTAAATAAATATTGTGTACAAATAAAAATATTTGAAAGATCATATAGATTTTATTTATTTCATAATACAAATTTACATATTAAACAATATATTTAAATATTTTTACAGTTTGTTGATTGTTTATTATAAATATTATCAATTTAATCACATTTAAAAATTATTAATACTTTTATCTTGTATATAATTTAAAATAATTTGTACATTTTTAATATAATCATTTGATGAATTGTTTTCAGTAATCTACAAAATAGAAAAACTATATATAGTAATTTAAATTGTTTTATTTTTTTTAAAATATATATATATATATATATATGTATATTATTTTACCATCAAATCTTTAATATCAAATGTTGCATCTGAAATAATTCTTGTTATTTTTGAATTAAAAATACTAAGACATTTTATCCAAACAATATCACTATTATAATCTGCAACATCTTTGTATAATTTTATACAATATGCCTATGAATATAAAGTAATTAATTAATATAAATAAATTGAAGAGAATAATATACTTAAAAATATTTTTTAGTTTGATATTTACTTGTAATGTCGGATTTTGATGTTTATTAAGATATGGTTCTGCAATGCTTAAAATATTTAATGTTTCTCGCTCATGAAGACATAAATTTTTTGTTATTTGACCTAAACTAGAGAGTAGTTCTCTTTGCAATTTATAAATTTGGGTAAATTTATAAATACTATCAGAACTTTTATTGTAGCTCTCTTTAGACGAGTCGCATAAAAATTTCGAAAGTGCAGGTAATACTTGCCTAAAAATAATCATTTTAATTATAATAACATAAAAAAGATATAAAATATAAATCACATACTTAAGAGTTCTAGATCGTATAAAATCTTTTGAAACATATGAAAGCATATTTAATAATTGCCATGCTCGATTGATTATTAATATATTTTCATCATAGAATCTATCTACTAATGGATGCCAAAGTAAATGCACAATAGGTAATAGCTGATTTTCCCAATTTGCTAAAATTTCAAGACCCTTTTGTAATGTTAACATTGCAATTAATGACTTTTGTATTTCTTTAGATGGTAAAAAATGTAAACAATGTTTCATTATATCTTCAATCATTTTAATATAAGATGGCATATTTTTATCTTTTCCTATAATTTTTATATATATTATTTATAAAAAAAATTTTTTTATCGTTAATTTTAATATAATATATATTTACCTTCTTGTTCCATAAAATTTGTTTCATATTCGTTTTCTTTTATATTTTCTTGTAATTTTTCTTTTTCTTCCTTTTTCGTTTCTTTAAATTCACAAGATTGTTCTATGTTATCTATATCTTCATCAACTTTTTTTGCTTCATAATATTCTAAGAAAGATTGAATAATTTTGGATGATTCATTTTTAGTATCTATATTTAACTCGGATATTATTGCATGTTTAGAACTTGCTAAATTTTTTATACATATTGTAAATGTATAAAAAACTTTTAAAAAAGCATAAGAGTTTTTTTTTTGAAAACTATTATTTAATTGTAATATTACATCTTCAACAATTTCTTTTAAACAAGGTAACACATCCATTGTGCTATATTTCATGATAACTTCAATAACATCAAGTACATCAGGATTGCGTTCTACTCTACGTAATTTTATACTAATGTGATATGACAAATAATCAATATTTGCACGTAAAAGATCTCCTATTGTATTGTTTTGTTGAGACTTTGCAATTTGTTCAAGAGTTTGGGTTCCAACAAAGCTGATTAAGCTATGTGCACTACCTGGAAATATATATAAAAAGTTCTTTTATATAAATAATTTATTACTTATTATATTATTTATTATAAAAAATCATAATCACCTGCTCTTTCTATAACGAGGTACAATGTTTTAAGAAGAAATTTATCATAATTGTATTTTAAATTTTGAGCTATTAATCCTAAACCTTCTAGTAATAAACAACATTGTATTACATTATTCTGTGCAACTCGTAGAGGTGTATCATCATTAATTTCAATAATTGGATACCAAAATTCAGGATTTATGTAGAATTCCACAACTTCTTTATAAAGTGGTAAAATTGATGAATCTTTAACAGGTACTAAAATATTTAATAATTAAAAATATGTTAATTTATTTTTAAGCAGAAAATCATTTAATGTACCATATATTATCCAATTCAGTAATAAAATTAATTCTTTCCTATATTGTGGAACATTGAACATGAGGCTAAAAATGTTGTCTATTAAAATTCGAAGATCTCCAAATTCACCTAAATATTTACATATTGTAATAAACTTAAGTTCACATGCATTAGTTTGAATAAATTTAAATCGTTTCCATAAATTTGATCCATATGAATATGTTGGATCATCAAGATCTTTAACATTTATTGCTTGCAAAAGAGAGACATTAGTACAATCTATTTCAGATACATATATAAGAGACAATATTAATCTATGAATATGAGATGCTGACATCATTATATGGGGCAATCTTTGCTCTCCAAGAAGTTTTAAATAACCAGCAATTTGATTTAAACAAGCTAATTGATCATTATCATCTGAAAAATAAAAAAATAATTTATTTAATTCAAAAATGAAATTTAATAAATTTAATATCTTTAAAAAATATAAAATATGAAAAAAATTATACCGGATTTCCTGATAATTCTAGGTAACTTTGTAAGCAGATTATAGAAATTGTCTTCTAATAATTCTATTAAAGATTTCATATTTTTATTTTGCATAAAATTTGTATTAATTATGCTTAATGTTTTTTCAGCTTTTTTACTAACTACAGCAAATTCATCTTCAGATAATGATATTAAATAATCTATTAATAACATAATATTTGGTTTCATATTTCTGTTAAAACAAATTTATGCAATTTTTTTTTTAAAAGTTTTTATTAAATAAAATGAGAATAAAGTAATATCTCACCTAGGGCATGATGTGAGTATTAAATGAATATTTTCTACAAATTCTTTTCTAACTTTATAATGAGAATGTCTTTTTAATATATCTAATTGTTGAATAAGTATATTAAGTTTTGTTGCAGAAGCATTAAACCATTCTTTGTTTCTTGTTGTACTTTTAAGATGTTTTTCTAAATCATCGCAATCTTTCAATTTTGGAAAATATTCTATTGGATTAATATTCTTTTCATTGTTCATTTTTATCAGATCATTTAATGATGGTATCTCATCTTCTTGTATCTTATCTTTCATTACAAGTGATACTATTCTGCCCCAAGCTCTTAATGCCATCTAATTTAAATAAAATAAAATATAAATAAAATCAAATAATAAATATTAGAAATCATAAATTATTTTATTACTTTTGTAAGTTTATATCCTTGTGTTTCATTTCCTATAACTATTTCTTGTAAACCACAAATAATACCAGGTAAAAAAAACATAATAATATCAGCTACTTGATTTTGCCATATAGCATCACATTTATTTGATTTATCATCAACTTGACATAATGTCATTATTGTTTCAACAGCTTTTAATCTAAAAATTAAAAATAATCATATATTAATGAAATTATTAAAAAGAAAAAATATTTTTATATATTTTTAATATTTACTTAAGATGTTTTGATTTTTCAATTCTTCCTATTGTTATTGATAATAATAATCCTTGGCCTATCTTAGAAGCATTTTGTCTAACATATATAATTTCTAAAACATCTGTGAAACAAGAATTTATCAAAATCTTAAGGCATGAAAGTACTGCTTCTTTAAGTTCTTCATGTTCTTTGATCACTATAAAAACCAGATATAAAATTATATTTATATTAACTTAAATTTAACATCAATTATTAAAATTATTTATTAAAATAAATGAAATTATTATGAAATATAAATAATAAATCTAAAATCTATTTAGAAAATAATTAAATAAATTTAATTATATATATTTACCCATGGTTGGTTGTGTTTTGTCATAAATTTGTATTAAAAGACATGAATATAATTCATTGAAATATTTAACTTTTGATATCTTTGCTTTTAATATTATTATCTGTACTGTTTTTATTAATTCTTCTTTTATATTTTTACTACAGAATTATAAATATGAAAATCATCAATTATATAATTGATTAATTTTATAATAATGTTAATTTTTATTTTATAAAATATAAAATAAATTACCTTAATTTATCATTTGATAAGTGTATAATAAAGGGAAATATAATATATTCAAATAAATCAGTAATAACTTTATCAGAAATCTTTGGCAAAATATTAGCAATTTCACAAGCAGTTTTTACGTTTGGATTTTTCATTAAAGAATCACAAAGTGGTTTTAATGTAATAAATGCTTCTTCTATTTGAAGACGTTCCATTTTATATTTAAGTTTAGAAAGATTAAAATCACAATTCAAATCAACAATATCGATATATACTCATGTTTGAATATTATTATGCGAACAAAATTGAATTATATTAATATTCATTCACACAAATGTAAATATTTATATATAATGTTTAAAATAGCAGTTTATATAGTATTAATTTGAAATCTATTATTCTTAAATTATTTTTAAATATAATCATACATATTACACATATTTGAAATATATAAAATTTTATTATTTTGTTATTAATAAATATTTTTTGGAAATTATAATATAATATTTAAAATATATTTAAAAAATTAATTATAAATTTTAATAAAATTGATAATATAATTAAAATTTATAGAAAAAGCACAGATTAAATATGGAATAGATTTATTATTCGATATATTTTTGTATGATATTATTGTATAGTAACTTAATATAGTTTCGTGGTAACCGTGGATCTATATCTGCTTTATTCAGATAAAGCAGTTTGGATAATTCGTTTGTATTTATCTTTGAGTGATAATCATTTAATTTTCAAGAAAAGTTTAGTGAAAAATATTGTTATGTATGTTAATACGCTAAATATTTACAATGTAATTAATCCACAATTAAATAAAGAAAAGAAATGTACAAATTAAATATTTTATTGTTTTTTTACTATTTTGCAATTGTTTTTGCTGTAAGTATTATTAAATTTATTTTTATTATAATTTATTTGTCCATCATCTTATTTATAATGTAAAAAATATTTTAAATCTAATGAATTATATATTTATTTGTAATTAATATATTTACTTGTTATGATATAATTTAAATTATTATTATATATATATATTTTTTATACAGAATACATCAGCAGTGAATGATAATTTTTGCATAATTCATGAACCTGTTTTGAGTCTTTTTTCTTATAACTTTACAAACCTTATAAGTTCTACAAAAGATGTTATTTTAAATTTCCTTAATATAACTATACGATTACAACTATGCTCTCCATTAAAAGAAAAATGCAATGGAAAAGATGGATATGGAGTTTGTTTATTAAAAAACAAAGAAGAAAAAGGAATAGGTTCTAATTTTATATATATATATCTAATATATTAAAATTACATTAGTATTTTATCTTTCAAAAATAATTTTGTTTTATTATTTTAGGAAAAATGCCTCCAACAGTAAACATAACTCAGGGGAGAATATCATTTATATTCACAGGTGATGATTGTACATCTAAAGTAAAATATATTGTAAATATTATTATGAAATGTGATTATAAAGCTGAAAATTCTTATCCTGAAATATTTCCTGATGTATGTATGCATTAAGATTTTTATTTAACCTTTAATAATAATTATTTTTATTTTATTATATTATTTGTTATTATGTTAATATAATTTTTATTATGTTAATATATTATAAAATAAATAAAATTTAAATAGTACAATATATTTTTTAAAATAAAATGAATCTTTATTTTATTTTATTATCAATATTTTAGACATTAAATACATGTAATATATTCATGATATGGAAAACTCATCTTGCTTGTGGACCTCGAATTAAAAAAAATTGTACAGTAATAAATAATGGTTTGCACTATGATCTATCACCTTTAACAACTTATTCAAAAAATTATATTATTTTAATGGATAATAAAACATCTTCAAAAATTATATTAAATGTTTGTCATTCTGTAATATTTGAATATAATGCTCTATGCCAATCAACTTCAGGAGCCTGTTTATTACAAAATTTATCACAAATTGGGTATAAATTATTTTTTTTTAAATAAAAATTATATTTGTAATAATTAGCATGATTAAAATAGGAAATTGATAAACATGTAGATATTATTAACAATAATAATATTTTATTATAGATATGTAAACTTAGGTGATGTTCAGTCTCCAACTATAACAGATGGAAAACTTATGCTTGAATATCAAGATGGGGATTTGTGTAAAGTGAAAAATATTACAATACCACATATTAAAACTACTATTTCTTTTATATGCGATTTTGAAGCTATGGTAATCACTATGCATATTATTTATTTTTATTTAATTTTATTTTATTTATTTTTTTATAAATTGTTATTTGATGTCGATTAGGATACATTTCCAGAATATATTGGAGGTAGTGAAGAATGTCATTATCAAATAATATGGAAAACTAGAGCAGCTTGCAGTATAGAATTTCTACGTAATAGTAGTATAGCTACTGCTGGGAAATGTACAGTGAATAATCCTCTTACAAATTTTACGTATGATTTGAGAAAATATTTCAATTATGCATTATTAAAGACAATATTCTAAGAATAAAGTTTTATTAATTATAGTAAATATTTTATTTCAGATATGATTTGCGGTCTTTAATGAATAAAAATTTTTCAATAACAAAGAATGACATACAATATAAATTTAAAATATGTGAATCACTTGTAGATAATTCATGTGTAACAGGAACAGGTTATTTAATTATTTTATATTTAATTAATTTCTTTAATATAATTGTACTATAAATATATCTTTTATTTTTATATTTAGGAATTTGTCTTTCTAATAAAAATAAATCTATGGAAATATCTATGGGGAAAGCTAATACAAATTTAATATGGGAAGAAGGTGGACCATATTTAAATTACACAGATGGAGATTTATGTGAAAATGGACGACGACGTTATACAATTATTGCATTTTTTTGTGGGCCAGAAGGATCTCCAAATAAACCACTTATTATGGAACAAAATACATGCCAATTAATTATACATTGGAATACTAATTTAGTTTGTGAGCAAAGGGTTAGAATATTATTTTTATATTTTTATATCTTTTTTTTATAGTTGTTATGAGTATTTTGAATATTATTAATTTATTTATTATATTTGTTACTATTATATATATTATATATATAATTTACATTGTTCAGATAAAATGTGCTACAGATGACAATGAAATAAATTTAAGTTCATTAATAAAATCTACTGATAATTATATTATAAAAGTAAATAAAACTGAATTTCATATAAATATATGTAGACCACTAGTTCCTATATCTGGTTTAACATGTATACATGGCAGTGCAATTTGCAAAACTTCAATAAATTCAAATAATGAATATGTAAATGAAACTGTAAGTAAATATTATTATATATATATATATATATTTAAATTAATTTTATTTTTTTTAATTTAACAAAATTATTATCAATATTTAAATTTTTCTGAATGTAATTATATGTACATATATTTATAATTATAATAACATTTTACAGTGATAGATAATATATGTAATATTTATTTAAATTAATTTGCTTTTGATGAAATGAAATAATTATAAAAAAAATATTTGTATTTGTTGATAGAGTTTAGGATTGTCAAAAGAAAGCCCTATGTTAAATAAAAATCATGAAACTGTATTACATTACGTCGGTGGATCAATATGTCCTGAAAATTCAAAAAAATTAATTTCTTCAAATTTTACATTTCCATGTTATAATAATGATAAGGTAATCAATCAATATTTATTAGATTATAAAAAAATATTGAAAAATGATTTTAAAGAAAAATATTGTAATTGTGTAATTATTTTGAAATTCGTTTTTTAGGGACTTCCAGAATTTAAGAAATATGAAGATTGTACTTACATTTTTGAATGGAAAACAAGTATAACATGTGGAGCTGCAATGGGAAATTGGATCTCCCCTTGCATTGTAAAAGATCAACTATTTTCACATGAATGCAATTTATCTTTATTACATAAAAATGAAAAAGTATATTATGTAAGTTTATTAAAAATTTTCTAGTAATTTTTTTATAAATTAATTTTTAATACTTTAAAAATGAAACCATAATAATAAAGAAATCATTTAAATTGTAAATAATCATTAATATTATAAATTAAATTATAATTTAAATAATATATCGATATAAACTAATAATGTAATATATGTACAATTTTTTAAAATTGTTTTGGATATAAATTTATAGGTAAAAAATAAACAAGGAAAAGAATATAGTATAAATATATGCGGCGGGGAAAAAGTCTGTGATAGTTCTGCTGTATGTCAAGGAAATAATAAATATGGATCATTAGCAAATGTAATTTTTGATTATGGCAGAAATGTTATAAAACTTCAATACTCTAATGGTAGTAAATGCGTAAATGGTAAGTACACGATATTTTTATTAAATAAATTATGAATCAGATTCATGTTATTATATTATCTTCATTTATTTTTAATTAGGTTTTTATACATCTGAAGTATGGTTTATATGTAACAAATCTATAGGAATTGGCACACCAAAATTATTGTGGGTAAGTAATTTTTATTTCAATAAAATCAATAGTTTCATTCATTTATTATGTTTATTGTTACTGCTTGAATATATACATCATAAAAAGAAATTATATATAATGTTATTAATTTTATATAATGAATAAAAAAAATAATCCAATATTCGTATAATTAAAATTTCTTAAATCTATATTCTTTGTATTTTTAAATTTTTTTTTAATTTTGTATGAGAAAGAAAAAGAAAGATTAACTATAAAGATTAAATGAAAAGGAAAAGGTAATTTTAATTATGTATGTAGTTTTATATAAAAAATTATTTAAATTATATCATTTTTAAATATATTTATGAAAAATTATATTAATATTTATTTCAGGTACTCATTTAGTAATAATTATATTAATATTATATAATAAAAATTCATTAAGTCATTAATAAATTTACAATTTGTAACGAGATTCATTATTTATTTTTATTATCAAAAATTTCAATTAGTATCAGTTAGTATTATAGTTCTTTATTGAAATATGAACAATTTATTTATTATTTCTTGATAACCAAAAAATTATTGTGCTCATAAAATTGAGCAAACAAAATATGAATAATGAATATTTAAAATATAATATATATATATATATATATATTCATATGTCATTCTAAATTTCCATAGAAAATTAATATAAATGGTAATAAAAATTGATTTATGTTCCTATTAAGTTTGATTTTATATATGTATAAATTAAATCTCCTATGTCGTTTATGCAATATGATTTTGAATCTTATAAATACTAAATACAATGATTATTTATAAATATTAAATGAAAATTAATATTATAATTTTTATGCATAACTAATGAATATGTATATATAAAATACAAATTGTAATTTAAATGATATACATAAAAAAATTTTATCTTAAAAATAATTTTAAAAATATCTAATGAATATTAATTTTTTGCTTATATGATAATTATCTATTTCAATAATAATAATAAGAACACATTAGAAGTAAAATCTATTCAAAATGTAAAAATTCTTATAAAAATACTTATTTACAATAATCTCTATCTTTTAAAATTAACAATAAGTTTGTTCAGTCAGTAAATATAATTTGTCTTTAACATCTACTTATATTGATATTTAGAAATTCACAAAACAAATTTATAAGTCTGTAAATGAAATAATTAATAATAATGATACAGAATTTTGAATTATTATCAATATTCATTCATATAGAAAATTGCATAATAAAAATTTCTCAGTTAAAGTTATCTAAACAAATTAATTAATTTGCAATTTAATCAACTAAAATATTTTTTATAATTTTAATATATCCAAAATGACTTATAAATGTTTGTGCATTATATTATTTAGCATGAATATTTATTTAAAAAAATTATTAATATATTCATTATCACCATTAAATAAATATAATAAATATTCGCCATGAGACTCTGTATAAAAGTAATAGTTTTCCATTCTTTGATCATATAAATAGAAATATTTACTTTGAATATCTTGATCATAGGTACATATTCAATTTGTTTATTATTTTATTATATAAATTGCAAAATGAATGAATTGTAACAATTGGTTTTTATATGATAATGAATGTATTAATTTCGAATGAACTTAATAAAATTATAAATAAATTCATTTTTTAATGTAAAATGAGTACTTCAAAACTTGTTTAAACAAAACATTCTTCAAATGTTTCGTATATTATATATATATATACATATATATATATATAATGATCTTGTCATACGGTAGTACATTGTACTTTATTAACCAAATTATGTTTTACTAATTCTTCCTTTGAAAGAATAAGTTTGGTGTTGCAATCTGATGAAGAAAGATTTTGAGAATTCTCTTTATTATCACTGTCGTTCTTATCACATATAAATATTTTAAGAGTATCTGTCGGCGGAGTGCTTGTTGCAGGGGATGTTTCAGAAGTGTCAATTGGATAAATTAACTCTTTCTTCTCGCCTTTAATTTGTATACATGGTTGATGTTTTTGAAAAATTTTTTTTCTTATAGCATTCTTTGTAAATTCAGCATGTGGTAACGCATATCGTAATTTGTCCCAAAACCAAGGATCACCCCATTTTACATATGTATTCATGCTCATATATGCCTTGAGTTCTGGATCTAAATTATTAATGGGACCAATTTCATCATATAAAATTAAAATAACTTTTGATCTACGTTCACTGAGTGCTTGACAATGTGCCACTCTAAATTCCATTCGTCCCCAAACACTTTCCAAGAAATTGGGTGATAAAACTACTATCGTTCGCCTGGATTCTTCAACAGAACGCGCAATTTGTGTTGGTATCCATTCTCCAGCTAGCCAATCACGAAAATGCAGACACAATTTGAATGGTTTAGGTCCATTTTCTAACTTTGGAACTAGCTCATTCACAACAAAATCTTCATCTTTATGTGAATAACTTATAAATGCATCATACAATTTATCTTTGTCTAATTCATCTTCTGTTATTAACCATAAGCAAAATTGATGTGCATACAGCCAAACTTTAATTTCTCGTTGATATCTATAATAAATTGCTGCTAGCAGACCAATTATCATACCTGAGACAGCTAAAGAAAAACTTAATGATATAATTAACGCAGTGTAAGTAGGACAGAAATCTGCTGCTGTCATTTTTATCATCGAAATATCCATATCTTTGCAAGTAATTAGGGAAGAATTACGAATATCTGAAATTTTCGTTTGTATAAAGCTAAGTAAATCTCTTGTATCACAATCGCATATCCATGGATTTCCATGCAATGTTAACGACGAACTATTGTTTAGCAATTGTAAAACATTTGGTTCTAATTTACTGATATTATTGTTGTGTAACTCCAACTGAAAAATATAAAATTAATTGATATTTAGATTTTGTTTAGAATATGTTCAATTTTATACATTATACAAAATAATCTTAATCATATAAATGATAAATAGAATATGTTGAAAATAAAAGGTATGATAAAAAACTATGAAAGAAGAAAATTTCTAAAGATAAAGAATTATATTTTATTTACCTCTATGTTCGATTGTAATCCATCCACAGATATCTCATGAATATCATTGTTTGATAATAGCAACTTGGATATCTGTATGTTATCTAAACCAATTTCTGTCAAAGATGGCATTTCGCTTAATTTATTATCCGTAAAATCTATCACAAGTTTATAATTTAATAATGTTTCGATATTTTGTGGTACGCTCGTCAAATTTTTTTGCGAACAATTTATCGTGAATTCTCTATTACTTTGTTGCGAATAACATGTGCACTCATTAGGACAAGGATTTGATATTTGACAGATAAATTTCTTTGATTCTAATTTTACTATTTCTTTGCCTTTAAACATTTGTGGATTTTGACATGTCAAACACCCTGGCACGATGTGAAAATATCTGTAAACGTTAGGATCCAATTTTCCTTCCAAATAAAGAAGAAAATCAAATATGTCACAGTCACATTCGATAGGATTATTCTCAATATATATCATTACATTCCGAGAATCTTGTTGGAATCTTGCAATTTCCTTAGCTTCACTCAAGTTTATATGTTTTATTTTATTATTTGTGAGATTCACTTCAATTGAATTTGATACAAATTGTAAATCTCGGATCTGAAATGAATATTTGTATAAAGCATTAATTAACAAAATAATTTAGATATTAATTTTAATTAAATTTTGAAAATAAAAATTTAAAAAATATTTTATTAAGATTTATTATATATATATATATATATATATATAGTTATATGTACAATTTTATTTCTTTAATAAAAAAGAAAAATAATTTTATAAATAATATAAATATATAATATAATAATATATAAAAAATAATATTTTTATTATCTTACTGATATTTCTTGTATCTGATTAAATTGAAGATTTAATTTCTTCAGCTTTACATGAGTTACAAGCCAATCACCAAATATGTCCGAAATATTATTTTTATCCAGATACAATTCTTCTAGAGATGAACAACTTTGAAAAGGTGATCTTCTTCCATATTCATCAATATAGCTATTTATCGAAGTATTGAATGTAAGTTGGTTGTTAGAAAATTTTGCAATGCGTAGCTTGGTTAAGAAATTGAAACTTGTTTCTTCTATAATTTTTAATTGATTCTTTTCCATATTTAAATTTTGAAGTGATATTAAATCACTAAAAAGATGTCTGAAATATCAAAAATAAATAAAACTTGTAGTCCTAAAGTTTTAAAATGTTTTTTTATGAATTTAGAGAACAATTTTATAAAAAAATTTTTTAAAATTATTTTTTTTATCAAGTTATAATTATAAAATTGTATTGATATATATAATATTATATAACATTATGACAAAAATTAAAAAAAAAAGAAAAATTAAAAATTATCCATTATAAAATAATCTAAAAAACAATTTATTAAGAATGATACTATCAAAATAAATAGGTTTAAAAATAAATTCATTGAAGTATAACTATAAATTTTTTCATAGATTAAAATTATAATTATTGAATTGTAATATTAATATTTTAAGAGTATAATTTAATGGTTATTGCTTTTGTTATTTTTATTTTTTTTTTACATAAAATATTTTTCAATAATTTATTATTATTTTATTTACTGTTACTAACATTAAACTTACCGAGATATTGAAATAAGATTATTGTGAGACAAATCTAATATAATCAATTTCTTCAATGGTGAGAAGATTTTGTCAGGCAATGATGTCAATTTGTTATTATTAATTATTAATTTTGTTAAATTCGTCAAATTCGTAAAAAGATATTCAGGAAGAAACTCAAGATTATTGAAAGATAAATCGATGATCTCAAGCGATATGGAATCATGAAATAGATCAGGCAATTCTATCAAACCATTATTATTTAACTCTATCTCTTTTAGATTCTTCAAATTCGCAAACAATCCATTCGGTAATGTTTTCATGCTTATTCTATTATTAGATAATTTTACTTTGTTTAATTTAACATTGTGCTGTAGTAGACCTTCTGGTAACGAGGAAAAGTTATTCCAGGCCAAATGTAATAATTTTAAATTTACCAATTTTGCGAAAATATCATTAGGCAAAGTATTTAAATGATTGCTGCTCACGTCCAAGGAATTTAATGACACAAGATTGTCAAATATATTCGATTTGAACTCTGTGAACTTATTCCCCCACATATTTAACATTTTTAATTCTTTTAATGGTTTGAATGTGTTCACGTCTATTTCCTTCAACTTATTATCACCAAGTTCAAGTATTTCTAAATTGGGTATGTAATTGAAAATTTCAGATAATGTATAAATATTGTTTTGGCGTAAATTGAGATTCTTCAATCGTGGTATATCCGCGAAAATATCATTGCTAAAATTGGTCAAGTTATTACACGTCAGGCTTAGATATTCTAAATTTGGAAAACCTTGTAGATGCTTTCTATTTAGAACAGATAATTTGCCATATGAATGGAATATCAGTTTCTCTATGTTTTGAGCACCGAGTTTATTCGAGATCTCTCTTAAAGTCTGGTTTATTGGTAATTCGCACATCTTGAAATACAATAGAGTTACATTTTCAGGTGGTAACACATTCGTTGGAAAGTCAATCCATTTTGGAAAATTTACACATTCAATCTAGAAAAATAAAGAAATTTTATTTTCTCGATGAATCACGATTATTTTTTCCACGTAAATTGTTATCAAATTAATAGAAAATAAAAATTTCAAATCTTATGTTGAGAAAAATTAAAAAGTATATAATTATACAAGAATTTCGATCTAGTTTAATATGCTTCTATTTTTAAAATAATCAAAATATATATATATATATATATATTTTAATTAACACATTTTTGATATTGATAATTTTACAGATACAAAAATATATATAATAGATATAAATATATTAAAATCTACATATATTAAAATGTATGAGTACTATGTTCATTTTTTCATGATCATTTTTTCATCGAATAGAATAATTTTAAAAAAATAATTTGTACATAGAATCAATTAATTTTTAATCATTAACCCACTCTGATTCAAAGATGATTTAGACATAGACATCTTTTATTTCAAAAATCCAATTTAGGATTGATAATGTCAAATCAAAAATAATTTCAATGATTGCTAATTTATCTTGTTTTAAATGAAACATTTAATAAAATATCATAAATATCATTATATAATAAAACTCCTACATCAATGTAATAAACGATTTTCATATTTTATATATTACCCAAAATCGTGTATTTTTGTACAAAATTTATTTTTATATTTCATCTTTGCTCTTTATTGAAATTTCTCTATCTCTTCGCGACTTAATGATTCATTTATGCTTACCCCAATACGTTCGTTTAGTTTGACTTTCACAACGAAGGCCGAATAACTATCCGTTGGACATTGTATCTCAAAAACTCCTTCAGGACTTAGATAGCAGTTGCAATTTTGCTCCGTTGGACATCGAATTTCCGCGTAACATGTCGCGATAACAATTCCAAAAATGATCCAACATCGAAACGAGGATTCGAACATTTTGTAAAATTTGATACGGAATAACGTACGCTACGAAAAAAGAAATTTAATTTTTATTATAATTATCTTAAATAGATTGGTCGAGAAGAATATAGAAGAGACGAATCGGAAATAGTGGTGCAATGAATAAGACTAATACAGTTACTTCCTTGTGCGGTGATAAGAAAGCTGTATTTTATATCATGGAATAAAATCAAATAGATAAATTGATACGAATCCCTATTTTAATAATATCATCATGAATAATATTTTAGTTTAAAAAATGGAGAAAATATTGAATTACATAATATAATCCAATGAAGAAAATGATATACTTATATACTTCGTATGATTAACATTTTTTATCTTTGTCAAACACAGGAAAAGATTATTAATATGAGTATAGCAAACATTTGATATTAAAAATATCATAAGTACTAAAAAAGGTTAGAAATATTTCATACATAATTTAATCTTTATTTATAACAAAGAAAAAGAAACTTTTATATTTGAATATTTTTATATTACATTTTTTGTACAACCACAAACAATTTTTGTATTATTGTTTTTTTATTGCTATAAAATGCAGTAAATTCATAAGTTTTACAAAATTACCCATTATTTAAAAATACGTATTTTCAAATTTTCGCTGAAATAAATAATTCAAAATATTTATTGATAATTAATTTATTATTTAATTCAATTTTATTTTTATATATTTTTATTTTAATCAGGAAGATTATTTTCAATGCATATCTCATTCTTGGAAAAAAATAAAATATCACAATCGTTAAACAACGTTTTACACAGAAATGCTTTATTTATTTTTATTTTGATTTCAGAAAAGATATTCTATTTATAAAATACTTTTTTTGTAATTGTGTTATCTCAATTATATAAATCATTCTAAAACGTAATTTTTATAAAAATCAATTATTTATTATATATAATTCAATCATTTTTTCGAACTTATAAAAAATTGTATTATTTTTATTATATTTATAACAATTCTCCTTAGACAAATTTTGTTCTTTTGTCAGATCTTCCATGTTATAATTACTATCTTACATCGATAATTTATGACAAATAATTAGGCTTATATTGTTTCGAATTTTTTTTAAAAAAATATTCATTTTTATATTTCGAATATTCGTTCGCACTAAAAATATTTATTTAAAATTTTTTTATTATAGCTTTTATTTTTTAATTAAGTTTTTTTAACGTATTATATATGTATAACGTAATAAATATCTAAATTTAATATAATTCATCCAATTTTCAATTAGTCTTCGCAAATAACATTAAAATTAACGATGTCTTCGTTCCTTGCTAGAGATATATAATAGATCATCTCGATTAGACTTTGGTTATCAATTAAACAATAGTTCAATTAAATTATTCAAAATTAAATGAATTTCATGAATTCAGGGAACATATTGTTACAACTGATTAAGTTATAGAATTTATTATTATTTCTCTTATTTATTTAACTATTTCAAAGTGAACAAAGACAAGTGGAGAATTGTCACCTAATGATCTCGGTGAAAGGAATGGTTGAAAGATTATGCCCATCACGTATCAAATTCTTTGCAACTGTATTCCACGCAACATGTATCCGGGCTAACGACCTGAGTACTTACATACGTGCACTTGCTTAAAACGAGACACGCCTCGTTTTACGAGTCATTGCAAGATGCGTAATGCATACGGGCATGCATGTGAACGAGCATTTGCCAAGGTCGAACGTGATAAGAAGAACGAAAATAATTATTTTGATATTTTTAGCTTCAAAACTGTATTGTAGGTTAAAAAATATATATATTTATGATGTTGTATATAACAATAAATATTTATTGTTTTACTTTTTTTATTGAATTTTCGATGCACAGTTATAATAAAACGCAATATTTACATAACTATAAATACATACTAACAATTGATGAGTAGATAGTTACGTGTAATTAAAGCAGAAAATATACGAAAAAAAAATTTTGTATCTATCATATTGCCGAGGAATCTTCAATTTTAATTAAAATATTTCATTTTAATTGGAAAATTTAATTATTTTATTGTATAAAGAAAACGATAAATAATTTTTTTCTATTTGTCTACTAGCGTATTTGACAATAATAATAAAGTATAAAAATTAATGTATGTATATCCGTATCAGTATTTCTTTAGATATCAAATTTCTATTTCCTACTGATAATAGATAAAAGAATTAATGATTTAATATTTTATCATTTTCTGTAATTGTCTGACATTGCCAGACAATTATCAAAAACTTATTTTGATAATTGATTTTTATACAAAATAAAACATTTGTTTCGTTTATATTTCCTTGAGAATTTTAATCGAAGTTATCTCTTAGAATTTTCGAAACTTTCTATATTTGAAGAATATTATCTAAATCAAATGTATGGTTTTTTTCTTGATTAATAATAATTAAATTTAAAATCAATGATTATTTTAATATTTTAAAATTATTTTTTAAATAATTAAGAAACATTTTGATAATAAAAAATAAAATTTTCATATATAATTTAGAAAATTTTGTTATATTATATCAATATAATTTTTTATTTATTATTTGTTTTATTTATTATCTATATCTTGTTATGATATCGCATGCTGCATTTATTTCATTGATATATTATAAGAATTCTTATATTCATGAAATTCATTTTGCTCGAATATTATGCTTTCTATTGCGTATATTCCTCCCATTTGGTCGGATTAAAACATTGTTATGTAAATGATAAAAAAAAATCAAATCATATACATATGCACATAAATGTAAGATCTATTTCTTTTTAAAATCTAATTCTAATTTAGAATCTTTAGATACAACTATAGATAGATAAAAAAAAAACAATTACAGATCGACATAAAGATGATTCGTATTAATTTCGTGACTTTTCTTGATATTTTTTGATGAAATTTATATATACATATTATATGTATATTTAAGAAAAAAGTCATTAAAATTGTAATAATTAATTTTTTTTACTTGAAAAATATTAAATATTATAGTTAGTATAATATAGTTAATAATATTTTATTAATATCAAAAAATTTAATAAATATATTACTCTGATCATTTTATTAATTTAGAGCTAAAAATCTACGCGATTCTGTTATTGCAGATATCTTCAAGAAAAGAGAATATAACGAAAGCAATGACGTAAAATACTTGGAAATGATACATGATTATTCTTTTACAATGATTATTCTTTTTTTTATGAAATTAATATAACATTTACACAAGATTTTAATAATAAATAATATAGATCGTTTTTAATTTTAATGAAAATTTGAGTTATTTAAAAAATTATTATGTTGAAAATTTAAAATAGATACATAGGATATTTTTAGGAACATAAGACTAATTAGTACATTAGTACATTTTGAAACGATAAATAAAATTTGTTAATAATGGCTATTCAAATGGAAATATCGATACATGTGATTTTTAGATTTTCTTAATGGCATAACTTTCCGAGTTTTAAGTATTGTGATGATCGATAAAATATTTTTGAAACTTAATATTGTATATACACTTAGTATTCATTAAGTTTGAATATGGCAAAAAATATTACGAAAAATTGCGAAAAGATTCCTATTTATGATTCGATATGTTTTTATTATTAAAAATCATATCAAATTCGAAGATATCTGATACGTAGGACTATAAATTAAATATTTCGTTATTTTACGCAAGTTATAACACTATAAAAAATATATTTACATAACCATGATCATCGAAAGATTTGAAATCAAATTTTTGGCTTATTGATACGTTACATAATGCGATTATAGATTATAAGTAGGATAATTATACGGTGTTTGAACTCGTTCATATCTCTAATAATGAAGATATTAACTGACAAATTCCGTGTCGTTTTATTATTTCAAAAAATTAATTTTTTTTCAAATATATTAATATTTTAATGTTTATATTTGATAATATTATATTTAATAATGATTTATTAGTGATATAATAACATAATTTTGGAAAAGAAACTATTTCTAATATTTTTTGTTTAAAAATTTAAAAAATCAAATACTTATGAAAAAAAATCTTAGAAATAAAATATCTAATAAGGATAAATAAAATTTATTTTTTCAATCGATTTTGAATTATAGTCGTAATCCATCAATCTTTGAATTAATAACTTCGATAATTTTCAAGGAAGGAACTAATCAAAACTAATTCAAATCAAATCTATTAAATAGAGATGCGAATCGTCAATCTTATTGCACATTTGTGACGTACACAGGTGATAGAGGTACATGTTGATTTAGCTATATATCAAGGACAATTTACATTCTCTTTTATTTCTTACTATGTGAAATTCGTTGAAGTTTGCTATGTTTATTTATATACTGAAAGAAAGAATAATATTTTATTAATATTAAGTGAAAGAATAAAAAATGAATATCGATTTTTTAATCTTTAAATAGAATATTAACATGCTACATATATTTAACGTATAGATTGAATTTATTTATTCTATAGAAAAAATGATGTTATTTATTGATGAGATATTTTAATTAAACATAATATTCATTATTATATAAGTACTGATAATGATACTACATTGATCTAGTAATTTTTGAATTTCTTTTAATGTCTTAGTTGCAAAAAATATTATCATATATTATGATATAAATAATTATAAATTTTTTCTGAAGAATTAAGATTCATTACTATTTATTAAATATTAAATATTCATTGGATATATTTAATTAGAGAATATAAAAAAAATATTGAAATTATGATTAAAAAGAAATTCTGCTTTTAAACACAAAATTTAAATCATTTTGAATATGAAAATAATACATTATAATAACAAATATTAAAATGTGATTCAAATATATATAAATATTGTTTTTTTAATTAAAATAAAAATTATGCATTTTTCCTACAATCACTCTTAATTATTTAAATTAATGGCATTTGTAATAATTTGTTACGACAATTACACTTTGTTTTTGTACATTGAAAATATATGCAATAAGATTAATTTCTTTTAAGATAATCTATCTTATCTTTTTACTAAAGTTCATAAATGCAAATAAGTCATTTAAAAAACGAAAGAAAAAAAATGAAATGAAAAATTATCGCAATCTCTTTAAATGATACAATTCATAACAAAATATTATTAATTCAGTTTGATGATTTATTAATTACAAGCCATTATAACAATTTATAGATGATAATTAAGATTTTCGTTTTGAGACAATATAATTTATTTAATAATGATAATCTTATTCAATTTGTATATATTTAAATAGTGAAATAATATTTTAAAAATGATATTAAATATATTTATTCATTTTTTTTATTTGTTTTTCTGAAATATAATTTTTATTTAATTTTTATTTAACAAGTGATCAATTGCAAATTAAGTACATAGACAAATTATTAATTTAATTAGTTAAATTCTTAATTATAAATTTATCATAAATTTTGTATATAAAAAAATTATAAATAAAAAATATCATGATAAATATAAATTCCAAATTGATTACTGCATCTTTGCGAAAAATGTGAATATTAACTTTGAATGTACATCAATATAAGAATCAGTTACGTATATATTGTATAGTTTCAGAATAATTTCAAATCTATTTATTTATTTTTATACACGTATGTTTTATATCATATATGTAGTTAATAAATCACAATCTATCAGTAATTATATCTTGTTCAATGTAAAAAACTATTCTTTGAAAAAATTATAGTTAATTAATTCTTATTAAAATAAGAAATAATAAAAAATAAAAATGTTATATCTAATTGTTGAAAAATAAATTATAAAGTGCACTATCATTAAAAAAATATGTATATATATTACATAAATTTTAGTTATTTAATTATATGAATGAAAACTTTTCAATAATAAGAAAAATTATATCAAACTTTCAAAACGAAATATACATATAATATTTGTTTTATTATACGTAGTACATCAACAAAAAATGAATTTCATACAAATAGAAAATCAAAATTTATTAACTTATTAATTTATCATTATATATTTTCCTTAATAATAATATTTTAAAAGATTAAGAATTTTTATCAATCGATCGACATGAAAAGGAAAAGGTATAGTATTACAAAACAAAAGTTAACTATTTCCTGGAAAACCATTTATAGGAAATAAACTTCTAAATCGCGTCACGCTATGGATTAAAAATATAAATTCATAATCAAATATCGTATCTCTATTATTTTATAATCAAAAATAACAAAAAAGACAACAAATAATTTATATTTATTGCAATTAAATGTTTTATGTTTTATACATATAAGTAAAATAATAAAAAATAATTAATTTGTAATTATTTACATATTCCTATTCATATTTTCACGGAAATAATTATTTTTATTCTTTATTTGTATTTAAAATTCGAATATAATGAATTCGCTCACTGACAACAGATCGATACATGTAAATCGATTTTGATAATACGATAATTATATTGTATCGTGTACATAGTATTATTTAATATTATAGATTTATTATTAAAAAATTGTTAAAAAAATTTTTTACCAGATTCAATAGGAAGGATTATTCCTTGCAATCATTCGTTGTCACTATTTGTTTTTTTGCCAGAATTATTCAATCACGTGAACACACTGCGTATTTCACAATCACGATTATTCGATAATAAATTTTGTTTGATTCGATTGTAATAATCAAAACATTATTGTAAATTACAAAGTAAAACTTCTAATTATTTTAAAATTGATAAAAATTCATAGATACAATGTTCACTGAAACGGTTCAACAAAAACTGTCGATTCCTTGTACGCTTGCATGCTACCGTGAGTCTGAACAGAATGACGAAACAAAACCACGTGATCTGCCACGACCACGATCCAATGAGAAAACTGATGGTGGTAGGGTAAACAGTCCGATAAATACTAGTTTACCGCTAAACGTGGTGGGGAAAAGTCCTTTTACGAAATTTTCATGAAAAACATAAAATCCTGATAAACTATTATCATAAATTTATCGAAAAGGAAATAAAAGATAAATCATATTTAATATGCCATATTATATACAAAGAATAACTGTTATAGATATATATATATATATTATAAATATTTACAATTTTAAATTATGTTATTAAGGTTATAAAAAAATGTCTTCGTTGCTTACAGTATTGAATTCGAAGAAAGTGGAATAATTATTTCTAATTTAATTATTTTCTGAAAAATAAATAATTTCTTGATTTTTATTGAAATTTGGGATTTTACATATTTCAATTTATGTTTTAATAAATAATATGTCTCATCAGGAAAAGAAAGTGTATATTTATTATTTTTTTATTATATTATTATTCAGTGGAAAATACACAAATTAGATACGTATTTTTTTCTTAATTCAAAGAATATGTAATCACTATTTGTCAAATCTGACGAAATATATTTATAATATTTTGATAAAATGTGGAATTACCAAAAGGTTATGTCAAATATGCTTATTTAGACATAAAATATATTTTATTTTACATAGTATTTACATTTTTTCAATCTTAAAATATATATTTTTAGGTGTAATTTTAGTTAAAAAATTTTCTTGTGCAGAATAATCTTTTGAATTTTACGTTTCTGGTTTCACCGAACCGTAGTAAATAAATATAAAATAGATCCTAAAGAGGCACTGTAGAAGAGCATCTTCTCTACCAGAACCAGAAGCCTAATTCTTTCCAAAAAGCTTTTAGATATTTTACTGAACACGTGTTCCTTCTGGTATTTTTCATTCCATAAATGTTTATCAAAGAAAGCCTTACAAGATACTTAAGAATCTTCAATCTTGATTATTATAGAAGCAATTTAATATCGTATTTATTGTTTATGTTATGTTATTTATTGTTTTTTCTATAATCGTTAAAATCATAAAATATCAAATGACTTAATTATATATTTTAATTACTATTTTAATTTTTAATTATTATGTTTATTATTTTATGAAGGTTATCATTAAAATATGTCAAAATTGTGCGCAATTTCTTGAAAAATTTGATACTTATGTATATATCTATTTATTTCTCGATAATTTTTTGCACACAACCCACTAAAGCACAATGACACAATGGATTTATAAAAGATGAAGATAGTAATAAGTCAAGAGAGTATGATATCTTTCTCATTGTTAAATATGAAACTCTATTAGACCATTTTATTAACACGTGTACGTGATTATATCTAGTAAAAGAACTTGTTTTATACGACAAATTAATCTTCAATTTACTATAATTTTTATAATTTATAATTTAAAATTTTACAATGCAATTTTAAATAAAATAATAATTATTTATGTTATTTTACAGAAATTTACTAATTATTTTATAAAAGCAAATGATTAATTTATCATTTAAAATTATTAAAATAAAATAGAAAAAGAAAATCTGAAAAATAAAAGCAAGATTTTTATTTATGAAAATAAATAATAAGATCATAAGAAAATTTCTCTATTCAGGTTTGTCCCATAAAATATTAAAATATATATATATATATAATGCATGTCAATAAAATCTCAGATAAACCGTAATAAAAATGAGATTACCTGAAGAAAGGTATTTTACCCTTTTCTCTTCCAGTATAACAACAAATTCGAAAGTACGAGACACGAGCATTCAAGTGTCCAGATGTGACACGATATTTCTGGTCACCACATGGCCTAGGTTCTAGAATAATACACTTCCGAAAGCAATCAGTTTTTTCCATGGTAGCTCTCTTCACTGTGAAAAGTATTTCCTATTTAGAATAGCATGTCCCTTGAAAAATCTCAAGATGATTTCATAAGGGTAAGCAGATGTGCATTACGGTGCTGTATTACTATTTCCGTTTCCGCTCTTTTCGTCGGTCCTTACCACGTGCCTCGAAATGCAGGCATTTGAATGACTTTTCTCTATTAATAACAAAAAAAATTTGATCATCTTTTTACTATGCTATATGTTATTGATACAATAATTTTTTTCTTACTAATTTTATAATATATATAATTTTTTATATATATTATTATTTTTTAATATATTCATTGTGCTGTTGTAATATTTTATATAAAGAGAAAAATAATATTAATATTTCTTTGAATATCTAATGAGAATTTTTGGAATTTATTTTATAAATTTATTTTTTTCATAACTTGAGTTAATACTAATAATATGAGTTAATACTAATAATAATTTTAATTTAAAATTGTAATTATTCATTTGCATTTCAACATTTCAATATTTTGAGAAACAGGTTTAAACAATAGTTTCTTTTATTTAATATTCTTAAATACATTTTCTCGTTATATTTGAAATTTTTGAAGTATGTATTGTATTGATTTCATCTTAATTACTTTTCTCATTATGGGAGAAACTTCGGTAATAAAATTTGGGAATTTCCCTTTATGTACTCTAGGTATATAGGTATATTCTAGGATAGGATAAGGAACTATTGTACAAATCTTTTTTAATCTGAATGTAAAATCATATTCAGTAGACAAAAAAGTTATACAGTTATTGTAGTTTTTAATAATTTTTATTTTAATGTATTTGTCTACTTTTATATATCTTTTATGTGTTTATTTATTATATTATCATATTTATAGAAACTAAACTTATTTTATTCTTTTAAAATTTAATTACGATATTTTGAAATATTTACGCGATAAAACAAAAATATATATAAAATATTTATGTGACATATAAAAACATAAAAATTAATTCATTTCTTTATTATTTCTGTTTATATATTTTCGCTTAAACTTATTTGACTCGTAATAATTTACATTCTTTTTTTAAATTTACAAATTTACAAACTTTGTTGATAAAATAAACGATCGAAAAATTTTAATCAGTTCTATTTTGTGTTTAGATGTTGTTCCGATTTGCTATTAGCGTGATAGAATGTATAAAGAGATATTTGATATTTTTATTTCATAGACAAGAACATTGCATAAGGATAGAGAAGACATATTATTATTTTTGATTATACGGTTCTTAATACCTATTACTACTACTTCCTACTACTTTATAAACTATATATTAAAAATTAATTAATAATTATTTGTTTATTGAAAAATTGTATAGTTTTAAATTTACATTTTAAAGCTAGAAATTAAATTAGATTCACATGAAATAAAAGTCTTTAATGTATATACATATTTTATTTTATTGATGACTTTTTCTTTTTAATACAGGAATCGGAATGCAGTGCAAAATTTGAATGGTACACAAATGTCACATGTACCTGCCAATCGAACTCTCAGCAACCCACAATTCCTTCAAATGCATACGATGTTCAAAACTTTTCTCCTAGTCATAGTGAGTATAAATAGGAAATAATTATTTTTTAATAATATAAAAATACTTTTTATATATACATTTAATATGGAATTAATAAAATTAATTCAAGGAGATTGATAAAATAACAGAATCATAGAGGAAGTAAATTAAAAAAAAGGGTAGATAAAATTAAATTTGCTAACACTTTGTTTTTAATACTTGGTACGAATTGTAAAATGTAAATGATAATAATAATAAAAATATTATTAAATGTTATTCATCTGTTTTAGTTGGTATCGTGGCAGTCATTGTATTGAGTGTTATTGCTTTAATAATAGCACTATTTTATTTTCGAAATCCAGATAAAAGAATGTGTTTGCGCTTATGTATCAATCCATTTTCTTCAAGAAGAGGCAATAGTCGTGTCCAATATTGCAGAGTATGTTTTATATAGAAATTATATTTTTTTTCCATTTCATTTGAACATATATCTTGTTCAGAAATTTAATTATTTCTTAATAATTTATTTTCTTAAAAAATTTATTATTTATATCCTTGATATATCTATATCCTTGATATATTTCTTAGTATTTCAAATTTTTCCTTTTCATATTCATGTATTTGATACACTTCTAATTTACATAATTATTGTATGAGGAAAATTGTTTAAAAAACTTAAATGTTCGAACATATGTATTATATTATTAGAGTACACTATTGCTTGAAAAATACTTATATGTTATTTAGAATAATTTTTATTTATAAAATCTACTCAATCATTATTATTCAAATGTTATCAATAATTATTATCGTTAAAAAATTTTAATTGAATTATAAAATTAAAATTAATAATTATTATGTATTTTAGGTTGATACTACGGAAGAAGCTCGTCTTCTGCTCGATGTTGATGCCACGCAGTGTCAAACTGATAGCGATGATGATCTTTTGAATGCATAGTCATTTGTTGTTGTCTTTTATATATCTATTTTATCTAAGTTCAAAATATACGAATAATATTTTTATTTGTTTGTCAAATACTGAAAATTTTGCAAATATATTTTTCTGCTTTATTCATAGAGATATCATAAAAAAATGATAACTTTTGTGCTTTATGCGATTAATGATTATGCAAGTAAAATCAAACTTCATATCAATTTTATTATATGAGGCTATGTTATTTTCTATTTATTTAGAATAATTTTACATTCTTAAAAATAATATATAATGATTTTAAAGATTTCATTATTTTATCGTTAATAATTTTGATTTTTGTGAAAAAAAGAAACAAATTAGAGCTTATGTTACTTATGTAAAAATTAACTATATATTTTATTTCTATTTATAAATACAAACGATTTATTTCTTTATGTAATACGAATATTGTTTTCAAAAACAATTATAATATTTGATAAATTTGAATAATTTAAATTGAATGATTTAAAAATATTAAAATTAGCAATTAAAAGAATATAAAAATATATTTGTAATACATTCGTTTATTTGAAAAATTTAATATTTTTTTTTTCTTTTATGATAAAAATTTCATGGAATATTTTTATTTATCATTATTTTGACATATAGTTATGTTTTTAATTACGGATAACTTTTATGCAAATAGAAAGTAATTTTCTTTAATATTACTTATATCTTATTAAAATACGAAACTTAATACATAAAATCTATTTTGACGATTCTCTAATAAAATTAATATATTTTGTTATAATAAAAAACATTCCAATATATTTTTGTGTTAAAAAAATTAAAAAACAAAGAACATTGTATATTTATAGTGCCAAGTCATTGTTTAAAAGTGTTTAACTTTCAAAGAAAAAATTTCTAAAAGTGACCAAAGAAATTAATTCCTAACGACGAATTTAGATTATTATATTTAATATAACCCAATGTTATATTATATACATTTAATAAAATTTTAAATAATCGAAATAATTCTAATATCGCGATTTCTTGTTAAAAGCAATATTTTGCTTGTGATTTATGTGATATTTGTATTGTAATCGATAATATTAGCAAAAATACTTTTTTGTAATTTATCATTCAAACAAATATTTGATAAATATATTTTTGCGAAAATCTAGATGTAATAAGCAAATATGTAATATGTTAATTGGTGAATTGATTTAAACTATGCATTATTTAGATGTATTAATACAAAAATATATAATTATAGAGGGATATTTAATCTATATATTAAATAAATTAATGATGTGTCAAAAAATTATTGTTTTAATCCTTTTTCCCTAATATAAAATAGATATTATTATTTAAAACATTGAATTTTTATTATTTCAAATTATGCTATATTATCTTTTTAATTTAAGAAGAATAAATTATTTTAATAATTTAATGAATTAATCGTTCCAAAAATTTTTTTCTTCATTTTTATACATATATGTATATACATTTATTATAATAATTGAATAGGTAATAACGTCCACGGCATTTTATCTTGGTATTTTCCTCGATAATTATTTTGTCCGTGATTTTTCTCAATACTTTTCAGTTGACGCATAGATAATTTTTCTACGAAAACTTACCTTATAGCTTCTAAATATCGTGCTGCATTGATTCGATTTGCTTATTCTTCGATTCTCTTTGATACCTAGATTTCAAAAAAATCCTGTATGCATAAATCAAAGATGTATTGTTGTGTTTGACACATACCTTCTGTAAATCGTAATAATATATTGGAAGCAACATAAATTGCAATCTATATTTTGATAAAACATTAATTTTTCATTAATATAATAGTACGTATTCAATTAACACCGACTTTTATTATTACCACTATTATATTATTATTATGATTTATAATTGACAGACAGGAATTATAAAGTCATAAACTGTTATACAGTGTTTCCGTCCTTTTTGTCTTTTTTTTTTTTTTTTTTCATTATAACTATTGTAATCTTCTCGTTAATTGACAATCGTGAAATATTCATAGAAATAATGATTTTTTCACGTGAAACTGTGTCGTTTGTAATTTACAATTTTTTTTTCTTTCATACGGAATCGAACATTAAAAATAAATATTAATAATTATCATTTACACGTGTTTATCAAATTTAAAGGTCAAGAGATCTGTGTCAAATATATTATAAAGAACAACGTAGTCGGTGCTACTTAAAGATTACTCTTCGTACGAAGGTAAATCGAAAGTATGAGATATGATAATAAATTTTCCTATTATAGAATAACTATACAATTGTAACTGAACCGTGCGATTTTCATATTTTTATAAAAAATTTAATAAAAAACATTTCCATTTACAATATAAATAATCATTTTTTGCATGGCTATAAGAATTATCGATTTTGTTTAAAAATACTTTTATGTCACTCTATATAAAATAAATTTTAATTATAATTCTATTTTAAAATGGTGATTTTCAAATCATATATAATGTAATTTTTCTTTCTATTGCTATTTATAAAGATAGAATAATGTAATAATAGTAGATAATAGATAAGATAATCAATCAACTATTCAAACTAACAAGGAAATTCGATATTCAACACTTTTAAAATATTAAAGTAAAAGGTTCATATTTCCCAGAATTATCCTATCTAAATATTCTTTTCAATTTTAAAATAAACGGTTTCCATACTTTCAATCTACTTCGAACAAGAAATTGTTTTCCTTCAGTTACCACCGCAGTTTACACCGCATCTTGTATTATCAATTACACAATTGAACAAATATAAAAATGGAACAAAGGATAGGGGGAGAGGGTGGCGCGTTCACGCAGAAAATCGTCTTACAGAAAAACGGAGAACAATGAGATGGAATTTGTAAAAAAGTCACAATCAAAAAAAGTCGACAAGTAATGTGTACATTAATTTATGTAATATTCCACTCTTTCCGTAATATACACGCCAAGACAAGATTGAAACCAAAAACCTCGCCCACCTCGCGGATATAAATTAACGCGTGCAAGTCGAGCACGTCTGAAACAATACAATCAGGAAAGAAACATAAGGATCGTAAACTCGGTAACAATTCTCGTTTTTTTTTTTTTTTTTCGGTATACCACACCAGCGTGCGCGTGATACATCGACAATGTATGTACAATGTATGTTACACAACGGATCTCTATTATTCGATCACACACAACATGTGTCCTTTCGAGCTTACAACGGTAATACAGGCGTGTGTACGATTTGGAACATGGGGAAGAAGAAGAAAAAAAAAAAAAAAAAAAAAGAAAACGAAACACATTATATACTCGTAATGAAAATAATAATCATTCCTAAAAACGTGTCATCATCCGATCCCCGGTGTGATTACAATACGCTCTCGCTCTTTCGTTCGAAATCGATGGAAAATAATTTACGGAACCGCGTCTTCGGCAAAATCTATATTCTACAAATACAATGTAAACGGAGGAAGGTATTGTATTCGTCTGTTTGTATACGTGTACATGTATGTTATCTGTGTATATCGTTTTCTCAATTCGCATCGAATTCTGATAGTTGACAAAAAAATAGATCGCACAGATATACTTCCATATTGATTCCATATATGCGTGTATGTGTACGTGTGTGTGTGTGTGTGTGTATGTGCGCTCCTCTTATGTATACGTGTTTCGTGTGTATGTATCTGTATAAGTGTACACGTGTGTCGAAAGGACAGGAAAACGAATTCAGTCGTAACAGCTAGCATTTTTTTTTTTTTGTTTTCCATAGCACATACATTCATTATACGTAGATTGTTCATAGCTTAATGTGTGGTTCCTCTATCCTCTTTTTTTTCTTTTTTTTTTTTTTTGGTTTATAGCAACGGCGAATACACTAGAGCTTTATTTTTTTTTTTTTCCTTTTTTTTTTTGGTCAGATCAACAAATGTAATCGCGATTCCAATCTGCCGCCGATACGTCGTTCGTGCTCGCGCGCCGGATGCCGAGCACGAACGACTGAGCCCATGTATCGTTGGCAGGTTGTTGGGATCCATTTCGTTCGAAACGGGAGGCCAAGATCCAATCATCCGGGAAATGGCCGGTCTCCCGTTGAAGGGAAAATTTTGCTTCTGCTCTGGCGAAATGTTTCTTTTTTTTTTTTTCTTTTTTCCCGCGCGATCGGATACCTCGTTTGAGAAGACACTCGGGGGGAGAGGGAGGGGGAGGGGGAGGAGGAGGAGGAGAAGGAGGAGGAAGGAAAGATTCTACAAAGTAGCTAAGAGATGTAGGAGCGTATTTCTACAAGCGTCTCGTCTCGTAAAACGCAAAAATTAAAAGACCCTCGCGCACATCTTCTACTCCTATTTGACACGTTTCCATACATTTTTTTTTTACGACGGTTCGCGCGCGAAACGCATCGTCGAATTTCGGTCGATCGGAACGCACGCGACACGTTTTTTTATTCTCCTCTTTTCTTTCTATTTTTTTTTTCTTTGTTTCCCCCTTTCTTTTTCCTGTTTCGTTTCCCCCAAAAAATCGGTATAACTCCTAAACAGGGACGATCGTTCATCTAGAATGTCCGGCATGTAACAAACAGCACCTGGTTTCTATTCTTTCTCCGACGCTCAGAATAACGATTTGTTTGTTTTGTTTATCTTGTTTTTTTCTTTTTTTTTTTTTTGTCTTTTTTTTCTTATTGTTACCATTTTTACTCCTACATTTACAGTATTATGTACAACTGTTTGGCACCGGAATTGTCTCTTAATCGAATTGATGCCAACTAAGGGTCCAATATGAACACGATCCACGACGTACGTATTAATCGGAACGATGCGTGCGATCACTTCGTTCCCGAACGAATCAGCCGCTCTTCAAAAATCACTTTCTCTCTTCGTGTATACGAATCGTTGCCGAAAATCACCGACGATTCCTATAGACGGTCTTCCCGATCCTATATATGTGCCTCGCGTTTTCCTTTTTTTTTTCTTCTTCCTCTTCCTCTTCTTCTTCTTCTTCGCCACCAGAGAATCAACCCTGCATATCGAGAGGTGTCCAAACAGCGTTGAAAGTGTTAGCACGTTAGAAGTTTCTTTTTTTTTTTTGGCATAGTTTAGAAATGTACATGTGTGTCCATCTTTGCTTATCGCAACCACGTTTCAGTGGAATGTAGTGTTTGCCTACCCCTGTGGCTCCGGTAAAATTGATTCTTTCGATTGGACAGAGAACATTTTTGCCAGAGCCTCGAAGTGAGAACGTTGCCAAGTCGCCACCGACCTTCCTTCTCTTTCATTTTGCCGACGAATTTTTCGTGATATTTTTATGAAATAATTTGTTGCAAGCACGAATCCCATCAAGTGGGATTCAAGATCGTGTGAGATCGTCATCGAGACGAGTTGGCAAAACGTTCAACCGCCAATTTAAACCCTACCGGAAACGCGTCACATTTAACTATTTTTTCTTTTATTTTTCTTTATTCCGGATTAATTTTCTTTTGCTTTCCACGCTCTCTTTTCCATCCTCCTCGTTCATCATTCATCCCTCTTTCTACTCTCTCTTCTCCCTCTTTTCGATTTTATTTTATTATCTCGTTTATTCTATAATATGAAATAACTGACTGCCACTGGTATTTGTTTCTTTTTGTTTGTTTTTTTTTTTTTTTTCTTATAAATTCCAGACTGCCCAGCAGTCAGACGCACAACAGTTATCACAACTTAAAACTGTAATACTAATACATTACTCTTTTGTAAATATATTAATATTTATAATCATAAATATTTTATATATATATATATATATATTTATATTTTTTTTTAATATATATATATTATATTAATAGATAACAACTGATCTTGTATGTATTCGATATTCGTGATTACGGGATTCGTATCATGATACTTACTGTAAATTAGTAAAATACCAATACGAAATGTCATGTACAATTACGTTTTTTCACTTCTTTCGATCGCATTTCCGAGACTAAATAACGAACTATACAACGTAAATGCGCAAATATGGCTGTCAAGCGAATTAAACGGGGGAGAAAGTTGTTTCAATACTGCTGCTGTTCTTGGTAACGTGATTTTTAATTATCCTATCATGTATAACACTCCTTTCACTCTTTCTGATTCGCTTCATTTTTCTCTTTCTCTCCCTCTCTTTCTTTCTTTTTCCCTTACATACGCAACATACATAAAATCTCTCTCTCTCTCTCTCTCTCGTTCATGCATTCGTTCGTTCTTCTCTCTTAACTCTCCTCTCTCTTTTGTTTTATCGTTTTACTAAAAAAATATCGATCAAAGCTACGTACAATGCTACAATTAATGATTATTAACATTTAAAAATGAGATCTAGTTGTTTTCATCCTAGCAACTCGGAAAAAGGACATTAAAGATTACTTGACTTTATAATGATGTGTCCACATAGACGAGCGTATGTCCTGGTTGTCCTTTTTTTTTCTTTTTCTTTCTTTTTTTCTTTCCTCCATTCCTGGATTCTTTAGCGGTCACGGAGAGAGCTTCGTGTGTGGTAAGTAAAATCGTCAGGTTCGCACTTTTCTTCTTTATTATTTCCTAAAGGAGCTCCCGCTTGCGTTTTTTTTTTTTTTAATTCATCAAAGAGAATTGTACTCACTTGTGTGTGTATATCAGTGTACAGTTATGGTATATTATTCGTGTGTATGATCCTTCTCTTTCTCGCCCCTTTGTTTTTTCTTTTTTTTCCTGTTCTTTGTGCTTACTAGAAATAATAAGTTCGTACAGCGCGTGACCGTGGTCAGACAGACGAATTTCGAGGCCGATTTCGTTTGTTGCGTGTCGTGCTACAACCGTGCCACTTATGCGTGCAAATACGTGATAATACTCGTGTCGTGACATCCATCCGCTTGCACGGGACTCTATATTCGGACACTCAGAAGAGTTCAGGCTCCGGATCGTTCGAGGCTGCTGCCTGAAGCGCCAGCTGCATGCTGGACTCTGTGTTACGCCGTTTCATTTTACCCTTGGTCTTCTTCAGCATCGTGGCCTAAGAAGGGACAGGATCACAAGGAGCGCGCACAAAGGAGCAAATACAGATTGCAATGTCAATGCCAAGTGACCAAAGTGAAACGACACGCGGATCGGTTAACACAGCCAGAACACTCGCCAAGGATAACACAGAGAGAGAGAAAAATAAATAAATTGCATTGATCGAATATTAGAAGTATGCAGAAACAAGAACTTTAAATTTAAAATGATCAAACGATATTGCTTGGAATCATTGGAAAAAGTTCTCGAAGTTAAAGGGTTTTAAATGAGATGACAAATCGTGTTCCAAATCGATCGCGTCCGAGTATTGCCGAACTGACCCGATGTCCAGTTCTCGGTGACGAATGTGCGTCGAATCGGATCCTGAAACTAGTACGAGAACACGAGTCCGATCCTGCACGAATTTTTCCGAGCTCATCGTTTCTGCACACTTCTAGCGAATACGATAGAATTCTATTTATCTGGATCCATAGAGGGATGAAAATAACCTTCGTATCTACAATTTTTTTTTGACATAGTATAATTTTCATTCAATAATTAAAACGAAGTTAATCATTTTCAAACCGCCAATACGCGATTTAATGCAATAGATAATCGAAAGTTGATCGTTTACTGATAAACAATATTTTCAAAAATATAAACAATTTCTTATGATCTATTCTAAATTTCCACAAACGAAATTCAGATAAATAGATTTTCCACGACAAGAATGAAACGAAGGATCGATTAACTCTCAAAGGATCGATGCTATTCTCTGGATATTGGACTTTTGAAATCATGAAATAGAATTTATATGAATTTTAGTAGTGACAATTTCAAAATTCGTTAAATACAACAAAAATAAAAATTTGAAAATCTTTTGAAGATTATTTAATTATCTCGAATATTAAGAAATAAGATCCTTCGAGAATTAATCTCCGAAGCTGGAAAACACCATTTGAGAAAATAGGCATAATAATTGAACCATTTAGTGTTGTGAAAACGTAGGTTTTATAAAATTATCAGAATATGTATATTTATATTTTCTTTTCATTTTGTTTCAAAATACAGAATGATTGTCACTGCTTATTATACAATATTTGCAAAATATTGACAAAAATTTCTCGAACCTTCAATTTTTCACAACACTGTTTTTACGACAAGCTTGAATTGCGCTGAGCATTTAGACATGATCATAACATGATAAATTCTCGGACAAAAATTTAAAATTTAATTTAATATCAAATCTTTGCTTCAATATTTTTAAAATAAATCTTTCTTAAAAATTATCATCTCGATCGTAAAAACGATATTAATATTTAGCATGCGTTTAAAACGTGTTTAAAAAAATTATGTAAAACTTTTTCAACTTTTTTGGAGGGGAAAAAACAAAGAAAATCATTAAAAATATTAAATTATTCAAAAAAGGAAACTGGAAAACGATAAGCTTAGGGTTAGCACTTTATCGAATATAATCCAAAATTAAACATTCAAATAATCTTACAATCGTATTAACATCTCGCAAATGTGTCTTCGTCGAGACTCGAAGACCTTGGAAGAACCGGATCTTCCTCGAAACCAGAAAGCCTTGATTGTTGTCCAAAAATTTATCGATCATTCATATACATCGACAATATTGGCACAGAGAGCTACATGCGGCGGAAACATCGAATGGAATTTTACTACACAGGGGGGAGTACATGTACGTGTACGTGTAAGTATGTATGTATGTGCGCGTATGTGTGTGTATGCGTTCTCTCTCGTATCGATCGCACCGAAACTCCCCTGTACCGTAACGAATATCACGATACGAGGTGGAGCCTAGGCGGGAATCGAATGCAATTTCGTGTCTGATTCGATCGATTTTTTTCATTTTTTTTTTTTTTTATAGGAGCGCGGAAACTGCGGCTTCTAGCTTTTGTTGCTACACTCGTCCGTGCTCTTGCCCCCCACCCCATTAGCGGGTGGAATCGAAGGTTCGGTATTCCGACGCTTGATCTTATTTTTCTTCAACATGGTTGCCTGGAGCGAACAAAGGAACAAGGAGACATTAGTTTTGTGTGCGATTAAGGGAGGGGGATGCATGCGCCGATCGGACACCAGCGGTTGGATCACGCTCTTACGGTGTCTGCGTAGAGCGCTCATGGCAAGTTAGATCTAGCAAATAGTGCAAGTAAAGATGCAAGAAGTCCTGCGGGAAATCAACGTGCGACGACAAAGAGATAGGTAACCTCATCGTACTATGCGAAATTCAACAGAGTGGATTCCTTTATTTTTTTTTTTTTTAAATAGATAGTATAGTCAATATCGTGGAAAGCTGGTAAAAAATCTAATAATATCGAAGAGTATGATCTTTCGTAGTAGTAATTCGTTCAAATAAATTCACATTCCTTTATTTCTTTTTCAATTTTGCAAGACTCGACGATTACTTGACACGTAATTTTAATTATATCGAGTAATCTTTTAATTTATAACAATTTGAAATGTTAAAAAAATGTTGAGATAAGTGGAACAAGATAGATTTGAACTTTGAGGAAATGTTATGGCTTTGTAATATATATGTATATTTGAAGAGTGAACAAATAATTTATAGTTTTATATTCACGATAAAAAGTGATTATTATTTCTCGTGTAGGTGTTTCTAAATGTCAAATCATAAAAAATAGAAATGTATGAATTGTATTCTCTAAATTGAAAGATATATATTTTATTTATATGTCTGTGTGAATCGGTAAAAGCAAAATATGTTTGAAAACATACTTTTTACGAAAAGAATCGTGTAAGAAAATGGAAACCCTTTTTTTTTTTTTTCAATTAAATCCACTCTGTTCGTCCATTTCGATAGAATTATGGGGCTATTTTGAATATCTGTGAGAAGATTACCGTCAGTGCCGACTTCAAAACTACGATATCCCCCGGACTCTGGATCCATGGTTCTCCGTCTACTTGTACTGGTATGTCGGAGTACAAATGAATTTTTATATGTCCACCCTATGGAAATATTTGACAATATGTGTATATTTTTTAATTTACATTATTTATTATTATTAAATTCTATAATTTCAAGATGAAATAGACGAACAGAAACTTACCTGTGCTATCCTCATCGCTGTACGGAGACCAGATTGAATTTGTCCGAGATGCATAACACCCGTGACTCCGACCACCTCCAACATCCCATCCCCGTGATTCGGTGTTTGAAAGTGGTCTTCCTTGACATCTGGTCCCCAGGGATTTGCCCCAGAACCCCAACTAAATTATCGAAAAAACAAAATTCGAATCAAGAAATTCGCAACTACGATTTAATATCGTACTAACTACCTTAAAATGTTTAGAATAATTATTCCTTCGACTTGAGGTAATTCGACGAGTCTCCCGTCCACTTCCAGTCGTATTTCTTTGTGCAAATCTTTGCACGGTTTCCGTTTCACCATTTTTCGTAAACCCATGGTCACATACACCCCTTTGTTACGCAATCTGCTTTTAAATTTGTTCGGATTTTCTTCTCTGGCGTTGTGAAAGTCTAAACAAAGATCGGCATCGAGACCAATACCGAAGTAATTGTTCATCACCAATATTTGCGTATTGTCTTCGCTAGGTGCACCCGCTCCTGTTGACATTTATTACAGTTGCAAATCAATCCTTCGTCATTCAATTAAAACTCGTCATCGATCATTAACCAACGTACCTCCCGCGTTAGTGGACGATTGCTTGTCCTCTTTCTCCTCCGTGTGGCACACCACTGTCCACCTGTCCAACATGGACTTCTCCGCGTCGATCACGTCTCGAAGCAAGTTGAGGGGATCTTCGTCGCCTGTGTAACCGGAACCCCAGCACAGGACACGGGCAAGATCGTTTCCCGTGCCGAGGGGAACAATGGCGCAAGCAGGCGAGGAACACTCGCTATCCTGGCCCACGTTATCCAAACACTGCAACACCCATCCTATTGTCCCGTCGCCACCGCAAACCAAGATTTTATAGTCCTTTATGTGACGGAAAACGTAGAGACTGTAATGTAACGTTGTATACATGTATCACATGAATCGAGCATGACGAAATACGTATGTTATAATTTTTTACACACCCAGGAAGTGGGCCTCCATTGTCGAGATCGAACACCTGATACGGATTCAAAAGTTTCCGAAAGCTGGAGATCAATTGAAGCCCTTGGCAACCGCCAGATTTCACGTTCACGAAGACGAGTAAAGGTTGCACACCTGGAGGCACCATGCTCGGCTCGATACTTGGCAACAGCATAACTGTACAATCAAGAAATATGGAAATGGCATGTGACATCTCGTCAAGTGAAATAATCGGAGGATTGTTGTTTAATGTACCTAAAAGATGTTTGTCCTCGTATTTTGATTCCCTTAACGTGTACAACGCTGTAACAGCCTTGTTCGAGTCCTCGTAAATGATCACCATCGAGCCGTACTCGTAGTATATTGGACCGATAGATGAGAATTTGTTTTCTGCAAATATTCACCAGTTATTCCATTGCCAATCGATTTTCTGTGATTTTTATTATAATCACCTTTGCCTAAGAATTCGGTCAACATGTTTTCGTAACTCCTTTCGGAGAGATTTGGTGGCAAATTTCCCACGAACAAAGCTAAATTGGGTCCATGGGGATCCTGTTTAAGCTGAAGGTAAAATCGCATCAATTCCATTTGCCTGATCGAATCTTTGCCGAGCTGCTTCACGATTTCCCACGGCTTCTCGTCGCGGCACAAAACCCTTTCGGTGACTGGGGAAATTCGATATTTATTTTTTACTATATCGTTGTAATATAGAGGAGGAAGTATGTTCCTACTCGAATTGTGAGGGAATTAAAAAGGAATTTACCACCATGATCCAGAAGAATCTCGCTGCATCTGTAATCTTCCGATTTAAAATTTTGCAAACCGAACTTTTGAAGCGCTTCCTCGATCAAATCCGCGATCGTTGTCGCCTCTGTGACAGGTACTATACAGAACGACTCTGACACCTGTAATTTGCCCGGATAGACGCGTACCTCTCCGCTTTCGCTATCCCTGCAATTGCGAAATCAAAATTTCCTTCCCCGATCTCTGTTCTGATTATATCGATAAACGTTATTAAAAGTTTGGATTGGAACTTACTTGAACCGCAAGAAGACAGCCGGACGTTTGCCCTCTTTTCGATTCAAGTTCAGAACCGGATTTGGATCGCATAATTCGGTTTCATCCGTGGCGTACACGTCGGTGAGGTAAAAGTTGCCTGAATTGACAAATAAATTTTAATACAATTTAAACGATAAAATTTTCGCAAACAATGGAAAGATATTGATACCAAAGTTAAATTTCAAACAACAATTTCAAAATCGAATATTAATTATATGATCTTTCTGCGTGGATCGTAATATTACGATTCGAACAGCATAAAATTCAAATTTATTTACTTCGAATGTATTTTTAACCGTTTGTTCAACAATTATAGATCAAATGTATTCAAACGCGTTTAATTAAAAAAAGCAAAATATATATATATATATATGTATTTCTAACTACTGTTCACAGTTTAAAATTAATGGAATTCCATCTTGCTTTAATTGAGTTCGCATAGTGAGAGAGAGAGAGACACGTAGCATGAAACGAAGAACAATTCCATTGATACAAAACTATTCAGTATGCAGTTGTCAGTTTGATCTTTACGTAGGAGTAAAATATAATGGTCAACTGTTTTGTTACTGTGGGCGTATAGATACATCCGACAGATTGAGTTCACGTAAATGCTATTGACGAAATGCTATACGTATGCGTGCAAATTTATTTCTAAAAAGATAAGCCTTCCTTAGCGTTTCAATCCTTGCCTTGCTCGTTTATTCACCCAATCACCCAAATCTAAATAACAATAAAAAGAAAAGAAAAGAACAATGATTACAAAACTCCAAATCCAAATTCACCAAGATACCAAGATCTTTGTTGGGGAAACGAATACTCCTTATTAACCTGCATTTCTAAAATTCAATGCAACGAATCACACGTACTAGGATCTTTCGTGATGTGAAACGCGCGAAGCGCCGACGTCAGGACCTGTTCAGTGGTGGCTTGCCGGGGCACCGTGATCACGCGAAATATCCGTCTTCTCAGGGAATTGTTGCCGTCGTACACCTTGATCATCTCTGCGGAAAACGAGATCGATGAACAGATCGAGCATGGATAGTCAGCCGCACGAAATATATTGAAATACCTTCGTCACCTCTTTCTTTATCTTCTTTCTCCTTCGGTGAACGCGGATCACGACCGTGCGCGCTACCCGGTCCTGGTTCGCCATTGTCACGATACCTTGCATCCCCGCTGCTGAACTCTTCCGATATGCTTCGTGCTGGAAAACAAACCGTGAATCGTTCTTGTAGTTCTCAGGATCGATCTTCGCCCGAGGGAATTATATATATATATATATATATGTGTGTATGTGTGTGTAATAGCCATCGTGTACAGCGTGTTGCTTAATATATACGTATGTAGATATACAAGGTGTAAGATAAATGCATCGTATTGTTTCTTACTACCATTAAAAAAAAAAGGAAGAAAAAAGATGCAAGATATATGTATGTATATATGTATATATATTATGATACTTGCTTGGCAATCATTACTCAGATAACATTAATGGTGTAATAATGGTAGGAAAGCATCTATAGAGAATGGCTATGACACTTTCACAAGTTGGGGTTGGTTGGTTCAAAGTTGTTTTTTTTACGTTCAGGGGATTCGTAAGTACGGAGATATGATGAGTGGATCAAACGTGTCATCCGGATCGGATCGATTCGCACCGGATGTGATATATACTAGGGTAATATACTGGTATTATTGAAGCGCTAGTATACGGAACTAAATCAATTTGATATCGACACATAGTGGTTTTTGGATTATGTAATATCGGTTAAGATTAACAATGTGAGATATTCTGAAACTTTGGTGCATATAATTTTCCTTCGAAACGTGTATTATAATTATTATCGTATATTTGTCAGTAAAGTAATTAAATAATTCTTCGAATATTTTAAATAAAAATTCTTCAAACTTCTTCTAAAATATTTTCCAAATATTGATCAATGTTAATTAGATAGCAAAATAAAGAAATCGAGATATTTATCCACGTATTTATTACACAATTAATATTTAAATTAGAAGATTAATCGTATTACTAAAGTTATATTATTATGCACTAAATATTTCAGACGCTTCTACGAGATATACCGTTCGGTGAGATAATACTACCAATGAGATCGTACATACCGTACATGATATATGTCGTAAGGTCGTAAGAGAAGGAAGATAGTGATAAAAAGGACTACGAGGTGTTACATATACTGCGCTACAACGTTACGTAATGTTCGTACTTAAATAATTTTCTTTCGCTTAAAAAATTCGAAGTATAATAAAGTGACACCTCTTACCATCGGGCGCGATGGGTTTGCAGAACACACATGATAGGAAGATTTATTTTCACAGTAGCATTCTTGCAACTTCATTTTCACCGCATTGTGGTGTGACAAGCGTCACGGTAACTCATCATAGCATCCAGCGGCCTGAGTGTGACAGTACATGCACCGAGAAGCAACACATACACACATGCTATAAACGTAAAATGTTATAACGAAATAACAAACATTCATAGAGAGAGAGAGAGAGAGACGATCAACATGAGGTGCGATTTTTCTCTTTAATTCTTATAAAAGAATTGCGTTCCTGTTCCTCCCGCTGAAATGTAAATCGATCGACACGGGATCTTATGTATCGAAGATAGTATTTCTATTAAAACGTTTTTAAAACGTTTATTGAAATACTTATCAAGGGAGGATTAATTTTAAAGAAATTCCTTTTTTAAACTTTGTAAAGCACATTTTGTTGGTTTTATCGTTATTTTCCTTTATTTTTACAAGTTATTGTTCCGGTAGAGGTAGGTAGGATAGTAGATAGTATTGATTAATAAGCTGAGTGAAAATTATGTCTTAGAAGGGTGGGGTTAATTTTGAGTTGTTTAATTTTACTCTGTATTGATCCGTAAAATGGAATTAAAGTTGACAGAGTTGTATCCATAATGATAAATCGTGCTCGAATATTTTTAGTCAGCTTATTCTCCATTCGGTATTCTGACGAGCAAATTTCTAATCTATCCATTGAATATGTTCTAATATATGTATATTCCTTAAAAAATCAACATTTTAGTCAAACAACATGTTTTTATTAATATTTGCACGCCAGAGAAAAGAGATTTTTTTTTTTAAAGATAAACACGAAGATTTATTCACTTTAAAATATTGATTAATAGTATAAATAAATAATGTTGTCCATGAAAAAATCTTGAGGGAGAAAAAAAAAACGATGAAATAAAAATTTTGAAGATTTTATTTTTTGCAAGATTAAATGGATTATAGAGATATTACAGTAATTGACTATTACTATTCTTTTAAATATTGAAAAAACATTCATCTATGGCGTCATCCCAATTTACAATACTTATGAAATAAATTTTTTCTTTTTATAATGACGTAAGACGAACGAATTGAAACACATGATATCTAATAATGTTTACTATATGTATAAATAATTCATTATAGTTTGGTATGATTTATAAGGGAATGTTCTTACGTCATTTTAAACATAACAAGTTCATACAGTAAAAGCAAGCGCATTTTTTTTGCAGTGCCTCGAATTAGTACTTTAAACAAGGTTTTAAAAAAAGCAGCATTATAAAAAAATATATATATCGTAAAGTAAAAACCATGTTGTTAACCTCTTCGGTACTGCATTGATAAAAATTGGCACGCGAAAGTTTTATAAAAATCGTGTGAAAATTAAAAGCAATACTACAAATAAAAATTTCGAAAAAGATATTGAAAGTTCTATCAAAATAAAGATTCGAGATAAATTTCAATAAATCATACTTTTACGCATTATATTATGTCGAGAGAGAAAGAGAGAGCAGTCTCTTTCGATCATTAAACGAGCGACGTTGTTTATCATTTAAACTTGATACAACCGGACCTTGAAAAAATTCGGATCGCGTGAACTAAAGGTTTAAAGCGATTCTCGAACTATCGACACGTTAACGAGGAAAAAGGTCAGATGCAAACCTAAGATGCAAAGCGTCGAAATTAAAGTAAAGAGCACATTTACCTTTTTTTTTTTTTTTTTTAAAAAAAACAAAAATGTCAAATAACATGATATTAAACGTTCAGTTTCCTTTCATCAAGAAGATTTAAAATCGACGTAGAAATTTTATATTAAAACTATACTCAAAGAGATTCTTTCGTAAGAGATTGACCCGTAAAATTATATTTCAATTTCGCTTTAGTTTTAAAACGAATAATAATAATAAAAGATGAAAAAGAAAAAAAAAAGAAAAGAAAAAAAAAATGCTTCAACACAATCTTTCTGCGTCACATTTATATATCCCAGTTTCGCTAGATCTGAACATAGACATAGCTTAAATATACATTCGATATAACTTCTACGTTTTCCATACTATTTTCGTAGAATGTCAGATTATTCAGCTGAAATAACATCTTTTTAGCTCCATGAATGAAACAAAAATCACATCTCGATCTTCTGCTAGTACCGAAAAGGCGAACGTAAAAAAAAGTTAAAAATGAAAACACTTCGCAACAACTTTTCTATTTTCTATTTTCTTTTTCGACCAACGAGGAGTCCAGGAAAAAGAACGGAAAAATAAATAAATAGACAGACGCGAAGGCGAAAAGAGAAAAAGTTAAGAAGCGAGATATAGAGGAAAGAGAAAGAAAGAAAGAAAGAAAGAAAGAAAGAGAGAGAGAGAGAGACAGAAAGAAAGAGTTATCGAAAAGAAGTGTAGAAAGAGAAGAAAAATACGATTAAGAGAAAAATTAAGCTGAAATGTATACAAAGAACAGTTAATCGCTAAGGCAAATTCGATTTTCGCCCGGTTTCCGACTTCGCGCTAACATCTCAACATCGATTATGCTCACACAGATGAATGTCAGATGATGGATAATATTCTAGATACCTCGAACATAAGGAGGGGAAGCATGACATTTTCCATGGCAGCTACGTGGCAAAACTAGTGAAAGGCGCCTCAAAGCTTCGGCTAGACGGCCTGCAGCCCCAATTTGTTCACTCTCAGCGAAATCGAATTGCTCTCCGATGTTATCTTCAAATAGAAGCAAACGGTAGACCGAGTTTTTTTATACGGTTACCATTACACAAGTCTCTGATCTCTATACAATTTCTTTTTTCTTTTCTTTTCTTTTTTTTTTTTTTTCTCTTTCGACCTCTTGGATACAAAAACACATGGATAGTGGTTTTGCCTGGTGACTGCGATTTAATCGTGCATAATTGATATTCAACGTTTCTCGACTAATATTGATATAAATTATGTAGTTTCATTAATGCAAATTGATATAATTTCAGAAATATTGTAATTAACTTGTTTTTTTTAAATAATTTCTACTTTCTTTGTACGTGATTCTCAACACACTTGCATCCTTTTGCACAATTGATTTAAATTGTAAATAATATCGTTGGAATATCAAATTAATTTAATTATAATAATTTTAGAAAGGAATTTTCTTACCTTTTTTTACGGAAAAATTTTTCATTTGTTTTAGATTAAACAATAGCAAAGCGCTATTGCAATCTTTGTTGAATATAAAAATATTTAATTACTATATATTTCATTCGAAATGTGCATTCTATAGTTATAAATATATATTTATGAATCAGTGTTTCGTTATAAAAAAAATATATCAATTCGTTATGCCCCTTTTGATTTGACTTTTAATCAAATAATCGACAAACGTGAAATTGGCATGTCAACATTTAAATCGCAAACACTCAGCGTGGCGCGTTACAGAGCACCATAAATTGTATTTTAATCGCCATTATTTACTACTTTATTGCTATTTTATACACACAATACTCGTTGCAAATATTTCTCTAAAAGAAGCATAAAAAAAAAAGAAATTAAATCATATATATATATATAAAATAAATTTTTAGCTCTGCGTTCGATATGTAATTGATAAATTCTTATCTATCTAATTCTAATTTCACTGATGAAGCTATATCGTTATTTATTTACACATTTATATATATTTCCTCGTTCATTAAATCTTAAAGAACATTATCAGAAGAAACGTTTCTAAAACTTTATTTTCATATGTTAAATGTTCAACGATATTAGCAATCGGTGTAACTGTATTTGTAAAGCCACGTGAATCGATGTAATAATCGTAAATGTCATTACGTCTATTGAAAGCACATTGAGAATAGCGATTAATAACAGCGACAGCCACAGAAGCTATAATGTTTCTAATATAATATATCTAGTTACTTTGATCGCAAAACTTGTTTCGAATATAATCAATATCGAAAATTGTACTTTCTTTTGTAATAATAAAAAAAATATATCACGATTATTAAACATGGTATGTGTAATATAATGTATAAATGAAGTTCTCAATATTTTGATACTTACATTATACAATTTTTATAAATAATATGCATTATCGTCAAAATAATATATATATCTCTTTTACTGATCCGAAGTAAAAATACGAACAATTTATAAAACTGTACTTGATGCGTACTTCTCATAAATATTTTGACACTTGTTAATTTCCAGTTTATGGCAATCGATAAATCAACAACAATTTGTGTCGTTCTTATATACTTTGATGTATAAAATAAATCTCCTATTCCTAAAATTAATAATTTCTATACATCTTTTTCGAATAAAAATATCTTCTTGAAGAATTGTCGATAGAAATTTTTTACGGATTTTCAAAAAAATAAATAAATAAAAAATAAAAATATTCTATCAATTTCAGTGAATTCGAATATTCATTATCTATTGTTAATTGTATTTTTTTAAAACTTGCTCGACTAATTTGAAATCTCCGATGTTTCCACGTTCTTTCGCGCGTAACAAACGGAACGACCAACAAACACCGAATCCCGTCTAAATATTTGCTCTAAGTAACCTCCGCGAACTTTCGAATCGTGGTATTTCAAATTTCGCGAATCATTTATCGTGAGAGGCTGAGAGTGCGAGAAACTGGAAGACAGCTGTGGTAAATAGTTGTACAAAAGACACGTATAACGTTTACGTTTAGAAGAGAGAAAAGAAAACAAAAAAAAGAAAAAAAAGAAAAACAATAATTTTCAATACGAAATAACAATCTAGCAGGATTTTCTTATAAAAAAGATTTTCGAGTAAAAAAAAAAGAAAAAAAAAGAAAATGAGAAAACAAGAAGGAAAGAAACACAAGATAGAAGACCCGTGACAGAAACAAGTTCGAGTGTTAAAAACACGAATGGGGGATTGTTGTTCTATCCAACAGATCGAACATCGCATGCTTCGAAGGAAAGAAAACACGTATATGTGTATATAATATATTATAAAATTCAGAGAGTGGTACAGATAGTAGTAAATATTTTTATACACGCGTATATCAATGAGTGAATACTAAGTATCATGCAAAAGATTTTTTTCTAATCAACGATATATAATATATATAGATATTATTTTATAGTCAAAAGTCAAATACGAGTAATGAAAATTATCTTATATTAATTTACTATAATTCTTCCCCTTCTTGTTTTTATAAGATAATAAACATTATCATATACAATTATAAATTTACATATCATTAATTATACCATTCATTACATTTATATATCATACAGAATTTTAAATAAAAATTTTGTAAAAATTTTGATAAATATATTTTTCGAGTTAAAATTATATATATATATTGTAAAATAGATGTATATAAATAGATACACACACAATCTTATATATGAGACACGTGTACGTGTAAATTATTTCTGTTTAAAAGAAACATAGGAAAGAGAATACACGACAGTGAACAAAGAAATTTCTATTTTTGAACAGGAAAAACGTGTAATCTATTCTATCTGGACGTAAATATATTATCCTGATTAAAATGTAACGTTGCTACGAGTATCATCGTTATTGTGTACCAACAATGAGTACAATGTGATCTTTGCATGACAGTGTTCTTTTCTTTAAATGGTGCATCAAGTATTGACACTATGACATTTTATAGGAACTCGATAAAACGTGTGCTCGATGTATCGTGAAGATTGATCGACCATGAAATTCGTAACACTCTAATTGAGCCATTATTTGTTATCTGAGTGTAATATACTAATATCATCAATACCATAGAACGTAACGACAATTTAAAATTGAGATATATTCACGATTTGAATTTTCTAAGATCTATCTTTTACTTTAAAAAATAAATAAATAAAATCGAATCAGGTATCTTCGTTTTATAATAATTTTGTTTTCTTATTTTTTTTTTTTTTCACTTTTTATAAGAAAATACACACAAAAAGATATCCTTCTCTCGCTATTTTAAAGTTCCCAACTAATTTTTTCCCTTGCGACTCTTCGTTTCTTTTTTTGTTTTTACATTATACACATATACGATCGATCGTCTAATAATAAAATTTCGAATAGATCGGCACAATATCGATAAGATATAATATGTGTATATATATATATGTATGTATATATAGACATATTTACAATACACGTATACGTGAACATAATTTCATTCCACTACTTCCGTCTATTATCCGGTCACGTGTTACACATCCTCTAATCGATATTTGAAACGTATATTTTGTACAATATAGACACTTACGGCAGGAATACTCACGCGCCAGGGCTTCTTTTCGACGTACTTGTACACCGATGATGGCCTCCATGGGAACTTCCGTACGTGGAATGCTGACTGCATGTGGTGGTAAGTAGATTGGTTCCAAGTTCCCAAAGGTGCATTCTTGCGGGATATTTTTATAACAGTAAGAGTGCAACTGTAATCAAAAATTTATGAGGTAAGATACATTGAAATTTATAATATACAATGTATTAAATAATCGATTTTTAAAATAAAATAATCATTAAAAAAACATTTCGTTTCAATGATAAAAATTTGCGCATTTATTTATCCTTCTATTTATCGATTCTATTCTTCTCTCTGATACACAAGATAAGCATATTTTTTTTAATACACAAAAAATAATTTGCCCATCCTTGAACAAACGAGTACTTCATATAGAGGCTCTGCGCTCATTATTTTAACGAGAGCACTTCGAACAAGTTTCTTCGATTTCGGAACAATCGATGTTATTTTTAATTAAAACAATTAAGCATCGTTCAACGATTTCCAAACAATTTCAACTTTTTCATCTCCGCTTCGAAAGGAGGAATAACTACGTTAATTTCAACTTCAGAAATAAAAGAAATATACGCACACACATATACATTATTCTCATTTACGTAGAAATATAAGATCCGTCTGAAACTTTTAAATTGATGGAGGCTCGAAATGACAAAAAAAAAAAAAAAAGAAATACAAAAGTTTAGAAAAGAGGAGGGGAAACATTTACCGTCATGCCGCACCACTCGCAACGAAACCCGGAAAGGCACTCGGCAGAAAAACAATTTTTCTTGCAGACAGCGCATTTCGAACTGCTGGGAAGATTGCCTTCTCGCCAGTGATGAGTGTGGTTTACCTGCGCCAAGTCCTTCCCAGGTAGATACGTGGCGTTCTCCTTGCAATCTGCCACGGCAAAATCCTGGCACTCCGTGTGCGCGAAGTATTCGCATACTGAAAAATTATAAAAATTTATCAATTTATCATCACAATCGTGGCGACGATATACGATACGATACGAGGGAAAAAGAATGCAAATTTACTCCTTCAGTAGTTGAATTTATAGAACGGAAGACACGATGGAAGACACGTCTATGCTAGTAGAAAATATTACTACGTTATCGATAAAGAATAAGAAAAGAAACTTACTTTCACAATGTATGGATAGATTATCATCGAGCCGTTTACGACAGACGTTGCAGAATTTTCTTCTATGATGTACCTGTTCGGACCAGCAGTGTGCAACTGGATTCTGTGTGCAACAGAACAAAACCTCTTTCATTTCTCATTTTTTTTTCTCTCTCTCTCTTTTTCGGTCACACAGAAACGCATTATATTCGATGAAAAAGAAACCGCGCGAACGAAAATATCCCCCCTTCACGACTTTCTTCCTTCCTTTCCTTTGGAAAGTAATTATCGGGGGAAAAAAGAAATTAAAAGAAAAAAGTAAAGTAGAGTGATTCTAGAACGCAAGTAGTAACGACGATCGACCTCGACTGTTTTTATTCGAACTACTATTTTTTTTACGGAAGAAAAGAAGGAGGAAGAGGGAGTTGGCATTAAAAATAAAGTCTGTCTAAAATATCGGTAGCCGTGTCGCTAATGCAGAAACTGTGATGTTCGAACGAAGTTCATCCTCGGGAGAACTTTGGACGCAGCCATGATACCGTGCAACCATGAGTATTCTCAGCGGCGTGTAAATATAGGTCGCGGAGGGAAGAATTCGCTTCGTCTCTGGTCACACGAAAGAGAGTAAGAACAGAAACCGAGGGTATTCTTACCTTAATGAGGCTTGCCGCGATGCTGGAGCAGGGAGAGACGACGGCCTTGAGACAGCGGTCGTGCACCACGAAGTTGCAAACTGCAACGAAATAAAAAAAAAACAAGGGAGAAATTGAGATTTGTAATTTAATAGTGTGCAGGTTAAGTTAAGAACGAGCCACGATTTTCTTTTACTCTTATTTTTTTTTTTTTTTTTTTAGTTTTCTTATCTGGGATAAAGAAAAGAGGGAGAACTCTTCTCTTGGAAAAAATTCCAAATGGATCGATAAAATGTTTTTCGTCAACATTAGACAAATGTTTCGTTTATAACTTGTAACTTTTTTGAATTCTTTTTTTTTTTTTGAATTTAAGCTATTGTTATAATTGTAGAGAGGTATTCATCAAATTGCCAGGGGACATTACAATGTCAAAATAGGAGAAGATTGAAGTGAAATGAAACTGTGACATTTTGGTGATATTTTGAAAACCGAAAATACGCACAATGGATAGACAAAATAAACGTCACCAATTTACAGTGGCTAATGTAAAACAAATAATTAAAGTTTACTAGAATTTAAATCATTGGGTGACTGCCAATACATTTGATACATTTTGAACAAATACCATTCAATAACCTCTACGTATGCCTGTATTGTTTCAAATATAGTTTTATTACGTACTGTTGGAAACAAGATATTTCTAGCTGTTATGTAAAAGTGCAAAGAATAATTTCTCATCAATTAAAAATCTAATTGTACAAAATAAAATAATTTCATTGATTTGGATAGAAATTATTGTCGTAGAGTATCGTTTTTTAATTTCACGTGAAATAATCAGAAGCAAAATTTCAACGAGATGGATTTAACCTATTGATGAAATCTAAGTCTGGCTCATCGCCCACACGACGAGGTTGATATCCATTACATAATCTGGCGGAGACAAATTTTCGAGCATTGGAAATAAAACATTGATAATAATAGATTTTAATCGATTTGATTAATTAATTTATCCTAGTAATAGATCCTGGTGCGATAATCTAAAATCGAAATCCACCCAAATTTATCCACGAAGATAAAAAAAAAAATATTCAATTTTTATAGAGATATTAGAAATAGAAAAAATAGAAAGAGCGAATATTAAGAATTATTCGAAGATTAAGTGGGAAGAGATTGAATAAAGAAAATCATTGAACAAAATTTATACAGCGTTCATTAATTTAGCTGCAGCGTAAAGAACATCTCATTTTGAACCCTTGAATCAGAGCGTGAAATTCTGCAACACTTTTAAACCTAAGCGGGGACTAAGCGGGTAAATATATTAAGCAGTTAAATGTCGATGAACAAAATTTCCAGGGCGTCGCATAAAAGCAATGGTTAATTATTACTCGATTAATTTTCTAACTAGTTTTTGCGTCAAGCTAGAAATATTTAATAAAAAATATTAAAGTATTAATTTTAAAATCGGATGTATTATGCAAATAAAAAAAATGGGGAAAAAATTCCCAATAAATATGGGAAATAATAAATATTGATTAATGATCAATAAATCACGTATGCGATATAATTATGATTTAATTCCCTATTTCTTCCCTATTTTTCTCTTTTCTTTTTCTAATAACATTTTAGAACGAGGAAAAATTCGAAATTAATTTATGTTATTACCGTTACAACGAATAAATATTTTATAAATCAAAATTTCATTGATCAAAATCTTGGATTTTATATTAAATTTATCGTCGGTTTTACTTTACTGTTATTTCTGACGCGATATCGATTTATTGACTCTTAACATGTTATTTACGAACCCTTTGGTTTCCACTAATATTAATAGCAGATATGAGTATGCAAAACCTTTTAGAACATGTATCGGACCGCATCGATATTCCATTAAACGTACTATTACACGAAGCTGATCGGGAAATGTAATTTTATAATAAGGACACGTTGCTTCGGTAAAATATTGTGCTTCCATTATCGTTCAAGTTTGCAAATTGTCGAAGAATCATGGAGGAGAAAGTTTCATATAATTACGCTAAGGATAACTAATACGTAGATACTTAAACATGCACGATTAATTAAAATAAGGTTTAGGAAAAAAGGGTTTCTTTATTCAATCATTTACATTTTATTTTTATTTTAATAAATTTGCAAAAGTGAGAAAAAAAAAGAAAGATCGTATAATAACAATCATACAGTTGTTCAAGTTTCAATAATTTTAGTCCAATAATTGTCTATCCTCTGTTTCAACACTCAAACAACATTCAATTGCAGCGTGTCTAATATCAATTCTTATTTCATTTCGTTGCATCGTAACGTTTCCACTCAATTGTGAGGTTTACGATCTGTTTGTTGCCTTCTCTCGACAATAACGAGCCCTCGAATCCATTCGGGAAGTATGTCCAAACGCGTGCACTTTTCATAACGCGACACTTATTCAAAATACAGAGAGCGAAAATATAAGAACAACAAATATCGATCAATACGTTTTTTTTCACTTATACCCTATATTCGTCACAGAATAATAATTACGATGTATTATTAGAATATTTGAAGAACTTTATTTTAAATAAATTTACACTACGACTAAAGTAATAATTTCAAAAAAAAAAAAAAGAAAAAACTTAATATATCCTATTCGATATCATTTTATGAAAAAAATATTCCTTTTCCTGGAAATTTGTAAAGTTTAACCTTGACGAGAATTCGAGTTATTTTTAAATGATCATCTTAATGTGAAAAACATTATCGCATCAAACGCGCCTCGAAAAAGCTCGTTGCGAATCGAACCTAAAAAAGTTGGAGAAAAAAAATAATATCATGGAATATTAATCTTATCGATTTTTTTAAGATATTTGTCGCGTACAGGTAAAAAAGCGACGTAACGTGTAACAGCGTCCCAATGGTGTACGCTATATTTCCGGTTTGCTAAAAATAAAGCCAGCCTTGAAGAACTGTTCTGTTATTCCACGGTTTTCTTCATAACTTTTTTTCTTTTTTTCTTTTTTTTTTTTTCATAAATTTCTTTCCACCGCATTGCGAGGTGAACGACTATTAATAAGTTGAACGACATTGCCCGAAATTCTCGAATCTCGGGGTATTCATCTTACAAACAGCTCTCTGAATCAACGGGGCGAAAAATAAATTTATCGAGATGCTGTGTTCAAAATAAAATTCGTGTTGACGCATAACACGATCTTATACACGAGTGTGTCGGCACTCGAAATGTTTTAATTCGAAATGTAAAGAAGAATTTATGAATTAAATTCTAAGGTATTGTCGAATCATTCATCGTTTTTCTCTTTTTTCGATCATAAATATTCTAAAAAGGATGAATAATTCGTTAAACTTTTCTTGTTTCTTAATACTTGTTGACATTATATTATACGCGATCTTATATTAATCTTTACCGTTTCCTTAATCAAATCGAGAAAATCAACGTTTTGAACGTTTCGAATTAATATCAAACAGAATTAATTCTACATTTCAACGTATATTCGATTCCCGATGTTTTTACAATCAAACGAAGAAATCCAGATCCTGCTACATTTCTAACAACGACCTCGAGAGATCTATCGTGATCCGTGGAATATTCGATCGATCGAGGCTGAAAATCCCACTGAAAGCTAAAATTAAAGATATCGGGTCCAAAGTATTCCGAATATTCGTACAACCTTTGATCACACGTGTTGATCCATCTCTTTCAGAATTCTCTTTTTAACGTACCACTGCTTTCTTATTTTTTTTATATCATTTAATACTTCAATTATGAAACAAAAAAGAAAAGAAAAGAACAAGAAAAAGAGGATGAATTTGAGGAAACGTTAAGAAAAGTAAATCAACAAGGATGAACAGTTTTCCGTTTGATACGTTTCCATACGTATTCTAGAAATCAGAAATCTCGATAGCGTTGGCGTATCGAACAGAAATGCGTGGATCCAGATGTATACACGTTTCATATATTCCTGGTCGACGACGAGTCTAAACGCACCGCTGTGTCTTGTTTAAAAGCGACATTCCTGATTGATCTGATCTCATCTCATCTTGAATTCCGTTTCTGCTCTTCCTAATTGCCCGCGGTAATACCGACCAACTGCATTGTTCTGTACTCTGTGTTATCGCTTCGGCTCGATGCTTGTTGATATGTTAAAATGCTTCCCTGTTGAACACGTTCTTCGAGAAGAGTGATGACTGTCGAGTGTCTGAGGCTCTCGAGAGTCGAGGATACTTGTATTTAACGCGTTCACTGTTGATTGGAAGAATGTTTTATCATCTATGTGCGTACTGATGTAAAAAAATTATTTTTAGAAATAAAAATAGGAGACAAGATAGAAATATTATATAATTTAAACGCATAAAAGAGTCTCTTTTATTTCTTTATCTTCATTAAATTTCTCTTCAGGGATTTTTTCGAAAGAATCGAAAAAATTGATACAATTTAAAAACTCGATTTCTAAAAAAAATGAAAACTGCATAATCAGTTTATCAATATTAAAATGTTCACGGAAAATCCATAGCTCTGGAAAAATATTTATATGCACTCGATTAACAATTTATTATCGCTGTTTAAAAATTTCAACAAATTGCAGCTGTCATCCATTCTGTCAAAATTATTCGACATCACTGGTGCCCTTAATACTCATGAATCAAATCCATCGTTTGATCAAACGATAAAGTACAAGTAACCAAGTTGCAAAGTGTCCGCGGATGCTTACTCTTTACGATGGCCTCCGCTCCTCGACGAGCTCTTTCTTTCGCGCACACCCTCACACCCCTCGACCCAAGCTAACTCTCTCGCCGTGTACTCCTTCCTCCTGCTCTCTCCAGAGTCTATCAGCTATCCCACACCACCCCCCACGATCAATGCTTGTGAAAAGGCTCGATGCGCGCGCCCTCGCCTTCCTTCCATCTCGATTTTTCCTTAACCGAGTCGTGCTGTCGTTGCTCTCGAATTTCCACGATGGAAAAGGAAAACGATTCTTGCAAAAATCTTCCGAAGGTAGCCGTCTCTTTTCTCTTTTTTTTTTCTTTTTTTCTTTCTTTCTTTCTTTCCTTCCTTCTTTCTTTCTTTCATTCTTCCTGCAAAGAATACAGGATCCAAACGACAAACAATTTGAATTCTCGCTATTGTGCTCCTCCACCCGTTCTCTTAGTCCTGTGCTGCAAGGGGTAAACACTCGAATGGGAGTGTGCGCAAATCGTGACGGGGTGGGAAATGTGGCGCCCCGTTATCAGCTCCAAAGATGGTGGGTTTGCGAGAATCGTGCACGAGGAAGCAATTATGGATTCTCATGGAAAGTTGTTGCTCGTTGTTCGGAGATGAATGTTTGGGGTTATGTTGGAGAAACGTTTGTGGAGAATTTGGAACGATTCGTGAGGGGTGGATGAGTATCTGTCGCTGTTGATAGCTCGGGATCTAGATGCTAGATAATATCGGGCAAAAATATTTGAATGTCACGTTGAGAAACTAGGGCACAGGTTTGGGGCGCTTTTTAGCTGAATTTTAAAGTTGAACGATATGTTTTGAAATTTGAAAACCTAAGCCATCGAACAACTTTGATGAATATCTGAGTTGATGAATATTTACGTAGATTAAGATGCTAATATTCCAGGCAAATCGATTAAAAAATATAACAAATTTAATAATTATAATAGAGGTTACAATTATTCTTTTTTCGTTGCAGTTTAAATCAATTTCTACCCAATTAAATTGAATTCTATGTTGAAAGTTATTCGTATCCCGTATCCTTAGTCTACGAATCGAGCACAATCACAGGGGATAGGAGAATGAAAATTGCAAATTGAGATTTCGATTAAAAGTTACAAGAATTAGAAAGCAACGATCCTCTCTGGATGAACGTACCACCCTCTCTGTACATACGATGAATGGGCACTTGCCATTCATCATTCTTGGAGGTCAGCCAGCTTCAACTTTGCACGCCGACCAAGGTTTCGGAGCCCGTGAAAAGGCGGGACGAGCATACTTCGGCGGCAACGCGCCGCGTATTCGATTTCGTTACCGAACGCGCTCATTATCGATCGGTCCTCTGCCTTGCGGTTTCTCCGTTAAAAACTTGCCCCGACACTGGTCACAAACTCCTATATATATATATATATATACTTAATCCCCTCGATAAACCATCCTTCCAACCTACCTCTCTTTCGACCGATTTTTTCATGTTCCAATAAACCTCGTCCGGAAAATCACTTTCCATTTCACCTACATTCGAATATATATATATATATTCCAAGAAAACTCGATATATCGTTTATAAAATGGAAAGATCGATGCGCAAGTGTGGACCATTCAACTACCAATCCAAAATACATACAAATACCCAGCGAAATATCCTCGATCTCGCAACAAACGTAATTAAACTCCGCTCGACGAGTTTCACCTACCGCTCTACTCAATCGCATACGTGATCGGACGAGCGAGGAAAAGAGTAATAAACAAGGAATTGGGGTAGGTTTCAAAGAGGGAGGGGGGAGGGGGAGAGAGATGGACGGGCAGGAGCTCACCTTCGCAGATGTACCCCTGCTGTATGAGGCCCCACAGCATGTCGGTGCAGCTATGGCAGTACGTCGGCTTGTGAAACGTCTTCTTGCTGAAGCTGTGCCCATGGCTGGCTGGAGTCTCAGCCGAGACCGACGCCATGTTCCCCGTTCCACCGCGGCACCGCTCACGCCAGATTTTCACCGTGAAGCTACACAGGGCGCGCCGCGCGTCGATGACAACATAATTACACGGCAGCCACTACGTGATCTCGAAACCGTACGCGTACATAATTGCGTTGCTGCAGCTGCACCCGCGGCTGGCCGCTCGGGTCCCTCGCGTCGTACCGTCGTCCTCGTCGTCGCGTAACGTGCCTAACGCGCATTATTCCCCGAAGCTGCGCCCCCAAAACCGACCGACCGACCGGCACGGCACCGTGTACGCGGCCGTGTACAGAGATTGCGTTTGATCGTGCACCAGTCAGCAGTCACCACTGTTTCGCGGCTGACCATCACCGTCATCGGCCGCTGCTACTGCCGCCTCCGCCTCCGCCGGGAGCTTCACTCGCGGTACGACGACGATGCGGGTGTCGCGTTCGCGCATCCGAGCCACGGAGCGGGCGCCGAGTGGCCGCACTGACATCAGCCCCTTCGTCACCACCGTCGTGCAGTGACGGAATCATGCACAGGCCAGCTGGGTTCTCGCGCGAGGGTGCCCCCTATTCGAGGGGGTTACCCTCCAAGATCTTACCCCTCCCTTGATAATTCTTTCTTCCTCTATCTTCCCTCTTATCTTATTTATATCTCCTTCGCGACGGAAACAACGTTATTATCTGTTTTCAAATTTCCAGGTATTTATTGTAATATTGAAAATATTTTCCTAGTACAGTTCGATAATGACGGATAGGTATCAAGTAACACGATCCTTTCTCGTGAACGAAGATACGATCCTCAACGTCCTGATATTCATAATAAGTCTTTCAAATATTCTCGATCGCGTTCATTCTCGAAAATGTCTCGATCGTTCTCTCTCTCTCTCTCTCTCTCTCCCCCCAATTTCACAGTCACATTTTTCTTTCCTTCCCCTTTCTTCCTTTCTTTCTTTCTCTCTTCCAATTACGCGACGCGAGTACACGCGCGTAAGCACATCCAAGAACGAAGACTAGGGCACTGGGTAATCGTGGTCCGGTGTTATCGGGTCCGTGAGCGACGTCGGGACGGCGCCGCTCCACCCCACTGTACTACCTTCCCGACACACGACAACGAGCCCGGAGGAGCAGCTACGCTTCCTCCGTTTCCGTTTTCGTACACGCCACTGGCCGAGATATCGACTCCCGGTGCACGCGAACAAAGGCAGCCTCTCCCGAAGCGAGAAACAGAAGCTTCGATCGGGGCCGGTGCAGCGAAACGACACCGCGTTATACACACACGTATCGGGCTTTCGAGGCCGCCACGACTCGCCTCGACGACGTCAAAGGGACGACCAGCCGTCGACGCTTTGCGCTGCTCGCGCGCCGACGCGGATCCGCAGCGTTCCTCTCGCGCAACGCGCTTCACGTTTCATGCGTGCACACAGCCCATTCCATCGTACGAGTCGCTCGACGGACAGACCGTACCTCGTCTTCTCCCGTCCTCTTCGCACGGTTTTATTTCTCGTTTTCTTCGAACGAGTTGTTTCGTCGTTTCTTTTTTTTTTTTTTTTTGGAAACCGTTCGTTTGAGAAACTTTAGAAGGGGTGAATAAAAAACACGGATGGAGGATAATCGGAGGAGAATTTTGTTCGCCTCTTCTCTAGTTGATTGACGTTTCGTTTCATCTCGTTGTATTTGAAGTAAAGGAGAGTTGGTTTTTAATTATCTCAGTATTACAGGGGCGAGCATTTTTATCTACGATATTAATATGGGAAAAATGGTTAATTTTTTGATCAGATGCCTGATTATTCGTTTATGTAGAAATTTATGTAGAAAGATGAAAAGAATTTGAACGGGAATCGACGATATAATTAGGAAAAGTAAATGTCTTGTCTCCATTATTGATTTGATTGGATGTAGATATGTATATGATGGTGAAAATACGTAGTACGTACTAAAAGGGGATAAATTTAGTTATTTATAAATTAACTTTATTTAATAATTTATACTTGTAAATTTCGTCGGAAATCTAGCTAGCTTATTATATTAAAATTTAATTATTATTTCAGATAATTTTGAGATGAGCAAATTTTATTTTTTATAACCTAATGCAATTATGGTTATATTAATACAAATATATTTATTATTATTTTATATTACTCGTTCGAGAATAATATAAAGAAAATATAAAGAAAAAATTCAATTCGTTATCTTTTATTCTTTCATCTTTCTCTTTTCTTCAATCTCTCACACACACACACATATATATATATACATATATATATAGTAAAATGAAATCAATTCGTGAGAAAGATACATTTTGAAATGTGAAAAAGAAAAACCGATACTCAACTTTGTCGTATCATTTGTCAATAAAGAAACTTATAGTTAATATTGATAGAACTTATAAATCGTGATAATAAGTTTTTCGAAACATCTGTTGTGATAAGTGATCAAAGAAATATATATGTTCTCAATTAAATAGTTCTTGAAATTTCTTTTTTAAGAAACGAAATTATTATTAAATTTCATTTCTTCATTTTGAATCGTGGAATAATTTGTACTTAAAATACTTTTTAACATATATTATTCTTATAAAATATAAATATACGTATATAGAAGATATATTCTAACTCGTGTGATCAATCGTGTAGTGTTCGATTCTTGTCAACTTATTACTTGATTAAAACTAACATTTTCTATCCTGCGTTTTATGAATAATACAACATTGTTATATGCGATATTATTGTCACCCATCATCGACTTGCTGTTGCATGAATCCTTGAAGTACGTAGTCGACAATGAATACCACAAACGTCGATAATGAAAATCTCGACAGCGTGGCTCGTATAGGATTTTTCAATATCCAATCGGAAGTGGATGAGGAAACGCATTCGCGTGTCCATGTTGTGTTCATTCCCTCCCCATTCAACAGTTTAATGCGCGTACATGCTGTAATTTTAATTTAGAAAATTAAATATATGGGACAATCGTAATAATCATTTGCCAATTTATCATTTTCAGATTATTAATTGGAAAATTTCAAATTATCAAAATTATATTAATAAGAGGAAAAGGATGAAAAAAAAATTTTTTTTACATCACATATTTTATTATTGGACGGAGCACAAAGCATCGTCTTTTCAAATATAATATTCATATACTTATATAGTAAATACATATTCATATGTTTGTAACATTGGTTCGTATTATTTCTTGAATTTTATTTAATACTTTAATCCTTCTTTACCACCAAATTCTAATAATTCTGAGCACTTAATTTCTAATTTTGATTTCTTCTTACGCGAAATACTATCGAACAAAAGTATCTTTGCTATTGTATTGTTACGTATATTCATTAATCTAACGAAAAATATAATGATTATATATAATAATAACGTGCCTAAAGTTTACGTATATAAAGTGCTTATGGTACAGAAAACAATGCAATTATATCAGTTTACGTGCACCATTATTTATTAATACTTGAAACGCAAAATAGTAAATAGTATTTAATTTAAACATAGCCATTTTTTTTATATAATTAAAATTATTCTATATATTGTTTGGTGAAATCATTTATGAATATATAGATATATGTATGTATATGTAATATAAAATAAGATAAATAAAAAAATAAAATTCCTAGGCAATATGTTGTTTTCTTTGGGTTAATTTTATCATTGTAATCAATATTTCATATATTATTCTGTATTTTTCTTTTTTTTTTGTCTCTATTCATTTCTTTTTAATTATACAAATCCCAGATAAACATTCATATTGCCTAGCAATGTAAAAAGATATTTTTATAAATTTTGTAATCATTTGATTAAAAAATTTTAATCTATTAAGAAAATCATCTGTTAAGTATAGTAAGTTTGGTCAAAATAGCGATGTCATAATGACATTAAAAAAAAAATTATTGATTGATTTCAAGTTTTAAATTGACTTTAATTTAACTTTGATTTAACTTTAATTTAACTAACTTAATTTATTCACTATTTGTTATTATTAAAAACTTACTACTACTAAATTTTATTTAATCCTTGTAATACCATCACCTTAATATTTTAATTTGTCAATTTACTTGAAACAATGCATTTCGTTATATCAACCAAAACTACTATATCTCTTTCAAACTCGTTAAAGAAACTCGCAAAACAAAAAATTCGAAATAAAATATCGAAATAAAATAGAATGTATAAAATAGAATATCAAAATGAACCGGTTGAAATGATATAATTCGTGGATGTATACATCACGATACATTTCGATCTACATCTAGATAAATTATAGAAAACTGGTGGATACTTATATAGTTTTCAGATATGTATAACGCTTTCTATTAGTTTGTATCAATACCATGAACAAACAATTCAACGAACAGTGCTTAAACTTATTGTCCTTATGCAAATTCCCAAAGTGTTCGCGTAGTTGTTACATATTTATCGCGATTACTATGAAAATTTTCTCTCTCTTTCTCTCTCTCTCTCTTTTTTTCTCTCTCTTAAATACAATCAGTGAACATTTTTCCATATTTGATAAACTATATGGTTCTAGTAACGATACAAACTTGCATATTTTAATATCGATTTCTATCGCCTGCTATTGAAATATATATGAAAGAACGAATCGGTGATCAAATCGCGCAAAAATATATTGCTATAAGAAGATGATGATTAACAGGAACATGAATGTTTTTATAATCAGCTGCATTGAAAAAATATCATAGGGCGATGCTTCAGAGAAATCGATATTATCATCAGTCGTTTCACATTTCCAGTCAGTATACACGGAATGACCGATTTTAAATTTTATAAATTTATCTAAGAAAATTACTAATTACTAAGTTGGAAATGGAAAAAAAATAAATGAAACGTATTCTTGAAGGATTTTAAAGAAATCTTTTTGATTTACTTTAACATAATTTTCACATAAGAATAATGTATTCAAAGCTAATCAACTATTTTTTTAAATTTTCTGATTTTGATGTCAGAATATGTGATTATGTTCTTTAGATATGGTTTTTTTTAATCAATCTCGTTCCGGTTTGTCTTTTATATGATTTATTTGTACAATAAATAGTTAAATTATAAATTGAATATATTTACTTTCAACTCATTCGTGAATTCTTTAATGAATAATTTCTTTAAAATAAGTCATTCTGTGTAAAACAAATGATTTGCATAATCATTCGGTGAAAGTCTTTCCAATGGATTTTCTATTATTTCACCTATTATTAATCAATTCAACAAAATTTAGGAAATTTTATAGTATATCCAGTTTAAATTCTATGAAATAATTGATTATAGTAAGACATTTGACATTTTTTATTATAATTAATAAAAAACATTTCAAAATCATTTTTATATTATATTTTATATAAAGAAAAAAATTGATAGATAAATTATAAATTATAAATTATAAATTGATAGATAAATTATAGATTATTGATTGAATATTTCTATATTCAAAAAATTATACTTTTAAAGTTTAAAAAATTATTATATTTTATAATTTTGTTCTTTTTTTCTTTTCAAAATTTCATAAATATTCCATACTTTTAAATTACATAAAAATAAATAAAATTTTGAAAGCAATTTGAATGAAATTTAATTAAATTATTTAATTATTTAAATAATAAATAAAAAATATATTTAATTAACTGGATATGCTGTTTCAAACTTCTTAAACAAATATTAAATTCGAGTATTCAACTATTAATTATAACAAGAAAAATTTCTTCATACAGCGATTGCTGAAATTTATAGCATATATGATGAGAAAAATATATAATTTGCTCATCAAGATTCAATGGTATCAAAATGCTTTTATCGATTTTTTTTAATTTTATTATATTTCAATTCATATTTCTTAAAAAACTTAAATTTTCTATATGCAGTATATCTATTAAAAAAAATTATGTTAAACATATATTAGCTATAAATCTTTAACTGAAAAATTTTTATAGCAATATAATTAAATTTTTTTCTAATCATAATTTTTTTTAATAATCATTCGAGACAATAATTCTTATAAAATAAAATTCTTCAAATTTTGTTTTCTAAATTTTTTCATATATTTTTCAAATATTACTTCTTTATTTTTTTTCAATTTGTTTTCATTGTAGAATTTGTTTAAATTGTAGAATTATTTTTAAATAATATATTTTTTTAGTGCCAAAGTCAAATTCATTGACTATTGTATTTATAATAACTATAAAATGTCACAATTTCATTATTAATAAAAAAATTAATAGAGCATAATAACTTTTTATACTTCAATTTTTTTTATACTTCAATTTAAAAAAATAATTAAATGCAAATGAAAATTTAAGAAGCACCTCGCGAAGAATACATTAATACATGTATAACTATAATATTATTGAATAATCATTAATTATTTAACCCTTTATATAATATAATTTAATAAGAATCATCCATGAAAAAAAGATATAACAGTTATAATGATTGAATTATTTAAATATTACATACAAAAAAATTTGAAAAATATTTCAATCTTATTACAATTATATAAGTCATATTTCTTTATTTATTATTGCTTATATTCTAATATATATATACATATTAGAATACACAAAAAATACACAAACAGCATTTGTAATTCATAATGCAATTAATTTAAAAATTAAACAATGTATAATTCAAATAATATAATTATAAATGTTTATTTTGAAAGCAATTATTTGATAATATCATCTTCTTTGAAAATACTACTAAAAATGAAAAATGTAATAAAAATAAATAGAATTACTTTATAAAGTAAATAAAATATAAAGGGTTAAATAATATACAAACTTAAAAAAACATGTATATATATCTATATAATATATAATTATAAATATAGTATAGTACTGCCAATATTTTAATAAAGAGAAACAATTTGTTTATTTTTTAACATGTATAGAATAATTAGATTTCAATGATTTTTCAAATAGTGATTACAACTTTTTATATGTAATTACATTTAAATAAAATTTTATAATAAAAACATGATTTTAATTAAAACATAATTTAAATTTATCTTTGCAGTACCATACATTTAAATCGATTTGATAAAGCTTATTGTAAATAGAATTCTGGAATGTTGAAGCAGTGTTGTAAGAGTACACCACTTACATTAAGCTGGATACATTGTTTAGAAAGTATTATCCTAGACCATGATCCTCAAAAAAACCTTGTGGAGTTTCCTCCTGAAACATAGAAATAATATTATTAAATTAAAGACCTAAACAAAAGAAATATCTAAAGGATATGAAGAGGGATCAATTTCTTTGATGCTGCATATTATCAATAACGCAAATATACAATAATGAAAATATATAAACAAACACGTACCTAGTTCGTAATTAAGTAATCTCCTTGATGCAGCTTCAAATGATGAACTGAACCCTTTTCATATAACTGAGTATATACTTGTATGGATACACAAAGCTGCACAAAGCACATGTTCATTTATTGCTTCGTTTAAAATGCTTAAGCATCAATCAAAGAAATGTCTGTATTGCATGCTGCATACAGAATGTCTCTGCATTTACAATTAAGTAGAAATTATAAACTTGATAAAATTTAATGCACAAGAAATCTTTCTAACAAACAATAAATAAATTAAAATTCTAACACCTTTATTTTATATAGAAATAATTATAAACATAGCTTATTCAAACCTGAAAGAATGTAAATACAATAAAAATAAATATATACATATTGAGTTAATTACATGGAAAAGGTAATATATAATGTTGTATACAATTATATAAAAATTGCTTTGCATGTATTTATTACCATTATTATTAATGTGTTAAAGTTATAATATTAAAAATTGACATTGTTTATGTATATACACATGTACACATATAAAAATGATATCTTTAAACATTCATCTCTAATTAAATACTAAAATAAATATATTTAGATAAATATAATACTATATCACATATGTAAGAGAAAAACTCTGTATGCAATTAAAAAATAATATAAATATTATTGAAATATTTTTTGTTCATATATAAAAAAATGATGATTTTCTAAATATGCATTATTTTATTGCCATAGTATCAGACTAATTATATTATTTGCTATTATCTGCTCAATGATAAAATGAAAAGCAATCTTATAATAAAAAAAATTCTATAATATATATAATATAAATATTATAGTTTTATGTGTAGTGCATATATATATATATATATATATATATATATATATATATATATATATATGTATATACGATACATAATAAACTACATGAACATTACTATTACATCTAATTATATTATAGCACTTGCCTATAAAAAATATACTAATATTCAAATATTAAATTTATAAGGATTTTTAGTGATATATAAAAAATTTATGTTCAATAACTATAGAAAAAGTAGAGATGTATGATGGCATCATGCAGTGGATGAGTCTGCTCCAGTTCTTGATTCATGTAGGTTGATAGATTGGCCATGGAGGGCATGCAAGAACGCAGCACCTATAAAAGCCCTATCTCCCGCAGGGCACCTTCCACAGCTTCATCCTTCCACAAAAAAACAAATATTCTAACTAATCTTTAGTGTATTTCTAGATGTGTCCTTAGTAATGGAATAATGATCTTGAGCTAAATTTTACTACTAAATTTATCTTACAAAATATACAATGTATAAAATATACTACAAAATATACTAAAAATCAAAAAATAAATTAAAATCTTTTTTATATACAATATTTTATTATATTATTTTTTAATAATTCAAATGCATCTCAAATGCAACAAAATTATAACAAATAGTATGTTGATAGATTAAACATGAATTTTAATATTATTTACTATAATTTTTATATTTTTTATTTTCATTATAGTTTGTCTTTCTATTTAACTTCATATAAAATCAATACATATAAAAATAATATAAAATCAACTTAGTAATGAATCAGTTTCTTTCTAGTACAATTAAAATATGAAATATTTTTATTAATTACTAGTTCCTTAAAAATATTAAATTATTATTATATTTTATGATATTATGTAGAAATTTTAATTAATTTGAATATTATCTTTTTCAATCAACATTTAAAAATTTTTATGGCACAATTGATAAAGCTAATAAATAAAGAACATACTATTTTTTATTATAAAAATTTCTGTTAATACATCACAAAATATAATATTTATACTTTGTGTAAAGATTACAATTATACTTTAAATTTAAAAAAAAACATTTGTACATAATAATATTATATAAGTATAATTTAAATCATCTTTTATACAATAGAATAAATTCACAATATAATTCAAAATCTTGTGCAAAAATGTCAATTATTAATACTAATCAATTTATTCATATATATATATATATATATACACACACATATGTATATATATATAAAATATACATATTTAATATCCAAATAAAATATAGTTATGAATTACTTTATATATGAATGCTATGAAAAAGATCTATAAAAATAAACGTACAAGCATACTTCCGCATTGTAGGAACTTATAATGAATACCATTCATGGTATCATATAGATCACAAACAATATCATTACATAAAATCATTAACATATTTGACCACGCTTAATATTTATTACAATTTAAAAATATATACATACATTTCAATAACTACTTATGAACAACAGCATTTCCATAGCATCATATTCTTTACAGCAATTATTTCTATGAAAAATAAACAATTAAATTACAATATAACTTTTACAATATAATAAAAAAAAACCGAAATTAATATAATAAATAAAATTAATATAATATATTTATTATTAATTATATTATATTATTTAATGAATTCATAACATAAAAATATCAATTTATTCAACAAAATAAAATTTTTTAAAATTAAATATATATTGTTTTGTATAATTTTATATAATTATTTTACAGCTTAGAAAAAGAATATTAAAAATAAAATTTTGAACAAATAATTTAAAAAACTTTTCTGTGTAATGATATGAAAATATGATCTTTAAAATTCGTTAAAAAAATAAACAATATCAATTTAAAAATATTTTTTTGTAAAATTTCTGGTTTTTATATTTAATATTGTAATAATAAAAATTTTGAAGATCCTATTTTAATATAAGAAAAAATTTATTTTGTTAAATAAACTGAATTAAAAATAAACTGAAATTTATTCTTATTATGATTTCATTTTAAAAAAATTGCAAATTATAGCAAAATATTTTATAATCTTAAATATAAAAAATGTAGAAAAAAAATCAATATTATATTTAAAATTTAAGTTTCTTAAATCTTTCATTTCATCAATTATTTTATTTTCATTAATATTAAAAATTTTATATTTAAAAAAATTGTAATATATCTTATCTTTAACATAATTATTTAAAAATCTTTAAAACTATAAATACAATAAAATACTTAGTTTACTTTTATCATATTTAATTATATTTTTTTATTCCTTTAATTATAGCATAAATAAAATAATAATTTGTAAAATATTAAAGAGAATTTTTAAAAATAATATTAATATTTTCACTTTTGATTTCAAATTTTATATATATATATTTTCATATTTTTATATTTACAAAATGCAATATATAAACTATATGTATGTCTTTTTACAACAAATTTTAAACAATGTTATAATATTGCTATAATTATTATATTAAATATTTTCTCCTATATTAAGGAAAAAAATAATAAATGATAATAAATTTTTATTATTTTGATATGAAAAAACATTTTTGATAAAAAAAATTTTAAATATGATTAATTAATTAAATATGATAATAATATGTCTTAATATTTTCATAATATTATCTATTAATTATATTGTAATGTATTATATGTAATTATATTGTTTGTTATATTGTTATTCATTATTGTATAATTATAATGTATGATTATAAAATATTTAAAAAAGTTATAATATTTATTTATCTAATACAAATTCATTTTTATAAAAATAGTTGATTGAATAGTTTCTTTCATATACAATATAATTTACTTGAATTTAAAATTTTATTATAAAATAATATTTAAAATAAAAATAATAATATATTATTGTTAATTTTGCAAAATATATTAAATACAATATTCTATTAAATACAATGTAATATTTGATAATAAAATAATATGGCAACAATATTGCATAACATTAATTTCATTGCTGTAGATATGCTGTTGCGTACATTATAAATAAAAATTTACAAAACGTATAAGCCCACTTATATTAATAAGAAAATAAGCGTATAAGCATTCTATACACACAGCATTAGCTACAAGGAAATAAAGAGTTACAATATTTTTAAATATGAAATATATTATATTTATCTATATGAAAAATTTATTTTACTTCGTATTATTAAAAAAAATGAGTAGACACTTTTTATATTTTCCTGATTTTATAATATATATATACTATATAACTACAATTATTTTATGACACATTATATTCAAAAGAAATGAATCATATTCATGATTCATAATAATAAAAAATATTACCAATGATTGCTTGTACAAATTAACCATAATAAAATTTTTAATATAAAATTTTGTACAAAGCATAACAATAATTACATATTACAAAAATACAATTAATACAACATACATTAAATATTAATAAAAAATTTCAAGTATTTTGTGATAAACTACATAAAAGAATAGAACTATTTTCAAATTGTAAAAATATATAATATATGTAGCATATGAAATATATGGAAATATATATGAATATATTTCATATATTTCATATGAAATATATGAAATATATGAAAAAAATATCAAATAAAAAAAAATAACAACACATGAATCAAAAAAATTACATTCCATCATGCAATTTAGATATTATACTGTTAATAAACATTAACATATCATTACAACCCAGTTCCTCCAGGTATTAAAACAATATGATAAATATTTTCATATTATATAAACATATTAAAAACTATTGTTTTATATTTTTAATTTTTTTCTTAATTTCATTTTTTAATCCAAATATATTATAATATAATATATTATATATAATATAATATATTATATTATATTATAATATATATATATACTTAATATCTTATATATATGTATCCTAATATAAATATACATATATATATTTCATCCATTATATATATCACATTATTTTACCCAGAGTAAATAGGTTACAAACATGCTCCACATATACATCAGCCAAAGGTCTAGTATCTTTTATAAGTATCTTTTAATCAAAATGAAATTTGATTTTAAGAATGTTACACACCAACTATTGATGGTTAATGTAAGAATCGTTTTAACAAATTTGCAGGTACTGATATAATAATGGATATTAATAGATAAAATATAATAAAAATTATAATTAAAAAGTTAATTTTCTTAAAACAAAAAAAAATAAAGGTATATATAATAAAAGTATATATAGTCATCAACAAAATATATATGTTAAAACGATTCTCTAATATTACTAGAAAATAATAGAAAAAAATTATATCATTAAAAAGAACAAGTCACAACTCAATGGGTACATCCCCATAACTAACCTCCTGTAGTAAATCCTGAGCTGCAATGGCTTTTAGGACATTTTTTTTACTAGTTTCTTGAATTTCACCACCAACCAATAATTCATCTAAGATGAAGTATGCTTTCTCAAAATTGAAAATTATATCTAATTCACAAACCTATTAACATATTTATATTAATATTAAAAATATTAATTAACTATTGTATAAAATAAGATAAAAACATTGATATTATTTTATTTATAAAGTTCTATATTAAAAATTAAAAATGCAATGTAAAATCATATAAAGTCATATAAATTCATATTTTCATAGATATACGTTCATTAATAAATCTAATAAAAGTATATAATAAATTTTTAAAAAATATATATTCCAATAATAAATAAATAATTAAATTCATACTTACACTTCCAAAATATTTATCTAATAATTCAACATAACGATGTATAATTTCTAATGTTAATAGTTCATTATCATTTTGTTCTATTGCACAACAGAAATATAAACTAGCATATCTGTGAAACAAAATAATTTATTATTTAAAATAATTTATCATTCAAATAATATATATAATATATATTTTATCAGCTAATAGAAATTTCTTATATAATTATAATATACCTTTTATAGACAACCTTAACATCTTTCCATTCTAAAAAACTTGACATTTTTGGTTTTCGTGCCAATATTGTAGTAATTAATTCTCGTGTAATTTTTTTCTTTAATTTATCAGGATGAGCCACATACCATTTTTGTAAACGTAATTTTCCTTGACGGCTGAATAATAGCATAAATTGCATCTAAAAAAATGGACTATTTTTATACAAGTAAATTTAATATTATTTAAAATGCTATTAATAATACATATATATTATTTAATTTTAACAATAAAATTAATAACAGTTATCTACCATCTTTAAACGAATTTTTTTCTATAAAAAGATTATAAAATTAATCACAGCACTTTTCGATAAATCACAATAAAAAAACCTATTCCAATTTTAATATGAGTAATTTTGTTCACATTTAATCATACATTTTTAAGAGATGGCGCAAGTATCAGTGAAATTATATCTTGAATTGTTAAATTGAATAATTTCAATCTATTTAAAAAAAAAATATCTATTAAATAATATTATAAGAAAAAACAATCATGTAATATAAAGTGTATTAAAATGTATAAAAAAAACAATATTAAAATATATATAATTTTATGTATACAAAAAAATGATATAGAATTATATTAGAAGTAAAGAATAAATCTACCATTAGAGACTGCGTGTAGTTTATCTTTATCTATGACATTAAATTTTTGATTTTATAATTTTATTAATTTTATAATTTTATATTATTATTTGAATATAAATAAGAAACAAAGCATAAAAATATAAACATGACACATTATGCTTTTTTTATTATGAAATTTAAAATCATATGAAATAGAATCATCTTCCTCTACTTCCATCTTACTTCAACTAATGTAAACTTAAATCGCATATAATTTAATAAAATAATTTAATTGATATTTTTGTATGTATGTAATAATTTTTTTCTTTAAAATTGATTTCCTAAAAGAGTTTTATTTTTCTGAAAATGGCCTTGATTACAATAATTTTATTCTATCTCTGTTCTCTCATTATTTATACTTCCTTTTGGCGCGTGATCATAAATGAAATATGGGATCAATATATATATTATTTTATTATTTTTTTTTTAATTGTACAATATATTTAATCTTTAATATAAAATAATTATATTTATTATTATTAAATACAAGACAAAAAGGATTTACAATTAATATTATAATACAATATATAATTACATAATAAATTAACGAAATGAATATTTAATATTTTTAACATTTTTAAAGAAATATATTATAAATTATTAATATATTATAAATATATTATAAATTAATTTATAATAATTATATTTTATTGTGAAATAAAAATATTATTAAATAATAAATAAAAAGAATATAAATTATAAATTATAATTTAATTTTTTTTATTTATCAAGTAATACATAATATGAAATCATATTTGATGATTATATTTTTTTAAAAGTATTCTTTAATTGATTTTTTATATAAGATATACGTCTTTCAAGTTTATCTTCTATACCAAAATATTGGTAAGATATATGCATTACTTTATATTTTTTACATTCTAACAAATGAGAATATAATTTAATTAAACCATGATGATTTGAATCTCCTAAACACATATCATAATAATCAAGTAATATTAAAGCTATCCTGAAAATTAAATATATATTAGTTATTATAATGTTCTTATATTAAAATTTACATTCATCCAATTTTAAATTATTTTTTTCATACTTAATGAACATTTTTTCTTGATTGTCGATAGGAATAAAATTAAGGTTTAAATCTACACATAATTCAGCATCTGTAATATCATATTATTTAAACACAATATATTATTTTTTAATGAATATTAATATAAATTACTAAATATTTTTATAAATACCTAAAAGAAATCCCATTTTGGTATTTATATTCATCTTATAATAAGATGGAGATGGTAACATATTTTGTAATGTTAATTCAAGTGTATCAATATATGCTTTTTTTTGTTTTGAACGTATATTTACAATATCTGGTACAATTTCTTTATTAAGAAAGGGTCCTAAAATATATTTATTGAAATTTAATATCTTTTTATTATTGTATTTTAAAAATAATTTATACACTTTTTGCTTACCAGAATAATTTTTGAGTGCACATTGTGCATATCCATTAATATTTAATAACTTTAACTTATAAGATAATATCCTTTTGTCATCTATAATAAATATTAACAACAATCAAATACAATCATAATATATACAATTATAATGTATAATAATCATTCTAATTATAAATATTAAAATTATAACTAATACTAACCAATTAATGTTAGTTTTGAAAGAAATTCTTCATCTAATACATATTCAGCATGTGTGTTTTGCAACATTTTCAATACAGCAAAGGACCATATAAGATTTATAGAGTAGACAAATTTTTGATTCTTTATAAGTGAATCTGATACATATATCTATATTATATTATATAAATATAATATTTATATAATACATATTATATAAATATAATAATATTATTATATTAATACATAATTTTTAATTTTAATTTCAATATATTTATAAAATATATTTAAAAAAAAAGTAAAAAATATATAAAGTTAAATATTTAAATGATAATTAATTTGAATTACATATTATATATATATATATATATATATAATTATATATATATAATTTGAATTACATATATATATATACATAATTATATATAAATTTGAAAATATAATGCAAAAAATTAAATAATTATAATTATCTTAGAATTTTTTATATTACATACCTCTATTAATTTATTTATATGATCAGAATAATAACCTAATAATGCAAATGAATGTAAAATACTTGTAATTTGCTTCGCAGTTAAATTAGTTTTAGAATTAATAATATCTTCACATATAAAATTTAAAAATTTATTGTTTTTATATCTGACTTGTGCCATAGATTTTAATATAGAAACTGTTGTTACAGCAGTTATAATATTTTTTTTATTTTTTTTATTCTCTATAAAATCTTTACAAATTTTTTTAAGTAATCTCTATAATAAATTTTAATTTATATTTCTTTTTTAATCATTAATTTTACAGAATTAAATATATATAATTCTCTTTTATATTCTTACCTCATCTGAATAAGATAATTTATTCATATTAAACATTAAATTTGAACATGCTCCGGCACTTAATATATTATGATATTCAATAATATTTTGAAAGAAAAAATTTAAAAGCTGTATATTTCTATCACCTTTATATGCTAATTTATTTATTTCCTGTATCAAATCATAAATAAATGTATTTAAATTTATATATGTAATATTAAATACATAATAATATACATTAAATATGTAAAAATTAAAATATATCATTTCAGCTTTTTACCTTAATCATTTGAGATGTTGATAAGTCACTATATGCAGATAAATCATTTTCAGTGCTAATATTCAAATTTTTTATTTGTCCAATATTTTCTTCTGTTTTTTTTGTTTGTATAAAATTTTTTTTACATATATTATTTAAATCATTTTTACTATTTTTAGATGCCCATATCGTAATAGTTTTAAGAGCATTGAAAATATCATCTTGAGACTTTAAAGATATTTTCATAATTTCAAGTAGTTCATTTACAGTTTGTGCTTGTTCAATTTTAGTAATAATTATAGGTTTTATATTTAAATTTTTGCATAAATTTATTTTTAATTCATTAAATTCCATACCTTGTATATTATTCATTGTAACATGTGATTCCATCTCTTTTACTTGATCATTATTAACCTTTAATAAATTGATTTTTATTATCAACAAAATATTTCATTATTAAAATATTTTTAAAAAATCTATTATATAAAACAAATTTATAATCATATAATTTTATTTAAAAATATAAAATTTTACCTCAATGTTAACTTTAGATTCAGAAGTTACTGTAGCTGTATTTGTAATCAATGTTGCATTTAATCGCCACAAAAATCGAGAAGTAAGTCTAGTTGCAATAGTAGAAAATGTTCCATTAAATTGCAACATTTTTACTGTAATAATAATTTATATAATTATGAAGAATAAAAAGAATGATGTATAGATTTCGAATCATCACATATATACGTTGATTTTATGAAAGATTTTTGTTAAGATAATCAAATAAGTTCTGACTTATATTACTTACAAAAGAGTAATTTTAAAAAATTACAAAAATTATTTTATTTTTTATAAATTATAAAAATCACAGAAAATTTTTCATTATGAGGTTAAGTTTTAGTTCACTATAACCTTACTTATGGATAAAAAAACTTCGTTATAACGTCAACTTTCATTTTATATTCAAATACACAGAAATATAATTCATTTTATAATTTAATATATATTATTGCTGTTAAATTTTTCTCACCTTAAAATATAATTAAAAAATCTATTTTATAAATTTATATTTACTACTTTTTTTTACTAGTACAAGATAAATGAATGATAATGTAATAAATATAATAAATATATTTTCTAAATTAATAAACTAATAAACTAATTTGAAAAATTAGTTCTCATTATCAATACATTTTATTTAAAAAAAAAATACAATACATGATAAAAAAAATAAAATTCTGTTATATTATATACTATAATATTAATTAATTAGATTTTTATTTTTTTGGTTTTGTGATCAAAACAGTGTTGCACATTAATTATATACTAGTTATTATTGTACAATAATTATTAAAAAATTCATAATGTATTTTCTTAAAAAAGACTTATATCCAGATAATATTTTATCTATGACTATATTTAATTATTGAAAAGAAATAATCTAACCTATTTTGATTGTGATATATATCATAAAATAAAAATATAAATAATAAATAATAAATATGTATATAAAAAAATATATATATATAAATGTAAAAATATATAAATATATTTAATGTATATAAATGTTATTTTTATGATCTATATTTTATATTATTAAAATATTATTTTTTATAAGTATTGAATATTTATCTTTTAAATATTAACATTTATATTCATATATATTTTTTTTAAATATAAGTAGCTTTTAATATTTTTTTTATTCTAAATTTCATTATTTATAATTCTATTTTGATTAAATTAATTTTAATTAATTTGATAAAATTAATGTATATTATACATTAAAATATTTTTTATTTAATATAATTATATTTATTAGTATATTTTTCTTTTTTATTAAATATATAAAATAAAAATATACTAATATTATAAAAATAAGAATATATATATTTAATTTGAAAAAAATATGAAAAAATAATTTAAGAAAAATGCATCATATCTCATGAATAAAATAAAAAAATATATAATAACAAAAAAATAATTTAGTTAAAAAAAAAATATTTATTACTTAATAGATTTTCTAATACCATTTTACAAGAAATTAAAACATTAATATAAACATTAATATAAGAATATAGATATATGGATATTTATTTATTTATTTATTATGAAAAAAATATTAAATATATGTATATAATAATTATGTGATATAATATCAATGAACATTTTTTTCATGATTTACAAATATAACAAGATATAATATATAATTTTATTAAATATTTTTTCATTTTATTTTTTCATTTTATTTTTCAATCTATTATTTTAATTTTGTAAATATTTATTCATTCCATATTACATATAACTTTTGATAAAAGACATAATATCATATAATGTAATTTTAGAGATTATATTCGCAATATATTTTTAAAAAAGTAAAATCATCAAATTTTAATAATTAATAATTAGGTTGAAATGATCATCAGCATTAGATGATCATTATTTAAATTGAATAAAATTTCCAAGATTTTAACTATTCTGAGCTATTCATCTTAGAAAAAAAAAACGCAAATAGATATTTTTATTCCTAATCCAAAAAAAAGGATAAGGACTTAAATGATAGATTAGCCTAATATAATTAAAATATATGATGCCTATTATACAAATTTGTATTTTACACTTATAACAATTGGGATAAAATTTTTTAAAAATTAGGTAATTAAGTTTTCTATTTGCGTGTTCAATAGTTTAATTTTTTCGCTTTAAAATAATTGAAGTATTAGTTATTTAAATATAAGTACAATAAATATTTTTAATCCAAAAAAAACAAAGAAATAGTAAATGGATATTATTTATGTGAATTTAAAATAATAATTATTTAAATGATATATCTTATTTGACTAAATATTATTTTAAAATAATTATACAGTAGTTTATTTGAACAAATAAAATTATTTTTTTTCAAATTACTACATTAATTGATTGTCAATTAAAATAATTTGTATTTGATTAAATATTTTTTGAAATAATTTCTTAAATAATTTTCGATTCTATCAATTATCAACTGCGTCAGAAATAAAGATTTCACGCACTGTTTCACGCACACAATTAAAAGAAATTGTGAAATTATTTTAATAAATAAAGTGAGATAAAAAATTATTAGAAAATTTTGATTTATTTGAAAAAAGTTATTTTTTATTTCTAAAGTAAAAATAGTAAAGAAATTAAAATAATAATAATTCTTTTTTTAATAATTCTTATTTCAAATGAAATTTATTCAAACTTAGAAAAAAGTAATTAAATGTTAAATTCTATTATAAGAAAAAATATTGAACAAAAATTAATTTCATTTGTTAATTTATTTATTTGAACAAAATTCGAATTCGAAATTTATTCCGACAATATATTTTACATAATATATCAAATTCTTTATTATATTGTAGAAGTTTTCCAGGAAAATTTTCTTTTAGTTTTTTTAGCTTAAAAGAAAAACTAACTAATAACCTCTACTTCTAATAATCGTTGAAAAAGAGAAAGAAAAAGAAAGAAATAAAATTTATATAACTTATGTTTCGGAAAACTAAATATATAATTTTTTATGTGTACGCATATCCTGAATCATATATTTGCGTATATAAATGAAGAATTTCAAAGTTGAAATCTCGAAAAGATGTGTGCGTCACTTGTGTTACGAACAAACAATACAAACAAATGGAAAATCATTTTCGCACGTGGGTATTCGTCGGCGGGAAAAGTAGGGGAGGCGATTTTCGATTCGACGAATCGGAACTGTCGTTCATTGGTGACCGATCGTGCAAGCGCATGGCAATATTTAAAGCGACACGAACGTGGATCGCGGGAACGTTTTCCATGGGCATTGACTGACAAACAGACAAGTTTCTGCCTGCTTTCCATCAACCAACAGTCTTTGCTCGGACATTTGACGGAAAGGAAGACGAGTGTTCCAATCCATATTGGCTATATTGTGAAACGTGATCGCTATGGTTAACAGTATTAATTCTTTGTCTTTTTCTGGCGTTGGTGAGTACAATGTTATGTTATTTTTTACTATTTTATTTTTAATATTGCTAGATATTTTTTTTCATTCATATTTTTCTGTAAGATATATGAAAGTAAAAATATAATATTGAAAAAAAATGTGAAATATTATTCAATAATCTTTGAAGAAATTTTAATAATTTAAAACTTGTAATTGTTAATTTGTTTTGTTTTCATTTTTTGATATTATAAAATGGATTTAGTTTTTCTTTTTCGAAATTCTTGTAATCATTATTAAGATGATTCTATGGTATTATCATAAATATTTAAAATGATGTTTCAATCAGAAGAATATAATTGAGATAATATTGTATAGAATATTAATAATGTTGAATAAAAAATAATTTAAAATAAATATATATTACGCGAAAGCAGTGGTTTCATTCATCAATTATATATTTCTTTCTTTCAACACATAACATTTGAAATGATATTTTTAGATTTAATTAGAACTTAGGAGTCATTTTCAATTCTAGTTTATATGTATTTTATTGGAGCTAAGCCAATATATTCGTAACGTATTGTAAGAAGTATCAAAATCAAAACAAAAAATTATATAGAAGTTGTTTTAAAGAATAACTTTTTGAAATATTTTTCATTTGTAAAAATTAATAATTGAGATTTACTTTGCAAATAACAATTTTTCTTTATATATAAAAAATATCTTTATTTATTCTTCGAATGAAAATATCATATTAATAATATTGAGACCATAGATTGAAAAATTAATATTATTTGTAAGATGTCGTAAATCTAAACATTTATAGGATTTCACCATGTTTATTTACATTTAAAATATCAATTAATTTGAATATGTCATATATTTCAAAATTTCAAATCATTATAGAATAAATGTGATCGGATTATTTTGTGTTCAGAATTTGCAATTTCATCAAATTTAATTATACAAGTCGAATAGTTCATTTAAAAAAATATCTATTATCTGTAACTCTTTCAAGTAACGTGAAGGTATAAAGATATTAAAAATGGACCAAGTAATAATAATGTATATCCAATTGAAGAAAGAAAATTACTTAAAGCACGTAAAAACATTTACAATTAATTTTATCTTTTCATTTAATAAAAATAATATACTCATTAATAAATAATGAAATAAAGATCTTATCTAGAAATAACATAATGGTATATCAAAAAGTTTCATTAAACATATTGACGAGAAGTTCCCATTAAACATATATCGATATTAAAATTTTATTGTTCTTGTGATATGATTTATAAATTGCATAAGATTACTTACAAAATTATTTCATCAAGAGGTCCGTAATTTTTTTTTTTTTTTTTTTTGATAAAGAATAAATTTTGATTGACCTAATTTTATTCAGTTTTATCGATGCATTCGAAATTGCCAAACGCCTCTCGATCAAAAAGTTGTGTCTCAGCGAATTCGCCCAATAATAACGAAAAATATGTGTGAACGTGCTTTTTAAAAATATAGTGTCCTTTTACGTCAATTTCTTTTTATGCATATTATTATTAAACGGTACAATGATAATCGAATTAAAAAACAATCATATTAGATGTATTGTATCTTGCGATATACCTGGTTTTCTACGTCAATGATCCAATTGTCTTTTTTCTACGTCAACGACATTTTCGTACGTGTTTCGCTGATGGAAATGTTATCGGAATCGTGCGAGTTTATTGACTGTTACATTACATTAAATTATAATGGCAAAAATTATAACTATTTTAATAAATTTATATATATTTCTATAATTCACTTTTATCGTTCAGAAATTGTGAAATAATTTATCATAAAATTGAATTTTTATTATCATTATATTATTTACTATTCATATATTTTTATTACTATTATTCAAATAGAAATATTATGCATGTTAAAAATTAACATAAACACATATATCATCATTATATTTCATTTTCTTAAAAAATCAAATTGGTTTCTGTTCATGAAAACATTTTTATGCCAGTATAGAAAAACGATTATATACGATTATATACCCATATAGAAGAACGATCGAATAAAACATCATGAAAATAATTATTCTCTAGGTTACGATAATTACTTCCTTTCATCTTTGTTATCGCAATTTTGGTTCGAACATTGTTTGTTTAATAAATATGTACAACGGATCTGCATAATTTATCTTCTACAATAGTTTTATAATGGACGAAATATTAATTGTTTGTTTAATTACATTTTACCTATTGTTAATGTCAATAATCAAACGATTAATATTATTTCGATTTTAAACTATATAATTGATATTTGTTTAAAGAATACACATTGAATAAAGGAACATATTTTTCGTATGTTTTACTTAATACATAATTTTTCGAACTAAATTAATTTATAATTATGAATATTTCTTCAAAATATTTGTAATAATATTCTTTTTAATTTTATTTTTAATTTTATTATTATACATCATTAAATTCTTTAACTCTCATTAATGTAGAAAAAACATATTTTTCTATTTAAAAATAAAAAAAATTTATAAATTAGAAAAGATAATTCTAAGAACTCTAGGAATAATTATAAATTACTCAAAATCTTTTTCTGTGTAAATATTACAAATTATAAATAGCAATCTATATAATAATATTATCTTAATAAAATCTTAATTGATTATCAATGTAAATTCGCGATAAACGGATGCTCATATTCATTTTCGTGACAGAGATCGAAATCATTGTTTTTACATGATTTGCAACGTGACTTATTATTGTTGTCACAATAGGACGATTAAAGAATCTTTTAATATGGAAATCCTAACGCAATCATGTCATCCATTTTTCAGTTGAAATTAAATGTTTGCGAAATGAAATTTTAAATTATATTTAGACGCAAGTTATAATGTAAATGATTCGTCTCGTATGGAAAAGCACGAGTAAATAGAAACAACTTAAATGAATGGAAAAGCACGCGCGATTATGTCAACGCCCTGAGCTAATCTGTTCGTAATATTCTTTCGTAATAAATTCAATAATATATTTTCCCTTCATCGATCGAAATATCAAATTTCAAGTAAAATAAAAATAATTAAAAAATTATTTATAAGATACAGAATAAACTTATAGATATTTAATATTATAACTCGCTAATTATTTATCAAGATTGTGTCTTATTAAATATGCATATGTAGATATATTTTTATTTTTGATATTTGGCTCGATTTCTAAGCAAGGGATCATACTATTATTTTGGACAATCTGTTTATGATTATTTTTATGATCCATTGTATATTAAATACGTAATATTGAATATAATATAATCTCATTGATTTACATATTTATCTCGATGAATTTACATAAAATGTGAATTTTATATTATTATGTTGATAAAATTATTTTGATCTATTTTGGATTATTTTTTAAATTTGGTTTGTAATAACAATGTAATAAGTTACATATTATTCTTACTTCTTACGGATACTTTTATAATTAAAGTTATGCCGATCTTTTGTAAAGACAAATTCAATAAACTTCACTTACCGCATTTACCATTAATTGCTGGTGTCACTATCTTGATTGTGCTAATAGTAATTAAAAACGACCCTAGAATGTCGAGAATTCTACTATAATATTTTAACTTATACAATTAACAATAGTAATGAATCACATAAATCATGTTATCATGATAAGAGAAATCAATTATTACATGTAATGATTAATTAATATATAAATAATCAATTAATGAAATACAATAATACATATACAATTATTAAATGAGTTTTGAGTTTAAAAAACCAGTGAATTTAAAAAATTTTCAAGATCATAAAATTATTTCACATAATAATAAATTGTAAGTTTATGTAACGTTATTATGAAAATGATTACTATAACAATGACATGAAACATATGTCCTCGATATTTTCAAGGAATATATTTATTAGTCATAACGACTAAATGTATTACTTTTAATTTCAAAACTGTGCATTCAATTAATTTATATTGAAAGAATAAAAAAAAGCAACAAAAATTAAATTTATTATATATAAATATAAATATAAATATCTAAGTAACATCTAGTTATTCTTTTTCAGAGAATAATGGAGGCAAAGAAGGAGCTGCAGATTTCGAAAAAGCAATTAAAATGTGTGGTAAGAATTAATGTTGTATCATCTATCATATAACGAGAATTATTTATTTTTATGAATAATTTTTTATTCTACCAATTTTTATCTCTGACTCGTTATGAATTATCAATTTTTCAAACTCAAAATTTATGAGAGAAAGCAAAATGACAAAATTAAAAGTCGACATTTGATTGGATATCGAACCATTCTTTTTGAAAATTATTATCTGCGATTGCTATTTAGGATCCAAGAATAGGACAAAATTTGTCCCATTATTTTCGCTACTTAAGAAGTCTTCCAGAACCTCATAAAAGTTTAAGTAAACGACTATGATCTATTGTTATTTCTTGGACCCTTAAATTTGGCTGCAATAGTACTTGAAATAATGCAAAGATTATCGTTTGAAAACAAAATTTATATTATATACCGTTATTTCTTAAGCACTTAAGTAGTAAAGTAACTGTACAATGTAAATAATAGAATAATAAAGTTTTTACATGCTATTGTATCTCTTTATAATATTTTTATATATAATTTTAGGGTACGGAAGATTTCACTATGGCTTTCTACTTCTCTGCGGAGCAATGTTCCTTTGTGTTGGTTGCCAAAACGGTATAAATGCATATATCTTGCCATCCGCAGAATGTGATCTTAATTTGACTTCTGAACAAAAAGGTCTTCTGAACGTCTCCTTTCTCTTAGGTAAAGTATATCTATCTATTTAAGAATTTATAGAAATTTAACATAAAATTATATTATCCAAAGTAATATAAAATACAAATATTAAATACAAGCGAAGAAAAATCATGAAAAAAAAAATAAATTATATCTTGAAAATAACAAAAACATTACTATAACCAATTGTCTGTGAACATTTATTGCAATATGTTAGACACGTTTGATAGCACTTATTTCATTAAGAAAGTTGAGGAGTACTTTTTATATAACATCCCACTCGTAACTTCTGCGATTAAAGTTGATTAATTTTTCCCTTAAGTACAGCATCCATAGAAGATAAATTTTATTATTGTTTAAAATATTAAAAATAAAAAAATAATAAGAAATAAGTTAAGTTAATTATATCTTTTTAAATGATATATACAAGATTAGAAAAAATTACAAGAAACAAAAAAACAAAAACATTAAACAGTAAATTATTGAAATACTTAATATTTATTCAATATTTATTAATACTTAAATATATTGTAATACATATTTTTAACATTGTAACATTTTCTTTTATTAGGAGGAGTTATAAGTTCCCTTTTCTGGGGAATATTCGCAGATGCCTACGGAAGGAGATATATTCTTCTCCTTACTTTATTAAGCGACAGTATTTTATCAATTGGAGGAAGTTTCTCTCAAAGTTTTAAAGTGCTGTTAATTTTCAGAGGTCTCAATGGATTTTTGTAAGTTTATTATATGCTTCGTTGCAGTCATTTTTTTATGATATTATACATAATACATGAATAATACATAAATAATCTCAATTATTTTTTCCATTTCAGTATCGGTGCTCCTGGATCACTAGTCTATACGTATCTTGGCGAGTTTCATGCACAGAAACAAAGAGCAAAAGCTATTTGTTACGTTGGATTCTTTTGGACTCTATCATGGTTAATATTACCCGGTAAATTTTTCTTTATCATCTTATTAAAATTATTATTGTCTTTGCTTATTAAAAATTATATCAATTACATTTTATATCTCGTTTTAAAAGTTTAACATCAAATTTATTTATCAATAACTTTTTAAATATAATTGAAATATATACGTTGATAAATTTTTTATTATGATTTCACAATAATATTTAATTAAAATAAAGTAATAAGCATAAAAATTGTTAAAATGGTAAACAGGATTTCCAATTTCGATTTTTTTAGGTTTGGCCTGGATCATTATACCGCTGCCAATGTCCTTTCAATTGAACGGAATATTATATAATTCTTGGCGACTTTTCTTGGCCGTTATTGGAATACCAACGCTAATGGTAGCTTTTGTCGCAAGCAGATATCCCGAGAGCCCAAAATTTTTGGTTTCTCAGGGAAAAACGGAGGAAGCATTGACAATTTTACGAAAAATCTATGCGATAAACAGTGGTTGTGACGAGGATGAATATCCAGTAAGTATATAATAAATATTAATGATAAAAAAGAAAAGAAAATGTCATTGATAAAAGTTATAAAGTATATTAATTCATATACTTTCGATCTTGGTTAAGATTGACTTGATATATATAAAGTATCAAACTACGAAAATAAATTTTAAATATGATTATTAATGATGTATATTTGTTCGTGCACATTACAGATAAAAATCTTATTATCTGACGATACATTGAATATTAATAATCGTAAAACATCATTCTCCGCGTCTAGAATATTAATGGAATTATTGAAAAATATTTGGCAACAAGCACGTTCGCTTGCATCACCACCACTTTTGAAATATGCGCTTCTCTGTTGGACCATTTACTTCGCAAATATGTTCGGGTAAATTATTCATAAATCATATTCTTACAGATACAATCTTGTCATGTCTTAATTAAATTCTAGTTTAATAACAACTGTAACACATGTGTATGAATAATAAATACTTTTAATATTTTATATATAATTTTAATAATGAAAATATGTTATATATTTTTTTTTGATCAATTTATTCTATATTCATATAATGTTAATTATTATTTACAGTTATTATGGATTCGGTTTATGGTTGCCGGAATTGTTTAATCGTTTCGAAAATTATCATAAATTATTTCCGGAACAAAGTGTAAGCGTCTGTAAATTGATCCACGAGACTGATCTACAAACAGTGAAAAACGTTTTAATTAATTCAACCGACGTGGATAATTGTTCTCCTAACATGGATCAAATGGTTTTTATCAATTCATTGACGATTAATGCATTTTGCTTATTGGGCAACATCATGTCCGGTTTTTTGGCAAACCGTGTTGGTCGGCGAACGATTCCAGGTAACTTTAAACTGATGCAATAAAAATAAAATAATTTTTAATATTTCTATATATTAATGTTTCGATATTTCTTTTTGTAGTAACAACTATGTTGTTAGCTGGTATTTTCGGTTTTGCGATATATTTTGTCCAATCTTCCCTGCAAATTCTCATGGTGAGCTGCATGTTCTCGTTGATGATAGGCACAGCGAATTTCGTCATTAGCAGTATAGTAGTTGACATATTTCCAACGCATGTAGGCGCTGTTGCGATTTGTATGATGACCTGTTTCGGAAGAATCGGCGCCATAGCTAGTAATTTAACTTTTGGAATGTTGCTCGACATCAGTTGCGAGGTGCCAATCTTTTTAGTCGGTAGCATAGTGATCCGTAAGTTTTTCTTTAATTATTTTATTATTTTATTCGCTGATGATAATAAATAGTGAAAAATAAAATTTTTTTGCATTCGATATATAATTTTTTAAGCTTTTAAAACTTTAATGCACTTATTTTACATTCATGAAAAATGGTAATTCAACAAAATTAATTAATTAATTCGATTAATTTTCAGTTGGAGGATTATTAGGACTGTTTCTCTCAAAGAAAAGAAGTTGAATATTTTCTGGTAAGAGAACGCAAGAAACGAGAATAGAGATTACGCTTATTACAACGTATGACATTTAATCATTCCATATTTTATTAATAAATTATATCATTCAAAAAGTCAGTATTTTTATAAACATCAATGAAAGACATAGGATTTTGTATAAAAAAATAAATAATAGCTATTTTATGAAAGATAGCATTGAATTGTCTTTCCTTGAATTCATATAGAACTTCACAATTTATGTACATGAACATTATTTACATATATATTTAAATAATTATGTGAATTAGATCACATGAATAGTATTTTATCAATTCATTATTGAGTATTAGATAATATCTTTTGCATAAATATGTTTACGATCATATTATTTGTTAGTATCATATGTTTTATTAATCATTTATAATTATTTCTCTATAAGATATAAAAATTATTCTATTAAAAATTTTTAATTTCTTATAAATGTTTCAAAAGTTTACAACTGTTCGAAATGAAAAAAATGAAAATTATTTATTTCAAAAATGAGAAATATTAATTTATAAATTTTAATTAAATGTCAGTTTTATAATTTAACAAATTTTATTTTTATAAATTTATAATAAGAATTTTTTAATATATCTAATAGGAATTTAAAATTCTTGTTTAAATCTAAATTTTTAAATTCAAAAGTTTCGTTATAAGAAATTTATAATTATTTTCTAAAACCTATTTGTTTTGTAAATGAAATATTATTGTACGTATGCGTGATATAGATGCATAAATCAGATATGTAAAATATTTTTTGATCGTGTAAATACGAATGTTGTATAAATAAATGAAAAATTCAAATTATACATACAGAAAGATAAAAAAATTTTTTAAACAAATTATTTTTTGTTGTCTTTATATTATTCTTCCAATTTTCCTATATACTTACCTTATGATATATTTATATCACAAAATAAAAAAAATAATGTATTATTCCTAAAAAAAAACTGTAACTTTAACATATGTTATTGTTATTATATTATTTTCAATCGTTGAAAGGTGAAGTAAGTAACGAAGTCACGTAAAAATTTGCAGCTTCATATATTTCTTTCTTTTGTAAAAATGAAAGGCGAGAACTTTGTAGCATTTCGGTATACATAATCGTCGCCATAAATATGATTATTCTGCCCAGTACTAAATACAATTACATATTGAAAATAGCATTAATACGAGTTCTCAGAAGAGGTGACTATAATATCATTGTTTATATTTTTTACACTGCCGCTCTTAATCAATATTTTTATTACTCTTTATTACATATCTACTAATTATAGTTCTTGTTACTACCTCTTTTATTTGTAAGTAATAATAACATTGCTGGTCATCGGCGCAATCGTATATCTATACAGAATGTTCCAAAATAAGTAATTTGCATTAAACTGAAGTGATTTCTTCTAGAAAAAAATAATATGTAATGAAATTTTTCACATAGTGAAACAATTTGTATTACTTCTTATAAAATTTCGAGATGATTTGTGAAGAAATCACTTTTTTATATGCAATACTACATATTTTAGAATACTTTTTATTACTTTTTTACATTTACATTTAAACGCTTCATAAATGTTCAAGACGCATTTGTCGTATCTATATACAATATTTATATCACTTCATCGATCTTTCCATTGATTAAAAGAAAATTGTAAAATGTTCATAATTTGATGATTTTTAAAAGTTTTATACATATATTAAAGACATTTTATTCTATTGTGATTTTCAATTCCGTTAAAATGTTTCAAAAACATTAAATTGCCATTAAAAATGTAATGCGTCGTAATCTATGTTATTTGCCTCAATATCAATATCAAGTTTGCGTTGTATCATTTTAAATAATACTTTATGTTCTTTTTAACAATCTGTTAAATATTTTTTTACACAGACAACAAATATGGAAATATATGTACATTATGCTTTTTACACCATAGCATTAAGTAAGACACAATTGAAATTATTTAGTAAAAACCTTGAATTTTCATTCCATAAATGTTGCAAAATTCTATATTTTCATGGATAATAATATTTTCAATAATCTTGGTTCGATTTATCAATTAAAATTTTCATCATTCAAGGTTTTTTAATTAAATGTTAGTTAATTATTTGGACCTATTGTTATTTCTTATTTACATTATGTATTATACATCTTATCTTAATTATAATAGAATTATCGCAATGAGATTCGTGAAGCAAAAAATTATTGATAAAGCAAAGCAAAATTATTTACAAAATCTTTTTTTCTCTTTATCAAATGCATTTTTTATTCGAAAAATCACTCAAGAATTATCTTTTCATTCTTAATTCTTTTACGTAATTTTTAATCTAAATTAAATTTGAAGAGTCTTTTTAAAAATAAAAATTTCTTAAAATATTAGATTTCTTGTAAATTTTCAAATTTTTTATCACGAAATAATAAAATATAATACATAATTATTAATTTAAATAATTTTTATAAATTATTGCTGCATACTTTGAATAATTATTTTGATTAAATATATATAAAATTTTAATTATGAAATTTAATATTAATTATTATTTATTATTTCCCAGAGACTCTTCCAAATAATTTATTTTTTTAATTAAAATCAGTGATCACATTTATATATGAATAGATATCCTAATATAAATAGAAATTTCCGAAATTATTATATATTGACTAGAAAGATGCTATTGTATTGCTAATTTTAAGTAAATTTTTTAAGTTCTGAAATTTATTAAAAAAAAATTTTGCATTATTATTGTGATAGTGACTTTGATTACGAAAAAGACTTTATTTGTTGCAGCTATTTTTTTCGAAATAAAAGACTTCTCGTGTAAGGCACTAGAATTATTGTATGACCGACTTTACTAAGAAAAGAAAAGAGCACAAAGCTCATTTAAATTTGTATTATTAATGTGTATTGTTAATATGTATTAATTGCAGTACTAATTGCTATAATGCTCGAAACGAACGATCAGAAAATTACATTATATCAAAAAATGTATTCTGTTCAAATAATATAAATACTATTAATTTTTCAGTTTAAAAATATAAAAAAAAAATGTTTATATAATTTTATTAAAATTATTATTCGTTAATTTCTTAATCATTTCAAACAGTGTAATCTAAAATTTGTATTTTCTAAATATATTATCAAAGATTTTTAAATTTTGACAGAACTTTTATCAGATGGTTGCATAAAATCTAATATGATTCCTTTTTCGAACACTTTGCTTGATCTTCAGCATTATTTTGTAGTTTTTAATTATAAGCAGGAAGACAAAGAATAGTACTTTGCCTTGTGAAATGAAAATTATTCGTTAAAGCAAAGAGTAAATAGCAATATTCAATATTTATTTTTAGATTTTGCAATATCATTGAAAAGATGCAAAGTGCTTTTAATAATTATTAATCGTTGCACTATGCGTGTTACATTATTAATAATTTTTCGCTCTAACTGTAAGTGGCTAGAAAGGCACTATATTTCACAGATAATTCCTGCGGATAAATGAAGAACTTCCATCTTTTGAATACAGAGAATATTTATTTTGAAATCCTGGTACAATGAAAAACAGGATAATTTTCTTATTTTTTATTATTATTTAAATGTATACTGTATCTCTAAAATTCAATTTTTAAATTATATTTTTTCTTTTTTTTTATCTTTTTCTTTCTTTGAATTTATCCCATTTGCTCACTGCATCATGATTTTTGGCCCACTATGCATATCTGCCTTTAAGAAAAATTACATGTTACTTACATATTTATATAATTGTACCTGCAACTACTTATAAAGTATTCCTTTATTTTTATTTTCAATCTATCGATATATAGCATTATACAAATCAATTTATTAATATTTTAATAGTTATTATTTAATTGAAATATTAAAAATTTCTTTCTAATATTTCGATTTTCTTCAAACATGAAATAAACTGGTCAAATACGAGTAGCATGGCAGTTAATTTTAAAATTTTATATTTCACATCAAAATACATTATCTTACTTGTTAATTAAATATTTATTAATGTTTCATTAAATTCATATATTGCTTTACGTAGATTACAAAGCTACGAGGAACTTCATAAGTACATTTTACGTAGAACTTGAATTTAATAAATTAAAATTGTTAAACAATAGAAAATCTCATTATTAAATAAATTTTTAAAACATTATTATTTATGATACAAAAAACTTTTAAAAGACACAAAATATATAGTTTGCAAAAAAAAAATTAATTAAAACAAAAATTTTAATAAAAATAAAAATCAAAAATATCAAATTTAAAAATTTGAAATTTGAATTCCAATTGATGTATATGAATTTTTAATATAATATATGAGTCATATTTTAATATTCATGAAAATGTATAAATCACAATATGTAATGCTGCTAGAAGTTTCCAATTACAATGTAATATTATTACATTAATGAAATAATGAACTTTTAAAAAATAAAATAATAAACATAATAATAACTTATAAAATAACTTACAAAACTCATATCATCAAATTTTTCATAAAAGGAATTTTATTATTAAAAATAAAAATTTTATTATTACTTTTTTTAAAATAGATTTATAGTTTGGCTGGAAACTTTTGGCACCAATTTGAATTCATAAAATAACTCAATAACTGATTTGGTAAAATAAAATTTTAACATTAATATGATACATAATTGATATAAAAATTAATTCCAAAAAAATAATAAAATTTATATATTAAATCAAAAAAAGAAAAAATAATATGATGTATATGTCCTCAAAATTTCAATAATACTTACGAAATTAGTTGAATGCCACTCGTTGAATCTACCAATGATAGATGACCAAACATAATTTTCATAACACTAACACTAACCTCATTATATTTTGTTATGTAAATATATGATCAGCTGATTTCGCGAAAAGGAATACCAAAGAGATGTTAAATATAAAACAGAACAGAACAGAATGAAGATAATACAATAAAAACGAAAAGATATAATAAGAAAAGAAAAATTTCTTGTAAAGTCACTTTAAAACTATTTTACCACTGTAATGCACCATAACTATACAAAATATTTCAAATTTTATTTGTTTTAAAGAGGTATAACTTTTAAATATGTATATTTAAAAATACTTAACATCGTTCATGTTGCTAAATTAATTTATCCAAGAAAATACGTTTAAACGATTGTCTTATTCAAGATGTTATTTTATACAATATATAATAAACAATTTTTATACAAAATATTTATTAACAACAAGTGAAAAATGAATGATGTGAAATGAGATTATTTTTGAAGAACAATCGATTTTTCATTAAATCGAGATATAGGTGTCAAAGGATTCTACTTTTTTCTTTTTTTATATATAAACTAATCATTTTATTTGTTCTGAGAAGAGTACGAATAAATATTTCGTCCGTCGAAATGTTTTTTCTTTTTAACAATTGTCAATTAATTTTAACAAGACTATGATTACGACCGGGTCTAGCAAAGTTTAAATTTGCATACGTTTAATTACAAAATATCGTTAAGTACACCGTTAGCTATACATCCTTTCTGACATAATGTTTATGGAAACTATGTCTCGGTAGTAATTATGAACAGACACAACCAAATTTTTTGTTTTCGCCTGCTATAACAAAAAAAAAATTTCACGAATTATACGTAGAATGCCTGTTTTCTGATTTGCAAAAATGAAGATTATATAATTCAAAAATAAGTAAACTTATTTTTAATCGAATTTTTACGAAAGGAAATAAAATATTTATACAAATTATATGGATCGTCGTGTTGCGCTCCGCGTTTACGAAGATCATTTCGAAAAATCGTTTTCAGACTGACCACACGCGTTTGGTTCAATTCCAGCGATGAGCCAACCACGACTATAACAGCAAGTTAGAAAAAAACTATAAAAAGCAACGTAGCTGTCCGAAATAGACGACTTTTCGACAAAAAATTCTTTTTGTCGTTATTTTCATCAGCGATTCTTAGACCAATATATGTTATGATTATATATAAAGCGTTCCAAGAATACATTTCCATAATTACAATCGTTTCAAAAGTATTTTCGAGGTTAACATTGTTTATTTAACGATACTTCGTAAAACGATGTTATAGATATCATGTAATTCTAAGAGTGCCAACTTTCTAACCTCATATATAGATCTAAGAATCACTATTCATTGCAATAGATATAACTAGCTACCTATAAACATTTTTGTATACATATGTATACACATTAATATATAACATTTAAGCGACAATATACGCATCACAATATATCGTTCGGCGTGTCACATGAATCGTATCGCAATAGATTACAATCCATGTTTCCGCTTTTATACCGATAAAAGCGGTTGTACAAAAAAAAAAAAAAAAAAAAAATAACTAATAGCTCGAAAAAAAAACTATTCGATCAGTCAATTGTGTTTTATAGATGCTTGTATTGCATATGCGTATGGATGAATACGTATGACTGGTGGTACATGTTACATCGTATGCATGTATAATAACATCATCGTTCCGAATTGTACATGCATTTTTTCTCTCATAACAGTCACATTTTTTTACTTTGCTTTAGCACAAACCGCTAACTTGCATAATGTGTTCCTTTCTTTCACGCTGATATACGTATTTGGATTTGGAGGCAGATCTTAATGAAGACTTTCGCGATAAAATTTGTAAAACTCACTTACACTAATTTCGTCATATCTTTCAAAACTGTACAAAATTAACCGAGAAAACAGTACTTTTATATAAATTCAACATTTCTTCTAGATTCAAGTCTATGGACTATTGTTTATTAAGCATGTGTTTCTCTCTGCATACATTATACACATTTTTAACAAATTGATTGCTTTTCTTTTATCGTCGGTGCTTCATAAACGCGTTCGAAAAAAAGGAAGGAAAAAGAGACCTGGTTCGAACTTTTATCACAGTATCGTATTACTGTAGTACGAAGCTCTCGGGCATTTTGGTGCGAAACGTAGCTGGCACGCGGAATTCTCTCATTTTCTCTCACTTTTCTTAGATACACGCACACATGCATTCGTTCTATCACTCGTGCATTGCACCACAAAGGAAGCTGGGAAGGCACAGTGTATGTACATATACGTATGTACAGCACCGAACGGCGATCGGAGACAACTACAGTAATTGTGGTACACGATATTTGAATGTCCATGAAAAGTTATTATAAGATTATTACAATTCAACGTTGAAATACCGACTTACAGCATACAAAATTAAAGAACTTGAGAAAAGTTTTGTAAGTTTCTCATTGCAACATCGACTAGTAAAAATCTTCGACAGAACTTAATTGGATAGGTAATAAACTGACGAAGATATCTCTAAATCGAGCAAATTTTTTTATATCTTTCAACTAACAAATCTTTCCTCGTATTTGATTAAATTCAATGTAAAAGCAGGAAATTTATACAAATATTGTTATTTTAATCATTAAAGTAAAAGTCTTTTTAAAGGTAACATAAAACACTAAGTACTTCCTTTGATTCTGTTGGCAGTGTTCTCGTTTCTTGATAATTTAAATGGATTTTTAATCCATGTAACCAACGAGTTTTCCATATTCTCAAACACCATTGACTAGACCTTACCGGAAGCCCAAGTTTCTGCTTCCTTGCAGTACAATGATTAATCATAAACGAGGACATGGCCAGACAGTATAGACATTAAACTTATAATCAATACCATAAAAAAAGAGCGACATTGATCAATTTTACCCTCGCACTTTCCATGATTTCAGTTAATGTTGTTTATATTATAATATTCTTAATGCAAGACACATTAACATCAAGCTTAAAAACATTAAATACCACTGACTAGACCTAGCGGAAATTACCGCTTCACTTTTTATGAAATCTCATTTAACATTATCAAGAAAGTACAACAGTATTATTGACCAATCAAAAAGAATATGTGATATAATGTAGTCAAGTTTTAGGATAAATGAAAATCGAGTACCACATATAAACTGTGTGTCTTCCGTTCATAGGCACAAGAATATAAAACGTTTTTGTCAAATGATTCTCGTTTTTCTGTTAATAAAACGACGCTGTTCCTGGATGTATGGCGGCATACTTTGGTAAGACTGCTGGCGGCGATCCACGTCGTATGAGTATCCGTTGGCAGCCTTTAGGACGGAGCTTCGTCGCTGCTGCGTCAGTTTCACAGATCGGTCCTCTTGGAGGACGACGAGGAGGAAGAAGAGGCGCAAACGGACGAGACTGTGTACCTTCATAATGAGTTGTAGGGATCACCTGCATGGTGCTAGGAGTACTTCGAGCCAACATGGACAAGAGGTGACTTCCTGTCTTGAGTACTTGGGTCCCCAGCCTTTGGCGAAGCTGATACGGACGGAGTTGATATCAACAGGACCAGAGGCAAAGCCTGAAGCCTGATTGCTTGTTCTTGTGGTACCATTACCATATGGAAGCTGTAGAATTTTGGTACGATCAAAGATATTTAAACAAAAGCCTGGAGGCACACGATAGACAAGTAGTGTTCTAGACTCTGGATCATCCAGAGTAGGTGAATTCACAAAGATTGGGCTCTCAGATCTGTTATACGCCCATACACCATCTGCTTCTTGACTAAGCATTAAACCTACAAATAAGTAATTGATATTTTTTATCTTCAATAATATTTTTTCTTTGATAATTTTATGTTCATTAATTTTATTGATAATATAAGTAAATGTCATTAAATTATTTCATATTTAAAATATATATGTTTCTATTACATAAAAAAAAATCTTACCAAGACCAATTTTGCTTCTTGTTCTTTGGACTGCAGGTGGTGCAACATGATTTTCAGCCAGTGTTGCTAAGCAAAGCCCATCACCATCATGGAGGGAATCAAAAACATTTACTGTTGAAGGTTCTACAGGATACAGACGACCTACTCTACCACCCAATTCCCAATATGCTAATGTACACCATTCTTTTTGTCCTGTTTCACCTGCAATATATAAATATTATTTTAAATTACAATTGTTATCATTATCATAATTCTTAATAAATATTGTGTGAAATACATTATCTTCTTAATTTTATTTTTTTTAGCATTTATTAAGAATAAAATATTACAAATTGTATGATTGTAAATTTCTTTTATGATATGGCAAATCAAGTGCATTTGAATAATATAGTGTATACATAGCATAAAGATATAATTTTAATAATAACGATTATTTTTTTTTTTTAATTCCTTTTTATAAAAAGAAAGAACTTAAATTCAACGACTATAAGCTTGTTAATTGAAAGTTCTCGATAGCGTGGGCATCAAAGAATTTAATCTGCCGTTTTTATGAAGAACTTCCATGAAACGCGATACAGACATGCCTCGAAACAAGATGAGATCTGTCATTAACGAGGAGTCTTTCTTTCTCAGTAAAAGTGTTCACTCGGTGAGAGGCTGCGGGCGTACAAGCGGTATCATAAAGGACTTGTCGCCGGAAAGTCCCACGCGTCTCGCCAACCGTCGTGGGGAAGACGACGGCGCCAGATTCGAGAGTAGACAAGAGAGTAGACGGAGAAAGGAAAAAGAATCTGCTACGACGCAGAAAATGAAAAGTTACACATATTTACGGAATAGGATATAACGAACGATAATATTTTCAATTTGTCAAAATGATAAAATTTTCTAACAAAGCAATAAGCAATACTATAATTTTAAAAAAAGAATAAAAATAAGATTTTTTAGAATAAAAAGTACAGATCTTTTTGATTTTAAAATATTATAATAGAAACAAAACAAAAAAAAAAAAAAATTAATTAATTCGTTGCAATAAAATGAAAAATAGTTTCGTGATATCTTTCTTAATGAAAATACTATTTTTTATTCATACAAAAAATAAAAATTATTGCAAAGAACACATCAGGTACTAATATTCGATTTAGCCAATATAAAAATTTACTAAATCATAAATTATTCAACTAGTATCTTTTCTTCGTTTTAACTGATGATTAATAACACCGGTCAATATTCATGTGATATAGAGTATTCTGGGGCAGATAAAACGTATTACAGGTGGACTTGATTGGCGCCGTTTTATCAGACAGTCTTAAAAAGGAACATCGAAAACGCTTTTAAATATGCAAAACACAGACGGAGGATAAACGACTTGACCAATAAATCGATCGTAACTTTTTGCTATAATTAACGTGTCGCCACGACATTGGCGTCCGAACCTACCCTAACCTGTTCCCGATCAAAACGTGTTTATACGCCATCTTTCAACGAATTCATGAACTTCAACTTATCGCTAACTTCTCAGCAGTAGGTAATATTTCATATAATTGTTACTGCACAATTTCAATTGAATTTAGCAATTTTTCGTGATTTTGGAAAATTTGAATCAATGTTTAATAAAATAAGAATTTATATAAGACGATAAAAAGCAAATGAAATGAATTTTAAAAATGAAGGAAGATAACGAAAGATGATAGATGAGTTCGAGTTCGAGAAACTGGTCATTTCGCGCGGAGGCTGAATTTAGAGGTTAAGAGTCAGGAAGAAGAAAGCTGTGAAACACGGGTGTGTCGAAGAGTACGTTCTAGCGTAGCTGTGCGCAAGGGGAAAGAGACAGAGCGGGGCCCCTGTTTCTACCAGATAAAAATAGATATTACGAGTTTACCGCGGCGCCAAGATTGCGGGGTATCGCGACGATTACGTCATCGGTAGTAGCGCGAGTGGTTGGAGCAAGGACGCTTGTCGCGTCGGTCGCCGCCGCTGTCGCCGTCGTCGTCGTCGTCGTCGTCGTCGTCGTCGTTGTCGTGACGAACCACAAATTTTCGTGTCTATCTATGATCATCTATAACCAGCTTTCAGCCGTTTTCGACGAACTCGTGGCTCGCCCCATTCAATCATGGCGTTTCGATTGCAAATGGACGCACGTGCCGCCAAATATATACGGTCATTCTCATCAAATGTTATTCAAGTTGGAGAGGTTTGATTTTTTTCTTTTTCTTTTTTTGAATATAGCTCCATATCAATAGAAATTTTTTATTCCATTAAAATAAATGTTCAATCAAAATTTATAGGTTAAATAAGATTAAAGTAACAAATAAAGATGGCAAGCATCTCTGTTTAATTAAATAAATGAGTTATTACTTAGAAAATTTTATTATCCATAAAATTTTAATATAATATCCTATTTTGAAATTGTATGCTGACATGGATGATATGAAAATTACATAAATTTATTCGCAGAGGCCAAAGACTCTGATGTCTGAATAGATCAATTGTACTTGTTATGCTAATTACAAATTATAAAATTGTTTTATAATATATATTAAGTAAGATATATTAAGTAAGTATATTATATGATAAATAATAATATAATATCGACTATCAATATATAATTTTATTTAATAATTAATTTCTATTAAATTCTCAATTATTTTAATAAAAACATCTAATATAAAAAAAAATTTCTTTAAAAAGTTATGAGTTTTTATTTAATTTTATGAAACTACATTTTCATAAAAAAAAATAATTTAAAACATTTGTAATATCAAAATTATAATAATATTAAATACTAATAATTTATCACATCTTAGAATTTTCATCCTTGCTTACTATTATTCTATTATATTTAGAAATATTGATCATCAGAAAAATTACAATAATTAAAAACTCGTTACTTGCCTATTACATTCTTCAATATCAAGTTGTTATCAAATTGTTTTTTTTTAAATTTTTTTCTTTTTTCTATATGTACAATATGATTAGATTTATCGATTATTGACAATTATAGATTTTCAGGAATAAGATATTAGTCAATTTTAAATATATAAAATCTTTCAATCATCTACTAACTAAATGTATATTGCTAAATAGTATTTATTCTACATCAATTTATAGGCCAAAGCTAACCAAATATAACATGATTGGCGTTTTGTCGATTGTTGTACTATAAAATGACAGATTGTTTATCAAAGCGTGTAATAGATCAAAATAGAATTCATGTTTTTCTTAAACGTGTTTAAATTTAATGAAATCGCAATAAAAATTGTTTATGATTAAATGTTTATGCAAATTCGTATTCTTATGAATGTAATTAAAAAAATTAAAGTAAAAATTTTGTTATCTTGCAAATATTACATTTTTTTTAATAAAAAACTTTTCAAAAAATAAAAATTTTTAATTAAAAAATAAATTGTACTTTAATTATGAAAATTAAATGTTTTATTAAAGATTCAATTATTTCGTTTACAATAATCTAATGAATACCGTTATATCACGATTAATAAATGCCGTTCGTTCATTTTATATTTATATATAAATAATTCAACGACCATTCAACATTGCTTACCATTATTGAGCTTCGCATGTTCAGACTAGCTTTATCGATTACCGACGATACTATGAACCTCAGTAGAAATAAAAGACGAGTAGAAAAAAAGTATTCTTACTAGGTAGTAAACTTAATCGATATTTTCAGATTTTCTGCAAATATTAACCATAAACAATTGTTTATGACTTTTAAAAAATCATTATCATTTATGCTATATTATGTTGATCTGATACATGGTTAATTGAAGTAAACTACCATAACCTCTTCAAATTCTCTCGTCGTGTTTGCAATAAAGTTATATCCTTCTAGTGTGATGTATGATGAATGGACACTTAATCACACTGACATCTTCAAAGAAGAGTATACTGACATTGCAACTTTCTATCGCGTAGCTAAATATTTTTATGTTTTATGTGTGCTTTAACTCTTTTAAAATGAATTTTTTCAAACTTTGGTAATTGTATGTTAAATTGTACTCGATATTCAATGCAAATAAAATGAAAAATATAAATTTTGATAAAGTTAATTTAACTTGCATTAATAAAACATATACTTATATATTTTTCAATGTTAATTAAATTTCAATATCATCTTTTTATAATAATTCAATAAAAAGATAATGAAAATATTTAAAATTCCTATTGAATTAAATTAGAAAATTCAAAAGAATCCAATATATTAAAATATAACATCATCATTGAATAAGTCAACACAAATATCATTTTTGATAAATTTATGATTGTTATAAATATCTTTATATTAAAATAAATAAAAAATAAATTGTTATTTCTTTCTCAATTTTTTTTTATAATTTGCATGTAGTTGTCAACAAAACGTTCGCCTAACAAAATTACAATTTAATGAGCTCGAGCAAAGGATTACGTACCCGAGCATTCGCATACATCTCATGCGAGCAACTCTGGAAAATTGAAAGCAAATTGAGCCCTGTAATAAAGTAATTCTGCCCGGTACTCTGAAGATCACGATAAAAGAGCAATTGTGGAATTCGCTGCAGCTTGCAGTTAACTGTCCTCGTTTGTGTACCCGTCCTGTATTATTTCATGTCTTCCAACCAGATTATACGTCTAGCAATTTTATTCGAAGGACCGTCCTCCTCCTTCGACTAAATGGCGACTCATCACTCGTGTTCGACTTAACCGTGTTTCTGAATTTAATAATAATAATATTTCTTTTATGAATATTTCTCTTCTGAAAAATAATAGAAGATTGTGAATCTTTTTGATAAATCTAGTGAAATTTTGACTCGTATGTATCACATCAATTCACTTGCCTTATTACTCATTATCGATAACTTCATCTTAATTTACAAAATTCTGATGGAATAAATGAAATCAATTAAATATTACTTAGAAACGAATTATAAATAGTAATTTATTCAATAATTGAACAGAATTAACAGAAAAAAAATTCATGACATTACGGTTTCATGGCCTCACGAAGTACTAAATACACTAGCCTCCTTTCGCGATGCCATTTGCCAGACGATTCGCAACGCGCGATTCATAATCAATCGACCATCGAGCGATCCGAGACCTCTCCAGTATGGGTGCAGAAAATTTTTCTAACGGTTCAGGAAATCGTGGACGTTCGCGGAACCCCGAGAATCTGTTCTACAATAGCATACCAATTATTCGCAGCAAAGTGTGTGAAAACGTCAATAAGGGAAAAAACAATGTGCCTCGAGATATTATTGCGATATGATTTTAAAATCTGCATTCATAATTGCCCGAGTTGAAATTCTCACGCGGATTGCAAAGTATTTTTTCGGGATGCGTACGATTATTTTTAATTGCAATTATTTCCATAGAAAACTCTTTGTCGTGAAAATTTCCAGTATAATAATTCCGATGTTGAAATCTAGGAACCTCCAATTTGTCTTTAACGAATATTATCCCATTTATAATTTTCATTATTGCAGAAAAGCATCGATATCTAAAGAAGCTGCGTGTGTAAGGCGGAGCCATATAAATCTTCTTCGCGAAACGAAGAAAAGGGGAAAACGTAGGGATGATGGATGGCTTTTAACGCAATTAAGAGCATGTGATCCACGCCCGACCATTTTCTATAGTCGAGCCACTTCTGATCCGGGAGTCTTCCGATTCGAGGGTGTCGTCGCGAGGGGATAAATTGAAATGGTATAAAAAGCACGTATCGCGCGAGAATTCGCAGAAACGACCGGCCATAAATCATTTGTATACGAGCGGAAGATTCGTAGGGGGTAAATAACGACTGCTAATAAATTCTCCGGCGGCGAAGGGAAAGGGGGAAGAAGGGCGCAAAGAAGGAAGCACGTGGCGAGATCGAAATTAGTTTGGTTCCACGAGGAAATCCTTGCCAGAAGTCGAGTTGAACGCGATTACACACTTATGGATGAGGGGGAATCTTTCCTTTACCAGCGGAAAATTCGTTGACTAAAATTGGGCAATCTTCCAACGCTTTATATCAACGATTGTCAGGCAATCGAAAACAACGTTTTAATTATGATCTCTTGAATTTTTCAAATGTGTATCTCTGTCCGCGATACAAGTGAGTATAAACATGATGAATATAGAATACTGAAAAGATTTTTTTTTTTTAGAATAAAAATTAAATGATGAAATTGTTTTTTAATAATTATTACTTACTAAGAGACTCGATCTATGTTCTAGTAATTTTTGGATATCTTGTTGATAAATTAACATAACGATTGTCTACGAAACAAAATTTTTTCCTTCAAAAAAATTGAAAGAGATGCATTTCAATACGTTAATATAATACCAGTGATTTCAATAATCATTATTTAATCGTTAAGTTCGTCGTTGCAAAAAGAAGCAAAAGTAAACAGTTCATATAAAAAGTTCGTCATTATCGCAATTACGAAATATACGAGAAAACTTTAAACATCTGTTTTAATCGATATACCGCACATAAAACTGTCTGGTGAAACTAATCAAACTGAGGTTCTTTGGATCTCGAGTTTTCTGCGATTAATAATTATCTGTTTGTATCGATCGTATCCACATCGTCCTTCTGATGAAATCACAGATTTACAGATGATATTTTCACCTGATAAAGCTAATCGCTGTGTCTGAGATAGCGTGCATCATTGAGTTTATCGTGGAATATTTCGAAATTCTCACGACCTACAGAAACAGCCTTGGCGATAAATCCGTATTAAAAGATGCCATACTTCCTAATCTATTGCAATGATTCTATCTCTTTTAGATTTGCTATCATTCGAAATACTTTAGATTTAATACTTAAAGAAACAAATTATTTCTCTTTAATAAATTTCTTCAATTCTTTAATTTCAATTTAAAATTTATATTTTTACTTTTAATAAAAAAAAAAAATGTATCATATTTTGTATATTTTTTTTACGATTATTTTTCAGAAAGTTAAATTTGATTCGAGATATCGATAATTTTATTAATTAATGAATAATATCGACACTAGATTTAGTGCGATTAGTCAAATATTATTTCTTCTTGATTGGCATTTATGAATGGTGTTTAAAGAATATCCTATACTTGCGAATGATAGTGCAAGTAGAAAATATCAAAACTAATCGGACGTCGAGATAAAAATTTTAATTGCAATCTTTAATTTGTTTTCATTTCAATTCGATTCGTTTATATCAAATTTGTATCGTGTATCAAAATAATCTACTGTTATCAAAAAATACTCAAATCGGTCAAAATAATCATTAAATTTTTAAATTATTGAAATAAAATTAGTAATAAAATGTTCTTTTAAATACACGATTAATCCCCATGATGATTTAAAGAATTAAGTAGATAATGCCGTTATGATCAGACCTCGACTGTTCGTCTCCCAAGAAAGAGAATACTTAAAAGTTCTCATATTGCATACAATTTTATATCTACGATATATAACCACACATTTCATCATTTTCGAGGTATCTCTTTTTTTCTTAACGATTATCAATTAAATTTTTCACAAAATCCTCTTTTCCCTCCTCCGTTTATTTTCAAACACAAAAAGATACACATACACATTAGAGATTCGCTTTTACTCCCGTACCTCGAATCCTCATTTTAAATTCTACTCCATCCTATCCTCTCTGTCCTCGACACGTTCGTTACGAATACAACAACCACGAAGAGAGAAAAGGAAAAAGAGAAGAGATGGTTTCGTACTTTCTTGTAATTCCCTGGTCGATCGTGAATGAGACTCGGTGCGAGAATCGAGCGTGAAACCATGTGACGAGAAGTGTGTGCAACGCGTCGAGTGCCAATGTGTTTTCCCAGTTGGGTCAAACACCCTGAGCTCTTAGATAAGGTTCCCAACCTTGGCACGGCCAAGCCGGCTAACCACGTTACGTATGTAGGTGCACCCGCGATAGAGAAGGCGCGTGTACGCACGCACGATGCACACGGTGCGTGCGATCGCGGTGCGTAGTCGGCGCACGCGCCGCTATCAGGAACGAAAGAATCGCGAGAATGCGAAAGAAAATAGCATTACTGGCCTGCTGATATATAATTGTTATTAATAGTGGTGGTGTGTTGTTTCAAGCGATAACGCGTATCGTAAATACACGAGAGGCATCTCTTTCCGCTCGAAATTCTCTCTTGAAGTTGAGCGCTTGAGGTTAGGATTTTAAGTTTCCTCGGTCTGTTTCTTTTTTTCCTCAAGGTAATTCATAAGCGAGGTGGATCGAGATTCGTGATTGGAGGAAATTAAGAAAGTTGTTCTCCATTATGATAATCGTAGAAATGGTGTTTTTAATATTCCTAGAAAATCCCTAGTACGTATCTCTAGTACGAGATCTTAAAGGCGGTAAATTTGAAACGATTATTTTACAGTAGCTGATTATCTATATTGGCAAGAGAAATTTTAGTTTCAAAAGATAACGAGAATTTAAAATAAAGCGCGAATCACACAATTCGAAATATCAAATAAGAAGTAATAAACATTTTCAAACGTCTGTCCAAATTCGAAACTTTTTCGAAACTTTAGTCATTGTGCAAATACTTATCAAACTGCAAAAAAATGTAACTCTCACCTCGGTTTAAACTTGCAAGAAAAATAATTCTCCTCTCAAACGAGCCGATCGTTAAATTCCAATTATCAAGAGTAAAACTTTCTTTCTTTCCTTTTTTATCTTTAATATCCGTGAAAAGATCTCGCAGGGCCGTTCCAGCGTGACGTATGGCAGTGCAGCTGGAACAAGAGTGCGGCGGAAGGCAGAAAGGCGCATGCACATGTGGTCGGTCGCGTGGTAGTAAAGGTAAAGCAGTAAAGGCAGTGGCCGTGTCGCCTATATATGTATATCGGCGTCAGACATGACCCTTGTCCTTCAAACGGCCTTTCTACGACCGTGCGCCTCGGTGTAGGTATACCATACGTGTCGCATACCTAACGACACGCGTAGCGCACGAGAAAGCCGGCCACCGACGGTAAACTTCTGATTGTTTGCCTTTCGATCTACGTGCCTGTTTGCCGGCTCTGCGCTTCTATACAGGCTGTATCAAAAACTGTGGAGATATTCCGTCTTCTATTATCGCCAACTTTTCATCAATATTGGGAACCAGAGTTTTTCCTCAAGATTTTCTTTTTTTCTCAATTTAAATCAAATACGATAAGATGTCGTTGGAAGTTGGACACTATTCGGTGTATCTTTTTTGTTTAAATTTTAGTTGAAATTCAGATTCGTTTACTGTAAACTTGACGCGATAACATGGCGTCCAGAGTTGAGCTTTTTGATATATTATCGTGAAAAATTCGTGGAACTTGGAATTCTATCGCTCGTGACTCGATATGATAAAATGAGTTTCTTGATTTAATATTGTACGATTCGAGTGATAGTCGAGATTTTTTTTTATTTTGAATTCGATGAGATGTCAAGTTTTGAAAATATTTAATATATATGGATACTAATATTAATTTTTAGAAATAATTCTTCGATTCACATCCCATATATTACAATTTTTTGTATTTTTATAGATACAAACGAATATTTAACATATAACAATTTCAATCTGAAAGAGATTAAAAAGTAAATCCATAATAAACATCGCAGATTAGAAGATAAATCGCAATAAATCTCGGAAATTTGAAACGATCGTTTTCAAAAAAACTAACGTGTAATTTTAATCTCGATATTCAAAAGACTGAAAGGAATAAAGATGAAGAAAAAAAAAAAGTTCAAACATCTACCAATCATACGCAACCGTATTCATAACAATTTGAAAACGTAAGTAAAACACGCAGTAAACTTCTCGCTCTTACGAAAGAGGTCAGTTTCTTCGGACACACGATATTACCAGGAAAATCAGTCGGTCACCTTGCAAGGAGAATTTCTTCCGTGTGTACGAGCACGTTACGCGTATATGGTGCACGTGTGGGTGCATTTAATTGAACAGCCGAGGCGAGACCGAGCGATAGGAACCACGTCGAGAGAGGGTTTTAGAGCCAACCGGTGTTTACCCGCGATAACAGCCGATGTACACGCGGCCAGTGGCGCCTATGTTGCAGCCAGTGACGAATCAAGCCGGGGCACACTGCCATGCAACACCATTCTCGGTTTGTTTGGCCCGCGCCTTTCTAAAATTAACCGTCGCCTAAGTGTAATTAAGACCAGTTCTTGTTAATCCCTTTTTCGAGATCTTGTCTTTCTTTCATTGCCGACCACGGAACGACGGAGGCTGGAAAGTGGAAACATTCGACGATGTTCTACTTCAATGAGATTTCGAGAAATTCAATAAATGAGAGTTTACTTGAGAAGACTTAAGTTGGAAATAAAATTGTTTTATATCAATAATAATATGTAAAGACGTAATTGGATGAAGTGAAATTTTTAGATATAATTTTTATCCTTTTTTTTTTTTTTTAGGTTAGGTTAAAATGCAACGATCAAGAATAAATAGAGTAATTGTAAGAGATGATTATGCGAAGAAAAATCTATTGTGCGATGAATTAAATATTAGAAATTGAAATATTAGACTGGTATTAAAGGTAAAAATAAATTTACTATTATGCCAAGTACTCTGATGTTCATCCTCCAAAATTATCTAGAAACGTGACATATTAATTGTTCTGAGCGGTATATTTTAAAATAGTCTCTTAGGTAACAGTTTTATTTAATTGAAATATCACAGGACGAATTCGCAGAAATTGCAACAATTCATCTATTTATACAATCTCCTAATAATAATTAAATATATACAATAATTAAAGTTTATTCGAAATTTAATGCGCTCGCAGAATTTGAAAGAAAAAAATTTGTAAAAACATTAAAGATCAATTACTCGATAGAAATTGAAATATGTACAATGTATTAAACTACATTTAATTTTAATTGAGACATAGATTAGAATTAAGAAATAATATGTAGGTTAATATCGTAATTGAGATTCCTGTGTAGAAATGATTCATAACTGGTGGAATGATACGATCGAATTGCACTATAACATATAGATATAAGATAGTTGCTAGCCATAGTTTCTGGCTTGAATTGATATTACGAGTGAACGAGTAGAAGTCGTTAAACATTCATTTAATTAGAATTGTAGTAACCATTCTACGCTATTAATTTGCAATTATTTATTATTCTCGCGATAAAAGCACGATAAAAGTATTTAGTTAATTAACGTACGAGTTTTTAACTTGAATTTTCGATTATAACAATATCAAATTCTACGATATAAAAATTTTAGAAAATTTTTTATACGCAAACATTATCAATAACCAATACTTTTCTTGATATACTTTATTTTATTTTTCTCTTTTTTCCTATAAAAATAATTTCTAAGAAAAGTAACGCTGAAAAACAAATTGATCTTGGTTTAATTTAAAAACATTTCTAAAGAATCGAGAAAAAAAAGTAAATGAACATATTGTTAACGACCGATGTATCACCAAGAATAGACAGGAAATAATAATAATAAAAAGAAAAGATTCTTAACTAGCTGTTGCAAAGTCTTGATGTATAATTGTATAATATAGTTAATAAAATTGCGTTCTTATTTCCAATTCATTCGTAAATCGATCAATCTCTGCCAGTCGTGTTAACAGGTAAACCAAGAATCGTTTTCATAGTGATCATACGTAATCGGAAACTAGGAGAAACTAGATGACAACGGAGTAAGATATGAAACTAGCCTGGATAGCCTTGAGGCGAGTCCTCAAGGGACCAAGACCTCCGACCATGGAACGTTTTTAATTTGCATAAACGTTATTTTCCAGGACACGCGGCATTCCTGAGACTCTATCGTCCGTAATCGTGATTACTAAAGGCATTTATTAATATCAGCATTTATTAGACCGAATGCCATTCGAATTAATTCCATTTATACAGAATTATTTAAGAATTCTTAATGGTATTAAGGATTTTTAATTATTAAATATCATATGATATTTTACGTAGTATTATCTAAATACGCGTGACTGATTTTTATATAACTCGTTATTCTTTTACTCATTAGTCTTTATTTATAACAGAATTTTAACGATCATCTGATAGCTTAAAAAAATTAAAATTACTTTCAATTATATATGATTGGATTTATGATACTTTATTATTATTGGAAATTTTTTACTTTATTAAATAAAGATAAATACTTGCCTTTAATAAGCAATGATATTCGTATATTTTGTATATAATATTTATGGAACGTATATTGAATAGTTATTTTCCATTTGTATGCGATCGTTAAAGTATGATAAATATGAGAAACACGAGTAGCTCTGGTAATGCAGCTAACACGTATATCTCAACGTAATACAATACTAAAATATTCTGCTAAACTCCGATTATTTGTACGTATTTCATCGTTCTTGCACGAGTACAAGAATTATTAAGTGGATAATTTCGCAATAGTCAGACACCGGCGAAAAATTTTCTAAAATAAGTTCGATTAAAAATTGTAGCAAAGTAAAGAAATATCGATTCGCTTCATGGATCCACACAAAATTCAAAGTATCGATATATCACACAATGGGGATGGCATGCTGGTTAAAGGGTTAAGATATTCGTCCTCGAACTGGCGACTCGTTGACGAGGTCACCTGTCGGTCGACCACTTGTGTGACCACGCGATCATCCCGCGATCGACACAAACGTTTTTCGCCTTCGCAGCTGTTTCTATCGATCCTAACGGCGGCGAAACATTAAACTAGAATACGGTATATACAATGCACGCTTCCTGGGTGGGAAACGCGTTTTCACGCGACGCTTTTAGCTTTTCCATTTCGTGACGGTGGTGGCCCGGATCGTTGGAGCTCGCGCTCGTTTCACGCTTCGAGCTCGATGTGCTTTTTGTCGCGTGATGTTCGGATCGAATTGGATGTGAGGTGGAAATTTTGCCACGGTCACTTTGTTACGACTGCCAATTTGGTAAAATTGATAGCTGCGTTTATTGACGCGAATCCGTTCATTGAAGATTTGTATAAAAAAAAAAAAAAGTTGATTTACGACGTGTACAGAAGAGAGATGAAGAAAGAAACGACAGTGGAAATTAATTAGGAAGATTGTACACGAAATGAGAATTATAATTGGGGAACAGACGCCGTTATTTTTCCAACAATTCAACCGATTATCTTAAATAATCATTTCTTGCGCTAATTTTAAATGAAAATCTAGGACAAATCTGTTGCACTTAGGTCCGTGTATCGGTGAACATTATTGTACTTATTTATGGCTGCTAAAAATAGAAGTCATGCAAGGGACTTGATTCGCAGCACTGATTCGGATACTAATTGGTTCTCGATGATTCATGAACGTTTATTACAACTACAAAGGCTTCTTTCACATGGGCTACCATTAAACTCTCGATTCTAGTATCACGAGCTAAGATAATGGTCGTCATTACCTTCTATGTTGATCCTGTACATGGTACCAGCGAGAGAAACGCTTCGTACGATTAATATTGAAATAGACGCGGAAGAGGAAACGGTTTTTGCGTAGGTGTTACGTAACATGGGTCATTTTCATGAAATACACGATATAGCCCTATGAAGTTTGTGTCACCGTTTTTTTATTTTGTCCAACATTATAAAATTAGGTTTATTATAAAATCTAAAGTAAAATTATATTTATGGAAGAATTATGATACTTTTGAAGATTTGAAAAAATTGCTACGAAAAATTTAATATATATATACATATGTTATTATATATTTTTTTTTCCAAGTCATTTTTTGGTCGAGAGAAATTTTGATGTTACATAAAAGCGTTACATCGGATGAAAGAGAAAAGCAAGAGGATTTCCATGAAGAACTGTGTATGCAATGCACCTATACAAAGATAATGAAACGTACACGATGTATAAAATTTAATCTTGGATGAGAGAAATGGCTTCGAGACGTTGCCAGAACATAATTTGTAACAGTACGTCATACGTAGTTCCATGAACAGAGGGTTGGGATAAATTTAATTTGCGCTAGATTTTAAAAAAAGCTATATACCTCTTACGTATAGTTAAATCGAAATGAATAAAATTTTGTATGCATATTTGAATAAATAAAATTATAATTAAAATTCATCACCATAAGATTTAATAAATAAATTTTAGATATTTAGGAATTTGTCGAAAGTTATTCGAGTGTTAAATTCAAAGAAGTCGAGATTGACGTAGAAAATCGACTTATAACGTTCATTCACAGAACTACAAAATTGAGAGTGAAGTAACGGATGTATGATCCAAAATCAAATTAAACGTGTTATATGTTATTGCGAAGATTGATTCAAGATAAATTCAGGAACAGATGTGAGAATAAATTACATTCCAAATGAGATAAATAATTTTAGTTTGAATAAGATAAAAAAGCAAATATATAAAAATTAAAATAAGCTTAAAGAAATTCTCTGAAAGCACAAAATATGTATAAGAAGCTATTAAAATCGATGATCATTTTATATGCAATTTTGAAGAAGAAGAGATAAATGAAACTAATACGATAAAATTTGGACAAGATTCGAAGAAATATGATAAAATGTAAAAGCGAAATAATGTTAAATCTACCAAAGCTAAAGCAAAAAAAAAAAAAACAAATCAAGACATTGATATCCGTATCGTAAAATTATAGGAACGATACAAAGATCTCCTCAAGAAAAACCGACTATCCGAAGAAGCGTTTACGACGAAACAAATAACTTAAAACGATCCGAAACCCGGTAATCTCGAAGCTAAGACGGCGCAACAAAAGAACGAAGACTCACAAGAAAAATGCATCCGCGGCAGCGAGATAAGGAGTCACGAGTAGGAGGTGCAACGAAACGAACGCAAATCACTGAACGCAAGAAAAAGAAACGGTCGGATTGAAAGAGAGGGAAAGAGAAAAAAAAAATCAAACGCGGTCCGATAACACGGATAGCCACGGTATAAAACCGGTCGAATTTATCGAGAAAAAAAATGGAGTCTAAACGAGTGAAACACACCGAAGAAGCGTTTAGTAGCTGTTGCCATCAGCATCTTCCGGAAACCTCTCACTGGTCAAGAGTCTCAGCGCTCGTGCGTACACACTGGAACGACGACAATGCGCGTGTGCAGTTTATTGTCTGTATCGCGTGAGACACATGCTCGAGTAAGAAAGACAGAGAGATAAAGTGTTACGCGGAGGCGTGTGTAAAGCACACGCACATACACGACATTAGAGAAACGTTTCTGAAGCTCTCCAACCATGTCTTGCCTATATAAGATACGTGTTGACGCTTTGTAATGGCAGAATAAAAGATGGCCCGACGCCAGTGAAGGCGCCACATACCAGGCGCCGCCTAACCTCTCGTTTCTATCTATCCCTCTTATGCTCCAACACTCACCGTATCGCTATCTTTCTCGTTTCTATACCATGCTAGCTGCACTTCTATATGTTTTCCTCTTTCTCTTTCACATCTTCTATCCTTTTTTTTCTCTTACATTGTATCTCTTCCATTCTACTCCATCGTATCGGCCGTTCTCTCTATCTCTACTTTTCTTTTACTTTCATGCACGATCTTTCTTTGTTGTTCTTTGGTCCCTTACGAGTACTCGATCGCTCCTTTGAAAAGCTACCTTTCTTCTCCTTTCTTCGTTTGCTTTGCTTCGTGCTCTACCTCTACGTCCTTCTACGACCTCCCGCGTGTATATAACATACCTACTCGCCGTTGTTCAATTCCTTTGCGAACCCTATGCAAACACACGGCATCCACGCATGCGTTGCGCCTATCGAAAGTCCTATGATTGCGTTACTTGTTTCCCCGTTTAGTGGGGAGGAGTTAGCTTGTCTCGCATGGAGATTCTTCTGGGGCGTTGGTTGTTACGTTGTCTGGAATTTTGATGATCGGGTATGCATGGCGAACAACGGGGAGGTCTTGAAACAGGAATTTTTTTTTGTGTATAGCCATGGATTACTAATACATGCAATATTAATTATATATTAGTTAGCTCTATATCACTGATTATATACATTACGTATACATGATATATTAGTTAATTACATATTAACGAGCTATAAATATTTATAAGATGCAATACTACAAACTACGTTAAAGACAAATGAAAAAATTTTTAGAAATATAGATACATGAATATGTAACAAGTATGTATGTATGTATTGCAAGTCGGACATTAAATCAATTTTATTTTATCTATTTGTATCTCATTTTTGACTTAATATCGTAATTTATACAGATTAGGTCAAAATTATGGTTGCATAGAATATCATAGAAACAATTCATTATTTAAATGATATCGGAATAATAATCAGAATTATAAAATATATATTTATCCGTTTTACGAAGTAATAAAAATTTATATTAATATTCAATGTTTTAATTGATAAAAAAAAAAATAACTACCGAAACACTCGACAGAAATTTATTTACATTCGCGATATCGAACGAGTTAATTAATATCTTTTTATATTTTTTAATACATAGTCGTTACATATCGTTGAAAGAAAATGTTTTCGACACTGTCACGTTTTATCGCTTTGCAAATGAATTATGAGATATAAATCCCGCCCAACTTTTGCAACTTTGTAGAATGGTATTACATTGGACAACGTAACAAGTTTGTTCACGAGCAAGGTGGATTTTACGGTACCGAAACGGACTACAAATTTATTAGAAATGGAATGTTAACCCATAACGATATCCGATTTTTAAACGGAAAAAATGCGCTTGACTCGAATATTATCTCGATTTTTTAACCCGAACTAATTTATAACGAAAGTTAATTAATTTTACCATACGATAGGATATTTATCTGAATTTAATAAATATAAAAAAACAACTGCTAAACTTTTCTTCGCCAATAATAAAATGGCTCGAATATAACGATCTACTTTGTTTCTACAACTACAAAAACTATGTGTAGTATTTTTATTGAGACAGATTGAGGCTGCACGCGAGCATAGTAAGGTAGAATCAATTGCACTTGACTTATCTTAAACCTAGATACGTTTTTCCTACCATCAACGAAACAAGAAATTTAATTCATCAACAATTGTGCCACATATCCAGAATTTGACGTCATCCTGCACTTGTCAAAGCAAAAACTGCAATCGAGACATTAATATGTTATATTAAATTGTTATACTCGAGCACGTTTTTCGATAAATCTTTCGACAATTACAACTTTATTAAAAATTAGGAGATCTGGATTATCTCAACGTCGCATAAAATTCATAATTAAAACGAGAATATAGATAAATTCCTAAATGAAGATTTATCTAGGGATCCCTAGATATATGAGTACAAAACTAAACTCGACCACTTTTCCACCGAACCGTTCGTTTATCCTAACGTTTATACGCATCAACCTAATAAATTCTCGTGACATCTCTATCAAAGATTTCACAATGCGCTCATCCACCTTAAATAAAACCCGAGAAGACCGAGATACATCGAGAAGATCATTTTTAGGGGCATTGTTCGACGAGGATCATAAAATCCACTTAAAGAACTGGTCAAGTCAAAGATCGTTCATACATTCTAGTTCATTGGTCGCGGTCTACGCGGTGAATAGCAGCTTTCAAAACAAACCTATCGATCCTCGGGTTCCGCGACAGTGTCATTGCACCTTTGGAATTCCTGCGAACGACCTTCATATTTTTTCCTTTTCCCTCCCTTTTTCGCGTGTATTCGCGTGCGACACGCGTATCATGCGGTATATATGCTCTTTATGCAGACGTTATGAACGTGCATCGCGCACGACAGGAATGCTTGTCTATTTTCAGTCAAGCTATGCGAAAAGAAGAATCGTATCACGACGACGAGAATTTTCCTTTCTGTTCATTCTCTCTTCAATTGTGCGAATGGTGAATCTGAAATTCAAATTTAAATAATGTTCGTAAATTTGCTTTTCACCCCGTATTAAAAATATTATCATAAAATACCACTTGGATAAATGGTCATTTCACTTTCGTAAGAATAAAGATGCAAAGAAACTTTTTATATAACTCGAAAAAATTCCAATTTGGAACATTAAAGGAATGCTTGGAGGAATTCTTTTCGTCAAGGATCCCTCTCTTTGTCCCGATTCGAACGTTCCAGACATAAACACCGTAAGTTTGCCACTTTAAAACGGTACCAAAATCCAAGAATCGCGAATGTTTATAAGAACGCGAACCACACGTTCTCCTGAAGCCAGGAATTCCGTATGACCACGTTGGCGGACACGTGTGCCCGATTATTGCCGGTGAAACGAATACGCGAAGCGCCACGAGAAACGTTGCAGAAGCTTCTTGTAAGCAATATGAAACGATCCGTGCAACGCATAATGGATATTTAACTCCCCCCTCTTTATAATAAAATTAAAAGAACGAACGATTCACGTTCTGTATTTCGATCAGAGAGAGAAGAATAATCTTCATCTCTTACTCTCCATCGAAGAGAATTTTACGAATGAACTTTCTCCTCGATTTTCGATTCCCGCGAAGAATACGTGGAAACGTTCCATATATTCCAATATACTCGTTTCACTTCACTAAAATCGTGATTTTTTTCTTCTTATATATAATTGTTGCTAGTAAATAAGCGGTATGATAAACGGATCTTTATTGCCTTAGATACGATAATAGTGATTACGAAGAAATTAGTTTACGACCTTTCATAATTCTTCCGGCATTACGTACTGAATGTTGATTATTGCGGCGAAACGATCCGAGCAGAACGCTACTTTAAGCGGATTAATAAGCGATATGCATCTATCTTGGTCCGGGCGTATAATAAAATAATAAAAATCCGTAGGTTATTATAAGAAGCGAGAATAATAGATCGAGATAGTAATCGATGGCATAAATTCACTCGAGTACTACCGTTCGAGTTACTTTTATTCCTTATTATCATCGTATCACGTATACTATCGTTATATATATACCGTCCATGTCGGGGAGCGGCTGTCCTTATCGTTGCAATTAATGCATCGCACAGTTTCATTCTCTTTTTTCGGATCGAGAGGAATAATTAAGAAGGACACACCGATGATGAGACTTATGAACGAGGGGAAAGGGGGAAAAATAAATCGTAATTAATTATCTTGATACGTTCAATGCTTTCTTGAATTCGTTTGGAAATTTCATTTCGAAAAATCCTTCCCTTTTGAAAAATAACAATACATAGAAATGTTCTAGATGATGGTGAAAATAAGGTCGAAAAATTGTTGAACAAGTTTTATCCAAAGATCAATTACGACATACTAGATGTTAAATAGAGTGAAGAAAATAATGTTTCGATAAGATATATTGAATAGCAAACAAGACTGAAATTCTTCGAGCGACGTTTTATTCCCCGTATAGTTAATAATCATCGTGAAATAAACAGAAATATGCAAGATGGAAACCGATTGTCGCGATTTTTCCTTAATTATTTTAAACATCTTGGCAATAGGTACGGAAAAAGGACGGAATCTCCGGCTAAAAAGTTGACTTTTTTGTTGCTCATCGTACCATATCAGATGCCGTACGAATGAAAAAAAGAAAAAAAGGGGAGAGGGGGGATTCTTCAGCAACGTTTCCTGCGAAGAAACTTTCCTGAATAATTCAAATCCAACTGCTCATGTTCATTGCAAAATATTAAGTATCCGTACCAATCAAACACATCTACATCTACCATCCTTCTTTCAACGAATTTCGTTTCTCAAATATCCTCCTTTCGAAATATCTCGAACGGCTCTTCCGTCGAAAGAAAAAAGAGAGAGAGAGAGAAAAAAAGAAGAAAAAAGTTACAAATTCACTTCTTACTTTTTCCTCCTTTTCTCTCCAAGGATCATGAAATCTGAAGGAAAATTTTTCCACTATCTAGCATCCAATATCGACACATTCTTTTCGCGAAAAACTTGGAGCATTCGCCACAATTAGCACGCATAAGCGGTACGAGGCTGTTGTCACGCGTGCGCGAATTTAATTCCCAAGTTTTTTTTACCTAAGTCCTCTATCTACTCGCATCACCCCACCAACTACACGATTGTTTTACAGTCTCTCCCACTTGTTCTCCCTATCTCTCCGCGCGCTTCTACCCGACCTGAACGTAAAAGCGATACGCGATGTCTGCCTACCAGAGTCCAAATACGGGTCCCTCCCACACGATCCTCATCGCGGAAGCGCGCGATTCTTCAAATCCGAACGATGGGCGATTCTTCTTCTTTGTATTTTAATAATTTTTTAAAAATAAATTAAACGATTTAAATCATCGGATCGATCAAGATTGGAAAAAATTAAATATGAACTTTCGTTATACGATTAATGATAATGATTATGATAAAAAGAGAGAGAAAAGGATCGAATTTGAATTGCTAAAATTGTAATTTACACCGAGCCGGCCAAATTATACGAAAACGCCGATATGTTTTATCATCGTCGGTTATCTGCCGCCAGAAGAGGGACGTGCAATCGGCTAAAGGATAAAAAGGCTTCTGAAAGGCGGAGGATGCGTTTGTGTGAGCACCGGCTATCTTATTATTGCACGCACGAAATGGCTTTCAGACACCGTGAGAGGAACACATGGTCGAGAGAGAGAGAGGATCCTGGGAGATATCTGACCGAGGACAGCAAGGAAACTCAATCGCCACCACGAGATTAACGAAAGAAGTTCTTTTTTGTCTCCATCTCTCTCTCTCTCTCTCTTCCTCGCCATTCATAAGAGCGAACCTTTTTTACACGCATTACATCGATGCAATTTAACGCAAAAAGGAAAAAAGGAAAAGAAAATTGAAACATTGTCAGAGTCGATATATTTTTTAAAATAATGATATTCAGGTGTAATGAATAATTAAACTTGTTCGAAAGCATGAAAAATGTACACTTCTCTTCAATTTATGGATTTAATAAAAAAAATAATACTCAACATCGTCAAATCTATTACGTGATAATAATCATTGACTTGTTTATGGAAAGAAGACAATCCTATTGTATACAATTTCGTTCTTATCGTTAATTTTACATTAATCGATTAGATTATCTACGCGTGATTACATCAACGATACAAACAGTCGCCTATCGTCTGTAAAATATCGAGTAGCGGTATTTTTATTCCCGGTCAATCAACCGGTATTTATAGTATTGGTATTATTCCTTTCATTAGTTTTGAGGTGAATTGACGGATTTATCGAGTTAATTAATTATCAGGCACGATTGCGAGCGTAAACAGCTCTAGGAAATTCGATTACACGCGTTTCCGGGGGGAGGAGGGGGAAGGGGAGAAGAGAGAGGGAGGAACGGAGAGGAAGAGCGAAATACCAGTTACCGGGAAAAAAAATATTCAATTCAAATGAGCTTCCTGCGCGATACGAGAGACGAAATTTCTCATTCTTTCTCGTTCCACTTGTTTCACGTTTCACGCTTTTAAATTTGATCGATCGATTATAGACTATTTTATCCCCGTGATTTGTTTAATCTTAATGACGAGTTAGAGTCAATTAGTTTATTGGATTGAAAATCTCACATTATAAAGGTTTACATAATTTCGAGAAGGAGTGGAAACTTTTTAAACTTGCTCGACAACGTGTAATAAAACGTGTTGCTTTCCGTTTTACAAAATAATCTAATCGCGTAATATTCACTAACACGAATATCAATCTAAATTAAAACACCATTTGTCACCACTTGATTCGAATTAATCAAACGAATTGCTCGAAGTGTCGTTTTATGTTTCCCTCGTTATCACGATTTTTACAAAATTGATCAATTGTAAAAATTAAATCGAATTTGACAAATGATGAAAGGTATTGTTATTTAATAAAAAGAATCTTATAAAAATAAAATGTAAAATTTAAAAAACGATACAATAGTACAGATAACACCGATAAATAATAATGTAAGGAAGAAGAAAAAAAAATCGTAAACAACCATTTCTATATGCACATATTTATCTGCTTATTTTCATTTCGACGGTATAACATACAATGAACAAATAAAGAACAATATCATAAACAATACTGTTACAAGATAACAGCACAGACAACATCCCATTCGATATTCTCATCATCTTCCTCATATATATATATATATATTTATTTTCATCATATCCCTTCGCCTCTAATCATCCATTTATAACGTATTACTTAATGACACGTTACAGGTCGATAGTTTCATTGGTTTGTGGATCGTAGAACCACACCCTTTCACATCCCTCCCCAACACAAACATCGTTCTCAATACCTGAAATCTCGTTAATATCGTTATATCGGGGAAGAATCGATCGCGTGCCGCCGCGATTAAAAAATTTCCCGCGATAAGGATCTTTCTGCCCTTCCTATAACTCTCTCGTAACGCTTCCGCTTTGTCCACATCGGCGGATACATCCAAGTGGAACGGGAGAACGGTCAGGTTTTACGGTCAGGTTTATGCACCACCCGATTGGCGCCAACCGTTTCTATCGACGCCGATTGAAACACTCGAGAGGCCTGGGAGGAACGAGGAGAAGTGATGCGGATGAATCGTGAGAGCGAATTTCTTGGAAGGGTTTGCGAACTTTGACAGATGGCCTCGTATTAACTCTCTTATTCCGTTACTTTGTGATTAATTTCGTAATTCTTCCTTCTTTCGTTCTTTCTCCTTACTCGTTGGATAATTGTTTACGGATATTAAGAATATTCGAGCAAACTTTTAACAGTGTTAAAATAAAATTAAAATTATCTTAATATTAGAGAAGAAGATAATAACTTCTTTTGAGAAATTCCTAACAGAAAAATATATACTTTAATGATAGATATAATAACTTGGTAAAAATAATCAATTTCACAGAACTATTCTTGGCATCCGAAAGTTAAAATCTGTGCAATCTTGAATTCGATGAATATAAAAAAAAAAGAGAAAGAGAAAGAAACCGATTCCAACTTTCTCCTTCCAAAGAGGAACTTTCCTCCAATATATTTCATAGCGGCAACGCGTATCTCTCGCGCGGAACCGGATAAATCCGTCAAAGATCGATGCAACTTGCATATCCTATAATCCAACGCACTGCCGTAAATCAGGTCTTTTTTTTTAACGCGGTCCAATCCCGTTCAAATCGAAGGTGGAAACTCGCCAGTTTACGTGGAACAAGTGATCGAAATTATTTTCGGTCTCGATCCCCCGTGGATCGCTTGGAATTCATTCGTATAGCTGAAACGCGCGGGGGATCGGTTTAAACACGAATTTATGAAAGTGAACGTATGTTGCATTCCACCCGGCCAAAGGAACGCCTCTCGCGCTCTGTCTGAAATAATAACTGGTGGCCGTCCGTGTGTGCAACGTTTGCGCGCGATAGATAGATGCGATTCGTTTCTGAGATCTTCAATAGTCGCTTTCATAATATCCGTCGTCCAAGATCGCGTCGAGCGAGTCGAGGAGACCTGAGGGAATTCCAGCTCGGATGATCTGAATAAACGATTGTTGATCCGAGTAGGCGAGTGAATTTTTATACGACCAAGAGTTTTTTAAATCGTCGAGGGAGTATGAAAGAAAATTGCACGATTGTCAAAAAAAGAAAGGTAATTAATTATTATATATACGTGTAATAAAAATTCCATGATTCTTTCTTTTTACACTTTGTGTCGAAGGTGAACATGGATAATGAAATTATAAATACGAAGCGAAAGTGGAGTAAATAGAAAATTTCTTTTTGAGTTTTCTTTTTTTTTTAATAAAAATGCCCTCTTGATTATTGGCTAAAAAGGTCGAAGTACGTTTGACGAGTGAGTGCACGGGAAGAAAAACGAGTTCCAGAACGATGGTTCTGGAGACGGTTGTCGCGATCGGGAACGCGCGATACCGCCTCTATTTTTTCGCGTTTGTCCGAACACGGTGGAGCCGCGTACCGATGTCGTGGCGATATACAGTTGACGAAGAGCACTTCTGGATCTATTTTCGCCCGATCGAAAGATTCAGGCCGTCGACCCAAACGGATCTCTCGAGCGAGGAGCGGCGGAGAGGCGAGAAAGAGAGAAAGAGAGAGAGAGAGAGAGATGGCACACGGCGAGTGGACGCGAGTCGAAGCGAGAGGGAAGAACAGAGCGGAGCGAGAGAGATTCGGAGAACGGAGGCAGAAGAGGCTAGAGAGAATCTCGAAAGATGTTTCAAGTCGAAAGAAAAAACGGAACGGATTAATAATAACGTTATCGACGACGTTCAATTAAATGGATGGATTATATGTAGAGATGTCTCTTTAGGATATGCTTGAATAAACTTGAAAATGGTTAATGAACAAAATTGCGTATTTAAATATAGGAAAAAGATTGTAACGTGCAATCTAAGTATATTTTTTTAAAATATTAAATTGGCAAAGAAGAGAGTTGTTTATTTCCTTGTTTATCTCGTTTCAAGAAAAATTCACTTATACCTTTATTCACTTTTCCACCGTACTTTTTATGGAACAGTAAAATATACTGTTGAGATTGCAGGAAAATAACAATATCAATTTCGAGGAAAATTTTTAATCAAACACACGTGACACGTGTACGAGCAAAAGTAAATAATATTCTACTTGAATCTTCGTTTCGATTATACTTTTTTCACGATATCTATCGTCATTGTTTTATAGAAGTATCTGATAACCAATTAAATTAAAACTTTCAACTTGTGCATCAGTTTCAAGTATATGTTTTAAAATAAATGTAATTCCATCTTAGAGAGAAAACTTAACTTAAATTCGTTTCGAATCCAACGTTATAACTTCTCTCTTTTTGTTTGATCAGACGAATAAACATATATTACAAAAAAATATATTACAAATACTAAATACACCAAGCGAATTTCTCTGACGTGGAAAAAAGACAGGAATCGATCATTTTAACCAGTGAAAATTGTCTTTTGACCAAAAACCAGATAAGCGAATCAATTTTTTCCCCTTCTTTTAACGATTCGCACGAAAGTTTCGAACGAGAAGAGAGATGCATTAAGAGACCAACACATTGAAACACTGCTTAGTCAAAAGAGCAAAGAGTACAACAATCTCCTCGACGAGTAATAATAATAATAATAATAATAATAATAATAGGAAAAAGAAGGAAAAAAAAAGAAATACGAATCACTGTCGTCCAATCACAGTGTGTAAAAGCATGCAAATGACGAGGACGTCGTCATCGACGCGAACGGCGACGAGCAATCAATCCCTCATTTTATTAAGAGGTTTATTCGCGCCGCGATTTCATTCCATCTGAAGTGGGCTGATCCAATTCGATTTCATGGCGCCCCCTCTTTTGCATACAACCGTAACACGCTTCCATTGACGGATGCCGCGTGCAAGGACCCCGAGGATCGTCTGCGTTTCCCTCCTATAAGAGATAACGATCTCTTTCCCTCCTCCGCTCTCCTGATCCTTCGTGAACGAATCAAAATGCGTCGGAAAGAAACACCTTTTCAATTTTCGACGCGTCAAGTTTATTATTAGCGATCGAAAGTTATCGTTATCCTACTCTAATTAATTGATTAATTAATTTTATTTGCGGGATCGTGGTTAATAAAACGACGAACATAAAAATATTTAAGGTTTTTAATAAGTGGTCCAATGGCGGAGAGGAGAATGTGCGCAGGATATGGAAACGTAAAATTGAAATTAAAATTACAATCGCAAGCAAGAGGCGATAATTTTGCGAGAGGTGAGAGTACATCAACCTCATCTTGGAGAACTTAATCACACGGGGTGGTTCTTCGCACGCCGCGGCGTTAATTTCCACTGTACTGCGAGTGAGGCGGCCGCAAGAAATCCTGGCGGAGGAATTAAAAGGCGTAGACGTAGGAAAGCTTAATTTCCTGATAACAGATCGGAGGAGCTATCCACGATGACTTGGAGCCGTGAAGTTAAGTTCCACTCGCTTCCATGGCGAGGCCGCTTTTAACCGTATCTCGAATTATCATCAGCCGTCATATATCAGTAACTCGATAATAACCTTTTTTTCCTTTTCTTTTTCTTTTTTTTTAATCGTGAAAGAGCTTTCTCTCGTTCTCTCATTTTCATTTTACGAAATAGGGGAGAAGGGGGAGGGAGAAAGAAGAGAATAGAACAAAGAGAGAAAGAAAAAAGCCATCCTCGACTCTTTTGCGTGTAATTCTTTATAATTCTTTCTTTCGTGCATCGATTAACGATAAACAAATGTTTTTTTTTTATCTAATGAAAAGATATCGATAAGAATACGATAAAAATATTTACACAAAAAATTGTTGAATAATTATAATGTTTCAAGTACAATGTTTTCCACGCGATTTATTCATTTTTCACTCTCATCGATTGATCGATGATATCGAAATTTGAATAATATAAAATACACGTTTCGCGTTCTATTGGTAGTTGAAACATATTGTGAAATGAGAATCAAAGAAAAAATTACTTTTTTGCAAATATTCCTATCCGTCGTGTTTTAAAACGTTATGCAATCTCTGTTAAATATTTATAATCCTTTTCAGAAAACTATTCATTCATTCGAAATTGATTTGCATTCCATTGACGTTAAAAAATAATTAATCAATTATCTTGAAAAAACAAAAAATTAATCTTTTCCATTTTGTTAACAATTTTATAAAATCGTATTCTTTAAATCTCCGTTTCATCCCAATTTCCTTTATCCACAGTACTCACAGTGAATCATATAAGCATGTACGTTTCCTTAAAAAAAAAAAAAGCCATTCGTCAAGGATCATAAATCTCCCAATACCAACTTGTAAAATGCAAATAAACAAAACCACCGGCAATTAACTCTAACGATCAAACCGCAACGGCGTATGTAACTTTGAACTTTTTACCTCTGCCTTTTTCCCCCTCGCAGTGCATCGTAACCTCGGCTACAATTCATTTTCTCCTTTACTTATTTTTTCTCTCTCTCTCTCTCTCTCCTTTATTTTTGTTTTTGTTTCCGTTTTCATCCATTTCTATTTTCTTCCAAACAAACAAGGGACCGATTGCATCGACGATATGCACAAAAGGGGACAAAATTTTCAACAAAGAGAAATCTCCGATTGGGGAACGAGACGAGGGCAAAAAAGACGAAAGAATTAGATGAGTCAGAATGATGAACGATGAAAATGATGGAGCTCGTGAAGGACTAATTGCTACGTTTTAACTTCCACTTGTTTTCATGTTTAACGATCTGTTAATTTTTCAGCTTATTATTCCCGTGTTCCACAATAAGCGAAGAAAATGCGTAAAATGGTACGATCGTCGTCGTTTTTATCTCGTAATTGGGGAAATTCTCCTTTTTTGCGCTATTCGTTCCGCGTTGTTCGTGCGATAATTTGTTTCAACAGGTGTGTTGCTGATACGTATACGTTGTATGTTCGATACCTTTCATCAATATAACATTTTTATTGTCTAAAAATAAAAAAAATATATATATTCTTTGTGTTTCTTCGTAGAATTTCTGGTGAATTGGAAAATAATTTACTTGATTGATTTTTCTCTTCTTGAGATTGATTTCTATTCTATCCGTTAGGAAAAGGAGAAAAAAAAATGAAAAAATATTTAATTTGACAGAAATTATTTTGATAAAGGAGAAAAAGAAGAAATTTTGTGATAAACAATCACGTTCTCGCGTACAAGATAAGTTTCTTACGTGGAAGAACATTTGTATTCGTTTATCCTTCTGTTCTGAAGAAGAACTCTCTCCCCTTTAAGGACTTCGATCCGAGTTCACCGCAGTGTCCTTGACCCTATGGCAAAGATATCCTACTGGGGGAGCATCGCAACGAAATCGAAATCAAGATCGAGACGGGAAGATAAATATCGAAGAAGGCTCTAAAAAGGAATTGTCTTCGCTTCGTCTCGTACGAGTCTATTAAAATTCTCTCAAAATTATCTGAAAATTTATATTTCTCAAGTTTTAATGAATACGAAAATTTAAAAATATTCTTATACCTATATGGATATTTTTTAAAATTACTCGAAAGCGTAATTCTAATTTTCATCGAAATTATTGAAATCGATCAACCATTTCGTGTAAATAATAATTTCATTCTCTTCTCAGCATCTTCATCATCGTCATCATATTTCATTAACCTGTTATTCCAATTAGAATAACTTTTCCCAACTGAATCGTTTCACTCGCCGACTGAATTAAAAAAACAACGATGGAAAACTAAAAAACTAAAAAACTCGAATACTCCGCGAAGCAAAACGTAAGCAAACTCGGGTAAAATAAAACAATCCTAAAAAAAAAAATGAGAGCGACGAGACAACGGAAAGATGCAAGACGGTTACGTATAGATAAAGGGGAGAGGAGGGGAGGGATGGCAAGGAGCGAAGAATGGAGAAAGAGAAGTCGTTCACCGGTCCGTTGAAAAAGAAGAAAAACGGGCTGCGGTGTCGGACGACAATCTCCCTTGGAGCGAAGATGAGGAGGGTTGTCCTAGATCGAGGGATCTCTGGCTGGTCGGAGAGAAGAGAGAAAACACGAGCAACCTGTTGCTGTACAATGCCCGGTTATCTGTCTCTATTCAGCGGTTTCAGGGTGCGCAACATGTTGGAAACCCCCATACTCTACACCGGATTACACTTTCGCGGAAATTCGTACGAAATATTATGCCGCAACTTGGATCAGATATCGCCGTACGAATTTATCACTCTGGCAAAAACGAGGGATTTCCATTACTCTCTCTCTCTTGCTCTCTTGCCCTTTCTTCTTCCGTGCATTACGCGCGGAGGCCGTTCGTTACACACGAGTTGGAATGAAACGATCTTGGCCACTGGCACAAGATTTTGTCGCGATTCGAAAATTCCTGGTGGGTAAACAGGGTTGTAAATATGCCTAATTGGCACGTGAGATGTTGCGCTCCTTTCGGGAACAATCATGCGAGAACTTTGTGCCTCGCTGAACGATTTACGTCCGATCGAGATGGAAATTGTCTGCGTTCCATGTTTTATTAACGAGTCGTCGATACTTTGTGCACAATTTATTGGAATTGGCTAGACATTGTTTCCGGTCTCTGGTTTCTGATTTATGACAGAGATTTACACTTGATTTAGGCAGAGCTTGATTGGTTAATAAATATTATGAATATGAAATATAGCAATATTTTAAAATAAGGCATTAAAATTGAAAGAAATGGAAATAGGATATTTCATGTCGCGTGTCTTTAACACCTCGCCTTATGATTCTTTTTCCTCGGGGCTTCGAAGGAAAAATAGTGTTAATCCACGATATGGGACCATCTCATAGCGTGTAGAGTTCAATTAATGATATTACACGCGAATTATTAATAATTAATATGACAAGAATCTATCCGTAAAAGTATATCTGTAATATTTTTATGCGTGTATTTGTAATAATCGCAATAAAAAAAAAGGAAAGAAATCTAAAATCCATCATTTTGACAGAGTTGGCAGTTCCAGTGTTAATAATAGTCGTAAGATACTAGCAACAGCTATCCTTTTACAAACGATCCAGCGTGTTTCCTTTAAATACGAAACCCGCCGATTATTTGAAATAGTCCACATAACAGAAAACATATTTTCAACCGGGAGCCTGAAAATATCTAACGAAAGGAACATATCCGACAGAGACGCGGGGCGTTCAAGAACATTCAATTCATATCCCACGATCCGGCGGGAAAATAAATGAAGCTATTTTCGTAGACACCGCACACGTTATTCGGGATCGCCAAAAGAGACGAGTACAACCGAGATTCTCGAACGTGATCGGCCTTTCGATCGGGTTTAATCAAGATTTCCAAGGTGATGTCGCCACCACGCGCGGAATTTCAAAGAATCCCACCTCTACGCGCAATTTTATCCCTCGAAATCCCCTCGAAACATCTATCCAATTCCAATCCAACCGTCGATCATCCAAATTGAATCCATATCTACCAATTTTCTTTCAAACTTCTCGTTCTATGATCCTTTCTAATATATCGCATTTGTAAATGAACGTTTCATCGAATTAATTAAATTGGCAAGAGTTGTATACTTTCTTCGACCGGAAGATTGTTATCCTCTTGTATCGATTCAAGGATCGAAATTCAAGAAATGTATTCTAATATCCATAGAAATGCTTAATCTAAATCGACAATCAATTTCACGAGTCCTCTTATTAAAATTCTCTTATCCCTCTTATTAAAAAAGTTTGAAACGAGTCATGTTTCTTCATCGATAAATTAAATAATCTATCGATTTTAAAAAAATAAACCTCATCTTAAAAAAATTCATCCATCATTTTCATAAAAACTACTCGACTATATCTAAATGAATCTAAATGAACACGAACGAACTTTGAAACAAAATTTTTCGATCGATTCACGAGTATAAATATATATATATATACACACATATATTTGGATCGAGACCGGAAGTCGCATTTTCCTCGTCGACATCGGACGATCTCTCGCCCAATGGAGTGCGGTGATGACGCGAACCAGCCATGAATCGACCGTTTCGCGATTCTCGGCTGGAGACGGCCACCACACGTTTCGATCGATCGTCGCCGGTCGACCGCGCGCCACCGAGCGCGACAGAGAGGCCTAGCGCCAAAATAAATCAATAAAATACCGAGTTCAGCTCGAGTCAGTCAGTCTCGCATACATATAGAAGCCTCTCGTATGCACATATGTAAACCTAGCGAAGCTCTCTGCTTGTGGAAGCGAAGAAGGAAGGAGCGAGCGAGCGAGGAAAAAAGACGAGAAGATGCTCGGCGTACGGCGTATGGTGGTGAAAGGAAGAGATACTTACGTATAACCTGGAAACGAGACGGAGACAGAGAGAGAGAGAGGGAAAGCGGCACGGAACAGCGGACGAAAGAAAGAAGGAGAAAGAGCGAAGGAAGAGAGAGAGAGAAAAGACTACAGAGGTAGGTGGTTGGAAAGAAGGAGAGAGAGAGAGAGCGATGACAAGGAAGGAGAAAGGGTGGAGAGGAGCGAGGAGAGGCGAGCGAGCGAGGTCGAGACACGCGGCAGCTGTCTGGCGCCAGGGTCCCCCTGTTCCCTCAAACAGTCGCGCCGAATGCCACCCACCTTAGCCGACCTATTATGCCATTCTGAAACCTGCATCCCGGGAGCCGGCTTTCTCTCTCTTTCCTACTCGTAACCGGACTATCGGTGTATGCACCACGTTTCCTCGCGACCTGCCGCCTCGTCCTGAAACTGGACACGATCGTGATTCCGTTTGCCACTGACGGATGGATATTTGACGTCATTATTTATTATTAATGCTCTTTGTTTCGTTCGTGGTGCATCTCGAACGTATATGGTATAGAACACGTTGGACTTGGTTGCGTTTGGAAAGAGTAATGGATGAGTATTATTTTATGGGGGATTTTTTACGGATTGAAATTTTGACGTTCTTGTTATTTTTTTCTTCTTTTTTTTCTTTTTTTAAGGAATACACTTTGCTTTAAACTATGAAATGAGAATCGAAAGAAAAGAAGGTATATAAGTTTTATATCGGAAAATTAATTTAACAGAAGCATGAGGTTGGTTCGACTACGTGTTGGTACAAAATATACGTTTGGTACAAAAGAGGTTCTGGGCATGTCAGATATGTCGTTTCTTGTTTATGGAATGCTGTTTGACCGATTGCCAGCGGATTGAACGAATGCTTTCTGAAACATAGGTGATCATTGTTTGCTTTGGCCGTGCGAAATTAATGAGTATACTTTACTTATGCAACGGCGTGCAATCGTCGTCAAGGGGGGAATAATGGCAAAAACGAACGATTGAATTTGTTTCTCATTTAATTGACAGAAATTTCCTAAGCCAGAATTTTTTTTTTTTTTCCGTCATCGTTTCGAATTCTTTCTAATTTTATCACACCGCAAAAGAAATCCAAGAAATCGAACCCAAATAGAGACTCGTTTTTCAAGTATCGTAAAGAGTATTTTATTATGACTTTCTGCGTGTTTAAATTTTTTCGTATAAGTGAATAGAGGAACAATCTATCGGCAAACAAATAAAATTCCGATTATTATTCCGGTTAAATGATAACAAAATCGTTTCGCAGATATACAATGTGTTTTCTGTCGGTGATCTCGATGTTTTTGTTTAGTTGGCAAATTTGTCACGAAAGAAATGTACATACCCGAGTCACTAAAAATAATTTATGATGTTATGTCACGCTTTATTGAAACAGTGAGCCGCGATTTCTTTTTTATCGAGTACACGATTTGCTCCGCGGTTCGGCTGTTTCGTGCCAAATGAAATTCGTAACCAACGAATCAGGAAACAAGCGTGTATCACGTTCTCTATAGCAAATTACACGTGATATCGTAACGACTTCGCGTATCGAAAGCGATGAACCGTGGTAAGAACGTTTTTAATGCTCTAATGCCAATTTCGAGTCTCGTGGAATCGAATATCGTGCAATTTACGTCAATTAATATTACGCTGGTCTTTACTAAAATTTGATTTCTATAAAGCGATAAAGCAATTTTAAGAAGAATCATAAAAAGATTGCAACAAGATTTCATTCGTATTTGAAGAAAGAAAAAAAAAAGGAAAAAACACGAGAATTCACGTCGAATAATACATTCCTCCTCCTCCTCCTCTCGTCTCAAGCATTTTTCCCATACGATTCACTAACGTAAGAACACTCGCCGCAACTGCGATTTACTGCCAGCTTGGGAACGTGTGACGTCGACAGAGCAGTGGCCTTTGCATCGGTAAAACCAGATAGCGCAAAGCTTCTCTCGATACGCGACTATGATTCGAATTTTCCAGAATTTCCCTAATATTCGTTCTTTAATCCCCTTTTCACCATCGATCGTTTTTTTTCTCTCCCTCTTCTTCTTTTTCCTCTTCCTTTTCCTCCGTAACACGATTTTCAAGAGACGAGTTTACAAGTGTAAGTCGTCTCTTTTTGCCACGCGATGCGCAGTCGACGAAAACGATTCGCGTAGTTCATAAAACTCGGGGAGTTTGTCTCCTCCGACGGTGATAAAAACAAAGTATGCAACATCGTCAGATAACGACAATCAAAAGAGGCGTTAAAAATTATCTCACCGACCGCGTCTCGAGTATTGAGCAATTTACGGACGCATCACGTTGCGGACGCTTAATACGTTCCTCGCGAACGATGCACTCTTTTACGATTTTACAATTCGACCTACGTGTCCCGCGTTAATCAACACAACGAATATTTTATATTTTATACTTAAATTTATTTTAAAATCTCTCGCTTCGTGACAAATTTAATCGGTGAAAATTAATACGGGTAGTAATTAATCTTTCAACGAATCCTGGTGAATAAATAGAAAAGGGATCATCGCAGACTCTAATTATCCCTCAAAGCTATCGAGTCCAACATCTCCGCGCGGTCAAACTCGCATTTCAACTTCGCATTCATTTTCGGAGGAAAATACAGAAGAAGAGTAAGAATGAGGCCCCTGTTCGACGAAGATAATAGAAATTCGTGGAACGATCTCGAGGGCGGAGGCAGAGAATCGAGTGGCCGGCCGCTTTCCTCGTTCTAGTCGTGGCCAAAAGCGTCGTTTCGCTCGTTCCGCGAACCGGCCGTATTGAAAAACGAAAATCGCGCGCGCTGCGTCACGCGTGAAAATCTGGGCGCGCGTCACCTCTCTGGAACGCTAAAGGAAACCTCTTCCACTTCGTTCTCACGCGTTTTCATATATATATATATATATACATATGTCATTTAATGACAGTTAGTTAAATGCATCCGCGATAATTTTCTGCGCTCGTAGCAGTATCGACGTAATTATATTTATAAATTCGTGACGCGGTAAGATTGATTTTTAAATTAATTCTTCTCAATCGAGCAAACGATTAGCGTTTAAAAATCGAGTTAGATTAGCCTCGACGATATATATATATATAGCGTTAATTATATAATAATTGATCCGAAACACTTTGCTGAAACTTTGCTGCCGAATTAAACGAGAAGAAGGAATAATGAGATCGTTGATAACAAAAATATTCACGCACGATACGAAAAGAGCGAGGTTGAAAGAAAGAGAGGATTAAAAAGAGTGGAGGGGGAAAAAGAAGAAATGAGAATGAGAGGGGAGAGGGGTGCTCTTCTCTCACGGGACGCGACGCGTATTTTTAGAGCGACTGGAGATATTGCTCGGAATTATGCAGCCGTCGTGAGCGTTAAATCGCAGGCAAGGATGCCGATCTTTGACCTTGCGAGCAACCTCGCGTCTAAAGCTAATCCTCCGTTCCGCGTAATCGCGGCTTTGCATCGGCGCGTGTTAAACGGACCGAAGCGTAACGTCGATGAAGGAAGGGAGAGGGAGGGGAGAGAGAGGAAAAGTGTGGGAAAATTGGGCCGAAACAGGGATGGTTGATCGTGCTTGGGGTTGTTGCGGGGAGGGGGATGGGTGTAATTTTACTCGAGGAAGGAACGAGAGGGTGGATGGGATGAACCTCGTCCTTCGAAGAGGTTGGGATTTGATTCTTTTCTTTCGGAGGAATCGAAGTTTCAGGAAAGAATTTTTTACCAATTTAGTAATTTTAGAATAGGTTAGGGATAATTGGTGTGTTTTGAATTGCTTGTATTTTGCTTCGTGTTCTTAAATATCTAGTCTAGTTTTCGAAATAGATAAGTCATTGAAGTAGGTGACAATAATTTTAAATAATCGTATAAGAGGTATAATAATTATTTATATCGAGAAATTGTAGTTAGAAAATAATAGGGAATTAGCTTTTAAAATGTTTCAACGATATATGTTTCATTTGAATAACAATGCTAAAAGTAATATCATTGAATTTATTACTTCCTTGAACAATACTTCTTCCTTCGTGTTTACTAGATTTGCATAATTATACACTTTTGATATTTATGACTTCAATTTTTAACGGTCATTATTTTGTACATAAAACTACAGAGAAACACATGTGTACTTATCGCTCGACTGAAAATATGTAAATAAATTAACCGTATGAAAAAGCAAGAAACGAATTTCACAGGTAAATAGCCACGTGCAATAAAAATTAGATAAGTATTGAATTAACCGGCATAAGTCACTTTTGACCCGTGTCACCGTGCTTCGGCAGGCTTGCTAACCAAAGAAAAAAAGAAAAAAGGAAAAAAAAAGGGGGGGGGAGAGAATCTCATACGTTAAAACCTAAAACAAATATTTATCTTGCAATAACTCTCGAAAGAAGGATAAAAAAAAGAAAAAGAGGAAAGAAAAAGAAAAATATAGCAAAAATACTCGGAACAAAAAAAAAGTGAACGAAAAAAAAAACGCGGTCAACGACGGTGCGCGATTGATTCCTCGTAATGCTCCCACAACGATATTCCATTCTTCCGAGAAATTAAACATCCGGCAAAAACGCATCATCCTTGTGAAATATACAAGAGGGAATACGGCCCGATCCAGCCACGACTTTTCTGCGATGAATTTTTGCCGTATCCCGGTCAGTAATTCTTTTAACATTTCTCTTTCTCTTTCTCTCTCTCTCTCATTTTCTGCTCTTTCTCTGACTCGGAAAGTCCTGGCGGACCTGCAAACCAGTTCAGCCGGGAATCTTTCCGATGCTCTGTTCTCTTGGACACGGAAGTGAAAAACGCGGCGAAAGACGAGGAGAAGAAATCGTTCGTAGCATCGTTCAAGGTTAACCACGTGGATATAGGCGTAGCCACCGACCAATGGCGTAGCCGAAGGATCGATGTACCCAGGGAACAACCGTTAAGCCTAATGAACGGCATTTACACCGTGTACATTTTTTACCAGGACCGATTATTAACCGTTCGTCCGTTCGTCTTTCGTGTTTCGAGATCCTTTGAGGATCGACTTCTGTTGACTCTGTCGATTCGCGTCGTACATTCAGGTGTCACTTTTTCCAAGAAATTTCTCTACGTGTTTATTCTCTCGCTTGTTATTTTTAGCCAAACTCGCTGCTATTATTCCGATTCTGGGGATGTGCCAAGAAAGCAACTCGAGTATTATCCACAGATTTCAAAACGAAGCCAGTTTAAGGACAGTAGCTCTCTGTGGTGTACCGTCAGCTCTGTGGGGGAGCTATTCCGTGCAAAGGATTTGGAAATTGAATAATACGTCGGACGGGGAATCGAGGCGGAAAATTTGTGGCAATTTATCGTTTTAATTATAAAAATTAACGAATCGAACTTGCCTAATTATCAAGCAAAGCAAAATATTAAAATTAACTGTTTGCATATTCAAAGCGGTTATCGATGATTTGCGAAATAGCAGAATTTTTTATACGTGAACAAACGAGTCATCGACTGAATTTTTTACTACACATATCTAAAAGATGATAACCCGATAATCTTGTTTTTCCATCCGATGATTACAGATTTAACGAAAATTCAGTCCTTGTTTAAATATCTTAAAACGCCAAGATAAGAATTCGTTCAAATTGTTCTTGTAACAATTAAAAGTTAAAAATTCTTCTCTAGCAATTGTAATTAAATGAATATTATAAAATATATATATATCCCCGTCTATTCTCCGTCGTTTGGCCGTACCTTTGTAAATACATCGATCAAGTACAAATTTTATTTCTACATTTTTACAAGTAAAAAAACCACCGATATAATCAAAAATTTCATGAAATTTATCTAAATTAAAATCTCTCTGAAAAATCAATCCCGAATAAAATTCATTAAAATGATGAAAACGGAGCATTTTTTTCAAAAATATGACACGTTCTCGGCTCGAAAAGAATAAAAGAGATTTTAAGATCAACTTAAGAGACGGAGACGAAATGGGATATTTAGCGGCTTCCTTTTCTACGCAATCCGTGTTTTCTTTCGTGCGTATACGGCTCAGACGACGTAGATAGACACGAGAAAGGGTATGTATAACCTTGAGGACATAGTTACCTTCTCCGTTGGTGGTAAGGGAGCCGGGAAGCGGCAGGGGTGTGCTGTTTTTGCACCGACGTTGATCCCCTTCGCTGGGCGCACGATCTGAAAATAAACGGCAACCCCTTTAGAATCTTCCCTCACTTGCGTATTAGGATCACTCTCGCTTTTCTCTCTTTCACGCGTTTTACTTTTTTCTTCTTCTATTTCTCGTTTTCAGCTGTTAGCTTTCGCCGCGGATTCGCCTATTGAAGAAAACTCGTGTCGTTCGTTTCAACGAGGGGACATCTTACGAGTGTCTTGCGACTTAGAAATTAAATTAAATTCTAAAATCTACTCTAAATCTCAAAATTGACTTCAATTATTTTTTTTTTAATCCTTTACCTTCCTTTCGTCTTCGAACTACTTATTCAAAACTGTACAGATAGAATATAAATAGGCGGGATCAAAACTTTTCATCGAATGATCAAATTTTATTGTCGGAAATTCTCGACAGGGAGCGTTCCACGGGACCAATTCCAGACTCGTTGTCTCCCCATCTGGAACCAGTTAAAACGGGTTAAACGAAAGGGGATGAAACCTCGTCTGAACCTCGATATAGAATCCACGCGTCCTATTTATAAGTTTCGTATCCCGAACTGACCAGAAAACCAAACACCGCGACCGGTGTTTCGAAGAATCGGTAATGGAGTGCTAACATCCCCGAGAGATGGAATAGTGGCGTGGAATCTTGTGTCGCGGTTCAGCCAGTGAATATTCGATCGCGATGCCGGGGATCCGCGTCTTATTTATGGACGAAAGCGTTACGAATCTTCCTAGAACCTAGTATGATGCAAACGCGTGTATATAACGCTTGGCTGTCGCGAAAACGTTAAGCCGCATCCTCGCCGAGGCTGGAACCAACATTTTCTTGGCTGTTATTTAAGCGTTCTTGCGAACAAAAATCATTTTAAGAGGAAAAGGGAAAATTTTTTTCTTCCTATTTAAATTTCAAATCTAAATTTAACATGTGCTTGGCTTGGTTCGGTGAGAAGGATTTTTAAAAGATTTTTTTGTTTCTCGAGAGTAAGTATTTATTTTCTACCAGTATATTGAATATCTTGTTTCGATAATAATTTTTATTATTAGTCAGAGAGATGTGAGGGGATATAAGGAATATTAACCAAAAATTTAATGCCACTATTTAATGGCTATTTAATGCCACCAAGTAATGCCATAATTATAAAAATTGCCATGGGCGAATATCGTAAGTTGGCAATGGAAAATGCAAATACGATGATTAATAACACCGGTGGTGATCGTTCCTCGCCTTTTCACCTTGAATATAAGGAAATCTTCTTCTGTTGATCCCTATTTTTTAACGTATCTCTTTTTTCTTCCTCTCCCGCGATATGTCAATAATAAAAGATTAATCGGTGTTTAGTGTTTTGCTAGATCAGCGATCAGCTCTCGTAATCTCGATGTTATATTTTTGACACGCAGTTTGAATTTAGGCAGTCTTTGAGACCAAGTTTATTTTATTAAACGTTTATTTTAATAAAATGGAAGGCTAGCTTACATTCAAAATATTTGATGTAAAATTAGGTGAGCTTTTAGGTTAGTTTATATGGCGCCAATTTGTTTTCTTTAATTCCTGTAGCGAGATAGTAATAGGAAAATAGGAAATTTTGTTTGAAACGATGAAGTTAAGATTAGAAACATTTTTGTAATTATTTGTAACATAATATAGAACATTGATATGTAGAACATGCCCGAATATCACAGACAACATCAAACTGAATATAATTTCTCAACGCTGAAGTTTTTAATTTTATAAGTGTATTTTCATCGTAAATGTTCATCGAATCGCTTCGTTTATCTGATTTCTCAATATCTCGACGTTATTGAAAAATGACGAATCAAAAGATTGAAAATATAAATAATCACAGATACGTAAAACTCGAGAAAAATACTATAGAAAACGCAACAGAGACGAAACGTATCTCTGAATCGAAATATCCGTAATAATTTCGCAAAGATCATTGGATCAGAGGAGAAAAAGCGCGTTTTTTGCCGCGGAAAACTATTTTACACTCGTAGCGACGAGTTATGCGTCGCACGGCATTGCCAGATACCAAGACAGATGATTAATGACAGAAGTAATTTGCAAGAATTCAAAGCGATCGAGAACAGCGAAGAAGAGATCAAGCAATGATGGCCGAGTGACGCGATGTAAAGGATGATAGTTGCGCGAATTCCTAGGTAATTCGAAGATTCTCGAGGGAAATTTTCTCGAGGGTGACAAGAGTATATAGTCTGAAATAATGGACGGTCGTGGGTGGATAATTCATCGTCAACGTAGTAGTGCTTTCTCGTTTAACATTCGGAACGACCGACTAATTCACTTGTAAGAATGCTATCTTCCATCTTGGGCATCGAGGAGCACCTGTACGACACGTAGGCTCGATTATATTTGTACACGTTAGAAATTCTGATCTCGACTCCTCTCGAGAGCTACGTACGTCCGCCTCGTTGATTATTAATTGTTTACTTTGGGATTTGGATTTGAAGAAAGGAATGCACGTGTGTATATATATATATAATCGCGGGGATTTTCATTCCTCGAAGACTACGTTTCACTCGTTATTATTGTCGGATCGTGTTTATAGCCTCGAAAGTTTTATTATTAGTTTTATTGTCGAATCGATCGACAATTTTTCAAGTTACTTAATAATTTCGATAACAATATAAAATATTATTTACTGCTTGCTGCAAAAATATTAATATTTCGAATCTTACTTTAAGGTGAGAAGTGAATTAAAACGGCGTAAGCGATGAATCGATGAACGGGCGAGTAAAGTTCGGAGAGAAAAATTGTATTATCGAAGAATAACAGCTATCGATCGTCAATGACTCGATGATGGGATGGTTAATTGAAATTTAGATGAAATCTTAAGTGTTCCGCACGTCGGCTCGCAAAGATAATAACATTACGCAAGAATATGTTTCCAACACATTCCAACGATCCTGTATTTTCATTCGCTTGTGCAATTTTAAGTTTACATAATTTATTTAACATTATCTTTTGCAGATATATTCAACACGCGTGCGCACGAACGCAGCACGTTTCTAGGAATGTTATTTCAAACTTCATAATTTCTTGACAATTTCTCCGTAAAAGAAAGTTAAACGCACGTTCGAAGCTTTATCTATTATTGTATAGCTATAATAATAGAAATTCTTCAACGCGCATCTACATTACGATAATAATAATAATAATATGATCAAACGAGACGTTTCCAATCTGAACTACGCGCGTACTTTTCACACGTTAATTAAATACTTTATAATAGATACTTTTCAAACGAAGTTGCAACGATGATGTCGATTATATATTATTATTAAAAAAAGTGGATTGATGTAAAAAGACGCTATTCATCTTCATTAAAACGCTATTCCTCGAGCTTCGATCGAGGAAAAAAAAAAGGCACGAGAGATGCAGAATAAATTAAATATATGGCTGTATAATTTTATTACTCTTTACGTCTTAATTAAGATTCTTCTAAGAGTAGCATTAAGTTCTTATACGATTAAACTCGAAGATTCGTAACACATTGTTTTCGTAAAAAAAAAAAAAAAAATAACGAAATCGCCTAAAATTTTGTTAAGTTGCAATCAAATTGATAAATGTAAATTTTTCACATGCTTTATTCCACGGAGGAATTAATCTGTTCGTTAAGTAAACTCGAGAGTTATCGAGTTATCGGGTCATCGAATTGCTACGTCAGAATTGTATCGCGGATAATTTCTAACTCTATAATTTTCAATCCATAAAATTGGGAGATTCGGATCGAATATTTCGCAATAAACTTCTTCTTCTTCTTCTTCTTTTTTTTTTTTTTTTGTAAAATCTTTCTTTTCCGTTAAATTTCCAGGCACGGATCGATTCCAGGCACAAACCGAGCCACACACGTGGAGTTCCACGACAAGAATACCGGATACTTTCCTCGTATCAGAGCCAACCAAAGCATTGTTTTAAAGATCATTACAGGCGTTACTTTAGGAGAAACGTTACAGGAGTTATTAACAGCACGATGTAACGCCACATAATTTTATACGGGTGAAATGAGCCCGATCACGCGACCAACAGTTTTTCGTCGTCGTTGGGGAGAAAAAAAAAAAAAAGAGTAGAAACATTTTATCGTACGAGAAAGTGAATATTATACATCCTCGATGAAAATCTTTTTGTGGTGAAATTCCGATAAATTTAAAAGATAGAAATTTCGAAAAACACGAAGATGATTATTTCGACTCGAAGCGATTTAATTATACATATTACAATCGAAAGCAGTTCAAATCAATGAAAAATCATTACCATTAAACCCGTTAAATAAAATAAAACAAACGTACGAAAATACACGATTATTTAATATCCGCCATTTTTACGTTATATACGCAAATCGCGCGGAGGCTTTCTCGATTCATTCTCGACGGAATTTTTCATCCAGATTCCAATTGGCGAGGATCGCCGAGGATCGTCGAAGGACTAATCGTTTTAGGGTGAGACCGTGGTAGATGGGATTCATTGACTAAAAGAGAGGATGACGTCAGAGGACAACAAGTCGGACGAGAGGGCGGTCGCATTCTTCTCGAATTCCTGGGGCTCGTTCCTACGGGAGAGAAGCATTTCCTGCCGCTAACAGAGAGCTAGAAGGCAGTAACAGTAGCAAAAGGAGAAACGTAGCCGCGAGATTCAACATCCGTCAAGTATTTTTAGGAGGGATTTCATGGAAATATCCTCGGTCCCAATATGCGTCACGAGCTCGCTTCGGCCTCATAGTTTCGTTCCTTCGCGACTCAATTCCCGGCGAATTTATTTCGAGTCGAAAAAGAAAAAGAAAAGAGGAGGGGGAGGAATAATCGAACTAATCTGTTAAGCGAATACGAAAGAAAATTGTAATTGATAGTTGGAAGAAATTTAAAAAGATTTATCGAATCGCAAAATATTTTTAGAGATCTTTATTTCCTTCTTATTTTAAGGAAGGTCAGGAAATGAGAAACATCTCTCTTTCTCTCTCTTTCTCTCTCTCTCTTTCTATATATATATATATATACATAATGAGTTAGACATATTTTAAAAGTACAAACGAATAAAATATATTTATTTCTTCTTTAAAGGATAAAAAGTCTTCAAAGATTGTTTTGTATTTGATCCATTTTTAATTCGAAACGATTCTCTTATCAATTAAAAGGTAAAATAATTCTAATATAGATTGAGCACAATTTTTCTCGATACGAGAATTACATTTGAGATGCCTTTGTAAGAATTAAAGAATGAATTTAAACGAAAATTTCGTGATTTCTAGTTTGAAAAATTGCTTATCAAATTATTTCCCTGACGAATAATTAATCGAGATTTATCAGAACAGGCGAAGAAAACAGGGAACGCGCAAATTGTACAAAATACGTTACAGATACGTTTACAGATAGAACAGTTCCCAGTCGATGATACAAATTTCTCCGGTATTACAAAACGTGGAGACGAGGGGCGATCGAGGACAATCAGTGTACAAATATTTATTCGTCGATAAGGAATAAATTGACACGTAAACTTGGCAACCCATTACCACTGCGTTGATCGCGAGCAAATACGTTTATGTACGTGTTTGCAGAGCGTTTTCGATCCGTCTTCGCGCACCTTCGTAGAGGATGAACAAGAAATTCAGTCGAAGCAACCTTCTGATCCCCATAAATTATTAGGAAAAAAAAAATGGACAATTTTATTCGAGTCGATTCGCAAGAATTCGCGAGCCTATTCGATCGATCGCTTTAAGTTCCAATTTGTGAACGAACAAATGAAAAATCGTTGGCTTCATAAATTTCTTCTCCTTTATTTCTGTTCAATGGATCTGCGTAAAATGTAACTTTCGTATCGAGAAAAATTGTTGCGCTAAATTCATTTATAAATTATGTATATTGATATTGCGAGCAAACATCTTTGACACGTGGCTGATGGATGAGAGTTTTATAGACAGATTTCAGAAGAGAATCTTTGTGAAGAAGAAAATTCGAGCGATAAATGTACAAAGAAACATATAACGTTTATCTAATCATTATGATTGGATGGATTGAGTTTTGTAAATTTAATTCTCGAAGGAATTCAAAGAGATGTTGTCGTATAAGTAATCATTTCACACACTAAATACGTTATTCTATTATCTCTATTGCTATTTCAAAGTCATTATAATAATACATAATAAAACAATATGGCGATTCTGTAATTCCTGTACACGTATAAGAAAACCCACTTATCAGACACGAGGTTCTCTCCATGCGAGATTGAGAAACGAGCCGACCTTAATATTAGAAGTAGCAATTCATTCAATACGACCCACCAATGAGTTTACAGAAACTAACAAGCGCTAAACAGCATATGCTGTCTACCTCTAATGACGTATCGTCGTTTGCAACATTTCGAATTAATTCCTACGAATGAAATTTCCTCACTTCCTGTTCATACATAACAATTTCACTTCATAAAACTTCATAAAATTAATAAAATAGAATTTGCAGCTATCCAATCCAATTAGATAATTCCAAACCGAGAAAAACGCAAAATTTGAATTTTTAAATTCTATTAAATTATTTTTAGAAAAAGAAAAAAAACCTCACAAACTCTTCGAATTTCGCGAACTTCTAAAGATTTCGACTCGACTCTGAAAAAAAAAGGAAAAAAAAGATCCAAGAAAAATAGCAAGAGGATCGATCGATTAAATAGAGACGTATCGGTCTCCGTTAATCCGGAAACCAGCATAACGCTTTCGGTAGGATCGTGGCGCGATCGGGACGGTGAAGGAAGCAACGGAATGCGCTTCGAGCCACTCCCGCCTCTCTTTGAAGGCACGGGTTGGGACCGAGTAGCGGCGGCCGAGCTAGAGGCCGAAAGACAGAGGGAGAGAAAGGAGTGTTCTCGAGAGAACGACTCCGGGTAGCTGGACGTCGAGGGACGTCGTCGCGGGAAAGAGGGAGAGAACGATCGAGAGGCCGGCGAAGAGTGCGTACTTTTCAGCTCGTTCCTTTCCTCCGAGTGGGCAGCGTTCAGGCGATCGAGAGGAAAAGAGATAGCGAGGCTGGAGTACTTCGAGTAGCGAGAGAGAGAGAGATAGAGAAAGAGGGAGGAGGAGAGGTAAGGAAAAAAGAGATAGCGTAAGCGCGACGGAAGATCGGAGTACTTCGAGCGGCAAGAGAGAGAAAGATTCAAAACGGTCGAGAGCAAGGAGAAAGAGAGATGGAACGAATATGTATATATACGATCGAGGGAAAGAGCGAGAAGGAATAAAGAGACAGAGATCAAGAAGAGACGCGATAGTAGGAGCGAGAGAGGAGGAAAGAAGCGTATCAAGGACGACGAAACGAGCAGAGAAACATAAAAGCCAGGCGACAGGCGCCCGCCACGTTGTGTGCATTGGAGAGGTTCGTATTACCGGTACCAGGTCCCTTCCTAAGGATGGCGCTAAGGCGCCTTGCTATGTGTATTGCCCTTAACCGTGTACCGGCTGCCGAGCGTTCTCACTCTCTCTTTCTCTTTTTCTCCCGTTTCCACGGGTATTTCCTTCTTTCAAGGTTGCGCAAATTTCGGTCGCTGACACGTGATCCCGCGCAAAATTTAAAGGTATGGACGGATGGCGCGTTGACCAGCTGTTGACCGGGATCGGGTTTTAAAAATATCTTGGGATAGTTCGTCCAAGTGAAATATAATGAAAAATTGGAGAGTATATATTCGTGGAAAAGATATGTAAAAGAAAGGAGAAGCTGGAATTTCTAGCTCGGATTTCGATTTCTTTTCTTTGTAGTCCGAATGCAGTAAAAATAGAAGGAGTTTTTATCGGATATGTCCGTGAGACGATAAATATTCTTCGATTAGACGGAAAATGATTTTTTGCTGAAAATGCACAAAAAATACATAAATGCATAGCGATATTCAGAAAAAAGTCCACGTGTATCAACGTACGTATATCTAGTAATTCATAAATTACTGTTAACTGATAAGTTTACCATTGTTAAATATCTTTACTTACCTAAGAATGATAATTCAGAATCTAAATAACTTAAGAATAACGCAATCAATACTTCGAAATTATTTTTTAAAAATCGATGATTTAAAATTTTGCATATATGCCTTCAAACGTTTTTAAATCATACAAATAAATCGTATGTCGAAAATTTTCATTTCGAAAAATTCTATCGAAGCAAAGAGAGATAAAATACGATCGAGTAATAAAAAGCAAGCAACAAAATTAAAAAAAAAAAATACACTTATTATTGTTGTTCCCGATCAGAGAATAAAGCAATTTATCGATTATCTCGAAAATCTTTGGACAGATAATTAAATGCACACAAATAACATCGAACGTATAAATCAAAAGTTTCAGCACTGGTAATATAACAAGCAAGTGTACACAAAAGAGCTTGCAATCTGAAATCTAGTTTCGTGGAAAGTTCTGATGATAACGATATAATAATAAAGACGTGCGGAATATCAAACGACGCAGTCAAATTATCCAAGATTATCTGTGTGCGCGCATTTCGCCACGGTTTGAAAATAAAAAAAATTTAACTTTAAAAATAAGACAGATCTATCAAAACCTGTCAAAATGACGATATAGATATGTAATTCTTTTTTTTTTTTATTTTAAACGTGAAAATGTTCACGACAAAATTGGAATACCTTACACTTATATTCCAACAGGCTGGCAATTCCGCCCGTTAAGTTTGCCATTTTAATTGAAGGAACGATAGAATGTCATCAGCATTAGCCGTCGTCTCGGCCGTGGAACAATACGGTGATTCAGGACGGGCTCTGAATCGAGAGCGGGAAGCTTAAAAACGCAGCGCGGCGTAACGCAATACGAACAAGATTTGTCCTCGTGCGTTTGAAAGGGACTGCACGGACTGCGTTGTGCCATGTCCTTCGTCGTATTCGTTGAAATTTGCGCAACCGTTGCTGGAACTCTGTCGCTGACAGCGCGTGCAAAGAGCACGTGCGGAAATAAATCGTATCTCCGCAGAAATTCCTCTTACACATGCTTCTCGTTTCCCTCTTTCTTCTCTCTCTATTTTTATTTTCATCATCATTATTATTATTATTACTTTTTTTTACGAAAAATTAATCGAGGATGACTTTTAAAAATTACCAGCGCATCTTTTTCATAATTATCTCGCGGGAAAAAATTAACGAGACAGTCGAGAAAGATCCGCCCGTAAATATTCCAATTCTTTCACTTTCGTAAAGTCGAACGTGATAAGTCTTGAATATCTTAATACTTGCATCTACTTTCAATGAAAAAACTTTAGTCTTATAGAATCTTTTCTTATGAAATCCCTTACGTATCTATTCAATCTAGGTAAAAAAAAATTTCGAGCACGAATGCGATATCGCAGTTCAATGCACCGCATTCAACGAATTTTTTAATCGTTAATTTTCCAATCGAAAGAGCATTAAATATTCCTTCCCTATAAATTCCATTCTCTCGTCACATCCCAGCCATCGTTCCACCGTTCCACGATTTAATTGCCGGCTTCATAGTCCGGCTTATGTTGCGGAATGTTGGTTCGAGTTTCATGAATGAAGAAATTTCTCCTATTTCCCGGCTGAATGCAACAAGTGGCGATGCGCGCGGTCTTTTATCTCCTCTGCTCCATCGTGCTCTGGCCCAGTTTCCTTCCTTCGAGCATAAATCTATCACACGTGGCTACATCTACCGCCTCGGTGACAGACAAACTCATAACGAGTTTCTTTCTTTCTTCGGAGGAGGAATCGCGATCGAAAAAAATCCCCCTCCTTCCTTTTTTCTCTCCTTTCCTTCCCTTCTCTTCCCTTCTCTCCCCCCTTCCACCACCCACATTTACGCGACGACGATGACGAATAACGCCAGCGGTCTGATTTTTATCGTGCTAATATTCCTATCGCGAGAGACCTCGTGTTTTTTTTTTTTCTTTCCTCGAGAAACGATTCACAAGCTGTCGGCGCGTTAACTCGATCGAAAAAAAGGATTCGATTATTTATTATTGTAAAAATTACGTCAAACGTCGATATGCAAAACGATAAACGATAATTCGTTCTAATGATTCACATGATCTTTAGACGATTCTTTAATTGAATTATGACCTCATCTTGCGCTTACCATGTCCACGATTATTACACGATTTAATTTGTTTTCCTCGATTTATCATCCCGTCTCTTAATTGCTTTTTTTTTCGGAACCTTTTTGACCGATATTCCGTCCGTATTCTGATAATTATTTCGTGGATCATAGAATATATATAGTTCAATCGAGTTTTCATTAGCTTCTCTTGTTCTTGTTTCTTCTTTAATTTCATTTAGTTGTTGCAGCAATTGTTTGTAAATGTCTCGATGCTTTTGTTATCTCGTTTCATTAGAGCAATTTAAGTTTATTTATCGGTTTAATTTTCACCGAGAAAAAAATTTTTTTGAAAATATTATTAACCTTTATCCTTTCATTTATTATATTCTACCGTATATCACAATTTTGAAATTTTTCGAGCTTTCGTCCCTTCATTCTTCAACTTCAACAATATAATTTCGTATCACGTCTAAACGATTAAACTCATAGGAACAAGCAAGATCGTGTTGCGAACGTGGCTATACGCAGCTTTCAAGCTTAATTATACCTTCAAGAACATTGGACCCCTGACAGGATAGGTTTATATAAATACAGGCTTTGGTGCGGCCACAATGTCGACAAGAGATATTCACCTCAAGTGGCATAACTCGCGGACCGATGTTATTTCTATTGACGATTTATAAGCGTGTGCCGAAAGCGTGTATATCTATACTCGTATATTAAACGTCAGCGGATGTACAGCTCTTGTAGCCAAAGGCGCTATTATTTCGTCATATCGAGGTTGGCACAAACGTTGCCATTTTGTATACAAGTTATCGCGCGGTTTCAACCGTCTCACAATGTGCGCGCCTCTATTAATTGCACGCAACGTGTTGCATTTAACGTACAAACTCGCGTTGTATGGAATAAAAATTTTAATTTGAGAAAAATAGACGAGCGAATTAGAATTTTCCAAAGCAGTGGCGTAACACAGCTTGAATTCTCGAAAACGAAAACTTTCTACGAGGAAACAAAAGCTGTTTTGTCATAGGTAATTGTAACTTGTTGGAACAAAGTCTTGCGGAAAATCAATTTCAATGGAAAATTGTAATTTCAAATAATCGTGCTTGGTAATTGATTTTACGAAAGGAACTTTTAATAGGTGTGAAATTAATTGTCTGCAATTAAATTGTGCAATATTCTTTTTCAGAGAATTGAAATGACAATCTTAACATTCAATTTTCCAACTTCTTGAATGTTTCTCTCTCTTTTCTTTTATATCGTGTAATTAAGATATCTAAAATTTAATATCGAGATTTAAATTTCTAAATTTTTAACACGCTACTACTATTTTCACTCGATTCGAACGTATTGTACAATCGATTTTTCTTTCTTTTCTTTTCCTCCCCCCCCCTTTTCAAAATTACGTTCACCCGTGCAATATTATTTTTCCTCCCGCGAGCAATGAGAAGAAGAACGAACGAAACAAATCACCTACATTCATAAATATAAATCATTCGATATCGTCGGTACCAATTAATTCAACCATCCCGAGTCATCGTCGGAAATAATTTCTAGTCCGATGCTCAACTTAATTGAAAGTCGCGACGACACCGAGACATCGATCTTACGAAGACGATTTCGCTATAGCCAACTTTATTACGCAACCAGTGCGGCCTACGAGAGATCGAACGGACGCTCCTCTCTCGAATAACATGCGAATCTATCGATGGCCGAGGGATCTGCGTGTGGCTCCGTGGCTCGTATCGATCCCGAGAACCAGTTTAGGATCGGGCAAACGAAAAGAGAAAAGGAAGAAACAGGGAGCCGACTAGTCAAAACCAGCCGCAGAACCACCGAGCATTGTAAAAGTTTGGTCGTAAAAATAGCAAGGAGCATAATTTTGGGGTTCAGAAAAAATTCTTTCCAAAATAAGGGACCGAGAAGAGAAGAGAAGAGAAGAGAAGAGAAGAGAAGATCGAGGACTGGTTTGGTTGCTGCTTGGATATTATAGAAATATGCCTCGGATAAATGCTTACGAAATAAACGAATAAATTCTAGGTAAAATTTTTCGATTCGATTTTTGCAAGTATAATTTATAATTATGGACGAGTCTCTAAGGAATTTTTTTTTTTTTTTTTTTTTTCGTTTAAAATTATGAAATATCAAGAGGGAGGAAATCGAGCCGCGTTTCGATTTTCATTGAGCATCGTCGAATATTATGCATAAAAGATCATCTTATAACTCGAACGGACGTGTTGTAAGTCGATCTTTTATTGATTGCGACGAACCATATGGCTATAGGTTTCAGACGGTATCGCCGTTTCCGTGGTTGACGTAGACACACCGGCAAACATCGATCTACTTGATGGAAGTCGATCGATATTTATCCGTCTGGTAAAATTATAAAGCTCTGCTTTAAGTTTAAATCTCTCAGGAAGTTAAATTTGTAGGGAAAAATTATTAGTTTATTTCGTCTATCGAAAATTTTCAAATTATCTACGAAACTCCTCGAAACTTGAACGAGGATAAAAATTAAATAAAAATTAGCATGTATTTCATGCATTTTCGATTCTTCATTCTCATTACGTTCAACAAATATATTTCCAAGTTTCAATGATTTCGAAAAAATTCAAATCGAAAATAAATCTTCTTTCAAAACTAATTTCCATATATATCGGTTTCCATTTATCTGAACCGGGTAAAGAAAACTTTCACGACCATTACATTATGCTAAAATGTTTTGCACAATGATGTTTGAATTAATTCGAGGAATTTAATTCAAACAACGTGAGACAACGTCCGCTGCGATAGTCCACGTAGAATTTTTGCTTTGAGCTAGGTCGTGAGATGTGACACGCGTTAAAGGACGATCTCCGCGACTCGAATGCTAAACGTTTGTGAGTAATAAACATGAGTTATCGCTCGAACGATTGCGTGGGGTTACATTCCATCTGTTCACGTACGGACAACTGTGGAATGTGATCGTATATACACACGTATCCACGATTAAAATGTGAAAAGAAGAATGCACTCACCCTCGGGTCTCAGTCTGTCGGCAATAAGGCAGTACGGGGGTGGTGGCGACTCTGAAATGAGAAAAACAACCAATAGATTAGTATAGAATTTTTTTCAGAGATTTATGATTTATAAGTATAATGACAGTAACGTACAAAAGTAGTTCATCGATACGTCCTATTTAAATTTAACGAAGATTTGCTCTTGTTAAATCTCTTGCTATCCGGATACGACAATACGAGTATAAGGATAAAAAAAAAATATATATTATCGACATAAAACTTAATGAAATACTCGTCAGATAAGAAATTTTACCTAAGGAGGACAAAATACATGCACATATCGTAAAACGTTAAAAGCAGTAAATTATACATGACGGTCACGCAACTGACAATTATTACGAAGCATATCGAGTGGTATTTACCGCAAGAATGGCACGACTAAACGTAAAAGAAAAAAAAAAAATATATCTTTCAGAGAATTATTTCCCAATTTACAGGACGATCCTTGAAAATTAGAAATAAAAAAAAAAGTTTGACAAAATACTTGGCTCTTCCGCGCGTTCTCACGTACCCCAACGAAGGAAGATAAAATAATATTAACATCCAGCAAGAATCATTGTTCGTTTCGCAATGAGCGGCGGTTGAAAAACGGCGAGGATCGTTAAAAGCAAACGAACACATTCATTAAAGGCGCCAGACCTCGATCGATCTATTTTCGTGGGAATCTCGTTACGCGCTCCGCGTCCCGATTCCCGCTTTAATCCAAAACGGATTCCCGCGAGGCGACGACGGCCTCGCCGCGTCTCCGCCGCGAGGAAAATTAGAAACCGACTCAAGGCTCCGATTAAAGCGCGGGATTAATGGGAAATGGGATGCCTGGCGCCCGTTAGAAGACTTCGCAACTCCAAAAGCGGACGATTCTATTATTGGATTGGGGCGAAACCGGTACCACGTTTTTCGTCCTTTTACGTATTATCATGGATACTCTACCGTGCTTACTCTACCGCGAGCGAAATTGCACGCCCGTCAAGGTAACCGTCGCGTATATTACACGTGGCGCCTCTACCAGATCGAGATGCCATCGGCGCGACGCGCAGTCGCGTCTGCCCGAACGAATTCTCAAGGAACGCGTTCGAATCTGCAATACGATTAGGCGTTCGCAAGGCCGCGTCCAATACTGGGTTAACGAGTCCTTTCCTTTCAAACGATCCTCGACCAAGCCTCGAATGATATTCGTTTTTTACAGACGACTTTTGTTGGATGGATTGTGTTGATTATTCGGTTAATTATGCGTGCATTGGAAAACGTTGAGTGAATGTATTAATAGGTTGGAGATATCGGTGGATTCCTCGCGTATGGTGGTACGCGTTAATGCGCGTTGTATGAATTCGCTGTTATAGGGAGTGATATAAAGTAACGCGTTTGAATGCATATATTACTCGAGAAATTGCATTATGTGAAAACAATAGCCGCGATATCTTTGGCGCGTTTTAGAAACTTTTATTATTTATTACAGTATTTTGATTAATTTTGTAATAGATTATTCAATTTGTTCGCAAAGTATCATGGTACGAAATGTTGATTGTAAATAAAGAAATAAGTAAGGGACATCTTACTTTATTTTTTTATCTTTCTTGCAAGAAATAACATGGAATTGTAAATGAGTTTAAAGTAGTGCATGAATGACATCGTGTCGCGAGATATCTTGTCCAATGTGTCGCATAAACAACATCGTGTCGCGAGATATCTCGTCCGCGGATGCGAAGGGGTTAATCTGAATCTACTTGACATGCGAGGAAACGAATGTGAGAAAGATAATGGGTAATAAAAGAAGGAAAGAGAATATAGCGGGGATATTGCAATTAATGGAATGTCGATTGGTAATATAAGAAAATTATAAATTAAAATAAATTGTTAAAATTGAAAATAAATATATTGCTTGATTTGTAGAAAGAATTGGAGGAAAATATTATTGAACGTAATAAAATGATGTTTGAATTACATGTAACTTGCCAAATAGACACTAAAGTTTGTTGTTTGTTCTATTTACAATCCGAAATTAGAGAAGCTAAATTTGTGATTTATATCATAGGTAAATGGAATTCGATCTGAGCATTTGTAACAAACAGTGAAATATATTTAAATATATTCGCCAAAAATTCTTGAACAATAATAACCAATATGGCTGACAGGCGCCTGCACGAATCTTTCATCACGATTGTCTCAATTCTCAATTTCCAAATGAACAATAACAAAGATTCAACTGCTTGTAACGAATCACAAATTCATGAAATATTTTTATAAATTATAAAACTTACTTCTCAATAACGAAGTTAATAAAATAAGATATCTACGCGTTATTTCTATCTCTAAACGTAAAATCTGTAATTGTACAAAATTGTAAAAAAATTAAAAAAAAGCGAGAGAATATTCCGAAAAAAACACATATAAATACATCATTGTCAATTATATAAGAACAAGGACACGATTTTCAAAATAATGTTTTTATTTATACGAAAAATGTTCGGTATTTTTCCGAATTCACACGTAACTTGTTTTTCTATCGTTCCCTAATATCATTTAATACATATAAATTCGAAGACAAAGATTCCCTCGTACGCGGTATCAAATCGAGGTATATCAATTAAAATTAAATTTCTGACTCATTTGATTTGAAATTCTGTGCCGGCGCTCCTCCACTTTGCCAAAACACGATGACCTTGTTTGCCATTGCCTCGCCTTGCACGGTCGGACGAGGTATGAATGGTGGGTTAAAGCTTAAGGCGGCAATGGCCGCTACATATTTGCACAGGTTGCGATGTAAAAGGTGTAGAAAACCCGAGTGTCGCGTGTCGATTCGATTATTGGCGTACAAACCCTCCACGAGTCCCTTTTCCTTTCTTCTTAGATCGGAGTCAAAAAAAAAACGAGTGTGGACTCTGAATTTGAGAATTGAAATTCTCGAAAATTGATCTCCAAGCGAACAATCCCTCGATAACAGCTGTCCAAAAGTAATTTTCACACGAGAGCAAATCTCAGGAATAAATAAAAATTATTATCGAAAATTCATTTTCAATATTCAGTATTCATCGTAGTGTCGTTTTTTTCACATTTGTGTGATCTTAGACGAAACGAGTGAAGAAACTGAAAATAATGAATAATGGAAAAATGGTCGATAAGACAAAATTGTATTGTATGATAATGAAAATTAGAATAGAATGATTATTTGTATATCATAGAATTGGATACAATAGATTGATATTATGTGGATGATAGTAGATAATAAATATGACTAATCTTTAAAAAGCAGAATTAAATAAAAAAAATAATGAATGAAAAGAAGATGAAATGACTTTGGAATTCTGAATGATAAATGATAAATGAACGTCAAAGTTGTCTATTACCGTGACAATTATTTCCAAGCTATAAATTCTGAAGAATAAAATATAAAAAAAAAAAAAGGAGTAAATAACAGAAGTTGAAGTTAAATTAATTGGTAACAATAGGATTATATCTTGGCTGAATTTAAAAAGATGAAATCATTAAATTGCTTAATCAGGAGTTTCATACATAATGAAGACTTAAGAGTTACAATGTATGTAACGTGATATATGACTACTACTTAAGTAGCAGACTGGTATTAAAATGACCTAGACTTAGGTAGCGTAAGGTTGAAATGGCCTAGAATAATATCTAAAATAACTGTATTTTCAAAGTTACATTTGTCAAAATGATTTTCCTGAAACTATGTGACCTTTGTTTTAAATTTATCGTACAGTTATACGGTGCAAGAAAATTCAGTTTACCTATTCCCGTTAATTTTATATCTTTCAAAAATTTTGTTATATAAAAAAGCTATTACTTAACTTTATTTATCAGTCACAATATTTATAATATTTTTTTCAGAGAAATCTAAAAAAGATTATTTGCAAAATAAAAAAAAAAGAGTTGTTCTTATCGATTAAATAAGGTTATCATTTTTCTTTCCTCCCAAATAATATCTCTTCCTCCATTAATTTTAATGTCATCGCGAAGAATTATAGTACGGTGCCAAAGTGTTGAAATTTTAGACACATATCTTCCACTATTAATAGAAATAGCATATTACACATTTACATTACTTCCTAAAATCGATACCCCAATTTTCGATAACATACGTCGATGCGATCATCTATTATAAAGAAAATTATATTTTCAATATCACGAATATAAAAACTTAAAAAAAAAAGTATTGATAAAAAAAAATATATGATAAAATAAAATAAAAGATACGATAATTATCTTCGTCTCGATGAAGAACGATTGTATCTTTTGTTGTTTGAAAATAGTACGAAATAAAAAAAAATATGGAAATCGTGCTCGAACAAACCGATAATGCAAACGTGATGCAAAGAGGAGAAAATTATTCTAAATACGAAATAAACTTGGGAATGATAAGAAACATACTACAAGTGCGACAATTTGCGTAATGACGCCGTCTGGCTGATGATAATCGATTTGTCGAAGTGAATTATTAACGACGCCGCCAATATTCGAACGCTGTCGGACGCAAAAACAGATAAAGACAACAACACATACCGGTGTCTGTCCTCTTTGTGTGCGTTGTGCGTTGCGAAAACAAGGCGCCACCGTGAATGCGATTCACCTTCGATAAATGTCGACGAACGTTATAACCGTGTTTCTCGACGACTATAAAATCCTCGATGATAATGTTTACGATAGAGTATCGTATTCAGATCCGGTGAACACGTTCACGAAATAAGGCAAGATCGTAAAAAAAAAACCCTCCCAGACATTGAACATTGATCCACGTGGCATTAATAAATAATTTAATTCCTTTGGCAAACCTGTTTTCTCATCTCATCGTACATATTTAAAGCATAATATTCTCAAAACCAATCCTTGAAATTAAGTAAATCAAACATTGAGTTGAAATTTTGATCATATTTTGCATAAACGATGTTTAAAATATATAATATTCAATAACTATAATGGCGACGTGACGAAAATGATGATTAATTTATGTTATGTCCTAATTTCGATAAAGCGAATATTGAAGTATCTTGTTTGTTCGTGAGATTCGAAGAGAAATTATATTGGATATAATTATTTAAAAATAAAAATTTAACGTTGTGTGTTTTTCAATAAAATTAAAAACTTTAATAGGTGTATGATAATAATTGATAACCGGAAAATATTATCGATATTTTATTTATTTATTTATTTTTTGCATGATTCAATATGTAGTTTGTAATCATTATTGCCATTTTTATAATATTTATGTATATAATATTAATTTTTCGTACTTTCTACTTATTTCATAATCAAGCATACATATCATGAAGCTATTATTTCTTTTAAATTTAAACATTACATGCATTTCCTTATATTCCTTTCAAAAACTACATTTTGATGCATAAAATGTTTAATCCTATCTTCCTAAGTAACAGATAATTCCATTTTCAAGTTCCTACTTTCTCCGTTCAAGAAAGAAACCTGTTATCTCGATTTGAAACCCCACTCAATATAAAATATCTCGACGAAAAATCTCTCTTGGAATCGCTTCCTGAAAACTACCTGTAGACGCGGTTCTTTTGTTCCAACGAGTCTTCCAATTCCCAGAAATATCCTTGGCCTTTAAGACCACATAGCGTAAACGGAGAATTCGAATGGAATCAAAAAGCATCGAGCTGATTCGGCGCGCATGATCGTATACGCGGCACTGGCCGGCGAATACAACCGAGAGAAGCCGGCGCGATGCAGCACCGAGTTGCTTTCGCAGTGCTTGCTTCGGTTAGGTTCGGTCAGCTCGTCGGCTAATGCCGACTGGCCTCGACAATTAGCTGGCGCCAGCAATGACACGCAGCGGCGCCGGGTTGTTCTTCCCTCTCCCCGTCCGCTATCGCTCTCTACCCCCTCTCTATTGCATCTTCTCCCGCCAACTTCTCCCGCCTCTCTCCTCGCTAATACCCTTTCCACCCAACTGCTCCATTCCCTTACCCCGCCACCTTTCGAAACCACACATGTTCCACGGCGCCCCGTCCTCAGACCGCTTTTCCTCCTCGTTCTTCGCATATCGTTCGACTTGATCTTTCTTTTTCCTCCCTTCTTCTCTTTCATTCTATCTTTCTTCTCTTCTTTCCCTCTGCCGCGTCTTTTTCTTCTCTTTCTTCTATTTCTCTTCGACCTCCCTCTCTCTATGTTTGCTCTCTTTTCTTCTTTCTTGGCAGGCCGCGACTCGCCCAATATACGCTTTATTTTTAGGTTCATTTCCTTCTGACCATAACTTCGATTGTACGGCTATTGATAAATGCCGGTCGCCGGTATATGTATTTTTATTATCCATCATCAACTCCTTAAAACAGGTCTAACAGATAGTATCATTGGCTCTTTCTTCTCGTTTCTTTTCCATCTGATTTCGCTTTCTTTTTATTTCTTTTATTTCGTATGACTCAAATCCCTTGCTATCGTCACCATTCTACTCGATCCCTTTCGACGCATTTATTCGCTCATTTCACAAGTGATATTCTCCTCGCGTTATTTCTCATTCTCTTTTCCCAAATGCGCGTCAGCCTTCTCTGCATATACATACGCAAACATATACGAGAGAACGCTGGCGCAAGCGATCCACCGCTATTATTAGACGTAGAAACCTCACCGTGGAATCCGAAGGATTTCGTTATTTTCCTATATAGAGATTTTCATTTCGCCGAATTTCTGTCGCGATTCATGGCGATATGCTACGTATATTATCCGCAGCCTCGTCGGTTCTATAAGTTATTAATAGGAAACTGAACCGGTGCGTCGTGTGCCACTATGTTTACCTTGCACGCGCACATTTTCCGGCGCTCCTGATTATCGATAGATCTTGCACAGCGCGGCGAACTGTGACGAATCGGCGTCGTCATCGCGAAATCGAGAACAGTGCCAGTTTCTCGGTTTCCTATATTAATATTGCTGCAATACCGCTAGGAGATATTAGTTTACGAGTTTCTTGTAGACATTCTAATATAAGGAGGCGGTCCCATAAAAACGATTAGAGTAATGTTCCCATAATCATTTGTCCAATATACGTATACAATTTATCGTCGTGGCCGTTGTATCCATATCTTTTCTATTGCTTCATGCCTAAATGTCATGACAATCTTTTTTTTCCCCCTCTTATCGTTAGCTACGTTGATTTTATTGAGATAAGCTACAAATAGATTTTTTATTTAATAAATTCACGATCGAGATCGTGTTGTGAATTACGAGTTTTGTACCATTTCGAGATGTTTTTCTTCCACTGTCGTGCGTATGGTTGGTGATATTTGCGCGTCAGAACGATATTTAGAGCACATTAAATATACTGGCGCCGTATTATAAATAAGATTAGAAGTACATGATTTTAATATAAATAGAACCTCTCTTGAATATATATACTATATATTTTCGGGAGGAAATATGCCGACCGATATTCGATGCTAGGTATACTAACGACACTTTAGAAATGCAGCAATAAATTTTCATAATTTATAGATGTATTTTGTATTAAACGTTCGTTTTCCAAGTTCCCATTCAATGTTTCTGAAAGCGTAATAAAATTAAGCAATAATAGTAATTGAACTCGAATAATAACAAAAGTTTTCATTAATTTTTTTATTCGTATTAACTAATTTTTATCTCTTTAATTATTATATATATTCAATATATATATTTCACTATAAAATATAGAAGATAGAGTATAAAATATAAAAAATAAAAATAAATTTATTTTAAACAAGAATTCTACGATATTAAATATTTTAAAAAAATCAAAGCTACATATTTTCGTAATTTAAATAATTTATCAAGATTTCGATGAAATCATTTTAATAAATCATAATAATGTAAACTATCGTCATTCACATGCATATTCATGATATTATAAAAAAATGGTCATAAACTATATTACATTTTCATAATTAATTCGTATTTACTCGTATTAATATACTTTATTTTATTAAATTAATTTCACATCCAATATTCAATCTTCCACAGACGCAATTTGATTATGTTAATTTTCAATTAATAAATACTCATCTCTGATGATTTAATAATAAAAACATTCAAGAATCAAATAAAATGATCAAATTGCTTAATTACTTTTCATTCATTCATTTTATTTATTCATCGTTTTAAATTTTCAATCAGGATTAGTCAATCATCTAATTTTTCTCAAAAGTCAGGCAACAACCGACTTAAATACTCGTTGGAGTTACGTAAAGACGCGTTTTGCTGGCGCCTTATATTTACTCCCTCTCTTTCCTCCTAACACCGACTTTGTATCGATAGAACGCGACTGTTTTTTTTTTTTTTTTTTATAATTGAATTCGCGTCGCCAATGAGCAGACAGACGGTGCCGCAAGACGACGAAATTAATAAATTTTACGATTATGCAAGGTGTCAGCTAATGACACGAGTCTATATACTAGATGATTTTGTTATTTCTGTGTGCAATTGTAACCTATTTCACGAGAATACAAGTGTTTGAAGAAAATATGTTAAATTTCTGAACGATTTATGATAATTTTACCTTATATATGATGATTTATGATAATTTTGAATAATTTCATTAAGCTGATTAATGAAAAATTCTAAATATAAAAAATAATATTCAAAAAAAATGAAAATTCAATATTTAATGAAAAGAATTATTTAAAATCAATATTTAAAATAATATTTATTTTATTTATTATATAATTATATTATAAATAAAAAATTTTTTAACACAAATCTATTTCCTATATATCCGTATACTAGAAAAAATGTAAAAAGTAAAGAAAATAAAGAAACTGAGATTAAATTCCAATGTTAGTAGGCGATGAATGGGCATTTTCCCAAAATAGAGAATCATAAATCTTGAAAAGAAAGTAGATGAAACGGAATTGATAAATCTAGGCAGATTTCGATTGAAAAGATAATCGTACCTGCTATGAGTTTACATTGGAACACCATTCAAAACCTGTAAAAAATGTCGTCCAGCAGATGGGTCTAACAGGTACTGCCTACCTGCTAGACAACCATTTTATTTCAAAAGAAAAATCTGGCTGGTACTCTTCAATCCTAATATGACAACTCAATCGTTCATATTTTTTTTCAAACATTTTGGACTATACGAAAAATGAAATAAAATATTTGATATATATGATATAACAATATTAAATATTTGATAATCATCAATTGATCATTATTATAGAACATATCATTATCCATCCCTAAAAAACAATATTATCTACTACTTATCTCTAATTTTAAATTATTATTAAGATTATCACTAATGATTATTAAAAGATATTATTTTAGAATAATATTTTAAACATAGAAAAAACTATTTTCAAATAGAATAACAGATTATGAGAAATATTTAATTGAACATTCTAGTAATAAAAAATCGAATCGAAATTATTAATACCTATTAAAACTATCGCTTTATTCGAAATACGGATACACGTTAAACCATCCGACCGCCTCGTCTTTGGGACGTGCGAAACCTCCAGCGTCGTTTCGGAGACGTGCGAATAATTTAAGCACGTGAAAGGCCGACATTGTAACGACAACGTGCCGCGAACCAAATGCTAATCGTCACCTGTACGAGGCTCGTTAACGAGCCCGCAGCCTCGGGTCAATGTGAAACCGGTAATTTATTACCGATAGCGAGGAGGATTAGTCGATGTCCAGCTGGTGTTGGGTTCCTAGGTAAATGAGAGTACACGCGTTCGTGGACTGAATAAAAAATATCACCGGTGAATTGCGTTTGAATGCGCGGGCTACCCAGAGCCTCTTTGCGAGCCTGAACCCTGAGTGTACGACAAAAGAAACAAGAGCGGAATAGTGAATGGTATCGATACGTGTAAATGTTCTTGATTGCCCTCACGGTAGCAGTCGCGAGCAACAGTTGAAGTAATAAATTTTGATGAAAGCGGACGGTTTTGCTTCGCCATGGGAATCGGCAATGAAGCACGGCTTTGTGCCACTGTTGTCAGAACGGCGTGAACTGTACAGGAATGAGCGTGAAATATCGCTCGACGTATTTATGTCGTCTCGAACAAGTGGTGGTGTACGCGTTTCTGGACGATTCCAAACGGAATCGAGTGCAAGACGTGAAACTATCATCGCGCGTTTAACCCGTATTTTTAATGGAGATCGTCATTGTTATCCAAGGCTGTTCTTTGAATACTAAAATTTATTCTTTGCTAAGATTTTTTTTGAAATATTTCAATACATCTCTTTAAGCAAAAACAAAGTATTTTATGGACACAAATAACTGAAAATGTGATATATATATGTACCATAAAAAAAAATAAATATTCCATATCTCAAATTTCTTTCTATGTAAAAGTAGAATGGTTTCTATAAAAATATGCCTTAATATATTTATATACGTTTCGTAAAATTTTTACCTCTATCGACTATTGTGGACCATCGATACCCCACGTGTGCATTGAACTATCGGTATTTAATCAACTTTGTCACGATCGTGTCCAGATGTCCGTGCATGGAATCGCTACTCTATTCGTCCAACAATTTTATTCAATACGTCTCGGTGACAATTTACGATATAATTGTGGATTGGCTGCCGGAGACAATAACGCGCCATTGTTTGTTAGGTTTGCTAATTTATTGGAATTCTATATTTACGATGTCTTCACGGTATAATACGTATATACACGCAGATGACTTCATAAATTTGTTATTTCTGGAATTTATGGTGGTGACAGCTGATTTTCCGAGACATCTTAACGACGCTTAAAATCATTCTCAGTTATGGGTGCCGATGTTTAAACGTGGTCTCCCGATGTATTTGTCAATTGTGACAAATAGCGTGTTGTTCCGCCATTTTATTAGAATGTAAATGTCAAATATGAGAATTTGTTGTAATTAATTGCGTTTTTAATTTTTAAGAGAAAAAAAATTATTCGAATCGAGTTAAGATTAATAATCTATTTTTGATCTTTAAATTTCGAAAGAAATATTTGTAACACGATTAATCAATTTATTAATACAATTAATTGAGAAATTAATTTGAGAAGTGTCTTGACAAAAATTAAAAATTAACGAAAATTTATAAAATAATTCGTAAATGAATTGCTATTCAATTGCTATTTAATACGAACTCAATTACGTTTCTGCATTAGAAAATTACAATTTCTCTAATAAAAAAATTTCATTTCGCGTTCAAACATTGGATTTATATACGATATAATATGAATTGAAAGTATACGAAAGGTTAAGATCGATGTAATTATTATAAAAATAATGGCGCGAGCACGATGATAATTTATACATGAATCAAAATAAATAAAATCTATTAGCATTATTTCATTTCTATAATTAAATTATTATGCTTATAAAGCATAATAATTCTCAAACTTATCAGAAGGTCATCTCTATTTTTATTCATTATTTACTCATAAAAATCAATAACAATATATAGTATATACATAAAATAGCACATCTGTGTTAATTTTAAATAATCACACGTTAAAAAAAACATTTTAAAAAAATGAAAAAGAAATAAAAGAAAAATTACTTACCGGGTTTGCAGAGCCGACTCCAATGGTAAGGGTTGCAGCATATGTATACAGGATCTTTAGCGGAATGACAGACAGGAAGTCTCTTGAGCTCCGACGAATGAGCGAGATCCGGCCACCGCCAGATCTGGCAGCAGAGCAGGTGAGGATCAATTGGCATATTGTCGAGCGAGCCACGAACAGGTACTCTGCATCGATCTGGTCTTATTGGCGACGCGCACGAATCCTCTGATTCAGAGTTTTGATCGTCGTCCTTCTCCAAGGACGAGGAACGATGATGTCTTCGATGATGTCGATGATGATAGTGATGATGATGCGTTGGATGATGATAATAGTAATGACAATGGTGGTAACGATGATGACGATAACATTGTTGTTGTTGTTGTTGTTGCGATTGTTGCTCGGTATCGTAGCTGTCCTCGGTATGCTGGCGTGGCACGAGGATGCACGAGCCGAGATCGGCACCACAACTTTCGACGGCGGTAAGTAACATCTCTAGTTGATTTTCCTTGAGCGATTTGAGGAGCTCCTTGCACCTCAACAAACGAACGGGATCCTCGTCATCATCCTGGCTCTGATCACCGCCGCAACAACCTTGATGTAGTCTACTCGACGAGATACGGCTACCTCCTCCTCCTCCTCCCCCTCCTCCTCCTCCACCGCCTCCCCCTCTTCCGCCGCCGACTGCACCTCCTGACGACGCTCCACGCGCTCCTCTGGTTGTTTGGCCCGTCGTTGCCGTCACGTTGCTCGTCGTGTCGTTGTCGGTGCCACTCGTGTTGTTTGCGCGATGAATACGTGACGAATCCTCTTGAGCTTCACACTCGGTTTCATGCTCTCCACGGACCTTGGCCTTTAGGAGACGTCTAGTGAGCGCCGTCCGTTTGCTCCAGAACATGAACATGAAACAGGATTTGCGGTACGTGCATTTGGGGGCCAGTACTTTTCAACGTAGCCGCGCGGAAAATGTGAAATATTTGGAATCGGTGCCTGACGCGACACCGTCACACCACCGTGCACTGGACACGCCACTTTCCACCACCCCCTCCACCACCTCCACCGTCCCCTCTCGCTCTTCTTCCTCCACAAGTTTCCTCTATCCGCGCCTCGTTTCTCTCCCTTTCGCAGTGCTGAGTTTCCCCGTTGCCGCTCCTCTTTCGCCAACGTGACGACGACGACGAAAAAACGGAACACGAGAAGTATATACACCGGGCGGTTATACACTGTCAAGAAAAAAAAACAAACACCGCCGCCTTATGCCAACACACATACGACCGAAGGGAATCACAGACGAATGACGGTCCCCAGCTCGAGACTTCTGACGGGGCCAGAACACGCGCGTATATTTATTTATGCTCTCTACGTATCTCGTGCACTTTGGATCACGGTCCCGAAATAGTATGACAGTCCCCTTGTAGCAGAACGATGGCGTTCGTTTCGCACTAAAACTGGTTCAAATGCTCAGATCCGATACACGCGACACTCTAGTTTTTGTGAATGTCATTCGTTCTTCTTTTTCTTTCCAAAAAACGAAAATATTTCCAACTAAAGATGACGCGTGACAAGTGATGGGACGGATCAACGTATAATAATAATATTACCTGTACACTTCGTGACGATAATTTTTTCATACGTTGTAAACGAAGTTGAGACAAAATACTGTCTATTAATCTTGAACCTTCATTTACCTGTGTGCCACGATATCAGGATATAAAGCGCCACTTTATTTCCTTGAGATGACTGTTTTTGCTTTCGACCGAACGTTGAAACGTTATCTTATGTTCTTCACGTCTGAATAACAAAGTGACAGCACTGAAGAAAATGCGTTGGATAAGTTGGTGTCCAAAGGGAGCTGCTGTCGTGGGAAACAAAAAGTACTCGAGGATTTTTTCGAGAACGAAAAAACGTAGCGCATAATATATAAGTGAAAAGGCACGAGGATTGTCTACTTGTCTCGACAGTTCGCGAATGTCAGCTTTGGTTGTCCGTAGATGTGCACGGTGCAACGGTCGCCGGCGGGGTTACGGACGCGCACTATTAGTATCACGATACACTTCTTATCCGTTAGATGTAGCAGCACGAATCGGTCGCGCGCGCACACACGACACCGGTTCTTGACTTTCCTCAACGTTGTATATCGACAGGCGATGTGATGCCTTAACCTCACGACCCGGCACATAAGCACAAACACACACGCGCGCGCGTATATAATACGTACATTGGCACAATCGCCTTACGAAAAATTGTTTTGTATCGTTGCGAATCTTTCTTTTTTTCGCTTCCTTCGTTTAGGAGATGAGTCTGGAAACAATATACCACGGCGCTTGATCAATGTCCCTTGAATATCGGGCTGCTAAGCCCTGTAGAATACGATAGTGCCGTTTTCGTTCTTGATACTCCTTTGCCCGTGCCGTCGCCAATGCCGGCGCACCGGCACCACATAACAACAACAAGAATAACGACGACGACGACCACGACACTTTAACCTCAAATTCGAGATTGTCGCGTCGATCACTCCCCGTCATCCGTATACGCGTATCACCGAGTGACATTTTCCGCTTGCATCGTCTGTCTTTTTCTCCCTACTTCTTCACTGTTCTCACTATTCACCGTAACACTTGTCGCTCGTCACCCATCGCCGTCGCCGGCCTGCGGGCTTATTCGCGCGAGGCGACCGCGAGGACGCGCACTGTCACATTCTTGAAATCGCTGCTCGAAGAGCCAGCGAGAACGAGTGAGATACTAATGAGGAGGGATAACGCGTGAGTAAGACAGACAGATAGAAGAGAGAGCAAAATATACACCGAGAAAAAGAGAGTAGGGAGGACTAGCGCACGTAGATCGGATATATAACTCGCGGAGGGCGAGAGAGGTCGAACGAGAGTAGCGCTTCGGTTGCACGTTTAAAACTTCGATACGTACTCAGATAAAAAAAGTTAGGGTGTAGCAGGGAAAAGAATTGCATTCAGTTTCACTGCGACGTTACACTTGATTTTTAACTATTTTAAATTCTTCTACTGGTAATCGTTTCTTGTCTTCGCGCACAGATACTGACGTCGTCTCGGAGCAAACTGTTGCGAGGAATAACCACGATTACGGCCGTAACTACGACTCGACTCGGCTCCGCTCGACGACGCGACTGGTACGCACGAGGTCTCCGTCATGAGCGCACACACCGATTTCCACCGCCTCTTCCTCCACCTCCTCGTCGCCGCCGTCGCTCGTCTCGTCCCGTCCGTCTCGTCTCGGCGCGCCGATACACCGACCGCAGCATACTAAACACACAAGGGAGATTGTTAAACATGGCCGTCGCCGCCGCGCCATTATTTGTCGCGTTCGCCGCAAGAGGCGCCACTTGTACGTGTATTACAGATATACCGCAAATGTACTTTTGAAAATCATACTACGTATCTTCATTTTCTCTCTTTTCGTATATTTTGATAGATATTACACATATATTATCAATGGAATAGAAATATTCACATTACGTACAAATAATATTGAAAAAATTATTTAATATATTTACTACAAGAAATAAAATTACTTACGGGAATCTTCGAATTTAATGAATCGACGAATGAAATAAAAAATTCTATAAATATTATAATAGGCGAAAAAAAATTAAAAATATTTGTTTCAACTAATCAAAAGCTTCTTCTTTTTGCACGGAAAACGATTACGATATGAATAATCGTTATTCGATGAATTCATATCCAAACAGATGAATTTTCGGGAAACTTTGAGAATGATAATCAATCGATCATAAATCTCCTTCTAGCTCGCGATCCATGCAACTGGAACACGTTGTGAAGCAGGATAAGCGGCGGAAGGGAAAGGTGGTGATGACGGAGGGTGAGGGAAAGAAACGAACAAGGGCGGGGGGGAGGTTATCCCAGGCAAGAAGGGGGGCAAAACGCAAGGTGGACTCGTCTGAAGACGGGGGGCGTCAGCCGGTCGCGGTTACTCGAGCGGGCGAGCAGACTGACGCCAGCGCCTCTGCCTAGCGCCAGCGCCAGTCACCGACAAGTACTCCACCCTGAGGGTCAACATTCCACGATGAATTTCAGTCATGATATTTCTCGTAAAGGAGACATCCGTTTCAACGTGTCATCGTCATCGAATGATGAAAGAATATTAAAGAAGAACGGTTATCGGTCAGACAGAAAAGAATTCGCTTTATGGAGTCGCTTTCTAGATGACGCTCCTCGATCTGAATAATACCGATATATTTCTTTGGTATATACTCACGCGATTTTAGATTCAGTCCACAGGAACGAATACTTGCGAGTTCATCGGTGAATCTACAACAGAATTTTGAATTTATACTTAGTAATACTTCGTTTGTATTCTTTGGTTGAAATGAAAGTATGTAGGTTATGAAAACTGTTAATATCGAAGGTTAAAGTGAGTTAACCTTAACGTGATTTTTATTGTTAAAACTCTTTTATATAATTTATTGTTGTTATTAATCAATTTTTTTTTAATCATTAATATTAATAGTATCGATTATTTTGAAAATAACTCGATTAATAAAAATTCATAAAAGAATCAATTTTTATGATACTACAAGATATTTATAAATATGTATAAACTTTGTATATACTTTCTCGTATTAAATGTTTGATATTTCTTCCATCAATTTCTAATTACATTTTTATTAATTTTAATAACGATACTAATTATCATCCAATATCATTTATAAATTAAGGATAAGTTGTGTTCTAAAGAAGAATGAAAAATCAGTATTAAATTTCATTCATTCGAATTATTCGTCCATTCGTCATCGTTTTCTGGAAAGATAAGAAAATCTGAATCGACTGTCCCCCTGCAAGCTAACGGAGGCGCCATTAATTTATTTCACGGAGCCCATATTGAAAATGACTTCGGAGGATAAATCAGCGTCTTGACGCATTAAAGCTCGCTCTTTTTTTGCCGCCGTCCGTTGTTCGTTTTCTTCAGCAACGTCTAGACGCGTTATTTCACCGTTGGAACCCGCTCCGAAATGATATAGAATTTAGGAAGTTATTTAGTTATGTATGTCTGGCGTCCTGAGCTGGCTAGTAATCAGGCGCCTGGCCTCCGCAAACTGTCCCTCGCTCTTTCCTCTTCTCCCTCTTTTCCTTTCTCTTTCTTTCTTTCGTCTGCCGCCACTCACCATCCCCCCTCCCCTTCTTTTTCTTCTTTCCTCTTGTTCTGATTTTGTCTCGCTTTATCGTGTGTTCATTCGGTAAAGCCTGGTAAATTCTCCAGGGCCGTCCACGTTCTCGGTGCCTCGGTGTCTTGGTCCAATTAAAGTGTTGATCAAGGTGCCCTTCGCTCAACTTCCATATCACACAAACGAGTGTATATTTCTAACTTGTATCCCTTAAGATTATATCGTGGAGGATAAAAGCCGTTTTGTACGTACGAACGATGAACCAATTATCCAATGGCATTGAAAAATTTTGCTTTCATCTTCTTATGATTTGTCTCGTATTCTTTACATCCCATATTATTTTAATTGTCTCGATCATAAATATTTTTTTCTATGAGCTAAAATGAAAATTTGCTTAAAAGAAATCAAAAAATGTGGGTATGCCGTCTCAAAAATTTCTCTACGTTCATCGCTAATAATTATTAAAATTGCTTACCTAATTATCTTTTAAAACCAATATTACAAGCTATTCAACCTTCATTTCTTATCCTATCATTAAATACTTTCCTCCTTCATTACATTTGCATTATCAGTCATTCGCTCGATATACAGTACACGCAATGATTTTTTACGTAAAATTGGCGATTAAATAATAAAATAATTAAATTAATCCACGCTATACGAATCAAAAATAGATAAATCGAAAAAAATTAATTTGAATACCAAATATTCATTTATTCTGAAAAGAACTCTAGCGAGAGTGAATCGTAGAAGATCATCACGTATAAAAACATCCTAACCAAATCAATGAATAAAACTCGAACAGGATTTCATTAATTAAATCGTGTTCGGTATTCGTGTGTGACAAAATTGGATGCGCTTTATTATATTATTAACATTCCTAACCGAACGATACACAGCATCGAGGATCCAGAAGAAACATCGTTTTCAGGTAGTTAATGTTTATTATACAACCATGTAATAACATCTTAGCCAAAAAGATAAAAATCGGACACGATCACGGTTCATCGTTAACTTAAATCGCGCTTGTCCAACTTCGTGTGTGACAAAATTGGATATCGCTTCACGATATATTATTAACATTCCTAAGCAAATAAAATACAGCTTCCTTCGAGAATCGCGAAGGAAAATCGCGAAACAAGTACTCTTAATAAAATCGATTATACGATCATGTGAATCCCGGTCCGAAAAAAAAATAAAAATCGAATTCGTGCGCGACGACACTGGGCTTCGTTTCACGATATTATTATAACATTCCTAAACAAACAAAATGCAGGATCCCCTCCTCCCCCCGACTTCCCCTTCGACTTCAGATTATACGTTCGCCTCCACCCCAGAGAGTCAAGGTAGAAAATTATAAGCCGCCGCAGATAGCCATTTCGTAACGGCACCAGCGTAGGAGCGGAACAGGTCGAGCGCACTTTTGCTTCGTTCTATTTCCAAACACGAGAATTATTCACGTTCCCTGTACCGGCCAGTATGGAGTATGGCGCCATTCCTGACGTATCACGGCTGATGCCACTCGCCTGAACGGACTGCGGTAATGCACGCGAAACGGCCGCGAGAATGAACCGGACGACGACCGGTCTGACATAAACATTGGCGCCTCGTGGAACAATACAGAAAGGAACGTCACGCGTGAGAAAACGGAATACGGAGATCTGGTGATCTCACCTGGGATATTTACGAGTCTCGAGTTTCTTTATTTTCCACTTTTGCACTTGTTGAATGTATCAAACGATAGCGTAGAGGAAAAGAGAGATACTTTTTAATTTTTTTCATGATCACATGTAAGCGTGTGAGTACAATTTTATAAAAGTATCCAGTACATTTGTCCATCACTTAGGTGTGCGATTTAATATAATTAGTAAGAGGATTGCAGGATACAGAAATTGCAAATTCGAAGATTAGTCTATTTTTTTTTCAAGAATGAATTATCAATATCGTCCGGGCGTAGATGAACAGATTCGCATGACAATGTGTGGGCAAAACGAAAAGGAAGAATTAACGCGACAGAGGCCGCCTTGACAGGCGCATGCAAGCGAGGCGGAACACGCGTGCAAATATTTCTCATTGGATTTGTCCGAGCATGCCGTACAAAGTAAGGACATGATACTTTTCTTTGGATGACACGATCCAACCCCCCGACGGCGCCGCTGTCAACGCTCCAAATTCCTACTACGAGAACGATCGCCTTCGTTCTTCGAACCGGCTACTCATGATTCCACTGTAATTCATCTTCCGCGAACCGTAGAGTTTCAAGCTATTCTCGGTCCCCGGTTGCTGATTTTCGTGATTTTCGTTCTACCCTCCCCCGATCAACCGGGACGAACGCTTTGAAAACGAGTGTCAAAATGACCGATCGTCAAAATTTCTCCCCATTTTCTCGCTGACTCGAATAACTCGAACCGGTCACAGGTCCGTTTGAAACAGGTTGAAACCGTTTATAACGGTACATAACTGGAAAGTGTACGCGTGTATCTATTTCGTCTCGTATTATTCTATCGTTAGTTATCCGAACACCTATTAATATCCGAGGCTAATTTAATTACATGCTATTTTAATGATTTTATCTCACAGCACGAAGTTCTGATCGATCCATCATTTTTTTTTCTTTCCTTCTTTTCGATATTTCGTATGGATTATCAAAAATATTATCAAATAATGCGATCGTGATCGTATATAGGAAATTCTAGATCGATCGTAGAATAATTAACAGAGCTTCTGCGCCTCTTCCGCAGGATGAGATATCTAATCACGTGTCATCGTGGCTCGTTCGCAGGCGTTTATGGAAATTCGAAAGCATTAACGACATCCGTTCGCGAATGGAAAAAGCTGGTTGTCCGCCGTGGGAGACATGCTCGCCGGACCGTGCGTAATCGTCTACATCACTGGCGCCTATCCCTACTCGATTCTTTGTCGTAAAACAAGGTGCGACATTTATTTTTCCGGTTGGCGCTGTTTTTTAGAAAAAACCTCTATCCTTGTATGCACTACTAATAATACGACCACAACATTAACAACTTCCCTATCGGGAATATAGTCCAACAGAATTAAAACCGACTCGAAAGTTTCGAGCGCCTCGTGAATATACACTTGGAAAGAAAGAAATACTTTTAACTTAGTCTTACGCGGATGACTCAGCTTCGAAAGTACTGTGTAAGTAACTTTAACCAAGTCGAGAATAGTTAAACGATCGACCAAATTCGGCCAAATCGTTTCGAAAAAGAAAGGCTATTACACGCTTAATCACAAATAATAACTAAATTTCCCGTAAAAGCGAAACTTTTACGTGATAATTTACGATTCGAAACGCGTGTGAGAAACTGACCCCATCCCCGATAATCGAGGCGCCAGAGGTTTGCAAAGCTTCATAGAACCGGACGGTGAATAATTCGTACACCTGAAACCCGAGTCCGAGGTCCGGGATATGGGCAGGTTTCGCGCGAAATAAAAGCATCTATTTCGTTTCTATTTCGGTGATCGCTCGACCGAGCCGCGGTGAGCCTCGTCACGCTCACTCGTCGCTTCGTGGCCCATTATTTCGACCAACCTCCCGTTTCTCCCCCATTTTGTGAAGATTCGAGGAATCACGAATCCGGCCAACTCGACCTTACATCCGCCGCCTTTTTTCTTCTTTTTTTTTTTCAACGTATACCGGATGCGAGACCATCTTCCGGTTACACGTTGAAACCGGAGCGAGCCGGAAGATCCCACTTTGCTCGGTACACGAAAATCGGCGATGCGACCGCGATAGACGAGATAGCGATACACGTCGAACACCTGCGTACGTGCACTCGGTCGGACGAGCGCGTTGCGACGGCCCTGTGTAAAAGCACAACGACGAGGACGACGTGGTCCGATGGGTGGGAGAGGTATGATGGGACAGGTGCGGCTCGTAACTTCCTGGATAATATCGGCCGGTCCGGACGCGCGACCGGCGCTAACGCTGACGCTTACGTTAGCGGTGGCGCCACTCGGATCCACGCCATAGGCGCCTGTCCGTCCCGTGCCTCTCCCCTCCCCCCCGCCCCGCTCGAGTGGTGCACCCTCGCCACTTTCCAGTTTCTCTCTTTCTCCCTCTCATTCCGCTTCGTCCATCATTTCTCTTTGCCATAACGCGTACGAATGCCCTCGGCTAGCGATGGGACCAACGCGCCAAACTCTGGCGAAATCGCGGTTACGCGCGATAGATTCCTCTTCCGCGGATGGAAATAGATAGCGGGATGGGGTTTGGGAAAAGTTGGAAAATGGATTTTCGGGTTTTATCGTTTGGAAGATAAAAAGTTTGGATTTCGAAGGATCTTCTCGATTGGATGAATTTAAAAACGAGGGGATTGAGCTTCGGTAAGGTTTGAAAGCGTACGAAGGATTCACTTTGTGGTGGAAATTAAAGAATTGAGAAAAGTGTTAGAGAAAAAAGAATAATTAGATTCTGGCGCATCAAGTTTTTTCCGGAAATACTTATTTTCACTTCGAAACTCATATTTGCCGCGCAAATTGTTCGAACGGTTCGAATATAGGATTGATCCCATCGCTATATTCCACTCTTCTTACGTGTCCTCGCCACTTCTCAAACAAGCATACGATGTTACTAGCAAAACCTGCACCATCTTTATTCATGCACGCTGGGTAGTTGACGGGAGGCGAGATGCCGTAGAGAGCACGTAGTAAGCATGTATGTATGGCCGAGGTGCATGCATACCAAATTGCAAAAATGCACCATCGACGGTGGGGAATTTAATATTTGAAAGGAGGACTCATCGGCTACGTTTGAAGTCGCGATGCCGTTGGAATTATTTAAATCTATGGTAAGCCGATTTTCAAAGAGATATCTCGCGAACTGTAACGCATCCTTCGTGTATGTATGCAATATTTGCATATTCCTTTATGTTAACGGTGCTTTGTTCAATGGAGACCTTTTGCAAAATGAAAGCTCGAGCGGAAAAGATCGTGTTACGAATCAGAGTTACAAACTCTGTGCACCTTTTACAAACGAGAAATTCAACTGAACTTTATTAACTTTATTAATTAGATTCGTCCGATGTTTTATATTGCGTGCAATTTAGCGTAGAATAATAAATTTTATCGATACGACGCTATAATTCATTATTAGTCTAATAAATATAAACATATAAACATAAAATACTATTTGTTTTATATAAAACAAATTGCTTTCTCTCAACGTCATTTATCAGAATTTGCCTTGTATACACAAGATGAGAGAAGCTCAATGCCAATGTTACCGTGACGATAATGTCGAAGGTTCTGATATGTATCTACATATCTACATTCATGTGTAGATCATGGCTATAAATAACGTAATATAAAAAAAAAGAAGAAATGATTGAATTTTAAATTTGAGTAAAGAAGAAGAATAAATAAAAATATGAATAGATTGGATTATAATTAATTTTTCGGAAAATTTATGCAGACTATTCTTTATTTTTCAAAAAAAAAAGAAATTAAATTAAATAAAAATTATATGCAGAAATTATATTAATTATATTATAAGAAAATGATTAAAATTTAAAGACACGATTGAAATATGTATATACATATATTTAATATAATTTTTGTATTTTATTTTAAAAAACAATATTTTCGACAGATATGAACACGTGGTTGCTATACGCACGATATTACTGAACTCTCGTTATTTCTTACCTGTTGCAACGATAACCTTCTGCTATTGGTTAACTGTTGCACATGCGCTGTGTCAAAATTTAAGTTAGAATTTATACGAGCAATTCCCGTAATCTAAAGTTCAATGCACCAAATGTAAAATATAATACAATTTAATATTAATTTATAAATGAAATATATATACATAATTCATTAATTTGATATATTATTTGATTTTTATTTTATTATTCTTTATATAAATAATACGATATTTAATATTATTTAATTCATTTTTCATATTTTTATTCTGAGATTTTTTAAATATAGAATAAATTTTCTTAAAATTAAAAATGAAATTTATATCTTTTGTAGATTTTTATACAATATCTTTCACATTTTAAATAATCTTTTAAAACAAAATTAATTTCTATTTTTATATATCAACAGATAAATTAACGAAAAGAAATCATGAAAGTAACATAAATTGAAGCCACCAGATAGCACTCGAATCGTTTTAGCAAATTCAAGCAATTATCAATCGCATGTAATAAGCATATTAACTAATCTTTCAATCAATTACCGAATAATATAAGTCTCCCATGAATCTTTGCAGAGAATCTCCGTAGCCGTAAAATTTTCCAAGTTTATTCAAAACAGGCCACGATAACAGACTGGCATGTATCGGCACTTCAAACTACGATACCGCGTTCTCGCGTAGCGCGGGAAATTCGAATGGCGCGTACCGCCGGAATTTATCAACATCCTGTAATATTTTTCTCGCAATTACAATTCGTGAGACGAAATTCGTTCAGAATGATGGATGATTCGAAGACAAGAAATTGGAATTAACAATCGAAGACCGACTGCGTCGATCGTCGAACGTCGACTGGCCGCAAGCCCGACGACCGCGCAATATGTAGCGTAGTATAGAGAGGACGACTGGAGCCTGTCTGCTCACCCCTGTGGCTGTCTGTTGCCTAAGGGCGGCCTCGTCCGGCGCGAATTCGCGGCGACACAGCAGTGGCGCGCCAGTAACGTGGCGACGCGGATCTTGACGCCATTCCGTGAACACGTATGCGTCCCTATACGTGTTTTACCCTCTCGATTCGTTTGTGTTCGTACGAGACCGTACTATTGGCGCATAGACGAGGGTGGCGGAGACGACGGAGAAAAAGAGAGATAGTTAGATAAGAGGGAGATGTACGTGCATGCATGGCCAACGAGGAGAACACGCTGGCAATCGTACACACGAAGGTGCTTGACCGAGTGAAGTCGAACGACTAACCGTATACGGAGACTTTTCTTGCCCCGAGCTGGAGATAAACAATGTCATTTGTGCTATTCCCCCCTTCCCCCCCGTTCCTCTACTCGTATCCGAATCGGGGTTCTTTCCCTCGCGGACGTAAAGCATAGTTAAATCGACAGTCTTCGTTGTCGTAAACATGACCGGTTTCCTCTCTTAAATTGTTTATGCTATTTAGCTGATGAAAGATTTTTTACTACTGGTGTTATTAGCAATTCATGTAAGAATCAAATGTGTGTATCTGTGTACGTATATTTGAATGTTTTGTTTACATTAGAATGAAGTAAACACGTTGGTTTTTAATCCTATACAACCTCGTGTTATTGAGAGGTTACATAACCTATATATTTTCGTATAATTTATATCTTGTTTATCCTTTATATCTTCTTCTATTTGTTTATTATTATTGTATTTTATCATTAAATATATAGAAAATATACGAAATATATAAGAAATATGTAAATGTATGGAACAAGAATAAGAATAAATAATTACAATTTATTTTAACAGGAAAAGTTAAACTTATTAAAACATATAATTATAGACTATCGTAATAATTTTAATTATTGAAAAATGTACATAATAATTTTAATTATAATTTTAATAATTCAAGAAAGAATTTCTAGAAATAAATCACATTATTTTGCATCTATTTAGTTACTAAAATGACAAGTGAATTATATTCTTGGACAGAGCAAGTTAACCGACCTATAATCTACGGATACTCGTATTTTTCCTGGTGCTAAGTAGGTACGCAGATAAATGCTAAACGTATGTTTGCTTGTTTCGTTAAAAGTCAAATACTATTTCTAGCGAGCACATGCATTTAAATACATGCTTCGTTTTGGGCGGGCCGGAACGCGGATAATGATAGCGATGGGGTGAAACGGAATGATACGTATGTGTGTGTGTGTGTGGGAAGGATCATTAGTGCATCTAATTCCGTAGCGTTGGAATGCAACATTATAAATTATCCAACAAATCTTGATAATCCAAAAATCTAAGTATTTTCGAACATCGTTCACTTAACTCTTCATTTATTTCTTATTTAACATGCATTAGATATTTAACATACTCTTTAAAATTAAATCATTAAATATATCCACACAAACTTTAAAAAAATTCAAATAAAGTTTCAAAATTTATTTTGTTAATATTTTATTACATGTTAAATTCATATTTCATATTGTTTTTTTAATAATATAATTAGAACAATTAATAGAGAAGAGAAAAAAGAATAAGAATCCTTATTTTTTTTCTGTTAAATATTGATTTTTTTAAATTTGTTTTACTGCAAATATTAAATTCATTGATATACGTGATGTTTCAAGAATTTATCTAATTGATTAAAACTAAATGTTTTAATCTTTTTCCATGATTTATTAAATTTATTCAATTTTTTAAAAAAATTTCTAAAAAATTCGATTATTCAAAACAGCTTTTATACCATTACAGTAATCTATTATCACGATAATCATTTCTTCATCTCTTCATCAATTTTCCCTATATCCATAATATCGAATATTTATTTAGAAAACTTACAAATCGAAATAAGGTCTACCGGATACTTTTAGATTCCACGGATTATTGCACATTTGTAACGGTACCGGGCGATTTCAATTTGTTGCCAAGCAATCAACGCGCGTTAGCGATTCCACTTTACGAGTCGTACCCTCCTCCTGTATATACTATAGAGGAAAAAACAAGAAGGGACGGTTATAGTATCGTGATATCAATTCTCTTGTAATGACACAATCGTAGCCAGTCAGTCGGATGTCGGTTTCGAGTGTGGGTGGAAGAGGTGATGGTGACGATCTAGGTCCGGCTTCGTTCTCCAACTCGTTGTTTATCAAGCTCCCCTTCGCATAACAAGCATCAAAACACTTGGCGCCCCTCGCTGGAGCCGTCGTAGTCATCTTCCGCCCCAATGGCTCGCTTCTACTTTTCGTGGATATGCCGGGGGTAGGCGCTGGCATGGGTTAAAACATGGGTACCGGGAGGGAACATCCTCTATACACACAGGCGCCGTTTCTATCCGCCGAAAAAATGAGTTATCGTGCTGGATCTAGGAGTACTCGTGGCAATTCAACCGTTCGAATCGCCATTTGTTCAAGTTTTATATTCTTGTAATGTTTTTAACAAATTATGTCTCAATTATGTTTATTATTTTACGATACGAATCTTTATGTAGCTCTTTCTTTTTTTCTTATTTTTTATAACGAAGTTGCTATCATATTACTTCAAAGATAGAATGCATAAGAAATATTTTAATAAAAGATACGTACTTCAATAAAAAATAAATTCTTTTCAGATATCTAATAGTAATATTCGACAGAGAAAAACGATACTTCATATATATATATATATATATATATATATATAAATACGCACACAATATACTGTTGCATTTTTTGATTAATAAAACAAAAAAACTAATAATCTTTCACACGTCAAGACAGACGCGGCCTTAATTTGAATCGTCGATCTATTTACGATTACCCTAGGAGCCGCGAGTAAACGGATTCGAAGAGGAAAACTTTTCGAAGTAAACAGGTTTTGAAAACATTTCTTTCGTAGCTTGATCGATATTACATGAATTCCGTAAGAACCATAAAACCAAACGCCATTCCCCCAGAACAAACGATTCTTACGATCGAGGAGCGACCGAAAGGAAAGGATGGGGGATCGTCGTTCCGTTTTTCTAAAGAGGAGGGCGAACGAAGGGAACCCCCGTTAGAGATAGTAAAGACGCGCTGGCACCGCTCGCCACGTAAGTCCACAGATTCATAATTATTCCCGAACAAAACATCACGCTATTGACGTATCCCGGGATCGGGAAATTCAGCTGACAATACCAAAGCAAACATGTGCGTCGGTGTGCAAAAGGAGATGCGAATGGAGGCTGGGAGTAGGGAAGGGCGCCCTCCTGCTTGGCGACCGACGCACACTGTCCCACCCCCGTCGTGACGATGCCACGATGCCAACAGAAGAAGTATTCTTGCATTGGTCGACGTCGTGGTCGTCGTCGACATCGTCGTCGTGGTCGTCGTGCTCGTCGTCATCGTCGTCTTCGTCGTGGTGTCGTGGGTCGGCCAGTGGCGGCGACGGTGTCGGCGACGTTCCACGGTTGGCGTCGAGGTTAGCCGGCCGGTCGCTGGAATCGGCGCCCGGCTGTCTCTTTCTCCCTTTCCGTCTCTCACTCCACACGTTTCGTCTGCACGAGAGAGCCTGCCCGTCGTTTCATCGTCGTCCGTTCGACGGCGACGACGTGGCTCTGCCGGCTGTCGCCGACGCCATCCGCCGCTTCTGCACCATCCCCATCATCCCTTTCCTCCTCCCTTTTTTTCCCGCCTCCCTGTCAATATATTCGACGACGATGTGTTTAGATAATGAAACTCTACTCTTCCAAAAAATTTCACGATCGAATCCAACCCTCTTCCCGCGCTAGCACTGTGTTTGTCAATGTAGAAAACATCGAACCAATCGGGCAAATCCCCCTCTCAACTCGCAGCAAATTCTTTCGCGTATCGTACACGCGTTAAACAAGCATTCAACTCACTGTTATAGATGGACAATGCTACAATTTCTTGTCCTGTTATCTTTAATACATGGTTCTTTTCATCTCGTGCTTTAGTTTTTCGTAATATAAAACTTTATGTTGATATATATATGGAAAAAATTATTGTAAGAAGAGTTTCCTCGTGGCTGCTTCCTGAAAACTAATAGTAATATAGGTTAATATGGTAATGATTATTACAATTTTCATGAATCAGAAAGCAACTTTTTCTGATTCAAAAAGATATTAAACAAAAAGCAGTTTTTTATTCTAATAATATTAATCATTTTATTGAATTATTTATTATTTTTTCATATAATTATATGTATATTGATTAAATGTACTTACTAAATAAAAATGAAACAATAAATTGAAATTAATTTAATATATTTAATATAATAAATGATATAATAATTGATTGATACATACATTATCATATTTTTTGATTAACTTAAAAAAAATATATAATTATTTATTATGATGCAAATCAAATAATTAAATTGAAATTGATAGATTCATATTTTATAGTTATCATAACTTTCTAAGAGTAAAATTTAGAAATTTAGTAAAATAAAGAATTTATGAATCTTTTATATAGAAATTAGTCAATATGTTTAATATCTTGAGTAAAATATATCTTGTTTTTGTAACATACCAGAATCAATTTTATGCAAGCATATCATGAAAATTATTTCGTCTATTATCTCATTCATCCTTCAATGAATTAATTAATTTCTAATATAATAAAACTATACATCATTCAAATTTTATAAAAATGTATTTGAATCAGCCAAATATGAGCAAAATATTATATTTTTCAATAACTATTCCTCAAGCGTCAGCGGAACATTCTCCACTGGCTTTCTCGGTAATTACATTTTCAAGCTAGCATAGCTGGGCCAGAAATCATCGCTTGGTTCCCTGGACAAGAACGAGATCGAAAGAAAAGCTTTGCCAAACGATGGGTAAGCCGAGCCAGCGAAAGTTTCGCTCGATTGGGTGTGCGTCGGCTCGTCCTTTTCGTCTACGAAAGTGCAAGACGTTTGAAACTGCTCTGTCTCGACGCCGCTGCTGCCGGCTCTTCTATACACGTTCTTTACTCTGATCTCTTTCCCCTCTAGCACGGCCCATCCTGACGTCCCCTTAACCCAAACCATTATCCGTATACCACGATTATAGGGCAACGGGACCGACAAACAGGCTTGGGCCAGACCCCCTGGCACCCTGGTCGCAACTTCGCCTCCCTCTTCTTCTTTTTCTCTTTTCTTTGCGCCGTTTTACTCTCCCAGTTGCCGCGCGCTCTCCTACACCGTCACTGACTACGCAAACAAACCCGTATATCGACTAACATAACTTAACAATCTCTTTCTTCCTCCCACCCTTCAACCATTTCGTTGCTCTTCTCGTCATACTTTCGCCCCCTCTACCGTAAACGATGCACCACTACCAATATAACATCGTTGCTACAACTGATTGCACCACTATGCACCGATGGACTTACCACCCAGTATCGGGCGGCGTCAATGCACGCTCGTCTTTGGGTGCTCGTTTTCGTCTTTCCAAGAAAACGATGACGATATTTTTCGTAAATTATTATAATCCTATGCTGACTCTTGATAATTGTTTTTTGGACAAACTTTATACTCCAATGTACTATATGTATATATACTAGATATCTGTTAAAAACATAAAGAGGTTATGAAATCAATCTAGAAAAATGTTTCGACGATATAAGAAATGTCACTATAGCGACAATCGTACAACCGATTGATATAATAATTTATGACTTCGATACGTCTCTGAACGAACTATACATAGTATATAATGGTTCATGGCCTCGCGGCAAAGTGTTTATTTTTGCTAGTTTCGGTCTGCGCGATGCGGTTATCCCGCGTTGCTTTCTGACAACCATACGCCGCCTGTCGCCGGTGGAACGAAAGATTACTTCAAACTATATTTTATGTTCTTGTCGGATAGTTTTAGTGTTAGAAATAATTGTTTTAAAGTAATTGCTTGATCTTCCATATTCTTCGAATCCGTGAAAACATAATGACTAAAAAATAAAAACAAAAATTTGTAATTTTTTGTTAAATTTTGTTTCGCTTATTAATAAAAATTTTATAATGCTAATATTTTGTTTCTTTACCTTCACAAAAATTTTTAATTTAATTTTTTTTTGACTTATATTACATTACATATTTGAATTGTTATATTATGGTTAATTATTAATTAAGTATTAGTATATACTTAAATTATAATATTTGTATTAAAAATTCAGATTAAAAATTAAATCATTTTGTTATTTGCTTTTTTTTTCAAGTTAGTAGAATGTTGTAGACGCGTCTATGTAGTTTGCGCAGTAACGAGCCAAACCGGTTTAAAAACCAGTATCGCGAATCCTATTAATATAAAGAATTTTACTTTTATTTCAAATTCTTAAAAAAAATATCGAAATACATATACTACTTTTTATAATAATTTTAAATTTTCATGATACAACATATAAGTTTATGTAACACTTTTATTTCATAATTTTTTATATAGTATTATTATAAATAATATAATAATAATAATACAATTTTTCTTCGTGTCTTTGTCATATATACTTTTTATTTTATAATATAAAATAATATAATATATAATTCAACGATATTTTAGAATGTAATATATATTATTATTCAACAAAATAGATGTATGTGAAAACGTATTAGATCTCATTAATTTGTATATAATTTAAACAATGACTAATGCTTATTTAATTATCTTGTGAGAAATTCTCAGCAAATGCAACACAAATGTGAATTTATCGTATATACCTACGCAATAGATCAGCCGGTAAAGAAATTCAGTATACTCAGAAAGAAAATTAGTATCGACAGAAACTTAACCTCTTCATCATAGTACAACAGCGATTCATTGTCAGTTGCATTCGAAATATTATGAAAATGTTATAAAAGATAAATAAATCCAATTCGAAGAACTTTTATTGTGCATTAATCTGCCTTACGTAACGAATAGCATTAGATTATTAATAATAACGATAAGACTACTCTCATTTAGTCACTTTGAGACGCGTAATGAACGCGAAACAGCGCGTAACGGCTTTTACTAAGAACAAGTGTAGAACCACGTACAGACTAGATCTCAACTAGATTTAAACATTAATTTCCCGTGTTTCAAAAAAACGTACAGACTTATAGTGAAGTGTATTAGTTTTTTTTAAGACTTGTTTGTTGCAGTGAATCTTTATTATATTGAATTTTCCACGATTTTGACGTAGTTACAATTGAAAATATGAGTGCTACTTCGAACGCAACATATTTAGGATTTGATCTTAGTACACAGCAGGTAAATTCTTAAAAAATTGCATATTCACGGCATGTTTTTTATCATAAGATGAACATCTGTTAAGATTGTATACTTATCGACGAATGACATGTTTTCTCACCATATGAAAGTACTTGTCGACACGAAACACAAATGACAATCTTGTTAATTAAGGTTAATTTTTTTATCTTTTCTTTCTTTTACTACTTGCTTTCGATGTTATATATTTTTTTCACGCGAAAATAGTCACTATAATTATACAGTAAATCACAAATTGACATTTGTTACTTTGAAGTATAATTTATTTTTTCATGCTCACGTAACGACGCTCACTTACTGGCTTTTTATGCGCATCATCTATTGCGCACGCTCATGTTAACGCGCGTTTTCTTTAAATCTATGAAAATTAGATATTTATAAAAATCATATTAGAAGAAAATATTAAATTAATTATATACGTAAATTAATAATGTATAGTTATTTTTCATAGGTATAATTAATAAATTTGATGAAAGAAAGAATATATAAGGATATAATAATTAAAAAAAATATCTAAAAAGAATCTATTTAGATAAAACATACATTATTGGTATTAATTATTTCATTTTTTATAGTATTTTAAAAAATCACAATATGAATCATAATTTTTTAAAGCCAAACTCTGATTTTATAGTATCGAATTCAAATATCTAATCTGTTTAGTTTTTAAATTTGAAATATTTATTATAAAATACTTTACATTATCTCTGTTGGTAAATATTTAAAATCGTATTTTCAAGTTTCTAATTATATAATAATCAAATCAATTATGTAACCCTTTTTCTTGAAGGAGTATAACAAATTAAAATTATATAATTAAAATATTTTCTGAACAACAATTGATAATATTATTAATCTAAATTGTTATAATTAACTTAAAAATAATTTTACGCATTAAATTATATTTTTACAATTTATATTAAAATATTTATATTTAGAAAAATATTATAATCAATAGTTTACAAAAATGACATGAAAATTCGTCTTTGTTGATTAATATATAAGCAGTTCACAGCATGATACTCGCCCAATGGGTCACTATTATCTAACGTAACGATAACATTAAGCATTGGAACGATACGGGCGAAAGAAAAGTGTATCTCTCTGTTTGCAATGAAAAACGCGGAACATTAGGAACGCTCGAAATGATAATTGAAATTCTAAAGCATCTCTTAAGGAAAATACTATTGCTCGAAAATTCATTAATCATACCTAGACGTTACGATCAATTCACAATTTTTATTTATGCAATATTAATCATCTTTCAAAAAGGAAGAAAGAACTGAATTATGAATGATATACTATTATAAATGATATATTGTAATTGATTCTATGAGATATCATTTTTATTTACTATATTAAATTATACATCATTTTTTAAAATTAAAAAATTTTATATAATATTTATTATTATAAATTATTCCAAATTATTATGTCCAAATTTAAAAGCGATTAAAATTTATTTATTTATTTAAATTATTGAATTTGAAGAAATTTTTAAGTAAATTTATAAATAAACATCAAAACTTTTCGAAATTTCTGAATTTAATTTTATTATAAGATTTATATTGTAATTATAAAATTTTTCTTAATATTTTGACATTTTTTTTCTGTAATATGTGCGCTATGTATTTTATGATTCTTAACTGTATCTTATTTCACAATCTTTTTTGATAATAATAATATTTATTTAATCATACAATTTCATTCTGATCTTACATGTTTCACAATTTTTACATGTATGAATGAAATTCACAGGTGGTAGTATATTCGAACATTTTTTATTTAATAAAATAATTTTTCATTTGATTATATGATCAAAAGTATATATCAAACATTATGTCTATATATATTTATTCGATAGATAAACAAATTTTGAATTTCAGAGTACGCAATAAATTTCGTATTACGTTTTAAGATAGCATAACTAATTGGCCGTGTCGTAAGGAGATATATTTTCTAATCTTATTATTCTCACATAATGTGTTACATGTGACTTATTTGTTAATTTTGATACCAAAGATAAGAAATGGAAAAAACAGTATGAAAATAAATATAGAAAAAAAACAATTAATAAGTATTTTTTGGTATTTATAGTTGAAAGCAGTTGTCGTTGATAACAATCTCGCCGTTCTTCATGAAACCAGTGTACAATTCGATACTGATTTACCAGGATTTAGGTATGTGTCATTCATTATGTTTTTATTATGATTTTTATATTTTTTCATACATTTTTAGTTTTAACATTTCATCTTTTTTTTTTGAATTAGAGCATTGATATATTACATAAATTTTAAAATATAATTATAAACAAAAAAATATTCATTTTCATGTCAATCTTTCATTTTTTGTAAAAATTCAATTCTCTCTTTCTCTTTCATTTAATTATTTTAATTATTAAACATTCAATAATTGTAGAACATATGGAGGCGTCATTCACAAAAAAGATGAGCCAAATGTAATAGTAGCTCCTGTTGTAATGTGGATCAATGCTCTGGATATGATTCTTGATAAATTGCGCGTATGTGGCGTTGATTTTAGCAAAGTGGCAGCCATTTCTGGATGTGCACAGGTAAAATAATATGAAAACATTGAGATAGAAATGTTTAAAAACGATGATTCATAAATTACAATACATATAGTAAATCTGTCAATCTAATTATTTTCATGTCAATTAAGTTTTGCCACAAGATGTAACATTATTAAAGCTATAAATTAAAAAAAAATATGTGTATAATAATGTATATAAATATATATTTAATATTCATTTTTTATGAAATATTCATATATTATCATTTTAAGACTTAATAGATGAATAAATTTGTTATTTTTAGTCATTTAGATGCAACAAAAAGAATCACTGATATAAACGATTATAAAAAAGATCGATTAACATAAAATCAAGATTTAATTAGTCTTATATGTAATATTTTTTTTTCATTTGACGCAAACAAATCGTTTACTTAAACTTTCGTAAATTTTCGATATTGTTAATATAAAATTTTAATTCAACCTTCATATTAAAAATTCAAAAATTCAATTTATGTTTTCAATTATATATTGAAAAATGAAATTTTGCAACATATAATTCTTATAAATTCTCATAAACATTTTACCGTTGTAAAAACACAAAACAAACGATAATGTTATCTTTATTTATTGTGACATAGCAACATGGCACAGTTTACTGGAACAAGGACAGTCAAAAATATTTGCAGCAATTGGATCCTGCGCAATTCTTATCCATACAGTTAATAGTTGCTTTTTCGGTCACACGATCACCTGTGTGGATGGATTCCAGCACTACCGAAGAATGTAAGATGTTAGAAGAAGCTGTAGGCGGTCCTGAAGTATGTGTTTTCTTTTTATTTTATGAATAATACAGAAATTTTACCTTTTTAAAATCAGAACCATTTCATAAAATTCTACATTTTGTTCATATATATCGTTCCACAGTTTTTTCATTAGTATCATAATTTACTATTTCGTAATTAATTATATTCTAATAAAACTTGGGATATGTTAAACAAAAATGTATCATAAAATTAACAGTGCGAAAATAATGAAGAAAATAATATCCTGAATTTTAGTTTTAATTTTCTTTTGTTGTATCCAATCAAGAAGCCAAGATTTCTTTTTTATTTTAATCGTTCCACCTATAAACCTAGAAAGATTCATTTTATTTATTAAAAATAAACATTCCTTCAAAAACTTTTTAAAATGCGTATCATTCTCTAGAAATTCTCGATTGCGAATTTCTATGAATATTCATTCATATCAAAGAATTAATTGGCAATTTGCATATTTTGCAAGTTTTCGATCGTATCCATTGAATATATATATATATATATATATATATATATATATATATATAGAATGTTCAACAAATTGATATACATAATTTTTCAAACATTTAACGATAATTTAATAAAAAAATATTTCAAACAAAAATTAATAAGTTTTGAATAAATTAGCAATTAAAATTGCTAAAAAAATTTTTTTTGATAAAAGATTACCTTGGTTTATGGTAGAAAAAATAAACAATATATTCATATATTTTTTTTCGATGTTTCTTGATATTCACCAAATGTCTTAAACAAAAAAATATAATAGAAAAGAGATTCTAATATCGTTCCACAGGATATTTTTATATTCATTGAAAAGTCGACGTTAACCTATTTTCAATGATTAATTAAGTATTTTATTGATTTTTATGATTCATCTTCTGAACAAAATGTCTAAATAAAATTATTGTTCGATAATAGATGTCTAAATAGAACATGTCGACGTGACATCTAGCGTCGATGTTATATAATATAAATTATAATGCCGACAAAAGGTGTCGTTAGTAAAGATGGCGAAAATCAAATTGATTCATAATTAATCGATACACTAATTTAATATGCTAATCAATTATTCTTATACAATCTGTCATAATGGCTTATTACAGAAATTAGCAGAGATAACGGGATCACGAGCATATGAAAGATTCTCAGGACCTCAGATAGCGAAAATAGCACGCACCAAACCGGAAGCCTACAATTCTACTAAGGTATATCCACTACACTTACGGCTTCGTTGAACAAATTTCGGGACGCCGATTGATCGAGGTATTCGATAAATGTGGATCTATTCCACATATACGTGCATTACATTTATTTCAGATTTTTGTACTTGTGTGATGATGAATGATGGTTCTGGTGATCCATAGCTTTTGTAGAGATGCATAATACTAACGGTAGTCTGATAACAATGATTACTCACCTGTTTGAATTGTTATTTTTTAATAGATATAATGTCTAGCTCGATGTCACTTCTATTTAGGTCGTTTTTATTACGATTATAGAAAAATTAGTGAATTTTAGAATTGTTACTAATAATTGTTACAAAAAAAAAAAGAAATGAACAAATTTTTATAAATTGTATCGTGATTGAATATTTGAGACTATTTTTTAAGATTTTTTATTAAATAGATTTATAATTCTTAAAGAATTAATAATAAGATAGAAATTACTAATGGGATTAAGTTTGTGTATTACATATTTAATTTATTAGATTAAAATAATAAATATAATAAAATTAGTAAATAATAAAATTATTATTTGAAAATTATTTAAAATATTATTTAAAAATAGAAATATAATAACAATATAAAATAATAATATAAAATATGAATAGATTATATCAATTATTTTCTATAATCGCAATATCAATGACTAACTATCTTTATTTATTTCGATCAATCTTGATATTTTTAATAAAAATTGTATCAAGCATTGCTTGTTTAGAATATTTAGAATATTTCTTTTAACATGCTGTTAAAATTTCTATTTATAAAGACATCTAATGTTAATAATGTCAATGAGAATGAAATAATATATACGTCACTAATACGCATTATGAAGTAAAATTTAAATAAAATTTCGTAACCATTTTTTTTTATATTAAATCAATAATTTTTAAATATTTCTTTCAGAGAATTTCTTTGATTAGCAGTTTTCTTGCTTCCTTGTTTTTGGGAGATTTTGCACCCATTGATTGGTCCGATGGTTCTGGAATGAACTTATTAAATATTCATACGAAAGATTGGGATGACATCTTGTTAGAGGTTAGATGATTATCATTGATAGTTATTAGATTACTTTTAAATATGCTAAAATATAATATAATATAATAAAATATTTTTATTTGGGAATAAAAATAAACATTCTTTCTTTCAAAAATAATTTCGTGAGAAACTGTGATATTACATAAAAATATTTCGTAATTATTTATAAATCTGCAAATTTTATGCGTTCCATTTCAATTTAATTTTCAATACATTTACGATTGGAAAATTTATCGAAATTCTAAAATTGAAAATCAGAAAATTTTATAATTAATGCAAGAATAATTAATGGAAAAGTATTTGTTTATATATATATTAAACAAAATTCATGTATTGGAAAATTTTCTTATATTTATCGTGAAAATATTTTATATTAAAACATTATTTTTATAATTTTTTATAATTCTTTTCTAATTTCTAAAATTATTATCAACTTAATGATAAGTCCATTTTCAACAAAAATAGAAAATACAAAACACATAAAATTCAATAAATTCAATATTAATTACTTACAATTTATTTTTTTAATGCAAATACCACATTATTCGCTTTACTTTTTCAATATTCATCGAATCTATTTGTTCAGGCTTGCGGTCCTGATTTACGAAAAAAACTCGGGAAACCAGTTTCCCCGGGCACCGATATCGGACCAATTTCGTCCTATTTCGTCGAAAGATTCGGCTTCGACAAGGCATGTCGGATAATTGCATTCACGGGCGACAATTCCAGTTCTCTAATAGGTAAGCATACAAGATCGCTTGCACGAATCATTTTTTTTTATTTGACCAACAGTATTAATTTATACGCACTACTTCGTCTTTCGACAAGTCTCGATTCTTTGAGTACCGAATGCCCTCATGAATATTCATGTAAATACATATCTAATTGGCATGTATAGATACGTATAAACTTTCGCTCCCCGTACGGAATGATTAATGAGATTTTTCAAGTCAATTATAATTTGCAATTTACCGTTAAGGAAACTGTTGAATGAATTCTGAATCGCTTGATTTAATTGATTTATCAATATATCTTTTTAAATTTTTATTTCTATTTTTTTTCTTTTTTATAATTTTTATATTTATATTTGATTTGAACTGTGATATATTAAAATGTTAAATATTTAAATAATTCTGTTATGTTTAAATATATAATATGTTTAATATTTTTCTTAAAATTTCTTAAAAAAATCTTTGATAATTACATTTTAAAGTACTAAATGACATCATTTAAAATTGGTTTTATATTTAAATGAGACTTGAGAATTACATTTTATGCAAGAATATATATAAATGCAAATTTCTTTTGACTAACTTTTTTTATATTCGAATATAATACACTAAAATATTTTAACAAATTGCAACAAGTTAATGGATTGTAAAATATACTATAATTCAATTTATAACAAGAATATATTTAAATATATGTAAAATTTATTACGATTTTTTGTAATAAATTATAAATTAAGGATATTCATCATATAAATAAATAAGTTAATAATTGAATAATATACAACTAATAAATATATATGTATTTATTATTATGTAGGAATGAGATTGAAAGAAGGAGATATTGCTTGTAGCTTAGGAACAAGTGATACTTTATTTTTATGGCTAAATAAACCGAAAACTGCTCTGGAAGGACATATTTTTTGCAATCCTCTTGATGATAAAGCTTATATGGCATTACTTTGGTAATATTTTTTAATATTATTTTAACAATAAAATAAAATGTTTTTTAATATAATTGGAGAAAAAATTATGGCAGATGAAAAATATATGAAATGATACATATATATATATATATGATTTAGAAATTGAGAAAATAAGAATTTATGATAAATTTATTATATTGATTATTAAATTTTCAGCTTTAAAAATGGATCTCTAACTCGCGAAAGAATACGTGACAGCGCAGCACAAAGTTCTTGGCAAATTTTCAACGAATTGCTGGAAAGTACTCCGCGTGGTAATTTTGGAAATTTAGGTTTATACTTCGACATACAAGAAATATTGCCATTTGTTATTGGCGATCATAGATTTAACAAAGCGAATAATGAAATTTCGCGCTATAGTTCAAAAGAAGTTGAAGTAAGAGCCTTAATCGAGGGTCAATTCGTTGCGAAAAGAGCTCATGCTGAAGATTTTGGTTTTGTTATCGGTAAATAAAATAATATCTACAATTTTCCTATTTCTTTTATGTAATTAAATTAAAAATATTATAAACTGTTGGAAATAAATAGTATTTTCTGTAATAGATAATTAAGAATAATAATTCCTTTATTTATAGGATCAAATACACGTATTATTGCGACTGGAGGTGCATCTATGAACAAAGCTATATTGCAAGTGCTTGCTGATGTTTTTAATTCACCAGTATATATATCGGTAATTCTATTTTAATTATCTTAATTATTTCTATTTTTATATTAGTATAATAAAATATCATCTTTAAATTAATATTTTCTTATTTCAAAAATAATATTTTAAAAAGTAATTATATTTTTATTTAAAATTTTTTTTCAATATTATTATTCTATTTAATATTTCTATTTAATAGGAAGTTGCTAATTCAGCTGTGATAGGTGCAGCTTATCAAGCGAAATATGCTTTGCTACGAAATGAATGTAATTTTGACGAGATAACTCGATGTTTACCAGAACCAACACTTATATGTCGGCCTTATGATGATGCAGAATCAGTAAGTGATATATTAAAAATCAATTTTATATTTTTCCAAATAATATATATTTAATTATTTTCTTCTGTATTATTTTTAGATATATAAAGCAATGGTTATACGTTATCGGAAAATCATAGAACAAATTAAAAACAAAATAAGTACAAAATAAAGGGTTACATATGCATAAAGTAAAAGCAAAGCAAAAAATTTTAATAATGCATAATAATGCATAATATTACAGCCTAAAATATAAAAGCAATTGTCGCATTTAGAACATTTTATAACTTAAAAATATTGATAGAATTCTATTCTAAAAAAAATTGTATATATTTTTTGTGTAATTTTAAAAAATTTGCTTTCAAATTTCAAGTATTGGAATTATAAATATTTCGATTATAATGAATCGAAGATATAAGATTTAATTAGAAATATTCGAATCGAATATATTATCGTGAATTTTTTATATAAAATAAAAAAGCAATGCTTTTTTAAAGAAATTATAAATTATTAAAATAAATATAAAAATATAAATATAAAAAAAATATATATAAATATTTTAAATAATTTGCAAATGCTGTTTTAATATTTTATTAAATAATATAGCTAATTATATTGCTAATGCCTTATTAATGAAAGTACAAGATGATCTAAGTGCAATTTTTTAAATAAAAACTAAATATATAAATAAAAATAATTTTATATTTATATACTCATAAATTTTATTATATATTATTAATTTATTATAATCATAACTTATTATAATTATGGAATAAAAGAAATATAATTAAAAAAAATCATTAATATTATAGATGTTTTTTATTCATTAAAAGCGATTGTAACATTTTTATTAATATGTTGATTTTTTAAATCTTTTAAGTAAATTTATAATTATATTTAAAAATTTTCTGTTTTATTTTTTTCTACCACCTCTTTCTTTTGGTAAAAGATTAATTATATTGCCAGATGTTAAATTGTAATATGCAAGAGTATTGCTATCCTTAAAGAACATTCCCTATAAAAAAGATCAATAACTATTGTATATGAAATTAAAAATATTAGAAAAATATATAAATATTCGAATATAATTTATATTAAATATTAATTTCACTTATATCATACCTCATATTGTAATTTTTGTTTGCCAGGAGGCATACCAGTTTGTTCATGAATAAGAGCTTTCATTGTTGCCACAGTATCACTTAATTGCAAAGTAATATTTAATGTTTGGCCATTTAATTTCCATTCTGCTTTTTCTGTCATCATTGGTGCAGCAATATTTAATTGTACAGGACCCTGAAAAATAAAATATATACTTATGTATGTTTGTATATAATATTTTTTTAATTTTAATCATTAACATATACCTTGTTTCTAGCCAAAAATTGTTGTTCTGGTATCAATGAATCTTCAGTTCTAAGTTTCTTAGTTTGAGGTTCTTCTTCCATAGGTTCAGTAGCATGTTTTAATCCAATCTTAAAAACCAATTAAAATAAATATATATAAAAATCTATTTAAAAAACAATTAAAACAATATTAATTAGAAATTATTTTAAGTCATAAATATTTACAGCAGATGTCATTGGTGGTTGCATAGGTGGTGGTGTTGGCATAAATGGCGACATTGCTGGTGCTAAAAATAAAAACATTTAATTTAATAAATGTATGATATTTAATACATACATTATATATGTTTATAATTTATAATTAAAAAAAAAATTGAAAAATTTAATACTAATAACCATTTTGTATTTGAACGCTCAGATTTACTAATATAGCAGGATATACGATAAGAAGATATTCATTATATACAAAAAACAAGAGCAATATTGTGCAAAAAAGGATAAAGAAGCTATTAACTTTGATTACGAGATTTCTAATATTTCATTAAAAATTAATAATAAAATTACTCATAAGCGGTGGTGGTCGAATCGGAGGCATAGGAGCCATCATCATCATCGGTGCTTGCGGCATCATTGGTTGAGGAATTCCCATAGTAGGCATACTCATAGTAGGAGGTGGTGGTGGTTGTGTGGGAACAGGTACTGGTTTTGGAGCTGGTGGTTTTGGAGGTGCCTTTAATGTGGCTTGAGGTTTTGAAGCAGCTGCTGCCATATGCGACAATTCAGCTGCGCGATTAGCAGGTTTTGGACCAATCTTTTCTTTTTCTTCATCTGGAAGAAGTCCTTTAACTTTATGTATTTGGTGAATTTGTTCTTCCAAAGTAATATTTGCTCTAGCTGCTCTAGTTGCTGCTTCAACACTTGATGTATGTCCATCCCATGTAACTTTGTCATCTTTCTTTTTATCTTCTTCTCCGATCTTTTTACCAATAGCAGTTTCTTCATCACCGACACCGAAAATATCGGTACGTCTCTCAGCAAGTTGTTTCAAACTGGCTTCAATCGCTGTACCAGGTGCAAATACTGTTTCTTGAGCTAACTTATCAAGATGTTTGTCTCTTTGTTCCACCCAACGTGGATCCAATAATCCAATTCGCATGTGCTCTTGGACTTTACTTGCAGGTATACGTTCTCCAGTGATTGGAGATATCAAGTATTCGTCGGGAGCAGCAGGACGTGCAGTTTTATTTGCTGTAAAAAATATATATATATATGTATTTTATTTAATTATTTTTATAATCTCTATAATTTTTAATAATTAAAAATTTCTAATTTCTATAATTTTGATAATTAATTCTTTTTCAATTCACATATTTAAATATTTTCGTTTATCTTTATCATTATTTATGATGTTTTTATTTACCATGTTGTTTAGGATCATATCCCTTCTTTACTACAACATTTCCTGGAGTAGGTGGCAATGGTGGAGGTTGCATGTTATTACTATCACGTGGTTTCGGTTCTTTCAATTTATGAGTATCACCTGGAGGTGATACATCATCTTCATCACTTGAATCCTCTTCCATATCTTGTACCTTATAATATAAATTCGTTATTAATATGAAAACATTTTATTATAAATATATAACACTTACTTGATTATTATCTTTTGCACGATCTTTTTCACCTTCTGTACGACTTTGCATTTCATCTTCTCCTTCACTATCAATCTGCATTTCTACATCTTCACCTTCTTCTATTCTTTCCTAAAAATTTAAGAAATTATCAAAGAAACAATAAATTTTATTGGAATATTTTAAAATAAAGTAGAATTTATAAAATTTTATTACTTGCATAAGTACTCGAGCACCAACTTCGTCAGGCGTCGTTGGAGCTGGAAAATTACCAACTTCAAATTGTTGATAATCAACAGTCTCGACTACAACAAAATCATGCCAATCAATTTGCGCATATGCAACTCTTTCGCGTTCTAATTCCTCTTCTTCTTTACGTCTTTGAGCTTCTTGATATTTTAACCATTCAGCGCGGTATTTAACTTGTTCCAAAATTTTATCCATATTAGAAGCTTCTTCGCGTAAACGAGGTAATAAATCTTTAGGTGGAATCAATACCTATAAATTTATATTAATTTAAATAAAAAATTCAAGATTAATATCTAATTATAAAAATAAGAATATAATTTTATATACTTTAGTATATTGTTCCAAGAGTTTTGTAAAATACTGAAACAAGGAATGTTGTGGACGTAAAAAATCAAATTGAAAATTTCTTTGTTCTCTATTCATTAAGTTTGTTAAAAATTGACGACCATTACGAGCTACAAATTGTGCTGTAAGTTTTACAATATCCCTAAAATAAAATAATTCATATTTTTTTTTATGTAAACTATTATATATAAAAAATACAACATTTAATTAAAATATATACAAATCTAAAGCTGAAATAGAAGGTGGATCAGCAATAAATTCAAATTCTGCAGGAGTATCTCTTGGAATAAATGGTTGTTCAACTTGTTTCAAAATTTCTTGTTGTTTTTGATGAGCACTAAGATTAATTGTTTTTCCAGGTCCTGATCCTATAGTAGGCTCTTGACCTTTTCCTTCTTTAAATTCTTTCACTTTATGTTGATAATATGCATGGTATGGATCACCAAAATTTAAGAAATTAAATTTCGGATTTCCTAATTCATTTTGTCTAATTCTTGATTCAAACTCTGGTCCATTTCTAGCCACAAAACTGGCAGTTTTATCAACAATATCTAAATTTTTACATAAGGAGAATTACAATACAAATAAATGCCAATGAATAAATAATTTTTGCAAAATAAAAATGCATGTATAAATTTATTTTGCATTAACATATTTTGCATAACTTGTTTTTTAACATATTTAATAATCAACTCATTATACTTAATATGATATACTATTATAATTTGATAGATATTTATAAATAATTAAAATATAATAAATCAATATAAGATAAATTTTCAAATTTTATTTTCTTTAAAAAAAAATATATAAAAGTAAAATATAAATAAATTAAATTACATAGTAAGAAATAAGAGAAATAATGTAATGATTTATTAATAACAATATATAAATCAATATACACAACCAATATTGTACGTTATAATTATTTTAATTATTACTCTAATTTATAATAATTATGCATATAAAAAAAATATTTTGATTACAAAGATCATTCAAAACCATTGAAACATATAATCATTGCTTTCTTTTCAAAATATATATTGTCAAAGGATACTTCTAACCTCCGGTGGAGGATAAATAATGCCTACGATGGGTTGAGATGATGGTGCAGTATTTTCTTCATTTTCAGTCGCCGGTGGTTGTACAACAGCAACTTCTTGTGCAGGCATTACTTAATAATTTTTTTTATTCACTTAATTTTAATATGTAAGCCACTATTTTACTATTTATCACATATACATACTTCTGAAATATGATACAATGATGTCGATTTAGGATGCTTTTCACTGACATTTCATTTACTAAAGCTGAATTTTTATGAACACAAGAAAGTTTAGTCAATGCATCCAACAATGCAATAGAAAAAATAGAAAATGTTCCTAGATAATTCATAAAATAACTTCTTTAAGCTTAAACGTAATATTTAAGCAAAATTTGAGTTAAAGTAATAATACGTTTGTAAAGTAATAGTATATTTCAAATTAATGTTTAAATATTTAATTACTTAAAAAAAATAAATAGATTTTTTATATATATTAATTATTTTCTTTATTCATATTATACTGATGCAATTTCATAGGCATATTCATAAATAAAAACAACTTCAAAAATAAAATAAATAATAAATTTCTTATTTATAAATATTAATTATATAATATTTATCTAAAATATATAGAAGAAAATACTAACAATATTACATAAAAATGTTTGTTTTTATACACTAAGTTCTTTTATGTAGCTTTGTGTAGTTTCATATAAACTAGTAGCACTATTAAAAGTATGTGTTGGTAAATTAGAGATAAATTCCATGCTGGACATAACACCTTTGTTCCAAGTTACTTTAATAAAATTTGTAATATCTGTCACACTTGGTAGCTGAGATATCTAAATAAAAACAAATATTTCATAATTTTTTAATCATTTTAAATAACATGTTATTTCTTTGCAAAATATGTCAAATATTAAATTGTATAAATATTAGAAAGTTAAAAATTTAAATATCTATTGAACATAATATCATTATACCATTTTATTATAAAGAATAAGAAATATTAATTTTAATTTTTTTAAAATATTGAATAATAAATGACATCAAATAAAATTACCTCTTTTGTAATTTTTTCAGGTACATTTTCTTGAACATATGGAGCAATTTTTATGTTTAATTTTTTATACAATGCAGCAGTTTCTTCTGATTTTGACCATAATCCTTCCTTATAAGTATAATATACGATACCACCAACAATACTGGATTTTATGCCAAACCTAAAAACATAACCTTCAACTTTAAAACTAACTTTAAAATCTAAATTCTTTATATATATATATATATTATATTCAAATATTATAATAAAAAAATATTCTTCATAGATTTAGAAACTTACTAACCGAATTAAATTCATGGTATAAAATAAATTATTTTGACACAATAGTTTTGCTGCACCTTCGCTTATTATATAGAAACATGAAAATTACGTAAAACCTTTTGACAATTTCCGGTTCGATACTTAAATATTTACAAATATTAATTACTTTATCTTTTTATATGTATATATTAAACAATTACCCAAACATGTAAAATATTTTTTAATTATAAGATATTTTATATCTGAAAACTATATAATTACATATAGTTATCATGGTTTACGTAGTAAATGTATACAATGTATATATGATTGAAAAAAAATATTAATATAATAATAAATTTATTTCTATTTCATCTTTTATGTCTTTATATTTTTAACAGATGATATATAATATTAAATTTGTTTATTTGTTATTTTAAAAAATGTATTTATTATAATTGTAAAAGAATTATTAAAATTAACCTTAAAATTATTTTGTATATTTATTATATATCATTATACAATGTGGCCTCAAGAATATATAGCATTAAAGGTAAAAATTGTTATCATCAAAATTTACTTATTTATAATGCAGATAATTACATTACTTTCCTTATAGGACATAGAAAATTTATTAATTTGTGGAATATGCTATGAATTTATGGATACATCTGTTATGACATCATGTTCTCACAATTGTAAGATAAAAAAATATTTGTTTTTTATAAATTAATAAAATTTTATATTTTATTATTTTTCTTTTAAATTTTAGATTGTTCTCTATGTATTAGAAAATATTTACATTATAAAACACAATGTCCTGCATGTTTTGCAGAAACTTTTGAGAAGGATTTGAGAAAAAATAAAATCTTAGATGAAATTATAACACAATTTTCACAAATCAAAGATAAGTTAAAAAGAGTTTTACAAATTCATATTCAATTTACAAAATTTGATGAAAACAATCAAGTTTCTACTATACCAAAATTATTGCATCAAAGTAATGATACAAATGTAAATGTACAAGAAAATAAAATTATATGTAATCAAATTATTAATAATACTTCTGAAAATAACATTTCACCATCTATAAATGTACAAAACAATATATTTAGTCCTAGTACAAGTGGAACATCTAAAATACCTTTAATGTTTACACCTAAAAGACATAAACGTCCAACAGTAACAAATATAGAAAAAACTAAGGTTGTTATATGTCCAGTATGTAAAGTTACTATTTCAGAAATAAAAATAAATAGACATCTTGATGATTGTCTAAAAAGAGAATCAATGAAAGAAAAACCTCAAATGTAAGAGTAATCAAATTTAAATTTCTTTGCATTTATTTTTATAATCTTTTTTTTATCTTACATATTAATAAAATTTTAAAATATATACATTCTGTTATATCATATGTATACATATAAAAGCATTATTTATTTTTACAGAAAAGAATCAATACGTAAACCATTACCAAAATTAGTATTTAATTTAATGAAAGATGCTATATTAAGAAAAAAATTAAAAGAATTTGGTTTATCATTACAAGGAGATCGAAGGACTATGGAAAATAGATTACAAAGATACATTATTCTTTATAATGCAGAATGTGATAAATCAAATCCACGATCAATTTCAGAATTAATAAAACAATGTGAAGATGAAGAAAATTTAGAAAGAAAAATTAATAAAACATTTTTAAATGTAAATACTCATTATATTATTTTATTTAAATTTTCTAAATTATGTTTTGATATTTTAATAAAATTATTAACTTTCAGAAACTAAATTTTACTAGAAATACAGAACAAAATGTTATAGAAAATGAAAGAAAAAAATATTGTAAGTTTAAATTTTTAAGTTTTTTCATGTAATGTATATAATATTTTAATAATTAATTTTTTTATTAGTGGAAGCACATAAAGATAGTTTTGAAAATTTAATCAAAAATATTAAACGCGTTGATAATATTAAACGCGTTGATAATACAAAACGACCATCAGTAAGACGTAGTTTATTGAAGGAAAGTATAGAAAGAGAGATTAATGAGGATGTTTCAGATAAATGTCAAACAAAAGAAAATTTAGATGATTCAATGATTTATATTGAACAAAATGATTTTAATTCTTTAAAATCTGATGTATATATTGAGGATTCTGATTCAGATTCTACTTGTCCATTACAAATGTATTCTAGTACTGAGCCAAACAAATTTTTTAATGTAGAATCATCTCCTTCCAATAGTACTGTTTTACAAAATAAATCTGAAACAACTGATCAGGAAAATGATAATCAAGAACAATCAATGCTATCTAATCATTCACCTATAAATAAAACAGAAAAAATGATAATTTAAATGCATTTAATGATTCTACTTATGATCCACTAACACAATCAATAATGATAAACACATTTTGTGAAGATGTATCAAATAATTTTAAAGATCTATCTAATACTTCCAAATATAAGAAATTACGAAGAAACAAAGAATTATCTTCAAAAAATGAAAAACAACAGATAAATTCTGTTAATTCAAACATAAAAGATCTTGATTCTGATAGAATTCTAGATCAAGAAGAAAGACAAGATAAGAAATCAAAATCTGTCTTGCAAGATATTGCATGTGATTTATCAAGTAATGATAGCACTGACAATAAATTTAATTATGGTATGTAATAAGATTCTATTAAAAGTTAATCAAATTTTATTTTATATTTTTTATGGATATTATATAAATATCTTTTATTGATCTATATGTGATTCAATATAAGCATTCTCAGAATAAAAAGAATTATATAATTTTGATTTGAACATAAAAAAAATTTGATTTATTATAGAAATTATATATTTTTGAATTAATTATTATTTTAAAACAATCTTACAGGAGAATTACATTCTACTAATTATGGATTTTTAAATAATAGTGTAATCAATTTTTCAAATTTGGAAAAAGAAAATGTAAGTTCTTCTCCTGAATATAATAGAATTCAATCTCTTCAAAAGAGAACACGCGATTTAATGCAAACTGATGATAAAATCATACCAAATATAAAAAAAAAAATTAAAAAATCATCTCATAATTCTCCTGACACTAAAGAAACAAATATCGAAGAATCTTTATGTACTTCTAATGATGAAACGATTAAATATTTACGAAATAAATCACGATTAAGAAAACGAGAGCGAAATACAGAAGATATATCTGTTTTAAGAAAATCTACTAGAAGAAAAATAAAAGATAATAATTCATAAAATTAAACTTTAAATTAAGTGTTTTGATTTATTTTGCTTGAAATTTAATTTTGAAATTTTGAAATATAATGATGTAAAAAAATAACTATTTCTTTGTATTAATTTATATTTTATATTTGACTTTATTATATATTTTTTATTAAATATTTAATAAATAAGTATATATATTTATCTTACATTAAATATGAAAAAAGTAATTATATTTTAATTTTTTTAATATATATACAATTATATGTCTACAATTTTATTCTCCTTCTCATTTTAATATTAATTTATTATAAAGAAAAAAAAATACAAAACTCTTTATCAAAGACACCAAATTTTATTGTAATGTTTTGATCAGAAAGGGATCAACAATGGTAAAATGATGACAAACACATAAAATTTTACATTTCACCTTCATGTAGATATTAACAATAATATAAGCTTCATATTGATATTAATAATAATATAAGAAGCTTAATTTACTTAACACTAAAATAGCTGTCTTTGACATTATTTAGGCATAAAATATGTGTCTTTATTCTATATATTGTTTTTCATACACTTTGGTATCATTTATACATTTAATTTTATGTACATTTTATTTTTTCTAATTATATTTTCTAATATTTTTTATATATAACTTTAAGAGTTTCTAACATTTTAATGGACTATCACATTTATGAAAAACATTTTATTCTTTTTTAAATACACTTTGTTCTTTTTTAAATATACTATTATAATTATAGTGATTTATTATTCTTGTATATTATTTTTGTTTTTGAATAAATACAAGCGCAACATATATTAATAGGAATAAAATTTTTAATGATTTTTTTTTAATTGAGTCGCCCTAATAATTTTTTAATGTTAAATATTTATAAGTGATAGTGTTTCTGAAACTTTTTTTCTTTGCGAAACCAATATATTTTAAAAATTTATATAACGATAAGTTTCATTTTTATGAATATATTTGAAAAAAATTTCTTTATTGGTTAATATGTGTTTTTCTATGCGTAATTAAATAGTTAAATTATTATTTTGATTAAATTGTTATATCATATATTATTTTATTTCCATTTTAAATGATTATATATTATATATTATCTTTTCTTTTATATAAATAATTTATTCTGTTTTATATTCTTTTTAATGTTTACATTTTAATGTTTTCAAAAATAAATTTATTGTTAAAAATATGTTTCTTGTCTTACTATTTTTTGATAAAATTATAGATTTAAATTGTTAGAATTTTTTGTAATATTTTATTCTATACTACTGAATAATTTATTGATTTATATAATTACTTTTTATTTTTTTGAATGGTTACGCATAAAAAGTTTGAGAACCACTGTTGCATGGTATGGCATCACGCGAGGTAGTTACTCAACGTTTATTGTACTTCTAAATACATTAAGCAATTTTTCCTGTGTATAGAGATCCATGGTAATTTTAAAGAAAATTAAAAAAAGAAAAAAGATATAAAAGTAATGTTTTAAATTTAAAAATTTGAAATATCTATAAATATTTAAGATATTTGAATATAACCTATTTTCATTTTTTTTAAATTTAATAACAAATCAATTTTTTAAAATTGAAATTGACATACAGATCATACGGAACATAAAGATCGATTTAAAAAGTAAAATTAAATTAGAATCTAGTGTGAAAATAATATTTATAAATTTATTTCTAGACAATTACGCTCTTTTAAAGAACTAATAGTTTTAAATTCGTGCTATTATTTTCATTGTTCAATAATTTAGTATCAAACAATGTTTAATAAACATTATTTATAATTAAGAAAAATAGCGTATAGATATATATAAAAGCTTTTTAATTATTTAAAATTATCAAATTATAGAAAGTAGAGATTTATAATTAATCTGGAGAATTTATGTCTTTTCTTCCGCGCCAAGTGAAAGCATTTTACTACATGTGAACATTTTAAAGAATGTTGCTAAAATTCAAGAAGCCTTAAGTCATTTCTATGACACAGGACTTTAATATAATACGATTACGATTTTATTTCATACAATTTTTCTTTATCATTTCTCTTATAGATAATACACGAATAATTTTGTTTCGAGAAATATTAACAACATTATTGCAATAAAAGATTCTGCATAATAATTATCACACTTTCTTTCAAACAATATATCATTTTTATTTATATTACACAAGTATAACATTTAAAATGTTATATTTACAAAAATTATTAAGAACATGTTATTCGAAAGAAAATGTGATATATTGATTTTATTATGATTTTATGAGCATATTTGTGATTGCAAGCATATTTCATATTACATTTCGCAAATACGTGCAGTATGTGATATAGTCTGCAACGATATGTTCGAAGTATTCGAATTATATCTTGTCTTCTAACTTTGAAAATAAAACTATGTTACAGATATTTACATAGTTCAGTGATGTGATATATAAAGAATTTTTTTTATTAATTTTCCTATTATATATTATATCGTGTTATATTTTTTATGTATGTTTGATTAATTTTTTGATTATCAAATTTGATTTATTATTATTATTATTATTATTATTATTTATTATTATTATTATTATTATTATTTATTATTATTATTATTATTTTTCTTTATTGCTTTTATTAAAATTTCGAAAAATTTTAATCACTTTTGTTTTATAGATATTGTATTATTGTAAATATGTAGACATTGATAGAAGAAATTTTATATACAATTAGGAATATTTTGTTATTAATTAGAATATTTATTTATAGAATTTTATTTTAGTAACACATTTATTGTTTTTTTTTTTTCAAAAAGATTATCACGATGAATCACATTATAAACTTTTCTTGAAATTCAAGAAAGTTTTCATTCAATTACAGCGGACAATCGTTGGATTGTCAAGAAGCAATTTATGTCGTGTTGACGAATTTGTTAATTTTTAATGGATGTAGGATTCGAAACCGTGCATTTTAATCTTTTTCAGTGAAATTTTAATTATCATACTAACTTTTTAAATCACAAGACTTTCGAATTTCGATTTTACTCATTTAAAAATTTATATTTAAAGGCTTTCCCCTAACGAATTTTAAAAACATATATTTATTTTGCCTAAGAAATTGATAGCAACAAGAATTTCTCGTTATAAATTTAATTCAGCCTAGTTTCTACAATCAAATTTCAACATAGATATTCTTTATGATATTAAAATATCTTTCATTAAAATTTAAAATATTTGTAAATAGTGTCTTTGAGATATTCATACAAGTTAGATATAATATAAACTTTTTACAATTATACATTGAATGTCTTGTGGTTTCAAATCCTCTAAAAGATAGAGAGGTTTGCTCAGAGCGAAAATTTATAAAAATATTGATGTTTTTATAACCGATAATATATCTATATATACTCAAATACGAAGTTTATAATTTTTAAGAAATTACGTAAAAATAAAGACCACTATTATATTTCTGCATTTATTGAATAAATATCTATGGCAAACAACTATTATTTATATATACCTTCGCCATATTCTATTTTTTAAAGCAGTCTTATTACTTTACTTTAAACGAACTCTAAAAAAGTTCGTTTCAAAAAAAACCGCAATTGGATATTTTTATCTACACAAATAATGTGATTTTTTAAATATATAATAATTAAATTTAAGTATTAGATGGAGTGTTATAATGGAATGCAATTACATTGATTAATTATGCAGTAATCGCATGAATTGCATTCTTTTTGAAAAAGTAATCATGTTTAAGGCTTCGATTCTCGTATATTATATTTACAATTGTATTCACAGCAACATTTATATATGTATATTGCACTCGATCAACATATCGATTTCATTTATAAATAGTTAACGCACAAATTGTCTTTTAATAAGCTAATAAAATTCATATTAAAAATGAAGAACGAAGAATTGATCTATATCATAACATTTCGTTCGTAAATTGGATGTTAGTTTTGAAAATGAAAAAAACATGATACCATGATGGACGTGAAAGTTTTTTTCATTTTTGTTAATCAAGTTCTTCAATTAACTTGATTAACGTCACGTTACATTTTCTCGTTTGCTTCGTCTCATCACTGTAATACCTATAGAACCTCTTATTTTGCGTAACAGATCTATTATATCAGCTGTCGTCATGTGCTCAACACTTTCATCATTTACCTGAAACAAAAATAATAAATAATAATATTTTAAGAATATTTTAGAATAGTTTTTTTATTTAAACATGTTATTTTATTCTTTTATTTTATTCTTTTTATTCTAATTTAATTGAAGTAATTTCAAAATTATATTTTACAATATAATTTTGATAAAAATAATAAGATATTCTCTGATCTCTATATGCGCATTTATATATATATATATGTATGTGTATGCGCACGTATTCTTACATTCGAAAGAAGAAAAATTAAAATAGGAAAAGAAATGATAATTAGGAATGAAATTACCATCATAAGCACATCTCCTTGTTTTAATCTTCCATCCTTAGCTGCAACGCTATCAGGATGTACCACTGATATAACTGTACGGTTTCCTTCCGGTTGTAAGCTGAATCCTAATCGACTATTCCAACCACGTGTCAGCTCTACCATGAACACCTTTAATAATAATAATTATGCAAATGAAATATATTTTTTCAGTTTTTTTAATTTTTGTTACAAATAAAAATTGATTGATTTGAATGTTTATTATTTGAAAAATTTCACAAATTCTTCAGTCTCTTTTTTATATATTAAAGAATAATAATTTTAATTTTTTTTCTATTAATAATAACATTCTCAAATCGAAGCGTTCTTATCATTTACATTTTATTTATTTATTTATTTGAATTCTTTATTTATACAATGATTGCTTTTCAAATGATATTCAAACGAATGAATTAGGAATTAAATTATAATTCGTTAAACGAAAATCTCACCTCGATTCCTTGTTCAAGATTTTTATTAAGGGCAGCTGAATCTGTGGTGTCTTTCCCGGTTTTATCCTCTTCATTTTTAGTTTTATCTATTCCATCATCTGGGGCGAACATCACGCCTTTCCACTTCAACAAACCCTTGCTACCACCCGGATCTTCTGCTCCTAAGATTTTCCCTGTACGGTACATAAAATTAAATCAGAACATGTGATATAAAGTTTGTATGCAGGCAGTTTATTTTAGTATCAATTATAATTGTGCAAGTTATTTAATTATTTTTAGTTAAATATGAAATTAACGATTCTATTTATTTTTTACAAAATTTATCTTGACAACTGTGAAAAATGATATATGAAAAAATATGTAAATATATTCACGACAACAGTTCAAAATACAAATAAATAAAGACAAATTATATAGTAAAAAAATATAGTTTTTACGTTTAATTATAATATATGATACAATTTCACGTCAGTTTTTATCACGAGTAGAGTTATAATGTATGTATTAAGAGTTATTGATTATTTATATATACGATAAAAAAAGATTAGATAATACAATTTATTTTATTGCGATATATTTTAAGATTGAATAAAGATATTATATATTATTTAATGAACTGGTCGTGTACAAGAAACTTAACTGACTGTTGTACGCAAAATCAAGGTGACAACTCGATATGTATAATGGTAACAAGATATACATGTTCGCACGCTACAAAAAGATAAGATAATGAAACGTTTCACGTTGATATTTTTTTTTCTGTTTAAAGTAGCATGATTTATTTTCTTCATTCTTATAATTTTGATATTTTGATATTTTCAAATTTGATATTCTTAAATATTAAATTTAATCAAGTTATTGTTATTTGTAAAGTAAATGTTATGAAATAAATTCGTACAAGTGTAATTAAAAATACAGTAAGAAAAAATTAATGCGTGTTACAAGTATTAAAAAATTTATATCAATATTTAAGTAACAAAGAATTTTTCATTTAACGCTAGTAAAATGTATCATTCATTAATCTTAAAAAATTAAAAATACGGAATAAATTTTTTTCACATAATAATTTGTTTCAGAGAAAAATTATTTGAAAATTTAATGGACCGTTATATGGTTGATATGAAGAAAAACTATTTGTTTCTCTTGTTTCTCACAGAAAATATTCATCCCCCATCAATCCTTTCTCTCGTGTCAATTTAAACTTAGCGAACCAAATCAATCAAATATCCCAGAAATCAATATCACCATTCCAATCGAATCGATTCTAACCCTAATCCTTTTAACAAAAGAACCCGAAACAAATTCCCCTTAATCAACCAAAGCGTAACACCCTTTCTTCCAGCCAACTGTAACAAAATTAACTCCCTCCCGAAAAATAAAATCCTCCTACAAACAATGCCTTGTATCCTGGCCCGAAATTTCACCCACAATATTCATCTTACGCCTAAACAATTCCTGATACAGACTCTATCTCCGCAATTTCAGTGATCCCCTGTGATCCAGGATTCAAGGCATCACGTGAAAGTGAAGCTACTAGAAATTCACGGCTCGTCGACTAGTGAAATATCGATGAACCTGGTATGTCCTGGTCGCTCGAGTGGGTGGCCTTGTTTTTCGTCACAGAGGTATCTATGCCGGCGCCGCAGGCTGGATTGGCGCTTTGATAAGCGGGGTTCTTGTAACTGAACGCTGCGTTGCTCGAGCTGCTCGTCGAGGAGAGTACCGGTGGCATCGAGGCCGGCTCCGAGGGTAGATCGTTGTCGTGCTCGTTGCTTGACAACACGGAGGACGGCTCGATCCTCTCGTAATCGTCCGACGTGGTGCTCGTACGTAGCTCGTCCTCGATGATGATCGCGTCCCCGACACCGGGATAATCGAGATCGGAGTCCAGGTTGCAGAACTGAAAATGAGGCTTCCCCTGGGGCGCGGACAAGTCGAGGAAACTCGGTCGGGCCGGTGTCTTGGAGGAATCGCTCGAGTCGCAGACGTCGTACAGGGGTGGCGGATCGATTATGTCAGTTCCAGGTGTGTTTGGCTGGGAATTCGTTATCTGAGTCCTGATCGAGCACTGGTCGGAATCGGATGTCTCCGCCTGGCTGGCCGTCGATGTCGTGTGCACGCTCGGATGCTTCTCCACAGTTTCTGCAACGATGGATATCATCTCTCTTAGACCATGTTTTTTCAGTTATTGGACGGAGTCGATCAGATGAACCGACCCCTCTCTTTTCTCTATTTTTTTTTTATGCTGATGAGCGCCGCCTTTGCGCCTCCTTTCGTATTCCCCCCCGCTAAGGTATATTTAACTTTCGTTTATTCGTTACTCGAAACGAGCTTTTAGCTTCATTGGATTGAGATTATTTTATCATGAATTTTTCCCTTCACTTTTCACATGTTTCGAAAAAGCAAGTATCGAAAGTTTTTATTGAACCGAACTCGAAAAAGAGTTTTAATAATTTTCGTTCAACGAAGGGAAAAGTACGAGAAGATTAAAAAACGTTCACTTTTAACTGATGATAAATATTTTTCGTACAAGAATTTTGCTACCTCGAAACCCTTTCCTTTCCTTTAAAAAAACAACGATACCTTCATCGGCAGTAGGGGTACGCGTAGCAAGACGACGTAGTCTTCTCGGAGAGTTGCAAGATGTTCCGGATGATTGTTTGCAACTAGACCCGCTCGACGTACCCGGTGATAATTTTCGAACGGCCAGATCGCACAGCATGTCTACAGCCTCTTGTCTGCAAATCGTATTGCCAATAGCATTAACAATTTCGATTAAAAATTCACGAATAGAAATTTATCCATTGTCAATCGATTCCAAAAATTCCAAAAATCTTTCGACTCTATTCTTCGAAAAGCGAATCGAAAAAAAGAAATGTTTTCGAATGCGGAGAAAGACGTTCGTTAAGTTCGTCGTAAAGGATTGTAAGTAAGTTTATACCTCAAACTGGTACGTGGTGGACGGAGTGGGTGATCGGGCTCGGTCGGAGAAAGAGCGGAGACAGGAGTTTGCGCGAGATCCCTGTACAATCGTAATCTCACGGTCGGCCCACATTGCCGCAGCAGTTGGACAGCCTCTTCGTGGCTCATCGGCGACAACGGTGCACCGTCAACGGCGACTATTTTGTCCCCGGGCCGAATTCGTCCGTCGCTCAACGCCGGCTCACGTACTAACGCCCTCACGTAGTGGCCGAGCGCGCTGCTATCCGCCTTCCTCAGAGTGAAGCCCAGACTGCCACCGACCTTTGTCATTTCTATATCGAATTCCTGGCAGGTTTAACGAAAGAGTTTAGTTCGTTTAATCTCCCCCTCCCTCCGCGGCGAATCGTTCGGGATTAGCGCTTCCCTTTGCGGAAATGAAAGAGCAAGCTGTACGTATGGAAATTCGGAAATGAGAGTTTGTTGGAAATTTTGAAAGTTTCCCGAGAGAGGGATTTCCTTCTAATATTTGGGAAAGGAATGAAATTAAAATTGCGCGTACGTGCATATTTTTGCACCTGCTTGGCTGTAGCGAATAAAGATTAAAGTGGAAGATTATTGAATTTCCGCTGGATCATTGGAACCAAGATAAGATAAAAAAATAGAACGAAATTATATACGTATTATTATAATTAAACAATGAGTGTAATGAGAAAAAAGTTATGAATAAATTGCTTTGTAATATGATTCTTTTTATCCGATTCATATTCATTGGTGTGTTCGATGACACGAGGGATTTATTATAAATGCATCGGAAAACCATGTATACCCCTCGGAAATATCCCTCGAAATCTAAATTGTAAACGAACTTTGATCAAATTTCGTATTCCTCTTGGAGGGGTGGCAGATAGTAACATTCGTTGTTCATTTTGTACGACAGGGAGAAAGAATGATCTTGCAAAAAGAGAATATTAAATTTCTTATTATTCTCGTTAATAACGATATAAGATAATTTCAATCTCTCGTTTAAAAGGAGTGGAAAATTGTGGAATTGTGCGATTCACCGATGCAGGAAATTCAGCTATCTAGGATTTCCTGATAAAAGTTACTTACGCCGCAGGGTTCGATTTGAAGGGGTGGCAGAGGATTTAGTATTCGCAATGGTGGTGGTGGTTCACGCCTTGCTGGGGGTGGAGGTGGTGCACCCGGTGGTGTGACACTCATATCACCCGGAAGTCGGGACACCACTAACTCGACAGTACTGGGTGTCGTTCGTAGAACTTCGAGGGCCTCCTGCAACAAGTTGTGCAGATAAAATTAACAATTTTCTCTAAACTCATGAAAAATATATTTATATTTATACATCTCCGCTAATGATAAATTATCTTATTTATTTATATCCATCAAAAATTTAAAGTAGCCTTTCATCATACCCATCAATTTCTCGTTTAATTTCTTTTCTTTTTATATTTATCTTCATCAGATGAGGTGAATTAATTGTACGTAATTTTCATTTACAATCCTTTTTTTAAACGTTTCTTGGAAACGTGATATGTAATAATATGTAAGAATTCTCGTTTCTTTTTCTCTTTTTATGCGTATAGAATATGAGCTTCGCACGTGGCTGCGAGCCACGCGTTCTCTCTTCATCTTCTGGTCCATCCCACTTATGCTCACCGCTTAACGCGATGAGCTGGCTGCGACAAAATAGCGATTACTATAGCTTTAGATGAGAGCTACGGGTTTGTCTTCTCGTAGCTCTTACGAGATTTGCATTTGATTAGCATAATGCAGCTACATCCGGAACTCGGAGTAAAGATCGTTGCCTATCTTATCGCCCCGTTTGTCCCCCGAGAATCGAGATGCAATATCGGTTTAATATCGCAAGCCTCAGATGCGTGAGATAATTATTAACCTCGAAATCTTATGCACGAACTTGTTGAACAATTTGATAAACGATTCGAAACGCGGAAAAAATATGAGTTTCATTGTTCAACGAGTTTTTTCTAATTTAATTAATTTAAAAAAAATTTTAAAAAGCAGAGAAACTCGTTAAAATTATACATATATATATGTGTTGACTTGCTTACATAGTTAGTGAGACCGGTTAAAGGAATTCCATTGGCAGCCAAAAGTATATCGCCAGGTTGAAGTTTGTTGGATAAGGCTGCAGGTTGTTGAGGAAACAGTCTTTTTACCCTAACAGGGCCGGCTGTCCCACCGCCGGAAACGCTTAAACCAAGTCCTCGGCTGCTTTTCTGCAGTGTCACTCGGAACGTGCTCTCTGAAAATCATACAAAGTGCTGTTTAATTTCAAAGCAACTGCTTCAAACTTTTTTTCCTTTTTTTTTTCCTCTTTAAAACGTCCTAGGAGAAAATCTGCTTCGAATTAACGACGAGGATAACGAAGTTATAATTGCTGTCTTTCGAACGGATGTATCCTTAGATATAACGTACGAATCTTTCTTTTTTGTTAATTAATCGTTTTTTAATTGAAATATAGTATTTATGTATTTCATGGTAGTCTAAAATAAATTTTTATTATTTATAATTATGTACAGATCTTTTTAACCTGAAAAAATATCGCAGATTAATTTAAATCACATATTCAATTCTGTTAATTATTCCAAAATTTTTAAACGAATAATTTAAACAATAAGATTTTTAATCGATTTAAACATCAACTCGTCGTCGATATAATACGTTCACGTATATGATTTAAATTTAATTAAAATATTTTTATCAATACAGTTCAATACCTTCGACATGAGTATCCTTTTTAAATGGAGAGGACATATGTCAATTTTTAAACGACTTCACCACACAACAAATTCACGAAAAGCATGGATCGAACGTTTCGTTTCGTGCTACACCATACTTCGACCAGTTTATTTCCATCGAATGGGTACAAAGAGAGCAAACGAAAAAGCGAATGAATCGTTCGTTTACACTGCAAAGACAGAGCATGTCGTTCCGTAAATATTTATATCGCGAACAAGAGGAAGGAGCACATCGGTTCTTTTTTACCTGTGTCCAGGTCTACATTCCCCAAAATTGTAGTCCGTTTGTAATTTACGATCCTCTCTGACGCATGACCTAATATTTGGAATTGGAACTGGAACTCGAACAATTATTTTCCATCCCTCTCTGGCTGTGCAACCTCGCTTTTACGCCACCAAACCTTGAATATTTCAGTTGTTATAATGACTTTTACGAAGGCCCCATAATTTCCAACGATTCCACCATGAAATATGAAAATTTTGAAATCTGCTTGAAATTTTGCAAATATCTAGAGAGAAGTAATAATTATCTTTTTGACGTAAATTTTCTCGTCGAGGAAGATTTAAGGAGAGAAATTTATAATTTTTTTAAAGAAAGATTTTAAAATTTAAAGGAATTTGAGATTAAAAAAAAAAAAACGGAGATATTCAAAGATAGGAATGTGATACGCAAATATTTTTGTAAACGTTGTTTTTCAACTTGTGTAAATATATCTGGCGTTGAGTATTGAAAAAAGTGTACTTTCAAAAAGATTGTACATTCAATCAAATTTCGAGATTTTTATTTCATTTACATATACATATATACATCATGAAATAGCTCGCTTCAATTTTCAAATAGAAGTTTTTGTTAACAGAGATTTATGCCATGTAACGCATACATTCCAATAGATTTTTATTTACCTATCACGCTTCTCTTTTTTTTTCCCCTCTAAAAGAACAGGAAACAAAAATCAAACTGAGTAAACTTGAAAAACACAATGACAAATATGATATACGACATTTTTAACAAAACAATTTTATTCGATTCCTGAATAATATCTTCTCATCAAACGGAATACATTTCTCGATACATTTTCCACCTTTTCAATGATCCAACCGATTCCGATAATTATCATCTCATAAACTTTCCCATCATCAACTTTCGTAAAAGACAAATGAAATTGATCGCAGCGTTTTCTCTCTCTCTGCGTTCGATCTCTCTTTTTCCTTTTTTTTTTTCGGCCATGGACTTAGCGTGGAGCACCAGTTCGAAATGACTCGCCTTTTACCGGATATTGACCCGATCCGGACGACATATCGCGCGTATTGTTCACTTTGTTCCCCATTCAGATCGGTTCCCCTCTCAACGAGTAATTTACGTTTGTCACGTTTATTGTCCGGGATCGCGCAGTGTCGATCTCCCACCGAAAGAGCATCGGCCATTGTTCACCCATCGTTTCGAAATCGTGGATATCCCGGAACGAGTGATCATCCTCTCGAAATCGGCCAAGTTTAAGAATCGATATCCGAACGATTTACGGCTCGCCATCTGTCATTATCGCCGGTTACGGAGAGAAAATTCGAACGCGGAACGAATTTGAACCATTTAATCGCGTGTTCGTGGAAAGGAAGGAAGGGGAAAAAAAAAAGGTAAAATTAGAATTGGTCTCGGGTTCTCGAGCTTGCAGAAATTGGAATTGTATTGAAATAGGAAGAGGGTAGAATCGGAGAGAATGGGGAAAGCAGGTATTTCACGGTGATAAAGGTTTATTAAACGATGTTTGTGCATCGTTTCCCTTTTTTTAAATACACGTAATCGCGATGTAAAACGTGTTTTGATCAACAAAATTAAAAGATCCTCGTTACGATATTTTACATTTGTATTTAAACGATGGTAAAAAAGTAGCAATATAACGATTCGATTGATTCGACGTTCTTTTATTAAAAAAAAAAAAAAAGAAAGAAATTTGTATATACGATGAACTTTTTGAACAAGCTAGTGCCTTTTCCTCCCTCGTGGATTGAACAACGTTAAATCAAAACGGGGGGAAAATAATGTGCTCGATAATATGTGCATCGTCGTTCGAAAATTTAACAGATTTGCGGGAATTTAGTGAGGCGGGAAATCCTCAAGCGTGAAGAATCCGCACGTAACGTCAAATTGCGTTTTATTCCGGTGAACTATCTCATTTTATAATACCACGGATTTTCAGTAGTTTCAGAATTTCGACCGAAAACGTTCGTTTTATCGCCGGCTAGATTGTTTGGAAGTAATGGAGTGGATGGTTTTGTCGGCGTTTGATAAACGCCTCGTAAAATTCAACCGTGATATTCCGCATCGTTATTGCTGCTAATATCATTGCTAATATCGTTTAAATAGAAACTTGGTTGTTTGGTAACACAACTGTGTGCTGGACAATCGTGATCATTCATTGAACGCGCTGCATGATTACATTTCAATTAATTTTTTTTTGATCATGAAATTTTCTAATCTTCAAGATTCAAGAAGAAAGAAAGGAAATTCAAAACGAATTTGTAATTAATAATTATTGGGTCGGTGTTCGACATTGTGAGAAACGCGGTAGCGTGTCGTCTTAAGAAATTTGACATCGAATGAAAAACTTCCAATGCTCGTTCACGCTTAAAGGAACAACGTGTAATATTAATGGAATGGAAACGAAGGAGAGTACGCGTGAGTCCAGTTCAAGAAGATTAATGTTCTTTTTTTCCCTTTTCACTTTTGAATTTATTATTCGCGGTAACTTAACTTAATAACTCCCCTAATGAATTTCCTGTTACAGAATTTTTTAAACTTTATTAGAAGAAAAATTTTAATAATTCTAATGCTCGGATATATAATTTATTTAAAACGGATCGATCTCAAATTACATCGATATTGTATGCAAAATAATAAATATCGCTTAAAAATTTACATTTTATCTTCCAATTTTATACTTTGAAAAAAGAAAAAAATTTTATACATAACCGAGGCACGAAACATTGTATTATACTGAACTATATACGTTATTAGAATTTCATATCGAATTAATATTCGCATCTTTTGCATCAACGGTAATTACCCCAATTATTTAATAATAATTTTATACTTAAATTGCGCATGTGCGCGTTATCGAATATGTTTAATTTGCATATTTGCAAAACCATTTTACGTTCAAAAAACAATTTAGCGAAAAATTCAAAAGTTAAAAATTTCTTCTTCGCTAATTCTTCATTAATATTATTTCTTTTTAAAAATTATGATTAATGGCCATGACTTGTGTACAAAATATTTTCTTACATATCTACTTTATTTATACAATTTCAATAATAATAAGAGAAAAAAAAGAAACTTATTGATACGTGAAATAGCGTGAATATACCGTGTAATAAAAATACACAAATGGACTGAATGTAATGCAAATATCTACGTATGCATGCAATTGCCAAATTGCTAATTCCAAGCAAGCTCTCGAAATTCTGGTAAAGCGTGAGCACTAATTTAAGCAATCCTATCTGCAGTTAAAGAGAAATCCAAGGCTCAATCGTTAAATAGAAAAGCCCGGAGCCAGAAACGAAATAGCATGGAGTATCCGCTCAAAATTTATGATCCATGAATTTGAGAGGTATGGTTGAACGTATTAATTTAATTTTCATTCACCTTTGATGAGAGGAATCGAAGAGTATCCGTTTCTCAATCCCATTCATTTTCTACGTTTCTCTTTGTTTGTCAATCGATCAATTTTAATTAAACGATTATATCAATTGTCCCTTTTAATCGTGTGTTTTATCTCGCGCAATATTTTTTTTTTTTTGTTTCCAATTCTTTCGTTTCAGAGTTAATTCGTTAACGGATATTAGTTTTATTACTCGTTTATTATTATTTATATCACTATTGCTCGTTTAATCACAGTTTTATTACACTTTGAAATATCGTCCATGAATGCACTTGACTAAAAGCGAGGAAATTCATTAATATGTATAATGTTATATACAACGAAAATATTCGCTCTCTGAAGTATTTATTCGAGACTCGCGTGCATAAATGTATTTCATTACCTTACATGAAAAATCAAATTTTCCCGCGTTAATGGACATAACATTTTAACGAAAAAAACCGGCGCGCGCATTTAATATGGCGGGTGATGTGATATTTATTAATTCATATTTTACTCGAAAATTTCTTCTATCCATAATGACATGTTAATATTTCATTATTAAAAAGAAAAAGTTATTAAATAATAATACTAAATTTTATTCGAAACTTTTTTGTTCCCATTTTTATACAACTTTCCTTATTGCAGTGAAATTTTTTCCAGGATTTATTTAAATCTTCCATCTTTTCTTCTCTTTTCTCTTTTTTTTAAATACACCGTTCTTGCGTATTTAATAACCATTTTATCTGTTTTTTTACAATGAAGTCCACGTGATACTTCCCACGGCGGCTTAGATAAGATTTAACAGAGAATTCTCCCCCCCTTTTTTTTTCTAGTGACCCATTTCCGCATATCGATTCATTCTACTAACTCATTCTTTCTTATCAAATCAAATATTGATCCTATTACACTTTTCATACACGTGTGTATTTCTACATTTTTCCCTTACTTCAATCCTATCCATCCGTATCCCACAATATCACAATCCCGATATCATAATCCAGACCATAAACATAACCTCACTCGAATTCATTCCCTTCTCTTATTTTAACATAACTTCAAATATTTTTTTTATACTTTTATACGTATATTCCCTATCCCCTTCTTCCAAATCTCACTTACGACAAACAACGACATAATCCACAAACATAACCTCGCTCGAATTCATTTCCCTTGCAATTAATTACTCGAAAGATCGCGACCACGACGCGACGCGAGGAACGAATCTCCTATTTCCTGTGATTTCAAGTGTTGGTAATATCCGTGGTGGCTCGAATCTCGTGCAAAGTGGCCTCTCGGTTATTAGCTCCTCCTCGCTTTGATACCGTGCCCTTTCCACTCGGAAGACGTTTCGATTTAGTTTCGAGATTAGATCCGCCCTGTTTGCAGATCATGTACGAACAACTACGGTCGATGACAGTCGAAGATCCTCATCGAGAATCCTCCGTGTTTTGATCCTCGTCGATCAACGGATAATTAAACGGTTAAATTAAACGCTCTTTGAGAGATTGATTTGCACTCCGCTATACCGTATGAAGTTTGTCGATTGTCCATATAGTTTCGACACTTTGATAACCGCTCGGGATTATAACGCGATACTGACTAAACTGGTGTCTTGGCATCATCTGGGTTCCCAGCGAATCGATACACCTGTTGTTGTGATTAATTGCGAATATTAATCTTTAAGCTTTCGAATCAATAGTTAGAAGGAGATTTATGCTGTATAAATAATGTACTTGATTCGACTGGATTTTAATCTTATTAGCGTGAGCCTGATATTCGTTATTTGTCTGTCTCTTTATTAATTAATATATTATTAATAGGGAGGAGATGGCTCATGTAACAAACTATCGATAAAATTATCTCCGTAATTATAAATTTTTCCCATTTTAATTTTTAATCAGAATCTTTCTTAATTTCGTAAATACTCGCTATAATAATTAACGAAATATCAGCCAATGAGAATGTCTCTTGTGTAAAGTATCTTTCAAATATAATCCAAAGAGAGAGACTTCTAATATTCTTCCGTGTTTGCACGACTCGCAAAATATCCCTTCGTAAGTAAAAAGATTTTATCGATTCTATATCGAAAGTTGGCGTCGAGCAGTTGGAGCAGAATTACGTACGTATATCTGGCGATAAGCCTGCGCGCTGTTGCTTTTGCCCTTTTCCGGAAACGAAGATGCATGTCCCCCCCTCGCCCCACGAATTTATCTCACCCTCGATTTATTGCGTAATCCTCCGGTGCACTTGCTTATCGTGACGAAATTGGGAGCGAGACGTTTTTCTATTTATTCAGCAGGGCACAACAGATTCGATTGGACGTGCGATCGTAAATATGGGGGGAAGTGGACGCGGCGGAAAGCATCGAGTTATTTTCAAAGTAATTTCGAAAGCTGCGATGCTCGTCGAACGGTGATAAATAATTTACGATGCATGAGCGAGTAAAAGTAAAATCAACTGTCCGAGCTGAGTGAATGGTTCGAGTTGCGGATGATATTATTTTAAAGGTATATTTTTGAAGGTACATAGAATAGATCGTTCCATCTTACACTGTTTGATCTTCGATGTCGAGGGATTTGTCGAACGAATATGAAGGAATATTCGGTTTTTTGATAGAAAATATTTTCGAGAGGAATATATTCGGATAATTTTCGACAAGGGCTATGTGGAATTTTTAAGAAAGAGAAAAAGTGAGCCGGATTGATATTTAGTTGCAAGGAGTGCGAACAATTTTAGGATGGATTTGTAAGAATTTTGTTTAATATCAAAGGAATCAAGGAAGGGAAATGAAAATTTCGAGGAATAATTTTCATTATGTAATGCTAGTAGGAATATTAATTTTGCATTAATTGGAAAATTAATCGGAAATTGGAAACTAATATAATGAAGTAAGTAATTTCAAAGTTCGTGGCGGAAAGTTTGTCTTTTGTGAAAAATAAATCGTAGAGGTGGAAATTAGAAGGAATAAAAATTTATCTTGGTCCAGAAAATCTTGTGAAATTTATTTTTAATGGAACTCGTGTGAAACGTAATTAAAATTTTCGTTTTAAGTAGAGCCAGGTTAAATTATATTCTTCGTGAACACGTTAATCTTTGGATAATACTAGAAGTAATCATTTCTCTTTCCTCGGTTGAGAATTATACATAAAAAATACATAAATCAGAATTTATACTCTCAAATATTAATTTTTACCAATTTTTATAAAATTTCGTTTAATGAAGCGACATTTCTTTATTATCATCGTGTATCCATTCATTGAGAAAATTCAATTGTAAACTTGTCGATTTCTATTACCCTCGATCGAGAACTTCTCTTTTCATAAAGCTCCTTTTCCCAAATAGGTAAAGAAACCGGTCGCTTTTCACCATCGTCCACGTAATTCCATCTAGTCGATACATTACGTTGCACAACAAGAAACTGTTATTAAAGTGGCGAGGGTTTTTCTGCACAAGTTGGTCCATTCGTTCCAAGTTCTGGGATATAAAAAAGAACGCGGGGGTGTTAAAGTCCGATAACACTGTGTAACCGAATTATGAGTTGCTCAGTGAAAACCGTACTCGAAATATCTTACGACTTAATTCAATAGTTCGATATTAGTTTCCATGCGACCAATTTAAACTTTTCACCTCGCATTTTCGTCTTTGCGCAAAAAAGTTTCCATTCGCATCGTAATATTTCACAATTAACCTCAATATTTTATTTAGATTGAAATTATTTATATTTCCTGTAATTAATTATTAACTCGATTAAAAATATTTTAATTTATACTATTAATGATATTAATTTATCAAAATTACCTTTAAATGTGAAACACTAGACTCGATTCTATGAATTTTTTTTTCAGGAGAAAGAAGATAATCCAGAATCTTATGGAGAAGAAGACTCTAGATTAAACGAGCTGCAATTTTCCAGTTTTCTGATTATATTCCGCTCCAGTGGCGGATTAAATTAACCATCACATTAATAAATCCATCTGAATTTATATTTCGATTCGGTGAACGCCTCTTGAACACGCGATCGTTATTTTCAGGCAAAGGTGAGGCAAACGATCGATAAAAATCGTTCAATGGCTCGTGTTACAAAATTATAAAAAGTTTTATACCATATATGTAAATATCAATCTTTTATTTTTCCCTTTTTTCTCCTATCTACGCATGAACACGAACGTCAATTGCTCAATAGTGGAAAAAATTTCGCTGAAACGACGAGGTTCAGGAAAAAGGAAAAAAAGAAAATAAGGGTCGTCGACCGACTTTTGGTTCGCTAAACCATCGATCCAATAGCATCGATAACACATCACGAACGACGTAAGTAGGTATCACGCTCAAGTCGGTGATTAATGATGCACGATCCTTAAGGGATCATTCGACTTGCGATCTAAAGGAATTTACAGCGTGAGGTAAATGAATCGGAAATATGTGTCTCATCAGCAATCCATAGAATGCTTCATAACGGTGTTTCCAGAAAACAATCGAACGATCATCAATGCTTTATTTGTCCAAAATGATATGTTATATTTCATCATAATATCCATATTTTTAAGCTCTTTAACGAAAATTATCATTAAGTTAAATCTTTGCTTAGAGAAATGATTATTCGTTGTAAAAATATAGGAGGATTGTACGCGTATAGATCGGAATAGAATTTTGTTAGCAACATGTGATAGATTTAAATATTTATATAGTACACGTCACACTGTTCAAATCTTTTCCTATTTTACCTCATGATTTATACATGTAACTTGCCGATGATCGATCGAATACGCGATCAGTTATCAATTTCGTAATGATAACACGGCTGCGAGCGTGGGTACGCATCGCGATTTGTGATTAATGATATCCCTTTCTTTATGCAATTAATCAAACCCATTAAGCTGGCAGCGATACTTGAAAAACCAATAAAGCGAGAATTTTTATTACGCGGGCCATCGTTCAAAGTCAACTACTTTTTCGCCTAATTAACTTCGATTTTTGACTCCATTGTGTACCTACGTATTCGCGATGCGACGAAAAAGAATCGGCCAATTCTCTTGGATGGCACAGTAGTTCACTTTCGAGGCTTAAAAAACAGCTCGTTTCCTTCGTAAACAATTGTTTTACGATGATATTCGATATCTTTTTTGTGTTCTAACAGTTTCAGATATTATTAAAATCAATCAGGAGAACAAGAATCTTAATGAAATCTTAATTTTCTTATCTATCTTATGTATTGAATATATTATACGTATATTTCTTGCATATAATAGATTCTTAAAGACAATAAAATTATATCGTAAATTTGATTCAAATTGCAATTGTCAGCGGTGCTGATTATTCTCAATAGGATATTATTAAATATCATAAGTATGCATTGCGTAGGTTGCTATCAGTTCAATCTCTTGCGATTAGAATAGAAGACGAGAGTAATTGGTATCTATCTAGCTTGTTACAGAAATCGTTTCAAATTGAACTATTTTTCGTACGCTTTCCTTTTCCACTACTTATTAAAATTCTGTCACGAGTTTAAGCAAATGGAATAAGACGAACATTTTTCCAAACGAATAATATCCGTTTTTGATCCGTTCGTTTCAAATCCGAATATATTATTAATTACATTTGGAAAATAGTCCCTAGACATTATGTTACACAGATTGTGATCACTATCTAAATTAACACTTTAACAAACGAACGGATTAATTATAGATATACACGTTATATTAAATATAAATATATCAAATGATGATAACATTAATTCAAACAGTTAATACATATCTAATATTACCTGGTTCACTTCCCTGAAAATTTCACATTGGAACGAAAATTCGTGGAAAAAATTTAATTTAACCTCGAATGAATAACAATTAATTTTTTTTATCAATCTTAATAAAAACACCAACTTCGTTTAGACGCGCATCGTCATTCCCACTTCCTTATTCTCCTCATTTCGACCGGCTCGTTCAATCATCCGTTTCCGTGATGGAAGCCGACAATCATCGTGGAAAAGAGGGAGGAGGAAATTCCACGGAACGGTCGAAAAGGGCATTAAGCCATGATAACGCGATCCCCATTGCTCCAGGCCATGAATTACCCTCTCTGGCCCCTCGCTCGAGGGGTTGGTTGTACCTGGAACCCTGTCGCGGCCGACCGGATGTCCGTTTCGCTATTCCGTCGACGTAGGATCCCGATAACAACCTGCTCGGAATTACCAGAATGGCGTGCACCACTAGCCACGCCATCCCTTGGTCCACACGAAATTCCTCCACACGTACGGAACTATCCCTCCCGTAAAGGGTAAATTAGCCCGCAGGCGGAATAGTAAAATTATTTATGCCACCCCTGCGATTGGTCTATACACTGGTGCTTGGGAACACGAGTTCCTGTAGCTGCATGGTAGACGTTTCTGGGAAGGGAGGGAGGTGGTTGATCGACAGAAATGGCCTTCTTCAGAGAAGGGATTATTTTGGTTTTTTAGAGAAGAAAGAGAAGAAAGAGAATCGAAAGACGGTTCTTTCACATCCTCAGAAGGGGTGAGATTTTATTTTATGACAATTAGGCAGGCCATTTAAACAAATTGTCGGGATCGGTATATCGTATAATATGTTCCGATGATTGAAATTAAGATTGTAATTCTTTGTTTGTTCGTTAGATTAGTCGTAGATTTTTGTTAACTTCTGTTTCATTCGTCGGTGATTAGATTTCCGTGATACGATTCTTCTCTGATTTAGAAGTTTGCGTGGTTTTATCACGTGGTGCCGGATTTCATGGTATGCGATTGTAAATTAGACTGTTTCGAGGTTTCTGACATGCAATGCGAGCGGACGTTGACCGAAAATTATAGATTAGCACGCCACGAGAATTGTAGGACTGTTAGTAGATTGTTACCTCGCTCCTAATAATATGTCATCAGTGATATAGTAACCTATATTGAAAACACGAACGTACAATTATTATATATTTATCAAATTCTCAAGAAGTTTTCACATTTCTTACTTTTATTTTTTATTTTTTTTCAAATTCTTTACAGAAATAATATCGAGAAATATCATGAATAATTGTCACTAAGTTATTGGCAATCAAGGGTGTGGTAAGTGACTTTGACCAATATGCATGACCGAAGTTGGGAAATTCTCTACCTTGCGCTATTCCTCACTTGCGCTGCAGGGGGTTGTAAACCGGAAATTACAGTTAATTGGAGGCAGAAACTCGAAGAACGGTTCGGGGATGGAACCGATTATTCTCGATTCCGCTGGCTCGTCCAAAGCGCCCTTCGCGATCATCCTAGGAGATAGTCGAGCGGAAGTTTGAAGGAAATACGAAACTGAACGAATCTGTGCGTGGATGGATTCAATTATCGCTTATCAAATTAAACGAGAGTTTGCTGGAAAAATTAAATTTTTTAAAACTTTCTGCTCCCCTTTGCAAAACGTTCGTCTGGTTAAAAATTCAATGTTTGTTTCCACCAGATATCTTAAGTTTTTTATTCGTCTTATATCTTCAATTTTCTTTAATAGAAACGTTTTTTCGCGAATGGAAAAGTATTCAGATTTAAGAACGAAAGATAGATTTCTATCGATTCTGACTTTTCTAATAAGAATATCACTATTGGCAGGAAAAACTGTTTTAACACGATTTTCAATTAATTTTCCAGTCAATTTGAAACTTAATAGGAAGAGAGAAGATAGGATATCAAGACAATTTTTTAATTCACCTTTGTTTCTTCACACGGCTCGAATTGTCTGATGAAATCTCATCAGATTTCGATCAGCGGCCATTTCGAGGACGAAAGCAGCGGGGAAGGGAAGAACGAAAGCGCGATCGAATCGCATTTCTAATTCAATTATCGCGGCCGAACGATTCCTCGACTATCGCTTTAGCCGAATTTAGATCTTCTCTCTCTCATGCTTAATTACTGACCCATTTCGTGCACCAACTCGTGGCTATAATTCATGCAGAGCCAATCAAACTCAGGAAATTTCTATATCCATTCGAACATAGCTATTCATAAATTATCTTGAAACAATTTATTACTCGACAATTTTAATTTCAATGACAGAGTCTTTTTTTTCTGTTGTTGTCTTTTCTGTTCTATACACTCAAAACGTGCAATGTTTCTACGTAACGAAAGTAATTAACAATAATTAATAAAAAATCGAGTGATAGAATTTGAGAAAATAATGAAAAAAATTTCGTTGCGAATATGTATGTATTTCACTCGCAGAGAATAAAAATAGATATTTCAAAAATTATTCGCTCGTGCCAATTAGATATTGATTTATTTGATTGGAACGAGGTCAAGATCAAAAAGAAATATGGTTAAGTGGAGTGGAAAAAGAGAGGTTGATCGAAAAATCAGGGAAAATTAGAAGATTCCCGCAAAAGAGAGCAGTGTCACTTTCCGAAGGGACAGGTTTAAAAGTTTTCGATAGCCGCCACCGGATCGAAGTTAAATTGATTTTCGTGCTCAAAGGAAGTAAAAACACGAAGAATCACGAGAAACGAATCGTTAGTTTGCGCCACTAATTAACCATTCTCGCAATCGTTTCCTTTTACATTTATTTAATCGTACTAATAAAATTAAAATAAATCTGACGATTCCAATTGATGGAATGTAATATGAATGTAATGTGAATGTAAAAATTGAATCAAATTTATTACAACACGGATCATTTTAGTGCCTAGAGGTAGTACATTAAAAAAAATGGATTTTTAACTTTGATCTTTGAATAGGTTATCCGTCAAACTGCTCAAATACCTTTCTGAAAATTAATCGAAAAACGATCTTTCCATCATTTTAAAATTTTCAATTTTAAATCTCTCGAAATATCTCGAACAATCGGTATCGTCTAAGAAATAACGAGATCATAAATGACCAAAAAAAAAAGAAAAAAAGATCCGCATTCAATCGTGATCGTTTTCCCCTCCCCCCTTCCCTCGATCGTTCTTCATTTCCATTTCACAACTCGCGAATAATCGCGTACGATAAAACGCGGTGTCGTTCTCGCACGCGTGGAAAAATTTTAATGGAACGGTTTCGTTTGTCGGCCGGAGATCGCGGAACGTTTTTCTCGATCGAATCGGCCGGCAGAACGATTTATACACTTCCTGCTCACCCACTAATCCTTTTTCGTGCACGTCTCTCTCTCTCTCTCTTTCTCATTTCACGACTTGTTTCGCGATCGACGAACTGGGATCAATCGATCTTTGCCAATTCGAAATATGGAAATCAAATGTCGCAATTTCCTGGGATTCGGGGTAAACTTGGTTTAAATCGACGATCGTCCAATATGTTTTTGATCGGTTTTCACTTGGATACGTGCCATTGGTCGGGATTGCGTATTCTAGAAAGTATTTTATCTCGTTTGAGGTTAATATACATTCTGTTAATGATGTACGATAATTTGGAAAAATTATTATTATTTTGTTTGTTGGAGAATATATCGAGCTAGGCAGAAGTATATAACAACCGTGTTACTTTATATTTAATTTATATTTAAATATTTATTTTATATTTAATATTGAAAATAAAATTGAAACTGGAAGAGGTATTCTACGAGTAGAATAAGTAGAAACGACTGAGTTAACCGGCGATCGGTCGATGTTTGATTGTTTCTAGTTAACTGGAGAAGGGTAATTGCTTCCAAACAATCTTGATTACTCGGTGATCGTGAACTGGTAAATTGTTAACTCTGATTTCCTAATTCTGGAATACTTGTTTGTGTCTCTTCTTTTTTGTCTTCCGTTTAAGAGATGTTTCTTTTTACAAATTTACAGAATGGATCGTTAACTATAAAATAGCAATGAAATTCATAATAATCGGTCTTCAATTGTATTCTGGATATTTAGTGTCCCGAAACATTTGCAATTCTCTCTTTACACGAGTGTGAGTATGAATACAGTGTGAATGGGATAATCAATCTTTGAGAACACGTAATATTTCATCGATTATCGAATGATGACTTTTTATTGGGAACGCCACTTTTATTTCGGAGTGTTTAAAATATGTGAATTGACATCGTTATTGCAATCGACGTGTTACAAATGAAATAATTTTTTTTTATATATAAATTATTGGATGGGAAAGGAACATTATTTTAACGAAATAAATAGAAAATTATATACAATCTCAAGTTTGAGATTGTTTTACTTCTTTTACTTTTGTGACAAATAGCAATTCTGCAATTATTATAAATAATTATTAGAAATAAAGTAATATATACATTATTATTACACTTGTCGATCATAATATTCTATACATTATGTTAATATATATTTCATATTTATCGGGAACAATAAATAAAATTGGTGAGTAAATTTAAATGAATATTTTTTTTTAAATTCATTGAAGAATCTATATGCAAATTATTCATATCAATATTTATCATTTTCCGATCATAATTTAACACGTTAACTTTTATTCGATAAATTAAATTCTATAATAAAATATAATATTGTACATTATCAATTGCAATTGCAATAAATATCACTTAATTAAATCATAAAATTGTATATTTTATAAACGAAATTGAACAGAAATAATTATCGTAGTATATGGATCTCCATTACTTTTTTTAAGTTTTACACGATATAAATTTTATGGGACTATGCTATTAAAATTGACGTTATGAAAGAAACTCACGTTCAGTCTCAATCAGGAGGATATATATATAGAGATTTTATTAAAATTTGATTAAAAATTATTTATACAAATTGCACAATAAAGGTTGGAATTCGAATAATAAAAAATCCAATATATATTTATCGATCACTTTCAATAAATTGAACGAGTCCTCAAAGCGTTAATCGTTCCATTATTTAATCCATTTTCTTTATATTGCATCTAATTCTCATCCTATTCCAATGGAGTTATTAGAAAAGTTGCGATGTCACGCATACAAAGAAAAAAACAATTCACGTTCTCAATTTTAATTATAATAAATTCATAATAATTGATTAAAAATTATTCACGAAAATTGCATAAAACAACATTCGAAACGCATAACAAAAAGTTCAGATAAACGAGAAACTCTTAATCGTTCCATTTAATCCACCCTATTCACACTGCGCTTATTCCAATAGAATTCTAACTCTATTTCAATGGAACTTTATTAGAAAGATTGCAATGTCATACGAAAAAAAAAAAAAAGAAAAAAGAAAAAAACGATAATTCACGTTCTCAATCTCAATCATGAAGTTCATAACTTTATAATTTTTAAATTATTCAAATTGCAAAATAAAACGAAAGGAAAATTCGAAACGGATAATAAAAAACCCAGATAAACGAGACCTCAAAGTCTTAATCGTTCCACCATTTAATCCATCCCATTCATACTACGCTTATTCCAATAGAATTCTAACTCTATTTCAATGGAACTTTATTAGAAAGATTGCCATGTCACGCAAAAAAAAAAAAAAAAAGAAAAGGAAAGATAATTCGATCTCAATCATGAAATTCACAAATTCATAATTTTCAAATTATTCAAGTTGCAAAATAAAACGACATTCGAAAGGAAAATTCGAAACGGATAATAAAAGAAACCCAGATAAACGAGACCTCAAAGTGTTAATCGTTCCATTTAATCCATTTAATCCACCATTCCCTCTACGCTGCGCCTGAGCCTGAGCTTCAATTACCACGCAACGAAACAACTCATAATAAATTAAACTTTCGCGGAAGGAAAAATTTGATCGAGCTCGATTTCAGGACCAGGATGTTACGACGGAATCTGAAGAACGAGTTTCATTACTTGGCTTCGAGCCTCCCCCTTTTTTGGGGGAGGGCACACACAGCAGGATTCTAAAACAATGTGATCCACGATGGGATAAATGGGTCAATAGGCGAGGAGGGAGAGGGAGGGGGAAGGAAACGCGTGCAGAACGTGGAACACGCCGAACTGACCGAGTTCTTGGGAGGTAAGGCAGGTAAGGTGCACGGATCGATAGGAAATTCTTGACTCAGAAAATTTACAATGTCAGCGGGAGAAGCCTCTGGCGAGTGGGTGTCTCGAGTGGGTAAAGGGAGCCATCGCGAGGATAAGCTACTCCTCGTGGTTTGGCCCGGTTGTCGACCGGCGTGCTGCAAGGGGACACTTGTCACTCTCCTCCTCTGTTCTGTTATCGGCCGGGGTACACGGTCGAGGACAGGCCGATAAAACGATGGACGAGGCTTTTCTGTCTCGTCGATTGTCGTGAAAAATATATCTCACGATTCTCTATTATGATATAAGAGAATGTGGAAATCAATACAGGGAATAAATCTGCACGAATGTTATGAGAGAATTAATTTAATACGTACGTAATTTTTTAATATTGCGAAAAGAATATTGTCGTTCAAACGTGATAAAGATCGAGATACTCGATATATTTTCTTTTCTAGAATTTTTCTTGTTCGCGAAAATTTTGTGGATTTTGTGTGGAGGAGAATATAATCCGAGAGAGAAAAATTTTGCATTTATTTTTTTCCCCAATTTCTTGCGGTATTGAAATGTTTATTCGATAATTTTTTTTTCAGAGACATAATATTCACAGTACACGACTGACTTTATTCTACTTGTGCAACCGATATATCCCTTATTATTAAAATTCTTAATTAATTAAAAATAATTTATTCTCGAATAATTAATCGATTGGAGAAAAATCAAAATAGAAAAATTAATAAAACACGTCTAAGAATCGATCGATAGAGGGATATTTATAACATTGCGAAATATCTTTCAACGCCATTCTTTGTCGCGTGTTAACGTGGCAAAGTGATAACACAAGTGTCTGGTGCCAAATGGATAAAAGCAGGGAAGAATGATTCGAGTATTTCGAGTTCGATCGGAGAGAGGAAGGCATATGAAAGTCGGCCCGTGAAGATCGTCTTCCATTCGTTTCTATCCTCCCCTCCCCCTTCAAAGATTCCTATCCGCAAAGTGGATTGTGCTTATGCATTTTCGATCCTGTTCGAATTGAAATTTGGCCCGACTTTCTTACCATCTTGCGTTCGACATGTTTGACAGATTGGATTGCGATTATTACATTACGAAAAGTGGACGAAAGATTTATTCAAGTCGGAATTTAGCGAATATGGATCGAAAGATTAAAGATTATTAAGTTAATTCCTATTCCAGTTGAAAATTTATATATATCTAGATCGATATTTCACTTTGATTCGAGATTTTAGAGAATAGGCTCAGTTGGAGCGAGGTTCGAGGGTTGGAATTTGAAGGTTTTTTTGGGGGGAGGAATATAGCAATGTCTCTGCACACGTACGTGCTTCGGGTTTGTCGAGGCGTGCGCGAAATGCGGGAAAGCAGCCGAAAATTCCTCGTTGGTATTCTCACATTCCTGGTTATGCAGAATCTTGAACAGCGTTTAGAGTGGGTTAAGGGATTAAAGGGTTAGTTTGTTTGGCAGATCAGTTGAATTTTTTGAAATTAAAGGGGATTCGTGACGGCAAAAATGATTGGACAATTGGCATTTTTGGTACTTATTTTAAGTTATTCGAAAGAAAAATATTTTTAATACCCATCTTTAAAAATAATTATTTTATAAAACTTTATTTCCGATTATTCAGTGGAATAAGTTTCAAACTCTTCCAGAATTTCTTCAACAAGAAATTTCTTATTTCTGATCGATCACGTCGATCGATCAAAGAAACGAGAAATAAAACTACCGCAAAAGTACAGCCAAGAGATATCGCTCATCTTTAAAGAACCTAAGATAAATTCCTACACGATAATAAGAATCGAGATAACTTTAACAACTTTTCGAATAAATAGAAAAGAAAAAATAAATTCACCATGTGATTATTAATTTATTTGATATTTTGCAACAGAGACACGCGTCTATGTTGTAACATAGATTGTAAGAAAGAAAAAAAATTCTTTTTATTCATCATTTTCTCGATTCAAATATCTCTTTTTATCGAAGAAGAAAATACGACGAACAAATAAAAATGCTTATCGTCTTAATCGTCTTAATCGTGATATTTTCTAAGATATGTTCTTCTGTCAGACAATTTTAAATCGAAAAAAGAGAAGAGTTTCAGTATTGAAATATTTTTGTCGCTTTTCTCATTTTTCTTCTCATTCCCTTTTTTTTTTTCTTTATTATTACATCAAAAGGGGATCGGTGAATTAAATCACAAGAAGAAGAAATTTCAAAAGAGAAATCGATACTTTGGATTCCTTTATCGAAGTCTTGTCCTTATTCTTCTTTCTTGGAGTAATTTTAAAACGGTAATTCAGTTCCTCAAAGAAAGTATAATTGAAATGGTCAGGTATGGGAACAAAGGTAATTATCGAAGGTATAATTAATTGTCGATAATCTACGGATAGACGTGATAGGAAATTCAATTTCTTAACGATTTAACGATTTCTTCCTTCCTTTTGTAATAACTTTTACAAATTTTACGGAATAAATTATTAAGAAAAATTGGAATAAAACATTTTCTTTATTTACGAAATACAGTCAAACGAACTTTATATCGAAATCGAGATAAAATAAAATAAATAAAACAAAAATATGAAATTATTAAACTCAGCACGAAAAATATTTCTTTCCTTTTTTCCAATCGATTTCAATCGTTCTAAAAATAAGATCTCAAAATATTTTCTATAAAAGAAACTTACAAAGTTTTATTATTTCTATTATTTTAATTATATATCAAATATTTATCGAATAATAAGAAATGCGATATTTTTCATTATTAATATTCCTTGGATATTTTAATCCATATTTATAGAAAGAGAAATGCGAAATAATTTATGAGGAGAAAAAATTATCCGCTTTTATAAAACGTTATTAAGTACAGATTTAGATAGCTCGAGGAAAAAATTTTCCATCGTAGGAAATTGAAATTGGTTTCACTCCCATCTGTCGAAGAACTCGATGGCTCGTGCTTTTCTTCGAGTGAGTCTCGAAACAGTAATCCGGCGTGCAATGGCAAATGACGGGATGCCGGCGATATTTAAAACTTTTCCTCTCGCGTCTGATTTATTATTTCTCATTCACCGCGCATCGCTGATTCAAAGAAGTGGAATTTAACGCGAGAGGGAAGCAAATGCGCGCGCCACGGGCTTGCATTTTCAATTTCCATCTCTTGAAAATCAAGCCTTTCGACTCGTGCCACTGAAGTAATTCAGAGCGTTAAATTCAGTGTCGGCGCGATTACTTGTTACATCACGAGCATCACTTTCCACAGTATCGCGATCTTAATCAGAAGCTAATATTTTTTCCTATCCTTCTCGAATTGTAAACGTATCTTGTTTCTCTCTTTATATTTTTGGAGAATTATTTGGTAAAAAGTTGACATATTTGTAAAAAATGTAACATTTTACACTTTCTTCTATAAAGAATTATTTTCGTACGAAATTATTTTATCTCTTAATATATATATATTTAAATACTTTACAAATTTTTTTTCTGCCAAATTATAATATTTAATATTTTGCATATATTCGATAAAGTTATTGTTTTCTTTTTTTTATACTATAAATGTAGATACAATTTTGAAGGATTATTATTACGATTGTATTTCAATTTTCAAGAGAGAGAGAGAGAGAAAGAGAAAGGAAAATGTTGGAATACATCCCAAGCGAGAAACATCTCAACGTTATTCCGTATTTAAAGGGATGATTTTCGAAACGAATCGACAGAGACACACCCCTTTTCGGACAAAACGTCGATTTCGCGCTTCGAGAGAAAGAAAACTCGTCTCTTCCTCCTTCCAGATACTGAGAATCGAGTCGAATCGAGGAAATGAGATCCGACTGCAACGCGTTGAAAAAGGAGAACGGTACATCTTCGCGGCCGTTATCAGCCGAGATAAAACGGCAAAGTAAAGTCTGCGGCGATAAGCTGTTGCGGATCGCAGTGACGATAATTTTCTTCGAGCGAAAGTAAGAAAATTCTGGTTAAGAATTACGCTAACGTAATGATGATATTCGTCTTGCCTATTTATTGCATCCTATTTCTTTGATACCGTAATTTTTAACGTATATATATATATAGAAACGTGGATAATTTGAAAGCAAATGAACTAACGTTCGACGATGAAACGAGCTCCGTTCGAGAAATGGAAACGTGTCTGAAGGAATACTTTATCGAGCAAACAATAATTTTCTCTTCTTCGCTTGTATGTTTTTTTATTACCACCATGATTGTAAGAATACATAACTTTCTTATTTCTCTTGTTTCTCTTATAATTCAATTGATTATTTTGTTTTTCTTTTATTGATATTTGACGTATCTTTCGAGATTCGAGAGATAATTAACACGCGACGAAAAGAATTTAGATCGAAGAGGGGGTTTGATTCCCACGCGATTTCTCGTATTACAATTTTCGAACAACGGATTTCAAGTTGGAAAACGTTTGTATATGCTTGTTTTTTTCATCGGTATTGAAATCTAGACTCACGCCGCGTAACAGGGTCACATAATAAATATATACGATTACTCTCTTATGCTTGTGACGTACGTAGCCATTTGACCGACTTTGCGTATCCCATGCAAATTTCTCCCCTATTGCTATCCACAAATTGAAATTGATATTTTATACTATTACACAATGTTAATTTATTAATGCATGCGATAAAATAAAGATCGAATAGAGATTTAAAAGTAAAAAACAAAAAAAAATTTATTTATTATCCTGAAAGATATCAAGAATATTCTTCTCGAAATACGACGATGTTAAATAATCGAAAGAATATTTTCGATATTTGATTTGGATATATAATCTTATTAAAGGAATTATTTAGAGATTATTTTTGTGATCAGAGTAAAAGAGAAAAAAGGGAAGTACATCGATGCGTATGAAAATGGAAGCAGTGCAAATCGATGAAATATCTGCTCCAAAACTGTCATCGTAGACTAGTTTCTTTTGGTTGTATGCATGTATTTTTTTGTACGTCGCGCCATGTGTTCCAATAATAGAAATAGAAGTAGAAATGAGGATTCCATAAAAAGAAAAATTCAGAAAATTTTCCACAAAAGCGAAGAGAGCTTTGAAAGCTTGTCTTCGTATTTTTCGAAGTCCTTAATTGTCCACGAGATAGAAAATAATCAGAAATAATTAAATTGAATAACATGTTATTTCTTTGTTAGATATTCTTTATTTTATTTGAATCGTATATAAAAAAAAAACATGGTCGTTATCTTTGGAAAATGATATATCTTTCTGGAATACTTTGTGAAACACCTGAGGGGAAAATTTGTTAAGGACGTAAAAGGAAATTTCACAGAAATTGTATTTCGCGTGGAAATATTATTTGCTATCTGTGTTTTCTATTACGTAAACACACGTAAATAAATTGATCTCCATTTTACATATAGAAAGATCCAAGAATTTTTAAAAGAAACATTTTCAGATTAGTGCGTATCTTTGAAAAATCATGCTGCTTTTCCGCTTTTGAAAAGGAAATTTGTCGAAGGTATTAAAGAGATTTTTAAATGAGAATAATAATATCGAAAAATATCACTTGTTATATCTGAATTCTTGAAAAGAAAACGAAAAGAAAAAAGACTGGTGAAATATCTGGCACGGGATAAATCAATTCGAAGGATGATAAGATAAATGAATATAATTTTAACCTAAAAAGTATATAGGAAGACATAAATCTACCAACTGGAACAGTTTGTTTCCCGAATACAGATTCTCCCAGTGAAAAGCGCAAAGTTTAAGAGAATACTTTGTAGTCGAACAAGTTTCCTGATACCTATTAAAATTTATAATGATTCAAAAAAAAAGTTAAGCAAGATTTCTAACGAATAATAACAAAATAAATTTAACGTTTTGATAAACAAAAATATTTATTCATTTAATCATCGTGGAATTCATTTACGAATTATTATCGCTATTTTAACATATCCTCGCAATTTATCCCTTTGCAATATATAAATATCCATCTAGTTCACATCATGCATCGCGAATATCATTCATCCGTATTACAATTATCTGTGCAAATGTTCTTGCCGGTACGATCTTTTGTTAATTATATTTGTTAATTTATACCTGACATCGCGGTGTAACCTCATAACTACAATTCAACGGATTCCACGAATTTCGTTTTACACGTGGCAAACTTGGTTGCATTTGTCCGCCAAGGACACGTGCCTCCCTCGAATTGGGTTGTCCCAAATTAAATCGAGACGCGCCACTTAAATGAATTTTATAGACGGTCAAACCGTGGAATCGAATATATATATATATAGAGAGAGAGGAAATATCGATTGAAACTTCGATGTGAAAAATCAAAATTTACGAGTACGTATTTTTAAAGTGATCTGAAATTGATCTAGATCTATAATAAGATCTTATCGATACCGAATATTTATTTAGTAAATTTAACAAATACTTTAAAAAATATTCAAATAATCAAAGTGTTAATATAATTCTCATTTCAATAGAAGCAAATATTATAGAAGGGGATATGCGTTTCTTTTAGCGATGTTAAAGGGGTTGGAAAAAAGAAAGGAGAGCGAATTACTTGCGAATTGCGATTAATAGAAAGAAAAAGAAACGTGGATCCTACAGTATCAGCTCTGAGAATCGTTGTTCGGGATAGAAAATGAAGGATGATGCAACGATTATGATAATTGAGCCGAGAACGTTAAACGTCGAAGTACTGTTAAATCGTTTCCTCTAGTTGCACGCTTTCGAGGAATGTTTCTGTTGATTAGCGATAATATTTGAGTCCTCTTTCAATAATTTAATTAATAATTAATTAATAATTAATATTCGTGTTCTATAAATCTGAAAATGTATACAATATTTTTGTGAATTGTTAATTTATTTTTCTAAAATTTCTACGCTTTACTTATCTTTTATTTGTGCAAAAAATTTATTTAATATCTTTTATATTTTAATTTGCAGATTTTGAAGAATTTCATTAACAATGTTTGCACAATGCACGAGATATAGGATAACTGGAGCAAAATTTTATGAATAATCTACGATGTTAATTTTATTAAGTACACGTATAAAATATCTTTGAAACTGCTATGCCGCGTCATGATCACGTAGGATCGGATAAAAAACAAATTTTCTGCAAAGTATTTTCGCGAGAACAAATTTGCATTGAACCGTCTCCATTCGTCAATGGAAATATGTTGAACGAAAAACGGCGAAAGTTAAACAATTGGTAAACTAGGTTATTCCAATATACACGTCTTAAATATTAATTTTATAAGACGAGTAAAAAGAAAAAATATATATATATATTCTCGTATAATTTTTTAATTTATTAACGTACGTATCAGATTATACCGAGATCAATTACGCGAGATAATCTAAATTTATACAAACTGGTATAAAAGTTTTTTCAAAATGATTCAAATAAAGATATAATTAGATTCGCAATTAAAATTTAAACGGATAGGAAAATTTCATCCTTAATTTGACCTTAAGCGCGTACTTCGTATAATTTCGCGATTGCACGAACGCGAAAGAGGAGTGTAAGGAAATGACTTTGCGAAACCGTCCACGTTACTCCACGGATTTTTCTTCTTTCCTTTTCTTTTTTTCTTCTCCCTTTCTTTTTCTCAAAGGAAGCCGTTTAATTCTTTCAACGATGTCCGATGCGACGTTTTATGGAAAGCAGTAAAATTTTTATTATTATTCCAACGTGAACGTTATAAGATCGTTTCTCGAGGAAAATTTACGTGACGTATTACGGGGATGACGAAATACGTATGTATTAACTCGAACTCGCACGCGATATTAATTTTTGTTAGTTTATAAATTAAAAAAAAATCAAATAAATTCGATTCTTCATAATATCTTCAACTTTATTTCATTTTTTTTTTAAATTAATATCGTACGTAGAATAAATTATACGAATGAATAATTTCGAACAAATTTCTTTTTCTCTTTTCCACCAAGTGGAAAGCCTTTATCTTTCGGTTCCTCTTTATGACATTTACAGTTCAGGTATCATAAAAAGGAAAAAATAATAAAAAGAAGAAATAATCCCCAAACGAAAAAAATCCTTCTCAATCTGCCATGAAAATGTCACGCGTAAAAAAAGCGTGGAATAAAACGAGCAAAAAGATCATATTATTCCCCCATACAAGTCCATAAATCAATTCCTCAAATCCTGACTCAAGAAGAGACTCGTAAATGTTCGCGAGGCGCGAGATACGTAATCGAGAAACTCCTCGAGACACGCTTTCCGATTCCCACGATAGGATGCAAAGTGGAAAAGTGACGAGGCAGAAAAGTCTCTTTCTTTTTTTTCTCTTTTTTTTCTACGCCAAAAATCAAAGCGATCGATATCGTCGAAACGATAAATCAAATTCTCGCAGCGTGTTGCCTGTTAAAAAAGGGATTCCCAAGTTTTTCCTGTCGATTTTTCCCTGTCGTTTCACCGATCGGGGCGATCAAAGGAAAATTTTTTTCCCTCCCCCCCAATAGAGCCGATAGAACTAAAAATAACAGACGGAAAATAATTTGGCGAGCCTGTCAACTCTCGGTCGATATAAACTATCCTATCACGAGATTGAAATTGAAAATATGGAGATTTTTCACAACTCTTACAGATCTATTCATCGTTCGCGATATCGATCTGATGAATCGAGTGATTGAAATTGTCGGTAAACATTTCAGTCAATTAGTTACTCAAAACTCTTTTTCTGTGAATCTCGTCAACTTAATCATTTTTGCTGTGATTTTTATTGGAGCAAGGGCCGGCCGATAGCACAGAGATCATAGAGATTGTTTTAATTTCGAGGGGGGAATTAATGATGAGGATAATCGATGGCGTTGTTCACATTGCTAAGAGAAAATCAAATCGTGCACGAAAAAAAAAGAAAAAGAATCAAATTTATCGATTCGATGGAAATTCTATTGTTACATAAGTTTGAAAATATGTCTTTCAAATTTTCAAACGACGTGTAGTACGATTTTTAAAAATTCGTACGATTTAAAGAAAACAAAAAATAAACTTATACCGCTCTTTAGGAAACTTTTTCTAAACTTTTTCTTTCTTAAATAGCAGCACGAAACATTCCGTCTTAATCGTACAGCGACCTACTTGAAAGACAGCCCGAAGGTATATAGTCTCTTATCGACTATTGCATTTAAATCCAGGGTCTCCTTCTTTAAATAAAATCCTTCCTATTTCACATTATTCCTGTCAAAAAGGAAAAAGAATACGTCACAATCCGACGATTGCCATTCCATCTCAATATCCCTTAATTACAATCTACGTCGAATACATTCAAGGAAATTAGCAATTACCATTCCGGCGGAGTCCACTAGTCCAATTTTTCGCAATTCACCTCGTTGTTTGTGCCCCTCTCACCCGTCTCCTCCCGCGACGACCGATCATCCCCGTTCCAAAAGATCTTGCCCGTGGTGGAATTATCGGTTTTCGAGATTCAGGGCGCGATAAAGGGCGCGCGAATTTACGAGCGATACGGTTGATTTATTCGTTGGCAAATTGCGTCGATAACGCGGCCGTGTTGCATCGAGCACCGATCGGGACCAAGATCGCTCGTTAGCGAGCATCCTTTCAATTACGCTTAGTCGCGGCGCAACATTATCGGCTGTCGCGACGGATGGAAAGGTGAAAAGGACCGCGAGTATTTCTTTCCTCTCTGCGGATCCTTGTTGTAATTTATAACTTTATTGTAGCGGAGCGAGTGATTAATGATCGCCGGCCACGAGGGAGAGGGGCTCCTTCCGATATTTGTATAATCCGGGTTATAATTTCGTTTTTGAGTTTTTTTTTGGTTCCTTCGCTGTTGATACCGTCGTGGATTGATGCAAAATGGAAACGGAAAGTTCGATAATCTTGAATGTATTAATGTGTTAATAAGAGCGAGGGAAAGAGGCGATTCTTTCTTACTTTTTCTTTTAGAGAAATACGATGCACGCGCGCGAGTACGTATACGCCAGCGTAGGATGTTTGAAGATTGATTATCCGTGAAAGGATTTATGCTTTCAGGATTGTTTATTCGCGTTGAAAGAGGGAGAAATATTATAGTTTCGTTCGTGAATAAGTTGTAAAAGTGTATTGGAATATTTATTTGAGGATGGAGAGAAGTTTAAATACTCGTTAAAAAATCAATTATCACTGACTAAATTTTTATTGTGTTTGACATTGTATTTAATGCCATCGAATAAAATTACCGCTTTGTTTGCTCTTGTACTTTATATTTGTTTAAAATAATAATATCGATTAATAGACTGTTTTCAGAGAAAATTTTATTTCTTATTTGTCCCGTTTCTTTGCGCATTCGTCCACAAAATAAATAAGAAAAAACAAATGATAAAATAAAATTATCGTAATACGATAATAATAATTAAATAAAAATAATTTTCATTCTTCAGTTCACTTTTCAAAATATAGCGGGAACGAATCCATCGAATCGGTTGGCTTTCAGATAATAAAATTCCCATTTCTATTCTTTATCCTGCCCTTATTACTTTATACTAGACAATGTCGTCGAACAAAAATTCCAGTTCGAACGATAATTTACTTTAACGTTTGTAATTCATTCGGTCAACTTCTTGTACAGCAACAAGCCATTATTATTTAACTATCGTTAAACTTTATTCTCCAACTCTCGAAAATCTCATTCTATCCATTCCGAAATCTCTTAACTCGCCCTCCCTATTTGTTTGCAATTTAATTTCGTTGCGAATTCCCATCGCTGCGAATTCGGTTTCGCGCTTACAGGATCAAACTTTGCCCGCCTCCTCTTCTCTCCCGACGAGGACACGACACAAAGGCATCGACAGGCGAATAAAGTTGGCGAATAAAGGGAGGGTAAAGTTCGAGGCAAGATTGCGCGCGGGAGTGGTAAACAGGGGAATACAGGTGTCCCCGTTTCCATAACGTTCGATTTCCGGATTGTTATCAGCCGTGGGAAGTTTTGCGCCACGGTCCATGCCTTCACGCACGCACACACACGTATATTTCTTAAGCCACGTCGTGTCAACGGCACAACCACCTATCCAAAGGCCTACGCGTCTTGTTCGCACGAAATGAGATATCTTTAAACGAATACATTCCGAATTCTTTATGATTTCTTTATTTTATTCGTTCCTCGATCGCAACTAATATTCGAATTTACGAATAATTTTTTTAATCTTGCTTTTCGAAATATTAAAAGGAAAAAATTTTCGACTCGAGAAAATGAAGCAAAAAAGGGAGAAAACTCGAGAGAAAAGAAAAAAGAAGAAAGAGAACGACAAATTCTCGCCAACAAACGGTCCTTTCCACCGTCGTCCAAGCATCTCCCCTTCATTGGAAACAGATTACCGTCAAAAAATTGGATATTGAGGATGTAAGGTCGTTTGAAAGGAGGAGGAGGGACGGCCGCGCATTCGTTTTAACCGGCGCGAGATTTCCTTTCCGCGAGAAAAGCGAATTCGACGCGCATTTCGCCGTCTATCACCGACAAAGAACCTCCGCCCTGAGATACCTGCCGCGTCTTATCCGCGAAATTCATCCGACAAAACGTGCCAAGCTCGATTTCCCACCCCATTGTGCTTCTATATTCGTAGTTGATGCCAAAAAAAGGCTTGGTGATAAAACGATAAAGCCTAAAGGAGCGGAGAAAATTGTGTGTGTTTGAAAAGGGGGGAGGAGGAAGAAAAAGGGGGAAATAAGGGATCCTCGAGACGGTTTTGAGGCGAGATGAAACTTTATGCTGCACGCCTGTTAACGGTGCTCATTAAGCTCGGAAGCTTTTGTACAAAAAACGAGGGAACGTGTGCAATTGTGATCGAGCGTGAGTTTGACGAGACGGTTGGAAGAATTTAACGAGTCGAGAATCGAGCCCGTTCGAAACTTTGTACGATAGAGATGGATTTTTGGCAAGGGGGTGGTTATTGCTTCGGTGGATTATTTTTTTTTCCAACTTTTACAACTATCTTCTTGTTTCGTCGATTTATATTTTCTTTAATCGCTCTTTTCGTGAAAATTTATTTTAGACAATGAACGTTGGAATATGTCATACGTTTGTTATGTATGTTTTTTTTGAGAAAATAATTTTTTTAAAAGTTCGAAAGTTAAATATATAATTATAATAATTTTTCTACGAGTGTATCGTTGGTCAGCATCGTATTGATTATTAAATTACGGATGACAAAAGAAAATTGAAAAGATGACTCACGCACACACATACACACGCAAGGTACAAAGCGATATGGAAAACTGGGTAGAGGGTGAAAAAAGCAGGGAAGAGGGGTTGGGCAAACAGATTGGAAAGCCAACAAAGTTATCGAACAATGGTAAAGAGAAGCCTGCCAATGGGAAGGGGATGAAAGAACTTTCGTGGAAAGAAGTTGAATAATACTGTGAATAGAAGAAAACCGGGGCAAAGGCGAAGGAAGGAAAATTACAGGGTGATCCGAAGGAGGGATAAGAAATTATTCGAAAGATACGTAAAAATGAATGATGAAAGTGGAGGGAAAGTGAGTGTAAAGAAAAACCGGGCCGTTAAAAATAAACAAACGAAGAAGTAAGAACGATTAATAGAATCAAGCTCAATGAATAAAGAGATAAATGCGGAGAGAAATTGCGAGCGAAATCGGATGAATTTCGGGTAAGAAGAGATCTAGGGGTCACTAAAAAAAAAAATTAGGGGAAAAGCACGAAGATAGATAAGAATCGTGTTTTTCTGTTTGCAATTTAACTCGATTTCGTTGTTTGTTGAAACTTTGCTCAACAAAAGCGTACAACTGTATGATGTTGTTTGACACGGACTGTTTATCTACCATTTCCTCTCGAATTATATAAATTACTTTTATCAATATAGAATATCAATACACTGGACATTTGCGAAAAGAAATCGCATCAAACTACGAAAGATCACGTACGAAATAGTTGGTGAAGACGATTCAACGATTAAAACGTTACGAAATTTTTCCATCTTCCTATAAAAAGATTCGACCAAAATGTCACAACTTTAAATTATACCATTTATCGATCTTTATCGGAAACTTGAAACTTGAAATACTGAAAATGTAAAGTCTAAACTCACCAGCCGTGATATTTGGGAAGGGTTGGCCCGGCAAAGAGGGAGGATGCTCGTCCTCCGGGGACCGTTCCGAGGCGTAACCTTGATCCTGCGGTTCCCCGCCGGCCAGTTTGCTCAACTTCAAATCGATGCACTTGCCGAGCTGCTGCCGATGCCTGACCAACTCGCAATCGGGCTTGTGCACGATCTGCATCAGCAGATCGTTGTCGGCCGCGTCTGGGACGCACGGTTGGGAGGACGAAGAGTTCGTTTCCACGCCCTTCCCACCACCGTTTCTGCTGTCCTGCTTCCGTTTCGGCAGCGTGCCCACCAGATCGAGCTCCGAATTTCGGTGACATCTGTCCTCAAGGGACGTGCCTCGCGTATACCTTCTCGCCGAGTCGCCAGCCAACGTCTCGGCATTCCGATTTCTTCTCACCGAGTCGAAATTACCGTGACGGCATCGCACCAGATCGAGATCGCTCTGCTGATACCTGCAATTATTAGGATAACTTTAGCAGAGACGAGATTTTGCTTAATTTTCAGCTTGATTATTATTCCTTTTGCTCGGTTTAAGGTGTGAATCAAATATTCGTGGGATTATTTGTTAATCTCGATAAAAATTATTTTACTACAGTAAGTTTAAACGAACTTCATTCACCCAACACATCAAACTCTCTCTTCGATTAACTCTACGCACAACTATGCTAGCTGTATTTTATTTTAAATTGGAAAATTTTTCTAGTATTCTTTACAGTTCTGGCAAACCTGGGAAAAAATTTCTAGTTTGTTATTACAAATTCATTTAAGATGCAATTTATACTACTGTTTCAACTGTTTCGACACTGGGATATTTAATATTTTGTCCAACATCGTACACGTTTATGCGAATGCCGAGAGGGATGACCGATGGCATACCTCCAAGGATCGTTCTCATCCAAAGAATCTTGGGATCGATGTTTCACGAGGTCCAGAGTCCCAGTTGGCCCCCCGTCTGAGAAATGCACGCCCAATGATCGTTTCTTGTGCGGCAACGTTCCACCAAGATTCCCGCTGATCGTATCCGTCATTACGTTATTATTTTCCTTCGGATCGTCGTCCAACGCGTCCTTGTCGTCCAGATGATTGGGCAACGAGCCACAGAATTTGTATCTGAAAAGAGGCGGACTCACTCACTTTCTCTGTTCTTTTTTCCCAGCGGAGAAAATTTTCAAGCCTTTTTAAGAAAATATATTAAAAGTATATACTTTTTTTGGAACAATAACAACATTGTATATTGCGGAAATATCATATTTTCTATCGTTTTAATTCAAACAGTATCCTTTAATTTGGGGTCGAACGAGAAGGGTAGATGTTGCACGAAAACGCATCGTCCATGTTTGCATAATTTACATAGTTCCGTGTTTGTTCACATTTACTGGATTAGATAACACGTGTACGAGATTTTATCTATATATATATAGTAGGGAAAGTTTAAATTGAAGATTCTTCTTCATTCAAAAATTGGAAGCTCTTCGATTAAAATATTATTCTCTAATTTTTATTCCTTTAAATAATCATTTTCTAAAATGCTCTTCCGCTTCCTGTAATCACGTCCTGAAACAGGTATCGAAACGTTATTTTCGATCAAATTTTCAAAGATAAATTGTCGGAATCTTTCGTTTCGCGTTTAACGTGCAGTGTCTGTCAGCCGTGATGCGCTGTTTCGCAACAACAACGTACAAGCTTCCCCGCCGTTTGCGCGTGACACTGTTTGCAATATTATATTCAAGTATCAAGCGCAAGTATCTACGCGTATCTGCAGTCCTTGGAACAAATTATAACGGGAAGAGATTTTAATCAACCGCGACTTTACGAGCGCTCGTAACAATTTTCCTTTAATACCTCGATAGTTTATCAGTCGATAGTATATTTTTGTATTTTCGAATTTGTGGTTCGGTTTCTTTCTTCAGGTCGTCAAAAAGGTTCGTTTTGGTTATTTATTGCAGCTCAGGCCAAACTTTTTGAAACGTTTAATGTCGATATTATTTTTATTCAGGATTGAAGTTAAAATTTTAATGAAAGCATCTCGTCGATCAATTTTCTCACGCGTTTCTTGGAAATTTTTATTCTTCTCGAGAGAAACGAAGCTTGCGTTTTCTCTGACGTCACGCGCAAAGATGCAAAGAGTCTTTCTTTTCATCCGGATTATTTCTCTTGCCAAGAGGTCAGGGAAAAAGAATTTATATCGTTCAATATCGGTTGCTCAGGTTGAACAACACCACTCACGCAAATGAGATCAAGATTCGAGGGCCTTTTAACCCCTTCTGCCCCTCTCCGTTCATCCCTGTTTCCCTCACAACTCGCATCCGTTCTCGCAAACGAGGATTTAATGGAAACCGCCCCAGTTCCCCGACTGACCGACCTTAAAGGGACTTTAAATTATCTCGCGACCAACGCTGTTATATACGTCGTTGTTGGTTGTTTAAGCAACACGGAACACCGCCTCGTAAACGAGAAATCCCCAGCAAGGAGTCGAGGCTTACGCGCACTGTTTACCTCGATTCATTTACCTTCATTTATTATTATTTGTCGCGTGTGGTTAATTTGGACAAGTTGGTGCATTTACATTCAATTTTCAAATATTATTTGTCATATCGACAGGAGATTTGTTGTATTTTCTTTTCTTCTTTTTGAGTCTTTTATAGATAAGCGACAAATATTCTAGGAAATTGGCATTGATCGAAAAGAATTTTGCGAGTGAAATTATAAATCGTATGAAAGATGATTAATGAGACTATTGATAAATACTCGTTAATTTGAGTAGCTGTTCAATAAACGACTTGTAATTAATTTGATTCGATCGTTGTATTTTCTTTTTTTTAAATATTTTATAAATAAGAAAGAAATATTCGTCCTGAAACGATTAAATACGTTCTGGGAAATTGGCAAAAAAATAGGAAAAAACGAGACTAGACTATTGACAGATACTCGTTAATTTCGAGTTCGTTAACGTTTTGTAGCTTGTACAATAATCGACTTGTAATTAATTTTATAATATTTATACTGGAGATAATTACAACTCTGTAGAATATGGCTATATATGTATATATATTAATCTGTTATCAGCATTCCGCTTCACGAAATTATAATTTATCGTGATCCATATAATCGCTTAGATTTTCTCTCGCTTGATAATCAGAATTGAAAGCTACACGCTTCGAAAAATAATATTTCGATAAATTTATATTTAGAGGTGAAAATATCTTTATTCGATTATGAATCACGGGAGAGAAAAAAAAATATCGAAAAACTAGATTGGTAAAAATTCAACGAATAATTTGTGCAACAAACACGGAGAAACAGAGAAAGATTATTTTTACGGAATGAAAAATACACATCGCCTTTTTATTAATGTAATTTTTTCAAATGAAAATTACCATTGATCATTCACCATTGAAAATCATTAACTTTCATTTCATTGCAATAATATCCATAGAAATTTTTCACGAACCCTCTCACGTTCTATTCGAGCGATCCTGAAAAATTAACAACACTCCGTTCTGTAATAATGGAACAGGTACTCTTCGTTTATTCAGAAATACCACCAACGAATTCCGAATTCTCCGTAAAATCATTCTCAAAATTGAATCTAAATTATAAACCTGTTCGTTAATATAAATAACTTGTTTTTAAAAATTGGAACGAATTTAAACGTGTTAAAGCAATCAAATTAAAAATTATACGTGCATAAATTTTCGTTTCGTTGCTTTACGAAATCTACATACAAGCATATTGTCACAAAGCACAATCTTGGCGTACCACTTGAAATCGTAATTCTGCTAATTACGCATCTCCAAAGACAAACGAATTAACTTCGTTTTTTGTTCCTTTGAACGTCCCATTAAACGTCGTTCCCTTCATCGTGTTATCGGTGTAATCGTCCAACGTAACTAAATATGCCGGTTTAATGCAGCCAGATTTTATTGCGTGGAAGAATTTTGTTGTCGGGACAAAAGGGATTTCATTCGTGCGAAACTACCTGCTATCTTTACCACCTCATCTTCCGGTTGGATTTAATTACGACGCGTTTCCGCCCCAGAATTTTAACTCCTCGCGAATAATGTTCATGGTTTAATAGATATAAACTTGCGTGCGTACCTCTCCCCTCCTTTTCTGGAAGAAACGAACGGGGGAAAAAAAGAAATGGCGATTTCAATCGCGTCGGAACTTAGAAGACGACAGTTCAGCTCGGATCGTTGAACTTTGGGAAAAATTCGACCGCGTTTCTGGAGAAAAAAGAAAAATTTGCGCGAAAGTGAAGTGGAAATTTCAATCACAAGATCGATATCTGTATACAAATTTTTGTGAATATAATTGCTCCAAATCCAACTCAAGTACAAAGTACAAAAGCTCGTACAAACTTTTAATTTTCCCTTGCGAAATTGATTAATCATGGATTAAATAATCGTGAAAACGATCGCTGAATGCTTTGAAGTGATTCAATATACTTTGATTGGCTTTCATTTCGCCGATCACGTTCTTCCCGTGCTAACACGATCGAGACACAGGTTTGACAAGCGCGTTAAACCGGCGTTATACGATTGAACGTAAGGCAAACATTGACTGAATATTAATTAGAATCCTCCTGTTTGGGCCGATACAGTGTGTATCAACAATCTATTCAAGCTCGAGGCGGACACAGCTTAGGAATACGGCGAGGAAGAATCGATCGCTTTCCTCCTTTATCTGTCCTCCGATCGAGCGGAGGATCTTTTGTATCCACCTTGCTTTATCGCTAAATTAAATTCTGTTTGCTCTTGGCAGAGGAGCAAAGGGAGCTCGAAAAGGAATTAGAAACACGAAAAATTACTTAAACGTCTGAGGAACGTTTCTTCGTCCAGACATTTTGGGGAAAATTTATATCGTTGGTTTCAAGAAGTGTTTCAGAATTATTAGAATTTATTAATTTATTATTGCTACTTTCTTCTCGATTCCATATTATTTTCATCCTCTTCTTAGTGATCTTTATCGTTAATATATCGTCTTTCGAGTGAACACGAGTATTTTATCAAGTATATAAATTTAAGTTTCATTTATGAATAATGTATCGTCGGAAATAAAAATTCACTATATTGAATTGTTATTGATATACTAAAAATTACATCGCATTAAATATTGGAGGAAAGCATTTAAGGTAGTAATTAAGATAAATCTTGAAAAAAAAAAAGTTTCTCTAAACCCTTCAAGAAGCAGTAAATACATTAAAGCACGAACTCCATTAGCACTCAATTACTAGCTAATTACACCACTTTACACAGCAAGCTTTAATCACTGTATGCTATCTCAACGATTTGTAAGATCGAAAAAAGAAAAAAAAAAACTTAAAAATACATTGAGAGAGCAGATAAGAACGAATCGAAAGCATTATAAATCCAAAATATACGTTATTGCTTGCTTATTGAAAAATATTTTTGAAACGAAAATTTTCCATAAATTCCAATCCAATAATAAAACATTTTAATTCCATATAATTAAACAAAATTACCACCAATTGTCAATTGTTTTTTCTTTAAAACGATCCTTTCCTATCTCACAAAATCACAATACTCATCAAAAAAAAAAAAACGAAAAAACTACACAAGTCCAAATTCTCCCTTTCACCAATCCACCGACCCGACGAAAAGAAACAAATAAATAAATAACAGTGAAAAGACTCACCTCTCTCTCTGCGCGCTGGAACACGGGACCAATATCTTCCCCATGCTGTTCAACTTCCCTTTCGGATCGCACAAATTGCCGGACGACTGGGTCCTCCGGCCCGTGAGGCCCTTGCCGTTGTGCCTGCTCAGATTCGAGCCCATGTTCGAGCCGTTCTTCTCGAGCTGCGCCTCGGTGTTCGTCCCCTCGACGTTGTTCACGCCATTTCCGGGCGTGTTCTCCTTGTTCGGCCAGTGGTCGGGGTACCCGTCCACGTCCTTGGCATTGACCTTGCAGGATAAGCCGGGTATCGGCGGTGGCGGCCTTGCGCGCTTGCTCCCCGCCTGCAATTGGGGACGGCAGCCTTTACGACGATTGCTCGCCGATTCCCCGCCCAACGAAAGCCTCTGCACTTTCCAACTGTCCTGACCTCCGCTCGCCGGAGGCACGGTTACGACTTCCTCGCCTGCAACAATGACGCAATTCCGCTTTACGCGCCGCTAGCTAGACGTTCAAGGTCCCCGGATATCGGGGACGATCATCGGTTGGTGGGGGGAGCCTCGTTCCTCTCGTTGGCTACGGGATTCTTCGGATTGGATCTGATCGGGAGGTGAAAGAGAAGCGGAAGAGAATTGTGGATTTGATTTCGAGTGGATTGGTTTCGTTGGTATTTTTTTTTTAGTTAGGGAATATCGAGAGTTGGGATTTGGAGGTGCTTTGTGGATTTATTGTAAATTGCTGAGAGAGTATTTTATTTATTTATTTATTTATTTGTTGGTTAGGGTATATTAGGAGATTTAAAGGTGTTTTGTGGATTGATTGTAAATTGTCGAAAGGGTAAGTATTTTCTTTTTGGAATTTTAAAAATTGTAAATTGATTGTAAATTGCTGAAAGAGTAAGTATTTTCTTTTTGGAATCTTAATAATTGGGATTTGGAAATGTTTTGTAGCGTTTGTAGATTGATTGTACATTGCTGGAAGAATAAATTTTTTTTTAGATAGAGAATCTTGAGAGTTGGGATTTGGAAGTGCTTTGTGGATTTATTATAAATTGCTGAAAGAGTAAGTATTTTATTTATTTATTTTTTGGTTAGGGAATATTAAGAGATTTGAAGGTGCTTTGTGGATTGATTGTAAATTATCTAAAGGGTAAATATTTTCTTTTTGGAATCTTAAGAATTGGGATTTGGAAGTATTTGGTATTTATGGATTGATTTAGAGATTCTTGAGTTGGAATTGGATGGATTTGAAAGTATTTTGTATTGTTTGTGAATTAATTGTAAATTTTTGGGATTCTTAAGTTGGAATTGGATGGATTTGGAAATGAATTTGAAGATGTGTGATTATTATTTATGAATTAATTGTGATTATTGTGATTATTGAAATGTTTTGTGTAATTTGTTAACTGATTGGATTAAATTAAGTTTCTAATAGCGAACGTTAAATCTTTTTCTTAAATAGAATATATGAAATGACGATTGTGAGATTTTTTTCCTATAGTTTATGAATTACGTGAGAACGAAAGGAATTTCTTTAAGATGTTAATTTATTCGACAAAAGATTTCATGCACGATCGTTAAGAAACATTGAAATTTTTTTTTTTTTTCTAAAATATTGTATCCACTTGGTATATTAAAGATGATTAATAAAGCTGGGAACCTATTTAGCGTTAATTTACGAGAAACATTCCTTGAATGCTTCATGTCAGTAACAGTGGACTGATTGTTCCTCACAATCTGTTTCGTCGGTATCAAACTCGTTTGGTGCCCTGAATGGGTCTGGATCATAGCCAGCGTTACGATAAGGTCATCGGAGTATGTCGAAGGCTTAATTCCTACTAAAACTGTACTGTTCTTGCTTTATCGCGTATCTACTCCTGTTCAACGCTTAAACATCAACAATTAGAATTTTTATCCAACGATAAAGCATCGCGTAGTTGACGCAAAATTAAACGAAACTTCGATTTTTCATATAAAAAAGAAAAAAGAAAACGTACAAGAATAAGCTAAAGATTTTATCGAAATCAAAATCTGCTGAGAAAATAAAGAAAATCGAAATTTTCCTTTTATCTCTTTATTTTTCAATTGGTTGGTCAAGATGCAAGGCAGAATCAAATTGTTCATGGCGTTTAAGACGGTGCAGAGATTACGAGTGGGTCCCAGTGACCCAGTGACCTGCATTTTTTCTTGGAAATTATCACGATTTTCTAAGAATTATGCACTAAGTTTTTCCAGGAATCGCGACTTTCACTTGTCCGGAGGATCGAGGTAGATCAGTGGAGAGATTCGAATTTAGATATTGGAGATTATCTTTCTCTTTATTTTATACACTTCAATTTTCTCTTTATATATATATATTTATCTTAAATTTTAAAGTTTAATCGAGTTTCAGATAGCGAGATAAATCATAAATTGCACGTATATATATGTTAAATAACATTCGAATATACGAATGTTTACTTATTTCTTTTCGATTTGATACGAATAATTTTCGAGTAACCGTAATTAAATAAATTGTCAAATAAAGTTTACGAATAATAGGGAGAAGAGCGAGAGAGAAGCATATCGAGATAAATTAATTATTCAGCTTTCTTTAATGACCCCATTCTCGTTTGGAAGATCTCGCATAAAGGTAAACGCTTTAACGAGATGCGCCAGTAGGCGTTTGGTAGATTTTTCGTCTAAAAAACGAGAAGAGAATTGTTATGAAAAACGAGAGAGGGAATAGAATTTTTAACCGAGAGCCGTAAAAAAATAATACGACTAAAAAGTTAGAGTAGATCATAAATTATCATTGTAATATTTCATAATTGAGAATGAATCATGATTCCTTAATTTTTCAATGATTGCATTTTAATTGTATTATTTTTGAATGTAAATTTATATTCATATTTAATGACAAATTAGAAACAAAATTTGTTCACATATATCCAGAATTCATCAAACTTCATTGTCTTTCTTGATATTATGTTATAAATATATTTAAATTTCTATAATTAATTATAAAAGATTTAAAATTCTTTTCGATTCACATTTATTTACAGTTTTATATTCATATTATGAACAATTATTTTTTGCTTTCTTGAATTTAATTATATTCTCTCTTGTATTTAATTGAATATTCGACACAAATATATCCACTTACACTATCCCTTCTCAAATTTTTACAACAATATTCATCTTACATCTTCTATCTCTCGAAATGACTGTTCCCCCCCAATATACCATATCCATCTTCTAAATCTGAATCTGAACAAAAACTCCATCGATCGTGATCGATCCTTCTCGAAACGAGAAGCCACGAGTTTATTGGAAAAGGGACGGTTCGCAATATGGAGAACAATTTTGGAAGCACGGTGTAGAATAGGACAGCTCGTACCCTCGGCGCGTTTAAGGGTTGTGCAGTATGCAACGTTCGTGTCGCATAACTTTAACATAGCGTTTATCGCAGCCGATTCATACGCGTGGCACGGTATTACGGCGAGCCACTAATATCCATCTCGTGCACGAACCTCGTTCCATAACTGTATTATTAACGATAGAAGCGTACGCACGTGCGAGCCTGCGTGCGTGCATCCATCCGACTCGACGGACCAATCGAAAAGGAGGGCGGGGAGGCGACGACGCGTCGCTTCAACCGGAGGATATTCTTTTTTCAACTCGACAGAGAGGAAAGAGTGTTGGCTGGCTGCGAAGAGACTTGCGAACGGACGCGTCTGTGTTCGATCGATGACGAGAATTTGAGATTTTTGTAAGGGAGTTTATATCCCTGCAAGATATGATTCTTGTTCGAAAAAATATTTTGAAAAGGGGGATTATTAGGGGAACGTGGAAGGTGATGACACCGCGATGAGGAGATAGGAAGAGAAAGTTATTCTTCTGCATTCAGCGAAGAGATTTGCTGAAACAGGAAATAGTGTGGAAAGCGTTCACAGAAGCGTTGTTAAAAGTGTAAAGGGGAATTACGAGTTATTCCCAACGATTTTTATTAAAAAAAGAAGAGGAAAAAGAGGAGGAAAGGATGATATTTTCTGATATGAAGTTCCCATTTAAATTAGGCGGGATATAAATATTAAAAAGGAAGACGTCATGCGCGGTCTTGATTTAGCAAATCACCTTTGCTATTACAAGTTCCAGTTTGACTTCCGGCACTCTTGCCAGTTTACGACACGTTATCCCAAAATAGGAAGAGACTTTCGAGCGGTATAAATTTTAATTAGAAACTGGGGCTTTCTATAAGTATATATTTCGAGTTGAATCGAAAAATAACGATTAATAATTTTAGAAAGAGAATTGAAGGAAATAATAATAATAATAACACGATATTTCCAATGAATTTTGAATTTCGATCGATCGACGAAATTTTATTTATTATCGAACGAGAAACTAATTAATTTTCCACAATTTCGATAAATTCAATATTTAATAAAAAAGGATTCTAAGGTGTTTACCGCGCAAACATGCTTAAGTTCAGTGCTCAAGTTATTTACCTCAATTTCCCGAATAATGATCACTCGAGTAAACAAAGGATGAATAGGATGATTAATAATGCTCTTATTATCTTTAATTATATCGAAGATTGACAAGTTTAAAATTTCAAACGATCTCTATTTTCACAGAGACATCGTGAAAATAGAGCAGAGATCAGCTCATTAGAAAGTGCATATTATAATTGAATCCACGATAATTGTAATTGAATCCACGAAGAAACTTGTCTGTATATTCGCTCATTTCGCGAGCTTAATCTTCCAACAGAAAGAATTAATGCACGCATAGAAATTAGGTGAACCCGATTCTTTCGTATTAAATCTTAATTAATAATTTACAGTTACTCGATTATTCAGTCGATGAACTTCTCCCGTACGTTCCATTATATCCGTGCGTGAGATATCGTCCTATTCAAAATAACCTTTTACCCGTTAGTTCCTTCTCATCTCAAGAATTTCAATGAAAATTCGAAAATTTCAAAAAGTTAAAATTCGAATTCATCAAATCGTTACTCACTCGTTTGTTTGTAACAAGTTATCGATCGGCCAAATGTTAACGTCGTTGCATCAGAGGTACGCGTGGCAAAAGCACAATTTTCTCCGCGATAAGTCGTAAATCAATCCACGTACCACAGTTTCCAGTATCAATTTCCATCTCCCTCCCTCCCTCTCTCTCCTCTCTGACGACGTTTCGTCACACGTCGATTACCATAATCACGGTCTATACTGTAATACTTATACTTCATCGTCGTATGCGTAACGCTCTCGAGAATTTATGCTTCGATGCAAAAAGCTTGCCAACACGATCCATAAAGGAATATCCATTTCCACGCGGAACAGAGAGAGAGGGAGATACGATATTCAAAAAAAGTATACATATTTTCAATATTTCAATTTCCTTTCTTCCTGAAACAATAATAATAACAATGATCACAATAATGTCGTCCAAAAGAGAAAATTCCTACTCCAAAGTGTCTAGATTTAAGACCTGGATTTTTTTTTTTAATCACGAGTCGATTTCCCGGGTATTTTTTTCCTCGAGAAGGAAGAATATAACAGGTCGACAGGAGGATCATTGAAAAAGGAGAAGAGGAACAATGGTCGAAACGGTGGTGTTGGAAACCACCGTTGCATCGGTAATTGCACCTTACCAGTGCATGACTCATTTATAACGCATGAGTTTATAACTAGCAGGCTTGCACGGAACAGGTACCAACTTGAGGAAAGCGTTTTCGACGAAAAGCGATCGCGACGGTGAGAAAAAATACGGCGACGATCGTAGCGGGGATTATTCATTCGGGGAGGAGGAAGAACTGGATCAATTATTATCCATTTTTTTCCCTTGTCGTAAATGCATAGAGAAGAGTTCGTACTTGCTTGTCGAGAATCGTTAATTAATATTCCGCAACAGCTTTTTGTTTCTAATCGCATCAGTTTCAATATGTCGATTTATTCTCGTATCACATAGGCAGTAATAGGGCCATTATTAGCTCTCGAATATTAACGATGATTCTCCATGTTAAGAGCGGTCTGATTAATATCGATCCGATTATATTTTTTATTTTTCAGTAGCGAAGCGAAGATCGGAGAGTAAGCCGAAAATAATTAATTTAATAAAATTTCTAGTCGAATTATCGATATTTATTATCGATCATTAATTGGCTTAATTTAAAAATCGATCATAAATTAAATCCAAAAATCGTAGAATCGAAAAAAAATATGCTGGTATTGCAGTTTACTCTTCCGTTTTTTCACTTTCTGAATCGCGATTACACGATTATAAATCGTCAATGACGATTGGTTAATCAGATTCGAAGGAGTATTACGTTTCCTCCCCCCCCAGAAAACCGTGCCCAGTTAACTGTATAGCGTGTACATACGAAACGAAAACGAATCGTTACGAATAATCATCGCGATTTTATCTTGAATATATTTATTTATGCAACATGATTCTAGCGCAATACCGTCATTCTCGTGATCCTTGCTTTCGCGAATTCATTATTTACAATGTGTGCAAATATGAATTGCAACTAGTTTCTCGTACCCGTTACTAACAGCAGTAAATTATACTCGGTTCGTTTAAACGGATAAATAGATCGCGGAGTAACGTCTCTCTCTCCTTTTTTTCTTCATCGACAACTATAAAAGGTAAGCTTCACGGTTGGCAGATTTTTCTTTCTCAGTTCGAGTGAAAATATTGCAAATGCTTCTTTAAACGGTTCTACCAGGACGATCCAAATCGATTATTCATACGATTCGAAAGGGAAAGCGAAGCAAATTTTCTTGAATTTTCTCTTTACGATACGAAAGAAACAGGAAAACGATTTTCTCGAAAAATCGTAACACATTCGAACTCGTGATACACGTTGAGTGTACAGATCGGATAATCGAATTCATACCGCATGAAACAAAAAAAAGAGATCATCGAACGTATCGTCCAGACAATGAGGACGCGACAAACTGTCTGGTATCTGTTTGTTCTCGATTAGCCAGATTCGGAAGGTTGGGCAGGACGTGGGATAAGACGAGGGTATTCGGGTCAGGTTCAATCGATAAGCCCTCTGGATCCACTCTGTCGGGTTTAACTTTACGACATCTAAATTCATCCGTACTTACCGCGATTCGAGATAACCGCCACCTATGAAAGGGGGCTGGCGTGGCAGAGGGAAGGCATCGTAAAGAACGATCCGCCGCTCCTCCAGACGCCGACAGACACCGTATTTCGTGTACCGCGTATTGTTATCCGGCAATTTATAGCAACGGCGGCGCAAAACAGCGGAAAACGTCGATGATAACACGGTTTCCCTTGGCCAGGGATAAATTTCTTCTTCTTAACGCGATGCTGGTGGCATCGAACTGGTGGATCAACCTGTCCAATTCTCCATTTTTCTCTCGAAATTTTTAACTCGCGGTGAATTGAAAATGTAATTACTTTTTTTTTCTTTCTAATTTCCATCAACTATACGTTCGTTTATCGAGAATGCTGAATATATTTTACGATATGCAGGAGAATGGGGAAATTTGTATTTTAATTATCGATAAATAGTAATTGAGATGTATGTTATTACAATTGTTATTTAATTGGTATTATCGATTATATTCGTTCGTTAAAATATCTGTTCGGAGAGGAAACGAGCTGCGATGATTTTATTAATAGTTCGTTGTTAATTATTATATCTGTATAATGGAATATTACGACCCGATGAAATTGATTTTTTAAATATTTAAAAATTAATTAACGCGCTTATAATTGGCAAAGTTCTGCATCTGAAATTTAAATTCAAATTTAAATTTAATGGAAATCTCTATTGAAAAATTAAATTATTAATTTTACTTAATTTTAATATATATATGTATTTTTAATAAAATATCGTTTTAAAAAAAAAATAAATAACGCGCGAATTAGCGTTTGGAAAATATTCGACTCGTTGGGGACGACGCGAGGAATCTGGGTCGACGCCGAAGATTATTGCCGTTCTAAAAGAAGTCCGCGAAAGGATGGATGGTTGATCTGAAATTTATTACCCCGAACGAGAAACTTCCCTCAACTCTGGCCAGTGTCGAGTCAACAGAATAAAAGGAACGTTGATTGTTCGCCCGTAAAATTTTTTGATCAAACAACCTCCTCCTGAATATTAAGCAAGGAGGAAACGAAATGAAACGAAAGAGTAAATCCTGAAAAGATGCTGCAACGACAAAACAATTCAATTGCGAATTTAAATTTCTATCTGATCTAAACTTGCCAAATTTCCAAATTATTATTAATTGTTAAATTTTGTAGAGGAATACTCTATGAACAAACGCTTTATAAAAAAAAAAAACAAAAATCAAATTTTATATATTCTTCCATAATTACGAAAAGAACTTTTCTAACAATAATCCTATAGAATTGCATCGAGCGATTTTCTCACCAATCTCAATTTCTTTCCAATCGAAGATGCTCAAACTTTCTCAAAAACGAAAAAAAATTCCTTCGAAAAGGGAATTACAAAATCCAAGAACCTTCATCAATCCCAATAGAGTTTCTCTCCCTTCCCCCTTCGTTTTCGAGGGGGAACCATTTCGAACCAACGAGAAACCAGCGATAAAACAGAAGAAAGAGGAGATTAAAAAGCCTTGCATCAAGGAAAAAGAAGGAAAAAAAGGAAATAATATCGTGGAGCGATCGAGGAGGAAAATCCATGGCGCGTATAAATGGAGATGGGTCGGCGTGGATCGTAAACCAATTCGCCATTATGCGGAGCACGTGGTCCCCAATCAACCGGACCACGGCGTATCCACCCGTGCTGAAATCGTTCCAGGAAAATCCATTTACATGGCAATTAAACCGCCATGGATTTATTACGTGGAAAGGTCAAATCCAACCTCGCCTTCGATAATAATAATCGAACGCCCTCTCACGTTGTTTATGTGTGTTAATGCAAAATGGCGCCCCTCCCTAGAGTCGAATTTAACACGGCGGAAACAATAATAACATTCGTGCACCCCGTTTTCGAATCGATTCGAATTGCGTTTTTATTATCCGCTTTTCTTGAGAAGTGTTGAAAAGTTGTTGGAGAAGAAGGCTTTCAGATGTTTTTCGCGGGATTTAATTCCTGGGAAGTTTGGAGCACGATGAATGAGGATGAGAATGTAATTGAGGAATTGTATTTTCTGAAGAAGTTCAGGGAAGGAGGAATGTAGAGAGGAATGTAGAATTTTTTTGCATGGATCGGTAGATGGATTCGTTTTGTATTATTCATTTCTTGAAAAAAAAAAAATTGGAAATTATCGCGATAAGATTACATTTTACATAGCTTGATTACGATTTTTTTTCGTCACGAAGTTATAAATTGATCGCCCTTCTTCCCAAACGAAGATAAATTATATTGCCGTTGTAAAAAGATATAATACGAATATTATCACGAAAAGAAACTCTTGTTATCCAGATACAATTGATAATAATAATAAAATATGTTTAAATATCGTATACACCATTTTCTTTAATATTTTTTTCTTGTTCAAAACTTAAAAAAAAAAAAAATCCTCTCGTTCGCTAAATAATAATATTTTAGGAAGATCTTGCACAAATCGAAGAGAAGATATTCATTATCTATCGTCGTTTCGTATCTCCAACTGTGAAACTCTTCTACGATAATCGAACGAAAAAGTAAATAATGAAATTACAAGAGCAAACAACTATCTGGGTAATCACATCCACGTAACATAACGGACGAACCTAGAAGAAAACGAATGTTTTCTGTAAATGAGGCTCACCTATCGCCAGAAACAACTTCCTAATGCCACTCTGATTCAAAACTAACGATTTCATTACATGTCGCAGAAATACGTGTCATAAAATTGCAATAAAACGGAGCTAAAAGATCTTCAAGAATTGCGTAGGGTCATTAAGACCTTGCCAACGCTTGTAATATTCTCTTCTTCTTCGTCTACTTTCGATTCCGTGAAAAATTATCTTACCTGGACGACTCTGAAGGAAATGAATGTAATAAAACGCGATTACAGTTCACCGCACAGAATTGTACATCGAAAGGCCAATTAACCGCATCATTATTTGCCATTCGTCGTTCTTAATCTGCGATTACATTTCGATTTTTAAAACAGACAGAGAGAAAGAAAGAGAGAGTATTTTTCTCAAGTTGAATCCGATCGTCTGACTTTTTCCCCCCTCTTATTCAACGCGGTGTCCAATAGCGAAGGAATAACTTTTCACGGGAGGAGGTTTCGACTTTGAAATTTTTAAAATTCCAAAATTTCACTCTCGACGCGATGTCCGATAGAAATAACTTTGCGGAGAAATTTTCGAGAGAAAAAGGCCTGGAATTTTTAAAATTCCAAAGTTTCGCTCTCGTTGCGACGGAAAATAACTCTTGGCAGAAATTTTCGAGAGGTCTCAAATTTTCAGAATTTCAAAGCTCTTTCGTTCTCGTTCGACGCAATACAATACCACAATTCGGAATAAAAGAAGAGAATTATCAAAGCTTTACTCACAAATGCGAATCTTAATTCACGGAACAAAAATTCTTTTCTAGATCAACGCGTGGAAGATACGCGTCAACTTTTGTTTCACCTGTTGAAAAATATTTTTCGCGGAACGAAATACGAAAATTAGCCTTCACTCGCGTCGAGACGGCTCATCGAACTGGTATGAGAGACTGAATGACTGAATGATAATACCGATAACGGTAAAATATGTGTTATGAACACAAATTGATAAGGGGAAAGCATTTTGACGAAGATACTGTTGTGTTTATACACGAGCCAGGTGATAATATCAGGCTCACGATCTGTTAAAATTAATCACGCAATACGTGAAAATGTCCTCCTCGTGTCTTGTTTCTCCCTTATCGGATTTATTCCAGTATCACATTGTAATTTGGATCGATAATAATAGTTTATCGGTATTTAATTTTATCGATGTTGAATAATACGGTGTAAATAACAATTGAATTGTAAATAACAAATGTTGGTTACGTGAACATTCTCAGTTTTAATATTATTTTTACGATGAATCTTATCGGATGATCGATAGAATATCTTCCTAAAAAAAAGAATTTTTCTTCTATCCTTTATTTAAAGAACGAACGAATAAAATTGATCAAACACCGATAAAAATTCAAGTTCATTTTCAAAGGATAGAATTGCAATTTCCAGTTCGTCCATTCATTTTTAAAAGCATTCCAAACAAAAAAATGGAAAAATGCGAAAAAAAAAAATAAAACTATTTTTATGCAACAACAAGCATTTTTTAACTTTTACAATCGCGCGCAACCCAAGAGGATGATGCCACACTTCCGGAATTTTCCGCGAGACTACACGAAAACTCAAGTGAGATAAGTCAAGTGAACTTTGTCGGATAAAATCCCCCTCAACCCGCGGAATTTCCTTAAAACGGATGGCAATGAAACACGCGGCGCCAAGCCGCGTAACGGGGAGAAATTTTATTTTTCTTCTTGTTAAGAGGACAGACGCGAGTAGAACCACGGTGGCTACTGTCACGAAACCAGCGTTAAACTGTCGCTTTCCTCGGGGCGTTATTCTTATCACGGCCGCCTTTCCATAAAGGGACAACAATAACTTACGCGTTCTCACTTTCCTTCGCCGTTTCATCCGTGAAATGAATTCCGTTTGGCGCCAAATCGCGGTAAAAAAAGGAAAAAGGATGCAAAATTCACGAATAAACTGCGCATCGACTTATCCTTGAGAAGAGGAATTCATAATTATCGATCGTGAATTTAATGATGTGAAGTGAAACTTGGATAGATCGTACAAAGATCGTATCATTTTCATTCGCGTGTAAAATATATTTTAAATATATCATACTTGGAGGTAATTAATTAATCCTTCGAGGACGAGCGATTGCAATTTCGATCGTGATAGACAGATATTTTCTACGTGGAAAATTATAAATTATAAATCGATATCGTATCATGGCAACTTGGATGCCATTACGATGTATTGGTAAATGGTTAATATATAAAATGATACGATATAAATGTATTTTTTAAAAATACAGAATACAGAAACTTTCCAATAATTTAATATATTAAAAATAATTAATTTATATAATTTACATTCACGTACATTCGCTTCTCCCCGACATGGAAAAAATATTCTTCACCGTAAACTGATATTCGAAACAAAAATTCGAATATTGATATTCGAGCGGAGAAATATTTTGTAAAAATATTTTGTAAATTTAACGAATACGTTTAATATCAAAGATAAAATTCGAGTCGAATCCGTGTTATCCATGTTTCGCTCTCGAGCTTCGATCGCGTCGTAAGAAATCTAAATGCTCTCAGAATGCATGAAAATCGTATCTAATACGCTTTACAGCGGCGCGATGTTACGCGCATGGTACTCGTTATGCAGCTGGCTGGCTGGCGATCGGTGTTTCACAACGTTGTAAATTAGTCTGATACGGTTAATGTATGAACATCCACGTAGCCTCGAGGATATTCTTAAGTTTAATACGCGAGAACGCCGCAATAAGAATCACATTATCAAACTAAGCTTTAGAATTACAACTCTTGGAAATTTGTACCAGACCTCTGCGAAATTCGAAGCATCCATTCGACGATAACAGCGTCCTCAAATGCTTACTTCTTCTTTTCTTTATTATACCCTCTTTTATTTTCAGAAACTCGTAGAAAGTTTGCAATATTTAAAAATATATTTATCCGATGGAGATTCCTCGTCTGCTTTTTCTTTAATTTTACTTTTAGTGGCAATAATAATAGAATTCCTTGGCAGAATTTTTCAATTCCTTTTCTTTTTTTTTTTTTATTTCAAATTTATACAATCAGCTGTACAATTTTTCGAACGATAATTCAAGATTTTGAAATTTGTAAATTCACAAAATTTCCAGAAGATTTTAAGCATTTTGTAAAATCGAATCGAGGTAAAAACCGGATGGAAGAAACGATGGGTCGAAAGAATAGACATTCCACAGATTTAGAACGTTTAAAATCCTTCACTGATATCCAAAGTATTTAACCATGGTATATTGTTGTATGTGCAAGACTCATTACGCACTCGGTCCAGCTAATAATGCATTATCGAGTCGCTAATGACACGATGCGAGCTAATACACTCCAGTTAAGGCTGGACCGTTAGTTCTGCGATATTCGAAGCAGAATTAGTCTCAGTTTGCAATTTTCGAACAAACCGTCATCATTTTTCGCTCCACGATCTCTACCATTTTTAAATTTCAACTTTATTTTATTCTACTCTATTTGATCGTGGATAAGAAGATAATAAGTAAGAATTTAAGAAAATGATACGTTGGAAAGGCGACTTAAATCCAACAATAATTGTGAATGGATTTTATGTTAATATCTTGAGTGTAAAAAGCTTTTAAAAAGTATTAAAATTTCATTTGAATATAGGGAATAAGAAGAATAAATATAGAAGAATAGGAGGAGAAAAACAATTGGATTCCGTTCCATTGTAAAAATTAACTTGTAAAATCTATTTTCCGCAAATATAATTCCATTTCTTATTTATATGAAAAAGAAATGCTATTACGCTTACACGAAAAATTATAAAAGTTTCCATTTATACACGATAATAAGTTTTCATCAAACATTTATTCTGTAAAATATTTTTTCACGTAAACGTTGCTTTAAAATATTACTGTATACACGTAAATTTGACAGGTTGTCGATACTTTGTGATACTTTTCCGGAATATCGTTCAAGCTTCATAAACGTGTCTCTTAAATATATTTACATTTTATGCAAAATTTGAACAGATTTTTTTTTTTAAAACTAATAAACAATCTTGAAAAATAAAAATAAAAAATGAATAATTCAATTCAATCTCTTTTTCAAATCACCTTTTCATCGATCTGAACAAAATCATTGTATAAATTGACGAGACGATAAATCCATCTAAAAATTACAAATATTTAATTCTTCGATATTCGATTCGATTTTCACTCTCTCCTATGATTTCTAGCATATCCTAGACACGGCGCCATGATGATTTATCTTTACGAGCAGGACAATTCTCCACGACTTTTCCCGCGGAATGCCTCTCAGCGTTATCTGCCGCTCATTCCAATGGAATGCGAACGATAAACGTCACGAAAGAGCGGCGCGAGCCCGGCTGTAATTCAAACGTATCGCGGCGTGCCCATTGGCACAGAGCAGAATGCCACGTGTTACACCTTCGAACGTGCATTAAACGCCCTGTCCTTTCGTCGAGCTTGATCGCTCGCCGCGAGTCCACCATTCAAAGACGAATTCCTTTGTTCCTTTCCACATATCGTGCTCCGATAAGTGGAAGTGCACCAAGAAACCTTGCTGGGAGAGAGTTTTCGAGAGGTGACGTGGGAAGGTTTGAAATAATTTTTTACGATTATTTGTCCAGAAATGAAAAGTTATTCAACATTAGTGAGGATTGGAAAATTTTAGATGAGAAACGTAGATATGTCATTTGTTCGATTATATTTTCAACGGTCCATCGTGGAAACCTAATAGATTTATATCGAAACTGGAATCAATAATAATTATTTAATCATCGTGCACGAACGATATCTCTGCAGAAATGAAAAGATTGTTCAATGAACCAAGAACAAATTATTAACGAAGATTTATGAAAAATTATTCGATTATATTTTCAACGATCCATTACAGAAACCTAACCTAGATTTATATCGAAACTGGAAATATAATCAATAATAATTATTTAATCACCGTGCACGAACAATATCTTTGCAAAAATGAAAAGATTGTTCAATGGACGAACCAAGGACAATTTATTAACGAAGATTTATGAAAAATTATTCGATTATATTTTCAACGATCCATCACGGAAACCTAACCTAGATTTATATCGAAATTGGAATCAATAATAATTATTCGATTATCATGCACGAACGATATCTCTGCAGAAATGAAAAGATTGTTCAATGAACGAACCAAGAACAAATTATTAACGAAGATTTATGAAAAATTATTCGATTATATTTTCAACGACTCATCGCGGAAACCTAATAGATTTATATCGAAACTGGAATCAATAATAATTATTTAATCACCGCGCACGAACGATATCTCTGCAGAAATGAAAAGATTGTTCAATGAACCAAGAATAAATTATTAACGAAGATTTATGAAAAATTATTCGATTATATTTTCAACAATTCATCACAGAAACCTAACCTAGATTTATATCGAAATTGGAATCAATAATAATTCGATTATCGTGCATGAACGATATCTTTGCAGAAATGAGAAGATTGTTCAATGGACGAACCAAGAACAAATTATTAACGAAGATTTATGAAAAATTATTCGAATTATTCGAAATTATTATCCATACAGAAACCTACATTTATATTATTAACGAAGATTTATGAAAAATTATTCGATTATATTTTCAACGATCCATCACAGAAACCTAACCTAGATTTATATCGAAACTGGAATCAATAATAATTATTTAATCACCGCGCACGAACAATTTAATTCCTGTATCAATTACGACATCGGTTACACTCGCGTAACTCTTAGTTACCACAACTATTCCTATTTGGCCGTTACTCGTTACTAAATTACGAATTAACAGCGGCCACTTAGCGCCCGTGTCCCATCGAAGTAAGCAACTATTGCATTAAAACTTAGCGGGCTAAGTAATTATCGGTAGCCCTCGATCCACGAGATACGCCGATTTATCGCGGATCGCGGGAATCGAGCCGGAACGGAGCCAACCTCGGAGGCTTAATTTATTTAAACGACACCACCCCTTTCCCTCCCCTCGCTCGAAATTGCATCAAGCTCGGCCGACTACCTACCCGTCTATCTTAATTTCATCTGGCCAAGACTTGGAAGGATCGACGCGATCCCTGCTCGGATAATCGGCATGCGCTTAAACACCGCCTTACCTTAATCGTGTAACGATCTAATAACGAGTTGTTGCGTATCTCTTGCGCGGATCTGGTTTCTGTGGCCGCGGTAAAAATATTTTGTGTCGATCGTGTTCGTCGATTCGCTCGACAGATGTATATATATATAACTCGTTCTCGAATTCAGGGATCGAACACGTTGGAAAGATTTCGATTTAGTTCGAGAATCTAAATTTGTAAATTTCGAATGATTTCGTTAATTGCTGAAAGAAATAATAATCTAATCACACGTATTCTTGTTATTATTTATACACGAATATAAAGGTTTCGAAATGATTATGATTACTTCTCGAGAAAGGGGGAAATTAGAAGGGAACAATGTTTACAAAGGGCAATTTACATGGGAAATAATTAAAAGAAGTTTTTTCGGCAGGTTTGCACGCAATTCGATTAGGTAAATTCATCCACGTTCGCCATCGGGTCCCGCAAATTGGCCGGGTTAGAGGCGTCGTAAAACAAGATTGGAATTTTTCCCTTGGATCCTGGGAAAGGATCGTAACGATGGTGGTCGCTGGGAGAGTAGACGACGCTACGATTAATTAGTCCGCGTCTGAAAGGGTGGTTCCAAGGGAGAATAGAAAATCGAAAGGAAGATGAAAGGCACGGTAATCGAAAGGGAAGATCCTCCCTTCTGTCAAGAAATGGCGCAAGAAATCAGCCGTGCAAACTTCTTTCAACGGTGTTTAAGCCGTTGAAATTTGCCAGGTGATTTAATTGCTCGCGGATGAATAAGGATTCCCTCATAGGAATCCTCGAGCTCGACATCTTAATCAAAGAAACGGAATAATATCGTGCGTGCCTGCGATTCGTTCCAATCCGGGCTGAAATTGGCGATTCGACGACCATTTTCTTACTTCATAATCTTAAATCTTTTCTTAATTTTGCAAGGAATTTTGAAAATCTACGAGAGATTTTAAAATTCGATAGATTTTCCATTCGAAAATTGAAATTTCGAGCCCTGATTTTCGAGAGCAAAAGAGAGAAAGAAACTGCAATAAACAATTCTAAAAGCTGCTATCCAACGTCAAATCAATTTCCCCCGTCATAAATTCAGTTTTTCATCAGGAAGCTTCCGTACGTGGCGGAAGTATCGACCTTGGAATGGGATAAACGATCGAGAAGTGGCGCAACTGCGTTTTTTCGAACGTTTCGTGAGAAAATTCAGCTCGCACGGGCCAAGCAGGATGAAGTTTCACGATACGATCGTATCGTATTGCACGAATTGATCTCAAGAGAGGGGGAGCGGAGCATTGCATATTACCAAACTATTGCATGTTACCTTGTTGCGCACGGATATTGCGCATCTACAGGGTGTCCACCTGTGGACGTAACAAGAAACGTAATAACCACGAGTACTCGAGAAAATAAGATGGAACAACTTTTCCTTTTTTTCTCACAAATCTGATACGAAACTGAAACAAAAAATTCATACGCATTTGCATCGAACACTGAACGAAAGATGCGTGGAAAAATCTTTTTTCTAAAAAGATTCGAACTGTGTCAACCTCCATAGAAATCCCTATATCATATCACATTATATTAACGATATTTATAATACTTATATCGAACCGTACAAAAGGAAGAGATACGTGAAATTTTGCTTTACTACTATTTTGCCCCTTTTTTCTAGAAAAATAGACAGAATAGGAAACCACCATGACGCATACGTTCACGTCACTCGATCTGTTAACGCATTGGAATCGCCTTGAGACGTCAAATCGGACATCCTGTATATGCACGAGCCGGTCAACATACGCACAACTCTCGTGGTGACTGTGACCGTGCACGCGTTATAACGTTCGAATTTCTTCACCCGAGCGACGCGACATATCAGGGGGCGAGGTTGTGCACTACGATCGCGATATTGGCCCCGTTTCGAGGCATCGAAGCGCGACCGATCGATCGAAACGGGGATTCTTACGATTCCTCGATCGCTCGGTGGATAGATACAGATGGCGGGGACGAAACGGTTAGGCTAGGCTATGAATATCGATCGGAGGTATGTAGCAGGGAATGTCCAAGCAAGATTCTTTTCGGTTGAAAATTCAAGCAAGGATTAATTTCACGTAAAAATTGGAACAGTTTCGACGATATTAATTTCGTGATTCGGGGTAATTTGTTTAATCGGTGAGAAAATTTTTTTTTTTTCGACCAATCTCTATTCGTTGGAATTGTTGTTCGTGGAACGATCCGTGTAATAGGATGATTTACAAGAATTTATCCGTAATTTCTATTATGGTATTTAGTAGCTCACACACGGATAAGCGGCCTCGATCGAGAGGAATTTAGTTAATCAGGCATTAGCTAAAATTTCCGACAAATGGAATTCCATTGTAACGAAATTGCAATCCTTGTAATTTGGAAGAGAAACATCGATGAATCTTATTATTTATCAATTTATAACGTGTTTATATGTTTCTATGGGAACGATAAATTTTTTTCCAAATTCCAAACTTCAAAAATTCCCACATATTCGCTTCCAAACAATTTCACATCGGTATATTTTATATTATACACGTTTATTCGGGCGGCGAGTTTTCGAAACGAGGTTAAAAAATTCGAAATTTCAAAAAACTACGTATTTTCGGTGAAATTTCGCTCCGTTCGAAAAATCGATTCGTTTTTTTCTTTCTTTCTTTCTTTCTTTTTCTCCCGGAAATTTCATTTTGTTGTTAACTAAAATCGAATAAAATCGTTGGAAATTCTGGCCAACAGGAAATTCGATTAACTCGCGCCACGGATTACCACGATTCGTGTTCCCCCTCTTAATAATATTTACACGGTAATGCAAGTTTCGTCTCGTTGTTCAGACGTACGTACGCCTTCGTCGAATCGAATTGCCTGCCAGAGATTTTAAACCACGTGGAGGTCCCTTTGGGCTGAATTAAAATAGTTCCAGTGCGACAAGAACGGATTGGATCAAGATATACATTATTTGCATTATTTGTACAGATATTTCCTTGCAAATAGATCGTTTTCCGAGAAATTGAATTGGCTTTCGCGATAGAAAATTACTTGACTTTTTCTTTTTTTATTAAACAACTTTATCAAAAATTAGCAATAACGATATTCAACGATATCTTTCCGATTCGATCATCCTTTCATTTTTATCGACAAGTACGAACAAAAGAAAAATAGAAAAAGAAAACAATAAAACAACAGATTAACACACAGGTGAATTCTTCCCGATCGCGATGATAAAATAAAAATTTAAATTACGACCGAACGTCTCGAGCGTATTACATCCATCGATCTCTTCCCGAATTCCCTCTCTTTCAATGACGCGTGAAAACGGGTTATAAAGGGAGCTCCCCCTGTAAACCTCTCCAAATTTTATCTTGTACCTCGTCGCGTGACGGGACGACACCCGGTACATCGAGATTCGACGGTGGTTTCGAATAAAATTCAGGGGATAAAAGCCGTTTTCTCGGCGCGGCTCACTGTCAGCCTTGTATCGCAGATGTTGCCTAGTTACAAAGAGAGTAACGCGAGCCGCACGATCGCAAATATTCTACGGAATGTCGACACGGAATATAGATGTACACGTTAGCGGAATCAGGGCAGAATATCAATGTCCCGTCGATTCCGAGGATTTATTCGATTGTTTTTCGCGATGTCGAGAGAAATATTATTCCCTTCGAACGTTAATTGATACGCGAGCGAACGGTGGATGGAACGAGTCACTTCGGCGATGGTCAGTCTCCGAAATCAGATCGTAATTTTTTTTCCTCGACATTTTTTGGAAATTGAAGTTTTTTCTATTCGTTCGAAGGGGAAAAGAATCTTCCGTCAGTCGTGTTTTGTTTTTATGATCCACGCTAAATGCCATTTTGATGCCTGATGAATATTCCCTCCACAGTCCGCGCGGATGATACTCATTGAATGCACATACGTACGCGGCTATACGCGGCTTAAAAGGTTAATTACCGATGACCTGGCATCGCGAATATACCTGCGCTTCGGAGTGGATGACACGAACAGAAGGATAACAGTTGTGGAATTTTTGCTTAAATTCTTTCTTCGCTATCTATCCCCTTACGAATTAAAAACTTTGAGCAATTTTTCAACGAATTATAAATTAAGTAAATTGAAATTGTTTCTCTCCCTCCGTTTCAGAATTGTGAAAAAATTTTATTGCACAACGAAAATGTTTTTATAATTTCTTTTACGAATAAGAGACGTCCGTCCAAAAAAGTTGCCATTTCGAAAGCTTTAATGCATGACGAATATTTAATCTCACCCTGTGAAATCAGTCGCCGCGCCTTCGACCATTTATTAATCGAAAATCCGTACATCGTTGATGTAAATCGCTGCAGTCCAATGCCCGTATTTAGGATTATTTCGCGTGGTACACGAGCATAATACACGCGCCACCTACCAAATTATCAGCTCATCGCTAATGTCACCGCGAATCACCGTAGAAACCGAGTTAATTTAAAACGAGTTCACGAAACTTGTGAACTGTTCGTGAGTTGTTCGGCTCGCGCCCCCTCCCTTCCATTCGCATGTTCCAATACAATTGGCGAGATACGAACAGAGCGATCAAGTGAGAATTTCTGATGAACGGTTCGACGGAAAATGGGAAAATATTTTTCCATTCCCAGAAATCACCAATTTCCACGCTGCTATTCTTTTTCTTTTTTTAGATTAGATTTTGAATCCTCGAATTTAACGAGCGAAGAATTGCTCGCGGTTAGAACAACGATTAAACGACGAGAGACGTATTAGATCGTCAAATTGATCTTTTTCAAGGATAAAATTTTTACCGAAATTTCGGACATTTTCAACAAATCATGGAAGGATCGAACGATGAGATCAGACCGAGATAGTCGAATTTATTATCACCTCGAATCTGTCTAATTAATTAACAAATTCGCATATTCGAGAACAATGATCCTTTCTATTACAAACCCGTTCCAATTAACTCGCCTCGTTACCAAATAACTGCGTTACTTGGAGTTTTTAACGGGATCCGTACACGAGTTCCCAGAATCATTATTTTCCAGAATATCGAGAGATAACGAGCATTATCAATCCGCTGAAATCATCGTGTAAACCTTTTGAAATATCTTCACAAATTTTCGTAACATCGTGCATTGTATCGCGAAGATGGCCGAAATTTATTTTATTCCTCTTCCCACGTGCCTCGAAGGAAGTTGTTAACCGAGGAGGCTGTTTATTACTCGAATTCGTCGTTTCTTTTTTTCATTGAGGTTCAGATAAAAGGAGATAGGAAACGATACTTGATCGAGGATGTGTCATCGTTTAACTGTGAGATATAATCGTCGCATATGCAACCGATCGATTATATAATTCGCGTAGATCTCTTCCATCCTCGCAATAGCGAGATGGAATTTTTTCTCTCTCTCTCTCTCTACGCGTGTCTCTTCTCCGTTCCTGCACTTCGTGCACGCACTCGAATTAAAAATGTAGATGAATTATTAGGTAAATGAGGATGTAGTCGCAATGTTTCACGACGGATTATTAAAAAGGTTTTCTCGGGGTAATAATTCTTTGGGGAAATTTAACTTTCTTCGTGTGTAAAATATTTATGATTCTATGCTCTAAAAAAAAAAAGAAGAGAAAAAAAGAACTGTTAGATTTCAGAAAGGAAAAAAATTGTTTTCTGATGACAAACGATTCATTTCAGCAGTTAGTAATTCTATATAATATGATAATATCAATTAGCAGCCGTTAAATATCACTTTTATGAATTATCAAATAGTTAAAACGATCGCTATTTCAAATAATTTGTTCTCGTAACAATTCAGCCCGAATATCGTTCGATCCAAACAAATCAACGCGATTTCACGTCACGGAAAACATAAACAGGGTTATAAATCGTGTCGTCATCGTTAATTACGCAAACGTGGTTATTACAATATCCGTATTTTCGAATTCACCTATCCATAAAGCTCCCATCGATATATTGAATAATGCATTAAGAGAGATGAGACGAATCAATAGGCCAGGCATCATCGTTCTTCCTTCTCCTTCTTTTCTTTTTTTCTATTCTCTCTCTCTCTCTTTCTCTTTCTTCTTCTATCTTATTTCTTCTTAGCTATCAAACGAACGGTGGGCGGACCGGTAGCTCGTTCACCGTGTTTCTCGTATGAAATTCTTGAGAATTAATCGCCATTTCATTTTTTTCCCCCACCAGATACGTCTCTTAATAACTGTTCTCCTCGTTTGACAATTTTCTAGATTTTGGTCTTCCCTTTTTTCCCACGTTTTTTTTAACGTAGAGGAAGACAGCGGAGGTCAGATTCGTTACTCGAAACTTTCAATTTCCTTTTTATTAAAAATACGCGTGACTCGTGATATAGATTTACTAGAAGCAATTTTCTTTTTTTTCTTCTTTTCCCCTCGATTTATCTTCTAATTAATTTCTGATCGCGTTGCAACGATCGCAGAGAACGGGATATTGAATCGGATCAACTATTCGCACGTTTGTCATATGCGTCCTTGATTCTTTAAATGCTCGTGTAAAAAACTGTAACTGGAAATTATTATTACGGTTATTTCTTTCTTAGATATTCACCTTTTCCCTCTTTCGGCTCGCACTCTGGTTCAAATAAAAAATATTTCACTCGAAAACATACCCGATTCTTCGATGCGGCGTATCGTACACGTGACACACAGGCAAAGAAAAATGCGATTCTTCCAGTATTTTTTTTCTTTGTTTATTTTTCCTTCGGGCTTTCAGTATACAGCATAACCGGTTTCGCCGTGTACACGTAATTATTCCTCGCAAACTAGTCAAGATAAGACAAGGTTGTTTCATATACCTGACTTACAGGAAATCATACAACATTGAACTTGAATTTTCGTACCGAAATTATTACGTACCGAATTGTCGAAGTTATTCCTAATCATTTTCTCGTTGCTTACGTGCATTTTTATAATAACAATAATAATAATAATAAATTAAATTTCAACCGTTACATTCGTCCTTCAGAGAAATTAGCCAAGTCTCTCAGGTAAACGTCTTTTTTTAAAAATTTGTTGCAGATCGAGCCGAGTTTGCCGAAGTTGGAAAAATTTCTTTAAATCGGATCAAAATAAAAAAGTACTCACGCATCTTTCCTTCGTTGAATCTTCCATCAAGCCACCTCGAACGTTCTCGCGAGGATGGCCATTTCTCGCGGGCGGATAGAAAAAGGAGAAAGGAAAAAATCGCGTTTAAACTTCTTCTCCTCCTCCTCTTCCTTTTCTCCCCCAACTCGACACCAACTGCACTCGTATATATTATTCAACAGTTGCCAACCGTGTCGATCTCTATTTCCACTCCCGCGAACCGACCGTTCTCGTCCCATGAATATTTCCCGCGTGTCCCAAATAAATGCGTTTGTATATAAATATTCCTCCTCCGCAAGAAACGCACTCACATTCGATTCACGTCCCGATCGTCATCGTCCCTTCTCTTCTCTACGATCGATCCTTCCCGAACATCTTCGTCAAATCGATCGCGCGAGGAAATATCGTCGGGGAAACGAACCGGTTAACAACGAACCGTTTCCATCGCTAACGACACGGTTGCTGCTGCGATCACGGGATTCGTAGCACTACTTTCCGCGGCAATTTGCACGCCCGTGTTTCGTCGCCCCCATCGCATACTCATCTTCGAGTCTCTCCAACTCGATTCGAGTCATCGAATCATCGTCGACGGGCAGCGGATCGAAGTGGAACGGTTCCATGTTTCGGATGCACGGTATCTGTGCTGTGGGTCGGAATGGTTTTCAGGAGGGTTCGATTGGAGGATCCATTCGAGAGAGATCGTTTTCTCACACGGAGGAAGGTATGCTACTCTTAGACCAATAATCCTTCTTCTCCTTCTTTATTATATCTGGAACTTTCGATCGCTTGCTAAATATTATTCGCCTAGTCTACGATTCCAAGAGACGAAGGGGGAAAAATATATCGAACATTCCTTACGCGAACTTTACTTACGCGAGGCTTCATAGATCGCTCGTTTTATCACGCGTTAATTAAGCGGCGCGCGAGTTCACAGCGCCCGATGACACGTAAGAATGCGGCTGCTATAACGGTCCATTCCAGTCAACCACCGTGCAACCTATGATCCGAGTGGAGGAGGGGGAGGGCACGGCGACCTTTTCGATTTCGAAGGAAAGGTCGTTCGTTACCGGCGCGCCAAATATTTCAGCCTCGCCGACTCGGAGCGAGCGGTTCTCGTGGAAGAAGAAGAAGAAGAAAGGGACTGGAAGGAAGACGCGCGCAAGGTGGGGGAAGGGGCAGGTTTGAAGGTGTGGGGGTCTTCTCTCGTCGAGTCGTGGAATCGGTGTCGGGCTTGGAACCGAATGCTGGAGAGGACCGGACGCCGAGGCGTAATTCGGTGGAAGGAAACACGTGATCGAAGACGTCGTTGCACGCTCCTTGGAGATTATCGACGCTCGATCGCGAGGTGAATTTCGAACGAATCCCTGAAATTCAGATGGAACATAACGGTGCAACTGTATTTAAATCCACTTGACTCGAATTCGTACTTTCGATCCTCTCCGTGGACACTCGGTCGCGCACAAGTCCCGCGAATCTTCGATACACTCGTTCAAAAGTCCAACGCAAACTGAATTTTCGCGAGCAAGAGAGAGAGACAGAGCGAGAGAAAGGAAGGAAGGCGAGATCCGCGTGTAATCTCCGATTAGTCGGGAGAGACGCAGGTGAGAGAGTTGCGCTCGTTTCTCGCTCGTTCCTGAACAGTGGACGCGAAGAGCGCGGCGCGACGCGATCCCGTGGCAGAGGCCGTCTACTCGCGACTACTCGCCCGTTCGCTCGGAGACTTGGCCCGCCGCTGCTCGCCTCGTGCCGGCCTACCACCGCGTCCGTGTGCTTCCGCGCGCTCGTGTGCGCCTCCAGTGGTGCAACCGTCGCACTACTCCTCTACCGACCGATCCGTACCTTCGTGTTGGCGCCCTCTCTCTCTCTCTCGCTCTCGAGCCGACCACTTGGCGACCGTTTGGGACCGCAAGTGGGGGCGTGCGCCTCTTGCGTTATGCGCGAGCAGCAATTTTACTACGGCCGGGGCCCTTATCGCGGGATCGTGCGCGATTCCTGAGGGATGCGGGTGCAATTTTTCGCCACCGTGGAAAAGATGAAATGGATGGAAGATCGCCTCGAATTTATTTGAAAGGTTTTTTTCAATGGAAATGGAATGTTCGAGATTTGGAGGTTTCGAGAATTGAATTTGATAGAAAACGTTCATCGCGTATCTCTTGGAAAAATTCATTGGATATTTTTCATTTTTGAATCTCGTTAATAATTGTAATAAGTATTGGAACATTTACCGCGAAGGTTTTCGTATGAAATGAAAATTCGTTGGAAATTTTGAAATTTCTATTATTAACTCATGCGTACAATGTACGTATATTTACGGTAGTGAGTCACGTAATAACATTTTACACACGCATGATTCGATTGTTATTGTTATACCATAACTTTTTCATTCCGGTATAAAAATAATCGAATTACGGTTCGAATTAAAAACTCGAAGCCTAAAAATTTCTGACATTTTCTCCAAATTCGTCGATTCTTCGATCGATAAAAAAAAAAAAAATAGTTGATCCACCATCGAAGCACTTAGGAACAATCACCACCGAGTCCGCAGTTATTCGTGTTATGCGATGATAACGTTACTAGGAAGATGGTATCACTCGCCGGCTATTCAACGACAGTTCGAAAGCATAAAAGCATAACGAGGCGTACCGGTTCTTCTACCGGTTATGTGCCAAGGAATTTCACTATAAGCTTTATCGCCAGGGGGTTCACGCGTCACAACTTCGTTGTCCTGGTATTTCTCGTCGATACGAGTGAAATAACGCTCAGAGGAAGTTCGGAAGGGAAATAGAGAAGAGAAGTTTCGAGCCATTTTTCGAGAAGGAGAAGATTACTCTTTTTTTTCTTTCTTCCTCTTCGGATCGTTATCGTTGTTTGCGATGAGTTTGGCAAGGAAATTGTTCGAAATAACTGGAAAGAATTTCAATTTGAACTTTGTTCTAACAAGGTGACGTGTAAAATTAATGTAAAATTTGTGGAAAAAAAAAAGAGAAACGATATCCAAACGATGCGATTTTATCATTAGCGAAACGATAGAAATGATCGTATAAATTGTCAATAACGATTAAAATGAAAATTCTCTGAGAAACTCGATATGGTTGAAAATATTTTTTAACCTTTAAAGAGAGCAGAGGCGTGGAAAGACGAAAAACTGTTCGATATCACGGAGAATGTATCATACATCTTTTAAACCTTGGCGAAGGTTGCGAGGTGTTCCTTGAAGGTTTTCCGAGTGACGAAGGTCGCCTAAAAATAGTGTCGCCCTGACCTCTTGCACATTTCACCGAAAAAAAAACCCCGTTTTTGTTCCCTTTTATACGTGAAACCTTGAACCGCACGAACTATCAATCTTTTTTTTTTTTTTAAATTATTCTTTTCTATCAATTTTATTTTTCATAAATTAGAAAAGAGAATATTTTCCTACAGATTAGATAGATTCAATTATCGGGAATGATATCGAATTCTATTTGCAGAACAGTAAAGTAACAAGTTTGCATCGAGCAAGTTTTTTAAACGAGTTCCTTCTTGTCCAATTTATCGAACATGTGTTATGTTTATTTAATTACGTCAAAGATATTTAAATATACATATATGTATATATATATTTACCAAAAGAAAAGGAAATTATTCAATAAATATACATTTGTGTCGTACTCGCATCAATGTTAAATAAATGCAGATATAATTATACGCGTACTCCCGTTGACTATGAATATATTTGCATATTTAATTATTAATCGTTAAAAGTACTTAAATTCCATTTGCATATTTATGGTATTCGAGCGAATAACATATTGATAATTCTCAGAAATTGAAAAGCGAAAGTAGATCGATTAAAACTGTAGGTAAATATTGATTGAAAAATATTTTACACAATTGTATTTTTACAAATACAGAAAAATTTTTATTATATCCTCTTCGAGAATTAAAAGATTACAACTTAAAAGATTTCTTAAAAGTTCAAACGAACCAACAAAACGATAAAATGGACTTTTTTAATTCCCATTATCTCCACCATTATCGATTTATCAAAAAAGAAAAACAAAAAATTAAATTTATCAAAGCAATGTATGGTCATTCTCCATGCAAAAATTTAAACCGTTATTTTATCTTCTTCGAGGATCAAATATGGCAAAATTACAATTTAAAAGATTCCATTTAAAATTTTAAAACTTTTTTCATCGATTAATTTCCATTAGTAATTTTCCACGATTCATCAAAAAAAAAAAAAAAGGAAAAAAACGATATATGGCGGCCATTTTCCACGCAAAATATTTAAACCGTTATTTCTTCCTCTTGAAGAATCGAGAAAAATTGCAAAATTACAAGTTAAAAGATCTCCTTCTAAAACTTCCAACGAAATGAACTTTCCCCATCAGTTGATCTCCATTATTTTCCATTACTGACTCATCCAAAAAGAAAAAAAGAAGAAAACACGGAATGATTTATCCAAGCAATGGCGACCGTTTCCGTAAGAACCGGGAGCGCATATTTGCGCCGCCATGTTGGTTTGGGCGCAAACTTTTCCAAACGCGCAAACAACATCCTGTTCTTGATAAATGAAACAAGCTCACGAGCTTGGATGAAGATTTAAAGCGTCCCACGGGCTCGACACCGGCTCGAAATTTAACGCTTTCCAACTTTCGCCCGTTTCGTTCCGAAATAAATGGCGCTCTCTGCACGCCTCGTCTTCCCGCGAAACTATTTGGAAATGATGTCCCCCCCTCTCTCTCTCGACCGAATTAGCAGACGCCGTCCGCTCGAATAACGGGCGAACGTGAGGCGATCGCACGAATCACCGACATCCGAGCAACCGTCGTGGACGGTTTATTGCATTACATCAGGGATTTCAAGTGGCCGGTACAAGTTGCATTTCGTGGACACGCGCGATATTATTCTTCCGGATAAGATAACAGTCCTCGGCGATATTTCAGAGAAATGATTGATATCGCGCGCGAAACCTTCGATCGTTGAACGCTCGCAGACACGTTTTATCATTAACGGATGGAACGGTAGGTAATTCTTGGGTAAGAATGTTTTTAAGGAAGATTCGTCTGATGGATAATTTATATGGAAATTTATGTATGAGAATTCGCAATTTTTCAAATTATACAAACGGGTATTACTTCTTAATCAAATTCGTGCTTGATTGAAGATATAATCCGAAAGATAAATATATTGTATATACATGTTGGACGAAGCGTTTTCATTGAATTTTTATCTTTTCAAACATAATATTTTCATTTTATCGAAAGCGATAATTAATCCGAATTACTTTTAAATGTTTTTTTAATAAAGAATATCGCGAGATCTGCAGACAGCGCGTATAACAAACACACGGTTATTCGCAAAAACATCCGTTGAAAAGTATTTATCTGAAACGTACGAGGAAAGATTTCGAAAGATCATACTATTTACCGATTGATTCACCAATTATAAACTCTACTCGAAATCAAAAGTCGATCCATTCTTCGAATCTGCAGTATTCATCCAAGAAGAAAAAGAAACTTCTCGTTGTCGATCGACGCGTCTCCTGTATCGGAACAAGAGAGATGCGCAACGCGAGCAAAAGGGAAACGTGTCGACGCGATCCAACAATGAGAGGAGGCTTGTGCACGACACGATTCTAGGACAAACGGTCACGAGAGCGCGACGGATCTCGAGTGTGGTGCACAAGAACGGGTGTTCCTGTCGGAGATCAAAATCAAGTTGGCCGAGTGCCTGGCCATCGCTAGGAGAGAGGGTGTGACCGAGGGCGACGAATAACCCGGCCAAAGGGGAAATGAACGCGCGAATACCACCCAGACCGCTGACGAATACCTCTAATTTCCGTCTGCTTTGTTGCCGGGGCTCTTGACCCATTAAATAATCGGGATTACTCTCCCGGGACTATTCATTTTCCGCCTCATTTTTGCTCAACGCGACCAGACCACGGCCCTAATCAACCAACGAAGTATACATTTCAAACGGAATAACTTTTCTCGGACCGTTTTGGGCTCGAGAAATCACAGGGATCAGTTTATTGTGTAGAGGATCAACGCTTGGAGAAAGAAACTCTCTTCTCACCCCGTTGAGAAATAGGGCCGAACAATCCTTAACATTTTCCCAACGATACTTTGTTCATTTCCAAACTCGTTCGCGCAACTATTCTTCCACATATCGATTTCCTTCCCAGACAATCCTTCAAGCAGCACGATCGCTCACAAGTAACCCTCCAACTCCCGATAACGAACAACCCTTCCCAATCTTCGAGCTACTTTCCACCTTCGATACGATTTGTTTCACCCTTATCCATTCCTCCAACTTGGACCCCAACTCGATCTGACCTTCGTCACGCTCCTGTTAAACTTTCCTTCCCCGACAGGGTGCCGTTAATTTACTTTGCATCCCCGATTAACTTTATTAACTCTGCCGGTGACATATCAATTTATTCTACAAGCGCGTAACGCGCAGTTAGGGGCCAGGCTAACTGTCAACGGCTCTCTTATTTTATTTACGCGGCGGGTTGTCGGCGGTGGCGAGGCAGAGCAGGAAGAAGAAGAAGAAGAAGAAGAAGAAGGAGGAGGAGGAGGAGGAGAGGAGGAGGAGCGGAGGTTCTCTTTTTAGGGAGAAAGAGGAGGAGGAGGAGAGGATGTGGAAGACGCAAGATGGAGTAGGAATGGATGGAATGACATGGGTTAGCAGAATCGTACGTGCGCCAATGTTACGCGCGCTCGCGCCTGTTGACATCCAATTATTATACTTCCTCTTCGCTCCAGTCTTCTTCTTCTTAGGGGTTCCCTGTCGGCGCTGGTTAGGTCTATTTCTAATGCTCCTCGCGTGATCGCGAATTCCTCCGGGATTGAGCTATGCGCCGAGTCGGTTGCCGTTCTTTCTCCACGTCGATGATGATGATGATGATGATGATGATGATAATGATGATGATGGGTAATAATTTAGATTAACGATGAAAGTAGCGTGATGGAAGCGGTGTGTAATGGAAGAGTGATCCGAGATCTTTTGGAATTTAAATTATATTATTTTTAAAGAGTGTTGATCTTTCAATTTCTTTTTTCTTTTTCTTTTTCTTTTTCCTTTTGCTTCGCTAATTTTATTGTAGACAAATTTTTGCAGAGAGTCGAATATTTATGAAAAGTTTTAAAGCGCTATTTTCGATAACACTTTTTTTCAGTTCAGTTCGAACAATATTTATTTAAGAAACGAAAGAATACTGGAGATAGGAGATAATCTCTTGTAATTAATCTACTTGGTATAATATACATTAAGATTCGGTCATTTAAATTTCCAGCGATTCAAATGAATCCAAGCATACGGGATTATCTTGAAGAATGCTTGAAGAAAAGGGTTAATAAATAAAACAAGATCAACTAACTAACGTATTTTGGCTCTGTTTAATTATCGCGTTACTGCCACTGCTTTGTTACCGTTTTTTCTTTGCTAATTAAGTTGTACTTTCTATTGTAATTTAAAAAAAAAAAAAAGAAAAAAGAAAAAGGAAAAGAAAAAAAAACTCTTTCGTATTTCTCTCGAATCTCGTTCACATTCAGAAAATTCGTTATTTGTCTTTGAATCCTTATCGCGGTAATTAAAAATCTTTTCTCTGGACAGTTAATTAACCGCGCTCCTCGAATCAAACAGTAATTTCACTCGATGTAATAATTTGATTCCGTCTAGAGAATATAATTAATTATTATTCCGATATGTTCTTTTCTTCTGATTATTCTTTTCTCAATTAATTAGCAGCGCTTCTAATCCTTTATATTATTTCATTTTCAACCACGACTGGATGAATCTTCGCTCATCGTCCAATTATTACAATTACAAATTTCATGATTTCAAACTTTCTTTCATTGCTGTATTAGCGAGACGTAATGGAGATTTCAATCAATTCTCTTATCGCTACAAATCGATAACATCTTTCTCGTCGCAACGGAATATTTTCTTAAGAAACAATTCATAATCGAAATTTTGTCGACGATGATTTGAAACTTTCTTTTTTTTCCCCCTTAAAAAAACTGTTCCAACAATTGAATCAAGCAAGAGCATTGCAAAACGAGATTAAAAAAAAAATATTATTCGAATAATCGTTTCCAAATATTCCGTACAATAATTGCACTCATTAACTAACCAAAGGTTCCAGAAATTACTCTTATATTTCCAAAATTTCTCTCCCACAGTTAACACGGTTCGTTATTAGAGGTTTCACGTAAAATTGGAAACAAGAGCGGTTCGACAGCTGCGCTTCCTCCAAATTTCCTCGTATACGACTCTACTCGTCGCGGTTTCAAACGGTTCGGTGTAATCGAGCATTATCTCGACTCGAGATTCACTTGGCTGCAGCATGGAACCCATGTGATCGTAAGTACGCATGCACGTGCGTCGCAGCGAGCCTCAAAGTGTTCCGGAAGAACGGTGAGACATACCAGAAATACGTTCAACCGTATTCTGTTTCGTGGAAACGATGCGATATTCCTGTTGCAATTGCACAGTGAATTTCGAAACGTTGATCTTAATTGATAATTAAACGATGATTTGGAAACGTGCGTGCCTCGACAATCGAAACGTTTGAATTAATTAGAAGGTATAAAGTAAGTAGAAAGTGGAGAGTTTCTAGCTTCTTTCCTTTTTTTTTTTAACGTGGTTTGATTCGAACTCTTTCGAAAAAATTTCTAAATTCGTGAACAAAGGAGAAGAAAAGGAAAGGAAAGAAAAAATTTTTACGCCTTGAGAAGAAGAAAAAAGAAAAACGATTTATTTATTGTATTATATTCCGTTTGAATTATTATTTATAAGAATGTCGAATCGTTGCTACGTTTCTCTGTGTATAATTTATTAACAAAAATTTGAAAAGATTTTACCAAGTAAAAAAAAAACGTATTGAACAATATTCGTTTAATATTTTAGAAATAGAGCATAGCAGAGAGCAGTCCATTTAACAGAAATGGCAATATTCCATCCATTAATTCACTTTGAATATAAATTCCATTGTCTTCGAACAATAAAATCGTCATGTCAAATACCGTGACGTTGAAATCGTTGCAGAATGCGGCAAGACGAGAGGAAAGGAAAGGATACGGGAAAAATACAGGGACGTAATAATGGTGAAACTAGACCGTCACGAGCTCGATACATAAATTACTGTGCCATGCGCATTGTGGCTATATGCCTTTAGGCGGCGCGAGATTCAAACGACATTGCATCAATAATCGTTTTATCCTCGTAATGAGATATCGAGCGGGAGAAAGGCAATGGATTCGAATTTTCGCTCGAACCGTAATCATTCTGTTTCGAATCAATTTACCTAAACGGTTTTCCAACGTTGTAAGAATTGAGATATTTATTGGAAAAATAGACAGACGAGAATGGAAGAGAGTTGAGATTTCTTTTTCATAAAAGAAAAAAAAAAAACGACTGGAACAAAATTTACGGACATGTTATTTAGTTGTTAAACTATTAAGCAATTTAAATTAGACGGAACGAGATAGAAAGATACATCAATTTTTCGCTTCTAGAATTAACCCCCCCTTTAAATTCCACAAATACATTAACACGTTACGTATAATTAAATCGATACGCACATCGACATTAAGATTATCTGTAATAGATATTTAAATACACGAATAAAATTAAAATATATCGAGAGAAGGATGTTAACTAAATTAATACAATGAGAAAACACTCTCTATGTTGATATTAAAAACAATTTAAAACACGAAGAGTTTCACAAAAGAAAAAGTTACTGGAACGTATATTAAATCGCCAGAAGTTATCTCCTTCGAGGTCGAAAAGCATAAAAGCATAAATTTTTCCATCCATCGTTGGTAGAGGCGAGAAACGATAAAATAAGAGAGGAAGGGAGAAACAAAACTGGATCGTAATCGAACACTTAGGATGGAAAGTTGAGCGGGTGTTTAACAACGAGCATTTTAAAGTGTCGAGTCTCGCTCGAGAAGATCGATAAATATCTGAAAGCCGGCGAGATATCACCGCGAGTGATGAACGATCCCGCGCAAACATCTTGACGCAAATATTAATTAGACGTATATTAATCGCGATTTATCCCGTTTAAATTCCTATCCCCGCGAATTACGTCCTCCCGGATAGGAATTCATTTTCGAGACGTAAGCGGAGTATCCAGCCGAGTTTAACGTGACACACATCTCGCTCATTACCGACTTAATCGGCGAATTCCCCGAGGAAGCCTTGCGTTGACAGTTTAAACTACGCGGCGAAGCCCGGATTCTAACGTAATAACTAAATATCCGCGGCGCTCTCCAACTCGGCTAGTTGCTGCTTAATGGAGTCGAATTTTCGCGAATTATTTCGAGCGTTGCTAAAGTAATCGAAGTAAATCGCCGTTTCAGGCGACGACTTCATCGAGTTTGGCGATTTTGGAAATCGAACGAATCGAAAAGGGTGAGGCGGATATTTGGAATATTTCGACCAACCTATTCGAGGCGAGCGGAAATATGCTCGTTCCGATTTTAACGCAGTATATTTCTTTTCAACAGGAACGTAATGCATTTTCAATTTTGTAATATTTTGCGTTACGAAGACTCGATTCGCCATTGTCACATTTAAAGGAAGAATTATTTTTCGATATTTTCATGATTAATATTATGAGCGATATAGAAATATAATAACAATGTTTGGATTTATTTAATTTAAAATCTTAATTTAGCGTGAAATTAAAAAAATCTCTAAACTGACTGTGAGATTATCTCTTAGGTACTTACGATAGGATGTTATATTTTGCGGCTCGGTTATAGTTGAAATATTACCTGCAATAAAAATAAAATATTAGAATAATAAAATATTTGACGATATTCGTTATTTTATGTATATATATATATTTTTCTCCCTTCCCTTTTATTTTTATTTTTCGATCTGGTTTATTCCTTTTTCCCCCGTGAAAGAAATTTATCTCGGTCCAAGACGCGTATATAACAAGAGCTTTAAGCTTTAAATATACGTACTTCCAGAAATTTTACAACGACTCTGGTTAACTCGCGTTATAAAGTCTCGAATTTCAGGTTCTCGAGGCTCGGGAAGGTGGCATTAATTTCGTATAAATTCGGACGGAACAATATTCCGGATGCACAAGCTATGACAGGGTGTAGTAAGTTGCATGGTGTTTAGCGCGGAGTCACGGCTAAAAATATCTGGCAAAGCGAGAATAAACGTTTACGAAAATAACAAAGACAGTTTTACCCCGTTGACCTGGAATTTAAAGTACCCCGGTTAAAGCAATTCGGTTTAGATAAAATTAACGCTGCTTCTTCTTCGGATCCCTTGTTTTATCTCCAAAACGAATTCATCCCGTTACACGAGGTGTAAAATTACCGTTTCAAAATTTCGCGTGCAACGAGTCGCAACAAACGATTATTTAAAAACTTTTAAGTTACATCAAATGATTCGATATCATAATAGTATCTCCAAAACTAATAATATTATTTTTCCTATCTATCCAACAATAGCTAATTAAATAAAATACCGAAGCGAATCCGCATACGATACAATTGAACATTAAACACGCGTTAAAACCCCGCAAGTATCCAACCAGCGCATGGCTTCCCGCAAGAATGAAGCTGAGAATCGAATTCGGGTTTAAAATCTCCACCATTCTCTTCAACTTGGATCTATCGTTCGACGTCCTCGAGCGCATCTTCGAATTCTTAAAAAAATTACTCTTTCTGGCCCATTGTTTCTGGCCTCTCTTCGAATCTCGAATTATCGAAAATGGTACACGCTCGCGAAGATAAACGCGTTGGAGGAATATTCAGAGGATGAGGGGCGGTGTTGGAGACGAATTCGAAGGACGAGGATGGCGAGGACCACGCAAGAGGACGCTGTCAATGACTTTGGCGTGGCGGAGAAAAGTAAATATAGCACGGCAACCAAACCAGTTCTCTTAAAATAACCCGCGGTCCTAAGGAGCGCATTCTCCATCGGCGGCATTTCGGTAACCGTACAGGTTTTGATCGCACGCCGAAAAACGAGATGTGACGATCCTCCATCGCCAATCTCTTTCGATCTCTCTCGAGGATCTTTCCTTCGATTCTCTTCGATTTATAAAACGCTCGGTAGAGGTTGATTCTACTTTTGACAATTATGCAATTCAACGCTTTTCACTTTCTCTCCCCGAGAAATTCGAGTTTGGAATTTTATTATTGGAAAATTTTGATTTGAACCAACAGGAGCTCGTAGAAACACGACGATTATTTAAATTTCTTAAGATAATTAAAGACAATTACAATTGTTCGAATAAATTTCGTTTTAGTAAATATTTTATATTTTATAAAATTAGATTAGCTTAGGATAGAATAATACCGAAGTAATATCTTTTAAATTCTACGCTTGTAAACAGAATACAGAAATTTTCATCCAGAAGTGAATATTTTAGAATGGAAAAAATTGAAATATTGATGATCCTATTTATATATTGTTTATCGTTAAACTCGAAATATGAGAAATTTTGTTCAAGAAAATAATTTAACTTTCTACAGCGATTATTTTATACATTTCACATTTTGCTTGTTGTTGAAGTTGAATACAATTTTAAATACATTGCCTATTCGACAACTTTTTTTTTTATAGTAATTCTTCGTCGTTTAAAAAAAAATTGGATATTAGTATTAGAACGTGGATCTGACAGATAACGTGTGTGTCCACCGCACCTTTAACATCCTTCATGTTTATTTTTTTTTTTTAACGTGAACTAGATGACAAGTCGCTGTCGAGAATTGTGTCACGTGTAAATTTGTTAGTATAAATCTACGTGTCGTTAAAACCTAGCGTTACGTAAAGGGAGATGTAAAATTGACACGTGTCCTCTGTGTACACTCTTAAGTGTTCCATTTTTTGAAATTGATGCACCGTTTTTGCATTAATTAAAGAATTAGCGGGAATAATTGTTAAAAGAAAATGTTAATGCAATGCAATGTATTGTTACAACTTATAGCATTATTTTATTTTCACAATAATTGTTTATTGAAATAAAATGAAACGTTCGCTCGTTAATATCCAAGTTATTACCCCGAAACGATCGATCTAAATCAAATCGCGAACTATCCCCATAACACGAAATGTTATCATAAATGATGGACCACTTCGTATCAACATCGATCAATGGACGAAGCATCATCGTGAAACTCCGTTTCCGATGAATTTATTATTTCATTTCGCATTAACCCTTCATTTTTCCAAATCATTGGTCGAATTTCGCGATAAATCGTCACGTAAACCTATATCCAAGACGAAATTCTTGGAACGAATACGCAAGAATATTCGAATTTTCTTCACCAGTTTGGACAATCACAGATGATGCCCGTAATTAAATTAAAAGACCAGCTCGAGAGACGAGGCATAAACTGAAGCAGCGCGAGAGGAGTGAAGGGAGGGAGGAGGAGGAGACGCTTAAACTCTTTCCACGATGTTTGAAAGGGCGGAGAGGTTGGGTGGAACGAGAAGAAGGAAAGAAAGGACTCGAGAAGTGTTCCAGAGGTGCGTCGCGACACGGTGCAATTATTTAGCCAAAGCTTATCCTGCAGTTGGCCTCGGTGCTTCGCCCTGTCCGCTGCAAAATATGCTTTAACGCGATAAATCCTCCACGTAATTGAGTAGCGAGTGTAAATGAAAAATTCAGCCGAAGGGAAGGGGGAGGGGGAAAGGGAGAAGGATAAACCCCAACATTTTTATTCTCCCCCTTCATCCTTTTTTCTACGACTATTTTTCCCTCCCTCCAGCAATTTTTGTCGGTTTGTTGCTTGACAAGTGTACGCTGCTAACTTTCGAGAAGTTGCAAAGTTATTTCGAGTTTTTCTCGCGAATTTACACGAACAAATAAACCCCAAATTAAGTATAAATGTTTGCGTGGTTTTTATTATAATTTTCGTTTTCATTACGTTCTATTTCTGGAAATCAAATGGGTTAAATAAATTGTTGATACGTGTAGGATTATAGTGGAAAGGAAAGTATAGAAAAAATTTCTTTCACTTTTTGACGATCTTTCGAAAGCAGTTCATTAGATAATTTATTCCTGTATTAATATAATATAACCAGAGATATTGGAATAATTTATGTACATAAAATTTTATGTACGTAATTTATTGCGAATGGAAGCAATAATATAATTTAATAATCGAAATATTCTTTGTCGTAATTTAATAGTAATTTTTTCATTCGAACAGAGAATTCGTTTTCGACATAAAAATAATATTTATTTATTTTTTGTTTTTAGTAAATTGTAGTTGTCCCCATTTTAATATACTTACTTTTCTTTATCCAACAATATTTGACGTGAACAATGAATTCTCTCCCCACGGAGAGAAAAATATCTGTACATTTATTTCGACGTGCGCTTTTTAGTAAATAATAGCAGGTCTCGAATTTATTTCTCCGAGCGATCTCACTGTTCAACATCGATATTTCAATCTTCGAGATCTCTTACACTCATATACACACCAACACGATACGCCAGATATAAAGCCGAACAAATGACTCACTCTTTCTTACTTGCTTTTTGCCATCTTCACATCATTCTACATTTTTTCTCTCGCTCCCCTCCGCTTCCTGCTTCTATCGTTTCATCCTTTCTTCCCTAGTCATTTAATCCTTCTTTTACTCTTTCTCCGTCGCTCTCCGTTTTCTTTCTCTCTTTCTTTCTCTTTTTTCACAACTTCCTTTTGTTCACTCCTCGCCTACACCTATTTTCTTGCGTATTCTTTCTCGTTTCCATTTGTTCTTTCTGCAACATTAGACGACGAGAAGAATTTCATCTTAGAAACACTTGGGCAACATTTGTTTTCTCCTTGGAAAAAAAAAGAAAATGTAATTTTAATCCCTGGTTATTCCAATTCCAATTCGTTTCACCACACATTTTGCACTTGCAAATCTTCAATTATTTCTGCTATTTTTGCTCATTAAGTTGAATAAAAAAATGGCTTTTGATATTTAAATTTTAGTTGAATATCAAAGCGCTTTATTCTTAATTAGTACAATTTGAAAGAAATTTTGTTCTCGACGAGGGTAATTTTATTTTATTTCAAAGAAATTTAACGAAATTCGTTCCATCTTTGAGAAAACCATGCTTCCAATACCGATAAGTCTTTTCTATCGCGAACGTTTAACCTTCGACCTTTATACCTATCACTTTTCCAATTCCTTCACTCTTCTAACCCATCCTTCCCTTTCATTCAATAATCCTCTTCCACTCAATTCTTCACTTCACCATCCACCATTTCCTTTGTCCTCTCGATCTCCATTCCACGAAAATTCATCCCTAATCGCCTCTAACGAACTCATTTTCTATTACACTTTCCGATATATAAGTTGAGCTTTGAATGGAACCATTGGACAGTGATATCGATCAGTGTAAGTAAAGATCGAATATCGAGCGCAATCTTCCACGGTTTCTCCACAGAGATGGAACTATTTTAATATTAAGAATACTTGATTAAATTTTCTTTTTTTTTCTTAACTTTTCATCAAAGATGTTACGACGTTTGAGCATTTATTAAACAAGTGTATATTTTACTCGTTGGCCAAACGATTATACGGATTCGATCGATCAATTTCAGAGCGGGATTATTTTTATATTTTATTCACGTTGCTCGTTTTCCTTTTTTTTTTACTTCTTACTTCGTACCGTGCAACATTTGATAGATGTGATTCTGTTATTGCGAGCGGAAGTTGTACAAACAAAGGAAGGAGTATCGGGATTTTAAGCGAAGTGGTAATCTTTTATGAGACTTCCCCTCCCTCGACGAGGAAAAATTTTCTCTCAATCCGTATATATCTATAAAATGAAAACGATGTTCCCTCTTGTTTCAAGAACGTTATACCACTTAAATGGAAAAGATTCAATGTTCTACAAATAAGAAAAATTCCGAAAGAAATTCTAGAAAAAATTCCATTCCTTCGATTCGACTTTTTCGAAATTTTTTTTTCTTTATAAAGAAAATATCTCAGTAAATTTTCTCTCTCTCTCTTTTTCTATCTTTTTCTCATCATCATTAAATTTTAAACTTAGTACACGACACGACACTCAATTTCTTCCGAAACTCAATCTCCTCTCGATACCATCGATCTTCCCACGAATCGAATCCAATTTTCCCTTCGTGCACGCATTTTCCCGTAATTGGAAACAACTGGACGGAGAAAGAGCATTGGCCAATTGTCCAAACCGGCGATCCAAAAACAGATGGGTCTCCATCTAGGATAGACACAATGCGCGGATATATGGATGGTTGCTCAGGAATGGCGTAATTGCGGTAACGAGTGCAGGATTCCGTCCACCTTGAAATATATCTGATCCCCCCCTTAATTGCGCCTCGCCGAATTTTCCTTCTTGTACGTTCGTTTTCGGGCGCTGGACAAAAGGAAAGATCGAGTTTCGAAATTGGGGAAAATTGGGAATCGAACGAGGGAGAGGGTTGTTTCTGGCTCGGGTGAATTTTGATTGCCACGCGTTACGCTTTTAAATTGCATCTGTGGATCACGAATGACGCGTGGATCATCGGTTTTTCGTCTATCGTTGTTACGCGTTAGTTTCGTGGTTGTTTGTTTTTCCTCTTATTCCAGGCTTGTCAAAAAGTTTGAAAGTTTCCTGTGTGTGATTTTTCGGAGGGAGGGGTTGGAAATTGGGCTGGTTTTAAAGTGGATCTGGTTATAGATGGGATTTTGAGACGATCTTTTTTTCTTTTTTTCTTTTTTCTTCTTGATAAAGTTTACGACACTTGCGAAGTTTAATTAATTCTCGTTCGACTTCGTTTCATTCAATGATTTCCGTATATTTTGCATAAATATTTCCCGTTGTATCGCGCAAGTATATTGTTTGATCAATGAAAGAGTACTGTACGTCTGATTCATGCTATTCAACCAGGCACTACTTGTAATCGATAACATTTGTTTGGATATTCTGGTTACGTAGCAACCAGTGAGGATATAGTGATTTCGACGAATGTCTATTTGACGCTAGTGTCATTGTTCTCGATTGAAAATGTACTTGGAAAATGAATGAACACGAATGGACATACTCGGGTTGCTATCATTAATATTGAAAGAAGCAACGATTTGTTATAACTTCTTGATTCTTTTCTCAAATGCCTACAAAATAAAATAACAAATATCCCTTTTTTATGTAAATGTAATTTATTTTTCCATTACGTACACTTTCAGTTATGAAAGCTAGCCAGCGCAAATAATGGTAAAATTTTGAACACGTACATAAACTTTTATTACCAACTTTTATTACAATTTTCACGAAAGATAAATAAAAGGAATGAAGATACGTCGTATAAGTAACGCTGTAAATTTTCTAAATTTTCACCTTTCGCCTTTCCTTCCTTCTATCTTCGTACGAACCTATGAAGGTCCCATCAAACGAGTAAAAAATTTAAAACTTAATCTCTTAACATCTTAACGTCGACACTCTTCCCTCCTTTCATCCTTTCATATCTTTTCTCATACTCCGAAAAAGCACACGCACAATTTTTACGCCAATTCATCCCCTCCCCCCCGATTTATCATCCTCGCTATCAATCCATCCTATCAATTTAATAACCATAATATAACATCGAACAATATCCACGCTCGAAACCTTCCCTCCTCCTCCTCCTCCTCCTCAAACCTTCATCGAAATTCACCGTTCGCTCCCCCTGTCCAATATCGATCTCTCGAAAAACTCGAGAACGTTGAACAACGCAGGATCCATTCGCGATCGCGTGAAATACAAGAAGCCCCCGCGGGTCACCCAATGTGTCTCGAATGGAGCAACCCTTGGAACGTGTGGAGGTCAGAGCGTGTAACGAGAGAGTCGATTCTACGAGAGCTGAACGAGATTTGAGTCAAAGGCTCCTCCCGGATGGGACACAGAGAGCGGAGAATGCACTTACGGAGGAGTAACGGAATCCCCAAATCTATCCTTATCCCACCACTATTCTATATATCGATTTCTTTCACACGATTTGTCTCCTGTTCCTTTTCTTTCTTCTCGATCGTAGCTGACGTATTCTGAAGCTATTCCACGTTTCCTTGATTTTTGCTTCAATTTTTAATTTGTCCTGGAGGGGGAACGATTTGTAAGAAGGATTTTTTGATTTCTTGTTTCGGATATTAATGAAAAGAGGGTGTGGAAAAATACGAATTTTTACTTTTTCCAGGTTTTATTTTCGAGAAAATCAAAAGAAAAATTATAAATTTTTGCACGCGCAAAAGTGGAAGATTGTCGATTTTCAAAATGGAATCGATAGTTTACGAGGCTCGAATTTTCGATAATTGGGAAATTAAATATACATATAAATTTTGTAATCTCTTTTAATCTCCTTTAATTAAAATGCTTCAATAAAAGATCGGCAATCTCGGAGAAAAATTTCGCGTGTGAGATTAACATTGAAACAGATTTTAAACACTAATCGGCTGAATCTCGTTGAAAAGTTGGATAACTTCCAGTTAAGGAGACAATCGCGAAAATAATTAATGAAGTTTCTGAAACGAAAGTTGAAGGCTCTGAACGCTTTTATGAGTTACACAAAGTTTCAACATCTTATGCAACAACCTTCTTTTTATTTATTATATAACAGTAACGAACAACGTGGAGATTGTCGAATTTTTCGAAAAGAAAAAAAAAAGAACGTAACGCAAATCGATAACGTATCGTCGTCATCATCATCATCATCATCGTTATTATCATTTTCTCCGTGGAAACGATAAATGAATTAAAATATAAATGATAGAAAAATCGGGAGGAGGGGTAAAACGCAGGCGAAATAAAATATAAGCCGTGTTGAAAAATAATTTCCATGATAATGCGCGATACCATCCGAGATAAACGTAAATTGAAAAGTTCTCTCGGCCTGGTTCCGGATAATCGCGGGATATCTTTCACCGTTCACGTGAAATTTTCATTCGACTCTGCCTGACTCAATTATTTAGAGGATTTATTTTAACGTGCATATTTCACGGTCGCCAGACCAGGCAGAAATGTCGACTCATAAATCAAGACGAAACTACGTATTTAAATGCCTATAAGTTTTATATATTAAAAAAGAAAAAAAAGAAAAAGATTTATACAGAATTACGTTCTCATACATATATAGAAAATTTGATAGAAAAATTAGTATTATTTTTGTTAATAAGTATTATTAGGAGACTTCAAAAAATAAAAAAAATAAAAATGTTCTTACTAGTCGTAAGAACAAACGAAAAATAATATTTTACTTGGCCATTTTGTTTCTCGAATTTAATAGAAACGTAGCAGATTGTAGCTCTTGTGCAGGACGTAAATCTTCCCAAGAACGATCTTTTGAATGCGCTCGAGTCGCGGGAGGAAGTTCGCGGGGAGGGAGAACTTCTTCTATCGAGTGTTTATCGAACGAGGGCCAACCGAGGAGCGACGGGGTAAATCGTAGCAAAATTCGCGGAACTTTGGCGAGTTCAAAGATTTTTGGGAAGTCGTGCTTGTATAAAAAGGGGGGGGATGGAGGAAAATTGCCTTTAAAGTGGCCTCTCCCCGGGGGATACGCGCTCGCGGAGGGTTGCAATCAGAATTTCTAAACACTTTTAAGAAACTTGGAACGCGCGCTCGTGCGTCCCCCTCTCTTCTCATTTCACGGGGAAATGTGGAAGCGATTATTTCTCGATCCCTCTTTCGTCTCGATTCGACAAGAAATGGTAGAAATTTCTGGATAAATCTTTTTAAAAGAGCGTGCACCTCTTCTAATTGGATATATTTATATTTATCGAATATCTACCTAATTGCAACTTATTCCGAAAAGATCTATTTTTAACGAATATATTCTGGGATGAAAAGGGAGAAAAATTCATATTTCGTTTGCATCAATTTCGAGTCAAATTAAAATTCAGGGGATCTTGTTCCGCGCATGCATTATATACACGACGTAAAAAAGAAATTCCTTTTCGTACCTTGCAAATTTCTGAAAGGGATATTTATTAACAAGAAGAATTTATGCTTTCTGAACATTCATTTTTCTCCCTCGAACATTGTGAAAAATTCAACAAAGCTGCATTTCACCACGTTGCATCGTAATGTGCATAAATTTCTCGCAACGGCGAGCTTCCCCTCGCGACCATTGTTATTACAAAGTTCCCGGATAATTGACACGTTCACGCGTTTCATTCCACGGTCGCGTGTATGTAATTAATGGCTCTTTTCTTTCTATGAGAAAGATTATTAAGTAGGACTCGTAAGAGTCGCAAACGAGAGCGGAACCGAGCTCTTGAATGATCTTCATTATACGCCCGATACCTTCTACTCGGAATCAACCAGCTCGATGCGTGATAAAAATGCATCAACGCGTGTATCCAACATTCGAAATTTATTTTATATACGCGAATAGCAAGTCGTGTACATTTTTTTTTCAAGAGCAACAGCTACATTGTATACAAATTTTCTTTGATAAACTATTACCACGGAAGACACATTTTTATTCATTTAAATTCTTTATCCTTTGCTTATTTTTTAAAAAATTTTCAACTCCAAGATATTGATTTAAATTTTTACTAGAAATTTATATAATAATTTTCACTTTGATTGTCGATAAATAAAACGTGCAATTTCACTCCTCGCCGAAAAAATTTGAAAAAACCTTACTGTTCTGGCTAATTCACCGACATGGAAGGAAAAAAAAAAACAATTTATCCCGAAAAAAATACCTATATATACATATCTGTAAATCCGAATGTGTATTCGATTATCGGCCCACTCGATCGAGCAATCAAGCGGGCACCAATCGACGTGAAAAAAAAGAAGAAGTAAAATGAATTTTTTCCCGGAAAAGAAAAAGAGAAAGAATAATATTACTGGTGGAGAGTTAACGCGTCGAAGTCTCGAGATGAAAACGGGGATTTCGATTCGTTCTGTTCCGAGATGAATCACGAGCTCGCGTGTAACTGGGTCGAAGAGGGTCGGGAGGAAGAACAGGATCGGAGAGGAAAGGTGGAGATTAATCAGATTTCACCTGAGGTCGCCCACGGAACCGTGAGACGAGAATGTGTCGAGCTGCATAATCGTGTGAAATTATTGTCTACGGGGAACGTAGCCTAGAATCCTTCGCGCAATGCATGCATGCATTATATTCCTCGTGCGCGTTGCAATTTACTTTTTTTTTTATCTTTCCTTAGACGGATAATTTTCGTATCATCGTTCGATCGCGTGTAATCCAATTTTCTTTTTGCGTTTAGAACAAGTTTAATTGTTATTACTTTCTTTTTTATTAAATTATATGTTCTTTCAGATCAGCTTCTTCGAATTCGTAACTTTTCTACGATATATTCTGCGAGTTTAAGCTCGTAAAAAAGTTGCCCAATATCCTTATGATTCACGACACGGGATAATGAAGTTTTACAGTTATTCTACTCTTATCGCTTCTTAATCCTCAACTCGTATCGCTCACGGATCATTATCATTTTCTTTCGTATTTATCAATTTTTATTATTCATATCGTTTCTTAAGTTCGTATTCTTAAGTTTAAAAGTTACAGGATTTCGGATGTTCCAAGATAAATGTATATAGATAAAATTTATAATTTTCTAATCTTGCGTTTGCATAAGTGATGCAGATCGCATAATGATTGACAACGAATGTATCGTTATCGATGACGTCGGATCAAATTAGCTCGAGTATGTTCGAGTAATCGAGCTGTATTTACTTAAACCTCTGCTTCGACGATTCTCGAGTTATGGATTAATATGATCGTGCCTATGTTCATAAACATTGACCGTGGGGATATTCACCTTCATCAATTCTACTATCCTGCTCGGTTATCTAACTCTGTCAAGTAATTCTGATGCTCGGCTATATAATAATCGATAACGTATTAATGCAATTCCCAGTTTAGAAACTACGTTATCGGCCAGTCATGAAGCCATCGATAAATAAATTAGGATAACATCCTCGTGTCCTACTTTAAGTAAATCGATTTGTTACAAACGCTCGATTTGAAAAAAAGAAAAAAGAACCCTTCCAAAAGTATCGCAAGACCTGTCAGATTTATCGAAAACAAAAACTGAAAATCCCTGAAAGCAAACAACTTCGCAAACAACACCTTTCAAATTTACGAGAGAATTTACCACTCTCGATTTCTCGAACAAACTTCTAAAAGGAGCTTTGCAAACCTGTTCGTTCGAAGCGTTCCTCGTCGCATAAATTATCACGACGAGAGTTAGCCGTCTCCTTCGAAGCGGCCATCCATTGATTTCTCCGCGTTCTAGCTACGCGTGTAGCTGCGTGGCTGACGGCGGGGCTGGTGCACGCCCGCGTTTTACCTTGTTACGCGTGGCCTTCGTACGGGCGAAGGAACTGGGACGAGAGCGATGACAGCCGGTCGGCCGTGATTTACGGGACCAGAGAAGGACGAGAAGAGCCTCACGGCAAATTAATTTCCAACGCGAAATCTTCAATCCTCGCTATCATATTCCCCATAGCGCGATTAATGAAATAATCGGTCGAGTTTGGCATCGTTTTGGCATCTTTAGATCGATGAAATTTTGTTTTCTAGGAGAAATGGAAAAGAGGATTAGCTATGGTATTTTCCATAGCGCGATTAATAAAATAATCGGTCGTATTGGCATCGTTTTGGCATCTTTAGATCGATGAGATTTCGTTTTCGAGGAGAAATGGAGGAGAGGATTAGCTATAGTATTTTTCATAGCGCGATTAATGAAATAATCGGTCGAGTTTGGCATCGTTTTGGCATCTTTAGATCGATGAGATTTTATTTTCTAGGAGAAATGGAGGAGAGGATTAGCTATGGTATTTTCCATAGCGCGATTAATAGAATAATCGGTCGTATTGGGATATAAATCGACGAAAACGGGTTGAATCAGTAAGTATCGATCTTTTGATATCTTTAGATCGATGAGCGCGAGGGATCGAGGAGAAATGGAGGAGAAGAGCGAATTTTTCGGATTTTTTTCCCAGTTTGGATAATGATAATTCAGCGTGAAGTATCGAGAGAGGAAGAATTATTGTATTTGTTCAAACAAATACGTATAGTATTTATTCTTTTATTTAATTTTCTTTTAATTATAATTTTCTTTAAGGCTTCCTCATCAGCTTCTAAAACATTAGGTTTTAGTCAAAACGTTAAATATTGACGAGGTAAGCTTTGATGTCAATATTAATCTTGTAACAACGTCGATGCATATCGCCTTTAATTAACTCTCCATAGAAGCAAAATTTCGCTTGCTAACGAAAGATAAAAGTTCTGTATTTATAACCTTTTTCGATTAATCCTAGAAATTTGATTATTAGTTCAAACGAATCGCTCCCAATAACATCATTCGTTGTAAAAAAAAAACTGCAAAAATATAAAAATCAAAAATTTCATAATCAATTGCTTCCTCCCGACTTCAACTATTTAAATTTTACCCTATATCGCTGACCTATGCACAAGATGGAAAATTAATAAAGAACCAAAAAGAAAGAAATAAAAAAAGAAAAGAAAAACAAGATAAAAGGCATACCCATTATCATCTACCAAATCACAATACAATTGTTCCAACGAATCGTGTCACGAATGTGTGGCAGTATATAAGTGCTGTACATACGTACCATGTATACGCGTCATCCGTTTGCTCCAGATACCCCGAACAGGAATACGTGTTCCATTCGAGTCGTATATGCCATTAACAGACCAATTGGAACGAGTACAGAGGCAGTGTCTCTCGAGTCCTCACCTCGGGCCTCGTATCAAGAACCTGACGCAGACGGATCCCTGTCAAATGTCCGTAAAAGACTTTCCGGACGAGCTCCGGTTTCTTCTTCTTCTCGCCAACCAGCGTCAACAGACTCCCGGAACAACGATAAGAGGCCACTTCTTCTTTCTCTTAACGGTTCCTTCGCACGGGGAAACTGAAAAATCTCCTTCAATTTTTCCCCTTCAAGAGCTCCCACGGAACGAGAAAGCACAGCCTGATAAATTCCTTTTAACCAGACTTTTAACTACGATTAAATTATTGTACATATCGAGATAATTCTCGACTCCTTACGTTGACGAATTTTAAATATTGCACAGAATTCGATCGCCTCTTTTCTCACGGGGGGAGAAGATCGACGAAAGGGAAGAAGCGATCGTCACGATAGCTTTTTATTATAGCGTGAAGTGGAGGAAGAGGGCGAGAGAAAGAGGTTGAAACCAACTTCCCCCATTCCTTCGTAATGGACACCGTGTCACCTTGCTTTCATCGCGCTGCAAAGGTAACCAACCCTTTCCCCCCTCACTCCACCTCCCGAAAAAAACGAAAACCATCGAAACAATGGTGCGTCCCCTCGTTATTCCTTGGATATATATTCACAGTCTTCGAAACGGGTCACGAGCGTGCGGCATACGCACTGCGGATATCGCGCAGCTTCCTCCAGTTTCACCCTCCTGCGACAAAGGATCGCTTTTCGGATGATAATCCCTTAATACACTGCACGCTCCATTGTTTCTCCATTTTCCTCCTCTCTCTCTCTCTCTCTGTCTCCATTTTTCAGAGAGAAACTGCTACTCGCGAATATTATTTTCGTCTTGACTGTGTTCACGTGTGCGTTTTCTATGATTCTCGAATGACGAAAACGCGGGACAACTTTGTCTCGAAGAGGAGGAAAGTCGTGGAAACGGTTGGGGAGGGGTGAAGGGGTGAATCGTGAAGGGATACTCGCGATAAAGGGGAGGCTGATGAAGAGAGTATCTTTTGTGCGTCGAGCTTTTGACGTTAAAGAATATTTCTCCGGTGCGGATTCATCTTCGTTGCTTTTCTGCACCGACGATTTAACGAGCACAAAGGGGTGTTTCGCTCCGTCAACGAGTATCCCTGTACCCTCTGATCTGTCTCCTCCTCCTCCTCCTCCCTTAACTACAGGGCTATGTTTTCTCCTTTTTTTTAACGCGATTCGAGCTCCAACTATTCGATCAGTGAAATTTGTCTCGGGATGATTTCCAGAATTTCGAATATCTTGCTCGTTTATCAAATAGAACAATAGAATTTTTCTTCTCCTGTTCATTTCACACGCGGTCGAACGACAATTTTAATGTAATAAATTTTCTGCAAAATTTTTTTTTCCTTCGCCGGAATTTTGCTTTTGGAAGGGAAAAAAGCAGGCGTGGTTAAGCGAGTTAATTCAAAGGGATATTTTCGGGTCGCAACACAACTTTTGCATTAACGATTCTTTCTTTCCGTTATTCTTCATACGTCGTCTGTTTCTCGCCAAATATTTCCAGAATGTTTTTCACGAGAGAGAGAGAGGACGTTTTAACCAGAAACCAGAAGGTAGTGTTTCTTTTAAAGGGTGCAATGAAGTTCGTTTATCAATTTCTCAGACTCCCTTTTCTCGCCGCTGTTTACGTTTTTCTTTCTTCCAAGAATTTTTCCAAGAATTTTTTCCCGCCTCTCGAGCTCCCCTTACGGAACTGAATTTCTCTTGACGCGAGCCAGATCCACGTTCACAGACCTGAAACTCGAATGTGAGACTCTTTGTTTCGCGAGGGAGAACAGCGAGATTCGTGGGCCGAGTTTTACAAAGTTGTGTTTGTTTCGAGAATATTAATACGATCCTGGTTTTAGAATTTCTCTCTCTCTCTCTCTCACTGTAAAACTTTATATTTTATGCAAGACTCTCGTATTGTCTCGTGTTGGGGCGATATTTTTTTCTTGCCAGCAGTTTCGAAGAATACGGTGGATAAGGGAAATATACGGAGCACGGCGTTGAATTACCGTGCTTATAAATGTTTTCAGAGAAAACGAGCAAGAATGATTGCCACGTGATCAAAAGTTCGCCGGAAATTCGTCGTGTTTGCGTCTTTTCATTGTTGGATTTGCTGATATTTTGCTCTAATTTTTCTTCTTTCGATAAAAGTATTTAATAATATTCTCTATATTTTTTTATTTCCTAATATTAAAATAAGAAAAACGCAGAAAAAGGTACTAAATTTAGTCTCTACGTTTCTAACAATTTCGAATAATTTTGTTTCTACGTTTGATTTTTACAAATTCGTTATACGATACGAAAAAGACGTTTATCCAATTACTAGGGACAAAATAAACATCAGATTCGCCTGTAAATCCGATGAAAAAAAATATCAACGCGAATGATTGGCCCGCATTTATAAAGGTTGATTCGGCAGAGAAGCGGATAAGGAAACTAATCTCACGCAGAGAAGCTCGTCGAGAAAATGGCCGCGTAAACCAATAACCGATAGACCGATAGATTTATTTCGCCTCGTATACTTCCTTTCCGCCTTTCACCGACTATTCCAAAATCCGTTTTTCTTCCATCTTTCTTCTTTTCTTTTTCGCGGGATCTGTTTATTAAAGACACAGCCACACGAATAAAGTTCGAGAGCCGCGTATGAAATCGTCCGAGTAAATAAAACGCGGAGGAAAAATTGTTTTTTGTCCTCTTGTCTCGTCATATATACCCTCTTTCATACCCCTCCCCTCCCCAGCAGCATTTTATTCAATTTCGCCCCGGTCGTATTTACGAAGGGGTGGAAAAATCCGGCCGCAACTTTACAGCTGCGTTGGATAAACGAGCGTTTCCAAATTGAGCTTTTCAATTGCGCGTATTGCTTTATACACGTCACTTCCTTTTTCGCGTTTCGTGTCTATGAATATTCATTTTCGTACGGCAACCAGAATTCTGATAAATTATGTTCAAAAACTGTGCGCAAAGGCGGACCATTGCATTCAGATCAAAAAGAGAAAATCGTAAATGAAACTTCAAAGTTTCGTTTAAAAAAAAAGAAAAAAAAAACTGCGAGAAGAAAGTGAACAAAATTTTATCATCGAAATAGCTGCTCAGAAAATGGAGAGAACCGTTGAACTCGCTTTCTGTTTTATGCCGATAATCTGTTGTCGACGTGTAAGAGCTCGAAGCGTCTATAGCGCTCGAGGAGATTATGAATAGGAGCCACGATCCATATTTTTTCCTGGAAACGCGTACGTACGGTTTTCCAGGAATTGTGTCTGTCGTTTGTCTGGAGATTGAAATGGGTCGGTGAGACGAGCGAGAGTAAAGGACGAAGACAGAGGTAGTAAACGATTAAAAATTACCTTTCTTTTTACACGACGATATCTCGGGAACCGGAAGTCGTATCGAGATAAACAAAAAAGCGTTTTAAAGGGGAAGGTATCGCGTTTCCAACGATCCTCCACTCGTTGGCCGAAAGTCATTATCTTCCAAGTTATAGCGGTTCAAAGTTTTCCTAATTTTTAATGGAGTTCGAGCAAGTTTAAGATAAACGATTAAACGTTACTTTTTCCTTCGTGCGACGATATTTCAGAAACCAGAAGCCGTATTGGAATAAATGAAAAAACGTTTTGAAAGATAAAGTTTCGTGGTTCTAATGATCGTTCGCTCGTTGCCCGGAAGTCATTATCTTCCAAGTTATAGCGGCTTCGATCTCTTTCTTATTTTAATAGGGTTTTAATCGAGATTAAAATATTCTTTGATCGAATCAGAATCGTACATCGTCAATATTGAAGTCGGAAGATACTTGAAACTGTCTCTTTATTCTCTTAATCGATTATTCTATTCCATACAATAATTTTTACGATCAAAAATGATTAATTAAAAATTTCAACTGATCCGTAAAATACGATGCATCGCTTTTTTTTTTTATCGATTTCCGTTAAAAAGCGTTCCAGAATTTCCATTGCGTTCCAGATTTCGAAATTTTCAACAACAAAAACGATTCAAACGATTTCGTATTTTGTTTCATAACGGGCACGTGTCGCGAAATAACACGGTAAACGCGACGCATTTCACACTCTTCCGGTCCAGTTTTACGCGCGTTCGACATTTTGTGACACAATGAAAGCCTGCGGTATCACCAGTCAATTATCCGACGGTTCGTGGTTTGCGGGAAATTGATGCGTTGTTAAATAATTTTCGATGCCTGGCAGATGCCTGGTATATCGAATACGTCATGCGTGGTTGTGAATGATCGAACGATGTTTCTTTCTTGACGGGAGTAGTCCGTGGAAGTGTCAATTTATTGTGTTTTCTTTTTTTTTTTTCCCTCTTTTTTCGTTCTTTGACACCTCTTCGTCTCGTTTCGTCAACAAAGAAGTTTCAAGCGCACGATTTCGAGTAAATTCACGAGTGAAGATGAAATATTAATTGGCTCGTTCGATATTCGATCGACTAAATAAAGAATTGATTCAATTTTATCAGCCACTTGAAAGATCGGTCATCATCTCAGTTTGATTGATTATTAAACGCGTTGATTCCTGTTTAATTAAAATTTATTAACGGAGTGGAAACGATTCAATACACGTCCTTGTCACAATTGAAAAACATAATGGCCAATTTAATCGTATTTCTCCCGGTTTCGTTTACGTCTTTTCCTCGACGTGCTTTTCCACGATATCGATCGAGAATCTTTTGATTCCTTCTGATTATTCAACAACTTGTTGAATCTAATTTTTCTAAAACTTGTCGAGTATTTTAAAAATCGAAAAAAAACTTTTCAAACTCAACAGCACTTTAAATTGCCAACCAATTGAAAAGATAATCGTCGCATCTTTAATCATCGATTCATTTTCTTTTTATCCCTTTAATTTATCCCTTCCCTAAAAAAGAAAAATTTTACAAAATTTCATTGTATCTACGCAAAACTGACCTTCTTTATACCTTTCATTCACCGATCCTCGTTAATTGCAACCTTTCCAAGAAAATGTCTCCCTTTGATCAAGACTCCAAGGGGGTGCAAATAAAGAAAGAAAGAAAAAAAAAAAAAGGTTCATGGGACAAAGAGCGTTAAAACGGAACGATCTAAGGAAGAATGAATGAATGAATGAACGAACGAGCCGAACAGCACGTTTGTACCGTTCAAGAAATGCATTTCTGCCTTTCACTGTTCACAGAGCAAAGATAAGGGGAGGAAACGTACTTCTCTCTCTCGTAAAGTAGTCGCATTTAGCGAAAGCTTCGCGCCCCGTAAATGGCAAAAAAAAAAAAAAAAAAAAGAAATTGCCATCCAGAGACATCGAGGAGCCAACGTCACCTTTTTGCAATTTCAATTTTTTCCTTTTTTTTTCTTCTTGCGAAGTCTTTAAAACCCTCGCCCTTTTTATACGACGATAATAAGATTCGAATCTCGCGCGCGTAACTCGTCTCGAGATGCGCTTCCGCTCTACGAGGGAAATTCTTATCACGCTTCTTTATACGGAATACTTCTTTGCTACGAACTTTCATTCCATCGTATATTTTGAATCTTGATTCGATCTCGATTTTTCGATAAGTTTGAGAGCGAGTTGATGGGCAAAATTTAATGGGTATCGCGAATAAGAGTTACTTCAACGATTTATTGTTCGAAACGTAATAATAATAATAATAATAATAATCGCAAATAACTGTAACTAAAGTTATACGAAAAAGTGGATCGACTATAAACGAGTAAACGTTATTATAATTACTTTTTCAACGAATTAACGCGTTCGAGACGTTTAAAAAATATATATATATATATTTTTTTAGAGGAAAATTTAAGATTTTTGCTCGTCTCGTTATTCGAAGAATAGGTATATTAGAATTAGGTTTCGAATTAGGGGAAATTATAATGGAAAGAATGTTGAAAATCGCGTCCAGAGATTAACTTTCATGGAATCCGGTCTAAAGCTCTCTCATCAATGCTTATCGGTTCGACACTGTTACTTACGAGCTAAAAGACGATAAATTCATCTTGTCATTAAGGTCACTTTGCCATTTTCACCGACAATAAAATTTGTAAGTGATTAGATTCATCCATGAACGACAACAACAATTTTCGAAACGAAAATTATCAATAGATAAGATATCAAGACGATAAGAGAGCGAAATTCCCTTTTCTTTCCATCGCACATTCCAATTTTTTTTTCTTTTTTTAGAAAGAAGAACTCGTTACGTTCTTCTTCACTTCTTTCGAGTCTCATCCTCGAAATTGAACTCGAGATAAATTTTAGAAAATTGAAAAAATAAATTCGATGGAATTAAAGGAAGAACGGTAAGAATAACGAAAGGATAATCGATATCTGAAACGCACGACACAATTTATCGGGTTGAAATTTAAATTCTGACTGTTGTTTACTCGTCGCGAATCCAGGTGAAATTAATTACCTGTTAAAAGCGGCGGGCAAACAACGCGAGTTTCCATTATCAAACTTTGCCGACTTAGCTCGACCCTTTGCTCGCATATTTTCGCAATGCGCAATTATTCCAAGAATCTAGCGGGGACGCGAAAAAGGGTGCTTTGATGTTCGAAAGAATGTGGACTACTTTATCCGCGTGAAACGCCTCTTGGAAAATCAACGAGGACCAAGAGGATTTGCATTTCAGAATTCCTCATTTCGTGTTTTCCCCCTTTTTCCTTCTTTTCTCTCTTCCTTTTTTTTTTTTTTTTTTATAAAAATACAAATACAAATTTCTCCCGTTCGATTAACGAAATGAAGGTTCTTCTTTTTCTTTTTTATATATCCCGATTGAATGGACTTGAAGTAGAAACTTGTTTGTGCGATACTCGTTGTAACGATGGCGTAGGTTGCGGTTTGGCTTATAATAAACATGCTTGTATTTCATTGCGATGTTCAACGATATTGCAAAGAAAAAACGAAACTATTTCTCTTCTTTTTTTTCTTTTTTAAACGCACGATTTTATTCGTCGTAATACACGAAGGATAATTAACAGAGATGGAACGCGATTAAATTTATTTATCGGGAAAATTATTTACGGGGAAAGTTTATTCGGAACGAGAGATCGAAGAGGATTTCATTTCAAGAGGAAATCACTTTTAATAATATTAGTATCACATATTTGCGCAAATATATAGAGGATAAAAAAGATAAATAAATACTTTTAGAATCGGAACGACGTAAAAATGGGATTCATCTCACAAATTAATTAATGTTTAATAAACTGCATAAAGAAGATAAAACATAATTATTCATTAGCGTATTACTTCGTATCTTTTCTTTAGATAGAAAAACCTACACTGGAAATAATATATAGGAGAAACACGACTGATGTATCGATCTTTTTTAAAACATCTATCACTTAAGTGAATGAATTAACGAGACTCGTCAATTATAATTACTGTAGAAAGATATCGTAAAACTGTATTTTATTTTTTATATATATATACATAACCCTCTCGAGTCCTTTAAATCCTTCTTTTAACGCACTGCGGACTCGCAGGTTATCGCGCATAATTTATGCACAGATACACATCCCTGTTACGTTTCTCACGAAAAGGAGATACGGTTATGTATCCGGGAGAAACATATGCACGCTCCGCGGATTTCCGCGGATGTTTTCACGTAGGCTGAAAAGCTTATCGTCAAAAGGGGGAGAAAGAAGAGAGGCGTTTCGCCATGCGGCGAAAAGTGGGTGCAGCTGGATATCGATACGGATACGAAATACAGGTCATCGAAAATTTTCTACCGATCCTACCCCCTCCCCCTGCCGTTTAAAAATACTTTTGAAACCGTTCCCACGGCTACGCTCTTTTAAACTTTCTTGGCAAATGGTCGCGAACTCGTTGGAAACGACTCGATAAGAAAATTGGATCGAATGTTTAAATAGTTGGTTGGAAAAATTATTAATTCGAATTTTCGAATTTATAATTGTAACTCGACCTTTCTATGCGATGCGAGCGTCAAATATAGAAATCCCTTCTGGATATTTTGGTACTTTCGATCAGAAAAATAAATAATAATCTTCTTTCCAGATTATTTAATCTCGTTCGAAAATCTTTCTCCTCCGAGTAAAATTTACGATAGCTTTGAAAATTTCACTAGAAGAAACCTATATCTCTAAAAAAAGGAAATTGAAAATCAACCATCACATCCATAATTTCTCGTCAACGATTCAAAAGAATTCGAAGAGTATGCGTATATATATATATATATATAGAGTGGATAAACGACGCGACATCGAACCTTTATTAAACAAAATATCGTCCCATTGGTGGTATCGGTAACAGAAATTGCGAGTCGGGCACGAGTGGCCGCCGTTTATAATTAAATTTTGCACGTGCGCCATCCTCGTGTGTCTCCTCGTGTCTATCCGTGTAAACCCATATGAGTGACGTGCTCGTTTAGAGCGTCTAATGAACTTGTTACAGTCACATCTATGTACGATTTCGTACGTGTTCGCGATTAATAACGTTTTCCCTACGTTCCATATGTTCTCATTAAATTTCCCCCCCGCCAACGTCATTATTAAGCTTATTTTTGATACGGGGCCGACAATGCGCGAACCTCGCGTCAAAAGCATCGCCAATTACACGCCATTTTGTTCGGTTAATAGGATCACGCGGTTGTAACGGTATTCGTAATTATTTAAAAAGAGGGATTGGCGCGAAAAAAATTATATTACGAATGATATTAAAATGCAAATTCGTATTCCAACGAACGAAATTGTTTTGTACGTTTTTATTAAAATTATTTTATATTATTGCAATGTTCACGATATGTACGTAACCATCCACGTGTTTCAAGCGATTACACAACTATTGAATATTAATTAATTATTCCAAAATTTTTCATGTCTCACGTTCGACATTTAACGCGACGAAAATGTGCACACACGAGAAATTGCACGAACGTTCCATCAGAAATTTCTCAATTATAAAAATCCCTTCGTTGGGTGCGTATATTTTCCCGTGAAACAGGAGATGAAGACTACACCTGCGTATCTCGAACGTTTGAATTTAAAACAGAAGGCGTAAGATTACGAAAGAAACGCTGCGACCGTTTATGAATGTAAAAATTTGAACGATGCATTCGCAGATGCATTCTTATCGCGCGATCGCATTCGTGTTTCCCTTCGATATTTCTTTTTGGGAATTTTCGAGCTCGCTCTTTACCCGATCGTTATTTTTTGAATTATTAACCGCGCATGTGTTTTACTTTTCGTGGGATTCGTTCGAAAGGTGTTCTCAAAAGCGGCTTTAAGAAACATTTGTAATACCAGCATCGACGTTATTGGCACGATATTTTTTTTTTATTGCAATATCGAATGAAAAATTGCGTTGAATGCGGTTCTAATGACGGAATAAAATTATTTCAAACATTGGATAAAATTTCGGGTATAATTCGTGAAACTTTAAAATCGTTTCTCGAATTTAATTCTCATATAAAGAAATTAACGGAAAGCAAGTTTCGCAATTAATTGCTGGAAGAAAAGAGAAATATAAATCAGTCCGAGCTTATATCCTCGAGTTAAAGTCATCATTATTCCAGACGAGGCTGATTTACTCCCGTTCTCGAACCGGCCGAGTAAATAAATTTGCATGAAAATTTCATAGAACCGGCTTCCTTTCAACGATATTAAACGACAAACTTAAACCGGCAATGAAAATTAATGGCCATAATCAGCCTCTATGAATAATAAAATCACAATCCCCGGTGATCCTCCGTAAATAATGTAAATAAAATTTACACTTTGATCCCTTTGTCTCATCGTCTTGGACGTAATTTTCTTCGTGGCGAAATCTCGAGGAAAAAAATTTTCGAAATTCCTCCATCCTCGAATATTCTCAACACTTGCGAAACGTGTACAATTTCTTGAAAAAATCCGTGAATCGAATTCATCATCGACTCTCTTCGCTACATTTGTATTCCCAGACAAGCGTAATTTCAAGGTAACGATTACGCAATACCCATTGCAAGAAGAGAAGTTCGCCTTTTTTAGAGGAATAACGATCGAAAAACGGTTAAAAACTCTTTCTTCTCTCTTTTTTCTCTCTTTTCTTTTTATAAATTACACGATTTAATTTTAAGATATAATTCCCCTTTCTTTCCATTCTTCGTCTTGTTTCTCTTTTTAAATATTATTTTCAAATTATGCGACAACGAGATTTTCAATTTTCTAAGAGACAATAGGAACGATCCGTTCCGTAAGAGAGCACGAAATCGAATAATCGAGCTCGACTCGATTCCAAAATAATATATAACCTCGACTCGTGAAATGCGTGTTTACATACACGTATCGAGTAACGATCGAGAAACGATTAAAAACTCTTACTTCTCTCTTTTTTCTCTCTTTTCTTTTTATAAAATACACGATTTAATTTTAAGATATAATTCCCCTTTCTTTCCATTCTTCGTCTTGTTTCTCTCTTTTTAAATATTACTTTCAAATTATGCGACAACGAGATTTTCAATTTTCTAAGAGACAATAGGAACGATCCGTTCCGTAAGAGAGCACGAAGTCGAATAATCGAGCTCGACTCGATTCCAAAATAATATATAACCTCGACTCGTGAAATGCGTGTTTACATACACGTATCGAGTAACGATCGAGAAACGGTTAAAAACTCTTACTTCTCTCTTTTCTTTTTATAAAATACACGATTTAATTTTAAGATATAATTCCCCTTTCTTTCCATTCTTCGTCTTGTTTCTCTCTTTTTAAATATTACTTTCAAATTATGCGACAACGAGATTTTCAATTTTCTAAGAGACAATAAGAACGATCCGTTCCGTAAGAGAGCACGAAGTCGAATAACGAGCTCGACTCGATTCCAAAATAATATATAACCTCGACTCGTGAAATGCGTGTTTACATACACGTATCGAGTAACGATCGAGAAACGGTTAAAAACTCTTACTTCTCTCTTTTTTCTCTCTTTTCTTTTTATAAATTACACGATTTAATCGCAAGATATAATTCCCCTTTCTTTCCATTCTTCGTCTTGTTTCTCTTTTTAAATATTATTTTCAAATTATGCGACAACGAGATTTTCAATTTTCTAAGAGACAATAGGAACGATCCGTTCCGTAAGAGAGCACGAAGTCGAATAACGAGCTCGACTCGATTCCAAAATAATATATAACCTCGACTCGTGAAATGCGTGTTTACATACACGTATCGAGTAACGATCGAGAAACGGTTAAAAACTCTTACTTCTCTCTTTTTTCTCTCTTTTCTTTTTATAAATTACACGATTTAATTTTAAGATATAATTCCCCTTTCTTTCCATTCTTCGTCTTGTTTCTCTTTTTAAATATTATTTTCAAATTATGCGACAACGAGATTTTCAATTTTCTAAGAGACAATAGGAACGATCCGTTCCGTAAGAGAGCACGAAGTCGAATAATCGAGCTCGACTCGATTCCAAAATAATATATAACCTCGACTCGTGAAATGCGTGTTTACATACACGTATCGAGTAACGATCGAGAAACGGTTAAAAACTCTTACTTCTCTCTTTTTTCTCTCTTTTCTTTTTATAAATTACACGATTTAATTTTAAGATATAATTCCCCTTTCTTTCCATTCTTCGTCTTGTTTCTCTTTTTAAATATTATTTTCAAATTATGCGACAACGAGATTTTCAATTTTCTAAGAGACAATAGGAACGATCCGTTCCGTAAGAGAGCACGAAGTCGAATAACGAGCTCGACTCGATTCCAAAATAATATATAACCTCGACTCGTGAAATGCGTGTTTACATACACGTATCGAGTAACGATCGAGAAACGGTTAAAAACTCTTACTTCTCTCTTTTTTCTCTCTTTTCTTTTTATAAATTACACGATTTAATTTTAAGATATAATTCCCCTTTCTTTCCATTCTTCGTCTTGTTTCTCTCTTTTTAAATATTACTTTCAAATTATGCAGCAACGAGATTTTCAATTTTCTAAGAGACAATAGGAACGATCCGTTCCGTAAGAGAGCACGAAGTCGAATAATCGAGTTCGACTCGATTCCAAAATAATATATAACCTCGACTCGTGAAATGCGTGTTTACATACACGTATCGAGTAACGATCGAGAAACGGTAGCGTAACGTGGAAGGTCGTGACGCCGGTGTATACAAGCGATTCTTCGCGTTTTGTTTTCCACGTTTCGACGTGGAAACGAAACCTCGAACCGCGAAACTGGATCCACATTGTGCGGCTTCCACCGGTTGATTTATAAAGCCGAAGATGTCAGGGATCTTCGACTTTTATCCCAGAATCCGACAATAAAAAAAGAATAAAAAAAGAATAAACAAAGAACACGCGTATAAAGTTGGACGACGGTGAAGCGATTCGCACGGGAATCGACTTTTAATTCGATCCGTCTCCCCTCTTTCGCGAAATCCTCCTTGAGAAACTTCTCGAGGCTCGTACGCACAGCTATTGCTTGAATCTTCACTGGAATCGATATTGAAACTATATAGTGAAGATCGAGCAGGATATTGATAAATGAAATCGTCTCAAGAAATTTGACTCGAAATACTTCCAAGACGTATCACGCGTTTTAATCGTATATAGATATTTGTTGAATATTCTATTACTAAATACGATCACACTGGCTGTCGAATTGAGAATCGATAAAATAATCTCTGTTGATAAAATAGTCAGAGAAATAATCCCCGTAAAATAATATGGAAGAAAATTAATAAGATTTCCAATTATCTGAAATAAAAGGAATAAAAAGAGAAATCTATAATTCCAACTTATTAAATCAAGTATAAGTAAAGTATTATATTTGGGAAGCCGCGATCACGGAGGACAGGCGATCCTTTTCTTAATCCAGATTAATCGATTACTTTTCACGCGTCCATGCGTATATTTTGAAAACAAACGGCGGTCAACAAAGGGCCGTGTCGCGATGTCGAGAGGAAACATTCGAGTATAAAAGCTGCCGGCTTGTTACCTGTATAACAGTGGATTATACCGAGGCGGAACGACACGAATGCCATACGAAGTATCATCGACAATGCACCAACGCAAGGAATGTAACTGCACAGATCGCGTTGGAATGCGGTTATTCGGGGTTGCCTGCCCTGCTCCCCATTCGAATATGCATCGTGGCACGCTGCGCTTTTTCAAACTTTCCGCTTATTTCCATCTCGCCGACTCGAGGAACCTCCGAATTCCGTTTTTCCTTCTTTCTTTTTTTCTTTTATTTTTCGCCACGGTGTACGCACGCGAGAGTAATAAGGATGATTATTAACAAAATCGAATACTCGGAGTAAAACACTAAATTTTACAAATAATTATCACACAATTGTAATTTCCTAATGTCGAGTTAATATTTTTTCGAAATGCGGATTACCTTATTAATCGCACACCTGATTTTTACGACGTATTTCCGTACACGTACCGACTTTTACGACGTCGCCTTAAGTTTCGCTTATTCCTTTTATCGCTGAGTGTATCTTCGCCACCACCGTCGAAAATAAATTCGGCCATCCGAACGCGTGGAACGTGATAAAATATAACCGGTCGAGATTAAATGCCGTATGTACACCCGGTATATATATGGTTACACGCGACGTATAACGCGAGTGTGTATACGCTGTCTGATGAATCCTGGCTTCGGCTAAAGCACGCGATATATCCGGTGTGAGGCGCGAAATTAAAGCGTGCGATTATTTAGCGTGCGACACGAGCTTATAGATACTCCTAGAGATACTCCTTTTATTCCGTGGTTTGCGGAATTAATATGTTTGCGGACGTGAAGACGCACTCTTCGATATATATTATTTATGTATACGTTTGCATGGATGTATTTCACGAATGGATAAGGAAATATATATTTTTAGAATTCTTCCAATTTCCGTGTTATTACGATCGGAGAGATTTGCATAAAAATGAAAGGTGGAAAATGGAGACGGGAACCAAAAAATTTTGGATTTCTAAATTAGTAGAACGCGAGGACTTTTAGGAAAGGAAAATATAATGGGAATGAAAGATTGTTGAATAAAAAAAGATATTCTTGATATAAAGATTAAAAATAAAATCGATAAATAATGATTCTTCAATTTGGGAGAAAAGGAGAGGAAGGAAATAAGTGTCCCTTGTTAAAATTTTTCCGATTCGCATAAATGAGAATGAGAAATGTTGAAAATATTGAAATGCAACAAAGAGACGCGCTTCAATATCTTGGAAGACAGGTTTTGCTCCCAGATAAGAAAATTTCAAGCTCGTTGACGAGGCCTCACTTCACAGTCTTGATTCTCTAATTAAATTATTTTATTTCCATGGGAGGAGGAGGGAGAGGGGGGTCTATGGGTATTCGAGTAAACTCAAGCTCGATGCCATTTTCTCGTTCGAAAGTTTCGCACTTAACGAAGTACAGGCGCAAACTTTCAGACGTGAACTTTTTGTATGAATTAGGAAGTTAGCATCTCCACGCTCCCAAGAGTGATTGCGTTTCAACGAATCGATACGTCGAATGATATCGTCGCGGCGTTTCGCACGAAGATTCGCCAACTTCGTAAAGTTAGAAGGATTAATTGACGATTACCCATTGGGTCTTGGAAATCGAAGAAGAATACGAATTCTATTTCAAAATTTATGGGGACAACAATTCTTTGAATGGTCGAATGAAATTTTCAATCGGAAAAATTAAAAATTTTTGCAACTAACTTTCTTTTGTTTACTTCTTCCTGAATATTATGTTAAATCTTATGTTAACGAAATTAAAGTTTGTTCAAGATGATGTCACGTATTCCAAGGATATATTAGATTTATGATCTAACTCGATTGATTCGAGATTTGTTGGATCGATAATGAAATGTCAGTGAGTTGTCGCAAATGTCGCGTCATGAGTCATTTATGAGTGAGAATAGGATATTTTAACAATTTATCTTAATTTCTTCTTGTATATTATCGTTTCCATTATTAATATTTTCCAGCGAAATATCATCTGTAAATTTTAAAATTGGAAAAAATATTTAAAAGAAAAACGAATCGATGCAAAATTTCACTCTGGAAAATCCATTATTCCAAATCTTTTCAAAAATTTTCTACAATAATAATCAAAACGTAACAATAATATATTCGAAAAAAAAAAAATTCCGTTCGGAACAACGGTCGAAAGAAAGGGGGGAAAAAAGAAGAAAATATATCAAAAAACAGCAAATACGAAATCAAAATTTAAAAACTGTCCCAATCCCGATGGAAAATAAAAAGAAACGTACGACACACCCTGAAATCTGAATATTGGAAAATAGGAACCGTGAGTTTGCCTCCACTTATCGCAATATGCATTTTTTCTGCTATTTTTTTTCTTTTTTCTTCTTTTTTTTTTTTTTTCCTCCTCCACCCTTTTTACACGGAGGCGGTACACGCCGTATGGAAATCGAGCTTTGTGCGTTATTGACGAATTCGGCAAATGTACGAGCAACAATGGCGCAACACGAAATCGGAAATTGGGAACCCCGTCGAGTGCATCACAAACTTCTGCAATTTCGTTATGGGGATGAAATTTCCGCGGAAGTCGTTAAGCCTTACTTAATTCCAAATCGATAAAAGTCAATCGGAAGTAGCCAGTTATTTAATCTTGTTAAAGATCTTGGGTAAAATTAACGTGTCTCGTATTCGATGTAACATATTATCTAATAATGATTTTAATAAATTTGTCTGTAGCTGAAATTGAGAAAAAGCAAAAAAAAGGAAGGAAGGAGGAAAGAGTCTTGTGCATGTAAAAAAATCCATTGACGATTGCGCGATGAAAAATTTTATGTCGTTATTGTTCGATTGTATGAATCGTTATTAACGTTCGTTTAATTGTTGATTCGATATTGTACGTGATAGGTATGATGAAATAGAAATTACGTTTGTAAAAAAAAAAAAGAAAAAATGTTTTGGCCAATTAAAACTCGACTAAAAGTAAAACTCTTGAAAATTTCACTCTCAAAACGTGTTCTCATCGCAAAATGTGACAAATAATTTTGAAATAAGGTGACAGGACTTAATAATCATTTTACGAAAAGTATATAATAAAATAGGAAATTGGATTTTGTTAATTATATAAATTTGACGATAATTTTGAAACTTGATGGATATCAAGTTAACGATTTACGATAAATTTTCTTAATTATTTAAGTTTCCATTTTACAGATGGTATAAAGATTCGATCGATAGAGTTTTAATTGGAGCGTTGTATACAGGAGTTAATGAATCGTGAACCGTATCTCTCGTAATTAGTGAATTTCGATTTTCCTGAAAAATACCTGGACGATTATTATTAGTAATTATCATCGAGACGCTCGATCAAATTATTCTCATATATTTCGCCGATTTCAAACTATTTTTCTTCTTTTTTTTTTGTACATCCAAAAATTTCTCTTCTTTCGATAAAAATACAAAACCAGACGTAACGACCTTGCTTTCCACCACAAGTTTCGTTAGTGCCAGCGGAACGGGAAATAAAAATTCCGACTACCTAAGATTTCTGATATCGGAATTCTTACTTCCGGTCTCGACTTCTCGCGTAACTTTCAATATCCTTTAAACCCTGAACACGGGGGCTTTATTTGAATTCCTAAACAGGAGGATCCACGAAAGAAATATCCAGGTATGGAGGAGCAATGGTACCTGCAATAGCTTCGAAATCGAGCTCGAAATCGAGACGAAAGTGGTAAAAGTTCTTTCCCTCCCTCTGTTCTTGCGATCAAAAAATAAAAAGAAAAAAAAATAAAGAAGAGAAGAATGAATTGTGGGCGAAAAACTATGCGGTTTGGAATTAGAGCAGACACGGGAATCGATCGACGAGAGGGGAGGGAACGACAAGAGATCCGCGTGCATGCGGAATTCCAAATTTTCCTGACAGTTTCGTGGACATATGACGAAACCACGGTACCAACGAAACGCGCGAAATTAAATGCACGGATGAACGACGGCGGAACAGGAAGTTTGACTGTCGAGTTTGAAGACGGTCTGATGGGCATTTGGCAAAGTCTAATTAAACAAAGCGGATTGCGTATGATGAAAAAAAGAAACCTTTGAGCCGGGCAATTTTTCTTCTTCTCTTTTCCTTCCTTTTTTTTTTTCTCTTTCTTCATTCGCGAATCATCAGATTCATATAAACGTTTTTTCAAAAAATGATAATTTTGTTTTTTATGCGATATTTATTGTTGTTTCAAAGAGGTGTATTAAAAGCTACGTACACGTGTTGTTGGAAAATAAATATTTGATGTATCTTCAGTGAGAATAAATTATAATATGAATCGTAAAGCATTCTCGGTATAATTAAACGACTCGTATTAAGATTTCATTGGGGCGTGTTTCGTTACTTTTTACGACTCTTTGCTTGAAAGTGTTTATTCGATTATAATTTTTAGTAACGAGGTGAATTATGAAACGGATAATTGAAGAAAAAATATTGTAAAATTCCTTTTCTACGATGTAAAATTTGGATGGTATCCATTATGGAGGGTTAATAAACAAAGTTGATTAATTAAAAAAAAAATATGCATTGAAACTCGTAGAAAATTAATTTCGTTCCTTTTTCAAAATTTCCCAACGATAATTTGTAAAAAGTACAATGAGCCCAATTAAAACTTTGGTACGAGTTTTTCCATCGTTCGAAAAATATTTAGTTCTTTATTTTTTTTTTCTTGTAAGATATCTGGTTTATATCGATAACAAACTAGGTTTGTGGAAATTATTCAACTTAACACGTTCGTGTTATTGATTGAGATCTCGTCTAATGCTCACTGGTCGGACACAAGATTAAGATGGAGCCTCGTATGTAGGTTATTGTAATCTATGTAACATCTATTCCTGTACACAACGTTCTGATACTGATTCTGATACTGATATTGTGGCATTAATATAATACTATGTATCAACAGGCTATCTCGTCATTTGCATTTGTATTTATATTAAATGACGAAATATGGGAAATTTACTTTATATTAGAAAGTTTTTTTAACATTCTAAATGTGAGAATACTCGTGATTAGTGTCTTAATGATATTTTTACGTTATTATAATTATTGTTACATCATATTTCAAATTTTAACGAAAGAATAGAGAAGAGAAACATGAGAAATTATTATAAATTCTGTTCGTTTCTCTTCTAAGTTTATACGAAATTGTAATTATTACTCTGCGCTTCATAAATAATTATTACGTTTCATTTTTTCTTTTTTTTAGAAAAATCTATGCATCGGAATTTAATTATACGGAAAGCAAATTAAAGCAACGATGTATATCGTCATATGGAAGAACAAAAGCAAAGAGAACTCGTTAGATCTACCGTTACACTTGTTAAATTACTCTCTCATTATTAATAATTCTAAACGCTCGAGCAATATTTTCTCCTCTTACAAAATTGCCCAGATAAAATTCCAACACGAGATATTTACAAAAGCATCGATCGAAACTTCAAACTTCAACCCCCTTATCTCTTCCTTTCCACGATAAATCGCCGAACAAACCCGAAAAATCGACCATTAAATTTCCTTTTGAAAGCGAAGAAGGGCCTCGTGGAGTGGCAAAAAAAAAAAAAAAAAGAAAAAAAAATAAAGAAACATATCCAAGTTTTAGAGGGTTTTAGAGAAAAGTTTTACGATATTTACGCCGAGTCTATCAAATATTTTCCACGACGAGGCCGATGTTTAATCGAATACAAGCCTCTCGAGGCCATAAATCAACCGTAAAGGTGTACAACGTTAAACGTCTGTCATTGGCTCTCCTAGCTTTCGACCAGGAGGAAGTCGAGCACGTTCGCCATTGTAGCCGTGCCGCCGCTTCCGGTATTCCACCTGCGGCGTCTCGATACGGTTCGATGTGTGTTTGGCTTCAAGTTCGCGTTAGCATATGCCAAGGAAACACGTACGTATTTCTCTCACGAGAGAAAATGCCTTGGACGGAATGGATGTACAGGACGATTCAAAAATACGAGTCGATTCTTAGGGGAGTGAATAGTTGGAGGAAGGTGAATGGAACCGTGATTGCTCGTTCTATGGATAGATTCTCGATAAGTTTGTAAAAATAGTGTATTGATCGAGAAGGCGTTGATCACGGATGTATATGAAGTGATGAAAGGAAGAGAAAAATGCTTCTCCTCCCATCTTCTGCCATCCTCTAAGTTGTGCACAATAAAACGTTTCGCGCATATTTTTTCTGCCGAAGAAATTAAATCGTATTAATTAGATTTTTATGTTTTCACGGTGTGCACGAAATGGCACAAACGAATAAATCGGATTTGGAGGAAGATTTAGGAAACTAATCGTTTTTATATCGTTACATAGAATTATTCGAGGTATTTCACATGAATTTCTGAATCGCATCCGATTTCAACCGAGGCAGGGAACAATAAGCTGCAACATTGGGCTTCCATTGAACTGGGATATTTCACCAGCAAGGATTCTACGCGATTTATACGTGATATACATACACGTCCTCTTCTCTTGCTCCAGTTTTGTACTTCTCCTGGCAAATTGGTTTTTCGGTCGAATCCTTCTTCTCCTCTGATTTAAATGTCGACCGGTGGGGCGCGGTTACGTAAGCATTGTGATAGGGGATTTTCTTGTTGTTTGTCGAATTCGTCGTCGTCGTCGATATTTTTCTATTGCATCCTCGCCGGAATCTTCCAAGTACCGAAGCGCCAAGATATTGTGTACTCGAGCATTTCTTGTGTTACTTTACGTGCGTGCATGTATACAATATTCCATGCATAATTCCATATAAAGGAGGATTGAAATGCAGGTGCGAAAATTTGCGATTTTTATTCGAACTTGATTTCTATTTTGCCGCGGAATAATTTATGAGTTTGCCTTTCTTTTTTTTTTTTTTTTATTAGAGATTTATTTCCAATTCCGTGGATAATTTCGTACACGTATGAAGAAGTGAATATTTGCGACACTCGAAATTGATTATATGGGAGAAGAATTATTTTTGTAAGACGATATTTCGAGTTAAATAACGAGTTTTTTTACTCCATTGGGATTTTCTTTGAGTTTGTTCAACGCGCGTTTATGTTAATGGTGTCACACTCGAGCATGTGAAACACTCAATTTTTTCCTATATGAGAATAGGGGAGCACGAAATATTATGCTCGATTAATCATGGTGCACCAATGTAAATGGTGTCGTTAGTTTTGTTCTCGAATAAAGCGAGCCGATGAACGTTAGCTAAGTGAAAATTTCTAGAATCTATGGTGACTACTATATCATACCTGTTTTATCGAAATTTCAATCGAAAAATGATAATATCTGGAACAACGTGCGGGAATATATTGTACGATATTTATAAATCATGATACTTGATTTTTTTCCTTTAATTCGCAATGCCTTCTCTCTAACATTCCTTCTTGTTTCGTACATTTTTTTTTTTGGAAATTGTTTCAATAAATGAAATTATTCGAGGGGGTGTAAAAATTAGTTTCTTCAAATTAATTGAAAACGAATCGAGAGAAGAAAAACTGTCTTCGATGTCACACGAAATGACTATTGCTTTTCCCTAAATACTTTTTCAAACCACTATTCAAATCGATACCAACGCTACTCTTATTTCTTAAAGCAATAAACGATAAACGAGGCGAAAAATTAAAAATAAACAACAATATTTCGTTCTCCTGTCATCTCAAATTAATAAAGTTACAGTGTAAACAAGCGAGTTAATTATTTTTATCCACGGAAAAAGGTTATTTTACGAATAATTAGGAACAATTCAAGAGTTTCCGCGTCGATAAAAGTAACCGACGAAAAAAAAAAAAGTGGGGAGAGTTACAATGATAAATTAACGATATTAAAAATACGTCAAAGCAACATTCCGTTCGTTTTTCAGGCAAACTAAAATACACGGTCGTGGGGCCGGACAAGCTTTACCATGTAAATCCTTTGCTGGCCACGGGGCTCGTTCGTATGAAAGCAAAAATCGAAGCTGCTTACTGCATGCGCCACCGAGTTGTTGGCTAGTTTTACACCTGTGCAAACTTATTCAGTCGTTGAGAAAAAGAGAAAAAGAGAGAGAGAGAGAGAGAGAAGGAGAAAAAAAGAAGAGGCACAAGGTGGTAAATTATTTGCAATTTGAATGAAAATTGCAATACTCGACATAGTTTTCCACGCGTGCATTTATGCATCTCTGCGTTTCCATAGAATTATTACGTGTATTTACTTCAATTTGAAGCTTAGGCTACACGTTGATTAATTTTGGTGAGCGTGTAACGTTCGATCGTTGAATAATAAATTTTTAACTTTTCAGAATAATTTTCCAACTAGATAAGATTTCGTAGGATATCGATATCTCGATCTTGGATCTTAATTTTCATTAAACATCATATAAATTTCCATTAAAAAAAAAAAAAGTATTCCTCCGTTTTAATATTTTCCACGAATCTGTACGATGATCCAATATAAATACGACGATTTCGCGTTAAAATAAATTCTCGTAAATTTCAACGTAAGGAAATATTAATAAGTGGAATAATGGAACGCCATTTCTATTCCCATCGCCACGGAAATATCAAGTGTATCCGTAGTTTCGTATCAATTTTTCCCATTCACTTCTGGAATCGAATCCCTATTTCTATTCGAAGTTGAATTTTTACGACTTCTGGTTCGCGTAATCAAAATCGATTGGCTCGCTGTGCGTCACTCTAAAAAATAGAACGAGCGATACGTCATCGATGAGGAGAAACTGTTTGTTCGTTAAAAAAGCATAAGCATACACACATGAATATAAATACCTTGTCTTGTTTCGAAATAAATACTTCAACCAACTCTTTTCGATGCAACATCGAATTTCGCAAAAGATAAAAGAAAAGAAGCGTTACGGGTTGAAAAAGAACTTCGTTAAACGGCAATGAAAGCATAGGGTTGAACGTGATATCTGCGCGTTTACAAAGCAAACTGGAACGTGCACGTGTTATCACGCGCATGGAGAACGAAAACAACGATGAATATGCACACGAGAATTCATTTGGTGGACAGGTGGGCTTACGAGGCTTACGTAACTAATTAACGAATTCTGCGGAATCTTTGATACTGGAGGAATGATCCTTTCTTTAAAATTAAAAAGTTTACGCGTTAACGAGATTATTGCGTCCACAAAGGGACGTGAAAAAGGATTTCAGTTATTTTTGTTCTCTAATTTTGTGAAAAAGTGGTAGAAAAAATTTTGTTTTTGAAATTATTTGTGTGTAAAGTTATTAACGCGTGAATATGAAATTTTTGAAAAATGAAGGAACTCTGTGGAGCAGCAGCGGCGAGCCTGCAGTCGAGCATGGAAAAGGCTATTTCAGTAGTACTTCCTATAAAGGGTGTACACAACTGTACATTGCTCGAGTACGAGAATGGCTATACCTCTGGCAAGAAAGTCAAATATGGTACATCTTTATGCCAATTTATTTTTTATTCTCCTTGTACTCTCTATCTACCATACAAGTGAATCCTACATTTTTTACTACGTCTTACTGATATATCTAACAAGGATAAGAACATTGTAAAATAATTCTTCGTTTTTAATCATTTACAATGTAAATATATTTGCAATTTAATTCGATCGATGAAACAATGCCTCGATTATTTCATAATTTCTCTTATTAAATAAAAGAGGCGACAATTATGAATACTTAAAAATGCACGTTTGTTAAAATTATATATCGATTTTAGCTATAGGTATCAAGATCTCCCTATCTCTCATCGCGTTCTCCATAATTATCCCTTTAATTAATAGAAAAAAAAAAAAATAAGAAAAATAAACCTTCCCAAGCCAATACCAATACCAATTTCATTTCTCTGTTCGAAAAAAAATGCTCGATTTGTAAAATGAAACAATACCTTTTATTCTAACGCTCTTCGAGTAACTAAGATACTTTAAACTACATAACTTTCGCCGAAGCACTTTGCATATAACAGTATCGACGAAACGAATTAAGGTTAACGGCAAGGCAGCTTTATTCTAAAGTGCGTTGCGTGTGCATCGCGTCAATGTAGGTTTATGCTTCCTGAAAACCTGTTCGGATACACACGGCCAACCGTTGAAAACGTTGGAAGCGCTCACCTATCGTGATTTATATTCCGCATAAACTATGCCATTCTAACTTCGTCCCATTTGTTATTTCGTCCCAGGAAAAAATTCGACCGACTGCTCGAAACGAGAAGAAAAATGGACCTCCCCTCCCCATCGTTCTATAATACCCCATGGAGGGAATACGTTTCGCTTATGTTTCTATTTCATGCCGAGCCATTATCTTATATATTTTCTTCTCACAACGGAGCGAGATTTCCAAATCCTTTGGAACGGCCCACTTCGATTCGATTTAATTTTATTTTGAATCCAACACGCTTTCTAATCCGCTCGATTCGACGCGCTCCGTCCACATCCAAGTCGCCCCAAAGCTTCTTCTCCGAAACGGAGCTTCGATCTGTTCTGATCCACTCCGATCTGCTTCGAAACCCGCCTCGACCTCTAATATCCTTTTGGCGCGTCCTGACTTCAAAACATTCCGCTTCGCTTCGAGAACTGATTGATTAATCACCGTGTCTCCGATTTTTCTTCGAGAAAACCGTATCGTACACACGGACGAGTTTTATACTCTCCTCTCCTCTCTCTCCTTGAGAGCAACGCGATGCACTGCGAAAAGCGTTGAAAAGCTGTGGGAACGATGTTTATCCTTACGCGTGCTGCTCACGACGAGGAAGCGAAGATGGCGAGCGTTACGCTCGTTTGCTACGCGATCCAGCACGTACACGAGCGACTCTCCAAGATTGCACGTATGCCGCCACGTATCGGCCATTGTAATCAGCTATTGCATTCCTCGTTGAGCGCGCGCGTGTACGTTTGAAGATTTCGATACGGGCCTCGCGGGATGAATGAACGTAAGCGCCGAGTTGAAACTGTGATAGTGGTTTTAAGGTTGGCTAATTGGAGGGGAAAGGCGACGTTGAGGCAATGTTTGCCTCGAACGAGGTTGAACGAGGCGTTGTTGTTGGGTTGGGGGATTAAATCGATTAACGTTTTCGAAAAGTTGCGTTCTTCGTGAAAACGTAATTGTAAAGCGATTTGAATGCAAATTTTTGTATATTTATGGTTTTATTTATTTTAATACGGCGCGTTTCGTCGAATGTAACGGGACTGTTTGATCGATCATTCGTCAAAACGAAGTCAAGAATAGTTTTGTTTTTTATCTGATAGTACGTGTTATTATAAAGGAAAAGTTGAGGATAATCGTGGTTATTAAAAGAGTCGAAGAATTGCGAAACGAAATTCATAATAACGGTCCTTTTAATTCGTCCAGGAAAAAAGGGGTGCAATTATTTCTCGATTATCCATCATTTTTATGTAAATTATAAACTCGACCGTTTTCAAATCCTTTTGAAATATTTTAAAACTGTTTAAAATTATCTTTCCAATTTGTGTGCTCGAAATTATTATCACATATAATAAAACCAACAGTTTGATAACGAGCACTCGCTTTAAATTAAAGTCGTATTTCACGCAGAAAGTTATTATAGATTTAAATGGTGAATCGATTAAAATTTTTTTACCCCAATAATTGATTCCCATGACACACACACACGTATATATGTATATGTATATATGAATTTGCAGAATAAGCAGAAATTTAAAACTCGTTTGCTAATTCTTTAGAGAGTTAATATTCGCGATGATACGAAAACAGAGCTCTTGTCGGAATGAGAGCTCGTTATCAAATGGATTAATACACTTTGTTAACAAGATTTATTACTCGCGGACATTTTGCATATTTTTCACGAATATATATATACATTATAGTCAAAAGGTAATTATTTAGAAACGAAGAATAAAGAAAATCGATCAAATGCTCCTTCGAGAATCGATACTAATTATTAAGAATAAATATTCTTTGAAACTTTCGCAAATTTTTACAAATTTTGACTAAATTTTTATTAAAATTTAAAGAAATTGTAATACAGAGAATTTCAACGAATGACAATATCAATGTAAGATACCGAGAAACACAGGTTTAAAACAAAGATCTTACACGAATGGAACATAGAATGATATTCAGGCAAACAAAATTACGTGAAAGATAATATTTATTTAATTAATGTCAACCAGATAGGATACTTCCTGGAAATCTTTTTAAAACAATGGACCTAAACGTTTAAAGAATAATGGATACTTGGAATAATTTTATCTATTTCATTTATTACTTTCTCTTAAACTTTGAACGACAGAATTATTCAAATACTCCAATTAAATCACTAAACGATGACTAACAGTAAGGATTTTGGTTTTCGAACACGACTTAATGATGCTTGTTTGCTCAAGCATCGATGTCAGGATCAAGAGTGCTAAATTTTCGTGAAATTAGAAAACATTCTCGCATGTAAGTATATACGCTTATTTCAACGTATTGTGTAACCACGATTTCACGGAAGTTTATTGCGCAATGCAGCTCAACGTGTATCAGGGGTTCCGCTTGTTCGCTTTAAGCTCGGCTTAGCTTTTGTATCGGATACAATTCCAGGGAGAAATATAATTCGTGAGTCAGAACATTGCAGCGTGGATAATAAAAAGCGTGGAAAGCTGTGAAGGTTAAAATGAATTACATAGAAATGTATACATATGATATTGTTTGGCAAAGTATATCTAACATTGTAATTATAGATTGAAAGATATAGAAACGTACGAAGATATAAATTATTAACGAAATAATATTATTTAATTAGTAATGCAATAATGGTTTTGACTTTTCCAATTTTTTAAAATTTACAAATGGAAAATGTTCGAAACGAATATCTTTCCTGGAAATTTCTATTCGCGTAATATAAATATTACTTATTTAAATATTCTTCTGTTTGCTTTTTCCCTTTGTTCCAATATGTCGAACATACAGTATACGTTGAATATATTACATTTCCAATAGTGACACTAATTTCCACGAAGCCTGCAGCTATCATAATAAATCGTTACAAGTCATGAAAAGTAGGCGTAAACGAATTTCAAAGAAAACAGGTGTTTAAGGAGAGGAAGCAACAAATGCTTCACTAACAACGCGGAACACATTTGCATGCAAACGTCCATTCGCAGCTCTCTTCATTTTCCTGTTCTTAAATGGAACAGCTAGAAAATTCCTTTAAAAACTCACATTTTCGCTCACATTTTTCTAAAGCACAGATAAAAAAAAAATAATAATAATACTTCCTCGTAATTAACCCGGAATTCATCGCGATAAAATTTCAACATTTGTTTCAACAATTGAAGATTCTAAAACTTGGAAATATTATCTTGGAATTACAACGTATATAAAAACCCTAAGATTTAATCTAATTTCTTTCCACAACCTATTCCTCCTGTGGCCAAAGTAAACGTAGAATAATTCTGGAAAAAGAGGCAATTCTCTTCCCTCGACGTTGCCACGTTCAAATTACGCGCCATAAATAGAAAGAGCGTATTCAAGCAGGAGACAACGAAAGTATTATAATAAAATTATCCCAGTCTCAATGTCAATCGATGACAGTGAAAGACGCTTGTAACATAGCTAAAGAAACACGTTAAGAGCCGCATGCTAATCGAACTAGCAACACACTAGATAAAAATTACTCGTCACGATGATGTAAGCTCAGATGTCAAGGTTAGGTTCGTTATAACCAAAGCCAATGCGGTTTACGCTACCTATTAACCGTCCACCTACCGTGAAACGTGATTACACCATGCTATAAAATACGCTTAATCCATTCGTCGAGTTTCCAATTTTCCTTTGCTTCTTGTTTTTTCACATTCTACTTGTTACATAATTCAAAAAAAAAAAAAAAAAAAATAACAGAAGAGAAGAGGAGAGTAACAATTACTAAACTTTTATGCAATATATTTTTTCATATTACGTGTATTTGATATTTTACATGGATATCGTAAATATATATATATATATATTTATTCTTTTTTCCGATATTAATTTTATTTTTCTGATGATCGAATAAATTTAATTCCATATATCCGAATATAAAACTGGTTATTGCGTAATATGAAATAGAAACATTTAAACTTGTTTCAACTGCAAAAAAATCAAGTAATAATTATAAATTCTAATAATTATAAACAGAATTAAAAGAAAGCCTTTCAATTAACTCGTTTTCGATTTCTTTCGAAATTCTATCTTCTAAACACGACTTCGCCTCGTTATTATTCGCGTTTAGAGAAATATTTAAATCGATTGAATCCAGTAATCACGATTGTGTTGGATAGTTGCGTGAATTAATCTGAATGGTATATGAAATTAAATTGAAAATTCGCTTTGGGAGGAATCGCGGCGCTAACGAGTAGTTAGAATTGGGAAAAATTTATCCATTATAGAAACTTGTTTGTAATTTTCCTCCTATAATGTATCTTCTTCCGTTGGAGTAATAAAATTATATGCGCGCTTTCGTATTGTGATTTTTCTAGGCAAAGTAATTATAATCGATTTTTCTTTATCCTGGAAATTTAACGTAAAATTTTGTAATATCGCAATTTTTATACACGCACTCAGTGCAATAGTTGGATCAAACCTTAAACGCGTCTTTGTTACGCATGAATAATAAAGCTTAAGTACCGAACGAAATTTTTCATGTAAAAAACTTCGCGAGGAAAGTCTGTCAGAAATTTTTAACTTCTCTCCCCTCGACTATTTCCCACTATTTTACACACTATGTTTCCCTCCCCCATCTTTTTCATCGCTTTTTCACGTGTAAGTAACAGGCAAAATGTAGAGGGGAGGGAAAAACGACAGAGCGAAAAGGTATTGCTATTGCTTTCCAACGAGAAATGAATAACGTTTGAATTGTCGATTGAGAAAAAAAGTCAGAGTGAGGAAAATATATGCTTAACTACGTCCTGATCTTCATCGATTCATAATCGTCAGAACAATTCGATTCACAAATCCCTTTAGAAAATCGTGTAATTTTTATTCTCGTTCGTTGGGAACTCGTTTTACGATTTTTTAAACGAATTAACGGGGGGTGTTTTCGAGAATTGTTCTCGGAGCAATTTTTTGCTCTTTGATCGAGATAAATTATTTTAAATGAGGATCGTGTATTTTTTAACGATTCAGTTACTGATTCAATAAATATTTCATGCGAAATTCGAGAACCCACACGAACGAATGCACTTTTGTTTCTTTTAAGTTTCATATTCTTAGAAATATCAAAATGATTTTTTAAATTAGTTAAAGAATAACGATCCATTGCATTCTGATTTTTTTTTGATTTCATTTTTAAAAATTATCAAAATAATTTCAAATAATTAATTTTTAATGCTCCATAAACATCACACTTGGAACATGCTGCTAAAATTTTTTTCGAACCAAATTACAGAGAGATATATATATATATAATGATAATTGAAACGTTTCTACATATCGTTAATAATCATTTAATTTTTCGACGCGTAAACTGCAAGCGTTTGGCCATGCAAATAACACAAATAACGGTGAATATACACATTTCCGTGTTCGGTCGAACGATTCAGTTAAAGCGTACAAGTACAACCAGTTATTCCGTGCATTGATTACCATGTAAAATGCAAGTCAGTGTAAACCGCAATCAATCAGGCGTCACCTTGCGCCCTGTTTTCGAATTAGCCCCTCATGAATTGCGTTAAACCGAATCCTCTCCACGACCCTCATCGAAAATTCCCCCCTCGCCCCACCTCGAGTGTCTCCATCCGCCAGTCCAAGATTTCACAGCGAATCGTGTCAATGTTTTGCATTTTAATTCGCCCCCTCGGGTCGATCTCGCCCCTCGTTCCAATCCGGCTAATTTTATTCCAATTACTCCACTAATTTTCGCTTCGGTTTAAATTTTAAGCGGGGCGCCCACCGAGGTTAAAATTCTTTTAAATGTATGTGAACGAGCCAACAGGTGAATTCTGCGTATCGTTTAATTGCCATCACGTGTTCCAGATGGGTTCGCTGATATGTTTGTAAAGACCTCGGTCGTCGATGTGTATCAACTGTGTGCTCGTCTCTCGTTTCATTCTTTTTAATTTTTTCTTTTCTTCTTTTTCAAATAAATAACAATTTATCACCTCCTCGAACGGATATCACGGATAACGTATAAATAAATGAAATGATCGGGAAAAATTTAGAATTCGGTCAACCGAGTTCGCGCGGTAATTTTCCAAATGCGCAAACTCCGAAAACGTGGAATAAAATTCCGTTCCTGCGATTCCACGATCGACAAAATCGTCACGCCTGCTCGTCCAACTAAACAATCCGTAATCCGTTTTATCCGCTATTTATTCCCGATTAAATAATCACGGGAGGAGTGTTAATTCGACGAATGGATCGAGCGCTCCATTTGCTCTTTTATTGATTTTAAAAAAATGTTGGTGCGCCGTTCGGTAAACAGGTCCTCGCCGGATTCTTATTACACGGATTTATCCTGTCTCGCTAGGAGAAACGTTCGATCCCATCACGCACGACAGAATTCACCAATTGTTTACCGAACGAAAAAAACAGGGTTAGAAGAGATTCGAATCTAGGTCACCCTCTATATTTCAATCCCTTGCCACCATTTCGCTCCGCATCGCGCTTCTCATTTCTCTCGCGCCATCTCTTTTCCCTCTCATCCCTCTCTTCCTCTCTCTCTCTCTCTCTCTCTCTCTCCTCCACTATTTTTCTTTCTCTGTTTTTCTTCTTTCGAGAGTAGACTCGCCTTCAAAAAAGTACTCACGCGAGCAAAAGCTATTCTCGAAAAAGAGCAGAGTAAAAGACATTTTCGAATATTCGGAGTAAAATTGCTCTTAAAAGTAGCTTCTTTATCTCTGTCTCTCTGATTCTCTTTCTTCCTTTCTGTTTCTCTCGTTCGTTCCGGGAAACGATAAGTTTTTAAATTCAACGATAACGATGGGAAAATTTCAAGAAAGAGAAATTGGAATATTCAAACGCAAATTTTCACGCATTTCCTTCACGCGGTTCCACCGATTGGAAATGAATTATCGTTAGTGGAAAAAAAAATTTCCACTGACGCAATCCCGATAGTTCTTTCGAGATGTATGCAAGCGTATGTATGCAGATTCTTTTAAAATAAAAGGTGAGGAGGTTAAGGATGCTAACTTGAATTGCTATTGTTTGTAGATACGATTACCATTTGTAAGACGAATTTGTCGCGAGGAGAGAGACAACCTTGTGGCTGGGTTATTAAAATAATTGATATAATTGGGATTCTTTGAGTTAATGATGTAAAAATAATGGATGGATTACTGTTTGTATTGTTTGGAAAATTTTTCCAATGCTCATCAATGGTTTAATTATTTAATCACTTTTTCAGAATTGGAAAAATCATAAAATCATTAACTATTGGAATCTTTAAATCGTGAATTGTCGAAGATCGTAAAAACATTTCCATCCGAGCGCTATTGAAATTTGCAATAAAACGCGCAAGGCAGAGGAATGACTGTGAAACATGTGAATAATGACACGCGATGTACGATGCATCATCGAATGTGATTTTTCATGCAACTTGATGATATGAAATTATGGCTTGGAACTGAAATGTAGTGCTGACCACGATAATATTTCAATATCACATGAAATCTTCATCCTCATTCATTTTTTCTTTCCTCTTTTTTTCTCTCTTTTGTACATTATCTAATGCGATTCGCATATGCAAGTTATAGTAACATATTCTTGCAAGAAACACGTACAATATAGAACAGAAATTCAGAATCGAACATTGAAGTGAAATAAGTATGAAATCCTAAGAGAAACCTTTTTTTTTAAAAAAAAAATACTCGTTCGAAGATTTATCGAAAGCAGCCTATAATAATTTATCGTTTGGCAAGTGGAATGAACGAGCAGTTGCGTCTTACTATCTAATAGCGTTCGATCGAGAAAATCTTTTTTATCAAACTCGATTCGCTCATCGATTTTCATCAATTTCGAATGTAAACACATTTATTTACGATTGTGTTAATACAACGTTGTAGTGTAATTTCGTTAATTGATTAAACAAACGAGGCAAGGCAAACGCAATATTCCCTCTATTCGTGGCTCTAGTATCTTCTCTAAGAGATCTTTCTTTCGAAATATCGAAAATTTATTCAACGTCCGTGACGTTATTAACGTGATCGATTTTCATTAAGTCGATCATTCGTATCACCAGAAGATACGATGCCCGTTTAAAAAATTACCATTTAGTGCCTCATTCTGAGCATTTTCTTTATATCCGGAATCGTAAACCTTTCCTTTGTAAAAACTCAGTACAATATGGTTTGACTATTGAACAAAAAGAGTAATAAAAGAGCGTGCAGTAAAAGAGTAAAAAAAGAGAAGGAACGAAGGCAAGGAGACAAAAGGAAAGAAAGACGCGACATTCGGTTAAAAAAAGAAAATAAGATCGAGTTTACGTTATTAAGGGAAAAGAAAGAAGCCTGTAAAAGTTTGTGCGCGGCTTATCTTCTCACTACATTTGAACGAGCCAAGTTTTTCGCTCGAATATTTTCCCACGCGGTTCAAGAATTTAGATAACACGAATAAAGAAGTATTACGAATGTAAGTTGTACAACGTTTCTACAAGTAGGTACATATGTTTCTAGCTATGATGTTGTCGATGAGAAAAATTTGTACGGTCGCTAAATTTTGGAAAACGCTCGATAAAGAATTTCCCTTCGAAAAGTCCTTTCTGGTACTGTTATACTGTTATCTGGTATTATGAACAATAGTTATACATTTATCGGCTGTTATTTTTAATAATTTACGTAAAAAATGTGGAAACACCGGTTAATTGGAGATTCCTCGGATAATTTCAAGCAACATTTTCCTTTGCAAAAACTTTCGTTACGACTTTCTTAACGAGTTATTAACAAAAAACACTGGCCAATCACAGAGCGCGTAGACCAGTCGAGCCGTGACGGTAGCGTTGGGTATGTGCCGCCGATCGAACATGAACAAATTCAAGAAACGTGTGTCGAAGAAAGAATACGATTGATGAATAAATTAATCAATTGTTATAAATAGAATTTATTCGTCATTCGAGTAAAATTATTTAAAATTGTAGCATAAAGGAAACGAATATAAAATTATTCTAACAAATGAACGATAAATAATATATATATATTTGGAGAGGGGAGAAAGGGGAGAGTGATGAGGAGAGAATTATTTCGACTTGTTCGTGCTCGATTAATAACATTGATAACGTGTCTAATACTATTATCTAATACTATTATTTAATTAAAGTTCCGTGATTGGCCAAAATTAATAATTTGTTAACAAAAATTTTTGCGAAGAAAAATTCGGCTTGAAATTACCTCAGGAATTTTCAGTTAATCGGTGCTCCCATATTTTTGGGACAATCTGTATATATCGATATGCACCGGTATACCCAATGGGAGTCTTTAAATTTCGATGGCATGCAAATATTTTCCAATACAATGAGAAATAACTTTGGGGGAGAGGGGGGGGCAAATAGTATGCAATTCCATGCGATAAAATTTCGTGGAAATTGTAACCATATTTCCTTGTTTATTGTTTTATCGGATTATTTATATACTAATTTTACTAACAAATAAAATACATAACTTTTTCGCGTATATATCTTTAGAGATTTAGATTAATAATATATCAATTTCATAAGAAGAGGAATTTCATTGAAACGTTCGTTAACTCATTGATATATCTATCTTTAACGTTACATATAGATTCTGTAACAAGATTGTTAAAACGTTAAAAAAATCGATGGAAAAAGTTATCGACCCGTAAACTTATAAACGATACAAGGCATATCAATCAACTTTTTCATTCATTCCCCCCAGGTTTAAAAAACCTTGCACCGCGCTTGCATCAATCACGCGCATATGTTATATAAAGTAAAGCGCAACTACTGGATTTCTTCTCTCTGGAATTTTTGCGGGAATAATTTCCAGAGAGGATGCTCATTACCATAACCTATTATTTAAAACACTTTTTACGCCTCGTGGCGATACTTCAAATTTCACCGAATATACTTTTTCAAACGTGACAAGGCACTTCGCCTTTCGTATGCTAATGCGAATAAATAGCGGATCCATTGTTCGAAAAATCGTTGTAAGAAACACGCGAAAAACGCGTTGTAAAATCTTGGAAATCCTCGAGATTAATGTAGCAAATAAAGTAGTTTCACGTTCGAATTGTGTCATCCGGTCTTGTTACGCGAAACTTGGTCTCGTTTTAACGATCGTGAACCCGTATTCTGATTATCGGTCGTTACTTCCACTCTGTTATATACGCGTTTACGTCTGCGACAGACATGCAAGGTCGACGAGAAAAAAAAATTATCTTCTTTTCTACTACTTTAATTATCAAACTTCCACTACTACTTCAACTGAATGTAACATAAGCGTTTCTGTTTTTTAAATTGATATCTTGATATCAGATTTGATTTTAGATTAATTGAAAGCTTCTCGAAGAAGAATTATCGATGATAATAGATTTTGTAAGATTTTTAAATGAAAAAGTTGATAAAATTTTCTTTCGAAATACTGGATTTTTATTACCGCAACATTATCATAAAGAAATGAATAATTTCTTCTAAAACATTAGTCCATATATCCTAACAAATTATTCTATTTCCAGAACACAAATTAAATACTCCATCTTCGTTCCAAAACCGAATCGCATCACTTTCCTCAACGATATTTCTTAGATCATCAAAGACCGAATTACTCGAAGTCCCTATTAAAATTCAATCAAGAAGACCATTTTCCCCATAGCGCACACATTACCGAACAATCGCGACTGTTCCATTACCAATTTTAATAACGGTCTTAAAACGTCCAAACGTTCTCTAACCGAATCACAGTGACATCTTCCCCCATCTAAGGCTAACTTTCCATTTCCTCGAAACCGTCGTTCCCATCGTTCTGATTCTATCTCTCGAGTGGCTCTCGAGGAACACGTCGATCCAGAGCGTGGACGCGAGGAGGCGCGGTTAATTTAAGACGATCGAGAGACATCCGCGGAATTCTCAAGCGAAACGCTCGATTTGTCCGCCCGTGTATTCCTATCCTACGTGTCACGAGCCTGTACATACGTATAACCGATCGGTGGTGACAGAGAGAGAAGAAATGAAAGAGAGTGAGAGATAGTGATTGAAATAGAGACGAAAGAGAGGAATAGGGATAAAGATAGAGAAATGAAAGAGAGCGAGATATAGAGAAAGATGAGAAAGAAAGAGCGAGAGAGAGAATGCGTCGTAATCTAAGAATAGAGAGGTATAGGATCGGCCGTGTTGCTCGAGAGGTGATTTCGATTCGAATTTTCGCCATTCATTCGAGTCGTATCGAGAACTATTAGAGGCGAAATAGGAAGCCTTCGATGGAATCGTGAGAATCGGGGATGAGGATTATCTGGAGGCTGTTCGCTCCTTGCTGCCGATTTCACGCGCGAGTGTTAAGACGGATTTAAAGGGTGGCGAGGAGAAATCGGTTTCGAGGATTCTCCGATCGAACCGCGTTTAACGTTAATACGTGCGATTTGGCCGCGACCGAGAGAGATGATCGCGGTATCGAGAATTTTCTAAGGAAATGGAATGTTTCCGGTTTCGGTATCGAGTACGGATTCCTGATAAAGATTGAGAAATTTTTTTAAGAGCGAAAGCTCGATACGAGGGTTCATTTTAATTGTAATTAAATTTAATTATAATTATTTCAGTATCGAAGATTCACGTTCATTGCGAATTTTATATTATTTATATTATTTTGATTATTTATTAGTAAATATAGTAATTGTTTGGATTTCATTAAATTTTGTTTAAAAATAAAATAGGGAATATAAATTATTAGAAAAGGAATTTTTGAATTCTGAATCAAAGATTTAGAAACGATTGTTTCGGAAAAGAGTTCTAAAAAAAATGGAAAAATATAAAAATAATAAAAATTTTTATGAACATGTTCATTCCTTTCCGAATGAAAATAAAATTGCACCATGATTGTTTTATTCTAAACATTTTAAGTCGAGTTCTCGACATTTATCTTTGTTGGTTGGCCATTAAAGAGAGAAAACGATTTAAGGAAATCCGGAGAAAATTACAAAAATCGATCGTTGTTCGAGCATTAAAAAACATAGAATGAGGTTATTTTGTAGAGAAACGCTATTTCAAATATGCATATATTTAAAAATACTATGTATCGATAAATATAAAATATAATACTTTGTAAATTACTGCACTAAATATGATAAGATTGAAAAAAGTAATTAATATCCAATGTACGAGTTAAAAATTAGAATTTTGTGTAAATCCTATATATTTCTCGTAAATAAGAGGGAATGTTTATACGATTGAAATAAACTGTTCGTTAATAACAAGAATTAGAGATTAATCATATTAGTTTATATTTCATAGTGAATACTTGACCTTCTGATCTTATCTCGAACAAAATAGTTCAACCTTCGACAATAATCAAGTAAACGATGAAATGAAGGCCAAAGACGTATAAACGTATATATCATAAAACAAATGTAAATAAAGATATAAATAGTAAATTTTGTCACTTACGAATGATGAAAATACGAATATCACGTTTGTTCGATAATTTCGATGACCAACTGATGCACTTGGTTGCACAGCAGTCGACTGTACTTGGCAGTTCCAATGTATTTGTGGCCCATTCCCTGAATTCTCCTGATTTCTGGTCTCACACACGCACACACTACAGCCGCGGGCGATCGCAATTTAACTCTGTCACAGTTCACTTCGGACAAAGAGATTCCTCGAGACTTGAATAGCAAGAATCCGAAAGGGACTCGCGAACGCAATGAAAACGTGTCAAGAAAAACGTTAGACCTCTTTTTCTTCTCTATCTCTCTATTATGGTTAGACAAAAGAAATTAGGAATGGTCAGACCACGATATTTTTCACGAACAAGGTGACATCACCACGATTCAACTCCAAACACAATCGACTCTCTACTTCACTTGAAATCACGCGTAAATTAAGACACTTGTCGAATTTGAAACGACGACGATGGACGACGAACATACACTCACCGGCAATTAATTCGATGATCATCACTCGAATTTCAAACAGTCAAGTGTCCTCGAGACGGTTCGATTCTCGAATCGTAGTTCGTCGATTCGACACGAGTAATCTCCAATCGCTGCATCGATGATCGCGTACGTTCGATCTGTTTGGCAGAAAAAAACTATTGCTTGACGTTCGTAAATCTACGAGTCGAATCGATACGCGACAAAGTTCCGACAACACTCCACGGCACGCATTACTTCGAATGTTACCTCTTGAATTTTTGTACGGATTCAAATGTTTCTCGATCAACGGCACAATGCGACAACGCACGAAAATCGTGTCTCATGCTGCGTCATGCGATAGCACGCGACGTATGTAACTATCACTCATGTCGTAAACTTTAGTCTGTCGTTTGAAAATTTTACTTGCGATACGATGCGGTTAATGGTGGTCAAGAGAGGGAAAGAAGAGGAAAAGAGAGAAAACTACGCGAAAACGTGTCGTGTCGATGAGGCGCGAAGTTAAACGCAGCAGGTGCAAAGGGAGAGAAGTAAGCCGAAGTTGCGCGCGCATCTACACAGTACGACACGGCTCGCGGCTCGCGAGAAACTGCCGGCTGCACGTTAACGCGATACCCGACCGCCCCTTTCAAGCCGAGGATCTGGCGCAGGTACCATCCCTTTTCTTGCCCCCACTATACGAATATCCCATACTCTGCACCCTCACCACTTTCGACGTTTCGACGCGCATCCCCTTTCGAACTTATCCCGGACCTGGATAGGACCAATCGAAATCCCCTACCTTTTGTGTCACCTGCAACCCGTCTCCCGCCTTCATTATTAGCTCGCTTACCAATTTTCCCTTTGTTTTATCAAAGTGTCGATTTATTCAACGAATTTCCCTTTTCTCGTTTATTTGTATCGATGATTTTGATGGAGTTTCATTTTGTGAGTAACAGTTTTTGTTTTTGAATCACGCAGGAATTTGTGGAACGCGAGAAAGAGGTTAGGATGCAATTGGATACCTGAAAGATTATATTATACGTGGCTACGAGGGACGAGACGCTATCGGTGAGTAATTTAACGATGAAAGCAAAACATTGTAGAACATTTTTTATCATATTTTGTACGTCGTTTTTGCGTATTATTCATCATGCAAATTATGACAAATATCGCCGATCCATATTTTCATCCATATTTTCATCCATATTTTTCATGGAAAATTATAATTATAATATCCTGAAATCGGTATGATGAAATTCAGAGAAAAGCAAAGCTCGATTTTAAAATTAGGACGGTCGTTTGTTAAGTCGTGAAAATCATCTACGAAATCCTCCGATATGACGAAGCAACCATTTCACAAGCAAAATATCAAGAAAACGTCTCATTTATTTCAAGCTTATCTATCTGACCCGGTTATGAGGCTTTCACATTTTATTCTTATCCCTTTGTACTGTCACTTCTTTAAATCATCACGTTAGTCCTTCTATCCTGTAACTCTATTAATTTCCTTAGTAATACAAGAAATCAGAGAGCATCTTTTACAACAAGGTTATGTTGCACGGTTACTAATACAACTCGTTACTAATACATTCGTGTCTGAAGTGTGAAAGCTGTAATTCTCGCGTTTGACTAATAAATGGGACAATATCAAATCGTTGTAAACATGTAATCATTGCAAGCAGATTGAGAATGATATTAATCCACGTACAAAGGTGACTAATAATTAATCAAAATTATTGTGGACACGGTGGAAAACGGAAAGGACAAACGTTTCAGCTATTTCCGGCTTATTATTGCAATTCATCTATCCGATATCCAGTCCAAGATTTATTCCGCGTCTTTCACGAAGCTCGGCTTCTTTTGCCTCTACCCAACCGTACACAACCGGATCTACTTCTCTCTTTGCTCAAACCACGCGTTTATCCGGCTGTCTGCTAGCTCGATTTGCGCACAAAAGGCCAGAACAATAAGGGCATCCTGACGCTTATACGTTAAGATTTGGCTTCACGCCTAACGAATTTACATCAAGGTTATCCGAATCGTATTATAATCAATTGAAGTTTAAAAATATTTGATGTTAATTACGAAGTTTTATTTATAAATATTTTTCGATCGATTTTTAAATTCAGTATATGAATTTTATAAAACTTGATCCAACGTGCTAAAATAAAATTAGATTGCTAAATTGTTTCACGTTTCTTCGTAATATTTTCTTCATAATTCGTAAAAACACTTTTTGTATAATCTTATCTTTGAATTGAAACAGACAACAAATTTTTATCTTTTTTACATCGTACAAAGTTTCAAGGCGACTCTTCAAGCATTATGGATTTCGGTAAATCATTTATATCATAAAAAATACTAGTTAAAAGCAAAAAAAATATTTTATAAAAAAAATACATCCTGTATGAATCTCCTAAAGGAAAAAAGAGTTTAAAAATATAAAAAGTGTTTAGTAAAGGAATTTTTACTAATAAAAATACTTTAATCCTAGTATGTATGACATTTTTAGATCACATGGATATTAAATTTTCAAATAAAATTAATCTTACGGTCATATATATCGTGTACAAACGTCGAACAGGGCGATATACTATCATGTGGCCACAGAACGACAAGAGAAATTTATTTTTTTATCACTCGTATCACTATACGTTCGGAAATATCCAAAAAAATAATCCCACGTTGTACAAAAGCAACAATAACGTCTCTTGGCAGAAGCGACGGGGACATTGAAACGTATGTGAAAAACGCGGTGAATACGGATGACAAGCGATCAAAAACAACAATGATTGAGAAAAACAAACGTCCTCCGTGAAAAGTAAAGTGTCAGAGCTAGTCAGGATAAAGACAGGGACGGTATTCCACGTGTGGGTTAGCTTTTAAACCGGAAAACGATTTTTTTCAATGGAAAATGCGATTGACTCTTTGGCGAATGGTTCGAGTCAGGCGTTGTGGAATAGCTTTCGCCTATGGAAGCAGCGTTTTTCGTACGAATAAAAGGTCCGTGCCGAGACCATTGGAAAATTCGCCTCGTGTTGGTCAAACCAGATCAAATGCATTTGCGCTTATATCGATACTCTTTAACTATGCATGCACCGTATAGTCTGCTTCGTCTGGCCAGCATTTACGAATATTTCGCCTACATGTATGGTTAGGAATTGAAAAGGTTTTGCGAGCATAAGTATTACATTTTGATCAAAAGAGCTTATTATTATTTCGACGTTATCTTCAATTTTGAATTCGTGTTCTTTATCTATATTTTTATTTAGATCACTTCCTTTTTGATCATGCTGATAATTCTTTGAAAAAAACGATAATTTATTTTTTTGATGCTATTACATTTGTGTTATTTAATGGAAGATTCTCAAAAAAGAATATAGATTCAGATCGTCTATTTTGATCATTATATTTTTCAAAGTTAAAATATCTTAGAAATATCTTAGAAAAGTATAAAAAATTTGAAATAATTGATTTGTAACATTGCTCTATCGTATGTAATGATATATTTAAATATGGAAAGGCACGATAATTTATGTCATGATTAAAGTATTGCAACGAATATAATTTAATAAAATGCAACGATATTATAAAGTGAGTGGTTTCAACTGTACACCTGTTTTCATTAATTTCAAAAACTTGCTGTCGTTTGATAAGGACAAGTTTACACGTTCAAGAAGTTCTTGTCGTTAATAATTAATATTAATGATGCCATTAAAGTGTTTGACTATGTAAAATCTCGCGACAGTGGAATTTTTCATAAGAATAATAAAAGATGCCTTATACACGATTCCCACGAGTCATATAAGAATTCTGCAGAAGTTTCTTTTCCCTCGATGGCTTTAAACGTTTCTCTGATAATAATAATAATAATAATAATAATAATAAAGGAAAGAAAGAAAATAAGATGAAAAATATAAAGTAACAGAATTTTCTTAATAATAAATAAATTTTTGATATAGATACTTTTAAAATTAAAAAAATTCCTTACGTAAACCCAAAAATTACCGAACCAGCTTTCATTTTTTAGATTCATATGTCTGTAATTAAAATTAGGTCGTCAATCCGTTTCGAGTGGATTCGTGAAAAGATCGCAAATTCAAATTTATCAGCTCCGAATAAAATGACATCGAGATGAATCAATTTCCGTAAATTTATGCGAAATTATTCAACGAATCCGTGTAATGATCCTTTTTAAAAAGTATTTTTAATTATAAATATCCATCAAGATTCATTTTTTTTATCGAAACGACAGAAACCAATATATATATATATATATATTTTCTTTATTTCATTCCTGTTACGAACAAAACATTACGAATCAATCATGGCCGATAAATATTTCAATTTATTTTTTTCATCTTTTACTTAAATCGATCGAGCAAAATAACTTTTAAAAATCTCTATCATTTCTCACGAAATTATACGATCCTATCGATGATACTTTTTTGATTTTAAAGAAGAGGAAAAGAAAAAGAAAACGAAACAGACACGATGGATCCAAAATGGATCCAAAACTCATTAACGAAACGAAGTTGAAACGTTTTTCTAACCGTGGAAAATAACATTTTCATTATCTCCGTAAATTCGTCAGGGACATTTCGATATTACCTCCGTTTACGAAGTGGCAGGAATATTCATGTTATCGCGAAACTTCCAAGTTCGACTCCGAATTAACAAACTGAACTGGCCAGGTTACCGGGGATAACTTTCGACAGTTGTGTTCGAACTGTATTTGCACAATGCCCGGTGTAAAACTTGTATATTCCTGAAAGAAGGAAAGAAACGATTCTAAGTTCTCTCGCATCTGACTTATGAGACGAGCAAACTTCTGATTATCGAGTTTTCCGTGTCCCTCTTTATTTGTTGCATCCTATTGAAATTTCTTATCCTTAAAAATAACAGAAATATCGAGGAGAATATTGTTCTAATCGATTTTGTCTTTGAACATTTTGTATAATTTAGAAAAGAATTAAATATTAAGCAATGTCTTCAACTTAAGGATGTAATGTATGCTTTTTTTCTTTTTCTTTTTTATTTAATATAATTTTGAATTTGAATGGAAGTTGAGCGCTACACGTAGTATACAGAAAACACGTATATGGGAAGCAAAAGTTACACGACTATGACCGCGTCAAAGGATAAAAATTAAAGAAGCGAAACATGGGGGGAAAAGTATACGAGATCAAACTACGCCCTTCGACGACGAAAGAAGACGTACAACGACTGAATTTCTCCATTCTGCCAATGCACGCGATACCTGTAAGAAAACTACTCCGCAAGGAAACTTCGTAAAAGTGTGAAAATTTAACACCACTTTTTTGTCGATCAATTTCTATAAACGTATATCAAAATCTTTCTTGCTAATTAAAATTAATATTAATAACAATTTTCAAACTACTTTATAAATTTTATTTTTATGATTTCATTCAATAAAAAATGGAAAAAAAGTAATACGAAAAAGTTAATTATTTCAAGTACAATGAAATGGATAATGCGAAGCCGAATGGTTTCAACATGATTCTCTTTCATCCTTTGAACTGAGTTTGCGCCACTGGAATATCAGATTTTAAAGGATACACCGGAAAAGAGGGAAACTGAAACTTACTACCGAAACGAATAAACAATAGGAGCTAACTCAAACGTTTCAAATAAAGGAAGATGTGCTAAGGATATAAACGGTGTTCTTATTGTATCTAAAAATAAATATACAAGCAAAAGTACGAAATATCGGACAAAGTATTATGAGTATAATAAATCGTTTAAACTTTTCTCTCGTTGAAAGTTGTTTTCAAGAATATATTTTCATAAAACTGGAAAATTCATTCGACAATTTGACAGACAAAAACTTTTCTTCGTATTTTTAAAAAAGACGATTTGTCAATAGATGATATTAACATTAACATATATATATATATATACAATGAAATCTAACTTTAAAAGAAAATTTAATTTTTAAAATATTTGAAAAGAATGGAATAGAGTAAAATTATCACTCTCTTTCTCTCTCTCTCTCCATTAAAACCACTTTGTCATAGTTTATTTTCGTTCGTTCTTTGATAAATGGATTAAATTGCATTTTGACATGGAATCATATTACATTCGAATCACCGTACAATAGGAATAAAAGTGAATTTCAGACAATTCGTTTTGCTCGATCAACTTCATTTCGTTTCTAAAGCGCCTTTTTTTTCTCCCATGATCCTTTATATCTTTTTACGATCGTGACCAACGGACGAGACTTTGAACGTTAATGACAACGGATCATCGATTTTCAATGAATAATTAACGAAAGATTATTACTGGGTATCCACATTCGTAACACTTAAAGACCACGATCTGACGTCATAGAAGGAAGAAGTGGGACGTCCCAGTTTCATTAAGCTTGATTATTTTATTAGATACGTTGACACGTTTCAAATTTTTTTTTTATCTGATATAGATAATACGTTAATCGTTTAAAAATAAACTAATTACAATTACATCGTAATTAACCTTGTAATATCGAGTAGTGATACATTTGTCGTTTTATATACTCGTGAATGTTTATAATATTTTTATCTTAATTTTAATCGATTCGTAATTGTTCCGATAGTTTTAATTATAATATAGATTGAATTGGTGTTCAGGTGATTCGATTTTTTTTCCATTAACATTTAAACCATTATCGAAAGCAGTCGTACTTGTAAGTATAAAATGAGTGGCCTTGTACAATAAACACGACAGAACGTTTTCTTCGAGGCATTGAGACTCTTGAATTACGTCTTACTTTTTAATTTTAATAATGCGGTGTCTGCGGTTGATTCATGCATTTTGAATACAATTACAGAGTGCATAGATATGGCACGATATGATGTAATTATACCGTATATCGACAGTGCGTAATGTAATTGTACCGTCTATCGCCTTTTACGATCTTTATCCGAGTCATTCACTTCGATTTATAATTCTTTTCGTTTATAACATTCGATGAATTACGATAAATTAATGAGAAATTATCGTACATATGCAGAATATAATATCTGTTTACTCTTCTCTTTTAAATTTTATGAAAATAAATTGCTCCATATACATATATATATACATATATATTTCTTCACTATTACTCGAATATCATAAATTGTCATTTTATGTAGTCATAATTCATTCAACGTTTTCTGTAATAACAAGATACCAAATAGATATCGTTTGTAACACTTTAAACAACCTTGTTTCTCTTTCAAGAAAGTTGAAAGACTATAGACTCAGGTAGGTGTGTGCACAGCACAGAATGAACGGCTGGTATAACCTTAGGTAGCGGTAGGTAAGGTAGCAGCTTTGTCTCACGAATTCACGAAACTGGTATAAATCTGTTCCAGAACAGTGGTATACAAGCTGTATACCAAAACGTTATGTTAACGAAGTTTGTAAAGACAGTGAACGTGTACTCACGTGTACTCCTCTCCTTAACGATATCGCAGAATTGTAACAGATGATGTAATCGTTCAGATACGACATTATTAACATTAAGTTTCTCGTATGACGCAAGACGGAGAATCTAAGGTCAAACAGATCACCAATTTATCGCGTTTATTTTATTATTTAAACTGTAAAAAAAAATTATCCGATGCAACGTATTATTTGCAAGAATTATTCTTACAAGAATACAATACTTTCTTTATTTTTTTAATCAATTTTCAAATCTTATTATCCCAATCATTTTTACTTCTGATATGATAGCATCGAATCGAGAATTTCGCATTTGACCGAATTTTCAAGCCACTTTATGCTTGTATCGATAATATTTGTATTTAAGTAAGCATAACATTATGCCAAGATCGCTCTGCTGAAACTTGTTACACTCCTGCCTTATCGTCCTGACCATTAAATGTAATTCCATCGTTTATAACATCGCAATTTCGAAAGGATAAGGGAAGAGGGAATGTAAGAAATAACGACTCGTTGTTTATGAACAATTTTCTAAAAGTGTCTAGAAATATTTTTTCCTTTTACAAAACACGAGAGAGAAAGGGGGAATGAAAATTTTAAGATTCATTTCGTAATGTAATAAGTGGAGGAAATAACGTAACGAAATTAATGCTGTGTACAATGCTTCAAACGACACTATAAATAAATGCTTTTAATACGATGGATTGTTCGGTATAACTGTAACGGGCGAGCCGATCGAACGGAAGTTAGGATACACGAGCGATCGTTTGTATTAATTATCACGCGTCACTGTTACCATTTCTGTCCTATTGTAGTCGGATAGTTTTTCAAATAGCATATCTCAAGCTGAATATTATCATTGCCCCATTGCAAAACATCTTGAACGATTAAAAGATACATCCCATCATTATACTATCGAAAATTTCATTCGATCGATAATAAAAAAAAGAAAATCATCCTTTCTCTCTCTCTCTCTATCCGTCTCTCTATCTCTTAAATCTAAACAATCTAAACAAATTGTTCAATAAATAAACGCGAATTTTAATCGAAGGAACTGAGAGCCAATACGACAAGTTCAACATTTCCGTCCTCTCTTAAACAAATCGCGAGCCGGTGAATCAAAATGACAACGTTCGAACGATCACGTTCGAATTCAGGACATCCTGTCCTACGTCATCGATGTCTCTATCGATAATTCACCAATGACTCATACGCCTCGAGCCCGATCTCGAAATAATGAGCCAGCAATTAGCCGGAAATAAAAAGTTTGTCCTTCCGACCGGCCCGTGGCGGGAAGTTAGGTAACAAACCTCCGCTCCGTCCTTTCTTTTTTCTTCTTTTTTCCCCCCTCCCTCTCTTTCTCGGCCTCTCATTTCGATATTTGTTCCGACATGCAAAATCTATTACCGTGTCAAGCAGTAGAATCAACGACGATGCTGGCCGATCGCCAAATTCACTTTCGAAGATACTTGACGGTGGAACGACGTTTATGCTAGTTTTCTTTTTTTTTTTTTTTTTTTTCCTCTTCAAGTCGAATACGATTTCTGGCATCGCCCCGCTCGTCACAGAATTAAGAATTTTATTTCCTTATCTTGTTAAACGAATTTTCGAATTTATCGAATTTTTTAATAAATATAAATAGAGGCATTTAAACAATTGTTGTGTTACGAGATTATATTTGAATATTTTTACTCGGCCTCGATATGGAATGTATAAGACGATTAAATCGATGTCGCATTTTCTTCCAAAAATAAATCTAACTGCGGAAAATTGGCCGTGTTCCCTTGCACTTGAATGCAAAAATACTTCCTTCAACTTCCGAGACATCATCGATCATTGTAATCATCTTTTCGTATACGTAATATAAAGATAGAATATTTCCAGAATAATTGCTCAATCGTTTGTGAAACGTGATATTACGGATAAATTAGTTATAATATTTTTGTTTACCGAATAATAATTCTAAATATTCATTTTTTTTTTAATGAATTTCGACCAATACATGGAACCACAATTACGAAACTCAATAAAATTCTTACATAAGCAGATTTCTAAGATTACACGATCTTTGAATTCGAGTTGACTCCCTCCATTCATAGACATTCACGACAACCACTTTCTTCCCTTTTTTCTAATTAAAAAATACCAATTCTTTACATAAAACAAATTTCGTTCGTCCTTTTCATTGTTTCATCGAAAGAAATCGATATCGTTTGTATAGATATAAACTGGATTAAAAAATTATTACTCAACCTCGCGAAGAAAAAGAACTTCGAATCAATCACGGGAGGAAAATCGTCGATTCTTTTTTTCAATAAGATGCAACAGGAAAGTAGACGAGGTAATCGCATCTCGATGAAATTTCTTGTTGCAATCTCTCCATGCCTCTTTTCAGCCCGTACTCTACTTTGTGCGTAGCCAGGAACTTGCCGCATACCGTGGTGGTTGTGTGCGACCCTGTGCGCTCGTTGATACGACGTGTTTTGATTAAAGGGAAGGGAAGCTCTCGCAAGAGACTCTCGTTAACCCGTTCTTATCGTTACGGAAGAGGGCTTTGATATAGGACTGCAAGAACCAGGTTGGATAGCAGCAATTTACCCCAGCGATGATTAGAACGGCGGGAGAGAGGCCGGCTCTGTCGGTGTGTTGTTCGAAAAATCCACGATGCACTTATGCTGCACGCCAGCCACGTATACGTCGTTGCACGTGCTCTGAAAGTAGCTGCGGCGCGACGCGGAAATACAGGCGGCGAGACAATTTTTTTTGAAATGGCAAGTGAAGTGGAAGTTTCCACGGGTCGGTTTCATAGGCAATTTTGCAAGTTTAAATTGGGAATTGGGATAATGTAATTATTAAAGCGGTTTCGAGATCTAAGATTGTAAAGATTGCTTTTTTCAAATAACGATTTTAATTGAGATTAGATCATCTGGAGAAAGGAAATGTAAAACGATCTTTTATATCTTCATGTCGCCAGTTTTTAAGCTATTAGGTAGAGTTTTTTTTTATTTTTTTTTTAAATTTTCTTCTCTCGTAATCTCTCTTATTCGCGGATTAAATTTTTAAATGTTTCAGACGTATGTTTTTTTTCTCTTTTAAAAATTGCAAGGTACAAATTCTATTATTTTTTTCTTTTTTACACAATTATTCCAAGTTTTAAATCTGTTTTATACAATTAACACCGATAATAATTAAATTCGTTATATAAAAGATATAAAAAATCCTTCGAAATTTAACGGAAATCAGAAGATCGTATCTCAAGCAATTTTAATAAAATTCTCTCATGTGTATTGTATCGTTACTACGACATCTAATTAAAAATTAAAATAACAATTTCAATCAACAATAATACAAACGCAACATCTACGTTTAAACTTTAATTTAATCTCGCTTGCATTGTCGTTAAATTAAAAGATTGCAATAAAAAAAAAAACAAATGCACTGCATCCACTTTTAAAACAATTAATTTGAAAATTTAATTTATCCTCTAGTTTCATTCTCGTTACTCGAAATAGAACAAACAAATATCCTGCGCAAGTCTAACATCGTTTAAGACGATGTTAAAAATGGGAATAAACGCACCACGTCCACGTAATCGTTTGAAACGATTATAGATTAGCAAGGTTAATCCATTTTCACGAAGGTTGTTCGAATTTCGCGGCATATTGGCAAATATGGCGGCGATGTTTAAAACGGAACGCGATTTATAAGGGATGGCACTCGCCAATTGTTACAATGCCAACGTGAAATGCGGCGTATCGCCTCGCGTCTAGCAACAAGTTGATGTTTCCTTTTACATGCAAACGTCCGAGATCAAACCGATAGTTACGCGACAAGAACTGCTAAACACTTTCGAGTTAATGCCAACAGTTTCAACAGGGACGTGAGCAACGTCGCCAGAACGAACTGCGAAACGCGCTCTGAATACACGCCGGGTGAATGGTTATATTATAATATCCATTTCATGCTCGAACACCCTCGTCTCTGCTCGAGGGAGAGGTATAAACCTGTGAGAGGTCGACTTTCGACTCCGTGATTTCGACGCCATTTTATTTGCATTTAGGTGTGACAACGAAGATTGCCGTTGCAAAATCAGATGTTTTATTATTATTTTTAATAATAATTCGGTGTGATTCAAGTTGAAAATGGTAGCTTTTTAGGAAGATGTGCATCATTTTGATTTTGAGTTGAGGTTTTCAGAGGTGTTTACGTTTTAGAACGTGTCTTTCGTATTTGGGGAAAAATGGAAGATAAGAATGTTCTCTTGAAGAATTTTCAATGATATTAACGCAACGTAACGACCTAGCTTTTCAAGAGAGCTGTCATCGTAAAAATCATAGAATTATTCGAGATATAAATTTGTCCAATTGACCAGTGGAATGGAACTGGAAGCGCCAAACAACTTTGGGCGACCCCGTAGACGAGTCGTCGTAGTTCAGCACAAATATATTCCATCTGTACACAATAAATCAAACAAGTACTCCATCAACATGGTGAAAGCATCGTTAACGAGAGCGTACCCACCATTCAAACATTTCGTTTCGAGATTAATCTTTCGAATATCGTGCCAATTCCTTTATTTAGAGCATTTTATACGATGGATCATATAAAGTTATCGTATAAATCGCAGAATTATAATTAAAAAGTCACCGTTATACGATGTATTAATTATCATAACGTAGTAATGCAATAACAAACAAACGTAATCCTATTATTAATGCGCCATTCATATTAATACGTTTACAATATCATCAATTATGTAATAAGCTTTCCCCAGCTTACACGTATCCCACATTAGCCAACATGTGAGTATTTAAGCTCAAAGGGTTCTATTTTCTTCCCGTAGACGTTGGGCACGCTACCAATCCTGTGTAATCCTTCCTTTATCTGATAGTAGTCACCGCTAAAATACGATCTTCCCATTAATTCCCAGACACTTTCAAGGCGGATATACCACCGGATCAAAAGAGTTTCATTTTGCTTTTGAGAATCGAGCTCGACTCTGTCTTTTGAAACCGGGGAATATTTAAGGGATGATCATAATCTATCCCCCCTAATCCCGTCGACTTGATTAATAGATGATTAAAAACATAGTTTTTTTTCATTTTTATCGAATCTTTAATTTATATTATTCTTTCACGAATGATATAATATTATCAAAATAAGAATTGAAGAAACCACAACGCTTTGACTTTCAGTCTACGATTTCTGTTATTTTTATGGAATATTATTCCATATATATATATATATATTTTTCCTCACGTTCTGTTCGTTTCATCCATTCGCGTTTCAAACTTTTGAACTCGCCTCGATAAAAATCTGCCACCGACTTTCAAAAGGCAGTGGAGGAAAAAAAGTCAGTCGAAGCAAAACAAAATCTCATTGTTCTCCAGAATCGCTTGTAGCAGCCCAGTTTCGTGTAAAACTTTGTCGGGAAAGGAGACAGTATCAATTATCTCGGCCTCTGAAAGATTTTCAGAAGTAGTTGACGATCATCCGAAGGCAAAAAAGACGGGAAACAAGACGAAAGTCAAGTGAGGAAGAAAGAGAAAAACAGGAGTCGCATCAGAGACAGAGATTCGCAGAGCTTTCAGCTGATTTTCACGAGACTTCCTGGTCGAAGGCGCGCCGCTAATCTTTTTAGCTGAAACCCTGTCACCAACTGTGTCACTGTTCTTCCACCAAGAAGAGACGACTTCTTGATCAAAATTATTCTATCGATTACCTATTTCGCGGTAATTATTTTCTTCTTACTTCCAATTAACATAATACAAGTTTAATAGAAAAATCTGAGCCGAATTTATTCATTTATAGACAAGGTTTTAACAAAACTTGGAATTAAAATCACATTGCCACTATCAAAGTGATTGTTTGCATTAAAATTGTGGTTGTTTGTCGTCGATACGAATTTCAAGTAAAAACTAAATAAGTACTTTTATCAACACAATGGTATTACAAAAAAAAAACTTCAAAATAATCACAAATCTTTAAACCTCGTTCGATCCTCAATTTAATCTATTTTCCAATTTTCAAGTTTCCACATTAATTAAAAATATCGAAGATAATTAATTTCAAATAAATATTTTTTCAAAATACTTACAAAGATACGAATCTAATCGATTCGAACATTCGAACTTGTTTGCTTTATACTTGATCCCACACATACTATTCCCCTCCACTACTCCTTCAAAATGGAGTTATTAAATATTTGCCCCACCATTCTCCTGATGAAATCCTCCGAGTATACGTCGACGCATACGAGCTGGATATAATTAAATTCGCGGTGGTTAAATTGATCGATGCGGGCGACACCGTGTTGATTTTCTTTGAAATCGCGCGTTCCCTGCGTTCAAATGAGGGTAGTGGATACGAATGAGGGTGGTGGTACATATAAATGAGACGCAATGGCAATACAGAGAAGCATGGTAGATAGTTAAATGGGGAATTCGAGTTGAGTCTAATAATACGCTGTTCAAAATTTTGAATGAACCGGTATTATGGAAATATTCGTGTTGTTTGTCCAAATTGAATGAGAGAGATCGTAAAAGGGGAGAAGGAGAAAATATATGGGCGCAAGTGTGCAATACGAGTCTTGCAATTGGGTCAGGCTATATCTTTGTTCCGTTAGAAAAAAAAAAAAAAAAAGAAAAAAAGACGTATGGGAGAATTTTAGCTTAGGTAATAACAACTCCAATATTCTTTGACGTGAATATTTTTTTCGTAAATTTATCGAGAATGTATTTTAAATTTATATTGAATAATAAAATTTTAAATTTATATTGAATAAATAAATTTTAAATTTATATTGAATAATAAGTTTTGCAAGTCTTTTTTGAAAAGGGTTTGTTTAAAATGGAAATATATAATCGTATATACTTTTGTTAATAGAAACGCGATGATAATTTATCAAGGCAATTATTTTAAATCTGTTAGGATTTTCAATTTTTAATCCTTTGTTTTATAACTTATAACGTCTAGTTGGTTTCTAAGATTCGTCTGAATCTTAGAATCTTAGAAAATTGTTAAATATTGATTAAATTTTACAGCAAAGGATTAAGAGAATTTAAAACACGTCGGGAATATTTATAAGAATTATATTCGCAGGATAATCGAATTCTTCCGGTTCATTTAACTTCAAATATTTTCTCGAAGAATTTTATTTTCGTGTCGTGAAAGCGCTTTTTTTTCCTTTTCGCGCCAGATCTTCCTTTAAAAAAAAAAAAAAAATGCCGTTTATTAATTACTACTACCAACACGAGATTAACGTTCAGTTAGCGCCAAAAATAATACACATTCATCATGAAGTAATAGTGCGCACGTAGTGAAGCTTATCGTGATTGCGTTTCGTGCTCACAAACGGTTATTCAACAAAGGAGAATAGTGCATGCACAGCAGTTTTGTTTTATGCGCCTATTTGCAGACTAAAAAGCCATTATTTGAATTCATAGCGTGTCCTAACGAAGGACTGTACGAATTTAATATAGACTTGCTTAAAAAAACATGCCAGATTTGTGGAAAGAAAAGGATAATTATGTAAAAATCGATAAAAATTATGTAAATAGCATTCGAATATTCTTTCGACTATCGATAAACGATCAATTTATCGTCAAATTTCAGAATTAAATCTCGATAATTATGCAAATTAATAAAAATTATGTAAATAATATTCCTAAGAATATCCTTTCGACTATCGATAAACGATCAATTTATCGTTAAATTTCAGAATTAAATTTCGTCATATTTTTATTAACGTATTTTCTACACAATTTTTTTTTTTCAATATCTATTAATAACTCGTACGTGATAACTGGAAAAAGATAAATATTTGGCAACAATATTTTTCCAATACAGTTTGGAATTGTTTAACCAATAATTCGTAAAAAATATTTTTCTAAAATTGTTCCGAGTTTTAAAATGATTAAAAGTTCTTTTTTTTTTTTTTTCCACGAACCAACGAATTTTCGTGTCGTCTCGAAACGATACAATTTTAATCGCGCTACTTTCCATCGAATTAATCGAAGTATCGTTGATTAGTCACCGACTTATTCGGTTTATTCCCGGATTGCAAATTCGTTTGCGACGTTATCGAACGATAGGTGAAATGTCAGCAAGCGTTTAAAAGCCACTTTAATCCGACCTTTATTTCGTTGGGCATTTGGTTGAAATACTCGGCTCGAGAAATCACTAAAAGCTTCAAAGAGCGCGTAATCCAATTTCCGATGAGAATTGAACACCCGCTATATCTAACTACCTACGTGGACGTGACCAAATTTTCAATGATACCTACTCGTTTATTATTCAAACTCGTGTTATTTAATAATAAAATTTGATAAATTTTTCGAATAGATCGATAAAAGATCTCAATAAAAATTTTCTTATTTTCTTTCTCTTGTTTTGAACGAATTATTAAATTGTGTTTTAATATATATATATATTTCTTCGGCCAAACATTAATCTCATAAATTGATAACTCAATCACGATTAGTAATCTCAGAAAATTAAATTAAGTTATAACTTGTGATATATAATTAATCTTTAATTGAATACCTGTATCGATGATTTTATAAAGTCTCCATTACGAATTTCTTATAAAGTTCAATATTCTTTATAAATTCGAACGGAGAATTTTTACTTCAATCGAGCAATCCCATCAAGCTATTGCATTTCAGATTCGGATATCAAATACGAAATTCTTTCCTCACGTAATGTAATACAACGTAAACTCGTGAATCGTTTATTAATATCATTACTCGATAAATATCGATAAATAAATTAAACTACCCATCATTTAAATTAGTGATCAGAATTTTAAATTTCCACATCACCCAAACTTACTTCAATTGTTTTTTCTTATTCTTATTTTATTTAAAAAAATAAAATTTTATTTAAAAAAATAAAATTTTATTTAAAAAAATAAATAAAATAAGAATAAGAAAAAATTTCGTTTATTTTTCTTTTATTTAAAAAAAAAAAAAAAAAGAAATCTTAATACCAGCTCGAGCACCGTTTGTATCAGATTATCCCAAGCGAATTCCAGAAGGATTTACAGCGCTTGCCACGCAAGAACACACGAGGGAGCCATCGATTGAACCAGCGTTTATTTCAGTCGCTCTTCTTTTCCTTCCCTAAAATTCTCCCGCGTCCATTCTCGACCTCGTGACGACATTGTTCAAGATAAAATGTGCGTATAACGTTTAACAAGCTTCGATAACACGAAAGTTTCGTCGTAATGCACCGGTGGATATATTTCTGTGATATTCCGAGAAGCCCGTGTCGCGTAAATAAAAGAAGAACAGGTCGAAAAACGAGGTTGAAAAAAGTTGCTTAAAGTTTTTCCATTAAGAAAATAATGGAAAAACGTCTCTGTTAACGCGTTGACGATTAAGAATATTTTGACGATGGGGCGAGAAATCTTTTGTACCCTCTCTTTGTGTGTATCTATCTCTTCGTATAATTAGGAAGAAATGTGTTTCTTCGGTGAAGTGGATATCTTAATGGCGCTGTTTCTTTGAACGACCGTGTTTCCTTTTCAATTAGCTTGCGTAATTATAGGAGTTTTAGGAGTAGCGAATTGTGCGAAGTATTCGAGACAAGTTCGAGTAAATTAGAATCGTGAATCAGATGTATTTAGATTCTCGATGGAATTGTTAATTGATCCTACAAAATGGAAATCAAATAGATACTACGTGTAACTATTCGTATTATTCGTTATTTCGTGACAATTGCGCGCTGTAGAAAAGAAATATTTTAAAGAAAAACGATACTTGGATTTAATTTATTATCGATATAAAGTTTATACGAAAAAATTGTTCGTATTAATTATCACTCGTCAATTTCGCAATTAGACGAGTTCCTTGGACGGGGGAAAACGAGGAGAAAGAAACCTATTAATTACTTCCACTACGTCGAATCGTTCGAAAGAGGCAGAACGCATCTTTGCATTCCAAAAGCAGAGGAACAAAACATCAAAGTTCTCGTTTCTTACCTTGCGTGCCCCGTTCCTTTTTCTTTCTCCGCAGTCTCCTCTTTTGCACCTTCTCCGCGTAATTAGACGACGACGAATCATCGCGGCCCGCCACTTCCTGCTTCTCCGCGACCCTCCTCGCCTCCTTCTGCCGTCTCTTCAACAACTCGTACACCCTTTTAAAGTAATCCCTCGCGATATCCTCGTTCGACTTGTTCGTCAACACACCCTCGCCGTTCGAATAATCGAAACTGTCGATCGATCCATCCCCAACGACCCCTCCCTCCTCCTCTTCCTCCTCCTCCTCCTCCTCCTCCTCAACACCTTCCTCGATCCCCTCGCTTCCATCCACGATCTTAAACGTGTCGCTCTTCTTCACGTTCGATCTCGCGTACAATTCCTTGTAATCGTTAAAAGTCTTCTTAGGAATCGTATTGTAACCGCAATCAGGCGAATTCACGTTAGACGAGTGAGCCTCGCGACTCCTCGCTCGAACCTTGACGAGTACGTGATTCTTCGGGGAGGCATCGACCTCCCCCCTAAGACTGGTACTCGCTCGGCCTTCCTCGTTCGCGGAATCGTTCAGAGAAATCAGAAGCTCGGAAGAATCGTCCCGATCCCTCCCGCCGTTCTCTGGGCTCCCGGGACTTCTCGTCTGCTTCTCCCCCCGCACGGGATTCACGACGCAATCCCTCAGATTCTGACAGATCTTGCAATCGTGGAAAGTGCACGGAGCGTCCTTCCACCTGAAATCCTCTTCCTTCCCCTCCGCGTCGCGACGCAACCTCTCCTGCTTCTTCCTCTCCTTGTACTCGCGCCAGCTCTCGTCCATCACCGCCGTGTCCTGCCTCCTCCCCCTCCAACGGTCCCCCTCCTGCTCCGAGGAGTCCGCGCTCCTGCCGCCCATCTGGCCCACCAACGCGTCGCTCCTCGTCTTTCGGTACAGCTTCCGTTTCTCGGCCGAATCCCTCGCGTCCAAGCTCCGCTCTCGACCGCCGCCCGCTTCCTCGAGGATCGTCTCGCTCCTCGAACGTCCGTACGCTTTTTGCCCGGACTTATCCCTGGAACGAGACCTGTTGTTGTCCACGGCCCTCGACCATCTCTCCATCTGCCTCCCCTTCTGCCTATCCCTCTCAACAGTTTCCCGATCGAACCTGATCACGCTCGTCTCGCTCTGCACCTTTCGAGTGCGATAACCCCGCTGCTCCTCCGCCTCGCCGTAATACGAGTACCTCTTCTGAATACCCGTCGATCTCCCGTCGCTCCCGGATCGTTCCAACTCCATCCTCTGCTGTATCTTCCTTCGTAGGAACGACCTTACCCTTTCCAATTCCTCCTTCTTCTTCTTCCTCCACTCGCTCTCAGCTTCCTCGTCCTCCCTCAAAATTTGCGCGTTGCCCATCGCCTCTCCCTTCCTCGGGTATTCCTCTGCCTCCTCTTCCTCCTCCACGTGGACCAGGCTCGGCAGCGTCTCGCTTCGACTCCTGAGGTAGGCCTTCACCTTCTTGCACCTCTCTCGCGCGATCTCCTCGGCGCTCTTCCCCAACGTCTCCTTCCTTCCGAGGTCGTCTATGATCTGTTGCCTCAGGTAATCGCCCATGGAATACTTCCTCGAATCTTTCCACTCCTCCTCGGCCCTTCGATCCTTCCTCCTCCCTCTTTTCTTATCCCTCTCCTTCATCGACACCTCGCTCCTCGACTTCCTGGGCTTGTAACCCAGCTGAAACGTGCCAAACTTGCTGCTGAACCCGTCCACGTTCCTGTTCCCTTGCACGGGAACCGCCGGTGGCGGAGGGCTGGACGCGGAGGAGGACGCGAAGGAGGAGGAAACGGAGTGTCCCTCGCTCGTCTGGAACTCCTCGTGCGACTTGAGGCCCTCTCGAAACGAGCCCCTGGCCCGCTGGGCCGTGCGCCCACTGGTCTCGACCAGAACGCGGCCGTCCTTGTCCAACAGCTGGATGACAGGAAGCGTGTCCGCGGACGTGGTCAGCTCCCACTCCCAGTTGAGCGGTTTGTCCAGCTTCAATCTGATGATCGGTTCCGCAGGCTCGTTGGAGGACGTGGAATCCGGATTGGCCAGGCTCGACGAAGACGTCGCTGTTATAATCGGGTGACCGTTCTTCATGTTTCCGGTTCTCGAGCCCTCCTCCTCCTCTTTCTTCTTCTTCTTTCAAAGGTTCGATCACCTTCCAATCCCCTTTTTCGCGAATTCTTAACGACTTCGGCGGAAAGTTCGGTTTTTTCTTTTTTTCTGGATCAATTTATTACTCGTGAATGAGCGTTATCGGGTGATTTTTAGAAAGGGAGGTGATCGTCGAAATTTAATTAGTTTTTATCATTCGTTCGATCGTTCGATTTGGTCGAGGTTTTAAGCTCGATCTTACATACACGCGTTATTTTGTGTATATAAATTGTTGTCGAGTAAGAGGAGGTCGATGCGTTCGTTTTTCGATGAAACTGGTTTTCGATTTTCTTCTTGGAAATAATTTGGGAGGAATGCGCGATTCTTTGGTTAATATTTTTGAGGAAATATAGTTTTCTCGTTGTATTTGTACAAAGATATATATGATTCTGAATTTTGGAAAGTAAAACTTTTTATTTAAGTTTATATTGCGCGTGATTAAATTTATCTTAAAGTGTACGCGATCTTGAATGATTTAAAGTTTCTTCAGGATGATAAGAATTTTCTTCGCCATTCTGCTCAAATGCTAGCTTTGATTTGAAAACACGCGTGAAAGAGGCGAAAGCACTTTCACAAAAAGCGAATATCAACATTGAGATATTCATTTAGAAATTTATTCGTGTCGATTTGGAAATATCGAAAAATATATTAAGAAAATGTTTTGTTCTCGTACGATTTTAACACGATTTTATTTGTTGCCATGAAAATTTCAAAATTATTGTTAATCCTCTCAAACGAATAATCGAAATTCATTCAATTTACTATTCACTTTATTTCTTTTCTCACTCTAATTATTTTAATATCAAGTCGTTCACTTTATCGGCCACTTTAAAAAATATATTTATTTCTAAATTATAAGTAAACATTTACTTCGCAATTTTCAATAAACGTATTCCAATGTATTCACTTTTCCAATTTTTCACTTTCAAATTACTTTACGTTTATTTTCCCATTTTATAAAAACCAAAGTTTCCAAGTTTCGAGAAATATTCTTACTCCACTTTCCCTTTCCTTTAAATTACTTTGAAATAAATCCAAACTTGCAAATATAAAACGAGAAAATATTTTCACTCAAAGCAAAAATATTTCCCCGAGAAAAAAATATCCAAATATTCTCATTCGCTTCTTTCTTCGCTTTCCAACATTTCCCCCTTTTCCCTTCCAGTTAAAATAAACGCGTTTCTTCCAACGTTGAAACGAAGAAAAGAAATAAAAATAAACAATAATTTTCCACTGGTGGAAAAATCAGTGAGTCCACACGGTTTACTTAATCCCATCACGACTAATCATCGATCGACCACCAACGTGTCACAAGAATCGAATCATCGCACGCACCGTGTTCCATATCCGTCCACCGTTTGCGCTCGTTCCACAGATCCGCTTATCCAACTTGCTCGAATCTCTTGCAGACACGGCCAGCATGATATCCGCTCCGTGGATTATTATTGTTCGAATCGTGGATCGAACGAGTTAACGTCTCCCTTACGTAACCGCGACCTCAGACGCTTGGCAATCTGTCAGAATCGAGTTTGGCTTTGGGATCTTTTTCCGAAACGGTCTCGTACCATCTCCCCAACCGTGTTCCGCTTCGCTATGCTCGCGTTTAGCATCCACGCCCGCCCAGTTCTTTTTCCACCGGGACGAGGTTCCAAACGTATGGAGAGATGCTTGTCTCGCCTCTTGAAAAAACGGGTAACGCGACTCTACGTGAGAATAATATGGGCCGGTGCGACGGTCTAATGGCGGACAGACATGACAGAAAGAAATTCTCTTTCTCGTTAAACAATTTCTTTTCGATTTAACATTTAAAAAAAATTCTTTTCTCTTTTTCGAAGATTCTAATTTTATTATTCCTCTCCTGTTAGATTCGAAATTTTTGATATCGATAATTTGAAATCGTGAAATTTAAGAAAACGATAGTCAGTCGGTATTCTTCCGTATAATGAATTTATTTTTCCAATTCAATCGTTCCACGCACAGTACGATTCACTTCTCAATTTTTCACCACTATCACGAAACCACTCGCGAACGAAAAGCCAGCTACGATTCTTTCACTGATCCAGCTGAGAATTCGAGGAGAATTCGATCGAACGAGCGAATCGAAGTGACCGCTACACCAGCGAGCTGCCATCGAAATAGACGTCTGGCAAGAAACGGTGGAGCAACGTTCACCGTTCGTTTGTGCATCGGTAACTGGCGAAGAAATGGCGGGCGGTTCGCGGCCGACGCCAAAGTACGCGTGTTTACAAGCACCCGGTTATAAATAATCGCGCGTGAAATCGCGCTCGCCATCGAGATTTTTCCAGCGGGGCTGCCCATCAAAAATCTCTCTTTCTCTCTCTCTCGTTCCACAGGCGCTAACAGGTTGAGGAATTAATCGGTTAAATAATCTGGAGTAAAGTTACGAGTTCAACACCAAAGTTAAGTTAACAGACTTCGTATATTTTTCCTCTTATCGATTGTTGAGATAGAAATGTAACCACTATTTTTATTTTCACCGCGTGTGTTAATTTAATTACATTTTTTTTTAATAAAATTACTCGAATAATACTTATCCGTAGTTGTTTATCTATCGACTTTATTATTTAACTTGTTTTCGAAATTCTCGTCCATCTCTGCCCACGCAGGCAGGCTACCAGGAATGGAAGGCCCGATTCGCTAACCAAATATTACGAGGAGGAACAACAGGAGGCCGATCTTGGTGGAAGATCAATAAACGAAAAGTGGGGGAGGAGTTTTTCAGAAGATTTCCTTCTCGCGATGTTTGGTCGTGGCAGTTTGAACTAAAGTAAAGAGGAGGATGAAGGTGTCCCGGTTTCCATCGAGAGCGACACGCGTCTCGAAATATCTTGGAAGATGTAGTCGGTCCAAATGAAAAACTCGTCGCTTGGGCCAATACGCTCGTCGATTCTTGACAAACGGCCAGGTGAACGTCAGGGGAGTTGTCGATCGACGAGTGAGAGTGGAGACTAGTTTTGAGAGGAATGGAGAGGAATAGAGGTACAGAGTGTTACGAAATTAATTTAAGAATAGAGTTACGGAAATGGACAATGATTGACATATTCTTGAAGATTCTAAAATTTCACTCTATCTCTCTTTATTTGAATGTAAATTTCTAAAAGTATATATTTAGTGTGATATACGATGAAAGATCGTTTAAGTATAATTTTATTTATTGGAATGAAATTTTAACAGTTGTGGTATCGAACATAAGATTATTTTGATGAAAATAGGGAACGGTCGTCAACACGTTCATTGCCAAGAACAAAGCTAAACTAAAATATGTTTCTTGTCTATGAATACAGATTTTACAATACACACAACGGGGAATACGTGTCAATCGTTATTGCGTGTATATTATTCAACGCTTTGAAGAAATACGACCGGAAGGAATAGGCTGTCAACTACTTTTTCATTTTCACTGGGCTCCAGGAGCGTTTCGCTATGCCATATTTAGAATAATTCGAGAATAGATAGACCTAGAAACGTTGAAACGTAATTCTGACCTAGTTCACATCTATCGCCTATTGAATAGAACACGAAGATATTTTAGTTTAGAGGAAGCTTTGAGGAAGCCCGTCTTTGTCGATTTTCCATTTATAACATCAAGTAAACATCAAAAACAAGCGCTTTGATACGTCTCAAGATGCATAAATTTCCAATTTAAAAACGACAAAATATAACTTATCTGATTCCCTCCATACTGTTTAAAAAAAAATTTCAAAACACGACTTTTCTTCTTACAAATTCTCCTTACCAAAAACTAAATCAAAAATTCACGAAAAATATGTGATGTAATTAAATTACATGAACCATTTTTCCCTCCCAAAAGAGCGAAAAATCTTAAAACGAACCCTAACGAATTCGAACAGTGTGGAAAGAATTGAAAATCGTCCTGGAGACGCGAGAATAAGGCACGTTCGTTCGTTCGTTGGATCGTTCGATCGATCGATTATCGAAGTTGAGACATCGCGCGCCCCTCGATCCTCGTGCGACTCGCTTACGAGCCAGCCGCGGATTCACTGGGCCTCGCTTTCGCCGCTGCCGCTTGTGAAAACCCACGCTCCCGTCGTGCCGATCCTAAAATAAATCCCGTGGGATCCGGTGGATAGGATGAGGGAATGCCAGCACGTGGGATGTGTCACGAATATCGCGCGCTCCTGCACGCTTCCATCCGCGCGCGAAGCATGCCCACTGCCACTCGCTTCCAACAGCGGGAGTGGAATTTTAAAATGCCTTGTTTTCCACGTTTTTCTTCGTTTAGATACGTTCTGAAGAATATTGATCGTTTATTGATACGTATAATGGGATATGTATATATTACAATTGGATTATGAGTTGTAATATAACTGTTTATCGGATACGTATGTTGCAGTTGGATTATGATTTATGATGTATATTTTTGTAGAATGTTAAGAGATGGAAGAAATTGTTATGGAAGTTTTAGTGATGATGGAATAATTTAAAATGTCTTTGTTATTTTTCTTCGTCGAGCTGAGCTCTAGGAAGAATATTGAGTGTTTATTAGGTACAAATGTGTTACGATTTATAATATAAATTTTGCTAGAATGTTAAAAGATGAAAGTGTTAAGTATTAAATTTTAGATGACGTGTTTTATAAATAGGATAGAGATTTAACGAATGGAATTTTAAAATGTTTTGCTTATTTTTCTTCGTCGAGTTATGGGAAGAACATTGACCGTTCATTGATATATATATATATGTATATATGTACTCGAGTATGTTACAATTGGATTATGATTTATAATATAAATTTTTGTAGAATGTTAAGAGATGAAAAGTTTTACTTCGGTATTTTTCGCGGTAAAACAGTGTTAATACGTGTTTGTTGATATATATATATATATATTTGGATCATCATATTACAATTTAATTTATTTTATAGTATGAATATACAATTTATAGTATATTTATACTAATATACAATTTTATAGTATGAATTTTGATAAAATATTAAGAGGAGAAATTGAACGGGTATTTGAGGCATTAAAGATTTATTGATATTGATAAATTAAATCGAAAATTTTAAAACGAAATATTATTATAAAATTGCAAATTTAACGAATAAAAAATTATTATTAGCAAAAAACAATTCTTTTAATATGACAATGTCTGTATATGTTAAAAAAATTAACAGAAAATTGATATTATTGATATTCTTCCGTTAACTTAGCAAAGAACTAACTTAATTTTTTTTTATTTTAAAATTTTTGAAAATTTAGAATGTCATTAATATCGGACAAAATTTCTAAAAATATAAGAAATATGTTAAAATTACAAATTTTTCCATATTATTTTCTCCTTTTCATCAACATTTGAGACGACACTGAAATGAAATAAAGTATAAAAGGAATATTTCACGATGATTTCCCTTCCAGATTGATCGTTCCATTTGAAACAAGGGCAAAAATTCACCGCAATTTAAACTACTTTCGTTAGATTTTAAATCACTTCTTTGTTTTCAACGTCGTTAACGACGAGAACAGACCCTGTGCGATTAGAAATTCCACACCGATGTTCTATCGAAAGTTTCGTCAGAAGTAGTTACCAACGCAAGTACATAACGCAAAACTTGATAACGTATCCAATCTCGCATGCTACGCCATCCTCTATTTCCCAAGATAAAACTGGTTTTTCTGAAAATTTGTTCGCTCTCCGGTTGTTGATCAAGTGCAATTATTAACAATGGGACCAAATTTAATGCGTATTCAACAACCAAATCCAATATATTATTCTCACAAAGTATTTCTATTACGCAAATTGTTGGAAAACTGCTTTGACGTAATTTTACTTGGTTTACTCCGATTATAAGTTTACAATTTTACTACGTTATTGAAATCAAAAGTTTAACAATTCTGCTTGATTTCAATTATAAGTTTATAATTTTACTATCAAAATGTTATTAAAATCAGAGGTTCAACCTTGACTTCAATTACAAGTTTATAATTTAGAATATAGAAATTCAATATATTATACCGATAATTTTTATATTTAATTCAAAGTTTTATTTTATTTTATTTATTTTTTTTAAGTACTCGCGAGAAATTCGAAATTTTGCAATTAATTACTCTAAAACGCACTCGCAGCATACTTTATCCCATCACTATCAACGATATATGCGTGCAGGTGTCTTCACGGAAATAAAATAACCAATTTATTCCAGATATCACTTAGTTTAGTTTTCGATGTTATTGTTCACTTTTGGCATGCTTGGATTCTCGAGATTCTCTCCTTTACTCGTTCCCCCTTGCTTCTTTTTTATTGCAAAGTGTTATATTTGCTTTAAATAACCGAGTCTAATGGAATTCGTGATATCCTCGTTGATTGTTGATGAAAAATTAAACGAAGACGAGAAGGAGAAATTGAATTCGCGATAGATGGGGTTATTAAAAATTGAACAAAGGAGAAGCGAAATTGATTCTCTGTTTCGACACAAAAAAAAAAAAAATTTCTATGCACTCTTGATTAAAAAAAAATTCAAGATAAATTTTCACAATTTCGAAATATTGAAATACTAACGCGTGGAATTCCCGGATCGGTGGGATCATCCTCAAAAGAGCAAAACTCGATTTCGTTCTATTATTAACGGAATCCAACAACGTTCCAATATTAGAAGAATAATTATACGCGCGAGTGGTAGCATTAATCGATAGCAAGGAAGGTTTAATAGGCATGTTCCATTTACGCAACGTTTGTGCGAAACGTGAGTCAGATACGCGATTGCCAAAAATTATATTGCTTCGCAACAGCGGAGCTGTTAGTCATCTTTGCACGTTGCATAATGAAAAATTCGCGAAAGAATTGAACGATGCGCACAAAACGCTGTCCCATAAATTTCCAGCAAAAAAGAATCGCGAAACGTCGTAGCGCGATTTGAGGATAGCGAATTAAAAATTTGAGGAGGATTGATATCCCAGGTGGAAAATAATAACAAGAGGAGGAGGGTGATATCAGTGGCGTTGAAATAATGGAGGTTCGAGTGAAAAGTTTATGTCATGATCGAAATAAAAAAGGAAAGAAAAGAAAAGGAATACTATTGTTCGCGCTATGATGAAACTTTCTTTGATATCTGTAAACTGCTTGATCTTCCAAGTGGGTAGTAAAGTTTCCTCCGTGATTTCTTCGTGTCTTCCTTTTTACTCGACTCCGATATATATTCCATTTGGGGAAACTTTTTCAATTATTTCATGAAAGTAATGAGCAATCGGAGAAATCGCGTATTCGATTATATTTTATCCGATTCTTTTTTTATTTTTTTTATTAGACAAATATTTTTATTTTTTATTTATTTGAGTAGAAAAATTTATTATTATTATTCAATCGGTTTCCTCGTTTGATCGTCGTTATTTTCGTCGGAGGTGATCGAATGAATTTCGGAAAAAAAACTCAAAAACGTTCGTTCGTAGCATAGAAAATAATAATTTATTCAGCATTCAGCGGAAATATAAACGTACAGTGTACTGCAGGAAAACATTTCTTTCGAAATAAAACATAAAATATCGACTATTTTTATCCTTCGATAGCGAGTGACTCTATTGCGTACAATGAGGCATCGTTGGTGGTGTATACACGTGGTATATTTCGCATAACACGTTCTATCACGTTTCTCTTTCTCTACATGTTATAAAACGGTAATAAGTGTATTTTCTCTTTCTCTTTCTACAAAAAACAGTATCCATTGACCGGTAAATTCTTCTAAATTTTGATCCACTGATTCTCTGAATCCTCTAAATAGGAGAGGGGTGGGAACTAGCTCGATCCTCAAGCGTCTTCGTGATTCGCACGCACGCACACACGAGTATATCTATAACGATGGATTTTTTCTTTTTTTTTTCTTTTTTTTTTTTTATATATTTTTTTTTCTTTTTTTCGCGTGCTTTTGTACAATTTTCCCTGAATATACAATTCGTGTGTCTCGTTTTCCTCTTCCTTTTTTTTTTCTAAAATTTCAAATTTAAAAAAAAAAAAAAAAGAAAAAAAAAGAAACCACAGTGGTTCATCATCGTGGAGAGAGAATGAAACTTGCACGGCGACTCGCTACGCGATTCTGGATTTAGATTCGAACGTGATGTTGAGTCAAATGAACGGAACTTAGGTTTGTTTGCATCGATCACTGCTAACTTTCCGGATAAATATTTGTAACCGAATGGAAACGCGATTTAAACTTTAACGCGCTAAACTTTGTTCCCATTTTCCATTGTATCTATCTATATAGCGCGGCTGATTCTATTGTACGCAATTGTTGCACCGTGAACGTAGATAACGGAAATAAAATATAATTTGCATTATCATTCCGATATATATAATATTCTTGGAATTTCGAAACTTGAGAGGATATCTATATATATATATGTGTACTAGAAAATTAAATATTTATTTAAAAATATCCTGGAAATATTGAAATTCCAATTTATTGTTCAATAAGAATATATTCAACGATCACGAGATATTAATCCTTTCATTTGACTGAACATTTTTATCGAGCCAACCGTTCGCAACAATCAGAATCTGTAACCATATGCTGCGCGCATATCTGAAACTCGTGACTCGATTAATAGTACACACTATTCAAAGTAAGGAACAATGCTGTTATTACACAATAAAATCAAGTATGCGTGCAAGAATGAACCAACGTATAAAATTATAGAAAATCATAAAAGGTCGTTCGATCATTACGATTCTCTGATAAAATTTCAGTACTATCGAATGTAACGATGACGTGAAATATTTCGAACAAAGATCAAAAGTGTCGTGATCAAAGAAAAATATAGGATAAAAATTGAGAATTTCCAATTGATCCGACGCGATGATCGCAACAAAGAATTTTTTTTTTCTTTTTTTCTTTTTTTTTTTCGAAAAATCTACTACTACGCCACCGCATCGAAAGAAATCCATTGGTTATCCGTGGCTTTATTGCTCGTTCAAGCTGCGTTTCCGATTGCACGGCTAAACGTGTGTAACATGTTCTGTTAAACGAGACGAATCTCGCACGATTCGCACTTTCTCTGCTTCACGCTACCCTACCTATGTAAATTAACGTTTATAAAAGGTCGCATAACCAACCGGGTGAATCGCATTGCGTTTTCATAGAATCGTTATCGCGTAATAATACTCACATTCATCTTGTACAAGTACATATACATATATATGTGTCTATAAATATATGCACGGACACTTCCGGTTGCCTTCTTGCTAAACGCAGATGTCGTAGAATTGAAGCGAGATTAATTAATTTCGTTTCTAGATTTATTATTTTTAGTCAAAATTTCGATTAATTTTTTAATATAATTAAAAAAATAATATTATCACGTTTATATAGACGTGGAGGAAAATTAAATTCGACTTCTTCGAAGTAACATTCGTGTTATTCGTTCGCGATTAAAACTTGAAAATCTCTTTCTTATTTCTTCTTCTTCCTTTATTTCGCATCCACGTCTCGTGAGAACGCAAACGGTCATAACCGTGCGCATATATATATATATATATATATATAATAATACTAAGTCTTAAGAAGCATTCCATTTACGTATCCCTATTTTATCAACGTTATTATATTCTTCTCGTTATCGTTAATCATCTCCTATATCATATATAAGATAATGCACTCGAACGATAAATTATCATATTACTTACAATAAGTCAACGGAGAAAAGGGAGGGGGGAAAAAAAAAGAAAAAATAAAACGATCGCGTAATCACACCGCGTTTAAAGTCTCATTTGGCCAACGAATTGCACGCTTTCAAAGAAAACTGCTATGCATATCACGATCTACGTGTCGATCTTTCAAAAAGTACTGTCATTTCGATTTTATACATATGTTCGTTACGCTATTGTTCGTCTTATGTCACATGATTTGTGTATAATTTCCATTGGCATGTTAAAAAAGCACGTGGTGTACTCAAAATACACGTATTAAATATTAAAAAATATATATATATATTTTCAATAAGAATCTCAGAATGGAGCGAGACTTGACTAATAAAATCATCATCATTGCTCGATTGACGAGAAAAAAATTAATATTCGCGTAAGAAAGAAAGATGAAAGAATGATACATCTATACCTCGATGATATTATTGTTGACACGTTATTGATTCACATATACAAATAAATCAGATTCAAATGATTCGATCGAAGTGATAAGATAAATAAAATTAATATCCGTTTATTCCCGCGCTATTTTCAAATTTCAAACCAATTCGACTATTTCTATTTCATTTGCGCAACTCGTATCTCTCGGGAGATAATATTAATCGCGGGAGATGTTAATCGCGCAACGATGAAATCATTTACGAGAGGTTTCGAGGTGTGTACAATCGTGGAAAGTATTTCTGGATCGAATCCACGTGATTCAATCCTGTGTAGATCTCGCGGCTCGATTCTTTGGCAAACGTGCCAAAGAAAGAATTCGACGACCAACTCCCTCCCTCTCCCTACTTCAACTCGATCTGCCAACGCGTCTGTCAAAAACTTTCTGCCGTTTCTCGACACGTTTCGAATCGGGAACTTTACGGAAACCCGGCCGTCCATGATACGACTAACCTCGTCAAACTCTGACACGATCGAAGGGTGAATCGATCGTTTACTCCATTTCCATTGTACACGTTGAAAATAGCAATAATAATAATAATAATAATAATAATAGCAATAATAATAATAATTTTCACGCGAATAACGTGAACGAGAATATAAAGACTATCGACACTATCACATATACAATTGAATATTTCGTTTTGATGAATCGATATTTGAAATAATTTGTCACACAAGTCTTCTACGTGAAGCGTAATAGAACTCTCTTAACTTACTTAAAAGTAGAATAAATATATTATTATACGATTATTCCCTTTAAGAAAGAGTATATTTACGTGCAAATAGGATTAACGAGTGAGTTTATTTTCAAGGAACAGACATATAAATCAATAACTTGTTGTTTACTCGGAGATTGTGACAGATTGTGACACATAAACTGTAAACACATTTCTTTTTTTGAAGATGAATACAGTATTGCCCTCTCTCTCTCTCTTTCTATATATGTATATATGTATATATATATATATCTTATCTAATCAAAAATATCTTGAAAAATAAACGTAGAGGGGATTATATTCTCTGTCTAACGATAATAGACAGAAATAATTGGTCGATGGAGAAACGAGGCCGCGGCCACCGAAATGAGAGTACTTTTCCCGACACTGCGTATCACTGCAAAGATCTGCGTGTTAAAATTGATCAGCTTTTGAACACGTAGAATAATGTATACGTAACACAAACAGCGCAACAAGTTATATTATTATTATCGCCACTACACTACCACGTAAATTACTTCCACCTTTACGTTATAATTACACAATGTACGCAGGATAATGGGGTTATATTACGCGCGGCTCCTGCGATACGCTAATGTCGCCAAAAAACAACGCATTTCTCCTAAATGCAAGGAAAGTTTGCGACAATAACAGAGCTAAGAGCTGTCTGCTGTTTCTCTTTCGTTTTTAACACTAATTAAAATTGTAAACTCGATCCGAGAAACTAATCGTGCTAATAAAAAATGGCTGATTGACGAAAGAACAGATTTCTCTTTCTTGCGAGAATTTTGTTTCCTATCTTCGTATTTTTGTAATTTTGTTCCCGATTCTTTTTTTCGGGGAATTAATAGTGGAGTGGAACTCCGTTTAGGTGAAATTTGATTTCTGATAAGTGTGCAACGAAATCTGAAATTGCATGCCAACAATATTTATACCGAATTCGAAAGGATACGCGAGAAATTTTGTTCACTTTTCTTGGATAAATAACGTCTTCTATTTTTTGATAATTAGATTTCGACTGAACTTCTATTTACATTTTTGTAACAATTTTCCAAGATCAACTAATATTTATATATTTTCGCCGTGCGAAAAATGGTTGGCTCCCAAAAATTTTATTTTCGATTTTATTTTTCTTTTTTTCTTTCTCGAAAAACTCTCCATCGAATTCCGTGGAAAAAAAAAAGGAAGAAGAATTTCCACCACGGAATCGTTACGTTGCGCAAGAAATAGTGATCGCGAGGCGGAGCCACAAATCGTTTCGTTGCTTTTTGTTTCCACGGCCTCTCGTCGAGGGTGTCGTAAATCTAGCGAAGTCCCCCATTATCCAAAACCATAGTAAAATAAGTTGGACAAAATGATGCAAGGAAATTACGAGGAAGGAACGTCGCGGGGAGCTTATACGCGGGAGCTCGACCGAATAAATCCGGGGGGAAAAATCCGTTCCTGTCCATGGGTTAATCCTCTTCACCGAAAGAATCTGTCCAACTGATAACTCTGATTCCTTCCAGGATCAACGAGACATCTGCCATCTACAGATCTTTTCGTCCAAATTCTTATTAAATTGATAATGAACGATCCATACGAATCTGCGTTCTACGGAATTCTATTATTATTCTTCTAAAAATTTGCACAGCAATAATACGCAATGATCATTTTATTAAGTCGTGAATCGCTATTTTATGATTTGTTTTTTTCTTTTTTTAATAATTTCTAAACGTAATAATTATATATTTAGAATAAATTGTTGTAATTCATTCGTGTAACGTTCACTTTGAAATTTCAAGGAACCGAAGCAAATCGTTCCTTCCAGCAATGCGCGTGAAAATAAAATTCTGCGCAATTCTATTTTTCACGGGGCGGTGAAAAATCTGTTCTTCGGTCAAGGCTCGGAAAATTAACGTATGGAAAAGATTTAATTTAGCTATGACGCTACAAAAAAACGTCGTGGTTAAATCTCGAATCCGAGATTCGAAGGAACGGCGGCGACGACGACGACGACGACTTTTAGAAACTACGATTTATAACTATACAGTACAGTAAAATACGAGGCGTGGGGTTTCTGGTTTTGAAACGAAGCGATTAATACCTGAACATTCCTCACATTTCGCTGCGGCTTGTATCTGCGGGGAAAAAAATTAAGCAAATTATCGTTATTTCATATTATCTCGTCGAAAGGAGATGTAATTTTTGCGATCAATTTAATCTAAGTAATCGAAGTAACCAACGATAACTACGATCGAAAATTTATAAATTACTTCTTGCTTTCTTATTCGTTAAACTATTCCGAAATTTCACAGATATAAATATTTCCGAAGTGAAACGTTATTTCAAAGTCATTAAAAAAAAAAAAAATAAAAAAATGAACCCAAAGTACCTTCTACTTAATCTACAAAACGATCGAATTAAATTTAAAACGACAAAAGTGAAGAGAAGAAAACAGGAGGGGAGAGAAAAAGAAATTCACCGTTGTGAATAATAAAGCAAGGTGAAAGAACCTTTCTACATCCCTTTAACGAATCTTTATTCCAATTCAATTGTTCACTAACCTGAGCAGCGGCACTATCTCTGTCCTCGAAAGAGCGCGAGTCAGCGTCGGCCAATTCCTCGGGCTGTCCATCTTGGAAATCCACTTTGTCCACGAGAGCAGCTCCTCTCTGCCTCTGTCTGTCGGGAATCTTCCTCCTTTCCACAGGCTTCGCGTTCTGGCCATCGAGGCTCCCAGCGGGGCCATTATCTTCCAGACTCTTGGCACCGATCACAGTGAAACCACCTTGAAATTTCACCGATTTCTTCCGTTTCGTTTTACCGCCGCGCGTACTCGACGACACGCGTACCATCTCTTCCCTCTTCGCCTCCGCGTGATCATCCTCGATGAGGAGGTCATCCGCGTTTATCCCCGTTTCCACCCCGCTTTCCCTCCTCGTCGAATCGGTCGGTGAATCGTTCCTTCTCTTCTTCTTCGTGTCGACCCTCGCCTCCAAACCCCTGCGGATGCTGCATACGGACCGAAGGCCCAACATCTCCTCCCTATCTAATCTATCGTTAGCTTTAGAATCTTTGTCGGTCGTCGTCACCTCGTGTCGAATCTCGTAGTACTTGACGAATTTCCTAACTCTACCCGGGGTTATCGTTACAACGTCACGGGATTGGTCATCGCTTAGAACTACGGGTGTCGTTACGGCCCTGTTATTGTCATTATTATTACAATGGGGTCGAGAATTCCTTCTAGCTATGGCACTCTTCTTCTCGCCGCTGATCGCGCTCAACTCAAACTGTCGCGCGATCGCGCCACGATTATAGTAAGACTCGTCCCTCGCGTCAGTCTTTTCACTGCAGCCACCCGTCTGCGCTTCTTCCTCCAACCTTCCTCCTCCTCCTCCATTTTCCTCGTCACGCGTCCCTCCAACAGCGTCGCTCTTTCTTTCCTTCCATTCTTCCCTCGTCCTCCTAACCAATTTTTCTTCGTCCCTCGTTGCCCACGTTTCTTCGCCGCCAACATCCGAAACTTTGCTAATTTCTGCAGCTTTGATCGGTTCCAAGCCAGTCTCTACGGACGAGCTCGCGTCATTTCGGGACACTTCGTTCTTTAGAATCGTTTTGGTCGGGCAGGGTTGATGTCGTTCCTGCGAGAGACGGGAACAAGGATCTGTCTTATCCGATGATTCGGCTGGAAAGTTGGCATCGTCTTCAGGTTGCTCGGATTGTTTCTTCCCTGCCTCGCCATCGCACTTCCAGTTGTTGAGAATTTTCCTCGTGGTCAGACAGGCCGCGTGACGCCACTGCTTCGCCGAACTTCTCGATTTCGAATTTATATCCTCGTCGTTCGTCCGTTCCACCAGCGATCGACTTTCATCCGCGCCTCTCTTCTTCTCCACGCGACTCACCGGTTTCAATCTTATGCTGTTAAAATTGGAGAGCAACTCGTTCAATACGTCGCACTTGACGTCACTGGGGTTCTTCTTCCCCGTTTCGACCACCTTCCTAGTCGATTGTTGTGCCGTTGTCGTCGATAAGCCTGTTTCGCCCACCTCCTTCGACTCTTGCAAAATTTTCTGGATCTCCAAATCCATTTTTATCGACTCGTTCAACCGATCCGCCACGTTCTCCCTCTTTTTCTTCGCGGGTGATTTTGGCCGCGCGGCGACGATCCTGCAATTCGTCCACGATTCATCCGCATCCTCGGATAACATATTCTCCAGGAAGAAGTTTCGCCTAATATCGACCGGAACACCGACACTTTTCTTCCCCGAAGATAATTCGTTAATTGGGTCATCCTTGTCGGTCGCCTCTCTTTCCTTCCGAGAATTTCCGTCGTTCGAAGGGATGTCGCAAGCGTTCGACTCCTCGTCGGAATCCTCGCTTTCCTCCTCCAAGTCGTTCGACGTGAAATAGTAATGATTGATCATGCTTCGAAGAGACTCGTTCACGAAAATCTTTCTCTTGTATTCCCCCGTTGATCGATCGGGTGGGTCGATAATTTTTACGCACCCGTCAACATTCGTATCTTCCTCGATCGACGACGACGCCTCTTCGCTGGCCTCGCTCTTCCTTATATTCGGTAATAAATTATTCTTTAAAACGTTATTCCCTACCTCGTTCGTCGCTCGATCCAAGACTTTCGTCTTATTTATTGTCAATGATTTATCTTCATTAGCAGCAAACGAATCCTCTTTCTCGTCAACTGCCGATCCCTCTTCGAGAAAATTTCCGTTTATTTCGTTTCTGATTAATTCGCTCTTCGAATCGGTATTAACTTCCGTTCCAGTAGCGGCAGTTTTCGAAATAATTCGTGTAATATTCGTCGAGTTATGCTCGTTTATTAAATATTCTTTATTGTCTTCCACATTGTTGTTTGAAGCGGTATCCGCCAAATCAGCGTTCTCACCCGGCCCGTTCGAACCTTCGCCCTCGGAACAGCGCTCCGTTCTCACCCCCAAATCCAACCCCCCCTCCTCTTCCCCGAGCTTCGTGATTTTCAATTTTTCCTCGGGCCACGAGCAAACCCGATTCCTCGAATCGAATTTCGTCGCGTTAAAACCATCCCTCCCCTCCAAAAACCCGTCTCCAAACTCGTCCTCAACCTCCGTGATTTTCAACTTCTCCTCGGGCCACGAGAAAACCCGATTCCCCGGATCGAATCCCGCCGAGTTAAAGCCGTGCTTCTCGTCCGTCAAACATCCACCTCCGAATTCCTCTACTTCCCCAACCTCCGTGATCTTCAACTTTTCCTCGGAAGGCCAGGAGAAAATCTTATTCCTCGATTCGAATCCCGCCGAATCAAAACGATCCTCCTCGTCCGCCAACGATCCAATCTTATCCTGGCCCTCGAGGGACCATTCGCCCGAATTGTTCCTCAGAACGGAGCTAAACGGCACGTCGCCGAACTCGTCCTCCTGGACGCCTCGCTCGAGAACCCGGCTCGCGTCCGTCCAGTTCGCATCGTCCGCGATCTCGGTCAATTGGACGGAAGAAGCGCGATTCCAGCCATCCGCCTCCTCGCTCGCCGAGGAATCGATACTCGCCAACTCGTTCTCCAACCCCCGCTCCGGGCAGCTAGGCGACTCGATCACGAATCTCACCTTGGTCAACTTTCCCACCACCTTCGAAGCGTCCTCGTCCTTCGCGTCGTAGCACATCGGGGCGGACGATCGGCGGATGTTCACCTTGTTGCTTCTGTCCATGTAATCCTCGAAGATGAAACTGGTCGGCTTGTCCATATTTTCGATTATCTGATCCTCGAGGGTGGCCGCCCACCTGTCCAAACATTTCTCGAACGGAAGATTGGTGGTGGTGACGCGGAACGAGAGCTCGCTCTCCTCGTCGTCCAACGATTTCTCGAAGAATTCGTGGAAGGAATCGCGGAATGTGTCGCGACGAGGATCGTCCAGGGACGTGGAAAACTCGAGCGAGTTTCTCGGCGAATAATCTTTCCTATCAAGATCCCCCTGCAACGTGTCGGCCATCACGTTCTGAAAGTCGTGCAAAGTGAACAGCAACGGCGGATACTTGTTGGCCTCCTTCCTCGAGAATGCCTCGAACACGAACGGTGCTTGTTGTTGCTGTTGTTGTTGCGGCAAACAACCCGTGCCTGAACCGGCTCTCTCGTTTCTCCCCTCCTCTTCGTCGCGTCCTTGCCTCGCCGCCTCCTCGAGAAGAACACGGTTGGATATCCCCGATGAATCGGTTTCCTCGAACTGTATGGACGACGGTTGGGAAGTTTCACAGGTCTCGATGGAACTCAGGCTATTTAACGTTCCCTCCTTCCCTTCCTTGGATTTTGGAGAGTCGATGCTTCGTACGGCTCGTGGGGGCGGCGGAGGCGCCAGCCGTTTCCTCTCCTTCTTCCCAACGCTCGACGACGGTGACGCGTCCGATGATTTAGCGATCGGGGGCCTCACTTTGCGCTTCTTCCGTCTCGGTGGGATCGGCGGCGCGCCGTTGGCAGACTCCGCGCCTGAAACAACGATTGAGCGAACGTTGGTGTGCATGGCAAACGTCGATCGACTCTCCGCCGACTGCTCCTCGACAAACTGTCACTCGAACGTATGACTCGGCTCGCCGTCGACGCGTTGCAGTCGTTCACTTGGTGTTGTACGTTCCAAAACGTGAATCTATGGGCCCGATTTCCGCGCATAGCGCAGAAGAAACGGATCGAGCATTGTTCGGAGGATGCTCAGAGAGGAAAATTTGGAACACGGAAGCTCGCGGGTAACGCGAGCTAAGACCGCCCGAGGGATACTAAGGGTGATTCCGTACAAATGACAGACGATCCTCTGCCCCTCTCCCCTCCGCCAAGTCAATAACAGTGATTCACTAATGCCGCCAAGTTTAAGTTTCGCATTGAATGAAAGAAGACCCTGATGAGACGACACGGGGCGAAATTCTAAAATCGATCTTTCTTCCAGATGTGGCGCGATGGCTGGTTCGTTTTGTGTCGAACATCTTGTCGCGATACGTTGTTTTATATTTTAATCGTGTCGAAATTTAATTTGATAGATGTTTTAACATTTTACGTGAGAAACGTTTGGTGAAAGATTCTGGTAGAATGAGAAATGGTAGAATAAAATTTTAATCCATGGGATTATGAATTATTTTTTCTTTGTACATCAGTCTTCTATGTATATCAATTTGATTAGAATAGATAAGAAAGGGAAAATTGAAATTTTTGGATACTTGGATTGTTCAAGTTCAAAGTTTAATCTTCTCTTGGTAAGCAAAGGACAAGAGACTACGTGACAGGTTGTGTTAAACGCGCAAATAGAAAGGGCAGGAAATGGTGCCGGTTCGAACTCTGAGCAAGGCTTCGTCCGTTAAACGGATAAAAACAATTCGATTAGGTTACGTACTCGATGCAGCCACGTTCGACGTAATGGACATAATGGTCTTAATGGTATTTTCTCTAAGATTTTGCGCGTTCGAGCAACACTTGATCGAGGGAACAAAATTTAAAGGCGAAAGGTCGCTTGAGAAAATTACACCAATTTCTTTTAAATATTTACAAGCTATACGAAACAATTATGTTACTTCACACGAAAGAAATATCATCGAAATGGTCGAATGTAAATTATTATTTGTAAACTTACATAAAAAAATAAAATATCAAAGATTCGTTGTAATAAAATTTCGAACTTCGATAATATCTTTGACTAAAAATTCAATCAATGACAAATAAGAATTTAAAATATAGTGATAAAAATAAATTTTTAACGATGAAAAATATGGCGGAATGGAATGGGTACTAACTTGATTATCAACTTGATTAAATAAAAACTTGACGACTTGTCCTGCTGACGTCAAAGTCCTCTATACTGAGCAGCATACTGGCAGACTTAAGCGCACCATTATCGACGAGATCGGCCATGTATAGGCTGTTTGCATTGTGATTACCCATTGCACTCGATGCGGCACTGCTATACGCGCTCGAGGTGTTTTGCACCGATGCGACGTCGGTGGTCCTTTGAACGAGCCATTTGTTTGTCATGCTCGATGTATCCGCTTCCGAGGACACGTCGAATCTGATGTCACTGAGACCAATGAAAGCGCACTTTTAAAGTTTGCAGAGAAAATCAATAAGCATCCTGTTAAACTCGTTATTCTCTTTTTCCATGTTTGCACATCTAATTATCGCTTTATATTCGTTTCGATTCAATCCTATGTTCTATTTTAAATAATGGTATATAATCGATTATGGTGGCGATCAATACATTTCATTCAAACGCGTTTTATTCTTCTTTATCGTATCTATTTTTTATCATATCATGTTCTCGGATTAAAATTTCAGAATATTTAGAAAATTTCAAATTTCTCTATCGCACAGAGTTTAATCAACATTCCTTTGGTAATAGTTTCTAAAACTATTGTATCACTATTACATTACTAGAATTTTCCTCTAATTTTTGTTGAAATCATTTACATGGAAGAGAAGTGGAATACGTGTTTAATTTTCGTTAAAAAGTATATAATTTAAAATAAACTGAAATATAAAACAAAAATTCACTATATAAAATTTCGTAAAATTACAAATTATAGAATCGTCGTACAAAATATTTATTAATAATAAATAAATAAATTCATTTCAACAAATTCATAACAAAGGATTAAAGAAGTAATAAAAAAAAAAAAGAAAATACAGCCGAGCAAGAGAAATTTTCTTTCGACACTCACTTCAAATAATTATTTTCCGCGGGTTGCTCGTGATTCTGCCTGGAGGTCGCGTTTTTCCGGGAAGTTGGCTGGGAGAGGACCAGCTCGATCGTATCGGACGAGCTCTGCAGCATCTTCAGAGCGTCCTCGTACCGCAAATGTAATAAATTCTGTCCATTTATCGCCACGATACGATCGCCTGCGGCCAATAAATTTCGTCGAATTAATATAACGCGATGAAAAACGGGACGTCTTACTTACCTTTGTTCACGTTTCCGGCCATATCGGCCGATCCTCCAACGGAGACCGCTTGCACGTAGACGCCACCGTCGTTACCCTCCGTCACTTGCAACCCTATGCTGCCACCGTGGCCTCTCTCCAGCTTGATCGTCTGCAGGATTCGCTCCTCGGCGAACGACAATTCCTCGAGGCGAGCCGCCAAGGATGCGGACATCGACTCGTCCTCAGGAACGCGGAATGTCTCGTCGTCCGTGCGGATATCGGCGTCTGTTGCAAATTTGAAATCGCCAAATAAATAATACAATTCATTTTCGACGGGTTGCGTTAATTTTTAATCTTGAAATTGTTATCCAATTATAATATATACCAACGATTGAAAATTTGAGTAAGGAAAAGTGTTACTAACTGAGCACGTATGCTTCCGGTAGGGGAGATTCCGCGGATCGCGCCGATAATGATTGAATCGAGGATTCGGTGTCTGATTTTAACGATAGCGACTCGATGTCGTCGGTAAGAGCGGTGTCCTTCTGCACGAGGCTGCTGTAGATGGCCCGCGTTCCCATTTTCACCCCTAAACGACGTGGTAAACTCGGTGTTCGGTAACCACCCGATTGCCTCGATGTTCCGTAATTCGGTAAACTCGAGGTCTTCATCTACGACGAGAAAGCAATTTCTCACACATTTTTCTCTCTACATTCGACAAAGTGATAGAAAGTTTACAGAAGAGGGAGAAATCAGTGAAGTGAGTAAAAAAAAAGTTTGTCCACACCTTGTGCAACGATTTCTTCACATCGGACACGTCCCACACCTCGTCCGGGACAGGAAATTCACTTTTTCTCGAGATTCCAACTTTGTTGATCGCCGCATACAACTCTTCGGGATTGTTGTCCGGCTTCTCCAACTGATCCACGTCGTCCGACGAGACGATCTTAGGGAGCGAGTAACCGCACTCGGTCTCGGTTTCCAGTTCTATCCCGGGACAATTGTAGATCTTCCCGTCGTTTTTCAATCCCTTCCCGTCGATAGAGAGGGGCTCGTTGGGACTCGTTAAACTTCTCTCCGATTCGTCTTCCGTGTCGCGAGACTCCCCTTCCGGCTCCAATCGAACGTTCACCTGGGCGTAAAGCGCGTCCTCCTCAGAGGAGTAGAAACCCGGCTCGCGGATAACATCCTTCGCTTTTGGAACTGAGATCACCGCGTCCTTTTGGGGATTCTCGTTCTCCTTGTTCTGATATTCTTCCAGTTGCGTCGAATAATTAGGCCTTGGTTGCGTGTTCTTCACCGTGTTCGCTATAGCTATCTTCGTTTTACTGTCGTAAGACTTCGATTTCGACGGCGAGGACTTTGCTTCCACCGTCATGGGGACACCGAATTCTGGAAAATTGTATTATTTTATTTAGAATGTCGGTGTAACATTTGATATCCTCGATTTGTACTCTCGATTTGTCTACAAGATTCGAACATTTGTTAAGACGTACCTTTCGCGAGTCCCTGTAACGACGTGAGCTCGGAGCGCAGCCTTAAGAAGAACTGATGGTGCAGAGAAGTGAGCTTGAAAGCGAAGTAACTTCTGCAAAACGAAAATACTTTGAAACTCGAAGCTTATTTCTACATACCTGGATCGAGTCCACTTTTAAATTCCATTCGAATGCGCAAACTTGAATCGACTTTCTTCGCATCTGTCTGTGCTTAGCTTTTCAACAGCAGATACCATCTTTTTCCATTTCCGTTTTAATACCACTCTTTCAATCTAATTGGACTTACTCGCAATCTTAAAAATAGTCTCAAACGAATAATTGGAACGCGTGACAAAAATACTTAAACGTGCAAGCCTACGATACCATTATATGTATATGTACCCATTCAACGTCCCCCAACAATTAATTAAAACCCTTACTTTCTATGATCCATTCTGAGCTTGAACTTGCACCGTTTCCCGTTCACCTTGCTGTAAACGACCAGGCAGCTTTTACTGTAACTCAACGTCTGAATGTCTTTCCATTGAAACTGCGCCAACTCGACCCTCTCCCTAGGCTCACCGCCTCTCTCGAACAGTTTCAAACCGTGAGCGTGGATGGCCAACCAAACATTGCTCTCGCTCTTCTTCTTCCCACCTTTCCCGTTCTTCCCTCCATGATTACTGTTGTTATTGTTCACGTTATTGATGTTGTGATTATTGTTGCAAGAGTCGACGCGATACTTGGACTTGTGAGCTCCATAGATGTCGTTCGTGGTTGCGCTCTTGATCAACCCGGTCGGTTTCCTCTCGTCGTACGACAATTTGGGGATATTCTCGCAGGATCCTAATCGAGATAGCTCGACTCGACCACGGAGCTGATACTCTTGAGACCTGGCCGTATCTTGGCCGTAGATATTCTCGCTGGAATCGATCAATCCCTCGCAATTGTCGCGATTATCCGCCGCCTTCCTCCTCTTCTGTTGCGCCATCACCTTCTCCAACTCTTTCGAGTCCACTGTCGCTATGTAATAATGCGATCCGTAATCCGGAAGCGTTTGCGCGTGAGTTATGAACATCTCCTCGGCCTTGTTCGAATCCAGGCCGCGCCTGTCGCGGTGGGCTTGATGGAGGCGGGCACGAAGCGCTTCCGGTCCTTCGTTGTTTATCTGAGATTGATACTGATCTACGTTCAGGATCAACGATTCCGGGATGTAGTGCTCTAACAGGAAATAATCGCCGCAACCGTGTTCCTGAAACGGAGATAAAGATAATATTATTATTGATTATTTTTATTTCTTTTTATTTTTCTTTCCTTCCCTATTTTTCGAATGAATTATTATTATTATTTTTGTTTGTAGAAAATGTTATTTTACATTTGTAGAAAATTATAAAGTGAGTTCTGTATGTAAAATTCGTATTAAGTCTGTATATATAATTAAGTAAGTAAGATAGATTTATAGATTAGGGCTTATATATGTATATTTTTTGTCGTAATAGAGTTATTTTTGCAATTATTAAAAATATTAAAGCGTTTTATTAGCTAAGGATAATGGTGATTTATAAAAGGTAAATTATTTCTGAAAATAAATCGAATATTTTCGTGTCATATTATTGGTATGATCCTATATAATTACTGTATAGAAGGAAAACAAACATTCAATGACATTGTAATGTGTTCAAACATATGTTTCCATCTGTAAATACGATAATTAGTTCGCGATGTGCTAGTGAACAATATGTAGGTTGATGGTATTTAACTCGTAGCTTGCGTTACAAATGAAGAAAGTTGATATGAGTTTCATACATGAGTGAACATTATATTATTCATAACGTTTTTAAAGCGAGATTTCAGGTAAATGATTATTTTTTGATGCAATTAAATATCAATCACATAATTCACGTTGTTTTTGCAATATATTTTTCAATTTTCCAGATTTTCTTTAATGAAAATTGAAAAAAACTTAAATTTTAAGAGTTGGAAGTAATAAAAAATTTTTATTTGGATAATCTAATATATATAATGTAATTTGTTTTAGCAATATGTAAATATTTATGAACAAAAATAACAAGTTGTTAACGTGCTTGAATAATATTTGATCATGTATAATTATACATCATTTTATTAGAAGGTAAGAAAAAGATATTATATTATTCCATTTAAAAAAATATAATTTAAAATTTGATTCTCTGTTCATTTCTTATCAAAATATATGAATTTTATATAAAATATCAACGATTATAAACTCGCATAAACAAAATCAACGATCTATAAAGCTTTTTTCTATTTCATTTTTTTTATTTTTCGTGTACATATGTACATATTTTTTATCAACAGATGGTTTGACATCTCGATATTTCTAAAATTAATAAATCTCGAATTTACTCACGTTCACGTTGTAATTTCCAAATTCAGCTTGAAGAGCGAGTCCAGTCAGATTAATTAACTCGGAATACGGGCAGACCAGCTGTTGCTCCAATATACACCGTCGTATTTGCAAATATAATAAATGTTTCGATATCCAACTCCTAAACAGATTCATAATTCGCGATTCATCGATCCTTGTATACATAAAAATAATTTATTATTAATAGTCGTACGTAAGATTGTTTGTATATGATTTATCACTCCTAGTGATAAATATATTATCATTGATTTGAGAAAAGTAATTGTTAAAAAAGTTGACAAGTTGAATTTCGTTTGAAAGTTTAAGAAAAATTATCCTTACATGTTACAAAAATGATCTTTGATTCGATACATACAATATTTTTAACTGGTATAGATATCAAATATTTTTTCGAGAATGTCTCTCATCGAAGTAAGTTTCGAAATCCACGGTACGTTCGCTTGTAATAAATAACTTTTCAATTGTGAATAAAGTTAGATATACCTTACACCACGTAGAGAAGGTAAAAAGAACCTAAGCCTCAGATATAGCATAAAACTGGTCGGAAGACCCAGAAGTCCTTTGCTCTTGCCACTGCTCAACCATCCTGGGGGAGCGACTTTGTTCAATTTAGTATCGGGAGGTAAAATCGCGAAATCACCAGCCAATAACACCGCCAGTCCAAGAGTAAAGTTTTCGTCGAGACTTTCAGCTTGCATGATAGCCTAGAACCATTTACAACCGATGCATTAAGATGCAATAATTATAAGAAATAAGAGATGTACGATTTGATTTAAATCACATTCATTAAATGAATGCGCAATAATTTAATTGTACATTATAATTGTAGATTATATATCTCTTATATCTCTTATAAGAAATATTCTGAAATGAATTATGCGTGTTTATTATCTATAAATGGAATATATATAAAATTTTAAAAATATTAAACGATAAATTTTATTACATTTATATTTAGATTGGAAATGTGTAAGATTATATTTCAACTTTAATAGAAATTTGTTGTATATTTTTGTAGAAAAAAATTTTTCAAGATTATATCGAAGAGAACGGATATCGATTGTTCTTTCTATGGATAGGACACGGATTTTTGTATCGATTAAGATGCTTGTTTCAGTTTATGGGCACGTTAATGGGCACGGTATTGCATAACTCATGGTTTGTGGATTTGTCATATATAACGATTAACCTTGGCAGAATGCCAGAGTTTCTCGTGAGTTCACGCCGGAATTTGTGGTCTCATGAATAACCACCCACGCCTGGGTCTTCGTACTGTGACATTCGACACGTACTCGACGATTCACAAAACGATGATTCAAATTCTATTTATAAGTATATTTTTAACGGAGAATGTCCGGTGTCGAAAAATAAATTGCAATCAAAATTAATAAAAAATAACAGTGACGCGGTATATGTGATTCAAAGTAATAATAGGAACCAAATTGAATCTCTTATCATCAAGGAACACTCTCGCCAGTTCATACTTTCCATTCAACTTTAACTCTTTCCATCACTTTTCATCATTGAAATACAGATCAACGATATGATTCAATTTATAGATTTTTATTACATTTTTTATAAATAAAAATCGTGACTAGTTAAAATCAATTTCACTAAATAAATATAGTCCTTTTTTGGTGAGATTTTTAAAAAAAATTTTTTAAAAATTACCTGAAACAAATCACCAGCAGTCACTTTTTGAGGATCACAAGTAACTTCCACTCGTTGACCTGTCAGCATTATTACGACAATACGTCCGGAATTGCCAGTCTATAGACAAAATAAATATTACACTATATGTGTTAATAAAATATAGACATAAATTTAAAAATTTCATGGAAAAAAACATTAGCTTTATTTGATAATATTATATTATTATTTAAAGATATAATATATATTTAATGTTATAGTATTAGTTTTTTATAAAAACTTTTTTAACATTAATAATAGTAATAAACAATGGTAATTTTTTAATTTTTATATTTTATAAGTTCTATTTAAATTAGATTTATTATTTTCAAGAACATTTTGTTTAGTATATTACATCTGTATATTATTAATTATTACTTTACATATGAGTTGACGAATAATCAATCGTCTTATTAAACTAGATAATTGTAATTAATTATATAATTATTTACGTCAATTGAAAGATTATTAATTACATATATTTATGTTAATATGGCGTTTTTTGACCCTGAATACCACGTGATGAAACTTAATGAACAAGTTCTCCGAAGTCCGGTATGGTCTAGTGGCTAGGATACCTGGCTTTCACCCAGGAGGCTCGGGTTCGATTCCCGGTACCGGAAAATTTTTTATTTTTATTTTTTCTTTTCCTATGTTAGTTTTCAATGAAACATTTCTAATTCTTTTAACATCCATTGGGAAATTTAATTGAATAATTTCATTTAAAAAAAGAATATCTTAATTTTATACATCGGAACGACTAATATTTAACTTTTTAGGGAACAAGAAAAAAGCGTTCAAATGTTTTTAAAGATATCATAGAAATTTTCGTTTCAGTCAATATTAAAGAAAAATCTGAAATAAAATCTTTGTTATTATGTTGTGTGGAGTGTAAATCTATTTATGTTTTAAAACATAATAACAAATTACAAATATGTAAAAATAATTCATGTGTAAAATGAACATCTCACAAATTCAAATTAATAAAATAGAAAAAAAGTATATTCAAATAATAAAACATTTGCTAAAGTCAGTGATTTTATATACAGATAATTGTTTTCTTTTGTAATACATAATTCATAAATTACATTTTTACAAGAATTTCAGAAATTTTAAAATTCAGAATTGGCAAATATGGATTAAGATTTATTAGAAAATTTGCAATTTTATAAAAAATTTTTTATAAATCAAATGGATAAATAATGATAGAACAATAAAATGTTTTTTTTTATAACTTGTGGATAAAATAATAAACTTTTCTTTTTTAATAAATCGTAGGCAAATAATAATAACACAATAAAATGAATTTCACGAATTGAAAGAATTTGGATTAAACTCACGAAGAATTTTATAAATAATTCTATGCAAGATAAAGAAAATTCAAAAAGAAAAAAAGAGGATTCAAATACATCGAAAATATATAAAATATAAAAATTAAGTATATCGAAATAGAATTGAAAATATTTGTTAGCCACAAATAAATAATGTTGAATTATTTGTCTAATTTAATTTATAAATCCAAATGCACCGAGAAGTTAATATATATTTATAAATGATGAAATTAGAATATATAAATGATGAAATGAATGGACGGAATCGAAAATAATTATTAATTTGTGGTCTCATGAATAACCACCCACAATGTACAATACAACAATAAACAATTATTTGTAGTTAAGTTATAGGTCCAAATACGTCAAGAAGTTAATGTATATTTATAAAAAATGGAATTGGAATAAATTGTATAATACTCCAAGTAACAATGGGAAATCAAAAATAATTATCAATTATCGAATAATTATATATTCGTTTATTATACACGTTTATATTGATATATCTAATTATATATACGTTCAGATTAATCGAAATTTATAGAAGACGATATTGAAATATCGATAAATATATTTAATCAATGAAGTTCAGGGAATCTAAAATAATTATTGATCATTCAATAATTACATTGACTTAGTTGTCTAATTACAATTCAAATTAATAGGGAAGATAATGTAAATTTATAAAAGACAGAATTGAAATATCTATGAGTGGACTATAGCGAATATTAGTCATTGAATAATTATATTGATTTATTTGTCTGATTACAGATACAGTTCAAATTAGTTGGGAAGGTAATGAAAATTTATTAAAGATGATATTGAAATATCTGAGTGAATTACGTGGAATCTGAAATAATTATTGATTATTCAATTTTGTAAAAGACAGAATTGAAGTACCCGTGACTACGGGAAATCGAAAATAAATAAATAATACTGAATTAATTCATGATTTAAGTATGGTAAAATTGTCGGGATACATCGGAATAGAATAGAAGTTAATAGAAATTTATAAAAAAAAAGATAAAATTGAAATATCTATGAGTAGACTCTAAGGAATCGAAAATAATTATTAATCATTAAATAATTATATTGAAATATTTATATAATTATAGTATTTATATATCTATAGACATAGATCCAAATACATTGAGAAATTAATAAATATAAATGGAATACCTAAATATCTAATGAGTGAATAAAATTGAAATATTTATGAATTGACTCGAGAGAATCGAAAATAATTATTAGTTATTAAATTAACTTTGAATTATTTGGCAATTTATAAATAAATTGGATTAAATATGCATAAAAACTAATGGAAATCAAATTAATGGAATTATAAAAAAGTTTATTTTTGTGTAATGCAGTTCGAATATTTCTTTTATAATATTATTAATATTTATAATTCATGAATATGATTTAAATATGCAGAATTAAATAGAAAAAATAGAATGAATTTTTATGATTTTAACCTCATTAAGAATCAAATGATAAAATAAAACAATGGAGTATGGAATGTATGAAAGATAAGTTATAAAAATAATATAAAAGAAATATAAGAATGAATTAATTGCAAGCACAAATTGCCGGGCTTAAAGTTAAAATTTATTGATCCAAATCTATTAAGAACAACTATAATAACAACTATAATAACAAGATTTCGATGCAAAAATTCATTGTTATTTGTAAATTAAATTATTTGTAAATTTTCGCGGAAGATCGATTATAAAAATTGATGATCCTGATCTAGATCCATTGGATTTTTCACTGTGAAATTATTTGAAAACTTTTACATAATTAAATATAGCACATTTATATAACACAATTATCCGATTCATTGGATTTTTCGAAATTTGAAAATTGTCGGTTACAAGATGAATAATTAATGAACCTTGATTTTAAAATTGGATTATAAAATCCATGATGCAGCATCAATGAAAATATGATTCCATAGTTTCATATAAAATTTTTAAGAAAATTTTATTAATTTGAAACTAATTTTGAGAATGAAATAAAGTATTCAAAATTTTGCTATTAAAAAATTTAAGTGGCACCATTGGATAGTTAGATTTGTAGAAATTTAATCACAATAATATTTTTCAAGAATTTGAATCTTGATAATAGAATGCACTTGAAAAAATCTTATATGTTACAATTATGAAATAGTATATAGAAAATAATTGCATTAAACAATAAAAAATTATTGCGAATTTTATTAAAAATAATGAAGCGATAACAATGGGATATTAATAACAAAGCAAAAATCGTATCCCATATTTTATTATAATTTTAAATATTAAAATTGCAGAGAAAATATATTTTATGATCTCTATTATTAAGACGGATTTTATTAAAGAAACAGCGATAATAATGAGACATCAATAATGCAGCAAAAATCAATTTGAATATAATTTTAAATTTCAAAGTTGCAGAACATTTCTTCATGATGGTATATTTAATGATATATGAAATAATTATTATTTTAAAGATTTTTAAGATTGATAAAATTATTTTCGAAGAGAATACTAATACACAAGAATATGAATATTTGTCAAAATTGTAATAAATTAATTTTGTAATTATTTTAAATTTTTAATAGTACTCATAAGAATATCTTGAGAATGTTTCCTTCAACTCCGGTATGGTCTAGTGGCTAGGATACCTGGCTTTCACCCAGGAGGCTCGGGTTCGATTCCCGGTACCGGAAACTTATATTTTTCATTTTTATTTTTTTTTAATTGTAAATTTGTAATGAAAAATATTTTATAATAAAATTGTTAATTAATAGAAATATTAAATTATTATATGAAATGTTATGTAAAAAAAATTAAGTAAATAAAATTATTAATAGTTAATTATTGATAATTTTTTCAATATATTTGATAAAACTTAAATAAATAGAATTAGATGTAACATTGATGTAACATGACCATAAAGAAAACACGTGAATAAAGAATTTCTAGATATAGTTCATTTTAAAGAAAATATTTTTGAAGAAAAATATTAAAAACTTATTAAAAAAAAGAAATGAATCTGAAATAAAAAAAATAGAATGTATATTATTTCTAATCAATCAAATAATCAAAAATAAAGCATAGCAAATACATATTAAATATTAATAACATTGATATAATATCACATAAAGATAAATTGACAACTTACAAACCAAATTTCTTACATATAAAAATTATAATAATATTAAATTCAAACAATAACTTTAATTTATTTAAATTATAAATTAAAAAATAAATTTAAAAAATCAATCGAAAGTTTTTAATATATTATTTTTCTAAATAATGATATTTTATTTTATTATAAAATAAAACTTTAATTCTTTAGAACCATATGATTCAAAATAAAAAATTTAAAATACAAGAAAAAAAGATCCTATATACCCAAACATTGTTAACGGTTTAGAATAGAATACAATTGAAAACAAATTGAAACTGTTATTCAATATTTACACAGTAAACTTGCTAAAGTCGTTCAATTTAAATATGGACAAAAACATCAATGTAATAACAATCGCAGACGACTAATAATTTACGTTATTCGCTAAAAAATTACTTAAATAGAATTTCATAGTTTTGAAAATTTTAGTTAAAATATAAATTATTTTAATTATTTTTATTTACAAATTTATAAGTTAGTTTATTTTATAGAGATAAGAAGACCAAATAAATAATGCTTATTTTGCTTTTAATTTTTCTTCATATTTTGAAATATAATAATAAAGTAATTTCATTTAATTAATCTGTTGAAAAAAAACATGTTCTTTTTAAAATAAACTAACGTATAATTATATGCAAATAATAATAATCAAATATAAAATAACTATAAAATACTATAATCACATAAATAATCATTTTTCAAATATTTCATATAATAAATTCTTGTTAAATAATCTTCCTATATATAATAGAAAAAAATTATATATTATATTATATTATATTTTTATTATCTTACCTTTTTTTGAATCCCTTAATCCAATTTTATAATTCCTCAAAATTCTTATAACTATACGATACCTTTATTTATCGATGAAATTATTATCTTTTCTTACATTATACCCACCATAACACTTTCATTATATAGAACGAATTAGAAATTAATTTTTAATTTTAAAAACTTAATTTTCAAGAAAAAAAATATTGCCGATAATTCATTATAAATGAAAATTTTTAAATTATATAAAGAAAATTTATTCCTTTAAGATTCATTCCTTTCAAGATTTCAACTAATTCGATTCGCACAATTTATAACAGCATTTTGCAGATTCACTAAAGATGGAGCTATATGAACATATTACTATATCACATTTGATTGGTGATTGATACCACTTCCACTGATACTAGTTAAGAAACATGATTGGATATTATTAATTATTATTACTTAAAATTTATAAATTTATAAATTTATTTATAAATTTATTGTGATATAAATTAATATTAAAAAATTATATTAATATTTATTGTTATATTTTATATTTAAATGCTTTTTGCTTTTTATTTGATTTCAAAATAAAAATTAAATTTTTTTCTCTCTATATATATGTGCGTACGTGCATGTGTGTGTGTATGTGTTGAAAACTGACTTTTAACGATTATATTTACTTTCACAATAATTTTTTATATCATTATAAAAAAAAACTTAAATTTAAATATATTTATTTTCATAGTTTTTATTCATGATTTTTTATTAAATAATAAATTATTTTAAGAGCGAATAAATGCTGTTTCTGATATTTTCAAAAATTAATATTTGTTTATTATTTAATTTATTTTATACTAACATTTAAAATAATGTATAAAATAATAATTTACTAAATATAATTATAAAAATTTAAATCTTTTCAATATATTTTTTAAAATAATTTCAAGTTTCAAAATTTATAGATATCCTAATTTTAAATATATTTATTCATAATTTTTATAGATTTTATTGACTATTCTTTCCATTTCAATTGATTATTTTAATTGACTATCAGAATCAAAAATTGTGGTATATATTGAAATGGTTTATTGATTTATCTTTGCGAACGATTTCAGCATTGATTAATCATTATTTTTTAATTATTTCTACATATGTGATTTTCACTATCATGATATATATTATTAAAAAACAATTCTTAATTTTTTTATTTATTTTTATATTTGTTATATAATAATGTTATATTCTCTTAAAATACATATTTTAAGTCTAAAGTTTCCAAGATCCGGTATGGTCTAGTGGCTAGGATACCTGGCTTTCACCCAGGAGGCTCGGGTTCGATTCCCGGTACCGGAAATTTTTTTGTTTTTTTTTTTTTTTCTTTTAATTCATATATTAATAATGTAAGTGTAATATAATATCATTATTTTTAATGAATAATATTTAAATATTATAAAATAAATACTGTAAATACAATATTTATACAATAATAACTTTATATTTTATTTTTAATAGTAAACAATATTTTTTTTGTGATTTATATAAAACGTAAATTTTAAATAAATATAATGCAATTGTTGAAGGTATTTAAAAAAAAAGAAAAAGAGAAATAAAAAAAAACGAATTATAAAAATAAAATTATGAAGATAAAATTATTTTTTATAAAATTTCTACTATATTTTAATATTATATATGTGTGAATAATATATGAAATATAAATATAAAAGTTATAAATTTATATTTTTAATATATTTTATTTGTCATTAAGTTATTTATAAAAAGATAAACAAGAACTCCGGTATGGTCTAGTGGCTAGGATACCTGGCTCTCACCCAGGAGGCTCGGGTTCGATTCCCGGTACCGGAATTTTTTTTTTAATTTATGTATTTGCATTTTTTTATAATAAATTTATATATTTGTAATTAATGCATGTCTAAAATAAATAAAATATTCAAGAATTTTAATAATTGTAATATTTTGTAATGAAAAATTTTTTTCTTTGTCATTTTTTAGTTTAGATTATCTTATTTTTATACTTTTTCTTTTTTTTATTAAACAAATTAGTTTTTGTTATTATTATTTTATTTCTCGATATCACTGTAAAATTTTATTTATTTGAATATTAATAGATACTAATATGGGAAAGAAATAAAATATTTTCATTACCTTAACTTGACCAACGCATAATGTCTTTGGTGGCTGATTGGCACGTACTACAAATTCAGGACCGACACATTGAGCTTTGTTAAATGATCTTGTAGGTCCACCTATTGTTCTGTATAAGCGAGACGGTGCTCTTTGAACAGCTTTACCACGTCGTGCTCTGGGTCCATTCTTTATCAGATTTCTAAAAGCATTAGAAAAATGTATGAATTTATCTTTTGATAAACATATGTAAAATATGAAATATTTAGTTACTTTCCTCTTATATAAATTGAATATCTATTCGCATTAAAATAATATATATAAACAGAAATTTAATATTAACAAAACTTTTAATTTTTGCAATTTTTAAACATTCTAAAAAGTTTTATTTTAGAATTTTTATTATCTAACAGATATTTTTAAATTAATAATTATTTCAAAATATTGGAAAATTTTCTTTAAAAGTTGAACGATAAACAATTCGTTAAATCTCTTCGTTATATTATAATACTCGAACGGATTGACGTCAACAAATTTATCCATGTTTAACAACCGTAAATTTCAAAGGATTCTCAAGATTTCTCCAACAAGAACGATCATAGCAAAACCTCTTTTTATTTCTTTCATTTTCTCTATTTTAGAACGATTCTTTTTTTTTCATGTTTCCCTTTCTTTTTATCCTTATATTTTACATCTTTCTATTCAAGTTTTCATTCTAAATTCCAAATTTATTTTAAACTATAGTTAAAGATAAAATCATTTTCTTTCTCTCTTTATCTATTCTTTCATTGAATTATTACTTTCCTTTTATTTATTTTTCTTAATATAATTTCTATACTATTCAATGATAAAATCATAAATCTTCATAGTTTATGGAAATTAAACAATGAATCAAATTCAGTTAAAAAATTCAGTTTTAAAAATTGCTGATATAATTTAACATCCTGTTTCAAGATTGATGAAATTCTGTAACACGTTATTATTGGTAGATTACATTATATTTCAATGCAGCCTGGTCCATTAACATCCTCTTCATATTTTCCAATGGCTTTTCAATACCCGTGTTATTATGAACAAAATTTAGCAATAGATGGTATAGAAGTATTAACATAGAAGATAAATGTTTATTTAAAAACTGTACTGAAAAAGAAAATTTCATGAATACATCTTTTATGACAATTAATACTTCTGCTAGAAAGAATGAATATAAACAATGGAGAAATGGTTCATTAAAATAATTTTAGAATGATTCTACATCTTAGACATCAAAAGAATAATTATTTTAATTTGTTTTAATATCGCTTGTAACATAAAATTTTGATGCAATGAATTGATTCCATATTTATTATATTACTCAGAAATATATTAACGTAAATGCTTGAGTTGTACTTGTCTGATTAAATACACAATATTTTCAGTTAAATTTCGCATCAAACTTCTTTTCTAAATAAATTTCTCAGCGAATAACAATGGTAAAAAATTGTTTACCTAGGCGGTTTCGCCGGTGGTTCCGATTTGTTGCTTTCCACATCGGAGAATGGCAGCTTCTTCAGCGTGGTGATTATTCGAGGCGGCTTTGGTGGTCCTTGAACACTTCTCACTCTCATGGAAGACACTGGATTTTGTTGTTGCACTCCCTGTTCCTCTTTCCCTCTACCGGCCGGACACCTGTGATCGGTACTTGTTACGCTTTGCTCCGGAACCCGGTCAAAATCATCCTGATCCCTGCTGGAAGGAAGCTGAGGGTTCGAGTGTTGCCTCTGCAGCGCTGGCTTCTCTCGCGCCGTAGATCTTCCGTAAATCTCCTCTCGTGTCCGCTCTGTCGACGACGACGTCGCTATATCCGGATGAGAATAGCCGGCTATGGACGGTCGCCTGCGTGACAAAAATGTGTTATTCGAATTTTTCACACAATTCGAACTAAATAATTACTCACGATTTTTACCTATTATTATACCTTATGAATACTTATCACGTTTCAAGATACAATCACATCTTGAAATCACTGTCATCTCTTCAAATTTAGATATCGAAGCAGGTTTTCCAAAAAAAAGAAAGAAAGAAAGAAAATACCTTGCAATAGCCGTGGTCGTGTACACATCCTCGTTACGATGGCCGACAGGTGTCTTGACTGACAGTCCGTTCACCCTGACGTCTTGAGAGCTGAGGAAAGGTTTAACGGGTAACGCGTAAATTGGGTCGCTGTAAACGTTCCCTCCTGGATTACTTTCACCGACGATCGTCGATGGCAGATTTCCACTGCTCCTCGTGTGCTGCAACCTCGTGTAAATCGGCTGTGAATACGTTCTCGAGTGATGGTGCCTTCGTTGATGCTGCAACACCGGCCCGGCGACCGGACGCCCGCTCGCCTGAACGTTCATCTGCGAGTGAAACTGCTGTGTCCTTCGATCCTCCACTTCCTGCCTACGATTCTGTTGCGACTGTTGGCCGCACAGACTCGTCAGATTCGGGTGTGAGTGAGAGTTTCGCGACTGAAGCTTGAACAGCGCACCCTTGGCCGGATGATGATGATGGTAGTGATGTACCTTGGGTGTTTCGGCTGGTTGAGACGCCTCTTGAAATTGTTGGGCGTGTTGATGGGGCTGGTATCGGGCTGGAGAACGATGCTGGCTCGAGTGATTGTACTGATGATTCATCGATCGATACTGTTGATCTTGATTATTATGATGATGGCGATGATGATGATGATGACGATGAAGATGATTGTGATTTTTGTTGGCCTGATTGTGGATCGATTGAAGGGAGTCCGGTTGTTGGGGTGGTGGTTGGGGATGATGGTGGTGGGAATAAGAATTGGTCTGGCGACGATTCTGGTCCGAGAGATCGGATTGATTTCGAAGAGGAGGGTTTAAGTGTTGATATGTGATCATGCGTTTTCGAGCTGTGTACTGGGAGGACTTGACCACCTCGCGGTACATGTCCATCACGATGTGAGTGAAAGGCTTCGACTGTAAACGGGTGCGGCAGTACTCGGAGATCACCTGAAATGGGACAGAGAGCAGAGAGTGTTTATTTATGCCGTTAAATGGATAATGATGTATTAAATTTTACGTATTTTTCTAAGATATATTTCGAAGATATATTTATCAATTCTTATTTATATTTTTATCGGGATAAGCTTTACGCGTTTGCTATTTTGGACAGGTTTCCTCTGGATTCGCTTGTTCTTGAGTCGATACTACAAATTTGAAAATATTGGAAATCAAATAGGGGAGATCAAAACGTATTAATTTTTAGTACTTTGTTATAGTTATTAAACAGAAATTAATATTTTCTATCGAATATAAATATATTTGATCGTTGAAAACATGCTTATTATACATTGTTATAAGATGGAAAAGAAACTAATTCCAAATAGATTTAAAACTTCGTTCTAGAACGGGTATTATTACGAGTTCCTATTTCATATTATCAATAAAATCGTACGCGTGCCTGTATCCTGATTATCCGATTTGCCCACATTGGTAGACAATCTATTAGTTTTAGGAGGAACAATAGCCCCAAGAAATTCCATAGACTGTGATATCAACGGAGAAGCGAGCCGCAAGTTCGACCTATCATCGCTTCATTGTACTCTGGGATGACAAAAGCCAATTCTATGGAAGATAATGGTTTCGAGAAGACGGTGCCAAAAGTACTTTTGTATTTTTTTTTCGTGTGTTTAGTCGCTCTTAACCGATCGAGAACGATTTCACGTATTTGTATTACACGATGTGATTTGTTTGAAAATTCAAAAGATCAAAGAAAAATATCATAATTTCTCATAATTACACCCTCAATAAAGAGTATGCTTTTGGAACAAAATAAAAACGGAAATATTCTATGAAATCTCCGCTTATTTTTGCCACGATTTAATCTTCCAAGTTATCAATATAGATCATTTCCGTCCTTCGAATTTCTTCTCGATCCTTCCGAGGATCGATCTCGGTCGGTAATTTCAGCCGAGCGGTCGATCGAGTCCTCCGACCGGATGATTCATCGCCGAGCCGAGGAATTCTCGGCGAAATTGGCGACGACGAAGAGGTAAGTTCGCGCTTCGTGACCCCTCTTTGCCTCGGGATTTCATCAATTTCGCGGCCCATTCAGGTGCAACCGATGAATTACGGTCACCCGAACGAATGGTTTTATTAAAAGTGGCCAGTTTCTAGAGAGGCGTTAATCATCGAGGATTTCTTTCTTATCGTTCATCCCAGACGAATTATTTTTATCCCTTCGAGAAATTGAAGATGAAAAATAAAATTATTTTTTATTATTTTTGGATTTGTGGGAAATGTCATATATGCGACGATATGAAAACTTTGAATAATTAATTGGGATAAAACAATCTTTTGATGTATTTCATTAAAGTCACCTGAATAATTTTTCTTTACAAATTTTATTACTATTGAAGAATTTTATTTGTTTCTCATATATTGTTCAATAAATCAATTTAACCTAATTTAATCTAACCTATTAAACTTTTCCATATAATTATAGATAGAATCATGAAATTCTCGATTAAAATTGTGGCATTTCTTCATAGATCTCGGAAAGGAACGGACTCGTATCTCTGCCCTCTAGCGTCGGTGAATTATACCTTGTTATCGACCGAGCATTGTTTATTTTATCTCTCATTTTCCAACACACTTATTTCATTTTGGGAAAAATTCTATTTAAAAAAAAATTCTAAAATTTTTTCCAAAAAAAAACAGCTAATTCAATCTTCGTCATCAACTCGATCAATTCTCAAGAGAAAATATATCATTTTTTAATATTGTCACGGGATATTTAATGCCAATCGCCACGATCCATTCGTCTTCTCCATTCTATTCGCGACATATAACACAATTAAAGCGTGTCCGCCTTCGCAAACGCTCGAGTGCTCCTCCACGATCGTTCTCTATATTCGCCTTCGATCGACAGATCGCCCTTTACGGCCCCAGTATTTAATGAAATTTGTAGCTGTAACGCGCGATGATAGCAGTCAGACGTGATCGACCTAATTGCATAATCTGTAGTCCTTTGCAACGCGGAGCATTTTGATCGAATATCTTTTCATACTGGGGAGCAGAAACGAAGTTAAAAGGGGAAAAAGATAGTAAAGGATACTCCTCTTTGGATAATTAGGACTTTTTTAATACACCCAATAGCGGATGATTTATGTGGAATAAATTCTATGCTTGAGAAAATAATGGAATAATGGTAATGGAATTAATGTCAATAAGATATTAACGATTATTAATATTATTATTTTTCTTGTAATAATAAGCTCTTTTGACGGAGATTTTTATGAATTATGCGAACGAACGCGTGCTTCAATGTATGCACATATTCTATCTGTTCTATATGTATATACACATTCCACATACTTACATCCTATTCTATTTCAGTACATTCATCATTCTACGAATTTCAATTTAAAATTTTCCCATTTTGAATAGCAAACTTCCTAAAATATTCAGTTCCAAACTTTATTTCCTGATCCCTAATAATAAAATTTATTCAAAATGCTTCGAGTCATCGATTTTAGAATCGATCAAAGCCAAATAATAATTTCCCCCTTTTCATTACATCGCTTTTTACCGTGTTTCCTCTCCATCTCGTTCAAGATCAACTTGCCGTAGCGCAAAATCCAAGGATCACCCTCGTTAGCATGAAACATTCTACAAAACCGTACGTACAAGATCAATTTGCCGAACAACAAACGTGAACCACGGAAATGTGAACGTAAAATTATGCAAATCTCATCTCATCTCATTTCGCCGATCGAAAAATAATTCAAAAGTTCAAACGACTGAATATTTTTCCTTTTTCGAATCACTTTTCACGTTATATTTATTCGTAAAGTCATCAAGATCAACATTTTTTTTAACGTAGAATTATGCAAGAAACGGCGCAAATGGCACCGTGCTCGTCGTCGAAACGAAGAAGTTCACGATTCGAGAGAGGAGAGATATAGGCCGTGAATTTCAATAACGTGGGATAGCCACGCTGCGTTTTATAGCCGCGAAATAGCATTGTTATTCCCGCGAATGGTCGCCCCCGTTTCGCGTGTGTATTCGCCACCCGATTCAACTCCGATGCAGCTGCTTCTTCAACCTCGTTCGCGATTCAACGTCTCGTCCCGTTGCTCTTGGCCGTGACACGGGAATTAATTTTCGGGCCGCCATACAAAAACGCCAGCCGAATAAATCGCGGCCGTAATTATTATGTGTCCCTTCGGGCCACGACAAAACGCGTTGTAATGGCCTCTTCTGTGTTCACGTGGCGGGACGACGATGGAGAGAAATCCGGACGGGCGTAATATTTACGTTTGGAGAGAAGTCGTGAAAATTGAATTGGCTTGAAATCGGGTGAATTTTGAAACACGGAGGATTAATCGACAAATGGAGGATTTCTGGAAACGAGAGCAAATGAATGAATGTTGGTGTGGAAAAATATTTTGTGGGCCTCCAGAGATAAATTTAAATTGCGTGTATATTAATGTATTCACGTTTAAAGAGTATTATTTTTTGTATGGTTTTTTCTAAAATAATATTTTTATATCTTCGTAGAATTATTTAAGTAGCATGATTTCGTCTGGGAATATTTTCGAGAAATAAAGGAAAAGGGAAAAGGAAGGGAAGGGAAGGGAAAAATATCGAACTGTTTCTAGCGATTGAAAATTTGCAGTTTTCGCCAGGTGAATACGTGTCGAAAATGAAAAATGTCTAAACGAAACTAAAATGAATATTTAGCAAATATTATTACAAATATTTGCGTCAATCGTTCAATTCCTTGAAATATAAAAATATCACTATCCATCCTGAGATTAAAAATTAATTATTTATCACAATGTATATAATCGAATTCAATATTCTAAAAATTTATCACAACAGTTTATATATATATATATATATATACTTTCTGCAAATAATAACTTCATTAACGAACTCGACATTCCATTCTAAAACGTAATTTATTTATTCGATCGAACAATTACAACTCCTTTCATCACTTTCTTCATCTTATATACAATTTAGTTAGAATAGAATCACACGTTGTTACTAAATGTATATTATTTCCTTCCCTCTACTTCATTCCAAAATTTAACCAAGAAAGAATTTTGCAAATTTTACATTATTAAATATACACACGCACCAACAAGACCACAAAGAAAAAAAGAAATATTTCTCCTCATCCATCAATCGGTTTTTATATCCAAGGCGAGCAGGAGATTGGAAGGAAACGAGTCGGATGTTCCCGTCGTGAGGAAAAAGAGGAAAGAGGGGGAGAAGGAGGAGAAGGGAACAATTTCAACTAGATTTACAGACTTACGTCGAGCAGATTCATCAAGGAAGCTCGTCTCCGTGGATCAGGTTCCGTCATGGCGGCTAAAACGGACTGGAGTGCCGACGAGGGTGAAACGGAAACCGTTCCTGTCAGCGCCGCGACTCTCGGGGTCGTGTCCAATAATGCCCTTCCCAGCGAGTACATCCACATCTGAAAAGCGGCGGAATTCCACGTGAGCCTCACATCGTAATGCCGTTCAAGAGATAAGACAGGAGAAGCGAATATATAACGTATACTTCTTCGTTGTTTATAATCTCGCTGTTGTTGAGCGAGATGAACTGGATATTTCTAAAAATATTCACATATTTTAGATTTAAGAGGGAATGTTTCAAAATGGGACACGAGTTTTACGAATTATTAATTACAATTTTTGATTCTCACTTAACGTCTTTGATACTTTTTTTCTAATTGTTGTTGGATACATTTTAACTTTCATCGAGGAAATTATCGCAAATGATGAAAATTATTTATTCTAGAGTCGTTATTTTCTTTTGCTTCCGATTTCGATAAAACGTATCTAATATTTATATCCATCTTGTCACGCATGAAATTACATCGAAAGCAAATAAATAGACTGCTATTTATTTAATTTAAAATTATTCAATTTGAATATTTCTTAAAAAGTTATAAAACGCGAATATCTCGAAGACGCGCCAGGTTTTCAATCCCAGTGCGTGCGACAATGCGTGGTCGAATGCGAAAGGGGGTTGGAATTTCACGTGCAATTTATTCGCGCAATTAACGACTCGATCGTTAAATTCTTTTTCTTTCGTTGCCTAACGAAATACTGGTCTCTCCACGCCTTTGTATCTCTTTCGATTCGTCTCTTCCACCGCCACCCCCTACGCCCACCGGTTCCGGTACCTCTTCTCCCTTCCTGTCTGCCAGCGGACAGAGGTCCGTTGTTTCAGCTAGCCGGTATTTATCTCGGTGCAGATTAAAGGCGGAATAAACGGGGCGCGCAATAAATAAACTTCGAACTTGGTTTCCACGTCTCCCATCTGTATACAGGGTGTCTCAGGCTGGTGGTGACAGAAGAGAGATGTCTCTACGCGCAAAACACGTATCGGAAATTGTGTGTAAAATTGTTTTGTTGGCCGTGGAAACAAGGTTTTCCTGTGTTTTTCATATGGAAGCGACCATCTCTTACAATAGTCGAGTAACATTCCTCTTGTATTTCTATCCATGCTTGCGTGGAGAGAAAGATTATTTTAATAGGGGGAGGATAAATAATATTATTTTACTTTTGGAAATTGAAGAAAGAAATCCTGAGAATTGAGTTTGTGCATGATTAAAATATATTATTCTATTTTTAGAAAGTAAAAGTAGGATGGAGATTTGAAGATATATTAGAGGTACTTCGTTCACGATTAAAATGTTATTCCTTCAGTTTTTTTTTCATATTTATTATATTTGTGTAAAAAGGAATTTATGAGTGAAATAAAGGAAATATTATTTTATTCTTACAATATTTAATATAATTAAGCTTCTGTTTGAAAAGAATAGAAAGAGAATATAAAATAGCTCTTTAATATTTTTTAAATTAAGAATTGAGAAAATTTCGAAATTTGCTTGCATATTAAAAATTATCGTGAATTTAATAATTATTTATTGCAAATTTTTAATAATAAATAAAAATATATTTCTGTTTTAAATTTTAATTATGCTTCAAACGTAGTAATGAATACACATTTTCAATGCACATTCTATATATTACAAAATTGAATTTTATGGAATTTAAATTTACAAAATATTAAATTCTGCTTGATTATAATTAGCTAAAAAATTCTAATTAAGAAAATATTAATTAAGAACAAGAACGTAATCAACGAAAATAAACTTACAAATATCCCATTTAATGCTCATCAAAGTTTCCATATTTTTCCAACGCGTAATCTTTCAACGGAACTTTAATTCCAATTTCATTTTATTTTTTATACAGTTTTGTTTTTTTAGCAATTTACGTCATAAATCCATGATCCAACGATTTAAGGATAAACGAAATATTTCCAATAAAACAAAAATTGATAATTATTTTACGAATGAGAGAAAAAATTATACAGCGTATTGGATAACTATATATTTAATTCTGCAACTCATCAATAAACTAAAACTTTACTCGAGGAAGGAACAAAGGAATTTCGATTAACTTTCAGATTAATTAAATTCCGATCAAAAATGTCGAAACTCGAGTTTGATGCCAATTGTACAATTTTTATTATTCAAGATATTTTCTTATCAAATAATACCGATTCAAAAAAATTTTATTTATTACTTTTTACTCTTTTTATTTATTAATTTTATTACTTATCATTTCAAGTATCATTTTGTCTATAGCACGAAATACGTTCGTACATGGAAACAATTAAATTCTCCAATTACCACGCAATTCGATCAATCTCGACTGTATTTCTCGTTAACATCAAACTATTTTACGCGTTCACGCGTACAGATCACAGCATGCGGGTAAAAAAAAAAAAAGAAAAAAAAAAGAACGCACCCCTAATTTCCCTGTAAACAATTTGTTCAAACAATCGCATCGAATTTCGGCTATTTGCATTCATTCGTTTTACAACGAAAGATCGTATCGGATAATTGTAAAACTTTATTATTAGCAGATTGGAATTTTTATGCAGTTAAAACAAGTTCTAAATTCAATTGTAATTCAATTCTAAATTCAGTTTTAATATCAATTAATATCAATGTAAAATATATATCAAAAAATTATTCTATTATTTTTATTGATAATTTTATTACGTTTACAAAATTGTAATATCATATAAAAATCTTATGTTTGTTATTAAATTACTATCGTTTATTTGAAAATATCGAAAAAGAAATTATTTTATAAGATACTACATATATTGTCTTAATATTATTTATTTTCATATAATATTCATATAATTATGATGAAAATAAAATATGAAAAATATATATTCGCATAAAAATCCAGAATCTAATTGTTAGATTGGAAATATTTATTACAAATTTTTACGAACATAAAAAATGAAATGGAAATATAGATCCGTTTTATTCTTTAATATAAACACTTAAATATTTGTCACGTATATTTATTCGAGATTTTCGTACATTTAAATTTTTCCACGAATGCATAAAATCTAATCACTCAATATTCTTTGATCGCGATTAATTATCGGATCGTGAGAATAATAACGAAGGAGTTGTTTTCAATTTCGATTGAAACTCGACTTGTTCGGGAAAAATGACCGCAAAATGGCGAGCTGAAAGAAATTGAACGCGCGATTTAACACAAGCAAGAAACCCTGGACTTGTTCCCACGTGAATGGAGCTTAATTACGAAATTTCAAGAACCTTGTTCGACGTGTATTCCGTTGAAAGGCATTACGGTTAATTGGTTAACTAATTTCGTTAATTATCCACCCATTATTTTACCGCATTTATACTTAATTTTAATCTCATCGTACGACCATAATTTAATAATTAAATCGATCTTTATTATTATATATATCTTTTTTAAAAAATTTACTCGATGAAAGATTTCTATTAATACCTACTTGTAATTATCCGATGAAAGAAATAAAAATTGTGCCCTTTCGTTGTTAATTTGCAATCTCTTCCCCCCGAGATTAAACGCGATAATAGATTTCACTGCATCTTCAGAAAAATCACTCTCGATTGCTCAGTTAATCAACATTTCGTGGGATTAAAGTAGCGTCTGATTAGTGGCTCGTACCTTTTCCGAGTCGGTGTCCGAGTATACACGACCAGGTCGATATTCCGGGGGCAGGTATGCCCGTGCACTTTCGGGTGGCGCAAGTTGCAGCAAAACTCTACCACGTGGTGTCAATTCCAATGTGTGAGGAGTGACCACCGGCCCGGCTCTTGAACCACCCACTACACCACCGTCTGTAACGAATTATCGTGGAAATTATAATATTATGCCGATTGTAAAATAGTTCGGTGAAAATTGAAAATATTCCAATATTGAAAAAGATATTTAACAGCAATTTATTTAACGTAACGTAACGCCTTTTCTATCTAAAATACATTTTAAACTTTGAAAATTTTTCTTGTGAAAAATTGTCCTCGTTAATGATTGTTAAGAGATGGAATGAATGCAATATCGATTAAAATAGCGATTGAATAATTTTAATCGTTCTTGAAAAATAAATAATTCGATATATGCGAGTACGATTATCGCAGAAATATGATTTATGGACGAATCGATTTTTGTCGAAAGAATTTAAATCGTGAAAGTGGTAGGGAGAGGGAGGAGGGAGGCAGGAAGGAGAAGTAAATGTGATTTTAAAAAAGAACTCTTCCACAGTTGGGTAGAATTCCAGCAATTTTATCCTTCATCGCCGTTAGCATAATCCTGTTCCTTTGATTTGCTGCCTCTATTTCCGTCATCTCGAATCCAATCTAACTCCGGCACCTCTAATTTCTGCCCGATTCAACCCCTTAGATTGCCAAGTTTCATTTACCACCGAGTTGGATACTATCTGATTTGTTGCTTTAAAGGAACGAATATTCATATGCAAACTTATATTCTTAATAATACGTAACGAAAGATGATTCGAGTTTCAATTCTGTGAAATATAATATTTTTTAAATTAAAAGTGATGTATTAAAAGATATTTAAAGATTTGTGACCACGATTAACTTTTGATGATAAATAATTTGATGATAAATAATTTATATTCTCGATAATAATTTTCAGACAATCCTCAGACCGACATGTTAAATTTAGAATCGTCTTTTTATGAACCAAAATATATTAAATCCGCCTAAATTTTCCCTCTCGACGAGCCATTAAATCTTAATGAACTTAATCATTCTTTAACGCGTTCTTTATTGCGTCGATAATCGTAAAATTTATTATATCACGTTTCCATTTAACGGAATATATATATATATCCTTATAAAATACATTCCCCGACTTGATATTAGAGCGGAGAAAGAAGGAAAGGAGAAAATAATTTTATAAAATTCAGTGTTCGAGGTAAATAAAATTCTGACTAAATATCTTATATTTATAGCATTTTATTATTATGGATTAAATTATTTCCAGTAAACGTGCGACATTTTGGAGGAATTAACCGTGCTCGAAAAAACTCTCATTTGAGAAAATAAAATTTCATAATATAGAGGCCGTTATGGAAAGGTTAAAAAGTCGGCACACCTTCCAAGATCTACTTTCGTTAATTACACGAGTCGAGCGTCCAATATACACCGATGTAATAAACCGTCATTCAAACATGAAAAAAAAAAAGTAAACTCAACGTCGTGACTTAGCCTCGTTATTTATACCAGTTAAACATTCATCTCGAAATATTGCGTATTTGAATAACAACGATATCGCTCAAAAAATTTTCAAAGGAAACGAATCCAAAATTGGAAAATTCATTTCTTATAAAAAGTGCAAGACACGATATACTTTTTTCTCTACTAATAATAAATTTCAGATAACATTTTCAGATAGAATTTTTTTGATAAAAATTCTTTTTGACACTTTTTTTCTCATAAAAAATTGAAATATAATATAAATATAAAATAAGCGAGTTAAGCGAAACATCCTTTATACGAAAGATGGTAGTCTGTTTGGCAGTGGAACAAACAGGCCTGGCCAGAGAAGTGTCATCTGTCCTTTACCGTTGCTGTAAATTCAGGATAATTCGCCATTCAGCCATTAATTTCGCGCGTGTCACAGACATCAACAGACTAACCATCGTTTGAATCGTCTTGACACGATCCAACCTTCCCTCTCCCCCCTGACCTACTAATTTAACCATTCGTTCCTCCAGCCTAGCCGGAAAATATACTTTCCGCCTCGGAGAAATTCCGAGGAAATTGAAGCAAGAATAACGACTTTCTGCCTTCCTTCTGTTCACAACTTGAAAAACTTAAACTTCATCGAACGATCAATAAAGATTCTCTAATGAAGTTTTTGCCATTTCGATCAGAGCTAACGATGCTTCTTCATTCGATCATTTTGAATAATTCAAATTCGAGTTTGAATAATCGCATCTGACAAATTAGATTATTATTAATATGGGTATTTTCTGGTAATGCAAAAAATAATTTACATTTTAATCGAATTCTGAGTATTTGTAAAGATTTTGTGAAATTTTTTCTCAATTTTATGAATAATAATAAAAATAATTTTATTCAAATATTTGAATATGTTAGAATTTTTTTCTCAATTTTTCACGCATCGAGAAATAAAAAGAGAAAAATTTAATTATATTGCTCTCGATTAATTGTATTGTGCTCACATTTCAAGGATATCTTTTCAAATAGACGGATATAATAAATTATCGTATAAATATGGATTATTAATATGATTCTTGGAAAGATTTGAAACGATGCAAATTATCTCGTTTCAATTAGAGCATCGATTAACATCCGTTTTTACATTGGTATGATGTTTTATGAAGTAATCCATCTCTATAAATGCGTAGACTATTTTCTTCAAATTACATGATATTTTATTTTATCAAATTATAAAAATTAATTATAGTCTACGCATTTATAAGTTCGATTTTACATTGTTCAAAATTATGGAAATAATATTTGAAGAAAATTTTTTAATTAGTAAAATTTCTTCGAGAAATTTGTAGCAAGAGCTTTGTTATACAAAATCTTTAGTTCCATTAAATTCGTTTCCACGTTGCTTTATATGCTTCGATAATTTACTCAAATCTCAAATAAAAGTTCAATTTTATTTACTATAAAACTCCAAAAAAAAATTTAATATATGAAAATATAAATTAAGATTCCTACATAACAATATATTAAGATCATCATACATGAATAATAAAATCAAAAAAAAATACTTATTCCAAATAATACAATAATATATTTTACATCTTTCAACTGTGATTAAATTAAAACAAATTATAGAGCGCATCATGTCATTAGATTAAGTATACCATCTTTGAAACACTTTTTAAGTCACCACAATTCCACTCTCCATTACCAAGATATACTGTAAAGAGAACGGTAATTTTTAATTCTTTACTCTGCCCTCTAGCTCGTTTCACCTCTCACTTGTACGCCTTCACTGACCTACCCCAAACTATTTACCTGTGCGGTGGTCACTGATAAATGTTGAACCAGTATTTTTTTTTATTATTACTAGTCGAAACGTACGTATTTTCAGGGGGAAAAATGGGTCACGGTTTCCCGGAATTTCGACCGCCATTCAATTCGCTCGAAATATTAAATGTTACAGTTTCGAGTTCTAATATCTTGGAACTGTTCGAGATCAAAAAATCCATATTTAATAACTTGTTATTCTAATCTCTGGATGGATTTTTCGAAAATAGTGAATTTATAGCTCAATTTTCGAAAAGTTTGCTAAATAATTTTTGTTTTATCAGAGAATCTTTATTGAGAAGATTTTTTTCTTTTTCCTTAGTATTTTCAAGTTTCGATGTTTAAAATTTTATTATCAGATTTATCAGACTATTGAATTTAGCTAATCCAATTTTAATTAATGAAAAAGACACAAGTACGTGTATATGTATATTGGATCTTCCGGATTATGTAAATCGGAACTAATTGCATTACAATGTGACGTAAGTGATATGTCAGAATGCATCGTTGCACCAGATGTTGGAACGTTTCAATTTGTAGATCCTAGATACGTTCTTGGTTGGAAAATAATAGTTGTAAAATGTTTTTAACCATCATTATTTATCATCATTATTATATTTTGTTTTCTTTATTAATTTACAAGACAAATTTAAATAAATCTATAAGAATAATTTTTGCGAAACGATCGATGCAAGCACGAAACACTTTATGACACTGTATTTACATGAAAAGTTCGAATAAATTAAGCGAATTTCGACGATTGATAAACCTCATTTAAAATTCAATCGTCGAAATGAAAAAAAATAAAAGAATCTGATTTATAGATTTTTCATCGCACGAATAATCATTTTTTATTTTTCACTCGTAAAATATTTGAAAACATTTGACGAACAACTATCAAATATTATTTAAAGCGTAAAAACATCAGGGTGTATCCGTGCGTTTACTTCCTATAAAAATATTTACTCATTATAAAAATATTTTTCCATCAAGATGTCGCCAACAAGCATTTCTGTTTCATGAAAACACGAAACGAATTTTTCCATACGAGTAAAAATATAATTTATCATATCGCGGTGTAAATCAGCAATATACCCGTCTACCTACACCGAACCCAATCCGTGCAGATCAATTTCTAAAGTGGCGCAAATACGAAACTTTCACGCGACGTGCATAATTATTTCGCGTCTCGTTCTCGCGAATTCACGCCTCGAAATCAAATGTTTCTTTTTTCATCGAGAGGTGGAGAGAAAAAAAAAAAAAAAAGAAAACTTTTCCAGTTTCCACATGCGCTGGCTTCGCCGCGGTGTTGACAAAAGAGTACCGAAACGTACGACTTTTTCAAACGAAGAAAGGCGAACACCCGTCGACAGACTCGCCTTTGAGAGCCGAGAGGCGAGGTGTTCCGCGGCTCGTTAAATTCTGCTAGCGAGATTAAAACTACAACTTCTTCCCGTCACCAAGGCCCACGCATTGGAAAAGAATTAATTTAAAAGCTCGTCCCGTGAAAAAGAGCGTTTTAATATTGTTACAAAGAGAGAGAGAGAGAGAAAGACCTTTTTGGAATGGTTTAATATGGCTTGGTTGTTTTCATTATCCTTTTACCAAAATCCTATTATTTCATTTTGCAAATGCAAATATCTCGTCGTTAATGAAACTTTTAAAAAATAATAATAAATCATCTCATTACGCAAGTTGCAACTCAGAATCACGTTCAACAAAATAATTCCACTCCCTTGAAATTCTTCCAATTATTCGATTTAATACAATTTTTTTCAAGATTATAGAAGTGTAATAAAGATTCGATGAAAAATAGAACTACAAGCATCTTAAATATATATATATTCACTCACAATCAAGTCTAATATAATCTCATCCCTCGAAATTTCTCTCCTCATCGCAAGCATCAATCTCAATAATTCTTCTCAACTCGATTCTTCTCGGGATTCTTCTACGAGTTTTTAACGAAAACTCGATAAGAAATCGAGGAAGAAGAGACACTATTAAGATCGTTTTTTCCCAGATTTATCCCAATATCCCTATTTTTACGTGGCCGTAGAGCAGAGAAAGATGAGGACGTATCTCAACGTGCATTGTGTGTACACGCTTGGACATTGATGAATAGTCTCCTAGAACTCCCTCTCCCCTATCCATCCCATTAAATGCTACCTTTACTCCGCTAACCGTTCGAAATCAACCCCTCTGGGATTTTCACTCGCATCGAATCATCATCCTGAAGAATTTTTTTTAACTCGTCCTTGGCCCACGGCTAATTTGCCGACGTGCACTCGCAGCCGACAAGATATTTGAATAATAAAGTCGTGTTTACGAGGAGGAGGATCTCTCGAGAGGGGAATTTTCGCCGAAAGTCGATGAATGCAGCGCGTCTTGAAAGCAAGCGAAAGGGGTACGAGGATCGCGTGGAAAACTGGAAATTCAACTGGGAGATTTAAAATTTTCTTGGATGCCTACTTTAAGATCGAGTGCGTCGATGGTGAAAGAAAAGAGTAAAGTTTGGAGGAGATGAATTTTTGGAATATTTGGAATGTTCTAAATTTCTTTTTGTCTTTGAAATGTATAAGATAAATATTGAAATTTGATGAATATAGTGATACATAAATCAGAAAAAGGCATTATTCGCATGAATATCGGTGAGAAATAAAAGGTGTATATGCATTATAAATATGCGAATAAATTATTTCAATGTGTTTCGTGTGTGTTTGTCTCCAATATATGTTATTTTTTTGGATTAAAGTTCTTTCAGTTCGCATGGCATTATCATATCGAACGATAATTTCTTGAATATATAGTGCAATAATGGCATTATTAAAAAAAATATAATTATAAAAGAATCACTCTTTATGCGGATATAAATTAATTCTTTTTAGATTAAAATCTATTATATGGAAGAGGAAAGTTAAAGGATTAAATCGGATTAAAACTTCGTTTTTTCGTATGAATGAAATGGAATACATTTTATCATTTACACAAGTAAAATTATAATTCCAAATGATTATAACGATTATGCAAACTTTGTAATTAGCTTTCATATAATTAATATTCTATCATTAGCAAAAATTTTGTTTTAAAATTTATTAATTATAATAATTTATAGAGAATGGAAACACGTGTAATCAAATTTGTTACGTGTAATTAATTTCGCATAAATCGTGTTTAGAAACTTTGTAAAGAAAGTTGTAAATAATTTATTAATTTAAGTTTCATTAAAGTTCTTGGAGAAATGGAGAATAAAAAAATATTTTGTTTCTAATTTTCTCCTTGCAGAATCATTCAATTCATCATTCTATTCATTTTTTAATAAAGAAAATATACTTTTCATACGTTTTTTTAATAAATACGTAAAGCTGGTTATTAAAGAAATTTCGTTCTATAGAAATATAATGAATAACGTGGACATTAATTTTACCAAGAATAAAAATTTTTCGCTATTTTTGAGATAAATTATTTTATAAAAATCAAAAGATTTTCATGAATCTCATTTTCAATCGTTCAACGTTCTCATTACATTCTAGTATAATCTAATGAAACTTTTCAATAAATAAATCAAGAAATTCAATAATATTATGTCAATTATGTCAACGTTTCATGAAAAATTTATATCGTGATATATATTTATTTTATTTATTAAATTCTAAAAATATTTTTTTTAAATATTTCATATCATTTATCGAACAGAAATATCGAGAGGAAATTTGGAAGGGAAAATGGCGAAAATATTACAATTTGTTGGGAAATATTGTATAAATCTTGCATAAATGGTATCAAGAAATTCCTGATACTGACACGTTCCTTTCCATCCTCAATGAAGCGGAAGAAAAATTTGCCCAACGTGGCGCTTATTCTCAGGTTGTTCGGCGGCTAGCCAACTGGGATGTCGTTAGCATAATCGACCCGAATTTTCCAATCTCACTTTCAAAACTTTTCCTCGATAATATCGAAGAAGACACTTGATCCGTTCCATAATCCAATATATATTTGTTTATTATTAATTTTTAATTGTATATTCTATTTATTTTTTTACAAATTGCTAATTTTTTTATAAATTATTTTATAAATATGTTAAATATATTAATATAGAATATTATTAACAAAGGAAGAAACAACACTTCGTGAAATGAAAGAGATCAGCTTTTCATTCTTGAATTTCAATAAGTAAAAAGCATAGATTTGTGTTTTCAGGGTTGGAATTTCATTTCATAGAAGCGCGAGAATAACAGAAATTCCAGGAGCGACTTTAATTTGCATAACTCTAACCCTTTACCGAACAGAAAGGTTTACAAGTAGATATACTAATTTTAATATGTATTAATTATGTAGTCTCTAATAAACATGTGTATCATCATCGAAGCAGCTTTGTATCGTAAATTAATCCAATTATTATATAGGAGAAAACATCAGAAATGAGGTGCTGTTACTGAAAAATGATTCGCACGAAATTTGCAACGCGAAAAATTCGAGAATAGAAGAAATTGAAAAATTGAATGTGGAAAATTAAAATGTAAGGAAGACTGGAAAATTAACTGTGTAATTTTAAAACGCTTCTTTTCATCCGAATTAATTACATAGGATGAAAGTATTTCAATTTTTTTGTTCACAGAAGAATGGATGAAGAAATTATATTGCTAAAAAACTCTATTTTTTTAAAACCCGTTTCTTAATTTATTCTATGAGCAAATGAATATAATCTTAATTTAGGGACAAAAATATTAATCTGCTTTTGAGCTCATTAAAGTGCATTTTTTCTTTTGGACATTTCAGAACATTCCCAGAAAACTAAGTCGAGTGTCATTAGTGAGCAAAAAAAACTCGTCGTCGGATAATCAACGAATTTTTTCAATTTTTGAGCGTCCCTTCGTTGTGTAATGAGATACTTACATTCGAAACACGCACTTGCTCCAATTTCATGAATGTTCGTGCATCCTATTTTGCAAATATTCTGTAAATTACAAATATCCGTAATATATATTATCAAAAATCAAGATTTGAAAGACAATTCGAAATCGTTTAAAGATTATTTGAAATATAAAGCGAGGAGTAAAGATTATTAGAAAGTTGAAATGGAAGATCAAAGTTATTTGAAGATCGCGCCAAGATCATTTGAAAGTCAAAGTTGAGAGTCAAAATCATTTGAATCTCATTTGAAATTTTTTGGAGATTTTGGAGAATATTACACTTTATACTTTTATACTTTTTCCTAATCAATAGCATATCTATCAAATTTTATTAAAATATATATGAATATACATTTTATGTATATATTTAAATAAAAATTGACGGAAGAAAGAACGAAACGAACGGTCAGATCTAATTTTTCTAAATCCACAAACTCCACAATCAACAAACTTTCTCATTCTTTTTTACAATGCTCCCTCCAACACGAAAATCCCATCAACACCGTTCCTCGATCCGAAACCTGTGTTACCTAAACAAGAAAGAAAAAAAAGAAGAAGAAGAAGAAAAAACATACCAAACAACCCAATTAACGTAACTCGAACATCTACATCCATCCTTTTCCACATCTCTCTCCCATACCAAAAGTTCTACTTTCGAAATTAGTATCATTTCCGACTGCGAACGTCAGGGTTGATTGAACACGAGCGAGTCTTTTTTCCATCGTCGTCTGATCCAACCGAAAAGACGGCGGCGAACTCTCGTTCCTCTAACGAAAGAGAATACGCGAAGAAAATTAGAAATCCCTGTCGGGCAGAGCGACGACGCCTGGCCATTGACTGACTCTGGCTCCGCTCGTCGAGTAAATATTTAGCCACGACGTGGCCGGCAAACGACGAAATAAGGACGAGAAGCCATTAGGCCACTATATCTTTGCACTCCAAGAGAGAGAGAGAGAGAAAGAGAGACTCGCCCCGGCCTCTTCAATCCTCGAGCAAAGCCGGCGCCAAAGAGGTGAACGAGATGAGGCCACCTGGCTGCCGGCATACCGCTATAAAATATGCCCCGTTTTACACGCTTTCTCTCTCTCTTTCCCTCCCTTTCCTCCTTCCTTTTCTCACTTTTTCTCTCCTTTTTTTCTCTTCTCGCTTTTTCTCCACTGTCCGTTATCGCGCAGAGGGGTGGCGCGTATTATTATTATTATTATTATGGCCGAAATGGAGGCGGAAAAAGGTGGAAGGGTCGATTGTTCGGGACGAGGCGATTAAAATCGAGGATGAAATGTAAGAATTGTGCGGGTTTGAGTGGATACGGTGAATCTTGTGCGCAGATGGAATAGGCTTTGGACGATTTTAATGACGGTGGATGGGGAAAAAAGGGATGCGATGATGAATATAACCGGTATGATATGTGAAATACTTTTTTCTTTCTTTTTTTTTTTTTTTTTTTTCGATGAAGGAAATACTGGTCTAGATAGAATTAAAGGGATTTAAAATTGAAGTTTAATTTACGTAGACATAGAGATAATTTTAAATTTTAAGTTTTACCGATTAAAAATAAAAGAGAGTATACCTATTCTATATATCTTTATTTTAGAAAGAAGTAATTTGAAGTAACATTTTAGAATTATTTTGGAATTATAGAATTTTCTAATATAAACGTTATTCTTATTCATCATCAAGATGCGAATCTCGTTATCAAAACAATTCCAAACTTTAATCCCGGTTTAAATCGTTTCAAGGAGGAAAAATATTTTTCCTTACCCTTGCCAAGCTAATTCCCCTTGTATTGTTCCATCCTTACAGAGTTAAGTTTGCGTAAAAATAACACACGAAAGGGAGCTCATAGGATCGTTAACGGGAAAGACGTGTGCCACTCGGGGGTGTAGAATCTCAGACGGGCGCATCTCGAGATAATTAATGATCGAGATAGAATCTTTAGGCGCGTAGGGAACTTGCACAGCTCGATAGAGATGAAGGGAGATCAGCAAAGCTCGAATTGAGAACTCTCTGATCATGGACAAACCAATGGCCAAATGTTTCGAATTCTAGTTTCCATTATTGAACCGGTCCACTGAATAATTAGTCTTGTTTATACTTTGGAAACTGCACGTTGATTTATTATCAAACGATGATCTACACGTATCTCAACTTTTCCGATAAAGGAGATATGAATAAGATTCATACTCGGTTTGAAATTTAATGTAAAATTAATTGTGACTTTAATTTTTATGCAGATAAATATATGGAAGATAAAGTGTGTTTAAAATTTCGCACGATAACCAATTTCTTAAAAGTATACATTTCGTCTTCGAGTCTAATTTGGGAAACTAAATTGATGGAACACTTGGCTCGATTAATTAGTAACCTATGACCACATTTTACTATATATTTTAATATAGTTGATATAGTTAGTCCACGTCAGAAATATGAATTAATTTAATCCTCAAACTTGGACGTGCCTCTCTCGAGAAACTACTGTCGAAACATTTCTCATTGGAACATTGAAATTTCTCTATATAAATTTAATTAACAATCGAAATGTAAACGACATTAATCCACGAATATTGCACAATTATTTCTAAGACGAGAGCCGAATTCCACGATGAAAGTTACGCCATTTGTCGATGGAAGTTCTATCTACTCGAAGCGCAAATACTATTCGCGAAATATATGAGTTAACGTGATTCGTTGGATGAAACGGATGATCATTTGTTAAATTTAATTATCATAATTAATTAAAACCAATGTGTTCGGACAATGTGGATATTTAATTTCCCGATTTTAAATATAATCCATTTACCATTAATGTTATTATACATTATGAAAATAAAAAATTTTTATTAAAAATTTGAATCGACGACTCGGTCGCAGAAAGGAAAGATTCGCAAATGTTAAATGCACGCTTGAGATAAAAATGTACGAATTAATAAAGCAGAAATAAAAGATAAAAGAGGGTGAGAAGGAAAAGTTAAATCACTCTTGGCACGTGTCCCTTTTCGAAAGAAGATTTCACCTTTATTCCAATTTCTGGTCACATATTTCGAGACTCATTCGCATATAATAAAGTGGCATTGATATCGAGTACGGGGCTCGGATCATAATTATGTCTGGAAATGAATCTTTTCCTCGAATTATTGTATAATTCCACTCGTGTGCTGACCCCCTATTTCTCAGTGTCACATCGTAAAAGTGTCATGTTTATATTCCCATTTGCATCCGTAAAAAAAAAAAAGACATACGAATTGTCTAATGCGTTCGATCAAATTTTAAATTTACATCGGTGCACGTGTACGATTTTTTCCCATTTATAATTCCTTTTTTCTTTTCTTTTCTTTTCTTCTCTTTCAGATTCACCTACACATACGTGAAATATTGCATCGAGATAACGCAAAGTTGCGCGCCAAGTTTTTTATTCACTTAACACATCCGATATTTCACGGCAGCCGCGATGTACAAGAAAAATGTTTATTGGAAAACGTGAAAAATTGATATCCTGCAACTCTGTTAAAATACATCTCCGTGAAAAGCATGTTTCACGTCGTGCTGTGAATATTCGATACGCATTTGAAAAAAAAAAGAAAAGAAAGAGAGAAAAAAAAAAAGGAAAGAAAGGGGAAAAAATGATAAAAACTTTCATATGTATATATATATGTATCACTCTCGTTAAAAAGTCTGGAACAGTTATTTGAGAAAAAAATTTAAAAGTTACTGTTAAGTGCAATTTAAAATGCAGAATCTATGTATAAAATAAGCATCTATTAAAAATGGAAGATGTCCTATACGTAAATAAATTCTTTTTTTTTTTAACGAGAAAGAAAGTGCTTTAAAATAACATATATTACATTTTAAGAGACATAATATACAAGGAAAAGCAAACATAAATGTGGCAAGCTCTGAGTCAACTTCATTTGTTGGGATTACCATGTTGAAATTGCTCTTCACATAGTTGCGATCAATAGTTGCCTTACATAGACACATATGCTTTATTCGTACGATTCGATAATTACAATTTTAGATAATCATCAACAACAATTCATAAATCAATGTATACGATAAAGCAACAATTGTAGAGACCTTTTCGTATTGAAGAAGAACGTTTTTGAAAACTTTCCATCGTTCAGACACTTTCCAACAAATCTCCTCTTAATTCGAAATAAAAAAAAAAATTCCACTTTCTTACTCAAAAAAATGTTTCACAAAAATCTCTACAAAAATCCAATACACTACACTGACTGCCGCTAACCACTTATCTACGCTTCGAAAATATCAAAACCACGATTGCATCAATCTTATAAAGGGAGATGTAACAAGCTGCAACATCTGGTTGTCATACAAAGAGAGGATAAGGATAGATAAGTTCGATAAAGCGGACCTCATATGTCAGGATTACGCGCGGTTGCTTCCCCAGTGGGTGTGAGCAATGGCCACTAGACACGTATTTTGCGAGCTAAACAAACTTTGCGCATCAGATTGTGTAACAGCATGTCAGTGTACCCAGGCTTTCGGTTATTGCCGCGTTTTCTGCGATTGTTTGTCCTCTCTTTCTCTTTCTCTCTCTCTCAGCGACCAACGTTGAAATCCAAAGGTGGAATCGTTACCAAACAACACGTGTATGTATGTTTAATTCCAGCTTTGTAGCGGTTGATACACGCGAGTGCCCCCCTTCAAGTGATATATTCCAGCCGACGTACGAGTTATGTCGGAGGATACGCGGTGAATTCGTAATGAAGGCGTTACGTTTAATCTGGTAACGCGATCTTTGTGACATTTGTGAACGTTTGATAAAATAGGGGTCGAGAGAGGAGGTTAAGATTGGTCTCCATTGTGTCTGAAACTTTGTTTTACGTTTCACGTTTGAATGGTTTGAATAGAAATTCGTGATGTGTTGGATTTTAATTTTCTTGGTTGATTTATGAATATTTTATTAAGCTTATTGGATAATTTAATATTGCGGTGCGTATTGGTTATTGCCTTCTATGATAATCTATCTAAGATCAAATGAAGAATTGGTAAGTTAAACATGAAATTTTCATGTCACGTTAAGTCTCGTTAAGTACGCATATATGCTGGTATCCGAATATATAATGAATAACTGAATAAAGTGCACATAATAAAAAATTCCTTGTATAAAATATTGTCTACTTTAAATTTTGTCAAAGTTCAAAACTGTTAAAATTCTATAAAAATTCACAGTTACATTCCTATTTCATTATTCAATAGGTTTGCTAGTAATAATAAAGCAAATATCATTTAAATATTATAAAGGAAGAAATAAAAAAATATTTATACTTGCAATAATTTAACATTCTAACCAATATTCTTTACCATAACTTTATTTTACAAAAAATTCTCGTTCACGTTTATTTCATCCACTTCTTGAATACATAACGTTAAAACCAACAAACCAAAGCTATTCTTGTACATTATTCCTAAAGCTTGACTGTCCACAATCGTTTTATCGCGAATTCACGTAGGATAAAATTAAACCGATAGAAATGATATAAATAAAAAACGGACTAAAAATCGAATAATAAAAATTTTTAATCCCACGTTTCAAGATTCTCACTCTGTCTTCTCGATGATACATGATTATGTTAGAAGTTGCTCAAAGCAACAGTGTACTTTGTTGATTACACAGCGTCTGGTGGACCGAGGAAAGAAACGTTTTTTAAGACACGCGTGATTTTCACAAGAAAGGACGTTTATATGGGATGTCGAGTGCTATATAACGCCTCGTCGGTCGTATTGTGCCATGGACTTTATTAAAAGCGTACTTTGATAACACTCCAGCCTGTACATGCGTAGAATTTCTGAATGCATTCTAATTCGCGGAATACCTCGTGCAACTCTGGAAACGTGCTTTTGTAACAGGAGTAAACGGCGTGGGTGGTGCAACAATGAACGTGGTTTGCAATAAACGTGTTGCGTTAAACAATTTTCTATGAATTTTATTATTTTGATTATTTTAATTAAACGTTCAAAAGTTTGGTAAAAGGGAAAAGGGAATTTTAAGAACGTAAAATAGTAACTTCTTGCTCTAAATAATTATCAATTCTATGCTATTCTGTTTCTATTTATTTCTAATGGCAATATCAATCTCTTTTTATGAAAATCGCGTATGGTATGTCATAGATTCAATTTTGAACTATTTTTTATTGCAATTCATCGTTTAATAATATAAAATGTATTGTATCAAAGTTATAAACAGAAATACTAATATTTTTAAAATTGATATCGCACTTGAAACATTTCTGAAACCACAGCATTATTTCTAGAAGATTAAGCTTTGAGTAGAACTAACCTCTTTTTATTATCTGCTTTCTTTTAATGCCTTCAACATCGATTTTGCAATTGTCACGCTCCTATATCATAAATAAAATTGATATTCAAAACATTAATATAAAGAAAGATCATCTTCACAATTAATCTCAAGTCAACTTCGATATACCGTATCCTCAAACGATTCTCGATATCCAATTAAAATCAAGAATACATTCCAAAATATCTATTTCCAGTTCAAAAAATTCAATAAAAAAGAAAAATTACTTAACTCAATGGGAAAATGATTGAGAGACACTGATTTGCAACATACAATCATTCAAGAGGAAGAATCACAAGTTTCCATTCTGCATCCAAAGCGTCGTGTACCGAATACCGGATTGGAATCTGGAGTAAACATCAGAAACCGCTATAATTTCTCGATCGTGATCGTCACTAGCGATCTTCGGCCACGGATGCAAGGACAAATCCTTGGCATTCGAGGCTCGAGGGGCCTCCTGGGTCGCCTCCTCTCTCGTACAACGCTCGTGAGTCATGCTATGCGGCATCGTATTCGCATGCAGGATACCTCGTGGCAATTTCCAACGGAGGATGGAGATCGGGATTGCCGGCATTGTAAACACGCTTATTAACTCGTGCACGCGAGTCAAGAACCGCGCTTCCAAAGCGTATTGAGGTAACGCGCGTAATCTCGCGCCGTGCTTTGTAACCACGGTGTTCATCGAGGTCGTGGAAACGTCTTTGTTGCGCATAAACCCTTTAAGGATTATTTTCGTCGCCTTATTAAAGAGAGTTAATAATTCACTTACGTTCGAAAAGATACGAAAGTAATGTGGTATTACGGTTGAATGAATTGTTTCAAGATTCTTGAGATGAGAGACGATTCATTGTGTGTCGTAATGATGCAATCAATGGCCGTTTGTTTCAGAATTGGAAGATTTGTCGAAAGGAAGTTAATAGTGGTTACGGATTTGTAATTGAATTTGTATGCGTATCTAATTTACATTTATATAAAAATGAAGAATGAGGTAGGATAAAAGTTCAAGTTCAACCATCTGTACAACAGATGCTATGATATTAATTTGCAGGCAATACCGTAGCACTTGTGTGAAACATCTGTGCGTTACGATTTTATAAAGCTATGACATCTTTTAAGCCGCTAGGATAACGATAAAAATTCACAAGTATTTATAAAATATAATTTTATTAATATTAACGTGTTAATAAAAGATTTCGATTGATTAAATGCGGTTATTTCTCGAATTATAAAGATTTAAAATCAAAATATTATCAAAAATTGGTAGAATTAAAGTTTCATTAATTTATGTTAAACTCTGAAATTTTTGAATTTATACAAAATTTTAATATCTCTAGTTTTTATTATATCAATTACTATGTATATTATACGTTAAAATATTGAATATATTTTTATTAATATTTAAAATAACATATCAAATTATATTATTTCTCTCGTTCAATTTCTTTACCCTTAAGAAAGGTTAACATCTCCGGTATGGTCTAGTGGCTAGGATACCTGGCTCTCACCCAGGAGGCTCGGGTTCGATTCCCGGTACCGGAATTATTCCTTTTATTTTTTAAAACTTCTTCTTTTTTCCTTTTTAAAAATCGAGCAAATGCATAAATATTTTCGTTAACTAAAAATAAGAAATTGCAATTATTCGTAATATTAAACATTACAACGAATATTACGTATGGGATATCACTTATAAATCGCAAGGGTGAAAAATTGGCATAAAACGGAATGACTTACATCTCGTAACCAAGAAAGTAGAATTCGAAAGTAGACATTTCATCGAATAGAATATATTTGAGGGAAGGAACGGTTGCAGATTCAACGGTACCTTGACGGTCACGTTTCTCCACGCCCTGTGATTATTGAATATTTAACGTCGGTTGCACGACGTTTGACTTCCTGATCCGATCGTGCAAACCGTAATCGGCATGATCGTGCGATTTACCAAACGGGCTGAATGCCCTTTGTAGGCGAGATTTAGTGGCATCGATCCATACCACGTTACCCAATCTCTATAATATTACATTTCCGCTTTCCATTTCGTATTGTATCGTATCGTCATTGCACACCATTGAAATCGTGCGGGTACACAAGTATAAATAGACGTATTGCGTGTGTTGGATCTTGCGAGCAAATTAATGGCTGGATCAAGGCGCTATAATTCCATGGCAAGTGAGTTACTCGTGATAACTGTATGCTATTTTGATGGATAATACGATTTCATGCCAACTAAGTTATATAACTAATATATTTTGATCGGTAATAGACCGATATATCTGAGAGTTTGAACAATGCGTACAAATGGAGCAAAAATGATTTTATGATTGATGATTTGTCTGATGATTGACTGAACTGAATATCACAAAGAATGTCTTGTGTTATAAACAGATTTAAATATTGTTAAAATGAGATTATTTGAAATATTATTGTTAACGTGTTATTTTATTTTTAGATCCATTTCTTCAGAATATTTAGAATATCAATAGAATCAATTTTTTCAACAACAGTATAATGTGATATAATAATGATCCTTCGATAACAATGTACTTCGAACAATAATATAAAATTATTTATCGAATAGAACAACCAAGTTGGTCATGCAAAATAGTTTTGTTTAGGACAAATATAACCCATTCATTCACCCTTTACATTTGAATCAGTTGCCTATATTGATCTGGCGGGTAACCAACCGTGAAAGAATCGTGCACCAGTTTGTTTAATTCTGAATCCACAAGAAGCAAGAATTCCATACAATTCAATTGAGATTTTGCAAATAGCCAACATTATTTAATATTTTGCACAAACATTTTATCACAATCGATTCATATTCAATAAATTATTAAATTAGTATATATTATATGTCAAATTAAATGTTTCTTCAAAATTTCTATTTAATAGAATTTAATGGATTGATTTAAAAATTATATGCATCAAAGGGGAAAAAATATTTTTTAAATGAATTTTAAATAACAATAGCAAAGTTTATTAAATATCATAATATCATAATCTTTTTTTTTTTAAATAAAATTGAAATGCTAAGTTATGATATGTGGAAAAGTTTATTAATTAATAAGATCGAATGTCAAATTATTCAAACATTATTTCGAAGATATTAAATGGTTAATATATATTTATTCTCTCTAATGATGAACTTGTTTCACGACCACGGAAACAGCGGAAATAGCTGGTTTACCGCTCGAAATACATTCAAATGCGACTGATTCGCCATTCAAAGTTGAAATATAACTCGTGATGTTACTTATAGACGCTCTATGTGAATTGCATGTAAATCGAGGATGTATACACTAATTAAAAACATTATTAATTTTAACATTGATAAAACATTGATAATTAAATATTATATATCGTTTTTACGTTGATGAGGATATGAGATGTTTAATTCCTGAAGAACTTATTAAATTTTATGAAAATATGTGATAAATAAATTATAATTAATGAGATATTGTATTGAGATGTATAAAAATAATGTATAAAAAATCTTGAATAAATATGTAAATGTTTTGTGATATTTTATTTTTTATAATAATGACAACTTATTATTGATTATTATTAATTTGAAAAATTAACTAATTTAGTTTAATAATTTAAAAAAAAATTTTTTAAAGTTATATATATATATATTATATATAAGTGTTATACTTAAAACAAACTTCTCCCACCAAGATCCGGTATGGTCTAGTGGCTAGGATACCTGGCTTTCACCCAGGAGGCTCGGGTTCGATTCCCGGTACCGGAAAATTATTTTTTTCTCAATTTTTTCTTCTTTTTTTTGTTTCATTTTTTTTCATTTTTTAAACATTAAAATATTTATTATTATTATTAAAAAAAATTATTTAAAAATTATCATTATTTAATATGAAGAATATATATAAAATTTAATCATGTTCCAGCATGATCCGGTATGGTCTAGTGGCTAGGATACCTGGCTTTCACCCAGGAGGCTCGGGTTCGATTCCCGGTACCGGAAATTTATTTTTTTTCTTATTATTATAAATGTGCATTATTATTGTTCATACGTTACCTAACCCAAAAGTGGCACATTATTTAGAAAAATATTATTAATAAATGAATATTTTCATATAAAAATATATTCGTCTATATGTAATCGAAAAAAATCTGGAAAATATCACATTTTTAAATATTGCATATATTATTGAATGTATCATTGAAATTTTATATAAAAATATTAAAAATTGTGTTGTTAAATAAATTTTATCATTAATATCTCTTTAACAATTCAGTATCCCTTAAATTTTATGAAGAAAAAAAAATATATATATATACATTTGTGACGAAGAAAAAATTTTATAGTTTTATCATATTGCAATTAGAAATTTTAAAAATAAGAATAATTTACAAAGCTTAAAGACTTACTTGAAAGAAAGAGATCTTGGAGGGCCTGGGCTGCCTGACACAAAAGAGCCCATGTTTCGGCAGCGGCAAGTCCTGTTCCTCGCAGAGCAAGCACGTCTCCTGCTACTACAGCGAGACCAGGTCCTCCGTTCAAATCGGTTTGCATCCTGCATAACAAAAAAATAAAATTTTAGGATGAATACAATATTCTCTTTCTACCATTCTTTTCATCCCTATATCTTTCTCACTTCCACACATAAGACTTGGAACAATATTCCTCTTCTCTAAGGCAATCCATCCTTACATTTTCTTAAAAACTTTTCCAAACAATGAGTTCTTCGACACTTGATAGTTATCATATGACTTCGAATTCCTAACTGTCATTCGAGTGTCTGCACAATCTCTTTCAGTAGCTTTTTCAATGGCCACATGTAGTCTAATTGTGAGTCTTCACCATAAATCATTCTTTTATGGCTTTCGTGTTAATTGCTTCCGCCGAACGTTGAAATTCATCGTTGAAAAGTTTTATAATTTATAAATCTTTTATAATTTAATGAAATTTAACGTTAAAAGAAAAAATATTATTTTGAAGTTAAATTTTTCTACCTATATTGTGATACATATTATATTGATTTTTCTATCAATGTAACATTAAATTTCATTCATAGAAATTGATCTAATTATAAAAAGTATTGACTTTTTAAGCCGCAAAATAAATAAATAGACAAAAAGAAATTTAACATTAATTACGAAAAGCTCAAGCTCTGTTAAGATTTTATATATATAATTCCTTTCATTTGCTACGAAAGTTAATCTAATTACTTTGTCCCTTCTCTTATAATAAAATATACTTTCGTGAATTCTATAAATCTTGAAATAATTTAATTTAATCGCAACAAAATAATTCCTCATTATATCCAGTTTAATTCATATTATTAATCTCATTACAATCATTTTCGCAATAACATAATTTTCTCATTCAACTATTTTATTAAACATAATAATTTAATTTGAAATTTATTTAATACTCAACACTCTACTATAATTTCATATAGAATAAAAAAAGTTAAGAATTACTAATAACTTTTGTTTCCATGTAATAGTGTCTTTATAATTTTCCAGTTTTCACATGTATCTATTGTTAACAATGTTAAAGCGTGTCGATTAAACCACACATTCTTGGAGTTTCGAAACTGCATACTCTATAGTCCCTAACCCTCACGACGATTTAATGGACAAGTGAATTTTTGTAAATTCCAAAGATACATAAATTACGAGTTTAAAACCAGAACTAATTAATTTTTTAAACCATAAATTTAATTTGAATAAAATTTGAAACCAATTATATCCTTTATTCCTCGATTATCTCTGTCAATATAATTCTTTATCACAACACGTGATAAAGAAAACAAGTGGAACGAAACGGATCTTTAATTTATTGCATCGTGAAGATCCATTCGTTCAACCGATTGTTAGAAAAAGATGATTAAAGAATCACGAACACCGATCGAGATCAAATTAATTAAGAAAAGACCGCGTTTCGATCTCGTAAAGGCTGAAATGGAGCGGAAGCGAGGAGGCGAACAAAAGGGATTGAAATAATCGAAGCTCGTGGCCAACAAACCCGATACATCCAATATGCACGCCCCGGTCTGTTTACATTTGTTTGTTCTTGGCTGGCTGCTACGACACGTTGCTTCAATCCAGCTCAACCGTATTGTTGCCCAACTTGTTTCGTGCTAGACGAGGGCTTATTGTGTTCACGTTTGAAAAATCGATGAAGGATCTAGAAAGAAAAATTTTAAAAACCGACGAACGAACGAACGTTCTAGCACGTTGTGCTTGTGAAAGACTTTTATATTCTTGTCTGTGTTTGTTTGCTTTTTCCAACTTAAAAATTTTACCGTTTTAATTATCGGACGAGAAGCCATCAATTTTATATTTAATAAAAAGAAGAAAGAAAACTTGAAATATAATATTCGATTTTTAATTACGAATCACTTCCTTTTAATATTTTACGAAATTTTTATGTTTTCGAGTTTCTTAATTATTTTGATCAACTTTCATCGCGTTCCAAATTCGATTTAAATTTCAACAATATTTCCAAAATTTCATTAATTCAAGGATATAAAATTAATATTATTAATAAAACACGAGCACGTATAAACGTACTTTTCATATTACTCCATCATTATATCAAATATGTTTTCATTTTATATTACAGTCAATAAAAGTACAATGCACAATTTGAATTAATTTAAATTAAATATACACGCTCGTACTCGTTCCATTTCTATTTCCCGAAACGAAATATATAATCATTTTATAATTAACAACCGCTTAACATTTCATCCTAACTCTTTGAACCCAAGTCTTCTGAACACATTCGTGACATTATTACGAATAAACGTGACGAGTATACGAGTAAGGCGACTCGTATATGGCTTAAAGCTTCCTCCAATGTGTGGTCTTAACTCGAAATTGCTTTGGAGGATCCGTTTAGCTACTCTAGAAAATGCGTGTGTGTGTGTGTGTGTGTGTATGCGCATTTGTATATGTCGTTTCATGGAATAATTGAGAGTACGTATGCATTTGGGAAAAGCCACTGGAATGCCAACTGTGAAAGAGGAAACGCGTGAAATCGTTACGTGAGAACGATAATGTAAATTTATAATTGTATTTAATTTCTCGTCGCCATGCTTTGTTTAATATTCAAATTGTTTATATCGAATTTATCATGCATCTACAGGGATGATCTCGTTTCGATCGTTAATTATTATCTTATTTACCTTTTTGTGTACACACAGAATGATTTGATAAATTTCGTATTATCTCTTTACTTACTTTTAAAGAAAGTGGCAAAATTTTACGTATAAATAAATAGAAATATGAATGTATCAAAATTAGAAAAACACTTTCTGCTTGTCACGATAAAGGATAAATTTGAGTCTCGACAGATATTAGAAGTATAAATTGACTAAACTCTTAAGAGTGAATTTTGTAAAGATTTGGAGGAAAGATTCCAAGATCACTCGACGAATTCTAAGAAACACTTCACTTTAAGAGTGGATTCTTTTGAGAGAAAGTTTGAAGAAAGGATCCTAATTGTTTACAAAAGATCGGTTTTCTTCATAAAGAAAGTGATAAAAAAAAACCACTTAATAATTATGTTGTATATAGAATAATTATCCATCTCTATAAAGAAATTAACATACATTCCGTGGAAAAATTAAAATTAATGCTTTACAAATTTTTAATTTCGATTCCTACCGTGGTGAGATCGCGTTCATACGTAAAATTTCGATGCATCTCATCTTGTCTCGATGCAATTCGAGACGTCCGAAATAGAGAGTAGATCCGTAGATCGAAAATGAAAACTCGGTTGGACCGATCGATTTTTAATCAAACGCAGAGAGCAACCTTGCATTCGCCAGTAACACGGTTGAGAGACAATCGACAGGTAACCCGATCGGTGTGAAATAATGGATGTCGACCAAGTTGCTATCTTTTGCTACAAAACTGATATCCTTTTATCGATATTTCGCGGTTCACCGTTTATTCGCTGCAAAATTCCTTGAATAATTTTTCCATCCTTTTCAATTCCAATTAAAGAAATAGAAGATTAATCAGGTAGAAATTTTTTTTCTCTCGGTTTGATGCATAAATTTTCCAAAAATATCCAATCCTTTGCGTTGAACATAGGTAAAAAAAAAAAAAAGAAATAGTTATTTATATTTTCTTTCTACGAACAAATATCATTTTATTCTATTAGAAATTATTACAAATACAAGTATGCATCAATACAATGCCTACAATTCATCTCTTAATATCAACAATTACTCGACTTAATTAATTACTATTACGTGTCACGACAATTTTAATCTCGATCGATCGAGAAAATTAATCGCCAAACAATTTGATGCAGCCCAACCTTGACCAACCCGACGAAACGTATTCGACCAGCGACCAGCCTATAAATAACGACCAACTAATTCATAGACCCCCCTCTCCTCTCCTCCCCAAACTTTCGCGACAATCGTGAATCCTGCAGGCCGGATAAACTTTCGATCAAGGAAAAACTTTTCCACCGATACCGATCATCCATTCTTCTTTCCGTGTATTTGCTTTAAATGCAAATGCTGGAAACTTATCGTGCAATCCTCCCCCTCCCCTCACACTTTGAAATTCCTAGGTCGGGCCCTCGGTATTTGCTCGTCAAAGAGAGGGAGAGAGTCTCTCTCTCTCTCTCTCCTTGCCCCATCGGGGATAATTCCTTCTGCTCGAAGGATCCGGGCAAACTTTCCCCAAGTATTACCTCCCTCGCGACAAATATGTCGCGAGGAACTAATTCCTCCCCCTCCCCTTCTACCCCGCCTCGCTCCATCCTCTCGCTTTCTCTCGCCAAAGAAAATATCCTTCGTATCCCCGATAAGGGATGAACGTCGGTTATAACGCATCGATTCGTCTCGAACGGGGGTGAAGATGAAGTTACGCCATCGTTCTCGAGATGTTATGAACAAGTTAGAATAGATTGTACAGAGACGGTGAATATTTGGCATAGAGTGGAAAATAAATATTGGATACAATTGTTGAAATAAATTAATTTTCTTGAAAATATTAGCGGAACGTAGTACGTTGAGGCTTAAATATTTCTGAAGAAATGGTGTATAGATAGAAATGGTGTAAGAAATTTTTCCTTTGTGAATTTTAATTTTGATTTTAGATTATGAATTATTAGCAGGGGAGAATGTACGGTGTAAATATGGATTCTAAAATGCGGAGGAAATGACGAATAATTTTCTTATGAAATTTATAAATATTGTTGTATAAATTGTTTGTAAAAACGTTATATATTGTGTATGATTGAATTGGAATTGTTGTGCTAATAATTTAGCAATAAACTTGAGAGATAGAAATATTAAAATTAAAAGAAACGTTTCAATTTTTCTGGTTTAAAATAATTTCAAAATAATAAATTTTGAAATAAATCTCATTAATTCTTTGTTCAAAATTGAATTAAGATTATAAAAATAGATATCAAAATGATGATGATATATCTGTTTCTCTCGGAATATTGTATAATTTTCAATGGAAATTTATCATGAGAGAAATCGAGGGCCGTTAATTAATATAAAATTCAATATCTCGCACCGGGTGTTTATTAATTTTTAACTGGCTGGATTTTTTAAGCGACGGCTGCTAGCGATTCGAAACAATGAAATTTTAAATAAGTATTAAATTACCTCTGAACTTTCATTTTCACAATTAAATTAAACAGTATAATCAACAGTATTTTTGTCAACGCATAAAATATTTCCCTCTTCCCAAAATACAATTGAAAAATATATATTTCCATCTAAATATAATTAAAACTCATTGTTATACATATTTTATATTTGAAAAAGTATAATTAAATAATGTCAAAATACAATTTGTTTTAAAATATAAATATATTCAATAACAGAATCGTATTTTAAAAAAATTAAATATCATTTTAAACACATATTACATATTACATTATTACACATATTTGTATGAAACGCAAACGTTCTCTGACAATTAATTATTTTATACTCTGAAGTATTTTTATTAACTTATTCTCATTATTTTAATGAAAAAAAAAATCAATAACCAAATTATGTTTCTTGTCTGTATCTACGTATTGATTAAATATAACACAATATGTACGTATTTATATAGTTACACCGATAAACCGGACTTTATTACATCCGACAAATTACAGATCCTTTCGCGATCAAGCAAATACACGATACTGACATAACTGGGTCATCGATCAGCCGATGTTTAAAGGAGATTGGAAGATTATTCAATTCGAATTATGCGAATTCTAAACTTGTCCAATCTGAAAATGCGATTCCAGCGGATGGAAAGCCTGCGAATTTTCGTTTCGATAAAAATTTCCAGAAAAATATATATTTATTTTTCTCCAATTTAAGATAATTTGTAATAACCATATAATAATATTTAATATTTTTAGAACAGTTATTTGTAAATACGAACGAAGTGAAATAAAGGACATTATTATACTTTTAAAAAAATAAATTTAATTACTTAGATTTATTCCACGTATACTAAATAAATTGAATGAAATGTTGTAAAAGTTTCGAAACGTTGATAAATGAAAAAAATTAATTTAATTCGTACACAAATTTTCAATAAATAAATTTAACATCGTACAAACAATTATACAAAATTAAGAATAATGGAAATTCTAATGGAAAAAAAAAAAAAACAAATAGAATCAAAAATATAATCGAAATAATACATAACAATTTTTATAATTTCGAAATATACCCAACCACAATTCTATATTCTATTCTACCAAAATATTTTTGAAAAGTAATGGTTTAGAACGATAATCAATATCCTCTTTCTTATCGATCAAAATACTTATCAAAATACAAAGCATCATCATCAATCCAGAAGAATAATTCCAATCAAATTTCGTTAAACGATTCCTTGTAATTTTTTTTTTTTAATAAATCCTCCAGACCTTCCAGTAACGCAATATCAAGAACGTATCGGAAAAATTACAGTAGACGGCCCGCTGGTTATTCGATTACCGCCGATCCGAAGATGGAACGGGTTGGAACTCTCGTTGATCGACTCGTCCCTCGATGAAATTTCGCGGAATTAGGCGAGGCACTCTGATGCCGCGCCATTAACGGATTGTCCTCTAATTGAACACCCCCCTCTCTCTCTCTCTCTCTCACGACTGCTAACGACCGTGTTGCCATGATTTTAGCCCAGTCGAGTTCGCATTCCAAACTCCCGAACGAACCGGAAATTTTTCGTTCCTCGACACAGGAACACTGTCCACGATTCCACGTGATCCCGGACCTATGCTCATCGTTGGATCGATTATCGTCGATTTGACGCCGCGATCGGTTTGAAAATGAATAATCGCGAAGCGATCAGTCCGATCTTTCACCCAAAGAACGGAGTTATTATCGTTCGAAGTTAAATGGAAGAATGTTTCAAACTCGTGTTTGCATTCGTTTGTACTTTTTGGGATATTTGGATATTACGCGCAGAGGTAAGAAGGAATAAGGAAAGTCTTTGGTTTGTATTTGATAATATTTATACGTTATAGTTGAGGATATGTATTTCTCGAATTTAATATTTTTTTCTGTTGATCGTTTTTCTTTAATATTTCCATTGTAATGTGTAATTTTATTAGGAATTTCGATAATTTTGGATAAAATATTTTTCTTCGAATTATTTAAAGAGGAGGAGGGTATCAAACCACGGGGGGGAAAAAAAGGTGACAATGATTCTGTTATCCCGTTGTCGGTGAAATCCGATCTCGTGAAAATTCGTTTCAATCAACACCCGATTCATTTAATTACGAATTAACTCGTGCAGAATCGCTGAGGTGGTTAAATAGATGAAACTCTTTTTTTCTCCAATCAACGAGAATGAAATAAATTTACATATACAATCATACAAATTAATCCACGCGGATGAAATGCAAACCTCGAACGAAATTGTTTTATAGTTTCTCGTTTTTTAGAATCTGATTGAAAAATATCTCAACGATCCAATAAAAACATCTAACATCGCAGAAAGTGAAAATTGAATTAAATTCCTATTGAATTTAATGAAATCAGTCTTCCAGTCGAGGCGAAATTAAATTTAAATTGTAAGAAATTATTTTTTCACGATATAATATACAGGAGAGTTATTTATATTTCAATCTTCATCTTGTTTTTAATTTTTCTAAAATAAAATTAAAAAAAAAAAAAAAGAAAAAATACAAAAGCTACAATATCATAAATATTATAATATAATAATTAAAAAAATAAATAAAAATTATTTTATGATTTTTGATTAACGAGGAAATACATTTAACTCAGAACTATAGAGATCTGCGGTTTAATCGTATCACATATTCGTTCAAATATTCATCGAAATGCAAAAGATAACGATATTAGCGTCAGCAGTATCCCTGAAACCAGATGGAAGCTCGGTCAAACATTAAATCGGATGTATATCGGTCAGTCAACAGGAATTTAAATTTCAGCTTGAAGCGATCGTTGCTTCGATCAAATATGAAAAAAAGAAAAATCACTGGATGGATCCATATCCAGTGCCGACTTGTCACGGACTTGTTCGTCATTTCGAGTGATCGTTTCGAGAGAAAAAAAAAAAAAAATAGAAGAGAGACAAAAGTAGGAGAGGACACATATAGCGACGAATCAATTGTAACGCAACGATCAAACGAGTGCGATCCACTCGAATCATTCCACGTGAAATCACACGAGATCCGATGGATGACGATGGATTATTTGCAAATTTGCGGCTGTTATCCTTCTAATCTCTGAATATTAATTTGGGACGGTGGCAATTTGAATAATGATGGCATTGAGGATTAACATTGTAATCCTGCATAATCTATTGAAATATAGAATTTGTACGGAACAGTGACAGATATTAATCAATTTTGATTTGATCGTTATGATCTTTGATGGAAAAATAAAATTAAACGATAAAAATATATGCAAAATTTTATGGTTGTGAGTTTTTTCTTAAAAGTGTTATTGAAATTGATATATTAATTGTATTAATTTCGTGAAGCTATATTTACACATGATGAGAAACGAGAGACAATTTTTATTTTTTTTTTTTTCCTATGGGATGATTTGAAAAGAAGCAGTGTTATGATTAGAAATCTTTCACAGCAGGTGAACTATTATAGTTGGTAAGAAGATCTATTGTAGAGACTGATGGTTTGGCAGGTTTGAAAGGGTTGATTTATGGGGTGACCTGTATTATCGCGGTCTGGCAGCCTTACAAATCCTGGGTTAGAAGGCCACCATATGTTGGACGCAACATGAAATTCTATAATTCATTCCTTGAATTTTGCAATAAATAAAAGGAGTAGAACAAAATGAAATAAGTATTTATTTTAAAAAAAAATGTAATTATTTTATTAAATATTTTTTAAATTCAAAACATTTATATATAATTAAGAATGATATTTTTAAAAAGTACACGTAGTATAACAATTGATATTTTTTAAAATTTTAAAGAATTTATATTTATTTCGATTTGAATATTTGCATCGATTTCGAGAAAATTCAGGAGAAATTTATAGTATCGCGGAGTTAATATTTGAAAGTTGGAGAAAAAATGATAACTTTTGCAACGTATAGAATAAATAGCTTCTCTCTTTCCACGATCAGCCAATATTACAGCTTTCACTGCAAGTTTCTGTACGTATAGAGGTATGTATACACACCATATCTTGAAGGAATACTAGGAAAAGAGATTTTCCTTGAAGGAAAAATGTAAAGCGATCTTAAGAAATTTTCACGATATTCATGAGATAAAATTCAAGAGATTGAGCTTGTTTCTCTTTTGATGACAGCCTTCCTTTTATCCTTAAAGGATATTTTAAGAAGGAAACGAATTCAACAGCTGAAATGTGGATTTTCTAAGAATAATAAGTTCTTTATAAACTGAAAAGAAGAAAGAATGTTATCGATATCTTGAAAAAAATTCCTTTTCCCAAAAAGTTTAGAAAACACTTCGATATTTTCACTTCATATTTTTAAAATTATTCTACAGCTTGTGCAAGTGACATCTTGACTTCCCAAGTTTATGACTGGAAACTAAACAAGAGAGGAAACAATTGTTATTGATGCATTTGAAAGCTTTTGATTCGACAAACAATTCAAAAAAGATATAAAATGAAATATCTGTTGTAAAGTTTGCTTAGTTGTTGCGTGTAAACGTCGAATATATCATAAAATGAATGGATATTTGGTGTATGAATGATATGTGCACACATACATTTTATATCATGCGGTTACATAAACAAATAACAAATAAAAAAAAATTTATATTCGAAAATACGACCATGTAAAAATTTGTAAAATATTAAATTGAAATGAAATCGTAAATTATAATTCGTATCAAATATAATTTAATTCCTAATACTCGAAATTATAAATATTTTTATTTATCGAATTTATTTATCGAAGAATTTTCTAATTTATTTAAAACAAATACGTGATCCTTTACATATATATATAATTCCAATCAATTGAAATCGATTTAAGTTAAATTCAATTGGTCTTGATTAATTTAGCAGATTTAGATTGAAGAATGAATCACGTACAACACAATGGAATAAAAAAGACGCGTGACGAAAAAACGAATACGCAATAACTTGTTGGGAACACAGAAGCAAATGTTACGGTGAAAGATCTTTGGAGTGAGTTCAGAGTGAAAGAGACTGGTGGAGGATGTTGCGGAGTGCACAGAAGGTATGAAAGTACATAGTTACCGAGAGAAGGGCGTGGAAAGGGTTAAAGAGCACGATATGTACCGTTTTAGTTCTATACCTGAAACGTTACGGTATATTTCTTCACACTTTTCTTGTGGGTTGTGCAAAAAAAAGAAAAAATGGCTTTTAACATCAGTTAGAAACTGAAACGATACGCTATCATAGAAAGAAATATGTTACTGTGCCTCTTCAAGTTTTTTTTCCAAAGGAAATTTCTTTTATAAAGTTGGAATTTTATTTGAAAAATATCGAGAAACACGTAAATGAAGTTTACGTGAACTTTTATTAATATTTGAAAGTTAAATTTAAATGAAGGAAGACTCCGTTTTTATTAAAGACTATTTTATAAATAGTTTCTTTAAATATTGTTTTTACTTCGATGGTATTTTTTTTAGAGATTATTTTAGAAAAAGAATTCTAAAATAAACATAATTTTTATATTTAAAAACACTTAAAAATTCCATTGAATCTTATTAAAATTGGTAAAACTTTAAACCGCTATAACTTCGAAAATAATGACTTCTAGTCAACGAATGATTCATCATTGGAAGCACAATAGCTTGCCCTTTAAAACGCTTTTTAGTTTATTTCGATACGATTTCCGGTTCCCGAAATATCATCGTGTAAACAAACAGATAATTTTTAATCGTTTTCCTTAAACCCGATTAAACCCTATTAAAATTAGAAAAACTTTGAACCGCTATAACTTCGAAGATAATGACTTCCGGTCAACGAATGAACGATCATTAGAAGCGCAAAATCTTCCCCTTTAAAATACTTTTTCACTTATCTCGATACGACTTCCGGTTCCCGAGATATCGTCGTGTAAAGAGAAAGGTAATTTTTAATCGTTTATTATCTCTATCCTTGTCGCTTACTCGGATCTCTCGCTCGCACCTCGTCTCACTGACCTATCTCAAACTTCAGACAAGCGACAGACGCGATTCCTGGAAAAGCGTAGTACGCGATTCCTGGAAAAAATGTAGGTCATGGATCCATTCATAATCTCCGCGTTGTTTTAAACGGTACGGACACTTTGAATTCTTATATCTCGGCAACCGATTGAGATATCGGGATAAAACAAAAAGCGATTTCAATGGTATGGTTTTCTCTATCTTTTGGCCAGATTTTGGTGACAAAATTTTTAATTTTTTGTAACGTTTTTTTTCACAGGAAAAGCTTTATTTATTTATTTATTTTCTTTTTTAACTGGACTCACCTTAAACATTGTCGATCGGCGAGTCGTAACGCGGCGGTGTTCTCGCCGTGATGATCTCATACGGCGCGAAATCATGTGCTCGAGTTGCGGGCAGATAATACACGAGGCAGGAGACCCCGACCAGGAACAGGAAAAACAGGAACACGAGATCGAACATCAGCAGGGAGTTGAAGGTCATCAGCTGCATCGTGCGCGTACAACTTTCTCAACCATTACACACATATACACACGAATCCTCACGCAAGCGCGTTCTCTCAACCCACCGACTGAATTTTCTTTCACCTTGAACTTCTATTATTCCTCCTAGTATCACCAAATGTTTCTTCCTCGTCGAGATGAATTTCTAAATTTAAACTGCGACACCTTTGTAGGAGAATATTTTTCTTTTTTATTTTTACTTGTCATGATTCGAAATAATTAAATTTGAACATAATAATCCGTTTGATAGATGGAGTGAAAAGTAACTAATTTTAAAAAAATCGACGTTTCATGAAAGATGTATCTAAAATTAGGGTTAGTTTAATGAATCTTTTTTATTTTTAAAAGATCTATCATGTCATATCTTCTGAATTATTTTTAGACAAACAATAGATTGGAAATTAATATAAAAGAAATAAACGATAAATTGATGATGAATAAATCATAAATTGCATATTAATATTTTTCAAGAATTTCAACTGTTTTTGGTTAACTCTCTCGAGAAAGTTAGATACTCAGGAATTTCAATAGACATTCAAAATAACCACAATCGGTTAAAATGCAACAGTTCAACTGCAAATCGAACTATAATTGGATTTTCCGGAGGTTATCGATATCAAGTTGTGCCTGAATCATTAATACCACGTTATAATGGGCTATTTGTGCATAGTGAATTATGATATCGATTGGTGGTGAATAGTGATACTTTTACGAAATTAATGCAACACAATGGATCGATAATAAATTCGAAGATAAATTCGAATTCACAATTCCCCAAAACATGCATAATTTACATATGGATCCGTAATATTAAGCGCAATCATATTTTAATCCTTCGTATTTTGACATTTAATACGCTAAAATATACGTTAAGATAATTATTTCTGAGAATTAATAACAAATTACAATTTCTAATTTACTGTAATAATGAATTTAATCATTTAATGATAAAATACTCAACAATTTATTTATTCACATAACAGGAATAATAAAAGATCGACGAGAGATACGTTTCAAAATACGTTACAGAGAACTTTTGAGGGGACACTTCAATTTTGAACGTCCAATACACGTTTGATAGAACGTGAAAGAAGAAGATTTCGATCTTTCGAAACACAATAGATCCGAGCCATTAGTTGCAATGACAGTGATATGGCGAAAGAGCGAAACGTTTAAACGCGGAAGACCGTATCGACATTGGCGATTAGATGTATCTAATCTGTGGAAAAAGATTTCTTTGTCACAGAAAAAAACAAGAATCGTTTTCAAACGAAGAATATTTTCGCGCAATTATAATTTTCAAAATTTATTTTTACCCACGTATGGGAAACACGTTCGTTCAAATATTAGCACAAATATTACAATCGACACAATTTTCTTCTTTTCGGGGAGCAGAAGATGGAATTAAATTAATCACGTTCAATTAGCAGCAAATTGTACTCGAGAATTTATTAATAACTGGCAGGAAACTTGGTTTATTTTCCCGGCAATCCGAAGAAAAATGTGCGACTTCGATCGACATCTTGTCGAACCACTTGACATTATTTCACCGACGTTCAACGATCTCTATTTCTGATTCCCTTATTCACGCGAGGTTGGCGTTAAGGTTAACTAATTTCACAGAATTTATTTTCCAATTTGTCAAAGAAGATAAACATATTCATAAGAATAATTTATCATTAATTTGTATTCAATCGTTTCATGTAAAAATAAAATATGCAATCCTTGAAAAGATTTTCCATCGTGTATTTGATATATTAATTTGTAATTCAATTTATATAAAACTTGATTATCAATTATTTTATACAATATACGTAACAGTTAAACAAAGGAATAGTAATTTTTCCTCTACCTATAATTTATATATTTGTCAATTACTATTGACAGAGATACTGTTAAATCACTAATTAATGAAACTGTCATTAACAACTGCGTCATGGTTGATTTAGCTGTGCCCGTTCGAATCATTTTCCACTTACGCATAGTGAATACGAACCGATCTTCATCGGGTTTATATCGAGAGAGGATTGGCGGAAATTTACGGGATGACATAATTTCCGTCGCGGAAGCCCGCGTTTCAAAAGATAAATTCTGCCTGCCGTTGATCGGAACTCGCCCTGAAAATTTGCAAATCACTTAACGTGGAACATTGTGCAAGTGTTCCAAATATCGAAGATCGAATTGTTTCTGTTTCGCGTCGTGATGAGATAAATTTTCATTATAAGTCTTACAAATATAGATACGTGTATTCTATACACATCTTCAGAAATATGAAAGAATACGTTTTGAATTTTCATTTTTCTTTATTGTTTTCATTCTCATCGTCTGTAATTTCGATTTGATATATCTAGAAAGATAAGCATTATACATTTGATGAATACGAATTACATTGTGGTAATGGAACGTGATGTTCGATTATTCCATTCGACGTAATTTTACGTATTACAGTTCGCCAGAGGCGATTGTAGTTTGCATTAAAATAACATAAACATATCACATATTATATCGTATAATTAATCCAATATAAATGGGAACGAATGAGAGGAGATTAAATATTCTCGTTAATTTTTCTAAAAAATTCTTTGTCGTTCAAAACTTCAACAACATTCGTACGATAATCTCAATTATCCAAATTTTTAATAAAAATCTCGATCAATAAATATCTCTTAACTCCAATCCATTAGATTTGCTTTAGCTACAGATCGTTGTTATACGCGTTTCCTGCAATTGACACGAGTTGCAATGGATTTGTCGATATAAGGGCTCTATCAAGGCTTCTACATTAACCTCATTGTATTATATTCAGGAGCACCAATACATCTGCATCTGCATTTAAAACGTTTAACTACTTGCGAGATTATACTTATACACATTCCCAAAATGGAAGAAAGGAAAAAATTTGTAATATCATCATATCGAAAATAACAAATAAAATCTTTCAATCGCGTTAAACCTCACGTTCGACTTTTTCCTCTATATAAGTAGTTTCGTCGAACGACGAGGCGACTAACCCCAATATTACGCGAGGAGTTACGCGAGAAATCGAACGATCGTGTGGACACACTGTTCAACAAGAGGAAACGAAAGAGAGAGAGGGAGGGAGGGAAAAAAGAGGACAAGGCGGTTTACGTTCAAGAGTTGAGACAGATATAGACCGTAAGATAAACGACGTATTACCGACATAAAGCAACATCCTCGATGTCGTCGTCCGTCCCTGTCAACTTGCTCCTGTTCCTCTGTATCTCTTCTTTGCCATAGTCTCTATTCTCGTACGCTAAGAGAGACAAGGAGAGAACAAGAAAGAGAGAAACGAAGCTGAATTTCTGAAGAATTGACAGAAATGTATCATGTACATGATCGATATCGATTTTTGAAAATCGAAGAAACGTTACAGGATCGTAAATAGGAAAATAAACTTTGAATTTCAATATTTGATGTCCGCGTAATTCCCTTCTTGAATCGAAAATTCTTGTACAAAAAAAATAAATCTCTCGAGAAAATTCAAATATTTATTTTTATTGCTTCAAATTGAGATGTAAAAGATTAAAGGATAATTGGGATGGAGAGAAAAATGTTACAGTTGGCATAAATTTCAATCCAAATTTTTAGAGAATAATGTTGCACAAAGAGGTTAATCTAAAATCTTGGTCCGACTGTCTTTTCCTCAAGGCAGGAGGTAGATAACAAGTTGAAAAGTTAGAGGAAATCTGTTCGAAAGTAAAATAACCTCTTTCTTTATTCTTTATTCTCTCCAAGCCAAGTGCAAATAATAGTCTTTTTTTTTTATCGTCGAGCGCAATCATTCAATTTCGACAAAGAGGGGATAATACGACAATAGGGGATAACTTTGGAAGAATCCTTTTCGTAATACGTTTTTAATTAAATTTTGTGAAGTAACATTGATTGCAAGAGACAGAGAAAAATTGAAAAATTAAACTGAGTTATATATCATTGAAATTATTATTATTGGAATTTCTTTTGAATTAATAAATTTAAATTGTACAATTGTCCTATTTCTTGCAACTATTCCTGTGATTTTTTTCTTAATCATCATTCCATATTAACCAGTAATACTTTCTATTACTAATTTTTGACTGAATAATATTCTGTGCTTCCAATAAATTTTGATTTAATTATACTAATGCAGATATATAACTCTCTCGGTTATTACTCTAATTAAAACTGAATAATGTGACCAATTGGAATCCATCATGGCATTAATATTCGAATATATTTGGAAATATCAAATTAACACGCCCACCATTTATTGATATTACTTTTCCTTATCTTCATGTGCTAAATAAAAATAAAAAAAAAAAATTAAAAAATCCATCTTCTTCAATATTAAAAAAGAAAAAAAAAAATAAATTAGAACATGCTAATAACACAGATTGATAATTACACCGTCATAACACAGATGACAAATAATTTTCCCTTCGTTTCGTCTGAATGCGTTTTTTCAATTTCACGGTGAAGAATATCGTCCGAACGGAAAACAAACGCGCATCGTTTAATTGAATTTTCACCGTCGGTTTGGAAAACCCGATTTAAACGCACCCTTTATCGCCGATCTTACGTTTTCATTTTTTAACCTTTCGCCCCTCTATATACTTTGACCACGAAACGGATCACTGCGTTCCGTATATTCGCGAATTCGAAATTGAAAATATTAATTAACGCGGGCAATATTTGTATTCGATTCATCCGTCTTTAAGTTTGACGTCAATTGCGTGGGAAATGTAATTTTGAAATGTTAATGAAGATATGAAATTTCGTATTGAAACCTGTCTACGCATTCTGGAAATATCATACGATTAAACGTGATTCAGATTATCGGAAAATGCTTTCTTTTTTCTTAATTATTTTACATTACAAGTAAAATTACATTTAAAAAAGAAATTTAAATATTTAAAAAAAAAAAAAAATAGAAGATACGAAAAAAACAATAATATTACTAAAATATTCTTTCTAAAAAAAAAATTTCAAAACATACAATAAATGTATTCAAAACAATTATTTATCAAACAATTTTTTGCGTCATTTTCTTGATTGCCATTTTCATCGAATCACAGATTAAAAAAATCAAGTTTTCCTCGAAGTTGAAATCGTGCGATGAAACTTGTTCGAGATATGTTTCAACACTTTCATTGTTTGTTGAGAAAAAAAAAAGAAGGAAAACTACAATGCTGAAGCATCAACGCGCCTTGGCAAGGATTTCGGAAGTATAGAGAAAGTCAACGAAACAAAAGAAAAACGAAAAGGAAGGGCGAAGAAAAAGAATTTAAAAAAAAAAAAAAGAAAAGAAAGGGAAAAAGTAAAATGGATCTAAGAGAAATAAAGTCGAGCAACTATCCGCACGCAATTATTTCCGGGAATGCAACCCTTTCTGATGACTAACGACACAGAGGAAAAGTGGAAGAGGAGGAAAGCGAGTTTCAATGTCCCGGTGAATGCAATTACTGTCGTAAAGCTTCCTCGAAAGCGTCAATCTCGCGACGAAGGAAACATTGGAACTGGGAAAAGATTTTTTAGAACCGCGAACCGCTTTTTGTTACCAAACTCGTTCGTTCTCGTTCTTCGACATTGTGAAAAAAGATTGTGAAAAGTCTCGAATAAATTTGCTGAGAACGGTTTTTTTTTACGTTGAAAATCGTAACAGAGATTAAAAATATGAAACGAAGAATTTAGAAGAGATATATCAGAAAAAGAAGAAATATTCGAAACCCTTCAAGAAGAATTTACCTCGCGCACTTTTTCCTCTCGTGGTTTTTCTCGATAAATATAAACACGATTTTATTCCTTCTCTTTAACTACCTTTTTCTCCTCGTGTTTAAATATATTTCGCTAATTTTAGATCAACGAAATGTTCGTTACGTTATATCCATAAAAATAATACACAGTTAAAGAATTCTATTAAGAGAAAAGAAGATGGAATTTCGATGGAAAAACGAGCAAAATAAAAGAGCAGATGGAATTCTATGTAAATGATTTTATTAATTAAAAAATATTTCATAACTTACGAGATATATTTCCTCGCAAAAAATATTTGATCGATTCTAATATCACCTTTCATACTCTTAAATTAAAAGAATCACAATATCTATCTGTTTAAAATTTATTTGCATTAATTAAGCAAAATATTTATAGATATTGAAATCAATTTAAATTTTAAAAAATCCATACCTATTTTAAAAATTTGATGCAAAATTTTTCACTTATTACAATTTCATCTTTCTTCCTATCTCATATTTCCATGAGAAATATGTAGTCTCATTTACTGGTCATTTGATAAGATACATCGATAACAATTCAAGACATTAAACGTTAAAGAGATGGGCCAGGAACGAAGAAACGAAGAGTAGAAAACGCGTGAATCGAAAACGCGAGGAACAAGAAGTAATTATTCTGTACAAAGAAGATGAAACTCTTGATAATTGATGTAACATCACGCGAAAGGGATGGTACAAAGTGGCGGACCATTAATTTCTCGCAGGACAATTTAATTTTTTACCGGTTCCATTAGACGGAGGAGGCTCTTTCGCCCGTGCCACGTTTCAGCCACGAAATGATTCCATCGTTTCGCGGAAAGAGAGGGCGGTTATCGACGGTTGCGTATTCATAAATGAAGACAGATGAAATCCTGACAGGCCCCAGGCATTATTCCGCGTAGAAATAAATCCGCCGATCGAGAAATATCGCCGAATGCATCCCAGTTTGAAAAGAGGGGAACATTTATATCGCCTACAGGGACCGTCGAACAATCGACATGATAAGGGAGGGAGAATATTTGGAATAATTTTCTTTGATGAACCATTCGATCCTCTATTTTTAATGAGATATCCAGAGATCGATCGTGTTGAGAGGATAACTCCATAAAGGCATCCCGAGGCGCTGTGATAGTAATGGACGTTGATGATAATGATGATGATGATGATGATGATGATGACGTTATATTTTCGAATAAGATGGATAGAGATTTTCATTATTGATTGTCGATGTTTAATTTAAATTTTTATCATATCGTAACAATTTGAAGAAGTGGAACGTAAGTTAAATGCATTTTGAAGATTTTTATATATAAAAAAAATCTAGTTATCAATCTGTATGAACGAAGGATAAAGAGAAAACAAAGTTTTATTCGTTTTTTGTTACGGATTTTGTTACGGCGAGTATTGGAGATCAGAGAATTGGCTATCAAAATGATTTTCGAAATGAAAGCGTACATGTTAATTAAGACACTTGTTTTTATCGAGTAACTTTTATCCAGACATATATCGAATAAAATATGAATTCGTTCTTTGTTGAAAAACTGATTTTCGATCAAATGTATCAATTCTTGCGTTAGATATATTTTATTAAAAAAAAAAAAAAACAAAAAATAATTTTTACACGAACAGAAATTAAGCCATGCAAGCACTCGTTGAAATAATAAAAAAAAAAGAACAATAAAACGATATTTTATTAAGTTTTTTATTCTTTTATTATTATGTAATAATAAATTAAACAACAAATTTGTTAATTATTATATCGATTTGAAAATACAATATCTTTTTTAAATATAACTTTAAAATAATGCAAGTAAGTATAATCCTATAAACCATTATAATCTATATCCACACAAACTTTTATTAAAATCAGAATTATCGAATTAAATCAATTCTTTCTTAAAATTACCGATATAAATGACTATTCTCTAAATTTTTATTCACGTTAAATACTCTATTATCCTTCCTTCAGTTCAAAATACGAGACTTTTATTAGACACAAATTCATCAAAAACCAGAATTATCGAGTTAAAATAAATTCTCTTGTAACATATCAATTTCAATATAGATGACTGTAAGAAAATTAGATAGTTAGATCGCCTAATTAAATCACGAAATCAAATATATCACGTGGATTTAATTCGGTAAACATTTGTCCCAAAACAATTGGGCAAACGATCCATCTCTGCTAAAACGACGACTGCTCAAACAAGCATCGATGCGCTTTTCTCGACGTTCGTGAAAATGGCAACAATCGCCCGTTTCATCCCGCCAATTGATTTTTCGAATTATTAATCACCCCGTACGCGTGAATGAATGAATGTCGGTTTTATCGTTTGATAAAATGGCGCGAAACGTCCACGTCCTTTGTCCGTGTTAATTAGCACGGTATATATATATAAATTCGCCCATAAGATGAAAAATGAAGCACAAAGTGCCATCGACATTCTCTCGAATCGGCAACGAACTCGATACGATAATAAAATATCCGCGATTTCGGTTATCTCTCTGACCGAGAGATGATCGAGTTTTAATCAAGTTTTGCGATTAATCTTTTAATACGGAGGAATAAATTCGTTTAAGAATTTATCCTCGACTATTCGAGAATTTGATTTCTCAAGAATTTTGATCTCTATTTTTAAGTAATAAATATTTGGTGGTTGGAAAATTAATTTGAAGTTTTAAATGAAAAAAATTGAAAACGAGGTAAGAAGATGTGATATTTGTTATATTTGGAACAAATATTCGGATGAAATTATAGTCGAAGTTATAATCTGGAGCGGCCATCTCTAAATTTTCTCTTAGGCACTTAAAACTTGCGTAATCCTTTCATCTATCTCTCAGTAAGAGATTAAAGACGAATATCCTTAGTTTTCTCTCCCCGGTTATTCTGAAGAGAATTATGGTTTTTAAACACGATGGTTCGTCTCGTTTCGTCACTTGAACGTTCTTGCCCTTTTCCTTCTTTCTCCTTCTCGTTAAGATCATATTCGTTTTCATTTTCAAACTTAACAAGATTCACTCTCAAAGATAAATAAAACATCGTCGGTTAATCCGAAAGAATCATTATTGCATCTCACAAAAAGTAATCGGTGAAAACATTGTATAAAACATTTTTTTCTCTTCAAACGTATTATTCCCTACTAATATTAAACAAACGAGCAAGAAATAAAGGAATAGTTTCTAGCTAAAATAAAGTTTTCAGTTTTAATTAACGAGCGATTAAATCGAACTTGCATCACAATTTTTCATGCAGAATCGAATATATTGTGTTTGTTTGATCCACTGTTTTATCTTTGATTTATACCATTATAACTTTTTTAAACGATACACATATATATTCAACGACTTCGTGTCTAATCAAAAATATGATGCAACTTGAAGAAACAGTAAAAAAAAAAAAGATATGTCATGTGACTCTCTCTTTAATATCTCTTTTAGAGATGGAATTTAAAATATTTCAAGATTTCAAAAATTCTGAAGAAAAATCTGTACGCTCTCGACATCTCTGTAATATTCGATTATCCGAATTATTTTTTAAAAATAAAAAAAAAAATTTCTTCCATAAAAATAACAATTGGAATATTTAAGATAAAAACGAATATATCAAAGCATCAATTTTTACCTTAAAAATCAACTCGAGTAATTTGCATATAATTATGCTTCGCTTTAATTACGACTTCGTTTCCTCGCGAATATTTGATATTAAATTTCAAATTGGAAGGAATCACCATCGTAGTAAAATAAACTTTGAACTTTCGGCCGAGGAATTCGTAACAAAGCGTTGTGAAAGAAACCCTTTGAAGATTACACCGTGGTGGTGTGATCGAAGAAAAACCGGCACGCTACCCACATACTTACAAATTAGGTCGTTATTTCATAACCGGGGGATCGATGAAAACTATTGAAAGAGATGTACCGTTCACTCTCTATCTACACGTAGGCCTCGCACCTTTATCGCGAAGACGTAATGATATATTACGTGCATCGCGTGGAATACACAAATTTCAATCGAGAAAATTATTCTTTTACGACCAACATCAACGAGAATTATATTATTTTACTTTTTAATTAATTTTAATTCGAGTGATTACACTTATGTAGCTTATGATTATAAATTCATTGCAATTTCATCATTTCTTTTAAACGATATAATGATTTTGATGAATTTCAACTATTTCTAAATTTAAATTTAATTTGAATATATTCTAATAATAGATTTATTCTAATAATTTTCAATTGGAATGGTGTTGTATTTAAATAATCAATGTTCAATTTATTATTTTTTTTTTATGCAAAATTAAGTGATTTTAATTAAATGTAGAGATTTAAAAGAAAATTCTAGATATTAAAACTATTCGTTTCATTTCTTATATATATATATATATAAATTCATGCCGGCTTTCTCAAAACACGTGCGCGTAAAAGATAACATAAATATTTTTAAAGAAATTCAAAATAAATATTTCTACAAATTGATAAGAGAAATCAAAAGTAAAACAATATTTTCTTGAAATTTTTACAAAAAAAAAAAAAGATTATAAAGATATAATCTAAGATTAAATTTTCCACGAAGAATATTATACTTGTACTTCTGAATCACGAACGTTAATTTTATACTCGTACTAATTTCTCCTACGCACAAAAACAAAAATTAAAATATATATAATAACATTCCAATCATCATTTTCCAATCTAATCAAAAATCGATCTAATAAATCAATCGAAACCGTCGAAACTATAAATATCATCGGATTATTGTGTTCAAATAATTATATAGAAAAAGAAAAAGAGAAATTTCCACGTGATGAAAATTTCGCGCTTTCCACATCCCCTCCCCCATTTATCTCCCCCGTTCATCCAACACCTTCCATCAATTTTTTCTCTCATATCGATTATTATTCTCACAAGGACGCACACGAAACCGTGTTGTAATATTTATGTATATATTTAATTATCAAAAGGACAAAATCGCCATTAATCATCGAGCGCAACACACCGTTTAAACTGGCGCGATACCGAAGTTTCCACCGCGAAATTCCATCGGGATAGGGTTGCTCGCCGCGTGGATACCAGATGAATACTGACTGCACGTCAACCGGTTACCGGGAACCAACCCCCTTCTACGTGTGCTTCATCCCTCTTCCGCCTCCCTACTCCTCCTCCATCAAACGCGCATCCACCCACGCAACTGTTGCGCCCCCGCCTATTAGCGATCATCCCTTAGCATTTCGCGACCGCTTTAACCACCCCCGTGGACCCCTCCCGTGGACAGAGCGCGTGTTGCGTGATGATCTCAAGCCACGTGGGCTGGATTCGATCGTGATCGGAGGCGGGACGTGGAATCGAAACTTTGGAGGGATAGATCACGAACGAAGATATTGGCTGGGAAATTTTGTTTATTGTATACGATGTGAATACGGAGGTGTACGGTGAACTTTGAACTTCGACACACGAGATGAGATTGTAAATTTGATATCAGAGAGAAATTTATTTTAAATAGCGATGTATTTAAAAATAGTTACTTTGATGTTATGTTATATTCATTTTCGTTATCGAGAAATTTGAGCTTTTAAACGCGAAAAATTCGTTTCCAATTTAAGAATAATAATTTTAGAATATGTGAAGCATATCGAATTATTTTAATAACTCTTCTTCATTCTTTCGATGCTTGTTCGCGAAACGAAACTGAAGATTAAATTTTAACTCGTCAATTCGAAATTCCTCTTTCATTCCATCTTACTTTGGACAAAATTTTTTCGAAGGATAAGAAAATTCTAATTAGACTTCACAAAAAAAAGGATCATCGTTCGTTCTAAACTCTTCAGAAGCATCCAAAACTTTTCTCGGGAATATAATTACCGACATTTCTTCTTAAACAACCCCTTAACCTCTGGCCAAATATACAAGCGTGTCGACGAGTAATTGGCAGGGAAAGACAGGCGAATCGGCGATCCACCACTCACAGCCGCCAACTTCCTCGTTAATTAGCTTCCGGTTTCCACGAGAAACCGGAGAATATTATTTCCGCTGTGTACCTTCGTCTCATTCGTGGATTTACTCGCGGACAGCTCAGGATTCTTCTTTAATCCCTCGTTAAATCTGGGTTAAGCGTTTCAACTGAAAAGATTTACGTACCAAGCTGGTGTTATTCGAGGATGGGATCGTGCGATTTGCGCGCGCACCTATCGAGAACAAGTCGAATACGGTGGTGGATATGTTTCGAATAGCACCTCATTACCAGGCCGACAAGTAACGATGCAAACGCGAATCGTATAAAAGAGGAATGGGGTGGTTCGTTCGTTGTACGTGGCGAAACACGCGGCATTGTCGACGGGGAAACAGAAGGAAACGCGTTGCAACCAGGCGCGAACATTGTCTCGAGCTTAATTGCTCCAGAGATTCCTTGGCGAACGGAAGAAATGTTTCTTTGGATGACAAAGAGTTGCGCTTGTATTGAATGGTAATGAGGAAGAGGAGAGTTCGAGAATTTTGAATAATTTTTTGGAAATATGCAGTTTTTGGAGAAAGAAGTTAATGGAGAGTTGATTTCGTGTACAATAAGGTGCGGTTTGGGGATATAAGATGATTTAAGTAATTTTAAAAACATTTTACAGGATTTTAGAGGTTTAATTATGTAAAGTATTTGGAAGTATAAAATGATTTTAGGTAAGCTTCTATGGATAAATGATAAGAAGTTACATTTGAATAATATGTCAATGAAAAGTAATTTTTTTTTAAATTATTAAATTTTCAATAATTAAATGGATCTACCTAATATAGAAATGACAATAAAAAGAAAAAAGCAATTTACAAGATTATTATTTTTAAAGCAGAAAGAAAAGAATGAAGTTCATGAATAAATTTATTAACTTACTTCATCTTTATTCATCTTTATGAACGATTTTTTTATACACCTGTAAATGTGAAATCAAATAATTGAATTAAACTGACGCATGCAAATTTATCGAACGAAATGAAGAAAAAATTTTTCTCAAACATAAAAGAGTTAATAAATTATGCATAACGATGCAAGAATTTAAATTTTTAAATTTAAACTCCTATCTTACTTTTAAAAAAAAACTTTATAAAAATCAGAAGAACGCCCACAAATTTGCGTAAATTTTACTGGAAATTTAATTTAAGTATCATTCCAGATACAGAACACGATACCATGCTACAAAAAGAAGAATTCTGACAATTTAACTTCGAAGAAAAGAATGATTCACGCTGTCTTCCTTGGTAAACGAAAACCGTGGAAAATGCAAATTCGAAGAAATGCTGGAAATAGGATCTAGTTGCCAAGCTGTTTCTTATTACGACTACAAAATGAGAATAATTTGTTCTTCGCAGCCGGTTCTTTTCTCAACTCTTCGGACAACTGGACTTTGAGTACACGTCGCTAAATAAATGAGACCGTGTAATTTTCTTCCTGACTTTTCATTCGAACCACAAATTAAAAATTCCACTTTATATTGTTTGTTGTTATTCGATAAAGTTCGAAGAAAGACATACTCATGTTGTATCGTACTTTGATAAAAAATATTTTTTTGTTAAAAATTAGAAGACAATCTGAGTTAAAGTATTTATAATTAATTGATAAAAGATAAAATATACTTATTGTTAATTTTTTTTAAAAAATCTGATTTTTATATTATCTAATCTTTTTATTTTATTTAAGTGTATTTAATAATACACTTAAAACATCAAATAATAAATAATAAATAAAAATTATTATATATTATATATATATAAAATTATATATATAATAATAAATAATAAATAATAAATAAAATATTGAAATAAATAAGATACAAAAATATTTTTTAAATAATAATTCCATAATTTAAGTTGAATATTTCATTTCCCACGATATATGGGAAGCATAATAAGTAGTTGGGAAAATAAAAAAATTTTGCAAGAAATTGATTTCGAATAATACACAAGTATTAATACTTGAAGATAAAATATTGAAATAGAAGAGATAGAATCTTATCTTTATTATCTTTAGAATTATAACGAATAATAAAACACTCATTTTTGGATTTAATTTTTTAATTCTAAATAAAATAATAATAAAATAGTACTTATAATATATCGTCATAATATATTGACATTCTTAGAAATAATTCTCGTATCTACTGGATTTTAAGATAAAAGTTTCTAGTAATTTATCTTCCTAGAATAATTTTAACTCTGATTTAACGATCGTTTGTTATCTTTATTATATAATTTTCAAACTACTAGAAAATCATTGAAATCAAAAATTCAACAATATTCCATGAAATATTTCAATTTTAAACATTTCAAAATTTTAACATCAAAACAAGAAAAGAATCAATCACTTTTTTAAACTTGTCCATGTGAATAAAAAAAAATCAATTTTTCAATAAAAAAAAAAAGAAAAAAAAGATTATAAAAAAATAAACATGATATCGCAAAAATATCGATGCATTTAAAAGAACTCAGAGATTCGAATGGCAAACATGGCAAATAGATAACGGATATAAGGGACGAACGTTCAAATTAGTGAAAGAAACGGCCAAGTTGAGGACGCCTGGTCTGGAAAGGGTGCGGTAATCGCGTTATTAAGAACTTCCTCGTGAAACTCGGGGTGGCTACCGGAAAAGGGGTGGAACTTGGAATATAGGTTAAGACTTCCAACAGAAGCAGTCAGCCTAGTTGTTCGAACAGCTAAGAAAGTTGGCAGACAGCAGCTGAATCGCAACACAAAGGCAAAAATGTCCCCGATACAGTATAGTCCTTTCCTTAAGGGACTTTGGGTTTCATGCATATGAGGGAGAGAGAGAGAGAGAAAAAAAAGGAGGAAAAGATAAAAGAAAGAGCCTTAGATGTTGGAAACTGAAGATTGAACATTTTCTGCAGAGATTTGCAGAGTTTTCTGATTACCCTCGGGGCAAGGGTAGCCCTTCTAACGATTTCTACCATGGTAGAATGATTGAGAAACGTCTTATAATATTATAATGAAAATGGAATAATGAAAATATCAAATAGAAATATCAAAAGAAATGTTTTCATAGATATAATATCAGTTATTTATAATATCAGTATTGGTAAGCAATCAATCTAATCGATATTTCAATTAATCGAGATTAATGATATCGAATTTTTTTCAGCAAATTTCTGTGAAAGAATGATGATAAACAGAAATATTTTTATTATAATTATATTCTTTGATTATATATCTATAATTTTTTTTTAACGAGTAATTTTATTATCGCATATATGTAAATGTTATCCGCTAATTGCATTATTCAAAAACAAATTTTTAAAAACAAGTGTTATATACTTTTATATATTTAAATAAACATTAAATAAATATTTAATACGTGTATTAAATTCAAATTTCGAAAAAAAATTTTCATACGTATTGATTTAATAGAAATTAATTTAATAAAAAATATATATTGAAAAATACATTAATATTTATAATTCTTTTATCTCGCTTTCACTTTCTCGAACAATCTTATCCTTATTTTTTCCTTTCCTTTCCTTGTTTTTCATTCTATTCGAAATTTTATTCTATTCTCACTGATATTATGAATAAAAACAAAAAAACAAAAAGAATTTATTAAAAATTCATTAAGAAAAAAACGCGTAATCATAATTTTAAAATAAAATAAAAAATAATGACATTTTGATGAAAGTTTTATTTTATTATATAATAATATTTATTTTATTTAATTTTCACGCAAATATCATGAATCTCGTCTTCTTTTTTTCAATTGATATTGGTGCATCATATGCAACAATAATAATTTGAATTTTATTGTTATATAATTTTAATTTATAGTTTATATAATACTTGATAAATTTTAATGAGATTATTATATTCGAATCAGAAAAAATAATACAGAAAATTAAAATCAATTTACAGTATAATTTTCTATAATCAATAAAATAATTAAAAAAAAAAAAATACAAAAATCAATATAAATATACCTCAAAATCGAAAAAAATTCTTAAATAAACTTACAAATATAAAGTTAAAATTTAATAAAAAAACTTTTTGATCAAAAAATATTTCAAAAATATATTAGCACAAAAATAAATTTATTATGAAAATTGACAAAAACGAAATACTCTAAAAGATCTAACGATACGAATCAATGAAAAAAAAAAAAAAAATAAAAGAAAATTCATAATTAATAAGAGTAATACGCTATTATAAGACGTATAACATATACATATAACGTGACGTTTTACCCGGGAACATTTCCCTTATTTGTATTCTACGAGGGAGAGTATGATAGGAGCCAATGGAGAAATCACAAAAGAACCGTTCAGATAAGTCACGTTCACCTTGACGGACTCTCGGCCCGCTCTATAAAAGAGACGTACACCTCCTCGATAGCACAGTCACAATCACAGCCACAGTGAAATCGTAATCCAAGATGTTCCGCACAATTGCCGTTGTCCTCGCCGTGGCCCTGCCACTGATTCAGGCCTCCTCTATCGATATTTCTCAGAGAAGCAAATACCATTTGGAATTCACCAGCAAAGATGCCGTGCAACAGAGTAAATCGGTAAGTCCACCCTAATTATCACCCCAATACCACTCCAATCTATGTTTCGCTTTCGAAAGAAGATAAAGCGTATTATTATTCTTTTTTTTTTTACATTGATTCTAAATCAAATGAAATCTTTTTTCGATATTAATAATAATAAATTTAATCTTTGTATTTGAAAAATTAGCACAATTTTATTTTAATATTTTTACTTTAATTTTATTCTTGTTCCTAAGTAATAAAATAATGCTATGTTTAACGCTTGATTCGAGAATATCTATATTAATTTTCATTTTAATTTTCATTCAAACTAATTTTTCTATGTATGTATGTATACAGTTGAATCCTTTACTTGGAGAACGCGCGAGTGAATTCATTGGCGACCTCTCTATAGGTTCACACCGCTCAGACGAACAACTTTTTTACCGGGAACTCGAATTGAATAATCCCAATTCTGCAGTTGGTTCCTTGGAATTGAAATTGTCTGTTAAGAACGGTAAAATTTCTTATTTCTGTTATATTTTTCCTATTCTTCGTATCGTATAGCTTGAGAAAATATTAACTCGAGAATTGGGATAAAAGGGCATTCTTAAACTCGATAATCGAGTTCAAAAAGTAACACTCTTTGAAAGTAACTTAATTTTACAGGAATCCTCCACTATGTCGGTGTTGCAAATAATCCTGGCAGCCAAGCAGTTGTCTGCGACAAATCAAATATTTTAGGGTCAAGCGAAGGTATCATTAACATTCGTCTTCAAGGAAATAGCAAAGCTAATCTATTTTTAGTCATTGCTGCTCATTAAACGAATTTCAAATTAAATCGTATCAATTTTAAAAAATTTTCGATACGATCTTTCTTATACGATAAATTTTAAAATATATATTTTATGTAAATAATCATGAATATGTTAAATTTAATCTTTGTAACGTTATAAAATGTTATTCAAATAAAAAATTGTCTGATAATTGAATTTTATTACTCTTTATTTCTACAATTTCTAAAATAATCCTCCATTATTAATCAATATTAATTTCCTTTGAAAATAAATTACTATTTGCTAATTAAATATATAATAAATATGATAGAAATTTTTTTTTTAATATTAAATAAAAAAATCTTCTATATTTCACGTTTTCTATATTTTATCACTATTACAAATATCCGGTTCATATTTATTTATTGAATATTTATTATGTATATCTTTGTTAATCTAGTATTCCAATTCTTTTTTCTAATTCTCTTAATCACCATTATATAGCCAAAGATAAGGGATTTACATCGTTATTCAAATATAATCTTCTAAATGATTACTAAAATTATCAAATCTTTAAATCACGTGGCATCAACATAACATCAATAACTTCGATCCACCACATGGATATAAACAGAAGAGTAGATTCGAACAATAAATTTATTTTTTTTTATTGATCTTCGCGTATTATCGGTGGGCGTCATGCGATCATTTCTCCTTATTTCATGAAACGTTCCTTGGCTCGTGATCCTTAGATATAAAATAAATAGAACGAAAGGGTATGGCGGAGGCACAAGAGGACTCTTCCGGAGAGACTCTTTCGTTCAAGGTACATTAGTTACGTTCGACCTGGAAATTTCTCAATAGAATTACCAATAAACTGTATTTCTTGACCGTAAGGGAAGCTTTTCATCCGTTAACCGAGACTTTTCCTCTCTGTTGAAAAAATACGGCCACGGATAGATAGAGCGGAGACAACGTAACAAAAGTAGACCACGATTTAAAATATTCGTCACGTAACTGTGTATTCGTAATGTCCTTTTTACAAGGTTTCTTTCCTACTGTGAAAAAAACATATTTATATGCAACGAATGCGATTACTTACATTTACAAAAATTAAGAAAGATAAATAATATCGTTGTTTTAATATTCGTCCTTTTATTTATATAATATATACGTATCCAATATCATGATGTAGATAAAAATTTTAATTTTAGGAAAGAACGAAACGTTTAAATATTTTAACGTTATAAATATTTTTTATAAAATAGAAAAATATTTAAAAAAATTTGTATACAAATACATTTTAGATTTATCCAAGATTGAAATATATATTCAGAATTCAATTTCTCAAGAAAGAGCAATCTTTTGAGATAGCTTAATGAAAATGGTTCCTTCAGGATTTCTCTTTTTCCCGTTCAATAATTATATGATACTTAATGAAATGCTTAAGTAATACATAATAGATTTATATATTCTACGTTTATCATTAATAATTTCAGAGTCAATGAACTTAATAAGAAAAAAAATAGTTATTCACCTATCTGGCTTCTAAATTATTTGACATACATAGTGGATTAAGCGTTATTGAATAACGAAGTACTAGAGCTTCGAACAATCGTTCTTAAGAAGTTCCGCATCCTTTAAGTAAATTTTAAAATAAATAGAACGTCACATATTTTCAATAAAAAATTTTACAAAAAATGATGATTATAATAAAAATGTACTAATTAAAAAATATATAAATATATAACGAGATTGTACGAGTAACTTCATATTATATTTGAAAAAAATTTTAAAATGTACAAATACACAGAATCGATAATTAACAAGTTAAAATTTACGTAGGCAAATTTTGTTAAACAACAGTTCCTGTCACGGCAATGTGTCGAATGATAGAATGCTACATCATCATTTTTTTCGTATTTCTTTATAGGAAGTATTGTATAAAGCTTGTATGATTGATGAAGCATTCCTTGTTCTAACCGACACGAATATAAATGGAAAATAGCGTACTATTTGAATGCATGAATCGATCATCGCGTACAACAAATTGATCATTATTGCACGTTGGATAAAACAAAATCTGCTGTATCGAATATAATTCATTGTATCAGAAAAGAAATTAGAAAAAGAAAAAAATATCTAATCAAAATTATCATTATCTCAAAAAGATGCAATCCAATCTTTCTTCCAAAATTTGATTCCATTTCAAATAAATTATTTGCGAGTAAAATTTTCTCTTAGTGAATACGTAAAGAATAACAAAAGGAATAAATGCTATAAAACAATCACTCTTCCATTTACGTTCTCCTCTTCGCACAACAGATCCTCTTCACCAAAGAAAAATCGAAAACATTTTATTATTCACATCCACTCGTCAATTCTCCTTCATCTTCTCTAAAAAAAAATTTTCCGCAATCGAGAAACATCGAACCTTTCTATACGCGCGAGCATCGAGGAACCCTTAAACTCGAAGAGTCTTGTAATGAGCTTAGTTAGAAGAAGCCCTATCGATTCACCCACGATACAGAGGAGGAAAACCGGCAATCAGTAGTCAGTGACGATCGTTTCGTGCGCCACGACACGAGAACGACATAGATAGAAGAGAAGATCCGTGGAAAAGTTTCGAATTTTGGTGCAAATACCGATTGATTCATCGAACTTGGTTCGATGATTGATGGAAGACTGATTAATCGCGGTGAGTTCTCGTGCGATATCCGAATAATTTCATAAGTGAACTTTGTAAAGCACAACGTCTAACTTCTACGTCGAATGAGAAAGGTGAAAGGAGAGATAAAGGGAGAAAAAAAGGGATGAAGAATGATCGAGCGATCGTGAAATATCGTGTTGGAGATACGGTTGATCAGGAATCGTTATCTTTCTACTTCTATCGTGCGGTAAATTTTGTGATTTACGGGAAACGATTCGCGTTTGAATATCTTTGAGAGGATTTTCTTTGACGGCGGAGAATGTGAATCTCTGTAATTACGATCTTTTTGTTTTGTATCATAAAAATAAATTTTGTGATTTATGGGGAATGATCGGCGTTTGGATATCCCTGAAAGGATTTTTTTTTTGCCAGTTTGCTTATCGAAGCAAAATAAATAAAAGACGATAATATCATGGTATAAAAAATATCTATTCGTTAATAACTTTGGATTAGATATCTTTCAAGTATATAACTTTGTAAGATTTTACATTGATGCAACAACGCTAACTTTTGGACATTTAAGTTTAAATCGCGTTTAAACCGAGCAGGGAAAGGACGAACCAGTTTTAAGTCTGGGAAGAAAAATTTATCGGCGTGCACTTTGCCATCCTGCTTATACGAAAACAAGCTTATATTTATTCATGAGACAATTACAATATGCTGATCTAGTTTAGGATGCAATTTTGGGGATTGAAGTGGTTGGATGTTTTCTTTACGGATTTCGTAATAAAATTAAATTTGATTAAAAAGAGTAAATGATATTAAGGTCGAAGGTAGATTGAAAATTTTTGCAATCTCTTTTATTTTTATCAATTGTGTAGCGTTGAGGATTGTTGGATTAAAAGATCGAAGGAAGACAAGATGACGAATGACAGACACTGAAGAAAATTCTTATAATTGTTCTTTAATTAACTATTTTTGCCAGAGGCGATCCAACTTTTGTCATACATTATGCAAGTTTGAAGAGAAATAATGGAAGACTAAACTTCGGTAATTAGAGGCTCGATAGAGAGATTCAAGTTTTCGAGAAGAAATAAGGCCGTAATAAAGGGTTTTGGAATTTTAATCAATAGCGTGCTGATATCTTGGATCGAACATTATTTCTGTATTAATCTATGATTTTTCTATAGATTCATGAAATAATTTTATTTTTAATATTTATTTGTGTCGTTTCAACAATGTTCAAATTTAATAAAATCTCTTATTTTGCAAGAATAAATATCTTTTGTATCATTGTTCAATTATTTCAATGTTCAAACAATGAATTTAACAATAATTTTATGACGTTTAAGAAGGAATAATGAAAAATTTAGATAACATTATGATTTATCGAACAATTTGAAATTTAGAGAAATGTAAGGATGCCATCGTTCGTACATAATTTCTTCTTTCATGGATTTCGTTTTTAGTCTTTATTTCATAGCAAGTAATCACCACGAGGATGTGTCATGAGCTAAATGTAAATAGCGCGAAATAGTACTTACATTCATCTAGCGCTAATTTTATGATGTGTTTCCAAATAGATATTATTCACTTCTTCAAATTTTCCAGAAAATTTCAATATTTATAGCAGTCGTTTTCAAAAAAATGTTATTAATCTCTTAATCGACAAGTTTCGAACCATTTATCAATCTTTCTTAAACAGAAATAGAAAAATTCTTAAACAAATCCGAACTTGAACGAAGATAAATTTGAATCACCTCTGATATCTTCAATTCACATTCTCTACTTTAACCTTTTTTAATATTCTAGACCTTTATCAATCTTCTTTCTTCTTCCTTTTTTAGATAGAAGTAAGAAAGACTTTTGAACAGATTCAAACTCGGGCGAAGAAAAAATTTGAAGTCACCTCCAATACCCTTAAATCCACATTCTCCATCTCAAATTTTCTTATGTCTTAAGTCCACATTTCTCGATATAATATTCCACTCTTTCCAAAAATTCACCACGATTATCTACTAATTATTTACATCAAATTAAATTTTTCAAACGTTCTTCTCTCCATCAGTGTTTACACACCATCTAATAAATAATTAATACAATAAATCTTAAAAAAAGCTTGATTCTTTAAATCATTAATTCGTTCATAATCCCCTTTCCAATCTAATGAAACACGGTGGTTTCGAAATTATTATGGTATCTCGTTGATGCATCCGCATGACAGTTTCGGGGTAATCGATGCGGGCTAAATGAACCGGATTCGAGTAACGCCCACCCCTTTAACTCTTGTCTTCGAAATGTCGAAAGCCGATTCACGTGCATTAGCGCGCAGAGACGGCATATTTCACACATTCCAGCACGTAGGCAAGGCAACGCGATCGTGATCGTGTGATGTACGCGTGTATTACGCATGATTCACTTGCGCGTGCAACGTGGAAAATGCTGATCTGAAATGCGAGTGATGGTTTTCCGAAGAGGACGAGCTTTCCATTTCTACGCCCACTACTCTTCTTCTCTCTTTCTACACTTCTTTTTCGCCACTCGAAAAATTTCCTTATCGGTGAAAATCGGATCGAGTCGATTTATTTTCGTAAACTCTACCTTTCGTCTCGCCAGAACTCTGTTTTCTTCTTTATCTTTTTTTTAATTTTGTCGAAACTTGAAAGTACGTAGGCGAGGCCGGAAAATAAATTAGCTGCACCCACGCTTGAAGAACAAAGATGAATAATGGGAATTTGTTTATTTCTCTCTTGTTTTTAAATTCAATACGTCGAATGAAATTTCGTTATCGTTTCGGTTTAAGAAATTCTTTTTTTCAATAAATATTCGACAATGTATAATTATTATTTTTCACGCGAATCGCGCAAAGGAAATTTTTATTAATAATTCATTTTGATATGAAGCAAATTTAATAATGAAAAAAGAAGAAACGTGGAGATAATACAATATTTAATATAGTCGTTACGTAATATTGATATTAGTTTAATAATGAAAATTAAATATATCCAAGAACATGAATTAAATATATTTAAAGTTCCATTTTTACCCTTTAACTCTCCAATGTATTTTAGGCGTGCTTACTATAAGCACACGAAAAGCTGTGACTCCAGAAAAGCGATATCTAAAATTAGATACAATATTTCGCGTGAAACTTGAATTGACAGGAATAACTCACGCGATGGGATAAAAAAAGAATTTCCAATTCCCTTCATTTCTCGAGATAACTCATTCCATCGTTCATTCAAAATTTAATAATTTTCAGATGATATAGAAGCGATGAAGAAACGCGGCAACAATGAAAATAAAGGTGGAAAGGGTCGACAGAACGAAACGAAGGATTCAGAGAAGAAAAATGATAAGAAGAATGATAAGAATTCAGAGAAGAAAAATGATTCGTTAGATGAGTATAACGAAGGTTTCAGCGAGTGGCTGAGATCTAGCGATGGTTTCGATACGATGCGACTCTTTGTCATTGCTAATTCTATCATGATCTTCGTCACGATGGGTATACCGAAAATACAGGAAATTATCAGTATTATCAAAGATTATTACTATGAAACGTAAATGACAGTTTGAGATTTTGAGAGACGAAAATGTTTCTCGTAACTTCGATATATGAATGAGAAGTTGACAACGATGCAATCGATATTTCCATCGCGTTTCCATTAAAAATTCGATATTTGACGACTACGACTGCAAATTATCCTTTATTTCCTGAGAACATAAACTCTAGACTCGCGATCGTATCGACGTAACGCGTAACATGAATCAAAGATGGTAATGATACAGAAATAATTTTAATACATGTATCAACTATCGACATGTATCGATACTCGAGGTCATAAAGTATTTGCAAACTTCTTAAAATAACTTCTTTATGAATATTTATCTTTCAACGAGCAAAATATATTATAATCGCCAAATGACACGCATTCTTATCAATTTCAATCAATCGATCAAGCAAAGAGAAAGAAAATAACACTCAATAAATGATCATGCTGGGATTGATCTTTCGTGGCGTCTTTCTCATCGGTATACTCACCTGGTACAGCACCAGCGTGTGGAAAATGATCGACGGCTACTTCAAGGATCAGTTTCGAAGCTACTTGGAGGAAGAGTATCGAAAGAATCCGCGAATGAGATCCGACGTGCAGAGTGGCTCGGCCGATAAGATCGATCCCGTTTCGACCACGCCACGCCCCGATCCATCAGTGGCGCCGCAGCGAGAGATTCTCGAACTTAACGAAACGTTGACGGTCGAAGCTGCAGGAAATGACACAATTCGATCGGACGAGGGGCAACGAATGACAGGTGGCACCAGTGAAAACGAGGCCGACACAGGGGGATCTATCGATAAAAATACATTCCTAGAAACGATCGTGGAATCGGGGCTGGAAAGTAGTAAGTCGTCCGAGAACGAACAGGATTCTCGGCAGCCTATTAATCACAATGACCGTGACCTCGAACGTTACGAGAACGACGATCGTCATCGATCAGTCTCCCAGCTGTCTAAGAACTCGATGAAAGGAGTTCAATGCAATAAAAGAGCAACCGTTTCTAGGGACATTTCACGCCAGAAAAAGTCGTCCAAGAAGCGAAATGTGAAGACGATCACGTTGACGGAGAAGGATTTTAAATCGGTTATCAGAAATCATGTATCTAACGACGATTTCTGGGAATTCGAGGAGGATGCGGATGAAAAGGAGCCGTTGGAAGGCATTTTGGTCTCTCAGTTGCCGTATAAGCCGAGAGCTGATATAGGGAATTTGGAAAGGATCAGTGCGGATGAGTATTGTCCTCTGAGCTTGGAGGACGAGGCTTCTTGCGATGAAACGTTTAAGTGGCCTTGAAAATTTAACGATAATTTAAATTTAGGAAGTTTAGTAAATTTAGTATAAATTTAATAGGATGTAATGTATTTATGTGAAACAAATAGAGGAAAATTAATTAATATTAGATATTTCGGATGTAGATATTATACTGTTGAAAGAAATATTGAAACATTTCGCAAGTATCCCAGCTATATTAGAATGATATTATTAATAAATATATTAGCATCGATTTTTATGCAAAAGATCATGAATATATTTTGAATATATTATAAATTTTAAGTTGTTTAATACATGCATTAATATCTAGATTCACTTAAAATATAATATCTTTAAGATGAAACTTAATAATTGTTCATATTTTCCTTAGTTAAAAGATTTTAAAATCTAGTTGGATTATCATTACTTTAACATATTTATCAAATTCAGAATTCCAGTTCCATTAGAAAAAGTGATTGATATCACAGAAGTTGAATAATGTTAAATATTTTAGATATTAAGTTAAAAAGAAAAACAGCTTTGCAAACAAAAGAATTAATAGAATTTCGCGTTAATATCTCCTATAAAATTTCGAATGAATACTTTCTATTTAAAAGTTTGAAAATATATTCCCATTTAAAAATTGAGAAATTTAAAAAAAATATTTTCGAATAAATATCTATACTCGAAACTCTTATTTATCTATACTCGCATTTTTATTTAAAAGCTAAGAAATTTTATTAAAAAATATCTTTGATTAAGCTATTATATATATATCGTATAATTTCTCGAGTTATGACTGTGCATTATTCGCAACAAAAGAAACTGTTGAAAATAAACATCATCGATGAACAATAATTTCACGGTCCCTCATTTTTACGTGATTTAAAAAAGAAAAAGAAAAAAAGAAAAAGAAAAAAGAAAAGAATCGTTTTATAAATAAGAATGTAGACATAATACATCAAAGGTATATTGACTTCTTGCTCGATCGAAGAAATCTCGGCAGGAGATTGCAAAATGTGCCTCGTCACTTCAAGTGTACAATGCGATTCCTCTTTCGATGAAACTTCTCGAGTTGTGGCGCGTGAAAGAAGCAAGTCTCCTTTCCCGAAACTTCATCGCGATTAACGACTTTGACTATTAATCATGTGTGCAATTCGTTATGAAGAAGAAAAGAAACGATGATTTGGGTCAATGTTAACTGCTCCAAGTTTCCGGTGCTGACGAAACTTCAAAGGTAGAAAAAAAGGCATTCAAAAGATGTAAGGAATGTAAAGAAGAGGATAATCGGATTAACCGATTAAACCATGGTAAAAAAAGCGTATCGTTTGTACGGAAAGGAAGGAACGTATTGCCTTCTTAATAACTTAATCACCTTCCATAACGAGAAGGGTTAAACAGAGAGTTAACCATAAAAAAGCTGATAATGTGTGATGGTTCCTGTGCTACAAAAACGATCAGTGATGGAACGAAATACGTCATGAAATAAATTCGGATCTAAGTAAAAGTTTCAAAAGAATTTCTGATGAAATAGTTTTGTGAAAACTTCGAAAAATATAAACATTTCTAAATTGAAATTTAAATTAGAACGATATTAATCTACTAAAATAAATGATATAAAAATCTGGTGTAATTTTTTCCCCTATATCAAGTATAAATTAAACATACAATTCTGAGAGTAAAAAATAAAAATATCGAAATAAAATTATCGCGAAGAAGAAAAAAAAATTCCATGTTTCGCTAATTTACAACAAAGATCGATCAAAAATATAACATATAAAAGGAACATGAAATCGAATAAACGGAGGAACAAGCTCATAGCTTTCTATCTAATTACCACGGACGAACGTATCAATTATCACGAACCAGTTAATCTCTCTTTCAGATATCCAAAGCAGACATCGACATAATGACGAAAGAAGTTGCTATTAACTGTATACAGTTTACTTTCCACCACAAAACGTCAAACATTCGTGACTAAGATGGGCCGAGGAATCAAGGCCACGGTTGTGTGGCCTTTGACCCCGAAACTGAGACCTCGTACAAGAGGAGACTAAGCTGGCGTGAAAGTGCAGAGAAATTTGCGATTTATGAGGTATGCGAGCTTATGGACCGCAAGGGAAACTGAATCGGCAGAGGGAATGTGATGAAAATTCACGCTTTTGTATCATTGTTCGTTCACTCGCCTCGTCGCAATTCTTTCGCTCGATAAGCTATCGCGCTTCCGTGCATTAAGATTATTGTTGACCGGTTTAATGTTATACCGTTGCGAGTATATATATTGATACACGAGTCTAAGTGATAGCGCTATTCCCCTTGTTCATGAAATAATTTTATGTACGACGTGACTGCTATGATTCAGAGTATTATTCCGTGATGCTTAGTTACACGTAGTATAAAATAAAAATCGTTGTCCTTGCATTTTATGACGAAGTTATATGGAGCGTCGTATACGATTGATATTTGTTAATCGTTAACATTTTGTTAGAAGTGTAGCGTGACTCAGTGTAGCGAAGAAATAAGGAAATATTTTTAGAGTTTAAATTTTAAGAAGAATTTTTAAATTATATATAACTATATATATTTATGGATTTATAAAAATTTAGCGATGCGATACAAGGATAGGTTTTATTGAGAGAAAATCTAATAAAAGGAAAAAAGATCAATTGAACTTAATTACGCGTTTTAATTTTATCCTAGTCTCGTGCGCGATTAACATAAAACCTTTACGATTAGAAAACGTATGTAAATTCATAATGGAATTGTTTCAATGTTGCGTCGTCGTTGTGGATCGACTTTAAAACTACAATTAATTAAAGTCGCATACAAATTGCGTACACGTGCCAATTAATTTGCCTTTTAAATCAATTTTAACCATTAATCGATTAATTGCGGGGATATGAAATTAAAACAAAAAGATCAAGATATCTTCAAATTTATTGACACTTGCAGTACGTTTCTTACACGATACATTCTCAAGGATCCCATATACATATATTTACTTGCACCGTGCTCTGAATTCAAAATAATAGCTCACCACGCACGTTTAAACAACATAACAACAATCATAAAGTTAAGGAGCATTTTTACAATTCTTACAAGATCCTATTATCGAAAATAATTATTCATATATTCATTCATTTTCCACGAATTAACGAGGCCTGCGTGAAATTCGCATGGTTGAACGAGACGTTCTATTTTCCATCGGGAAATCGTTTCACAGTCGACATTGAAATTAATGATTTACTAACGGGCATCCGAGGCAACGGTTAATGCAAATTAGAGCGCGGATAGGCGCGCTAGACGTGAACGTATTAAGGAAACACGCTCATTACGTATTCCACTGAGGAAAAAGGCCTCACCCGCACCGAAGGTCGTCTCGTGAAGCTTTTATTTTTAAAAAGCTAACCTTTTAAAGGATCGATTGGTCAACGATCGTTTGTGAATTGGTCGATTGTTTTAATTGGGAAGCATTTTCGCGCAATTCGATGATTTTAAAAGAAATTAAATTGTCGATATCCGCAGATTGGGATATGGAGAGTTAGCTTGTAATAATTACACGCGAGAATTAATTTGCATTTGTAACACATCGTTTCTCGAGACGGGGAAATGAATTTGTCAGGAATAAAGGTGGAACGTTCCATTTGATATTTCGAAAATGGAATTAATTATAAGTCGATTGTTACAATTAATAATTGCCTGTAGAGATATTATTTTTCTTTCTACGCGAGAGATACGATACGATAAGTTACGAATGACTTTGATGAAAGTCTTCCGTCAAGGCATCGGTCGAACTAATTTGCATTCAAATGCAAACAATGACGAGTGCTAAAAGAGGTAATGTCCGTGAACATGTGCTGCATGGCAATGCAATTTTTTTTCTCTTTTTAACAAGTGTACGGAAGTGCAATCGAAAGTCATCCTTTTAATGCATTGTTAAATTTTTGAATGAAATTAAATTAAAATATAATATATATATATATATATATATATATACATATATGTGTGTATATATATGTGTATATATGTATGTGTGTGTGAAAAAATATGATTTCACACTCGAATTAAATTAAACTTTGAACGGATGATGAACGAGTTTTGATTAAAAGTTTAAATTTCATACGACTTTGCGCAATAAAATATCCAAAAAAAAAAAAAAATCCAAAAAAACTTAATGCATTTATATAGTACATTTCAATGGTAAAAATCAAAACTGGTCATTAAAGCACGATGCGCATTATCAGGATGCACGCTATCTTCGTATAATGACACGATAAAGCTCGTGCGATTCTCTAAGTATCAATTTACATTGAGAATTACGCACGATACACGAACAACATTTCACCGGTGCTAGTGGAAAAAGTCGAGGAATAGGGAGAGTGAAGGGAGGTGTAATCGTACGATATAAAGCGAAATGGCCAGGCGCGAAAGATCATACCGCATTGCTTTGCAATTATGCAAGACGACCAGAATTGCGTGAGTATGCGTGCATCATTCTAAGTATCTATGTCCATGGCCAACGTGTTACATATATACCACAGATGCAGGAAACGCATGCCTGTGGTCTTAAACTATGCTTTATCAGGACGTGAGTATCGAGAGCTGAGAAACGTGACCTGACACAACCTTGAATGATAAGTCAAACATTTCTCAATGGAAATAAAAAAAAAAAAGTATTCTATTTCTTTGGTATTTTCTTTTTTTTTTTTTTTTTTGGTTTCATTGGTGAAGGTTATTTGTTGATATTTCTATTGTTCATATTACCGTATATGTTGAATTTTGACATTTACTTGATATTTAAGATTTTATTTGCATCCATGAGAAAATTAAATACACGATGAAAAATATATAAAATATCCAAAGTGGATATGGTAGAAAACAAATCAAATTTTCTTCATTTCTATCAATAGACTTTACGAAGTTTAATTAGAGATATCCTTTATTCTTCAAATATGTTACTTTGAATATTTCGTGTCTTTTTTTTTTTTTTTTTTGCATGTATTTCTTTTTATACTTTCAATTTTTGCACAAACGCATGAATATCTACGATCTAGTTATTTATTTCTCTAAAAATCAAAAGTTTAAACTCGCTTTGCCCGAATTAACAACAATTAACTTTCAACTTAAATTTAATTTTCGATTCCACGATTATCGAGGATTATCCGGTTAACGAATGCTCAACAGACAAATGCCATGGTTTCCTCGAGAAAAACCGACCGATTTCCCATAGCCTGAGGAAACTGTCTTCCTCCCCTCTTCCCTCTCCCTCAAATCGCTTCCAGCTTGGTCGTGCGTTCGTCTGGCTATGTGGCGCAGGAACAGAACAGATTGGAGAAAAGAAACTTGCCGCGAAACCGTTTCCTAGATAACCGAGAAAATAAACCGGCAATGGCCTCGTTACGATCGGCGACGATTTCTCGCGATCGCTTCCCGCATTCCCTCGACTTTTTTTTTTTCTTTTACCTTCTCCTCCTGCGTGTGTGCGCGCGTGTGCGTGTGTAATTATGCACGCATTCGCAACAGGAAACGCGTTACGATACTAATTGATAAGCTTATTGCATCGGCATCCGACGAAAGAACGAATATCGATCAACGAGGAATAATTTCGTTACATAAACCATCCGATCGTTTACCCGACGCGGGATCGAAATTATTTTAATTCTACGCTGTGTGACGTATTATTTCAGGTAAGGAATGATCGCGAATTTTTTTCTTTTTTTTTAGTTTAATTGAAACGAGGTTGATTAATTGACGATGCAACGAGTTGTTCAATTTATCGTTGCAGAAAGTCGACGTGATTTTCTCGGAATTATTATTATCGTTAACGAAAAATGTTTCGGATAAAAGTTCGTTTGAAGAGGATTGAAATGATCTTCGTGCATCTACTCACGAGGAATTAATAAAAACAATATGCGGATTTTGATACTATTTTTATCTGAAATATCGTTCGAAAAGGAAGTGAGATATTTTGTATCTCAAATTCAAATAGAAAATACCTCGAGGAGAAAAATTAATGAAAATAAAGAATTTAAGAGAGAGAGATCAATAAACATGATAAAAGGACAAAGTTGATTAATGAATAGTTAAAAAGAGAAATGAATCGACGTCATAAAATGTATTTTTCAAAGAATATTAATTCAATCATAAACCACTTCATGAGAAAATCTTGGACAACCTCGTTTTCCAATCAAAACAAATAATCCTACTTCGCCACTGTACTCTTAATATCTACGTTTCACCTTCCCCATCACTTTCTCTTCTTCGGAATTAAAACAATAATTCCGATTATCCGGACGAAAGTTTGCTGAGAATAAATCTTAATCTGAGACAATTCGATCAGAGGTATATTTTTTTCTTTTTTTTTTCCACAATTGGCAGAAACCCACCGTATCGATTTCTCTTTCTAATTGCATGCTTCCAAGTTTTAAACTGTTGAACGTAACACGCGCATTCCTGTGGAACAAAAGATCGTTCACCCTCCTCGATCGGATTTCTCTTTCGATATCTGGGAATTTTAGTGGCGTCGTTGCTCGCGTACCAAAATTCGAAAGCACTTTCTTTCTTCTCTCTTCCTTTTTTTTCAACCAAGTTGAGAACAACTTTCATTGACAGCCGCGGAATGGAAAAAAAAACAAAAAAAAGAGAAGCGAATAATGGTCGATAGAGACGAGCAAAAACGTCGATATTAACGATCTATCTTTCACGGTTCACAGAGCTCAAAGCTCTTCGTTTGCAACGTTTATGCAGCGTAATTATGCAGAAAGTATGCAAATGATCCGTGGAACGAGACATATTAATTAAGGTAGATGGAGAAAATTTTCTCGCTTTCTTTTTGTCGATATTTTGTCGGAAGATTTTCTTCTCTCTTTCTCTATCTATTCCTCGATTTGCAATTAGGCCTAACGCGTGAATGGCGTAATTACGGTGGTAAAGTGGTGAAGAAGAAAAAAAAGAAAGGAAATTTATCTGATATTCGAGCATACATCTTGTATTCGAGCAAATTTTAGAGAAAGTAAGAAAGTGACATAAATTCTCGAGGTTTGCAATTTACAAGATGGAATGATCAATGTTGTTTCGTAATTATTGACATATTGATAAGTTTGTTGCACGTGGGAATATTTATAGCTTATATCCCATTTCTTCGTGTATAAAATAATCGATAATTCTTACCTGTTCTTGCCAGAATTTGTAATAAAGAAATACATATGCTTCATCGTGAATACGTGTATGAAATAAAATGTAAATCATTGATTATGATAAAGGCAAATTTATGATGTCAGATGACTTCATTCGTTCATCCTATTTGTACGCTAAATTGCAATTGTGACGAATTTATGAAAACGATCGTGTAATCGAATAATTCAATTTCCTTTTATATTATTTATATATATGAAAATATTCATGAATATTCAATTATAATAATAAAAATTAATGTGACGTGCAATATTTTGAATAATTCCCTTCTCCTTCTCAAATGATCAAAAATTCAGATATCTGTTTAAATTCTTAATCGAATTAATATCGATTGGAGTCATGCAAAGAGAAAAAATTACGTTAATAACAAAATATTCGATACGTTCTGACACGTATAGAAGATTGGAATTCTAGCATTAAATAATGGAATATCCGGAACGTGTCGAATCACAGTGCATACCGCGAAACATCGGAACGGCACATCGAAATTGTTCGTTTTACAAGAGATTCGAAACAGATTCGAAGAAGGAAATTTCTACTGGAACCGTTCGTATTACGCCGGACACGGTGAATCATCTATTTGAACATCCGGTAAAAGTCACGAGCACACGCGAGCGCCATTGTCGACAGCAATATGAATATCCTTCTTTCATCAAACTTGAATAAATTGTGTGCGTGTATTTATCTTCATTGATATATATATGATCCATTCATTTCGACAGGCATGGTTTCGTTCATTTCGAGACTATCAGCGGACAGTGAAGCCGTAAAAATTCGTATCTGAATATATATTCTCGTGAAATAAAAATAATAAACTTATAATATGGATCGTGAAAACGCGCCTATAATCATTATTCTTAGTTTCAATCAATCAATTTTTCTCTGCTTCTGATTTTATTTTCTTGCGTCAACTATCTTGAATATCGAATATGATCTCATTTAAAGGGTTAAGGATTATTTAAGGAAAAAATAGAAATTTCTTTAGCAGCTTTGGAATAGATTCTGCAATCGATCCTGCATATCATATATTTACTTTTCTATCGTAACTTCAAATACATTCGTAGAGAATATTTTCATTCGAATCGCAATTACGCAAATTCCTATTGCGAGTAAAATCCTTTTCACAAGAATTTTATCGACAATAGCGATCATCCTTCAAATCGAGCAATAAAAAACCAATTTAAAATAATTATCTCGATCGAAGATAATTATCGACATCCGAATAATTTACGATTCCTATTGCATGATCGTTTTTTTTTTTTTTTTTTTTACGTAATTCAAGGCCTTTCCTTGTAACGTAATCGAAAATAAACAAAAGAGGACGGGGATCGTTTCTTGTCAACGCGGAAGATTATTGAAACGTGTCTATACGTACAAGTAGTTATATGTACAATCTCTTACGGTTAATTACATGAAAACTGGATCCTTTGAAAGTTCGACTAGCAACCTGTTGCTCGTGTTTCTGCGATCACCAGAGCACTCGCATTCTCAAATGAATCTATATAGAATATATATGATCCGTATCTATGAAATTCTTGCCTCAGTTTCTTGCGATATTTAAGAGAAGCGAACATTCTTCGTCCTACTATATCAAACTATTCAAAGTGTTTTATTATCATTTATTATTTCCTCGAAACGTTCTATATACCTTTATTTTACGCGAATCAAATTCGAGAAATTGTAAGTTTAATATCGTTGTTCGAATATTTCGATGATACTTTGACTATTTTGACAATATATATTTTTTTTTGATTCATCGATCGACTCGATGTTATTTTCAAATCAAGTTGTACCTTATGTTACTTTATTATGGACTAAAATGAGTTTTTATTTCATTCTCAAAGAGATTCTATGCCAAAGAATAATGTTATTTTTTTAGAATATTATTTCTAAAATAAAGATGATAAAATATCTGATATTTTATTCAAATTTCCCTGTTAAAACTCGATTATATTTGTTCTACATAATAGAAAGTAATTCTGTGCATTTTCTAAACGTTCTCTCTTAACGTTCTGACTCTATCGAGAGATCTACAAGTAGAAAAATGAATGGTAAGTATTTAAGTATTTTGATAAGTGAAAATATACGAGAATTAATCGATATGAATATTCTACTAATGAATGCGAATGTATGAACTGAAAGTTAAATATTCAAACGGGACGTTGAAGAGTAGAAAGTGAAAACAGAGTTAAGATTTTCCTTTTTTTTTCTTGCTTTCCACATAATTAGAAGATACGAAGAACAAATTTGAATACAAATTTTCAATGTTTTTATAAATTATTCATAAACATTACGGTAAAAGCGTGCAACACGCGAGCGTAGAATAGTATGCACAAGCATATGAATTATCCACTTTAATTAAGGTTTAAATCTTGTCGAAGTTTGAATAGAATTCATTAGGGAAAGAAAATTTGGCATTGAGCATTTAGGCGATTTACACAATGTCTAAATTTGCCAATGTCTATTTTTAATATTTGAAACTTTAAATATCTTTAATTCGAGATATAGAAGAAAATTTGGCAATGAATATTTAAATGATATTTGTGCAATGTCTAAATTTGTTTCTTGTGAAATAAACTATGAATTATATACAAAAAAAAAAAATGAAATAAAAATAAAGTAATACAAATGTTTATAAGGTAGAGTTAAATTATAAAAATCTAAAATTAAGATTTTAAATATTTAAAAATTTTTCGAATAACATTATGCAAGTGGAAAGTTTACTTGTACAATGAAATTTACTGTTTAGTTGATAATTTTTTTTTGTAATACTAAAAGTGATAAGAAAGAGAGAAACTGTTTCCATTTTATGACTCCAATCTGCTACATGAATGAAAAATGTTAGAATATCTTATCTTCTTTCATTCATATACATTTCCGTAGTTTCAAATAAGGAATACAGGATACTTCAAAAATGTCAATTAACTGTTTATATATTATTATATTGATTTATAAAATAACAAGTGCAAGTTCAAAATTAGTAGTAGAAGAAACACGTGTTATTTTTGATTAAGTATATTTCTCGAAGTGTGAAATGTCGTGTTAGATGTTTGATTACAAAATCTGTCTATGTTACGTAAAGCACATAACGTATAATGCGGGTCAAATTGCACACCGAAAATCGAGCACGTATGAATGCAACGGTACCCTTTTAACATTTACAGAGCACGTTCTAAGATGTCACTAAAAATTTTCTATACGTAAATCGTTTGAAATTTTAGAACGAAGATAATACTAGATACGAGATACTTTTAAGTACTAAAAATGAATTTAAACATTCTGATTTTAATTTAATCGTAAATATTCCAGTAAAAAAACAAACAGATATGAAATTTGTATTATATCTGCATATCAATTTAAAACGAATCTTCACTTAACAATAAATATACGAATAAGAAAATTTGTTTTATAAGAAATTAGCTTAAAATTTTTATTATACAAATGAAAATATATCAAAGAATACGCGATGAATTAAGTACTTGAAGTTAAGTATTTTATAAACGTAAAATATCGATACAAATCAATAAGTAGATCCAAAATTTTTATATTACGGGAAACAAACATGATGCTAAATCTTGTGATAACAGAAGAAAACTCGCAAAGAGCGCGTTTATAGAGACTCATCACTACCTGTTGCAGAGGAGGCTATAGTAGAAACACAGCAGGATCCCCGAGAGGTTCACATTCCAGAGAGGAAGGACGAGAGAAAGAGAGACATGCGCCGGCACGCATCGTTTACAAGTGAAAAGGGCTCTTTTAGGCCTCGATTCGAGAGGACCCGGATGCCTGGTTCTTTTCGAAGGATTGTATTGTTCGTGGTCGAAAACGCAGCACACTCCGGAAACCACCGTGGCGGAATATTTCTACTAGCGAGATTCGAGAAAGCCTAACCTAACCTCAAATTCGCGGGATCGTGATGGAAAAATAGTGGCACTCACCTCGATGCTCGTTCCTCCCACGTTATTTTCCGTGTGCAACAGTGCCTTCTTCATTCATCGAATGCTCGTTTCACAAAAATCATCGCACCATGCTCGTGTCAAAACACTCCGCTACACTCGCCTCACCACGGCGCATAATGTGCACTGTTTGAAAAGATCGCGGTTAAAGCACGTAGGAATTCACTGTTCTCGTGATCGGGACTACCTCGCACACGCTTTCAAAGACGCGAAAAATCGCGCGCTCGTTTATATTCACGTGGGTTGCGCAGTCTCAGATAAATTCGAAACGGAATCGACGACAACTTCGACTTCACTTCGAAACGAAAGATGAGTGTGACAGAAACGCTAACCGATGTGTTGCCGTTTGACCTGTCTCTAAACTGACCAATCGCCTTGCAGGTGGTATACTACCATGTATCGCGGTAAATAGTGGGGGAGAAAACGAGAGGGAAAAAGACCACCTGACGCGCAACCTTTTGGGGTCTGGCAAAAGATCGAATGGGGACCGAAGAGGGTCTTATGTTGGATACTTGGGACCTAATCTTATGAACTAACCAATGGTCGGTAAAGAAAGAAGTCTGTTATTGATTTAAAAAGAAAAATATATTTTTAAAACAATATTTTTATATCAATAAAAATTATTGAGATATATTAGAGAAATTAAGTAAAGAAGATATCAAATCGTAGCTATCTCTTGAATGTATAAACTTTATAGAATAAATATAGACAAGGAGAGTAAGTAGTGGAAGAAGGATAGAGATAGGATAAAAATGTTGAAATCAGCGCCATCTCTAGAGTGCCGCAAATGAAACATATAAAAAAGGATAACAAATATAATAAAAAGGATAGAGATAGTGTAAGAATTGACCATCAGCGCCATCTCTTGAATTCCAAAGAAACTTCTTTATAAAAGTAAGAATTGATCAACAGCGCCAATTTTTCTAAATATACTCAAGAGATGGCGCTAATAGTCATTTTCTGTTTTATTTCTGTCCTTTTTCCACTATTTACTGTCCTTTTTTACATGTTTCATTTGCGGCACTCTGGAGATGGCGCTGATTTCAATATTTTTATTCTATCTCTATCCTTCTTCCACTACATGCTTTCCTTGTTTATACTTTTAGTGCGTGATCAAATGAAAATTTTTTATATATTTATATAATACGTTCTAAATTTTTTTTGTGTATTGTAACAATGTTGAATTATATTATTTAATTGAAGGAATTTTATAAATTTATAAATTTTATTATTATTTATTTCCATTTATATATTTTGCATATTCTTAAAAATATGTAATATACATTGTATTCTAATTAGGAAATATGTAATATTGTTATGTTATGTTATTAAATATATTAAAACAATAAATAAGAAATAGAAAGAATTTAACTATATCCTTTACCAAATTGAGGTTAGTTCAAAACTTAACCTATTCATTGTATTTACGCAATGTAAACGCGAAAAGAAATACATATTCTTTTTATATTTGTTTCCAAGTATAAAGTTCGTTGTTATTGTAATATTATGATCACACAAATGTTTAAAAAAACTCTACTGGATTTTAAATATAACAATAGTAACTTTATTAAATGTTCTCGTTCTATTTATTATGTTCCCGATGCGCATCTATCTAAAAAATTTTCTTATAATAAAATATTAATAAGATATTTTTCAAATAAACGAAATTTATCGAACATGAAAAATATTTGTATGTATCGGCAAATACATCCACAAATCCTTAAAAAACCATTATTATGTAATAAGTATATTCCACAAACCATAAGAATTTCTACTAATTCTATCATTATTAATAGTAGTAGAATGTATTCAAATACAGCTCCTAAAATTATAAATGAAGTTGCTGCATATAATTATGGAATTTTTCTAATGATTTCTGAAAGCTTACCCGTGGAAGTGATTACAGAAGCTTTAAGATTGATGCATTATCAAACAGGTTTACCATGGTGGGCAAGTATCATGCTCACTTCAATTATAGCAAGAACAATTATAAATCTGCCATTAAATATACTTGATGTAAGTATTAATTGATCTTAAATTAATATTCTTTATTTTTTTAAATGTATTATATAATTTTTATCTTAGGTTCATACAAAAGCAAAACAAGAAAATTTGAAATTTGAATTGAAGGAAATTGCAGAGAAAATACAAAAGAAAGTGCAAAGGGAAGCAATATCTTTACAACTATCTCCATACCGTGCACATTATCTTTTTACACGTGATGTATTTATTTATTCTTTTATGCATACAAACTAACTTTTTCAATTTATATCAATTTAATTAAAGAATTAATTTTTTATTTTTTATGATAGTTTAATAAGGAACAAAAACAATTATACATAAAAAATAATTGTCATCCATTTAAAAGTGTTGCTATAATATTATTACAAACACCAATATGGATAAGTTTTTCAGTTGCAGTAAGAAATATATGTTATATGTTACCTCAAGTAAATACTGGTAACTAAGATAATTTTCTGTTTTATTTAATTTTTTTTTTTGCATTGTAATAAGTTTTAAAAATTTTATTGTTAGCTACTCTCCAAGACTTTAAGGAATTGACTACTGGTGGTTTTGGATGGATAAAAAATCTTATAGATATAGATCATTATTTTATATTACCTTCTCTATTTGGACTTTCAAACTTAGCTATATTAGAGGTATGTATAAAAATATTTATTATATTAAACTTACATTACTAAAATTATATATTTTTTCAGATAAATCAAGTATTATTTCATGTAAAAGATACAAAGTTTAGTAGAATTTATAAGAATTTCTGTAGAGTACTTATAATCGGTTTTGTACCATTAATGGCATGTTTGCCATCGGTATGTTATTTATTTTTAAAAATAAATAATCTACTTTTTTCTAATATTTATTATATTAAATCGCAAATCAAATATTTCAGTGTTTATCATTGTTTTGGGTCACCAATAATTGCTGTGCAATAGTATATAATCTATTGCTTCTATCTCCAAAAGTTCGTCGATTAGGAAAAATACCTAAAACCGATTCTGAACTAAGGCGTCCATATACGGAATTGTATAAACGATTATTAGAGAAATTATATTTAAAGAAATTTTTAGCGTAAATATAATTATATGTTGCTAATATAACATAGAAATAAAACTAAATATTTCTTTTTTTTCATGTCAAATGTATAATTTATTAAAAAAAATAATAAAGAAGTAATTATTAAAGTATTAATATATTATTAATAAATATATAAATGTACGATATTAATTGTAATATTATATATTACGATAATTGTAAGATTTAATTGTAAGATTTATTTCATCTAATGATTGATCCGCACCTTTGATCCTGATAGAACTAAGGTCGCAAAAATTGTTTATATTTGATTGTGAAAACAGAAATGAAGATGACAAAAAAAAATTCACTTCTGGTGATAACGCATTAAATCATATTCTGCATTTATGCTTAGAAGATACGTATATATAAAATTCACTTCATTGGCAAACAACATACTTCAACGAACGGGTTTGAAAGAAACAGAAATCATGGCTAATATCAAGTTTTTCACATTTTTGCTGTGTATCATTCTTTGTGTTGATTTCTTCTGTAAATTAGCGACAGTGCGTATATTTCGTTTTAGTTATCAATTTATTACTAACATTTTAATAATTCGTATATTTGTGATTAAATTTTAATTATAATATGGTCATATTGTTACTTTATATATATATATTATCTATAATAAGTTTATTAATTTATATATATTTTAATTTAATTATTTTTAGGGAGAAGTTTATCCTTATCCAGGCGATTGCTCAAAATATCAGCATTGTGATAATAGTGGTTGTTTTGTTCTAAGTTGTGGCGCAGGGACAGAATTTAATCCAAATATTGGTACTTGTGATTATCCTTTGGCAAATCGGGGGGATTGTGGTAATCGATATTAAAATTTTAGAATATTTATGAAACAGTCATAATGTATACAATGTATGTATATACAGCATAAATTTACCATATGATATAAATTTTTGTTTAGAAATTATTATTTTTAAAATAATTATCTTACTTATAAAATTAATTAATAAAAATATAACATAAAAATAAAATTAAATAATGTTTCCATCGAATGTATATCAAAATACCATTGATAATCATAATGTAAAAGTATATTCATACATAATTATGTAAGCAATATATCTAATAAATATGTTAGTTTCATTTTAAGATTTTATAAATAATTATAATAGAATTGTTATCAACATCTTTCTCAATCCTGGCACAAGTAAAATCGTAAAAAATTCCGTCTTATTTTAAATATGATTAATTAGAAAATCAGAAATGATGATTACGAAGAAATTCATAATATCTAAATATTTTTATAGCATATAACATTCATCATTTTCCTTGTTTATGTTTCGAAGATACTGTATAAAATCCATTTCATTAAAAAATAAATCATTTTAAAAAATAAATTGAAAATTATAAGAATAAGTTACACAATTACAAGAACAATTATCATAAAATCATGGTTAGTATAAAATTTTCTGTACTTTTGTTGTGCATTATTTTTTGTATTAGCTTCTGAAATAATAAACGTATATTATAATTACACAATATAATTTTTATTTTATATTTTTACAAATTTTATTTTTGTGATATTTGTTATGTAATTATTCAATCGTTATAATTTAGGATATGTTTAAATAAATGAAATTTATGAAATTTATACTATTAATATATTGTATTATCATTATAGTTTAAGATTCAATAATAAGGATTTTTTGTAACAATTGTTTGAGTTCTCGCCTCTCTATTAAAATAAAAAAATTTTATTATAAACTAATTCTTAGAATATTATTCCTAGAAGAAATATTACCGTAACATTGTTGCTCCAATGAGTATCATTGTCAATTGCTCATTTAATCATGAATGATTCAACACTAGCCGCTGCTCGCAAAAAATATGCAAATGTAGAAACGATCTTCATTTCTGTATCAAGCAAATTATTTAGTAAAATATTTTGAAAAAAAAGACATTGAATAAATAGTTTTATCATACATTCATTCATTAAAAATTTTTATGCTGTCCATTTAACTGCGATAATTTATAATCACATTAAGTATAACGCATTGTTATATTATAACAAATATATATCAATCAATTTTATATGCGAGAAAATGACATTTCGATCGTTAATTTTATTGTGCGCATTTTGATCGTTTCCAGTGCTAAGAAAGTGAAAGTGGTAAACATATGAATATAAACGATATCTAGTTTGTATGAACCGATTCAATTCGATTTTTTTTTATCATGAACATCCTGTATATTTTCACATTCTCGCACATTTCTATTATCGGTAGTTGCTCTTGAGATCAAAAGCTATTTTGGAATATTATTTATCGTCCATTTTTTAATTATTATTATCAATTTCATATTACTGAGTAATATCAAAAATTAAAATCCTTTTATTTTCAATTCTATTACAATTTGATCCATTATAATTTTATATACAAGATTGGAATTAAATCGAGGAGATCAAAAGATCGATACAATATCAAAATTAAATTTTTGCTTAAATATTAAATATTCTTTATCTTTTATATCCAACTGTGATCTTTCTATCATCCTCCACATTCGTTCACAGGAAGAATTCGAATTAAGGGGATTGCAAAAAATAGTTGGTATGCTGGAACGGTATGTATAGTGCAACAGAGAAAATTATTTATCCAAGAAGCACGCGGTCTCTTCGTTCATTCTTTTTCTGACTTTGTTCGAAGAAGAATATTTTTTGAAAAGAAAAAATCTTTTTCGGATCGTTTCATCTATTTATCATTCATCTATTTACCACGCATCCACGAAAATATATAACGTAAAAATAACAAGATCACGAAGAGAGCGAAGATATTTCCTCCGATTGTATCATTCTATCATTCATCCATTTCTCGCATTTAACAACAAGAAAAATATAACGTAACAATAACAATAAAATCACGAAGAAAGTGAATCATCGTGCGTGGAATCTCTTATATTCCTTTCTCGTTCCAACCATTTGAATGTTTTCTTTATCACATCCCAGGGTCTGATTGTTGTCAACGAGGGCCAATTTGTTCTCTTCGGAGTCAATTGGCAAACAGTTCTGTGTGCATTCGCTTTATTAACGTGTTGATAAAACCACGCTCGCCTCTCTTCCTTCCACCAAATAAGATCCTCTTTGAACGATCCCATTCTCTCTCTCTCTCTCTCGTCTCTCTTTTCCTCGGAACAGTTTCGATCATTCGTCTTCTTGGCTCGTTCGTCTCGCGTCAGCCTCGTGAGTCGACTTCTTTTTCCGGGAGACGATCTCGACCCTCGACCTCCATGACTGATAACCCCTTTCCATTCTTCGTAGCATCTTTCTCATCCAAAGGAACTCCGTATCTACAGCTTCCTCGGTAAGTACGCGATCGTGATCAAACGACGGTTTCATTAGGAAAAACCAGATCATCCAGCCGCGATAGAAGCAGTGTAGTCGAGGATGATGTCGCGGTATACCGGTCGTTCCCTCGTTGTCATTGTTCTTCGTCTATGTTTCGTCGTCGCAGTCGCCCACGCGGTACGTGATTCCACTCTTCTTTATTGCTCTTTCACACCGGAAGGGTGCTTCTTTGGTTACGTGGTTTCAACAACCTGGCGGGAAGATTTGTTTAAGGATCGATGATGGCTAGAATTGATGATGAGAAAGATTTATTCTAAGCCGTCCTTTATTTCGATTTCTCTGAATGTTGATCTGAATTTTAATTCTTTGGATGTTTTTTTTTCTTTTTCGATGATTTTGCAGGGAAGATTTCTTTGTGAATTTGTTTGTGCTGTTGTGGTGATGAATTGATCGAAGAAAATGAGCGACAGCTTTTTTTTTTCGAATTTTATGAACATCGCGATTTTTTTATTTTATAGAGAACGATCTAATGGGGGAGAGGGATTTTATTAATTAGAGATTAAATTTTTGGCGTTTTGGATTCGAGAGAATTGTTGATTATTATTAAATCTTCTACGTAGTAACTGTTTTTCGTTCTTAATTGTGATCGTCGGAGAAGTATCTTATTAATATTTATTAACTAGATAAGCGCTGATAAGGTGAACGATAAAAGTAAAGAATATGGTCTGAAATAATTAAAGCAGAAAAATTGGTTATATGTGTTACTTTTGATAATGATTTTCAATGATTCTCTTTGTTTGTATCGTTGCTTGTTTCTCTGGTAAAGTATATAAGAAATTTAATACATTCGTGTATAATAATATTATTATTTTTAAATATTTGTTTAAAAATGTCATGTGTTTTTTTTGTGTTCAAAATTAAATTGTTGATTCAGATCAATTTAAAAATCTATCATCATTCTTCGTAATTCTATGTAACACAGAATCTATCAGAATTTAAGTACATTTTAAGTACTTTTATCTATTCTTCGCACACTTTTCTCAATTTTTAATTTATACGTAGATCTATGATCCTAAAGAAACGACAACAAAACCGCCAAAACGAAGAGAACCGGTGCTTCCTTGGTATTCACCTGGCCCAGTCGATTCCAACGAAGATCTATCACGTTCTGCAAAATGGCAAGTGGATTCAGACTATCCTGTTCCTCGAAAACCGTACGTAATAGAGGCTGGGACGAAAACTTGGAGTCCCTGGAAAAAGAACAAGGGAAGTGAGATCGAACAGAGAACAGAGATCACGAAAGATTCTCAAACCACGACAAATTTTGAGCAAGATGAGGATTTTTTTTCAAAGTACAATGACCAACAGAAAAATGAACAAATAGGGATAAAGGATGAAGAGTTTTACGAAGGAGTACCTGCTGACAGCACGGTAATAATTTATTTGAAAATTTGTTATAAATAATTTTATACAAATGTTGACTTTATCTCAGATTTTATTTCAAAAAGTTAGAAATATTATTTTGATTTCGTTTATCTCGAACGTTAATTACGATCGTTAACGTTTTACGAAAAATAAAATTCATTATCTCAATTAAACTTTATTAATATTGGATATTTCAATATCTACTTTGTTGGAAGTTTTTCTCGATAACGATAAAAACGACAAAAATATAATTTTTCTTAAAATTTTTACTACTTTTCCAGAAACCTCGCGAAGAAAAAATTCTTGTTTCAACGGAAACGAAATGGACAGTGGCTCGATACGATTCAAAGCATGGCGTTCAATGCCCGGAATTCGATTCGACTGGACAATTCGTATATCCCCCGGATTGTAAATTTTTCGTGAATTGTTGGAAGGGCAGAGCTTTCGTTCAAGCATGTGCTCCTGGTACACTCTTCAATCCAAACACGTTGGAATGCGATTTTCCGCAAAAAGTGAAATGCTATGGCGAGGAAATTAACAATTATTATAATTTCCCAACGACCGAGCGTTTAGATTCTTCTAGGCTGCAGGTTTAAATTTAATTAGCCATTGATTGAAGTTAATTGAAGTTTTTAACTTATTGTAATTGATATTTACAAAATATTTCTTGTAAATTTCAACAGGAGCCAAAATGTCCGCCTCATGTAACAGGACTGATAGCACATCCCTTGGATTGTACAAAATTTTTACAATGTGCCAATGGAGGAACGTACATAATGGACTGTGGTCCTGGCACTGTGTTCAATCCTGCTATTATGGTTTGTGATTGGCCACGCAATGTAAAGGGTTGCGAAGGTAAGAAAATATTTAAAATAATTAAAATTGAGAATTTTTTATGGATTTATGGAATATCCAAATTTGTTCTATTTAATTTTCTATTTATATGAAAATATAAATTCGTATAATACTTTATCGTTATAATTCTTTTAATATAGATGCCTTGAAATCTGAAGAAGAGACGACAAAACCATTAGTTCCTCCTGATTACGAGGATCACGATGGAAGATTGCGATATGAAAAGCCTCAAGCAAAGAAAATTACTTGTCCCGATGATTACACAGGATTGTTACCGCATCCAGAAACATGTAAAAAGTTCCTTCAATGCGCAAATGGTGGAACATTTATCATGGATTGTGGCCCTGGTACTGCTTTCAATCCTACCATCTCTGTCTGTGATTGGCCATATAATGTCCCTGGTTGCAAGGAAGGTAACCATTATATTAATAAACCGTGATATAATAAAAAGCACGAAGATATTTCTGCTCTACTTAATCCTAATTTCACGAATTTCAATCTAGATAAACAGCAACCAGTCGATACTTCCTTCAAATCTTGGCCATCTCACGATTCTTCCGATTCAAGAACTTGGCATCACAAATACAACCACACGTCACAAGGTAATTAGAAACCAGATTGCACATCAACCGTACTACGTTTCAACCATGTTTCATTTAGGAACGGATTGGGATCCTTTAAAACCGACGTGGAGGCCAATCTTGAAGAAGCCAAACGCTTGGCCGTCTCGAAATAATTGGGACGATATATCGAATTCAAATCCTCCACAGCCACAATGGCCTCATCGTCACGAGTCAAATGATCGAAATTATAACGATAGATCCCATCATTATCATTACCATCATTTTTATCCACCAACGCATGATCCCAAAGACTCTGAAACGCAACAACCTGTTCCTCCGCTCCATCAACCGCATCCTCAAACATCTGGAAACCAGGGAGTCGAAAATTGGCATGGTCACCATCACGAACATCATCATTATTATGACGGTAGGCCTCAAGATATTGTTCCTAGTAATCCTTGGACAGCCGAAGAAACTGGTCAGCAGGCTCAAAGACCCACTTTTGATCATCGTGGTACACAAGATAGGCCGGAAACTGTTCCTACTAATACTTGGACAGTGCAAGAAACTGGTCAGCAAGCTCAAAGGCCCACTTTTGACATGAAAAAGGATACTTTTAACGAGGGATTCGACCATAGAGGTACTCAAGATAGGCCGGAAACTGTTCCTAGTGATACTTGGACAGTCGAAGAAACTGGACAACAAGCGCAAAGGCCTAGTTTTAGTGAATTGGGCAAAGGCAATGTTCCATGGAATAGTGAAGATAGTGATCAAGAATCCGCGTCTAATAGACAGGAGAGAATGGGTCCTGGATTTTCGCAGACAGGATTTGATAAAACTTCGATTTATGCCAATCGTAATTACCAAGTGGATAACTCGAGATTCGACACACAGATTGTAGGGAACAGAAGAATTTGGAATCAAACCAGATTGACGGAAAATGATTTCAATAATTGGAATCAACAGGGACGAGGACAGATGCCAAATCAAAATCGACGTTGGGATCAAGGTGATTTTTAATTTTTCTTTTTTAAATTTGATGTCTTTGCATTTATGCGATTAAGAAAAAATCGAAAGGATTAAATTTAGAATTGATATTTCGAAATTTTAAACAATTTTTTTAATGAGAATTTAAATAAAATTCTATTTGCTGATTATAAAGCACGTTTATATTGAATAAAGACTGGCATATATAGCTTAAAGCATGAGGGTTATCGTTCTAATAGCACGTTATGCATGCATAAAGAAAATTAATTTTTACGCAAATGGGATTTATATAGAAAAATTCTACAGTCTGAAAATGTAAAAATGTCTTTTCAGACAATTTTTTTCTACAAACTAAATTGTAAGTAAAATTATATAACAAAAATAATCAAACGCATTATGTATATAATCTTCATTTTGGACAAATCAAGATGTTGATTACCAGCACAACAGGTAAATACTTTGAAAAATTACAACAAAATTTATAAATTTATATATTTATATCATTTTATTGGGTTTTAAAGATTTTATTTTTCTGATATAATATAAAATGTAAAATACAATAAACAATTTTAAAAATTGATCATTTTCAGATCCTGTTAACAAGGAAGACAAATTCTATGAAGGAAAATTTAGACCTAATATTTATCAAAGTACAGCTGATAGACAAGCAGATTCTAAGTTAGATACGTGGGCATCGAAAATAAACATTTTTCAACATTCTAAAAGCCAATTTGAATCAGGTATGCAAATTAAAGACTCATTTTAATATATTTAGAACAACGAAGAAAAAAAATTCTATGATCAAATGATATACGTTAATTTAAATATTTTGTCTTTGTTATCACGAATTATATACTTTATATATTTTCTTTTACTAATTTTTGTTACAGGAGTGAAAAATACAGCATTTAATTCAACGAAGATTAATCCAAGTGGTATATACGCGAATATAAATGGTACAAGAGGTCATTTTATCACAAAAGAAATCGAAGTGAATCAAGGCCACTCGAAAATGAAAACTTACAGACCGAATGATCTTCCAGTTCTGAATGAATTCAATAAAAGTGATAAAAATATCTATGTCGATTCCCAAACAAACATCGATAACATACCATTTACAGTTCTTCAACCACCACCCATTACTAATAATCACCCTTCTGGATCGAACAATATCCTACGCAATACGAATAATTCTTTTGGTGGACATCGAACTCACAGGTATCATTGGATATACAACTCTTCTGCGAATTTTGGAAATTTGTCACCTTCTGGTAATATTTATTTTCAATTATCGCAATTTTATTTATCACAATTTCATTCAATGATAATCTAAATTATTATTATTTTCTCAGGTGCTAATTATAACAATCGTGTATTCGTGCCGTCACAGGAACTTCAACCACCATATCCATCCCTTAACAAGTCTCTTCCATTTTTATTAAATTTCTCAGGGAGCAACAATTATTCTCCAATACCATCTCCCAATTTGCAACCACCAGATAACCACCAGTCTACAAATAAATTTTCTATCGGTTGGCAATTACCAGGCATCCCAATCGACCGCGAGTTGCCAGTTTACGAGAATCGAAACTCTTTCAATCGCACCAATTTTCAGCCCCTGAGTCAATTGACTCCCCCGATTTTCGAATCGAACGTCACTGGCCGATATCCAAACGTTCCATCGACAAATCTCGAACCACCTGACCAAGAATTCAATAATTCCTTCAACGATTCCGTCGTCAATAACGCGACACGAAGGATTCCGAAGCTTTTGACAATTCCACCAAGGAAAAGATTCGCCAACACCACCGAGAGTTCCGAAAACAGTGAAATTTCGACGACCGATCCAAACATGCCCACCGTGTGGATAGATTACGAAAACTCTTCGACGATCGAGCATCCGGATATTGTCGAGCCTGCGTCCGAGGAATCTGAACCCGTGGAATCCGTGGACGTGTTGAACGACAAGAAAGAGTGGAAACCTGTATTGGTTTTTAAAAATGTAACTGAAACGACCACGAAAGCTTCTGTTATCATGAAGATCGATAAGAAGAAGGTGGATGTAGATCTTTTCAATGCAGACGCTGCCCCTTTCGCGAAAGGTAAGTCTAACGTTGATTTCTGATTTTCATGTTGTGGTCATGTTTATTATCTGTAAAGGTTCGACGAAGTACAGGTAAGATTCTCTTTTCTCTCTTTATACTTTTGCACAATTAATTGGCTTTTGGCATGTTTTTGGAAACTTATTTGTTAATCATGGGCTTGAAAGAATAATGATTAGACTATGAACATTTGTGTCCAAATCTCTATTAGTCGTGATCAAATACAAATTTAATTTCATAATAACATATACGTGATCTGTTTAATTGCTTTGTGGAATTAAATATTACGAATAAATTATTTATCGATTTAAATACTCATAAAATATTTTGTCTATTATTTTTTGATGTTATTGTTGATATTTTAAAGTTTGTTTCTAAAATGTTACTTTACAGAGGAGCCACCATTTCCATCGTATTATATACCACCAGTGGAACCATTAGATCATTCCAAGAAGACTGCTATACCAACACCAATTTCCGGTCAGGTATGGATTTGTTGTTAAATAAATAATCGTTGTTCTGACATTATAAGTAATTTCTTTATTAAGTTTTGCTGGTGAAATTTCTCTAGGTGATTCGACTCAGAGGAGGGTCTGGACCTCATGATGGATACGTAGAAGTTCAAGGCACGAATCCCGGATGGGGAATCGTTTGTGACTCGAGAAATGGTTGGACCTTAAAAGAAGCACATGTCGTATGCAAACAGCTTGGATATATCAAGTACTTTAAATTTATTCCAATTTCATATTATTCAAATTTTAAGATAATAAGAATTAGAAATTCTTATATTATTGTATTATAAACTTTAAGACAAGAATGAAGATTACTTTTTAATTTCAAGAAAAAGAATTTCACAATATTATTGATTAAATTTATTTTGAATAGTTGATGGAAATGTTCTAAGGAAGGAAAATTCCTTTAAATTTTTCACAGGGGTGCCGAGATGGCTTGGCAAGGGAGAAATGGTCGAAATGGCATGCCAACTTGGATAGCCGCAAATTCTGTCTCGTGTCAAGGCGACGAAGATAAATTTCAATCGTGCAAGTAAGACGCCACGTATCAATGACAATGTCTTTTTACAGATAAAACAGTTTTGATATCAAATGACGTTAAAACAACAATCAAAACAAACATTGCATAAATTATCTAGATAATTATCACACGTTAAGAAACACGTTATTAAGAAATGGAGCTGAATTAAAAAATTTTACTTCGTTCGAGTTTCGAGACAAAATTATTTTAAGAAATCGTGTCTCGTTCTTACGCAATGTTCAACAAACCTATTTCGTCACGATCCTCTTCTCATAATTTTTTTTACATAATAGATACTTGGAATAAATGTTTTATTGCGTTAAGAATTTTTTCTTTAAATATAGTATGATAAGTCATGATGCAATTATAATGCAACCATGATACAACTACATTTGCATGAAACTACATTCTGATATTATCCATCGATATATATATTTCTCTCTAATTATACTGACATTCATATATTTCAATTTTTCATTTGAATTAGAATCGTCTTCAAAAATTCCTTAAATTTGAATATTATCTATCCCCTTCAGTTTAAAATTTTCCAATATTAAAAAGAAAGCATAATCATCCGCAAAAATTTCCCATTTTTTACAAAATAATTTTACAAAATGTTTCTATAACTTCTGCAATTGCTTCTACAATTTCTCTTATTATTGAAATCTCTTCAATAACGATGTTATTTTATTTATAATCTTTCAGATTCACACACGTGCAAGAGTGTCGAGTGGAAAGGGATGCGATTGGAGTAAGATGCGCGCTAAATCGGATCGCCAACTGTCGCAAGGATGAAGTACCACACGAAGGACAATGTTATCATTTGGCGGAGGCCGAGAGCGGCTTGAACCATGAGGAAGCTTTGGATTATTGCACGAATAGGGATTCGAGAGTCTTAGACATCACGAATCAGGCGGAAAACAATTTCATCTCTGAGTGGTTGGTTCAAGAGCAACCAGAAATCGCCTCGATTATGACTTCCGGTGTTGGTTTCACCACCATGGGTCATACATTGTGGGTCTGGGAAGATTCTTCCCGTTCGAAATTTAGGTAGATCGTCGTACGAGTTTTTTGTTTTCTTTTTTCGAAATTTTTAAGAAAATATATTTTATTTTAAAATACTGAGAATAACGATTATAGAATCATTTTAAAGATTAATGATATTTATTGTCCGTATGATTATACGTTTCAATTAATTGCAATTAGGTTTACCAAATGGTGGCCAGGTTGGATGGAAGATAATAAACAACCTCCGTCCGTGGGTATCCGCCCACGTTGTATCGTAATGAAGAGGAAATTTCCATGCCACGAAAGACCAGACTCGATTTGCGTTGCTGATTACTTCTTCTGGGACGCTGAGGACTGTGCTTCCTCCAATAAAGGCCACTCTTTCATTTGCAAGAGACCCTATGATGACATCGGTGCGAATTTTATTCTTTGATCAACATTATTTTACCATAATTGGTCCCTTTATTCTCATTGATACTTTATATCTAGAAATGAACGAAATTTTCCACTACTGTTTTTCAGTGCATTTAAAATTTAAAAAGGACGTACTATACTTTGAAAATTTGAAAAGAATATAAGAAAAAGAATGTATATTCATCTTTTTTCAGGTTGTATTTATGGAAAGGGAAGTCAATACGCCGGAAACGCGAGTGTATCAGCTTCGGGGAAAGAATGTTTATCATGGGGAGACGAGAAAGTTGCTTATCCACTTGAAGTAAATGTTAGTTCTCGAATACTTATATTTTTCTACTTTTCTTTTAATTGGAAAAGAAAAAATTTTTTAAATACTAAATTATCTATAAAACAAAAAAAAAAAATAAATGTCATCTTTAGGTTGTTAATCGAGAAATAAGAGAAAAATTGAAAAACCACAATTACTGCAGAAATCCAAATCCGAACAGAGAGAACAGGCCATGGTGTTTCACGGGACCACGTGCAGAACGTGAACATTGTGATATTCCAGCTTGTGGAAATATAGGTATACAACAGGAGGAGATTTTTTTTTAAATTCTTACTTTCATCAGCGTTGTTTGTATCAGTCGTGCAATTATTTATACTCAGGTACTCAAAGACGATCGGTGAGTCAATGCAAACCTAGGCATTTCGAATGTTTACCAGGAGAATGTATTCCATCGCCATGGGTTTGCGATGAAGAAGAGGTAACGTTTTCTTAGATAAAGTTTAAACGGAAAATTTATAGGAAAAAAGTAATCTAATTCAAAAAAAAAGGAAATCTTACGTTAAATAATTAAGAATGAAGAAAAATCACGAATGAATTTTCAATGTACTTTTAAAATTTTAAGGATTGTACGAACGGAGCGGACGAGAGAGATTGCGTTTCGCACATGCATCTCTTCAAAAAATACTCGAAGCAGAAATTAGAGGGATATGACGTTGAAAAGTGGTTGAACACACCATTGAAGACATGTGCTCTCAGATGCAAAGAGGCTGATTTCATTTGTCGATCTTTTGCGCATAAGTAAGTAGATTATTACCGCTACAAATTGAAGAAAAAAAGAATGCAACTTCTAATAAATTTGATTGATTTTTCAGAGCTATAGAAAATACTTGTTTTCTGAGCGACAGTAATATAGGAATGACAGGAAAGTTGACACACAGCACGGAATTCGATTATTACGAGATGAAGGACAGGAGCATGAACTGCGAAGGAATGTTCGTTTGTGAAAATCAGAAGTGCATAAATCAAAGCCAAGTGTGCAATGGAAAAAATGATTGCCACGATCGGAGCGACGAGAATGTTTGCACTGTAGAAAATTTGGATTACGAGATTCGGCTGGCTGGTTCAGATTACGATAACGAAGGAAGAGTTGAAGTGAAGAGTAAGTAAATTACTGCGTGACGATCAGGTCGATAAAAACCACAGAAGATTGAACTGTTTGAATATAATTTCGAAAAAATGAAATATAAGCTAAGATCGAAAATCTATTTCGATTGATATGATGTTAAAAATATTTGCAGTTTTGGGAATTTGGGGGCAAGTGTGCGACGATGGTTTCGGAATGATCGATGCCGATGTAATTTGCAAAGAGCTTGGTTTCGTTCTTGGCGCTTTGGAAGTGAAACCAGGAGGGTTTTATGGAAATATGGATCCATCGACAAGATTTATGGTCGATCAATTAAGATGTCGAGGAAACGAAACTTCCTTACGCGAATGCGACTTTGAAGGGTAATAAAAAAATATAAAACTTTCGCCTTAAATGTAATTATAAAATAATTCTGAAACACGTTCCATTCTTTACAGTTGGGGGGTTCATGATTGTCAACCAGAAGAAGCTGTAGGCATCGTTTGCAAGACTGCAGTCAACACTTGTCCAGACGGGCAATGGAAGTGTGACAACAGCCCGATGTGTATTTCAACTGCGTTTATATGCGACGAGGTTATGGATTGTCATGACGGTTCAGACGAGAGCTCCGAACATTGTAACGTGAGCAACAAAAATTAAAATAATTAGACAAAATTAGATAATAAGATTTTTAAAAAATATTAAAATACATAAATTTCCAAACTGCATTTCACTATTCAAAATTTTTCAATGTAACATAAAATATTCTTTAAAAAATATAAAGAAATTCATGATTTTTTACATATTCGATAGATAAAAGAAAGCGTGCTCTTTAAAACTCATTTTGTTTCACAACGATATCTCAATTCCGAGATATAGACTGGAACTATATAATACGTATAATATGAATGGGGTTTAAAACCTTCAAAACTGTGACCTACTTTTTTTTCTTGGAAATGTGTACGCACGGTTAGTAGTGGTAAAAAAAAATGCTGAGTCGTCGTCTACCGTTGATCCACGCACGTGGGATAGGTTAGTGAAAGCGCAGAGTGAGAGAACGTTGCGAAGAGCGAGAGGCAAGACGCGATTGCCGAAAATTACGTTTCGCTTTGAATCGCCATATCTCCGGAACGGGATATGATATCGATTTGAAACAAAAAGCATTTTAAAGGGGAAAGTTTCCTGCTTCCTGAAGCATCGGTAGTATCTCGTTATAACTATGTGCTCGGAATTGAGAGGCGATCGAAAAATAAGTTTAAATGGGTATATGAAAAGTTTGAAATGAATCAATTTTGGAATAATTCGATGAACAGTATGAATTAAATATATTTTTTGGAATAATACGTTATGTTTTGGTGATTTATTAAGTCTGGAATTAGATGGAATTTTTCGGTTAGGGTAATTTTTGAAGGTTCGAAAAAAAATGAGATTGAAATGTGATTGAATATTATTTTAGGTGCCGTTCGAGATACGTTTGGCAAATGGAAATACGCCTTACGAGGGAAGAATCGAAGTTCGTCATCATGGCATATGGGGTACCGTTTGCGACGATGATTTCTCGAATGCAGCTGCTACGGTGATTTGTAGGTCTTTAGGATTCGGTGGGCGAGCCCTGGCAAAGAAAGATGGATATTTTGGACCAGGAGAAGGACCGATATGGCTCGATGAAGTAAGTTCGTCGGGATTGAAAAACAACTCATTGTTACCTATATGTGTATTCCACATATATGTCCTTTGAAATGATCTAAAATCGAAAGAAATTTCATTTGCACATCACATTCCTGCGGATTGTGTTCGGTGTTAATTAAATCGGAATTTATTTTTCGAACCAAGGTTTTCTGCTATGGAAACGAGACTCAGCTGAATCGATGCGAGCACAATCATTGGGGCGAGCATAATTGCAATCACGAGGAGGACGCAGGTGTGATTTGTACACCTGGAGATGTTAACGATTCCAAGGTAAATCGAAACATTCCCTCTCGATGGAGGGATAGTTTAATTGTAAGTTAAATCGTAATTTTTTTGGATTTATATTTAATCAAATCTTATATACTTTAAATAAATAACTGTGATGCGAACAAATTTAAAATTAGGGAATTAATTTGTCATTCGATAATTTGAAATGAAATCCAAGATTAATTTTATATTAAAACAATTTTAAGAAATGTACGAATATATACGATTTGGATATTAAAAAAAATATAAGAAACAAAATTTAAGAGTAATTCACAGTCATCATTATCGATCAGTTAGTTAATTAAACTTAATTCAAGAATAAAATTTATTTTGATATAGTGTAATATTTCTATATGTATGTATGTATATATATATATATATATATATATATATATATATATAAAGAGAAAAGAATACATTAAATATTATTAAGCAATTTAATCAACTACTATGTTGTATTAGTAAACTATCGATAGATTTGTAAACAATCGATAACACACTCAATCTTAGTTCAATAAATGATCCAACTTGCGCAAGAGTGACTTGTTTACTTCAGTCCTTAACCCTGGCCGTATCCCCCTTCTCCATTCTTTAATCTACGAATGCAGTTATCGAATAAATAATTGCAGTTCAATTGGGAGGTTCCATCGCCTATGCCGGAGAAGAACATCAATGATATACTTCCGATCAATTGCGGCAGACGATTCAAAGATTTCAATGAGGACGAGGATCTCATATTTCAAAAAGTGGTGCGAGGTAACATTGCACCCAAGGGCTCCTATCCATGGCAGGTGAATCAGATATTTCTTTTTTTTTTTTAATTTTCCTTCTTTTTCTTACTTAATCTTTTTCAGCGAATTTATTTTCTAGATTATTTTCTAATTACATCGAACGTTGAAATCTTTACATCAAGAAGAATTAATTATGGCATTTTTAAGGATATTTTTCAGTATTCTTTCTTCTATTTTTGTAATTTTTTTTTAATTTCGTTGGTAATATTTTCAGGCCAGTATTCGCGTACGAGGATATAGTAAATCAAATCATTGGTGTGGGGCAGTGATTATTTCTCCTTTGCATGTGCTCACCGCTGCACACTGTTTGGAAGGTTACAATAAAAAAACTTATTTTGTTCGTGCTGGTGATTATAATACGGAGGTAAGTTGATTCAGATCAATTGTTTAATATTTAAAACGACATTTAAGAATTTAAGAATTTGTTTTAAAATCTAAAAATATTTTTAGATAGACGAAGGAACAGAGATCGAGGCCAACATCGAGGATTATTACATTCACGAAGAATTTCGTAAAGGTCATCGAATGAATAACGATATCGCACTCGTATTGTTAAAGGGGCGAGGAATACCTCTTGGAAAAAATGTTATGCCAATTTGCCTGCCATCCGAGAGAACCGAGTATCCAGCAGGTCTTAATTGCACCATCAGCGGATTTGGCAGTATCGAGACTGGAAAATCAAGTAAAAGACTCGTTAAACATATCGTTAATTTGTTAATTGGATTAATTTATATTTCATTATATTTTCCTTATTTTAATGGATGATCAGCTTTTCAAGAAGGAAAGTTGAATAAACTTTTATAAGTTTGAGAATTTTTTTCCAAGTGTGATATGTTGCTCGTTCTATAGCTCATTCCAAAGATCTAAGATACGGTTGGATACCGTTATTAGATCAGTCCGTGTGTCGTGCCGGACATGTTTATGGCGAGCGTGCAATCAGTGATGGAATGGTCTGCGCCGGATATCTTGATGAAGGTATTGACACCTGTGACGGAGATTCTGGAGGTCCATTGGTGTGCTTGCACAATGGTAACGTAACAAAATTGACTCCAATTAATTAAATTAGTTCATTAAATTAGTTACAGAACGATATACTTATTCAGAGTTGATGTATTTTAAATAAATCTAAAAAATAATAAAGTAAAACTCAGTAGTTCGGTATTTTAATAATAATTTTTTTTTTTATTTTTCTATATAGGCGCTTTCACGTTGTACGGCCTTACCAGTTGGGGACAACATTGTGGAAAAGTCAATAAACCTGGTGTTTATGTCCGAGTTTCTTACTATCGACAATGGATCGATCAGAAAATAAAAATTTCCCTCGAAGGGAAATAAAAAATATTTTTCTAAAATCGTGATATCGATCTTATTGCAAATAATGACGTCTATGACGTACAAATTTTTTTATTACTTATTACAGATTAAGTCATAGATTAACATGCAATTATTTTAAAATCATATTTTTCTAGATATAAAGTCATTAGATTGGATTATGGATATTTATGCGTTCATGGAAAATTTATCTTTTTAAGTAATTAGTAAGTAGATAATGTAATAATATATACAGAATATAAAATAATAACACGACACGATGATAAAGTATCATTATGGAATGGCTTTTCATGATGAGCTATAAAGTTTAAGGGGTTAAAAATGTAAAAATGTACAAACTGTATATATAAGGAATGTATAAGATATCCAAAGTAAAGTACTCGGTATAATACTTAATATATGAAACAAATTTTTATGTAGGTGCTATTTGCTTAGTTATGTTCCTAAAATGTTCCATAAATATCCACAGTCTAGTTATTACCTGGATAATCATCATTACTATTGAAGTGTTATTAGATATTTAACGAGTATAGCATGTTTAATAAAGAATTTTTACAATTATTTGTATAATTTTAATGGTTACTTTATTGGTAGAAAAAAAGAATTGAAATGAAAACTTACCTTTGCAGATTCAAAATCGATGAGTGCAATTTCAAAAAACACACTTTGAAGAAACGTCCATTAATTTGTAGTTTATTTCGTAAGACATCATCGTTTCTACAATAATTGTAATTGTTGTCTTGTCGCTGTTACATGTTTGAGCCTATTTATGTACAATAGTCCCAACATACTCGATCGAATAAAAACGAAAATCGCTGTGAACGGAAATTTTCGACATCTTTTTTTTTTCTTCTTATAATAAAAATCGACATACAAACGATGCGACGAAGATAAAAAAAGAAAGGAAAAATGGGAAATGACAATTACTGTAATCTACGACGTTGCAAAAATTTGTATAATATTAGTACGAAATCGTTGTATATAATCTATTCGGGCTACAACAATCGACAACTGGACCATCCGTAAATAACTTTTGTTATATTGACTTAAGTTGCAAAGTTGGCAGTTATTCGATTATATGGATTTTCTCCTTGTCTCAAAAACTCTTTGTACGCTAAAAATTGTTAAATTGTTTGTGAAAAAAAGGATTGAATGATAAAATATTATAAAAAAATTGAAAGATTCGTAACAAAAAATATATTTGTCGTTTTTAATGATTTGATTGAGCACAAGTAAATTTTTTGTAGCAATGTATAATGAATATTAAAAAAAAATATAAATATATTAAACAATAAAATGTAAAAAGAAATATTTCTCGAAAATATGTTTCTGTCATTATGCCAATTGTGCGATTTTTACATATAATTTTTTATATTATTATGCACAATATTCATTACATATGAGCAAGTATAAAATATGAACAGACATAAAAATTGAACATTCTCTACTGTATACTTTATATAATTCATAGTAAAACAGACTGAAAAAGTTGGCAATGAATAAATTAAAAGAAAACACATTCTCGCGCATTATTTCACATTTTCCTACAGGAACTCAATCAGATTCAATTCAACGTTTTTATAAATTCAATATCCTACATATATATCGAGAAACATCTATTCTAAAAATTTTTATCCATGGAATTATATATTAATGATAAAATAAAGGAGGATCGAGTTGTCGATTGTTCAATAGGTTACGTGGATTTTCTCTTTTTCCGTATTGAATCTAAAAAAATGGATCGTATTCATTGTTAAGTTAAACTGTTAAGTTAACTTTGATCAATAAAAAATCCGCAACGATCATTTTTGTTCCTTCTTCTTTTTTTCATTTTATGTTCGTATTTATTTTTATTAGAGTATACATCTTACGATCCTCTTCATTGAAGAAGGGAACAACAGGATCGCCGCAGGATTGTTCTGGATGGAATCGAAAATTATAATAAAGAAAATGACACGCAAGCGAAGTTTGGTGAATCAAAGAAAAAAAAACACGCAGACTTACATAAACCTCTTTTATCGTGCAATTATAAACGCCTTACAATTAAGGGAATGTCGACCAAAAATACGCTTAACACGAAACTTAACGTTTAAGTCTAAACTCGAATACTCTTAATTTAGGCATAACACGATCCGTGTTCCGGTTCTGATCAAAAAAAAAAAAAAAAAAAACACGATATCTATATTTTATTTCCATTCGAAGCACGAAGTTCGCATAGTTTTTATTTAATTCGAATTGAAATTCTGGCAATGAGTTGAAGATAGTTGATAAATACGATAAGAATGATAGATCGATATATTTGTTGAATATAATTCGTAATATATAATACTTAATAATGGACAAATTTTCTGAACTTTCATTTTAATATTTAGGAATATAATATTGAACTTTTTATCTGTATTAATATATTTTATAAATATAAGTATATTCTTCAAAAATTCCTTTTGGATTAATTATAAAGTTTAGAAATATTGTATAAAAATGATATACATATATATAAAAATTGACATTTCTAATTGAACAATAAGTTACCGTGTCATATATTATTTTCAATAAATAAATTTTTGTTATTAATGAAACGAACATGTATTGTGAACTATGCTGAAGCTTGTATGTTCCATTAATTCCTTATAATTCTAATATAAATAGAATCTTTTAATCTTAATAATAAAATAATTCTAACTTATAAAAGGATTAAATTAATCATTATTTTTCAGTCGTTTTATAACTTGCGTATATCCTGCACGATATACTTAAGAAAAAAGAAAATACTACACATAAAATAATACAAATTTCCATCACATAAAATCGACTTTATCTTTCCTCTAAAAAAAAAAAAAAATATTGATCCAAATAAATGAATCTCTCGATAAAAATACCACATGTAATTCTTAAAAGAATACAAACATTCTCCTTAAAAAACTAAAAATTCTAAATTAAAATTTCGAAAAAAATAATCCGAGCAAACTTCCACAATTTTTCTTCCATCTAAAATAAAGCTAAGAAAATTGACCAGCACGTGATATCTAATTAAAAAAAAAAAAAAATTCCAACAAGTGGACTTTATTTCTTGATCGCAACCCGAACACGGATCCAAACCTCCGACTAATGATCTAGTGACTAGACAGTAAGCAAGTGTGTTCGTATTCACTCCCAATCAATCAATCAATCAATCAATCAATCAATTAATCAATCGTTCAAGGATGAAAGTTAGTTGGTGTGTGTACTGAAGAAGGTATCGTTAGGCGATCTCGGGATCGATCGATCGGCGATTAACGCGGTCGACGTGATCGCTTCAACCCACGAAACGTCGATCCACGACGACACGAAACGGCGAAGGCGAAACGCAATGCAAACCCACAATTTCTTCGCCACCCTCGCGATTCCTCCGTTAAATTCGATTACGACCTATTTCCAACCTTACACCCTAGATAACGCATAGATATACGCATATGTTTATGTGTCATAATAATTATATATATATACACGACTTTCCTCTTATGTACAGTAATCGCAACTATTAGGGTTCTCGTTACGTAGTCCATCAAGCCCTTGCAGGATCTTTGAAATCTTTTTTCTTTTTTTTTTCTTTTTAGAGTGGCAGACGTTAACTCTTCTTGTCCAACCTCCACCACCACCCATTCTCCACTCCACTCCCCTCTTTCTCCTCGAATCGAGATCGATTTCGCGCGTAGCAAATCGATCGATTTTTCTGGGTCGTCCAACATTTAGACGAGCGTGATTTTCTTCGCTTTCGTGATAGAAAAATCGTAGAAAAAAGCGACCGGTAGAAAATATCGCGACGACCGTATATTCGTTTCAGAACCCTCAGAAATCAGAAACATTGTACGCGCGAAAAGGAATCCTATTCCCGCGATATTTCTCTCAAATCTTCCCCTTTTCCATTTTTTCGCTCAAGATACTTTCTTGTTATATTGAATATAAAGAAGTTTGTTTGTTTGTTTGTTTTTTATATTAAATATAAGAAAATAGTATCGTGTACAAAAGGGAGCGAGTTTAATTCTAATACTTGGGGAGAATACGAGGGCTCCTCGTTGAATATCCATCGTTCGAATGGGTGCATAGTTTGGAGATTCCTCTCCAAATTGGAATATTGGCAACGCACTTACACACGGTAACACTTGTTAACTATTTATACTCCTTACGATAGATTCGTACGGTTAATCGTGTATGGTATATGATAAACGTGCATGGATAATTGTCTGTTCGTTAAAATTCTAACGTGAGAACGTGATCGGGGATTGTCCGACTCCTTTCTTCTGTTTTTTATTTGAGCGATTTCTTTTCCTTTTTTTTTTGTTCCTTTTTTTTCTCTCTTTAGGATGGATTATTTTTTTTATTTTATTGGTTGACGCTTGGTTTTATAAAATTAATGAGAGATGAGATGTCGGGTTCGTGGATATTTACAAGTGTTGTATGGAACGTTCGCAAAGAAGATTTTCGAAATGGCGATATGTGATCCAGTACGAATCGTGAAATCTTTTTTTTTTTTTTTTCGTCTTAACCATTTGTGAATTGTTAAAATTTTGTATGCACGTGTTACGATCAAGCGAATTTTGGAATAATTAATACGGATATGATTAATTATGCGATGTTCAATTCGAAACAGAACCTAATTAATTTGAATTGGATCGAATACAGCTGAGATGGATTTGGATGAAAACCAGATCGATTCGATCTAAATTACATTTCATTTGAGTCGAATGATAGACTGGATTATATTGGATTAGGCATAAGTTAGATCTCAATTACATCTAGATTAGATTTCGAAGATTAATTGCTTTGGATTTAAGTTGGATCAAAGTTCTTCATCAGAATGTTAAATTAAATTTTAATTTACGATAAATTCAAAATTATATACAATGTTATATTTCATCATCAATTTCGTAACTTTATTTCTTTATTGCTAAGTCTTTGATCGTAACACGTGCAATGAAAACAAAACGAAGAAATTTTTATCGAAATTAAACTTTTCAAATTTTAATAAAACTTACGACGAAAACAATATTCAAATATTGTTGGTGTATCTTAATATGTGCATTAACGATGATATTTATTACATAATTTTCAAAGAAAGGAGCCTGACGTACAATGTATCCCCGATATTCGTGGCTTGATCGATGAATTATACTTTCTTTATTACGCGATCTTCGCGTAGACTCTGGTTCGTCCTCGTACATACGAAGCTATTCTGTTTCATATGATATACGTTTGTTTCACTTATTCGAGCCTCGTACTGAGAGAACGATCGAAATACATTCGTTAAAATTAAAACTACTCATAGCTACGCAAAAACGATTAAAATACTTTGTTATAAATAAATGGATAGATCTTAGAGATGAATAGAAAAATATTCTGCCATATAATTAAAATATTACATACTGTATAATATTGTGAGTATGCACAAGAAGAAAATTCGTTTGTTTCTAATTAAAATTGTTTTGATTCTTAAATTTAGAAAGTATGAAAGAAATTCACAAGTGGAATTTCTAAATTAATTTTGATTAAAAATCATGATTAAAATAGTGAAAATAGTTTTAGAAACAATTTTAAATTTTTCTTTTAAAGATAAAAATTTATTTTTCTCGACAATTTAAAAGAATTTTTCTTGAATACTCACGATATGATTATATAAATAATATATAGGAACAATAAAAAAATCTATGCTAAAAGCTACATACTAAAAATTGAAGGCAAGAAGTGCTGCCTCTGTTTCTTTCCCGTAGTTTAAATACATTCTATCCGATAAATCTATACAATAAATTGTAAAATAATACTAACTTACGAACAACATTTGTACATTTATCAAATACATTATTTAAAAGCCAAAGAAATTACAATAATTCGTTCATTCGAAAACACAAGCTCAACTTGTTTCAAAAAAGAAAAATGTGTAGAAAGAATGTGTACAACACACAATACATTTCTATAAATAATAAAATTAAAATAAAACAATATACATTTCTAATGATACCGTGAATGCACATTTTTCCATATTTTATAAACTATGAATAGGTTTCTTGATGAACGAATCAATGATTCACAATCATGCCGCGTATATTTCGAAAATCAAAAATAAAATTAAAATTCGATACTAAAGACAGGAAATCGTCCAGATTAATATAAATTAAATCTTAAATGTCTAATGACTGCAATGGTATTTCTCTCAGTACGCGAAGCTGCGAATTAACGAGCGGAAAGTTCGACAGTCTACTTTTGCATTTCCTTCGCACAGATCACGATCGATTCATCTTCCTCTTCGCGTGTCTTTGAAAAACGAACTTTCTTTCTCTTTCTCTTTCTCTCTCTCTCTTGGTCCCTATTTTTTTCTCAAAATCCTTTTCCTCTGGCCGTCATTTATCTCCTCGAAATTCTTCTTCCCTTTTTGTCCCGAGTTCATTTGGAGAACGCATGAAACGAAAAGCATGATCGTTACGATTTCTCTACTCGACTGGATCTCCCCTAGATCTCTCCCAGATTTTTTTTCTAGATTCCTCCCTCGGTTCGAATTCTTCAACCCAGAACGAACACGAATGTTCATTCCATTGAAAAAAAAAAAAAAAAAAAGAAAGCTTCCATCGATGCGAACGATACGCTTTCTCCTTTTCTTTTTTATTTTTCATTCGTATATCGATATCCAGTAGAGAGAATTGCGCGATACCGTAAAATAAATAAAACTGTACAAATCCTCCCGTGAATTTTCCAGGGTATCGCCAACTTTCCATTAAAGTTTTTCTAATATATCGCTTACAGTTTATAACCGCGTACCGAAGTCGATCTATCATTTCTGATGCTCGTGACGTTAAAAACGTCCCCCGGTGAAATTCATCGACGAACGAAACTTCGAACTTGTTAAGCTTTCCCCAGCAAGCGCAATATTTCGAAAATTGTTTCGATTTAAATGTCATCCACGTGGAAATTTAACAGCAGAAGATTATCTATTATAAATAATCCGTCTCCATTATGGAATCGAATCGAATCATCGTACCGGAAAAATTTACCAACTTTTCGTTTCCACGTGTGCGAAACAGATATTCGAATCTTGCGTGCTGGACTTTTCTCACCGCGTTCGTCTTGAAAAAAAAAAGAAAATCGAAAATCGTCCCATCGAAGAGACAATGAAAATCTTTTTTTTCGAAAACGGTGCGAACAGCATTAGGACCTGTGTTGCCTAAGCGAGTGTCCTCTCTTTCTAAACTCGTCAAATGATTATCCTCTCTCCCTCTCTCTTTGTCTCTTCTCCCTCTTTCTCTCTTTCTCTCTTTCTTTTTCATGCCAATTCTACACGCCATTCTGATTCGTTAAGTACGTGCACGACGACCGTCGTCTGCTACTATACGTGTAACCTAGAACCTTAAAACGACAACGTTCGAGCTTACTCTACAGGAACGAACCTATTTCTTCTTTTTTATCTTTTTTCCATTATCCTCTGTTCCACACCTAGGAGTTTTCGTTAGCGTATATCAAAAGGACTATGTACAAAAAGGGGTCGACCAGGCGGACGAGACGTTTCCCTCGAATACGTGGAACGTTTCGCGTACAGAGTGGTCGAGTGAAACGTTTTTCCGTTCTGGCCTCGGGCTTAGGAACTATACTTACTGCTACGCGATACTGTTCAGTGTGAATTCTTTTTTTTTTCTTTCCTTCCTTCCTTTTTTCTTTCTTTCTTTTTTTCTTTCTTCGTTTTGACAGATCGACTTTGGTTTACTTTCTTGATGGATCGAGGGATAGGGGTCGTCGATCTGTCGACGATCTTGGATCGGTGCAGTCGAGCCCGATGGAAAGTTGGAAATTTTGGAGGAATTTATTCGGAGAGTTTTTCGATGATGAGATATTATGTGAAGAATTTTGATATTATATGGGGGAGAATAATGCTCGGGGTTGAATTCCTGAAAGTTTTATTCGATTAGGTTTCGAAAATTCGTAAAGATTGGAAAGGGGAATTTCGATTCGAAAATTCGATTTAAAGAAACGTTTAAAAAATTCGTAACTCGACTCGATACGAAAATTTGTCTCGATTCGAAAAATTCATTTATATATAACTGCGTTGTATATATTCAACGCACGAAAGGTATCATTCACGAAAGGAAGAAGTTTAGAATCGTTTCTAAAAATTAAAATCGCGAATTATCTACGACTGCACCGATTCTCCTGGTATATCTAAACTCCTGATATCCTTAAATGACGCGAGATCACTACGATGAATCATTTTTTTTTCGCTCCTCTTCGTTCTATCGTTTATCGATCGCGAGCAAATCGCCGCATTTTCTGGATTTTCTTTTCTCCTCTTCCTCCATTTTTCATCGTCGTGCAGGCATCTCGTTCACGATTCAAGTGTTCTCCGCTATTTTTATCCCTCTGCTCTCCCCCCCTCTCTCTCTTTCTCTCTCTTTCTCTCGATGTATCTCTTCTCTTAACGTCTTCTCGCGGGAGAGATTCTCGGCTGATTAATGCTTGGAACGAAATTTTAAAAGAGCGCGTCCTCTGTCTCAATATCGCTCCCATTCGACGCGGTGTATGGTTGCTCTTTTTCACTGAGCGTTCAGTTCAGACCTGTCAGAGAGGATGTCAAAGAGAAAAAAGAACGTAATTTAATTTTATTGAAACTTGTACGAGAGAAATTACGAAGGGATGAGTTTCCGTCTGTCTTTTCTCCTTTTTTTTTTTTCTTTTTTTTTCCCGTATGACGAATATTAAAGGGGACTTACTTCAATGCTTTGTAACGTTCTTTCTCCGGATTGTTGTCTGGTGGTTCGCACTCGAACGATGCCAAAGCTAGAGCTATATTGTGAAAAGAAATTAAATTATGAAATAATGAGTTTTAACAAAGGTCACAGGATGGATAAAAATTAAATTTCTTAATGGCAGCAACGAAAGAAAGTGGTTACGGTTATTCCAATTTATTAATATCGAATGAAATTATTGAAGATAAAATTGTAATATCCTTTATAAATGTTGCTTTACTTTTCATCGATTAACTTTCAATTCAGTAATATTCTTAGAAATTTTTGTTTTTTCTTTTTTAATATTAAGAATTGAAGGTAACTTACCATTTTCAGTCCACACCGGTCTCGCCTGAAGAAAAGCAATGACACGTGGATTCTTCTCGAATGGACAGGCAACTTGCTTCCAGGCGATGAACTCCGTAACCTGTTTCGCCAGCTGCCAGAATTTTTCAAAATTAATATGTCCGTTTGGCAACCTGTAACAATAATTTCGCAAAAGAATTAATTTTTTATTTTTCAAAAGGTATTTTCATTATTTTATTCGAATTTGCATAAAGACCGACTGAAATCGATTCAAAATTTCCAGTAATTTTCACAGAAACTTATCTTCTCAAGATGAAAATTTTATAGACAATGATTTCTATTTATCATCATCTTTCTATTTTACATAACCTGTCTCATCTCTCCTTAATCACACGCGATATTCGTATTAATGTTTCGAAATTAAAATTAAATTTCATCCTTCCCATCAATTTAATCAATTTGAATTCCTCTACAACTATCGAAAGTTTCAATGTCAAGCGTTTCATCAATGTTTCACCATCGGTTAAGAATATTCTCGTCAAAGTATCGTGGATCGATATCAGCAACATCCTTTAACGAGCACGTTACTGTTTACGCTGTGTCAGCCATTCCTCGTGGAATAACGACCGCCTGTTATTTTGTTAAATTAATTTCGGATAATCCTGATAGCATTAGCCTAAGCGAGAGACGCGCTGATAAGTTAATGGTTATCTCCATAAATTTCGAGCTTAGAACGTATCATAATCAATCTTCTGTTTGATATTGATTAATTTCGATTTGATCTCGATCTCCTCTGTGTGAATACTTCAATTGATAAAATTTTTAAGCCAAATTTAAATAAATTATCGAAATATCGGTTAAAAAAGTGACGTGAAATGAAATAATAGAAAGAGAAAGGATATTTTGTGAAAAGAAAAGTTAAATAAATTAGAGAAGAAAAGTTAATTGTATCGTATGTTTTAGATTGTGTTTCAATTATTTAACTTGTAAGGGAATCGGTACGTGTATCTCGATTGTGAGAAGTTAATATTGAAATTGGATATTTTATCTAAAAGGAAAGTTGATGGGAAGAGTTGTAATTTCAAGAAGTGGGTTCAAAAGTGGTCAGCTCGCAGGGAAAGTCTCAAAAAGTTTCAGAGTAGTCTCTTCAAGTTTTATGTACTCTTTGAGAGCAATATGATTTTACGTGCAAACAATCTTGAAACTTGTTAAGATCCATCTTAGAAGAAAGAAGAATCAAAGGAAAGTAGAAAGGTTCTTAAGACAAATCGCAATGAAAAAATAACGAATCAAAATCGTTTTCGTGAACGAATAAAACGATCTTATTATTACTCAAAAAATTAATATATATAAAATAAACAAATCATCACGCTTTCTATAACCATATATAATTTTTATATCGTGACTTTTTTCTCATTTATAACAGAACTGACCATAAGAATTATCAACTCCTCTTGCATTTAAACATAATCTAAATTTAATTCAAACTCTTATAACTCTTATATTTAAATTTAAGTTTAAATTTAAATTTTTCACGAAGAGGAATCCGAACCGAAAGAAACCCAATTCCTTCTCAAATCACATTCACTACAAATCTTCGAATACTCGCAATCGTCGTTTCCCAACAAAATTCCCAATTCCAAAAGAACTTTCAAGACCTCATCAGCCATCCACTTTTTCTCTCAACTCTCGGATTTTCTTCTTTTTCTTCTTCTTCTTCTTCTTCTTCTTCCTTTCCTTCTTCAAAAAAAAAAAAAGAAAAAAAATGTAATTTTTTCTCCAGAACCGAGTTTCCCTCCTGTAACTAGCTACTGTAACTGAACTGAGAAGACAACTCGCACGAGAAGATACACGTACACACGCGCGTGTTAAAATTACGAGTCGAAGTTGGGGCAATTTATCGTTGGGTCGGAAGCGTACGAATTCGCCGCTTCCGGTTGCGCGACGCCCTGTCGCACGTAACAGACATTTACATACGCGCAACCATTCGTCTTTCAACCTCTCCCTCCCCCTCCTACCCCCTTTGGACGCCTGTCGATCGGTCAATATCCATCTGCCCTCGAGAAACCTATCTTTCCTCGCGATTCCTTTCTATCCACTCCTCCCATCCCTGTCGTGGATCGAAATTCTATTAGAGATTCGATCCACGGACGGCGCAAGGAAGGATAATTGCCGGGAAGGAGGGCTCCTTCTCCCTTATTAAACCCACGTCGAACGTATTGGAACTGTAGCGTGACGCTTTCTAAGGAAATTGATACTTTAACGTTATTCGGTTTACCGAGGAATGGACGGTTTATTGGGATGCTCGTGTTAAGGGTAGTAAGGGGTTGTGGATCGTGTTCATAATGGAGTTGTTTGAGGAGCGAGAGGGTCGAGTGGGTAGAGGGTATTTTTTTGTTTGGAAGGTATTGGTTAAGATTTATTCTAGGGGGATGGGAGAAATAAGATAATTCATATTTCTTTTTTTAAATTTTCACTCTGTATGATTATTTATTGACGAGGTTAGTATTTTGTGTTGGAAAAATTATTTAAAGAAATTTTAAGAATATATTAATTGAAGAATATATGACTTTTTGATCAGTTTATCTGATTGTATCTGATCTATTGTATAATGCACACGTAAATTCTTAAAACGATTATTATTTACGATGTTTTTATGTGTTTTATGCGTTATTATATATGTTTTATTCTAATTCGTTTTTAATTTATTTAAAATTAGTCTATCTTTTATCTATTCGTTTCAATCAAAGATCGTTTCACAATTTAATATAAAACCCCAATAAAATTCACTATACCAAAAATCAAACACACTGGTGGACTGCAATAACATTAGATCTCTTTCCTCAAACAATTCTCAAAATAAAATAGAAATCAATCATCCATAAATCGAAGGAAGAAATAACCCAACACACGTGTCGTCCTTTTCAAACCCCCTTTACAATACCCACCCCCCTCCATCTCGTAGTCAATATCGACCTCTGTTCTCGATCCGTGTATTATACGAACGGCACGTAATACCCGGACATTTATCTACAGTCGGTATACATGCATCCTGGAGCAATTTGTACCCACGTGTCTCTATACGCCGATTCGTTCCACTGCAATTCAGTGAAACGTTCTCGCGATATTCAGACGTTGCTCTATCTCGCATTTTACGCGACTACATTCTTCCTGCACAAAACGGTAACCCATTTCGGGGATAATATACGTCATTGTGAGTCTAACGCACGTAGATACTCGTATGTGGATATATAATGATGGACAGAAATAGAGGATTATAATTTTTTCGTATTAAAGTCTTATGATATTGATTTGAAATTTCGTAACTTAGTTAAAAGAATGGTAAATATTTTTTTCAGAGTTTCTTGTTTTATTTGTTTTACATGTGACTTTTTTTCGACGAAATTGTCTGGTTTATTATTATTTTATGAATCGATTTTTATTTATAAAGAATCAGATTGTTAATATAAATAAGATATAGAGATATACAGATACACATTGAAGTAATTGTTTATTGTGAAAACAATTAATTTTTTAGTTTATAAATAACTAATGTTAAAAGATTTTTTTATTACTGAAAATTTCGTGAAATGTTACTACTTAGTTTGAAATTTCAATGCTTTCCATTGTGTTATTGCAATGAAAAATATTACACGCAACGAAACTGTTATATACTACGCGAAGAAAACGAGCAGCATAAAAAAAAAGATACATTATTGCAATGCAGAATGGGGTATTTCGCACAGAAAGAAGAAAAATAAAAATTTTATTTAAAAGGTATACACTTTTCCTTCCTTTATTAATTCTACCAGTGAAATATTTCATGTGTAAACTAGGTAAGTGAAAAGAATTTTATTTCAAATTTTATTTCTGAATATCAAATTTAATGCAACGACAAAAAAAGAAATGGTGTAATTGTGATATTCTTCGACTGTAATCTTATCTACTAATTGTCGCATAAAGTCGACACTTTCTTAATAAAATATTATTCAAATTCCAAGAATTAATTTTGAGAAAAAGGAACTTGTATCAACATCTAGAAGAAAAATCTATTTCAGGCGCTAATTTCTAATTTCTGTGTCAAGATATATGCGAAAATATTACGCACACAGCTACTTTGTCAATATTATCTCGTATATGCACATCTAGGAAGCATCCCTAATAGAAATTTTTTTTCTAATGAAACTTCTTGCGGCAAAGCACGAGCCAAGGTTTCATTTTACCCAGCAATCGTATGCGTAATGAGTTTTTCGAACGAAAAAAACGTTCATTCTCGGTCACTCGTCATTGTGACGATTAATCTGAGCTGACCTATAAACTTTTGACCGAGATTATTGGACTTTTTTTTTTATGTAAAACCGAAAAATCTGCGATTATGCGTGATTGAGTCTGTTTTTGAAAAATGACGGGAAAGTTATTGGAAATTTTGTCCTATTAATTTTTCATCGCTGTATATATTATATATTTCGATTCGTTCGTTTTATTTTTATGGAACATTATATTTTGATTGCTTTTGAAATTGAAGAAAAATTGAAGCTTAAAATCGAAGTTCAAATTCGAGTATTTACATTTTAATAATTTATAATTTGATTCTTTAATAATCATCATCACATGTATATGTAAAATTTGTGTCGTAAACAATTATCAAAAAATTGATACAAATATATCAAGTAATAAAGCAAATGAACAATTACCATGCACTTTTACATAAAATAAAATCTTTAAGTAGTATAAGTCAATGATTATCAGTGACGAGAATTCTTTAAACAATTTCCACTCAAATTCTATTTATATATGCATAAATTCATTAAAGCAATTATTAGCAAAAAGTAATTCACGAGTATTTTTTTAAGATCATAATAGAAAAGATTAGATCAAGGAAAGAAAGGGTTTCGTTCCCTCCCTTTCTTCCTCAACTCGTTTTCTTTTCTCGTTTTCTTTTCAACAAGTTCGGCTTCGAGCTGCGAGAATACAACTTTTGCTATTACAAGTTTAATAAGTTTACAACTGGGGATGTAAGGAATGACATTGGAGGGGGAAATTTTTTTGCGCGCAGGAAGGATGAAGAAAATGGTACGACACATTCGTCGCCGACAAAAAAGAGCTTCCTGTCAACGTATCGATTCCACGAGGACGAAATTATCGAAGCTTCAAACTCGAAAGTTTCACGGATAGCCCGGATAGGAAATGGACGATCGTGTTTCACTCAAGGGCTAACATTCTGTGTCGACTCATCCCAACTTAAATTACTTTATTAATATTTTCCCTTGGATTTGTATGGTGTATCCTTTCTTGTATCCCTTCTTGTTTGTGAAAATTATGCTAAGAGATCATTGCCAAGAGAGAACGAACGAATTATGATTTGTAAGAAGATATCAGTATTTTAAAGAAATATTTTTCTTAGAAGATTAAAAGAATTATGCAATATTTTATTTAAAATCTTAACGAATCTAACGAATATTAAATTTTATTAAAAAATAAGTTAAAGTTTTAAATTTACTTTCGATGAACTTGAAATCGCGAGAGAAATGTGTTATCGATGTCACAAATTCTTATATTCTTATCTCGAACTATAAATAATTTCACAACCTTCTTCAGAACAATTAATTGTCCTTTCGTATTTCTCACAATTTTTATAAAAAGTCTTTAAATTAAACGCAAGCAAATAATTGAAAAATGATTCAACGAAATCCACTTTCCTTATTTGGAAGTATCGAAAAGTGAAGATAACATTATCGATTACGTTTCGAGACAGTAAATGGTAATTACTTAAAGAAGTGATAATAAATCTGGGAAATTTTTATCAAATCAGAGATTTCCTCCTCCTAGTTTTAAATGATTAATACGGGAGAAAAAGAAATGGGGATAGAGAGACAGAGAGCAGACTGTTTTTGTACTCACTTGTTGCTGCATCCCTCGTTCAGGAAGTAGAGATCCTTGACCAGCAAACTGAAGAAGGGAACGACGATCCTCTGTCGTTCGTCCGTAGCGCCGGCGCTACGCCACATAGCCGCTTTCAGGGTGCTGCGATAGCTGCTAAAGTTGCTGCTGGGATCCATTTGATGCTCAAGAATCGAGAATTTCGCCAGTTGCACCTTTGACCACTGTAACAGAAAATAATTTCGCGTATCTGTTAACAGGAAGATCCCTTGTTAAGTTGTTTAACGTAGTTACAACAAGACCGAGAATCTCTGTGCGCATCGATAAATTCTCTGGTCTTGTAAATTTTGTACGTAATTTCCCTTTTCCTCCTTTGTATTTTCGAATTTGAGTTGAACGTTGAAGCTAGGAAAACATACATTGTGCATATTGGAAACGTATCAATGATGCATTAATTTTATTAATAATTTGCTGTATAATAATAAAATAGAAATATTATTGAAACAATGTATGAATAATTTGCATAAAATCATATATAATTAATTAATAATTCGTTAATAATTTTTGTTCGTTTAAATTATTATTTGTCTTTATTTTTGTTCCTCTTACTTACTTCAATTATTAATTCAACTTGATTAAAAGCGAAACAAGTAATGATAAAACAAGACAAATATAATAAGATAATGAATCGATCATGGCCAAGTGAAACAAACGCTATAATCAGAAAAATCCAATCATAATAGTCAACAAAACATTTACGATCAGACGAATATGAAAAGATTATCATGATACATCTAGATACATTTCACTTAGAAGATTCATAGTTTATTTTACTAAAATCTTTTCCATTTATGTAATAAACCTAATAAACAGATAAATATAGAAATTAATCAAGAAACAATAAGAAAATTCGCACATAAAAAAGAATCAATCAAATTTTGTAACTGATTCGTTCTCACTTGCTGTTCGATCTTCACTGTTTATTTTTTCGATCCATTCCTTTTTTCAAACGTGCACGATATGGCGTGTACACGCGAGGCAGATGGAAGCACGAACAGGAACGTGTTCACGACAGACAATAAGTGCATCTGACTCGACCGTCTGGATACAATGCAATCGAACTGATCCCATTCCCTTCAACCCGATACCCTTCATTCCTATATCGAATTCTATCCACCGTTTGCACGCTCAAATAGTTACCTTCGCTTTCTGACCCCGCTGCCTCCCTTTGTTCCTTCCCTTATCCCTTTGATTTCCGCCCGCGCCATACACCCCTCATCCCTCTTCTTTCTGCATCTCTTGCATGGATTTCACCCACTCTCATCGTCCTTTTCATTCCTTCTTACGATCGTCTCCTTTCCATTTCCTTTCCCTTTAATTCTCTAATATCTTCCTCAGCTTTTTCTCAATTTGTTCGCCTTTTTTCAACCTCGTTACTTTTATCCTATTCCTTAGATTCACTAGTTTTCAATCTGATCTTTTCTGATGATTTCAATTCGAATGCAATCCTTATCCCTTTGTTTCCCTTTACGACTTCGATTTACTTTGAATTAATCGCGAATCTGTGCATGGGAATGAAAATTCAAATGTTTTTTTCTTTTTTTTTTTTTTTTTGAAAGTGAACCGTAAATTGTACATTTTATTTTCGATTACATTTGTATGTAAGGATAACGTTTTATTGTTTACGAAGAAATTAGATTTTCCTGATTGCGAGATAATTGAATAATTTGAATAAGTTATAATAAGTTTTATATTTTTAATTAAAATGTTAATTAATATACAACGTGTAATGAAATTAAATTAACGAATTAGTATAAATGTCAAGTAATTATTATTATGTAATTAATAGAAAGATAATAATAGTAAATTTAATTTTTTCAAATTTAACTAACGAAACTAAAATGTTTCCATCGCGATTTTTAATCAAAACAAGTTTTTATACAGGTAGTTTATACGAAAAAAATTCCATAAAAAAATATTTTTGATTGACAAACTAATTTCAGGAACAAAGAATTATATTTACTGCGGTATACGTAATATTTTTTTTTTCGAAGCACGAAAGATTTCATGTTTATTACATCGAAATATAAATTATAGAATGAAAAAAAGTAAAAAAAATTGCAATGCACAATATCGGGAAAGGCGAGCACAAAAACAATCAATTGGATTTCCATTTAAAGAGAACGAATTAAACCGTGGCATTACTATCGGGCACGAAACGAGTAAACCAGGATAATTAATTTTACGCTTGAATATAAATATTCGAAAACGCGAACGTGTCAAACATTCTATAAAATTCTATTATCTTCAAATGAAAAAAAAAATCCATATCGAATGTTCATACATCTAAAAAACGATAAATTGAGGGAATTCCTCGAATTTTAGTGAAGCGGAAGACCCTAATTACATTCGTTAAAAAGATAAATCGTAGATTTTAAAACGATAAATTTCAATTCGACGATGATATTTGTTACGATTGCATGACAATTCACATTTTCGATTAATATTTTTATTTATAAATATTGATAAATGATCTTTTGAATGGATTTATCAAGATAATATTTCGTAAGTAGTAATAAAGTGATTTTTGAATACTCTGAATATTAATATTATTATTAAAATTCATTATTACAACAATTTCAAATTCATATTTACTCGATTCTTTAAATCAATTAATTATCTTCCAAAAAAATCCAAATTAATTGCACTTTTATCAACGCTAAAAATAAAAATAAAAATGCTAAATAATTTTTATTTCACATTTATCAACTCGTGAAAAAACGAAAAGTATCACCGTTCTCGCTAATCAAATCATCTAAAATCGAGTGGAACTGAAAGACCTAATTGACGGTTAAAACGGTGCTCGCCCTGAAACACACGCTTGCTCGAATTAATTTATCGAAAACTATTTCACCCTCGTTGTACATCGGCTACACGTTAATTCGTATTAATTAAACCGAATTTTCGTTCAACTTTTTGAATGGCCAATTAAACAGACTTGTGTCGATTTAATAGAATCATCAGTATGCTGTAATATGAAGTGTGTGGTTTTTGTTATATTTCGTTCTCTTTTTCTTATACATCTTTACACATCTTATACATTTATATATTCATCTTCAATTGATATCGTTCGATCATAGATGAGTGCAATTTGATTTTTATTAGAAATTATTTGTAAAATAATCACAGATACAAATAATCTTTTCTGTGAACAATATATTGGAAAATAATAAAATGATAAAACAAATTTTTAGAATTATTTTTCTGTGACATTTTATTGTATAAATTGAGAATTCTAATATTTTTTATTATATTTTATTTAGTAAAGTCATACGTTTAAAAGTTAAATATGATTTAAAATTTATTGCAAAAATGTATCACGGTATAAAGCTGAAAATAGTTGAAAAGATACGTACAATAATATTTAGATTGTAAATACGAAAAATATTACTGTATTTTACTGTATTTCTCCCCTCTTTTTTTTTTTTAATTTGAAGATATTTAAAATTTTTGATATTTATTGTTTTATTAATAAAAGTTTTTGCCAGTTTGGAACACAGCGAAACGAGAAACTAATTATAGAGATATTTGTAAATTGTGAATTTCAGAGTAAACAAAATTTAAAATACGAATACATCCATCTGTATAATATTTCATATAAAAATCGAACGTATTGAAAACATTGAATTCCAACTATTTCTCGAAAATAACCACGAATAATTTCTCTGTACTGATCTCGTGACAATTATATTTTTCAATTATATTCCTACCTATTTTTTAAAATCAAAAAATCACATCAAAAAAAAAATCATAGTCTATTACAAAATTCCTAAAAAAATACCCATCGTTCCATCAATATCCCCAAGAATTATTAACCAAGAGATGATAACCTACATCGAAGATATATCCCTCGAATAAAACCAAGAAATCTTCCATTCTCGGCAAATGCAAATGCTCCGGATCTTCGCGCGAAAGAATAGCCTCATCCGGTTGGAGGACTGAAATTCTTCAAAGATCGAGCATCTCACCATGCGCGCGAATCCAGCACACACATACACACACACAGGGGAACGAGAAAGGGTTTCTCTGCTCGCCCCGAGGAGCCATTTTTCTCAGCCGCGCGACTCGATTCGATTTCACCGGGAAATGCTCGAGGAAAAAAACATCGGAGAATCGGAAGACTCCTGGTGGATCCGGTAAATTGAAACTGGGAAACCTGGTGGAGAAGGTGGAGGGATGGGAATCTGCTGGAAGGATCCCGCGAGACAGCGGCAAAGAAACGAGAAAGCCTCTCGAAACCGGGAATTCTAATTAGGGGCTGAGAATGTGGCCGGTACGTGGCGCCGCCTGGCCGCATGATTTTGAAACTATTTCCCACGATTTTTCTCTCGCTCGGAATCGGAAATGATAGCGTGTCGCGCGAAACGAGGGTGTAAAGAGGGACGAGATAGGGATGGAAAATGGAATTTTGCTTCTTCTCGGGGGGAGAAGGTTAAGTTCGGCTTGATTGCGAGTTTATTTATGCGAGGGGGGAGAGAGGAGGGGAGAGATTTAGTAATTTAAGGGTGCGGAAGGTAATGAAAAGTTGGGGGTGGAAATAAAGATTTTATGTTTCGATAGGAAATAAACGAATCGGGTAGAGGTGAGAGAAATTTATATTCTCTTTGTTTTTCAATGTGGAAGGAAATTATTTTTTAAATTGTTCCATTTTGGTTTCGATCGCAGGGATGAAATATCGTGATTTTTGCAAGTTGATATATTTTGAAGTTTTACGTTACAACAAAATGATATTAATTTTTTTTATCGTATATAAATAATTTGAAATTATAGAAAATGGTGATTGCAATACGATAGTTGTTTGCCTAAAATTTAAAAATTTAAGATTAATCGTTGTTGAGGTTGTTAAATTGTACGTTAAATAAAATTCTTATACCATTTCCATTCGTAGTTTATATTCTCACAAATTATAATGAGGATGAAAATTTTGTTAAAATAAAATGAAATTTTAATATTTGTACATACATTCAAGAGATTGAATATATTAAATGTAATTCCAATTGAGATATGATTCTCATGTGAATTAATCGAAGCTAAAAAAATTCAAAACTGTACCAACGATCGAACATTAAAAGCTAAAAATTTATATTACCTTTATAATATCGAAATGCATTACCAAACAAATTACTAAACAAATTTCACGAGTTTTCAATTTTAACAGAATGTAAAGTCACGTACTTTTTAATTTTAATCTTAGTTCCATTTACGTTTATTTACGACCGCGATCCATCATCCAATGTTTAAGCCGTGGTTCGCCGATTTTCGTGTTTCCAGTTGATTTGCATATTAAAAACCCCATTTGAATCGGACTGGTGCAGTTTTGTCGCATAAAAGAATATCGTTTTATGCAAGGGTTGGAGATAAATTATTAGGGGTCAAGTGGAAAAGTTGTGTCAAAGAAAAAGGGAAATAGAAATTCGCATCTAAAATTAACAATTTCGATAATTGAAAGTGATATTAAAAATCTAGATATATTTGTTTGGATGAAATTATTTATTTTGAAAAAATAAATTTTATTCAACTTTATTTTTTTTATAGTAATAATTTTTGTGATATAATTTTAATAAAATTTTAATTTTAAATTATATTTAATATTTATTAAATTGTTATTTTTTTTTAGAACGAAAATATAATTCATTAATTATAAATATACGATCCATCATGTAAAAAAAAATATGAAAAAAAGTATAAAAAAGGTATTGGTATTATAAATGTCTTCATTTTATTGTGCTTTCATGGATGTGAGCTATTTCATGAAGAATAATGTATGCGAAGTAATAAAGTTAGCAAGTAATAAACACAAATAACTCTTAAAAATGATTCTCCTGGTTTAAAAATATTTTACGCAAATAAATAGCTTTTAAAAATAATTACTCTGGCTTAAAGCACAAATATGATATCTTTTACGTGATAGATGTATATTCATAAACATCTGTGTAAATATAAATTCACAAAAATAAATACTTATTTTATAATATCTTCAATTTAAGCAAATAAATAAATAAATAAATAAACAAAATATATTTTAAATATATTTATACGTTTTATATTTTCTAAAATCTTCACAATATTATATTCTACATAAAAGGTTTATTTTTTTCAATAATTTGTAATATTTTTTCATAATATTTAGATGCAACGGAATAATTCTATCAAAAATTAACTTTGACAATTTTTTCAAATTACGTGTTCCATCAAGATCTTTTCAATCAATTATGCACGATTCATATACAGTTTTCATTAGATTCTACTTTACGCTTAATATAGAAAAATTTTACATTTCTAAAAGTGAATATATATATCTATTTTTTTTTAATTTAATTGGTCAGACTTTTCTCGCAACGAAGCCAATAAATTTCGTTCTCTTCCTGGCGAAAATTATTCCCACGAAACGGTAAAATAAAAAAAAAAGAAAGCATCTCTGAGGCGGAGGAAAATCGTCGCGATCAAGCGTAATTAAGTTTCTTAAAGTTCGCCAAGTTATGGCGAACAGTCGGATATTAAATATGCATTAGTTGAGTTCAAGCCACGCCGTTGGGAATTTTATAAACAGTAGGAGAAAAAAAAAGAAAAAAAAAAAAGGAAAAAAAAAGGGAAAAAGAAGAAACTTCTGGAAAAGTTCAAAATAATCCGTGAAAAGAACAAAGTTTCGATCAAATTTTCCCGCTTCCGGGTTAAGAATTAGGAGGGAAATTTTTCTTCAAATTTATGCTTTGAACGTTTTTTACTGACTGCGCAAGATTCTTCGTTCAACCTTTTGCCCCTTTGTTTGCATTCATTTAAATTCAGAGATTCATTCTTCTCCTTTGCATTGCTCCTTTATCTCGTGTATAACAACGCGTAATTTATTAAATTCGTTTTTTAAAGAAAAGCGCGATCTACTAAAGAGCGAAATCTTTTACTCGCCACAATTTTAAACTTGTCAAAATTTCAATAATTTTTGCATTATCAAATTCAACTGCATCATTACGATTCTCCTATCATTAAGCAATTTTTTATATGCATTAAACGATTAATCCCTAATGGTTCATAACATATTACATTACAACACAGAAAAGTCGATAAATAACCAAATGCATAATATAACCACAAATCTTCATAAATTTTCTCCAGGAAAACCGAAACCTTACCCAATCCTTTATCTCTAAACCACTCGAAACCTCGAAACGATATATTTCACCTTAACACCCTCCGAATCGGCCCTCTGAATTAACCGAACACCAAGATACAAATCCCGATTCACATTCATCCATTCACCTTCCCCATCCCCCATCAACAAACTTTTCACCCTTTCGAAGCAAAAGTTAATCGAATCCTTCCTCTTCCCCTTTCTCCATCCAAAGTCACCCCCTCAAATCGCTCCACCTCAAGCGCGAATAATTTTAAATTTTCTTTTTCAGCATTCCCCCTCCCTCCAAAGATTTTTCGAGCCCAAACCCCGAAACTTGCTCGCGATAATGGTCGCGACAGGGAGCGGTTATTTCTCGCGACGACCGAACGTAATTAGCTTTTTGATGTCGAGAAGCGAACTTAGAAGCGTCCCTTCCTTTTCAACGCGGCGGAGACGTCACTCGCAGATTATCTCCGCGGTAAATTAAGCCGGGGCTGGTATCGTTCGTCTTCCGACGTATCGGTGGAACGAATTTCCATCGGAGGGGAGGATGCTCGAGTTTTCCGCGCTGACTTTTCGAGGGAAACTCGTGGAACTTGTTGAAGTTGCGCGGAGCGAGCAAGGGGGAATATCCTTTTGGAGGGTGAACGAAGGTGATAGAAGGAGGGGTTGTTGACGAGTTTTGGCTCGAAGGGATAGATTCTTGTTCGAGGGATCGATTTTTGGATTTGCCGGATCCCCGTTTGGCGGGATTGGATAGGATGGAGATAGGGAAGGTTTTAAGGAAGATTGCGGATTCTACAACTGATTTATTTGGAATATTTTTTTCTTTACGGAGATGATGATGTTGAGTGAAGGAAATTGGATGAAGAGAAGGAGAAGATGAGACATAAGAAAGATCGTTGAATTCTTTAAGTGTACAGCAACGAAATTATACAAATTTAATTCTTCATTATTTGATATTATTAGTGAATTTTGGCGGCAAAATTAAAAATTTTTCAGAAAATAATAGTTTATCAGATCATCATATTTGATCTTCCATTTAAATGACATTATATACACTAAATACAATAGATTAATAATAGTCGTGATTAATTAATTAATTTTTTTTTCTGATTAACTTTCGAGGGCAAACAACGGCAAACAAATAATCGATCGATCGATTCGTGAAAAATTCAACGAAACGTTTTCCCAGATGAGCATCGATTTTCAAGGGATAGAGGGGGAGAGGAGGGGGAGGGAAAACAACGCGCGAGCGTGAGCGAGCAGAAGCGTTAAATTTTCATTAACGAAAATTACGAAGCGAGGCCACGCTGGCTGGCCGCTGATAGTTGCAGCAATTATTTTAAGGGTGGCCCTGTATAAATCAGCTGGCCGAACCAAATGAACTCCAAATAGCAAACCGCGTCGAATAGAGTCGGAGGGATATGTCCATGAAGCAGACCGGTCTCGTAATTAAAAACGAGAAAAAAAAAAAAAAGAAAAAATGTTAAAAAAATGATTTAATGGTTTTCTCGTTCCGCCTCGCAATTTATCTCCGCGATAAAGTCGTATGCGGTCCACGATCCGTCAGAATTTGTCGTCTGATCCTTTCGAGAAATAAAATTAACTAATGTGCTCGTGTGTTTTTCCCTATCTTTTCTTTTTCAATACTTTTTTATCCGTTATCTTGGAATGGCTGATTTTTTTTTATTTTATTGTCAGAGCTCTTTCGTTCCGCGAGAAATCTTTTCACGAATGTTTTTAAATAAAGATGGATAAATGGATAAAATTTGTTGACAAAGAACGAATCGTAGTACATAGAATTATTATATATATATATATAAAAGAATAAAGAAAGATTTTTCATTTGCCGACACATATAAAGTATTTTTCAATTATTTTTTTTTTAAAATTCTCTAGAACGAATGTTACGGTTGCCTTAATAAATCTACCAACCGAGATCTCTGCTTTATGTCAAATTTAATTGTTCTCTGGTTTACATCAAACGTAATTGCCCACTTTTTATCATTCTCTCATATCCATAAAATTATTTCGTGACAAAGAAATGTATATTTATATTTTATAATCTCATAATTTTAAATTTAAATTGCAACATATTTCTGACCCATTTTATAGCAAATATTCAAAAATAGAATTTTTAAAATTATGTTCTTTGAAAAATTAAAATGTTATCCGCGTATCCAAAAATATCAAAATTAAAATTATTAAGATTTGCATTAATTCTACACAAAATTGCTAAAAACAATTCTAACATTTCTTAATAAAAGTTTTAACCATTTTTACAATTTCATAATAATTTCAATCTCTGGATATTTAATGTTATCTCTTGTTCTTTTCGAATGTTTTTTCATTCCAACACCTCCTTTTTTTTATACTTTAAAAACCACGAAAATACGTGCTCCGTCACAGTCATGTAATCATAACTTGACATGTTAATTATTTCACACTCTCGCGTATATTCATTTGCGAGGATATATTCGTCCCGACCTTTTTATTGCAAACAGACCCGCGAAACGAAATATTTATGAACATTTTTATGTAACTAGACGACGCGAGATTCGTTTGCAAATTTAAAAAAGAGAGGATGAGGGAGGGGGAAAGAGGAACTTAATTTTATTTATCATAATGGTCATTCCATTTTCACGCACGGTTCATGCAACCGTTTAATACAATCCACGATAAAATTGCGACTTGATCGCCAACGAGAATATTTCCATTTAAATCGGATCGAGCCATACAATATCGTCCAAATCTCCATTAATACCTTTGTTACGAGCTCGTGTCCGTTATTTTTGACTTTCTTCCGTTGTTATTTCGTTCCTCGAGAATTGGATTTCCATTTATGGGGAATCCACGGTTCTATAAATGCACGGTACACATGGATTGTTTAAAAAATCGAAACGCGCCGTATATTTTTCGGATAATTCTTCTGGAAGCTTCTAGGTATCCATGTCTATTCCAGCTACTCCTATATTCTCATAAATATTATTGGGATCGTTGTTTGTTTGTCGATGGCATGACAAAAAATTGTATCGAGGAGATTTTTAGGAAATTTGGAACAACTATTTCAGAAGAGCTCGTATTGGAATTTATTGCTTATCCAATAATTCTTTTCGTTTTAATCCGATTTTAAGGGACACGGACTTCGAACATTGTCCCGTATTTGGAAAAAAGAAATTGAGATTTCTACTTTTATATCCTCTCTAATTCTTGTACAATAGCGATGACCGGCAGTTTCTTCCGAAAATTTCTAAAATTCGATATTGTATTAGATATACTAACATACGAGCAAACTTTAATCCAATTCGATTTCAATATTTCACAATTTTTATATCTATATCTCATCATACGTTCACAGCAAAACAATGATAGATCATAAAAAGTAATAAAAATTACAAAAATAACTTTTCATCAATTGCTGATATTATATTTCGAGCCAGAGGATTTTCAAATAATCGATGAATACACATTGGAACAATCGAGGAGTCTATTATATTTTCTTACGGAAGCACGATCTTTTCATTTCTTTTCAGGATTTCATCGCGAAAAAAGGAAGATGGCGGTCGAAAGAAGTTGTCCTCCCTCCAGGAAGTAATATCGTGAAAGATTGACAGGAAGTCGCGCGATATGTATTTCTTCTCCCTTCTCTCCCACTTTTCTGTTTCATCTTTTTCTTTTTATCTTTATTTTTATTCTGCCTTTTCTCGCGGAAACGCAATTGTTACGCGCAAAGCACGATTCGATTATTTCACCGGTGTTATTCGGAGGATCGGAATGCGGATGTTGCTGCTTTTTCTACGCTTTGGATTAAATTCGCGTTATACTCGATTTTTTTTTCTTGGACTTTTTTTATTTTTCGTCGAATTTCGTTTCATCTTTTCGATCGAAACGAAACAGTTCTTCCCTTTTTTCCTAGCGTAGCGTTTTACGTGGCATTTTTTGTTCCATTTCGTTGCATTAATAAATTTGGAATCGATTGTAGTTCAATTGTAAAGGGTTTGAAAACTCTTGAAACTCTTCGTACGACAAATAAAAAGAGTATTTTTATTAAAATAAATTACGATGTAATAATACGAAACATTTTGATGTGGATGATATAAAAATTAAAGATTTTTACTTCGTGTTGGAAGTTCTTTTTTTGGCATTTCCTTTTAATAAAAAGAGTTTCTTTTTTTATGAAGTTTTCTATGAAATTTTTGCGAGGGAATGTACGTATGTATATAAAATTTCAAAATGAAGTTTTAGCATTTCATATAAAATTCTTTTTACATTTAGTCTTTCAGTCCAGTCTTTCATTCAGATTTTTGATTTAATTCTTTTTCAAAGTTAGAAAATATGAACGAAGTGAAATACATCGTACAAAATAAACTAATTAATTCCAAAATTAAACGTGCATTTTTAATTATGCTAGATTAAATCATACTCATCTTTTTTTATTATATTCTTCCATGCATGTTTATTCTTAATAGAATTTCTCAAATAAATGACACAAAATTTTAAATTGCTAGGTAAATTTACGATGCAACAACGATAAATCGATAAACACGATCAAATTATTTATATAATTTAGTTCTCAAAATATATTTTAAATGAGCAATAATAAGAAAAAAAATATATATATACATTCCGAATACAAAATTAAATATTTCTTCTTCCTTCACAGAGCTTCGTTGCCAATTATAATCCAAGATTTTTCGAAAAATACGATATGGAATGAAGAGACAAATCCCAATTAAAAATCGCAATATGCAGCACTGAATCCCAGCACGCTTTCTAATTAACCCGATGTCCGGTGTACGTTTCAATCGAACAAGGCGCGAAACAGTGACGCAAAAATTCAATTAGAGCGGCGCGATCCACCATCCATCTCGTTTCTTTTTTTCACCGCCTCCGAAAAATCTCCCGCTCGAATACGTTCTCCGTTTTCGTATCTCGTTTCAACGAAAACTCGATTCACGGCGATTCGTCATGGTTAACGCCGGTCACCGCGGCGCCATGCTCGATTTACGAGGATTACACACCCCTGATTGCAATGTACGATCCCCTAGAAGAGGGCGAGAAGCAATTTCGACGTGTTACGTATTTTGCGATTGGACCTCGTAGTCGATTCAGTTTCGACGAAACAGATTCATCATAAAAATGTCCTCAGCCAGATCGTCCATCATTTCCTCTCTGGTGTCTTTTAATTCAACGCATCGCTTTTTCTTCGTCGATCGATTTTATCGACGAGTGATTGATTGTTTTCTCTTGATTCTTTTTACGATGACGTAAATCGTAGAATCGTAGATTTTCGTGTTATTTTGAAAATTTGTGTTCGAGACTAATTGTCGATTTCAAGAAGATTGTGAAATTTATTTTCTTATTTGTTATATATTTTTAGAAAAGTTGTAGCATGTTTAATGTAATTTCGTAGATTTCGTAAAGTGTTTGTTTAGAAGAAAATATTTTGGAAAAATAATTGTATTATTTTATCAAGTAATTTACTGTTCGAAGGGGTTTAAACTTGTTGTTTTATATTTAAATTATACTTATAACATGCGACTTACCGTTTTCTTCAGACGAGATATCGGTGATATGTTCAAACCAGCGATGATCGCCATCAGGGAGTTGAAATTGCCGATGTTGAAGCACTCACGGGCTGTTTCGATCCAATACTCAATCACTCGGACTCGTTGTTTCTTTTTTGGATGCTGGAAACCGAGAAGCGATAATTCTTTTTCTTTTTTTTTTCAATTGCTTCTCTTGTATCAATATTTGTATGAATACTTATAAATAACTGAACCTGAACTTGTTCGACTTACCTTGCATACTTCAGTCGCGACGAAATAGCTCAGTCTGTTGAACCATTGGATGTACGATTCGAGATTGCGCGTTTTCTTCATGTCCTTAAACGATGTTTCCAGATGAGGGGATTCCTATTTGTTGAATAAATTCACATTAAATCCATCCATAAATTTGACATAAAATTTTTGATTGAAATTCTTTTGATTCCAATTTCAAAATTGAATTAAAGCAAATTTCACCTTATCGTATCGAGTCTGTAGACAAAATTTATCAATCTACATCTTCGAAGCTCAGAAAAAAGCAAGAAACGTATATCGAGTACGTGACAGGAATAAAAAAACATAAACACACACATATAAAATACAAACCTTGGCGAAAGCTTGGACAAATTCTTCGGGGCCGATGTACGAGAGCCTCTCGAGTTCCACGTGAGTCAATTGCTGGGCGAGGACCGTGGCCGATGGGCACAGCTCGGTGATGTCCACCTGAAAAACACGGTTGACAGTTCCATTCGGCTCCAAGTGTCGAAGAAATCGCGCTACCACCTCTCAATTGAGTGGGAGTATTGCGAGCGATGAAAGGGAGGAGGGCGGGCGTGGATTCGCTGGATGGAATTCACGAAGACAAAAAGCGGAAACGGGCGGAAGCCACACACGCGCCCCTTTCCTCCTTTCCTTTCCAATTTTCCTGCTGCCGCCTGCTGCCCGGACAAATTCAACCGAGTTCTTATCTTCGTCGGGGACGCGGTTTCCAAGTGGTTTCCGGCCGACCGACGTCGCGACGCTCTGCTCTCAACCGCCCCCTCCCCCTCCTCGATAAAGATCCGTCGTAGGGGTGAGCCTTGAGTGTCGTTTCAAAGCGTTATGTCTCCGCCAACGATTCAGAGGGGACGGTCTCGATGCCGTTTCTGCACGACTCTCGTGTTGGTCGCCGAGCGATTGACCACCAAGTTTATATTGGGCTGTTGTACGTGGGTTTGATGTTTAGCAGAGGGTATTAATTTAAGTTTCTCGAAACGATACGATCGTAATGATTCGGAGTTATATTACGGGAAAGAACGGAGGTTATTGTCTTTTGCGTTGGATATTATTGGGGATAATTTTTAGATCGTGGACTGTTAAATGCTTTACGTCGCCTGTCTGGATATTATCTCGTGGATTTAGGGTCGTGTAAGGAGAGGGGAGGGGGGTTAACGGTTGTACATCAGTTGTAAATTCGTTTTATTGCTTACGAGTTTTATATTATAAAGGGAGATAGCAATGTAGGAAATTTTGGTGGAAAAAATGTTTCTATTTCGTTAGATACACGTTTTAGAAATTTTTAATATTCGTTATGATTAAGAAATAGTTTATATATCTAAGAATTATTTGACAAATATAACGAGATATAAATTGAATTATTTAAGACAGTTCCTGAAACTATTTCTTTAAAAATTAATCAAAATTTTGATCCAAGAGTCATCTTTCAATCGAAATAAATTACGATGATTGGTTGCTGGTTAAACTCATCGAAACGGGAGAAATTAAACGAGAAAAACATGGAGCATCGTATTTTTCCATTCCACGTTCGAAATCATTGTAATTATTTATGCTCGTCATCGCAACGATTTTAGAATAAGTCCCGCGGATGTTTCAATTTCGAATCGAACGTATATATCCACCTCTAAAATTTGTATTCTCTCTCAACTTCGAAATAGCGATCTGCAAACACTGACCCATATCACTGCTCGAAAAACGACTCGATTTCGTCGTCTCGTCTATTATTCATCCCTTCATTGGGACTCCCCTATTTCATTTGTTTTCCTTCTCGATTGAATTTCGCGCCCTCTTACCCCGTGTTTCGATGATGATTGGAGCTCGATTAAACGACGAAAATCGATGGAAAATTGGATTTTTTTTTTTTAACACGTCAAGGAATCATAATAGAAATATATTGCTTTAGAAAATTTTTTCTATCGAACAGATGTATTATTTGAGCGGTAATTTTTTCTTTCTTTCTTTTGTATTTAATAAAAAGAATTTATGTTACAAATAATAAAAGCGTTCGGGTAAATGTGTACGAGTTTGAACTAATTTTTATATTAAAAGAAATAAAGTAATTTGTTAAATAAAGTAATAACGAATAAAAAATAAAACGAATAAAAGTTTAAAAATTATTTTTCATTCATATATTTTATCTAAAACCGCGATTGTAATTAAATGTTATGATATTCATCGTGTAAATGGAATAGGAATTATTCTTTCATGAAATTTTGACAAATTTTTCAGCGAGCGCATTAGGGAATTACAGCAGTTAAAAATGACGATTAACGCGGTCGGATTGCGTAAAAGTAATTGCTCGTGCTACTATAATTAGCCGACTGTTATTCACGTTTCAGCGAAATATATGGAAATTGCTGGCAATTGCAATTCGTGGTAACAATCAAATAATTACAAAATGAAAATTCTTCGACTGCGTTCCTTTCACGTCGTCCTAATTTTCATAATAATTTCGATTATTTTACCAGCGAATTTTCAATATTTTTCAATATTTCCTCTTTTTACTCACTAATTTATTTTTTATTCTATATAATTTTTCCAACAAAATTTATAATCTCAATTCTATACCTATACCATTTCCACAAAATTGTTCTCTTGTTGTAATAAGTTCATTTACTGCCCCAATGACCTCCTCATCATTTCTAAAGGTTCTTCCGCTCGAAGAGTTTTGAAGAAAGATCTGATAAGATAAAAATCGAAGAGAAGAGAATATCATAGATAACTTAAGAACATTCAATTTCCACATTTTTTTTTATATTTTTCTTTTATTATTGATCACAGAATTCTTTTTAATAATCATTAACCCCTATAAAATGTAAGATATAAAAAATAAGATATATAATACAATATTCTCGTGTAAAATTTTAAAATACAAATTTTATTATATAAAAAAAAATCATCGTAAAAGATCAATTACTATATTAAGATTCACATCTCTATCCTATCCATATTTCCTATCTATCACAATCAAACTATTAAATTATTAAATTTATAAAATTGTTATAAGCGATGAATATCATATACGTATGCAAGAATAATTTTTCAATCTTTAAGTCTCTTTAATCGTGATAATAGATAGAATTTGAAGAATCACCCATTCCTTTCACGTGTTGATGAAACACGTCATACCCTTTTCTCTCGACGCGACTCAAGAGCAAAGACCATCGAGTTTGAACGGGATCAGCGAACCGTGAAGTGATTCGATTATGGGGCGAAACGATGGCCTCCGTTTCTTCGAATTAGATCGTCGATCGAATTATGAAGCGAGCGGGGGTTGGCCGATATGACAGGGAGGAAACGAGGCTGACAGCATTCGTTCTAACTGCCCGCGGCAAACGTTTTGATTTATGCGAAAATTCTCCCCCCAATTTCCTTTCCGATAAAAAGACGAGACCAACGACGCGTGAATCTTCGCGCCGGCAAACAATTGACGATTATTTATGCGTTGAGGAATTGATAACGCTTCCGATGATCGGAAAATAGAATGGAAATCGGGTTGATAGATAGTTATTTTAAGCTCATAAATATGCATTTTCATTTTTTTCTTTTTTTTTTTTTTTGATATACAGTTTTGATAGTTTAGGAAAATACGGTGAATGTTTTAAGATTGATAGATAACAGCAGTCGCGCCAGCAAATATATTTCGAAAGATATATATATAAAATAGGAAGTATGGAACGTATAATTTTTTATCAAGAATAGAATATCAGAATAAATATATAATTTTTACAAAATTTTTCTTTTCAAGGATGAAATAGAATCAAGAAGCTCAGTAAGAAAATTTAGTTGGTTCGAATTAATAAAAAAAAAATTGCAATGAAGAAAAACAACATACAAAGAAATATTAAAGACGAGTATAGTAAGTTTCCGTTGGAATTAGCAGTGATGCTAGATGGCGAAATTAAAAACGATACGCTTCGCGGTTTCTCGTTATACGGGGTTGCAAAAATTTTTAAAGAAATTGAAAGCTTTTAGCGTCCATATAAATGAAATTTATTCGTAGCGATGCATCACATTCTCGTAAAAGCACAAAGTTAAAAAATAATAAAGATAGAATTAAAAATTTTTTATCAATATATTCTAATTACGATAGAAATTATGTATTTTTTAAATATTTATTTTATACTTTAAAAGTAGAAGAAATTTTAATAAAAAAAATTTTTAAACAATAAATTTAATGATAAGATATAAAAATGATATAAAAAAACAAAAATTTAAGAAGTAGAAAAATTTCGAAATTAAATGCACAAGATAATTTAATTTTAAGAAGTAATGCAAACTTAGCCATACAAATATGTATGGCTATCGTATTTATTCGATTATTTCTTTCTCTTTTTTTTTCTTTTTTAAATATTAACAGATGTATGCGCAAAATCTAATAATAAAATCTTCTCACCAAGGAATAGAACATAATCCCATAATTACTATTCTACCTATACACAAGCAAAATTTCCTCAAGTTTGAAATTGCTCGAGTTTGGCTAGCGATAATGTTTGTTGTGTTCAAAGAAACATCGAGGAAGACATTGCGCAATTCTCTAGAGAATCGAAATGTGCAACCAAATACAACACATCCCTAGATACTGCCATAGTTTCTTATATCTGATAATTAATAATGGCTTCGAAACGGCTACGTATTTCAAATTAATATCAGTGCTGTAATTTCATCCAATTCTCGTTTCTTGAAGTATCACTGAAGTTGATTAACAACTTTATATTTGAAACGTGGAAATTTTAAGCGCAGATTTTGGCCAATTTAATCGATTTAAATTAAGAAAAAAATCATCCTCGATTCTTTATTCTCTCTCTTACATATAAAATATATATAAAAGATTTTTTGAAAAAATTCTATTTATATTTTAATATGAGTTTAGACTGTTGTACAATATTCTTTTATAGCAGTTCAAATTACGAATAACAATTAAGATAAAAATTTAGTAATCTTTTAATCTTTTGGACAAATAAACAACAATTTAATTGAAAAACATTGTGAATCATTCAAAAATGAATTGTCAAAAGGATCCAGAATATTAATACAACTCATAAAATTCAAAAATTCATCACATTTTAATACAAAAAATTGCAACATATCGGGACTTTAATAAAACAAAAAAAAAAAAAAAATACAATTATCTAACATACCGTAATTCTCTTATCATACTATAACTATAAACTTTATGAACTTCATAAAACCAACTATACCAAATTATTCAAGATGATTATTACATTCATAATACGAAATTCGTTCCAGAATATATAATTAACAATAATAATAATAACAATAATAATAATCGATTGGCGCACAATTATATAAAACGAGTAGTGACACGGTTCGATCATTTAAAAGCAGCCATTAAATACGGGTCGAGTATTCAAGGGGTTGTAACGGAGTTAATACGGATTTTAACGCGTATTATCGTTATCAATTAAAATCCCGTTATCTACGATAACAACGTTAACACGCGCATTTAAATACAACCCGATAGCAAGCGAGAAACTGCGTTTCGAAGGCCTTTGTGTTTGTCCCTTGCCTCTGCCAACCTTCCACTCCCTCATTACGCGGAAGAAAACGTAATTAAAAGCTTTGTCCCCTACGCGAAAAGCAGAAAGACGGAATTTTCCGGTTATTTTACCAGTTTCCACTTGTCCCACGCGCAAAGATGTAACGTTTTTGTTAATAATTCCTTGGAAGAAATGATATTTTATTCACTTGGAGGAATATTAATGTTCCATTGTTTGGAAGATTTGATGAAAAAAATGATTTTGATTTTTATTTTGATTTTTTCAATATCTTTATTCTATTAATTATCGATATTTTCTTCTTCTACAAAGAATTTGGAATTTGATAATGACTTTTAAATTGTATATAGATGTTATAGAGGATCAATATTGATATTTTACATTGAATTTTTTGTTGTGAGAGAATTTCTTAAAATTCTTGAATGCTCTCTGAATTATAGTATATGAGAACAAGTATACATAAGTGAGGTAATAATAAAATTTATTGAGATATTTTTCTATTGTAATACTTTATTCTTCTAACAGAAGTTAATGAGAAAAAATTGCAGTTATTTGATTTTTTTTATTTTAATTTAAATCAAACATTAAGAAAAGATTATTAATATTTTTTTTTTTTTTATAAGTCATCAAGAGAATATTGCTCGCATGATACCAGAGAATATTTCTTGCATCATCTAAAAAACCAACGTTAAAACTAACTCGTACGAATTTGAAAGCATGAGATATTTTTGTTCGGTTGGAAAAAAATATTTCTTCATAAAGTTTTAAAAAAATCTTTCTCGTTAAAAAAAAAAATTCGTGTAGAAATACGATACGGAAAGTGACGCACGAGAATTTCTGTAAATTTATGAATATAGAGTTTGAGTTTATAAAACTTTTACAATTATACGAAAATGACAGATTTATGTATCTAAGATTTGACCAAGTGGAAAAGTTATACAAATCGCGAAATATGGAAAATGTATAATGTTTTCTATACAAAATGTGTATAGTTGTGAAAATTTTGTGAAGATTCCGCTATCAAGAGAGAATTGTAAATTTTATGAAACAAACGGCAAATTTTAGAAAAAAATAAAAAGAGAAATACGAAAATTTTAATCATTTTCTTACTTTTCATAATCTATGAAAAATGTATACGAATATCGTATCTATTTCTTTTTAATTTCGTTCTGTTCACATTCTGCAGTTTAAAATAATTTGTAAACAGAAGTTATAAAATATTGCTTTCATTAAAAACGAATTGTCCATTATCTCGTTAACATAAAGGGGAATAACAAATATATTCATTATCAATTTTTTTTATTCTCCCCTTTTATATTTTTTTTTACATTGCATAAATTAAATTTTTCATTACAATTTTAATTTAAAACAATTACAACTTTTATTTTATTCTATTTATTCTATTTAAAATTTAAATCTTCACTTTAATCATGTCTTATTATCATTTATTTATTCTTCATTTTCAAGAGCTAAAAATTATTCGCTGAAATGAAAATCTCTTCCCATATAAAACTCAAATACATTTTCGAATTAAACTTGTTTTTTTTTTCGTATAAATTTTTTTCTCTTTCCATTTTTTATTTTTCTCTGAAATAGGATGAAAAATATAAATTATAAAAGAAATTGAATGTTTCGAACCGATAAAAATCATTCTATACAGAGAGAAGGTTATAAAATCTGTGTCGTATGGAATCGCAAGTCGCGATTTTTCTTTCTTTAAATGTCGAAGCAAGAACTGAACTTTTCCAGCGAGCAAACGCGACAAAATAACTTGATTGCCGAAGCCTGATGACGTTTGATCGAAACATTCTCTCTTCGAAAAAAAAAAAGAAAAAATTGAACTTATACCATTGGACTTTCTTGTTTCCAAAATATATACGAAAATGATTAATTTAGAGTACGCAACTTAATATAAGATGTATAAAAATATATCTTATATTAAATAAAAATCCAAAGTAATAGTAATTTTTTTTTCCTTAATTTTAAACGGAAATTTTAGAAAGAAAGTTGAAAATTATTTATTTTCGAAATAAGGCAAATGGCTTATATCAAGGTATAACATATTCTTCGAGAGAATGATAAAATATACTTTTTCCAAAATGCTGATTATGCAAGAGGTTAAAATATTTAACTTGAATAGATTAAAGAAAACTCGATACTACTTTTCCTCTTATCTTACATCGCATTAAAGATAGGAACTAAAACTTCTTCACTTCTGTTAATATTCCTCTTCTCCCTTATCCTTACCTACCTCCCTTATAATCCTCTTAAAATTTCCTTCCACTAAATAACGAAATAGAAGCTGCAGCTCTGCCTGGGCAATATTAAATTCTTGTTACTTTTAAGGGAGAGATGTGCAGAACCTTGTATGTAAATTAATTTCCTCAACCACGCGGTTAAAATTGCTCCTAGATATTACATTCATTATAAATATTTGCACGGGAAACACCAACGTTCCATTCCAGTTTCGCAAGATCTCTTAATCTCAGGCTTATCTGTGAAATCATTGCACTCTTCGCTTCCATTAAGTGGATTTTTTTTTATACACGTTAAGTAAAAGGAGTGTAACATAAATTTGAGATGTTTATTAATTATTTGATTAGTTTTTTTTTAAGGAAAAAAATATCTAATCAACGGGAAAGATTTTACTTTGGAAAAAAATAAAAATTTTATTCTCGAACATTTATCATTCTATTAAGTTAAAGAGAAAGTTGAGGGTACACTTGCCTCCAAATATTTCTCAAAAATTCAATATAGTAGTCTGCAAGTTATTAAATTGTCTCATAAACAACTATAGGAACCAGCTATGATCGTGTTCCAGCAATGTAGCGAGCATAAGAAATCTCTACGACATGAAAGATCTCATAAATTCCTCATGAATTCCTCCTAAATACCTTCTAAATACCTCCTACATTCCTTCTTGATTATTAACTTACATCAGGATCGCCTTGCCAGTCGTCCAAACAAGATAATCGGTATCCCTGTCATGAGTGATAGAAAGTATTCAACATAATTTTATTTTAATATATGCTCTACATACTTTGTACGCAAAATTTATACTCTCGTTATATTAAACTATAATCAAACATTTCCTGCTTTTGAAAGAAAGAATTTTCTAAAAAATCTCTCATTGAAAAGAGATTTTATTAATTTTTCTTCATTTCAATATTCAATTATTCAGCTATTAAATTATTCTACGATTGAATGTCTTCGATCATCGATTTAAAAAAAAAAAAATGATTGGAATAAGTGACAAAATCCAGCAATTGTTAGTCGAGAATCAAATACTCGGTCGATATTGATACAAAGAGCGATTCATATCGAAAAGCTGAAAAAGTCAAGGCATGAAATCGCGTTCGCGATCCACCAGCTTCCACGTTCGAAACTTTTCTGACAACGGTGAGTTGCAGAGGAAGAGGAAGAAGAAGAAGAAGAAGAAGAAGAAGAAGAAGAAGAAGGAAGAGAAGAAAAACGACGAAGCACCACGGCCGGATGAAAAAGAGATTAAGGGCGTATTATTGGTTTCGCGAGTTACGGCTCGTTTCTTGAGAAAGTTGAAGCGAAGCTGTCGTCGCGAGGACGAGTTCAAAAAGCGCGGCAAACTTCCACTTTAATAAGCCTGAGCTTTCTAAGAGTTCGACCCCCCTGCCGTTTCCTTATTTATTTCTTTTTTTTTCTTCCTTTTTCTCTCCTCTCTTCTCTCTATATTTTTATTGCACTCCTACGACTTCTCGCATTTTCGATGCAATTCTATATAAATATAAACTTTCGAAGATATCGGGTTATGCAAATATACAGTGTATAGCGGTCTATGAGAAGGAATAAAAGATGAAGGAATATAATACTTTACGAATTATAAGAATGAAATTTTAGAAGAAAATTAAAAAATGTATAAGAATGAATTCCATATGTAAAGATTTTATGAAATTTCGGACGAACAATGAGAAGAGCTATAAGAGTATAAAAGTTTAATAAAAAAAAAATGTGAAATTTGATACGTCTAAGATTTTTTTCATTTAATATAAAAGAAAATTTAAACGTGAAAATCGTACATGAGAATGAAAATTTTTTTAATAAAGATTCTAAATTATTCCGCGTTATCCGTGTTATTATTTGAATGTATCTGAACTTTAATATTTATCTATTATGCATTTCATGATTGTACACATTTTCATATTTCTTATGAAATAGGGATGCAAGAGATAAAAGATTCATTCCATGTAATATTCATTTTTATTCTAGAAAATTGCATTCATATTAATTTTTCAATACATATAAAATAAACGTATCCGCTTGGAAGTATCCATGGTAATAATAGTTCCATGGAATGAAAGAGGGAACGGGAGGGGGATGGTTATTTGGAAGGAGTATTAAAGTTGTTGGTTAAAGATGCATCTTTTAACAATTTCCGGAAACTTTGATGGGCAATGGGGCAATTTCATCCGCGTTTAGATGAGGATGTTATTTATTATGCCGCAGGAAATTTATCTTCCTTTGATCATAAAGAACGCCACTATATTCGTTTGTCCGTAATAAGATATGCGTTTAATGCCACGTAGTTGATGAAAGATTGTCGATATTAGAAGGGAACGATAATTTACTGTTATCGAATCAGTTACTTAGTAATCGACTCGACGAATAGGATTTAATATCAAGAAGAAATTTAATCGAGAGATTTATCTCGGTAAAAAATACTTTCCGAATTTATCGATATTCTCGATTCTGTTTCCGAGTAAACAATTCAAATTAATATTGAAATCAAACTGAATTCTCTGGAAAAATTAGTCAATCAATTATATCAATTATACCCATATATCCTATTCTAAAAATTAAAATTCACCTTCTCCATCCATCAAAGAATCACATCTCCCTTTATCTTTTGCACATCCCATAACCCCAAATTAAAAATACTCCAAACTAAAAATACTTCATATAACATTTCACGAATTGATGCAATATATTTATCTCCAACTTACAACATATCCTATTCCAAATCATCAATATCACGTGGGGCATTAATCGAGAATTGAGACGTATTCCGGATACATAGAATATTCGTACAGCGGTCAGGTGTATCCCCGGAAATCTCCTGTTTCCAGAACGGAAGCGGCAACGAAACAATAGGTGTTGGACGCGCGTAATTTCTCGCGATCATCATCGATGAAGCACGCGGCGGTCTGCGCCCTTCCACCTGCGCAATTCCACCACCTGATTAGCCACCGCGCGTAGCACGATACTCGGCCATATTTAACTAACTAATGCAGTTGCAAATTAGCTATTAGTAGGTGTTGCACACGCTGGCGGATAGGCGGATAGCGTAATCAAATTAAACGGAATAGTTACTGTCTCCAGTCGGGATGGGGAGGGAAGTACGTAACCCTGTTAGCCTAACTGCGCAAAGTGCGCGCGGATACGACGCCTGTGTACACGTTTGCGGGACCGCGTGCGCGTGCAAGGGGGCGAGAGAGCGCGTGCATTAGCGGGTGTAACACGGGTATAAACAGGGATGATGCATAGGGTGAAATCACCGCGGATCCCTCGGGGACGTTATCGGTGTCGGGGAAAATATTGAAAACGCGTGTCGAGGAGGAGGGGGAGGAACCGTGGCCTGGAAAATCGAGTTCCGACGGAGAATCGGTCGATAGCTTCGGAGAAAGGAAGCTATTTTTAGTAGAATTTCTCGGTGGGGAAAATGAGCCGCTTCTTTTTTCTTTTCGCCGTTGCAGCGAGTCGTGAAAATTTCTTTAACCGTGTCCCTTTTTGGAATTGTAAAATTTGGAAGTTTGAATGATTTTTGTCAATGACAAGTGGGTGGATTTCGAGGAAACTTTTGGGAGGTGGCCAAAGTTAAAAGATACATCGGGCGAAAAGTTTCTATATCGTTATCAATATCGATGTTCGTTAATTTAATCGAAGTTAAAGTAGTGTATATGTAATATATGTAATATATGTAATATGTAATATAATATAATGTAATATAATAGCTATTTTAGAAATTCAAGGTTTAACCGGAATTTCGAGAGGATGGCCCGGATTGTTTGTGGGAAACGCCTTATGCAAACATTTGCACACGATTGGGTAAACCGTAACAGATGTGTGTTGCCTGCGATGCAAATGGCAGAAGTGCGTTCGTATCGATATAAACACAAAGGACATGGTCGAGCCATTTAAACGGAAACAAGGACCTTGTGTTACCGAGAATGGAATTGGTACACGAAACGAACAGAAGGCGGGCCAAGCAAGTACTGTAGACAGAATATTATCGGTTCATTATACCACAAATTCTCGATGGTTAAATAGTCGAATTCATGATTTAGATAATTGGATCTTGTACAAATATACGTATATGAATTTACTGTAGTCCGTTTAATAGATATATTACGGTATAAAAATTTCTATCGATGCGGTAAAATAAATTATAAAATGCAGATTATTTACGTTTTTTTCTTTTAAGAAAGAAAGTTTTCTAGTAGTTTTCAATTTCTTGAATTAATTTCAACTATTCGTCCCTCATCCTCCCTTATCTATTTATAACAAGTGATTTTTGATTAAAAACAAAAAAAATTAACTTTCTTCGTTTCCTTCATCCCGAATTAGAATTTATCAAAGTTACGATCAAACCGGAACTTTTTCAAAACTTTCCAATCTCAAGTTAAATTTCGCACTTATCCTCAAAATAAATCGTTAAATCTCCAGGAATCTTGGAATCAAATCGAATTAATCGCGATTAATCGATATTAATTACAATAAATTCTACGATCTTTTACTAATCTTTTAAATTGAAAATCTATATCGAAACTTAAGACTTAATACGAAAGATTTGTGATCTCTCAAGAAAAGACATATCCACTAATCAAAAAAGATCACTCGATATTACCTAACAAAATAATCAACGATAAGAAACCTCAGAGAGAATCATCGCAACATACTCGGTATCGATAATTCTATAATTATAATTCTGCAATTAAAATTATTACCCTTTCGAAATCCTTCCATGTACGTTTCAATTCCAAACTGGCGCAACGTTATTCAATCCGATTCTACATATTTATTATACGAACCTGGGCGAGTTGCTCCGTCGTTGCCTCGGTCGCCAGCCTGGCCAGACCCTCCTCGTACCTCTCGAGGGCCGTCAGTCTGAGGAGCAAGTTTTGCAGCAATGCCGAAACTTCCTGCCTGGCCGCAGCGTCGACCGCAGCAACCTTCTGCGTGATGGACCTGACGTGGCTCATCACCCTCTCGTCCCGGAAGTCGTACGGGAATGTTTCCGTCCATTCGGCGAGCAGTTGCACCAGTCGCGGCACGAAACGTTGCAGACGTTCCTGGAAAAACAGTTTCCAAACCTGCGCATCCTCTTTTCTTTCATTTTTTATTATTTTCTACGCGTTTGCGAGAAGAAACAGGTTTTGGAGGAGAGGAGATTGGAATCAGAGGGAGAGAGAGAAAGAGAATAAAATACTTGAGAATTTTTGGTATTTGGATCTTCAAGGGTCTAATAAAAGTGGATATATGGGTATAAGTTTCGTGAAACGTATCCTTTGGAATTTTTCGAAACTTTTGAGGGATTGAAAAGGGAGAATTTGAACGAAATGAATGTTTGAGAATTTTTGGTAATTGGATTTCTCGAAGGGTTTAACCAAGTGGAGGGGATAGAAAGGAAAGCGAGGAAATTTTTACGAAACGAATCTTTTCGGATTTTTCAAAATTTTCTCGGAGGATTAAAGAATAGGATTAATTTAAGATTTCGAAGGGAATCTTTTCTTTATAATCAAAATTTCCTAAAACGTAACTCTTTAAAGAAGTGAAAAATGGAAAGGATAGGATTCATTAGAGAGTACAAAGGAATAGCTATAAAATAGTTATGAAAAAAAAGTTTTTTTCAGAAATAAATCAGAATTTCGAAAACGTAATATAATTATATTATTCAAATGAAATAAATTAAAATCGCAATTACAAAAATGTCCATAGAGAAACGCGTTACGAATTCCAATTATCAGACATTCCAACCCCCGACAAAAATCAAGCGAGAAAAGAAAAGAAAAAAATATGTATATACGCATATAAAATCAGAGAGGATATTGCCAGATAAAGAAACAACAAATCGGGAAAGGAAAAATCGTGGAAGTGGAAATTCATTTGCCAGGGAGACATTTCTGGCCTGGATACGCGTGCTCATTATTACAACACGGAACGAGAGCGGGCGTGCCAGGCTGATTCTCCGAGGGGGTGAATGCGAAAAGGGGGTCGAGTCTGCCTCGAGACGATGAAACGATAATGCACGCGGTGGCCGTAAAGTGCACGCCTGGAAGGCTCTCGTTGGGCTTTTGTGGAGGACGAGGAGGGTGGAGGAGGATTCGTGAGGCCTCACCTTGCCACCCTCTCCATTCAGGTTTTGCTGATGCTCGCAGAGGGCGCAGACCTCGCCCAGAAGCTCGTGCGGCTTGATGAAGAGCCTGGCGCTCAGCAAAAAGGCGAAGAGGTAAGCTCGATCGGGATAATATTCCTCGGTGGGCACCATATGCTGCACCAGGGCTTCCAACGAGCCCGACACCAGATTCCCGTCCCGATATACCAAGGCCTGAAAATGAAACACCGGTCTGGTTAATTGTCCATGATTATTCATTAAAGGGGATATATTCGTGGATTTACCTGGTTGCGAGAAGGAAGAACGGTGAATGGTTTGGAATGTCGAACGTAATCGAGATGTTGGCTAAAAGGAGAAGGGATTGGAAAGTAGTTGTGATCGATAAGTAGTGAGAAGTATTGAACGTGGAAGTTACGTGTAATTATTTTGAAATGAATAGGAGAAAGGTGGTTAAAGGTGGGAAAGTGGTAAGTAAAGTTTGTGAGATATATTGGATGGGGATTTGTTTCGATTGTAATTCGTTTTGAAGTGAGAATTGTAAATTGGGAGGATATTAAAATTATTTAAAGGAGATGACAATCTTAAAGAGGGATTATAAGTAATCGTGATTGATGTTAGAAAGAAAATTTTTGGATTAAGAAAATGTAATTTCATGGTAAATTATACGAGAATGAAAATATTTAACCAAAGTAAGAACTATTCGAATCGATGTATTTTTAGAGCTTATATATATGTATATTTGTTGGTTTTATAAAAGTTTGATGTTCTTGCAGTTTTGAACTAGTTTGACCAAGTAGTTTATATTCATAAAAGAGAAATGATCCGGAAACCGCATTTCTATAATTTTGAAAGAAATACATCATACAGTGCTTTAAAAATATCGTCGAAGAATTCCCTCGTTTTTCTTTTCGAATAATTTCGAATCGTTTATTTGCTTCAAAAGTTTTTATCAAAATTTTTTATAAAATAGCTATGTAAATACAATTCGATATGATCCGTATTGTTGGATTAATAGAAATTTGATAACGAATGCATACATCGATATTTTAATCTCGCAAACAGATTTGACAAAGGATTCGATATATTTTTTCCAAAGTAAATAAAAGAATCGAAGATTAACGAGAATCAACCGATTAGAGCGAGGTGATGTTGCAAAACTTTCACGTGATCAGCAGATTTAAAGTTCTTTCGGGATTCCTGCCAAACTCGAATGTTGTGAAAGATTAATCCTCTGGAGTCCAGATATACAACATTTTAACTTTTTGTTTGTTATAAAGTAAACAAAAACCAATAATACTTGAAAGAACGAAAGAAAAAAATAATTACAATTCTTACGAAGATATTTAATAATTTAATAAAAAAAATCAATTTTTTTTTACTTAATAATTCAATTGATAATTGAATCAAGATCAATTAGAGAAATACATATTACAGTTTGCCTTTCTTGTTTAATAATTAACACAAAGTAACACGCTTTGATGAACGAGTAACAAATTGTCAAACGACAATTTGTATCACACGTTAATTCTTGGCCGGCCGATATTTAACGACAGATTAATACGTTATCAGCAAACATATTAATTAACGTAACGTCGTCGTCGCGCGATTAAATATGCTGATGCATAAAGCCGGATCTGATTGCACAGGAAATACGGCAGTCGGTCGATAATGTCGTTAAACCGATATTTAACGGATGGGATGGGATTTAAATTCGTTTGAATCACAGAGAGGGATCCATGAAACTGATTTCGTGCCACTCGTTATCGGCCGCTAAGCGCGATATAATAATCGTTGAAATTTTACAGGCTCGCGAACTTCAACGTAGCAAAAACGTATTCCATATTTTATAGATCGCATAAATATATCTCACTTTGCGATATTCGATATGAAATAGAAATGTAATAACGAGTGAAATTCCAATTCGAATTCCAATTCTCGAAAATCAATCTGGCAATTTCTAGAATTTCTTTTTTTTTTTTTTCATTAATCCTCTTCAATGGATTTTTCGTTTCTACTGCGTTTATGAATTTTATTGAATGGCCAATAAGAGCCAAATTGATCACTCTACTTTGAAAGAATAAGAATTCGTTGATCGACTCGCAAAACGAAATTTATTTCAACTTTGTTAATTTTGAAAATCTTATTATAATACATGCATTTATGTATTTTCTTACGTAATTTAAATTTCTTGTCGATTTTCTTATCCCTATATTCGTCATTTATTTTGTTTTTTATAAAAAAATATTTTCTCGAGTGAAATTATCAAGTTCGACGTAAACGAAAATAAAATATGTTTCCGTGAAGCTATTTTAACGCTAGCAATGCTTTAACAGATTAGAATAACGGGAGAGAAACTCTTGCAAGTTGGTACGTGTGCGAAATCAGAAATTCGTTTCGGTCGGAGACAGAGTCGAATGCCTCGAGCTTTTCACTCGGCCCTGTAACAAAGTTTCTACCCGTGTAAATCTGCGAGCCATTAAAGTTGCGACGGTCGGCTAGGTAAGCCCGGCCCCGGATTCAAATGGCTTAAACTTATCGTGGGCTAATACAGTATTGACGGGGCGGAATTCCTCGGCTCGTAAACTTGCCATCGGAACGGGGGAGGGAGAGGGGGTGGAGAAGGGAGAGTCTGGTTTGGAAGAAAAACTTGCTGTTCCCGTTTTCGAAATTTGCGCCTTCGGTGAAGTTTTAGACCGTCGATTCGTCGAATGCAAATGAGCCTGGAAGCCATGGAAGTGAGATCTTGCAAAGTTTTTTACTGATTCTCGTTTGGATAATTGCATAGTTGATCGAAATGACAAACGGAAGAAACTATGAAAATAGGATTATTCTTTATTCTTTATTCGAGAATGCAAAGACTCGAAGGATTTATATATAATTATAATTATAGTCCATATTTTTTCCTGGAATCGAGTATTATTCTTTCTTTAGAAATTATATCTGTCAAATTGGAATAGGTCAGTGAAATGACAAGAACGAAGGTGGTAAAGGATTAAAAATTGTTATTTCGCTTTACATTCCCTCATCAAAAGGAATTTTAAAGAGGATCCACCATCTTAAGAGTTAAATGTTGTTCGAAGTTTTCTTAATTTTAATAGGATTTTAAGATAAATTACGATTTCAATGGTAGTACATCTAAATTTAAAAAATTCTTCGAAATGAAATAAATCTCTACTTGATCGATTCTGTACTACTTATTAAAATTTCACCAAGGCTTCGCACGATCAATTTAATCTCCCTATAAACATTAATTCAATTAATTTTTCCATCAACAATTCATCCTACTTGAACAATTACACTTCCTTCTTTCTCTGATCGTTCAATGCAACGACGAATATCATACACTGCTAACCAAGGAGAATCCCGTTTTTTTCGAGGGTTGACAATTGCGAGGCGCGTTTAATCGGGAGGGGAAAAAAATCATGGAAAGAAATCCGCGAGATCGTGGGGCCCTTCCGTTTTAGCTAAACTTTTGTCGTCGCCGTAACAATCGCGGCCATTCCGGAATCTGGCGTCGTTCCTGTCCAAAAAAAAAAGAAAAAAAAAGGAAAATAAAACGGAGACGAAGAAGAAAGGCGAGAAGGGAACACCAAGGGACGGAGAAAACGCTCGGTCCACCCGTTATAAAACATTCCAACGTCACCAGGCTATCCGAGCTTCCACGGGCCGAGGCCGTTTTTGTTTTCACCATCGATCCACCCTCCCAGACACCCTCTTTCTCTCTCTCTCTCTCTCTCTCTCTCTCTCCCTCTTTCTCCCGCTTAAACCGCTTTTGTTTTGCACCTCGTTTCGAGTCGTACTAGCAACAACCGGTATCATGCGAGTGCTTCCTGAGATAACTTGCACAGTGAGTATATATGTATATGTGTGTGGGTGTGTGTGTGTGGGTATATATGAAACCTACGTTGTCCAAAGACTTCCCTTGGGTGGTTAATACCGGATGCTGAAAGGAAAGGGAGATGGGAGAATGGATTTTGGACAACGAGGATTTGGGGCGCTTGGACATTTTTACATTTCGTCGATGGATTATAAAAAGCTTATCAATTTTCATTCCTATTTTGAACTTGTATTTTTGTAAATTTTGCTTGTACGTTTCGTTATAAAAAGAATTGTCAGAGTATCGAAAAAAGACACTGGAAAGATAGAAACTATTCGATATTCGAAGGAAATTAATCGTGAATGGAGTGTTCATCTTCATTTCTCTCTCTTTTCTTTTCACAATTATAGAAATTATTTTTACCTCTCTAATGTGATTGTACAAATATTTTGCAAGATTGTAAAAATTTTGAAGGAATTTTATAAAATATTTAATCCGGAATCTGTGAAAGACGTAGGGAAATGTTATTCATTATACTAAAAATAATTTCTATAAACGTTTAAATTCCAATTCTTTTAACTCTCTCTTCTATCTAGTATTTTGATCTAATAAATTTATCAAAGTTTACATACGTCTTTACATTAATTACAAAAATTCTTTCTTTCTCAAAATAATTAATTTTCAATTTATATCCTTTAAACGTTGCAAGTACAGTATCTACCAACTGAGAAATTAATTATGGTCTATAGAGAGCAAAATTTCTCATTTCCATTAAACTGCAAAATTGCAGCATACCGAGGCAAAGAACCGCAGATATTCTCCACAATCTTGCCACAACCTTCTCAACGATTAATCTCGCGTAATCCAGACACGTTCCAATACGCGCGTCCTCCTATATATGTATATATATATATATATATAGGTTCTTTGAACAAAGCTGCGACACAATTTCGGATTCGTTTAGCGATTCGAGGTAGGGAGGAACAGCATGTCGCGTGAAAATTTCATTTCTCGGCGTGCACGTGGATTAGAAACCGTTGTCAAAGTTGTCGACGTTCCACCATACTTCGAAAGGCAAAACAGAGATGAAGAGGTAACTTTGGTAATTCGCTGCACGAACGTCGAACTGACTCTTTTTTTGTCAATATTTTCTTCCCCCAAATGATTCTACGTGTTTTAAAGCGATTTTAAATATTCTAAGTGAAAATTTTACTCCTTTCAATTTCGTAAAATGTGTTAAATTCTGCTGTGGATTATTGCTCAATTTTTCTTTTTCGATGATCTTCTCTTTAATAAAGTTAAGTTGAAGAATTTTGATTAAACGTACGTGTAAATTAAAGTCCATCCTCGAAGGAATAACATAATCTATCTCTCGAACTCGGAAAGGATGAAGTAGAACGATTAGCTCGAGGAACGGGAGAATAGAGATTCACCAGGCTCTGATGCACTCTGGCTCGAGAACGAAGGCAAGCTTGTAATAAGTGATCGCGAAATAATGAAGAATCTGAAGGATGATTCCAGTGAAATTTATCCAGTCTGATGGAATCCATTAGAGCTTGTTCGCTCCTTATTTCAAAAAGCCTTTTGTATTAGCGTGAAAAAAAAGAAACAGTGCGACCGTAAAAGCGAATCGTGAAAGCGAGATCTAAACAAGATTTCGATAAAATTAATTGATAATCAAGAATAAGATGAATTATAGAATGGAAATGGAAAATACGAATATACGACGAATGTTTAAAAATTAAGATTTTGATCGAATTTTGATCGCAGTAAAAGTTACGAGTCTTGTACTATCGTAATAGTGACTGTATTTTATCGTCGAAGAATAGAAATTGATTTTTGTTCGAGATAATAAAAAAATGACTAATGTTACAATATCTAAAAGTTGTTATTCAAGGTTAAAAAGAAATTTCAATTTTGAATATTCATTTGCAATAACTGCAGGAAGATTTCTTAAAAAAAAAAAAAGAGAAATCATTCTGTTACACACTTTAACTCAAATAATCAACATCTTCCTCAAATATCAATTTCACCCCAAACAATATTACTTCATCTACTTTCCAATTCTCCAAAGAAAACACATTCCAAGTATCATCTCCTCTTATCAAACACTTCAATTTCACGGCGATCCTCTCCAAAGAAGGGACATCCAATATTCCAATATTGCTTCTTTATCATCATTTTAAATAATTCACCTTGATCCAACCAAAGACAACAAAATCTATCCATTGTGTCGTGGAGAAATCGAAAGAAGCGTAAAATTTGCAGACAACCCTTATGAAAAACTTGCTCATCTGGCAAACGTGTCCGAGCTGAGTTTGCACAAGCTTTCAGATCTAGCTGCGAGATCGTGCGCGCGGAAAGATTGTAAACTTTATTGCTTCGTGCTGAAGATATAAAAAAAAGGATCGCGATTTATTTACGTGTTTAGCCAGATCTCGTTATGGAAAGGATAGATTTTTCGTAACTAGGAGGTGAACAGCATTTTCATGAATTTTCATCGTCACAATGGAACCGAAGATTTGAATGGAGAGATATAATTTCAAATAATTGAGAGATTCATGAGAGAAACAATGAAATTATGAAATTTCAATCGTGAGATGATTTTATTAGATGTAACTTAAATAGAGAAATATAATATGTAATTAAGAGAAACCTTTTCATATCTTGAGATCTATACAATTCAACATAATTGCGTTCATAATTATATTTAAGTTTGCATATATAAAATTCGATACTTGATTGATTGATCTTTATAAATAGAAATTTATTTAAGGAGAAAATATCTTTTTTATTGCAAGACGTATGGATTTTAAACGATTAAACTTTGGGATTGTGCGAGGAATCGATCACGATGAGTGTTCTTTCTGTTTTAAAAAGATCAACGGTGTTTTCATTCGGGAGAAATTGGATGCGAAGAAGGATACGAGTGATTACGATAACAAATTTTCGAGCAGTGACGTTGGAAAATACGAAACGACGCCTTGGCAGTGATTGCAGTTTACGAGCGACACCGTGACTACGAAAATTTCGTTCAGGTTCGCGTGTTGGATTCTTTGTCCAGTAATCTTATGTCGTTCTTTCCTTTCAGAGAATTTTAATGGAATTCTGAACGTCCCCGTCTTATCGAAAAAGTTGATAAAAATAGAGTTTAATTTGTGAAATTAGATTCATATAATAATTTTTTATTTTATCGAAATTGAATTAAAATGATTTGAATTAGACAGGTAGATAGTCAAGTAATTGGAAGTAATTAGAATGAAAATTATTGAAGGTGATCAAACAAAGTGATTTTTTATTAATATTTTTTTTTTATTATATTATACTCTGACTTCGTACCCGATCTGTTAGACAAAAACGATTAATTCTACCGAAGAAAATGATAAACAAGCTCGTTTAATCTCTTTAAATCTTTTTGCAAAGTAAAAGGGATTTCAAGAGAAACTGTATTTAATTCTTGTTGCGATTAATCTAAGTGAGAAACCGGGTGAAAAGTTTATTCTTTAATTAAATTCTAAGTGAAGCTAGTCGGTTCAGGCGCTTAAAAATTATTAACGCGTAATTTGCTTTGATTATTCGTCGAACTTTCCCATCTTGGAATGCAAATTATAAAGAATCTGGCCAAACTTTCTACTCGTGGAAATTTAACGGATTAATTACAATTAACATCTCTTATCTCGAACTTCGTTCCTCGTAAATATTAATCATCTTTAATTCGATATTATCTCAATTTCAAAAACATTCCAAATATATTGCGAACATCAGTCAGGAATAAATCACGATCTCGCATAAAAAAATCTCAAACAACATTTCAAAACGATCCTACACCATTTCTTCCCGATCGACCAATTTATGAAAAAAATTTTCCACTCAACATTTCCACTCGACCATTCCGTGCAACACAATGGCAACACAGTAGCAAGATTTCTTCCGTTTAATATCTAGTATTAGCGTTTCAATAAAACGGATCCACGATCGCCTTTGAATTTATCCGAGGAAGAACGGGCACGGAATTGGCGAGCATTTCTAACGCTTTCCACATTATGTAGTTTGAAGAAGAAGGGAGAGACGGAGAAGAAGGAAAGTAGAGATGAAGAGAGAGAGAGAGAGAGAGAAATAACAAGCAATGCGCCAGGAAAAATAGGGGATGGACGGGGAGGGGAGTCGAGAGAGGGCAAATTCAGAGCCACGCTGCCGGCATCCTTTGTTATACCGCGTTGAGTCTTCCTTTCTTTTCTATTCATTTCATCCGAGCGCGCTAACAGCATGCTTTCCACCCCCTCCAACCCCCCAATCCCCCTCCTCCAATCCTTTCGAGCCGTGGTTTTTATACATCCGGCTTAATAAAACGTTCAACACTCTTTCGTTGTTACATCGTGCGTCTACCAGCTTCCAATCCTCTCATGCTCGACCATCCCTTCCCCTCCCCTTTACCCCTTAAATGTCGCGAAATGCGATTAAAATGCATAGAAAGCTCGCCGGATAGAAAAAGCGTAAAGCGATTTTTATTTTTCCTTTTTCCATTCTTTTTCTTCCCTTTCTTTCTTCCTTCCTTCCTTTCTTTCTTTCTTTCTTTTTTCTTTTTTTTTTCTATCGTTCCTTCGTAATAAAGTATTTGTCAGACGGTGACGAGAAGTTATGAAATCTCTTTTCAAGAGTGACGTTAATTGAATCTATCTTAGAGATTTTTAAGGATTAAGTTATTTGGGGATTTTAGAATGGGGATTGAGAAAATGATAGTACGATAATCGTGTAAGTGGATATTTTTATAGAGATTATAATTTCTTTTTCTTTTTTTTCCTTTGGATCGAGATGTAATAATATATTTCTATCGAAAATTTGATAAAAAAACAAATTACAAATTATGGATAAGTTCTCTTTCGTATAAAGTCAAGAGGAAATTGTAATAATGTTTATAATAATTGGAAAAGTTTACGAGATTAGTAGTTAGTTAATCGATTCGATTGTAATATTTTTTTTAAATTATCATATAAAAGAGGTTTGATAATACAATGGACATTGAACGAGTTACATTTTTCCATATCTCATTGATAAAGAGTGTTCTATTAAGGATGGATTTTACAGTGTCGTGAATCGGAAATGGGACGAAAATTCTCTTGAAAGCCCGAATGATTCCACGAGAACAATTCGAACGATTCGACGCGGAACAACTCATCTTTATTCCATTTATCCATCTCCCTTTGTATTAATCCTCCATGAGAAAGAGGCGCGTGAAAGATGCTCGACTTCGGGAAGAAAGAGTGCACAGTCTTTAAGACAATCTGTTAATTCAGGCTTTAATTTAACTGCCCGTCTCCTTTTAATTGCTGCGTTTTTCATTCGAGGATAAACGAGAGGTATGGAAAACGACGTTGAAAGTCGTTTCGTTCGATCTTTTTTTTTTTAAAAATCGATCTTAATCAGAGATTTATACTCACTACGATTAATAATTAAGAAACTTCAATTTATATTGAAGCGTTTATAATTTGAGAATTAATAAATCTTTTATTCTCGTAATAAATAAAATCATCTGTAATTTCGACAGAAAACTTCAAGAAGACATTAATCGTGTAAATCTAAAAAAAAAAAATTCCTAGCTTTAATAAATGCACAATTAACAGATTCGTCAATTATGTACGTATACATGTGACAATCCAGATACTTCACAAAATTTATAAAGATTATAAAGGATGATTAACTATATTTACTCGCTAGACTTATTTTTTTTCACATTGTATAAAATTAATATATTCAAAATGATTAATTTTTCGATCAACTCGAGTATCATTCATCACATACTGTCTCATTCAGAAATATTTTTGAATCGTGCCACGTTCGATTATTACACCGGGCCATAATTTCACGGTCTGAAAAATAAAACAACAAGAAAGATTCGTTGGTACATGGTGGAAACGGAAGCCACCGCGCATTCAATGCATGCTGAGAAACGACGACTCGGCAAAAGGAGTCTTGGAACAGTGAAAGGAATTAGAGCGTAGTTCAAAGAAGATGAAATGAAGACGAAATAAAAAGAACGTTCGGAAGGGGATTGAAAAAAAGAAGCGAAAGGATGCGACGGAATCGGAGAAAATAAAAAAGGAAAAAAAAAAGAAGAACGAGTCGAAGTCGAAAGCTTCGCGGAGAAAATACAGTTTGCGAAAAATTGTAAGATAAAGAAAAATCATATTTCTAAATTATTCTCCTAAAGTCACTTTATATTAAGCACTTTTAAATTTTAATCAATTTTATTATACCTTCTAAAATCTTTTTATCTTAGAAATATATAAAAATGCGGAGTAACAAATGATAAAAAGTATTTCTATTAATAAAATACCTTTAAACTATTCAGAATATAAAATTACTAAAAGACAAAAGCAAAAGGGGAAGAACAACAAGGAGAGAAATTTGTTAATGCGCGAGGAAACGTAGGTCAGGCGTTAATGAAAACGAGAAGGTAAGGAAGCCGAAGGGGAGAGGGGGGTGAGAGAAAAGGAAAGTAAACGAGAAAGCGTAGAATTTTTCCTCGAAGGAAATAAATAAGGCTGGGATCACGGTGAACCGCGAATTGTCAATGGAAGTAGGAAAGAAAAAGCAACGCTGTTATAAAGAAAGGAACGAGAACAAAGGTTTCTCGAGAAGAAGAAAAAAACGAAGAGAAAAACGGGATGAAAATGGAGGGAAGGAAGGGTGGGTGGTTCGCTCGAAAGAAATTTGAATCGCAATTACGAGAATTAATTTTTTTTTTCCTTTCTCCTGTTCGATCGTTAATGCACGAAAATAAAATAAAAAAGGAAAGAAAAGGAAAGAAAAGGAAAGAACGATGGAAAATAAAATATGGACGGATGTGTGACGTGGCCACGGTTCAGAACCACCATCCTCGTTTCCTACTTCCGATCCCTCCGGAATATCGCCGATTTCCGGGGCTGCTAGGACCATTTTCGTGACGAACTTCAAAAATTTTCCTTACGTCGATGAATAAATTCGTACATTGAAAGTTGGATCACTCTTTCACATATTTTTCTCTTCTCTTTTCTCTTCTACGATTGAATGGTTCGTTGACGTGGTGAATTATCATCGAATTCAACTGAAAAGAATTTTAAATTGATGGAAGATGATTATATTCGATAATTGTTCTTCATTTCTTTAATTAAGTAAGAATTATTCCTTATCCCAGTGAATATTTTCCGAGTCAATTGAGTGAATTTTAAATGTTTGAAATGAAAATTTTGAAGAATGTACTTAAAATTTACATAAAATAATCTTGAAAAGTATAACGTATAAATTCCTTCATACTTTAATATTACATTAAATAACACGTGTCAGTATTCGATCCATATTCCATTCCATAAGTAATTCAATATCAAAAATCGAGGAAATTATGCATTGTGTATTAATCTTCAAATTTGAAATAATTAAGTCAGAATTATTGATGGGTCGGAATTAATCAAACGATCAAACTGCATCAATAATCTAAATGTAAATAATTTCTATATTCGAATCGTTAAATTATTCAATAATAATCGTTCTATCGTGAATGTATATAAAGCTTACGTGTACGTCGACGAATCTGCCGTTCAACGAATCGATTTTCGTCTCATTTCCACAACGATCACGTACAACAATCAGAGAAGAGCTACTTATGCATACACGGTATATATCGGTATATACGGCGGAGGAGAGATTACTGGCGCAATCATCAGTTCGTGAGGTCCCGAGCATTCTCTTATTAAGGAATTAGCGAGCGTGTTTAACGGAGGAAGGGAAGTAGAAGATGCAACTTCGTAGTCAACATGGTTTCCGGCTAACTGCCCCACTCAGATAACCCATAAACGTAACAAACTCTTGGGAAGATACGGTTATGTCGACGCAATTTAGTCTCGTCGTTGCCAAAATTATCGAATCATCGCATTTGTTTCATCCTTTAATTTATCGACCAAGATTGTTCACGTCGAAGAAATTAAAATGATTTATCGATTTCCCTTGAAAAATATTGTCACTTATTGTCAGAGATTGAACGAGAAATTTAATTCGATATGGAATGTTTATGAAAATTGATTATCTTTACGAATAAGACTTCTTCTTTCCATCCTTTAAATAATTTTATCTCGTATTATTTTGTTATCATAATTGCTACGACTTGTTAGTTGTATAAAATATGTAAATTGAAAAATATATTATTTGAAATTAAATTTTTATTTCATTCTACATATGTCGACATTAATTCAAGTGAATATTTCGCTTCGTTGATTAGAAATTAATAAAAAGAAGAAGAGAGATCTTATGCGTATCTAATTTTTATCGCAAGTATAAAGAATTAATTAAGTTTATGGTTATCCGAATGAAAACTGATATCGAGCATTGAACGATTTTTCTTGTAGATCAAACTATTTGTTCCAGGAAGTCATTTAAAATACTATAAGGTACAATGACTTGCTCGGAAACCCTCGTCTCTCAGAGAAGAAATATTGGACTGCAGCCCTTCTCATTTTCCTCTGCTCCTATCTCGGTTTTCGTTTATAGAATCCGTATAACCAACGTGGGGAAACGTGTCTGGCTATTTTTCCGCAATCTCATGTAAATCGATAGCACATAATCGAAAATTGCAGAAAACATTTTTCCATCTTAGAAAAAAAAAGGAGAGAAAAAAAGGATTAGAGGAAAACGTCAAATTTGGTAACAATTAGTAAAATGAAACTATAAGAGAAAATAAAAAAGAAAATCAAATATTGAAAAAATAAATGAAAATCGTTAAATTGTAATAAAGTAAAAAAAAAAATATTAAAAGAAATTACAATCTTGAATGATAAAGAGGAAAGACGTAATTAGATAAGACAGAATCAAGAAATGAAAAAAATGTGATAAGAAAAAGAAAGATGAAAAGATGGAGAAAAGAAAGAAAGAAATTAGAACATGCTGCAAAAAAGAATGCAATGTCTGTAAAATTTGTAAGAGAAAATTGTAAGACAATAAATGATCAAACGAATTACCGACTGAAATGGAAAAATTGAACGATTCTAAAAAAAGATTCTTAAAATAGATTATCTTTAAAAATAAATGAAGAATAATATCCATTTATTTACAAATATTATTTATGTTGAAAATAAATATCTTAATCGAATCAGAAGGAGTTGATTATTTAATTAATTTCCACCTGCTTTTTAATCAATCTTAACATCTTACAATCAAAAATATAAAAATTATTTTATCTTTTATTCCTTTCTTTAAAAAAAGAAAAAGAATAAATGACAACTGAGAAACGAACCGTTCATACCAGTAATGACACACTCCATCCCTTTTCTTTTAGAAAGAGGACGAAAAGAAAAGTAAAAGAGTTGGAATCTCAACCTAAAAATAGAAAAAAAAAAGAAAAAAAAATAATAAAAAAAGAAAAGAAAAAAGACGATACAAAAAATTGACGTTGCTTATCAACGTGGAACGCGTAACAGTTCGAAACAAACGATTCGATGAGCACCGAGCTCTCGAACGAGGCGAGCTCCATCCCTTTCCATCCCTCCACCACCTCGTGCACGTCTGTTTTCGTCACTCGACTCTCGACCAAGCAGGCGGAGAAACGTAGATAAAGGTTTTAATTCCGTGCGAATGAATCAACGTGCGAAAATCAGGCGATTGGATCGAATGGGATGGAAGGGGAGGGGGATGTGATTGCGTAAAGGGATGAAATGGGAGGAGGCTCGATTGATGAACTGGCTGAAACAATGGTTAACTTCGCAAGTAATCGCTTAATTCCTGGATTGCCGAGTTATGTCCACCGAATTTCGATTCTTTCGATATTTTTCTTCCTCTTCTTCCTTTATTTCTTCTCCCTTTTTTTTTTTCCTTTTTTATTTCGAATTGACAGTCTACGTGGCGTGTCGAGATACGAGTTATAAGCAATAAAAACGATTTCTAATATCCAATTAATTATTTAAATATATATTAAACAAATTACCAATGAAAATATTATTATGATCAATAAGGAAGCATTAAAAATAATTGAGAAAAACGAGACATCGCTAATATCAATAGAAACACTATTTTCATAGTATTATTAAAATTAAATAATTATCGTTTAATCGAACAAAATTCATTCCAATTCGATGTAGAATCGACTATATCCCATCGATATACAATAACGCACATATCCCATCGTTATTGCGAAATTCCTTATCGATTAACAACGCCAATGAATCGTAAGAAATAACTTTTTCCACGAAGAAAGAATCTTTTCGGGGAAAAGAAATTCCCGAAGCGGCCGATCTCCACACGCCAATGACTTCTTCTTCTTCCGGATCCGGATATCTGGACGATATAAAAGTGGCCGCGAAATAAGGCGAAAAGAAGGCGAACAATGGCCGCCGGCACGGTGAACGACTCACTTTGTTGCTTTCACTGCGAAACTTTTCTCGTCCACGCCACTTTTAAGGAAGTTTCGTGAAGAACAGTAACGGCAATCATTGGGATAGAGAGAACGGGAGGGGGTCGATTCTTGTTCTTACCCGTTCGACCGAGTCATCGTCGAGCTTTTTCTCTCCTTTCTTTTCCCTCTTCTAGGGAATTAAAAGACGAAGATCTTTTTTTTTTAAGGGATGATTTTGCTACGCGGATTCTTCGTAGAAATATCATCGAATAATTAAGGAATTGTGAAGGTTATGATTTGATGTAATCGGGGGTGTTTGAACTAGATATAGCTAGGTTAGATGTTAAATGTAACGAATTCTGGTGAATTGATTAAGCGAAGAATGTAATTTAAATATGAGATAATATGAAATTTGTATTAGGTAAATGCGAAGAGCGAGATTTTGAGGAGGATTCGTTGGAAGTAGTAGGATATTTTAATACGATTAATTTTATGAATAAAATCATCGTTGTCTTCGTTCTCGCAATTTGTGGAATTTTCTCGTGGATAAAAAAGAGAGAATTTTTTTATTAATCGAAAGATTACTCACATGTTCTGTGTTTATAGCAGCACCGTCACGAATATCTTGATGATCGGTACCGGAACCATTGACCATACCAGATCCGGTGCCAGCACTTCCGCTTCCTTTTCCACCCACACCGCCAGCTGGTGTTTGTGGCAAGCTCTGAAAAAAGAAAAAAAGCGATATTAGAATAATTAATTTGTACACAATTTTTTTTAATTAAAAACAGTTTTTATAATTGTATTTATTATTTCTTGCTAAATTTGAGAAAAACATTTAAATACAACATTGTACACTTGAATTTATTTTATTAATAATAATTCATTTTATAACGTTTGCCAGAATAAACGAAACAGTAAGATATTTTTCTTGCTCCTTGTTTTTCATCTACGAGCAATCTGTGTCTCTAAAGTATAATTTGTCTACTGTTTCATCCGCAGAAAATCAATCTTCGTTTCACGGAATCGAAGATAAACAAAAAGAACTAGTTTTTTTAAAGCAATCTGGAATTGAAACAGTGAAAACAGATATAAAACACGATGTTTATAAGTTTGTCCATTTCGTCGTCGATATATTCTTTGTTGATATTTTTTAATAAAAATTTGGTTGCAGTATCCTCCAAGTAATTGATCAAACCGTTCTCTGATTTAATTAATTATTTATCATCTTATCTCGGCATCCTTAATTTTAAAAACAATTCGGATGATTCTCGATTAACAAATATTAATATTCATTCAAATATTCATTATTCTTGATTCCTAATAAATGTTTACGTAAAAAAAGTAAATAAAATTTCAACATAATTTAAAAAAATATGAAATAACAAGAAATACAATAATTTAAAAAAACTTACTTTCTTAAAATTACATCATATTAATTAAATCTATCGTAACAATTAACATGGAAGAAAAAGAAAAAAGAAAGAAGAAATTAAATTATTCATACTATTTCCACGTGATCCACATATAATCATTAGCTAAAAAACTCTCCTTTTTTTCTAGATTCTCGTCGAATGTCGTCCGCTCTTGAATTCTACTTTAGCGAGATTTACAGGCGACAACGAAAAACTAGGAGAAAATAAGACGGCATGCAAAAATTACAGTGGCACGATTTAACGTTTCAAATTACCAGAGCAAAGGCGGCAAAGAAAAATCCCGACCACAGCGCCGTCTCTTCCTGTCTGCGGAATCCGCGTTGAAATCTTGTCTCAATTTTGCCCCTTTCACCCCTTTCGTCTCTTTTATTCGGAAAATCTTTCCTCCTGTTTCGCCCTCGGCTTCGAGCTTTCTCCATGCCCTATTCCGTGAAGCTTTTACGAGACGGATTAGATGGTGCAAAGATGGTCGTAAAGGGAAATTTCGTCGAACGTGTTTGCTCGTTCTTGCCCATTCCCTCTGAAGCCAGATATAATGTTGGCGAAGAATTTTCACGATCACGATTCCATCGATCTTGTTTCGTTAAAATTTGATAATTTTTTTTTTGTAGAAACTTTAAGAATTTGGAATAAATCATTTGTGATTGATTAAAAAAATGTAATCAGTTAATAATCAGGGAAGAATGTTGTTTAAATTTGCTAAGAAATTTTAATCAGGATTTCGAATGTGCACAAAGTGAATTCAATTTTTTAATTATTTTTCTTGTATATCTTCATACGATAAACATTTTGCAAACGATTTAAATATAGGTATGGATCATCTATATAATAGATAAGTAATAAAATAATAAATTCAGTCATTTTACGAGCCACGAATGCGTTCCACCTGCTTCCAACAAATTTCCCTATAACGTTTGGGGAATTCTATGTTTACGAATAAAATATATTAACAGCAATTAGTGTTTAATAATCGACTATCGGTTATCTCGAACTATTAATTGCACAAACTTTTCGAGCAATGACATCACTCGAAACCTAATAAATGGGGGCCGTAAGTATGGTGTAATTATCAGATATGAAATATTGAGTAAAATTATAGCAAATGCTAGCTAGAAATTAATTAGCATTTACTATTAACATCCACTTGTTCTATTTATTTGATAAATTGTTACAAAAAATTATTGTACGAAGAGAATTTCTGTAATTTTGAGTTTAATTATAAAAATAAAATAAAATCTAATATTTAAAAATTATTATCATAAATTTGTAAAAGATATATTACATAAAACAATTTATGCTCGAGAATAAAAGAATACGAAATTTATTTTTGTATCCAACTTGCGAACAAACATGTACAAGGATTTTAAATTTCACGCTTTGTACATATTATTTAGTCGAGAGAGAACCGAGATCTCCACGAAATGTGGTTTTCTCGCCACAATCTACTTGCAGAAAGGATTAAACATATAAATACGAAAGCAAGCTCCAAATTAACAAAATTTTTTCCCTATTTAACAATTTGTAGGAGCATTATGAAAACTCGTTTGTTATGAGAAATTACACCGTCTCATAAGTATAATTTCACATTACAAACATTTATTATATCTTCATTGCAAAAAGCTTAGAAGAAACTTATCTTGATAAAAATAAAATTCAACGAATTGTGCTTTAACTTTTTCTGTGCTTAACTTGAAACAAGAATAAAAGAAAAAGAAAAAAGAAAAAAAGAAAAAGAAAGTGGATTTCTTGAAGAACCACTTCAAATGTTGTTTAAACTTTATCAAAAAACTTCTAGTAGTCTTCGACATAAAACCAGAATTCTCTTTTTCTTTTTTGACATCTTTTAACCATGTCAAGATCCTTTAATCTCTTCTCTTAATGAAATTCTCAATGATACTTTAACTTCTTGCTCGAAGAAACACTTAATTTCAAAAAAAAAATTTGATCTTCGTATCAAATCCCTTACTCGAAAGAAATTGATCAAATCACGATAAATGACGGATTCAAAAAACCGTGTTTACGACGCGATCCAATCGATAATTTTTAAGGGTTCAAGAGAATGGCTCGTAATTACAAGAGTGATATGAAATTCCACGAAATTTTGGCACGCAATATCGGTTTAATGATGCCTTTTAATGAAGAATTATGATACGCTCGTTAGATCGCTCGTCAACGAACATTTTTTTATTTTCTGGCATTAATAACGATCGATCGATTTCAGTCGAGGAAAAAAAAACAGAATCGTGATACGCTGTGATATCGTTTGACAACTGATATTTTAATTGCATTCGCCTCTTCCAATATACATGTACATATTTTTCGGCAAACGAGATTAATTATTGCTTGAATCGAAGATCGTTCACGAAGAAAAGAATCAACGAGAATGAGAACGCGGATGCTAATTCGTTGGGAAATATTTCGATTATCTTATTGAACAATCACGATTGCATTAATATATTTAATTACATTTTCTTTGACGAATACAAAGAAAGAATAACAACTGTTTGAAAATTAAGAATTATTAGACTAATGAAAATTTATTTATAGAAAATTTATTTATAGAAAATTTAAATGTAATGATATATCCACTCTATTCTAATAATATCTATCAAATTGTAAAGATTATAAATTAAAATAAATGTAACTAAAAAATGGAATGCAATAATAAAAGATATCAAAATTATTTTACCTAAATTGAATATCGTTAACTTCGTGCAATATCTCTTGCAATCTCTTAAATTAAATATTTAGATCGCACGTCGATCTGATGAATAAAAAAATAAATACACGAAAAATGATATAATTGAAGAGGAAATTGCAGAATGGATATCTGTCGAATTTGATTGAAACGGAACTCCCAACGATTGGAGAATGAAAAAGAAAATTTAATCAAACATATGTTGTATTGTATTCAGTTCCCGATACACAAGATTGTTATAATATATATATATATATATACACACATAGTATATATCCCGACACAAAGATTGCAATATCGATCAAATGAACAGAAAATAGAAAGAGCTTGTGCTTTGATCTGACGCGGAAGAATAGACTCGCCAATCAATCCACAGTTCAACATGACATTTCGCATCAATGGTGTTATACATTCTATACAGATGAAATTCCTTTAATACACGAAATACAACGAATTCCCTCTGTTCTAATTGCGATCCATGTATCCTGTTCAGAATTAAAAAAGAATAGAAAAGGAAAAAAAAAATACAAGAACTTCCTTTTATTATACAAAAATGTTCAAAATAATTCTTCTTCTTCGTTCCATGTAAAATTCAATGCCATCAATTATCATTTACCATCATTTTTCCAAGTTCAAACAATACCATAAACCCCTTCCCCTTTTCCCCTCTTTCTCCCTCAAAAAACAGAACTCAGAGAAGACGATCCAAAATCCACAGAAAATCTGAACGATTTCAATTCATTCCAACAAAAGTGGCTCAAAAAACGAAGAAATACTCGGTAATTACGAAATCAAGAATCACGTAAAAACCAATCCATTAGCGTTTCTCAGGTATCCGTTCATTCGGATGAGCTGTAATTCACCTTCGGATGCTGGAAACCCGGGCTGGAAACGCGAATTTAATCGCTATCGTTCGGAGAAGAAAAAAAGAATCGGGCTACACGCGCGATCACGGATCTTGTAATCATAAACGGATAATCATAAAATCGATAACAGTCGAAGCAACGATTCGCGAGAAGGAAGAAAGGAGAATGACGCGGACGGAGGACGACCTGGATCACTTCCATTAAAAACGCTTTCAAGAACGAGGGAGGAGGGGAGTCGCGAGTCGATAAAACGATATTTGGCCTTCCTTAATGGAACGTGGCCGATCGAATGGCACTTTGAAGGGGTGGGGAAGGGGGCGCGAGGCTCGAACAAGTGGAAGGAAACGAAACAGGGAGGAGGAATCCGTGACGTTGGAGCCACGAGCGACAGTGGTGTCGAAAGCGAGGGCCTTCCTCGGTGGCCACCCCTTTTCTACTCCTCCTCCTCCCTCTCCCTCCAGTTCCTATCCAGTTGGCTTTTATTTCGTGTATTGGTAATAGCATGGAGTGGTTCGTCTCTATCAAAGTAATAGAGGCTCGAAGACCCTTTAAGTGACGTTCGCCACTTTACGATCGCTCTTTATAGACGATCTCTACCTCCTTTCCCCGCATCCCTTATTCCACGCTCGATCCACCTCCTTGGTATCTTTTATCGAAGGGATAAGAAAAAAAAATAAATAAGAGCAAGGAAGGAAGAAACGCAATCTTTACCTCGGATAACATTTCTTTTCTCTTTGTTTTTTTCTCGAGGAAACGATGGCGAGGGAGGGTAGATTGCGCGACGACAAGGGGATGGGAATCGTATTGAAGTATCTTTTATGAATATATGCTGGAATAATTTTAAATAACGTACGATTGGTAAAGTCGATGATAAAATATTAAGATGGTATAAATCCCACGAATAGTCCAAGTCTCTCTCTCTACAAAGAAAAAACACGAAAGAGCCAGTAACGCTTAGAAGATATTTTTACAATTCGCCTCGTGACGATATCGACCATTATTTTTTTCTCCGGAAAACCAGGTTTCGCTTCGACGACGAAACGTTTCCTCTTCCGCAACCCCCGAGCAACGTATCGCAGGGAGAACAAGCTCGAAGCTCGCCCCTCGTCTGATCCCTCTTTGATGCCTGTTCGCGTGTTTCTTATTTTGCGGGAGATCGGGAACGGTGGATGGATCTCCTTTCGCTCGGCCGGATGTTTTCGTAACTTCCGCGTGCCGCATTCGAGCGGATGCCTGCTGTTTTTTTTCTCTCTCTCTCTCCCCAGGCCACATCCGCAACGCCTGCTTTAATTATTGCGCCGTCTACGCCGTCCCGGAAAAATTCATTCCGCCCGTCCACGCTCGAAGCGTTCGTCCATTGGATAAAGCGGAGAAACCACGTTTTAGCTTTTTAACGCTTTCGAAATTTTTCGCCTTGAAAAATTTGTGCGATCGCTCCTCGGATTTTCTTTTTTTCTTTTTTCGTGAAACGCGAGCAGACACGGCAGATATCTGTCGACGATTAATTTGAAAATTTTAGAGAAAAGATGAGAAATAGATTGGAAGATTGGAATACGATGATGAGTTTTAATAATCTGTGCATTGTTGAGAAAATACATCTATTTACTGCGTAAAATTGAATAGATTTCGTACGAATCGTGTAATAGATCTTATTTCAAGAAGTTATCTTTTAAAATATACAACATATGTAGACGATACGAGAAAAGAGAATAGAATAATATACGGTATGGAGAAGTGTTGTTTTAAGTTTGAAACAGGTTATTTTAGAAAATGCAAGTTGAATGTACCTAGGTTGTTTCTAGTATTACTACCTGGGTTGGAAAATTTATCGTTCGAGTATTTATATTGTGAGTGTAGAACAGCGTGATAAAAAGTGATTCGATTTATTAGAGAAGTTTCTCTCGAGAAAGTTCTTTCTCTTCTCGGACAACTTTTCTTGAACGTTCCTTCTTTAAATGTCCTTTGAAAAATGGAATGGATAATCCTTAAAGTTTCCATACAAAAATCACAATTGATAACCCGTAATAAATCCTTCGCAAGGAAAATTAAAATATTACCGTAATCTTATAATAAAAGGTCTCACCAATTTGAGCTCGAGATTAAAGAGAAAGTTTCACGTTTGAAAATATTACAAAAAAAAAATGTAAATCAAATCCACGCGATAAACATCGACACGTCTCCTCCACGTATTTTTAAAAGTATTCGTCAAACAAGAAATGGAACGATTCGATTCAGCGTTTCAGGATTCAATCTTCGTATTTATCGCTGACCACGATCCATTATTTCCTGCAACACTTTCGTGTCTTTCGTTGTATATGATTATATATGTAGATTGGATCTATGCGATCGTTTCGAAGTTATGGCTTTTCGATAAGCGGAGAACACTTCTTACAAGATTATATCTCGTGGTCGAGAAGAGTGGAGAGAAATGTGTGCATGTATACGAAACGTACAATGGACGAAAGTTGGTCCGTCTCGCAACAGAATCTCTCAATTTCCTGATCCTGAAATTCGAGGAAAAATATAATAAATTCAATGTCCAACCGTGAACGAAGGAGAATGATACATCGAGAAACTTGAATTTGGTACGAGTATATAGAAATATTCATCTCATTGTCATGGATCAACTCTCAAAAGGTGATTTGTTATTTCTGTGGATAAGAAGAGAAACGTTATATTATCCCATTATTTTCATTCTATTTTTTCATTCCTAGATCTAGAACACAAATAAAATTACATATTATACAATTTTAAAAATTCACAATTATAAATCATCAATTACTGCATTTCTTAAAATTAACTACAATTATTCCAAAAAGTTAATCTCAATTATATCATTCACCATAACTTACATTACACGAGTTCTGTCTACAAAATGGCAAACTCTACATTTTTACTACATTTTACTACCAACGATCTTCTAGAATGCATTTTCCAATCCTCCAACAGATCGACCGATGAATTTTCGTCCACATCGACCCTCCATCCTGTATACAACGCCCCTTGATCTTTCTCCGCGTATTCTCGCACTCGTGGCGCAACGATTCGTCTTTATCAGACGTTGTAAAAGCAAAGAGCGACGTTGGTTGCGGTCGCATAACCGAGAATTCACCGTCGAAACTGAATTTCCCCCGAAAGTGCAGGCTAAAAGAGCAAGTAACTCTGAAACTTCCTGTTGGTTCCTGAGGGTGGGAAAAAGAGTCAGGGATGGAAGGCTGCCCAAAGAGAGAATCGAAAGAATCTTTGCCGCTCCGAGGATTAATTCGACAGTGAATATTTATTCGAAGCCTACGGATATCATATTCGTTCAAATATTGGGGATGCTTGTCTTGTCCACGATTGATGACAGATTCAAAATGATTCGCGTTTTGTTTGCATCGAATCTTTCTTGCGAATTTATTTTTCACATGGTAATTTCATGTTCGATTGAAATTGCATTTTGTAAAATTAATTAAAGAGAATGCAAGAATTATTCATCGTAGCAACGAAAGAAAGAATCGATGCCACTGTCCATTCATTTCTCTCTTCTGCGCAGCTATTCACTTTTTTAAAATTCATTTCGAAAAATTTAACAATTTACTTTTTTTTTTTAAACATCAATTAACGTTAGATAATCTTTCGAATCTAACGTAAAATAATGAAATCTAGAAATTAGAATTGCAATGATTTTTATCGAAAATTTTAATTTACAAATGACATTGTATTTATATAAAATATGTGATTAATTTAATTAATTTAATGAAAATAAGGAAGAATAGTCCTTTAATTAAAAATAATTTAACGCTTCATGCTCCCTCCCTCTCTCTCTCTCTCTCTCTTTCTCTCTCTCATTCTTAATTCTAAATTCTATTTCTCGTTCGAAGTAAAGATGCATTATTCAATTTGTACACGTAGCTCGTACAATTCATTCCACTTCACCAAGTTTCTTTTTTTAGCCCGGCTCGCTTAAGAAAATTGTTATTTGCGGCACGAAACATCGTGACACGGCGAACCTTGAGAGGGTTGAAATTATTTTTCAACCTCGTCAGAGGGAGGGGAGGAGGGTCGGTTGATCGCCGTAGAGTGGCTCGAAGGTGTTACCAACGCACGACAGACGCTTAAGGCTAATGACTTTCAGCGTCGCGTTATGAATTTTAATGAGATTCATAATTACGCAGCTGCTCGCGCCTTCCACTTGGCGAAACGAATTAAAGATAAAGGGGGTGGAGAGGCGATCAATCACTCGAATCCTCTTTCATTCTTTCATCACTTTCTTTCCTCTTACTCGAAAACATTACCAAGTTTTCACTTCTTCGAAAGTATATATATATATATATATATTCTTCTCGAATAGAGGAAAGCTTCCACCTGACGTTTACTCGTCTGGTTCGCGTGTCACATTTACGGGATGAAATATACGGGATCTAAATTGAGGTATATGGACGCGATAAATGGCGCGTTCGAAGTTTAATATTTCATAAGTTGGTGAAAGGAAATTTATTATTGACAGTGCGCCGACGGAAAATAGACTGTTGCGCGAATTTAATGTTGTTCGCGCCAAACTCGCGGGTAATTTATATTGGGATATGTAAATTCGACGAGATATTATAATTATAAAACTGGTGGATGTTTAAGCAGCTTTCGGATATTGTATTTGTCTTTTTTCAAATTATAAAAAGTCGAATTTATTCACGTTAAAAAAATGTAAATATCTTCAAATTCGTGCATATACGTACAATATTCGAAGCGATGATCCGATTTATTCTTTGAAGCGAGTCGAGTCACGATTACTCGATCAAAATTGCATAAATTAATCCCAGGTCATTGTTCCCGAACCGCGGGTAGAAATTAATTCGTTATCAGCGATTTCTGGTCACACAGATATTCCAGAATCCCGTGCTCGTGCAGATTCTCATTAAGATCCCTCGAATCACTGTCGACAATCCAAGGATGTAAAATATGATGGTGGCGAGTAAAATTGTGCCTTCTCGATATGGGATAAAAGTTTCTCGCTTCTCGCTTGGAAATGAAATAAAATTTCAGGTTGAAGATGAAGGACAGGAGAAATCCTCTTGCTAATCCATCCGCTCGACATCCTCGTGCTAAGTCGTAGGTTATTCGAGATTATAGAATGGGAGCTCACGACTTCGAGATTAATCCTTTTTTGAATCGATAATGAAAGTTTATACCGGTAATCATCTCTGATCCAATTTCGTATTCGTTGATAAATATATATCGTACTGTTTCATGTGAACGTTTGAATCGATACGTTAAACGTTATCTGTGTAACCTAATCTGTGTAATTTTCAATACATACGTAGTAACAGTTTATTATTTCACGAGTAGTTAAACATACGTGTATTATTTCACGAGTAGTTAAATATGTACATATCGTTTCATGAATATTTAAATACACGTGTCTTATTTCGCATGTATTTAATTACACGTGTATGTGAATTAATATATTCATATATCTCATATATTTATCACGTGAAATAATAGATTTTTATACTTTCAATCTTGAAACATGAAATTATATATTTTCATTCCATTAATATCCTATATTTTAAAAATTATTTAAATTAAGAGAGAAAAATTTTGTTAATTAAATACATATGCTTTTAATATATATACTTTTGGAATAATGATTTTTAATATTGAACAGTGGTTTCGTTTAAACGAAGGAGGATCGAGCTCGTTGGCAGAGAAAACGGGGATGTCGTCGACTGTCTTGGCGAACTGTGAAAGTTTAATTACCTGTAAAGCGTACGAACCAAGGGGACGGTCGACGAGGCGTTAAAATTGTTAAGAAATTTTGCGACCTCGACGAACCGTAAAACGTACGACGATCTTTTTCCTTTTTTTCTCTCTCTCTTTCTCTCTACATGTTAATTACTCGCGTGCGAATAATCGGATCGTGGAAAGTTAATGGTAAATCCAGCGAAAAGGATTTCGGTGTTTTGGTTCGTTTCTTCTTAATATGGGAATGCTTTTTGGGGTGAATTTTTTAAAATACTGCGAATTCATTCGACGCAAGGAATTTTTTTAAGTAAAAAAAAAATTATAATTTACACTTTTATTTTTAGGAATTATTTTCTTTGAATAATATTTGAACTTGTTCACATTTTAAAAATACAAGTGTCACGCATACAAGTATCTTCTTTTTCATAATTCCTAAAATAACAATAAACAATCGATTTACCACCAATATTAAAAGATTCTTAAATATTGAAAGATAAATTTCCACCATAAATTGGATATATTCTACGAATATTTTAAATACAACAATACACCATTTGAAAAATCTTCGAGAAACATCGAAGACTTCGTGGGTGTAATCGTAATTTTCATCCCCTTCGCTCGCTGCTCGAGGAATCGTGCAATTTGCAGCGCGTGCTATTTCCATCGCGCGTTTCGTTGCCTCGCCCTCTGTTTTCACCCTGTTGGCGAGCAGCAGGCGACTGCGCTTAAAGTGAACTTCCCGACTCAACTGAAATATCCGTTATGATCTGCGTCCTCGTTGGCCTGAGTGCAAATGCAGAAAGGGGGAAATAAGGAAGTGCGAACGTGCCTGTACAAGGGGAACTACGTGTGGGTGGAAGATAAGTGGCTGGTCGAAGGCGGGATGAACAAGTTTAGTGGATGAATTTAGAGAATTCACTTGGACGAATAGCATTATCGCATATTGTATATTTTTGTTTATTTGTATTATTTATTATCAGTTATATTATATTGTTATTTATTAGCAAAGATAGATGAATTTTCATGAATATTTTTATAAAAATTGGAAGAAGTTTTGACTGGATGAGGGACAGATCGTTAGAAGAAGAAAATCTTGTGCTTTAAAATGCGTTTTCGTTTATACGACTTTTGGTTCAAGAAATATCATCGTATATAAAGTGAAAGTAATTTTCGATCATTCACCCTCAATCTGATTAAATTCTATTAAAATTAGGGAAACTTTGAACCGCTATAACTTCGAAGATAATTGTTTCCTGTAAATAAATGAACGATCGTGGAACTTTACTTTAAAATACATTAAAATACTTTTCGATTTATGTTATTATTGTTTATTTTTCATTCTCATCTCGTCTCACACCTATCCCAAAATCCAGACAAATGACAGATGTGATTCCTAGAAAAATGCAGTGTATATATTTCCAAGAGAAAGTATAAATCACTGGATCCTCCATTCACAAACTTCATATCTACTCTCAATTACTTTAAAAAATTTAAAATTTTTATATCACTTGATTAAGATAAAACAAAAAGTGTTATTCTTTTCATTTTTTTTATGCGAAAATTCAAAGTCTCATTCGCGAATTTAATGTTGTAACATAATTAACATAATATCAAATATTTTCTTTTTATATTGGGCGAATATTTGAACACATTTTCACAATAGTAATCCGCTGTCTGTTTACTACTATCGAGGAAAACCAACCCTAAAATATTCAAACTTCTTTTTTTCCTCCACACTTTCTTTCGCGACGCCATCAACAAGCGCTAAACGCCAGGCCATAAATCAGCTTACACGCTTAATCATCCCCTCCCCGCAGGCCGACCACGCAGCAACCCTTGACGCTCCACGACTCGACTGAGTTCACCTTATCAAGATCTTAATTAACATATTACGGAAACCGCAAGACCTCGGCCAAAGCGCCGAGATCTCCGCGTTACTACATCCACCGCCTGTCAACAAACAAATAAGTTCATTCACGGGGATGTGAAGACACCAAGGCAACTTGTACGACACCATCCACGATGGAATAAAATATGAAAATCCCGACATCCTGAGGATACCGGCCCTATCCCTCCCCTCTCCCTTCCCTTCCCCCTCCCCTGTCCAAGAGAGAGGTTGCAGAAACAGACTATAAACGATTTCCACGGTAAACATTTGCCCATAGCTCACGCTTGCAGCTGCGGTTCAAGTTAAATTGCCTTCAAAATTGCACCCCTCCCACGGCGTTGTAATGGTAACCCCGGCCACCGACTCGGATCGTTCGCATAAATTTCAACCCCGGCTCAGCCCTCGCCAGAACTCGCGCGCCAGCTTGGCCGCGTCGGTAATTGAGCGATGATAACGATAAACAGGAGTTTTATGTTGATCCAACGCGACGATCGCGGCGACGAGCCGTGGCAATTCACGCGGCGAGGACTTCCGCTCGGTTGATCTTGTTTGCAAGCTGTTTCGAATTCCCTCTCTTCGAATTTTGCTACTTTTACGATTCTTTTCGTTTAATAACGTATGTTTTTTTCTTTTTTTCTATTTGTTTGGAGTTTTGACGCGTGTTTCTGAGGGTGCACAGATTATTTTTAGAGAGCTTTTGATAGAAAGATTTCCTCATCAGCCTCGTTTGTTTGTTCGGAATGTTTCAGAAGATTTCGAGAGAGAAAGGATTATTAGCGATTTTTTCATTTTGTGGAATTTAAGTTAATGATTTAACGTGTTCCAACGATGAAGTATTAAACGTTTCTTCTTAACGCGGGTGCACAGATCAAAGATAATTAAGGGAAGCGATATGAAAGTTGTAAAGAGGAGGTATATTGGGCTATAAAAAAATACATTTAGTATGGGTAATTACTATGATAGCTGATTCCGCGTGAACTTTGTTGTTCGTATTAAAAACTTTGCTGTTTATGCAAAAGTCAATATCAACTTAACTTTTCATATTTGTGTAGGAGAATGAAGGGATATTTCAATTAACTGTAAAATAAAAAAGAAAAAGAAAAGAGGAAATAAGAATCTTTAATAATAAATAATTCTTCTTTCAAAGATAAAATCAATAATGGAATGAATCGAATTTGTAAATTACAATCGTTCAATTTAAATTATACAAAATCGAATTAAGGTTGTTTCAGACACATTTTGAATGGATAACTAAAAAAAAAAAAAACAAAAAGAAATATATCATTGCTTATTCATCGCTTGCAAAGCCGTAAATATGACGTCGTATTTTCTGGTTAGCTTCCCAGTAAGATAAATATCCCGGGCTGATCACGCAAATAGGACTAGAGCGATTTATTTGCATTAATCAAAAGGAAGCAAAGACGACGGAACATCGATATGCGCAAAGAAAAGTATGAAATATTTCTGTATGCGAGACGACGACTGGGCTTATCCTTAGACTGATTCCGAAAATCATATCATTTTTCTGTATTCCGTCCGTAGAATAGAATAAAATAGAGAATTATTTCCCCCAAGTATTTCACTATACTTCCATACCCTTTTGCTTCTCTCTATCGATAACATCTCTTTAATGATAGAACAAAATTCTAAGTTGAAATTGTATTTGAAAAGTGAAGAAGTAAAAATAATATCGATTTCATCGATCCTTCTAATATATCTATATATTTTCAGCAACAAAATCTATTCTGTTAATCTATACTATAATAATCACCATTAAATCTACCATATATCCATTCAAAACTATTATTTTTCAATTTTACAACTCCTCCATTCATTCTCCATCTTATACTTTCTCTCATTTACATTTACTCCATGTAATTTCATCGTCAATGAATTTATTCCTTCGTATCCACTTTTCAACTCTTTCATCCCGTCACGTTTCCACGCTCAACGTCCAAAAAAAAAAAAAACGTAACGAAACCAACCACCTCTCCGAGACAAAACCATCGGGTTCAAGTGCACCCAAATCCCTAGAGAGAGTGGCCCGATGCAAGTGGCCGCGATAAGGACTTCCTGGTGTCCAATTAGAGAAGGAAAATCCGTTTAATGTCTACGAGATGGGAGACAAAATATACCCCGTGACGAAGTGTCTAGAATAAAGGGACACTCGGCTTTATATTTAGCATTTCGCCTGAGTCTGATGTCCGCCCGTTGGTGGTTCCGCTAAGATACTCGAGACAACGTCCACTGTGGAATGGCGGCGAATGAGAGGGGTTGGGGAAGAAGTCGAAGACGAGCACGTAGGGCGCGAGTGAAGTGGACAATGGGGTGTTCTGTTGGGGAGTACAAAAGCTCTTGTGTCGAAACCACCCGAGGTATATATCCCACTCTTGGAAACAGGGACGGGGGCCTCCGAGGGATTCGGGAGTAATAAGACACAGGGATGTATCGAGGGAACAGAAATTTCGAACAACGAGGATTGTAAGTTAAAAATTAACAGCAATTTGAACAATTGGAATAATTTACGTCCACTCGAAGGGGGCGAATAATTTATGTGCTTCGTTCATCCTCGAGTGTTTTTTTTTTTTTATTTCATTTTTTTTTTTGCGAGGAAGAGTTCGAAGAGTTCCGGGTTTCTTTGGGAGTTGGAGGGGAATACGTTGGGCATTTGGGAGGGCGAGATTGGAGGATGATGAGAAATTGAAGCGGATCGTGGTATCGATTACTTTGGCCGGTTTAATTTGTTTGATTTGTTCGAAGAGAGGAATGTAATTTTTTTTATTTTTGTGCGAGGAAAATAGGATATTGGGATTGGTATTTGTCTCCATGAAAATTTGATACACGTTTTGACGATTGATCGACAATCATGCGAAATCAATTGTGGTGTATTATATTTCATTCGCTCACAAGTTCGGGAACAACGTCCATTTAGCTTTCAATCTCTATAGAGCAATTCTAGGCAGTCTATGAAATTAGCATATATATATATGCACTATAACCTGCTTCCTCGAATGCTCGAATGCACGAAAATCAAGATTAAGTGTAATGGCCGTGATAGATTTACGCCGTGTTTGTTTCATTTCCGGGGAAAAAGTTACTAGTAGAAGGGAAGAAACGTTCACGTAACGAAGAATTACGGCGAAGTTTATTTTTTTCAAAAAATCTGAACCAAAATTTAAGATTTAATCTAATTCTCTACTCCGTTTTACCGTAAACCACGATACGTACACTTTACAAACTCGTTACTCTACGTCTCAGAGTCTTAAAATTTAATCAAAAATCCTGAAAAATCACGATCCTCCTTAAATCTCTTTCTCCTTAACCTAAACAAAACTTGCAAGATAAATTCAACTGCGAAACATCTCAACCCCTCTGTTCGATTTTTTCAAATTTTTCGTATGAAAGATCCTTTACCAGGCGCATTATACATGATTTAACAAAATCAGGCGCGTTATATACCCTTTTAACGGAGCACCGTCCGAGCCGAATGAATAAGTTGGAGCGCGAATGGAGCCGGGACAAGGTGGAAAAGGGGTTGGGGGGCTCTCATAATGGGTTTCCAATGTTCCATCGCGTTCGAAATATTTATCGTCGGCGCGCAGGCAGATAATGGTAGGCGCAAACTGGAATTTACTCCTGCACATCCGTGGAAAGGGCGCGATGCGTTTCGGCCCAATTAATCTCTCGGATCTCGCGGAACAGGTATCGTATCGGGTTGTTTCATGGTCAAACGGAAGCTTGGCATGGATCGTGCCCTGGCCCGATCAGGCGAACTGTTCCGTGGTGTTATCGATAAGCTGGGGAGCCAGTGTAGGTTGACGACGTGCACGGATGATTGAACGCTTTGTGACTTTGATAGCGGCGCGGGTAATGGCGCTTTGTACGGGAATTAGTGCGTTGAAATTCGGGGGAGGTCTCGGTGGTAGGAGGTAGGATGGTAGGAGTATTAAGAGTATTGGGCAAATATGGCTTTGATATTGACTTTGATATTGTATTTCGTAAATATATGGTAGAAATAATGGAAGTTGTTTTACTTCTTTTTTCTTTTTCGTGTATCGTTTTATTGCGAACCGTGAATCGTCGTATTTCGAGCCTTGCAAGTGGGGAAAAATGTTTCAAAAGTGATAACTTTTATGAAAGTTACATACGTTTGAGAGGAATGGATGGAAGCATTTTTTTCTTTTTTTTAAAAAATAGAAGCATCGATAAAAAAGATATTGCTATGATTTTTCACGTAGATATTTAAAGGCAAATGTCGTTTGCATTAATGCCTCTGTTCACGTACTCTTCCCGTGTTACGGGAGGTCAATGATTTCAATTTATTATTTCAAGCAATTTTATAAAGAGGCCAGCAAATATTCAATTGCAAAAAAAAAAGGAAAAAGAAAACAAGCAAATATTTATACAGATAATGAACGCGCGTCACATTTCGTTAAGATCGTGCCACTTTAATGGACGTTCGAAATAACGGCATGAATACTTAACGACGATTTGCATCCTGAAACTGCGATATTATAAAGCTGGCTGCGATTAACGATAAAATTGATATCGATACCTTCGTATTATCACTTGATGATATTTAATGAATTATCGAATCATCGTATCAATTATACACTCGAATATATATATATATATATATTTTCAAATTTCCTCCTTCTCTCAAAATAATCCAGAATCGATTTCATCGATCTTATCGATCCACGTATATATCGATTCGATGACATTTGCCGGATGGAAATTTCCAATTGCTCCGAAACGTAATCGAATCATTCGTCCTTATTTCGAACGATATCGGTCAATGAACCATCATTTGCATTTATGTATGGTCACAGCCGGTGGAATAATGTCTGATCAATGATGTGGCAGTAGCCTGATGCAGGTCGTTGCAATGCAACGTTGAAGAGACGAGCCGCCTAATTAGCCCAGTCATCGACGGAGCCTCATTCGGGAGTAATCATCCGTATCGACTAATTCGACAGGCAATCGGCCGTTATCGTGCATTTACCTCAACGTCCACGCTTCGTTAATCGGGGCTTATCATTCGATGCTCAATTTTTTAACCCCTGCGCGAGTGTGCTCGCTGGTCAGAGCTTGCTTCGTTATCGAGAAATCCGGTAAATTGGTAAGAACTGATTTTCTGTCGTCCAACTGATTTTAATAATTTCAAGATTAATTTATTAAATGGAGATCCGATTGAATTTAATCAAAATTAACATGGAAATGATAAACGCGAATATTTTTTTTTTCGAAAAATTAATTGTAAGACGAATAATTATTTATCCTTTTTTTTTTAAATTCTCACAAATTTTTACGATACACGAATTTATATCCTTTTCCATTTCTAACGAGCATTTTTCATTTTCTGCTCCTCTTCGCGTAATTAAGTCTCATATTACATATTTTTTTTTGTGCATGCCCCCACTAATTAAGAAGATCTCATATAACTAGACTTTAGAAAAAGCGAGAAGAGGTTTATGAATTTTAAGATCATTTACGAGTTCGTAAGCCAAGTTAATTACGGGCGATTCCATATATAATTCTCTTATAATTCAGATTAAAACATATTTATCACGTATTTATCGCATAATTTGTAAATATTCGTCGAGTGAAATATTATTTTCCACGGGGTCTCATTATTAATTATAACTCGATCCAACAATTAGAGCAATCACTGTCTGTTTACCGGTTAGACGAACCGTGAAATCAATAATCGGAGGGAAACGAGATAATGAAGCAGCGGAAATGCTCAAATAACAAAGATAAAACGGATTAATATGAAGGTGTAGCTTAAATAATATTACCAGAAATGAGTGAGCTCGAATAAACCAGAACAATTTCAATTTAATTCTTCGATGACGAGCAACAAAGGAATATCGAAAAATTTATCATGTCTCTAATACACGCATTACCATAAAAATTATCAATACGCAATTTCTCTTCACCTCGCCAAAATCTTGTTACAATTTCACGAGACAGAGAATCGTCGCAGCAATTCGAGATAGCCTCAAAAGGAACCTCAACGATGGCCTCGTCGATTCGAATATCCAACACACACCATTTCTCGCCTGTTCTGAAGCGAACACGCGGTTCCTTTTCAACCCTTCTTTTCCTTCCTTTCCCCTCTTTTCTTCTTCTTCTTCTTCTTTTTCCTCCCCCGTGAGCGGGACGAGAAGAAATTGTTACGACACCGAGAGAAATGAAAAATGGTCGGCTATAACCGTACGTCTTACGTAGGGAACCCTGTTGTCTCGCCGAGGCCGAGATGCAGAGGCTTGCAAAGCGACGCGGTCTCATCCGTGACATTAATAATTGCGGCTTGTGTACCCACGAAAATTACTCTCTTTATCTGTCCTCCCTGTGTCTCCTCCGCCATCTTGCTCACCTACGACACTCCTCCTTTCCTCCCACTACTCCTTCTTCCTTCTCCTCCTCCTCTTATTTTTTTCTCCCTTCCAACCTCCCTCCTCCTCTCCTCCTATCCAAGACCGCAACGTTTCTTTTCCCAAGCTCCCCCTTTTCACCGAGGTGGTTATATTTACGAAGCTTTAATCCTCGGCCCGAGTAAAAAAGCCCAACTTTGGTCGGCCGCGGCAAAAGTGTGACTCCTTAGAAATTTCCTGTTCTTCTTCTTCTTTTTCTCTTTTTTTTTATTGGCTTCCAATGTCGCTCACAATGCAGTATTTTATAATGGAATCCGGTAAGAATTGGTGGAATGGATTTCTGATGTTGGTTTCAAGAAGTGGAGTTTTTTCTTTTTTTTTCTAAATTTGGAGTTAAAGAAGGATTAGGCACAAGTTATCTCGAAGATTGTTATTTTTGAAGAATTTTGAGAGGCAGAATTAATTTATAGATCTAATAATTGTATATATATTAAAATTTTTTATGGTTAATAAAGGTGGGAAGGATTAAAGTTTGAAAAATATAAGCTCCTTGAAAAATGAAGGATCGAGAAGAAAGTATATCTGTATATTTTTTTTGATAAAATTAAACTCTACTCTTCCATATGTGTTTCCAAGTCCAATTGTCTATACTTGGATTTGCATAAAAATATACGCATAAGTAAAATTAATATTAATTTTACTTATGCGTATATTTTTATGCAAATCTTGCTTGCATTTTATCGATTTAATTTGATTCGATGATAGTATTTAAAGTAACAAATATATTATTCTGAATATTATTTTTCAGAGATGAAAGAAAAATGTATTATTATTATTATGTATTATTCGTTATTATTAGTATTGCCTTTTATTCGATGAACCAACAGACGCGAATTCTCTTTTCCAACAATTCTACGCTCTTTTCGTCTCGCTGCCACTTCTCGTTTCAATGCGAGACTTCCGCATGCACTTTTGTCTGTTAGCCTTGTCGAGGGCCGTATGTTTATGGAGCCACGAATTCGTCGTCGAGCACGAATTCGTCTTACATTCCGTCGTCTGCGACGCAGACAAGTTTAACAACAATATTCATGACTCTTCAACTGAGTGCACATTATTTTCTTGGACGTTCATTTCGAAAATTGTGGAGGGGGGGATCAGAAATTCAGAGAAATTCCTCCTCGAACAACAGGATTGTATTTTTATATCTGTCTCTACGATCTTAGAAATATTCTTGTCGAGATCGTTTCGTTTCATTCGAGCGAAAAATATTTTATAACTTGTACTCTATTTCTTTCGAAAATTTTCTAACTCGAGCAACTTTGATGAAACGAAACTTTTTAAATTTCAAAAATTCTCTCTCTTCGTTCGTATGATTTTCAACTTTTCGGATCATTTTTTACGATCAATTACCGTATTCTCCAGATATTGTATTACATTTCAGAATATTATGAGATACGTAATTACGAGATGGTATCGAGATACGATCTCGAGCCTTTTATCCGACATTTCAGCTCAAATATTGTTCCAAAGCCACATTTCGTTTTACAACATTTACGTACGTTAACGTTGAACTCGTAGCCGTGTATCTCCGCGATATAACGGATAGAATTATCCCGGATTCTCCTTTAAACAGTGCATTCAACCGAATGAGTCTGAGAATTCATCTTCTCATCCAACTTCCGCCTGATAAACAGTCGTGAAACTCCTCGGTAATAATATTTGAACAAAAGTGAACCACGACCGAGCTGATACGCGCTTCAAGAGATACGATTTAAGGAGTTCAAATTGAAACAGTGATGGTATCTCGCTAAATCCATCTAGATTTTATAATCGTTTCTTGGAATGATAAAAAAAAAACAAATAAAAATCCCGCTATAGAGAATAAAAATTAATATATTAAATGTTTTTTATAATAATAATGTTTCAAACATTCCAGTTTTTGTTCCTTTTATTTTGAACTCTTTGTAATTTAAATACTGTAAATAAAATTTTAAATATTTAATATTCTTATATTGTTATATCATAAGAATAATAAGAATACAAAATATCGGTTTCAATTTAAAATATAATCGCAAAAGATTAAGTTCTACATCTACCAATTCTATTACACGTATCTAAAAATATTAATACTATAAACAATACCACAAATCAGAGTGTGAGAATATAATTATAAAATAAAACTGTCACAATTATATTCCTATCCTATTGCCAAAAGTATTTGCAAATTTTTAATAATCTCGAGAACAAAAGAATTTAACTGTTAATATTGATCTGGAAAAATCGAATTCTAAATATCAATTCTACTTTCAAAATCGAAAAAAAAATATCGGATGATTTACGTTCCAAAATGTTCCATCCGGATAAGTAAAAGTTAAATAGAGAGCACGTAACTCGTCTACTAGCCAAAATACATCGATACATTTGGGTTGCACGTTTCCGGAAAGGCGCATAGATCACGGTGGAACAACAGTGTAGGTAGAATCGTGCGAAATTCTATTAACGTGTCGAGGCTGTTCGCCAAGTTGTAGAACGCGTTTACGCGAACAAGTGCTGCATGCTCTGGGTTGCAATTACCAAGTGTTTCGAAACTTTCGTTCAGTTTGCACAACGGAAATCGAAATTCCGTTTATTAATAATACAACACGAATTACAATATCGCATCGAGTTACTAACAGATTGATTGACCGTGACAAGTAAATTTAATCCTCCCTTTTGAAGAAGAATTTTGCATAACCTTGTTGCTTAGATTACCGTTGTTATTTTAAACAATGGAATTGGAAAGGATTTTTTCCTGCGAAGAATTCTTTTTGGATAATTATGTAACTAGATTTAATTGCTTAGATTTTATGTTTTGTTATTTTATAAATAATTGATTTCTACATAATTCTTTTAGTCTATCAATTATAAAATAATATTTTTGTAAAGACTTTAAAATATTAAATTGTTACGGAGGAGTCGAATGATCGATGGAATATCGAAATATCGATAAATTAATATTAGAAAAGCACGATGATCTATAAAATCTCTAAAATTTGTAAAATAAGAAGCGAGAAAAATAAATGGTTATCGATAATTCCATATATTGTACGAAATAGTTATTTTATGGAGGATTTTATATTTAATTGATGGGAAATCTCAATTTTCTGGTGCAAATCAATTCGAGCTTACGTCAGAATAAGATTTAAATGTGAATCGTGGTCCAAAGAAGTCTTTGAACGGTGGCTTACGTGGATTAGAAAGATCCAATGAAAGTCTTTCTCTTCTTTGACAAGAAACGCGATAAAATTCTCATCGATCGTGACTCTTCGAGATATATGGCTCGAGGAAAGATGAAGATTTGTCAGAAAATGGGAGGGAAAAAAAATATGGAGAATCGAATTATTAATCGGTTCGTCGATCGATCTGTTTCTAAAGTGAATATTCCTTTTATGAATTCTTTTCTTTTTTTTTAAATTAAATAATGATTCCCTACTTTTTATCCTTCTATTTTTTCTTTATTTGTGTAACATTATAATTTCATGGTATTCAAGATTAAATATTAATGCGATCTAAATGCTATTTAAAAGAAAGACAACACACGATTTTCCATATATATATACGTATGAAAAATTTGAAGTTACATTAAAATTTAATTTACAATTAAATCAAATTTCGAATTATTAATTATTTCGTTTAATAACCAGATGAAATTATTTGGTCGCTGCAAGCAAACGCTTAAAAACATTATCCATCAACAATTGTGAAATGATTTCCAGATCTTCCGATGGTATGTACAAAATTTTATATTCGCGAAATTTCGTTTAATTTCGATATTATTATTTATCTTCTCCAAGTCGTGAAAATTCGCGAATTTTTTAAAACGATTTCATAAAATTTTTTGTTTTTTGTAATTTAAAAATTATTCCTTACAATTGAAAATTCGGTAAATATAATTATTCAAAAAAAAAAATTACAATAATATTCTTCTTTCTGTTTTTTTCAACAAATATATTGCTTTCTTTATCTTCAATATACGATATTAACGATAGAAATAACATGCAGATGTTATCCTTTAATATCGATAACAACAATAATACCTACTTTTCTTCAAGAAAACCTTTGTTTTCTTATCTTCGATGTATTGAAAGCGGAACTAAAATACGTTATCGTTCACTATCAAAAACTACAATAATATTTCCCTCTTTTTTCTTCCTTTGTATCCTTTATCTTCGATTCACATCGAAAAGAAAAGAAGATTTATCATCGTTTAATATCAATATCTATAATAATACCCATTTCTTGTATTCCTTTATTTAGTTCAATTAATACCTTTGCATCCTCTATATTTATTATGTTGTCTTGATCCTTCCTTAATCTGTCATAAGAAAAAAAAAAGGCAATTCTTATAATAAATATTTCAATTAATTCAGAAAAATGTACAATTATAAACCCTTTGTTGTCGAGACCATACAATTTATGTCACGGATTACACACAACGTTATCTTTGAGAGCTTATTTAATCTAACTGTCAGAAGCAAATCTCAGATCTATATATACTTTGTGAATATGCAGAAAATAATGTACACTGTGCTTAGACTATTTGAAATTCGTATTTTAAATAGTAATCAAACGTGTCCTCCATTTACACATTTATTGCATGATTTAGACAATGCAATTGTGTTTCCTTTGCAATTGTTTAATTATTTTATTCCTTTGATTTGAAAAATCTTCCTTTACATTAATATTCGAAAGATGAATGTACACACATATATTTCCCAATGAACGAGATTCAAAAATATCTTCATGTATCATATTATACTCATTTCATCAAAACAATCGATTCCCATTCACAAAATCGATTAACCATAGAAACATTAATACAGAAATTCCACACATTTTCCAATTCCCCTTGCAAAAGTAAAGAAAAAAAGAAAAAAGAATAGCTTCCAATCATCATTGAAACGTGGAGTGAAAAGAGAACGTAAAACAATTACTCTTTATCTCGTTTTTCAGCACGAACCACTCCTACCAGACGTCTGGTATCCATCATGTCTCTCATGGCCACGATACGATCTGATCGTTACCGGCCTACAATCAGACAAGGCTGTACGGTTGAGAGAATGGCGGAGCAGATAGGATTGTCCAGAAAAACGGCCGCGAGCGTAAACATAACTGTAAACACATTCGGATTCCGTGCAGCGTGACGATGGCTTACTGCCAGAGCTGGGAAAGTTTCGTAGCGATCGTTTAGACTTGGTTGCCGGTGGTCGATGCCGGTTGATGCACGCTGTGCATGTGTACAAACGGATTGATACGGCTTTCCTAGACAAAATGCCGCGCGACTCGGGGATTCCTGACCCCGCAACCATGGCTGAATGGAGTCCGTGGGACGCCTCCGGTCGCCGTAATAATCGGGGCTCCCGCCAGGAATTTAAAATAGAACCGGCTGTTCCCACTGTTCGACGGATTTTCGGTCGAAATCCTCGTTCAAACTCCTCTCCTCTTCCCTCTCCCCCCTCCCCCCAGCCACGTGAAATTTGTGCACGCTTGATTGAAAATCGACTCGGTGATTAGTTTCTGCGAAGGGGAGTAGTTTTATCTCCTTTTCTTTCTTTCCTTTTTTTTCGAAGGGGGAATTTTGTATTTTTCGTTTTATCCGTCGATTCGTGTTTATCCGAGCGGTGGATGGATTTTTTTTTTCCTTGCTTTGGATCCGAATTGGATTTCGGGGTGTGTTGAGTTTTTCGCGATTTTAAAGGTTGCTCGATGGAGAATATTTCGCGGAGAGTTATTTGGGATTTAACATCATAGCGGTGGATAGTTTTTGATTTGAAATATAAATTGGATTTTGGATCGATTTTGGATTCTCTCTTTCTCTCTTTCTATATATATAAATACATATGCAGTTGGAGGCGTTGCATTATGATGAGAAACGACGAGATGAAATATTTAAAATTCAATCATATATTAAGGGGTGGACTGTTTTCGATTTGGACTTTGAATTGAAAGTTTTGAATTTATTCTTGGATAAAATATTTAAAATTTTGTATCGAGTGAAATGAGAGTGATTTTTTTAGTGAGCGATAAACGAATGATATGATGTTTATATATGAAGGAAGAGAAAGGATCCTGATTTCATTTGGAAGATTCAGTTTCGTCCAGATAGCGACGATCTCCATCAAAGTGGAGACTATTTCTGGCGACGGCTTAAAATGGGCGCAATTTTCCTTCGTCCTCCGCTAAGAATTTGCATTCCTCTGGAGAGTGCATTTCCTCTTTATAAGCTTCTTAAATTTGCGCCAAGTTGGGGTGCAAACTTGGCGATGAAGAGGGGGGGAATGTTCGAGATCGAAAGTTTTCAACTCGATGAAAGATTCGATTCGCTATTTCTGATTTATGACGTATCGACGTATGTATGAAATTAAAGAGCTTCTGCAATTTTCAACTTATTCTTTGAATAAATTTTTCTTTCTCTTGAATTACGTAATCTTTTATGAAATATTTAAATAATATTGTACGACATAACTATGATATGAGAATCATCTTGAAATCGGAAATTGAATTAAATTGTTATGCGATATATTTATTAACGATATTAATGTAATTCAATTATTTATCGAATTTATTTATTCAATTATCGGTTTATTTAATTCGAGTGAATTAATTTGAGCATTTGAAAATCGATCAATCCCCCGTGACAGTGTGTCAATATGAAATACGTATATATGAAATTCGTATGGAGGATGGAAAATGGAATTCGAAACACGATTTATTTTTTAAACAAATCAATTAAGAAAAGGAAGAGTTCGATGATTGTTTTTCATTGTTAAATCGAGTTATTCCTCTAATATTGAAAAATAAATAAATTAGTATACTATTTTCTATAATTCATCCAACGAATTTTATTTTCTTTTAACTTGTCAATCAGACAAATTCTGCTCTCTTTTTACAGAAATAATTGAATTGAAATTGTCGTAAAGTAGAATACAACAATATCAATAATTTTGAAGGATCGAACGACAAAAATTTTTTACACGGAAATAATTAAATTATTATTATTTCAATTAGTTAATCCTTCGATCAACGAAACAAAAGATAGAATAATTATTTACGAAATTTTATTTATAATTAAATTCGAATTTTAAACGGAGTAAGAGTAATGCGTGCAATAAATTACTTTCAGCCATTATAATAACCTTGTAATGCGACACCATTTTAATTAATTTAAATTATCCACTGCATCACACGGGTCCACTATTTAAGAGACGTGTCGCTGATAGCTAATTATTTCAACATCGTTAAAAGCATTACAGCAAAACAATTACGAAGATCAATTACCCTTTGTTCTCTGTATCACGTTGCTGCGTACGGAAATCTTGTTTTTCCAAAGTTTCAAATTAACATGCTGTAAATCCTGGCCGAAATTTAATTATTGAAAATTATTTTCGCGCGACAGAAAATTTAAAATTAAACGCGATAAACACAATTTTGATAATAGGAATCATAAAAAGAAAAAAGAAACACGCGAAAAACAATATCAAAAATAAGAAAGAAGGGAAAAAGTTTTCTTCATTCTTTCCAAAAAAAAAAAAACAAACAAAATTAATCGAATTCAATACTAGTCATAAAAGATTGGATTGAAAACTCACTCCCCCAAAAAAAGTTAAATAAATCTCTCACGAAAGCTAGGAAAGATTACAACGCAGCCACAAATTATTCAACGCGGTTCAATGAGGAAATAAAGGTGGAGAATCCGTAAGGGTAGCGTAAACGCAAATTTAAGGCGACACGTGACCGGGAATAATCGAGCATTCGTTCATGAGGGGATGCATCGGTGAATTCTGATTGCGTAAATAATCGCATAGCCGAGGGGATGGGATCAAACAGTGACTCGTTCCACTGGCGATTCAGCGAGCCACCTGATCATTGCTGGCCGAGCTGATAGATTCCGCTAGAGTTAAGCGCGTCCCGAGTAATGGAAATAGTCGTCGATATTAACTCTCCAACTCTCTGAATATAGTACACGCGATGGAATATCTTTCGGCTATGATTAAAGTTAAATTTTTAACGACGGATTCTTCGTATAATTTGAAGGATCTGAGAATTTAAACTTAATTAATCCTCGTATGCAAGAATTTTATTCTGTATTTTAATCTAATTTTCCATGATGCTATTACGAAGAATTACATTATTTCTTATAAATACAAATATCGTATAAAAATTTTGTAAAATATTTTCTCCGATATTTCTCCTTTCCTTCATTCACGTTTCCTATCTTCTTTCTTAAAAATTATTATTTTTCAAAAATAAATGCAATATAGAAAAGAAATCTTTAATTTTCAGTATATTATTTCCTCCCTTTCCGTTAAATTGTTCTTAATTTTCCTCCGATTCGAGCTTGTATACAATTTTATCAAAAATCGCGCTTCGTGTATATCATCTTTTCATCACATCCTCTCAAGGAAATTTGATCTCAGTCGTCTCAGGTAGCTCGAAGATTCCAGTCAAGTCTGAAAGATCCTATCTAGAGGGCCGAGAGTTAATATCACGGGTGGCATTGGCGAGGCTGAGCGTGCACAAGCGCGAATCGATACATCTAAGTGGCAAAAGGAGTGTGTGTTCGTTGGTTGACGGAGGAGGGAGGGAGGTGCGTGTAAATAATTGAATGCTTGAATAAGCGAAAGCACACGCCTGTGGGGAAATCTTCGAGCACGTTGGAAGAAGAGATTGAGAATTCGGGAGAGGATACGGTGTTATGGTGTTAAGTGTGTGTGTGTGTTAAAGAACAGACAATGAAGAAGAAACTGAGGAGGATGGAAATGATGGAGAAACAGCCGTGTTGTAAGGGGGGGAAAAAGAGAATCGCCTGTGACGAGGAGGAATGGCGTGAGAAAAAGGGATTGCGAGGGAGAAGGAAAGTGGGGGATATAACAAATGGGATGGAAATAGAAAATTATAGAAAATTGGAGAAACTGGGATGAGGAGACAATATACTTAGAGACTAAAAAAGGAAGAGAAATAATCAAAATAAATAAAATTTCAGTAATAATAAATAACGAATAGAGATAAGAAATAAATTATAAACGATAAATAAACAGAGAGTTAAAACGATACTAATAGGTAAATACTTATAGAAAAAGATACCGGTAAGAAGTAAATATTGACAGAGACGAAGGAAGAGCGAAGAGGAGGGAAGGGAAGAGGGAGGAAAAACTATAAGCGGCCATAAATGGATACGAGGAAACAAGATTCCTCCTGTTCTCTCGAAGATGGGGTTAGGTTGGATAGATATCGGGCAGATGATAAATAACTCGGAATAGCTCGGTACACGTATAGAAACAAGGAGGTAAAACCGGCGTGTGTATCATCAACGGTGAATCGTTGGCGAATTCACGTTGTTCTAACTGTGTAACATGATGCATTCGAAACGGTATAGTCTGCAACTGGAACCAGCTGCCGCAGATTTGCATCGCGCACATGCTCCCCTTCGCCATAAATAATTTACTCGAGAAAAGGTAGGGATTAATCGTGTTTCTTCAGGAAATTCGTACATTTCAGGATTACACTTTGTATGCAAATATTTCAATACTTTCCACTTGCAAACTTGCAATTCACATTCAACAATTCAGAGATTTCTAATAATTTTTAAATAACCCAAAGAAATATTTTCCAATTACTCAATTAAAATAGAATTCGTCCCCCTCGAATTCCACTCCCTCGTCGTCCCGTGTGAAAACTCAATTACCCATTCGCAATCGTTCTCATTCCTTCGACTATCGACTCATCCCATCTTCGCCATCTTTGCCCAGTCGATTCTCGATTTTCCAACGTCGAACACATCCATACTCCATAAAGTCAAACATGCGTACAGACACGCTCTCGTCGACACAATAATGGCCGCAGTCGTGCAAACAACCGCAAATAACGAGAGGCAAACATCAAAGCGACACAGCTCGAACACCGGATCCAAGAAACTCTACCTTCGGTAATCCAAGCTATGGTATCATCTATTGCACCGCTCTCTCTTTTTTTTCTCTTTCATCCTCTTCTCTTTCTCTCTCTCTCCCCCTTTCTCTCTATTTCCATCTCTCATTCACGTCAGAAAATCATACGCGCACACAGAGAAAGCAATGTATCGTCAAAATCTATGCACCCACCAATTTGGGTCTCGCAAATGGAGGGCAAACTATCCAATTACTTGGAATCACCGAAATCACCTAATTCCGCGCATCAGCCTGCTGGATATATACCACCAGGGAAGGAGAAACGTAGGAAGGGCGATCCCCTTCGAGCAAGATGGTGGAGAGGATCGGTATCTGGGCCAAGGACGGTCCATTGCACTCGACACAGTTGCATACCGCGCGCGTAGAGTGCAATTAATGGTGCAATTTAACCCATCTCGAGAGTGCAACCCCTCTCTCTCTCTTGAGAGAGAGAAAGAGAGAGAGCAAGCGAATAGGAAACGATAGGAAACGCGAGTCGAAGGGAGTGAAAATAGGGAGGAGAGTGTACCATCCAAGTGAACAGGGATGATAGAGGGAAAAGGGAGTGAAAGTGGAAGGGGAAAGGGAAAAGGGTGAAAAATAATTTTTAATGAAACGAGGATAGCGTAGGGACTTCGTGACCGGAATGATGCCTTCTCGAGGGTAAACCACCCCTCAGGGTATCCCTCGTGCCCTGTTTCTTCTTCCTCCTCGATCCTTTTGCCTCTTTTGCCCTGCGCCCGGCCTTTTTCCGCGCAGCTTCGGCCACGTTTATCTCTTCAGACGGCCCGTTTTTTCCTCGGTTATGAGTTGGTTTTATTGTATTTCCCTGTGGAGTGGCGTGTTTGCGTTAACTCGATGACGAATGAAGTACACGGAACGAGGTGAAAGGAACGGAGTTGCTCGCTCGATACTCGATTAAACTAACGAATGAATTCTGTCAGAAAATGAAGAATGCGGATGTTCTAAGAATTATTGCAATGGTCGTAGAAAGGAGGAAACATTTTCTACGAGAGAGAGAGAGAGAGAGACAAAGAGTAAAAAAATCGTTTTACATACGCGTGTCTTGAGATTCTAAAAAGAATATACGTCTCTCAAAAATTGAAATTCCACTCCGCGAGAATTAATGAGGATAGTTTTAGAATAGTTAAATAGGCAGAAAATGCATAACAAAATCATTATATGTTGGAAGGAATTTTCAGATAGTTAAAAAGAAATTTTTACAAATGCAAGCGATTCCTTGATGTTTTGAAGAGGGTAATCAACGTATCAATTTTTATCACAGAATAATTATATGGAGATTTCGATCGTCCATTATTACGTCCATTATAGTCACAAAATCACAAAAGTCAAATATAGTACGAGCACTCGACGATCTTACAACAAAAACATGGAAGTTGAATTATAAATCTAGAAAAAGCTGTGTTCCGTCAACTTTTAAACTCTTTGGTTAAATAAATGAGTTAGGTCAGTACATAGAGAATTAAACGGTGCAGTGCTTTGCTCTTTAACACCCCTTTTCCGTGGCGGAATCGTAGCCGTGCACCCCCAGGTCGTCTTCGGTGTTGCGAACACGCCGCTGCATTATTCAACGTGTCGGGGCGACGAATAAAATTTCTCTCTTCTAACATCTGACGCTCTAATCTCTCTCTCTCTCTCTCCTCTCCCTCTTTCTCTCTTTTTGTTTTCCCTCTGGAAACTTTCCACCTTTTGCCATCGAAACCCACGAGAGTTCAATGGCATGGACGGATACGAAGGATATTCGTTTCGAGTTATAACTTTCAACTTCAGCTAATACCATTTCATGGCTTTTAAATGTTCTGAACACTTGTATCAAGCTAGGCAACTAGTTTTTCTTTGTGTTATATTTTTGTATTATTTCAGTGTTGCTCTTTAATCTATCGGATAATTCGATTAAAAAGAAATTTTTGTAAATTTTTTCAACATATGATATTATTCTCCCCTTTTACAATCGATATTGAAAGGGATTGAATTTTTAGTCGAAAATGTTGTATCATTATATAGAATATTTTTGTGGAGTTTAAAGTGAAATATTTTTTTGTTTTATTTTTATTTTTAATTGAAAATTGTTTTTATATTGTATTTCAGTCACATAGGTGTGTCATCTGATATTTTATTTTCAATTAAAAATTGTTCTTTTATTTTATTTTATTTTTTTTAATACAATAGATTGTAATTTAAAATAAATTTCGTTAAAAAATTTTTCTTCGCCTGTTTAAAAATTGTTTTTGCTTTGTACAGCATTAATAGATTTTAATTTAAGAAATGAATTTAATATTTCTCTTATTTATCTAATATTTAAAATTTTTTAAATAAAAATAAAAATTATGGCTAGCATTATTATTTAAATTTCGTTTCGTTCTCTCGTTACTTCGTTACCAATCATCTCGCTTTGATCACAATTGCAAACTTCAAAATAATCTCATCTCATAATTATTTGCACGAAACATTGCAATAATGAGTGTACGCAATAATACGCAAAATGCATTACAAATGATAATTGCAATCAGCATTAATGTATAATTTATTTCTACGGATATTTTAAAATCGAGGGCTGGAAAAAAATTATCTAAAGCTGAGATATTTTTAATATCTCATCCCTGCCGCATTTTCCTTAATTATTACCCCTTGATCATTCAACTTTTCTCATCATCCTTTGATCAAACTTGAAGGATTATTTCAAGTTTACTTTACATCTCGAATTCGTTGAAGATGCAACATAAAAAAAAAAAGAAAAAAGAACGACTGTTTTTTTCAAATTCAAAGAAGAGTGCTCGAAGAAAATTATATTGGAAATAAATAAGATAATATAGAAATGAAAATGAGACAAGTAAATAAAATAGAAAAAAAGAAAATGGAATGGTATAAATTAAATTTAAAAATATTACGTTTCAAACGTGAACATTATATTGAAAAATGGAAATAAGTAGAAGATTAAGTAATATCAAATATCGTCAAATTCGTATTTATTCGAAACCAGGTCACTTTTCAAAGATAATATCTCTTATAATAGAGTTTTATCGAATTTCCATCATAGTTTCGTCCGAAACACTTATTCTTGCATTTATAACAAAATTTCCCCATCAATCGTTAATCCACTTTCAGTTTATTTCCACTTCACGCTTAGATCTAGATCGTTTCTGCCATTTATAATATCGGAATCAGCTTTCGTTGATACGATTCAATTTCAGCTTCAATTTTAATCTGTAAAATTACGATTGACAACGGCGAGTTACGAGCATTTCAATGTTTTTCATTTATCGTTGCATTCGAGCTGTTAAGCCCCGCCCTCCACGCGGCCATTAAAAAGGATCGTAAAACAGATTCATATCCAACCTTCCGCTGCTATTTAGTTGTCACAATGATAGTAAGTTGAGGAATTGAGTCTTCTTCGTTTCGAGAAACGTCAACGAGATGGGTTAAGAATAATTTTACTCTCGACAATTCATTTTCGATCGATCCCAATTCATAAATAATATATCGTAACGTAAATTTATATTATGTGATAAATCGCATAATTATCCTGCAACGTATAGAATTAAAATCTCGAGGGACGATCGTCGTTCAATTTTCGAATCAGAAATTATTCTTTTATCGGACCGTTCTCAATTTGAATTTCTTTCCTCGTGATATTCGCGATAGGAGAAATGAGATAGGAATGTTGCACGTTTCTCGCCAATCTTCCATCGTATCTCGCGATGGAAAATTGAAAAACAGACGCGGAGGAAGAAACACGATTCCCTCGACAAGATTGTCATGCTCGTGGGCAAGTGACAAGGGGATTTCTAATAAGATGTATGAAAACACATCTGAGGAATGGATATGAGAATTTAGATTCCCTGTTTCGCAGTGATAAATGTCCACGTTTTGAAATAAACGAATTATTGTCAACGTTACGAAGCGAACAAATTTCCAATGATGAATAACCACCACGTTTCGTGGTTTTTATTTTTTAAAAGAAATTATTTTTAAATTTGCATTTCTATGTATAATTATATTTTTATGAAAAATATTCCGATTATTATATTTCCAATTATTCAGATGTATTCACATCTACTATGACTGGTTAATTCTACTTGTCTCGTAACTATCTTGTCTCACTTGTCTGCCTCTAATCTTATTCCACTTACATATATTCCACATGACGTACACTTCAGCATTAATTTTTTTATTGTGAATATAAAAATAAAGATTCGAGAATAAGTTTATCAATAGATAATTTAAAACGATCTATTAAGAAGATAATTTTTATTAATTTCTATACCATGGAATGGAATAAATTTATATAATTTCGTTCTGTACAATAAAATTTAAGACAGAATAATAAATAATCCGGATTACAGCCTTTTAATTGTTACACCATATGTAAATGGAATTTCTAGAAACAGACACTCGTTATCAAATTGTACCATAAACGTTCAATAAATGTCAACTTCAAAGTTCCACGAATTAACCATACCATTACTCTGCATCAGGCTCAAACAATCGAGCTTTCGTAAACCACCCTTGGGAAACAGATATCCCAGAGGCATTCTGTTCTTCGTTACTCGGCTAATTTCGATTCCTCGTGCTGTTATACCTCTGTAAATTCACAATTACTACACAACCATGACAGCGGAACAATTGCTTCAATCCTCCTTGAATCCGATTCGAACATTTTCTTCTTTTACTTGCGAGATCTAATCCCTTCTAAACCAGAAGAAACACCTACTTATATCACGCCAGAAACGAGAAAATAATCGTGGACTTTAATGCAACGATAAAATAGTTCCATAATTCTTGCAAAAGTAAGTAAGATAGCGATAACAGTCGACAATATTCCATGGATATAATTTAAAGATATATTCAAACAATTGATTTCCAATCTTTTTCCAAATATCCTATATAAACAATTTCCTCATCCAACAATTTCAACGTCTATTCTTCGAAGAGTACTATACAGTAAAGTATAGGTTTATTTTCTTTTTCCAAATATCGTAACCACCAATTGAATCTACTGTGAAATGAACCTCTTCTAATTTTAACATCTAGAATCAATTCTCTGGAAGAGTGCACCTTATACCACTACATTTCTCAACAAGATACTATACAATATCATTAATTGGAGAAAGTCGTCAATGAAACACGTCCATCCAAAGAATTCTCCGGTTGTTTCCTTGACACGCATCGCCTCCGTGTAATTGGAAGCTCGTGCTTCATTCGAATTTCCCTGTAATTGGAACGGTACGGCCATCGTCTGTTTCATCGTCGAAATCGGCCGGCCTTTATTCCATCTTCTCGTCTCCGGGGGACGCATTGTGAGCAGCTTACTTAGGGGGGCAAAAGTCGCGAATGTTTTCAACGACGACTCACGCTTTTGTCCGCCCCTCCGTCTCCGCGTGCTTCGTGCTCCCAGAAATTTTTCATTCGCCTTTGATACACGAGCTCTGCCGGGAATTAAATACTTGCGCGCTTAACTGCCGACCCTGTGCAAGCTTTGGATCGCTTTGGATCGTGGGGGGCAAGGTCCATCCGGTTCCGTGCATCGATCCGCTTTTGGCGCTATTGTCGAGGAGGAGGAGAAGGATCGTGTTTCGAGCTCGGATAAAGAGGACAAGAAGCTCGTGGAATTTTCTTCGGTTGAATTTTAGTTTCAGGTCTCGTGTGTCGTGATTCGAAATTTTGGTTTTTAATTTTTAATTCGCGATTGTAATTGTGATTTTCATAAAGTCTTCAGCGACGGAATTTTAAGCGCAAGATATACAGTAATTAAAAGGACTTTATGCAGACGTATTTGAATTGCTCGTCGGGTGAATTGAATTGAATTGAAGTTGAAGTTTGAAAAGTTGCAAGTCGCTGTTCCGATGAATGTTAACTTATTCGTAGCGTCTTCTGTAAAATTGAATTTCTGAAAATGCTAATTTTCCAATCAACCACATTGTCTTGTCATCCTTCCGACGAGAGTGAAATAATACCTCAACCGATGTCAAATTTTAAGATTTCCAGGTTCGAAACTTGGCATCTAACATCATTATTGCTAAATAGCTCTTTGAAGATGTCGAATTTGCAACACTCCAATTATCGAGCACTGTAGAAATCTAACAATTCTTAAGTATATACGAGATGTGATATTCTAATGTTTCAAAAATTCGATGTAAGGTAGATCGTTAAAAATTGCATCGAATTATTAAAATCCAGCCACGCGAAACGAGTTTAATCAGACTTATGTACAACTAGATCGCGGAAACGAAGCAGAATCGTCCCTTCCTTAGCGCATCGAGCCTCCATTTTATTTCCAATGATAGACCTCGAATCGTTTCTGTTAATTACTATCGCGCCGAATAAAAGGGCTATTCGCTCCCAGCCACTGGATTTACGTTCGAGCTAACCGGGACAAAGAAACTACCCCAATTGCAACTAGGGAACAAGTTTTTGTGCCACCACCGACCGCATCGTGTTTGCAACGATGCATCGAGGCTCGCATTATGCGAAAGAAATGGAACGAGCCAACTGAGATAACGTCCATGTAATAACGCTATTTTGCGGCCTCCATTTTTTCCAACCCCCCTTTTTTTCTTCTTCACCGCGCTTTTCGTGTCAATCGTGTTTCTCTCTTTTTCTCGTTACTCGTTTAATCCGTTGCTTCTTATCGGTCCAGTTCTTCGGCGCACGTGGAAATTGTCCATTTTTGATAATTAATATTTTTCATCGAGGTATGTAAATATATGTATATATATATTCCTCCTCTTGTTTGATTATTATTATATATTAAATTGTTATTAAAACACGATTTAATGGAATATTCGACGAGATTCGTTTTATTTATTCTTTTTGCTTTGTTTATTCAATAATTTTATCCCTGCAACTTTTTCCTCCGCATACCAGATTCTATTTGCTTTTATGTGATACTCTTCGTCGAAATATTAGCGTATGAATGATCAAAGTTTTAATTATCGATCATACTCCGTTTAATTTTTGAGGGACGATACAATATAGAATTATCCGAAGGAAATTGGAAGAATTTTATTTTACAATCGTTATAATTTTGTTGTGAAATAAAATCTTGACACGTCTCCGCAGCTTCAACCGTGAAATCTAACACAAAGAAACACGAGTAATAATTAGAAGATTATATGGAATTGAAATAAATTGTTACAAGTGTAAAAAAAAAACACCAAGTGGTTAATGCAAAGTCAAAGACCTTCGTATTGGGCGATCCCTTGCTCGTGGCTGGAATTTCAAATTTTTCAACGAGGTCGCTGAACGACCCTTACGAGTCCAACTCGAAGCGAGCGATGACGCATGGCATCTCTCTCTCTCCCCTCGTGAAAATCTCGAATTTCGATCAATGAACGAGAATAACCGGGGGACTAATTCAAAGTGGAAATTCTACTATCGGCCGCGGAACTTTGAAGGGCACTTTAAAACCACTGGAAAATTGGTCAGTCCTTGAGAGAGAGCCGCGTGGCCTCTAATTATGCAACTGGAATATCGGAATAAAGGAAGCGCAAGGATTAATTGATCCAAGCTCGGCGAAAATAGAAGGAATCGGTTGAATCGAGGAGAAGAATTAGACAAGAAAAATGAAGAAGAAATAAAAGAAGTAATATAAAGTAATACTTATCTTTAAAAAAAAAGTAAATAAATATTGCTTCGTATTTAAATTGTATTTTTGTCAATAATAAAAATTCGACTTGTTGTGTCCTTCTGCTCTTATTTTTAACAAACATTATTACGTAGAAAAAAGGGAATCACATCTTGATGTCTTATTAATGTCGATTTTCTCGAATTATTTCACAATATCGGGAATAATAATAAAGAAAACGAATGAAAGAGGCCCATCACGGATACGAAAGCCATTCCTAATTTCTTGATCAAAGAAATATCTTTTAAAAGCTTGAAAAACGATGAAAAAGGAGCAACCAGAAAATCGTAAGAGAAATCACTGACTGAAATTCCGAAAAGGAGCCACGTGTTACGTCAAATTGTACAGGCCGGACATCATTTATCTCTTCGGGGATGAGAGGGTAAAAGAAAACGTCAAAGGGAAAAAACTGTACACGTTTTGTCTTCGTGAAAAGAAACGGAGGGAAAAAATAGAAAAAAATCCAGATAACAAGCTAAGGAATATCCATGTTTCAGAAATATCCACGTGTCATTTTTATAAAATTTCGATTCCTGAAATCAAAAATTAATCCGTATACGATTTCACGCATGATTACAATTTAATAATTAACAAATACATATGTCTTTAAAAAATTAAATTTTAAATGATTAAAAATAATATTTTTCCTTACACTTGAAAATAACTAAAAAAATGTTCACGTCCCAACTCCACACTCCAATTGTATTAGAATCCAATTGTATTAGAGGAAAAAATAATCGTATCCCTTCTTCGATTGATCGATCTCGCCTGAGCGCCATCTTCTTCCCCGCAAAAAAATCCTTTGCTTGTTCGACACAACACTCTTTGCGATGAATGACAAAGCGAGAGAATTTCGAGATAAAAACCGAGGTTTTCAATTATATCGATTCATTACGCCTCTCCCCTCTTCCCTCCTATTTTTCACCCCTTTCACAACCAACAATGTCGATGGCTAATCGATAGCCAACCCCCTCGCTTCCCTATCCATCGTCGCCCTTCGACGCCATCGGCCATCGACGACTTTCGGTCATTTTTCATCCCCAGCCGCGTTATTGCGACCAAGAGTGTCCGCTCGCGCGGACAATACGCGCGATGGCCACGCATTACCTCCCTCGTTCTTCGAATTAACGGGACAAAAGCACGGATTGAACGGCCGCGTTTAATCGAGGCCGTGTTTACTCGGTCGATTCGAAAGATTTTCGATGAAAAATTTTTCAACGGGGAATACAAGGTGGGATGGTTTACGGGGATCGAGCGAGAGGGATGGATGGGAGTTGGGGCTGTGCGATAGGATAATCGCGGTAGAGTTATGCGATTGTAACGCGGGGTGGGATTGATATTCTTTTGGAAATTGGATAGCTTGGAAAAAAGGAGTGGGTTGGCTCGTTCGTTCGATGGATTTTTTGATATTTCGTGGTATTCTTTTGAAATTCGATAATTATTTATTTTCTCTAAGATGAAATTCAGAAATCAATCACTTTTTCCTTTCGAATTTTTACAAATTGATCAACTTTCTTCTCTATTCTAGAATTCAATGATCATTTGTTCTTTTTTTTATTTCTGTATTTCAATCGAATCTCCTTAATGATATCCCAATATTTCCTCTTCTACGTTTTTCAAAAATCTTCTAATTACATAACTTCTAATTACATAAATTCGAAATTCAAACGTAACGTGTAAAAATATTAATTCTTCAACCATGCACTTCACTTCTTCTTTCCCTTCCTACAATCTCTCAATTTCACAATTTCGAAAATGACGAATCCCACGAGGAACTACCAAGTCTAGATACAATAAATAAAGTCCAAACGAAATCCTAACTAATTACCATTCATTCCGTGAACGTGAACTCGAAACTCGATTCACGAGATCGATCTCGTTCCACAGCTTTTCATTGAATCCTTCGAAAACGAAGCTTTCGTACAATCGTGACGTTCGTAGATCGCTACGTTGAGGCAGAGGGGGTCGGTTTGTCCAGAAATGAATTCCCAGTTTTGCGGCAGGGTCGAAAATCGGGCCACGAGATAAATCGGGAGCATCGATCAGTTAAATGTCGTCGGCCGACCCTCTTCCACCCGTCCATTTTCCACCCCCTCTTCTCGATTGAATGAAAAATCACGCGATCCTCGCCTCGAATACCAATCGCGCACCCCAGGGGTAACAAACAGATGCTTCTGATTTACCATATCACATTGTCAACTGTATACATGCATGCATAAACGAGATATTCGACTCGATCTGGAGGGAAGTCGGTTTCCATATCCCTTCGAGGATATGCAAGGAATTCTTTTTCTCCGTGTTACCTCGATCCTTGGTTATCCTTGGTGAATGTACGATGAGCGGTTGAGCTGCGCGTTATTGTTTCCCATAGTTTTCGTGTTATTTTTTTTTCTTTTTCTTTCGAACTTTATTTCAAGATAATACGAATTATACGTATCGTTACGTCGAAACTTGTTGTGAAATGTTCGTTTCGCTCGATTCTCTTGGTATTCTTCTCGCTGAATATAATACAAGTGTATTGCTATTGTTCTCTATTGTTTGTCGAAACCGTGTTTTTAGAATTTGAAAACGGTGGAATCGATGGTCGAATAAATTCCTCGAGATTAATAGCCAGTCAAAAATTAGGCGCAAAATCCACGTGTCAATCCAGGTGTTTATAATATAATTATTTTTTAAAATCGTCAAACGGCGAACTGGAAGATTATTTGAGATTATTTCGCGAATAATGCTCACGATTATCTTCAACGTCTTCTTCTGAAATAAAACTTTTTCCAAGTTTTATTTCAGATCTCGATACATACCCCTCCATTACTCGTACGAGACGAGGTCCTCACCTGTTCGTCGAAGATAACCTTAAACTCTTTCCAATCCCATATCCGGTGACTTATGGAGGCGACACGAGACAGCATTAAGGGTTGCAGCACGGTACGATCCGTGCAACAAAGAGTAAGGACCGGCGAGTAAGCTGGGGGATGTTAGTTTGCAGCCTGGTCACGATGCGAGTGGCGGTAGGCGGTGGCCGTGCTCGGGGGTGGAAAGGTGCAGAGGCGGGGTGGGGGCAGAGGCAGATGGCGGACTCGAGGGACTGCATTATGCATCCGAGAGTGGGCGAGACTCCTACATCTCGCCGTCTCCAACGCCCGACGCGATGGCAACGTTCTCCCGGAATATTCGAGGAAGCTGGAATTTATGGTGGAAAGGGATCGAGACACGCACACCATGTGTTTCCATTCTTTGATAATGAATAATTGCGACGTTCAACGCGCAAGCTTAGACAGCTTAGGATACGAATCCGACGACGCGCCAGTGGACGTCTATCCACGAAGGACGAGGGTTTTAACTCTCCGTGGCATAGCTTTAGAACGGATTTTCCACCCTACGGATTTTTCTCGGATCTTTATTTCCCATTGCGTGCCAGGTCGTCTCTCGATGGTTTGGGGGCAAGATTTCGCTCGATGGGTGGTTTGTACCCAGTTTTATCCCGTTATTGGTTCGATGAATAATGATCCTGGTTTTTGACAGAGTATTATTCGATTTATTCGCAATGTTTGAAAAGCGATATTGAATTTTTCCCTTAAGGGAAAATACTCGGATACTCGAGAAAGAATAATTATAATTATAATTGAATTACAAAAGAATTGTCGAATTCGAAAAAATTTACAAGTTGAATTTCTAGCAGCAAACTTTTAAAATCTTATTCATCTTCTTATTTAACGATATATATAATTGTATAACTGTCGCAGCAACATAGGTAAAGTAAAGTTTTACGATTCATAAACTTCATAGGGCCACTGCCCTTTGCTGCGCGCATTTACATACGATCCGGGTAAATCGAGTTTATTGTCTTATCGACAGGCCGTCAAAGGAGACGGAATCCTGGGCTTGTTACACGCGGAACAGGGGGTGGGAAGCTTCTGTGTGCAGCGGTGCGAAACTGCTCAAGGACACGTACAGGAACGACGACGACGACGACGACGACGACGACGGGATCCTGTCGATGCCACAACCAGACAGGCTTACCCGCCAAAGCTACCCGCGATTCGATTCGAGCCAACGACCCAGATCGTTCCTGACATTTGCCAGACGATCCATGACAGATCCACAGTCCTACACCACCAGACTTCCGGTCCGCTTCGTTTTTTCACACAACCAAACCGACACAGTATAAATAAAAATGAAACTTTTCCCCGGACACGCGAGAATCTCTGCCTCTCTTCTTCCTCTTCGGTTGCCTTTCCGTCGTTGGATTACGCCAATCGTTGTCCCCTCGAAAGTCGTGGAAAATTGGGCGTAGTCCGGGAAACATTTCATTCATGAAGATTTTTTCCTCTTCGATAAAATGATACTTTATTGATACTATTATTGATTAACGTTCGATAAAATCATTTTCTTTCTGGAATATATCGTGAAAAGTATCGTAAATTGGAAGAAATTTAAAGGAGATCACGTTCGATCCGATTCATATAGTTTGGTTTCTAGTTTAAAAGAGATTACAAAAGATGCAAAACTTTATATTTTATAATTGATGTATTAAATTTTCCCTCGAAATTTCTCTTGGAATCCGAAAAGAATCGTTCTCGATACCACTTTGGATATCGGGCAAGAGGAAGGAAAATCGCTCAACGGATTCGTCGGTTTTTATCGTGGAAACGGTGGCGTTTTCGCGCCAAGCGCAGCCCGACTATAAAAATAGTTTCGCCACGAGGGCGGTGATTTGTCTCGCGTACGGTTCCCCACTTTTCACCTGCACATCGATTTCGCCCGCCATCCCCATCCTCCTCCCTCTTATTTTAGTTTTATAGTCGGCCGACCGCGGTTGCGCAACGCTCCCGCGAGAGAGTAGTAGCTCTCGGTATGGGAAAACTGCATTACTTTGATTTATATTTTATTTATTATCTAGCCGCCAGCTACGCGATGACGTACCAAACCAATTTTAATTCGTTATCCGGTTCGAGTATTTCGCGTGAAATTTTAGATTTGAAAAAAATTGGAATCAATGGAAATATGAATTTTTTTTTATAGCGAAACGATTTATGCGCGTATTATAAGAGATAAATTAGACAAAAAGGAATGCGAAATTTCCAATAAGATTGAACTTCGATTTGCACAATCGATTTAAAATATTTCTATACACGTTAAATTTCATTGCCAGGTTTAAATTTCTTTATTTCTATTACATTTCCATTGAGAGAAATTGTTTTCAATCTTTTCGTGAATCGAAAGGATTGGTTATTATTAAAAAAAAATGGTATCAAAGGAAGGAAAAGAGATCAATCTTTCTCAATTCGTCGCCCTCGTTGTTTCTGTCGCTGAATTTTTATCATTGTCTACCGCGCGATGATTACAGGGGATGGATTGGCAGCTGTCCAGAGAAAGGACATCGCCAACGAACAAATTTTCCCCGCGGTAACGTTCACGGATTTTAAGTCACCTCCTGCGTCAACTCCTGTAAAACCTGGTCAACCTTCAATTAATTTGATCCCCTGATCCCGTATCTGCAATTTCGTCTGTCTCGAGCTACTTCCACGTTCTGTATAATATCGGTTTTTCTTTTTCTTTTTTTTCAACTACTACGAGTTTGCACGAAATCTGGAAACGATACGAAAATTAAATAACCTTTTATAAAACGATATAATAATTCGAAGATTGTAATTCATTCTCTTTATTATTAATACGATGAAAGATAGATACGTCTGACGAATAATAAACAACATTCAATTATATTATAATTCATCATCCTTATACATTTTCTCAATGAATTCGTAACAATTTTCGATAAATAAAATATTTAAAAATTTAGCTCTAGAATAATATTCTACCTTTACATTAAAATTATTCTATCGATATTCGATCCATCGCAACATCACGATCCACGCGGAATTTAAAAAAAAAATCGTCCCTTCTCCTCGAAGAGAACAAAACGGTGGGAACTCGAACTTGAACTTATACACTCCGCGCTTCATACACCAAACCAACGATTTCACTCTGCTTATTACACACCATTGCCACGAGCATTTCCACCGATACAACTCGAAAGAGGGGGAGGGTACCGGTTCCGCCCGATAAATATCTTTCGCCAGGATCCCCTTCCCCGTTTCACGAGTCTGAACAGCATCCATTCCGCCGTCTCGTTCGCGCAAAAGCTCCCGAGGCCGCGCTAATTTCCCGACGACTTTGTCCCGAGCTGTTCCACCCTCGGCACGAGATTTACAACGCCGTACGTCGAGCTTTCGCCTTTACCCGGCCCGAAGGTAAAACAGAGAGGGGAAGGAGGGGGCACCGCGGAGCGCAGGCCCCTTAAAGTAGTCGAGGGATTCAATTTTGAGAATTAAATTTAAGCTGCGCTTTGAATTATATCGCGCCAGTAATAAACCGAGACTGTAATATACCGCGGCGAAGCGGGCAGTCTCTGAGAGTAGATCTAGTAGTGGTGCGTGTTTCAGAGAAATCGCACGATTCCTTGGAAATTTTTGAATTTTGAACGATAAAGTAAAATTTGGTATTCGACTTATTCGGAAATGGAATTGGTTTTGAGTGGTGCGATTAAAAAATTTTGGGTAAAATTTTTCAAAGAATTGGAAATATAGAAATTGATGTAGAAAAGTTGATGTATTCGTTACAGAATTCGTTCTGAATTTATGATAAATATGTAATGCGATGTAGTAAATTGGGGAGAAAAATGTAATCTAAGAAGAATTTAAGAATCGTCTTTCTTTATTGTCTTGTAATATTTCTAGTCAAACATCGATTGTTCGACGACGCTTTGGCGATCGCACGACACGTTTCATCACGCTAGATAGCACGTAGGTGCTAACTAGAAAGCCAAACATTTGAAGAATTAAACGAAAGTCCACAAACTTTCGGGGTATACTTTTTAAATTAACCGGAAGTAAACAGGGTAACCACTCGCCTCGCGAAATCAGATTAAAGAAAAGCAGAGGTGGGAGGTAAACGGGATCAGGAGTTCAGCTTTTTCAGCTGAAACTTTTCTAGAATTTGTTGCTGCAAAAATATTTTTTTTAATTTCCCCGACAAGTATTGCAACGAGATAATATCATTCCTAGAAAAAAAATGTCGATAACATTGCGTAAAAGTAACTTTGCAGGATCGATTAATCGATTTCGAAAAAAAAAAGAATATTTTCGAATAATATTGAGAAAACTTTTCAAAACTCGTCGAAAAGAAAAATTCCATTCCGGGAGGGAGAGGAGAGGGGGATGAAATGAAGCATTGGGAGAAATCATTGGAAAATCTTTCGATAACCAAAGAAAAACGAGGAAAAAGTGTAAAAAAGAGATCGGGAACAAAAATTGTTCGCTATCGAGCTATGAAAACCTTCGATCGAGCTCCGTTTTCGCGCTCTTTTTTACCAAACAAATCGCCCGATCCTCCAGCTCCACCGACGACTCCTCGTACCTTAAATTTCCGCTGTCATCGAGGATTCGGAACGGTCTGTAAATCACCCACTCGCGGCCACCACGAGAAGAAAGAAACCGAGAAAAATCCCGTGAAACTCGCTCTCCTTCTTTCCAAAACACGAGTTCTATCCAATCTCGTTGTATCCATCATCTTTGTCTCACCATTTTCCCTCGATTCGCGCCATGCGTGCGATACGTATATAATATTTTCTCCTGAATTTCGAACAGTTTACTTATTATAATATACTTATTAATTCATAATTAAGTTCGTAATTAAAAGAGAAAGAAATGGAATCGATATCAGCATCGATATCGTCATGATAATGTCAGAAATTATTATAATAAATAGCATTGAATCTTTGAATATTTAGTTTAAAAAGAAATCGAAAAGAATCGAAGAATCAGAAATGTGAGATGCGATACATAAATATTGCTACCTCTATATCGGATAATATTTATAATATTCATGAAAAGCGTATAAAGCATATGAAAAATACATATTCGCATATATGTTCGCAGTCTACTGATATCAAAGATGCAATGATACAAAATAGAAATATTCCATTGATATTTACCTTCAAAATAATAATACAAACATTGCAAATACATCGATTTGCCAATCTCTTCTTCAGACATATCTACAAATATCGATCATAAATTTCATTTCATTTTCATTCCTTTCGATCATAGAGAATCGTACCACAGAGAATTTTTTCATGATTCTTCCTTTTTAGATCCGTCACGATCCACCCCTATCGATTCGCCCCGATTCTTATACTTCTCATACCAGTGTTTCGAATTTTCTGGTCGAGGAACTCGAACTCGAGTGTCGCGATGAATTTCTCGCGGCTCGACGCGTGAAAATATCCTCGAGAACCCATCGAGAAATTCGTGATGACGGATCGCGTTTCCGGAGACGTTGAAACGACGCGATCCGACTCCTCCCTCGAGCCAAGTTTCCTCGAGATCGCTTCGTCGAGTTTCGTCTGTTTCCCTCCGGTGCACGCACGCGCTTTAAAAGTTTCCGTTTATTCGGTTAACGTTCGTTTCGGCTGGAATTCAATTACGTTGCTTTTGTTGCGAACGGTGGAAGTTTAACACTGTTTGACTGCTCGGTGGAGCGAGTCGAGCTCGTTTGAAACGGTATCTTGATGGTATAGTTTGCTTGTTGTTAGGTGTGTTTAGATTTCGATGATATTCAGTTTCGATTGAATTAGAAATTGATATTTGTATACGACCTTGATACGAGGTGGTTCCAGGATATGAGATGTACGTATATCGAAATATTTACTTTTTGATCGAGAATTGAATTTTGTTAAATGTTAAATTAACAGGGAATTGTAATTGTTTCCTATTAGAATTAATTGTTCTACGAAAAATTTTCGAACAGTTGGAGAGAACCGATCAATTTTATCGAATTTTAATCGAAGACTACGTTTTATCACTATTCTCCCTGGCAGATGTTCTTTAATATACCAATATATTTCTTCCATTGTCCAAACTTTCTCTTGCTTGATCGATCCCGATATCTTTCCGAGCCACTGAATCATCCTGGAGCAAAAATCATGGTTCTCGGTTACCAAAGCCTTATTAACAATCGTTAGCAAGTGCGGATTTTTATGTATAAAATTCAAAAGAATGTTATAACATTCGAAAACTAAGACAAATATTTCTTTTAACCGCGTTCAAAATTTTATATTCGTAATCTCGAGAAAACACCTTCTTCTGTATACATTCGCTACAATCAAATGTGCAAACAATGGACAAGATTCAACAGAAAATTTCCCTCTACAGCGATCTGAAGAAAAGAATCGAATTCATTTTAATTAACGCGTTTAATTACGCACCTTTGCGGATCGGTTGAACCGATAAGAGATTCGTCGGCTATTATATCGTCGTTTAGCTCGCGACAAGGCGAGAGTTAATCCATTTAGGGGGATAGACATTAGCTGTATAACGAGGGTAGAAGGGCAAGAATTAGAACTCGAACTCTGTATCACGTTTATAACTAGCAGCCTATAATTCGACGAGATTTTCTTAAACGATGCAAGCAACCCAACGACCGGATTGCCACGCGATTCCTCTCTCGCCTCGTTGATGCGAGACGTTCCAGTTAATCCCTCGACTTCCTTCCTCGTCGCTCCATTTGTTATTATCAACCGTGAAGGGATATAATGGAGGGTAGATTATCCAGAGTGCGCTTCGTTTGACCGAAGGTGTCCATAAGGACTCACTTAAGTAGATGGTACGTGAGTGCATCGAATTTGCAACAAGAAAAATAATAAGAGGCAATATAATATTGGAAAATTCATGAGTAATGGAATTCATGAATTATTATTTAAAAATAATGCAAATACTGAGACGTGTTTTAAGATGAATCATGCGATGGTTTAAAGTAAATTTTTAGAATAGTCTTATGCTTACGTGAAATATGAAAAATACGTATTTGCATGAAAACAATTCAAGTTTTTGTCATCAAATTAAAATTCTTCCACAAGTGATATATTTTCCCTCAATCTTATTTTCCTTATCTTTTTAGAGCTTCGAGTATTTTATATTTCAAATTTTAATTGCTCCTCACGTCGAATCTTTATTGGAATGTTATTGGTTTTGCATAAATTATCCATGCACGTTCGTTCCGTGAAATTACAGTAGTAGTTAACGAAACGCAATTATATCTAAAATTTTTTCCCCATTTTTCATCAGCTTAACTTCTTCCTTGTTGAAAGCATCTTGAAAAGTTCTGCGGTTAATTCCGCTCTCTCGTTCGTTTGTCCTCCTTTCGTTCTGACGTAACTTTCGGTACTTCAATTTTTATAAATCTCAATAAGCCTATGCTATCGTGGAATTTTATAAGGCAAAAAAATTAGAAAAAAGAACGATCGAAATTGCGTTATAAATAAACAGGCCTGCCTTCTACTCTCTGAAAAATCCATAATAATAATAAAATTTCATCGTGATAAAATCTTCAATTCCAAGTAATTGAATATTAACTTCCTAATTGAAGATTATATATCAATACATCAATAATCGTCCAATATTTCGTTATAAATTTCAATTATCATTTGTAAACAATGATCAAAGAAATTCTATCGCATTATATAATTTGATCTATTCATCATTCCAATTATCCTTCCCTATACTTTCGATTACGAATATTAAATAATTTGATTTCAACATGAAAAGTGTCATCTGAATATAAACTAAGAATATAAAAATCATCGAATCGAACGTTTCAAAAGAAACATCAAGATCAGCCGTCTCATTATCTTCTAGAGTAATTAGTACCAAGCCTTCTCAAACGTAAGCAACAATTTTCCTTCTCCGCCACGCTCACCGCCATCCCGATTCCTGGTCGAGTGGTATCTCGAGCCATCTTTCTTTTCTTCGACTAACGAGCCGCAATTGCGAGGATAAAATCAAAGAAAGGCCGGTGACGGGTCAAGGATTATTTCCCTTCGCTCTTTTGACGCCAAACGAGCATCTCGTGTCACGAGATTCTGTCGCCACGAGGAGTAGTGGAAAACTTGTGAAATATTCAAAGGAACAAAGAACAGATGTACCGCCCCCTCAAAGCGTTCGCGGGCTTGAAAGCGTTCGATTTCCATCGCTGTTTCAAAGTTCCAGGAGAGGAGGGAGGAAGTTTTTCGAGCGGTTGTGCTCTCTCGCGAAGAAAACCGTGGACACGGCCCTTCTTCTCTCCGAGGAAAATCGTTCTCCTCGTCCTGGACGGAATCATCTTGACGAGGATTTAGAAGAAGAATACCTTCGTGAATCTTTTTATTTTTTCTTGAATTTATTCAAGATATATGATAATTTAAATATCGAAGGAATATATTTCAATGGCGTTTTGAAGTCTTGTGGGATATCATCAAATTAAAGCCATTCAGCGATCCTGTCCAAAACAAAAGTATGCAAAATCCTCTTCCAGAATTCTTTAAAAAAGAAAAAATGATTTTAAAAATCCTTTGTCATTATCAAAAAAAAAAAAAAAAAAAAGAAAAAAAAACGACGAATTACAAACGAATTTTATCCATTAATCCTATAATATCTTATATAAAATAAACCTCTTAGACAATTTCTTTTCTTTGTATTTATTAAAATTATAGAATACGCCACGAGTAACCCGAGCTGTTAAACTTCCTATTACATTTCTAACTCCGTTCGTATAATACATTCAATGTTAAGATAGTAAAAATAAACACAAGTGTAGCTAAAAAAGAATGAAACAAATCGGGGATGAAAATTGACAGATCGAGCTGAAATTTCGCCCCGCTCCAAGATATCCTATAATTTCCTTCGCGGACTTTCAACGCTTCTTTCAACGTTTCTGTCGAGAATAAAATTTATGAATTTACGTAATGCCCTCTCCTGGACGAGGATTGGTCGCGATCCCGACCTATCTTCATCCATTCCGCCTGTTTTTCTTCCCCCCGAGGAAATTGATCCCGTTGAAGTTTCCTGGAAAAACGCGAAACAGTCTCCATTATAAATAAAGCAATGTGCTCGGCGTGGACTTACTTGCCTTGATACACGAGTCGTCCTTTAGAGTCGTCGATGTCCACGGAATTCTCAAAACTCGTTTTCTAAACGATACTTCCAAATGATGTATCGAGGAATTAGCTCTTGAGTGTGAAGATTGTAATTGGAATTTTTGGAGACACAGAGGCGTTAAGTTAGAAATGAAATTCTTGGCTGCCATTTTCGAGACGAGAAGTACGTTGGAATTTTTGTCAATTTGTAAAGCTTGGAAATGTTGGAGGAGGGGTTCGAGATTGGTTTCTGATAAAGTTCGTTAAACTTCTTGGAGATTGATTTAAGCAAGGAGATTCCCTTGGAATTCTTGAAAATTAATTTGCGGCGAATTCTGTATAGCAAATTCGATTTGATAGGAAATTCCATTGGAATTATCGAAAATTACCTTCTAACGAGATCTATTCAGACTCTTAGTAATTAATCCAAGAAGAAATTTAATGAAACTTTCGATTGGGAAGAATATTGAGACTTGGATTGTGGTTGATTCTTGAAACTTGATCCATTGAGAAATTATTTTATTGAAAATATTGGAGTGTTTTCCTTTCTAGTTCTATCGAGAGATGACAAGATTTAGAAAATTGAAATACTTTCGACTCGTTGAAAAATGAAACGCTATCACTCTGTCTACGCGATTCGTTTCTTTTAATTGGTCCTCCATGGATGGCGCGAATCAACCCATTGCTTTCAGTTTAATGAAACGAGTCGGTCCACACTTTTGCCTCGTTGTAATCGATCTGCTCGAGGAGCGTCGTTCGACGAAAAAGATTAATAATTCAAATTCGTGATAATCTATACCATGTCTTCTGTACTTTGAAAATGAATCATTTGAAAATTAATCATTCGGTCAATTTGACAAATTGAAATCGAACCGAGTTTACATCTTTATATCGTAATTGAATATTCTTCGAAAAATTTGATTTGATAATTTCACTCTACTAAAACTAAAAAATTTAACTTTTGAATAATCAAGGGAAGAAACAGCGCCATCTTTATAATTTAACTTAATAAAACATCGCCAATTAACGGTCTAATGTTAACGAGCAGAAATGAATATTCATATCTTTCAATATCTCCATTTTTAATATCATGCTCGAATATCCATCTCTCTATTTACGAGTTCGTTATATCTCTAGAAGAGAAAAGGTATTCTATTCCTTCTCGTTTCTATCCACGTCAGCCCGTAAAATCCGATTCCTGGCAAATTAAAACAAAGAGAATCGTTTCGTCTCGTCATGTGCCAAGCTGGACGTTAAACAAGCTAGATATACGAGTAGTCGTACAAAGTGTTTCTAATAAATGAAACACACGAATATATTCATATAAATACTCTTTTTCTTTTTCGATGTTCTTTGTAAAATAGCTTTACAAAATATAAAAATTAATTCATATTATATTAAACGATTCAAAAACGATTTTCGTTAAACTTCAACCGTCAATCATTCGCGACTTTATGACATAATTATTGTATATGCGTATATTAATTATTCTATTACAGAAAATTTAAATTCATCGAATCACTTAAATCATTTCGAGAGTCCTTCGCTCATCGACAAGATGAAATAAGACGCGTATTTTTATAAACCTTCTTTACTAATCGAAATATTTTTTTGCCATTTGTGATACATTTCTATATATATATACACGTCACAAAATCCAAAAAGCAGAGAAGAGAAATGGCACTAAAAAAAAAAAGAAAAAAATTACGGAGAGATAAAACGAACTGATGGAAATACGATGAAAGAGGAGGAACGAGAGGAAAGAGATACGGGGTTTTGTGAACTTTTAATAAAGCCCACGCGAAATTGTTGGCGCGATGTTTACGGTTTCATTGTGCCGTTTTCGCGTGCGTTGAAACGACCGATGCAATGAACGTTTTGCGCTGTGGAGTGGAGGGCGGGCGGACACGGAGGGCGCTTCGTTGAATTTCTCGACGAGACGCAGGAATGAATAATGGCACGGTGTAAACAATCTTCGACGCGGCCGCCTAATTGCAACTTCCTGTGTTTGATACTCGTTACCGAACGAAAGAAATATATATATTCAACGAATATATTTTTGTATATATTTTTTCTGCATTCCTCGCCATTTTATTTTTTCGAAAAAGTACTTAAAAGGATTCCTTCCTTCTCCTCTTATCCCTTCTTATCTTTCTCTATTTTTGGAGAGATCGGTTGTTTCGAAGGATCGGAGGAGATCGAATTGTCGTCGTTGGAAAAAAATTTCGATTTTTCTTCTCGCTCGTTCAACTGTTTCTTTGCAATTAAAATTTTCAAGTTGTTTAAATTATTCTAGAATTATCTTTATTCAAGTGCAAATGCAAATCTACTTTTATCCTTTGTTCTCTTCAATTTTCTATCGTTTCCATCCATATATTTATTACAGAAAATTTATTACGATTCCATTATCCATCCTGGGGACATTAAATTAGACGGAATATTTGAAAATAATCAATCTTCGAGATAGATTTCGCCCAATTCAAATAATTTTCGACCAACGATAATTATTTCTCTCGCTTCGAACTTGTTCCCCGTGAACACTGTCGATATTGGCCGATATTTAATGAATATTAAATGGCGCGTGTAACGTGCTACGTCGTAGACGTAACATTGTCGGGGACGAGAATTATAAAAGAGTGGGGAATGTTTTATCATTCGAACGTAACGCGGACGTGCTGGAAATTCCATTTCGACGCTCGTGCACACTCGAGAGCATACCTCGACCGCGAAGAAGTTGTGCGAGAATATTTAAAACAGCTGGAATTCTCGCACGTTCTTGCATCGACACAAAGAACACGCGTTAATAATACAAATTTGCTCTTTGAAACTCATTCAGCTACACTCGCTGATGAAAAAGAAAAAGAGAGAGAGAGAGAGAGAGACGTACTTGAGGTAATTGAATTTTTCTCAGACACGATTTCTTTCAATGTGATGTAAATGCAAAATCAAAGTCTATTAATTTTGAAGGAAATTAGTTTCTATTTGTGTATATCGATATATGAATAAAAATAAATAAATACGCAACAATTATATAATAATATTTTCAGCGATAAAAAATAAATATGATAAAGCTGGAAAATTGCGTATGGAATGTCAATGTTCTAGGAAGAAAAAATTTCATTTTCCTACGCGGAGATATTTATTTCTAGCGAATTAATTTTTTTTATATTAAAATTTCGCAAAATTAAACGAATGGTAATTAATTCAGAGGAAATCACGTAACAAATGGAATAGAAGGTAGACATCTAGTTCTACTTTAATTATTTTCATTACACACACACACACACACACACACATACATATAACGTTAGAATAGTTTTAGATAGAGAAGATGGTCAGAGAAGATTCATCGATTCGAGGACATTCTTTGATAGTTATCGGGAAAATGGCACAGCTGTTTCAGCCAATGGCGCAATCTTCAAATATCTTCCATCATTACTACTCTCGGGACAAAGCCACTTGAAAGATAATCACGAATTCGGACCGATCAAAATTATCCCGAATATTCAAACGGCATTCGATTCACAACGGATTCGACCGATATTAATTCTACGCCCATTTCGAATAGTTCTGCCGGTTTATCTTTGATTGGATTCCAACTATCGGCCATCTCGTATCCAATCTCTATGTATAAACGATTAATTTATCGTTCTCGCTTCTGGGCAAAGAAATTTATCAACGTTAACAAATCAATTTAGAAATATTATATGAAAACAACGTTTGGAAAATAATATTTCGACAAGATTTATAAATTTAACTTTGATATTTTTACCGATAAATAAAATTTGAATAAACGATATTTTCCCCCTATTTTACATTCTTTTCTTTTGAAGAAATTATTTTTCAAAACTGTAATTAAATCATTGAAATAGAAGATTATCTTCGGTTTTAAAATATATATATATTTCTTTTTAGAAAATGGGACAAAGATAACAGCAGGTAACAATTTTCGATAATTAGATCGTTGCATAGAGATTCTTTTAGAGCATTTTCTCAATCGACAAATATCTTGAAAGCAAAATCTCGCTATCTTAACAATTATCCCCTTTATCTTCCCCAAAAGTTCCCCGTCTCGGGCTGCCGACCCTTTAACGTCCCAGTCATAGTTAACTAGCTATTAATTAGATTTACGATCCGAATCACGAGTTTCGAATCACGCCAAGTTCCTGGCTGGTCCGTTAATCCCCAAGAAATTAATTACGCGAATTAACAACTTCGCGACGAAACTTGTACACCGAAACACGCCGCCATCCGTGAATCTGATGGCTTAAATTTCTTCTTGGAAAATACATAAATACCGGGCTATTATACATTAAAAAAATCTTTCGATTCGCTGATTATAATTACTATAATCAATAATTTTCTTCTTTATTTGACGCACGTATTTTCAATCACCAATTTTCAATCACCAAATTTCCTCCTCGTTAATTCTCGATCGAAATTCTCTACATCGTTCAATATTGCAATATTGTAATTTCGAGCATCAAAATAAAACAATTTAAAAACTTTTATTCAATTATCTAACTATTCAAAAAGTATGCAATATTCCTCAAACAATTCCTTATCAATGGAATATTAACCACGAAAATATATAATAAATTGATTAAAAAATACTACTCCCTCGTGTCTGGTCGTTTTATCAACAGCGTCGCGATTAAAAATTCAATATCAATCCATTTCCAAAACTTTTTCGCAAGCTTTTTCCACCCTTCCATCAATTCTTTCTTCCACTCAAAAGAAAAAAAAAATCTTCCTTGTCCAACGATATAAAACTCGGCCATCCTTTGGATGGACGCGCACGTGGAAACTGAATAGAATAAATAAAGTTCACGTTTCCGCTCGCTTTTTCGCCGACGACAGGACGGTGTCGGCGTTTTTGCCCCGACCATTATCGCGGGCATCGGATTCAGAAATTCCGGCGACAGGGGGTTGGAACGTCGGTTTCGAAAAGAGAACGGTCCGTTTCCGTGATACAAGGCGACGTCGCTCCCTGGAAATCGCAATTTTTTCGCGGGACGCCTTTATTTCGCGTTCGGTCACGTTTCCATGGATGCGTTTCCCTCTCGCGTTCGTGGACAGTGCACGGGGATCGAAGCACCGAAAAATAAGAAAGAAGATACGCGGAGAAATGTGACATCGCGGATGAGGAAGGAAAAAGAAATACCGGGGGAAAAAAGAGAAGAAACTGGGATTCTTTTTCCTATGATTGGTGGATATAAACGAAAATATGAAATTCAACGTGATATATAGAAGTATAATAATTTAACGCATCCCAGTGAAGATATTATATCAAGAGTTTGATGTAAATCGTTATTATCAAAAGTTTAATCTATTTTAAATATGTATCTCTTTTTCCTTCTAATCTTGTTAAATTTACTTACGGATGAATTCGGTTCTGTCGTTTTCCAATAAAACTTGATGCTTACCTGAAACAGAAAACAATATAGTTAGTTGATGTAACGATATATCGTTGTTGGCAAGCGGTATGCGTTGAAATAGTAAATTCGCAAAGCCTATTATCGAAATTAGGATATGAATAACTAGCGAAATCAGTATTCATCGGATCAAAGAGGATGTTCAATAATTAACGCAAGATTATTCTCGTACAGCATTAAAAGTTAAATTTAATCGCAACGTGTATTATTCCTCCAAGCCGATCATAATTTAAACTAACCACAAAGATAGAAATTTGGATACAGACGGGATCCAAGACGATGCGTCAAATCGTGGATGAAATCGGACAAAAAGTTGGCGAATATGAATCGAATTTCACGGTTAATTTCCCAGGGAAATCGCGGAAGTCCGGAGGAAATTCTCGAGGATGCGATCGATGCAGGAAATTGATACTCTTCCCCCTTCCACCGCTTCCTTCCACTTTCCATTCGTCGAATTTTCGCGGGAAGAACGTACAAAACTCACGTCTCAACGCTCGTCAATCGTGTATCAATTTTTCACGGTTGATCTGCACGCGTAGCTGTATACAAGAGTTCATCGCTCCACGTGTTGGATGATCTGATCACAGCCGAGTCGCGAGAAATTTATTGGCCCACGAATCGTCGCGAGTAATCGTATGCAACAGATTTACAACTACGCGCCTACACAATGTTAATTTATCAACGGTGACGATGACTTGTTCACGTGGTGTTGAGTCAAAGGAAGAAACAGAGGTGTGTATGTAATTATTCCTAAAATGAGCAATAAGAAAATTTTAAAAAGGAAGAGGATAGTGAAAGTAAAAACTAATCATCCCGTTTGCAAAGAATATTAACGATTTTCAAATTCTATAAAATGTAATCTTGGGATCAGGATTATTTTTAATTCGCTCCAACGTTACACGCTCTTTTAGGAATCAAAAATTTTTTTTTCTCTCGATTAGTTTTTCCAATTTGCAATTTGTGTGCCAATCTGTCAAGTTACGTGTGAAAATACATGAAAAAAAAAAGATCGGCTTCGACGAAGAGGTGAGTGTTAAAGCGAATATTACAAACAACAAAAATATTGCTCTTTTTTTTTCTTTTCTTTTTTTTTTTTTTTTTAGAACCCATGAATTTTTCAATATTTCAGAATTTTCACAAGAACGAATTAATTTTTCATTCGAGGGAGGAGGAGGGAGGGGAAAAAATTCGATAAAAATCCGCATGACGAATTACCGCGTAGCGGCTAACGAAACGGAAAAAAAGGAAAAACGCTTGTTGAATAAAGCTAAAAACGGTAGATTAACTGGCCGAGGCAATAAAATTGCGACGAGGGACCCGTTGCTACGGATGTTTACTTAATTCCACGCGCCGCTTGCATAAAAATCTATGCAAGCCGTCCTCAAATTGTCTAAGTGCGAGTTCGTTTCCTCTATCGTTCCTTTCCTTTCTTTTTTTTATCCATCTCCCCTCCCCCCCTCGCCTCCCTCCCCTCCCCGTTCAAACTTTCGCCTCTCGTTTCTCAACGAACCTCGGCAGAGAAGAGGGAATGAAAAAGTTCTCGCATTGCGAAACTCTCATTTTCCTTCACCGGTAATTTACATCACAACGAAGCAACCAGCTTTGTTAAGAGAGCGAATTGTCGCGTGTTGAATGGCGACAAATTAACGCTGTCCACCGCGGTTGGGTCGGGCACAGACCCGATACCGAATTAGAGGATAGATACAAATTCTTCCAGCTCGAGTGAAAGATTATAAGCGTGTTCGACCTCTCTAAATTTGTTCGTAAGAAAAAGAATCGAGTCGAGCGAAGATATAAAGAGATATAACTGTTGGAGGCATTGCATCTTGGATCTTGGACGGTTGATGAGCGTCATCGAACGTGTGAGTGCATGTTCTCTTGAATTTATTTATAAGAAAAGAAAAGAAAGATTTGTCGAGATGGAAAAAAATATAAATTGTTGATTGTCATCGAAGTGTGTCTGATGATAAGAATAACAAGTATATTCGAGATCTCTTGAAAATTCCTGAGAGATAATTATTATTTTGTTAGAATATTTTGTATGAAATGTAAAATGAAAGATTACTATTAGACAGCATACATAGAGATTCTTTCTTTTTTTCTCTTGCGAAATTCCTTTTTTTGATTCGTTTAAAATTTATTCATAATAGAGTGTATTGAAGAAGAGAGGATAATTTAGGATGTTTAATTATCAATATTTAACTATCCAATTTTTTATCTGATTGTGTAACTTTCGTTTCCTTTTGGAATCTTTTTTTAATGGATTTATACGAATTAAATTAAAAAGATAAAAAGAAAAAGAGAAAGAAATTATTAACTTTTGTATTTATATCACGTTACGTATCAATTAGTAAGAATTAATTGCTTTCTAACAAAAAAAAGAAATAACAAAATCATAAAATAAAATCCTTGGAATTGTGAAAATACAATTCACAGATTAAAGGGACCAATTCATTCGAACAATATCGATTATTCGGTCTTCAATTACCCTCGTCGTATTTATCATTTATCGAAAAAGGGATGGAACCGTTTCGTTCACAAAATACCGTTTTGTGACTCGAAACGGCGGGATATTCGTTGAAAGGGACGTTCGTTAATTAGTAACAAAGATAAAAGAGGAAAAATTGGAGCGCGATACACGGATTGAATAAAAAATAGAGGAGGGGGGATCGTGTTGCAAATTGTTTGCTCATACAAAAGACTCATTACGATTCGTGCTAAATTAACGCTAAATCCGAGTAGGATTCTTATTGACGCGATTCCTCCGTTTCTAAGTTAATCGGGGCCGTGTTTTTATCAATCGTCTTTTATTCGTAATCGCGACCCGAGTCGAACGAGAAACTTTCACTTCATCCATCGAATTTTCTTTCATGTATCGTTCATCCGTTACTCGCTCGATCTTATTTACTCCTTTTTTAAAATTTCTCTATCCTCTCTTCTCCTTCCCTTTATTAACTTTTAATTAATATCGAATCAAACACACGATTTTCAGAATTGCATTATATTTCTTTGGAACGTTTAGATTAAATCAATCAATCACTTTTTCAAATATCATAACCATTTATTCAATGGCGATCGACACGATTTTAATCTCCAATAAAATTTGAGAAACGTTTTCATTTCATTATAATTATTTAGCATATGTATTTTTATTCAAATAAATTTCCATAATAACTTCTATCAATATCGATATCTTGTAATAAACGGCTCCAAGATCTACATTGGAAGCAGCAAAGAGCCAGCCAGACACCATATCGCGATAATTCGCATGCACGTTCGGCTACTCGATCTTTGGCGAGAGCGAAGGCCACGGAGAGGAACGTCTGGTACGTGATGACCGCGAAACGATGCTTTATGGCTCCTTCCTCTCACAGAGAACGGTGCTTAAAGATGAAAAAGAAGAAAAAAAAAAACGTGGCCGATGAATCGATCGCTCGCGAATGAATATCTAATGTCGCTTTACGATCCTGTATACGTAACGTGTCAAAAGACGGCCTTTCTCTCGTTGCGTTACGAGAGGGAGTGGATTGGAAGGGTGAAATCACGGGGGATGTGTCGTAGTCATCGTTTCTCTTCGCATCGATGTTTCACGGAGTGGAAAAAAGGGGAAAAAGGGGGGTAGAAAGATGGAGCAGTTGACGAAACTACCATTGCAAGATGTGTTTATGGTTGTTCAGACGTTTAGTTTAGTCTATGAGCTACGGTTTACGACAGGGACGTGACTTCGCGTTGTTGTTTCAAATTGAGGATCTTCGCGAGGCTCTTTGTTTCTTTTATGCCGATTGGATTGATCGTGGGAAAGAAGAGTTACGTAATTTGACTTTGAAGAGGTTTCCATCTCTCGTCCCGTGATCGATGATCTCGTACAACGTATTCTCGTGCATCGAATATATTTAATTTTTTCCCTCTCGTTATTTTCTACGAGTTCAAATCGATGATTTACGATTTTAAATCAGGTAGGATTTAATGGAGCGGAAATATGAAATATCTCAGTGTTATTTAAAGTAGAATTATTTCTGCGGCCACGGTGTTTGCGTGTTACGGTGTTATCCGTCAAACCGCGCGTGAAATTTTATCGTAAGAGCGTGCACGCGTGCCGACACGCTCGATAAATCGCAAAGTTTGTCTAGGCGCGAATAATACAGGGAAAAATAAAATATAAAGTGGACACGATTTACGATAGTGGAATAACACGCACTTTTGATTTCTTCGCGCCGCGGAGAAGATTTTATCTTTTCTCTTTCGAATTTCGATATTTCTCGATATTTTTCGAAGGAAAAAATTTCGTTTCCCCTGGTTCCTTGGGCGTATCCCAACCGTGAAACAATTTAAGTAGCGGCTTGTTCGTACGCCACAGCCGATAATGAAACCTTTCCATGTGACGGATTTTCGCGGTTAAAAGAATCAGGGTAGTTCCCGCAAAGTGCTCGAGAAGAAAAGTTTCCCCATAAATCTGCCTCCAACATTCTTCCTCCGTTCAGAATTGCATACACCGCCCCTCTTAACCGTATGCAGTCCAATTCACCCTTCCATATGATAAAGTATAAGAGGGGCGAGAGCTTCTCGTCGTCAAGAAAGATTCGCTAATTTTTTTTTCTTTTTGTAATAAAATTTCAGTTGTTTATTATCCGTCGAAACTTTTACAATTCGTACGGTGCATTTCTTCGAGTCGAGCATCGTTCATCATTGGGAATGGAATGGGATATTTTCAGGAATTTCAAGTTAGAAAATGTGGACGTGAAATTTATTGATTTATCATCATTTTTATAGATCATCAATTTCAATATTTTTAATATTATTGCCAGTTTAACAATCCAGATACGAAATAGAAATAACGAATGCAACGTGAATCGTATTTTTTTGATAAGATGCACGATCTTGATTTTCACAAAGGCGACAATATTTTCACTTGATGAATTTCTGCGATCAAAAGGAACGATAATGTACTCGAAGCCAGTTGGAAAGAAAAGTTCCTCTATAAATCTACTTCTAAGGCTATTGTCCATTGAAAGATATATATATATACACACATGCGTTGCGAGGCTTTTCCTTTATGCTGGATGAAATACGCGTGAAATCAAGAAGTCTGGTGAAAAATCAGGTGGAGAAATCTTTTTCATATCTTCCATTGCAACGATTCTTTTGCACGCGACAGTATATCGATAACTGGAAAAATACACTTTTATATATACTTCTATCGATCCTGGAACAACATAAATTTCCAAAAGGCTAGGAAATATTCGCGATATAACGTGAAATTCGAATATATAATGTTATTAACACACTTCTCGTATTTCTCGTATTTCTCTCTTGCATTTATTCAAATTTTATATCGTTGTCCTTTCAACCGACACTCGATAAAACGTTGAAAATTGTAACGAAACATTTCCCTGAAAATCGATATTTTCATCGATACGTTTCCCATCGTGTGAATTCCAATACTGAAATTTCTCTTCAAACTAAATGCCTTCTTTGTCGAATATTCGATAAAAATCTTAATGTTGATGCTTGAAATATCGATGATTCCGCTTTAATATTATCGTTACCCGATGCAGATGAGCGTTGAATGTTTTCGTTTCAACAATAGTATTGTCCGCAGTTTTATGAAATTTAAATTGTAAACGATTTAAATAATGAAAAAAAGGACGGTATAGAGTAATCTTTGTTTCTGAAAAAAATATGAATCTCGATTAAATAAATGCATCCCCCTCTGTCGAGAACGATAAGCGGATAAAACCGACGCTCATCCGCGCGAAAGAAACGATAAACAAAATCGGGATCGTTCTTGTTTGAAATTGCACTCGATAAGATTGCGTCGAATCGTATCGTTTTCGCCGACGACATATCAAATATTTATATTACCGATACAACAATTTTGAATTCACCGCGAAAGAACATTTTTTTCAGTATTTTCCTTCTTGAGAAAATATAATTGAGAATCTTAGAACCATTCTTAAAGCATATTTGAACCTTTCTCAATGTTCGAGAGATCATCATCATTTCTCGAATACGAATATTTCATAAGATACGAATAACAGTTTACGAGTAATTAATTCATAATTTTTTCATCTTACGAAGGAATCTTATTAAATAGATCGTTTCTCGATTACAAATTAGTTTCCCCATCACAGAAACATCTCTAACATTGTTCTTAATGAAATTTTAAACTTTAACAAAAATTCCCAAGCCAATTATCCGCCCTATCCCCCCAAAATTATTATTATTAAAACGTTATCAAACCATCGCCTCGTACGAGTCCTGCTTCTGAATCTTTGCTTCATTGCCGAGCAGATTAGGTTCATGCACAATCCCGTATTCGATGCATTTCTGATAGTATGCAAATTTGAATTGCCGTGATAGGCGTGGAAGGGTTAGGACACGTGGGATCGACACTGAGCTCCAACGAATACCCTTACCTCCCTCCTCTCCATTCCTCCCCAGCCCCGTATCGATGCCATCCGACTCTCAAGTTGAAACCCCTCCAACCCCTGCAATTACCATTCATCCATCCGCCCTCAATGGCAAGCTTATGATGTCTTTGTTTGCGTTAGACCGATCGTGATTATTCCGTGGACACTGTGTTATTGCGTGTCGAGGATTAGTTCAACGGCGGAAGCTTTGTAAATCTTGCTATAATTTGTTATTCGGACTCGAAAAGTATGGAAACGTCGATTTTGTATATATTTATATATATATAAAAATAGGCGTAACGATGATTCAAGATTACGAAAATTGAATGGTCAAGATAACAAATGGAATTAGTTGTTTGATTTTTGAAATTTATTCATGAGCTTATTTATTTCCATAGCGATGTCTAATTTCGATTAACATCTGGTAAAATGATTAGATGAACATATGTTTTATATCTGACCTCGTACCATATAAATTTCGAAAGGCAAGCGAATATGATTTGAATTTTTCTTTTCTAACGATCGAATTTAAAGGAAGAAAAAGTTTGATCAATCGATATTTACGGTGAAATAAAAAAAAAAGTTTAATTCCTTTTTTCCATAGCGTCTCTATAGCCAGGAAGAAAAATTGGCAAGAAACATATTTATAAATTGGAGTCACGGAAAGTGGCAGGTATCCAGAAATATACGGTTGAAAGTTAGGTATAAGCGAATTAAACAAAACTCCTTAACTAGATTCCACATTAAATACCGACTTTTAGCTTAATTTCTGACTACGATGTTTCTAATCGAATCAAAATTTCCGTAGAATGTTAGTCGAAGTTAGACATCGCTATGGGAATAAGTAAATTCGTAGAACAATTTCAACGATAAATTATACGATGCATCGTTGAAATAAAATCAGATTTATTAAAACGCTGGTTTAATAATTCGCCAACTGTACTTTACTTTATTTTAATTTATTTTAAATAGAATATATATTTTATTTTATAACGTTTGAATACAAAAAGAATCAAATTGATACCGCCTTTCGATAATTAAAAATACTAATTGCTCGTAATTTCGAATAGATAATTGAGATATTGATTTTAAAAAAAATATATAAAAGAAGTTGTCGATTCTTGTTATAAAATTTCGATGAATTTTCATAAAAAATTACATACTAGTTCCAGAAAATTTCTCGTTCGAGAACAGCAACAAAATTCAGCCAGATTCTATCACCGAGAGATAGATTTATATCGAAATTGTCACTCCTGTCTCGTTCATCTCATTTTAAGAGCAAACTCTTGCATTAACTTGGAGCCACTTATCGAACACGGGAGAAGCGATCCCTCTGGAATTTTCCCCGTAAAGAGGATCCTTCTAGATCATGAATTTAATTTATCCATGCGTAGATGGCAGCTGCGCCGATGATAAACCACCCCCTTTCTCAAGATCGTTTCAACTAATTCGCAGGCGATCCACGTACCTTGCTGGTCAACCCTTTGCTCTTCTGCAACAAGTAATCCATTCTTGTTCTGCTCGTTTCTTCTATGTTCATTCGTTCACGTAATTATCTTTTCTTTTTTTTTTTTTTTTTATTAGAAATGATATTAAGAATCCTTTGAATAGTCTGGTCCAAAAGAAAATTATTCAATGGTTTCAGGACGATGAAATTATATCTTTGATTTTTTAATCTTTATTCACCATTACATTATCTTGATAATAATTTGCAATTGGTAGCTTTATTGAAAATTGGTTAAAATAAAGAATAATTTGTTATAAATTTATAAAAACAGAGTATTAAATTTTAAGAGTAAAAGAAGAAATACCTATACAAAAAATCCCTACAAAATATCATAATACAGTATCTACTATATTCCAATTTTACACATATCTAAATCGATAAATCGAACGATATAACGAAAAATTATTACCATAGCAATACCTTTCTATTTTATAAAATAAATATCGTTTCACGAGTCTAACTAAATCTCCGCTAAAAGCGACAAATAAACCACAACGAAAAGAGACAAAAATTCCTGCCTTCGACACATCCGATCTCGAGTGCACACAAGCCTCAAGCTCGATTCGAACATCGAATTCCACTTTCTCGCCGAGCCAACACCGAGGCACAATAACCATCGAAATCTCGTCCCGTAACCAATGTAACTCGACAGACAGACTCCAAGAAGTCTCTTCCTCGAGGATGGCCTTTAACAATTCTGATCGGAAACACACCACCATGGAAAGAAAGAAATATTTCAATTATGGAATTCGGCCAGCATCCAGGAGAACGAGGATTCTGAGATTGAGACCAAGAAAGACAAAGAGAGGGGGGAGAAAGAGAGACTTACAGGTTTGTTAAGTATGGATAAAGAGAAAGAGACGAAGAGAAGTGACCAACAAGGAATCAATGCCGATCACGTAGCGAGCTATGGAATACGGTCACCGTGGTTTTCGTGGACGAAAGATAAGCTTATCCTTTCGAAGTAATCCCGAGAAGCAAGAGATCTGTGGAGTAGACTCGTAAATCGCCGTTGGCGCCACGGATTTCCTTGTGCAAGGTCGAGCTCTCGAAGCCGAACCCGGGACAGATTCGAAGGGTTCCTTTGGAAATTCATACACCGCCCTAGGGTGGATATAAAGGACCAATAAATGAGACTGTGTCTCGTGAGGTGAATTAGCAATGGTAGGGATGAATAATTGATGCGTCAGCTAAGGTATTTGGAAGATATTGAACGATTGGATTGGAATCTTATTTTTTAATTGAATAAAATTGAAGTTTAAATAAATAATATTCGAAGACTGTGTTATTCCACGTTTTTCATTAACAAATGTATCAACAATTCTCATGAAAACTGAGAAAATATCAGTTCGTTCCTAGCAGACAGAAGGTGCGAGAAAGTTAAAGAGACACGGGGAAAAAACGCAGCAAACGAGTGTCTAAAAATGCTGACAATTGGCTCTCTTACTTTTTCAACGAGATCTATTCCTATGAGGAATCTTGAAAGAAGATCGAGACGGAAATTTTAAAGAATGGAATGCAACAAAATCTATGATAAAGAATAAATTGATATATAGAATAAAAATTCAAAAAATTTCGATAAAATTTCTTTTGGTTACGATAGAGTGACGTTTAGCATTAATTCCTTTGTACAATTTTTTTATAATCCTATCTTAATTATTCTGTTATTTTTTTTAATTGCTTTGACTTTTTTTAATATGATTGTTTTTATCCTATAATAGCAAGAAATAAATTGCACAACTCTAACTACTCGTTTCTAAGAATTCGTAGTCGTTTAAGTGTCGCAATAAAATTCATCTTACTCCTACTGACACTTCGACCATATTCTTCTGTTCTTCTCTTTGTTCTTTGTTTCCTCTCTGTATAATTTTACTTCTCCTCTGTATAATTTTACTTATTTCTTTCTTCTTCTCTTTCTCCCCTCTTAGAAAGAAAGATGATTACATCCTGAGAGTCTTTATTTGCCTCTCTGCAAAATTTTGTTTCTCCTCTTTCTCTTTTCATAGGAGAAATAATAACTACATCCTGAGATCTCTGCATGATGTCTCTTCTGAAGAACTTGTTTCTCTTTCTCTTTCCACATACATATTTCCTCTTTCCTTTCTCTTTTTCTTTCTCTTTTTCTAGGCGAAAAGATAATATAATATCCTAGAATCTATATCAGACTATTCTTCAAAAATTTGTTTCTCTTTTCTTTCCCTTTTTCTCAATATTCACGTTTGTTCTTTCTCTTTTTTTAAAACGGAAGATGATCCCACGTTTGTCTCCCCATAAATCTCGATTCTCTTTCCTCTCCTTTTCTTTTTCTCAAGAAAAAGGATGGACTACATTCTGAGATCTGTGTGTTAGCATCTTCTTAAAAATTTATTTCTCTTCCCTTCCTTCCTCTTTTCCTTTAACGCATACACTTCTATTCTTTCTCTTTCTCGAGAAGAATGACAACATCGTGGGATCTACATCTGTCTCTCCAAAGTTCTTTCTCCTTTCTTTCACTTTTACTTTAACATCTGCTTCTCCTCAAGAAACCCTTTCTTCCTTTCTTTCCCTATTCCTTTCTCCAAATATACATACACACTTGTTCCTTCTCTTTCTCTAAAAGAAAGACAACATCCCAGGACAACATCACATCCAACTTTTCTCAAAAACTTGTTCCTGTTCCCTCTTATTTCCTATCTTTTCCTTTCTCTTTACTTAATATATATCCTTCCTCTTCCTCCCTTCTTCCTCAATATAAACTTCTTCCTCCTCCTCCTCCTCCTCCTCCAATAACAAATGGAATAAATCTTGAGAATTTTCCAATGTGACAAGAGAAATTAATCGTTTTTCGCCTTCGTTTCTGATTCCTCTTTAACCACCCCACTCGTATCTTCCCCATTTACACTCTTGTCGTATCGAAAACTCCTTGTTGGAACTGGAAATTAATCGCAACCAGGCGTGCTATTTATTTGTTTGGGACAGTTTGATTCACTGGTGACGAAAAAGCTGCTTAACCGAGCCGGGAGGGGGAGAAGTTGCGCACAAGAGAACATTGGGAAATACGTGTAAAAAGAATAGGGGACCAAGGGACGACTCGAGGAGATTATTTACTACGAAATTAGATTCGGTATCGGGCGGTAGGATTAATCGTGGGAGTAAATAACGGAGTTAAACGATTAGACGTGGTACGAATCACTGTTGGCCGACAACGCGCCAGGAAATTAATCAGCGGTGATAAATGGGGGAGCGTGAATTACAAGATGCTTAATGCTTGTTTGACTTTCATTAGAAATCTAGAGGATCTTTTTGTTGAAGTCGTTCGTAATTATTAACGTGTATATCGCGAAATAAATTAAATAAGTTTTAAGAAATATGAATATCGATGAAAATAGTGAGCGTATCTCGTAAGAAAGAGAGAGAGAGAAATGAATCGTTCTTAGATCTCGGAATCAGATTTGTTGTATTATTTTCCAGAACGTTGGAACGTTATTTATCACGTGTTTGAACAATCGATCACTGAATAAACTCGAAATTGGATAATCGAAATTGTACCCCGCTATGCAGTTTAATAATGAAATTCAAGATAAACATGTTTACAATATTTGTTCTGTTTGATCATTGTTGTTATTATTATTATTGTAGAATGCTTTAACGGAATAAAGTTGTGAAAATAGAAGAATAATTCGCATCTGTTTCTTACACAGAACAAATATTGATCGATTAAGAAAATCTTCTTTCCAAAATCATCATATTCCTGTATGCATATACATAATACTATTCCGAGATGTTACAAATCGAATCCACGAATCAATGATCGTTAACTTTACTCGTTTAACTCGATTCTCATTCCAAGAATACAAATCTCCCCATAGAATCCCCATGAAAATCGAGCAAGAAACTCTCACAGTTCATCCCTTTGCGATCGACTTCCGTTTAACGCATCTTTCTCTTCTCTGCGGCTTCTCTTCGCAGAACACAGAGAAAAGGTCTTCTCTTTCTTCTCGCTCGCGGCTCGACGTGGAAACGAGAGAAGCCGGTGACCGGGTTCGTTACCAACCTTAACAGAAGAAGCGCTTCCTTTGTGAGCGAAATAAAAGCGCTCGACTTTCCTACGCGCCATCGCGTTCAACTTTCCAAGAAGTGGTAATGGCCGCCTCCACTTCAACCTTCTCTTCGTCGTTAAGAAAAGTTAACGATGTTATGGAACAACGGAGGAGGAAGGAACGACGAGTGACACGAAGAAACCAGAGCCGATCGAACCAATGAGCTTCATTGATACAATGATCCGTGTTAACTCGATAATTCAATTTCGAACCGCTCCTCTCGATTCAACGACTCTTGTCGATGTTGGTTAATTTAGAAATTAATGTTTTCGAGAAGTTTTGAATGTCTCGATCGACGATTCAAATTGTTGTACCAGAAGATTAAATAACGATTTGTCTCAAAACAATTTAATTTCACATGATATTACATGATAACGAGGATAAGAGATAAATTCTCTTAACACTGCCATCGAGTGAAAATGAAACAATAATCTTCTAAGAATGTTCGTTTTATAAATAAATCAAGTGTCTCGGTTGTACGAGTATTACGAGATAATTATTCATTCGTAACCAACGCGAGTAAATACGTTTCCCATAGAGGTTAGAGTAGCACGTTGATTGCGTTCGTTTCAACGGATAAATCGCGCTTAATTAACGTATTAATAATAAACTATTATGAGAAACGTGGAGAGAAATGGATGAAGGGATCGCGTAAACTGGATATTTGATAAGTTTTCGAGTATTTCGATGTTCGAAAATGAATGGATCCATCATCGATGATTTTTTTTTAAACAGAGAAATCAATACAGTTATAGATATTTCGTCACTGTTACTTATCGTTTCTCTTTTTTATTCAAGGAAAATGATCGTTCCACCTTTGTCGTTCGATTTCTCGCACCGAATCTTGGCGAAAAGAAGTTAACTCCACCGCGTTAAATGGATTTGTATCAAATTCCACGAGTCGCGAAATCCTGTTATCGTTCGGATGTCTATGAATTGTAAATTTATTCAATGAATTCGCCTCCCTCGCCGCCAACGAACGCAAACGAAGCAGGCATTATTTTAATAACTTCTCGTACCTTTCGAGGGAAATATCCGATTCGTCGGGGATTATCTTGATACGATGAAACGGTATATTTCGGCGGTTAATCATTTTACCTTATTCCATATAATTCCATTTCACTGTCGTTCAAAATTTAAGTTTATTACGTTCGTACGATATCTTGGCACTTCTTTTTTTTTTTTTTTTTTAATTTAATTTAAGGTTCATCACGCCAGATCGTTCGATGTCCCGCGATGAAGATTTATCCAAAAATTTATTATTTGACGAGGCGTGTGAGACGGATTCGATACAAATAAATTTTATTCGATATCTGCTACTATTTTGTCTTCATTATTTCTCGTAAAAATTCATGAAGGATAGGTAATAGGTACGGTGGAACGTCGAAGCTTGGTTATTCGAACGATCATAAAATAATCCATGTTTGAAAACTGTTAATTTCTTTTTCAATTAATTCAAATCGAGAATTTTTAGGATTTTCTTCGGACAGCCAAAATAAAAATTTGATCTTTCTTTAATTTCTTGAATTCTTCAATGATTTGTATCACATCAAAACGTTCGAAACTTTCCATCAGAATGTTTCTCTTTAGCGGATCTTCTATCTTTCTTCTTTTAGCGGGAAATCGAATCTCTCTAACTTGAATTGGACTCTGTGCTCCTCTTCGAGGATATCATTAATTTATGAGAAAACTTAGTCTCTATTTCTCTCCTCACCCTTTTTTTTCTCTCTATCATAGCCAGCGAATGAGCACAGACCCGCAAATAATATAGAAACTTTCATCGAAAGGAAACTCTGGAAAATTATATTTTACAGTACGCAAGATCTTCCCTCTCCGTGGCAAATATAACGAAACTCTTCGATGAAACTGAAAAATAGGAAATGACGAATCTATTATTTCTCCGAATACTGGCTCGTATTCTAAATTAATCCTTCTCTTTAAAGAGAACGTTTAACACGATAAAAAATAGAAACAATAAATTTTAATTATTCGATGAATCCTTTTCTCGAATTCTCGAATTATTTCTTGCCATTTTTAAGAAGAATTTAGAAGACGAAAACAATCCAAACTATTCTCCTGACATCACATCACTGAATTTTCATCTCGCATCTCTCGCTTCTGGAATGAAAAAGAAATAAAAAATTAGATCGATAATGATAACGTTTTCTCGAAATTTACCTATTTGCCTAAAAAAAAAAAAAAAATTGATCTATATTAATATAAATATATCTTCAGAAAATAATGAATTTATTCACGCGTCTAATCAGTATAACGGAAATCATGCACTCAGGAGGATTCAAAATCTCGCCTTTTTTACGAGGAAAATACATCGACCGTTCGTGGATCTCGCGGCATCCTCGTTTATGGCACGCTTCCCCAAGGAATGGACCAGTTAACTGGAAGTAGGCTTTAACTTGGAAACACTTATGGTGTGCGGGGAATTCCGAGTTGCTTGTAAATCGAACCCGTGGCCGCAGGTGGTTACGAGAGTGAACGAGGGGTTGTAAGGTCGAAGGGTGCGCACAATCTATCCTAATACACATACGTTTCATCCCATCTTCCTTCGCTTCGAACGCGTAGAAAATTTTAAGGATGGACAATTCTAATGTTTCTTTTTTTTTTGCAAAATTTGGAGTCTTAACTTAATTAAAATAGCTATTTTTCTCACGTTACAATTTTTTACGCATTTTCAAATCTGATCCTATAATTTTCTATTCGCGAAAGCAATCATTCTTCTCTAGACGAAGATAGAAACAAGTAACTACAAAAACAAATAGGAAAAAATATAATTGACAATTTTGTTCTTTCAAATATTTGTAGAATTTGTATTGATTAACCTTTACATAAATACATCTTATCTTCTTTTACCTTTTATCTTTGTAATTTCTTTTTGTTTCGTGATTTCGAAAGTGCAAGAACGTGAATCGATCGATGGCCAAAGATTATTTTTATTTTAAATTCACAAATAACCGAAGACAAAGCGAACGTTTCGTGAGAATTCTAAAACGTAACCGTGAAGATAAGTGAACGCAACGAGCGGCTCGTCTCCATATTTCTCGAGAGCACAGATAATCCGCGGAAAGAGTTGCATAAAAAGTAAACCGGTACCGCAGTGTAAAGGTAACCGCAACACGAGCCGCGATGTAAATTTCAAAATGGACGTGGAACGTAAGCGCGAAAGGATATGAAGATAGAAAGTAAACACGGAGAGTTTCGAGTCTGGCAGTTCGAGCAGTTCATGAATGTGCATCGACGAAAGGTAAAGTGAAACAACTCGATAACTCGTTCTAAGAGAGCTTACTCTTTCGATTAATTTTGACACTGCATCAAAAAATATTCTCGAGACGGTATAAATAGAAAAATAGAAAAATCCTTCTTTATATATATAAAATTCTTCTATTTTTCTTTGTACACAATGCAGATTAATAATTGTTCCTTTATTTATATTTACACCCAACGTATATCGTACACGGTTGGCATGTGTAAATGAACCGGGTATCATCAAATTCAAGCACTTCTCAGAGTTCTCACCTCGGATTACGTAATTTATAACGCTCGACAATTTCAAAGTATCGCCACGTATCGCCTCTCCATCACTGTCAACGAGGCAAACGTATATACGCCGCTAGCAGCGCAATTAATATATTCATAAATCTGGCCAATCGTGGATACGCGAGTTGACGATTCCGTAATTAATCTCACTCCTTCTCGTGCGATGATGCGAGATTTCTCGCCTCATTAAAGATCCGCGAAAAGATTTAAGATTCAAATGCGAAACAAAAAAGGAAAAAGGGGAGGAAGAAAGCTACGTGTTCGCAGACTTATTCGCTTGCAAATAAAGTAATACCTTCTTTCAAACTTTCTTTCTCTCTCTCTCTCTTTCTCTCTCTCTATCTCTTCTTTCTCTGCATCGTCTCTGGCACGAAAGAGGCCGGCGGAGCGCAATATTAATCAGGCCTCAATGGGTCGAACGTCTGAACCTGCATCAGGAAACGTTCGTTCAATCGGGCTGAAAGCATTCTCGGTTGCTTTCCAACGGTCTTCCAACGTCGTCCTGCTGATGCAATCATGAACCGGCCATCGAGGCTGCCACACATGAATTTGCATAAGGCATTCGTCGAACATTGGTGCAGCCTAAGCCATTTTACCGCACCTGCTTCTCAAAGATCGACCGAGAATTCGTGCCACGTGTGCTCGTGACATGGGAAATTATGACCCCCTGAGAGTAGGGACGTACATCCTTGGATGATGGGAAACCGTATGTAAGGACGATCTGGTGATCTTTCTTATTTTCGAGGGAGGAATTTTATTCTCGAGTGCTTTGGAAATATTTGAAATTATTATTCATGGAAAAAATAAAAGTGAATAAAAAATGAAAAATCTATTGGACGCGAAGATTTAGAAATTGTTGTTTCTAATCATTTAAAGTTAAAACATACGAAAGTTTGAAAGTAATTCCATTATATCGTATGATAGAATTCGTAATGTTTCATAGACTTTCTATATCGAATGGAAATCCTTCGCAAAGAACTCTCATTCTAATTTCACTTCGAAAGGAATATGGTTATGGCTCCATTTATCAAAGTAAAATTGAACATTGTATAATTCTTGCAATGTTCTCTCAATATATCCTGTTCGAAATAGATCGAAATTGTTTTTATTCCTCGAGAGAAACTTACTTAACACGTAATAATGATTCGAGATTGGGCGATAAAGACAAAGCGGTTCTCCTTTCCCCGTCGCATTAAAATATCACCCTCGATATGTTTCATATCAGCTTTTCACGTTCGTATATTCTTCCGGCATCGTAGATCAAGAATTTTTTTTTTCCCTTCCCCGTAAATGATATTTCTCCCAGGGAAGAAACTACAGTTCGGTTTCAGAACTTGGGGAAAGCAGTTTTTCTCTTTCACCAGCATCGGTGGTGTGTACAGTGGCGCAATCTAATGGGTTGCATATATCAAGGACTCGAAGCTCTGTATAGCCGTTCTAATTTTTCACCACGTGTTCCTCTAACGTCACTAGGCCAATTTTAGTTTCCTCCGTGAACGGAAATTCTTATTCATCTTATGAAATATCGTACCATTTTGTTCATATTATCCGTATTAAAAAACAATTTTCCATTAATTCTCTTATATTGAGTCGCTTTTGCGAGTAACTTATTTCGTGTTATACATCAGATGTGTCATTTATTTATTTACTTTATACATTAAAAGAATTCTTTATTTTATCAAAATTAAAAATCGATTCTCACCAATCTGTAAATTAGATGTACAGATAATGCAAATTGAAATATTTATAAAAATTACAATTAAAAAAATAAAATCAAATATCATAATGGATACATTATTATGTATATTTCTTTTTCCATTTTTTCATTTTTGTATAATTAAATTTTCTATACTGATAAGAAAATTATTCGTTCTGAAAGAATACTTGGAGGAATTTTCGAAAAAAAAAAATGAACAAGAGTTCACAGATATAATAACATATCTTTTTAATTGAAATGATGAAGAAAATAGAAGTAAAATCTCAACTTAACGATGTTTACTCCAAATCTATATTCGAATAAGAATCGCTTCTAATTCGATGACGGATATTTTTATTATTACTTGTTGATTACAGTAGAAATTGGTAATTTTCTCACTGTTGCTACGAGTGTAAACAGAGTAATAGCAATTGAATCATAGCGATAATGAAGACTGATATTCTATCAACAAGAATCGGCTTGTTTTCGCGAAGATATAACTTTCTCTCTCTCTCTCTCTCTCTCTCTTTTTGTGCCATTTCTTGTTTCTTTGCGACACTCGTACACGCCAAAAACATTCAACATTCGAGGAATTAATCCTCGAAGCGAGCCTCGCCTTTTTACTTACTGGTTTAGATATTAATGCAGGTAGAACAGATGATGGATTTTTTGAAATATCATAATTAAATATGATATTTATTTAAAAAAAAATGATAATTATTGATGGAAAAGTTAAGTAGTATAATGAATTTTATATTTTATTTCTGATAATATAAAAGAGATCGTTAGATTTCTTGCAAGATTTCTTGCAAGATTATTTAATACATAAGTTTGAAATAAAAATATATATATTTATTAAAAGTTTACTTGTACTCACAAAAAATTACATGCAAATCGTATAAAAGGAAAGAAAGATGATTCTTCCTGTCTCTTTGCATAGCCATATTTTGCGCCACATTTTATGAATGAAGAATGAAGAAACGTGAATTGATTTATTTAACTTCGTGATGTTGAGAAAAAGATTTTTTCACGAAAATATACGAATGTTGGAAACGAAGAAAATGGATGCATGTATCGCCCTTTGTAGAAAATACGTATAGTTGACTTTGAAACGAATGGTGCTCGTTAGCGAATTCGTTATCTTGCAAAGTGAATCACGAAATCTGCCTTCCGTGAAAAGCGACCCTTTAAATTTTCGTACCCTCTCTCTTCCCATAAATTGATTTTCATTGAAACAGAGGCTCGATTTAATAAACCGTATTCGGTCTAAAAAACGAAATAATCACTGTGCCTATCTTTTAAATCGTATCGTTTATTCAATGAATTTTCTCCGCAGACATCAAAGATACAAATGTGAAAGATTCGTCCAATCAAAATCAAGATCGATCGATCATTAAGATTATTTTTAGAGATTGGAAAAATTTCAAGGAAAATATGAAATTCCTTTGTACCATTTTATCAAATTCGTCGATATCGCGTTTTATTTCGAAGAGCTGAACAGCGATCTAGAAAAGATTCCTTCCCTCCCATCGTCACAAGTTTCACGTCAAATTGAATTCAGTTACGCGTTTTCAAGAAGCAGAAGACCGAAATCGCAAGATCAATCATCGGCGATGACAGGGGTGAATAACTGGCTCAGTTATTTTCAATGCACCAACGCATCAAAGTGACCAACCAGTCTTTAGAAGTGACTGATTTCTGCGGTTTCTGAAATCGAACGTTTCCAGACATTACCCAGACGCAATTTATCATTCGTGCCGACGCGTTTATCCGTTCGATTTAAAAATGATTTACCTTCCAGCAATAATACCTAATGGCTACTATATTAGCTTCTGAATTCGGTTGCAAAAGAATTATCTCGAATGAATATGAAATAGGGGTAGTAACTAATAGAAGGATAGAAGATAAAATGTACAAATTTTGGAATGGGTTTGATCTAATTTCACGGTTGGACAAAGTTGCAAATCAGTTTCCAAGTTATTTCCATTTATTAAACATTTCTGTATACTCATGTAAATGGCACGAAACAAATTTACCATTTTCAAAATTTTCAAAATGACGGATTCGAAATGTAGAATAATTACAATTTTATAATATTTTCGTGTAACGAAATACCTCGTCGAATTAATATCTCGATTAATCTAATAATTCTGTTGGAGAACAGTTTAGGCGGGAAATTTGAAAGAGAGAAAATTCGGTGCAAAACTTTTCGCGATATGACGCAAAAATTATATATGAATGTAAAATAGGTGAGGGAACAATGGTAACGAAATTACAAGTTACGAGCTCTAGTTCCTCTCTGCTCGGGCTATAGAGCAGCATTAACGTTAATTAAACGTCGCCTAGTTGCGTGAATCGTGGAATGAAATCACGATATTACGTTCTATATTGAATAATAAATCAACCGAGACAAGCAACAATTTAATATCGCTATATCAGCAGTTTATACGGGGACGATTAAAGCATCCTTCTCTTAGCTTAACAGATTTATTTCCGTGGAACAATATTTTATATAATAGATCGTATCTAGATCGTGCAACTTTCGAAGGTTTCATTGCTTTGCAATACGATAATTAAAACGTATAATTCATAAAATGTAAATCGAATACAACATATTAAACGAATATTGGATATAGAAATATTGCCCGCTTGCTACTTAATTTATTTTATTAAAGTGTGATTCACTCGCGAGATAAATTTAACCGATAAATAAATTAATTTTAATAGACAGGAACGATGGTGGATGCGTTTTTATCGTTTCAAACCTTGACTATTTAATTCTCAAAAAAAAAAAAAAAAATCATAAGAATAATCTTTGATTATTAATTTCTTTTTTTCTTTCCAAGCAGTGGTCACTTGAAGGAAGAATATCCTTGTAAATCAAATTCAATTTTCATAGATATAAATTTTCACTTATCGACTTAAATATTCATTTCTTTTCGTACAATCTTTCAATCCTTTCTTTTTTAAATAAAAATTACTAGAACAAAGGAGAACCGTTCTGGAAGGGGGTTTAAAACACTCACGATAATATATCAGACAGTTTGACGTATCTATTAACCGAGGCTCAGAGCGAACCCTAATTTCCGACAGCAACGACGCCTTTGCCGGTAGCCAATCATCCCTTCATCGCTCCTTCCCCCTTTCCAACCTTGGTTAGATTGAAAAAGAACGAACTCTTCCTAGTTTTTTTTGTATCTAGGGTAAACCCTATTCCCCTCTTAATAAGCACTCTCCTCCATCGTTTTTCTCTTCTTTTTTTTCCGCTCTTTCTCTTCCTTCCTCTTTTTTTTCTCTCAACTCCATCTTTAAGATCGAGAGAGAGAGAGGACGAGAATCTTTCCAGTTGCTTTGTAGCTTCAGAACGGTCCGGACAATTTGCGCTTGGAAAATTGCTGGGTCGTACTCCACTTCCGATTGAAGAGGACGATTTGGAACAATTCGAATTTCTAGATGTTATTTTTTTTTAAAAATAAAGTTTAGCGAAGAGGAAGGAAATATTCGGATAAACGTACTCGTGTAGAATAATTCAGTTAGTCAGGGATGAGTTTTTCTTTTGAAAAAATATTCCAATTTCCTTCTAGTAAATTATCCATCAGAGTCGAAATTAATCGGAAATTATCTAAAAGCAATAATATTTCCAAATGTATAAAAATTGTGCAAATAAGACAACAGTGAAGGCGTATAAAATCGCACATAAAAATTTTTTCAACATACTACTTCAATATATACTCACAATATCGAATCGAAGATAAAAATAGTCGAACACTTTTCCCTGTTTTAAATGTCGAAACGAGCCACGTGGACAAAATTAGAAAGTGAATAGTAGTTCGATATATATAATCGAAGGTTCGCCTTTAAACGTCGACGAATAACGCCGACCCATAAATTCAACGGTTCAAGTGGGTTACACCGGAATAAACAATTTAAAAGCGGGCATGCACGGTACTATTTTAGCGTGCACATTCGCGGATACAAACGTAGACGTGTAATACAATGGTTCCCCGGAGGAGGGAAACCAACCCCTTCCCCCTTCCTCCTAACACGTTCCCGGAATTTATGGCGGCATTTGGTGTATCGTAATGCTTAAAACGGTGACACGGGACGTACAATTTAATTCGTGAACTTCTCGAATAACCGGATGTACCACGATATAGATAACGTCGAATTCGTCGGTCGTTGAAACATTTGCAATACCACGCACGAGATCTATTTGCTTTGATCTATGGTGGTGAATTGGAAATGGCTGTGAAACAATATCGAGCGTCCCAGAAATTCTCGACAATGAAAAGGATCCGGATGGAAACGTGTAAACATTTCTCTTTAAGAGTTAGGGTGGTATATTCGGATAAAATTTTTGTGAAAGATGATGCGGTAAAGTTTCAATGTGGGGAGAGAAATTTTCGTAGTTATTTCTTTCTTTCTTTTTTTTTCTCAAATATTTTGAAACTTTCTCGATATTTGATTTTTCCGTCAAAATAATATTCGATTGTTGTATTATTTTTTTCTATTACTTAAAAAGTATATATATATAATATATATGTTCAAATTATGATATTTGAAGAGCAAGACAAAGTAAACTTCATTTCTCTAATCGTATACAATTTTATTTATTATTTCCTCCAAAGTGCTTTGACAGGAAAATTTAATTTCTAGCTCTCTACTCGTTCATCGAAACAAATCAAGAGAAAAGATTCCCTTGATATTTAATAAACAAATTTAGTTTCCTTGATAGTCTCGTCACTTCTTGATTGGCGTGCAGAAAGGCAGCAAAGGAGAAACTGAACGAAACTTGGAAGGAAAAGTGGGTCGTAGAAGTGCAGCGCAAGATAAACTTTGATCTCTGTCCATTCGTATCTACGGTTCTTCGTGGCAACGGGATATTTTGGGAAAAAAGGTCAATCGATATCCGTATGAGATGTATTCGGTCTATATTTCAAGTGTACATTTCGCCTATCTGGATTTAATGACTCCACTTGGGTCACGAAGCGAAAAATCGCAGGGAAATGGGCTGTCAGCCGACGGTTCAGACCTTGACAGGAATAGGAACCAGCCGGCCATGGCCGATCCAACCTGGTACAGCCACACAGTTTTCTATTCGCTTTTTCCACTCGAATTCTTTTTCCTTTTCTTCAAAATTCTGCGATAGAATGGCTAGAACGCGCGTTAATCATCCTGATTGTAATTGGAACGCAATTTTAGATATACGTATATCCACCATATTTACATATATCATGAACAAAAATTTATCAAGGCCAACGATTATATATTGCTTTATTTCGTACCTATAAAAATGAAACGGATAACATAACTAAAAAAAAAGAAAATATTAAAATGCCCTGTTCAATCATATCGTACTAAAATTAATAAAAAGAATTTCAACAAACGAAATTTCTTCTTCATCAAATCGCATCACCGAATGAAAATCCATAGCGGATTTCGAACGAGCGTTCGTCGATAAAGCGAGATCAGCGAATCGAAAAAGAAAGAGAGAGAAAAGAATAAAAAAGAAAGAATGAAAAGGAAAGCGAAAAACAAAGGGAAAGTCAGGGAGAGGGGAAAAAAAAAAAAATAAAGCAGACGGTAGCCGGCAACTTTGATCTATTTCGATTTTCAACGTCGATGATTCCTTTTGTCCGCGAAACTGAAAATTCGGTCTTCGCCCCCGTTATGTAGGGCGAGCTTTGATCGACGAGGCTTGATCTGACCGGAGATCAGAGGGGCGGCCCTTCGTGCGTGGTCCACGCTCTCTTTTCCGCCAAGTGCGCGGAACAGGAGAGTGGGGGTGGAGGGGGGAAGGAAGGAAAAAAAGGAGATCCCTCACGCGATGACTTCCGATGAAAAGTCGAAATCGTTTGCGGGGGTCGACGCTGACCGGAACGAAAAAAAAAAAAAAAATATAGGACGTTCGAGGAAAAAATGGCGGTGAAAACGTTCGGTCTGGCTTTTATCGAACCTTTACTACTTATTTTGCTCTATTCGTTTCGTGGTTTTTTCGATTTTTTTTTTTAAAGGTATATTTGTCGTTGAAAGATAAATTTTTGGTTGGAATATGAACGTAGAGGATTATGTGATCCTACTCTCTATAAATTTTGAATGAAAAAAAAGTCCATCTCGAATCACAAAATATATACTTGCCTGCGTGCAAGTAATCTAAACAAGTTACCTTATACGTCGTCTATGATAATTCTCATTTCATCAACCCGCCAATGTTGCTTCCCAAAGAAAATTATTCCCGCATCATCTTAGAAAAAATTACAATCCTGCCGCGGTCGTTGAACGATATCACGTAGAACGACTTTCCTCGCGCGCAATCTATCAAACATTCCCATGCACGGCGCCGTTATCACGCAGCTGCAAACAATAGCGTTCGCAGGGAAACGAAACCGATGCTTGCTCACAATTCACTTGCCAAGTCGGCGCTAAATCGTCGACTCGGGAAATCGCAGAGACAGAAAAAAGCAACCGCGGAAAAATGTTCCGCGAAAACGTCGAAACTGAGAATCGCACACGCATGCACACACAATAAACGGAGGAGAAAGGGAGGAAAAGAAAGGAAGAAAAAAAGGAAAATATCTCGATAAAGCAGAGGAGCATTAATATTCAAGTTTTCAATCGTCCGTCGGGCGCGATCCGATTGAACGCGATCCAATACGGTTTTGCTCCCTGCGTCCTATATCGTTCTATATTAATCTCGAGTCGCGTTCCTCTTGGTAGTCTGGCTGAACGAATCGCAGTAATTTACGACGTCGTAAATAATATTCTTACATAGGTGGGCACAAATCATGGGATTATTTGTTGCTTCCATCCCTCCTCCTTCCTTCCTTCTCGATTCGTCTTTCCTTTTTTTACAAGCGAGTATCCTCTTTCCTTCGTTTTTTTCTTCGACTCGATCAAGTTCGATTTCCTTAGGAAGCGTTAATTTATCGAACGTCCGAAGGAATATTATTGGAAAATCATGAAACGATCGAGCTGGGGGAATGGGGAAGGTTTAAGGAGGAAGGAAGGAAGGAAAGAAGTGGAAAGTGAAATGATGTGAAATCATCCCATCGAACGAACGAACGCTTTTAAGATGGTGGAAAATATGATTGCTGGATAAGTTATCGCGGTAAAAGGCTGCGAGACAATTTCTCTTTCGTAATTTCGAGCTCTGATTCTTTCTTCGATCGAGGTGAAACCATTTGATCGATTGATATAGATATGTTTCGTTTATTTTACTCGATTTTAAATAATCGATATGAGCAACTTTTCTCAAAAAGCGAAAACTTTACTTCTCGTATTCTTAAAATCGAATTTTAATGGAGAAAACTGCGCGTCTCGAAGACATTGTATCGAACAATCTGCACTAATATCGAATCCTTGATTAGTTGGTATTGTTTAGTCGATCCAGAATAGGTGGACAATGATGGGAATGAAAATTACCTGTCCTCGGCAATTCGCTGACACGAGTAATTACAACAGCATCAAGTTAGATGAAAGCTATCGACTGCTTGTTCAACATAGTTACGAACTTTAACCTTCGCATTTTGCGCGTAAATAAAATTCTTTGAATTATTCACGAAATTTCTCCTAACGATTCTCACGAAGAAGAAAACATTGTTTGATATACATAATTACGTTTTTTTTAAATTTTTCTCATTTCCACCCACGAGTCTATCTAAATTTCTTTTCTTTCGTGAAATCTACGTATGCACTGATACATATACACACACACATATATATATATGCACACACGTTTGATTAGACCAGTGCTTGAGAGTGTCGCCATAAACCCAGTAATTATATTCGTTCCTTCGTAGAAGGGGCAGTAAAGCGAGGATATAATAAAAACGGGGGTCGGTGATAATAAATTCTTTCCCCCTCGGCTTCTTTGCTAAGACAGGGTATAATAAAAACGCGGCCGGTAAAGTAAGACGTAAAACGGATAATGGCACTTGTTACGCTGCGTATTTCGCTATTTAATAAGGGCGTATCGCGTTCGAATACAATGCGCCAGGTCCTGCTTTTTATTATTCCCGCCGTTTTACAGATAGCTTTTTAAAGCTTTTTCCTTCTCATTTTCACACTCGTTTTTACGATTATTATTTTTTTAATAATCGATGAGAGAGATTCGATTATTGTCTATTCATCGAAAGAAATTAAATATCTAAATTACGATCGTGAAAAGTCCCTTTATTTATGTCAGTTTCTTAATCACAGAATATAATTAAACTTCCAAATTCTTATAATCTTCAATTAGTATTTTTATTCTCGTAATTTTCCACTAACGAAAAATTTTAAGTAATAGCATGAAACAATCATGATAGTTTCGAGTCACCTAAGAATTATTCGGTGAGACACATTGGTGAGAAACGTAATAAGATCGCATCACACGCCATTACATTACGCCATCGCCTTCCCGTACTCCCGGGTATACAATGATATATACGCCGAAGAAAACCACAATTCACTGTTTCTATTCTGAAATCGATCGACATCGGCGCCCTGCAATTTTGTTTTTTGGCACCGTTACAACAGCGTATAGATTACGGAGTCGTCCATTATTCGGGATCATCGTGTCGAGCCATCAGAATGTCCAGGGAAGATGAATACTTAAAGTACGCGCAGCCTTCCGGAAATTCGGTTTTGCGATAAATGAATTTCTTAAAAAATTTCTTCAAAAAAAAAAAATCTGAAAGATTTTTCTCTTTTCTTCTTCGATATTAGATATTACGCTCGGTAATATTTAAAAAAAAATGGCTATCTCATACGAAGACTTTTGTGACGTATTCCTCTTGTTTCTCTTTTTATCCTTTACCTTTATCAAAATACCGACGCTTCGAAACTTCTCCACCTCGGTTGAAATTCCATCTGACAGATGACCATATAATCTAACACCCTCGTATCCTTTCTACGAACACGTTTCTACAACTCGATCGTATCTCGTGTATCCACGACATTTGTATATTTCTATCTCGAAAGCAAGAGCGAAGTTTCGTCATTATACGATATCGTGGAAAGTGTTGGTCGAACGTGCCACGTTGCCTCGATTTTCGATCAATCCCCGAGCCACGATCTAACGGACGCTGCATGCACTTCCGTTACGCTTACAATGGCCACGCTTTTGACGACCACGTCAAGGAGAGTGATAACCGTCTATCTATCGGTGTTAATGGGTTTCGCGTGTGGTGATACGGTGTCGAGAATTCGAGGAGAGAATTCAGCTCTGTATCGCGGACGAGGCGAGTGTAAACGGGACGCGCGAGGATCAATTTATTCGCTGATCAGCCGGAAAGATGAGTTTGATGAATGAGCACGTTCCCTTCGATCAAGTACGCGGGTGTCGATTTGCCGGGAGGAAACCGTAATAAAGTTGAATGATACCGTGAAACGTTCTTCCCTTGTTCAACGTTTTATGGTAATTTATGATTATAGAATTTGAAAAATATTTTCGAAGAAAAATATCATCAAATCCTGCGAGCAAAAGTTGCTTGAGAGAAAAGCGGAATAATTATAAAATTTAACGTTTAATATTAATCTGATCCTGTTTGGTCGGGTTAGAAATATCGAATATCAAAAAAGGAATTAGAAGCAATCAAATTTCCGTACGTCAAAAGCAAAAGTGCTTGCATCAGTTTCAAATTTAAAATCTGACCTGACACTTCTTCCACGAAAGAAGGGGAAAAAGGAGGGGGGGAAAGAAAATTTGTTTCGAACCGAATTTGTTTATATCCTTTCGTCAAAGAAAGTTCATTACACGTCTGATGATTTTTTTCACTGTCAGAATAAACTCTCGACGCATCTCGACACTATCACAGTCGTGGTACAGTCGAGTGGCTCACCGCCATCGAGACACCGGAGTTTGATGTCGTTAACTAAGTCGACTTGATTATAATGACTCGGCTTCAAAGCGGCACCCAGGGGAGGGTTCTCGGTCATCACGACACCAAACTCGACACGCTGTTGAGACGAGTCAAAGGAATGTAGTGCACCCCTTTATGATATCCTACCATCTCCGCGCTATTCGTGCCAACTAACGCTGAAATGGACGCGAAGATGCCAGTTAAGCAGCGATCAACCTCACTGCTTCGCGTATTATCCACGCGTGATAGATATTCGTTCTTGGAAAATATATTTTTAATATTTTTAATCGTTGAAATCTTGGAACGTGGAACGTCGATGGACGAATTTTGGAAAAGTTTTCGGTCGAATGGTTGATTGAGCGAAGAGTTTGACTTGATAGGTTGGCAATGGGAGTATTAAATATTTCAGGAAACGAGTAATAACGTTTTAAAAATTGATCAAGGGAAGAGATTGGTTTGGAACGTTGACAATATCACACGATATGCAATTGGAAAATTGGAGATGGTATAAGAGATATTTTAGAAAATATTAATACGTTTTTTTTTGAAGAGAATTTGATTTTTTTACATGTGTAGAAGAAATTCTATGTATTCTTTGATAATGAAAAAGGAAAAAGAAAAGCAAAGAATTATTAAAACGATAAGACTTACATTTAGAACTGCATTAGTACTGCATTCTTCTTTGATCAATTTGAATACTCACCTGAAACAAAGAAAAAGAATCAAATATTAATAAAATTTCGTCTTTTTGTATTCTTTATTATTATTATTATTATTATTATTATAATTTATAAAAACGAAACGTTAGATTTGAAACGTAAGAAAATGGTAAACATTAATATTTTTGTGAACATAATATAAGTTTTAATTTCCGAGAAGCAACTGTCCAGCATAATATTTTATCTCCAAAAAGATAACCGATATAACGTTTCATCAAGTTTCATTTATTATGAGCAACGAAAGCACAAACTGCTTTTCCACATCGCCCGATCAGATTCCTCGTTATGAATGTTTACATACGAAGGATCGATATGCTTACAATCTAGCATCGTCCATGAAATATTCCGTAACGTAAAAGATCGAGATAAATATTTGCCAGATAGAAATTCAACCCTCCTACCTCCTCGAATTACCGAGATATTGGAATATTGGGGATTAGTCTCCAAAATAACGATGCATTTATCTTTAATAATTCACAGTGTGAATGAAAATTTTATTGATCATAATTTTCATTTTCATTTTTTTTTTTTTTGTAATTGCGATCCTGTTATATTAATAATCTCCGTCGAGATTAATTAATATATTGTGCGTTTACGTTGCATACGCAAATACAAATTTCCATTTTTGAATTTAAGGATAAAATTGTATTCAATTCAGTAGAAAAATATTGCTTGATTTTTTCCTTTTTTGGTGAAAAAAAGTTAGATTACATTTTTTTTAAAACTATTATTTTCGTAGTTTTTGAAATTGGTTCGATTTAAACTCAATATTTACTCGAGAATCAATCTTTGTTTTATTTTTGAACAAAAGATCTGTTACAGGGGAAGTAATCTATCGAGAAAATAAATATCGGATAGTTGATGAAAATGGTTTGAAATCTGTATTGAAAATGGAGTTTTACTTTGCCAAACATCAGAATAATTTGAATCACCGTCTTGTTAAAAAAGTTAAATGTCTCAATCCATCCAATTATGAAATTCATGTGAACAAATTTTGCTCCCTTCGTTTAACAATTAAAAATTAGATTTTTATAAAAAATAAATACATTTTATAATATTAATTTTTCATTTTTTTTAATAATATACATATATGTACATATTATACGAGATTTTGTTTTGAAAGAGTGCAAAGATTCTAGAAATATTTAAAAAGAATCACGTATAATTCTCACAACGAAAAAAATTTAGACGTTCACTTGGATTCGTGATCCTTATTGGTTAAAATTCAGGTTGTAACGCGGTACCTTTCGACGATATACTCGAAGATCAAAGAACGATTCCTTCTTTCGTGATTCTTTTTCAAGCAAGCCGTATCGACTCCTGAATCGAGACTTCTCGAATAAGCACTTCTTACTCAATAATCTATCCTCCCATTGGCCCGTGTTGGCAAGCACCACTAGTCTGCACTTTCGTGCATTTTAATGACACTCGATCCGTATCAAATTTTGCGATACTCGTGAAATCTAATAAGAGGTTACCACAAACTCGCGAAGAAATTGCTCGAAATTAAATAGCTTTTTGATAATAACTTAAATGGATATTAATTTAAATCATTCTAAAATAGAAATTTTTATATAATTTGAACTTAAAGTTCGATTAAAATTAAGGAAAACTTTGAATAATTTCAAAGAAAGGCATTTTCGAACAACGAATGCAAGAAACATTAGAAACACGGAACTTTATTCTTTAAAACGATTTTTCGATTATTTTAATACGATTTCCGGTTCCTGAGATATCATCGTGTAAAAGAAAAGATAATTTTTCTAATCTTATCTATTAATTAAATTCTATTAAAATTAGGAAAAATTCGAATCGCTATAACTTCGAAAATAATGACTTTAGATCAACGAGCGAAAGATCATTGGAAGCGTGGAATCTTTCTTTTTAAACTGATTTTTGATTTATCTCGATACGACTTTCGATTCTCGAGATATCGTCGTGTAAAGAAAAGAGTAATTTTTTTAAATCATTTACCATCTATTACTTTGTCACTTATCTCGCTTACGTCTTATCTGATTGAGTTATCCCAAACTCCGGACAAAAGTGACAGACACAATTCCTAGAAAACTGTAATAAAACATTTCCAGGAAAAGATATAAATCATTCGACAACTTTGAATGAATCGTTATATCTCGGCAACGAATTGAGATATCGAGATAAAACGAAAAGCGATTTCATTGGATAATTTTCTCAGTTTTCGAATGCGTTTTTATAATAAATTTTTTCAGTTTTTTCTCGCAGTCTTTTTACATAAAAAATCGAAACTTGTGATGAAAGCAATAATCTATTATTCGACATAAAGGATATATTCTCCTATATATAGAAAACTCCTAGAAAAACCTTCGTTTATACGACGTGAGCTAATTAAAGTGAACGTAATTTTTAAACGGATGCATTCTGCGAAAAAAATGACCAAGGCTCTAATTAACCATTCGCAACGAATGGAATTGGCGAGATCGATAACTTTAATTAACAACGTTGTGCACGTTTAATCGATCGATCCAGGGGGATGATTAAAAAAAAATTAATTTGCGTCTCGCGCAAGAAGTCACGATTCCCCTTATCGCCTTTTCGTAATCGACCGCGAGGGAAGAAGCATCGTGTCTTGTTAATTATTCATTCTATTCGTCGATTCCGAGGCGGCGTTTAATGGATTCGTATTGACCTAAGCCAAATACTTGAATCAACCGTCATCCTCCCCGTGATTAAATGCTTTGCGCGCAATTAACGAGCCGACAATTAACTCGGCCGACATTTCGATTGACCAATGCTCCATCCGAAATTTTCCGCGTAACACGCAACTATCAATCCACGCACTTCGTGTGCAATTCGATTGATTGCGAAAAGGGTGATACAGTCTTGCGCGCCTTTGAGTTAGACTACGTGTTGATTCAATTGTTCTGTTAATTAGATCAGAAGGTGAAGTAGAAATAGTGCTATCGTATATGATTCTTCCATTAATATGTGTTAACACGAGTCTATTTTCTTCTTTTTGAAGTTAAATAAATTATGACTAGTTGAAATTCTAATCAAACTTGATTTTAATTCTATGTATATTCTAACAGAATAAATATTTATTCAAAGGTACATGAATTTATATATATAATACGAATATTAGAAAAAGAAATCAAAAATTTCTTTTATTGAACGTGTTGAATGTTTGAAGATTAGATAGCATATGAAATTGAAGAGTTAAAATTCCTTGTTACGGATGTGGATAACGTGGCTCACTTTTTTTAAGTAGGAAAAATTGTTTTCTTTTTTTATTTTTTTTTTTTCTTTATGCGGAAAAAGAGGAAAGGTAGGCAAAAGCAAAAGCAGAAAACGCTAGGGACCGGATATCCCGCGAGCCTTAGCTGTCTCGTCGAGCTTAAAACTTTCATATCCTTTTTTTCTTTTTCGGTTGCTCTTGTTCCAGCGTGTAGGAACGTAGGGCGAAAATATATTTTTGGTAAGTGAATTTCCATCTAATCTTGGACAGTTTTAAAGCATTCCAACATATATTTTCACCGTGAAATATATATATTTTTTTCTCTCTTTCCCATAGACGAAAGATCGATTTAAACTTTACGATTCAATAAAATACAGGCAATGAAATTTAGTGAAGCGCGATTTCTCTCGAAACGATGCCACTATTATTTTTTTTATTATAGTTTCCGTCACCTCTGGATATCTCTTCTTTTTCATTTATAAATACATGTGTGTACTTTCTTCTTCGTATTTATCGAGCAATCATATTACACGAAATATTAAAATTTTTTTTTAATAGAAGATATATATTATTCGTATTTTGCAATGCAGAAGAGATTTTCACCGCGTATGAGATCGGAGAAACCACACGAATTGAATTTTTCTAACGTCCATTCAGTCTTTTATTATTATTTCCATCGTTTGCCATTGCATTTTACAAATTTACGAGATTTTTGTGTTCGAAATAACTCCGTTTCTCTAAGCCCAAAGTGCATCTAGGAAAATAAACAGAGAACGCACCCTCTCCACCGAAGGGATGAAACGAATTCCTCGCTTTGAATTTCGTGGAACTAAGATGAATAAGGAAAGCTCATGCATGCTTAAGTATTTTCCAAGTTGTTCGTTGTACAGTTATACTTTAAAGCGGGTGAAATGGGATCATGAATGAAAATTTTCAACATTTTTTCAATAAGCTATTGTGAAACATTGAAAATACTTTTCAAGCTTGCATGACGATTCTATGAATACTCTACGAATATAAATAATTCTAGAAATATAATGAAATAATGCATTTTCTAACTTGAGTTATAATTTCTAACCGAAATTAATTCATATAAATTATTGAAATTATTTTGCGATGAAATTACATTGAAATAAAATCTGTTAAATTTAAAAAATATTGTATTGAATCCAAATATATGGTGTGATTTATTCCGCGAATCAAAGATATAAATTTAAGGAAAAATTTATATGTAAATTTAATAATCTTTCGAGGCCTCGCTATATATAAATTCAATCGACAGTAATTCTCATTATCCAACGAATATTCATGAAATTCGTAGGAAATTATAATTCGTGTCTAAATTTTATACGAATAATTTCGAACGCATCCCTTAATCCAGTATAATTATGCGTTTGTGAGGGAGTCCTACCTGCTCCGGCCATTTCTATATATTTCTGCGTCTTGTCTATGCTTAAAGGGAAGGCCAGCGAGGTGGATGCAAGTATGGAAATTAAATTAGCTGTTATCTCAGAAAGAGGGAGGGGAGGGGGGGGGGGGTAGACGCGGTAAATTAATCGCTACAAAGCCTTTGATAAGGACCTGGTTGCGGGAGGGGCTATCGTTTTCTTGGTAACCCTTCATGAACCATGGTTTCAAAGTAAAAAACTTCCTTCGACCCTTTATTTACCGCGAGCGCTTCGCTTTTTCTCTTTTACGAATCCTGAACCCCTTTGCAGGATAAAGGACAAGGGTTGCAAATAATTTTCGAAATTCATTCGTCGAGATAATTAGTTTCGAAAGGTTGGTTGCGAGTAATTTTTATTTATTTATTGAATTTTATTTACAGAAGGGATGATTATTTTTAAAACAAAAGATTAAATTTGTTTAATATCATTAACCGAGATTATTGATTGAATATTAATTTTTTAATAATCAACGATACGAAAGTTATTTTAATTTTGGAGAAAGGATATTATAAAATTTGTTTATCATGATAATTTGTTTAACAAAAGAGAAGATAATTATAACAGTTGCTTCGCGTTTTAACGACAAGGGATCAAAAACAAAAAGTTTTAATTAAAATTTTAACGAAGTCCTAATGAGTGAAAATGTTGAAATATTAAATGTTGATATTTTTCAATCATTCGAGGAAGAATCGAACGACGAAATTAACGTTGATTTAACGTTAACTAGATAGAATATATTTAAGTTCTTTGTTGACATGTGTAATTTAATTTAATTGAACGATTTTACGCTTGAATCATCGTTTGACGGATAAAGAAAAATTTGGTATTTAACGTGATTATTATAAAATTGAAATAATTAACACTTCAATTTTAAGAATAAAAATTTCATGAATAGTGAACCGGGAAAAATATTTTTCTTTTGTGAAATGAACAATCGAATTTTACGGTTACGTCGATTGACAAATTGATCCAATTAATTGAACCAATTAATTATTTATTTTCAAAAATACATATCTTGTTTAAATTGGTTCAATTATTAATGTCTGTTCAGTAATTGCCAATTAATCAAAAGCGATAAATTTTATTCAATAATCGATTTTATAACCGATCAAACCCGATACTCAATTTAATTCTGTTTAAAATAATATTTGGATGTGACTGATAATTAAGATTTCATCATGCTATTATATTTCATTACCCTAGATACATAAATACACAATTTTCACAAATTTCTTATGTTTTTATGCCTTTTTAAATATAATCTGAATTATAACAAAAATATATTTATATTTAATCGATTTTAAATAAATTCGAAAAAGATCATTATTCGAATCATCTCGTACCTGTATTTATGCAAATAATTTATGAGGGAAGCTTTGTCACGTTATTGTGTAATGGATTAAACATGGTTGATCTGAAAAGTCAACATGCTTTCCGATTTCATTATTGGGCCGTGCATTCGGAAAGTTTGGAAAGCTGATTTTCCGTTCGAACTTGTGGAATTCGAGCTTATAACCGTACAGAAACTTTGGGAACTCGAATGCATGAATGTATGAATAATTACTTGAAAATTACCAGAAAACTTTCCGCATGAAATATTCCGTGCAACGTTATTCCATCTGATATCGCCTATCATATTTCCGTAACGTAAAATTTTAATCATCGATTTGAATTATCACGATTCCTTCAAATACCTTCAAATTTAAATTGGATAATCTTTCAGTTCATAAATTATCGTGATGGGCATCAAAGCGATCATTCAAATATCAAGCAAAACAATTTCTCCGATTGATACAAATCAAAACGTATTTAATTAATTATAAATTGAAAATTATTATTATTATTATTATCTTATTATACCAATCATACTGTTCATACTTGTACTCGCGTTTTATTCCACGTTATTTTACTACGTTATAATTTATTACTGTGTATGGACAATATCCATATTAATAACATAATAACAATACAATGCTGCCATATCATAAAAGACTACTAATGACATAATATACGAACAAATAATTATTGCATAATATCATAATATTACCGTTTAATACATTCTAATTAAACCATATTTCGCCGATTCGCTACAACATAAAATATTTCAAAATTATCTTTCCATTTCACAAATTATCATAAATTTTCATCAAAATACCATATAATATATATCGTAATTTTCATTAATTCTCGTTAATATAATAAATTTTAATTAAATCCTAAAAAAAAAATTAAAATCATGACGTACTTGCTTTGCTGCGATTGATTCAAGTAATTCCATTTCCAAAAAATATAATCTTAAACTTTTCCAAAAAGGAAAAAAAAAAAGAAAAAGAAAAAAAACTATGGTTTCAGAAATTATACGACGACCACTTCACCATAAAATCGTTGGAAACTTGTGAAATTCGTACGTACACAGGAAAAGGTATGGATGTCAGGAATATTGGAAGGACATGGGAAGCCCTGAGGCTTGAGAGGACCAAGATACCAGGTTATAGAAGACGCCTCGATGGATTTCGTAGCCACGATCACGTCTTTGGACGGATCCCCTACGTTTCCATCGCGATTCTGGATAACAGGTTCGCTTCGATCCGATTGACTCGGAACCACTTACGTAGATTGGTTTCCTTCCGACCCCTGTTGCGAGTCACTGCATTTTATACTTTCTTGTTAACTGTTCGTTAATCTTACTCTTGGGAGATTGAAGAATTTTCAGAATTGATTTTTATCATGAAGGGGCAAATTATAACGAACTATATATATATATAAATTACAACTAACAAATTAATTAGAAATAATTTTAATTTAAAATATGTGGAATCGATCTTTGATCAATATTATTTCTAATTAATTAAACTATAAAAATAATTTGCCAATAGTTATTATATTTTTTTCTACCATTTAATTTGATTTCAATATTTAAAACTTGTAATCGAACAATTTAACATCATCATGCGTAAATCTTTCCAGAAGACACGTAAAAAGAAACGAAACGAAGTATTACGTCGTTTACGATCGGATATATAATTTATTAAGGGAGAAAAGAAAAAAAAAAAAGTAAAAGTCCGTCGAATTATTTCGACCACGGTGTTTTCGACTTTCTATTACGGGTTTCCGGTTAAATAAATTCAAATACGCTTGATACGACCGAGTGAACCGGACGAAATGAATTCGACCAAACTATCCTCAAACTGTGCCGGTTCCGATTAACTCCCCCAATTCATGATCTTCTTCGTTCACAATACCTTCGAATATCGATTAAAAGTTTCGCAGTTTCGATCTAAACAGCCACGCGTAACCGGAAGTTATGCAAATAGGAAAAAAATATCTCGTCGGTGGGAAATTTGTTGTTCGATAGATATTAGTGGTACTAACAATACGAGAGAATTAAAAAAAAATATATAAATACGACAGCTATCTAAATATTAAAACAAAACGCCAATATCCGCCGTTTTAAAGAAAACGCAACATTTAGATTAAACGTAATTTTTATAAAGTAAAATATTCCCATATGATAATCTATCTAATAAATCTGCATAATCCTATGAAATATAATAATAAAACCAACGATCGAACTGATTAAAACTTTAAACACTTTTACCAAAATTTTAAATTAACGTTAAATTTGTACAAAAAAAGGGAAGAAAATTAAAAAAATATTCGAATTAAATATCCCGAATACTATCAAGTTCGATTCAAAATCAAATTCTAAAAAAAAAAAAATTAATAAGCCCCTACCTTGTGCTTGGTCCGATGACGATGATAATGGTTGGGCCTCGGGTGCTCGACAACGACGTGCTCGGAGGTGGTGGGCCCGAGGGTGGGGGTGTTGACCCGGGGCGTACGGGAATGATGGCGGCCGGACTGGGGCGGTTGCTGTTGACTCCTCTTCGGCGACTGTTGCTGCTGTTGCTGCTGTTGTTGCTGCTGCTGCTGCTGTTGTTCCCTGTGCGCCTCGTGGCATCGACACACCGCCGATCCACCCCCGCCCCCCGATGCCCCTCCACCCCCTCCGAAGGAACCACCTCCGCTTAGAGCCGCCGCAGTCAGCTTGCTGGCGTAATAATACATCGCGCACATTTATCCGGCGAGAGCTTAACACCACGGCCTGCACGCCACCTCACTGCTGTCATCACTGACGTTAGCGATGACGATGATCGACCGTGTTTTATGCGCGCTGCTTTTTAAGGATACGGCCTTCGGCCTCACCCGAGCAAACCACCCTCTCTCTCTTCAACTTTTCTTTACTTTACGACTGATACCGCGACTCGATCTCACGGATCAGATCAGACCTTCGTTCTTATTGTCGTACAATGCATTCAGATGTTCACAATGTGTGTTATCGGTCGATTGGAAGAACACTTCTTGTAACAGCGATTATGAGAGGTTTGTTTTGTTATTTCTTTTCTTCTGTCGATTGTTGTGCTTTCCTCCGGCCGCTTTCCAGAGAATTCGTACACGATGAGTCAATTTATGGTTTCGAAGAATCGTTGGTTTATCGTTGGTTTTTCTCTCTCTTCCTCTTTCTCCCTTCTAGGTTGTATTCTCGCGGATTTACACGCTGGCACGACGCAACAAGGCACTGGCTTCTTTTGTTTCACCTTCGTGTTCGAATTTCGAATTTTTAGGCGAAATTTTTGACGAATTTCAATGGATCTGTGTGAATTTGGTCCCGAATTTTCGAGAGAGCGTTTTTTCCCCCCTCTTTTTTTCAATTTTTGCCGAACGGATGCACGCGTTTTAGACGGATGGATGGATCGCAGGCGGGCTCTTCGTCGAGGAAACGGAAATCAGTTTTGTCGTGCGTATAGTAAATCCTAGATATTGTATTTACACTGTTAAATTATAAAACACTTAAAAATTGTAAAATACACGCGATCACGAACGAGAATTCTCGCGATTAACAGCGCGTAATTACGTACGTAGTTGAACCTCTCGCGGTCGAGGCACGACTGAAATCGTCGCTCGTGTTGAATCTCAGGTAAACAATCGTAGGACGAATTCGTGGAAAGTTTTATTGCTGTCGTCGACATATTAATGTCGTCGACAAACTTGTTTCTATTATTGTTCGGTATTTATGCTTTGTGACAGACTTCGTTTTATTAACGTGTTATTACTAAATTATTAACTCTAAAAATATTTATTTACGTATAATTTTAAATAAATATCGGTATCTGCAAATTTTTTAAAATCGCAAAAACAAAAAAAAAATCTGTGACCAATCAATTTGTATTTCTTCGTATTTAATTATTGATCGTTACCGATAACATTTAAAATTAGATAATTTTTTAAATTAAATATAAATTGAAATTTCCATTAAATGAAGTTAAAATAAGCAGAACGTTGAAATGATATTTCTTCCTTTTTTAAATCAATTTTGTACGAGTTATAATGCAAACGCGAAAAATTTAATATAAAGTTAACACAGATTGGGGGGAGTTTGCACAGTCAAAACCTGTGCACACGGTTATCGACATGAGCAAACAAAATCACTGTGAATGAACACGGTGTGTGAACTTTAATTTCGAAAATAATCTAAACTGTACTCAAAATATTTGCCGGCACGTCGACCACGCTGTTTCAGAGACAGCGTCAACTGACGTTATATAAATCGATATTGGAATTCAGTTTAATATTAAATATCTCGTCGATAAAATAATATTTCAGAAATGATATAACAGTTTCTTACTTACTATATTTTATTTTAACGAGTTTTCAAATCAATTATTTCATTTATTCCGTTTCAATGTTTAATTAAAAATTCGTAACTGTATTAATCTCTTGGTTTACAATTTAATTCGAGAGCAATTAAACAAAAAAAGAAAAATAACAAAAATCCATTTCATTCAAAGCTTCGTATATAAATCAATCAAAAGTAAAATTACAAAGCTATTAATATTCTATTAATTTCAGAGATGTTATATTCACAGGCGGAAGAGTGAATCTCTACGAAACTGAAACGTCATCACATTAATTTTTTAATCTCCCCCCGAATTTCATATCCCAAAATTCGTAATTAAATGTTCGCAAATTTTCGCTATTTCAACTGTGTATATATTTCCATCTTCCAGATTTATTTTATCTGTCCATAAAGCAAAAAGAGAGTAACTGTCCGTATCAGCAGGGATGGGCACCGATCGTTCGATATCGATCGGTCGAAAAAGGAGTATTGTTTATGACGTATATATACGTCCACCACATACGCCTCTATTTACAGAATCGGTCTATATATCGAGCAGAGGGGGTTGGGCCACTGTTAAAATCCCCGTAAATCTTCTTCTCTATAAAAGTCGAATGAATTGCGATCGTACAAAGCGGAGCGGCATTAAAACACCGCTTGGAAATCCAACCTTCTCTCTATGATCTGTCCCTCGCGTAAATAACGCGTGAAACTCACTAAAAAAAAAAAAAAATTACGATTGGTTAACTCTCGTCACAGTTGGAACAGAGAGTTGATAAACGATTCCATCCAATATTTATATCCGATGAAAGAGGGGAATTGGCTCGCGTTATTTTTATTTTTAGAGACAAATGAGATCGTTTTTTAGATATTATCTTCTTGACTCATCAATCTTTTCACTCATTCGGCATCGATTTTTGTACAATTATAATAAAAAATAAGATTGTTGTTTAATTCTATAAAGAAAATATACCAGGCATATGTATGTATACAGAAATATCTTGATATAACTTAAAATTTATCTGTGAATTTTAATTTGGGATGGTAGATCAATTCGAATTTGAGGCAACTCATCGATTTATAGAAATATCTTTCTCTAGAAGAAATTATTAATAATCCATGTATGTTTTCTAATGTATATTATAAAATATCAGTAGCAGTGGAGAAAGGGTGAGATCGTTTTAATGAAATTAAAAAAATTCTACATTCTATTAGGTAGAATGGCGGAGATCAAAATGACAATTCAGTATTGTAACGATGCGGCTTCGTTGGGTAGCCTTGAGAGGATACAAGGGTTGGTCGACGGAGATAGTTTGAGAGTTCATCGAATTATCGAAGGAATTGCTATTAATTGGCCCATAGAAAACGTTGCGTTCTTCCTTTTCTCGTTAATTTTATGAACATCACAATAAATTTAATATCGTGCAACAGAAAAGTCTATCAAAATGTTAATAACTTCGGAATTTATCGTATCACGTGATACGTATCAGTACATTTAAAAAAAAACTATCCATTTTGAATATAATCATTCAAATTATTATTTATTACACGAATCCTGTTAAAATATACGTAAATTATCAAAATTTTATATTTCATGATACAATATTTATAAATAATAAATATTCATATAATATCAATGCACCACATATTGTATTATTCACGATCCTTTTTTCGTTACTTCGATTATTACATACACAAATTAATATGATAATACGAAAAACGAGAATCGAATCAATTCGTTGTCCATGTGTTCTACTTTCAATTAATAAATGATAATACACGATCGATGTAACCGAAATGTGCATAGTAAATCAATGAATTACACACATATATAAAATATTTCCACAAACACGACGATATCCCAAAGGAGAACGCGTCAATGATGTCTTTTCGCGGTGTCGATTGTGTCACACAGAGTCGTTAGTTATCACTCGGATGAGACTGCATTATTCGATTTCTAGCGATGTCGAGTAATTTATTCGATATTCGCTCGACTCAGTGAATTGGTAACTGCGTGTAATAAATTTTTCCTCGACGTTAATCCTGTTAATATATCGAATAATGTATCGTTGAAACGAGACATACGAAAATATGCACAGAAGATCGTTTAATCGCAGTGTTTAAGTTGCAACGTAACGTTTGCATTGTCTTATTATTTATCCTATACTTAATCAGATTTATGAACTGTTTGCGTAAAAGTTACGCGCGTGAAAACGAATTAATACGTTTACATCAATGGATCAAGGAAATTTCTTTTTGCGTATGCATTAAAACTCGAAGATTTCAATCGAAAATGACAAATTGTCGCTATTTGAATGGAACAATATCATCGTCGAAGGGCAATTCTCGTTTCACCAGATGTTAGACGTAATCAGAGGTACGTTATTGTCTCAGGGGACACGATGTGCGTCAGAGCATTACGAGATAATGCTAATATGTTACCAGGTGTCGTGATCGAGCCCACGTAAATAATTTGTCTATGACAAGTTACTTAAAAATCATACTTTTCCAAGAATTTATAAACAAAGATTTAAAACTATCTGACACGAAACTAACATCGAATTAATTTACCCATTTAAAGATATAATGTAATAATCGATAATATAAAATATATCCACGCAATATCTGTTTAAAATTGTCAATCCCACTCGTATATTCTTTTTACACAATATTTTGCATTCTTCTTCTCGCTAATTGCCACTATTTATCTGTCAGACGTTCAACAACGAAATTAACATAATTCGTAACGAAAGCCAATATCCATTATCCTTGGTCAAAATCTCAGATACTGATACAGATACTCTACCAATACTGTTCACGACGATATATTATCTCCTTTTCACGACAACTTGCAACTTGGATATTCGATCATTCGATTATCCGTGTAAAATACACTGCAAAGAGACACGTCCCCCCTCTCTCCCAAGGATTACGACTCGGGCAACGACGATTGACAATATCCCTCGAGAGCCAGAGGTTTATCGATAGATCTCGATCATAGCATCAATTAATTATCGAAACAGTGACCGCGCGGTCATAATTATCCATTCGGCCGCCTCCCTGTCCGTATTTATAGGATGCGTGCATCGAATGCTCCGGCTATTTGTGGCCATCCAATCGCAAACAGATCGGCCATGTTCAATTTTACTAATTACGTACGACGCGTTGAAAATTCGTTGAACGAATAAATATATCGTGATGCAATTAAAGGCGCTTAATACCTATTGTTGGTAGAGATTAAGAGAATATTGAATTGTCGGCGAGTGGGAAAGTAGGAAGATCGATTTCGTATATAAGAGATAATTATAAGAGATTAATTGCTATTGCGACACATGAAAATTTATGAGAGGGATACGCGTGATATTTATTTTTTTCATTTTGAAATCGCGAGAAAGAGATGTTGTAATAATTATTTTTAAAATAATTTAAATAAGATACGTAAATTTTAAGAGGATTAAATTATTAAATAGTTTACTAGCTAATACTTTTTTATGATACTTTTGTAACATTTATTGCGAAATGTACGTTCCTAATAAATATTTTTTGATTTAGATAAATTTATTTCAAATTTTGTATCTATTTATATATAGTCGTATATCTGGTAGAATTCTAGTAGAATTTTGAAATAAGCTTTGTCGTACGCGTTATACGCGTTGTATAAAAATTGTTATGGCGAATATCTAGCCATAACAATGCTATATTCCGGTAGTAAAAATTGGGAAAAATTGGATTCGCGACTGAACGCGCGAAAATGCGTGTACGACCAATGAGAATGCGCACTTTTTATATCGAACAACGTTAATATCGGGAAAGCGATATTAACGGAATATTTATACGTTCACCGTACAAATATCGCGATTTACGTAACATCTGTTGCATATGGAAAAATGCAGCGATATTAACACAAAAAAATATATACATGTGTGTGTGTATATGGCCACTTATATTGTAAAAGAATGTAATCGGCGCCATTTTTGCATGGAAACATGCTTGAAAGTTAACGATTAAACGAAGTGAGATAAATATTTAAAATATAGAAAATTTGAAATTTTTTTCTCTTGTAGAAAACAAAATTCACAATTCTGAATTTAAAATTGTAAAGAATTAAAAACATCTGACGAAGTAGCTTCCAAAAAATGCCAATTATTATTTTTGTTTGCGGATCTCGAATGAAGTCGAGTACACGTGATAAATATATTTGTTAATCCAGATAAAATTTCAAAAAAAAATAATACAACAGACGGTTAACGCAAAGTGTGACGAGTGTCAATTTTTTAATCGTTTAAATAAATAAATGCGATTCGTGAACGATCAATAAATATCAATTTTATTTATTAAACGTTGCCAATTTGTTTCCAAAACGTTATCCATCTATAGAGAGGTTCTCTTTTTTTTTCTTTGCAATTTGTACGATTTAACATGGTTAAATTTCATACAATTATTTTACGCGCAAAGTAAAATGAAAAAAAAGATGAGACAATTACAAGTGATAGTCTCGTTAATAATATCGACGTTTATTCGGTTAAAAAATATTTTCCGGAATATCGTTCAGCGGTTCATAACGAGGTTAATTAGTAATTTCGTTTACACGGTCCTTACAGGAGGTTGGACAGGAAACGGCTCGGCTTGAAAAAGGGAAAAAGGGGGTGTAAAATTAGAGACGAGGCGGAAAATAGGCTAGTTATGGCGAGACGAGAGTGAAGACAGAAGAAGAAAAAAAAAAGGGAGGCAGGGCAGTATGATGGAAACATGTTGCGCTGTGCAACGACTATATAGTATATTTGACGCGAGACAGAAATATGATGCGATTTTTTTCGGATGGGAACGTAAAAAGAAAAAATATATCACGATTCGTCGCGAATTTCAACTCGTTCTCGTTCGCTTCGAAGTTTTAGATAATTCATTTGATTGAAATCGCATCAATAAATTATATTTATAGCAATAATAACGATTAAAATAAGTTTCTATCTATCTTTGATATTTTCAAAGTATTTCAAAGATATATCTATTGGAAAACGAATGGAATTAAATACGATCTCATTTTTTCCCCCATATTATAAATTTCTCGATTGCTATTATTAGAAAAACTTGTCCATTTCAATTTTCTCTCGTCTAATATCTTGTTTCTCCAACTAAGATAAAAAAAATTACAAATCTAATCCTCTAAAGATAACCTCTCTCTAAAGAGGAGAAAAAAAAAAAAAGAAAAAAAGAAATTCTCATTGGAAGAAATTGGCTGAAACGAGAGTGTCCGAAATAGGGCACAGGGTCAGGCCAGGGATCGTTTAGAGGGTCGAAACAGCCACCAATCGAGAATTCGAGCCGGTGGAAATTCAGGGGAACGCGTACACCGTCACAATCGCTAATGAGGTTAATCCGCGATTCCGTTTACATTTTCTCGTTCACGAGGCACGAAACGAACCCGAGCCAGTCGGCTCGTTGGAGGGGAAGAGTCGAGAGAAACAGGAAGAGAGAGAGAGAGAGGGAGAGAAGAGGAGAGCCCGCCGCGTAAAGTCGGGGATGGGGTTGGGCAGGGGACGCGTGGAGGGGCGAAAGATGTAAAGCAGGACGCAAGGGTGGAAAAAAGAGGGGAGGGTAGCGAAAAATTACGGACGAGCTGCGATGGGAATAAGAGCAGTGTGTTACCCTGTACATCGTTTCGAGTGCACTGCACTCGAATATACCCTCTCCAACCACCCTCCACCCTTTACCACGTCGCTCGTACCCGCCACTCGTCGCGACCCAAATGAAACTTCGTCCTCGCTCCTCGATCAGTCGATGCGCGTATCTGCGTGTCAAACGTCGTTTTTCATCCACCCATCCCCTTCATTCATCCATTTTTGTCCGATTACCCCCTCGCCAGGGAAACGTGTCGCTCTCTTTCTCTCCCTTTCTCAGATTTCTGCCAACCTCGATGATTATTCTTCTGTAACTGACTCTTATCACCACATCTATGCGGAAGATGATTCGTGTTGATCGCGTATCATCGAGCTTTGAACTTTTCTTTCAATAGTTCAACCCTTTTGGTGTTTGGATAGGATGGAGATTTCGAATGTGATCTATGAAGGTTAGAATGGGGGTTGGCTCTTTGTCGAATCGGGGTTGAGTATTTGGACGTGATGATTTTCAACCCTCTTGGTATCGCGGAGCTTTCGAATTGGGGGTATAATCGGGGTTAGAACGAGGGTTGGTTCTTTGTTGAATCGAGGTTGAGTGTTTGGCTGATGTGATAATGATTTTCAACTCTCTTGGTATCGTAGAGCTTTCGAATTGGGTATAATCGGGGTTGATTTTTTGTTGGATCGAGATTCAGCGTTATATCTTTGATGGTAATTACACGAACTGGAGGAGGATACTTTGATGTGTACCCGCGTTTAATAATCCGTGTTTTCAAACTTTTCCTTGCTTAGGAAGGGGAAGGGGGGAGAGATAGCTTTTTCGCGGCATTTAGCTTTTGATGTTTTTATATAAACACGAATTTAATAATTTTGGCGATATCAAAAAAAAAAAAAAGAGTTTTCACGAACAAATATTTCGCGATTATGATGATATTATAATTTAATCAGCAAGTTGATTCAATATGGATACTTTTCAACCTTTTGAAGATGAACGAATTTTTTTCTCCAATAAAACAATTTTTATCTTCTTTCACAGGGTTTTCACGTTACGTCGTACGTAATTGCGATGAATATTTTATTCCCGATTACATACGTCGCAGAAGAACAAGGTCTAATTAAAAAATTTATTACACGATCCTCGTAATTCCGTGTTGCAAACCCTGCGAATTCGCTTAGTCTTGCGAATATTCAATCCTCCTCCGTGAATTCCGCGTGAATTTTTTAATACCATCGAATTTTTAATATCGTTTGTTTTCCGCATAAAACAACGAGGTTGACAGTGATCGATCGCGTTCTCTGTTGGCTTTTGTTCGTTGAATTTTGATTTTCTATCCTGCACCCTCCCTTTCTTCCATCGTATCCATCTCAACTCTGTCTCTGTCGATGAAGGTCGCTTTTCAGAAAAAGAGGCGGTTGATTTATTCGAAAACGATGGTATTATATATTTTCTGATAAAACCTCTCGTTTCGGAATAAATTTTCCAAAATTTATACTGAAAATAATACACTCTTAATATTGGATGATGCGATGATAATGATTTATCGGTGTTTCGTGAATTAAGCTATTCTGGGAAAGCTTGGTGGCTGTGATGGTTAATTTACGATCGAATAATAACTGCTTGAGTTAGGTTTTGTTCTTTTTTTCGAAAATTTTTTATTTAGTTATTGTCTAATCACAGGTACATACAAATTTCTTTTTCTTTTTTTTTTGAATTTTTTAATAGAGTAATCTTTGTTGGCTATTTTCAGAGACGAGGAAATATGTGTTCGCTAGATATTTATAATTTTTTTTGATTCGAAAGTAAAATTATTCTTGCCTGTGGAGGAATGAAAAGTGTAAGGTAAAAAGAAATATGTAATATAGCGATAAAGCTATTTGGAGGAGTAATTATTCTGTGAGATGTGGAAGGAGATGTACGCTTTGATACTGAGAGTTTCAAGCTCGTTTTTCGTTTTACTAAGTAACTTACTGCAAGGGAATTGCAAAAATTTTAATTAAAAAACTTGCTCTCCTATTCTCAACTGTAATTCTAAATTGTAAAAATTCTAAAAAATATCGAGAGACGTATCATTCCTATTGAATCGAATAAAATTATTCGAATTTTTAAAAAATAAATCGAATCAAGATTACGATTTAAGATATTTAAATCCTCTTCTTCATTTTCAATAATTATCTAATTATGATAGATTCTCTAGAATGTAAATTTTATAACAGATGTAGAATTTAAAATTTGATTTTCGATATTAAAATTTCAGAACTTATACGAAGAATCTTATTAATTTTAGTGAATACATTCGAGATATCTCAGAAAGAGGAAATTAAAGAATTTCTATTAACAATAATATTCCAGTTTATAATCAGAATTTCTAATTTAACTATTTGAATTAAACTTTTCTAATCCAATTATCCTTTCTTGCGGCAAAGAGAAAATGAGAAAATGAAAATGTAATTTACAATGAAGTTAAAATCTTTTCTAAGTTATAGAATAAATTATTCAACTAATTTATAAAAAAAAATAATTAACATTCGAATATTTATCTCGTTGTACAATTTCCTATTCTATTGTATCTACATTAAAAATATTCTCAATTAAAGAAATATTAAGAAAAAATAAGTATTGAATCATTCAACACTGTACAGAAAAAGAATTACACTCGATTATAATTTCGATTCGAATTTGTCGAAACAGATTCGCAACATGATTCGAAGATTGATTGTATCGAATTCTGTTGAAGGATAACGACGAGAAAAAGAGAATTAAAAGCGCATTGAGCACATTGTGCGGTGATTTCCGATTATTGGATAAAGAGGAGGAAAAATCTTGGCGGGGATTCGAGGATAATACCGCGGGAGTGAGTCTGGCTCCAAAGTTGAAGGAAAAGGTGGCGAGAACAAACAGAGAGCGGTTGTCTCAGTTAATATTGAAGTTCCTTCTGCCCCCTCTGCGGCCTTCTTCTTGTATTAGCTCGCTCACTAAGTCACCAGAGCGATCTATTATTTTCGTTTGATCCTCGATGTAGAAAACACGCGACTACTTTTACACCGTTACTCTACTTTTTACACCGTTGAAGCTTAATCGTGAAGAAAATTTTGAAACGATCAAATAAGAATCTCCAAATTTCCAAATTTGCAAACGAAATAACATTTCTAGAGAAAAGTAGTCGAAAGAGAATATTTCAGCGTTCACATTTCCCCCTCACCCCCAAAAAAATCGCATAAAGAACGCGTTACCAAACCGTGTCCAAACATCCAACTTCGAAAACATCCCATTCTCGGCGAAGTTTCCGGTTTTAAATCCTTCTTTATCTCTTTCGAAAGAGAATGTGTCGTTATGGATTCGCGGTTGAGAAAATTACCAAGAGATTCTACGCAACGATTAGAGGGATCTGCAGTTGCGAACGATAAACGATCCAGCATTTCGCTTAACCCCGTCCACGATAAAAATCTCATTGAAAATTGTCTTCCTTCGAAAATTTCGCGTTCTACTTGCGGCCATACTTCAGCGAAACTCCTCGTATCTACGGGCCAGGAAATGAATGGCACTCGAGTGCTACATCAGGCAAATTCGCAAGGCGATAAACAAGCTTCCGCAATAGCCAGGATTATGGATAAGAGGCGCGTTACAGGCGTAATGACCGCGAAATTGCGAAACCGAGCACCGCGGAATTCGGAATTTAACGAGCTTCTTAAATAGATCCTACTTTTCTTCCTCCTTGCCTTGATTCTCCGCTATTTTTTTAAAACGAAATAAATTGTTTTTACCGCTTTCCTTCCAATATCCTTGCTAAATTAAATACGAATAATTTCTAATGTTACTTATGATTATACGCGAATTAAAAATGTATACGAATAGTTTCTTCCTGAGAGAATATTTCTTACTTACGTTACTTTTTTAAATTTTGTTTCATTGTTTCAACAGAATTTGATTTCAAAGAAGAAGAGAAATATCATTGCTACTCGCAATTTTAGGACCTTTTTTGTGTTTGCACACTCGAGAGTAATTTGGAAGGAAATTCGGCCATTTTTAAATCACGGGCAACGACATGAATAATGAAAAAAAAGATAATTGCAGTAAATATTCTCTAGTAGTGAGAATTTACATTTCAGAATGGTTGGGAACACAAGATATGGTGTTTCTACCTTAAAAAGAGAGTAAATAACGTTCTCATTTTTTTATTCCTCTTGGTACAACTCAAAAGTTTCTCGGTACTTTCTGCTTTTTTTATTTTCGTCTACTTCAAGTTTAAACGTAAGTAACATACTAGTAGGTGTACGAACGAAATATGAACCTCAGAGTTTCGTTGCAACTCAATTTTTAACTCACTGCCTCAACGTACATTAATCCATAAACTTGAGCCTTTTATCTTCAAAAGTTTCCAATGTAACACGATAGAAAATAGAGAAGTTCGAAATACCTATGAACGCTAAAAAAAAGAAAATAAAAAAAATATACGCAAAAGAAATAAAATAATAGCATTAAACGTAAGAATAAAAATTTCGTAATTCAAAGATGAACATACATATTTCAATTTATATTCATATTTTTTCAATTAACCAACAATAATTTAATCGTTACTTTCCAAAAATATTATCCCTCGATATCCTAATTTTATTCATAATTGTCCTTCTATATTAATACATATATCGAACGAATAAAAAAAGAAGATGCATAAAAAAATCATTTAAAGAAACATCGCGGAAGAAATGAATTCCGTGGCGACTCTTTGCTGGGAAAGTTGAAGCCTCGAAATTTTCCACGCTCTGGAAAACCACAATGCGGACGATTCGTGTGCACAGGTTTGCGCGCACACACGAGTGAGCCGTGTCTGAAGGACGATTAAACGGAATTTCGATTCACGACACGAGCAGATTCATCCCCTAGCCGTTTCAAGCCCGTCCACCCTTCTTCCATAAGGCTCTGTGGATGGCGTCTAGCCGTCTGTCGGATGCTTCTTCCCACACCGGAAGTCTCGACAAGTTCGCTGCACTGTCGGAGGAATGGTTAGTGTGATACGCATATATGCGAATACGCGTTGAAATTTACATAAAGGAGGTTGCACTCACGAACGAGAAGGTTGAAGTGAACGCGCGTAATTGTAGAAAATCGTCGAGACGTGGATGGAGAACGCGCCAGAACTATGTTCTATGTGATTTTGTATAAAGATATGGAGTTTTTATTACGGCCGATGATTTTTCTTTAAGTGAAAAACGTTGAAAGAGAAAAATTAGTGATTCCAAGCGATTAGTACGTCGTAAAAATATCTCGTTTCTGTTCTGCAATGATACAGAACTTATATACGAATTTTTATTATCCTTTATACAAGTTAAGGATCTTTCTTTATATACCATTATACATCCTGTATATTATTTTCACGTTGCTTAGATATCAATGAAAAAAAATTTATATTTAAAATTATCATATTGATAATTTACTTTCATTTTATAAAACAGCTCTTGTTCTAAAAAGAACTCATTCCTCAAAAAAAATTCTCCTACGTAATTCAAAACAGGTTACCTCTCTTTCGAACTTCCAATTCACCTTGGTCAGCTCCACGACGTTTAAACGTCCCAAAGAATTAGTCGGGGAATTAAAAGGGGCTTTCGGTCCCAGCCGGCGAGGACGAGCAACTCCGTCCTCTAAAATCCAAGATCGTTGGCCCTCGAACCATCTCGTACGAAAATCCCAGTGGCGCGGGACACGTACACGGAACCTTTGCATTTACGTGCTCGACTTGAGAAAAGGACGAGGCGATTCGAAGCATGGGCGTGGAACGGAGAGGAGGAGAACGAGGGATATTCGGCCAGGTATAATTCTGGCAGGGTGGCTCTGCCTCGACGTAACTAACATTCCTTTCTCGTAACGGCGTGAGGGAAGCCATTAGCCAGTTCACCCATTTTCCGCCTAAGCAGATTCGTATCTTTCTGCTCTTCAATCACGATTCTGGTTCAGAACGTTGGAGGAACTTTTGCACGAGGAATTGCCGCAGTGTTTTGCAATATTTGCGATCGAGACACGTTCGAGATTTCGATAAAGATCGAGAGGATGATATTTGTATAATTTATTTGGAAAATTATTTTTCATCTTTTATATATATATTTCTTTTTGTATGCGTCAATTACCAATGAATTTGTGTGACCAATGAATTTTGAATATGGCAAATCTTAATAGGGAGCATTCTGATTAAAATTCTTGTTAATTATTCTTGTTAATCTCTCAGAAACACGTTATTCACGCTCCTGAATCTCAAATTGTTCCATCGTAATCACAGCATAAACAATATATTTAGCGTATCATGGGAGATAATCGAGGGACAATGGAACTCTACGATCTTGGAAACGGTGAATCTTGGGGCTGATCGAAGCCAGACCGTGACCGGAAGCAGGCAAACCGTGAGTTAACAGCAATGCGGTAGAGGAAGCGCGAGTTTGGCATCGTGATTTCAGTTTGGAAACGCCGGTTGAGCGGTTCCGGACAGGAAGAGAAAGCCCAGCGAGTTTCGACCCTCAGAATCTAGTAGTTTAACCCCTTCCTCCCTCGACCAATAGATTTCATTACACCCCACGCCATATTGTTGACCGTGCAACACCATAGTAAGCATCGCTGCCCTATTATATTTCGCCATTGTTACAGTCCTTAGAATGGCATCGTGGTATTCATCTTTTGAATTTAGATGGCGTTCGAACAGTGAGTCGAATAAATTTGAAATGTATATTTTAATAAGAAATCGAAGGATAGAAATAATGTTGGATTAGAATTTTGATAAATGAACAATTTTTCAGAAAGAAAAATATTTCAATATCTATCTTTTCTATAGAATTTCACTTTTCATCAATATCTCTTCAGAATATCCCATATTTTCTGTTATTCGACCTAATTTAATCAATTTCTCCTTTCAATATATCCCCATCATATTTAATACATATATTATCTCTTTCTCATTTCCTTTCTCACTATTTACCATCATCCATGATCCTCCATTTCTCTTTTTTACGTTATTAGTCAAGAAACTCTCGACCATCTTCCATCGTTCGCTCCTACTTCTTCTCCCTCACTCTAGCCATCGACTACTTCACATGCGTTCATTCACGTTTACTCAAGTTCAAACAATCTACATTTTCGATCAAAATTATATCCCCTCCTTTGCATTACCTATTTCCCATTCCCGCTACCCTTTATCCGATTATTTCGAATTAAATAATTCCATCCAGCTTATTAATTACAACTTCCTTATTCCAATTATCAGTACAATTTTCAATCGAGAATGATCTTAACTCGTCCCAAACAAATAGCTCTCCTCCATATATTTCCAAATCTTCGTCCCTTGCAATTTTCCATTGCAACAATCCGTCCATCCAATCCCTCTCCCTCTCTCTCTCTCTCTCTCTCCTCTTCTGCGAGAGGGGATCTAGGTTGATCCGAGCCGTCGAAATTGCATCAGCATACGGAAGCGTCTTCCGTAGAGGGGGAGGGGTGGCCACGTTCGCAGAATCGGGCAGAGCCGATTCTCCAATTAATTTCAACGGGCGAAATAGGGCGGCGCGTCTGTTAACTTAACCGAATCGGTAATTGAAACGCGACGAGGATGGAATCATATCGACAGCCGAGAATTTTTTCGCGATGACCCCTTGCTAATTGTCGCCGTCCACGGGGATAACGAGGATACGCGCGAAACGACGATGATATCGACGATTTGGCCAACTTTTTTCCTCGTATTGGGGAACTGGAGAAATTGCTTCGCGTTGCAGAAGAAGGAGAGAGTGACACGTTTCTTTCGTTTCCTCGAATTTGTAATTCAATCATTTCAATTTCAATAATTCAATTTGTAATTCAATCATTTTGGTGTATAGAATTTGCAACGATTTTGCGCATCGTTCGAGATCACTTTGGATGATAGTTTAGTGGTAGTTTAGCGTTATAGAAGATAGAAGTTTGGAATATTTTGTAATTGATAAATTAGATAGAATTTTATATAGGATATTATTTTAATTCTAATTTGTTTAAAAGAAGGATGTATCCCTTGATACAAATGGATAGTTTTTAGTTTATATATTCAATGCACAAAAAAAATGTATTATGATAATATTATGATGTTTATATTTTTCGTTAGATAGAATTTTATATAGGATATTATTTTAATTCTAATTTGTTTAAAAGAAGGATGTATCCCTTGATACAAATGGATAGTTTTTAGTTTATATATTCAATGCACAAAAAAAATGTATTATGATAATATTATGATGTTTATATTTTTAATACAATTTCGTTAATACAAGAAAGAAAGTTTGTTCATTGTATTCTCTTATTCCAAAATTGTTTCGAGAAATTCGATATTTTATTAGACACAATGGACAAAAAACTGGTGGAACGCGATTAATAGGATTTATTTATTTGTGCACGTTGGATTGTCAAATAACGCGTATATAATCCACGCAGAAGGGAAAATAAACGTTAAAAGTCCAAATTCAGATTTCGATAATTTATTCATGCGGTTTCGTGGAATTGAAATCTATTTCGGAGGCCGGATGCCGTAAAGTTTAGACGTCCGTGTTATTGGAAATTATAAGAAGGTAATGACCCATGAAAATCGATGCACCATATGCCGGTGCATTGCCGGTCGGGCATGTCGTTCGCGAAAGTTTGAGTGGTGGATCAAAATGCAGAGGAGAAATAGGGATCCAATCGCGTCCAGATTTACTCCTGCGTTTCAATTTATTAAATATTTTATTATAGTAATATCGAAATTCCTAGAAATATTTTTATGATTCAAATATTTCTTTTTCAATAACAGAATTATTATCTTATTAATAATACAAACTATAAGAATTAAAATTTTTTATACTACTGCAATTGCAAGTAATATAAATAGAATTGGGAATATTAAATAAATAATAACAAAGTGCGCGATCTCTTATTTTTATTTTTAATAATTTAAGATGATATTGCTCGGAATAAATTATTTAATTGTATTTGTAAGATGTTTCGTTGTTATTTAAACAACAGCTGAGGAGTTTCGATAACATTGAGACACGAATTAATGTCAAGCAAGTTTTATTAAACTGTTTCTCGAGGCCCCCTTCGAAACTTGTTTCGTGAATGGTAGGAAACTCAGTTTTTCGGATGGGGCAAAGTTCGAAACTAACTCGTGCAGTGCACCAGTCATGCAAAAACGACAGATGGCTCGAACTTCCGAGTAAAACATCGAACTTCCCATAATGTATTCGCTTTTTCCAGCTGTCAACCCGTACGTTTCGTTCAAGGATCAAACTTCGAAACTTCGTATCACTTTCAACGTAAACAATATTCAATAAATAGTTTCGCCAAATTCACAATCGATTTCGATCTTTTTCTTTATTTCGAACGAGAGAAATTTTACTTGAAAATCGACGAGTCAAAGTTCTAAACGAAAGAAATATACTTGGAAATCGATAAGTCGAACGAGAGAGATTGATTTCAATATCGATGAATCAAAGTTGCGAACGAGAGAGATTGATTTCAAAATCGATAAGTCAAAGTTTCAAACGAGAAAATTTCACTTCAAAATCGTCCAGTCAGAGTTCCGAACGAGAGAATTTCACTTCAAAATCGACGGGTCAGAGTTCCAAACCAGAGAATTTCACTTCAAAATCGATAAGTCAAAGTTTCGAACGAGGGAAATTTATTAATTTGAAAATCGATAGGTCGAAATTCGAACTTTTGGGCGAGGAAATACGACAGATGGCCACGACGAATTCTCCGAAAATGAAACAACGTACCTTTTATAATGTATTCGAAAACGGGCCACGTGTTGCTGGTGCAAACGCGACAGCTGCGAATTTCAAGGTGTCCGACGGTTTTCCAACTTCTTTCGAGGTGTGTCAGCCCTGTGGCCGCCGTATGCTAAATCGAGCGAAGGGAAAACAGCTTACGCGTAAACGTTGCCGCCCGACAGAAAATTTGCAAATCCTATGAACCGCGACTGGTGTCACCGCTTCAACTTTTATCTTGGCCGAATGCTAAGAGACAACGTCATGTGCCCGATTCTTCGCGGACGATGTTAGGAAAAGAATGGAAATGGAAAATATTCTCTGGATTTGCGAGTAAAATTCCGATTTAAATGGATTACAATTGATCAACCGACAAAATTGGAAATATAATTTCTCGTTTAATCGATACCAGCTTTCGAGGAAGAGGGGTGAGATTTAATTCTGTCGTTACATAATTGAAAAGACTAATAATTCTTTTTATTATTTTTTTAAATGAATTTATTCTCGACGAGACTTAAAATTTTTTAAACACGTAACATTACGCGTAATGATATAAGAAATATACACGTTTGTATAAAAAATCCGTTTAAAACTGATGTGATGTGTAAAATTCAATCATTGATTGCGAATCGACGGAGAAAAAAAATGAATGTTTGAAGAAAAGAACGAAGAAAAAAAAATAGTCTATATTAGTCATTTTATTTTTAAAAAGTATGAAAAATGTATATAAAATACGTCCAACATCTATAAAATAAATATATCTCGATAGGAAAAGGTTTTAGCAAAGCTTTTAGCAGATATTTAAAATGCAGATAGCTCGAAACACCTAACCTTAAAAGAGAGCCGTGAAGATAAACTTCCGGTAATAGACGATTAAAAGTAGGAAGAGGAAAGTACCCATGAGTTTCACCCTTCTCGCAGTTTCCTCGCGACCAACTTTCCCTTCTTGTCGACTTAACGATTTCATATATCGATAGATTCACGTTACAGGATTTTAATATTGTTAGATAAGCGCGTTTTACACGGATCATGATAATGATGCTACGTTATGATAGTATCATTTTTGCATTTTTGAATACAATTAACGAGGAATTGGACAAAACACCGTATTTAATGTAGAGTAATAATCAAGTTTCGTAATTATTTGTTTGAAAAGTTTGATTTCGTAAAATTTAATTATAATATTATTATTATTATAATTATGATTGTCCTCTTCTGTATTTCTGCAACGAATTACACTCTATAACGAGAATAGAACGTAAAATGTGCAACACGATATATATATAAAATCTAGAAATATCAAATACGATATTACGGAAAATTAACAGATCCTTCAGAAACTTGCAACCAACCGTTTTAACACCGTGGTTTCATTCACCGTGGGAAACACTTCTCGTGTAACTAAACTTTCCATTTAATGGTGTTTGACGTTATCCAATAATCAAGGAAATTGCATTCGACGCGAAATCTTTGGTCTCAAACGAGCGGGGCGACATCGAAAGAGTTTCCCAACGGACTTGTTGCTATATCGATTGCTTCCTGAAAAACCTGGAACCATTCCAAACCAATTATTTTCTACGACAGACCGCGAAACCTGAAGAAAGTCATATAGATACTCTTTTATTTTCACAGATTAACCTGGAAATAATGGAAATTTGGAAATTTTGTTCGGTCATAGTTAAATAAATAAATAGCGCTTGTATATCGTTCTTTCCATTTAATTATTTACATCGTTCATGAAAATTTGTTCAAAAATATTTTTTGAACTTTCAAACTTGATACGAAATCGTATCGAAAAAAGTGAAATAATTCCACCAAATTTATTAAATGGGAATTAAAATCGCAAAGAAGAGAGGGAGGAAGGGGGAAGGAGACCAGTCATGAGAAATATACAAAAATTGAAAGCAAAAAAAGAAAAAGAGTTTGGTTATTTCTCGGTTTAATTACGAGCCAGTGTCCTTAGCTAGCTGCGGATTATATAATTTCTCGTAAAAACGCACTTTTCAAGATGAAAGGACAAACGAGAATGGAAGAGAGCGAATTGAATAGACGCGGAGGAACGTCGAAATTAATTAAGTCGTAGCTTTGAATTTCCAATAGGAGACGAATCAAAATAATTCGAGTAGAATCGAGCAAAGAGGGAGACGTGGCCTGGTTAATTGGTCGAGTTTATAATTATGACAATTTAACCGTGGCGAAATTTTCCCTCTCTTTCCGTTTTAATCGTTGAACTTGTTGCGTATTACTTGCACACGCGGAAAATGGCTTCTAAATGTTCTGGAACTATTCCAAGATATATAGTTTCTAGTTAAATCGACTGGGTCGTTACAATATCGCCGCTTATGAGTCGTTTATGCTTCTGCGATGCGATTCTCGATGTTGATTCATCGATGTTTAAATTGATAAGCGACTCGTTTATCGTTATTTCTTAAATTGTTATTCTCTATTCTAGAAAATTCATTTCTCTTCAATGAGATGTACTTATAGATCGATGAATATCTTTTTCTCAAATTTTCTAAAATTTTGTGATATTCATTAATACATTTTCGAAAATATTATTATATAATCACGTAATACGTATAATTTGAATTATTTTTCGCTTTGTTAGGGAATCGATGAAATTTTTATTTTATTGCAAATTATTCGTTCTTTTTGAGAATTTCGAAGAATGTAAATTTTTTAAATTTTGTGATAATTATTAATTCACAGGAGGTCGAGATCGATTCAAAGGTGGAGAGCACGAAATAGTATGTAAAAGTGAATTTTGAGAACAGAGTGGGTCAAAATTCAAAAGCATTGAAGATATATTGGTATTCCAACGTAACATTTTTAACAAAAATATTTGGACGTTTTCACGTTTACGGATAGCACTGTCAAAAATTTTTAACCAATGATACATCAAACTCGTTTCACTCGTCCCAGTGAAAATTTCAATCACTTTCAATACTCATGCAGTGTCATATATTCCTCGAGTGTTACGGAAATATGTCAAAGAAGAACGATCCCCGATCTACAATCGAAACACGATTCACTAAACGTTCGAAACCAATTATACAACAATTCGATTTAAGCAAATCAAATTTCGAATTTTCCATGCGGCCATAGATTTCCACGAGAAATATTTCGATCGTGGAATGTTCAAAATGCTGGTATCGGTATGACAGACCCATTCATAATCAAGCTGCAGGTGTTCTAACGAAACGACCGGTCCAATTCCAGTCGAGCCAATATTTCGATGCTCGATTCGGATGATCGGTCTGGATTTTTAAAAACGAAATCACGAAATTTATCATAGCCATGTAGTGGAACGATCCACCGTGATCAAATTTGTCATGTATAACGTATTTACTTTATTCCAAAGTGTATTTTCACAAGTTAAATTGTTTCTCTCGTACTAGAAACAATTTCAATAATAGAATAAATTTCTAAGAAACTTACTATTCTAAGAAAAAAAAGCTTGTCAACTTGTCAAGCGCAAGAGTCCAAAATACAAAATATTATCAAGTAATACAATCTCTCTATTTCTCAAAAATGAGAAATCTAATTTATCCGCAGAGAAAAGGTTGTTGTTGTGTATAATTTTTTCCATGATTCATTCTATAATTCGTTAAAAGTTCAAAGTTCGAACGTTCGGCAACGAAAACACTTTTCTGTCACGAACAAAACAACGTTCCGTGAAACAAAATTTCTCGACAAAACATCACGTGTCTCGATTTAATTTAATAACAACAAAGTGGGGAATAGCGTCGTTTCGAGCAACGCGATGTATCCTCGCTTTATAACGTTTGGGAACCGGATGTGTCAGTCGGTTTTATGAAATGACGGGTTTCGCGTTTAACTGTTCACTTTACACGCGGCCGTACACCCGGATTAATCAGTTATCGCGAAAATAACGAAACATCATTTTATAACCAAGTCTTGTTTACCTATTAATTTCACTCGAGCGCATATCCGGTGTTTAATGCTCGTTTATCGGTCGATCGAGCGAAATGAGGCAACTTTGAAATATTTTTTAATAAACCTCGCATTATATTTAATATAATCCAACCTGTAAATCCAACGAATTTATTATCACCGAGATCAAAGGATATTAATCAATAAGGATAATTAATAACAGAATTAAACAGGATTTAATTTCAGAGATGAAATTAAAACAAATTTAATTTCGAAAACTTGGCGTTAAATTGTCATTGTGGAGATGGCATTCGTTATCGTTCCTTTTCAATTTTTATTTAGAGAAGATCACGAATAAATAACATAAATAATGAAAATGATTAAAGGAGAAGGAGAACGCAGAACAGTGAGCCATTATAATTAATTCTTTTCAATTAAATCAAAAGAGAGAACATAGATTGACATTTTGGCAAATGGTTCTTCTGCGGTTGTGCCGAATGCGCCGTTGGAAGATGACTCGACTGTTACCTCGATTGCCTCCACTCTGCGGTTTCGCCCTGCCAATGCCTTTCCCCATCGTGTGTACCGCCACCCCATTGCTCTCTCATTTATAGTGACCCAATATCATGCTGGATCACCCATCTCTCTCGTTCTTCGAGCGTAAATCCCTTTTGAGGGTAACCACCCCTCCTGTGTTTTTTTTTACGCTCCCCCTCCCCATTGTAGATTTCGAGATTTCATTTTCAAACGCACAGTGATCTTTGACGATTTTTCTTCTTGCAATTTTTATCGAAAATGATTGATCAGACGTCGAACGATGAACTTGTGCACTCGAGTGCATCTAAACATTCGTTTCTGCACGCTTAATGACAATAAATGTGTCACGAACAGGATGAACGTGATCATCTTTTGAGCTTGACTTTCAAATTTACTCACTAACTCACTAATCCTCTTAATGGATGGAATGTTTGCAAAGGATCGACGAAGAGAGTGCGATAATCATCGACCGATCTTTATTTGAACGTATATATTTGATAATTCATAAGTATTTTTAAGTAAAATCTTATTTATATTTTCGTTTATCGATACCATCTATATTTTGAATATGCACATGTATATGTAACATACAACAATTTGTATAATTTAAGCGAAATAAGACGAACTTGCAAACATGTACAGAAAACCACAGGATCTGTACATATGTGCTATACTTTGCAGTGAAATAGGACAGCGCTTGGTCGAACATCCTTTGAGAGGGAAATCAAGGGGATCAATCGTGCTGGATTACATCTTCAACTCGCTTTCATCGGGAGAACCGAGAGCAAAGAGATATTAAGGTTATAATTATCGGACTGTCACCAATACTAAAGTTTAAACTGAAAAGAGATATATATATGAATAGACGCACAGTTCTAAAGCAACCACTGAATTAGCCAACTGCAAAAATTTCACTTTATATTTAATAAGTTATATTTCACAGAATTAAAAATTTAAAATTACATATCCTGTTTAATAATAATTTTAAACTCTTCATTCCTCGATACGAAGAATAATCATTCCTTTTTTTACAATCTTCAAGATATCAATATTCGCAAAAAAAAAACGAAAAAATTTCTACCGCTTTTCCAATTCAACCACGTACGAATATAAAATATTACACCTAATAAATTTTCGAATTTCAAATTTCCATCCACATCTCTCGCAAGCTCTTACATTTTTATATCGAATTGTTACGAGACACCCCCAGAGATGTCTCTCGAAAGAAAAGATCGTGGCCTCTCGCCGCGAAACCACGTATTTGGGTTCAAATCAAAACCGAGGCTGGCGTACAAAAGTAGTGTACTAAGTTATGCAGAGCATTTCGTCGATGATAGATGGGGATTCCGTGCAACCAGCCTCTCGCCAAGAGGAAACTTTCCCCACGAGGGTGGCGGGCTATTATCGGCATAAAGGTTGCCGGTTCCACGATGAGTTCCACCGCCCCGTCGTTCGACTCGAGGGATGGACGTTAAAAATGCGTTGCATTTACGACGTGCATTTATCGTGAAGAAGAAGGGAAGCTTAATTAAAAGCAAAGGGGTCGCCTGTGACCCCTCGATACAATATGTGTACACCGGTGAAACGCAATGAATTACGATGCTGGAATACGTCATCCGTGGAATAACGAATCGCCTTGTCGATGAAGATGTCGCCTTGCCTGTCGAATCTTGTTTGAGAAATATTGTCGCGCGCGCATTCAATTTAACGAAGAATTTTATCATGCTTTCTTTTCGAATATAACGAATTGAGAATGAATCGAGATTTTTAGTTTAACAGATTTGAATAGATTTTGAGAATAGCATAATTTTTAGTTGAAGAAGAAATTTTGGGCCTAGAATTCTTTAATTACTTTAACAACTAGAAATCTTTAAATAATTAAATAAAAAAGCTCACGTATAACTATTATTTTTAACTGATAAATAATTAATACTAGAATATTTTGATCTAATTTTCCCTTGCATCGAACAATCATCGTATAATATTCTACCATCGTATAATATTCGCATATACATTCCACCCCGTTTCGATGGGTCGCTAGTCAACCATTATTCATTTGGCGCAATCAATTCGCACGACAAACTGCCTCGAAATCTCGCGATACGATCCGCCACCGCAAAACAAGCTCCTCGTGCACGGGGGCGCAAAACACGGGGGCATCGAACCGTTTCGACGGAGCATTTCACTCGTGGTGACGCGCCATATTTTCTCGCTGGAAAACCCACGTGTACACGATGACGTGAACCGGTTATGGGGGCTCGTTTCGTCGAAACGAAATCTTGTTCTTTTTACAGGACTATTCCCGGGATTCCCTCTCTCCAAATGTTTATCGATCGTTTCGACCTGGCACTATTGTTCCGATATCTCGCGTACATCGTGCTCTGACCAAATAGAAAATGTGATATAACCAATGATAGAGATTAAAGTTAATATGTGGGTTAAGATTCATTTGATATAGATGTTTATGTAAATTTATATTTTCTCCTGCACTAATCAGCAGAGTAATAAGAAATATGTCGATTATTTAAAAATTCTTACATTCAATGTGTTCTGTAGATTTTTCCACTAAAGTGAGATGTTTCTTTCTCCATCGTTCTTCATATTTTTCCTATTTTCTTTACAATTCTTTACAAGATTATATGCGCAAATAGGATAGAATATGTGTGACGTTCTGTTTGCGTTGAAAAATTACATTAATTTAATAAATAAACCTCAGCATATCGAACTTTTAACATCTTTACTTATTCTCCAGATTTATCATCCATTAAATTCTCTCTAGTTTGTTCGAACATCATATGCAGTAGTTTTATCGAGAGATGCACGATTGCACGTGCGAGATTCACGCGGATTTTAAACGAGTATTATGCTGGTTATTTATATTTAGAATGGTTTTATACCATGGGCAATTTCGGCGAACATAAGAATTTATACGTCAGAGATAGCGCATTACTATACAGAAGGCGTAACGTTCTCCCACGTGCACCGCCTTTTATACCGTGTTTTAAGATTTTTACCGGCTCCGTAACGCGTTCGTTTCATCTTTGGCGAGCATATCGAGGAGATTTTGCAGAGAATTTTCCGATCGTTTTATATTATCGCGTGGAATGTTGATCAACTTTGGTGAATTTGTTTCGACGATATTATATCTCTCGATTTTAGAAATGGAAGCGGTAGAAAAAAATTAAAGTTTTTTGAAATCGATAGAGATATGAAAGAATTTTTGACAAAATTAATTTTGAATTTTATGCAAGTAGTTCACATCGATGTGTACGATGGATAAATTGTAATCGAAAAAGTGCACGCGAAAGGGTACTAAAAAATTTAAATGTTTGAGCGACACGAATCGATTATGGATTTCACAGGTGCATTAAAAAAACAGAAAGAAAATAAAAATGGACGAGTAAACGAAATGAAAAATAGCGAAAGCAAGTGAGACCATTGTAAATGGTTACACTTTTTGATGGATTGGTAAAAATTGTATGTAATATACCACTATTATAAAACTTTCAACAAATTATCAAACCACCACTATTGTAGCTCGAAATTTCTCTCGTCCACTCTGATACATCACACAAATTTATACATAAATTCTACTATCGTAAAACTTTTTAAAAAAATTATTAAAACGCTATTTCAACCGAAGCAACTTTATTTCGGTTGCCAAAATATCGCGTTTTTTTTACTTCACGACAAAAATTTTTACGTACAAAAATTTATATTCCAATATACCGTCAATACTTTTTTTCACATTCACGAAAATATAAATCATAACTGCGAAATAATATTTTCCATTCGTCCTCTCTACGAATCATTGAGTTGCAAAAGAAAAAAAAAAAAAAAACAGTTTCCAACACCGACCAATAATACTGGATATTCGATGTTAAGGAGAGACGTATTCGAAGAATTATAATTATCACGGACGTACTTAAAAACGACACGCGTTTAATCGATTTCGACGTGCACACGTCGGATCAGTGGAGAGGAGGGTGGTTCTTACAACGAAAACAAGCTGCCACGGGCTAATTTATGAACTTCACCGGCAACATTGTTCCGACGTAACTTCAACTGGGATATTGGTTCGTGGCATTATTCAATTTACAACGTGATTACGAGGCGCTAATAACATCGCCCCGTAAATTGGCGCCGCCATCTCTAAAGGAATTCAATTGAAATCAAATATTCATTAGGGATGATCACAGTTAGCGCGGCCTGCGTTAAGTAAAGCGGGGATGAATTACAGGCGGAGAGATATTATCGCGACTGGATATACTATATTTCATTAAAGGCGACTCTCCGTGTTCCAACCGCGAAAATTCCTCAGAAAATTGGAACGTGCGATAATCTGTGCTATCGCTGGATTTTAATCAAAAAAAAAAAAAAAAAAGAAAAAAAAGAATTAACGCGGAAAAGAAGAATAAGAATAATTCGTGCGGATCGTTGATTAAATATATTAATAGATATAAATTTATACAAATGATTATGATCGAGATTGAAGAAGTTTGCAATTATAATTTTAACATTTTATAAAATTCAATATCAAATTTTTTCAACGCTTTCTCATGTTGGACAAAGATCTGAAAGATTCGATTTCCTTTTTAGTTCATTTTACACGAGAAAATAATAATCGAATATTTATTAATTAGATTGCGTAAATAGTCGAACTATAATTCAAGTATTACAAATTAAATAAACGTAATTTTGAACGATAAACTGTAACAGGATAGTTAAATGGGATCTAACAACTCGAACTAACAGAGAAAATAGAATAATATTACGAAAATCAATATACTACATACTTAACCAAATATAAAATTATCAATTTGAACCAAGCCTTAATTGTTACTATTTAAAATCGAATTAATAATTCGCTCGATACTTTCGTACACGCGATATTTATATAATTAATCCTTATTTCAAGACTCCAATAAAAATAATAAGAATGCACAAAACCATCGAATTCGAATCCAACATCAGATACCTGACGACACCTCTTACACGATCGACGATATTCACCGTGAAAAAACTTGCGATGGACCCGCTTGGGCGCATTCTCATGTTGCGAATATCCCCTCGCGCGAATACTCCTCTCTTTGAAACTTGGCCGACGTTATTGAAATTCTAGGGGAGGAGGATTTTTGCACTTGAGAAGACGCGAGTGCCGCGGGCACAAGTTACACCGAGAATTATTCGCTTATTTCCCATGCGCGGAACTTTCCTCGTCGAATATTTCCGCCGAGTTACGTGGCGCGATACGAGGGTGAGCGCGGCTTGTTTCCGGTTAAGGGGCATTATTCAAATTTCGACCGCGCTCTCCCGAAGAATATATCGGCGAAAATTGGGTCCCGTTTAGTTCGGATGGAAAGGCGCTGTTTTAACTTTCAAGTTATTGGTTATTGCTCCGTATTGCGTTCGCTCGAAAATTGAGCTTGTGATGCGAAGGAAACGTTTGGAAGATTTAAAATAGTTTCGGTATTCGAAGGGTTTTTTTTTAAATCGGCCGAAAGAGAAGGTAAAAGGAGCGTACGCGATCGAACATTGTGCTTCTCGAGTCTGAATATTTGACGGCAAAGACTGTCGAAATCTACATGGATATATACTTGTTTAAATCTTGTCATCTTGTGTTTGTAGGAATATTTTTATTTAGTTGTCACGTAATATTGAGTTTGAAGGTAAATTTCAATATACAGTAATAATCAAGTATCATTTATACAAATACTTATACGATAATATAATAACAAAATCAGAAATAAGAAAAATTCGGGCAAATTTTAAAAATCAGCATCGTTTGGTCAAATATATATTTTTTTTATTCTAAATTCAACGTCACAGATGATTAGCAAGATGTAACTTTACAATAAATTTCACATTTTCTTTCATCGATTCTATCTATTTTATTTACCACACTGTCTTCTGATCCATTGACTCGACACCAAAGATTTCCCAGTTCGATTCCAAATTCGATTCCAAAAATAAACGTACGAGAATGTTCACTTCCGATTCTCTGGACGAGGGTGCTGTCAGAAATTTGCATCCTTCGTTTCTCTCGAGGCCTCGTAAAACGAAACTTCGCTTTAGACGATCCGTTTAAACCTCCGCCGCCGGATCCAGACGCGATTTTGAATAAATTAGCGGTGACACGAGGCCCGGAAGAGCCGTCACTCGCGTCCCACTCCCCTCTTGATCCTCGAGTAACCGATTTAATCTTTCGACTCCTACCTTTTTCTCTTTCTCTCTCTCTCTCTCGAGGACTTTTTAACTATGTTAAGTGATATCGGCTGTTGAATTTTAATCGAGTTAAATCCTTTATGGTATCCGTGATCGCTCGAGATCGTTGAGTGATAATTGGGTGGAAAAGAGTGATTGGAAAAAAGGGATGGAAGTGGAGAGAGTTATGTCCCCTTCACAAAGGCGTACGAATATGAAATTTGATCGCTCGGGCAGATCTTAAAATCTTCTTTTTAAAATCGAGAAAGCATTGTCGGCAAAAATTGTAAAAATCGAAAGTAGTTTATTTTTTTCCTCTCAATGAAGGATCGTTTAATATATATTGATTATTATTGATTATAAAAATTTAATTATTCGAAAAAATCAGAAACAACATAATATCTCCTTTCATTCTGTCAACAATCAACGAGAACCTTCAATTATACTTTCTCTCTTACTCTTCAATACCGATATCATTATCGTAAGACGTTCCACAACAACGAATATAATAACATTCGAGAAATAATGTCCCGGTTCTCGATACATAACGACCACTTTTCTCCTCGAAAACTCGAACGAAGAGGAAATAGAGCCATCCACCGAGCTTAATGCTAAAACAATCGACTACAACGTCATCCTTATCTCAACGTTACGCAGTAATTAAAGCAACGCTTAACGTACCCTCTCCTTTAAACCTCGCGACGAGAATTCAGCAATTATGGAATTTCGCCGTCTAATTCCTTATTATTTCCAACCGTCAATAGGGAATTATATCATTTGGCTTCTTCCACGGAATTTTCGATAATGAACGCGTTCCCCGCAGCTGCGTTGAAGTTTCCATCGAGTTGAAGTTTCAATGGGAGCAACCCTTCGTACCATTCCATTCAAGTCGATGGGACAAGCCGCAAACATCCATGAATAATTCCGATTCGAAAGACGATCGAGCCCTCTATGATAAATTTCGTTCGTTACCTCGTTTGAATATTGGGGAGAAGGGGGTGGAAAATAGTAGTGATAATACCAATTTTTTCTTCTTGATTTTCAAATAATTCCGAGCATTCTCGAGCGCTTATTGGCAGGTATTCGATGGTGTCTATCGAAAGAGTAATAGTAATAAACTCTATAACAATAATGCCAAAAGTAAGGAAATTAATCGTTTAATATATTTGGCGAATGCATAAGAATCGAATAATAGTAACGTAACTTTCATTATTAATTTTTTGAGAAAAAGAGATATTCTCAAATCGATTAAATAGAAATAATAAATTGTATTGTAATATTATCGATAAATTTTAAGATTGGAGGCGCACCAATTATTATTCCATGAGTGAAATATATTACTAGGAGTCGAGAGACCGAGAAATATCACGATCAATTATTGAATAGAGAGATTAAAAGGAACCGCACGTAAGACGGCTTTACGTGCGAGCAATTAGAAGCTACGCTCGTGTTTTCGTTCGATCGATCCGTTAAGGGAACACGAAATTCCAACCATGCCATTATTCCTCGAGTGCCAATCGATACTCGTTAAGCACAAACGAGCGCGTTAAACAAATCTCGGTGAATCGAGATCGGGTTCAAGAAGCGGGTGCAAATTATTCAGACGCCCTTACGAGACGTTCCGTACTTGGAACGATTAGAAACGAGAGGAGGATGACGTGTTATCCGATGTTCCGTGTAATTCTAACGAGCGATTAATTTTTGGTTTCGGATCGAGCGTGTGAGACGAATCGTCGAGAATTTTTGTAAATTGCAAAAGTGAGGAATTAGAGACGTGAAGATGTGTGAAGATTTCTTGTTTGTATATATCGTGAGATTTTATACATGAGAATAGAGTGCGATGAAAATGAAACTGAAACGAAAATATTTGAACGTGATTTGACATGTAAATTTAAGAAATCAAAAATTTATTCGAAACAAGAAAAAAGTCTAAGTGAAAAGTATATATATTTTCCCAATTCCAAAATAGCCACAATTAAACTATACAGCAATGATACAACTAGTTTCCAATCACATTTTAGGCAACGATGCAGAGAAACTCGCGAAATCTCATTTCTAAGCACCTCGAATACGGATTGATATTCGTTAAAGTCGAAGACAGTGGCCTGTTTTACGATTTCCTGTTCGGTCGTAAAACTATACAAATATTGAAATACGAGGTAATTTCGCAAGAGGGCGCATAAAACCGCTGCATTCTCAATCCGGTATTAAGTCAATGAACAAAGCAATTAAGGAGCATTTAGGGGTGGTAATTAACTCGCCCTTAAATCCTGTTACTTCTTGCACTAGTTTAGCACAGTTAATTCCTTGAATTATTATCTTCCTTTACATTCGTTTGTACCTTTCCCTTCTTCCTTTCTTTCTTTCTATTTTTTAAACTAATTGCACGTAAAAAATTTATCGAGTGATTCTCTCAATCAGTGAAATATTTTGATGCTACATAAGGAAATTTGAACTGAAATTATTATATATTCTTTTTGACTTTTTCCAATCAATTTATTCCGCCAATAATAATCTTTTAATGATCTAGATTTACGTAGAATATTCAATAATGATTTATTCGACTTCCACTATTGAATATTTTCAATATCTGCAACAACTGACACCAATTGACAAAATCTAAATAATAATCACGATGAAAACTCCGCAAGAAACAACCATCAAACACCCATTTCACTAACACTTCATCTCAGATCCACAAATAACCTGGCCCCATCAATAACTCTCTGCTCGAACATTCAAATCGAAATCGATCCACCATTCACTCTTCTCCTCCACAGCGTTAAAAGGCCAAAGAGAAGAAAGCCTGGAAGGGGTGACGAATGCACTAGCGACAGGGTGAGAATGAAAATACAGAGTCGCACGAAAAGAACGAAAAAGATAAATAAGATTCGATGGGGAAAGCGATAACTCTTTCTTTCTATCCTCTTCCAGGTTTACTCGAGGTTGGGGGTGGGCAAAGGGGTTGGACAAGGGTGAGAAGGGCTGAGAGAGGGGGGTTGTTCCGCGACGGGCGCAGGCTGCATTTCAAACAGGACCAACTCTTCGTCCTCGAAAGCCCTCGAGTCGAATCCACCCTCTTTGTCCCTTTGCCATCCCTCGTTCTCGTTGCGAAGGATCCGCGATTATTTCGTTCTCTGCTCGTTGTTTATCATCCTTGTTATCTCGATGAAGTGGTGATTCCTCGATATCGTCAATCAGTAAGGTTAACGAGCTTCGCTGACGAAAATATCGAATTCCGGAAATAGAGTGACGAGATCTCGATAGAGTGATAACGATAGAAAAAAATTTTGAAGAAATTGGTAAAGGTTTGCGCACTTGTAATCGATAATTAATAAGAAAAGAATTATTTCGTTTCTCGAAGTAAAATAATTTTGTGGAAAACTGGAAAATATTTCTTCTTCTCTACAAGAAATTTTGGAACGTAGAAGCTTCGTAATTTTGAAATAACGAAAGAATTAAAAAGATATATATTTTGATTCTAAGTGAAGGATGAAGAAATTTTTCGATTTTTCTGAAACGGAATTTAATTTTAGAATCAAAAGATATTTTTACAGGAAATTGCAGTAGCTTCGATCAGTTTAAAAACAGATCATAAATTAATTCCCTCTCCAAACGTTAAAAAAGAATTGACAACGTGTAAACAACGTTAAATTAAATGAAATTCCCTTCTCACAGAAAATTTTTCTATCCGCAGAAATATTCGTTTCTTGGCCGTTAAACCCGTTCACGTTCCAATGACGCGTAACATTTAATTACACCAAAGCTGTAAGTTTACCGAACCCTTAAAGCTCGTTGGCCTCGTTTGAATATCAAACGTTGAAAGATGACAAGCCGCACAAAGGGATGCTTTGGAGAAATAGTGTCGCGGGGATGGGCAGCATCGAGTGCAACGATGGATTACACGATAAATCGAGTACGGTTTACATTCGCAAGTGTCATTATAATTGTAACGGCGTAATATTTTCTTTCTTCTTCCCCTTCCCTCTCCCTTTCTCCGTTTCCATAAAGAAATATTCCAGAAAGGAACGGAGTTAAAGAGCTCCTGGAATCTCTAACGAACAACGGTACTTTTACAACGAATGAAGAGACGCGGTATTAAAACTAATATCTGGAACGGTTCGCAGGAATTATACACCATCTCTTCTTTATTTTTTTTTTTTTCTTTACCCTGTCGGTCTCCTCCGTTTCGTTATTTTAACACAATCTCTCCCTCTCTTTCTTTCTCTTGTTATAATTGCAACGATCCTTGTTATTTTCGACTCGTTCCAAATACATGGCGTGCACGATAGTGCACGTAATACGTTTAAGAAAGAAAGAAAGGAAGAAAATAAATAAATGAATATAATCAGTCAAAACGAGCGAATATTTCTTCTACGAGAATAGAATATATTTTTTTCATTCGTCCTTCGTTATAAAATATAATTATTTCAGTTTAACTTGTTATTCGGTTTAATTTGTTAATCCAATTAACAGGAGGTATTTTCATAACAGAGTGTATTTTCATAACGGAGAGATGAAACTTTGATTTCGCAGATAGATATACAATAATAGGTTTCATACTCTCTATTATATACCGTTCTCATCATCGGGCTTCCAAATTTGACCAGCACGTTCGAATTCACTTATTTGATTCTGAAGCGAGCGATACGGGCAAACAAATGTATTCGTCGAACAATTTTGCCAAGGTTAATTAAATATGCCCAATTGTCGTCCGTATAGTTGTCTTTGTATACCGGATAATATCTAGTTTGACGAGAATTCCTATCCAATATATAATTCGAATATATTACTGTTTTCTCCGCCTGGAAAGTGAAAAAATTTTCACAATCCACAATCCCTTTCGTCGTCGATTGAAATAATAATAATAAAATCTCACAAAATTTTTGGTACCTTCCTTTCGTTCGAAAATTTTGTTTAAACGTTATTCGAAATAACGAAATTTTATCTACCTTTCCCGTCAAAATCCAAAATTTTGCTAATTCAATGAACAGACATATCACAGAATTTTGAATAATTTAACGTAATAATAATATAGGTAGAGATTAAATTAATCGTTCAAATTGAATGCTCGTGATCAATTTTGCTTTGTACGATGTCCTTTATCTCCTATACTCCAATAACAATGAAAATCGCTCCAAAAAGAAAAAGAGATAGATGGGAGAAAGACGATAAGAAGCATGGTGAGACACGTTGCGAAACTGAGTCGGGCAAAGTTTATCGTGTTCAGGAGGCAAGGACGGAAATGTCCCGAGCAAGAAAAAGGAGCGAGGAACTTCTTTTCAAAGAGCGAGAGAGATATCCTACATCGATAAATTTTTAAAAACGAGAAGATCGAAGAACTTTAAATTCCTTCCTTATTGTAAATAATAAAAAAAAAAATTGAAAAATTTTCTCGAAATTGGTATTTTCTTTTCGAATCATGTAAGCGACGTTGGTGAGAGCGTGCCATTGGTAAACGAACGTCAGAATGGATCGAGACGAATGTAAAATTTCTTCCAGAAGGCGAAATAAAACACGCTCGAAGGCGTTCAACCCTTTCTCCGGAAATTTTTCACGCGAGCCAACGAAACGAAGCTTTCCAATTCTAGTCGAAAACTAGTTCGAATTTCCCCTGGAATTTCTCGCCCCTTCAACGAGGCAGAATGATTTTTCTCGCGAAAACCACCTGCCACTCGGTTAATTAACTCCTCAACTTGGTAATTTGAACCGGCGTAATTGCAACACTTGATCGGATCGGTGTAAAATAAAAGACGAAATCGTCAAACCGATATCTAGATATTTCACGCGAGTTGAAACCTGATTTTTCATAATCGAGAATATTTGTGAAAATTTGCGCTTTCCTCCGCGTTCTCCGCGTGTTTCTTCGTTAAATTCCTTTCCTGAGGGAAACTTAATCGTTCACGGATACGTAACACGAGCAATTTATAGAGAACGTAATAGGATGACACTTAATAATATATAATTCCTAGAATCGAGACTTCCTCGAATTTTCGTTCGTACTGCTTCGTTGAAAAATTTCCTCGAAGAATTATCGTCACTAGAGTAAATTAATACGAAAAAGGAGAAAAAAAGAATTATATACAAAATTCGTTTCCACGAATTTCTCGCACAATATTATTCATTCCAAACTGAAAATATTCTTCGTATTATTCACTTTCGATCCACAGAAAAAAAGAAAAAGGATCACGAATCACCTTTCTCCTCCTCAGTTTTCACCATAGAAAAATTTCACCAAGGAAAAGTATCCCTGCCGTGGGTTCCACCACTTACCACGGCACTCGATGAAACCGTGCTGCCGCGTAATTAATTCGAGAATCTCGGCCGGGACCAAGAATCTGCCCTGGTATCTTCGTCCTCCGTTTTAACGCGTCCTCACGATCTTCTTATTATCTCCAACAAGTTCTTCAACAAACACACATACACACACACATATGTACACATACACGTACACTTTCTCGATCAAAAAAACTGCAAACCTTCCCTTTCTCTCTCTCTCTCTTTCTCCCTCCCTCTTCTTCTTCACTTTACATATGATATTTCTAAAACCGAGAGCAATCACAACTCACTGATGGAACTCTGTATAACCGCACCACTCTCTAATATATATATATACATATATGTGTATCCTTGCGAATAAATTCACGCGCGTACGATTTTTACACGATTTAGGATCGATCGAATTTGAGGGAAAGATCGAACTGGCCGATTTTCCCGCCAGTGCGGGCGAGCGGCGAACTATTTCCGGTTTCCTCCGGAGGAGAGCGAGACGGGACTGAGCGTCTCTCGGCTGGCAGGCCTTGATCGGCGGGGTGGCACCCTCGGTAACGGGGCTGTGGCCCACCGCGCTTGCGTTACGCTCCTGCGCGCGTATAACTATCCCCGTGTCCCCTTCCCACCTTCTCTGTCCTCCCTTCCTCCCCGTCTCTCTCTACGCGTGTTCCATTCCTCCTCCTCGTTTCGTTCCTCGCCGCGACGAACGTCTTTCTGGGTTCCTTTTGCCGCCGGAAATGCAGGAAACGCGATTCATTCGCGCTAGTCGAAGGATCAAGAGGGGATTAAAGATAATTCGAGAGAGATGTATTACTTTGTTCTTTTAACGAAAGTTGTAGGTTTTTGTTTCTTTGAGAAACAAAGGGGGGATTGACGATCGAACGTATCGAGAGAGGGTTGAATGTAATTTAAGAAGGATTCAAGATCGTTTTCGTAGTCTCGTTTCTAAGATATTCGTTCCTCTCGTTTTGTAGGACGAGATACAATTTTGCTGGTAGAAATTCGCGACACGATATACGTATGCAGATTGAAAAGTGAATTATTGAAAGCGTGGAGGACGAGGTCGAAGGGTATAAATTTGTGAAACGGTTCATTATTTTGTCTTAGAGGGTCGTTGGAATTATTGTTGGGAATTCTCTATTTTTTTGGAATAAATATTCGATAAAGGGATCTGTATGTTTATTTAATGGAAAAGAACGAGTAGGAGGAAATTTTTCAGGAATTTCGAGCGAGCATATTTTATGTCGAAAATTTTTAACGATCGAAGTTTCGGAAAAATAAATTCCCGTTTCACGGTCCGATTCTACCTTATCGTAATGAACAGTAATTATTTTTTTCATGGAAAGCGATGGTGTTTCGGATATATTCGCGAACCAATTTTAAATTGACTAAAGTTTTAATGAATGCCGTGGTGTGCACCGAGTGGAAAAGCGTAGAAATTGTTACGAGATATATTAATTTCTAAATTTCGATATTGCTTGTTTCCAACTATTCACGGTTCCAAATCATTCATCGTGTCGCTACACTCGTATTCTCCTAGATTTATTGATATTTGTTATAATTATCGACGATGAAGAATTTATTGGTTTCTTGAACGAATAAAATAAAATATAAAAAGGACAAACGCTTAATCAATCCCACGAATATGTTTGTTCATGCACATTATTGCATTATAACGTTTGTAAAGTAACGATAAACCGTGGTCAGCTGGGTACAATTAATATTTTCTACCGTGCAAACAAGCCCTCTTGTACAAGCACCCTGTGGCATTTAATTGAAACAACACTATTATCTAAACCATAGCATACAAAGCGAAAAATTAGAAATAATAATCAAACTTTCATTTCATTTCATTAATTAAAAAATGATAAAAGAATAAGAATTATAAATTTTTAACATCGAGCAATAATTTTATCTAATCTAATTATACAGATGAATTCAAAAGTAGCGAGGAGAAATTATTAACGCGTTCCGTTTTCAATCTTCATCAACGCTCGAGCTCCAGATATCATTGCATCATCCGTATCGCGTACAGACCCACATTTGTACCCGCGTTACGAGCATTCTCGGCGAGAAGTTAGCATAACACTCGCGTTGCATCCTGTCGCGTACCTGTCAGTCCAGTGATTAACATAACAAACGCACAATAACATGGGGATTAAGATATTCCTATCCGGCAAGATCGAATTGCAAATGCGAGTATACTAAGAACTTTGACAATTCGTTCATGATTAGCAAAGAGAAATAATTTATAAATTTGCCTCGTGTTTTAGAAATTTTATACAATATGAATTGGAATTATATAGATTGTTCTTTTTTCGAGTAAAATTGTACATTTATTTTTAAATTATAATAACGCGAAAAATTATTTGAGTATATGAGAATAAAGTCTAATAATTAATGGAGAATTTTATCGAACTAATTTATTACGTTCCAATAAATATGCAACGAGTTATAAAAGAATTATTAATGAAACGTTTGATACTTCTTTTTCTGAATCGATCAACAATGGAATATTTTTGAATTTTATCATGCAACGTATATTTTAACAAGCAGAAAATTAATTAGTATATACGAATAATATCTACACGTGGCTTCATTAAATTTTTATATAAAATAATACAACATGAGAATGCTTACCCCTTAACCAAAATTCCAAAATTCGTTTAAAAATAATTATTTCCAAAAACATTCAAACATCAAATTTCAACACGCGTTGAAAAATATTCTGAATCCCAACATGATATTCTTGGAACAACCGATGTGTGCGACAAATAAAACTTGAAACGTTTCAGAAATAAATAAACAAAGAGGAATCACTACGTGTGACAAAATTAAAAATATTAATGAAATAAACGCGTGCGTGTAAAGGGGATTCGGTAACGTTCGAAAAATGTTCGAGGGAAGCGACGACACGTGTAAATTCGCTAAAACGTGGTAAAAAAAAAAAAAGAAAGGCAGCGTTAACGTTCCACGGATGACGCGTTTCATTAGAGAAAAGGCACGGTACCGTAATTAGATTCCACGTTGTTTCAACGTTCCCGTATACAGGTAAACTTCATCGTGAGTTACGTCTGTTTTACACGCCTTTTACCATAATCCGTAACTCGGCGGGAAGGATGGTTCGGATCAGAACTGGGCTCGGTTCAAGAAAGACAGGTACATAGAGAATATTTCGAACCTCCTCTCTTAACGATTCCTCGCGAGATATTTTAACAGCCGCGAGCTAGAAATTTTCTCTTTGCCTCCAGTTTCTCCAAGAGGGAGGAGGGGAAGGAGGGAGGTTGCAATTAACACGAGGCACTGCCCGCTTCCGGCATTGTTTCGTAATTTGCATTAATAATCGCCTTCCAAGCTATTATCGTAGGGGATGTATTTAGGAGTCAATGTTGCAGATATCGACTTAATACTTTCGGGTATGGTAATAGGGTTAAAGAATATTTTTCTCGATTGAGGGATATATTTATCGAACTTCTCTTTGAAAGATTTAAATAATTATGCGCGAATTGCACGGAGTTAATATTTTATTACGTTTAAGAAGCGTTTAATATTTTACTTTCGTATATTTTATCGAAATAAAATTTCTGTACGAGTTAAAAATTTAAAAATTCCTTCCTACCTCGCGATATTAATGATTAAATGCAGTTTAGTAATACATAGTAAAACGTTTCATGATTGAATCGACAAGTGGGAATAAATTATATCGTATTTGAATAGAATGCGCGAGTAATAAATTTGGTTTGATGATAGGGAAGCAGGATAAAATTGAAAATTTTACGGGGGATAATTTCGTGCAAAATTTTCTGATCTTTCCGATCCAAATATTTTCCCAAACTCTGAATTATTACTCTTTACAATAACTAAATATTCTACAATACTCTGAACTGGGCAAAAATTTTCCCAATTCCCTGCAAATTAATTCAAATAACAAAACAAATTCCCCCTCGAAACACGTACATGTAAGTATCGTAACACGTTACGTTAGTTAACTTATGTTACGTTAACGTAACGATAGATGGCATGCATCTCGAAGCCCAAGGATTATTCATAAGAGCGGGAGGGGAGGCAATTTAGAAAGTTGGCAGAAACTCGGCGGTGTTCGAAAGACAAGCGCGTATATGCACATTTCCCAGTAAGCTTTCGTCCCACGTACTACCCCTTGAGATACACGCCTGCACTTACGATACTTAAGACACCACGATTTACAACGTTTACAGCCGCGTGTCAAATTCGCTTAATTCTTTGCAAGGCCTTTGCTACGATACGTCTTAATAATTACGCGGAAGTTCGTTAAACGCGTAATTACGTCATACCGGTTCATTAACACGGACCCAGGTTCGAGGATGCACTAGGATTCTGTGTCGTAATTATAACTTCGGCTGGATGAAGTCGAGAGAGGATCGCGAAACGTTTTCGTGACTGTATTGGTACGCTCTCCGTTCGATGATTACACGTATATTCCAGCAATATTACTTTGGATTCGAAAGCGTCTTTATTTTTCAGATTGTAAATGAGGAGAATGCGTTTGAATTTCATTTTTTCTTATAATAAGGATGCTACTTTCGAATAAAGATTATAATTGAATTAAATTAGAAAAGTAATATTTAGTGTAGAGATTATTGGATTTGAATTTTATTAGCAGTATGTAAAATTGCAATATCTCGATATTTATTCGAGGTGAATAAATATCATAAAATTATCTTTCCTTAAATATATATTAGTTAATAAAAAGTGCCTTAAATTATCCCACGGTATATATACAATTAATTTCAAAATAATTTATCGATAATCTCCGAACAACTGGATAAAATCCAAAGTTTGTAAAAAGTTTCAGGCAGGATTATATCCATCTATCTTAGAAATAATCCGAGGATATCGAAATAAAAATTATTCCCTTTTCCGTACTACAAAATCGATCCCCATTTTTTCTTCCCAACTAAACCACTCGAGGTAATTTCCTCCCCATAAACCGTCCCGTTCCACGCAGTGCCAGTGTAGAATAAAAAAAATTTCCAGAAGGAAGAAGCACACAAAGAATATCGAACAAGGTAGAACCTAGGAGGAACCTTCGATTCCTTCGTTTGTCGTCCACTTTTCCCGCCCGTTTTACAGTTTGCACGGCGGCTGGGAATCGGATCATTTCCCGATCCACTTACGCCTTCCTCGACGCCACGAGGCCGTACCCGTTATTACCCCCTGTACGCCATATGTGTACAAGGCTCGAGGGCCTCCGTTCGAAACTCCCAAGTAAACCGTGCCGGACGTTACGACGCAACTGCTCCTTGCCTCCTAGTTTCCGATTTACTGGAACGATAATCGAGGGGAGGGGATTCGTTGGGCATCCACCGACCCGTTAACCAGAACCGCCGTTGTTAACCTGAAATTGTTACGTGTGTAACGAAGTGATAATGCAACGATGAACAATCGAGCGAGATTCGTGTACTCTGTGGATATTTGGAAACAGGTTTGCGGGATATAACAGATATTACCGGAGGGGGAGGGGAAGCGTGAATATTTCGAGATTTCTGTTAATGATATTTACAGAAGAGAGGGAATTTTACGGCGTTTTGAACATTTGCGTAAAATTTGCGTATTTTTTGGAGGGAGAGGGGAGAAGGGAATATATTTTGGATATTATTAATTAATCGATAGGAAGAAGAGATAAGAGGAACTCGTGGCACGATTTCGAAGAAGAATATTTAGATCGTTGAATTGTTAAACGATAATATTTCACGCTTTCAGAAATCTATAATTTAATATGAATTATGTATGAGAAACGTTTCACATCTACAATCTGATCGTGCGCTAACGTGTTTTACTTCCCGTTCTGTTCGCCCATACGTAGACTTATTCTACTTGTTTCCCGTTGTTACAGACGTACCGATTTATTTTGCTTATGGCCAATGTAACGGACTGGTATATTCGATAACTGCGCTTTTGATATATGTTGTTGGTTGTTGTTGTGCTTTTAATGTTGCGATGAATACATCCCTCCATTTCTTCGATTGAAAATAAAGGAATAACAAGATTGGAAATAAAAGAGTAATATGAAATACGCAGTGAAAAAGTTTTAAGCGAGAGTTTCTTTTCAAATATTCGATAAAATTTAATGGATAAGATTTTTCACATCTGTTTTAATCGTAAATTTTAAAGTTCGATTAATGGGATGAAGTAGTATAACAACGTAGAATGATACGTCCGCGTCGAGAATAACGTCAACAATAAATTAATTTGCATAAATATACAAGTCATGTGAAAGAAACAAGCAAACTGCATTACGCATTACGTTCTACAGCAGGTGTGCAAATGTTGTCCCAACGTGGAAAGATATTATAAGTTGCAAACGAGACCGAGAAATCTTCAAGAATTCGAAAGAGGTATAATTATCTTAATACGTAAACGAAAGAAATAAGAAATGACGAAATGTTTCTCTTGCAGCACCAATTCTTTGAGATCATTCGAATAAATTTTTTAAAAATTCATGATTAGATGTTTCGATCTTGAAAAGATATAACATAACATATCCCTTTATTACTTTAACTTTATTAATTCACCTCCGACTCTCCCGAATTTATTTATTTTCCACCCCTTATTCTTTTTCACTTATTTTTCCTTTCGCACCTCAATTTCCAACAAAATTTCCAATCCTGATGCACCCGATGAGTATAGAAAAAGAGAAAAGAAAAGAAAAGAAAAAAAACCTTGTTCACCTTCCACCCTCGCGAAACGATCAACAGCTAATTTCGATCGCAGCCAACTACGAGGTTGCGGACGCCACGTGATTGGTCTATCCGCGCGGCCGCGAAATCGCATTAACTTCGGGTTAATATCCGCGGAAATCGCGGCCTCGGATCACCGGACAATTATCGTGGCCCGACAGCGAACACCGGCCAATCGTGGCCCACCATTTTCATCCTAGCTGCATCATGCACCCTCGTAATTCCTCGCCCCGCGAGATCCCATCGCCCACCATTTTCAAATCACCCTTTTCCTCCCCTTCCCTCGTTTCGTTATTCTCTTCTTTTTTTTTTTCTATTCCAACCGATGATAACCGGTTGGTTACGTTCGATAATCGTTCCTCCCCTTCGAAAATTTTAGAGAAATAATTTTCGTCCACAGCAACGAACATATTAATCACGTTGCGTCATCCTATCTATCGAAATTTTAGAGGATATATATATTTTAATCGTGATTGTGTATACTTTTGATAAATTGAATATTTAGAAACGTTTGATTGTACATCTTTTTTTCAAAAAAGATTCTGTTTATGTAATAAAAATAGGTTTAATGATCGGCTACAATGGAATAATAGATGCAAAGGGATAAGATACGAGTCGAATAGAGTATAATGTTTCCATCTCGAGCGAGGAGTAATATATTATTGATTGTGCACTTGTGATCGCAATTTCCAGCAAGCTTCATTTCCTACGCGCAAGTATCCCGAGAGAAATCTTGCCAAATATGCGCGTTCCTTGAATGCAGCATACGTTGGAAATTACTTTCTTTCCACGAGAATCCATCGTAAAACATTTTCCATCCAAGAATCTTTTCCTCTCCTCCAAACTTGTATTAACTACTACATTGTATTTCCAAAGTGTTTCGACGCGAAGTTCGCGATAAGTCTAAAAACTTACTCCAACTTAATTCCCCTTAAAACGGGAGAAGTTTTAAATCCCGGGACCGCCTACATAATTCAGAAATAATCATAGCGAATCTCCGTCAAACGTATCCTTTCAAAGTTTGCACATAAACACACCGATTTTAAAAAATTTTAAATATACAAGAACGAGGGAAGAGTCGCTGATTGTTACCCGGAAATCGTCACCTTAAGCTCGTGGAGCTTTCGAGATATCGTCGGTCGATTCTCCGGAACGCGCGCGAATTCGAGGATTCTCGACACGACGAGGGAGTCGTAATGGGGCCCTCGTGGAGGAAGTTCCAGCCGATTCAAACTTCCCAACTACGATTTAGTAAACAGTGAGGCGATATCGGCCGGATTAAGCGGTTCCATGCTGATTTCCTCGAACGAAGATGGAGGGAAATGAGCCGCGAATGCTAACGAAATGCTAAAGCTCGTTTATACAATGCGAAATGACCGATCGTAGATTTGTAATTTATAGATTTGATTTCATTCGAAATTTTAGTTTTCCGGGGACGACGAAGATATATTTCGACGATAATATTTAAGTTTTTGGTTTATCTTATTGATAAAATTATTTGTAGAGAGAGAGAGTTAGGTTTAGCTTGGAAAGAAAGGGATGAGTGGAGATGTTCCCTTTTAATTGGATTTTTTTTGGGTCGTGTTCAAAATGGAAAGCAGGCAAGCTGAAACTGAGCAGTTTATCATGGTTACTATCTATCATAATTAAAGCTGCATAGTTAGAGCTGCAGATTATGCGTAACGCTATGTCGCTTATCTTTAAAATTTAATCTCATTAATCTTATCCAGGCCTTCTACTCATTTCGCTCTCATTCGATATTCGAAATTCAGGATTATTTCCATACGTTTTGTTACAATCATGTTATTTATTAAAATGAATGTAAAAGAATGAAAGAACAAGAAAATTTATTCTTCCTCAATTTCTTTGTTTCCATACTTTTCAATTTGATTTGCGGTCTACAAATCCATTTGAAAGCAGGAAATTGCTTTTTAAAAATTAAAAAAGAACGCACGAGGCAATATTTATCTCATGTTTCGCGACAATGATTTATTGTAAGCAATCAAAGTCAAACGCCATCGTTTACGCTAACTGTTAATTAGAGGGATAACATATATACATATATAATTTATAACAACACGAGAACGAGAGTACGTGTTCCATTTCCAAGTGTGCGGCCATCATCCAACTCCATTGCGCCCGCGAATTTCGACATAAATTCAAGTAAATTCCTAGTCGATTGCCCACCGTTATTAATTAAACCGACGCAACGCGTTCGATGCATTTGGCTGGGCCGTTCGACCGGTCGTAGGAACGTAGGCAACAATGGTCACCACTTCATTATAATTGTAACTCCGCTCGCCTATGAATTCGTATAATCTGTCGTCGACACGATGGCCCAGTTACCAGTGCGCTGCACGGAAATTGGGATCGATTCCTGGGGAGGGCGAAGGATCGGTTATAATTGGGTGGAAGCGCTAGAAATAATTTTCAGTTTCGAATACACGGGATGGAACGTATTTCAGGATTTATATTCGGAATATAAATTTAGCTCGATCGTTTTCGAGGATATCTCCCTTCTAGAAATAATAATTCGACGATACTTTTAATTAATTCGCTCGTGGAACGAGCGAATTAGACGAAATTTTGAAAATTTAAAAATTTCTAAAATGCACGCGCGCATGATAATGAACGTGCTCGATAAACATTCTGACCAGCGGCAGTTTCTCCGTATTCCTCAGAGACAGGTTACTGGCCGGAAACGGAAATTCTCGCAGACGAAGTTCGCCGAAAGGCACGCGGTTAATGCGGCACGTTGAAATATTCCACGGGCGCAAAAATACGACGGCATGTTCCCCTTTGCTTAGATTTCATTCCCAGGCTGGCGACCGGCCAAGGAGTCTCGATACAAAAGCCGCGGATCCGCGAAACGTATCGAGAAGAAAAAAAAACCTGTTCCGCTTTTTTTTGGGTGGATTATTCCCAGGACGAGACTCGATGATGCCTTTTTAACTCGATGCTTGAACAAACAGGTTACATTATTTCGCGCGATCGTGTTGCATCTGACGTTATAGTTACGATTGCAACTACGTGAAATTTAATCAAATTCGAAAATAAGTAATTTGAATGAATTATAAAGGACTCGGAGAAAAAGCTGAAAAGCTAAAAGATCTTAAATTTCTGAAACTCGAACGAGACGTGTTCCCCCAAAAAAGAAAATTAAAAATTCCCGTGAAAAGAGCGATTTGGAGAAATTCAGCAATTTTAGAATAGAAAAATATATAAAATCATGCTCACAGAAAAGGAGAAAAAGCGTTTTATGAACATTCAAGTAAAGTAATGTCCACATGCTCCCAAAACGCGCGTTAAGGAAGATTACGCGAAACTGTTGGCCGCGAAGCGTTTAACGCCAAAATCCAGGGACGGTTTCCCCTGTTTAGATTTAATTCTCGACCTGGCACCCCGCCAAAGAATCATGGCGTTGTCAGAGCCGAAAGTGTGACAAACATTATATCAGCGCGACCGTGATCGCCATATCTATCGCACGATAAAATGAAGGAAACCGTGTCACGCGTCATTCGACGAGAACGTATTACTCCTTTCTTCCTTCCACCCCGCGTGATTGTTTGAAAATGTTAATGAAAATCAACCTGCCGGTTTTTCGATCCTCCCCGTGATAAAATTCTCGCGCATCCCAGCGAATCTCTCTCCGTTCGTATTTACATTCGATCAATTTTTCACGGAACAACGATGCGTCCGAAGATTGTTTGGCTTGCAAATGGGATGACAGTTTTCCAATGGTCATATTATCGAGGATAAATGGGAATGAAAAAAATAAAAAAATTAAAAAATCCAACCTGTTTGACTTGATGCTTCCTGGATATTACAAGTCAGATATTCCATGTTGATTTATATTGCCAGAACATTTCGTAGGAAATATATAAAACGTGTGCACTGAGCTAGTCCATTATTCTTTTAAATTTAATGAATAACAGATTTAGAAAGAAAATAACAGAAGCATAAATCTTCTAGTATTTTTTTTTTTGCCGAACAAAATTAATAAATATATTTGCAAGTTATTCGCGATCTCTCGAATATTTCACGCGAAGAAACGATGCTAAGGATGCTTAATTGTCCAACGAGAGGGTGGGAAAAAGAGAGAGAGAGATGAAAGCAAAGCTTTTTGCGTGGGCTAAGAAAAGACCAAGACACGAAGTGGATGATGATGTGGGCGGCACATCGAACGTCCCGGTGAACATCGAAAGTTAATTACAGCTTACTATCTCAATCGTCCCCGTTTCTTCACGAGCTTTTTTTTTTTTCTCTTCCGTGGCCCGTATCGTTAAGGGTTTTATGTCCCCTTTCATTGTCGCCTGCCACTCGGAAGAACCCGAAGAAAGAAGTTTCTCGCCTCTCATCCGGGAACGAATTTAGCACAACGCGGTACAATTCAACGCAAGATTGCTCTAACGAGATGGTATATCCCCTTAATGGAATCGTCAATAGATTAACTTTTAAGAAATTGGGGAGAAAAATGCGAGTCGCTCTTATCTTTTTTATCTTTTTAATTTTTTTCTCCCTCTATTTTATTCACGGCTTCTCGACGTTTTATGGATATGATTGGAAACGAAACGTTTGACGTGGAATAAAAAGTTATCGTTTGGAATTTGATTAGAAACGTTTCTTGTATACTGACTTTTCGATTGCAATTTATTAGAAAAGACGGAGAGAGGAAAGACATCTTTGCAAAGAACAAATTATTCCTGTTATATTTTTAAAATAAACAGTAAAAAAATTTCTTTTATTACTTTTTTCGTTGAAGATTTTTTTTTTTTGAAGTATACAGAAGACAAATCGGAGCGTAAAGAGAAGCAAGTTCTCGAAACATCGTAATTTCAATTGCGATGTTATCTTAACGATTGTTCAAGTTTATTCTTTAAATACTTCTATTAAAAGTTTCCTGTATTCAGATTAAATCGTGAAATACCAAAATACGAATGAAGCTTTTCACAACTGTCGTATAATTTTAATCCTTTCACGCGATATATCCAGCTAATTTAAATTTTAAAAATTTCATGTTGTAATTTTCGTGTCCAGTTTATTTTCCAGTTACACAGTTATTCATCGTTCGTCATGAGATTGATACGGTTCGACAAAAATTCCAATCGGATTTCGAACTCGGTTTTAAAATATTGCCTCGCGTCGCCAAATGAGACAGCAAACATCATGGCTCTACTCTTCTCACTATTTTCGAGGGAATAGCTTGCTCGCGGCGAGGAATTCTCCACACAATGAAGAATCGCGTGTACTTAATCCAGGATGTTTGAAAGAAAAATTAAAAATGTGGATGCAAATTATCCACGGCGAGAAAATCTCTTAAAACAAGTATTAAAAAACACGAAAGGAAAATTTTGCAGAGACATTCTCGATTTTCGTAATTTTTCGGATTTTTCAATTTTTTCCTTGTCTTGTGAAGAGAAATTAAAATAAATTTAATATGACTTAATTGAAGATCTTTTTTTATAAAATTAAAATTAAAATTAGTATAATATAATAAGAAGGAAAAGGTTATGAAGAACAGTGAGCGATATCATTGAGATTAAAATAAATTAAAAAATATCTTGTAATTATATTGCAAATTTTTAAGCGAGATCAAATTTTTATAAATATAAAGAGAAATTTAAACAAAGATTTGTTTTATTTTATTTCTCAAACACAATGCTTTTAAATATTTGAATTGAATATTTTGTTTATTCGATAAATTGTATCTATTAATTATATTATATACCGATCGATTAATCTACATTAAATTACATCATCACTATTTTAACAAGAATACGAAATAAAAATGTAACACTGGATTCATAATATATTAATCGAAACATCAAGTTCAAAAATCGTCGTTTAAACCTGGCCGGTTAAGGAGAGAGGAAATCACGTTTGGGTATAAGTTCCGGATGCGAATGCGGAAATATTAGGGGGAGAGGGAGGAGGGGGCGCCAGCCAACCGTGGTTTTTCACACGTAACATCGTAACACGCGGCGTTACATAATGTTGTGGCGAGTCGTCGAGTTGCAGCCAGTGCCAGGCCGCATTGTGAATTCTCATCGCGGTCCAAATGTTTGCCATCTCGCTCCCGCCCACCACCACTTTACCCTGTTTTACCCTGTGAGCCGTTTCGACCGTTCCCCTCGCCACCCCAGTTACAAAAGAAAGGCGAGGAAAGTGTCACCATGCGCCACGTGTTAATTTTCACACACGTTAACAGTTTACGACGCGTCGTACACGACGTTTGTTCGTGGATCGTCGAAGTGTACCAAGTTTCTTGATCGAAAAATTTAGAAATATAGTTTATTAATAGCATATATTGGTTCCGTTTCGGATTTGGTTGAAACGAGATGATGGAAATGAAAAATTGAATAATTTAATGACAGGGGAGGGGGAAACGTTTTGTGGAAAACTGTTTAATATTCAACAATGGAATTTGTTAATTAATATTAATACTTGAATTATTGGAATTATTGATAGGATTATAATGCAATATGCTTGGATTACGAATTGTAATCTTTTGTTACATGATATTCGAGTTACGTTTGATATTTTCGTTGAAATATTACTCGTTATTTTTCATAAGATATTTTTATTAAATTGATAGATATGTTAAGATTGAATGTTAAGACTATTATATGTTAACTATCTCTTTGGTAATTACTTTTACAAAATACAGTTCTCCTTATGGTCGATGGTGATCACTTTCTTCAAAATCATTTCTGTCTCAATATCCTGAAAGTTCTTTCTACTATATTTTAAATAATCAATATTTATTCTAAATCCAATTTTCTTGTACTAATTTATTGATCCTAATTTAATATTTTTTCTTAGTTACATTCTATCGAATAATTTTCAAGATTCTATCGTATTTCATCGTTAGATTACGATCTTTTATGAGTCATGAAAACACCAATGCACACTGTATTCATACTACAATCAAATAACTCAATCAATTTTCGTCATTTCCCTGAACTGACTCCATTAGTACACCTCGTTTCGATTCAATCATTGAACCCAGTAGAAAAGTTCGATATTAATCAAACGCGCCGCCGCATCGAGCAAATTTAACAAAAGAAATTCTACCAATGAAACAAATCGCAATGCAAAACAACTAACAACTAATTACACAAATTAAAAACAATTCATAATTCCTCGACCCATTCAATTGTCGCCAGAAATAATCCCTAAATAATCGACGATGATCACGTTATATCAACTGTCACCAATTCGAAATCGTTGAATAATCTTAAAAAAAAATTATAAAACACAACAATGATCATTGTTGGCAATTATAACGTTGATTAAACGACTCGTGCGAGCGAACGCGCGCCCAATAGATTTCGCAGAGCCTTTTAACAGGTGCGCTGGCACGCGAAAACGCGGCCCTGCCCCCATAAATCCGCAGATAATGATCGCAGTACGTCTGCGTCCATGGGATCTACGGCTCGCTACGGGACCTATAACTTATCCGCCACCGTATAGACGCATTTGCGTTGCTGGCCAAGCGAACCTACTCACCGATAATGTATACCGCGGTGGACATCGCGTCCTGAGTGGAACGAATCCATGGATTTATGAAACAGAAGGGAAAACAAAAGGGATCGATGACTCCTTTCGAATTTTTCCACTCCCTCGAATTCACGCTAACAGGTTTAGAAGAAGAAAAGATTTTGACAAGAAATTGATTCGAGAAATTATCGTATCGTACAATTTATGAAAAATGAAATTTAAAGTGAGAAAAGTTTGAAATACGAGGAATTGATTTATTAGGTTTATTGCAAAATAATAGAACGCGATATTTCATAAAGTTTCGCTTCTTTTAAATTATCTTTGTGCTTCGATGTTAATCCATTTCTTAAATTAAAAAAGATTCTTCGCGAGAACTTCTTCATAATTTCTGTTTACATTATTCTCAGAGAATTCGTCCGTTTCTGAAGAGCGAAAAATTTGAAGAAACCACCACTTCATCATCAACTTTTGACGATCCTTAAAAAAAAAATCTCTTGAATTCTTCCCCTCTGTTTCTTCCGTTCAATATTTTCGAGGAAACAGAATTAAACAACCGGATAATTTTCAAGAATGAACGAAACTAAAACCTATAGAAGCATATGATATTTTTATATCGAAAATGATTAAAAAATCAATTAAAAATCGTACAATTTCACGCAACCAACACAAAATCCTTATGCACAATCAAGATCAAACGTCTTTCGATACCGTTCGATTCTTTCTTCTACCCGCGAAACGCCCGCATCACGAGCAAAAAGCAAGCGACCAACGATTGGGGTTCCTCGTTAAATATTTAATCTGTCACGGTGTCCCGACCATATTCGGCCATTTATCCGCGACAGGCCAAAGGTGTGGCTCACACACGTATACACACGAGCGTTGAAAGTTTGCCTCGCATCGAGTTGACAAAGTGGTCCATGGGAAGGACAACGTTCCTCCGGGATTAAAGGATTTCCTCTTTCCCTATGGCCGCGCTGATCTTCCACCACGAGATACGTAGATTTCGATGTAGGTAGCGGCAGTCTGTCCGGGGATCGGCGAGCAAGAATACAACACGGATCATCCTGGCCAAAGGGAGGCAAATGCAAATTTAATTAACTAGAGGGGCGGATAAGCGTTCTCTTTCCATCTCGCTTTGTTTCTTTGCGCGGTTTCGCGCCCACGCGAATCTTTATCCTGTTCGATCTGTACTCGAGAGGCGTCGTATAAATCTAAAAATTCTTCCTTTTCGAGATTATGTAAAAACATTCTTCGATTATGTAAAAAGTTAATTTATAGAAATTGTTGAAAATGATTTTTTTTTGCCTGCGTGTTTTGCATCGAGGTTTCAAAGATTTACTACAATCAAGTGAGAAAAATTTAAAATGTATGTTTGAATTGTCTTTGATAATTTTTAAAATATCGAGAAACAATATGGAATGTCGTGTCATGAATTCAATCATCTATTTCCTCGACACCTTGTGTGCATTCCGCTTTTGCGCCTCTGGTTGTTTTTCTTCTATTTGGATTGGAGAATGCTTGAAGCATGAAAGGTGGATGCTACTATGTTGCCTGGATGATGGTTCAAACTGGTGGTTATGTAATATGTTTATGGGGAAACATTTTTATGCGTTAGATTTGGGATTTTTTTTTTTTTTACGAATGATAAAGTATTCGTTGATCTGAGGAATGAAAAATATGAAGAATTTCGGATTGAAAAATGTGGTTAGATTATTTGTTGATCATTAAACCTATTTTCAGTCAAAAAGTATATGCATTTAATTATAATATTGATTAAAAAGAAGCTTAATATATTGCTTCTTAAGATTCCTTAAAAATTCAAGGAAATTGATAGTGCGTGGATTAATTGAACACACAAAATGGAATTTTTTAACAATCTGTTTAAATTTTCAAAAAATCCCCAACTTGATGAGATAAGCGATTCAACTTGGGAAAAAAATTTTCTCACGGAACGGAATATTCTCATCTTTTCTTTGATCTAAAGATACATAAGAGAAAAAACTTACGCAAGCGTGAATTTAATTCTTAATTAAAAATGAATTTCCCGCGAGTGACATTATAAATAAACCATCATAAAACTTAATGAAAAATCTGAAGAAGAATAACCGGTATATTTCCAAGAATTCATTTTTCCAAAAAAAAAAAAAAAATCAACGAAATGGTTGGACGCCTGAAAAAAGTTTCACTGCCTTTCCACGCAGTACGTAAGAGGAATTGGTTTTAAGAAAAGTATTAAAATCGTAAAAAAAAAAAAAAAGAAGCAGGTTTCCTAAAATTTCTACGCCCTCAAGATGTTTCCTCTCATCCCTCTTGCAATTCGTATTTCATTAAATTTCTTTCTCGGCCTAATAATACTTAACAGCTTTGCTCGCCGTTTGGAAAAGTTTATACATGTATTTGAAACCGGCAACGTGCTCATATTTCGCGGAAAAATGGATGAACGAGAGGGGAGAATTGAATTCTCTGAAGGGTAGTCGGTGGAAATTGAGATGGCGTGACTCTCGATTTTCCCGCGGACCGAAAAATTTTACCTCCCTCTCGATCTGGGGTTAGATACCGAACCAGGGATGAATTTTCCTGTCGACTTCTCTGTCGAATTCGTATCCCCCATCATCGCACAATCCTTTCTGAGGATGAAACTCAATGTTTTTGAAAAATTGTATGAAAAATTGTTATAGAAATAATAATAATATCTTAAACGGAATAAATGTTAATGACAAGTGTTACATGGATATTAAGAATTGTACAAGTGATAAGATCAAAGATACGGAAGGAGATTATGAAATTTTGTTTTAACAAAGTTCGAGTGTTTATGGATAAAACTTTGCTCCGCGATTTAAGTATTAATTTATTTGTTTGACTCGATTGTTTGCTCGAATAAATATAATATTTAAACGTTGAAATAACGAGAGTAAAAACAATAATCGCGTGTTATTTTCTTTCTCGTTTTACACGTGTCAAATATATAAAAAAAAATTCGTTTATCAATAAATATTCCTTCCTTTCTCTACCTGTAAATATTCTTTTCTATATATTCAATATCCATATCTATATTTAATACCAATTACATTTCATTTTCAAATTTCACTTTCTCTCACGAAGCGAACAAGAAATCCTCACATTGAGCCTCTCGAATCACCTTCCTCAAATCTCCTCCCCCTTCAAACTTACAACTTAGCAGAACACGCTAACATCTGGCGCGTCCACCACCTCGATCACGACAAAGCCGATAAAGGGTCCGAAAAAAACAGGAGCAGGAAATCCGAACTTGGAAATCCGAAAGGGTCTGGGCGGAAGTTGGCGCAAGCAAAAGCAAAAGGAGGGAGGGGGGCGGAAAGAGGGATGAAATCCAAAGTAGCGAGAGCAGCAAAGGTGATGGAGAAGTGACCTAAGTAGCGGAGGGGCGCTGAAAATTGTACGTGGCTGTGGAAGTGAGCGGGGGGAGCGTGTGATTGGTCCAACGACCCGGACATCCGTCGCTTTGCAACTTGGTCCACCGTTAAATATGGCAACCGACGGGCTGAGCGACTAATGTGATTGCTGGCAGACTGTTAGAGGACGCTAAAAGCACCGTGTCGTAAACTCTACGTTCCGCGTGCACGTGGAGGGTGGAGGGAGGGTGGATGAGACACACGTGGACATATTACATAGACACGCGTGGACTATCGGTCGTTAACGGCTACCCTAAACTTCCGTTCACGTAATTTCGTTCACGGATGAATTTTCTATCATGGCACAATCGACAGAAGATCGAATGCAAACTTTTGATTTTGACACTCGTTGACAGATGATGAGATTGGCTCATCTTGCGTCACAGTTTTCGAAAAAAGTTTTTAGATTTTTAGGTTAGGTTCTACGGCTTTTTCTCTAAGAAATTTTGTATTTAAGGTGTAATAATGGATTTTAATTGAATATCGTCAGTTTTGGAGGGATTTAAATTAGATCGTTTGGATTGATTCTTTTGAATGGAAATTTTTTTATCTTGTAAAAGTCAAATATGATTATTTCTGTGCAATTTTATAAGTTTATTGATTTTAATATCGTAAAAATTACTTTAAGAAAAATTATTAGAAATATGTTTCATGAAAACGTATTTGCAACTTTGATTATCAAGAAAATAAGCGTTCTTTGTAGCGATATTAATTATCGAACCTTCAGAAGTTTATAATTGATGCTTTCAACGACAGCACGAATATTTGATGGATGGAAATAACTCGTTATACTGTTAAAATCTGATCTATCATCGTTCGAATTCTATTTAATAATATCCATAACTGACGGATACACGAGAAATTTGTCTATCGATCACTTATCGTTGGACGAGAATACTATATACCGTAAGTGAAGTTATATTTTTTTTACGCAATATAAAAATCAACTATAAAATGTCATGCTTAGTAAGTAAAAAGTAATTATAATCCTTCAAAAATTATTAAATTTATACATGCATACATGAAAAATTGTTTCCTGGATATTTTGCAATCTTACTCGTGATATATATTAAGCATTTCGAAAAATTAAAACAAACGATTGTCAATATTATTATACTTAAATATATTACTCACCACTTCGTGAACTTCGTAACTAAACCATACGATTAAATAGAATTGATAGCTTACCTGGAACAATAAACGAAAAAAAGCAATTAATTATATTAATTCGTACAAAAGATCATTCATTGAACCAAACATTAATCTTTCAAACGATTATGAGCGTTTCCATAGTAAAAAATTGTTTCAAAAACAGAGGAAAAAGAATTTCCAATCCAAATATCCAAATTTAAATTCACATTCACCTCCCCCTTTCAATCACAGATCAAGCCATAGATCGAGCCGTGCCAAAATTCCAATTATTCCTAGCCCTGCATTTCGATTAATTATTTCCGCGATCTTTGGATCACACGTAAGAGGAATAATCGTTGGGTATCGTTAATGTATTCTAGCAGGAATCCACGGGGCGAGTCCATAAAGCCGCGTTACCATAACCCCTTAATTGGTCCTCCCAGGAGCCGAGCCGGTTCTACCGTGCGTCGATGGTAAATTTATGGAACCCCAAGGTCCGGGCTAATTCAATTACCGTTCCCATTAGGGCAAACTCTTCGTGGCCCGGTTCTCCGTCATCCGCAGAACGTTTTCTTGCGAGCAGAGAACGCGCTATGGGACCCGTCCTCTTGCAAAATGTATATACAGAATCTCGTTTCGCAGTGACTCGTGACCTACTTTTCGCGCCTATGATTCCGAATTTTTAAAATATTACTGGTTTTGCTTTAATTGCGTTATGCGAAGAATAGAAGAAAAGATTCTTTTTGCGTGATCTCTGATTTTAGTCGAATCATCAGTGATTTTCCGAACAGAAATATATATATATATATGTATTTTAAAATTTATAGATGAAGAATAAATTTTAAGATTGTTGATCGTTTTCAAAGCTGGTCATATTATTTTCAGATTAAATTCAGACGAATTTGGTTATTTTTTTACCTAACGTAACGATAATTATTATTACACGAATTTTTAACAATAATTATATATGTAAAAAAATTTAACGATTATAAATTACTTTTTCTAAACTATAAACAATACACAATTCATTAGTACATTTATACTTCATTTCAGAAAAGATATTCATCAAATTAATTACCAATTAATCTCTTCTTCAAACCTCTTCAAATCTCTACGTAATTGAAAATAATGGCCCCAGTTGAGTCGTTTCAGAGAAAGACTTGTAAAAGTCCGCGATACGATCCCCCTGACGGATTATTTTCACCAAGTGAGCCAAACCACTTCCCTTACGATTTAACCGGAGATCGTAACGTCCCTTTATGATTGATACAGTCATTATCCAAAGCCGCGATCGTTTCTGTGAAAGAAAAAACTGGCGAACATGGCGGAGCAGCGATTCAGTCGAACGACTTGCAGAGGGCGCGCGTGCCGAACTGGAAGATCGTAAAAGACTTTTACGCGGGGGCGTAATCTGCGAGGAGTTCCACCTCGTGGCCTCGAGCTTCTATTATGAGTATAAATCTGTAGACGAAGTTTGGGAACGTTCGGTGTAATTCAGCAGTTCGTGACTGCTGTTGTAAAAACGAGCATTCAAAGTTTTAGCGCGGATAAATGAATGAGATCGTTTCTCTCACTTTGATGGACACTTTGTCAATCGTTATGATTCGGATGGAAATTTGGCGAAAGAAGATGAAATACAGAGAATTTGATAACTTTGTATAATAATAAGTAAAAAGGAATTTCAACAGTTTACTCTATTTTAACGACATATATATTTTTTATATACTAAAATGGTACTAAAGAAAGAAAATGATCGTTTATAAAAATAAGTTTGTTTATAAATTTGTTGAGTTGTCAGGTTTAATTCACGAATCATCAAATCTTTTGTTTGATCTAATTTTATCTTATAAATATTACAAAGCATATATTTTGTGATACATAAAAACTGAATTATACTTGTAAAATAAATGTATCTATTTATGTACATAATTTTTATTTCGTGGAGAATCAAAAATAATTATGGATTGATATCGTGTATAAAATATAACGTAAAGTAATTAATTTCTTTCTCAATAAAAAGTGATTTCACCAGAACAATTTCTCACATTATTACAACAAACATCTTAAATTTTCTAAATCAAAAAAACAATATATTTACTGTAACAATATATTTTAAATATTTTTATTTAACAATACATTTTAAAATTATTTTCATTAAATTTTAATTATTATTCAGATATAATTACCCCAATATAATGTTCAAAATTGAAAGTAGTATGTGCTCTCTCTTAATCTGTATTCGCGAAATTAGAAATTCAATCAGTTCTTGTGGGCAAAAATTTTTTGAGGATTCAAGAGTCTGCGATTAATGAAGAATTTTATCTTGAAAGGAGGGAATATTATTTCTTCGTTAGAGAATGAAATAGAGAAAGATAATAAGGGAAATAGACAAAAAAGAGAGAATGGTACGAGATCCATCTTCGTTTTGCGGCTCTAATGATTTCTCTCATTAGACAACGTTATTTAGCATAGCGACGCAGCGATCTCGTATTTATCATGTTCGATTATTCCTGATTTCATGATGGCCTCCTCCTCTTTTATCCATTCCCTCTTTGATGCTTGAAAACGAGTTACAAAACAGTTGGCGTTTATCGATTCCCTTTAATCGATTCCAACGAACGATTTCCATTCACCAGTTTCAATCCATAAAACTTGGAGCACTTTTGATTAAGAAATTATATAGAAACAAAAATGATCACAATATTTATCTCGTGTATCTGTTTAGAAAATAATAACGCGATATATGAGAATTCATAAAAATAAATATTGTAATAAATTCAGTGTACAAGAAAGATATTTACTATTATTTTTTTTTATAAATGACGAAGCTTTGTCTTCTATTTTTTCTTTTTTTACATTTATATTTTTATTTTTTGTTTTTATTTTTTTATTACTTTAATTTCAGTCAGAAATGTTATTTCAACGAAAAATCTCGATACATATATATTTTTTATTTTCATGAATATATATGTGGGCACATATATATCCGTGACGTACTCCAATTTATGGGAACGTTTCTTTGTAAAAAAAATTAAAAAAAAAAAAGGAAAAAGAATGAAATATTGTGTCGGGAGATCCGTTTAATCAAGACTAACGCGTTTTTTTATTGTTAGCTCGTTTAACTTGATTTTAAAAATAGCGTTTTGAAACAGATATTGCATTGTTTTGAGAACAAACACAACGACCGAAAAAGAAACAAGTAATAAACGAATAACGATGCGTTTAGTCACGTTAAATCGACAGGCAATTCAGAGCAGCCATTTCATATAAAATTTAACGAATTTTAAAATCAAAATAATTCTGTCCCTTTCTTTAATTTATTTATTGACAATCAAATTGCAATATACATTCTTAAATACATAAATACCTTACTCAAAATTCTATACTCTGCAAATCTCTCGTTTCCATAATTCTGACAACCTTAACTTCCAATCAAAATTCGCCAAGAACTGTACTCCAAAATTTTATATTCGACTCTCTTCTTAATTTTTCAAACTTCGTTCGATCAAATTTCAAACAACTACTTCAAACATTCGTAAACGCATAAAATCCTTAAGCATCAAATATTCTACAAATACGTACTTAACAATAACATCGATCCTCACACAATTACTCCCCAATTCAAATTCACAAAGCAACGATTCCAAAATCCAATTCCATTCGACAAACCGTTCGAGAAACCGATCAATCGAATCGATGCACTCTGTTCATCGATCGACAAAGGAGAAAGATACGTCAGCGGGAAATTTCTAACGCGAATTTATTACGCGATCGTGGCCAGCGATAAATCTGCGCGGCTTTCGAGATTCGACTGAAATTCATTCCATCAACGGGAGGGGAAGAGTGATGGAAAAAAGCGTCTGGACCTTAATTGCAACCGGTTGCAGGCTGCCTTTCACGATCTTCACGACGTCCATATCCACATACTCTCTATATAATACTCTACTATATAAAACCATAGAGAACCTCTCTCGTTTAATACCATCGATGGCGGCTCCGACCATCTCTCGAGAGTAACGAGTAAAAGTCGGCCATTGAGTGGGCACGATCGTTAAATCCTCCAACCTCATCGACGACTTAACCATCCCACGAAACCGGAAGAGATAGTGGCCATTCACGTGGCCGAATGAACTTCCTGAAGGGACGTTGTTTCGACGTTGCTTCTTTAGACGTCGCCTTCCTTTCACGCGCTTTTCTCCCTTCCTTTCCACCCTCTCTCCTCCTCCTTCTCCTGGACCCGACGTTTTCCATTAAACTTTCCCCTCGACTTGTCACCTCGTCGCCATTCCATTCGGGATTATTTTAATCCGTGGACGATTGTTCCGGCTGATCGGGTTGAATGGAAGCGTGAACTTGAATGGGTCGCGCCAATGGTAATTATTCGACGGGATGGTCCGATTTACCGCCGACGTTAATGGTTCGTAAGGGTTATCGTTCGACCATTGTGCAATTGATGTGGTAATTTAAGAAAGTATTTCGGTGTGGAATTTGTGGCATTGTGTTTTCCTTTTTCTCTTTTTCGAAAATGTTTCTTCGAAAGTATCTATCCTATCTTATTTATCTTTGTTCTAGTATAAAGAATATTTTTATTTTTATTTTTAAGGACTTGGGAAAGGGATTGTTAGAAATTGGAAGAAACAGGATGACGTAATTGTGCATAGAATTATGTTATCATACGTGATAGTTATCCGTTAGTAAAGCGAAATTAAATTCATACGGATTATAATTTATCACATGTGACTTATATATACATATATATGTGATGAAACTTTGCATAGAGAATTAGCGAAATGTAAAGTGGGCCGTGTATTTGATAAATTGATGAATTATTAATGATTCTAGTAATTAGAGTCATGCGCAGACATTTGTGGAAAAATTTTCGCAGTTGTAAATATAAGAAGTTTAATTAGATTCAAAGATAGGAAATAAAAAATCGAACGTAATGGAGGATTGCGCTGAACACTTGGCACGAATTCAACGAGAAAAATTGTCTTATCCTATCGGCTGCTTAAAAGCCGTGAAAAAAAGTCGTTAAAAGAGAGGGAAAAAGGAAAAAAAAAAATAAGAGAAATTTTCAAACAATCTCATCAACTTTATTTAATTTTGTCACCATTTTTCTTACTTCCTGACTAATTCAATCAATTATTGAGAAATAAAAACATTGAAAGTGAAAAAGCCTCTTTCGATTATTAAATCGGTTTTTACTTGATAAAACGTCGACAGGATATTTAAAGAAACAAAAAAAACAACAAGTTTCAGAACAAGCCTACAAGCCTGTTTCAAAAATTACAAAGAAATATTTGAAAAACAAATTGTCCAAAATTTCTAATAATAATCAATTTAATAATGAAAAATTACGTGAAGTCAAAACTATCAACCCAAATCTGGACAACAAAACAATTTCTCCTCCGTTTTATTATTACAATCTCGTCACTGCGATCATGATTAACAAAACGTTCACAAATATACGACTCAATCGTACGCAAATCAAACCCTCCGATTCTCCAAAATTTTCAAAGAAGAAAAACAAGAATCGATTCTTTTTTCGATCCAAAAAAAAGAAGAAAAAAGAAAAAAGAAACAAAGAGAGAAATCGACGCGCGTCAGGCGCAATGAGGAAAAATTTAATTAACCGTAAGAATGGAGTGGAGAGTTGACCGTAACGACGGCATCCCGAATCTTTGGCAGGGATCCAGCCGCGAAAATCGCCTTAGCTGGCCGACAGAAGCGGCGGGAAAAGGCGGTGCATGGGAGAAGGGGGATGGAGGAAGGGGACGTACGGCCTTTAACGTTGAGGTAGGACAGCTCTAAGCTTTCCACGAGCAGATCCTTACTCCTTGGATCCCTTCTTCTTTTTGTTCCTGCGGGATTTCGAAGAACGCCGGCTTCCGGGAGGAGGGGGTGAAGGACAGAGGAGGGGAGGGGGCTGAAGAGAAGCAGCCAGTGATTTAGTGCACGGCCGCAGTGCGCTTCTTACTGGAGGGAGGATTGCGTTGGAAGGATCCTGAGGAAAAGTGGTGGCCGATTTTAAGGGGAGATGATTACGTATTTCTCTTGCGTTTTCTTGAGAAAAGATCTGTTTGTATCTGTTGGAAGATCGTATCGATATCGTTAACGTGATTTTAAAAGTTGCAATAATGATAGGTATATATATTATTTTATGTTATTTCCTTCAGATCTTAGATCCTTTGATTTTTGTCACTATGTTTCTTCAAGAATTGAGTTGTTTGTGTGACGCTTTGACACGTTCGAAAAGGGAAGAAGCAATTCGAATCAAATGATAATTGCATCTCTTTGTGTATATTTTAAAATATCCTATTTATGGAACGATAAAAAAAGAATTGCTCTTAGAATGAAATCCACTTTCCTCGATTTCATCAGAGAAGTACCGATATCGTCGCTGGTTACAACAGGGATGGAGGCGAATAGAAAGGGGAGTAAAAAAAGGAGTGAAAGAAAAGGCGATGAGGAGGACAGGAGAGAGGAGAAAAGTGGAAGTTTTAGAGAGTGGGAGTACGTTGGAAAGTACAAAATGTGGAGCGATTGGTGCAGTTGCAACTTGCGAGCCGACTTCCTTGGAGAGATTCACGATTCTAGCCCGGTAATTGGAGACTTTTAACGATCCAATCCAGCTTTCGAGCTAGCACTCCTGTTTTCTGCACGAGAAGTAACGAATGAAAAAGATAGGAAAATGGACAACGAGCCGGCGAATGCGGGCGCCGAGTTGTGCTTCACGAGATAATTGTATTATAGTTTCGATCCAGATAAAATTTTCCCAATTCTCCGTCCAGAATACTAAGAGTATGATCATTGATATCATTGATTAGTGTCATTTTAATTAAAATTCTTGTTGGATATTAATTTTTAACCAATTTTTCTTCTCAATAATTTATATATCAAATCTATCTACCTACATTTTCCAGGATAAAAAATTAAGGCAAAAAGACTCCATTCACTGTATCATATTATCTAAAAAAACGTATCAATATATCATAATTAATACCAATCTAAAAAATTATAATTACAGCATTAGAAAACTAAACATTCTTTCCCTTAGAGAATAGTTTTTATCTCGATACGAGTTTCCATTGTCGAGATATGAATGTGCAAAGTGAAAAGCAGTTTCGAGCTTCCTTCCAGCTCTCTCACACTTTTCACCGACCTAGCCCAAGCACGATCCACGTGTACTGGTTAGCGACAGACGACGATTCAGCGCTTTTTTACTCTAGCTGGAGGCAACGTACGTGTTTCCAGTGGGGAAAAAATGGGTCACGCTATTTCACCACGCTTATTTAACCATTCAGAATTCGCGCACATTTTCCATGCTGTCATCTTTATATAGCCATATTATATACCCATTAAATCGACTTCAGACAAATTGCACATTTTACATTATCATATGTTATTATATAGTTCTATTTTGAAAAATTTTTTTATAAATATTTCGACAATTATGTTATACCGGATGTTCGCGAATCAAGCAAGAATCTTAAATTAAATTTATGAGTGAATACTTTATTATTATTATAATCTACGTGAAAATGAATTTGTATTAAATTATTCGATACATCAGGAGGGGAAGGGGTGCGATAATTTATACCTTCGATTATCGATTGTCTATCAGAAAGCAATGAATAGTGGGAAAGTTGCTTTCAGAGATCGTGACCAGGTGAACGGTATTTGATTTATGATCCGATAAATTATTCTGAATTCCAAAATTAGGCGGTTATTCCCGACGCTCCTGTCAAATTAATAATCATAACTGCGTCATTGGATAAGAAAGATTCATCAATATTCCAAACACATTACGCCAGTGATTACCATCCTTTCAATCATTCGAAATCTCCCTTAACGCTCCTATCAATTTCGATTTTAAATAATAATTTATTTACAATCTCGGCCGGGAAACAAACAAATTAAAACAAAATTTATCTTTGCACAATTTTTCCTTCCCTCCAATCTTCGATTCGTATCTAACTTTAATCTGATAACTCTTTCCCAAGATGGAGACGATAAACGGATGTACAACATTTTTTATCTTCCCAATATAAGGATAAATATTCCCCTATCGAATTTCAATTATACATTTCAATTTTCCAATCAAAAATTCCTACCGTTCTTCCAAAGAAAAAGGGAGGAAATATCCTCGCTTAAACAATAAAAATCCGAAAAATTTCAATATTTCAAAAACTCTGTCCGCTGGGAAATCCCGGACAATAGCCACAAGCGTTTCGATCCGCGGGAACACCGTGTCCCTTCCCCGAAGCACTTAAAAACAACCGGCTCCCCGTCGAGCGAAGGTGATAATCCATCTCCCTCCCCCACGGAATTATTCATTTGTCGAAAATATTTCACACAGCCGGGGAGTGGAGTCGCGTAGCGTGGTAGACAAGCCAGATATGCAGTCCAAACCGAAGTAGTAATATAGGCCGTGCAATATATCCGTGTCAGGTTGACCAATGCCCTGTCCAAACCGCCATACATCAACCGCTGCATTGTGGCCACTTCGGATTATCCTGGCTCTCGAAACGGTTACGATTTCGAATTTCCAGCAGGGAGAGCGACTTTCACTCGCCTCCTCCTCGAACAGATCCCCAAAGTTTCCCGCTTTTCGTCAGATTCATGCGTCGTCCTCCTCTCTGAGGTCACGATTTTCCTCTCGTCGAGTTATATGATGTGTACAATGGATTTCGTATGGGGAATTTTCGAAATTGGATCGTTCTTTTTTCAAGTAAAGAAGAGATTAGAAGAGAATAACGAATTTAAAGAGGTTTTGTATTTTGTACTTTTGTTTGTATGGTAATTTTTCGAATTTTTGTTATTTGAAGGGGAAGGAGAATGTTTGGAGAAGTTTTCTATTGCATTAAGGTTTCTTCTTTTTTTTTTTGGAAGAGTTCTTTGGATTTTTGTAGAAATGAATAGAAGAATATATTATAAATTTTATATCTCTTTGCAATTGTTAATTGCCGCTAGATATTTGTACAACTATAAATTTCTATTATCGCGTTAAATCAATTTTGAAACAATGATTCAACTGATATATTCTATATACGTATTATTCAATGTATTTCGTTATGGAGAATTTAATTAATCTGCATTATGATATTAGATCGAAGACTAGATTGATTTCATTCCTGAATTTAAACCTCCAATTGTCATTAATCGTAACATATCATTAATACAATTCAGCTATACTAATTTATTAAATTTATTTAACGAAAAGCAACAATCCTTATCCTATATATCCTATATAATCAAATAAATATTTAACGTTAAACATCCATTTAGTATCAATTTTCAAACAGGCCTTTACCCAAAGTACTTAATATTTAGAATAATAACAAAACGTTTAGATTGCTAATTAAATAATTCGAATTTTATTTTTCCAAACTTATCCTCTATTTTTAATTTTTGTATGTATGTAAATCGAGAAAAATCTACACAATGAACGGTAAGAACCACAGACTCAAAAAGTTTCGTCTCGACTACAGATCGACCATCAAGACGGCCAGGTCGATCAAACTTCTCGGCGATAATTCAGTCGGATCACGCGCGACAGGTTCATTTAGTTTTATGAAAGAAAGGCGGGAAATACCTGGTACGCCAGTTTATTGGCCGACGTGCAACGTATCCGGCCAGGGAAACAATTAAGAAGACCATGATACATCGTGATACACGTTCTTGTTCAACGGTGGAATTTCATCGAGGTGTTGCCGCGCCCACTGTGAAACTTTCGTCAATTAACCGGCGAATCGAGGAACAAAAGGAACAATTCCCGTGACCAATTAGAGAGCGTGGTAATTCGAGAAAAGAGGATAGGGTTGGTGGAAAGTTGATTGTTGTTGTAAAATTTTAGGTTCGAATATTCGAAACTTGAGAGAATATAATTGATTTCCAAAAGAAATTAGGAATGTGTATTCTTTAAAGTTAATAAATATATCTTAAAAAATGAATTAGCATATTCATCTTATTTTGAGTCGTTAATTATCCTAAAATCTATAGATTGTGATTAGACGAGTAGTATAGACTCCGTATAATCGGACAAAAAAGTGCAAGACAAGTCAAATATAGTGTAAATTATTGATCGAATAAGTAGAGAAGATTAAGGCAAGATTAAGGCAAATAATGTAGATCAATCATAGTCAATATAAGTAATACAGATTCGTTACGATCGGAAAGATACAGCTATGTTCATAAAACATATAAGTAGTATAAACCAACGTTCGTGATCGAACAAGTGGAACGAGACAAGTAATGCGTCAATTATAACGCTATATCCTGCATAAATTGCACGTAAATTTCTATACAGACGACAGTGATGAAATTTTGAAGTAGAATATACTAAAAAAAAAAAAAAGTACAGAATTCTCAAAACTCTATGGTTATATCCTGGTGTATATATACTTTTCCTTCTTGGCATCGAATTACAGTTATTTCCTCGTAACCGCTACCTCCATTCCAAGAAGATACGTTCCACTGGATTTATCCCGAGGAAAATATTTCATAACTGTTTAATCTAGGGAATTGATATACCAGGCAGAGGTTCTGGTTTGTCTTTGTACACGTGCTTATGCCTGTAATACTTCAACCACCGTTGAGGAACCGAGGGTAATCTTCTGCCGAGCTTCCACCGAATTGCAACTAGAAATTCAGAAAACTTTCTTTGTCATATCCATCCAACCTGTACCCGAAGATTGCGAAACTTTCGCCGCGAAATAAAACAGCAAAACTTACGCGTCTTTGATGTGTCTCAGAGAAGAAGATTTTTAAATCACAAATTGTACATTCAAATATTTTTCCGATCTTGATTACATTGCTCCTTACTGCCCTTAATACGAAAGAAAGTTGATTAAAAATCGATGAAAGTGGGCTGCAGATTGGCCGATATCCAAAACGTTGCAGAGAACGAGCAACGCCATAAACTTTCCGCTAATTCCTGGCTCGGGATGAAAAAAAAGAGAAAAAAAAGAAGAAGAAAAAAAAGAAAGAAGAGGAAGAGGAAGAAGGGGAAGAAGAAGAAGAAGAAGAAAAAGGAGGAGTAACATAGGTTTATTGTCGATGGAAGTGGAAACTCGGGCCATCTCGCGAAAAGGCGGAATTCCGTTCACATTTCACGTCTGCCACTTCAGATCGATTAACTTTCGCGGCTGAAACTGTACACCGGCTATTATCTTAATTGAAAACAGTCGGACAAGTTTAGTGGGATTGCTGGATTAACTGTAAGCGCACCTCTTGGCTCGCTTGGTTTCATTGCTGTACCGTAAAAATAATGCATTAAATTTTTCCTAATCTCGGGGAATATGGTTATAAAATGTGATTCGGATAAAACGGAGAAAGGATGGGAACGAGAGGATATGAGAGAAGTTTAAAGGGAGAATTATAATCGGTATATTCGGTGAATTAAAAGAAAATATTGAGAAATATTTGTTTCGAATACTGCAAAAAGATGATAGTTTTAATAAGAGATAAACGTGCAAAAGACGATGCGAATAAAATTTCGTTAAAAATTTTTTTAAATTTTAATTCCATAACCGTTGCTACACAATTTTTTATAAATGAACCGACGCAAAAATGATAAAAAGGTCAAATTTCTTTTCGAGAAACATTTTACACGTCACATCTATTCCTAGTTTGTGGTGGTTATAGATGCAAAACTATAAGTCTGTCATCACGTGGCGCAAGGTAAGAAACTTTAGCACATGTTGCAGTTAATTTACAACTTTCTGAAACTTGTCCCTCAGATTAACCGGTAGACAAAGCTGTTTAGAAATTCAAAACTGGAATGCTTCTCTTAGACCGAGATGCTATATAAAACGACTTTATTAAGTTTCTGCTTGTACATTAAGTTTTCAACGAGAAATTATGAGATCTTGACATATATTTCACCATTGTTCTATGTTCTTAAAATATTGCTTTACGAAACAATTACTAGAAGCAACTTGCGTTAAAATTGTATCTCTTCCAGAGAAATAAATTTTAAAATATTTTACTATTCTTATCTATTCCTTAAATAATTAATATAATATATTAATATAAGAACGTTACTTTCAAGATATTTCAATTTAAAATCACTTTCACTTTCATCTGCTTCGTTCAAATCAAAAAAATAATAAAGAATTACCAAGATTAAAATTTCTTTAATATAGAAATCAAAATTTATTTTTCAACTGCAATATTTTTCTCGAGATTTCACAGAAATTTTTGTCAACTCGTAGAAAAGTTTGGATTATTTATAATCCAGTTACAACCTGTATCATTGGACAGGTATGCAGTGTGAATTTTCTTGGAGCCATGTGCAAAGGACGTCTATCCGAGTAGCTGCTGCTACTTCAATTCAATTTTCATCCGATATATATATATATATCGAGAACACGATTCCACGGGAGAAGAGGGCGTCGATTGAAATGCTGATCGATCGTAACGTCGAGATCAAACAAGATTTAAGAATCTCTTTGCCTCTACGTGGCAGCCTTGGACCAGGCTCGAGCCAACTTCCGAAAACTTTTGAATTGTATTTACTCGTAAGAGTTCTTGGATCGAATAACAATTACCGCCAGTCTCGAGATAACTTTCGTCAGCGTTTAAGGAAATTTCTGACACGTATTCCAATGATATTTCGACAAGTTCTCGAATATCTATATCAAAATACTAATAAATCCCTTAATTTTTACTACGTTCAATTTTATATTTTTTTTTTAAATTCAGTGAAATTTAGATCAAGTTTAAAAAATTTCTTGTAAAAAGAATACGCGAGGAAGGAGAATTTACGGGAGAATTATTCGTTGATAAAAATATATATATATCAAAGTTTTTTTTAACTCTTGAATTATGAAAGGTTATTTAAGAGAAGACGAAGTCGTCGGTTGGTAAGGACAGTTTAATAATCGTTTTATACGCGGTTTAAGTTATCTTAACTTAAATTACCAACAATAATCTTTTTAGCTGTAACTTAAAAGCTATTCACCGAACTCGATCGTGTCGTAAGTTTTGGTAATTAGTTTGCAAGTAGTAACAAAACGCAGTTAAACAGTGGAACCGAAAGAAAAGCGTAATTGAAATTGAATAACTTTAATGTAAAAGTTGTAAAAAAGCGATTTAATCATTATTCACGATTTTTCGAACCGTGAAAATTCGAAAGATCTTAATTTTTCCCTTTTTTTTTTTTAATTTATATTTTTCTAGAAATATAGAGCGCAAGACGTTACAAATTCCGTAACAGCAATATTTCAGAATAAAAATAAGCTTTCACGGTTGGATTATTTATATGTAAATGAGAAATGAGGAATGTATATTCGTGAAATTTGCCAACAAGATATCTTAATAAAATTCAGTGTGACGATCCATATCTATGTGATAAACTTTTTACAATAAAACGAACGTCAAATGGTATTGAAATACTCGAGCTAAGCAATTCTGCGGAGAATAGTGTAATTACGCGGTAGTTTTGCAGAATCTGAACCAACAAATGCTTGCACGATCGAAATTCTCTCTCATGAATCATTCTCACTCGCGCTCCCTATAATTCTACTAAATGTATCCACACATTCCATCCATGATTCCTGATGGATTTGCAAAGAGAATTCATGGACTAGTGACAATAATCTGGCAGTTGAATAATTCGAATTGACTTTGGCAAAGGTGATGCTTCAAATCGAATATTTATCCCGAAAATATAAGGGATGATAAAAAATAAAATAAAAAATATTTCGAAATTAATTTTGGAATATTTATCATTCTTATAATTTACTTTTAAAAACAAATTTCTCTAAAAATTCAAGCAATCCTTCAAGTTCTCTTTATCACAGAACTCGAACCAAACCCTTGATCGAAAATTACCATTTTTCATCGTGCCATTTCACAATTCGGCCCACAAAGCACCACTAAGCGACTATCGAAATTTCTGGACTGGAGTGCAGACGACTTAGAAGGCACGTTCCACGTCGAAAGCTGTGAAATATGTGTTGGAACGATTTATAATCCGTGAAGAAGTAGTTGTCGAAGGTCGGCCGGCAAATCGGCCGGGTCGATTGTAATCGGGTCACGGACACGGTCAGTGAATTGTGGTCCATCGATAGCATAATTCACGAATGGCGATATCACAGTCACGTCGACTCAGGAGTGGAGTGTCACGGAGCGTTATAATTCAAAATTGGAAGTCGAAATCTAGCTCAAGCTCCGCCATTACGGATAGTATTGAGGAAACCCTTTTCAACTTGGTCGCGATTAATCATTCGAATTTCTTAATTAATGGCAACCTTTTCATGCCCGATCTTTTGTTTTTCTCTCGATATTCCTCGTCACGATTTCTTATATGATATGAATCGTGACGGATTAAAGAGATTTTTGAAAAAGAATAATATGAACGGCAATATTAATAAGATATTTTCGATGCAAATTATTTTATGGAGATATTTATTAATATTTATGACACTTCTTATCGAGCAATTAGCATATTTCATATTTTATTCCAGTTTAATTTAACAACAATTTTATATTTTTCATTCTTGCTACATTTATTGTTATTGTTAATTGTTCATATTATGCTCAATATTGATCTAAAAGGCCAAAATTTTGATTAACCGAAAGTATTTTCCAAACTACGAATGAACAATATCAGAACAATTATTACTCGGCAGAAAAGATCAGGAAAGATATCCAATAAGGATCCAAGTCTTTTCACAAAGTATACGTTTCTTCAAGATTTGCTGCATACCAGTCTTATCACTCGTCGTTTCGAGAACATAATAGTCGACCAATTTTCACTGGAATTTTCAATAGGGAAAAAGATTCACAAAAGAGAAGAGGAGAGAATTCCAAGGCGAACCGCGATAGATGTCAAAATGATTAATGATGCCCGGCTAATAAATATAATATTAAATTCCATGCCTTTTGAGATCGCGCCTCACACTCCGCTGTCTTTCAAAAAACAACGTTAAAGTAGTATTTTTTTGAGGGGGATGAAATAATTAATTTCTCCCTTCCATTAAAAACTAAATATAATAGGTGTCATTCATAAAAAAATTTTTTCTTTAACATGTTGTAATCGATGAAGAAGATGAACTATAATGAGAGAGTAAAAAATAAATACTCGATAGTGGTAAAATTTGAATTAAATAATACAGAATTTTATTCGTGAGATTAAAGATTTTAAATTGTTGCATTTGAATTGTATTTTTAACAATTATTACTACTTTTCTATAGAAATTTCTTTTAATCAAACTGAACAAGAATTGTGAGAGCTCGTGTGCGATCATTCAAAAATAAAATTTCCCTTCTATATCACTGGTGGAAAGGAAGGGAGAAAGAAAGGTTCGTTTAGAACTTGTTGGCAGACTCATTAGCAAGCTTTCTTTCTCAGAATTCAAGATAGTGGATGGAATAAATTCTTATGAAAAGAAGGATTCACGCAAGGTGTTCAAGAATAGTGTTACGGCATCCATTCTCTTGCATCTTCTATAAAAGAGCTGCTACTTTCATTATACCAGTAAGGATCAACAAATTTATGTTTCTTTCGATAAATTTTTTCCCATCTGTATCAATGACAAATTTTCTCACTCGAGTCGCGAATTAAACGAATTAAATAACGACGAAACCTTCATCCAATTATTAATACGTGGAATTTAAAATTCAATTTAATCTTCACGTTTCATCTTCGAGGATGGTAATTTCGAAAAAATGCGAAACTGCAAATTATTCCAACTAAAAGGATATTTCTTTTTTTTCTCTTCGAAGAGAAATACAAATTCGTGGAACGAGTCGAAACAGAATTCCTTCGTTTATTATGCGTCTCCTGCAATTCAACGTCGTCTCTATACTTCAGTAAAGTTTTCCCGTTAACGACAGCCCCCATGAAATTTACTGTCGTCGCTACATTCAATTTTCCTCTTTTGGCAACGCCAGTCGAATTAGCAGGCTAATCAGTTAATTTTCGCTTAACTCGCCTTTCCTTTCCATAATTCGCATTCATTGCCCTATCAAACTCTCGCGAATGTTCGAGAAAAATTTTCCAGTCTTCTTTTTAATACACATCTTGCAATTGAAAAATACCAATAATCTACGCATTTTTCTTGCTCCTTACCGTTCACAAATACCTTGCACAAACATCTGGTACATCCCGATAACCAAGAGAAGGGGGAGGAGAGAGAGAAAAAAGAGAAAGAAACAAATAAAACTGCCTCTCCAAAAATGAAACTATCGTAAAATCTATCGATACTTTTCACGCCACAAAAAACGTTCGACCTCTCGTAAATAAAAAAAAATAAACCAAACGAAAATCGTGTTGAAAATTTCAAAAAAAAGAGAGGGGGGGAAAAAACGATTTTGCGCCAGAACCGGCGAGAACAATCGGTCTTCTTTCAACGCGTCGCACTTCAACGCGGTCGGCCAATGAAACGATCGCGCACGCAAACTCCATGGAAATCCGATAAAAGGGGCGCTAGAATGGCGTTCAATGGGTGTTTGAACGAGGCCTGTGCCGGACGCGAAATGTCGAGGCGTTATTCCATCGCGACAATCGGGCAGACGCGGTGGATCAATTAGCAAAGTGCCGCCGATGTTGCTCGTTGTAACGCGGTGCTAATGATCGGCGAGTTTGCCTTGGGTTGAGGAGACGAGATACCGCCTCGTTCGATTGGTGTAGAAGAGTAAAGATTCAGAGAGTGACGATATCCATCTATCTATCTCTGATGTCAAATCGAGAAATAGAGGATTGCGATCCATCCAAATGAATCTTTGTAATTTTAAAAATAAGGAACTCGACGAAACGTGGGTTCAACTGTAACAAGAAATTTCGAATTAATTCGGAAGCCTCGCGTATGCACGAACCAACCGGGTTTCCAATTTATCCGGAGCATCGCTTTTGTCTGCGGTGCATCATAAAGTCGAGAATTGGAAAGGCAACATGCTCTCCAGCATCAAGGGGAGAGATTGGATTCCAAATTATGAGAATTCCCATAACCGTAATCGGTATATACATATATAGTATTATAGATTGTACAATTTCGGAGGATGCGCGGTAAAATGCAAAATAGATGGAATCTCGAATACAGCGTTTACAGAATCCGAAAGATGAGTGATTCGTAAGTTAATCGAGGGCAAATAAGGGGTATAAAGCGAAAATGTATGAGGAATGAAAAAATAAAGGGGGCAAAATTCTTTTGTCACGAGAAATTATTTGTAAGTGGTTGCGAGGAGAAGCAGTGGCGAAAAAGAAACGTAATTTAAGTGTTTTAGCGGAGAGGGGATCCCGAAGAACCACCAAAAAGAGGAATTGTTTGCCAGGTGTTGCACGGGCTCGGCGGGAAAACGATTTTTAAGGAGGCAATGGGAATGAGGGGAAAAGGATTTAATAAAAGGAAAAATGAGTGCCATAACCGGACGAAAATAAAAAGGAATTTATAGCATTGCATCTGCGCGCGGCAAGTATCCCGAAATGGTGATATTTTGCGCAGGAGGCTGGAATTCTTATGGATTTCGTGAGGATGAAGGAACAGACGAGAGATCGAATTTTCCAGGGAATGGAAATGAGAGGAAGGAAGAGATTGTCGGGGAGAGTGATTTTACGCGGGGAATGAAAATTGGAAAAAGAAAGATTTGCAAAGTTAGATGTATAATAAATCAGAAAAATAAATATAAAAAAAATATGTAACGAAACGTGTAATTATTTTTCTTCGTGCATTATGGTAAAAGTAATCTATCTCGGAATTGAAATTGCAAAATACCATTACAAACATTTTATTATTAAATTGCACGTGAAAATATAACCTCCTTCTTTTTCCCTCGCTGTTAAAATTATATCAAATGAAAATCTCCCAGAAGAGAATTTCTTTTCTGGAAATTTTTAAAAAATATATTTATAATATCCTCATAAAATGTTCGAAACGGTTGCCTCGAATAAAAACTTTCGTACGATTCTCCGTTTATTTCAATTTAACAAATAGAGCACAAATTTCGAACGAGCAAGGTGGGAACGAATCAAACAAACCGTTCCTTCCTTCCTTCCTTCCTTCCTTTCTTCCTTCCGAGAAATCGAACATGTTCTCTAAAAGTGGTTTGGATCGACGTGTGATCCAAAAAAAGAAGAAAAAAAGAAAAAGAAGAAGAAAAAAGAGAAAAAGAGTGGAAAAGACTACTATTGGAGGAAGGATGGAATAAAAGAGGAAGAAGGTTCGCAGACAGTGGGCGGGGGCGTCTTGTTCGAAAGTTTATCATTACTTTGCACCCTTGCGCATCGAGTTGCCGCACCCCGGCTCCGATACCCACGGGCTAATATCATTTTAAAACCAAAGTTTTCACGCAAACTTTTGTTTATTATTTCCTGTTCCTCCTCGTGGCCGCCGGTGGGGACTGAAACTGGAAAGGGAAAAAAAGAATATCGAGGGAATCCTCGATCGAACTTCTTTTATACCTATCCTCGCCACACCCCTTTCCATCCCTTTTCGTTGTTTCGAAACTTATCGGACGAGTATCGAAAGCGTCGGTTAGATGGAGATCGGAAACTGAGAGTAGAACAAATATAACAGATATGCGTGTCGGATAGAGAATCTATGAAGGAAGGGATGTTATTATACTTCGTTTAATCATGCGGGGAAATGCACATTTCAATATGGCCGTTGCAAGTTTTTCTCCTTTCTGAATTTACTGGATGTATCACTAAAGGAAAGTTTAAGAAACTGGGGAAAAAATGTCGCTTTCAGCATGCAAATGATGGGACGAGTTTTCTTTTTTCCTTTTTTTTTTTTGAAAATTCCAATTTTTAATATTTTCGTTTGTATTGCCGCTCGTAAAATTGCACAATAATTTCACGAATCGAACGAAACCATCAACACGATTAATGATAGTGATAGAGCATGTAACGAGAAATCATGACGGATAAAAGAATCGTTCGCGATTCTGCTTAATCGCGTGGCAAGGGGCATACGTCACGCTGATGAATAAAGTCAAGAGCGAATAGTATCGCCGGTTTATATGAACAGAGGGAAGAACAAAGGAGAAGGTTGATTTCTATCGCAGATACGGCTACGTCACAGGCAAACAAGGATGGATTCCCTCGTGGCCTCGGATCATCGGTTCATTTCCGATAGTTGGTCACAATCGACAATACACCCCTCGACTATCCAGATATCAGATCTGTCGACACGCTCGCTTCGTGAACATATATGCAAGAATATTACACCAGGAAAATTTATATCGTCTCTTATCGTTCTATAATATTGTGTAATATTTAAAAAAAAATATCGATGTGAAATTATAGATAGACTGTTGAAATTTTTGTCTCGACGCTTGAAAAAACTTAGAATTTTTATAATTGAAATCATTAATTAGATTCCAAACCTTCAATTGGTGTACTTTTCGAAAATGGTATACCAACGCAATTCCTTTAATTATTCAAAGAATAATCGAAAACGCAGAGAGTCAAAACAGAAGATATTATTTTATTTTCCTATCCACAAAAAAAAATTATCCTTTCCAATTTATTTCACTCCAAAGTAACATTCATAACTTGACAATCCAATTAACCTTTTTCCAGCCAAAAAAAAAAGTAGCCGAATAATTGACGTTTCGCGCGGAGTTATACAATTCACACCCTAAAAAACAGGATGATCCCTAACTTTTTGACCAGCAATTTATTCGCGAGTGTCGGTTATACGTGGAGTAGAGTGGCGGACAAGGGATCTCTCCCTTCCTGTTGCAATGGAGCTTGTTATCTGGCCTGCACCGCCACAGTTGATGTACCGTTTATTGCTTGTGCAGCAACCGCGACAACAAACTCGGGCCCACTATTGTGACCAGCCGCGAGTTTTTGAAGCGGGGGACAGCGAGACACCGCGAGTATCGCGCGTGCTATCGGCATTCTTTTATCTCGTCCCAACGCTGCTTCGTTTCGTCGGATAATTTGCGACACTGATTCTTCCCCACGAGCATGAATCCCGCTGCCCTCTTTGTTCTTCCTATTTATTTGACGAGACTCGGCTATGGCGAGGAATGAATTGTTGTACCGATATAATTTTAAAACTGACATCGTTTCGCTCCCAGTTTTGATTTTGTACAACGATGAGTTTCCTTTCTTTCTTTCTTTTTATTTTGAAAGTATTTGCTTACAAACGAATTTTCTATTTGATTTAGAAGTGAATATTTAATTATTTGTCTTCATTGAGTCAATCTGATGATGTTGTACCCAAAATACGATACTTCCAGAAATGAAATACTTTTATTAAAATTTTTTATTTAATTCTAAGTCGATTTATCAAATCGAACAGTTCAAATCGAAAACAATCCTTAACAATTTTCCTCCTCTTTCGAGAAGAAAACAAAATATCCATTACGAATTATCTGTATAATTAACTAAATTAAAGAACTAAATTAAATAATCATAATTAAATCGCGTAATAACTTTACAACCGAAATTAAGCATTCTCGAATCATCTACGAATTTTTCGCATCTTCGTACTCGAGGATGACCCGTTTTCAAGTGGTCATCCATTTTTGAAAAATGGCAGCCGAGGCTGTCAAGCGTCATTACCCTGGACATGGGTAGGTTACATTTTTAATTTCCTCGTTCCCTCGACGTTTCGACGGAACATCGATTATAGTTATCGCTCGATACATCGTCGCAGCAGATCGACTGCGGATGAATTCACTTACACGCCCGGTGTCTATATAAGTGCAACGTGACGCGCGATCGAGATTAATGAAGGCACGTGAGAGAGAGAGAGAGATCTTCGAGGGGATCCTTCGTTGGGGGCGCCACCGGCTATCGCGAATTTATCGCGGAAATAAAGCCGGCAGGAAATTAAATCGATATGGCGGGCCTTGGCGGAGATCCGGCTGACAGCGTGGAAACGCTGATCCCGGATATTTTGGGAATATTTTGAAATATGTTTCCATCGTGTTAATCGTGTTTCGAGCGTTTTGAACTGGGATTAATCGATTTCGAGTGAAATTTGTCCCCCTCCCCTTTTTTAAATGAAAATTTGACGAATGAATAGGAAATTTGCTTAATAAATTTGTCGAGGGAAGGCTCGTGAAATAAATCGAATTGTGTGAGGGATGTGTATGGATTAGTGTTTGAGAGATGAAGATGAAAATTTGTAATTTCGGAAAAACTGAAGATTCAGGATCGAAAATTTGTTTATAACGAATTTGTCTGAATCTCGAAGAATAATTCTTATTTGGTTGAAGATGAAATTTTTCCCTCTTTTTGGGTAAAAAAAGTATCCAAATGAATTTAAGAAATTTTGAAGAATCTTTGAGAAACGATGTTTTAAAATTTATTATTTTGTTAAATCGAAGTGAAGATCTTAATCGAAATGATATTAATCACTCCTTTTGCGATATCCTCGATTGGCGATTACTTTTTCGAAGAGAAATAGCAGCAGCAAGTAACATATAGACGATGAAAGTTTAAACAACTTTCGAATAAATTTCCGGATCGATTCATCGTGACATTAAAATTTCAAGGAAACACACTCGTCTGCAATGTTCGAAAAATTGTAAATACGTAAAAAGCTCTTAACAACGCTTCGAGGATTCTCAACCTCGTTGTTTTCAAGAGAGATTAATTAATTCCGGCCATTTTATACGCGGACAGAGGCTTCTCTGAAAAAACAACGCGATGCATTTTTGTACCACGGCTTTAATTTTTCATTTTCTTTCGAAAAATTAAGCTCATATGATTTTAATTTGAAAATTTTTTAATTATCACACGTATTACAATATTGTTATCATTCACAATATTTTTAAATGTTCAATTTCGAATTTTAACCGCGATTCCATTCATTTTATTCGTTAGATATCGATTATCGTTTAATCCAATTCTTAAAAATAAAAATGTATAAAATATTCCAAATATCATTACAGAAGATGGAAACAAAATTTTTTTCGATAAATATTAAAAAGAACGAATATATAATTAATTAAAAGAAATATAAATTTCACAAAGATATATTTCAATCGTTAAATAATCATTGTTTATTGCCTCGATTTACAAATTAAATGAAAAAGAAGCTTTTTTTCATTCTCAACAAATTCTCCAATTTCCGTTATGCAGATTAACTATAAAAAGTCTCATTAATCTTCGAACGCTAATCTATCCACTTTTCTCCTTAATAATCCCGAGCAATTCAAGGTACGGCGGTTTAGACGATCCTTTTTTACGTTTCCTGTACTTCCGCGGTTACTTTTGTTCCAGCTGGCAACCGTGATCATCCCTTTCTCCCTGCTATAAAAGCTGACGATCGTTAAAACACGTCTCCGGTAAAAAGAGAAAAAAAGAAAGAAAAGAAACGATGGAAAATAAACGATCTGGCGCAATTAATCGAATCACACGAAATTCGAGGACGTAGAATAGACGTCACGTGTCAAATAAATCATTTTTTTTTGTTCACATTTATTTGCATCGAATTGATCGAATCTTGCTCCAAGAAAACGTCTATTTCATGTCTGAAAAGAAATTTCTTTCGATATTTTATTAAATAGATATTAATTAATTCGACCAATACTCGCAAAAATATTTCCCTTCGATATTTAACGCTATTATTAGACGACCGTACGAATTCAATTTAACTTCTTTGAATTATTTTAAGCTGATAAGTCATATTTACATATAAAAATTAATTCGTATTAAACTTACCACGTTATAATTTACACATAAATTTATTTTGATAAAAATTATACAGCAGATGCGCGAAATGAAATCACTTATCCTGATATTCCTCGAAATTTAACTATTTAATTATTTATTTCCAGTATCCAAGTATCTCATATACTATTCAACCGACGTACCATTCTTGAAAGCACTTTCAAATTATCGAAACGACGAAAATCGTTAAAAGTTTCCAGCACGATCAATTAACGAGGCAGAGGGAATCGTCTCGTGTTCCCAAATGAAGACCGAGCCGAAAGTAAGTTAACAAGAGGATTCCGAGCGGGCGACCACGGTCAGCCGCGAAAACCTGGAAAGCGAGAGAGAGAGAGAGAGAGAGACAGAGAAGGGAAGAAAAAAGGAGGGAACAAGGAAGACAAATTGCGTGGCGAAGGGAAGCCATAGTTTCCCGTGGGTTTGCGTGGAACAGCCCTCGACTGAATTAAAAGGAAATTCGGCCCGCAACACGGAGAATGTCCCCGCGAAACGAGCTCGTTGCCCTCGTCCAATTGGACACTAATTAGAAGGATTGGAAAGGAGAGGGAAGAGGGAGGACAACGCGCGTTTCCTTATCACCTTTAATGACTCTTTATTTTCGACCGAGGATAATTAGTAATGGAATGTTTCTAATGATCTGCGTCCTTCGTGCATTTATTCCCCTTTCCACTGCGTCTTGCTTTCGATTATATTATTATATTTTGTTGGCCGTGAACAGTGAACACAATAAATATAAACGTACGAGTTTTGCTGAAGGAATATATTTTAATTATACACGATTGCGCGTATCTGTTTACAAAACAACTGATCTATACGTATCTAAGAAAAAGAAATAGATGCCAACTGAAGTAATGGCATTGCTAGCAACATTGAATGATAAAATCATAAATAAAATTTCAGTGAACTTCAAATTCTATAACATATTTCATTCATACCTCTGACGAAATACTTGTTGTTATTGGTTTTTTTGGTTCTAGAGAGATATTTATAAATTGAACGAATTTGGAGATCGATTATTCCGAAGAGATTGATATAAAATTGGTATTAAATTCAATAATGCTATTAAATAAGCAGTCTCGGTTAGTGTTGGACGGCTCGAACGACTTTATTACAAACATTTTTTGTTTCGACTGGATAATTAAAATTTTTAATCTTCCGTAAACCATTTCTCAGGAAAAAAGAGAAAAGGAACAACGACGCACAACGATAAATCATTCAAACGTGCTTCGTCCCTTCAATTGTTATTCCTTCTAGAAATCTCACGCGTTTACCTTCCACTTGGCCGACGTGTCGTGGACAATTTTCGTGAGTTCCCCCTCGCGGCTACATTAAGCGGCGCGGAATTGGCCGGCGGCTAGGTGAAAAAGGAGAAGAAGAAAAAAATGGGAAAGAAAAGAAGGACAAAGCGGCGCTTTCGTTTGTACTTTCATCGTACGGTCTTCTTTTTAATTCCGTGCGCCGTTTAACGGGCGTGCAACGATCGTGCGTTGGAATCGGATGGGGGAAAAAAAAGAACGTCCGCGTTTTGCCCCGCAAACGGAAATCCAACGATCGCGTTGCTCGTTGCCAAGATCGTGGTTCGAGAATCGAATTTACTCGAGTACCGAGATCTACTTAATGGCCGCTAGATTATTTCGCCGTACGAATTATCTCTGTTAATTCTACCCCGGGCCGGCTGTCGGCGATAGGAGAGAAAGAAATTATCGCAACTGGAAGGGATTGGGGATGATTCGTGGGCAATTGGAAACGCGTAATTCGCGAGATTCGTGGAAGAAGGAGTGAGAGAACAGTCCAACGGGAATATAAAGATGTTAATTATACGTGTTGAAGTAGGTATATTTTTTTAAAGGAACTTTTTTTAGAGGAAACAAAAGGATTGTCTATTTTTTTTTCTTTTCTATAGAGATGCAAAATGGAGAGAAAGGAAGAATTAGTATAAAAAGTAAACTAATGAATAATTTAAATCCCTGGATGGATAAGGAATATCCTTTCTTCAATTTCAATATCGTTAAAGTTCATGTATATACATGAATCGTGTTCGTGTATATCTTTTGCAGTGTATAATTTTTGCAAACAAAACTTAGGAAAAATTTAAATTTATTGAATAATTCTTCTTAAAAAAACAAATTTAAAAAGACTCTCGTTGACCCAACTTATAAAGTACACGTTAATTTGACTTAAGAATTCGAACCAAGTAATTATAATTAATGATCGACCAAGTGAAGAAATTCATTCACCTAAATATATGAAATAAAAATAGCTTCGTATTAAATGTTCAAAGGATGCTCATATAAGGAAGAAAAATTTAGAAGTTAGTCACTCTGTAAATTTAACATCTCTTTTTTAACGAATCTCATATAAAAATCTTTATCGAATTGGGCGAAATGCGTTTGAAACGAAATAAGCAGAAAGCAGTGCATAGGTAGAAGCCATCGGGGTTGCGTGAGGTGAAACCGGAAACACTTATACCGGGCCCGCTTTAAAGATTTAAAATCTTTTGCAAGTCTGAAGGAGTACGAATGCGTTGAAAGTTTAATGCGATTTACCGGATGGGAGGCGGGTGTTATGAATTTTATGAATGCATAAATGTGAAAGGAAAATATGATTGAAAACGTAGCGAGAATTATTCGACTTTTCGTTTATTCTATTCGTCGAAAAGTTTTGTTCAAGTATTCGGGATGCGGCGAAGACTCTTTATAAATATCGAAATTAAATCTGTCGGCTCGTAGAATTTTCAAGAATTTAAACAATTTCCCAAGTATATCGATGGTACTCGTAATATTGTAAATATTTCGTGTTCTGGCTCTTCAAAATCCGAAATACATAGTTGAAAGAAATTCCATTAAGAAACTTAAGAAATTGTTTTGGTGAAACTCGATCTATGCAATAGTTTTCAAATATTATTTTTAGTAAAGCCTGATATTCAAATAATTCAAATCGATTCGTTCAAACTCAATCCTATCGCTACTATTAATTCAAAGAAATTACAAATTATTTTCCAATATATTTTCTTGATATAAATTTTTTTTTTAATCCTGCCGATTCTCAAATCCTCGCATTCACCCAATGCTTTTCATCCAACTGTAGTCACACCTTTCACCTTTATCTTTCTCTATCTCTTTTCTTTAAACGTTCGTTCGAATAATCCACAAGAAAGAAATCTCGAACGAAATATCCTTTCCAATATCTTCATCCAATTTTCAATCCTGCAACTTATTATTTATCCACCGAATTCCTGCGACTCGCGCACGAAATTAAATACTCTTCTGTGACGAGCGAGCGGATAAACAAAGTTTCAAAGAGCGTCGAAAGGAGAAGACACGATGCGTCCCAGTGGACCGAAGCAAACCGAAGGAAACTTAAAATCGATGCTCGGTCGGTGGAAGTCCCTTTCCATCGGGGTTGACGAGGCAATCGAGGGAGAAGAGAGATATTCGATAGGAACCGGCCGATAGGTCGGTCCACAAAGAGCCCAGTACTTTTATTTCAACACGTCCGGTATAAATATTTTAGCATTTGTTGTCTGACATCTTGTTAGTTGGGTCGGGAAAATTTTTGTCCATCCGAACGAAACGGATCACAGTATCGAGGCGGAGCGATTCGGGGACAACAGTTTCACCGGTTGAGCAGGAGAAAAGGATTGACAAGAGGAGGCGGGCCATCCTTCCTCGTCGCGAGATATATTTGTCGATCTAATGGACCGACTTGGGGAACCGTTGTGTCACGCGAATATTCCACGGAAATATCGCGAGATGACCGCCTTTCGTTTCGATCCGAGCAGCTCCATCAGCCGAGGCCTCACGTTGAACGCATCGACGATTCCCTTGGGACCCGAGATCTTTCTTTGGATTCGTTCTCTCGTTTGGAGATTACATTTTCCGAAAATAAACCTTTGAATTATTTATTTGGAACAATTTGATAGGTCGCGTTTATTTGATAAGGTTTGAGGATGTTTGAGATATCCTTTGATTTAGACTTGATTGAAAAAATAATATTCAATCGCTTAAATTGACCTAAAATTGACTCAAATTTTTAAAAATTTTGTCCTAATTATGAAATATGAAAAAAGCTTATAAATTAAATCTTGTTTGGAAAACAGTACTGGCAACTCGATTACGTTTAATATATGAAACAAGTGAACACGAAAACGTATCTTCCGTTCATGTAATTACTTTAATTACACGAATTTCTAGCGTAATAGGGACGGGTACATCGGGAAACATCGTTCTAATTACTTTAATACAACATAATCTGATGAAAGACACAAATTTCATTTTATGCGTCGTCGATATATGATTCTTGAGAGAACGAGACGTGGAAGAAAACGAGAGAGAAAGAGAGAGAGAGAGAAAGAGGAGAGAAAAAAGAAAAAGAAGAAGTTCCTCTCGACTCTGGGGCTTTTTCCACTCTTTTCTTTCGAAGTGAAAGGTAACGTTGCAAAAAGAAATCCTCCCTTGCATCCTAGGGTTTACAAGCTGATCCAACTAAAAGAAAAGTGGTTAAGTCACGGAGGAAGGCCGTTCAAAGGAGTTTGAAGTTGAATAAATAAACGCGGGATAAATGCAAAGAAAGCAGGAGGAGGGGGGAGGGGGGAAGAAACAAAGTTTCCATAATTAATTAAATTTCTGGAGCAGTAGAATTTTCTTGGACGAAGGAAAGCGTCGATAATTCGTTGACATGAACTTTTATCTTGATAAGATTTACTATTTCTAGACCAGAATTTTCATCTTCTTCAAACGAAGCTTTTCGTAACATTTAACAACTGGATAATAACTGTGAAAGATAGAATTGAACAGGATTAAAGAAAGATGAATTTATTTGAAATTATTTATTTGGATAGGTCGAATTAATTTGATTAATTTAAAGAAGAAAGAATGTTGATCGTAAATTCGAGCATAGATTCGATATTACCTTTTAAACGTTCGCTCGAGGAAACCAAACTTCTCCGAACAAGACACTGTGACGATTAATCTAGATGCGATCAGGCTCTTGTAAAATTGTAGAGTCGGTTTACTTTGAGAAGCAATGATCCAACTTTTATGAACTTCCATTCCCAAGTATCCGCCGAATATTTAATTTCAGTAATTATTCTTTAATTTTCTTCCCAAAAGAATTCATATTTTCATAGAAAAAAATTTTCAAACTGGTATAAATTGTCCTTTGCAAAGTTTTCTTTTCCAATTTTTTTTCACGATTCTCTTTCGTGACTTTTTAAAATCAATCTTCTCTCAAATTCATTTCACACATAAATCGTAAAATTCTTCGAAAGAATTGATAATACGCAAAAAAAATACAAGTTTATTTTATATTTCGTAAATGTGAAATTTTTTTTCTTTTTATTTTAATTTATTCTTTTATCATTTTCTTTTTTTTTAATATTACGACATATTTCTCGAGTCTTATTTTAATTTCTATAAAATATCTCGACCTTAAAGTCCTAAAATTCATCGTAGTAAGCGAAATCTTGATGAATGCGTGCATGCACGAAGCAGTTGAAACGGATGGAGCATGAACAGTTAACCAGCAATGGGGCCAAACTAGAGGGAGGATTTAGAGGTGAATAGAAAGCTAGGAAGGAATAGAAAGCAAGATTAAGGGAGGTAAGTTCTACGAAAAAGCTTCCTTTTCGTATGCAGATGAAGAAGAGAGAACAAGAAAAAAAGGAAAATTTTCAAGAAAATTGAAAAAGATCGTGACAAAGAATTTTAAATTTAATTAAAATTTAATTCTCGTTGAATATTTCAATTGGTTAAATAGATTAAAAATTTCGATTGTAAAGCATCACGTTCGTGTTGATCACAAAGGATCGCGATGTTACGAGAAACACAAGCAATTAACAATATCTTTTCTTTTTTTTATTATGCATATTGTTACATCATGTCTACGAATAAAGCTCCTTCGAATTTCTCTATCACGAAGATTTATAACGAACCATCTGCAAATTGATTTTGTATAAATAGAAGGAAAACAAAACTGTTTTCTCTCGGTGTTTATTATTACAACACACCGGTTGAATAACGAGGCGACATTACCAGGAACAAAGGAAATATTCTGTTGGTATTCAGTGTGCCGTCTATATTATTCTGTTCATTTTCTCTCTCTTTCAAAAAGGGAGGGGGGAAAAATGAAGAAAAAAAAAATAATAAAACAGAAAAACGTCGAGTTTATGAACATTAATTCTAGCTGAATCCATGAAATCGATTGTACAGGATGTTTCGTGATAATGCATGGAACGTGGCTCGAATAATAGAGAGAAGTAACAAAGAGCAGTAATGTAAATGTTCATTTAATTTCCCTTTCTTACAAAATAAAAAAAAATCTCGTTATAAATAGAACAAATCAGATGTTTCAGTATAAATTTTGTTACACATGTTACACAAAACATTCATATTTATTAATTTTCGGCGAATATTATTAGCCTTTTCATATTTGAAAAAAAAATAACAGACACACACACACTGTATAGGAGATAGAATATTCAAGAATATTCAGAGATATCTTGAATTCTCGACTTCGAATTTTCCGCTTCGTTCGTTCAACGATTTTCATATTTCATGCTTTAAAAGCGAAGAGGGTTTATCGCGTGCAAGTAAACAATCGAAGTTGGTTTTTCGAAGTCACAATCGAAACGATCGCCGCGGTTTAATAACGTCGGGCAGTTACTGCCGGGATCGAAAACGCGGCCGCAGGGATCAACTAATCCGAAGAAATTCTCGAGAAAAGTTTTAATTAACCTTCGTTCGATCCACTCTCCGCGGGGTACATCTGAATTTTCTGGCCCACCAACGCCGTGAAGATAACTTCGGCCTTCATAAATATAGGTTCGATTATTGACCTAACACTGGGAAATTAAAGGGTGGTTTCGAATGGATTAAAAATGAAGCCGAATATATGAAGCGTTTCAAGAGAAATGATCTCCAAATTAGACGCTTTAAATTGTCAAATTTTTATAAATACGTGATTTGTATTGTATTATACGATAAATTATAGAAATCGAATCGATATTACGATTCTTATTATGAATAAATTTCAATTTGAAAATTTAATCGTGGTATAAATAGTAAGATATTTTTATATCATCTCGCAGTTTCAAGTACTAATAAAACAAACATTTTCCATTTTCATTTGTTGCACGAAGCTGTAACTTTTTATACCACGTTAAACGAACATCGCACTCTTCCAAGTAATGTAAAATGTGGAACGAATGTGGTTAATATGATACAATTACACGGAAGGGTGATAAAATTAAATACAATGCAGGTGTCACAATTTTCTGCCACGACAATTCTCTCCACTGCAACATATAAGATCTTTCTATCTCGCTGAGGGTGTAATCATCACTCTTTCATCTTCTATTCTCACCAATGTCGTGCAACCCTTCCACTACACTTAGACGGTTGAAAAGCACAAACCTCATATCGTACGTTGGCAAATATTCATAAGTTAAATGTGGTCTCTCCGTAGTAGGTGATTCAGAATGAGAAATCGTGATATAACACCACTATATTTGAAAATCCTCTGCATATCGAAAATCATTTTTCGATGTAACACTTCTATCCCCCCTTTATAATTCTTTTCCATTTTATCTGTGTCATCTTTACATATATTTAATTTATAAATAAAATTCATATCGTTATCCTGCATGCAAATTTCAATCGGATTTAAAATATCTGCACATATCTTTCGTGTTAAAATTTTTTTAATATAAGAATCGTAATAAGAGATAATTAGTACAAAATCCAAATCTTCATTATACATTGGCTCATGAAATTATTCTATTCTTAATCAAAATTCTATCGTGAAAAATCCAAGGTAAAAATCTTAATTTCAATGAAAATTTCTGCGTATACAAAGCGTAACAATAGTAGCAGTACACGTTAATCCATCTCTTTGTCGACACGAAATCAACCCTCAAGTTCCTTTCTTCTAAATAAAATATTAAATAAAAAAGAGAAATCGTAGAAACTTCATCTCCCTCGAGCGTTATTCAGATACATACTCGCAAATTAAGAAACAGGTTCAGCATCTCACAAAGCACAAACAGTGTGCGCACAGGAGAAATCAACCATCCAATTTAAACTTCTCTCAACACAGAGAGAAGAGCATATGCACCGTGCCATCTCCTCCACCAATTTCGATCATTTCCAACCAGTATCAAAATGATTCGAAAAATTCGATACAACTCCATCTTCCACCCCTTTCCACTCTCCCTTCTTTTCTCCTCGGCGAGATAAACTCGAAGCGCGTGTCTCCACGTTGTTCCCTTGCACGGCCGTGTGTCTCGCCCTGTGTATGAAACAACGTCAGCACTTTATCCGGCTCGGATGCAAGAGCTATCGTGCAAGAGTATATCAGAGGGGTGTTTTCGCGCCGGCGACAGCCAACTCGTGAAACGACTCCTCCGACCCTGCCAACCCCTATCCGCGAGGACGCTTCGAGTTCCTCGAGATCCTGTCGAGCGTTTCAAATTACCGGGATAAGTGCTCGCGTTGGAATCAACATCGAAATATTTCTTTGAGCGACGAACCGCCGGTATTGGAAAACGTATCCCCTCCTCATCTTTTTTTTCGAGTGCCTTCTACCAACTTTCGAACGCCACTTTCTTTTATTTTTCTTTGTGCCAGTGTTGTACCAGTGAGAGTGGTTTGGAAGGATTGGTGAATAGTAGGAGCGAAGGTTTAAATGGTTTTTAATTAAACGTTCTTTTTTCTCTTTTTTTTATTGTTGTTATTTTCTTTACGCTTTTCATTGGGAGTGGAATTTTTTTTGGGGTAGGAGTAGAATTAATTTGTTTTCAAGTTACTTTGGGGTAAGAAGAAAGAATAATAATGAGAAATGGAAGTGGTCTTTCTTTTTTTAGGGCAGGCATCGTTGTAATTTCTTTTTTTCTGAACAATAAAGAGGAATTCGTTTTAATATTCTCTCCCCTTTTCGTTTTTCCATAGGAAGGATTGAAGGAATTTCTTTTAGATTGCTCTTTAAATTGAAAATTCCTTGTATTATTCCGAAGTATATGGATAAACGTTGCTGTAATTTTATTTCTGTAACGCAGAATGCAAAATTAAAATTAAAATTTGGGATGCAAAATTTTTGTTTAAACTCTATCAGTTGTTAGAAGATTGGAAATATTTAAAGAGGTGAATATACGCGTGTGATACGACTGATTGTCGATAGAACGTTTGTTGTAAAGAATGTGTGACAAGGAATAAAATTTAACCGGGCTGGAATTTTAGTTAAATCGTTGTAACAGATTGTAAATAAAGTGGGATATTGGCTTTCCATTACGATATTTCTAGCCGCCGCAATATGGTGTGCCCGGTCGAATAAAATTCGATGTTTCATGTTATTGGAAAGTGATATTATGTCTTCTGGAAAACTGCCAGTTATTAGCTATGATGTATCTCTCAGAATAAAGATTCAATGCGTTCCCTGTCTCGATCCGTTCTCCACAAATCGAAAAACCATACTGGAAGATTAATGTTCATAGCCTAAAATAATGGTTATGAATTGTATCAGAGGTACATTTTATTTTATATTTCTTCCCTTCCCGTCCACAGAGAGCTTAATTTAAAATATAAACTTATCCTTTGTATTATTACATTATTATTACAATATTACAAAATTATACGAGTGCCAATTAATTAATTCTCTAAAAACAAATTTCTAATTTGTACTTCAATATTTCTACGGCATCGTACAATTTTACGCTTTTACCCTTCTTCCATTCTCGTGGATATAATCTCTAAATGCGACACGCCTCCTCCTCGAAAAGTTTTCTCATTCGATAAGCTAGATAGCTTCTTTCTGCTAAGCGTGAAACTCGCGCTTATTGTCAATTTTCCAAATTGCACGGGGGAAGATGGGGAAGCGCGAGAGGAGGAGCATGTTACGCGTTCAAAGGAATGCAGTTTTCAAAACTGGAACTGCTTCCTGCAACATGTCCCGGGGATAGAATCACATTTTTGATCAAACCGACTACTGCTCGACTCTCGAGTTTCGATCGAGTGGGGCGATAACTTCGTGACGATTGCGTACAAGTGTGCGATTTCGCCCCCTCTTTCGTGGAAGGGTGATCAAAATACTCGGAGGGAAGGATCCAAGTTTCGAAAATTACACGGGCCATCACGCACCGGGCGCTGGAAAAGACAAAAACCCAGGTATCCGCGAAGTATTGCGAAAGTTTCGTGAACTCTCCCTAGAATGAACTAAGTTTCGAGTTCGTGGAACGAGTTCCAGCTCCACCAGATCGGGCTGGATTAGGTGATAGTCCGCGTGGCGACTTATGGCTGAGGTGAATCGAGGCGATTTTTTTCAATCTTCCACTTATTTTATTTCATTTAGAAAGGAATTGGATATTTGTGCGAATAAAAATCGTAAAATTAATTTTCAAAAAATGATGGAACGAGAAACAGATGATTAATTCGTGATCTTTTAAAATCACTTTTAAGACTGATATAATATACGAAACGGGGAAAATTCATCTCCTTCTTTCCTTTTAGCAAAAACCTGGCCAAAAACAAGAAGATTGGAATCAAGGATAAAAAATTCTATTCCCCCTTTAATAAATCCCACCATGATCCAGGATTCTTTCAATGTTCAACGTTAAGACGGATCTTGCGCGAGAAAAAGATGGGGGCAGAAGAAACATCCTATGGTGGGGAGAATGTATGTCCTTCCGGGATCTATTACCTCCTTTAATTACACTGCGCCGAAAGGGAAGCCTCGAATACTCTCCTTCTCCCTCCTCCCTTCCCTCTCCCCTGTTACAATTCTCCCTGGATACTTTTACTCCTCTTATCGTCAGACGGTAAGTACATATTCCTTAGTCGTTTAAAACCGTTCCTGCAAGAGTTGGAAGGATATTCTCGTAGGCGAGGATCCTTCGAACCGGCGAGAGCTAATGGAAAGTTCATCTCCGAGGCAAAGGGGAAGAGTTTCGGGAATGGAATCTTCCGTCAGTTGGTGCCAATTAAAATTTCACCGGCGGACTACTCGGCTCCCTCGTCTCCGTAACTCTTAATGTCGGCGATTGAAGACGTTTGCGTCTTCATCGGTGGGTTAATCGAAATGCGGATGGAAGAGATTAAGCGAAGTCGAGTGACGCGTGATGAGTTTGAAGAACGAGTTTGTACGAACGAACGTTCTAAAATAATTCGAGTAATTTGTAATCAAGAAATTGGGAAAATTAATTTCTGTTTTTTATTCGTTAATCTTTTATACGAGAATTGTTATATTCTTATTATGCTACTGCATAATAATTTTTTCTCAGTCGCCAGTTTTTATATTTCCAATTCTTATTGCGTGGAACAACGTGGAACCAAATCATTGCTAAATCATTACATTTGTGAATTTCTAACATGGAGTAATTATTTAACTTTAAGCTTAATCTACAAAAAAAATAAATAAGAAAAATTGTTTAATCTTAAAAAACTTAATGTGTAAGTTTTAATTATTATACATTACATTGAAATAATTATTTTTTATAAATTTGAAAATGTATTTTGTCCCCTTTAATACATTGTTTGAATTATTGTGCAACGTTTCGAGTGATTTATGCTAGACTTCGTTATCTCCAATTAATAAAAGCGCGGTATTGATTTATGAACAGATTTCTCTTTTTTAAATCTTTATTTCTTATCAGCAAGTGTATAAAATCATTTTACGTAAGGTACTCGTCGATTGAAAAAGTCGTCGAGCGCAAAGGAATTAATAGTCTTTAAGAAATGAGACTAGAAGAGCAAGATCTGTTCTTCAAAAAATCGATGAAAAATCATCAAACGAGATATACAAAAGAATTCCAAAAACTCATCATCCAATCACGCGACTCCTCCGTTTACAGGACCTTTAAGGGATCCCAATCGACGATAAATTATAATCGAGGGATAGAAATGTATATGTATATAATCCTATTTCACTTTTCACCGGATCATTATCCGGCATTTATTATCGATTGCACCGGATCCAAAAGTCTGAAGGGCGGATAATAATAGCGGGCAACTCAACAATGGCCGAGACGCTCGCGTCAGCCACGCCATTGTTCGAACGATTCCCGATCGTGGACGTCGCCGTCCACGAAGGCGAAGACGATCTCAAACGTGGGGATCGTTGACCCCCTCGGTGGTCCCAGCTCGAACAAAGAGTCGAAATCGAACGGCGAAACGATCCCTTGCTTCGTATATATCCGGCCGGCCGGAAGAACGGGTCCATTCGTGGCATTCAATCGAAAGACAATCGGTCGATTGAATCGGTCGAGGTTAGGAAAACGCAAGCCGCGTGCTGGCAAACTGTTCCTCGTTGATTCGATCAATCGAATCGTGAATCGTGTATCCGAGTCTTGGTTTACCTCCCTTTCGATCATCTTGGATGATATGAGGGATGCTGGTCGCATAGATGGGGGATAATACCTGTGGGATACCGCGGTTTCGTTTTATTGTTTAGATTTTCGTTTAATAATAGGAATAATATTTGGATTGTGAAATTGAATCGATATTGATAGATCGGGATAATGTTGGTATAGAAAATGGTAAAATTTTGGATAATATATGTGAACACTGGGACTGTTCGAATTTTGGTTCGAGATATTGGTTCGAGAAAGGTTTGGAAATTTTTAGATATATTTAGAATAAATAATTAATTAATAATTATTTGTTATTTCGTAGAAGATTCAAAAGTTTCTCTTTTGATTCTAATCGTCTCTTTTTATTTTTTATTTCAACAATAAAATTATCCTGTTTTCAAATTCTAAGAGGTCACGTAGCAATAACCAATCATCTGGCAGTTTCTGCAACCTAATCAAGTCTGTGAAACTTTGTACAGGACCAAACTGCCATCTACCTTCGACCAGTATAGTAACTCTGCTATCATAGAGAGATAATGCACCAAGGGTGTAATAGAAGGGAGGACACGAATAATAAAAAGCCTCTTAGCATAGGAAGGGAACTTTGAATAACAGTAGGATTGCGTTGAATTTAGACAGGGTAACCATTTACAATTACAATTGAATACATAGCAATCACAGAAGTCAATATACTCAACTACGTATATCAACAAACACACAAAGTTGTAGATTAGAACAGGAAGTTACAATGGTAATATAGCATAGTTTACAAAACACAGAGTTACGTTATACATATGCAAAATATTGTACGTGTATGCAAAACATAGAAACATAGCAACACGTTAATTCTCTTATAAATGAATTTAATAAATAATTTATTCAAATTATATTTCAACAGAGTGAAAAAATAAAAATAACATTGGAAACATCATCGTGCTTTTTCTTATACCATTCTTTTCTTTTCCATTACTAGATTATAAAAAACGATAGATATCGAACGTTCAATATTATAAACACAGTCTCATCAAATATAATCAATCCTTTTTTAATAAATTCGTTGATAAAAAATAAGAAATCGAGAGCGAAAGAGAAAGAGGGAATAATTATCGGATCTCCTTGTTTCCATTCTCATACTCCATCCGAATTTTTGCAAGCCAGGAAAACCCATCGATCCCAAATTAAAGTCACGTTTACGAAAGGAAAGCATCTTCGATTAAAACGGCCACATTCATTATAGGTAATTAGACCAGCGTTCCCAGTATCTACGCTCCATCTTTTCAGCGTTTTATCTTTATGTATCAGGAGTGATAACGGACGAAGGAGGCACGAAGGAAAGCTTTTACCGCGAAAGAAGAAGCCCCGTTAAAGCTCCCGTGACCTCGAGCCAAGTCTTCGAGGTTTGAAAGCGTAGCGGAAGAGCGTTTCATCATCGACGACACGAACTTTTGTTCGATCGGCCACGTTTGTGTCAACCACGTTTCTGAATTGGCCATTATCGTGATGCATCGTGAGAAGTATTTTTTTAGAAAACAGGTGGAACAGTTGACAGAGAGGTAGAAATTTGCTTTTGCCGAGGAATATAATTTTTTTTTTTTTTAATGGATGTTTCTCCTCTCAAACGATCATCTTTTGGAGGATTATTAGAAAGAAGAAAATGTAGGAAACGTATCGTTGAGAAGGTATAAAGGTAATTATAAACGTGAATATATTTTGTGAATTAATCTTCATTACGAATTAAATGAAATATAAAATGTTGATTAAAAGTGAAAGAAACATGGTATAGGAATGGGATGAAAATTACTCTTCCTAATTTTTTTACAGAGTAAATTATTCGAAAGGAAATTTCTATTAAAAATTTTAAAATCTGTTTCGCTACGAGAAAAATTTTATACCTCTTTATCATTCATAGTTGATTAAATCTTAATGTAAATTAATATCTTATAACGTAGCATACAAATGTGTTATGAAAATTTATCTCAGTTTTACATCCTCCTATTCACGTTCCTTTTAATCATATTCGTCTTGTTTCTCTGAATCAGCATCAAAGGACCATTACTTGCTCTGCTTTAATTACGAGAAAAAAAAAGAAAATTTTTCAATTTCTCGCAGATTCATCCACATAGATCGAAACAAATTTCTCAAATTAAAACACTATAATAAATTCAACATCCAAAAATCGGGAATATAACGAATGTACTTTTTAACTCGCCATTCAAGCCTTCCGTTTCGGGCTCAATCGCCCCGCATCTCTGTTTCGCGGTTTAAATTTTCGTTTTTTCAAACAATCGCAATATCACTCGCATAAATCTAACTCGTATTACCGCGATAAATCGCACGGAAACGCGTGGTAAGCGGATTAAAAAATTAAGCGTCGAAAAATTCGCGCGACGGAGGGAGATGGAGGAGGATAGGAAAAAATGAGGAGGGGGAGAAAAAAATAGAAAAATCGGAGGAAACGAGAGGAAGAGTTAGAGTTTTTCGCGAGGAAAGTTTGGGAACGTCAGAGACGATTAACAAGCCGAGAACGTAATTTCGCTAAAAGAGCCGGAGTAACGAGGCTGGGATCGAGCCCCGACGATCGCCAAATTTTACATCAACCCATCTCGACGACGATGTTCTCAATTTTCGTTGCAATTAGTCGCCCACCAGCTCGACCGTGTAACTCGATACGAGGGATCGATCAATGAATTTTCCTCGGCTAATTGTTGGCCGCGCTTTTCTCGAATTCCAACAACGATGAATTCAGATTACCAATATAACTGAGAAATATCATCGTTATAATATGATGTTTAATTGCAAATTTGATTTACATAAATTTTATAATGTATATGTAATGCATTGTACGAATAATGGAGATGAAGGAAATTTGTTTCCACTTATTTGTTGTTATATTTTTTTTTTTTTTTGCAAACGATGCAATGAAATTTGAATAGAAGATTGAACGATTTTTAAATGTATATTGTATATTGTTTATTTAGTAATTATTGTTATATGCAAAATCTTGACCAAAGTTATCGTACAGTGGAAATATATTCGGAATATCACGTGTATTATTATGTAATATTAGATAATTTTATGTGTTTAATAATATAGAAATATAATAAATATTCGTGTCACTCATGGAATTTTCACTCGATAAATATCAATGGATCAATGGATGATTAATAAGTATAACAAGAATTTAATTTTTATAATTTTACGTGAAATAGAATAATGAGATGATTGATAATTTGTATTTGCTCATACAATTTGTAATGTAGAAATTATTATTCAACGATAATAAGCATTCGTAACATGAAATTAATTAAAATTTCATGAAACATCTTGTCTCGCAGAGATGTTAATGATATGCACCTAATAACGAGATGCATTGTTTGATCAATTGAAATTTTCCATTCCTCGTTTAAATGTTACAATCATACGATAAAATATTGATTTTAATTTATATAATTCAATTTTTCATTATACACACACACACACACACACATAATTTAATATTAATTGTAGAACCTACATAATTTATTATTTTTGTTACGAAATTCAATTTCATGACACGAATATATTAACTAGGCAAAATTATTATAATAGAGATTATATAATCAAATTTTACTCATCCATTAAATATCAATATTTATTAATATTGATTTCTTAAAAATTAAATCAAATTGTAATAATTCAATTTTACAATTGACTCGTCGAATGATACCAGACAAATCAATGAAAATTCAAGAATCGTCGATTTACATTTATTCAAATAAAGTGTCACTCATTTGATGGTCATGGCGAATTCGAGCGAATTTTATGCAAGACGTTTCCATTGTTTCGACGTATTCCTCGCGATCGAACAATTCATCCCGCGTCTTTCTTTCGCTGCAATCTGCTGAATGGCGGAAGGGAAAGAAATTCCTTGGAAGAAACACGAGGGAGAATAAAGAAAGAATAAAGAAAAGGCCGAATAGATTTTCCCCTTTGTAAAGAGAGAATCGACTACGAATTTTAGCTGCTCGAGTTCCCTTACCAACGTCCGGCTCTCTTGCGAAAGCAACGTTTTTAGCGTGTAAAAAATATTCGTTTTTCTTTGAATGGAAGAGGATGGAAAATTTTCTGACGAATGAGAACCATAAGAAACCGAAGATTTCCCGTTTCTTTTATTTGGAAAGGAAATTTTCTGCTTATTCTTTTCCCCAATCTTTTTCATATAATTGTTATTTTTATTTTTGATTTTGGACAAATTTCATTTTTTATTAAAATATGCTGAAGAATTTAAGGAATAGTGTTCAAATTTCTAACAATTTTTTTTTGTACGATGAATTATATCGATTAAAAGATATCTTAATCTCTTTGCAAGGTCGTGAAAGAAATATTGAATTGGAAAATATTTTAGTTACGATAGAAAGAAAAAGAAAAACTTTTATCGATCACGATGAAAATTTTAATTTTTGTTTTTAATTTAAAAAAAATTTGCATCGATTTCTCATACAGAATTTCGATAATCGTTCTACGAGATTTTTTTTAATTTGTCTCCATATAATTCTAGATAAATTTGACACACATTATATGAGAAAAATTCTGTAGGAATTGGTATGTAGGCCTTTGGCCTAGTAATTAATATGTTTTTAAAAGGAGCAATAATTCATTGTTCCAAAGAAACTTGCAGACATCCTAGACCGCTGTCAGACATCGGAAAAACTCTTAAGTAGTTTCATGAATAATTGCACAGACGTTCCAGCTACGTTTCTCCTCTTTACACAATAATAATTCATCCACTTTCAAAAGAAATTTATAAAAACACTCCGACTTTTCATCAAAGATAATCTCCTAAATTATTAATTCTTGTAAATTGCCGATATGAATAATTTCTTGGACAAGCAATTAAATCCTTTCATCGCTTTTCGAGATTTTGGAAATTCCAAAGCCAAGATTATTCAATTCACGAATCCTTTCCTCTCGATAACAATTATCTATAGATAATATCTAAAATACTTTATACAAAGTGAGAAAACAATTATAATCGCTAATATAAATCCTTTAATTAACTATTTCGAAAAATTCAATAATTTGAAGCACGGTTCATCGTGATATAAAATTTATTCTTTCTTAAGAAACTGATCACCTAATTTCAATTTTTGAAAATTAACAAATATTATTATTTGATAGAACATTTAATCAATTAGATTCAATTAGAATGGATTTACACATTTGTAAAAATAAAAAAAAAAATAAATGTTGTTTTCTTTTTCATCAAATAACGAAGAAAACAAATAAGAAACCGTGACTTGAGAAATTCTTTTCTCGTTCCAACCTGATTATAAACGGATATAACAAACGGATATAAAGAGAAAAAATTAAAAACAAATTTTTAATTTTCTCTCGTCCATATTTAACAAGGATTGGTCGCAGGAGGAGAAGAGAGATCACCGAGGCAACGATACATATCAAAGATATATTCTCGCGAAAGAATGGAGCTCTTCCTCCGTTTCGAAACTTCTAGCTGTCGCGTCGGTCCACCGGTAGTCCGCGAGTGGTGGAGGAATGGATATTGGTTTTCAATTTGCATTCTCTGCAATAGTCACCCATGCATCATTCCAAGTTACAAACCAGCGAACCAAGCAAGCAACCCTCACCCCTTCAGCCTTCCAAGAATGAAAAACAAAAAAAAAAAAAGAGGAAAGAAAAAGAAAAAAAAAGGAAAACAAAGCTGAACTGGGATGATACTGGATCGATAAATATTTGATGGCGTCTGAAAGCAGGTTAATCTCGTCGAAGGCTGTGTCGGCTATCCATTCTGATCTCGGTGTGTTTTTTTTTCTTTAACTCCTCCATTCCTCGTTCTTCCCTTATTTCTCTTCCTCCATTTTGCTTTTTCTTTTTTTTTCACTTTTCTCTTTCTACGATGGTTTCGTTCTGTGCGTGAGCGGGGGACGATGAATAAATAAGCGAGCGAATGCGAAATGCGGGCTGCACGATCGAATGCACGATGGAATGTTGGAGAAGGACGAACGCGATAAATATTAGAGAAATCGTTGGATCAGAGGTTGGATCGATTGAAATATTCGTGGAAAAATTTCGGTTCGAATTTTCGTTGTTGTTGTTTTGTGGTAAGTTGAATTCGATGCATTTCGATTTAAATGAGACCAAGTTGTTCGTTTTGTATATTTTTGACAGTATTATGCAGTGGAGATGGTTTTTTTTTTTTGTTACTTGAGTATTAAAATGTATGGAAAGGAGATTGGAATACTTTATGTTCTCGTTCGTGATATTAAAGTTGAGGGTAATCGTAAATTTTGACGGAAATTTAATTCAGGTTTCAATTTGGTTTCATTTTAAATGGGGATAATTCTTTAGAATAATTGAAAGATGATAATATGTTATATTAGAAATTTTTTGTTAAGATATTTCTTAAAATTAACGTAAGAAAATAACGGGCACGTTCTTGCGATGCTATATAATTTTAATGGATATTTTAACAGAAACAACTTGTACTTCTTAATTTTATTATATTAGTTCACAAGGTAACAGCTACTTAAAAAAAGTTTCTTTTAAAGGTTCATATTGTTAACCAAAACTATAAAAGTAAGCGACTCGTTGTTACGTTTTATGAGAGAACTGTAATGATAAGATTAAACTTGTAACCGTAAACTTATATCTTCAAAATAGCTGTTTCAAGTTTCCTTTACGATTGCATTTTATTATTGCATTAGCATTCGTTAATTCATTTCTTGTGAGATACGAAAAGTTTGCTTTCGTACAGACGAATAAAATATTTATTCTTCATCCCAAATTCTACATTTCATTTATTCTTTTTTTTTTTAAATCATTCGTCACAATATTCCTAACAATGTGTCACTCTATCGAGATAAAATTTGAAGTATATATTTTTCTCACACTTTTGCTGAATTTTTATCTATCCTTTATTTCGTTATCTATCAAATATTTCATATCTATCAGACATATTATATTTTGGATATTATCTTCAAAAATGTTTTAATGTTTAATTTGAATTTCGAATTAATTCTATACAAACAATTTGATTTGTATAAAAAGATTCTGTCTTGAATCTATTCCTTCCAGGGAATTATTTACATAATTTAATTAGAAGATTAGAACGTGGAAGAAAAGAGAAGAAAAGCGAGAAGAGAAAGAGAGAGTTAATAATTCCTATAATTAAAGACCAGCAACTTTGAAAAGAAGAAGCCCTCGTTTTCGAGCGCGGAGAAATCGAATAGAAACACGAAAGAAACGTCAAATATCCAGAGACAAAGATCAACAAAGTTCACTTTGTGCTGGACACAGTTAATAATGAACCCAAAGATCTACCGGATCTCTGTGAAACTTTCCAGGATTCCGAAACTTTTGTTCTCCGAAATAACGTCGTTCAAAAGAATAGAGAAAGCTTCTTGATCGATCACCTAAAACGTACTGTATTTTTTTTTTATAAAATATATGGTACAAATAAATAATTTTTAAAATCTAAACGAACTTTTTTAGATGGAAAAAAATTTTACCTGTTAATAAATAAATGTGCGATGCCCAACGTATGATGCAACTTGTTCAATTTATGCATAGCGAAACGAATTTTTTACCGCAAGTGATATATTGTCCCATAAAATACCTACCGCCGTGTAAGTTACTGCATATCAGATAATAAAATTATTATAAATGTTAATAGATTTGAGCTTGATATATTTTATGAAATGATGCAAATGATATGATATTTTCTAAAAACTTTTCTTCCTTATTATTATATATAGTATTATTATTCAACATGAAGATACGAACTAACTTTTTTTAAAATTTTCTAATTATTTTAAAATGTTATTTCAAACCTCGTTTTGATTCTGCTAAATAAAAGTCTGCCTTTCTAAAACTTTGTCCTTAAGAAGATAAAGATGTTAATTGAAGTTCTGGTTTGTAAGTAATTACATTAACCCAGATGGAGGAAGATGGAGAAAGAATTGCAAATATTAATATTTACATTACAGAAATGACGATATGAGTTACTTTGTGCGTTATAATTTTTCATTATCACTGGAAGAAATGTTGTTTGCTAATTATTTAAATTAAACTTCATGAAAAACTTTCTTCTGTTGTTGTTCAATTTGAACAAAGGAATATTTCTTTCCTCCCTCTCTCGACAATTTATCGAAACGGTTAAATCACATTTCGATCAATCTATTCGATTAATTAATTAAGAACGACAATTGTTTCGATCGATGAAAAAACTTTGTAATTTTTAATTCGGATAGATTAAAAATTGACAAGAAGAAATTGGCAAATTAAATAGAAATTCAAACATATTTGTCGACAATTTTTCCTTTCGAATAATTATCAAAATAAAAAATAGTAGATGATAATTATTATATCTTTCAATTACACTACACGCATCCTTCAACCACACACCACGACAATATCCATATAAATTCATCGATAAATACAGATAGCATCATTGCTAAAAAACTGCTGAAAGTCGTCCAAAGTGTCCAAAGCAACCAAAATTTCGTCTGGGATGTAAAATCTTCGGAGACAGGTCAAGATTATTCGCGCAACACAAATGCCTTCGCTTCGAATCCGCGGGCAATGTTGAATTCACGAGTAAATTTCAGCTTCGCAGTTGGAAATTCACTGGACCGTTTCCAGCTGTGTGCTACCTGCTCTCTCTCTTTCTCTCTCTTGGCCACTGGTTAAACACAATCTAATTTAATCCTTTTAAACCGTCTAATCCCCGAGAAACCATTCAAATAAATACACAATTGCGCACGTTCCGCGCTACGTCCCTCCATCCCTCTTCCACCTGCTCGAACGCCACTCGTTTCGTCTCTTTCTTTTCCACCTTTCCCACTTTCCACCGATCGTTTCACCTGTTTCGCCGTTCGCCAACCGATAACTTCAGCTTTCTCACTGGCTTAACGTGCACGATTTCGCGTGATTTCGCCTCCTTTATCCCTCCCCTCCAACCTCTTCCCCATTCCCATCATTTTTGTTAGTAGCTTCTAATACTGAATTAGTGTTGTTGATTGTTGCAATAATCTTGTTTCAGAGTTGTTCGAAATTCTGACGAATAATTTAGACGTTCAATCGTGCAAGAGTTATTCCTCTGGAAAGAGAGGGGAAGAAGGTTAATGCAACGAAAGGTATCGAGAGTTTATTTTCTAAGAGGGGATGTAAAATTTTCAAATTCCCCTCTTATCATCTTTCCTTTAAATTTTTTGATCGAAATTTAGAAATTTTATTGCAATTTTATTTAATTTATCGTAGAATTTTTGGATATTCTTATTTGTAAAATTGGAAAAATGTTGAAATAGGTGATGTGAAATTTTTACCGGAATATGTTTATAAGATTTTTTTAATTTTCATTTTGGAACGAATCTCTTCAACTATTTTTATCCTCAATGAATGATGTTTTTATGGATTTTCTTGTTTCTAGGGCATTTCTAGATTTATCCACTACCGCATATAGGTCTGTTTGTCCAGCTACACGATAAACATGTGAAGTATTTGAAAATTTTCTCGTCTGAAGTATTCAAACATCGAGCAAATAAGAAGAAACAAGGTTGGATGAATAAGAAAAAAATCATACTCAACTACTCGAACAATGTTGCGAGTTGCATCATTGAAATCAGTATCGATATAATAATATTCATTGTATAATCTTTAAGCCAATTTTCAATATCTGTATCATCTTTCAGCGATCGATCGTATCTCGAAATAAAATTTTCTATTGTTTGTAGAAAATCGAATCGTTTCAATTTACCGAAATTGTTTCAATTTATAATCGAAGTTCCATTGTGTTCATTCGTATTGTGTCTGACTATATTGTCTACTTTATCTACTTCATTCCAGACTTGTCTGTCGTGTTGTTGATTTTCGATATTAATCTTTTCTCTTTTATATTTTTTTTCCATTCATTTGTGATAATTAATTTTCTTTTATTCGTAATTCGTCGCTTTTACATATTTATAATCCTAGAATCTCGTTTACCTTCCTTGTTTCTATCATTAAAAAATTCTCACAAATATCACGTTTCATTTATATTCATTTTTATGAAAAAATCGCAGCACACAATTTATTACTGTATTATTATTATATTATTCGACATAAATCTATATATCGATGTATACAAGAATTTTCATAATGTGAATAGATGTGTTCATAATTTCCTATATATATATAAACTTTGCACATGACATATATTTGACCATTAAATTCTCAAATAGCGAACCATAAACGTCAATAGCAGGACAGTTTATAACTCGACCAATTATTATTTTATTATATATTTTACGCCAAACTTTTACAAAATCAAATATTAATTCAGTTTTATAATTATACGTTTCCATAAATAATATTTTTCCACTTTCCTTTTACACTTCCTTTATTTTTCCAATTATTCATCAATTTCAGATTCACTCGTTCATCCATACCAGTATTCCCCCTGTCATCCGCAAGATCTAAATGGCCCAATGAATAAATTCAGAGTCAAAAGGATCAAAAGTTTTCCAACTTACAACTTCCACATTATTGCCATCACGATTCTCGTTCTTTGTCCTCGGCCACAAACGAAACAACCGCAAACCTCTTCCCCGCTAATTCTCCACGGTTGACAAAAACACGGAAAGAAAAACATTTGCAACTTTCAGCCCTGCTGGCCGATCAACATGGCCAGCAATTCCACGGAAAGACCGCGCTCCCTCGTTAGCAGAGTTCCCTAGAAACTTTTTCACCTTTTTTTTCCTCGACGCGTGGCCGTCATTCAGTCGGTTGATTTTCACGAAACCGACCGTACACGTGACTTAATCTCTCCCTCCGCGTTCACCAAGTCTCTACCCACGATGAAAATTGGACGATCTAATTTTCTCTCAAACGAGCATTCACGCTAAATGATTTTTCGTTTGCGAATAGAAGGCGATATGCGTATCTTTACTTAATTTTAATGTAAACAATAAAAAATTACAAAAGTTAAAGTTGGCAAAAGTTAAAATATTGCAAGTTGATACCAATTTTAAATTTATCGTAATGATAATGAAAGAATGTTGTATCCAGTTTTACTCAGTTGAAGAGAATGCAAAGGATCTGATCTAGGTGAAGATTTTAGGCGAGATTTAATATTGATTCAGATTTAAGGAAAGTGAATGCCTACGATGATTTGCGTGTGAGAATTCAGTTCTATATAGTGGAGATACGACGATGATCAAAGTAAATTCAATAAATACACGTATAGATTATAATATTGGCATTAATTGGACGATAAAATTAATTTCGAATATTATTAAAAATTTGCTAACACATATTGGACAAAAAATAAAATTTTAAGGATATTATAAAATTGCAATGATCGATTCCTCTATTTCTGTTTGTATTTCTCTACTTCTGTTTCTATTGCTTGCTGGTATCACGGTTCGATGAAAACGTCGGCCAAAGATGTTCCTTTCAGTTACATGATTTCAGATCCCCCGAGATATCCTCTTTTCTGGACGTGTTCCAGGAAATAATTTGGCGGGCTCGCGAACGCGGCTAGCCTAGTATCTGTTTCGGTATCACGAGTCGAAAACGTGCAACAACTAAAGCATTTTCCCTTGATTTATCTTCCACGACGAATATCACATTGTTATGGATATCACGATCGTTACTATTATCATTGCCATTACGTTAAGCTACGAAGCTAGAATCGGCGGACTGCGCCGAAGTTTGTCGTGAAATTCCAATTTCAGAAAGGAATAGTTATCATCGCTATGAGAGAATATGGCTGTTGACGTGATATATGATGTGTATATTTATTTTCTACGATTCTACTTAGGATAGAATACCTCAAAATGATTATTTTTACGTAAATTTTTTGTCTACAATATTTTTCATCCAGATTGGAACGTACGATTGCTTTTAATTAATAAAAGAAAAGAAATAGAAGAATAATGAACAATTAAATCAATATGAATATAATTATTTAAAATGTTTCTCTAATGAAAATGTTCCTAATTGCAATAGCATCCAAAATGAAGTAATCACGAGTAAAACAATTAATGTCTACCGTCATTAATCATGTGTACCTGTTTCATAGGTAATTCGTAAACGCAATAAATAATATAGTACGTACCAAACCCATGGTGTATCAATCTAAAGATGATAAATGAGCAAGATGTTACTCATTTCACCGTCCATGCGGTATCATAGATATCACAGCTGGAACCAACAGTCGCGTGAAACTATAAATACCAACCAACCAACCCGCGTAATCTACAATTAATTGTTCGAAAACCTGCACAACAATATCTACAATTAATCTCGCCTATATAAATTCATAGTCCGTATACAAAAATTTCTTTCCCCACATGTTTGTCAAAGTTTCGAATATAAACAATTCAACTCGTCCCAATTCAACTTGTCAGTTTCCTAAAAATGTACAATATTTCTTAGAAAACCTCCAAAAAAATAAATAAATAAACAAACCTCCGATTCATCCTTGCTTCACTATTGCTTCACCGTGCCCATTATCCACGTAAACCCTAAATCCAATCCGCAATCCATAGATTTCTCGACGCACGAGATGACAAGCTTTATCAAGAAGTATACGAGAACACTATCTGCACCGCTAACGAACGGAATCCAGCTTTTCTGCGATTGAACCAAACGATGATGAAGCGAAACACGCGCGACACACGTGGCCAATGCACGCGGAGGCGAAAGGTAATTAATCTAAAGGGTATCAAACCGGCCAGCCACCGAACACCAGGCGTACGTGACAAATTGGCTGCGCGGCCCCCTTCATCGCCCGTATACTCTAACGATTCGAATGCGCGAGGCTTACGATCTCTCTGGCGACCGCGCCGCCGGAACCTCGACCCGCGAAACACGATGGACCCCCGCTGACAACCTTTGTTACCGATATGTCCGCGGTTTCGTCCGTGCTCGTCCGTCCGTGGCTCGTTTCCAAACCCAATTATCTCTGTTCGTCGAGCTGGAGGTGGAGAAAAAGAGGATTATTTGGATTCTAGGGACTTTTTGGATAATCGAAATAAGGAAGGAATTGGGATTTTCTTTCTTTTTCTTTTTCGATGCCTGGTATTGGATCGAATCCATTGATGGGATTTCTTTTCGGCGAGAGTGATATGGAAAAATGTGAAATTTATAATAAGAATAAGATAAACTCTATTCTACATATTTTCGCGAAATTTCTAATTTCAACGTTGCAAATACGTTTTAAATTTGTTGCTCGATTTATCGATACACAATGTTCGTAGACGATCTGCAATGTTGTCAGACGAAAGTGAATGAGTATGATCGTGAAACTCGTGCAGTTGTAAAAAAGAAAACACTTGAACCGGACGGATAGAAGAGTTGCAAACTATTTCGAGAAATTCGAGAAATTTATCCGCGTACAGGCGACCGTAGAAGCAGGTGAAGAATCGAGTCAGTTTGAAAGTTATGTTTGCGAAGTAATCCTCCCCCTCTACCAAAATATTTTGTCGCGTCAGAGGCAACATATCGATCGTGAACTTATCTAACAACATGTCTCTGTAGGATTTTTTTCTGCAAATTCGATGGCTATAAGAGTTGAATATATCGTGAATTGCGTTGATTGTAAAAAAAAATAGGAAAGAAACTGTAAAGGAAATGTAAATTTTGGAAACTAACAGTAATAATTAACAGCTTAATAAATATCTATGTTATTAAGTTAAAATTTACTTAATATTTGTATACCTTGTCGATAAAACAAGATTAAGTACCAATAATTCCAAACCAAGAGCAAAATATAACTTTGGCTTCGATCATAGCCACGTTCCACGAGGAAACATCCAAAGAGGAGATCGCATAAAATCCACAGGAAATCGCATTGTAACCGAGAAATTAAACGAAATAAACAAGATCCTTTCGTTGCAAAGAACAATTGTCGAATTCCAAGCCCGAAGTAACTTTCCATTCAACGGATTCAACGCTCTTTGCTTTCGGGAGAATCGATTCTAATTCGAATTCACGTTAATAAGAGCGTTAATCGAATCCTCGATTCTTCTTTCTGTTTCGCGGTTAGCATCTTTTTCGTTTTCATCGTGATGAAACTGAAGGAATGATACAAAGTATGGCGAAAAGCCGAATGACGACGATACGATTGTTGGATCTCCTTAGCTCCCGAGGTTCGCTCGTTTCGTGCGCGGATTATGCAAATCTCCGTGGAAATCCGGTCGAGAAGCGGACGAGAAGAGGAGATGAAGGGACTGAGGCGCAACTGAGGATAGCTTTGCAGCACTGTCTTTGATAAGATGGTGCGTCTGTCTGTTCTTAGTTGACTTGGATCTGCTACTGTTTCCGGAAATTACAACGGCTGAGAAGTCGTGGAGAGTCTATTCAATGAAATTCGTATTTTAACCGTCCCACGTTAATTTGTCTCTTGATGTCTTGGATTTGCACAGATGACAGATCGATTTGTTTGAGGGAGATCGTCGATGAAACATTATTGTATAAAGTAGTTACTTTCGTGGAAAGTTAATGCGATACGATATTTAATAGGATTAATTAAAATTAATTAGTTTGATTAAATTTTATGATTTTTTACATTTCGTTATGAAAGATTAAGATGCACTGTTGTATCCTCATCGATAGAGCATTTCCACATATTTGCGAGAAACGTGTGTATCAGTGTTCGACTAAATTTACGTGTTTAATTTATACAATTGATGTTATGACATTTGTAATAACTGATAATTAATAAAGTTACAATTTTCACACAAGTTATAAACACAGAATATTGCTTAATCTAATTTTGACAATATTAATAATATTTTTTAGACTAAAGTAAATAAATGAATTTATATTATACTTTAACGCGAAATCAAATGAATTTCCATGTAAAAAAACGTAAGCAGAAACTAAAAATTTTGTGCACAAAAACCGCTCAGAAAATAAAGGAAACTATGCCGTTGAAGTCACTTTTTGTTTTATCCCGATATCTCAATTGGTTGCTGAGATATAAGGAGTCAAATCCGTAGCGCTTAAGACGGTGCAGAAGATTATGAATGGGACCGCGATCCAGTGACCTACATTTCTTCCTGGAAATGCATACAACTTCCAGGAATCGCGTCTGTCGCTTGTCTGCAGTTTGGGATAGGTCAGTGAGAGCGGGCGCGAGCGAGAAATCCGAGCGAGCAACAAGGACGAAGATAGTAAACGATTAAAAAATTACCATTCTCTTTACACGACGATATCTCCGGAACCGGAAGTCGTATCGGGATGAACCAAAAACCGTTTCAAAGAGTAAAATTCCGCGCTTCTAACGATCGTTCATTCATCGATACAGAACCACTATCTTCGGAGTTATAGCGATTTAAAGTTTTTCTAATTTTTAATAGAGCTCGATCGAATTTCAAGCCCGAGCCCGTGTAAAAATCCACAGTCCGGCAATCACGATCTACGATTTCAATTTACCACGAACAAATTTCCAAGCGACAAAATCCACGGGCGAACGTGACATTCGGAGCGAAATTTCGTACAGGCGTTTCGTATCGATCGGTCCTGTGGGGGGAGCGTAACATTTTTAAAAAATGATCGTCCACTAGTCGGCGCAAGTGGCGCAACAGTGACGCGCGATCATACGCAGAAAACAATGATGAACGCGTACAGAAACGTGGCGCACACGTTCACCTCTGACTCGATTTATCACGGGGATGAATGGAGTCTCGACTTAGTTATTCGTAATTACTCGGCTCGCGATGGACAGCTTCTGTTTACTCAGAAATAGACATCGGATGGAGAAGTTTATTGGAACGCGATTCGCATCACGGGACACGACGAATGCTGCTTTTAATATTCGTCCACGAACGCTTCCTTGCACTCGCTTTTCACGTTTTCATACATGCGTGCCTTGTATCTCGCCCAGGGGGAAAGTTTGTTACATTTGTCGAGGATCATTCTCTCGCAACGATATCATATATGTAAATTCGAAAGCGTGAAACTTTTCGGAGATAATAGAAGTTCCGTCAGTTATTTTGAAATAATACTACGCTACGTTGAAATGTAGATTATTGTATGCAGAGACTAAGGATTCGTTTATTTGAAAAAAATTTATTTATTTATAATTTAACGTCTTTAATTTAATTTAAGCCATTGATCAAAGTTTAAATTTCTGTTTTTGAATTTTTTTATTCAGTTTCCAAAACACGAGGTATTTGTGGTTCGATCTGTCGAGATACGTGAACCGTATTGAAATTATTATTAGCTAATTGAACTTTGGAATTAGATTAGAGCATCTTTGCCATCGGGAGAGCGAATTTGAAGCTCTCTTAGCTCTATAGCAATTGCTTCATTATCATATCATTGTTAAATCATAACGCGCTTAATTGATCTCCATTAGTATCGAATTAAATATTTAATACTTGTTTCATTCACGAAAATTCTTCGTTCATCGCATAAAATTTCTACGAGTTTTTCGTTAAAAAATATTATTCGTCGCTCACGATACATCACTCATATTTTTCGTGAAATTTTAACATTCATTCGAAAAGATGGAATCAGATCAAAGAATAATTAACTCACGCCTATCAATCAGACTTATTTTCACTTTCTTCACACGTGATATTAATCATAACCGGCTCGAAGCGTAATTACGATTGTAACAAATTCGTGGATCAATTAAAATTTAATACATCCGTATAATTTATCAAAGTAAAATTGGAAGGAAATCGAGAGGAGATCGTAATTAGAGAAGCGTATTCCAATTAATCCTTAAAGCAAACCTTCGGAGAACAGGAATGAAGATGAACGACCGGTTGGCCATCCGTTAAACGATCGCAATCAACGGTGCAATATATGAACGTAATACGAATATTGCATATAAAGTCATGGCTAGTATAGATCAGATCTTCATCCACCTCTTTCTAACATCCGTTTCGATCCTTTCGGATAATCCTCACTCTTGGATACAATACCATCCCTGGATTAATTTATAAACCATTCGATTCTTGTTAGATAAGTTCCATTCATTTGGAAATTTGCATTATAATCCCAACAAAAAAATTAAATTAATTTTATCTCGTGATATTGGAATTGCAGGTAGTAAATAAAAACGAAAAATGATATAAGATTATTCATATTTCTGAATATTTTAAAAAAGTTATTTTTTTTTCTTTATGAAATTAAATTTAATTTTTTATTGTATTGATCAATATCAAATTGAAACGTTCTTGTTCTCAAAAATATATATCACATGTATGTACAGATTTTCGAATTCTTCGTACGTGTACAGAGGAATATTGTAATAAAATATTCGTCAAAAATCTCGAACAGGGAACACGAAGAAGGAAAGAGAATCTGAAACGCAGAACTAGATAGATAGAACAATATCCTATTACACGAATTACGAGTAACTCAAACCATGAGATAATTCTCCGACAATCTGATCGTAGCCAAGAACCTCGGTCCATCGACGTTACAATACGCGTGACACGTTGTAATCTATGAGCCGAACACCGTCTAAGCGACCGCCAGCAATGATGATATCAAATGTGATTGACGCGTTGGCTGTTATACAATCCCGTTACGTGGCATGCTATCATCATCATTGCGCAAACATCATTAGAGTGAGCGCGTACACACCTCTGGAATTCTGGAACAAGTTGCACGCGATTAATCTGTTTCGACGAGGAATGAGTACATAAAAAAAAAAAGAAAGAAAGAAAGAAGAAGAAAATACGAGAGATGACGTGGTTGAAAAGAGTGGTTGAAATATTTTGATAATATTGAATAGCTTAACTTAAACTTGATCTTTGATTTTTTGATTGAATAAAAGAAAAGAGCAAGGTAGGCCAATATATATATTTTTTAATATATATTTTTTAATAATAGAACATTGTTCCATTGCCCGACAAATGTAGAGGATTGGTTCTTTCGCGTTCGACGCGAAACTTCATAGAAAATTAACTTTATCAGAACGTTAAAAGGAAAGTGATCGCCAGTAAGAACTTTGATCGAGCGTCTCCATTGAGAACCCCCAAGGACCGTTTTTCTCCATCTTCCTTTCATATCTATAAATCGATCGAATGAAATCGAGATCGCCAATATATCGATGCACTTATATATATATATAAAACCAAGCTGAAAGCAGGAGGATAAAAATTGCACGACAGATAAAAACCTCAGATTAGATTCGGGAAGAGGTTTTTGAGCGAAATGAACGAAGAAATATTATGGAGGAAAGAGCGTAAAACACGCGATGTTCTTTCGAGCGTCGTCATGTTTTTTTGGAATTGGACGAGCGGAAAATTAAAATAATCGCTTTCCCTGCTAATGATAAAACATGCGATACGAGGAATTTATAAACGAAAGATTTATTCCCACGAACGACTATACATCGCGGTGTCCACGATGCGACGGTAATAATGCGTGTTCAACTCGGATAATTCGGCCTTTATCATCGTCCATATTAAAGGATGGATAAATTTTGTAAGATATATTATACATTCTCTGGAATAATTTTGGAATTTGCGAATTTTTGATAGGTTCGAGTGATCAATGGTCTATCAATGGTCTAAAATTTATTGGATAATAAAATATTACGCGGATTGGAAATTTTACATTGTTATTTTTTAATAATTTAAATTTATATATTTATATTAATTATAGCAAAAATATTAATTAATGATATTCAATAGATAATCAAAGGATAGATAGATCGATCCAGTAAAATTGGATTGTTTTAATCCACGATGATTCGAAAATTCCATTTAGTCAATAGGGCTAATAGAATCCTTAATAACGATCTATGCCACTGATGAACCTCGAAAGCACGAAATTCTCAAACGAGATTGATCCAGAATCAGGAACGTTAGTAAACAAACGGTATGGATAAATAGCGTTTTGGCCGATGGAATCTACCTTTCGCGAAATCTCTCATCCTTGCGTCTATTTTACATGTAATCCGTTTCAATAGATATCACATGTAGGAGTAAAAAATTTAATTTATCAAATTGTCAAACTCGAATCAAACTCAATATTCAGAATTAAATTTTTCTTTCGTTCCTTTTTATCTACTTTCAACTTAATATTTCAATTTAATATTTTTATTATTATATTTAATATCCACGCTTGTCGAACTTCTTCGAAATCATTTATTTCTTCGTTTAATGATGATCATTAAAATATACGTATATTTTTTAACGAATTAACGGAGCTTAAGATTTTATATCTAGTTTTAGGAAGAAATTAAGATAAAAGACTTTAATACGTTCCTATCACTCGTACATTTATGAGAAAAAATAATTTCCACAATTGTCATTTAAATCATTTCCAAAAAAAAATAACGTCGAATTCTTCGAGTCGAACGAGTATAACATTTCTCGCGCGCGATTCAATCGAAACTCGAAATCAAGATTTTACGGAAACACGTTTAAAAAATGAACGTTCGTTTTTTTCGAAACTGCACGATATCCCGGTAAACGTAACGAAACGAGATTCGATCGACGCAACGTAATTATTCGCATCTCGTTAATCCGCGTCACGTCGTCGTCCTCCCGACGGATATTTCATAAATCACGAATACCCGTGTGTGCTTTTCGACAGGAAAAAAAAAAAGAAGAAAAAAAAGGAAAGGAAGGGGGCTAGGAAAAAAGTAGAGGCAAAAAGTAGACGAGGGGGGAGGAAAAAAAAAGTAATCGGTGATGCGCTCGTCAGCGAGCAAAGTTACTCGTCAAATGGCAGCTTCATTGTTTTACGATCTCGAAAGCCAGCGACGAAATTAATCGGCCGTGCTACGGTTCGGACATCGACGATTAATTTCTCGTTTTATAGCTCTCCCGATGTAGATTAATTAACTTCGAACAGAGGAGGATATTTTCGACTATCTCCTCAAATTCGTTCCTGAACATTCTCCCGCGAGGAATCGTTTAGGAAATTATAGAACGGAACGGTTCACACCGTTGAACCGATCAGAGTTTAGACCAGCGTTTCATTTTACGATCGATAAAAATCTGATCTGATGATACAAAGATATTTAAGTTAAAAAGTTACTCTATTAAACTATAACCAGCATCGAGTCTGAGCTGAGATTTCTTGCATTAAACTATAATACCATTTCTCGTAGAAAGGGATCTTGCTCGAAAAATCGCCATCCACTCCGTCAAAAATTTTTCCACTCGATCCACGAAACATCGAAACATTTCATCCCCCCACAATACTCGGATATTTTTCGTTAAGAAAGTGAACCAGTTGCAGAGATACACTTGGAAATCTCGGAAGAACGATCCCACGAAGTCGTAAACCACGAGGACGGAACGTTGCAACGATACCATTTCCCTCCCTTTCGGTAATAGACAGATTTTCCGCTATATCTGCGCGATACGAGACGAGATTCGCGGCAATAATCGGCGACACAATGACGCTTGAGCTTCCGGAACGTTCGGTATTTATTAGACGGAAACGCGGCGCGGAGGCAGAACGACATTTATATTCATAACGAAACCGGTTACCGCCCCTGTTCCGTACCATCGATATTTACCCCCGGCAAATATAACGTGGAAATCATTCACCGAATCCTATTGCTCCGCATCCCTCCTTTCCAATCCTTATTTTTATTCTCGCGATCCGCCGCGTTTCGAGATTCTGCTCGCAGTTGTTGATTTTTTCCCTACTTTTTTGTAATTGAGAAACAAACGGGCAATCGAACGGATCGATGACATTGAGGATAATACAAATATCGATTTCTTTTTATTTTTTATAGTTATATTTTTAACCCTTTTTTTTGAAGCCGATATCGACGGTTAATCGCGTGATACGGTTGTTTCTTGTATAATTGTGCTTGTGAATGAACAAAAGTTTATTAGTCGATGAAAAATTGTTGAAAATTGTTTTATAAAATTTGGTTTGGTTTAACGAATCATTGGAGTATTTTATTTTCGTTTTAATTTAATTTTAATCATTTATTATCGAATCGTACATTCAATAATATCTTCCATTTCGTTTTCTAGAAAAATTATTTGAATCATAAAGTTGTACAATTACAAACAATGGTTCGCACATGTACTTTTACGCTGTACAATATTTCAAATTCATCAAAATATAAAATTATATTTTATCAAAAAAAAAAATCATCGCCATTTTTAGGACGAAATATGTCGTTCAATTTAATAACGCCCGAGATTGCAAATAAATGTTCCAAAAAAAAAGACTCACAAAACGAAATAATATACGTACGTCGATTCAATATTTCAAAGATCAGATTACTAGGAAAAATATTATTTAAATTTCAATGATATGTTTTAAAATAATATTTTAGCTCAAAACACAAATATTCCATCCTCAAAATCGAACAATTTATCATTCTTAAATTTTAAACGTAACCATCGCACATTCATTTGTCCAAAAATAATACTTATGATCGCACAAATAACAAGATCAAACTACCGAAGAAATATTAATTAAATCCTTTACTTGACTTCAACTAATCGCACCGATATAATTGAAAACTGGAAAAAAAAACACAGCACGCAAACAAAACGAAAGCGATGGCCGATGGCTTCCGGTGTTCCGGAATGAGGTTTTGGATCGTTTTGAATTTACATGCTCGTGATCACGTCCGCGGCGCCAATCCGCGTACCAGATTTTCCCGCGATGCGTTTATCGAAATGGAAGAGCGGCCAACGGCCGCTTGTCATTCCAACGTGTGCAACGGGGATTAATACGAGAACGCGACGAGTAATTTTCATCGGGATTTGCTAAACGTAAATCGCCGATTGAATAGAAATTATGGTCGACTATGCGTTCCAATCGTTCGCTTCGATGAGTTTTGTTTTTCCCTTGATTCCTTGATTTTTTTATCATTGATTATTTATCTTTTATTTATTCACGATTAATTTAATAATTCTTTAAATTCTGAATTGTGTAGATTCTCTCGTTATTTATATTTTTTTTTTTTTTTGGGTGGAGAAAAGATTCAAGAAATTTACAAATAACAACGAAATTTTTAAGATTTAGTAATTTCTAATAATTTTCTATGTAGTGGATATATTATATTGCGAGGAATAATGTGCTAGAAACTAGATGTTATTCCAAAGTAATGTTTTATGGCAGAGAAATAATTCACAATGTTCAATCGGCTTAGTATACTTAATGTTCGATTATGTAAAACACCTTCTCCAGATGGTCTCCACCATTTTTACCAATGCAATCCAATAAATTTTGCCCGAGAGAAATTTCCATAGAGGCGAGATAATCAGAAAAATAATTCATTGGAAAGCTGGTAAAAGCTGCTACTTTCTTTGCAATGGACAGAATCGATGGAAGACTAATACCTACAATCCATTGTTTCTAAAAAAAAAACACAGCAAGTACAAAGGAAAATAATTATTTAAACAACAATTTTTCTATATATTTATACAAAAATTGAATTAATAATCTTCGAATTTCGTAATAAATTTTTTAAATTTCTCTTTATAAGTACAAATAACCTACAAGTAATCCTATTTTTAATATATCTACATAAACATTCCTTCATATCGAAATTTTCTCGAAATCAATCATCTTCCCCTACAAAATTTATTAATCAAATTTTACTAATATCAAATAAACTATTATTCCTGAATTATTAATAAACTTAATCCATTATCCAAACCACCAAATCATTATCCTAAGACAATGTCAAAATGTTCTACTTCGATCATTCGAGATATATCGATTTAAAGAAGGATCGTCGCGATTTCGCAAAACAAATATATCCCGCGTTTAAATGAAAGAAAAAAAAAAAGAAAACTCAGTCTCTCCTGGAGGATGCTGCCGAGCACGCCGTTTATCGGGGATCGTGAATTAAATATTCATCGGAATCGATTCGAGCCGAGGCAGAAGACACCCCCTACCCCTTCCTCCCTTTTGGTCTACGGGAATTGTGATACGTTTCAGGGTACGACGCGCGTTCCTCCCCAATCCAACATGCATCTAACATTCATGAATTTATCCGATCCGCTGAACTTTTATCCGCGACTGGAAGCTGAAGAACGCTTACTGGCGGGAATTTCCATCGTTGCATTGGTTGTTTAATGATACCCGTTTCAGAGGGGTAACGCGAAACTCGACCTCTCTGAAGGCAGGATCGGTTTTCAACTTATTATTCCGTAGTGGAATTTTAGAGAGGTCTAAAGAGGATTCTTATTGAAAGATTTTCCACACCTGGCTTTCTAGAGAATTCACTTCTCTAGGAAGAAAGTTCGATAGTTAATAATAACAATATCGGAAATGTTTAAAGGTGTTCAAAGATGTTTGGATTTATATTAGTTTGAATATTTGATGAACTATTATAGATAATCAAAACTTAATATTTATTATTAATGGTTAACTGGATACTTGAATATGTAATAATCATGTTAAATTAATTCTGATTTTTTTTAACAAATAATATGGGAATTTCTAATGATGAGTTACGGAGAATCGAATTAAATTACGGTCAGTCGTGGAAAAATATTTACCTAAGAAATGACAAATCGTGGTTTCTCCACGATCGAGTATTTTCAATGTTTACCAATTATAAAAGAAAATAGTGAAATTTAGAATGGATGTAACGAACTCGCCAGCCAGGAATTTTGTGAAATAACAGCAGGTGTTTCGATTAGATTAGTTTTTGCCTCGCACACGCGTTCTTGCAAACTGTAACAATATTTATTTTTACACACGCGTGAATCGTGGCATGAGAGGATGTGGTATTAAGTAAACGATGGAAAAAATTCGGTCAATAAAGTACACAAGAACAGTAAATTTAAATGAAAGATCAAATCTTACTCGCCAGAAAATTCATGGAATCGAAACAGTTAAATAAAATTTACAAATATCGAATAGAATGTGTAATTTTCGACATAATAAGTTTTTAATATCTCAAAATAATCTTTTCCCTAAATCTCTTATTTTTTAAATAATTTAGTTGTAAGTAAAGAGATGAAAGATTGATGAAAATTTTACAAATTTTCAATGAAAAATCAATCCAAAAATAAATTAAAAATTCTATACTATGTTCTTTAGCAAAATAAAAAAATATCATGAAAAATATGAAAGTTCTCGTTCCGTAGCGAGCTTAAGCAACAGCTTTCTCTATGTACTCACTACTAAGGACCCGTAGTATTCTGCATGATTCTGCAATTACGAAAAATTTATGCAAAGCGTAAAGGCGACTTCGTGCGTTAAGATCGTGCCGCAGAAAGGATCTCAAAGGTTGAATGTCTTGCTTGCCACGGCAGTTACTTTTAATTAGAGCGCTAGAACGCTCTATCTTTGAGCGTTTAAAAGAGGGGAAAGCAGAACACCGACTTAGCAGCAATTTTTACCCATTAAGAGTCTCGCGAGACCAAGAAGAATAAGACCGAAATTTTCTTCCACGGACTTTCCCTATTCTATCTTTTACACTATTCTACCCTTTCCTTCCCTTCGTAATTATTCAAATATTCGATTCGCAATTATTCTCACAATTATCGTGGATTTCTTCTAGGAAGAAAAATATTTTCTTGAATCTATTATTACGGCACAAGATTATATTCCATTATTTAATTTTTTAATTTTTATTATCTCGTTAATTAATTGGGTATTAATTATCGTTTAACGATAAATAATTATTTCGATATCGATGCAATCTAAAATATTTCAATAAAATATCGCGAAATATTAATATATTCATATAATTTTATAACCATATTAAAATAGGAAATAAATTGAAATATTTTATCACTTCGGCCAATTACTGACAATTAAAAACGTTTAATATCGAGGGATATTTTAATTAGCAGTTCAATTTGTTGTAACGATACACAGGATATTGTTAAAGAATTAATTACCATCGATACGAGATTTAATCACTCGTTTGTACTCACCCTTCGACTGTTGCCATCTTTTGGGTTTAGGTCCGAGGCCACAGTGCCGAAAATGGTTGGCTGTAACAGAAAACACGTTTTTTATCGATTATTTATATATATCATTTCAAACAAATATCACAACCAGAATGCAATTGATTGATTAATTTATATAAAAACATTTTCATATAATTTGATTTTCTCTTCTGTCGAATCGAAAATTTTATGTTTCATGATTTCAATTTTCATTTACATCACATAATCGTAAGCAACGCTAATCATCGAATAATCAGAGATATAGAAATTAAATAGTGGAATAAAAAATTTCTAAAAAATTTCTAAAAATACTAATATAATTTAACAATAATTTAAAACTATAATATATAAAAGTAAAAATATTTTTTTTTAATTTATTTTCTTATGAATAATTATAAAAATTAAACCAAATGACGTGAAGTTTGATATATTTCATTAACAATAGCATTAACTTTTCATATTACAGAAATAACCATTAATGATTTCAATTTTATTTCTCTCATAAAATATTGAAAAAGTAATTAAACTACTATTTAATATTAATAAGCGATTATCGAATAATAATAAATCAGATCAATCTATTTCAAACTTTTCAAAAATACAATCTTTCACAATTTTATTACCTTTCCACATGCGCAACATTATTAATCATCTTTTAAAAAATCCATTGACAAAATCCAGAGACTCGAATCAACTTACAATTAAACTTCGAACGAATTTTAATATTGGAATCCGATCGAAAGAGATCATTCTCTCTATCTGTCGGCCAGAAATTCGCGCAGGCCAAAAGTTGAGCCAATGTAAGCACAGGTTTACGAGAGAAACGAAAAGAATCATCGGCGATCGGAATCGGCAATTACACCTTTCAGCTTTTAACCGGCGGAATATCGCGGTTTTTTCAATCGGACCTCTGTCAATTTCGAAATGGGAAGGGATGATTTCCCACGTGAAATCGCGCGGACTCGTTCGGGAAAACTGCCGAAACGCGGCAGTAAAAGCTGTCGCCCCGTAAATCTGCGGAATGCCATCCAGCATGACTGCAGTCCACCCATTAACTGCCACCCCTCCTCACCGAGGAAATGCATTCGCCTGGTTGTATTGGTCGGGCAAGTAAGAGGAAGCGGGATTCTTTCTGGGAATGTATGAAAATAAAAAATAAAGAAGAAAGAAAAAATATATATATGTATATATAGTACAGGGGAGAGGAGGAAATAGGGGTGTCTAGAAATTATAGCCCGGGTATAGTTTATGCGGAAAAAAGAGGCGGAGACTTGGTGATTTAGCGACGCAATCTCGCTTAATTCGACCCCTTCCTTCGGTACAAATGGAGAATGCTGGAGTAACAACTGTGCCGTTCCATTATCTGCACGATTGTTTGCGGCCCCGTTTGTTGCTTTAATTCATTGTGGCGAGTCTCGGATTCGTATGATAGATTTTTTGCTCGAATACTGAAACGGAGGTGAATAAGTTTTTGTGAAGGGATTTCGTGTAACACGAAAGAATAAAAACGTTCGCGTTATACATTAATAATAATCTTTACGATATATTTATAATTTTTATTTTTTACGGTGAAGTTTGAATTTATAGACTTTTTGTTCGAATTTAGATAGAATTCGAATGTTAAATAGCGACAGATATAACGATGACTGAAATCATTATAATACTTATCGATACAACGCAATATTTCAAAAATGTGTAAATTAGAGGAAGGTGTAGGAAGATTTTGAAAATCCAACGATCGAATATCGATATCGATTAAAACACGAGTCGATGGTTAACAAACTGCTCGATTCACAGAGCTCGAAATTCTTCGACAAATACACAACAATTCTGTACACATTCATCGTTCTGTATATTATATCCGGTCGATATCGAATCTTCCAAACGAATCAACGAATGAATCGATGTCAAAAAACGAACGCGACACAATGAACGCCATTCGAAAAATTCGATAATTTCGTAAACCAGAATATAGATCAAAGGATTGTTAGAAAAGGACAATGTTACGTGAACGCTTGGGAAAATTGTATTCTGCGTTAATCTCTTTGACGATGAATAGGAAATTGCCGATGACATGATCCCAATCTATTCGCGTTTTCCGATGCAACAGAATAATGAATATAGGAATATACAAATTATTTGATATTATTTGATATGAATTAATTGTTAGACACGCTAATTTACCCATTGTCGTCGACATTATACCTTCGTGTCTCCATCCTCTGTACCATATTATTTTGTCATTCAATAATAAATCACACGTAAATGCGTATCGTAAATTCCTCAATGATTTAGAATAACACATCACCGGTAATAATCCCCGTAATTCTATTGTCTCCAATCTCAAATCAGATCATGTCGGTTGCGAATCGTTCGAATCAATAATATACAGCCATTAACTGACTCATTGAATTGGAAATTTTCAATTCCTAATCTAATTTTCATTTTTCTCTCGGTCATAATCTATGTTACGAATCGAGAGACGAATAAAATTCAATTCATCTTACAAATTTCATCAATTTCTTCAATCCTTGAAATAATTCTTTTATTATTAAAGAATATTTGAAAGAAAGAAAGAAAGGAAAGATACTTAAATCTGATCCATATCTGATGTAATCAAACATAACAGTGGCCCAGTCAAATATAATTCAATATTTAAACGAATATTTCTTTTTTCCAATTTTTTACAGTTCACTTGTACAACGACTCGGCATACAATATAAAAAATAATCATTATCCTGTTTGGAATTGGTGCAACGTCAAAAAATAAAAAAAGGAGCACAATATCAAGCAAACAATTCGAGGCGAATCAATATTACGTGTCACATGGATAAATATAACCGCGTGTACTCCCGTGAATCGAGTTTTCCATTATTGCATACACGTTATAGCAACTATGAAAATTAATTAAATCTCCTCCATGCTACGCGCTTAGTATTATTTATCCCGATGTTTTATACAAATTTCAAAACATGTAGCTTCTGGTATCAATGGGCAACCGTATGTTTCTGAACACGGATTATTGTATATGAAATATGAAACTGTATCTATACACGTACACGTTCGATGTGACTGATAAATCAGTGAAATTAAAAAGATGGTGACGTTTTTTTTCCCTTTTTTTTAAAACGAAATTTTCTCTCTCACGAATCAAATTTATTCTTCTTTCGTTCATTTATTTCTTTCTTTTTTTTTTTTTTTCTGAACAAAAAGAAAAGAATGGGCTCCTATTTGGTCGTTTATGAAAGCTTCGAACGTAATTCGTGATAATGTAGGTTGGAGAAAAATCGATGTGAAAAACATGGAGAACATAAAAACTCACTCAGAGTAATTGTTATCAATGTGGATGTACAATAGGAAAAATACGATTGGATAGGGGAGAAGTATTTGGAAAATGATACGAAGGGAGGATTGATGGAAATTTATATGAATTTTTGAGGATATTTTTGTAAAAGGATGTAATCGAGAAAGAAGATTATATAATATAACTTTTTAAATTCAGAATTATTATTATTATTATTCAAGGAGGAGAGTTAATATCTAAATAAATTTCTTTAATTTTGCTATAGATCAACATAATATATCCACAGAAAAATTATAAAAATACCCGCTATGAAATTTTCTGTTTTTATCGTTGTTTTCAGGGTGTCGTAAAAATTTCGAACGAAAGAAATTATAAAATTTTCCTTCCGTCCAGAGATACCAGTTTCTTCCGGTTCGTCCGCGATATCAAGCCAAGATTCTTGACGGCACTTTGTAATTTATGACGTAACAGGGTCAGGTAGGACACATCGAAGGAGAAAAACAAGTCGAATCGACTCGAACATCCGCAACACGGAATCCGCGCTGAATCGTTCCCTCCTTATCTTTATCCGCTTCGGTGGATCGGTCAACAATCGCGTCCCTAATTCGAAAAAGCGACGAGAAAAAGGCTATTCGACAAGGCGAATTCTCGCGAAAAATTTTTTCACGATTTTCTCTCCGTATTGTTGTCCTTCATTGAATTAATTTTTTTTTTTTTGTTTCCTTTGAACTATCGTTATTAAGGTGAAAGCTAAATTTCTCTTATGAGTGATTTTACTAAAAATTTTCCTACCTAATAAAAGCTAAAAGATAATTAAATTAATTTCTTTTTCGAAGTTCTTGAGAAATTTCGATCCATTTATTTTTGGAAATAAAAAAAGAAATATTAGATTTTTGTCTGTCTCGAAACGATATCGAAAAATTTACATGTATATACAATCGTGTAAAACACGTAAGAGATAGTTTCGTTATCAGTGCCAATTCCGTGGAATTCTCTTTGTTCCGCGTTGAAAACCGCATACAATGGAAACCTGTTCGTTGACAAAAACACACAGGAAACAAATGAAAACAAATAATCGAAAATCCGTGGGAAAATTTTATTCGGCAAAAGGCGAGGTGTGCATCGCCATTTTTTTGAAAATACAAAAAAAAAATTAACCAAATGAACGTTTCTCGTGGAAGGAACAATGGAAAGTGGCTCTTTTCAAACTTTATCCGCCTCAAAAATGATTGACATGAGCGAATAAGTAAAAATATATATAAATTTTCACCAAAAAATATTAAAAAAGCAAATATAATAGAATCTATAAAATGAAATTTTTCAGCAGAAACATAGTAATCTTCTTCTATTGAAAATTATTTTTAAAAAAATCTACAATTTAACGAAATTAAATATTTCACGAAACCTGTTGTCTATTATTTCTTAATGTAAAATTTAAAAAATTACAATCAAAATTGTATTTAATTCAATCTTTAGTGATCGATGTCATTACATTAATGAAATTTATCAAAATTGATTTCAGAATTTAAAAAATGATTTAAAAAATGAAACACGATTCTCTAAAACTTGAGCACTAAGTGGTTCTTTGAAACTGCTACCCCTCCAATGGTTGGTTGTAAATCTTTTAGCTCGTTAAGTTATTCCGTGTTCCCATTGCAAGAAGCCCTCAAGCGGGTGATTAAGAGACTCCTTTGAGAGTCTAGTAATCGATGTCCATCTTATTTACAAAGTACTCCAGGGATACTAGGTGTTCCGGGAAAAACTGTGACACGATGATCGAAAATCTGCTCGAATCGTAAGTGAAAAATCGATCGCTTAAACATTCGAAGGAGATTTTTTTGTACGAAAGGAATAAAAGAAATTTGGATTTAAAATACCTTCGTATTGTGGAAATTGAAATTTTCCTATCGAAATTTATGCAGTAAATGATTGAATTTTTAGTCTCAAAGATCATGGAACTTTTGAGAACGTATCTTAGAAACGTGTGGATTAAAGATAGATAAATTGTAAAAAAAAAAGAGAGAGAGAATTTCAGGAATCCTAAAATTCTTTTCTTAAAATTTTTCGAGTATAAATAAATGGAGATATTTAGAAAATTTTAAATCAAATTTTCTTAAAAGTAAAAATTTGATAATGATATCAATTGATATAATGTTCTCTTAATCGTTATATAAAATGAAAAATATATTGCACGTTTATATTTGTTTTACGATATAAAAGAAGGTGAACAGCTACTGGGACATAAAATAGGTAAGATATAAGAATATGATGTAAGGAGAAAACTGATAAAAGACGTTGGCAAGCCTGAGGAAGAATTTCGCGGAACCGCTGAATCATGGCAGAAAGTTTGAAGAAAGGATATAAGAGTTAACGAGACAAAAAGGGATACAAGGTAGAGCGAGCTACAAACGTGAGAAAAATGAAAATCCGATACTCGTGTACCGCTTCGTGATCTCGATGACAAGATCGAAAGGAATAAAATCCTAACATTTAAAAGATATAAAAGAGGGAAACAAAGTGACATTTAGATAAAGAATAATTAAATTTACGTTTTTAATAAGAATAAGGAAACTTGAATGATCAAATATAATAATAATAATTCTGTAAGATTAATTTATTTCGATAAATATTCAATAAAAAATAGAATTTGTATAAAAGAAATAGGAAAGAAATATTTCTACTTTAAAAAGATCGAATTAATATTTGTTTGAATCGTTCCACCGCTTATCGATCGTTATTTGCCAAAAAAATGAAGAGCGCTGTTAAAAGTAATCCACTCGCAATCAAGTTCCCAATATCCAAGTCGATTATCGCGAGCAGATCGTCCAATTAAGGGAACATGCGAACAGCCGACGTGGAAACGATCGATAACCGTGAGCGTGAAAAATCCATCTTCGAAGTTTGCGAGGGAAGCCTGTAAACGTTACAGAAATTGAGTTTGAAGGGAGACAAAAAACTTCATGGACGATCGATGAGCGTAAAAAACTTACTGTTGAAATTTCTCTAAGAAACATGTAGATTGGACGATCCACCAATGTTGCAAAAAGGATACAAAGAGAGAGAGAGAGAGAGAGAAAGAAAATAAAAGGAAACAACAATGAAAGAAAGAAGGAAAACGATCCACCACAGTTGCAAAAGTATTTGAGAGAAACTGGAAAAAAAGAAAAAGAGAGAGAAAATAAAGAAAATGACAGTAGAAAGAAATGAAACAAAAAGAAGAAAAAAGAAAAGGAGAGAAAAAGGATCTGGAAACAAATGTTGGTCCATTGCGGTGAGTGGTGTCGTCACCATTTCTGAAGGAACTATCAAGACACTTGGAGAATAACGATGATTCCGACGCAGTTAGGGAGTGATTTTGTAGACATCCTCCAAACGGGCCTCATTACGAGGGCAAAATGTTGGAGAACAATCGTGAAGAGATCGAAATGATCGAGAACAATTCGTGCTCCTCGTGAAAATAACAAGAAGCAACAATCAAGTGACTTCTTTAATTTATGGTTCGATCGAACAGTTTCATACGAAATTGCGAGTTTATCATTCTGTCACGTAATTCTATTTTAAGTATTTCCTTCTATATACTATATTTATAATAAGTGAAAGTGAAAAGGAAATAAAGAGAAAAATATAAATATAAAAAATCTATCTATTTTCAATCTTTAAGGTAATCATCAGAATTATTTCTGTTATTTGTGTTCGTTGATAGAGATTTAAATTTAATTTTTTTAACGAAAAAAAAAAAAGACCGAACAAACAGAATAAAAATAAAATAACCACTTGTGAAACAATCAGAATTTTGAGTCGTGTTCGAGCGAAGTTCCGTCGGACGAATAAACATGCAATTAAACTGCAACGTTTTAAAATAATTCAATTTTACAGGGAACCGAGATAATTGAACTGCGCGAATTCGATTAACATTATTTTCCTTTCGAAAAAACGTAATATCGAGAGAAAAAAACGAATTTCTTTCTTTTTTATATATATATATTTTTATATATATATATATTCACTTTTCCGCGTAATAAAATTTATCATGTTTTTCGCGAAAGTGCCGCTACGTGACGCTGTAATAAATTTATGAAACAAATTTCCGTCGGTCAAGAGACAAACAAATTTTTGATACTCGTGAATCCAACGATTCTTGCAAAATGGATGTCCTATCTCCACCGAATTTCCAATATCGCGAATATTCTTTCTTTTTTCTTTTTTTTTTTTTGGACACGAAAGAGCATTCATATAATAAAAAAATATAAATTAACGATGTTGTTGCGGATCGGGTTAAGAGCAAAATAGAACATAATTTCAAAACGAGAACGAGATAATAAAACGAGATTCACAACTGATTAAGTAATAAAATTATCCGTTCCACACGACAGAACGAAGTTGGACGAAGTCGATAATTTCACTCGCGCGGAATAATGATATGTCTAGTGAAAATTAACATTTTGTTAATACCGCAACTTTTGCTACATGATGCAAATTACCTCGTGTTACGGCGTTGTGTACATTTGCGATCTTTAATAATGAGGGGAAGAGAAGGGGAGGTGCGTGTATTATATTTTCTGTTTCATCAAACGGAAACATGGTTTTAATTAATCCCTGACAAGCGTTGTTTCGAACACCGCGCAAAAGTTAAACGAAAAACGCGAAGGTAGCGAAAGATAAGTATATTCGAAATTATTGAAATTGAACGAGCGCACATATATCGAAATAAATTTAATTTGAAATGAAAATGAATGGTAAAAAAATCGAGACGCTCGAGATAATGAAATTTTAAAAGATGAAATTTAATAAATATAAATAAGATTCTTCTGTCGCCTTCGTTGACGTACGATTAAATCAACAATTGCTTCACGGTTATTTGAATATCCAAAAACAGTTGGAGGGGGAAAAAGGGAAGCAAGACCGATTTCACAATTATTTGAAAATTAAATATCCCGACTGAAATTAAAATATTTTCTAGAATAATTCGAGCGACGTTCCGTCGACTCTGATAGGCAGAATAAATACGACGAATATTGAGGCGTATATACGACAATTTTCCAGAGGAAAAAAATTTTCAAATTAGCCTCAATCTCATCAAAGAAACGTAAAATCGCATCGAGCAAATGTTTTGTTCGTCGATAAAATTACAAGCAGCGAAAAAATTTCTAAACTCGTTTTAAAATTCTCATCGATCGGTCGAAATTCGAAGCAAAAATTCCTACACGTCAGAAATCTCTAAGCTCACGAGTTTAATTGTAGCTTTGTTAAGCCTAAACTCGTATTCCTTCCATGCTTCCTTCTTCTTACGCGTTTCCTCTTCTCCCTTTTTTTTTTTTTTTTAACACTTTCATTTTACTCACGAGCTCACGATTCCTCGTTCTCGTCTCGAGCAAGGAGATGTAAAAGCGGACGACCGTCAAGGAAGAACCACGGTGAAAAATAAAACGTTGTCCTGGCAGGATAAGCCACGAGAAGAATCGTCTCTAAAGTGGAAATCCCTGGGCACGGCAATAAATCCAACTGAAGCGCTCAAAATTTGTCCCAGATGTTGCGCGACTTCTTTTTTTTTCTTTTTCTCTCTCTTTCGTGTTCTTTTTTTAAAAGTTTCAAAGGTACTCTCGAGACCTTGCATTCTCGAAACTGAGATCAAAGTTGGTTATCATCTTTATTCGTACTTGACAATTTTATCCATTTTCCCACAATTAAATACTTTTTACTATTTTGATTCATCAAAGTTAGGAGAATTTAATACCTAATTATAAATCTATTTACAGCATATATAAATCAATAGAAGTATAATAATGAATTTTATTAATCATAAAAATCTTATTTTCACCACTTTCTCTTTAAACTTCTCTAGACTATAATAATACGAGATGAGATTAAAATAATATAAATTTTTTTTCTAACTCACGTCGTTTATATTGCGCAGTTTCATTCACGTGTATAAAACTATCCTAAGAATCCTTTGTCAATTGTAATATCCTTTCGTTTCCATTCGTGGAAAAAGTTGCAAAGGAAATTCGTCGAAATTTCCCTTTTTCCTCTGAAAAAAAAAATCCTTCAAACGAAATTTCGATCTGCAATAACCACAAAGAGTTTGTTTCTAGGGAGGGAGAGGAGAAGGCGAAGAATACGTTTCCGTCGAAATCGTGGTCGATTTAGCAAAAGCAACTAAAGGGAGGAAAGAAGAGACAGAATCGGTGGGGAAAAAAAGAAGAAGAGGAAGAAAAATCCTTTTAAAACTACTGCGTAATGTAGGAAGGGTCCACGATATTTATCTGGAAAGTTATTTTCCTAATTCTGTGCAGGATTTACAACACGAGAATCCATCGAGTTCGCGAAGAAATCGTAAATTGTTACGACGTTCTATATATCTATTAGGCTTCTCTTTGCACCTCGTGGCTCATCTCGTTCGATTATACGACGAGATTTATGATACTCGAAGAAACAAAAGGAACTTGCATGCTTTCTGAATGGAGTTGCATAATGGTATAGAAAAAATGAATGAAAAGTAAAAATTAATTTATTGTGTATGTGATCTGATTAATGATAAATAAATTTATAATTCTAATTTTGATAATTATACGATTCTTGACGACAGAAAGAGAAAGAAGAAGAAATAAAATGAATCTGCACAATGCTTTCTGAACTGAATTTGAATATTGCTATAATAGAAAGTAGAAAGTTCGAGATATTAATAAAAATTAATGTGTTAAGGGATGTAAAGCTATTGATTAACGGGTCATGGAAGATTTAGTAGTAATAATTTTGTTGGGTAGAAAATGTATCTTTAATTAATTCTGCGTAATTTATATTTTACTTTGACTTGACTGATTTGATATACATATATTTCTGATATTATTCGTGATGATATTAAATTAAATTAATTTAATACAAATTACATTTATAGATTAGTCGAAATTAATTAAAGTCGATAGGAAAACGAAATCAATTCTAATAAATCAATTTCAATCGACCACCCTCCGTAAATTCTACCTGTATAAAAATTATACGAGATAAAAATGAATAAAATCTCGAATATTATCTCGAATATTTATAAAATATTTATAAAAATATCAAACCTCCCGAAAATGATAATCATCGATTTATCGTTCTTACCAATTAAGTGTCTCTAATTTTTACAATTTGTAGAAATGCCAACTCCAAAATATCAATTTAACGTATAATAGAAGGAGGAGTGGATCCATACGATGAACACGATGCATGGAGGCAAGCATGGGGCACCTCGAGAGCCCATATTTCGTGGCTCGTTTGATTTGCCAACCCCGTTGGGCATCGTGGAACGACGCGATAAATCTCCATGAGCCGGACGGATGTCCATTGTCGCGGCGATCGTGACGAGATTTTGGCGTCGACGCCAATATTTCGGCCAGACGCGATTCCCGCATTGTTCGCCACGTCGTCTATTAATTATTAAAGTGATAACACTGATGCAGTGCAGTGATCCCTTGTTCCAGTATCGGTTTCCTAGCGCGATCCCCCCTCCCTCCCCCCTTATTTGGAGTGCTACGACTTGGAATCGATCGCCATGACTTGGAGTCGATGGAGAAAATTGCTCCAATTTTTCCAAAAGGATAGAAAATTGCTGGATCAATCGAGGAAACTTCTTGGGGGAAAGGGAAATTTTATTACGAAACGAAATAGGAAGTTTTGTGAAAGAGATATTTAGATATTGGTTAATTTAGTAATCGACTATACCGTTGAAATATAATATTATGCAGTGTGCGTGATTCGAAGATGTATATAAAAGTTATTCCGCTTGAATGAATGGCAAAAATTTGGAAGAAAGTTAGAGTGGAATAATTTAATTCCAAAAACTTGCATTTCTATTAATTCTTTTAGTTTTAAAATCGATAACAAGTATCAACGAGGTAAAATTTTCCTAATAATTTACAATCTTCTCCTTTCGATACTTTTTTTTAATTTCTCGACAATTTCGTTTTTCCAGTATTTTCTGTCACGCAACGATGTACTTGTCATGAAATCAATCTTCCGCGCAATGAATATTTTCCTTCCGCATATCCCTGGATTTATTTATTTCCCGGCGCAACAAGAGTCCCGATCGCAAATTCCATTCCGTTCCATAGTCACCGTAAATGTACACATAATACGGTGCGTAGCTTTGCATAAGGACTCCGTGGCAACGTTCTCCACCTCTTCCCGTTTCTCGTTTTACGAGCACGGCGATATTTCACCGAAAATAGATCGCATTGCGAGATCCAAGCTTTATACGGCCGGTATATTAGTCAAACACACTCGACAAAGCGCAGATAGCATCCAGTATCGAACGAATTTTACGTCCAATTTGCTTGAATCACGAAATAAGATGGACGAATCGAGCTCTCCTATTCGCGGAACTACCCTTTCGTATTTGTATTTTATGAAATATGTACTACATTCGTACTCTTTTAAACATTGTACTAATTTCCATCTTCGCTTCTTTGTTTCAAAGTATTATTCCAGAATTTCATAATAATTTAAAATTTATGGAACAATTTTTCGAAATTCTAGAATATTTTAATCAAGGAAGAAAGGTACAAATTATGGAAACATCATTTTTTGTCATCCTTCAGAAATACTAGATTCAATAATAGCAATAATTCATTCTTTATCCCCTACTTTTAATTTTCCTCTCGTCATATCCTTTCATCATCTCTCTCTTGTCAATTTCATAGCAATTTATTTGGCCTAACTAAGTACTCGGTTTCGAAGAAAATGATGAAACTTCCAGTTTGTCGAATCCTTCTTTCAAGAATCTTCTTTTTTTTCTTAATTAAGAAAGAGAGAGCGAAAATATTAGGAACGTGATTTCAATAATTGCACTACTACGACCCTTAAAATTCGAGCCACTACCAGCCCCTCCCCCGTCCCACGAGTTGTTAAACCGTTAATGCGGTCCGATCGATTTACTTTCCCCTCCGTTCCACCGTACAAATAAGGCTTACACGTATGCGCGTGACGCGGCAATTTAGAATTCATCCCGCGCGGCCTGTGATGTCGGGCACGGTCGACTAAATTCGAGCGCTACAAAGTCGACAGTCGATCGATTCGTCGTTCCGCTCACACGCCTCCAAATAGAGCAGTTTTAATCGCCTTTGGCTTCGCCGTCACTGCTTTCACCGTTCTTTTTTTCTTCTTTTTCTTTCTTTTTTCCATCGATGTAACAGAAAATCTTCGAGGCAAACGGTCAGAATGCTCGCATAAAGAACGATTACGATGAGTCGATGCAGTTTTCCTTGCACGATTGTATATCGCGCGATATAAATAATGCTATTTTTTTCTTTCTTTTTCATTCTCTTTTTATTTGTTTGTTCGCTTTTTTTTCTTTTTTGCTTCTTTGATAAATTTACGACCGGAAGGTATATTGAATTGCACGGAATTATGTGAGATATATGGGTTGAAAGTTTCACGGAGAAATCGTCGTACGTGAAATTTGTAAGTGAAATTGAATGGATTCGGTAAGAATATGTGAAAAAGACGTATCGTGTAATTTATGTTTTTAAGCTGAAACACGTATATATATTGCTATAAATCGATTTAAAATAGACAGGATCGATAAATTTAATCGGAAATGCGAGTGCAAGATTTATTATTGCTTGCTTTTTACATTGTGTTTATTCGTGTGGTTATATTTTTATTATAATTAGGCAATTTTATACTACAGTTTCAATGGAAAAACTAATCGTATCAGTTAAAATATTTCAATTTCTCGTCTTTTAATCGCGATTTAATAATTTTAACAAAATTGAAACGACAATATATAACTTCACAAATAATCGAATAATTTTGATTACACCTTGATTTTACATAATTTTATTATACTTTTTTTTTAAATTATTCGATAATAATTGCGTCAAGATTTCATTCGTGTATAGAAAATGATTAAAAGAGCAATAATAATAATACTGCTAATATCGTTGGACATTAATTAAAAAATTAACCCTATTCCATCTTTCGCAACTCGAAAGCCACGACACCCGACACCTGAAAAATTGATCATTCATTCGTTTATTACGCAACCATCAATCTCCTCCTTATCCACCAAAGCAATCTCGAGCGAATCGAAAAACGATCACGATCGCTGGCAACCGTTAAAATTCTCTCGATCGAGTTGCTGGAACGACGCGAGAAGGAAGTCGAAATCGTCTAAATCAGCGCGGAAAAATCGTTAGCCGTTGGAGGAAAGTCGCGAGGATCCGTCTGGCAAACAGAAGTTGCGCGGCCGTATTATTATTCGCGGGAAACGGGGGCGAGAACGGGATTGGAAGAGGAAACGGATACGTCAGCAATGGCGGAAAAGTATCGAACAAATCGCCGTTTTATGCCGTACTTCGCGGATATAAATAAAACCGATCCGCGGGATCGAAGTTCGAAGTATCGTAAAGACACGATATCGCGCGTCCCTTCTCAACGGAATACGTCTTCCCGTGAATATATATCCTCCTGGATACTTCCTTTCTTTCGCGCTGCTCTTTTAATCTCCTTCAACTGTCACGCAGTGCAGGATTACGTTATGTGTTCGCGGAATTTTTTCATTCGTTTGAAATGATTCCAGGGAGAGACGATGACATGGTTGGGATGATCAGATATCTTGTGTAGATACAATTTATCGAGGGGAAGTTTGGATAAATTTTTGTTTCGAAAATATTGAGGATATTTTGAGGAATAAAAATAATTTGGACACGTTAATTGGATACGTGATGGAGAATTTGAGAAAAGTATTTGGAACACGTATGACTTCGAGTTTGGAAGATTTAAAGGATTAGAGGATATTTTTCAGGGACGAATTAAACGAAGTTCTATTGAAACGCGTGATTTCTTCAACGACGTTACGTAATTTCGCATGTTCAGTTACACGAGAGCAGACATGTATCATTTCCTTACGCGAGGCCACGTTATGCATCGGATTCGATGCTAGTATTCTTAGCCAGTCTATAAATACGCGGAGTGGAGTTCGCTACTAGCAATGTAACGAGGTTTTAACGATATCTGCAAGTATTCTATTTGAAGTCGAGGAGCAGACGGATCCGATTTGAGAAATAGAACGCGCGACCCTGAACGAGTGAATTGCTTGAGAAACAAATATAAGAATATCTTCATTATGAGATTCTATAATGGATGGAATACATCGATATGAGAATATACGAGAACACTTTTATTCGAATAATCGATCACCGGCTTCGAAAATCGAAATTCAAAAAATTTCGAATTAAAATTCTACGGTGACAACAAATATCAAACATCACAAGTTACGAAACGCCAATAATCGCTACTATATATACAAATATCCGCCCATCTCCCAACGGTTTCGAATAAATTTGAATACAAATTCGAAAAATCAACGCTTTTGAGGATAAATATTCCAAAAAAACGCCCATCTCTCTCTCTCTCTCTCTCCATGCGTCCATGATCGCAAACCAGCGATAATAATCGCATCTAGCATTTGCCTAGGCCTGTAATTACCGCGAACAAACGATCGATATCCATAATGCAGGCCATAATATCGCGTCATTACGTGATTACGATAATGGAGCAAGACGTAGGATAGCCTCGTAACCTCGTGACGCGTCCCATATCCGACCACCATATGCCACGGGGATTCCATCGGTGTTGAGAAGCGAGCAACTTCTCCAACCTCTCGAGATCCATTCGGGTCGGATGCTCGCGAGCACGCTCTCGTGAAATTAACCAAGGCTCCCGGACTGGTTGTTTAACGGGCGGAGATTAATCGCGTGTCTGAGTCGCGGCAAAAGTTCGGGACAACGTTATGCTGTAAATAGCGTCCCGTGACAACATGATAATGGAGGCGGAAAACGCGGAGAAGTTGCGCGAGATGGAGCCTTGTCAACTTGTCTTTACTTTTTCTTATTCTTCTTCTTCTTCTTTCGAACTGAATGATGTTATTTAGAAATGATGTTATTTGAAATTTCTGATTTCTGTTTCCAATTGTTCTTCTTGAATTAAATTTTGTGTAAATGGTTTTATTATTAGGAATGCGTTGGATAGAGACTTTCTTTTTCTCTTTTCGGATTAAATTGTGGAAAAAGTTTAAGAAGGAATAGGATATTTATTGTTATGGTTTCGTAATAAATTATCGAGTAAATTTTGGGTGGAATAGGATTGAGAAGCTACGGGTTAATTATAGGGAATAGATATGAGAGAGTTTTAAAGTTTGGAAGATGTTTCATGACGTGAGAATTGAAAGTACGAAGAGAATATAATAATTATTCTTGTCACATTTCAATCACGAGATTCGTAACTTTGTTTAATTCGATTAAACAGTAGATAATAGTTTGTTTAAAAGGAAGATAATTAAAATTACTTCTTCAAAATTCGTTTTCTTACACTTGTAGCCAAAATTACCAATATCTTGCACGCGCAATTATACCATTCGCAATTGCATCAAAATTGTTGCAATAACAGTAATCAACGTAATAATCGATTATCGTTCGCTTTTGCAAATATTCGACGTGTTAATTATTCTTCACATCTCGCAGCAATTTCTCGATCATTAATTCACTTTAGAGACATCGATGATCGAATCGCTTATCGAATATATATAATGCAACTCGTTCGAATAAATAATCGCCATAATTCGTTTGAACCGTTTTGAATCGCTATTCTTTCGCTTACGCTCATTGTTATTATTCGAAACAACATTACCGCGGCGTACTATTACCGCTTGTTAAATAATATTTAAGCGTATGGGAAACGTGCATTAATTAGTGCGTAGATTAAATATGCTTCATTAAGGATGGCGCTGATTTTGCCTAATTATCCGTGAACATTTGCAGCTTCCTGCTCTCCAGCAACTGGTCTCCATATCGCATCCCTCCCCCTCGCTAACATGTTTCGACGTTATTACGATAACGACTCTGCCAACATGCATAATATTATAATCCGTTAGACTCGTTACATCTCTAACAATTCGGACAACGCTGGAAACGAGAATAATCGTTGTTTGCATCCCATCTACTTTACTTTGTATATTTCAAGAGTAACAGAAAATCGTGAAAATTTTCTACCAAAGAATTTCTTTAATTGCTTTCAAAAAGAAAAAAAAGGAAAGCTTATCCATCAAATCAAGAAGAATCAAGAAACGAAAGATCCGAGGAATCATGGGTGCCCATATAACAGAAACGAAACGAAAAGGATCAAAAAGAAAAAAAAAAGAAAAAATTCCCTTACCCATTTGAAACAATATCGACAACGTAACGATCCTCCATCCCGTATCATCTCGATTCTCGTCAGTTTTCAATGATCACGGCTCGAAACGATGGTCTCGCTTCGAAAAAAACATAACGATCCTCTTTCGCGGCTCGCCAGGATTCCCTTTCGTCAGGCCGCGAGGGGAGATTAATCGCTCTTTGATGCGTCGTCGCTTTTCCCCAACCTGCAATCCGCACTTCGTCCAACCAAATTTTTCCTATTTCCTCTTTTTTCCTTCCTTCCTTTTTTCCCTTTTTTCTTTTTCCTTTTTTTTTTTTCCTATCTTCCCATCATACTCGTTCACCTGATCCCCAACCGCAGCCGATTGCCAGCACGACGCGTAACGAGCGTGCAGACCACGCGTAAACGCGGGCCGCGGTCCGCCTCGAGTGTTGAACGCGCTCTCGTGGCCGAGATCGAATGCAGTTTCCCTGTCCTCGTGGGGATCGAGGTCGTTAACAGGCCGATTCGTTTCGTCGATCCACTTTGCGCCCGATCCCATATCTACTGAGATCGGGAACGATTCGCCACCAGGGAGAATTCTTACTCGTGGTTATCGATCGATGGTAGGGTAGGGGGTGAGGTATAGGTATATTAATCGTTCCGTATACCCGTTGTTGGTTTGTTTTTTGGGGGAAATTCGACGAACGATTCGCCGGATTTAGGTCACGTCGAATCGAAGGAGGAGTGTTCCGCGCTTGTCGAGAATTTTTCATCCTAGTAATTCTCAAATTTAACGTAAGATTATTACGTATATATATATATATCGATAGAAAAATTCTATTTATCGTTAATCGGTAAGGTAACCCATTCGTAACCATCATCGAAACGAATGTTCGCCTCACGGTCAATGCCGGAAATATCGAGTCGGACTAACTCTGCTAAATTCATGAACACCGAATATTCTCTGAGACAAAAGATCGTACAGTGAAAGGGAAGCGGCGAATCGCGTTGAATATCGGCCACCATCGGAATGTAAGTTGTACCTTTGTTCCATCCGTGGATGAAACAATCGGCTCGCATCTTAATTACGCGCCTCTATAATTTAACGGGAGCCGGTGTCGCCGGTATTCGCGTGCCAACGGATTACAGTTGATGCAAGCGAATACGAACGACGATTACCGCAAACAATGCTGACGATATTGAGCGTTATGCCCGCTCCCTCTCCTCCTCCCTCCTCCTCCCTCATACAAGAGGTTGCTGGTCGCAAATGGTCGACCTCGAATGCCGCTCTTTGACTCGAAACGTGGAAATAATTTCTCGTTAATTCACAAGGATTCGCGTATTGACGCCAATTTTCGTTTCTGTTTCGGTAATTCCTGGACCTCGATCGATGCCCGTTTTTGCCCCTGTTTTCAGCTATTTCCAGCTTTGCTTTTGTGTCAAAAGATACGCGTGCGCCCGTATTTTTTTTCACCCCTGCCGAGGGAATTTTAATTATTTCTTTCGTTCGATATTGTGAATTTCAACTTTCGAGGATTTTTTTTGTGCGTGTATGTGTTTTAAGGTAAATTTTTAATTTTTCGTAAAGTATTTCTATAAAATTTATTTCCAACTGTTAAAAACAGTTTGATTTTATGCATGAATTTCTCTTCTAGTTTCAAAAGACACGATGAAAATGTTTCATTTGCAATTAACACAGACTCGAATCGAAGTTATTCTGAAATTAAGTTCCATGTTTACACGGTACCGTGCAATGTTTTACAATAATTGCATGTATTATACAACGTGATACACGATACCCATGTTGCTGGCTATAATATGAAACGAGAGAAATTCAAATTTTATCTAGCTAGTAGATGTTTGTATTAAAATTTTGCACCCTTTGGGATACTCTATTTACATAGTCATTACTACGACCTATTAATTTTTTAATATCCTTCATAATATATAACGTACTCTCCAAACAAATAGATGCATATTCGTTAAAAAATATTTAATCATTCACATTCTAGAATTGAATTAAAATTAACAATCTCTCGCTTCTATTTATATATCAAAAAAAAAAATAAAAACTTGTATCCTTTTTTTAAAATTATGTTTGCCACAGTTGTAACACTTACCCACAAAATGTATCCAACCACGCAAGTAAGAAAGGCGATCATAATTCCGTAAACTGTCGGCAAAGTTTCCTCGCTGGACTCCCCTTTCTCCATGTTATTAGTTCACCTCAAACTTCAAAATCACGAATTCACGCCCCCTCGCGACGCGATCACCATCGAATACGAAATTTCGTTCAAATTATAGAGAAATATCTATAATTATGCACAACGTTTATTAACCGCGAACGAAACTTTAAAGGGCTGATTTCACCTTCTCGAACACTGTATACTATAACCATATTCGTACGAATTAATTATCGTAATTTCCATTTCAACTTTCAAATCGTATTTCCCTGTAATACGAGTCGCAGGAAAAATACATTTCCAAATCGAGAAAAATAAAAGAATCGTTATTATTGTTAATTATTGTTAAAAAATCGAACGATAGTTGTAGAGCTATGTGTTAACGCAATAATAATAGGGAAAGAATATAAGGAAAAGGCGCGATACGATCTTTCGTAAGGCGGGTTTTAAACCAATCGTAAAAACGAACCCCCTGGCCATACTACGGCCAGTTTCCGTAAAAATCCCCAAGTGCTCAACGCAAATCCTTCTTATCGAGAGAAAGGAAACTTTCATCTCCAACAAATAGCGACACGAATCCCCGTTGTCCAGCAACAGTAAATCGATAAATCTGGCTGCTCTGCAGCTATTTGCCGGAAAAGCGTTCGACCAGGAAACACGAAAAGCGAATGGAAGAGAGGGGGAGGGAAGGCGCCGAGAAAGAGGGAAGGAAACGAAGGAAAAGAGGAGGGGAGAGAAAAACCATTGAAGAGTAGTAAAAGAGAAGGAGAGGGATCGAGCAAGGATTGGATGAGAGAGAAACGAATCTAGTTGGCTTTCGAGAAGGAGGAAGGAGCAAGATTTATGATGGTCACTTTATCGAGAGCAACCCCATACTCGATCATTTACGAGCTTACGAAGAACGAAGAATTTTCTTTTTTCTTTCTTTTTTTTTTTCGTGCAAGCTACGTCATTCCAACGTGTTTCCCTCTTCTTCCTCCTCCACGATCGAGAAAGTGAGCTGGCATAAACGTGACCTTGATAGAGGCCGCGTTCCTCTCGATAAACTCGTATCGATATAGGGGCGATTGGAGAGAAGAGGTGGATGAGAGAAGCTTGGACAGGTATTAATGATTCTTTTATCGCGTGGAAAATTTGATTCGCCATGAGACAGCGTAGTTTTTCAACGTTCGACGCTCAAAGGGGAGAGAGAGAAAGAGAGAGAGTTATGGTTTTGGTGTCTTTTTCCAGGCTTTAAAGTAATGGATTTCATTTTTATAGTCATAGTCGGGGGGCGATATTATCGTGATATATGATCGAGGTGACACAGGAACGGAAAATTAATTCACGAATTGTCTCGGAAACGAATCTTGGAATAAAATATCCCAAAGCGAAGAAGGAAAGCGGGGAGAAAAGCCCAGAAATATCGTATACTAACGCGTGATCAAATTTCATTACGATAATCTAATCACTCACAATCAAAAGAAATTTTGAAAATTTCATCGTCACCTCTTCCAACCAACGAAATCAACACTGTCGAAAGTATCTCGTATCCAAATCCTTCGTTATCGTCCATCATCGAATCGTCCACACCTTTATTCCTTACACCAGATCAAACCCATCCACCATTCAATTCTTCGAAGCAAAACTTCTCAAAAAACGGAATCTTGCCAATGACGATCCGAATCGTGCCACTGATCGCCATATCTTCACTCTAGCGTATCCCATCACTTGTCCACCACCAACAACAAGAGTAATAGACCCGGATGTCGAGGCAATCGATCGTTGATCGTGGAAAATTGGTGGTAGTGCACCGAATACTCGCAATGACGATGGGATCGACACTGGCTGATCGACAGTGGAAACTTCTTCTCTCCGCCTATTTTTAACGAAAAGGTCAAAGCCGATCGAAGGGGGAGGAGGGCGAGAAGGGGGAAAGGGAAGGGCGAGAGGAATTTGGCGAGAGGAGAGACGTCTCGCGTAGCCTCTACAAAGTCACTGGTTTCTGGTTTTCGGCCCGTTTCATCGTGGACCGCGTTCGACGCGGAAACGCGTATTAATAGTTCGGTGGAAATGGAATCTAGGTGAGGAACGGGTGAGAAACAGAGGCCGGCGAGCTGTTATGCGGCGTGGATGAGACGGATTCGCACCGGATTCGACTCGATGTCCGCCAATTTATCGTCGGATAAGGCCGATCGATCGCGGTTTCGCCTTTCGCGTGTTCCCAACGGTGAATTTCGGAAACGATACCACGTTTCCACACGTCCACGACGGGGTGGATCAAGTTGTTAACGCGCTATTTCTTGTTTGCCCGACGATCTCTGCTCCATCGCATTTCGTGGAATTGAACCAAGTGATTTAAAAGGAAAGGAAAACGTTCTTGATACGATTCGTGTTTGGGACGATGTTAATAAAGTTGGCATCTTGGGCTGGAAATAATTGGTGAGTCTGTATTTTTAAAAGGATTTTTTAAAAGGAAAATTTAATATTCTCGAGTTATAATTTATAATATTTTGATTTTGAGATGACATTAATTGGTATACTTTATGAAAGACACTGATTGGTAAGTCTATACGGATCGAAATTAATTGGTATATTTATTTTAACTCGATATTAATTGGTAAATTGATATTCTGGATTTAATTTTGGAATTTTCGAGTTTATTAATATATAATAGTGGAATTATTTTCATGTTTTTATAAATATGTCACGAATTAATACGAGGTTAAATTTTATTTATATTTCCTTCGAAATAATCAATTAAAAATATCCTCCATTTAAAATATCGTTTCGTTAAAATGGAACAAGAGTGCAATTCATTCTCACTCGAATCTAGGAAAACTAATCCTTTACAAAACAGCGTTAATTGCACGAGCACAATCGATCCGTGAAATCCAAATCGCTATACCATAGAAAAACACTGGCCAAACTTCAATGTGTTTTCGTTGCAAACCGAGCACAAGTTTCGGGATCGAGCTGACTATAAATCTGATCTCCATTTGCGGAAGGTTCCCAAGGGGAATTTAATAGATCAGTCGAACCAGTAGAAACGAATCGATTCCATAAAATTGTTCGAGAAACAAAGTAACACTAGAATTCCAAACTTCCAACTACTTCTTTTCCTTTTCGAAATATTTTTAATATATCGATCCTTTTCATCAAATTTTTAAATAAACTTAAATTTAAATATAATATAGGAAAAAAAAGAAAGAAAAAGAAATAGAAAATATTTGAAAAGTAAAGCAAACTTTTTTAGTGTTTATAAAAATTTGTATAAACATCCTCAATTTATTAATAAATCTTTAAAGTAGTACTTTTCTCATTTGCTTCACTCTTGACACGTTTTTCCTGTTTAAAGGTTTTGGACAGAGACATCATTTCGGCGAAACGTTTCCAACGAAAGTACAAAAGTTCGTGGTATAACGTTGATAGGACGATAAACGAGTTGAAGGTGAATTTAATGCACTTGCAGTCCGCGCATCAAATATTTCTCGACGCGGCTATGAATATGTTAATCAGAGAGAAGGAAGAATCTGGAACGTAACCGCGAGCAAAGTGGGCGAACTTGTGTCATTTATGTCTCGCGAAAGTATTCAGATGCAAATTGAAATTCGCGGTGAATCTTTACGGATGAAGAGGCTAGGGTGAATCGAAGCTAATTTCGATGCTTTACGTATCCAAATAAGAAGTAGAAAAGTAAAACTTTTGATCGTAGATACTATTAAATTAAAAATCTAGGATAATTAATGATAATCAAAACGTTTGTATTAAATTCAATGAATCGAATTTAAGAATATTATTATTCAGAATCGTTTAGAAAATTAATCGAAACTAATTTCAAAATCAAATGCGTTTCAGAAATCATAATTATCCAAATAACTAGGTTTTTGTATATTAGGTTGAATAAAATATGAAGTAAAAATCTTATTTTGAAAACTAAATTTCACTTAAATTATTAATATTATAACGATAAATATGCAATCATAAGCAAACATAAGGACAACGAGCATTATTCGTTAATTAATCTCATTAGAGTTATTACACGTGCAAATAAACGAACTTAAACACGATACTGAAACGCAGCCATTGGTTTGCTAAAGCTAAACCTATTATCGATCCATCGAGATCAAATTCCAATTACGTGTGCGATTGCAATATTCAATCATTTTATTCAAATTACGGATTTTTAATTTTTTTCGATACGGAGAATCGTTTTTCGTGACCACGATTTTTAGATAAATATGGAAATAATTCGCAACTTTTATTCGGAAATTTATAATATATATTTTTTTAAAACAAAGTATTAAATTCGATCAATTTCCAATTATTTTAATCGCAATCGCGTGGAAAAGTCCAGTTTAAAATTAGCTATTTAAATCTTCCATTTTTTTTTATTTAAATCGGATACCATTTCTTTCCGTTTAAATCGAAATCTAAATAACTTCGATTTTAAATCGTTTATCGAATCGAGCAGGATTGGAAATAAATTTTTAAAAACGGCATCGAATGTCGAGATATATAAATTACGCGTTCACAAAAATCATAAAAAAGAAAAAAAAATAACATCGCCGAAAATACATTTGGAAAAAAGTCATTAAAAAAAATCTAAAAAACGAGATGTTAAAACCAAAAAAAAACTCAACAAAACAACGCTGTAAAACAACGTACTGGCCTGTTGCAAAATCGCAATAAACAGGGATTAAGCATGTAATAAAGGCCAGCTTGAAATTAGCGATCAAAGAAAATCGTATGTGGAAAATCGGTAAATATTTTATCGGTCATCGGGCTGTGAGTTAATTTCACGGGGCTGTGAACGCGTTTGCTGCGTTTATTTAAATCTAAAGGCTGGATCCCCTCCAGCCTCGTTTTCAACAAACGAATGCCAAGTTTCCATTCACAATAATCCCCTGTTGTAACGCGATGTTACAACAGTTGTAACTAACGCCATTATGATGGGCTACGTGAGAATTTATTTCGGAAACTCTTGGAGCTGCCTTCAGGAAGCCGCAATCTGTTGCAACAATTTCCCGTAAACTCGCGCCACTTCCACAGGACAGATTTACAATTTCGTACGATGGACTGGGGCGCGGTTGTTCACGGTTTACTGCTATCGATCAACACGGTGCGCTTAAACTTGGTGGATCCAACTCTTTCGCGAAGTAAATTAACATCTGTGAAAACGAACGCGTGCTGACGTTGAAAGAGAAGATTCATTATCATGCGGGGAAATATTTATGTCCGTTTTAAACGATATTTATTTGCAAACTGTTTGCCTCGCTTTGTACGTTCTAACTCGCGTTAATTTACGCGTGTAAAATTATGTTTATTGACGTTTTACAGAACGAATGAATTCTAATTCTAATTCTTTTTTTTTTTTTTTCGTATCTTCGAATAGATATTCCAACGCTGAGGAAGAATCGGAATGAAAAATTACGCGACAACTTTTGTATACTTTTTTTAAATTTTAATTTTATTAAAATTTGCGTGCGATCGAACGTTTCGATTTTCCCATGTAGGATAAGAGGCTCATTAATAAAATTTTGGTTGGTGAAAAAATGCGAGTGATGAAAATGATCAAAGCAAAACTTAGATTGCAAATTGCAAAAGCAAGCAAGCCGCAATGGCAGGAAGATGGCCCGTCGAACGCTTCAGAGATGTCCTTTTGCCGCGCATAAAATGTAATTTGGTGGGTGTCAGACGGCTGTTACCGTTGCCCACTCTGCTTCTGCAGGCAACCGCGTTACGAAATTTAATTGGATTTATCGATCGGTTTTCTGATTCCCATTTCCCGTCCGGCCTGCTATCAGCCGTCTGTGTGCAATCGATGTCTCAGCCGATGAGTTTCTCTTCCTTTAAACGTTCATGGACATCGAGGATATTTATTCACGACGTTATAAGATGTTTTTATGGTTATGGTTTTTTTTGTGTGGTAATTTTTAAAATTATTATAAGTATTCTAATTAAATGATCTAGTAGAAAAGTAACGAGATAAAACCAATAATTTGAATAACGAATTGTTTAAATGAATGAAATTAAAAGTTAAATTAAATTGATAATGCATAATCTTTGAATATACAGCAATGCAATTTTTTATTTCTTCTTTTATCGAAGATACTTTTGGGTATTTTTATTTTTATTTTTTTTGAAAATTATCAACAGAAGTAAATAACAACCTTTTCACCATCGTAAAATAGTTCTTCCTTACCGACAACTGAAAAGCAAGGGAACTTTTATCAACCACCAGTTCTATCGAACCTACAACTGATATTATCCTACCAGTTACTGGTAACTTACCATGTTTTCCTAAGTCGGTAAGGCAGATCAAGGTATAAATGTTACAATAAATTATTTAAAAAATCTATTTGCAAAAACTCATAAAAATATCTTTTAAAAATACACGATAGAATTATAATATATGCTAATCTCAATAATAATATTTATAAAGCTACTTTGAATATATTATTCAAAATATTCTTATAAATCAATGAAGATACATATAACAAATCATACGTTTTGTACAAGTTATTAAAAAATCTCTATGCTCGCGATTGTATTCAACGAAATTAACATCACCAGGAATACAGCAAAGAATAGAACCGGGAAAGAACTAATTCTATGCAAATCAAGGAGGCGTGGTATAGAATTTCTAAATGTATCATTATCATCGATCCGATATATTACATCCTACGTGCAATCATCTGATCGCAGGTGCATATAAGCGTGTTTTCGAGCGTATCGAATGATACATATATATATACATATATAAATGTATTTGCGGAGATTTCCTGCCGATGTGTTTAATTGTGACAGAACAATGCGATGTGCACGAGAACGTTATCGTTCGAAATGTTCGCCAATGGCACGATTATGTTAATGAGCCCTCACTTTTACAATTCAACCTTGAAAACACGGTCAACTAAAAATGATTCCTTAAATACTTTCGCAATAGATTTTCGCAATTTTCTCTATAATTCGTGTATAAATAATTATCCCTCTTCTGATACAATTGATGTGGCGATATTTATCTCTTTATTATTATCCATTTCTTCCTTCCTTCGCAGAGAAATGACAAGTTTGGAAAGTCCATGAAGCATGAAAACGTGAGAGAGAGGGGGAGGGGGGCAATTTTTCAATTCGCATCGCGGAAAAAGAAAACGAGCACGAAAGTTTCTTGCGTTTGCAAGAGTTTCCGAGGCGGGTGTACTCTTCCGAGAAAAGCCGCGAAAAGGGAAGTTTATTTCGCGAAACTTTCACGCGGCCCACCCCGCGTACACGCGGAATATGCAAATAATATAATTTTCTTAACTTTCTTGTCGTTGAATTCCCTTCCCTCCCCTTTCCCCGGGGAAAACACCGATAAATTTCTGTTTTCCCGTGCTGCCCGTTTATTGTCGGTCGGAACGTTAAGTTCCGTGATTATAAAACTTTTATTGCGTTTTTACTATATTGCGTGTACCATTGTTGAAGATGAAAAATTGAATAACTGTAGGCAAGTTTTATTCGCGGAATAATTTGAATTGGAAACATCTGTAATATTATCATTAAATTATCAAGTTTAAAATTATAAAATAAAGAATAATAGCAATTCCTTCGATAATTTCAATACCTTTCAATACTTTCATCAACTATCCCCCCATTATATTAACTCCTCCAGATTTATTTCACGTTCGAATTTCCAAAGGAAGAAAAATCCCATTTCCATTATTCGAAAAACACCGATTCCCGAATAAAATAAACCCGTAGAACTTAAACGAACCGTCCAATGCAAAAATTAAATCGCAAGCATGCAAGAATCTCCTCTCTCCTTCTCCTCCTCATCTTTAACGAGACAGAACGAGAGATACATTTAAAACATCCCCGGTCGACAATCGGGTTTGATCGATTAATTGCCCGGCTCACTTCACCCGATACTCGTTCAATCAATGGAAGAAAACGAGGAAGAAAACGCAGTGGAAGAATATCACTAATGTGTATTCCAGATTTCCGTACGAGAAGGAACGACCATTACTCAGTCCGTTGAACACGAACGTTCACGATCTCGCGACTCATTTTCTTGCGATGATAGCCGCTCGTTTTCGCCGACTACCTATATATGTATATAGATAGTCGACGAAATATATATATATATACACACGTCGAAGGAACTCGACAGGCCGCCATTGCGCCGTGGAACAAGGAAAAACACGGGTCGTTGAGATTCCCTCGCACGTATCGCGAATAACGAGCGTACACAGCTTTTACGGCAGGGCCTGTGTTCCGATCGGCGTTGTTTTTAGAACTAGAAACGAGGTTCGTGGGTCAAGGAGTCGGTGTGGAGCTAGGCGGCCGCTGGTGGAATTGGAGGATGAAGGGCTCGAGAGGAGGTGGAACGAACAGGAAGCGAGGAAGGTGGAGAATTCGGGAGATTTGTCGATCAAAATGATCTTCTCAACGATGGAAACGATTCTTTTCGCGAAAAATAAAGATTGCCCGTTGAAATTGAGCTGTGATAGATTAAAAAATCTTCGATAGATGATCCAATCGCGCGAATTTTTTTTTTTTTCTTAATCGTCGGAACGATCGCGACAACACACCGTGAAAGCGTGTCGCATCGTTCGTGATCGTCTCCGAGATCCGGAGGAGTGACCTAAAGCCAGCTCGCAAGGGTGATAACTTTCCGTGCGAAGGAGCCGACAAAGCAGCTTATATGGCAACTTACGCGGCAACTCGTTTCGCCAAAGCGGTTTTCTATCTCGCGCTATTCGCTCCCACAGAATGCAGAAGGACAGTCGTGGCTTGTCGTGGCTATACGTATTAGTATATACCGCTTGTACAAACAGGCTCGCGTTAGAAAAGAACCAAGACGGAGTCGTGAAACGCGAGTCGGAGGGACGGAGAGGTCAAAGGAAGAGAGAAGTTGCGGTTGCCAGGCATAGAGGGGTGCATAGAATCACTGGAACTGTACAAAATTATAAACATGGTCATTTTGAGGTAAGAGGTCGGCTTCTCTTTTTTAACATTCTGAATTTTTAAAATTTAAAAATTCGATTTTCAAAGAATTGCGAAAAAATTTGCGAAAAGACTTTCATCTTCGCGGAGGATAGGAAATAATGGGGATTTCTCGATTTTGTAACTAAAAGTTGCGTAAGAAAATTTGTGGTTATCATCTACCGGATAGGATATTCTTAATTCTTTTTATAATTTTCTCTTCATTCATTGGAACACGAGAAATTGAGTTTAATCACGTTTCACCATTTAACTATACTAATAAAACTGAATTGACTTACCGCAGAGAGGGTTTTATTTGGTGTGCATTAAATCTAATTTGGTTTGGAGGCGCTTTTGCTTTTTCGACTATACCCTTTCTAATTAAAGACGTGGAAAATGAATTACGTTACGGTTTTCCAGCAAGTCGTATACGTCGTTGGTTTCAATTTAAACGAACGGTATGTCGGATCGTATACGATTTGGGTACGAGGCGGAAACCGGTGGAAAAGTATTCGAACGATTCGAGAATTGGATAAACAATTGCGAAATAATTCGCGTTGGAATTTTTTTCGACAAATGCCCGTCGTTTAATGCGTTTCCTCTGGTAATAAAATGTTTTTCGAAATTGCATGAAACTGAAACGCGCGAATATAACTCGGTTTGCTCAATAATTGATTCCTTTTGCCCTCCAGCGGCGTCTGATCATTATCGATTTTACTTTCTGCCTCGCAAATGTTCCTGGCGAATAGCATTACACGAAATCTTAGTTTGTTTCGCGATTCCTTGATTTAGCGAGATCGAATCGTTCGTTATCTCGAAGAAATTTGAGTAAATCGATTTCATTCGAGTGTCATGGCAATGCTAGTCGATGGATCAACGCGAATATGTATTTAATTGGTGATGATAGCGAGAAGATGGAATTGTAAAGATGAATTAATTCGTTATCGATAAACCAAGTGGGACGGTTATCGTATATTTTAAATAATCCATCTCTTCCCTGGAATTTCTATTAAATGATATAATTGGTAAAATTTTGATAATCAAGAAATAACATAAAATCAGTAATGAGTGTAATGAATGGAAATAAATTGAAATGAAAATATATTTTCCTTGTAAAACAATTATTATTATCCTTCTTCTCGAACAATTACTCTCATTCAAAATCTTTCAATTTACAGATCGACGTGTTCTCACATCTCTAAAATTTCTTTATTTAAGAACAATTATCCTTCAAAATCCTTTCTCAAATTATCAAAAATAAAACCTTCTTACCAAATGTTCATAGATCGATACAGTATTTTTTTTTCCAAAATTTGCTTACCGAACTAAGAACAACTTTCATCCCCATAAAACGATGTAAAAGAATTATAGAAACCCCCAATTGGTTTCATAATAATCAAGAAATAATATAAAACCAATAATAAATGAAAATTGTTAGAATCAGGCATTAACGAGCCTAATATACTTCTCATATTTTCCACGTAAAATAAAAATAACAATTTTTATATCTTCCTTCTCAATCAATACTTTTACTCAAAATCTGTTAATTTACAGATCGATGTCTTCTCATACCTCCAAGCATTTACGGGTACCTTTCTCCAATACATCTTCCTTTCCAAAATTTGCTTAGCGAACTAAGAACAACAACTTTCATCCCCACAAAATGTGAAAGAACCATGGAAATTTCTTTTTAATGAAATCAAATTGAAAGGGAGAACGGGAGAATCGCTTACCGCCGAGTTGGTCGTCTGCACCTTGGTTCCCAGCCCCGCGAGCCCTCCGAGACACCTACGCGCGCAATCGGGATCGTTATCTTCGCAGATCGGGCAGCCTACCGTGGAGGAGGCGCTCGCTTCCCTGAGCACGTGATTACTGCTCGTGTTGGTCGTGTAACCCTGGTCGGAGCTCGCGTTCGAATTCGGCCTGGACTCGTCCGAGCTGTCGAACGGCTTGATGTTGCGCGGCCGGTGCACGATTCCCACAGGCTCCCATATCTCGCTCGTCGACGAGGCGTAGTAATTGTTCTCCTTCGTCTCGCGGCTCCTCTCGTCCACCACCTTTCCGCCCCGCGCAACGGTCACCTCCTCCTTCGTCACGATGGACGACTTCACGCTCAAGGATGTCTCGAGCCGTACCGGGGCCCTTCGCAAGCGTTCCAAGTTACCAGCTATCACCGTGGATCTCTCTTCTCCTCCAAGGCTCGTTAAAGGCGAAAGAGAGAAGAAGAAGCGTTTCTATTCTACCCTCTTCGAAGGACTTTGCGAGCCATGGGTGTTTTTTTGGAGATAAGGAGTTTCGGCGAGTTTGGAAATTTGAATTCGAAAAGGGAAGAGAAAAACTTGGTGAAGTGTGGTGATCGTTGAATAGAGGGTTTACGTGATAACGCTTTTGGAGTCAAACGAGGAATTTGGTATTTTTATTTGGTATTTGATAGGTATAGGTGAATAATTTGATAAGTTTCTTTAAATTGGAGACATTTTTAGAAACTTGAATTTACGTAGGAAGAAATAGGGAAAGAAGTTTCTGAGAAGTTTCTTTGCGATTGTGCGTAATTCTTAATTCATAAAAAATGATAAGAAAGACGGTATACTTGTACAGTATGTAAAAAAAAATAATGAAACAAAGAAACTTGTAAAAATGTGACTCATGTGAATTCACGAAGACAAAGAAGATTCTTATAGGATGTATTCAGAAACGTATTTTAGGAGCCCAACAAAAATACTTCCCAGCTCGAACCAATTAATCCAATTTACCCAAAAAAAAAAAAAAATAATTTTACTACGCTTTTCGATCTTAATCGATTCGATCGAAAATTTGCTACACCGTTGCCTTGGAATTTAATCCAAAATTCAATCAATCATTGTTACAAAATTTACCTACTGCAATTAATCAAAGTAGGAACAATAGAATAGGGCTCCTAAAACATATGGTTCAAATAATAGGAGAGGATAACACGCGACGCGCAATTTGTTTCGCATCAGAGGCGAGCCGTGAAGAGGATCCACGATGATACCTTAGTATTCCAGCTTTGACGAGGATCTGATTCAAGAGATCGCATGGTGGCACCTGGCCGGTTATCATGGCCTCGCGGATGGCAACGCCATCCGGGCCCTCGAGAGGGATCGGTACGCCGTTTATCAGCAACACTTCCTCCTCTCTCATGCTGGATTTCTTCTCGCAATCGACCACCTTCACCCCGGGGCCGAGGATCGACTCCACCGTCGACTGGATCTCGTGATCGTCCATTCCTGGGGAAACGCAACGTTGATACTCGTCGTCGAGACTCGTCGCTCAATTATTCGAACCTCGTGCGAAATCGATAGTTTTCGTGCTTTTTACCTCGACGTGGATTTATGAAAAGTTTGATAAAACGATGCGAATGTCGAGAAATGGAAATTCGAAACTGGAGTTTACGAGTTGATTGATTGATTTATCAATTAATTTTAGTGGATTGATTGTGATTATAGAGTTTTGTTGAACAAACAGCTTACAGAATTTAATAATTTTACGTCGAATAATTAATTATAATTATTGGTTGACTTATAATTATTGATTTATTTTTATTTGTGTAAAAATTTACTAGATAAATATTAACTTAATTGCATTAAAGAGAATGTATGATAAAATTTGAGAGATAGAAATGAAATATAATTTATAAATAATTGCACGATTAATAATTTCATCTTCAATATTACTTTTTGGAATAATTATTTCTTAAAAAAGGGGGGAAAAAATAAAAAGTAATTACATACGAAAAATATTATATGAAATTCGTGGCTTAATTCGACCAAGAGCTCTTTACTTCTTGATCTGCCGGGTAAGCGAAATACTCGAAGCAATATTCATAACAACGTGGCAACAAAGAAGCAACTGATATTAATCTCTGTTCTCGAGTTCTTGAATCTCTTCAAATTCTTTAGGTAGCGTTCGAAGAAAGAAATATTCGCCTTCGGTGTCCTTCCTCTAAACTGCTTTTGAAGCGATTTTCATTTCAAAGCGTTGCTCGAGATATGCGCAAAATATATTCGCCAACGTTTCATTCAATTTAAACGAAATACTTTTCATTAATTATTATCAATTTTAATCATTTATTTTTTTCTCTTGTACATATTAAAAAATATGTAACGTTTAAAGATACTTTGAAGTGGAAAACATTAAGTTTTTCACTTTTATAATTGCATACTTTTCTCTAATACTTTTTTTTTCACATTGACTAATTACTTTAAAAGACCTGTTTCGTAATTTTAGAATTGTTGAGACAAATTATTGAAAAAATAATTGACGAAAATAGAATAAGCAGGCCACTTTAGTAGGACACTTATTCTAATTGTTAGAGAGCATTTACACGCTTCGCAAATACGATCTATTAATATTTAAGCGACGAATGAATTCATATCGCATGACCTCATAATACTTCAAGCACTGAAACGGTATTATTTAGAAAGTCTTGAACGCCACATTTCCTTCTACTAGGAGTAAACAAGATTATATAAGTGAATCACAATAGTGAGATTAATTAGCCAAGGTTAAATGAATAAGATCCAATGTTTATTAAACGGTCTAATGGAATATCGGTTAATTACGATGGCGTAACCAGATACGAAGATTACGAAATTAAATAGGTGGCGACGTCGTTAAGGCGACGTTGAAGAGAAGAAATTCGTGGAAATATTAATGCAATAATTTGCACCTGGCCGACCCATCGAAGGTAAGTCACGTTAAAATTCGGTTGAAGGAGGAATCAGCTGCTCGCTGAATTGCAAATGAGCCAACTCGTAAAAAGGAAAGGATAATAACACGGATGGGCCGTGAGGTTTTTATCCGAGAGTCTCGATCTAACAAGATCAAATCGACGATGACGACAGAAACGACTTATTTTTAGCGGGTTGATATTTCTCGACCCTCTAAAAAGAAGGTTTTAAGACGGTGATGGTTGTTTGACAGATCTAGTCAGTCCTTCCTAACTCTGATTTTCTTCGAGGAAATATATTTTGCTATCAAATTTGATTGTTTATTTCTATCTTAATCTGCATTGCGTTATGTTTATTAAATTTTCGAAGCGAAAATTTTAATTTTCGCCCAATTCAAATTATATTTTATATATATATATATAAATTACACGTATAAATATGGTTCAGTAGCTGTTGCCAGATGTATGCGCAGATCACAATTGTTTGAACAGATGTTACACTTTTCAGAATAACCATATTCAATGGCATAACGAAAAATACGATATTTAATTTTTACATCTTCCACTTATTTATACCGTAATCGCAGTTTTATACTTTTTCCCCCTCTCTTATATACTCATCTATTTTTCCTTTATCGTGTATTTTCGCGAAGAAGACGATCACCGTTCCATGAAATCATTCGCCGCTCCAAGTGGAAAGAAAATATCGGAGAGTTCGAGCAAATTAACAAATCGTGTACATACGAGGTAAAAACGAGCACACCTGGAGGAAAGCAAACGAAACCGCGACCCGATCGATGAAGGATCGGTTGGATGGGCGCACAGGTGCGCACACGCGCAATCGGACGAGCTCAAAATAATTCAACAAGCAAGTCACGAGATTTCACGAGACAAGAGGCTGGCGGCAATCCACCAAGGATCTGGTAATCTGAGGAGAGCACCTGCACACGCGCGCCATCTCTGAACTAACCTAACCTAACTTTACTTGTACTCTCGAGCCGAAGGATCCACGCACCTGCGTGCAACGATCATCGTCCAAATTCGCGTTTGCAATCAAGATTTTTTCCCTCCGTAACAGGGCTATAAATCTGACCGCGTTTAATAGCGGAGTTTAATCGCAATTCTAAAGAAGAATCGAGTGTTTTTTGATCCTATAAAAATGTAACAATAATTGCTTTTCAAAATTTAAGGCAGAGAGAAGAAGAGTTATATCTTATTTTTATTCGAGTACAACTTGAATGATGGATGATTCTATATTGTATGTTGACGTTATATAATTATTCCAGATTTTTTATCAAAAAACGTGCCAACAGTGAAGAAATTAGACTTGGATGTTTAGAAACAATATTTAGCGTGGATTACTCGTTCGAAAATAGACAATTTACGATGTTATATTATAGCAATGGTAACGTATTAGGTACGTTGTCACGGTTGTCCCGGTTCCACGTTCCTTTCTCCATGGAAAATCGAACGATGAACGTTATCAAGTTGTTCATCACGGTCACGTGAGATTGTTGGCCGTTACAACGACGCCTAATCGCATCGATAATGATAAATATTTAGAGAGAAACGTGATTTACGCGTAGAGTTAATCGGGTAAATTAGCGGTTTAATAATCTTTATCGTGATCAAAGTTTTTTTTTGGATCTCCCTTATTTTCCTGAGTGAAAAATCGATAAATTAATCTTCGGAGATAAATATATTTCTCACACTTTATATGCAAATTAGGAAACCGAGTATATAAATCTAGTAATGAATTATCCTAAATGGAAAGAAAATAGATTTATCGCGATTTATTATTATCTTTGCATCTTTGATTAAATCCAATTATAAAATTGATTGACGTAAAAAATTAATTTTAAAAAATTAAAAAAATAGTTACCTTTTAAAAATTCATGTCTCGAGTCACATAAGAATAATCGAATCCTTGTTCTCTTTTACTCTCTAACTTCATCGCGCGAAACTGTTCAACTGCACACATTTCTCGACAACTTTCTAATCTCGCGAAACCTCCGCGAAAATCGGCCATTGAACAAACGTAACAACGAGACACTATCTCTATCCCGCGTACAGTCATGGTTTTATTTTTAGAGACGAGAGAACGGTGTCAGAAACCCAGGACAAGGAAGAAGATACGAAGAAGTGGCGTGCAACTCGAAGTGCGTTCTTGCAAGGAGGGCAAGGAGGGTTTAATTAATTGCCAGCGTGCTAATTAAGGGCGAGGAAACGTGGTGTCGCGGCCGCCCTATTTGCTCGACACGCCAGCCACAGACAAGCCAAGCTGTTTCAAACTGCGCTCACAACCTTCCAAGTTCAGCCAACCTCCCACTCTCCCACTCTCATTAGTCCTAATCGTATCGCCTTCACGCTATGGTGAACCTGGTGAATGTTTGGATATGCGTTTGGACGGCGAATTTCGATTCGACTCGACCGGCTGTTCGAATGTCTTGCGAATTTTGGGCAGAAAGTTTTGACGTGTGTGGATCGATAAAGAGTAGTTCGTAGCATATTGGTCGAATAATTCAATGGAGAATTCTATGGAATTCGATAGTTACGATTTTGATATTATGAGAATTTCAAGATTCATAGGAGTCGAGAAGTGTTTTATGAGCGAAATCCAGATCAAAATGTTATCTTCCTATTCCAATTTCTCTTGTAATAACAATACTTTTCTTATCTCTTCTTGTTACTTTTTGCCATGCGATTAAATCTGCAAAATCTTCCGAATCGCTTTTTGCGAGAAAGGATTTAAAAGAATAAACTTCGAAGCTATTTGCTATTAAAACCAGTTAATAAACTTCCTGGCAAGCAATCCCATAATAGTTTTCAGAAACCTCGTAGAAAACGCGCAATAACTAAAAAGCGGCGCCATCTAGGAAAACGTAACGGTGAATCACGAGTCCCGTAGAGCGGCGCTAATTCCTTGGTAAATAAGGCGAACGATAATGTACGCGTTTCAATAATTCAATTAAAACTGTAAATTGTCGTCGCGCGTTTATTTTTTTTCTTTCGAACTCAAAACTCGAGAAACCACCGTGTCCGAGCGTGGTCTCGCCGATTAATTAGATCGCCGCCGACTAATTGAGACTTTTACGTCGCCCGTAATAAGAACAATATGACTCGAGATCGTCGAAGGGAATGAAAGTCGAAGAGCTTGGATGGAAATTCGCGTGTAAGATCTGGACGGATAAAGAAAGCGCGAGTCGTGATTGTGTGCAAATTGCACGCCACGATGTGCCGTGTCACGGTAAATGTTTTGCGGAATATTGAAAAAAAAAAAAAAAGACACGTTATTTGTACTCTTCTATTCTGTGAATGGCGAGAATCTAATCTGAGCAATTTTCCTGCAAATATTTTTTTTATAGAAAGAAAAGTGGTAACGTAGAATATTATCGTCTCGTTTTTTGAGCGAATTCTTGAACGAATGTGTGAACTTTGCTCGTTTCTTATATCCGAGGCCTTGGAATTTATGCAGTGTCGTACATAATCGTGTATAAAAGTTTATTAACATTTGTTTGTTTCTTATATTGTTTCTGTGTATATAAAAGAGTTCAGGATAAAGAAAGGAATTTTAATTGGGAAATATTTTGATCCCATATTAATATTTACGTTTGATGTAATTGTTATAAATTTATAATTCAATCGATGAAAGATTTACATCGGTATGCAAATAACATTTTTTTTTTTTTGATGAATAAAAAGTTTATCACTTTGTTTCGAGAGGACGGAATTATCCAAAGAGAGTGGCGTATCTAAATGAATTGAGAATTCCCATTGGTGATACCAAGTTCCATATTATCTTTGCGCATATGGGGTTTGTATGGTTAATTAAAAATTCCATATTATTACAGGACAGATTTCCATTAATATTTACAAGTAATTAAAAAAACTTTATGAAACTTATTATTAACTTATGATTAAACCTAAAGATTAAGAATTACTAGAATATCAAAAAATTGTAAACTTTCGTAACTAACTATTTAGTTAATTGTTAATCGGATATGTAAATTGTATATATAAACCAGTTTATTTTGCAATTCATATTTTCTCCTCGCTATCTCCTATTGCTATCAGCCTTTGCTCTAAAATACGCAAACCAGAAGGTTAGTATTCAAAGGAGAGAGTGTCCTCGCGCGAAACAGTATTCGAAATCTATGAATATTTGATGATTCGGTTTTCATGCATAGTTTCCTCGGTTTGGTACCCTGTTCATTATTACTGTTTGTTGATCGTAGCTGGGAGTAATGCTAATTGGAATTGTTCGTAACATTACACTTGATACACGATACGGGATAATTGTACGAATGTGATGTATTTCGAAATAGGGAAGAAATAAACTGTATGTACAAAACAATCTACTTCAATTGCTTAATGAAGTATCAACTCGTTTTAACAACTCGATATTAATATATTAATAATTATACCTTCCATCTTCCTAGAACGACTTCTTCAAAGAAGTGTGTGCTTTGAAAAAAAAAAATTACATTTAAGGTAACATTTCCCTTTCTCACCTTACGTGTTAAAAAAGGAAAAACTATCGAGTTCAAGGAGCGCTTTCCTCGGTGTTACAACTAAAAATAACTATCTATAACTCAAGTGTTTCCCTCCGTTCCATTAATCCTTTTAACACGACGAGAGAAAAAAATACACGGAATAAACATCTTACACTTCCCGAATTTCTCGATTTTCCGCGATCTTCAACGCGTTGAAAGCGAATTCGAAACGAAATAATAATTACGCGAAAAGGGGAAAGGATGGGAAGAAGAATTTCGTTTTGCCTCGTTTCCTGATCGTTCGGTCACAATGTCTATTATCTGGGTTACTAATTAAAGTGCGCGCATCAACAAGTGGGGGACCCGGTTTTCGCTTCATTGTCTTCCTGTCCGCTCTCCTTGCCACCGGACATACGATAATGAGACAGAGAGCCGGCCATCTTTATTTTTACTTTACTTTGTTATTCGTTGTTACTTATTCCCTTGGATCGCGTGTTCTTGGATCGAGCCCCGTGAGAACCGGTGACTCTTTGACATCTGGAAAAGGGGAGAGGTTGAACAGTCCGGAGAAGGGGTAGGAGGTGCGTCAGACCTTCCGTGTTAACCATTAATTAGACCACACGTTCGTTAATTTGTGCTTCTTGCGATTGATCAGTGGATGGAGGCTCAATGGTGGACAATGGTGTAAATGCTAGTTGAAATTTTTATCGATAGAAAAAGTTGTTAATCTTCTTTGCTTATGAACGTGACTCGATTTTTTCATAGAAATACGTTGTATTTTAATGGATATAATTATTGTGTTATAATTGAATTCGCAAAGGGATCTGTTTATTAGGAAATTTCTTCTGTTTTTCGAAAATGAGACGAAGGATAGGATTTTGTGATTTAACCTGTTTCTTTTGATTATAGATGATTATTATGCAATTATCCATCAAAGCTTTCAAAATGGATGGAAAAGTAGCTATTTAGTAATCAGAATGAAACGTTTTCCAAACGAAATCTGTTATCCAAAGATGAAGCATCATATTTCCCTCATATATAATTATCTGTATCAAGAAACGTTCTCTAAACAAAATTTACTATCCTTAATTATTATATTTCTCGTAGAACCAAACTTTAAATATACAGATCAAAAATTCCACAATGTTCAATCTTTTCATCTCAAATATATTATGAATCCGTAGTTTTATAGATCTCTTTTTAATTTTCTAAAAATAATAATAATAATAATAATAGTAACAACATAATATAATTTTAATTCGAGAAAATTCCCTTCTCCCATATATGCGTTAAATCGAAATATATAGATCACAGCGAACATTCCAATAGCGGCGATCATAAAATTTGCTCTCACGCCGAGATTGAAATACAATAATTTCCAAGATCACCGGGAATCGAGTTTCGATCCTAATAATTTTAATCGAGGCGACACAGAGCAAGGCTACGGTTCGACGAATAAATCCTGTTACGTGATAAACGGAAACACAAACGCCAAGTCACTTTTCCTTTCGAGAAGAAACGTTCACGGGACGAGGTGAATTAATACCCGGTCGCCGCAACTGCGTGTTTCACGTTTCAGACCGGTAATCAGACGGTGGATGCATAATGTTATTTAAATCATTTCGTATCCTTACCGAAGGTATTTGAATAAACGTTATATTTAAATAATACGTTCAATCAATTCGTATTCTCGACAGAGATCCAAAGTGCAGGATTCCTGGGAATAATAACAGGAATCGTTGGAATATCGAATAATAAATTTTTGATCGACAATTTAAATATTCAATGAGATAAAATCGAGCGGCAAGGTTATCATAGAATATTCCACTTATATAGAATAATAAAATAATAAACTAATTTACGAACGAATGTTTTTAATCTTCAATTTATCGATTGGAAGGAAAAATAATTTAATTTTCGTTTTATCTATCATTTCTAAAATGTAGATAAATGTAATTTTATTTTCGAAACAGGACAAATTTATATTTTACGCGATATTAAAGGCAATAAGTATGCCGATGGGGAAAATGATAAAATGAAGTACATATTCTAAAATTGTTTCCGGAACACAATTTCCTTAGCAATATCCTCTGGTATTACAACATACAACGCTCCCCCTCTCCTCCTCAAGTTTCATTTTGCCACTATAAATTGAACGTTATATCCTACGTACGATGTCAAACATGGTGTTCGCGCGGAAATAAAACCGAGAAACCGAAAGAAGAAACTTTTTATTCTGCCGAATAATTAAACAAAGTTCCACCACGTGGCTCTCCACTCTGCTAACTGCCCACATATGAATGAACTTTAAAATAATTTGAAATTTGAAAAAAAAAACTGGTCCCGCGTAAAATGCCCCTCTCCCTCGGTTCTCCTGTGAAACGAGCTGCGTTAAACACGATAACGTTGCGAAATATTACGGCGTCCAGTCCAACTCTAGTAAATTTCTTTCTTGTAGAAAAATACCGATTGCTTATCGCGCAACAAAATTATATAAAGGTATATCCGGTTTCTTAAGCAACGACGAAACGCTTGAACCGTTGTTGCCCTTTTTCTTTTTATTTACCGTCAAAGTAAAGTAGAGAAAAGTAAATAATCCTTGATACTTGAAACTCGAAGTCGGGAAATTCATCAGGATAATGTAAAATAATCACGAAATCGAAAGAAATGTAAAAGTAGAAGGAAGAAGAGGAGATCAAAAGGAGCACGTGGGGAAGAAGCAAAGAAAGGGAAGGAGGAAAAATCTCCGGACAAAATTTAATATTCGCTCAACATGAATTGTAACGAGCCGATTTCCGATCCACGAGTAGCCGCGCGAAACCTGTTCCTGATTATCATTCAAAGTCGCGCAAGTATCGTTTCTCGGGATATCGATAACTTGGGAACGTATGTGCGCAATCAAGCGCGCGTAATGAATAAAATTTTCACGGTGATCGACCTGGTGGCTGGGACGAAATGAATGGGACCCGTTAAAGCGGGCCAGATTTTCTGTAGCCAGTAGTCTGGCCAAGCTGAGAGCCATTTTTACGACGAACGAAATTGCCAACGGGAGAACGTTCACCCTGGTTCGCGTAATCATTTACGCGAACCAGGAATTAAATTCCACGGGAGGGAAAGAACGATCTCGGCAGTTTGGGGAAATCTGGGCGAATTGGAACGAAAATCGATGCTTCTCTCTTTTTGGGAATAAATTTCACGCGAGATGAAAAGAATAAAATGTTTAATATAAAAATATCTTTTCGATATATTTTCGTGTCAACGTCCGATAATGGAAGATAACAGCGAAATCACACGACGATCCACACGCCCACCAATTTTCGATTTTCGCACAATTACGATTCATCAGAGTGCAGAGTGCAAAATTGTTGAGAGCCGTTGTTGCTCTAAATACTTTCGGAATTATGCCTGGTGCTCGTGCGGCTCATTTTGTTGGAAGAAGGCCAGCGGTATTCTGTTAACGCAATTTAAAATTGAAATTGTATCCAGCTCTATTGTGATGTCATCTCGTTTCCGCGCGCGGGCCGGGAGGAATTGTTTCTTACGTGAAATTATTCAGGGTTAATAACAATGATCAATGTCGCTTACAATGAACAATTTAAATATCAGGCTGCCTCGAGTTGTATAGAATATTATAGAAATTGTTGCTCTATGAATATTCCTTCCTTGTTTTCAAATGAGATTTCCATGTACCATCTACGTGGCTTATTATTAAGAACGATAAAAATTGCTCGAAAATCTCGAGGAGCTCATCGAAAATAATTATAATACAGTCTCTTCCTTTTTTTCGACACGAAACTCGCTATCTATTTCATTTCTCGAATAATATCTCAATTATATTTATAGCACAGAAATAGCTGATTATCGAACAAAACACCAGTATCCAATATCGAATGAAGTTCAATCAATCGAAGCAGCGTCGTTTTACAAACTCGCTTGGCCGAATAATAGAATTAAAAGCGTCGGATAACCGGCTACGCAAAATCCACCCTGTTTCACCTCGAACGCCTAGATGAGCGCGACTGTTTTTTTCACCCGGCCTCGAGAACACGTCCGCGATTAAGAAACCAATTTACCGCCGATTCGCTGAAATTTTCACCGGTTTTTATACCGGTTGGACAGCAAGCGTGGCATCGAGAAAGGAAAAAGGAAGGTGGTATCGTAGATCCACGATTTCCTCGCGAGTATACTCTCTGTTGGCTCTGAGTTGGGAGGTGAAATTTGCATTGCAAAGTGAAATTAGGTTTGGCAAAAAGTGGCCGGCCCAGTATGTAAGGAATTTGCAATGTTAACGAGGCCGATCGTCACGATCCTCCAACGAAAATCCACCCTCGTTTGCACGTTAATTGGAAGCCGCGGCTTAACTCCACAAATTTCTTCTCTTCGCCGATTTTTCTTACGCGTGTTCTTGCATTGCGTTTACGTTTCGGACGGTTTTTGAGGTGGAAGAAGGAGGGGGAGGAGGAAGATCGGAGATGGCGTGGATCAAAGAGAATTTTGAACGTCTTGAATTTTCGTTTGTCTTCGTTGTTGAAATTAAATAGTTAATGCTCGTATTCGTGATAATTTTTTTTCTTAATTCTTTTTTGTTTACTCGAGGAAATTTGAATATATATATGTATGTATTTTAATGCTTGACAAAAAAGATTTATGGGTGTGTAAAATATGCCAGACTTCGGCGAAACATTTTAAACACAAACTGGCTGGATTCATGTTCCCATAAATTGCTCGTGAAATCTAATATTATCCAAACCGTGATAAAAAAAAAAAGAAGGGTACGTGTACTTGAGTTATAAAGCTACAAGAAATAAGAAATTTCAGAAATATCCGATAAATCTTTGTTACTAATTATCGTTTTGTTTCAACAAAATCAAAAATTTATTTAATATAATAATTTTCATTAATTTAATATTTTAATATAATACGACATTTTCTGGATAACTATTGATTGAATATTTTATTTATAATTTATTTTTCGAATCAACACTCAAATTTTTATCATTATCTTTTATTATACAATAAAACTTGAATACTTTATAGCTTGTATTTAAAAAAAGAACTTTAAAATGATATTTCAGAAGAGAAATACATATATATATATATTCACAATGTTTCGTATAAAACATAAAAAGAATTATTCTTGATTCTGATTAAAATGTATTCCTAGAAATTTTTACTTATGTAAAAAGATGTAAATTAAATATTGCATCGATCTCGCGACATAAAACACTCCTAGAAATATATATTCGCGAGAAGAAATATAGCTAATTCGTTGAATACGTAACGGGACGCGAATTCCTGGCATTCGCCCACTTTCTTAAAATAGCCTAGCCGTGATGGATCGAGAAAATCTTGTACGTTTAAGCGTATTTTCGTCGGTCAAGCAAATTTCCCTCGATCGATAGACAGTCGAGCGGTGATCCCTTTCAACGACGAAATAAAGTACGAAAACGTGGCTCTGGACAGGCCACGAAGGAACTCTTAAAAAGAACTCGATATATATTTAGGTTAGCGGAGCTCGAGGACAAAAGGAATCGTTTTTTTATTAATTTCGACGTATTGCTTTGAAGTGTCGTCGTTTTGCAAAAAGTAACAGTAAGAAAAGAGGAGAGGAACAACGAAATGTAAATGGAAGCATCGAACGAATTTATCCTCTGGACCTTTTGCCTCGATGAAGATCGGTGAGCATAATGAACATGCAAGTTAAAAATTTCATTTTTTCCGATCCTGCGCGTGATCTCGATTGAAAAAGAAGGAACAATTCGAAGTGAAACGTAGAAAACGAAGAATTCCTGGATCCGCGTGCGAGGTACAATTCGAATTTCCCGCGTCCATTCCTCGACACGACAGAAGGGCGCAATAAATGAAATGATAGACAATTGGCAATCGTACATTTGTGGAGTTAATTGTTTGTGGAGGAAGTAGAGGAAGGGTGGGTCGTTTTATTGAAATATATCGACGATAATAAAAACGATTGTTGCTCGTTTTTTGAAAAGTGTGACACGGGTTTCGATCGAAACGAGTCTCGAATCTTAATAAGAAAATTAATCTAACTCACCAGGACGACACCAAGTGGAAATATAGGAAATGTAGGGACAAAATTGGAAAGTTAAAATTCAATTATATCGGAGGGGAAAGCGAAGGTGTTCATAAAGCTGTTGGAGACTATGGATAGGGGCCGTGTTAAAGTTTATGGCATTATGTCGTCCTGTAACGTCGCGGTTATTTACCTGCAGCATTGCGGAATACCAAATTATCTCGTTACGCTCGTTGCTTATCGCGTTAATCAGAAATTTCGCATGGCTCGGTTTTCGGTTTAAATAATTCATAATGCACAGCTTAAAATCGTTAATGCGATCGAGTTATGGCTACTCGGGATGCTGGCCGAATATCTCGATATTTTATTACATTATTACGGAGCTCTAATCCAAGTTTGAACCAACCTGATGATGAATACCTATTCTCACCTGAATCACAAACATAATTATCTAGTTAAAACAGTATTTCCCCGTATATATTACCATATTACCATAAACTCAGAAAGCTAATCTACCCAGAGATTACTAAGATAATAAAATTGCAATTAAATCGTAGCCATCGCGAGATCTTTAAGGTTTAAAAACCATAAAAGATCAAATAAGGTATATAAATGTAAAATCTTGCGGCGTATTTATAAATATCGACGAATAGAAAAATGTTAGTTTGGAGGAACACCGATCGAACCAAAATCGAAAGAATTTTCAGGGAGAGAAAAGGAGGAGAAGAAAGGGATCGTTCGAAAATTGCACGGAAGACGAACGAGGCGTCGCGTCGCGTCACGGCCAAGCGGAAGCGCGAGAAATGAGTCAGCCAACAAATTGATATCGTTGGCCGATAATCAAGTGGCACTGTCGCACTCGAATAATGGCATTCGCCGAGTGCGGCGACTGCGAAACGTGTCAAGTAATTGGTGTCAAGAACGAGAGAGGCGGGAACGGTCGGAGGAGAAACGCGTTTAAGCAATCGTCTTACGGGATGTAATGCATTTCAGCCAGTTAAGATAATCGCGGAACACCGGTTAAGAAAAGGATCTCCGTGGCGTATACGCCCAGAGACCTATTGCGAATAAAGATATTCTACTCCCTTCGGGGATTACGTGGAACGACGTTGACGATCCACAGAGGAAAAAAAGATTATATAGGCAATAACGCGGATGGAACTCTGAATAACTGCGTAATTACGCTTGCCTCCTTCGATATTTACATGTAATGAGAGAGAGAGAGAGGGAGAGGGAGAGGGAGGTACGGTGTTACCACACGAGTGTACACGCTGGCCTATGGGCTGTAAATCGGTTGCAAATAAACCATGGTGGAATTTCGTGACGCGAGATAGGGTGACGCGTTATCTCGAACCGGCGATTCCACTTACAGAGAGAGAGAGAGAGAGAGAAAGTGAGAGAGTGAGAGAAACGAAAGCCTCCCCGGTATCGATCGACACGGGTTCGAAACGACACTCGTTGCTAAACGGAATACAATTGGACTCGTTCCGGGTTCCCTGCTTTCGAGTCCAAATAATTGGTCGACGACTCGAGGATGCGAAAGATAACGAAGAGACAGGTGGTCGGGAGAGGTGTTAATTGAGAGATCATTTTGGGAAGATTGTGCGAAGTTGTGTAACAGCGGCGTTGATTAAAGCGCGGAAATAAACGCAAGGAAGGCTGAAAATGTTTAGAAATTTAGTTAGGTAACGCGGTCTCTGTTGCGCGTGCTTTATAAATTGGCGATAATTCACAAAGAAAAGTGAAAAACTTTAGAACTGAAAGCGATATCGTAAAATTTTATCGAAATAAAAATACGTGTACGTGAATTATTAATTATCAATGGGATTGGAATTTTGCATGGTAAAAATTCGTGATAAAATCAGCCAGGGAATGTCGTGTTTTAAGGCAAAGCGGTACTTCCAGTTCTTCCACTCTGAAAAATTAACAGAACGGTCCTCGATGTTTCGTTCCAATCTTGAACCCTTTACAGCCATAAAATTTCGGATCGATACTTTCATAACGCGAACGAATCCCCACGGAGGAAGCGCCAGTCCAAACAGTGGGGCCAGACCCCCGAAAAAAATACTCAGCCCCTTTCGGTCGAATCATACACGCGTTCACCCATAAACGTGCGCACAGGGCACAAGGGATGAACCGTGCACCCTCGACTCGTCGTCGAGGATCGTGAGATACAAAACGAGTGCAAACGAAATCCCCTTTACACAAGATTACGCAGAAGAGAACAATCGACGATGTAACGGAGAAAGCGATATCCCCCTTCCCCTCCCCTCAATTGCGACGAATTCTGCCGCAAATTGGTTTATCGTGTTCGTAGGTGACGCGATCGAATGGAAACAAAATGTCTGATGCTGTTTGATGGAAAACCAGACGGGTCGTCGAGTAGCCCCGTCCAATCGATCAATCATTTGCAAACCAGACGATCGGCGAAATTTCTTGTTTGAAATCCTGAAATCCGTCCTTCCCCCCAAAAGAAGAACGTTAACACACTCTATAAACACATCCTTGCTATTCTACCACTCTTATAATCCCAGATATTCTATGTATATATACAGAGTCTGTGTAATTTGAAAAAAAAGTTCCTAATAAATCTAAATGATATATATATATACAAAATCCTATCACTCTTGGGATCAAAAGATTGAAGAATCGTTACATATTATCTCAATGGAAGTATCTTCGTCATCCACCCCCCTCTAACATTCGTCTTTATATTTCTGATCCCCGTAAAAGCGAAACGGGGGAAGAAAAATGACGGAACACGGCCAAGCATAGAAGAATAGAAGAAACTGGTGGTTCGTCCGCGGCCAAATACGGCGCGCGTTCCAAGCCCCGCTTTGACGAGGCCAGTTTCCGCTCCTCTCCAGGATCCTCCTTTTTGTCGTCGTCCTGCCGTCTATATTTATAGTTACGAGCGCGCGAACGAATCTCGTCGGGTGGTCGAAACACTGGCGGGGTTGTATTTACGTCCCTGTCCAACTGCATAATGCATGCGGATCGGCGGATGCGCCGCTCCATTTTGATCTGACGGAGCCTGGGGTGGGGCGGAGAAGGGGCACGGTTCATCCCTTGGAGGGCAAGGGTTTCGTACGCGGCAGCTGGTGGCTATAAAAGGACTAAGGGCTTCGCTTGGTCGGCTGGCCGTCGAGAGGAAACGACGTTCTCTCGGTTAAAAATCGTGTGTCCAGGCAAGCCTCGTACGGGACCTCTACTGGGAGTGAAAGCTGAGCGGATCGAAATCAATCTTTCAAGTGGAGATTGAAAACGTTGCCTTTTATATTGATTGGAAAGATGTAATTGATTGGTAATAGATTATAACCGTGAAATGATCTTCGATCGATTGGATACTCTTTGAAAGTGAAAGTTGTGCAGTTGTATCTTTTTCTCAACGGATCCTTGTACCGTTCCTTGCAGCGTAATGATTCCTCGAGCTCTCGGTGATTTCAATTAGGGAACAACGTATATTTTCTTTTTATGGATTGACGTAAATTAACGAGTTCTAGCGATAATAGTTCTCTTTTTCTTTTCTTTTTTCTTTTTCTTTTTTTCTTATTTATCAGCAGAGATGTGGTAATGGTAAAGTCATCGATGTTAAGCAATATTCTAGAAAGCTCGAGGAGTCGGAGAAACAACAGCGGTGCGACAGCTTGATCAAAGGAGACAACGGGGACGAAATCCAACTTGATTTGTAATATTTTTTTTAATAGAAGTTGTTTCTTTTTTCAAGTGTGAAATAGGATAGAAGCTGAGGTAGATGACAGACATTTTGCGGAGGATATCCTGATATCCTGATCGAACGAAATGAATCGTGATGTCTGCCATTACGCGCTTGTTACACCGGAACTGTCGTGCACCGACGGTTGTCGTATGCGAGCAAATTAACGAACTCACTTTCTCCATCTCTTTCGTCGAGAAGACGAGTCGTCGTGCTCGTTGAAGCTAAGTTGACGGTGCAACGATTAACTTGTCGTCTGGTCGTTCGAGAGGTCGAGTTTATTGGCTCGCTTGCCGTGCTTTTCTTGTTAACGAGTTGCTCCAGCCTCTCTCCAATTCCATCGGCAACCGATTTCCACGATTTTTGTTGGTTTTAATGAATCCAGAAGGAGAGAATTCGACTCGTTGTTTTTCTTTCGTTTCGTCCAATTTCGCCTCACGGGAAGACGATTCTTCGCGAAATTGGAAATTTCATGATCCCGAAGTTCATATATATGGATTTGATGAAATGCAAGCGGCGTTTTCGAGCGCAATTCCAACGCGAAATAATTCATTCTGGCTGACACTAATAGAAGCCAAAGTATGAAATTACTTGCTTATTATCTCCTCCGGGAAGATAATAAAATTGAAGGTGCAAGAACTAATTTGTACGTGTTGTGCAGTTGGTTTAACCTTGATGGCAATTTAACGCTGCTGCTACTGTTTAGCCCGCACCTTCATCCAACAACCATTAAATCCATTTTCCATTAAATCCACCGTTCCGTTCCTTAAAGCGTTCTTAACATCGCATCCTTTAAAATAATTAATCGCTTAAATAATTCACCTCTTCCCGAACGGAATAATAATACTCAGTTTAATGATAATTAAGCCGAGGCACCAGTCTCGGAAAGGTGTTAACGAAAACAATTTATTTATAAATTCTCTCCAACGCTTCTTTCAACGCTTCCCTCCCAACTCGGATTAATTTCATGCGGGCCGGCAACCGCTGAAATTGCATAAAAATTCAAGGAGGATCGAGACGCGCCAAGCGTTATCTGCACGGAACTGGGGCAACGAAATTATCATATCTCGAGGAAAGGGGAGCACCCGATTTCCTTCACCGCCGGAAGTACGTACACACGGGGTGCGCGCTTGAAATCGTCGACTCCAGGTGTACGCGCCAACAACTATTACGAGGGAAGCAGAATTTTAATTGCACGCTGTTTAAATTCCCACGTCGAACATTGTTTAAAGCATCTTCCTCCCCTAGTAGAGGAAAAACTCTTTCCCAACGAAATCTTCGACGTTTTTAAACGAAGAAACTTAATTGCGCTCGAATTTTCACCGTCCTTTTCCGCCTATTATCGATTTAATCTGGCGTTATATTAAATTAAACGCGCGCGTCCTCGAGGAAAATTCGCGGAAAGGAGGGAGGGAGGGTTGAAAAGCGGCGTATTAAACGGTATTAATTACGATTTGCATTGTAGTCGGTGTGTTGCGGTGAACGCAGAAACCGGTTGACCGATATTTCGGATTTATCGGCAGGATTTCGTTGTGGGGGGAGATAAATCGAGCTTCTTTATTGCGCGTGAAAGCCAGATGACGATTGATGAGAGCGATAGCCGGGGTGATTTAGAGATACGGGCGAAGAGGATATTTGCGAGATGGGAATGAATTATACCGATGCAAATCGATCGTAAAATCGCTTTTCTCGCGATGCTCGAAATCTGATTGATTTCAAAATCGTTATCAACGATAATTTCAATCGCAGGAGAAATCATGATTCCGTTTGGATCCGCTGTGCGTGTCGCAAAATTGTGACGCGCTCGCGAAACAATTGAATCGTCCACGCGTTAGCGAGCAGATAGAACGAGCCAAGAGCAATTAGCATACGTCGAATCGAATCGCGGGAAAATGGAAGGTTGGATTTCTTTGATATTGCCTCGAGCCAGCTCATTATATTTGTCTTCGCTAACGAGATTGCCTCGTTGCCTTCTTTTCGAGAACCGTTGGTCCGGAATAGCCGAAAAATAAATGGAGAAAGGAAAGGGGGAGAAAGAACAAGGAAGAAAAATAGAATAGAAGAGAGAGAGAGAGGAAAGAGTTTTCAATGATTCAATGGAGCAAGCGGCAAATACTTTTAATTACTGCCGGTTGTCGAGGGTCTTCCTAATTGCATCTCAGAATCCTCGAGCATCCTTTCACGTCCGGCCGGTGAATAATTGAAAAGAATAACTGTTCGTTATCAGGAACGGAGAAAGCAAGTGGTCTGTGGTCAGAGATCGAATAATGTGCGTGTGAGCGAAACGATCCTCGCAGAATACGGCCACTATGAGAACTGTTATCCGAGCTTTCTCTTGCCAAGCTTCTGATCGAAAGAGATTATCCTTACTCCGAGATCTAGCACAACGTAGAGAATATTTCTTCTTAAATTCTTACATATTCATATGCCATTTAATCGAAATATGGAAAAATATTATCTTCCTTTAAACGGTGATAAATTTTACATCGTTGCGATTTTGTGAAAATTTATCATAACATTTATGGATAGATATTCGCGATTGATCAAAGATGGATACGCAGTACGTGGATTTGCAATACGCTCGATCCCATCTCAACCAGTTGTGCATCATTTCACGAGCGGGTCTCGAAACGAGTCCAAGGTTTAGAAAGTGCAACGGGTCAGGTTTCGGTTTTTTCTACTTTCCGTGAACCAGTGACTGTCTCTGGTTGAGCCTACTCTCGCGTGCGATCGCTATCGTGTTTATTAACTCGCTTGACGCCTGAATATCACAGTTATCCACATCGTCGGATTTCATAGAATTAGCCTCGTCGAGATGCGTGGCGACCGAACGGTGATGATACTCGTGATTCCGAGATTGGAAACGCGTTTCTGCAGATTATTCCGACCGAGAAAGACATGCAAATTAGACAACAAGGCAATGATGAAACTTTTATCCGATTTATCCTCAATAATAATTCAATAATTAACTTTCTATTTATTTACTTAAAACTAAAAACCGAGAAAAGTTAAGAATTTCCCCTCTTAATTAAAACGTTCCACTATTCCTTCAAAATTACTCATCATCGATCGGCTATCTCGTCAGATTAAGCAATCCTTGCTCTTCCAATTATTCATCCTTGGAATAAAAATAGTCCAGTCAGACGGTTCAAGAATAAAAAGTTTACACGAGTGGAAATGGTTACAAAAGAAAAAAGGAGAGAAAAGAAGAAGAAACGAAGATTCAGAGTGCAAACAGGCAATAACGAGTCGAGCCACGGTCGAGGAATTAGGCAGAATAAGCAGAGATCTAAAAGTCTGGATCTAAAATGGAAAAAAAATGCGAAAAGCTAGTGAGGAAGAGTGGGTGGGTACAGATATAGGTAGGGCGAGAATGACGGCAGCACGTGCCCCGGCCGATCGGTTGAAATCGGTTCGACGATTCCGGACAGGAAACGGGCCCGGCTTCACGGTCGATGGTCAGATCGTATCGATGAAAATTGCAATGGCCCAGCCGCCGGTGAAACGTTCCAATTTCGCGAGAGAACAACGAGCGCACACAACGACACGATCCCAAGTCGGGCCAATCGAAACACGTTTCCCGCCTATTCCGCCCGGTCGAATATGGCGATTGATACAGGTAAATGGGGGTGTGCATGGGGGCTGTGAATCCAGTGGCGGTTATAAACTTCGATGGTAAACTGACCCCCGTGGCCTTTAATTATCGCCCGCTACGATCGCGCCAATCGCGAGCTTATTAGTTAGCTGCGATAAAAATCGAACTTGGAAACTTCGATGATAACAGGGAGGCTGGAATTGATGGAATTGTATTTTGAACGAGTCGATTTTAAAAATTATTATATTTTCTGTGCATATGCATATATAAAATAGATTTATAATTCCTTGAAATAAATTCCACGTGACGCGTGCAAAAAGGAATTCTTTCACTATGTTTTTTCCCCCAACAAGAAAAACCGATAGAGAGGCAGAGAGCGGAAAGGGCGTGAATCGTTGTATTATATAAAATACGAGACAAAGAAGCAAAGTAATAGAGTAATAGAAAATTGTATTATGCTTCGAGAGAGAAAAGTTTGAAAGGATGCATTAACGAAGAAAGATTTGCATAAGAAAATCTTTTTGCTGAAACTTCTTTCGCTTAAGAAGCAGCGAGTGACAAATATCGTATATCGATAACATCTATTCGAAACTCTTCCATTCACGCAAGCGAATCCAATGGCGTTCCTATTTTCAACGAAACGTAAAAATGCATATCCTTTCAGAACGATTCGTTGAAATCCATTTTCTTGCTTGAAGAAAAACTTAGTAACTTTAACGAGGTATCGACATTAATAAAGCGGGTCTATTTAAAAAAAGGAGGGACGATGATTCGAGAGTAAAGTATCGAAAGTAATCCCTTGAAGCCACGTCTAATTGCGAGGCATCTATTTCATGGATTGAAACGTTGAAAATTCCTTGGTGACCCGTATTTCTTTAATTCCAATATCTCGAGGCCATTTTCATACGATATATTGGGCGAGGCGAATGTTATGAAAAATTGGCCACACGTAACATACCTTCCAATTTCGTCCAATGTGACTTTATCCCAGATTCAATATCATGTAAATGCGAAAAAGATTAGAAACTCGGTAGTTTCAAACCGATCCTTTATAAGAGGATAACCAGCAATTAAATGAGAGCACGCTCGACTGCGTTCACGATTGATAAAAGTTTCTTTCTTTCGATAAACTTTTCGATATGGAATTCGATATTCGAGATTTGATATTCAAGATTGGTCAATTTTTTTCCATTCCTGTTCTTTTTTGAAAGAAAAATCGAGATGACTTTTAAGGAGCGAATTTAATATTTTAATCTGCTCAATCAAAAGGGAATTAAATTCTATCATTGAAAAGAAAGGAGTAAAAGTTTCTCTTTAACGAACATTGCTCTTTATTTAGAACATTTCATTTCATTAATCAATAGTCGAACTTCAACAGGATACATCAGCGACAGTTTCCTGTGACACACCTGCGCCGTCCTCGATTGAAATTGTTCGAGCTTAAATCCGTGCAAAAACGATTACTAAATCGAAGGATGACAAACAAATGTATCTCTTTCGTTGTATATTTAGTTCAATTTGTACGATTGTTTCACGAAGAGATTATTTATGATCATCGAATTTTGTAAATAAATAACCTCCTAATTTTCTAATAATAATAAATTCCAGTAGTAAAAATTCAACGTTTATCTTGTTCCAAGCTCAAACTCTTCTTCTCCAAAGTGAATAGAACCAATCGAAATTTCAATCAATCTCGCTCAATAGACTAAACGATTTACAGAAAGAACGAAACGATCGAAACGAATCGTCGCGACAAACGATTCGTCAAACATTATCGAACGGTCAAATACGATGGGACGTTAATTAAATATCCCGCTCTCCAAGTCCCCTCATTTCCTCGTCTTTTTTAAACTTCTAATTTTGGCGATTGTTGTTGCAACCAAACACCGCTGGAGCGCAGTGTCGAGTCGGTTTGTGCGTTCACGGAAATTAAATCGTGCCTGTTGAAATTAAACCCATGTTGTAATGGCCCATGTCGGCTTTGAAGAGAACATCGCTTATCGCGTGTTGAACCGCGCTTCGAGTATGAGCCGAGTTTCAACTTGTTCAGCCATTCCGTGGCTGTAACATTCGTCTTCGTTAGGTGTTTCCACTGCCCTCGAAATCGTTTCTGCCCATCCGTTCTCTCGGTTTCAGTTTGCACACTTTGAAGGATTCGTGGCTTGCTCGTATCGTATTTGAATTATCGCACATTTATTTAAAATTTCTTTCTAAATTCGTGCTTCTAAAATACTTCGGATGATTGGTCAAGAGAGATCGAAATAATTGAATAAAGTGGATAATTTGAAAAACAATTGAGTTTAATATTTGATTTGATCTTTATTCATTTAAAATTTGAACTGCGTTTCCTTTTTTCTTTCATATATCACAGAGGAATTTTTGGAACGAAAAGTTAAGGAACGAATCGTAAAGGAACTACGCGATGCTTGTCAGGATCTAGAATCTTAAAAAGAAACCTATCCTCTATTCCAGTGGAACACGGCCAAATCAAACCATTTTCAAAGGATTAAATATCCTCCCTCGGCCATTTCACTAATCTTCCTCATCTCTAATCTTCCTCTCTCCCTTCTAAAGAAAGAAAACGTCCATTTCCCTCTCTAACGCAGCCACCGGCTTTTTAATAATCACCGACAACTGTTGCCAACTATCGTTCCTTTTGTTCCTCCAATGATACTCTGCGCGTTCCACAGAATCTCCTCGCTCTTATACAGCCCCACCAAATCCATATCTTCCATCTATAGATCGCATACAAATTCCGCCAAATAACGAACAATCGCTTGCAGTAATTGCATGCATAACGATTGATGCAATTTCTTGTATCCCCCTCTCTCTCTCACACACATCGATGCCTCATCAAACTTGTCTCTTAAGATCTCTACGTTCATTTTCATCATCGATCAACTTTGCCCTCGTCTCTTGAAGAACATCTATCACGGATAACCGACCCGATTAACGATCATTTAAATCGATAATACGAAAGATTCCCCGTGAAAATGGAAGAGAGAGAAAGAGAGAGGAAAGAACACGCGAATCTCTGTGTTCCGTTCTGCCACGATGGTGGAGGTAGACTGGCTCCTTCCAGCCCGGTGTTCCCGTGGCACGCACACATACACGCGGAACATGCTCGAAGCACTTGAAAGGGTCGGTTTAATGGGCGCCGTGAAGAGACCTGGCGCGCGTACACCGGCTCCAAGCACGAGGAGGAATACGACAGCAGCGTTCCACATCCCGGATTTCGTCCAAAATGGCCGCTTCTCCGCGCGAGTGCCGGTGTGTGTATACTCGAGCGAGTACACTCCTCGCGACCTGTTCTACGTGTGGGAACGCGTATCCCGTACGTGTGCGTACGCTCGAAGCGTTAAGCCGCGTTTCCATCGTACGCTGGATCTGAGGATGATCGAAAGGGAATCGTTTCTTTTTTTTTTTATATCGAAACGAGTGGAAGAAACGAAAGGGAAGTAGATCTTGAGATGTACCTGAATGATTAAGGTTTTATTCTTTTTTCGAGAAAATGTGTAGGAGATATGAGTAACCTTTAGTACTTGTATCTCGAGTTCAAGTTTACACCGAGATTGTAAGATTCACTTGCGAAGGAAGAGGAAGAAGAGAATGGAAGAGTTTAATTTTATTAGCTAGGTTGGAATTGCGAAATTTGTTTCAAGAATGGAAAGAGAATTGTTTGAGACCGGTCAATGCTGGAATTATTTTAAGCACGATTTGCATATAATCTGTTCGATGATTCATTTGGAATGCAGAGACGATGCGGATTGGATTTTTAGTGTTGTTCGACTTATTGTTCGCGGTAAATGCGGTGCACGTTCGGCAAAGCGGTTCTTCTGTTGTGATTATTGCGGTTCAGTCTTCATGGAATCAAAAGTTGCATTGTAACGACATACTATATGTTACGGTGTTACTAGATCCCTTTATGACTAATAGAATAATCCGGCCGTCTTTGCAACACGATGATTCGAGTTAACAAGCTCGGAGCGGCGAGTTACACGCTCGTAATCTCGAATGAAACGAAACGTTGTTGCGCTCGATTGGCGAGGGAAAAAACGAATAACGATATAAAGCGGATAAAAATTGCAAATGAATTACATTTAAGGGGAAGATTTTTTCACGAGGCAGAATAAATAATATGCTGCAGCGTTTCACATTCGATCCTCGTCTAAAAATTCCTCCAGGCTCGTTCGTGCGAAAGGTAGATTTTCTTTTTATGCGGTTTTATCCGGGATTGTATTCCGTAAAGCGATACGAATCGATTGCAGCAATGACATTCGTTCCGATCTCGAGAGGAAAACCGAGATATCGGTAACCTCGAGGAGGTTAAAATTTTCCAAGGTAGGGGGAAAATTATCGACTCCGTGTAATACCAACTCTTATCCTCTACGTGATTCGATTTACTCGCGCGATTGAGCTTACGATTACCGGTAATAGAGAGACCGTAGTGGTTATACAATCGAGCGTTACAAGTATCTCCGATCTTTGGCTCAACTTGATTCGCGATCAAATTCTGATGAAAATTCGAAAATAAAAGTGTAATTGAAAAATTGTCATAAATGTTGTAATATTATTGTCAAATAAAAGTATTTAGGACAGCACATTTTGTTCACGGAATTAAGCTTACGATTCAAATTAATCTTCGAATCGAATCTTCAATCAGATGTTTATCTGCTAGCCAGTTGATGAGAAAGATTTAACTCCAAAAAATCCAAAGCTCATTGATTAATTTATTCCGCGACATGCGATATTCAGAATGAATAAAATTCCATAACAATCCTGATCCGTAATCCTGCGTAATCTAGAAATATTATTTATTTTATCTGGAAATATCTCAAATCAATGGATAAATGTAAACGTTTAAAACAAATATAGTATTCAAAGGGAGATCGTTTAATCCTTGCAACCAATCTTCGAAACCAATCATACTACAATTACTTATTTCATTCCATAATTTCACGCTCCTCTCGAAATCGTACAACGTTTGTCTCGAAACGCTTCTTCGTATCGTTCGTGTTTATCGATTTCAAGATAAAACCCACTTTGCCGTCTCAAAGTGTTTACTATTATCTTGTTTACGCGCAAGATTGCCGAGATGTGCCAATTGGTATTTATCTATCGTATCGATTCGCGCGAACGATTGCGCTTAAAACGTTGCGACGGAAAACGAAGCCGACGCGTACGGAAACGGTAAACTCGATGGGACACGAAGCCTGCCAGCAATCTCGGTCTTCGGTCTTTCGAGCGAATGAGACTGCATCGCAAGCGCCGATCGCTAATTCCAATTCGAATCACGCCCCTCGCTCCGTGCGTCTACGCACCAAGATTAAGTTGTGCGCCGGCAACCGATCGAATCGAAACACGCCGTCCACGACGAAGTTGGAAAGAAGTTTTATTGCGCGAGCCGAGCGTCCCGCTTGTCATATCTCGCTTGGAATAATTGCATAATTTCAACGGGTCGATGATTTGAAAAGAGCGCGGAAATGAACGTTATGTTTATGAACGCAGTGATGGAATATTTATATAAGTTTGATGGAATATTTTTAAATGTGAAATAAAATACGAACAGAATTTTGGAAGCAGTTGAAAATTAGATCGGATCGGGCAATGTTTCTGATCGAGAATTTGAAAAATAAAATTTAAACGTGGGATTTGAGAATTGAAGGATTCAAATTAGTATTCTGTTTTATCGCGCGGAAAAGCTTTAAGCTTCTCTTGGAAAACTATTTATTTATGCGCTTCTAACTAGGTAGCTTTGAGCAAAGTCCTCTCGTCTCGAGATGTAGTTCACGTCAATCAGTTGACGCACAGATAATTTTAAAACACAACGTCCCGCCACGCGAATGAATGGCGCCTGCATAAGTATGTAAATGGCTGAATGAACGGGAAGAACGAGCTCCAAGCGCGAAAACAAGAATGGAAGTGTGTTCCTTATCAAAGATACAACTTGTTCTTATGCGCACAATTTACACCTCTATTGTAATCCGTATAAATAAGCTTTTGCGGGCAATTTTCTAAATCTCGGGGTCGATGCACTTGGTTCGAATTACTCGATTTACATTTTAATTTATTTTCCGTTGATTCAAACTTTTTTGAGAATTTCTACAAAAAAATTTCATATGATTAGAACGAAGACGCTTTAAAAGATACTTTAATACTTTTCCTAACAGAATTTTAAAATTTTTCAAATTCAGATTTTTAAATTTCACAATATTTCTTACCAATAATATGAAAATCCGAGATTCACGTTAATGAATGATCGCTAATTTTAACATCCGTGTTATCCTACGCTTCGTCTCCCCGGGCAAATTGTGAAAGCAGCAAATCACGATAAAATCTTACGATAAAAATAACATTTAACGAAAAAAAAAAAACGAAAGGCGACATTATCGGTGACAACGTTATCATATTACCGAACGTTATTCACCTGGTCGGTCACGAAATACGTGACTCTACATTCATACATATCGGGTGCCAAGTAACAAAATCCATTCTAATAGAACGAAATTCTAAGAATCGATAGGTGATAGCGTTGGGATTACGTGATCAGAGGTGGAAACAGGATAAGAAGTGAATACAAAGTATAATTATCTCAACAGAAACTGGAACACTGGAAAGAGAAAAAGAAAAATAAGAAAATTATTTCAATTAGCAATTCAATTTCTACGTCGTAAAAATCGATAAAAAAATTTCTTCCAAAGATTTCGCTCTTGTTGAAAAAGAAATATGAAGCATCGGACAGGAATGAATTCAGACAAGAGGAGATAAAAATCTTCTTCTTCTTCTTCTTCGAGAAGATTACAGGTGATTTCCATCCGATTCCCTATCCCTCGGCTTTACCTAATTTCGCGATCGTAGCCAAGAGGGTAATTTATCCACTTCGAAGGCACTTGGTGCACCGACTACTTAGCCAACCGTGGGAAAGACGTAGGTACTCGAGGAGCGACGTAACGCTGGTAGCAAGACCTGTTATACATTGTAACCACTCAACGACCGTCTTAACAGCCGTCTTAACTGCTGTCATTAGCAGGCATGGACCTCTTTCGCCAAATATGGAAGTCCATCCCGCGAGGTGAGGATCAATTCCCGTGACTTTCGATTGTTTGCGAGGATGGGAAGATCGGCTGTCGCTGACAAGGGTGCGAAAGGAGATAAAAAGTGGATAAGTGGAATTAATTATAAGGAGGATAAATTGACGAATTCCTGTTCCCGAATAATTATTTTGTAACGACCGATTATAAAATTATTAGCGAATAATATCGCGATACGTAGACACATTCGATTCAAATTATAAAATTACAATCTTCTATCATTCATCCCTAAGGAATACTCGTCCAAGCGACGATTCAACGTTCTCTAAATTAGATAGAAATAATTCAGGCTCGCGTAATTCTGCTCTCGTGTCAGTTTTTCAAAAAAATTATGAGAAAACGATTAAAAGAAATTTTTATAATTAATTTGCTTATTATTATTATTATTATTATTATTGAATATCGACGCGTGTAACATTAATTGCCGATAATTGGTGGCTTACCAAGTTTGTCCTTCCGAGCAAAAGGTTCCGTAAGTTTTCAATTTTCTCGGGAATCTCGTGGCTTCAGTTGTGACGAGCCTGGAGCGCTAGGAGTATCGATCCCGCAGGAATCGCGTATGCGCGCGTCAGGTCTTCCCGAGGCGAATAAACATACGATATAATAAATAAATATCGGATCCCGGTTCCGGAATAACCGTTATTGTATTCGTGGTATTCTTAGAAAAGACCGAGCGAAGACCGGCGGGTTTGTCCAAATTATTTCTACAACTTTAACAACTCGAAACTTTGAATTGTGCGTTGTGTCGACGACGAATAATAATTTCAATAGAAACTGATAACTTTGGAACAAGAAACGAGATGAGAACAAGTTTCGAGAAGAAAGGAAGGCGAGTAGCGAGTAACGAGGAAACGCTCGAAAACGCTGTCTCTCAACGTGTCGTCTCGTCCCTCCCCTTTTCCAACTCCGGAAAAGGAAAGAGGAAATTTTTTGAATCACTTTTAATTAGCCTGGTAAATAAGTTATACGCGTGAAGGGTGTTTACGTGTCCCCTTTATCCTCGAGAACTTGAATGAAATTAATGATAAAGCGATATTATCCCCGTAACTGGGAATTCTCGGATCGAAATGGAATAATTGTTGAAGGAAAACAAAGGATAAGGATGGCGGAGAGAGGGAAAGATAAGTTCCAATCAAGAGATAATTCCGAGATAACGAAACAGTTTCGAAGATCAGCGGAATGTTATCCAGGCCAAGAGATCTTTCTTAGGCAAGAGATTTTTACGCGGCCAAGTCGTAAGTTCGCCAACTTTCCTCCAACACGATGAAAAACCTGCCGGCTCGCTATTCTCCGTTCCATTTATTTTCCATAAAAACTTGGGAAAATCCAAGTTCCTCGAAATTTTTCATAAAGAGAGAGAGAGAGAGAGAAAGAGAAAAAAAAATTGTCTGCCTGGAATTCGCCCCGTTGATACAAATCGCCCTCGAAAATTATTAATTCGAAAAACTCCATTCATATACTCTCCGCCCGGGAAGAGGAAGTGAATTACGAGAACAAACGAGTATAATAATAAATTCATGAATCAACGAGCGGAGCATTCATCGTTCATTCGATACGACGCGTATCTTTCACGATTTTCTACGATTTTCTATTCCCTCGTATTATGATACAAAGTGTGCTTGAAAATATCACACTATTACTGCATCGTTTCATTTAGAAACCGCTCGTGAAAAAAACCGAAACGCGCGGGTAAAAGCGGAGGATTTCCTCCTCGGAGGACTAAAGTTTCTTCGACGAGATCCTATCCCTTAATTGAACTACCGGCGAGTTCAAACACCGGTAAATCGACGAGAAGCACGGGCAGAGAGAGTAAGAGAGAGATTCTAAGCGGAAGAGCATTAGGGAACCGGTATCCAACGATGGAATGGGCATTGAGAGACACAGTTTCCCGGTGTTTCCACCGGTCGAGAAACGTAGACGAGGGTGTGCGTTCAAAGCACAGTCCTAACTTTTTCCCCCCCATCGTCCGGCAAATAACGTGGACGATGACGTCGCCCGCGTTGAGGACGGCGACGACGAATAAACCGGGAAAAGGAGGAGGAGGAGGAGGACGAAATGGCTACCAGCCAGTCTGGTAAGAGGAAACTAATTCCGCACGCACAAAAGGATGGCTCTTCCGCGTGGAAAGAGAACGGAGAGAGGAGGAAGAAATACAGAGGGATGAAGAGAGCCGGATTGAACCGGATGAAGTCAAAGAGAGGCTCCTCCTCTCTCTTTCTCGCTTTCGCTACTCTCTTTTCCACGCCCCACCTCTCGACCAACCAACGATTTACAACCACGTCGAAGGAGACGATCGAAAGTGTTTTCCAGGGGGGATTGCAAGCATCGAGAAACTCTCGTGGAAAGACTCTTCCGGCTAAGATTAATCGGTTATGGAGATGCCGTATGAAATATGCATGCGCATAGGTCTTGACATTCTCCGCGGGGGGGAAATCTGCATAAAAGAGGACCGCGATGATGGAACGAAATTTGTGCTATTAACCGTCGATCCTTACTTCGTTACTTCGTGTACGCGTCTTATTAAAGATCGTATCGTATATTCCCTTATTCTGCTCGCTTTTATTATTTAGATAAGCTAAATACAAACGCGATTCCCCGCTCAATGGATCGAATGATAAAGCACGATCATTATGCAAGAATCTAGGTGTTGCTGCGAGAACAGTTTCACAAGCTGTCTGATATAGTATTGGATATCGATGGAATTTTCAAAGAAATTCTTATCGAAACGTTCTACGTGGAGCGTAAAAATTTAATCCATTCAAATCTCGTCGAATAAAATCAACGATACAGGGGGGGGGGGAAAGAAAAGGCATCGATTGATGGGCAGGGAGGAAAAAAAGGATCAGGACGAAGGAAGATTAACGAGAAGGCTGGCATTGAGAGAGGATCGCATTGATCACCTAGGCTAGATCGAAACGCGTTTGAGGAAGGGCGGTTTAATCGGAATCGCTTTTACGGTCGGTGGAAACCGATTTGGCGAACGACCACGCACTGTCAATGACTGTTTATGGCCACCTACAATTGGCCCAGACCACGCGATTTCGTCCGCTATGCCTGAGAAAGAATCGAACGAAAACCGCAATGCAGACCGGCGTCGAGTATGCGTTTATTACACGCGTATACCCCAATGGATTCTTTTCTTCCTTTAGAGTTCTCCCCTCGACGTGAGCTACTCTCTTTATCGACTATACAGCTGCATCGAAAAATATCGAGAGATAATCGATGAGAGCGATGCTTCGAATATCTCGCTGCATAAAGAGAAAAATTCTTCGATTGAATTTTCACGGATTCTCACGCTTCGTCGCTCTTCAATCCTCTTTGGAAATATATTTATAACTCTCGGGTCGATCAATTAAGACCGAATTTAAAATTTGTCAAAGATTTTCAATTCAATTTTATAATTAAAAAATTACTGGATCACATGTATTGTTTGACACGTATAAGTTTCATGGTATTAGGAAATGATGAATTATCGAAATTAAAAATTGGATAATAAATTGTAGACGTAACGCTAAAAGCGCAAAAGGGTTAAGTGTAAAATTTCTCACACGTGCACATTGTATTTTACTCCCCCCAACTATTACGCCAGTTTATTGGCGTCCTTCCCTCACGCTTAAGGATCACCCTCGACTTCTTCTCGAGCACCTACGCAAAGAAGGGTTCTTCGTTAAGCCATCTCTCCCCTCTTCAGAGGCTCTAAAACCGCACGATTTCTCGAAGCCCGTAGAAAATTAAAATCAGGAGGGAAGAGAAAGTCGAAGCGAGAAATTTCGCAAAATATCACAGTTCTACTTCTCTGCCGAGCCAACAACAAAATTTGACATTCTTTTTCTTTCAAACGCTCTCCCTCGCAGAAGAAAGATCCTACGTTTTGCTTCTTCGTTCCTGTATCTTTTCTTCATGTTGAAAACAATGAAAGTTGCAGGGAATATCGAAGAGAATAAGAAAAGCGCGACAAAAGAACGAGTGCGTCGAGAACAAGTGTTGCTCTCGATATACGATTCTCGTAGCTACGAAGAAATAAATCTCGTATCAAACTGTTCAATTAATTGTTTATAAATTTGTTACTATTGTATATGATATACACAAACTTAACTTTTCGAGAAGCAAATAATCGGTTAAATTTAATTCTTACAAGAAAATCCAACGTGTTTGTACGATCACAAGTGTTATTATTTTAACACTTGTACAACAAGACGATATGTAGATACTTTATAAACAGTTTTCTGAAGCAAAAACTTCGTCGTCTCAACGCAGAAACGTTTTACACTCACAATCGATAGTCCCTCGAAGAAAACGAGCCACGTATGCATGAAAACATCACGTGTCCGTATGGCTAATGGAAAATGCTAATTGACTGATTAATAATAATACGCGAGATATCGATATCGGTCCAAGAGAGAAAGAGAGAGAGGAGGGAGGGGAGAGAAGGGGAGAAAGGGAGAAAGGAAGAGCGGAATGGAGCGCGATATCGTTCACCACCAGTGATATTTCGAGAGAGGAGGGTATTGGACACAGTGGCCGTGACGAGCTGGCGTATTTAAGCGTGATTAAGCTCAGCAATATCGGGCTTTCGGGTCACAAAGGGAATTTCATTCGCCGTGGCTATCCTTCCGACGACATCACTATGGAGCGCCATAACCATAACGTTAATTAACGTTCGTTAAAAGAGGCTGTAGGGCTCCTTTCGTGTCTTCTATGGTATCCACCGAATGGTGTCACTCTTTCGAAACATCTTGCTTGTCGCAGAGCGTTTCGTAAACCCCTTTTTCCGTACAATTCGATGACAATTCAAATGGGGAAAATATAGAAATCAGAGGATTCTATTGTATCATATAATATTGTCCTTTTGAAATATCGTATAAAAAAATTTTATCTCGAAAATTGTCCGATTCGATAGGCGATCAATTTTCAATAAAGATCGAAAAGTTCGTTTTTTGTCTCGTTGTAATACCGAGTATACGACAAAAGAAACAATCCCGTAAAAAAAAGAGAATAAAAGTGACAATAACGTCTCCCAATATCGAACGAGAGAAAATCCACAAAGCCATCCCTTATAATAATCGTGATTCTCCGAGGCTCGATTCGATTCGAGTTTCAAAGGACCGTGTGACAAAGTCGACCGCGGATAGATCATTGAGATTCTCTTGTTATCGTTGATCAAAGCGTTCGATCAAATATCTCGCATAACCTTCGCGGGTTATGTCAAAGATCCAGCGAATTCCCCGCCTGTATAACGTTACACAAACTGTCTAAACGGATCGTCTTCGGAGTCAAATGCGAGCCCGAATTATTCGTCGAATTAACCTTTTCCGGAAACTCTCACGCTTTCAATTAGTTTCGTGTTATAAATTATTTTAAATGAGATTCTTCTCTGCTCTTTCTCTCTCTGTTTGATCAATTTTTCGAAAAGCGAAAGTGAATTTTTGTATTCGTTTTGTATTCAAAATGATCATCGTGCTACGAAGATATTTAAATATAGAAAACGAGATATTTAAGAAGGTGTTAAGAATAGCATTAGAATTTTCGTATAAATGTTCTAGGTATTATTAGAGGACAAAACGAATCTATCTTTAGATTTCTTTTTTTTTCTGCTAACATGTATGAATTTTATTATTATTTTATTTAGTTTGGAAAAAGATAGATTTTCGCTAATGTGTAATACTGTATCGATTGATATAAAAAAATAATAATCATAAGATATATTTACTTTATCAAAACATATACCCAGTTGAAATATACGGAGAATGTATCGATGATTAAAAAGATACGGTTCAACGAACGTCGCAGACAGGAAATATTAAAAAGAAACGAGAGATAATTTTGTGACTGTGAAAAATTATATCGAGGAAAATCGATAATATCACGGAAATAAAATGCGGTTCCACGTGATAATTAAATCGTTAACCGAGCGCACCGTATTCATTCCAGCCTGCTCTAAATTGCAATCTCCATCCTCTCTGTCTTTGATTCAAAGCCGTACGTACATACAACTGCCGTACAACTGCACGGTACAACGTCCCTCGTAAACACTTTCGAGGGCCACGAACACGCATATCCATGCACGCATTTATTATGAGCGTGTAAACACGCACGCCACCGCGTGTACCCACTCGAGGGCTGGCTTTCGAGCATGGACAATATGATCGCGGCTCTTGTGCCGCGACAAACACCGCCAAATGCCATTGAATTTACATTTGATCTGGATCGGTGCAACCAGTTTCTCACTTTGATTGCGTGCTCACTCGATCACCCGCCATTACGTTACTCGTTAATCGTTGTAAATTATATCGCTTCCGTCTTGCGATATCTTGGAAATTGTCGAACTTTGAAATGCGGAAGCGAAGAGACGAGAAGGAGAGAATCGAAGAATGGAATATTCGTCATATATTGTTCATGAAATTCAGACTAGATTCATACATTTAAAATAAAGATTGTCGACGATTAAATAATATTCTCGAATCGACAACAATTTATATTTTTCAGGACAACCGTCTCTTCGATCGATCGAAATTTTACGTGAACAAGCAAGGCCGATAAATCGTTCGACGTAGGAAATTTCCAGGTCCGCTCGAGCTTATTAAGAGGATTTTTACGACAGCGCATTTCCATGAGCTTCCGCCCGTGAGCGACGTTATTCCGCTGGATGGAACATCTTTTATGATCGCGCCCCATAAATCGTGTCAACGAGAATAGGAAGGAAGAAGGAGTCGACTGTGTGTCGGTTGTAGGGAGGGAGAGCCAAATTCGTTGGTGACATAAGTGCAATCACGTCGATTAAACGAATTCGCGTCGGGGCTCGTCATTTAGGATAGTCCTTCGATCGACGTTTTACGACCAACTCGTCGACGAAACGATTACTCTTGTGACTAAGTATTTTTTAACGAAAAATAGAATTTTTCTGAGTAGATAGAAAATTTCCCTCCCCTTAATTTTTGTAAACATGATACAATTCTTTTAGAAATTATTAGACATAGATACCCGTGACAATGAATGATTATCGCTTTTGGTAACACGCGACAAGTGACAAGCCATTAACGCGATGAATTTCCAACACCGGTATCAGTCATGATTTTCCTTCGCTCGTATAATATTGCACAGTTGAAAACGCGTGCTCCTATTTCTTATCTAACTGGTTAACGAGCAAGAATATCGATTTAGCAATTAGCTCGCCTATGTTTCTTGTCAAATAAACATACATGCCTTGTTAAAAAGTCTAAAGTTGATTATAATTTTTTCTCAAATTCGAACTCCGTTCCAATCGATCAATAAGTCAAAGGTAAGAGAAGATGGCAAAGATCAAATGCTCGAAATTAATTTCTTCGTTTTTACCCGTTACATAAGGCCGTTATTTAATATGTTATTTAATATAACATTTACGAAACCGGATCAAATGGAAATTTCTACAAATAATTCGATCCTCTCCGATGAACACATCCGGATCGATGATCTCCCAAACAGATGATCAAAAACGTTATTTGATTGCCAGAGAGGGATCTATCCACGATTCTATGAAAACAAATAGATAGATGTAACCGCGGGAATCCGCAGGAAGCAACGAAAACAAACAACAGCCGCGGTCATCGAGCTTTCCAACCGAGTGGTAGCTAATTGAAAGAAGGCCATCAATTTCCTCGCGACCAGATTAAACGCGGCAAGATTGATGCTCGCCCGTCCCGCGCTCCCCCGTCATTATTAATCCTATATCAATCGATCCACCACTCTCTTCCCTGTTTAATGCGAGGCAACCGCGGCGAACCACGGTTGCGGTCCAACTATCTGACGGAGAAGCAGATGCAACACGTTCGGAATTCGATTCTATCCGATTTAATTATGTTCACCAAGTTGTTGCCACGAGCAGTGATCAATGTACGATGTATAGTGACAATTTCTAGAGCAACACTGAAAGATCCATTTGTATCCTTTCGTAAAACATCGGCCACCAGCGATATCGTTGATATAAATTTCCACTCCGTCAATTATCTCTTCCCCCTTAGTCCATCTCCAATGGACTCTTAGACGACTAGTATATAATATCTCCAACACCCAGTAGTTTGTTAATTTCTGCCCCGTAGCTATGATCGTAGTTTAATAACCCATAGAACGCCTTGTGTGCCCTGCCAATTTCGATGAACACTCAATAGCTTCGCCCCTCAACAGCTGCCATCGCTCGCAGGCGATTGTTGAACTAACCAAAGCATCGAGTCTCCGTTCTGCTCGCACCTTTGGAATTGCTAAATAGAATCGATCTGAATTCCAGACTACTAGTTTTCCTCATCCGTTATATCCTACAAAAATAATATCCTGTACTCTTTTTGCCTTTATACGTTTGCCTCTTATACTATACTCACAAATAATCCACGTTTCCACCGAATCGCACTGCTTTAACCGTTTAAGTCAATTCGTCGAAATGGCACGGGGGTTACGGGGGCATGGAAGGTCTCGGGTATGGTCCCTGCGCAGCCGTGACTCATCGCGACTATTCATCAGTCGCGCGTGGAGACCCATACACCGTGGAGTCGTATTCGCAGTCACGATCCACCACCACGTACGTAATTGTGACCCGAGCTGAGGACACGCGACACGCACGCCCACGCCCACGTTGAACTCGAAATTCCAACGTGGGAAACGGGCGTTGAAATGGCCCGAGGGAGGGGGGAGAGGCAAGGCAAGGACGCGGCATAAATTTATTCGATCGTTCGTAACCCGTCCTAATTTTCGCCGCCCCGTTTTCAGAAAATTGAGTATCGATTGGTCGAATACCTTGCCGCTTTCCCGACCTCCTTATTCCGATAATAGTTTCCCGACGGGTCAGATGGTTCTAATTAAGGAACTTTATCCGGGGTGGTGGTAATTGGAACATTACATATATACGGGCCCGTATATTTCAATTAGGACACGCCATCAATGCTCCCACCCTCGGTTTAATTGTTACTCGAGTGATCGGTAACTAATACCCGAACACACACACACACACACACATATATATATATATATCGATGGAAATGATATGGAACGGCCGATATCTCGATGGAGGAGAATGCGAGACGATTAAACGCGCGTCTGAATCTACTGCATAGGTGGGTTACGCAAGAATGTCTGACTAATGTTCTAAGGAGAAAGGCCTATTTAAGCCTCTAGGGTGGGATCTCGAGTATCGAGTCTATTCTCTCGCGTGCCGATAGACACGTTTTGCGAATATCTCGATTCATCGTTCGTTTACTTTGTTTTAATTTTATTTATATATAAATTATAGATAACGAAATATTAGTTTCTTTAAAATTTAAAGAATTGTTAAAAAATTCTATCGGAGCAACAATTCGTGTTTTCGCAATTTCTGCTCTTTGGAAGAAGAAAAAAGGAAAGAAAACGGGAAAAGGCAATCACGATTGAGTCAACACACTACCCGCAAATGGATATTTTCGATGCATTAAGCCCGATCGATGGACGCGAAGACATCCGAGCAGACAAATGGACCACATAATCGCAAGAAAAACATCCGGACACCCTTCTCGCGTCCCTACTTCCCCCTCTCGTTGTCTCGTGGATTTCGGGACGGCGCTCGAGAACGTTTTTCACGAGCTTTTCACACGATGAGTCATCCGGTGAAGAAAAAAAAGAAGGGATGGAAGAGCATTCCGGGGTAGGCGTTCTGGCGTGTATGTCATCGCAGGGTGGTGAACCCTTGTCTACTTAAGGAAAAGGGCGAAGCAAGCTCCCTTCCTCCTCCTCGCCCTTTCGTCTTCGCATTATCCATCGAGCTTAAGCTTGATAAAAGCTGCGCCTCTGTTCATAAAATTTCACGAGAGGAATCGCGTAACGTGCAATAGGGGCGGTAAAAAAAAAATGAAAAAGAGGCTACGAAGCGAACAGCCACTTCGCGATTGAGCCTTGAAAAACGTGGACGATAAAAAGGTACTCGCGTCTTTTGTATATTTCTTTCGTAATGAGACTTCGTTCAGAGAAATAACGCGAGAAATTTTTCTTCTTGGATTAATGTTTAACGAGATGTCGTTTTCGATAAATATGTATGTACAATTCGGTTTAATTTAAATATAAGAAATCGAAATTGGTATTTTTTGATTATTTAATCAGCAAGCTTTTCTTTATCTTTGATCTTCGAAATTTTTTATTTGTCTATAATTCAAAGAATCGCGAATACATCGGTGAGGTGCGTATTTCTGTATTTCTCTCTACGTGTTTTAATTCAATAAAAACTATGCTGAGCTTGTTGAAATTTTTTTACCTTTGTCTATTTGTAGTACGTCTATATATATAAAACGATATCAGAGATATTGCGAGTAGTATTTTTATTTAAAAAAAAAATCCGAACAACCACAATACAAATAGCTTTAGGGAAAACAAACGAAAAAATCTAAAGAATCATCAAGTTATACAAAGCGTAGACAAATTTAAAATCTTTAAAATTTCGATACTGGATCAATTTCTTATTAAGATCTTTCTATCTACGCTACAAGTTTCGAAGAAGAAATTCACGGTTAAATTATCTCCTATTATTTATCTACCCTCATCGTGTACCCCGTGATAAATCATCGCGACAAATATTGGAATCCCCTCTGAGAGTAATAACTGGATGCGATTCCAATAAAATCGGCCAACCTATTGTGATCCGCCACGTGCTAAAGGAATCCATATCCAATCGGAAGCCTCGTATTTACCCGGGGAAGACACGAGAGCACTTCCTTCCTGTCGTGCCACGTACCACGTAAATCGATACACTTACTTTTAGACGGCCTTCGGATATATCGCCCTACACGGAGTAATAAAGCGGGGCAGCCCATAATCAGAGGACGGAATCGAGGCGAATATTCCACTCGTGGAATAAAATCACAATTGTGCCGATCTCCACGCGGGAAGAAACAGGTCCCGTGCAACAGGTCACCTATTCGTGGATTTGATAACCGAGAAAACAATTTTCTTACCCGCAATTTTATTGGAATATTTATATTTTATATATAAGGAATTATGTAATTTAACATTGAAATTGAAATATAAAATTTTTAATAGAACGATATCATAAAACGGAAGGAAAAAAAATTACTCCTTTTCATCCCTTGTAAATTTACAAATTTAAGAAACTTTTAAACAAACAGGAGTAGTGGATTCAACTAATGAAATTCACCCTCTGTACAATCCAATTGCGCGAAGGCCACGCTCTCGACATGGGTGGAAATTAAAAACCGAGTACGGGAGAAAATCCTCTTCCTGGCAGGTCCAGGACAGCTGTAGTGGAATGCAGAGAAGAAAGGGAGCGAGTCTCTGTTCAAGGATGGAAATTGAATTTCTCAGCTTCCACCTCGATCTCACCTCTACCTGTTCCATCCGCCGCCTATTTGCATCTCGCTCGTCCTCCTCCCGCCCTTTGTGCACCGCCGTGTACACAACCGCGTTGGAATGCATAGTTCGAGGTACACGGCGTCCCACGAAATACGAAACGGAGGAAAGAGAGAAAAATACGAAGAGAGAGGGAGAGAGAGAGAGAGAAAAAACACAGAAAAGGGGTCGCGATCGAGCGAGACACAGAAAAGAACCTGCTGGTTTCGACATACGAATCCTGTTGCATCCTTTCTCCCTCGATCCTCATTTTTTTTTATTCTCCTCCAAGGGTTAAAAAACTCCTTAAACGATCAACTGGGGATCAATTGTTTCGATGAATAGATCGGAGGAGAGTAAACAGTTCGATTGTCGATGAAAGATTCGAAATTGGACGAGAGAGAGAGAGACATTAAAATTGTAAAAGCATCGAAGACCACGGCTATTAGTGTGTGGGAACATGGTGGAAGTGGCCGCGAGGTATCACGAAGTAATCGATAAAGGTAATAATGGATGTCTGTAGCCGAAGATTACGGTAAACCGCTTTGAATGATGTACACGCGCGTACCTGGTTTAGGGAGATTGATGAAGATGTAAATTGTTGGGGATGGAGCACAACCTGTGCATTTTACCGCGCGCGCCCGGTGCGCGAAATGACGTGGTTATTTTGCAAGCTATAAAACGACCATGTGATTCACGATCACCTAAATTCTCTATTACATTGTATGAAAGTATGTTACATTCGTTTGAATAATCCAATGTCTCTACGATAATTAATTCGCTCCTTGTCTTTCTACAGTCAATTGATCTAGTAATCTAATCTCACAGCAAGTGTTTTAAGAGATAAGAGAATAATCTTAAGAGATCGATCATCAATTATGATCAATGGAACATCTACAAAATTATATTTGGATCTACTATATTTATCTTAAGAAAAATTATCATAAGAGATATCTAAATTTTAACATATTAATTTTTCAGAAATAAGTGAAATCGAGTAGAGGAGAAAGTCTCTTTATTAATCGAGTAATATGTTTCTCTTCGAAGATCGAACGTTTCATCCGTCGAATCGATAATCCAACGACCGATAAAGAAATGGTGAAATTTTGGGGCAACATATGGTCCCACACGTTTTTGGCAAACCGTGTATCGATACTTCGTATGCGGAAGCGTAAAAAGTGGACGACGACGCCACGTGTTTCCGCGGTTTAATCTTTTTATGCCTCGTCGAGCTGAATCACCGTGGACCAATTTTTTGCAATTCCTGTATCAATTCTCAACCACGAGATATATCATCTTTCATTTAACTGAACTAGAGTAATTTTCTAGAATTGTGAAGTGCATTTTTATTCCATTACAATAAGGCATTTCGTTCCATTCAATTTCAATTTAAATAAAGAGGGAACATTGGAGCAATTATTGGAAATTGGTTGCATCGCTTTTGAGTGCTCGTAGATTTTTTTAGTTGAATTATTGAATTTGAAAGAATATCAATGTGTATACAGTAATTTATCGGGAGAGGAAACAGGTTGTGTATTCAGAGAATTTAAGGTTCGAAGGTAATAGGTATCCGTTACAATATAAATATCGCTGCGAGCTTTTTATCCCTACACTCTGTCACTAATGTAAACTTTAGAGATCCCTGTGATATCTAGAATCAATATTTAATTATGGAATATTTATCGTGTGAGTATTACAATCGAACACGCCCTCATCCTTATTTGCACTCCGCGTTACAAGAGCTCTCTGTAAAACTGTTACGAATCGAATAATTAATCCTTAATAATCATAATTCTAACAACATTATATTTACGTCAAATAAAAAAGAAATACCAAGACTTGCAAAGTTTTAAAATAATCGTCAGACAATCTTACTTTATATATATATATATATATATACTCAGCATTTTGCAATAAAATTATTCAAACAACGCAATCGTTTCCTCTCGCGGACGATTCAATCATTCGCATTGCGCGCGTTTCGAAGATTCAACTTACTTAAAATCTCCGAGTATTTCAGTTCGTTCCACGGATGCCATTAATTTTATCAACGAACGTTCCTCATTCCCGAGATGCCGGCCAACGAATCGAGGGATGGGCGAAGCTATCGGGATCGCGATGATGCAGCTTGCGTAATCGTTGATAACAACACGCCATTAACGAATCGAAAGGAAAAACGGGGTGGATCGACGGGCAACGACGAGTTGTTCGCCGATTAAATTGCACGGCCGACAAATGGCGGAACGTTTCGGGATCATTAGACAAACGTTCGAGGGGCGTTATTAATGTCGACGTCGGTACGTCGTGGAATGGATCGTCCATCTCGTTCATCGAGAACAGTCCCTCCCCGCCGTTTTTCCACCGTGAAAAACGTTCCAGAGCGGTGGCTCGACCCGTATCGATCGACCATCCTCCTCCCCTCTCCAATTTCAATGTTACGCGATTCCTCGATCTGCAGTCAAAGTGTGTGAATCTTGTGAATCTTGTGAAACGAAACGCGCTTGATTGGCCAAACGTTGAACAGGTGTTAACTAAAACGAAAGAATCGGAAGAATTAGTGTGATTCGTGCGAAGACAAAAATTTCTGTGACTTTAATTATAATGGTATCAATGATATCTAAGGTTCTAGCGTGAGCCTATGATTAATCGGAGAAATTTTATTGAGATAATCGCGCCACACGGATGCTCGTCAACTTGATCGAGATAAATCGTTCGTGGTCTCGGGTAAAGGGTTGAGGAGTGATACTAAAATTGACAAAGTGAAAAGTAGAGTCGGTTGGTTGCTTCGACTTTCAAGTGGCGACCTATTATTAATGATTCGATGAGAAATCTTGGCGGAGGGACAGAGAAAGAAAAAAAGAGAACGGTCACAGAATGATTAATAATATCTGTAAAAAAAGAATAGATAATATTAATCGAAGGAGGAATAAAACTGTGCCCATCCTAACGAAATCACTAGATCGTCGAAATACCAGTATCGGTATTCGCCAGAATCACGGTAAAATACTCATTACACCTCATCGTGGCCTCCATCGATCAATCACTCGTAACTACAGTGTTTCATCGAACATTTGCGCGATGCTATTGGAAATGGCGTAATTGGCAGATTTCTCGTGTAATCAAGCTCGATCGAGTCGCGGATTTAATTGCGCTCGTAACCGTGCCTTTTAGACAGATGCCCTGTAACCCTCCCCCCTTTCTTTTTTTTTCTTTCCTCTCTTTTCTGCTTTCAGCGAAAAGAAAGCGTTCGTTAAAGCAACGTAGGAGTCTCGGATAGTCGAAAGAGGAGGAAGAAGAAGAAGAAGAGAAGGAAAAAAGAAAAAGAGAGGGCTCGAGAGCTTGCGAAGTGATATCGAAAGAGTGGCGTGGCTTTCTGAAACGAGGCGTCGAAATGAATGGCGTCGTTTCCCTCGGGATTAAGTTTTCGTGTCCTACTCCACGATTCGAGAGAAATTTCGAGAAGGCATCGGAGAAAAAGAAAATATTCCTCGTCGAGCATTAAATCTTGCGTTTATTCACGGATGTTCTCGTGGCTGAGGATTCTAGCTTCGAACGAGAAACGACGGTTTAATCCAAAAATCTGGAAAACTGAAGAAATCGTATTATTACGGTCCCGATATAGCCCCTGCTTAAGTAAGATGTACTTGAGGATAATGATATTATAAAGGCAAAATGGCAAATGGTTAACAATGTTTGGAAACGAAAAATGGAATACATCACAATGGAATATTCACAAGGGATAAAATTTCTTCCGCGTATTGCGTGCGTGGATTTGGGTCAGCTCGGCATATGACACCTATACACGGAAATATAAATTAAAAATCACCAAAAAATGGAAGATATATCTACGAATCTCTGATATTATTATTATTCTGCAAAAATTAAAAAATACCTGACACGAAATTCTCCAATCTCTTTGCACACGGTTGTTCTCCGTCTGTTTCGATCAAAAACACGGGGAAGAACGACTCGAGACGAAAACGAAACGAAACTAAGAGCTAATTCGCGATTTCAAAGCTTGTCTTTCCCACGACGTTTCCCGATAATCAGATAGCTGACACGAGTTCCGCTCTCCCGAAGCTACGTGACCCAACAGCGAGTATCTGTCCGGGTGTTTCCGAAGAGATTCATGAATTATGTAGATGGATGGGTGCGTGGGAGGGGCGTGTGTGCATATAGAGGGGATCCAAATGCTTCTGGACTGTTCTGGCAGAATGTTGTTTACCGATGTGGCATTTGATGGATTGGAATCTGCATGGAAAAAAAGGGGTTGACATTCTTCGTTCCATTTTATCGAATCATCGGCACAATCATCGTCGCCGACACGTCACGCGGATTTTTCGTGCCGTGCATATTCGCATATGCGCGTCTCCAAGAGATCTCCATCGGGGATGATCGAAGGCGGTGACAATCGAGATGGAAAACGCGATTTCTATTTTCTACGCGAACTTGTTTGGGAATATTCGGAGTACTCGTCAGTTGTCAGTCACTTGTTCGAAGTATTAATTTAATACGTCGCTGTAAAGATGTTAAATTTTTTAATTATTATATATTTTATATAGTTTAATTGTAAAGAAAAATTGTAAGAAAATGGGAAACGTTGTTAAGATAGGTTATTTATTTTTAACTAAATTTTAAAATACTTATTATTCTTTTTCTATCACGTGATAAATATCAATCAAAATTTATATCATATAATTGACCTATAAATGATCGAATGAATATCAATTAGGATCGAAACACGAGGATGGTTTGATATCTATTATCGTGGCATTGATTGTAATTTAATAAATTAATCATAAATTATCGATTTATTTTAGAATGGGGCTTAATGCACATACGAATTAAATAATATGGAACGGGCATATATTCAGCATATATAATATGTGAATAACATTACGAAGTTTTTAATTTATGCTTTAAACAATTTGCACCATTTAAAATTCAATTCGATCTCTATTTATAAGATGTATAATTCATTAGTGAAAATGTACGCAATAAAGTCAATCAGGAATATGTTCATTGTAAATCATAATTTCTAAAAAAAAAAGATTTTCTATCGTTTAATAATAAGTATTTTCGAATGTTGCATTTTCATAAAACAAAGTTCCATGGAATGAATATATTTGCACGAAGTTTTGACAAAGGAGGAAATATTGATTGCATGGTTGGATCAATCAATATTAATCGTTTGGCCACAATTCGTATGACGTGGAATATTGAACTCTATGATCATCGTCATTAACACTGAGCTAAATGTGACAAATATAATTTATAAGTATTTCCATCGCTCGAAAATCATTCAACAGTTAATAATTTTAACATTTTTATAAAATTTTATAAAAGAAGAAGTGAATAAAATATCCAGAAATTTGTTTGAAGATCCAATCAATACGATGCTTTTAAAATTATCAAAGACATAAATAATAGATAAATAAGATAAAATCGATTTCAATTAACCAACGCGTGACCAATGTTTGATAATTTCAAGAGTGCTTGAACGAGATCCGATTATATTTTCGAGGCGAATCTCCAAACCGAGACAAAGATAAAACGTGGAAAATAAAATAATCAATAAACCTTTATCGAGATTGAAACTGTCGAATGCATAACGGAATGGAATCAATTCTTATGATTATAGATCAATACGTACGAGATGTTCCACAATTCGAGTGGAAATTTTATATTCCAGAAATATGACAGCACGTGTGTACTTTCCGTTGGAAAGATATGTTCGTTAGAATGCAATGTGGTGTGGAAGTATCATGATCGAATAGAAATTAGATCGACGAACCCGATTCGATCGGTGCTTCTGAATTATGGAGCGACGAATCCGTTCTATTTTCTGTCACCCAATTCCTTGCAGGATATTGGATTTGGATAGATTTAGTAATACGCTAGGAGGAATCTTGACTACAGAGAAATCTAATATCCTGGTTGTCGACGATCGGCAATGATTTGGAAACGAAGACGGAAATAACGGTAACTTCTAGACAGAGAAATAGTTGACAATCGATTCGAGCCGCGTAGATGTTTATTGAAAAGAAATTCAGGATAATTTTTGTTGATATATTTTATGTCTATTTTTTTCGAACGAGAAAAGTTTTTTTTATCTATTCTTCTAAGATCGAGAACAGATATTTAAACAAAACTACGATTCGAATCTTGTCGAATCGAAATCCAATAGTGCGATTCGATTATTATTTTACATAAGGCAAGAGATAAATAAAAATTCAGAGAGAAAAATATTTCAACCGTGACTCTCTTCATTGTTGTCTATGTACCAAACAAAGGACTAAAAACTTTTTAATTTCGATTCTAACAGGACGCTTGTTGCTCGTGACAAAGAGAGAGGAAGAGAAAGAGAGAGAGAGAAAGAGAGAAAGGAAATTCTATCAAGTTCGGTCAACACAAAACGATATCTATAGAAGTTTCGTCGAATACGATCCACTTCGATTTAATTAAACCGCTTGATCGAAAAACACGCAAGCGCCGACTAAACTAACGGAACATGAAATCAAAAGAATTTTTATAAAATGCGACGGAAAAACGAAGAATGAGAATAAAACAAAACGAAGATATTTGCATTGCAAAAGTTAAAATGTTATCCCGCTTATATTAAATTATATATTGAGCAAATAACAACAAATGTGTAAATAATACATATTGAAAATTATGGATATGAGGATTAGAGATAAATTAAAAAATGTTGAAATGACAGTTGTAATGAAAAATAAATTAAAAAAAAATTCGCATTTCCACGTTCCTCCATCGCAATATATATGAATAATATCCTGTTTTTATAACAGAATAATTTGCTTCACTGAATTTCATATAAAATGAATAATAATAAAAAACAGGAAAATAAAATTGACTACGTTTGGGAAGATCTATAATAAATATAATTTCGATCAAAAAAAAAAAACACCTCGTCGTGTATATTATTAAAAATAAAATATTTAAAAAAAAAGCTAATAAAAAAACATAAAGATATTTACTTGTCTTCAACAAAATAAAAGAAATTCTTAGAAATGTTCAATTTTTTACAAATTGTGATTACAATTTTAAAGAATATTTTTACATTCTATTTTCTCTTTCTATCTCTGATTAATACTTAGATAAACATTGTATGCACTCATACGTGCAAAGTTTTGGAGAAAGAAAGAAATCGAAATTCACGTCTGCCTATAAAAATTGAACGATCAAAAACGAAAAGCAACATATGATCACGTTTGATGGAAAAAGCATACACGGATCGCGTGCAAGCTCCGACGAAATGGCGGGAATCGCTAAACTCTCGTCTGCTCTCGTATCGATCTCACATCCGTCCCTTCTCTTCTCTTTCCCTGCTCTTTTGTGCGAATTCTCTTCGCTCGGCAAACCCTCGAGGAGTCTTGACAGCGAGGAAACGCTTTCCACGATTTTCCACGCTCGGTCTAACGTCACATCCGGTAGCTGGAAAACATCCATCCGAAAACGCAACCGCGTGTTGATACTTGGTCGAAAGTATATCACTGCCTACTCATCTAAATTGCTCGAATTCAGGATGAATCTGATACGTTTTATTTATTTATTTATTTTATTCAACGACTCTTTGTTTTTCTTTAGATAGTCAACGAGGATTGTAATTTCTATTACTTTAAAACAATGTGAATCGGGATACGTTGATTGTTTTTTTTTTTTTTGATTAAATTGATGAAAAAGAACGCCTATTTATTAGATTTAGATATTATAAAAGAAAAAAGAAAAAAAGTAGAATAAGAGGATGATGAATAATTCTACGATTACAAGAAATTAATTATCAAAGAATTTTTAATTAAACACGATGATTAACTCCTTTTAAATTTCAAAAAATCAAAATAAACCTGTTAGTTCAATAAAAAGTCATTTGTTCGCTAGTTGTTAAATTTTTTCAAAAGTCAAAAACCGAAATTATCACCGACTCTTCACCATCCTGACAGACAAAAATTAAAAAGTAAAAATATATGTATATTTTAATATCTTCCTTCATCTCCCAAAAAGAAATATTCTAAAAATAAAAATATTACTTCCCTACCTAAAAAAACGGGCGCATCATCCCCGAATCATTTTTCACAAAAACCCACCAGCTGTTTACCATTTACAGAGAGTACATTCTCCTTTTGGAACGTCGATACCCATCTTTGGCCGATGCGTAAGATAGAATCTAGAACGTCCTGGCCACGGCCAGGGATAATCGATCGCGAAGATGAGTCATCTCTCCTGCGGAAATTTTCGAAGGGATGCTGTGAAGGAACGAGGAGGAGAAGGAGGAGAAAATAGGGGAGAAGCGACGTGGAACACCCCAAAGGCTGACTCGAGAGAAGCAAACGCCTCGCTCCAAGGACAAGTTTCCTACCTCGTTAACGATTAACCCTCCGCCACGTCGTCTTTCCTTCTTCTCGTTCCATTATATTCAATATCTCCACGCTTCCTAAAAAGAAGAAGTCTCGCTCTGACTTTACGTTGTGAAGGCATCGATCGAGTGACCGAAAAGAAAATTGAAATACAACCAATGGAAACGCGGATGTGAATAGTTTGACAATGATTTCCGGAAACAGCGCGAGACGCAACCGGAAGTCTCGTTACCGATGTATATATTCATTCTCTCCCTATTAATCGTTCATTGTTCTTTCTCGACCTAATTAATGTACTCGTTATTCTATCAACACTTTTATTCGTAAAATCACGAACATCTATATAACGTGTACCGATTATTAATTCTGATAACCGATAAATATCATTTCCACCATATCCATATCCCCGAAATAATTTCAGATACGAACACAAACATTGCTGGATAAACTAATCTTGAATACACATTCATCCTGTATTTAAACAATCGATTAATTAATTAATTACTTACTACTTCTTCGTATTTATAATTTGACCTGTTCGAGCCAATTTTGGGCACAAATTTTCTTCGAAGAAAATCCGAAAGGGAAACGATCGTGCAACATCGATTTTCGCGCGAATTTTTTACCTAATATAGATTCTAAACGATCCCACAGGTCGATAACAATTTCCTCGATCGAGATTCGAGTGTCTCCTCGATTTCCCGTAAATGAAGCCATATCCAGATAATGGCTGCTACTCGTGCTACGCGGCCTCCATTAACCAGCATTCCGCGATTATATCCGCGGCCGGTCCAGCGAGGAATTAATAATTTATTTCCAGCTCGTAAATTGAGCTGTCCCGGTAATAACGAGCATTGCTGAATCGCGCTCGTATGCCGTTTCGTTTTATTGGATTTACTACGGGAGCACGAAACTCACGTGCAACAGACCGCCGCTGCGTAACACGCGTTGCAGGGATGCTTAAGTGGGCAGGGTACTTAATGCGTGTCCCATCTGTGTACCTGTGTGTCCATCTATCATCCCGTAAATTTTACCGCCACGGGATTCGAGGCTTCGTGTTTCGATCGTTGCCCGAGTTCGATGCCCCTTTTGCCTCACCTTTGTTTCACGAATGCATACTTTGCGGGTGGAGGAATTGGACGGCGACTTACAATAATATTTGTTTATTTGGTTATTTGTATCTTTAAGATCGTTAAGAGAGATTCATCGTTTTGTTTCACGTTGTTGAGCAAATAAATTACGCTTGCGTAATCACGCGGTTTGTGAAAGATTCATTAACTAAATGATTTCAATTTTGCAGGAATAATGTACGAATGTACTTCGAAGTGCATTAAGTTAGTGCGAAACAAATTGATGGTATTCAAATTTCTGATATTTCTGCGTTACGATTCAGTTGAGGATTATTTTATTCGTTGCTTAATTGAAAGCGCAATTCTTTGAAAATTTTTATATTTTCGAGCTGCCTTATTATTAAATTTTGTAATAATTGCTTCAAGAAAATTACTTTTTTTACACATTTCGAAACAATTCCTACGCGATAGAGTTTTTAATTAAATTAAAACTCTTCCTCATCGTCGATTTATTTTTCCAATTTCATGGAATGAGGCGGCAAAAACTATTTTAACTAAACGAATCACAGGTAATCGTCAAATTTCAAGCGAGAAATATTCCCAAACAAGAATTCACTCGAGTTGAGTACGATCACCGACTCGGTGTGAAAAGCTGGATCGATTCAACTCGTGAACTCGCGATCGTAGCGCAGATTGATCCTTTTGCACGAACCATCGTCTCTGTATCTAACGGCTTTTGTGGAGATGCTCACAATACACGTCGCATCCCTCACACACAGGCAAAACTCGCCTTCGGACGGTTTACATACGAGCATAGATATTAGACTCTATAGTATCTAGGTTGGCACTGCATTGTCGCCGTATGTGCGCTATGGTACAATAACTTGGAGGAACAGGGAACAGAAACGTGCTCCAGAAACGGAGATAGGGTCTTCGACGAGGGAACGGAAGACGCGTTGAATCGAAAACGAAGTAGGATTGAAACTGGCCGATAACGAACGGTTTTCTTTGTGTATCGTCACGTGTATCCAATGCCTTTGTCAACGCTCAGATTGATTTCTATTTCGAGAGAAGTGACTCGAAAGTGACACTTTCTTTTCTATTCTTCGTCTCGTCGATTTTATGGATAACGAATTATTTGTATTAATTGTTATCTCGATTCCAATCGAGAAGAATTTTACTCTTAATCGAAAGTTTAAGTTTCCTTCGTTGTTGGACGAAAGCATTGGGAAATTTTTATCCCATTCGATGAAACAAAATTGAAAATGCTTAAGAAAGTAGTGAGAGTGTGGTAGAATTGGCAAAAGAATATAATTTGGAAATTCGCGATCATTAAAAGAAGAGTGAAATGGTTAATTTCGTATTATTTCAATTTTATGGTAAATAAACGTAATATTACGTTTCATTTTCTGAATTTGTTTTCTCTGACTATCAGTTCGAATAATGGAATGAATGAGAGAAGTAATAATTAGAAAATTTGGAGAGAAATGGAAAAAGTTTCACGGAAATTTGATATAAAATGATCTCTCGATATAATATTAAAAGATAGGCACGATGAGTTATGAAAGATAGAGAAGATTAGCCCCACAAAAAAAATATTTATCTTATGAAAAAATGAAATTAGAGACAGATGATTATCGCGAAAACCTATTTCAGATAACGTGAAATCAACGGCAATGTACGTATCAAGGTACAAACGTGCGTAGGAAAAAAGACATTTAAACGAAGAGCGGCATTTGAACCAGATAACTCCAATTGACTCATAAATTTTATTAGTCACTCTGTGTTATTCCTTCGGCCTATACAGCACGAATTAAGCAACGTTTTATGACTGGGATGAGATTAAATTGACATCATACGTTCCAACACGTACTCCATCAAACGCTATCAACAAACTCAAACAAAAGAGCAAACCTTTCGAATAGAATTTACGGGACATTTTTCAACCTATTACAATTTCTATAGTCGTATTACAAAGACGATCCGGAATTATATCGAATCGAATTAAATTCTCGAATGATTACCTGCTCGCTTCCAGTTCGTTGACTCTTCCCCTATTTTATACATCGAGCCCATCTTCCAACCCATTTTAAATTGAAAAGTTAAATCAACGTTAACTTCAATACCAACTTCTGTTCGAAAGATTAGATTCTAAATCTTCTCCCCTCGTACATATCCCTCCCATTAAAAAATAGATTCTTGCCCCTTTGATTATCGAGAATCGTATATCGCGCCATTACCTGAACCTACGAATTCGAAAACCCGATTTTCCTTCGGACAATCCTGTATTCAACCACCTAAAGTAGAAAAACGAGATCGCAGGTGAGCGTATTCGCGATGAGCGGGCAGAAAAAGCGGAGAGGATTCGAAAAAGTAGATATATATGCACAGTAATCCGACCGCAACACGTTCTCTTTGTTGCCGATCTCGTCGTGTCGAATGGCTCCCGCCTCTCCATTCTGCCAGCCTGTACACTTTCATTTTTTTTTCCTCCCTTTCCCTCTCTCTCTCTCTCCCTCTTTCTCCCTTTCCTTCCCTTTCGTACCTGGCTGCACTCGAGATACTATATTGCGAGGGCCAAGTATGGGCGCCCTCTCCAGAGAAGGACGAAAGAATCGCTTTCCATTACACACAGTTACGCGTGGCACACGTACGCTCGGACGGGCGGGTAAAGGTGGATCCACACAGGTTGTACGTACAGCGAAACACGTCGTTCCGCCTCGACCCGACGCACCCAGGAAGTACTTTTTATCCCCGGCTATCTACGACTCGATGATTCCACGCTCAAGTCGGAAACGGCGAGTTATCTCGCTTTTATCGCGAACGGACAAACAGCCCGCGCGATGCAACTCTTATAATACGATCGTGCGTGTAGACGATCAGGTGAGTTTACCTGGACGATCCTGGATGGTTGAAGAAGCTGTACTAAGAAGGTGTACGCGCGTTTGTGTGTAGAGAAAATCCGGTGAGCGGAATAAACAATCGGTCGAAACGAGGACACGAAGATTCGTGGCGGATCGAACATCGTATCTCTCGGTGGAGGAAAAGAAAAATTCCCTCTTGGTGGCCTGTCGGAAAGGAAAGGAACTTTTTCTCTTTATCAATCGTTCTCGAGCGCTTAACGGGCTTAACGGGGCAGCTTCCATTTTATCGAGATTGTTTTATATATACGTTGATAAGGAAGGAGGAGGAAAATGAGAACCTTTTCTCGAGACGCAACGTTCATTGAAGAAAGGTGGTTAGATGGATTTGGAGGAGATTCGAAAGGAAGAATTAATCGAATTATTGAGATGAAAATGGGGAGGGAAGAAGTGTATAAGTGTAAAAGGCAGCGAGTTCCAGGTAACGCGGCTCAAGAAATGCGGAAAAGGAGCAACGAAAATAACGATTACCCGGTGAGCCACAAATCAAGCCGAGAAGCGATAATACGATCGGGAAGGGAGAAGAACCGGATTGGATGAGATAGGGAGTAACGAGGTGCGACGATTACACCGGTAAAGTCGGCTACTATATTAGGCCTTTGCGGTTCTTGGACGCGATATTCCGTTCCATTTCTTTTCCATATCCTCTCCCCATTCCTTCATTATTTCTATTCTATCAAATTTACTTAACGAAATATACAGATAAATCTCGAGACGAACAATTTCTTTTCGAAGAAAACCTCTGGCATTTATCTCTCGAGACAAAATCGAATCCCTTGCGATCAACCAAACCGCGCATATTTTACAGGTAAACGTATCCATCCTATCCTACCTATCCTCCTCACTTCTGAATAAAAATCTCGTCGACATTATTATTAGATCTCGTCGCTCGAGATTGTACATTTCCACAGCGAGAATCCCTCGACTCGAGTCGAGTACGAGCAAAATCCCTGACCTCGAAAAAACCACGAGTGGAAAAAGCACGAGGAAACAAGAGGGGAGGGGGATAAACACGAAGAGAATGACGACTGCACGACCTATCGTCCCACTTCCTCGCTCGATCTAACGTCTAAGATCGGGCAGCTCGTCTAGCCGAGCTAAACTGGTTCGATCGTTCGAAACCAGTTTGCGATGGGTCTGGCCGATCCGTCTTGTTCACCTGCACGCAGACACCGGTACGGTACGATCGTTAGCACATGCGTGTATATATATATATATATATACACGATATACCAGATTCAGAGATCCGATTATTCGGCCGTGAAGGGGAAACAGCGGGACAGAGAGATCGGGCTGCGGTTGAAACCGGGCGCGATAGTTGGCAACACACGTTTGCCTCGTGTGTGCGACGACGGAGGAGGAAAAGCACGGAGGAAATCCAAGGGCCAGTTCGCCTCCTCGAGACACCTCGATCCGTCTATTTCCGTCTGCTCGATTATTTTCCCAGGTTATGGCGCGCCGTTATGGACATCTGGAGTTACTCTTGACCCTGAACAACTTTCCGGGATTATCCGCGTCGGTTGGAGAAAGTGAAATAATATCGGGATGGAATTTTCTTTATTTTACGCGGTCCGATCGTGTCGATGTTCAACAGCGTAATTGAACAGCTCTTCTTCGTGGAATATTTTTTAATCGTTTTTCGAGATATACTGTGATATACCAGAGAATGGAATGTGTTTTTTCGGAATTTGTATTTGGATATTTGGGTGCACCTGCGCGTTTGATTATTATCTTTGTCGGTTGATGGATTTCAACAGCTGGGTTATAAAGCGTTCTTTTATTTTTTTTTTTTTTTTACTATTTCGGGAAGACCGGTTACGATCGATTTCTTCGCGAAAATATTGTTCCCAATAGAAAGAATTAGTATTCGAAAATTTAAAAGATTCGAACAGGAGGTGAATAAGAAACCGATCTTCCATTAAACGTCATCTTCATCATCTTGCTTCCTTCTTTCTTTCGATCTAAACGGTGGAACTAATCGTGGGGGATTTCCGTAAAGAGAAAAATGAAAGAACAATGCCCAACGGTAAACAATCTCGTATCTAGAAAGGTATACACGATAGGAGTAGGCGTGCAGTTACGTTCAGATACTGCACCACCACGTGCGATCTACGGATGCTGAAAAGAATCACGGACTACCGTTTCTTCCTTTACGCGTAGGAGTGAAGATATCCTCTCTCTCTGAGTTCGCGAATGAGAATGGCAAGAGATGGTGACTTAATTTTTGACCATATTCGATGAAATGTGATCCCTAAATCAAATAAATTAAAAAAAGAAAATTATGGTATCGTTCTTTTGGAGGAATGACTAGCAAATGTTTGGAATAGAAAAATGTTAAATTGTGATTTTAATTGAAAAGAAAATGAAGTTTTATAAAGGATGCATCGAAGACTTATTCTAATTTTTATCGAATTGAAATAAATATTCATTTTTTAAAATGGTACTTTTGTACGAAATCCCTGGCAAAGATAAATTTTAAGGATTAGATAAGGTGCTATTCTCGGCAGATAATTCTTTTACGTTCAAACGATTTATATCCGTAATCTAGAAGAATCGGAAGGTGATATCTCTCTGACTCGTCGATAATTCTTCAATTCGATAAAATTTTTTTTCCACTATCATCAGTTACCTTTTTTTCTTATTTCTCTTCCTTCATCTTATATTATTCTTCGTGAAATCTATTATGAAACAAAATTACGAAAGCTGGATTTGTTTCGTTCAAAATTTTATCACTTATCGATAATAAAATCGAGAAGAATAATTCTCAAAAGTATCGAAAATTCTCTGATCCTTTTTTATATTTTATTTAAAAACTTCGTAGATAGTTCGTGTGTCGTTTTCTTTGAAAAATAATTTTCTTTTTTTTTTATCGTTCGGATGGGTGAAGAGAGAACGACAGAAAAAATTTATGTTCTGTAAACGACGTTGAGTCATTACGGGAGAGCAAATACTCGTTACACTCTGTGCACAGAAGAAAAGAGTGTCGACCTCGAGACAATGCTACGTCTTCCATTTATCGAGAAATCGTGGGTGTGTAAATTTACGAACCGCCGTATTCACAAAAATAAACTTTCAGAAGAGAAGCGAACGGCCTCGATATGACCATCATCGTTTAATTTCTTTCTTAATTCAAAAGTGCAAACTTTTTGAGTGGAGATATTCGAAGAACTATTTTACGACTTTGACTCGAATGCGATTCTATGCGATCAATAATAAGTAAAAATTTTACTTCACGGTAAAGAATAATTATATTCCAATTATTCATCTTTTTTTAATAATCAAAGCGCATTAAATACACGACAGTATGAATCGTAGCTTCGAAACTTTTACACGAAATATTTACCATTCTCAAAAAAAAACCCTTAATCCCCAATTAATTTTCTAAATCAAAGATTAACTTGATTTTACTTAAATTAATTTCTCTGAATCACGTAAAATACTTTATATATCCAATCTCAATTTTCGATTCCAATTTACGATCACACAACAAAATTAAATTAAAATTGAAACAAAATATCGCTGGTCTCGTTCGAAAATTCTCAAATACAAAATAACCAATCCCAAAAAATAAAATTATCAACGAGTACTATACGCGAGATCATTAAATCGCGTTCCATCGTCTCTTCCTGGTCTTTTTCTTCGCGAACAAGAGGACGTGTGTACCATACCCTCGAGGTCCCTTTTGCCAGCCAACTTTTAATAGCAAGAACCGTATTTAGACACCTGTCGGGGAATTCCTCGTGGAATGTCGGAGGTTGCACGCGGTTCAGGAAACACCGCGCGGGAGGAACACGGCTCGAGAAGAGAGAGAAACGGGCGAAGAAGACGCGACGCGTTACATAATAGTTGGCAGTTGGCATAGTTCTCGAACACGGCGGTCGCTTATTCACGCATGGAACTCGCGCGAGAGTCACGAGGCGACAAGGCTAAGGGCGTGTTCACACGCTGTCGGAATCGCGGGGGAAATATATCTCTGTTTCAGGAATTTTCAAACTGTTTGCGTGGAATTTATTATGCGATACGTTGAAATAACGTTTTTTTGCGAGAAATCAAATATCGTTTCGAGTAAAAATGTATGTATCTTTTTTTCATATATGTATCATATATTTGCAAGTTTTCGCGTGCACGAGGAATATAGTCGAAATTATCGATATCGCATAATGCTTTCGAATAAGGATGCAATTTAGAAAATCTAAATTTTCTGAACGGCTTCCTTATGGGATATCTTAACTGAGAAGTACATATAAGTGTTTCGTTCGTAAAGTAGCCAGCAAATTGATTTAATTCTTTTTATATCATGTTCCGCTATTTTTCATTACTATAATATATATATATCGTTTTCACGATTATGTGCAAGAATATAGCATAAACAAAATTATGTTCGTTTTTAAATTCGAAGCTAAATTACCCATCGTTTATAATAAAAATAGAGAAAATATTGTTGAGCCGATATAAATACTTTCCTGAATGAAAGTTTGTACAAATTTTATCACTCATTATTTATCAAAAAAAAACAGATTCCTAATCCGCAATGTAATTTGACCTTTGAAAATCTTCACTAAACTTCAATTTTTGCCTATTTAAAATTCATCGAATGCTTGCTTTCACTTAGTCGCGAGGAATGAGATTCAAGGTGCTTAATTAATTCTCTGCGAATATTTTTTATACACACAAACGTGGCTGCAAACGTGTCGGCCGACGAACAAAATTATTCGTTCTTCCTTTCCTTCAAATTTGATGGAAACTACGAATCATACGTGAAATACACACAGTTTGCCTTCAATTATACACGTTTTATTCATTAAAACTACATTTCGTATATATGCAAGACATAACTAACTTCTTCACATCAAACTTTCAACGTTTATTACTCGTTGCATAATACCTGAATGATCGTTACATTTCTCGTTGAGTGATTACACACACGTAGATTTTTTTGCATCGATACCAAAAATTATTTACTTTCCCTACGATATATCAAAACTCTCGTTGAACAGAAAAATATCCTTCATCGTTACCTAATCGGAAGATTTTATTCGATATCTCGCTTACCTCATTGCTAATTACTTACTGCAACGAAAACACTATTTCACACACACGCGTATAATCTCGACTATTCATCCATCGATAGTTCCATCGGTCTAAGCTTAACCAGCAATCTTCTCGCGCTATCAAACTCGTCTATTATTAAACCGAGTGGAGTATGCACTAAAAGGCCATTTACTCGGAATATGCTTTAAACACGAATCCTCGGTAGATGCAGAATGCACGCTGCAAACCGCGCGGTGAGACAAACGAACGGACGTTGGATGAAAGGAACGTGCGGATTCAGACGCGTGGGATTTGTCCAACGGTGCACCTTCGCGAGGATACATCTTCGAAACAAAACGATAATACAATCTCTTTTATATCTATCTTCAGATCAATGTAATATATTTGCAACAAAATATAGATATCTCCCTTTAAGAAAAATCTTATGATTACAAATCAAACTTGATATTACGGAGAAAGGATAAATATATATATATATATATATGTTATAACAATTGGAATTATTACCTTCGTCTTTGTTCTCATGCAACGGAACCTTGGTCATTTATTTTTCTTTTTTAATACGAATATAAAATTTGCATTGGATTAATTTAAAATAATGGAAAAAATAGAATGATGGTATCATTTTGAGGATAAAGCACGACCCGATTTCTTTCACCCAGTTTCTCGATCGTAATCCCGATTCTAGCAATATCGTTCGAGCTAATCTCGTTGGCGAAACGGCAAGTATCCTCGGCGAATTTCATCGTCATCGTGCCTCCACGGTTCACCCTCGATCATTTCAGGAGGCGAAGATTTTATCTCCGCCTTAAACCGGTTCCCGTGGCAAGAATAATAAATCCACGCGGGAACTAATTTTCATTCATTCAGAAATATACCGGATGAATTTTTATTTGGCGAGAGATCCCTTGCCCACCGGTTATTGTCAGCTCGATAATTCCATCTCGATGGGGTGGGTTAGTTAATTTTGTTACGTTCGAAAAAAATCCCTCATCCCAGAATACGAGACGAAATTTATAATGAATTAATATTCGAGGCTTGTTCGATTGTTTATAATTTCTCACCATTTCCTTCCCGTATTTCCCGATAATTCAATAACGATTTCTCTGCGCGTGATGAAAAACAAAAAATATATATCTGGAAATTTAATCAGGCAACAATATTATCCGTTCGAAAGAAAAGTTTTCCAAAATATCCCTTTCAAAAATATCCCTTCCTTCCTTATTTTGTAATGATCAATTTAATTTCCATTCATAAACGTGCATATGAAATAAATCTTAAAATTAAAATTCCAGATCCTCGATTAAGAAAACGACCAACGGCCAAATTGAAAAAATTCAAACGAAGATCTCTTTCGCGATTCCTTAAAAATAAGAGCGAGGGGAGGGGGAAGAGGAGAGAGGCGGCGAGAGCGAGATGGCTCCAATTTTACGAAGTTATCAGCCTTAAAGACGTCGAAACGGGTACCGGTTAATAGCGCGTAATCGATAATAATCGAATATATCGAGGAGCCGAGGCTTGAAACGAGGCGGCGCGCCAAAGTGGCCGGTATAAATAATTTAATCTCCCTCGTGCGCGCTCGCCAGAGGTTGCCGATCCCTCCCGACTTCGCCAACGCGGATCGTCTCTGCAAGAGGAAACGTGCAAACGTTAAGCTTCTACTTGTACATACAACTTGTACGCGCCGAAAATAGATCTTCACTTTGCAACCCTCTTCACTCCCCCCCTCCATCCATCAACCATCAATCTCGTTTCCTCGGTGTCTTTCCTTCGCTTTTCTTCGATCTAAGGATTTCCTCGCGTTCAAACGTTACGTCTTCGAGAAGTTATTTAATTATGACGTAAGAGAGAGAAAGAGAGAGGAAGAGAGAGAGAGAGATGAGCTTGGATGATTGGCACAGAGAAATAATTCGGTAGTTTTTGACTTTTGGAAAGAAATACTTCGAAACGAATTTGTCGAAAGTAGTTTACCCTATATCAGATATTCTGATTCATCGATAAATGTTGGACGAGTTCCAAGAAGATATTCGATTGTAAACATTCTATAGTTTTGAAGAATGTAATTTTGAATACGATCTTCAGAGATTTCCATAATTCTTCTTGTATATCTTTTTATTTTTATGCATTTTTGTGCATCGAATCGAGATTAAGTTTGATTCAGACTTTTCAAGATCGGTTTATCAGTGGGATGTTTAATATACAGAAACTTGTTAAGAACGTGAATTGATAATAAAGGCATTGGAAGGATTTAAAAGTTCAAGTTGTACAAGGGAGTCGCGAATGGCGTAATACAAGACGTGGATTTTATGTAAATTTATGGTATCGAGGAAAGTATCAAAGGAAGGAGGTCGATTTATATGCGGCTTCGCTTTCGCGGAAACTGGTAAGCGTGATCTTGGCGTACGACGCGCCATTATACGCGACCGATCTTCGATACTTGATATTCAGAAGTGAATCTAAGAGTTTCCGCGCCGCAATTTGCATTGCTAGCGTAACTCGGGATGATTTGTAAGTTTCTCGCAATATCGGCGACATCCAACCATGCTTTCGATGATTTTACTTGCAGAAACGAGGCCGAGATTCTTCCAACATCATTTATCAATGTACACATCTCGAATCTATCATTATTAATCTACAGATAATATTCGAATAATTGAGAAACTTATCGATTGAAGATTAATTTCTTGAAAAAAAGAGAAAAAGAGAGCAATCAAAGCACAATTATTCTTCTGACAAAAAAAAGAAACTGCGATTACTTAGGAAAAACTAAACGAAAGTATCCTTCGAGAAGTTCAATCTCGTATCAAAATAATTCGACACTCTTCGGCAAACGGTTTCACCGTTCCGTTTCACAATTGATACCATCGTAAATACATTGTTGGAATATTTATAGCCAGGCTAAACAAGGGGGGAAGCAAGACCTCGATACCCTACCCCCCAAATAACGCGAAACGATAATCATCAACGCGAGGAAGTGGTCGTCCACCAGCGTTTCATAAGTCGACGCGAGGAGAGGCACGATCAAAGGTATGATTTACCTGTGCTTGGTCTAGGTTGAAACTATCGAGGATTATCTCGACGTTCCGCGTAGAACGCGGTATATACGGCTCGATAGTGCACGTTCAGGGGCGTATATAGCGACAGCCTCGCGCTGGCGCTTCCTATAAAGAGAGAGGAATATCGCGTGGGCATTAATTCCGGATAGGGGGCGGGAGCTTGGTAAAGATGTTGGGTGTATATCTAACCATCCGCCGATTAATTAAATTCTACGATTTAAGCTGTAAAAGCTTGCTTCTTATCGCGTGAAAAAAAAGAACGTGATCGAGGCGTTCGATAACGTTTCATTAACTACGTTTTAATTATAAAACGTTAATCGAAGATTTGTATATACGTATTTAGGAAATGGGATGGTAGAAGATAATTGTATAACAGGAATTGGATTATTAATTGACTGAGATGCAGTTTGTTTGTATTTACAATTAAGTAAACTAGACAAAATGGATGAGTTTTCTCGATCTTCTTTAAAATTAATGTTGGGATGGTATAAAAATCAGCGTAACGAGAGGATTACATCGATATTTTGTTCTTTGTCGCATAAAAATGAAATTTAAATATGTCCAAAAATTATTATGTTAAGTATTTTGAAAATAGAAGTTAAATTTTTCGAGATCGTTTCGTCGACAGTATAATGAATTTAACAAGGAGATCAGATTAAATTTTTTTGTGAACATGTCGAGGCAAAATTCTCGTTTTTAACGAACCCCAGGTAAAGAAGGAGAAGCAAAATCGAGAACAAGTCTGTGAACGTGAGAGGGAAACGAGCTGGAATTTTGTAGGTCAGAAGGAAAATGGGAAGAGAAAGAGAGAAAAGCATCGACGTCGTAAAACAAAGGACCGAGGTCTGACCTGACTAGCGCAGTAATTGCCTAGATTCTTGCTTTTCTTTTCGTTCTTTGCCTTTGGTCCATTTGTCAGCAACCATCCCGATTAAACCTTGCTTGTCAATAGAACGTATCAATGCCAATCTAATCTTTTCTTCCTGATTACATATTTACATAGAAATAGAGCAAGAAATCGCAAAACCTATTGATGAAAAATAAATCTTTATTCTTTAGAAGAGAAAAAAGAAAATTTCTTTTACCAAAAAAATAGCTACTTTCATCTTTCCATTATTACTCGAAAAAAAAAATAATAATAATCTCTCAAAGAAAAATATTATATTCACACCAAATCCCACAAATCTACATTCACTAACGCGATCGTCAAATCGAGAAAATTATACAAAATAATGAAATGAATCACCGTCAGCAGACAATCATTAAAGCAAATACGCGATAATTCCTCGAGGAAATCTCTGTTTTGCCCGCGAACGGGAAATCGTAATACGCGTAATTTGAGTGGTAGCATTGCGATCAACCTGAATGCAATCAGAGAGACGTGGAAACCGCCTGGTCAGGCTCCTTTTTAAGGAAAAAGTCAGCGACCGCTTAACGACTGGCAAACTGGGGAGGATCTTTGCCGGTCTTGTGAGTCGTCTCGCGATTCTCACAGAGCCTGTTCTACCTTCATCCCGGTTAAACTGTGAACGATGCACACCGTTTCAACATCAACCGGTATTATACACCGTAGAGGAGGTCCCTCATTGTGGACTGGTGTTTACGGGCAGCTTTTATGCTCGTCGGCTCGACGGCCATGTTCAAAGCGTGGAATAATGCCAGGCGTTGATGCGTTTAGAGTTTCTTTTTCTCCCTCGCGATCTTACGGCCCTAACGTTGCATTAACAGTCGTTTAGGAACTCTTCGATCCTGTCCCTCGCCTCTTTTATTCCCCTCGAACACGGCTGTTTATTAACAGTTGTTCAGTTTCGTTAAAGGAAAGTGTGGATCAACGAGTTAATCCACTTGCCATCTGATTATCTCCCACCAATTGATTCGAATGGAAATGATTTGGATTTTTCTAGAGAGCGTTTTTTGATAATATGATGAAATGCAATCGTTCTCACAAATCTAATTTGTATTATTGAATATTTTTTGCTTCCCCCATGAATTTTATACGATAGTATAATTTAAGTTAAATTACCTCTAGTGTCAGAAAAAAAACGTGAAAGTTGCAGATTTCTCCATTTGACATTCGTGCAAAAACCAGTGTGCTTGAAACACGCTTTGTCATGTGAAACATGCTTGCTGATATCAAGAACATTTTCACATTCTCCCTTCAATTTTAAACACTGTTTGACATCTCTCAGACTTTAAAAAAATTTCTGACAAAACGACCCTTTCCAATCTTAAAAATATTAATTTTTTTTTTTCTTAATCCATTTCACTATTCTTCTCTTTATTCGAGTATCATCCACGTTAAAAATTAATCCTTTGTTTTTATCGAGCATTGTTCATTCAACCTACAAGGCCAATTATCCACGTGTTAAAATATTTTTCTCGCGCCCCAAGATTTTCGTCACCTCGTTTTCATTTCATCTAAGTATTTCAAACCTGTTATATATATATATATATGTATGTATATATACACGCACACTGGTCAAGTAGAAACGTCTCTTTGTATTTTGACGTATATCCTCGTTTACGTTATCGCGCACGACTATACACGTCAATAGCTCGGACACGTGTGTGTTTCATTCTTCTTTCTTTCCTTCTTTCTTTTTTTCCTTTTCTTTTTTTTTTGTTTGCTCGCACAATACACGTATTAACTCGTTACGCAACGAGCAGCCACGTTATATGGGTCGGTAGTAACGCTGTCGCAGATGTAATGAAACAAGACTCTGAACGCGTGCAAACACGCGCCACGATCGCACACGTAGTCATCATTCAACTGGAAACTAATCGAAACTGGAGCGCCATTGTGTATACCTGGACACGGAACACGCAGTGGCCCTGCTAAAATTTACTTGAGGCGGCTTAATAATAACGAAGATACCCTCCTAGTCGAGAGACGAATTTTTTTTTTTTTTTTTTGGAAACTTAATACTTTCGCGATACGTGGATTCTTATTCGTAAATGTTGGAGTAAAAGAGGTATATTTATTAAAAGGATCGTCAAAGAAAGAATATAATTTTGAGAAATTTTTATCTTCGTTGGAATAGAAAAAATCGTAATGCTTGTCCTATCGATAATTGTTATTCGAATATCCATTGAATCTTTTTAATTAAATTCAACATCCAATTTATTGCATGCACGATCGTATGAAATTTGTAATGAAAAGAATTTTCTTTTCTATGTATAGATATGTGTATCTCCTTCATTGGTAGTAATTACTTATAAATTTTAAGTTTTGTCAATGTATCTGTGCGAGTTAACAATTAATTGATTCATCTACCATTACACCATAATTATCCTCTGTAAACTTATGCGTAATGTAATTGAGATAATTGAGAAACGCTTTTATTTAAAAGCAAACACGTTACGCTGCATCAGTAGAACGACCGGTATAATACGATTGGTAATACGTTTCATTGATTCATTATGTTTTATGTCTGAAAGAAACGACATCAGAACGACATACGGTATATCTGTTACACGTACTATGTAAATCTCGTAATAAGATAATGTTCATTACGCGGAATCTACATCGTTAGAATTCCCACGGTATGCTCAATGATGAAATTAACGTAATTGGAACGGCCTTGATAGATTAAAGAGAAACAATCCATGATTTCAAACACGCACGGATAAACAATTTCCTGTACGAGATCATCTCCGCTAAAGCGAAATTTCATTTCTGCGGGATAAATGAAACGTGTATAATCAAACGACATTACCAACGAAACGAATTAATTTGTAATCCAATTAAAATTCTCCTTTTCGAATGTACAAACACGTTATAAAAAAAGCAATTAGCTACGTCTCCTTCGTGTAATGTATAGTCACTCGGATTCATTAAAGGAACGAATATAAAACGTGGAATAATAACGGATACCATTACTTTTGTACAAATAATTTTATTGTTCATCGGAAGATTTACGAGCGGATTGTGATCGCGTTTTACTTTTTGCCCGAGCTGTACCACCGGTTAGGTCGGCTGGTCCACTGGTTCAACGAATGGTAGGCCTCTGCGAGGTCTCAGATCGATGATAGTGACGAATTAATACCGCGTGAAATATTAAAAAAAAAAAAAAAAAAAAAAGAACAGAAGAAAAGAATTTTTCCTCGTCATTTTTATTTCGAGTGATTTCATCTTCGAGAAAAATAATTTGAAACGAGACAAAGCGAGAATAAATATTTTTAAAACATTATTTATCTTTGGCAAATATATTTTGATCCTGTATTCAGTTGCAAATAATGCAGTGTGCGAATAATATTTTTAACGCGATTGAGGATCCCATTTGTTTGGAGCGAAACTTTTATAAATAACTCTGCGAATGTTTATAACAAGAATACCCGTGATAAAAAAGAAGATTCGTTATAAATTTTCATTTAAATTCCACTATTTTACTTGTTGAAGAACTATGTTTGAAGGAAGAAAAATTTGCATGAATATTCACAACCTAACAATAAGTTTTATTTATACTACAGGCATGAAATAATCGAGTCTGGAAACGAGTATTTATTTTGTGATTAAAAAAAAAGTAAAGATAAAATTGAAAATAATAATTTCGTAAGATTTTGCTTTTGGAAATTGAAAACAGAAGGTAGCAAAGATAAGAAAGAGAGTAAATTTCCTAATTGGAACTAGAAACGAAACGATATCGGCATAATGGTAGCAATGAACGTTCGACTGATCGTTCCTGCCGATGAATTGGAAGATAAAAATGCAATGAACGGATCGAACAAGTGCAAAGAGTTAATGTAAACGGGCATTACGTAAATCAAAGCTTGACTGATGAACGTAACGATGCTGGAGCGCCCATTAAAAAAGGATCTCGGGCTTAATGATCGGGCTGTTCGATCGGCAATGAAATCGACCTTGATCTCTTGCGCATATACGCGAGGTATTCATAGATAGCCTCGATTATTAAGGTCGTCTTCTATGAACCGACTGGAACTGTGCATTTATGCAACCCTCTTTGTCTATCGCCGTATGAATGGAAATACTTTGCTATACTCGTTCGTGCATTTCAATTATCGAATTATCGTAATTGGGAACAATAATTTGAATAATTTTAATTACACATTACAGTCTTGGAGATAAATTTCGAATTCACTTCGATATCGCTACCATTGAAAACAGAATATCCAATAAAAATTAAAACAAAATTGCAGTATTTTGTAATAAAATTTGATATTTAATACAATCTCGTTATCTCGTTCCATTTACACTCGTCTAAAAACTGGACAGCAAAATGGATTACAACTTTCTGCTGAAATTTAACATAAAAATTTTTCCCGAGTAATTAAATTTGTAATCTCTAATTTCCACGGGAATAAGCAACGATAACGCTAGCGAGGCAACATTTCTTTTTTTTAAAAGGAGGAATTTTTAAAAAGGATTGAAAAAAGAAGAAACAATTTATAACAGGCCACAGGTTGAAAGCAGGCTGTTCCCTATATTTAGCCCACGTCCACAAAATTAAATATAATAAAGGAAACGCGAAAGCGAGCACGCAGTGGTTCGTAGGCTGACCGTGCAAAGCACACAGAGCAGGGCTCGCAAATATTTAGCCTACTTGCGTACAGGGAGCGCAAACAAATATTAAACCTGTTGACGGAGCGTGTATCTACGGAGCTTCGTATTCCAGAAAATTTTCGCTTCCATCGCGAGAACGGGATGCAAATTTCAGGGCCAGGCCCTGGTTTCCGCTCCATCTCGCTTTCGAGGGATTTCGAATAAACCGGAAACAGTTAAATAACGAACGGGGAAAAGTACGGGGGGGAAGAGAGAGCAATTGTGACATCGTACCTCGTTGTTATCGCGATGCTTAGGGCGAATTGCCATCCGGTCAGACCGGTACGGTACGCCTAATCTCGATATGCCAGGTTAATCAGTAGCGTGACACGTGAAACGTGTGTCGCATAACATAAGGGCGATACGAGGGGAAAAATGGCGAGGAGTAAACAGCAGATACGAAAAACGGCGCCTTTGTTGCAACTTTGGCGATTGCAACGTGCTGATATGAAGAAAATAAGGGCGAGAGAAGTTTACTCTCGCTTTCGAGATCGTTGATAAGGTACAAAGATACTTTGTGCGTAATATTTTTGAGAATATTACATTAAGAAACGAGTGACATGATTAAAAATATCATATCTATTCCCAAATAAATAAATAAGAAACCGCGCTTTATTTACAATACAACGTATATATCGTGGCGTGATAAACGTTTCATGCTTCGATTTTTTCATTTCACTCGAAAGTGAAACAACAAATTTTGGAAAATTGTTTTTATACGTTTGAACAGGTTCGCGCGCAGTTCGTTGCTCTCACTATCGTTCGAAACGAGCGGACCCGGCCTCGTGGGTATTGGCGCGGGGTATCGGGAGGGCGGCTTAACTAATTTTTAACCCCCTTTCCACTGACCAGTTCCCCGTGCACGAAGCCGGCATCGACGTTTGCTGTGCCCAGGTAAATTCGAGTGCACACGTCTGTCACGTTTGTACCGGGAATAAAAACAATAACGGGACGACCTCGAATGCTAGAGCCAGCGCTCGATACTGCATTCATTTGATTTTTCTTTTATATATCGACGATGCTTCGATTTAGTTCACGGTTCGCGTCTGCCTTTCACGGAATTCTAAAACTTCGATCTTCTCGAAATTATAAGAGACTAGCCGATAAACTGATGAATGGTCGTTATTGTCGTTATAAATCCATGTGCTAAGTAAATAAAATTACGTGATCGGAAAAATTAAAAACCGCTATATTCTTCTCCGCTCAATATTTCTATCGATATCTTCGTCTTTTTATTTCTTTTTTTTTTACACGTAAAATCATCGCCTAATTAAAAAACTAATTTCTCAAGAGGTTCAAATTTATTATTCGCACAAAATGTTGCACGTTCGGAAAAATACACTTAAAATGCGCATATAATAAATTAAATCGTATCCCTTTCCCCTATCCCAAAAATTCCTGCGAATACAATACCAATTTGACGGGAGCTATACGCGGAGCCAGGGGGGACCAGTTTCGAAAGAGAGATCCGAGCAGCTGTGGGTCGCGGAGCGGGTTATCTAATTTTCAACCCCACGTATTACGTGAATGGGCGTAAGTTGCGTACAATAGATCTCCCCAGGTAAGTGGAAAAGACACCTTGGCGCCGTATTGTTCGAAATACGCAGACTGGCAGGGGCGAGGAGAAAGAAAGGGAGGAGGGAAAGGCGCGGGGTGGGCCTCGAACCACCGTAGCGGAGGGGTCAGACCGAAATTATTAATTACGCTTTCCGTGCACGGATATCCGCGTGCACCCGGATGTCCGTGACTCGGCCGCGCACGCGTGTGCCTCGTAGCGTTTAGAATGCGTGAACGTGCGATATGCGTATCACTCGGCTCATCTCTTTCACAGATCGTAGATATCTTTCGCGATCTCTATAGTTTACGTACAACTCGCGTTAAATGTATTTTCCGGTCGTCGTTTATTTTCTGATGTAACGTCGTGTCTGAAGCATGGATAATAAGTACGGTGAATTATTAGTGTACATTTGGGTTACTTTCTCGCGGCTGAAATGAATACAGGATGTCGTGTAAACAGAGAGAGAGAGAGAGATAGTTGAGAAAAATGAACAAGTATTCGCGTACATTGTCGTTGGAATTAGGGAGAAATGATTATTTCTTCGTCTCTTTAAACAAATTTTTAATAAATAATTTATTTATTGATTCCTCTTGTATAAAGCGTACAAGTGAACGTTCGAAATTATTTATAGAAGCTTCTTTATTTCGTGGAGGAAATATGATTGTTTCTAAACTTTTGAACGGTAGTGTACGCTTTGTTTGATGATGTCGTGAGTAGATATTATTATTAGACAAACATTTTACTTGAAATATTCATATTTTTGATGAATCAACCTTTGAAATAATATATCTCATTTGCTACAGGACATCCTGTATATATATATACTAAGAATATAAACAAGATTTGAAATTATAATTTGATTACCAGAGTAATTATATCGCCTAAGAGATTTTCAGATTAGATGAGGATGATTATAGTGGTTTATGAGTTTTCATAAGAACTGTATAAATAATTTCGTTCTGGCGAACGCTCGGTTGTGATTCTAATTTAAAAACCAACGAGTTGAACATTTATATGCAATGTAAATTTGTATCCAATTTAATATTCATCCAGAATGATTGATCTTTTCATTTTGAATGAAAATTTATTAATTTCGTCGTCAGAAATTGTATCCATCGTGTTATCATTATTGCGCAATTATTACAGACAGAATAATCGTAGATTATACTGTGATAATACGGACACGTTTCCGAAATTATAAATATACGACGACAAAATAATGAAATACCTAATACAAGTTAATTATAATTATAATGGAATAATTAAATTCACTTTTATTCGTGCTATTTCATCAAAAATAAATATATTTTTACCATACTATAATTTAACATTTAACGTAACACGTCTATCGACATTCGCACAGAGGTTCTTAAAATTAAAATCGAAATAAAACTTATCTTCTACGAGAAGTCAATGTTTCGTCAAATACGTAACGTAAATAAAGATATAAGTTGTAAAAACAAAACTTTAATCTTTATTTATCATTCTCTTCTGTATCATTTTTATGTACTTATCTACGCCACGTAATAGGGAATCGTACAAATTATGTACAACGTAAAAATATTCCTTGGCAAACGTGACTGCAATTTTGTAATACACGAGAAGAGGCAGAATTTTTGTTCTAACAACAAATAATATTCTATACACGTTACATTCCATTGTTAAAATGCATATTACGACCCAAATATTTCAGCATACGAGACAATTGGATAACATTTTCAATGCGATACGAGATACTGCGTAAAAAGAAATTTCACGTTTCTCTTTTTTCCTGCAGAAATTATAAAAATAATGAATCCAACGAAAATATGACTGACGAACTAATGAACTTTTTTTTAAACGCGTTTAATGATGAACCAATTTCAGATTTTAATGAACTCCAAGTGCCTCTGCGTAACAATAAAAGCTTCCCTCGCCCTTTAATTAACCGTATCGGGTTTGCAACAATGGAACGAAATCATTGGACGTAATGATCGCTACGTTTCCCAATTATACGAATTACAATGCATCGGCGAAGACATTGTCCCTTAACGAACGCGAATAATTTTTATCTTTACCATTTTTTTAATCGATTGTTCCACTAATGATTACTCGAGTATTTTCAATCAAATAAAACGGACTATTAAACATCGGTTTATCCATGAAATTTGTTATTCGAAATTTTATTCGAGAAAATGATTCAAATGTTAAACTCTGTATAAAATATGGATGATCTTGTATTAATTAGAACTCGAAACTGTTATTACATTCCCCTCCCCCACCCCTGTCCCCTGTTAAATTAGCGAAATAGCGCAATCAACAGCTATTCAAACGAAATGGCAAGTTCGTAATTACATCGCTATACAACGAAAACAGTTCCGCCCAATTTTCAAAAACTTTTCGTATAATGTTAAATTAAATTATTTCCATGAAAACGCTTTATAAAATTTTGATTTGAATTTCGATTTTTGCCAAACAACTCGTCAAACTTAATTCTTTAATTCCTATGCATAATTTTATATATGTTTAAATCGACTAAAGCACGCGTTATTCATCATTACATCGATCAATTAAAATGTTCATCATTAATCAACAATCGATTCAGGATCAAATCGATCAAATCTACTTCAATTTACCTGGCACCAATCACAGCGTAAAAACTCCAATCCTTTCCATCCCGTCCGCCACCATTATCCGGCACAATTTGCTCGAATTGTCCCTAATTGCTCGAAAATTTCAATAATTCCATCGTTGCATCGCTCGAATCAAGTTATATCGTCACGGTCGTTCTCATTTACTTGTATTTGGGTCATATAGCTACGCTCGTTTCGCGGTGAATTCCGTCTCTCCTTCGTTCGGGTCGCGCAACAGGAATATCAAGAAGGGCCGTGGACGCGTAACCGGCCCACGTGCATGGCAATGCACGGCACAATTTCGTGCATCGTCCGCACGGGACCGTGTCGACACGATGCACGAAACTCGAACAACAGGTGTGCAATTCGCGTCGATATCTACGGCCACGTTCGCCAAGGAAACTGGGTTAGAAAAATCCATCCTCGAGACTCGGCGGTGATCGGATATACATCGAACGAGAGGCGAGGCGGTGAACTTGAAAGCGAGAAACGATACCGACACGCCGATTCGAGGCTGCGGCGAGACTTTTCGAATGCTAATTGGCCGACATTGATATTCAGGAATGGGAGGATTTCGAATCGGTGGATTGTGGTGGGAAATCGTGTTACTTCGTGGGGGATGCGCGATGAATAATGTAAATTTTCAAATTTGCAATTGTTTCGAAGCGAGTGTTATTGATTGGTTTTGTTTTTATACGTTTCTCTTTTCTCGAGAGCTGAAGTTTTGGATGGGAATACAGAGAATTTAATATTAACGAATTTATTGATGTTGAAATAATTTTTTTTTTTGAAGTATTAAACGTTGGTATTGATCGATAGAAAGATAAGAGAGTTTAATTTTAAAATTTAAATTATTTTTGCAATTGCAAGAAAATTATATAGGTAACTCGAATTACAGATAATTTCGAAAATGATTATCTATTATAACGAAACGATTTGTAGTTGATAACGAGTTAATGTCAATGATACAAGGCCAATGAATTCTATGATCAACTGTTAGGAGGAAGACAAGCGTGGAAAAATAATGGAAGGAAAACGGCGATTATTAATTGCGAATTTCCAATCTTGTTCCATGCAAGACCAATCGAAAACAATGACCATTAAAAAATTCATTGTACGCTCGAATCAGCGTGACGGTACTATAATTGAAGTAATTGGAGCGACGCGATGTTGATTCGCATCAACGAACGTTTGACCATCCGTAACTCCGATAGATCGACGACTATTTCTCTATATTTGTCTTTTTTTTAATTTTTTCGAATTTGCCGCCGCGACGCTGTCTCGAAGATCGCCGATTCGATGTCCTGGAGTCTCGATTATGTATCGAGACGTGAGTATCACGTCTTGACCGTGGGACGAACGACAACCCACGTTGCCTCGCATGATTTATAGACAATAAAAAATACGAATCCCCTCGTCTGTGTATCATAAATGCTTCAATAATGATCGGTCGCGTAGGTAGAAAACTATTCAGCTTCAAATTTTATTCGTGATAGTACGAAAGATTCAAATTTCCCGATGAAAAATATATTTCTGGATGTATTAAATTCTATTGCAATTTCAATATTGATTTTTTATTTTTTCAAATTGTTCTACCGAGTACATATATTGTTGTATAAAACTTTTTGGGAATTATTTTTAAGAATAAAAGATACTAAAAAAATTGAATTTTTCTTTCAATGAAATATTTCTCAACATAACAGATAATAATTAATTATAATTTATATAGAATTTTGGTTCAATTTATAATTTTCAGAATTGTTAATTGAACCGCGATTTATAATGTTAAAATTGTAACATACGATACAAGTGATTTTAAATCGTTTAAAATATTTTTCTAATGGATTTATGATTTTATTAGGATTGGAATTTTGCACGTACAGAGAAAATAAAAGTAAAAATCGTATCGTGCATAAATAACATAAATCATTTTAAGTGAATTAAAATTTCGTAGAATTCTTACGCGTTGATATTCGTACAAACGGTATAAATTCAAAAAAAAAATTTATAAAATAAATAATTTCAAGACATTCATGTATTCTGTTATGTTATTTCATTTTCATCGAAATTTTATTCAAGCAATTTAGTTAATGAATTTAAAGAAATACTCGTTAAATGCCATGAAATATTATTTGTAAAATTGGAAAATCAAGAACCATTAGAATTCTAAAACGTTCTAATTATAATTGCGCGCGCTTATTTAACTAAATATGGCCGCCGCAGCTCACCAATAAATATAATTAAACCTATTGAAGATTCGATTGAAAATAGAATACCGATCGACTGATTTTATCGAATCGAAATAATTTTATTTATGAATTCGTATCAATATTTAAATTTAGAACGTGTCAAAATTCAGATTGCATATTTGACAACGAAAATTGTTAATATGTGTGTGTGTGTGTGTGTGTGTATGTATTTCACTCAAAATATAATTTGTCACTCGTCCCACGGTCGCGATATATTTTATACAATACAAGTCCAACGTTTCTACATGTGTCCATGTAAATTGCGATTTAACCAAGACGAGAAAGGAACACCTGTTCTTTTATCTAACTTTCAACAATATTTATCGGAAGATTCAGCTTAGCAAAATATGTTTATGTTTTTTCCTCGTTTTTATATCTCGACGTGACATATTAAACGAAACGGAAACACTTGTCTACGTTTCTAACTACCTCGTTCGTAGCAAGAAACGTTGGACGTGTCTTGTAATTACATGCAAACGAATAAAATATCATTGACTCACTTGACGTTTCCTCCTGTTCCGGAATCGTAGAAGCAACGCCACGCTTCGTGGTAATCCAATGGACACTCAAAATACACAATAATAACTAATGTTTCACGAAACAATAACACGACTTTTCACAAAGCACAAGAAAAAGTAACGAATGTGCACTCGATACGTTTATCGACGCAGCTACGAATTCAAAAACGCGGGAATGGCGTTGAATTTAGAAATCAAACTACGTTTTTAAAATTGTAAATGAATCGGCGTTTCGATGTAAAAACCGCGAAGAGACGCGGTAACGCGTCTTCCAAAATGCCCCTCGGCGATGACATTAATGTTTATTTACACCGTTCACTCACTCACGGCTTCGAATAAACGAGAAAAACCGAATAAAACCGAAACGCGACACACACGATCTACTCCATAAGAGCGCTCGCGGTAGACTGACAAGTGACAATCGTAAGCCGGCGCGCCCCACGCGCCACGCTATCCCTACTCAAGCGCGTATACAATTCACGCATGTCTATTATATACGCGCCGTACATTCCTTCCTCTCGTGTCTTCAATTATTCGAGAATCTCAAGAATCCAATACTTTATTTTCTAATAATTTTCACTTTTCGAAATAATTTATCTGTAACACTATTGTCGACCCGCCATACTGTTACGAACTAGACATTTGCGCCATCAGACGACAAGTTGTGGTAACTATATAACAGTTACTCGAAAGAATATCGAATAAATATATCGAAGTTAAAAAATAATATTTATATTATTTTTTATTTTGCTATTATGTTAATCTTTTTTAATTAATAATAAGAAATTTTGTTTTGATTTTTAAATATTTTTATTATGTAATTTTATGAGATTCCAAAATTTCTAGTAATATATATCGATAACTTGCAATTCATTTATCGATAAATATCGATGTTTTAATATGGCGTGAGTAGTAAAGTGTCCTCGTCGAATGTGCAAGCATTTATTTTTTAATGAATATAATAAATTTGTGAAACATAGAGCAGTGATAAAGTTTTAATGTGTTTAAATTTGAAAAGTGTAATCATTTGTAATATATATTACCTGTTCTATTTTCATATATAAAAATTATTTTACGTAAATTTATTCTACGTTACGTCGCAATAAGACTGTCAAGGATAAACGTATAGTAAGTATATTAGAAATAATGAAAATGAATTTATCAATCTAGAATTGTCAAGGTAGAGTGACTTTAGTAAAAAATTCAAATATATGTGCATAATAGATCTTAGAATAGATAATAAATATGTAACTTTAGTATTTTCACTTACACGAGTACATAATTTGTATCAAATTTTTTTACATGTGATGGGATACAGATACAAATGAAAAATAATTATGAAATGTTTTTTATAATAATAAATATATTATGTTATATATATTCAATTTTCAAAAGATAACGATAAAATCAAATACTTTTATATATATAATAGATAACAGAACATGATATTCTTGCATCCCATGATACTAACCTGCATTATAACTGAGTTATAAGATTATTCTCTTCTTTAACTGCAGAAGTGCAATTCAATGGTCGGTATAGAAGTTTTCTGCTAAAGCAACGACCGTTGGAACAGAATCGATTTCACCCTTTCTCTGAAGATGGCAACAACTCCCACAATCCTATGAATATTAATACTGGATAAAACTATGACCAACTTCAATGATCGATTAACGGGCAAACTTCATCTAATTGTTGGAAACTAATTAAAATCAAGAACAAGAAGTTGGAACTAAATTAGGTATGTGTCTTCAAGTTTGAGAGAATTTCGTATGCATATTCTCAACTAAATGGAAGAAATAGAATATTAGTATAGAATACATATTAAAAGAATATTGAAATTAGTATATAATTATTAAGAATGGCAAAATCGAAACGATATAATAGTATCGAAAAGAACTTTCAGGTAAATTAAATTTTAAAAACGTCGTTTTAATCTTGAAGTTATATATTTTAAAATATAAAGAAATTATTTTAATATCTAATAATAAGAATTACATGTATCGTATCAAAATAAAAATATTTGTAGAAATTCTAATTTTCATATAAATAGTATCTAAAGAATATTCGAAAGAAATTCGTTTACCTTAATTTGATCTTCGTCTGTAAAATTCATTTTAGATAGAATTTCATAGTATTCCTACTAGTTAGTACTAGTTAGTTTGAAATAAATTTAAACGATACATTCTATGGGATTGCCAGTCGAGGTGATATTGTCTTAGTAAGTCTTTCGATGGCAAGCAACACACCGGGGAGTGCACTTTCTACGAAATTCGATACGGAGAGCAAACTCGATTTAAGCTTTGGTCTCTTGACTCCTACGTCTTCAACTATTGCAACCAAGTGACTCGCGTGTGCTCTTATTTACAGGAAAGATGGAACCGTGTGTCCCCAGCGTGTGTTGCCAACCACTATAAACTTCAGAAGGCTGCAATTACTTCACTTTGCACTTTTTCAACCAACATCGTTTAAAGTGAAACCATGCTGCGTATTCTGCCTTTTAAGGTACTGTTCTTTCAAAGTATTAATTTAAAAATTAGTGTTCATAAAGCATTGTAGTATTATGAGATTAAGAGAGTATTATCAGAAAAAGTTTCCTTGTTATATCACAGTAGAAATAATTCTTCATTAAACAAATAATATATATTTATATTCAATTGTATTATATGTCTAATATATAATACATATTTAACTGTTATTCTACAATTGTTGTTCTATTATTGAAAATGTAATGAAATTTTTCATATAAAAGTTATTTTATTTGATGGAAGAAGCTTGATAGAAAATTGAAATTATTTTTATCATTTTTTTAAATAATTTCAATATAAATGTATTTGTTTTAATAGTTATATATTTGCTAACTTATTTTACACTTCAACGTGCATTCAATAATATACGTGAAGTGTAACTTTGAAAAATAATTTATTAAATAGCTTTATGAATATTAATATAGATAATATTTATTATATTATATATCATAGTGTAAAAATAATAGAATTTGAAAATATTTCTTAAAAAGAATTCAATATTTATGTATTATTATTATTTATAATTAAATACTAAATATATGATAATGAAATATTTTTAATAATTGGAAATTTTAAATCATTAATAATTAAAATTCATATCGATCGTCTATTGCAATATGCGAAGTAATTCATTATAATATCTGTTACAATATGCAACGTAATTAATCATGAAATTATTGCATACTTTATTTAATGAAATGATAATATGCAATTTGATACATATTGTACGTATTATTTCGATAACGAAGTAGAAAATAGTCGAGGGATAGCAATTTGAATTGGTATTAGCTCGAATTATCATCTTCTGGCTTGTCATTACCTTCTCATACGATGCAAATAAATTAAAATCTATTCTGGGTCGAATAATTAAAAACAAGGAAGCGAGATGAAATAAAATCTGAGTTGTGATGAGATTTGAAGAAAAAGGCAAGTAAAATGAAAAAAAAAGGAAAGAAGCTCGTAATCTCGGAATTATTAGAACAATAAGTAATTTAAATTAAGAATGGATTAAAAAGAAAATGAATAAGGAAAGGAAGAAACATACCGTTAGAAAATAGAATCCTATGTGAAGAGAAATATAAGAAAGATCCATCTGGATCGAACGCTTTAAAAATATGAAGGAATTTACAGAATGGGAGAGAGAGAGAGAGAGAGAGAGAGAGAGAGAGAGAGAGAGAGAGAGAGAGAGAGAGAGAGAGAGAGAGAGAATGACTGAAGAAAAATAGAAGTGTTTACAAGAAAAGAGGACAATGAGGAGTTGCACTGGAAACAAAGAAAGCGGAGGAAAGAAGTAGAATATGGGAACAAAGAGAAGACTTAGAGAGTTGAAAAAGGGGTAGGAGCATGAAGAAGAAGTAAGAAAAGAAGGAAGAAGAAGAGGAGGACAGTGCTTATATAAAAGTTAAAAGAAAACACAGAAGCTGTCGGTGGTGGCTGAAGGAGGCGCGATGATAGCGAGGCTTGGTGGTAGTATTAAGTGCTCTTTTGCTGGGCACAGACGTCTAGGATGATGATGAAAGCGCTCCTTTATTACTTTCTTGTAGTAGGTGCGATTTGAATTTCAAGTAAACGCTTGCCCAACCTAGTCGATTTCTCGAAAACGAAAGATCGATTTTCATTGATCGGGAAAGACTATTAATTCCAAATAAATGCCTTCACTCTTATTTCTCCGCTCTCTCTGTTTCTTCGTCTATCTAACTTTATTAATAACAGATGACGAACAGACTTAAGCTTTCGTAATTCTAATTTATTTGAAGTATTTTTTTCTTCGTTAAAGATCGAATTTTTTCTTTTTACGAACTTTATTATTGCATAGAATATCGATGCAGATTATTTCAAATTTCTTCTGTAAATTGTTTTCATAAGTTAAAATTTTATATTATAATTACATCTTCAGTTTAATACTATTATATTAAGGACGAAGAATAAAATTGAATGCATTGCAAGCAAGAATTTAAAACATAAGTTAGCATCATTGTATACTGCTGCATCATTAATGAAAAGTTATTGCTCTTTTACTAATGAGCCATTTCGTTTCACGCGCGTAAAAAGTTTAATTACAAATTATTTTTCTTTACCACGTACACTCATTTTCCTCGAAATTAAAACAAAGAACTCTATGAAATGTAACCCAAATGTTGAAAGCATTTAAAGTAGTTCAAATAATTCCCCAAAATTTTCTTTCAATCTTCTAAGGGAAGAGATAAAGAGTGAAGAGTGAAAGAAAGAATTTACTATCCCTTCAATTCGAAAGAATTCCGAGTCGCGATGGTACTTGCTCACGGTATCCGGATGCAATAAGAATCAAGGTCTCCGGCTATTTACCCGAGAACTTAGACGAGTTGGAAACGCTTTCGGATGCAGCATCTCGATTTCTCGATCCAGAAACCCGTGTTGCAGCGCAAAAAACCGTTTCTCCACTCCTTTCCACCTCTTTCCCTATTTTCCTCTCTTTGCCTCTCCTCGTTCCCCTGATATCCTAAACCATCCTCGAACGATGATCCCCTTCTCCTCTTCCCTCCCCCAGTTTCTTACCATTGCGTCGACCCGCTCTTCCAACAGAAACTGTCGATATCTTTCGGTTTCTTTCTCGTCCTCTGGCCGGTGAAAGAGCCGGAATATTGAAGTTTTCGGTCAGTGCCCGATTTTAATTATACGACCGTATCTCCGACGAGCACCGAATCCAGACTCGACTCGACTCGACTCGACTCGACCCCACGAGGAAAAAGACGCTTCAGCGTGGAAACTGGGCTGGTTGCGAGAGGAAAGAGAGTAAAACAGACAGAAGACGGAAAGGAGACGGATAGAATCGGAGAGTTGCTGGAAAAGAGAATAGTAGAAACGAGAAAAAAGAGAGAAATAATCAGGTATAAGAATCAAAGAAGGGAGGGAAGATGGATAGAAAGAGAGAAAGAGAGAGAGAGATTGCAAGTAAACGAAGCCCTTTTGACTTTCTGGGTCAGGAAAGTCGATTACTCGGCACCCCAGCGCCTGGCAGAAGCTCTTAACTCTTCGCCAAAGTGTAAACAAGCTTTGATGCTGGGGATGTATAAATCTAACGGGTGTATCGTCACTTTCTTGGATTAAACTTTTCATGGATGCTCGATCGGCGTGATTAATAATTGATGAACAATAATAAATAGTTATTCTTTACTTCTCTCTATTGTCTTTTCTCAATTCTTTTGAATTTTTAAATTTTCGGACGAAAAAAGTTGGTTAAGTAATGAGAAGGCAATGGTTGTTTTATTGCAGCGGTATAAAATAATACCACGTATGCAATGCATTACAAATATAAATTTACAATTCATAATTTTATTGGTGAATCCTTGTATGAAACGAGTTGCATTAAGCTTCACGTTATTATATCAAAATTCACTTCGATAATTGTAGCACCAGTTCAATTATCACAGTATCACAATCTACAGATTCGATCAAGTATTACGCTATAACACAATAGCGAATCAAATCATGTTTTTCATCGAGTTGGTAAAATTCGAATTGCCACACCCGGTAGACAGGAAAGCGACCACGTAGCGAGGAACGACCGCCCGCAGAAGGTTTTGCAACAGAAATCATAATAATTACTAATTAAGCAACAGGCACACTTGAATCCGTAATTACTGCTCCCTTGGCACAGCTACAATTTTTAATTATTACGACCCACCCAGCGGGGAACAATCTGAGTACCTGCCTTTCCTTCGTATGGAACACTTGTGCATGTGCTTTTTTTTCCCCCTTCCTCCCCCTCCCACTTTTCCAAGAGATAGTTTTTTATTTTTCTCCGTCGTGTTGCTAATACGTGAAAAATATTTTGTTCTTCTTGTATTTCGAGGGATTAGCGCAGATGCACTAATCACGTTTTTTAAATATTTTTAATTAGATTATGACTAGAAGAAGTGAAATTAGGTTGTTATGCAATGATAGGTTAGAACGTAGAGGGAAGTTTCGAATGCCGATATTCAATGATATAGTAAGATAATTTACGGGTTAGTTAAAGTATGCTTCTGTGGAATGTAGAGTATGGATCGAGAGAAATCTTGTTAATAAGCTTAACATGGTCCATCATTGAAACTGAAGTGTGCTTCTGAAATTGAGGTTTAGAGTCCTTCGTTTCCCATAAATTCGCCGACTATCTCATTCTATATTATTTTAGATTGCTAAGCCTTTTCCATTAAATATGAATATCCTAGTCTCGTGTAACTCATAATTATCGTAATTATCTTTGGAAGAACATCGAAATATCTTCGTTAATGTCGAAAACGTGGAAATTATTTGAAGCGCGTAATGAATAGTTTCGACCGAGAAATTATCGTGGAAAGATAACAGTTCTTCGTTAATAATTGATATTGTTCGCATATTCTCTTTATATAGCTTAAAAGTGGACAGGGCTTCAAAAAAATAATTAAAGAGAAGGAACACGACAAAATGTAGAGAACAGAATATAGAAGGTATAATCGAGGTGATTAAATATAAAATTATTCGTTAATGTAATTTTAAACGGTGGAATAGATTGATAGGTCGATGAAACATTTCCAATGGTGATTTTTGATTATCTGTTCATCGTCGAAAATGACTTATCGTCGATATACCGTGCTGTTACAATTATATCGAGGAATCCCTTTTCTGTTTAATGAATCACACGTTATAGTAATGGGGAATGATTCAATTAATTCCACCTAATAAATTCATGCAAGCAACGTTGTTCGCAGGAAAATGAGCGAGTTGTTGCTCTTTATTATAATATTCCAACCATTTTCGCGTTAGAACGTTGTTATCATTGAAATTTCGACGTTAGTTGGTGAAGTTTTCGCGTCGAAACATTCGTTGCACGCGAATTCATAACGAAACATATTTATTAAAAAATTACGTATATCATACGAGAAAGATCGTTTGTTATCCGGCTGATTGCCTCTATTTTATACAATGTATTTCAATTAAACTTTTTACTTAAGATATTTAAAACGAAAAATATTCGTAAAACTAACTTTTCGTTACATATACGTACATTTGTTGTAAAATTCGAATGAAATAAATCTTATGAATTGACATAAAAAAAAATTGAATTAGTTTTAAGAATATACGAATGAATAAAGTTTTTTAATAAAAATTAGGAACAATTTTTCGAACGAGACGTGAGAATAATATCTGTGAAGTCATTTCAAATTAATCTACCGCCTAATTTCTAAAAATTTCTTCCATTCGTAATATTTAATAAGATATCCATATCGCCACAAAGTTTACGAAGTTCGAATGTACTATTAATCCGATTCCCAGGAAACCCAATAATTTTCTTGCCGAAATAATTTTGCTCGCTACCACTCTACGATGAATCCTTATCAGAAACATTCACCGATATAATTATTTTCTTTGATAAGGACAAATAACTTTTCAAAGTTTCTCTCGTCATCACTTTGAATACCCTGCATAAACTGTACATCACTTTATATCTTCTCGCGGAAATGAGCAATTCGAAGCTAGGGGTAGGTAAATATCTCGGCACGGAAGCAAACTCTGGCATAATTTTCACCGGTTGCCATTGCTATTTCTGCGACTGTACGGTTATCTGTCACGCAGTCGAGCCAGTTATCAACAGTCTAACGAATGTTTACAGTGACTCGGGCTCTATTATTCATCGGCGATTCCGTGAATTTCGCTCATAGATCGGCACGCATTCAATTTCTGTAAGCCGGATTTCTATGTTCATCAACGCTCGGATAATTATATCCATTAAATTGCGTTTCAACGGTACAGACGAGGCAAAGTACGGCCACTGATTGTCATCGGCGACGTTTAACTTTGCCGCGTTGATCCCCACAACTACGATTGTTCGTTTCGTCGTAATTACGCTCGAAACGGAAGTGATCTCTCTTGGTGATAGTTTTCATACCTTGATCCTTTGAGAGGGAGCATCCTTTGAACCTAGCTATCTATGAAACGGATCTAAAGGATGAAATTGAAGATGGTTGATTTCGAGCAATTGTTTAGGACAATAGGTTTCTTTGAAATGATTGTGAAAGGAGGTTTTTATTTCAGAAGAAATTTGGAAAATTATAGTATAATTTTTCTTATTGCGCGAAAAGAAGTAAATGGATAAATAAGAGAAGATTGATATTATTCGTTACATTAAGTGTTCCTTTAAATTTCAATTTTTTTTTCAAAAATTTTTCACTCAGGATTCACGTTAATTATAAAACTTTCGTGCAAATTCGTGTAAAATGTAAATATTTTATTAGGAAAAAGAAAATGTATGAAAATTCGCGATAGAAATCGAAATAGTAATCGCGCACATCGATCGAGAGGTGGAAATATTATCGTAAAGTGTGTAAGAACATGGTTGAAACGAGTTCTTGCGTTTTAACTCGTAAAGTTTCTCGTTAATCTCTTTTCAAGGGAGGTTACGAGATTTTTATTCGCAACCGCATGCAGACACGAGATCATTCGTACTCACTGAAATCATTTGAAATGATGGCGGATGTACGCAGATAGGCTTACACGGTTGTTCTTAGAAACCGCAAATGGCGCCACGCTACGACACGGTCATTATTTATTAAACTCGCGATTTAATAGCCCAGAATTCCTGGTGTATCTTGCAGAAATTCCAACGAGTATGTCTAGTTTCTATTATTTATGGTTTATGAGGACGAGTCTCGTGTTACGTGGAATGGAAGTCGTTTAGAACGAAAAATGAACGTTTCTATATTTGTATACTGTTCAAGATTTGTTGGTACCTAATTGTTTAACGCGATTGAGATTAACAACTATGACATATTATTCCATAATATCATCCCTGTTTTCTCATTAATTTTACTCTCATTAATTAGCAATCATCATTTTTGCAATTATTTTATATTGTATTATCAATTTAATTTGTTAGTAATGAATTGTAATATATATATTGCGTTATTAATTTAATTTCTTAGAGATGTCTATACAATTCGATATCGAGGATTATCAACCCCTTCTCGAAGATACATTCCACAAATGACACGAACATTTTAATCGCAATTGTTGCGAAAATTTTATCTCCAATTTTTCCAAATAAAATGCAAATATTTTATATTATATTTTATATTTTCTTCTACGTTACATTTCGGCAATTTCTCGTTTACGATAATATAGCGCATGTATTATTCACCCTCGAGCGTATATTACGTTAAACGTAGCGGCGAAAGTAAACCAATCGATGACGCGAAATTAGCACGAATCGAAAGGTATATAATCGACGCCAAAGGATGAGAAAGTAAATTAGCACGAAGCATTGTTTATTTAAAAGCACAAGTCATATCCTTGGAATAAAAGAATCACAATGGAAAATTTATTAAACCGCGCAAATAATTCACGTCGGTGGCTCGACATGAAATACGATTCTCGTGGAAGCTCGTCTTATTTCGGGCGGAAATGACGTGAAACGTGAACGTATGCACATTCTCTTATCTTTTGTTCACAGAATATTTGATGATATTTTACAAATTGAGCTCACCACATCTGGAGTTGTAATTTTGGAAAAATAGTTGAGTTTGTTAATCGAAATTCAAATGTTTGCATAGATTAAATCGAATTAAGCATTAAAAAGGAAATTTAAGAATCTCCTTCTTCGATCTTCATACTAAATTTCCACGTCTTTCAGTTCTAACAATTCATGTACTAACTTTGATTTAATTCAAACACATTAGCGACATGGAACTTGAACAGTAGAATCTTCTAAGTAAACGATCATCAATATGACGTTATCAACACCTGGTTCCCTCGATAATGCAAATTATATTCCTACCGATATACCGTGCACACAAATTCCAAAGATAATTCAACAAGTTACGTTATATACAACTTTGACGATCTTGAATATCAACTACTGTTCCACTATTATTTACGATACGAAGCTAAATTTCATCATAATTATTAAATCAATCTCACTTTTTCGAAGATTCGTTTTATATTATAAATTTTGTCACAATTTCAAGAAGGATTATATTATCATTTTCTTCAAAAAGGGAAATTATCCGTTAATTTTGACAATTTATTATTAAATCAATCTCACTTTTTCAAGGTTCGTTTTAAATTATAAATTTCATCACAATATCAATTTCAAGAAGGACTATATTCTTCAGAAGGGAAATCATCCGTTAATTTTGAGAATTTTTCACTCAAATTTTTTTTACTCTTCAAAAACTAGTTCGACAAAATTCTTCGAGGAGTTGGCAGAAATCCGAATCGCCTAACAATCACGGCCGGTGACACGGTCATCGAACAGCGAGCGTCATTCAGCCAACCGTTTCCTTCTTTTATTGTCCGCCGGTCCGCTTCCTTACGATATTCGTTTCGACTTTTTCTTTATTTCCGTTTGCCTAACGGTGCGGCCGCGAAACAAAGAGGACGGACGCCGGGGGCGGGGGTGACGTGCACGGGTTCTTTTGTGTCTGCTCTCCTCTTCCTCCGGGCTCATCACCCGATCCCTCCCTCCCTCCCATTCCCCACAGTCTTCCGCCCTTCCATAACTTTCCATTCCTCTTGCATGGTGCTCGCTACTTCGTCTAATCACTGGGTACCTCGGCGAGATAAAAAGGAAAACGGAACGCGGCCGGAAGAAGGCGCGAGGAGGAGGAGGAAGGAGGGAGAAAGGAAAAGTCACGACCTGTGCGTAAACGGTGTGCTTGCGCGAAAGAGCCTATGATCGAAAATGTGCTATACCATTTTTTTCAACGAGAAATCGATTGTTTAAGGGAAGGAGAATTGAAGAATTGGTGGGAAGGAAAGGAATTCGTTGTGAATTTGTTTTTTAAGAATAATAGGTGATTAAAGGAATGAGGAAATTAAAGGAATGAATTAAAGGAATGGAAGAGTTAATAGGAATTTTTGGAATTTAAGAAATTATGGGAAAAGGGATCGAAGAGGAAGAAAAGATGAATCAAAGAAATGATGGGATGTGTGGATAAATGTAATTCCTTTCAAGTTGCTTCTTCTCTACGAGAAGAATAATGGAATCCGTCGAATAGTTTTCTGACAGGCAGACAGTTTTCGATAAACGTTGACAAGTTTTGATGTGGCTTTGTTTGATGTAGATTTAGCAACTTCGAATTTGAAAGGGATAAGACTACGTATAAACAAGTTTTATCGTATGGATTGCAATAAAACATGATTTCGATTTATGAAATATGGATCTTTTTGATGGCTCTGTGATTAATATCACAGCAGTTGATGCTTTAATACTTTACTTTTGCCAGGAATTTGTGAAATGGGAACAAGATTTATCTGAGACTCTTTGAAAATAGATTTTCATTAATGCACTTTGCATGTATGTCCTTGCATTTTACTCGAATCTGTGTGAATTATTCCACCGGATTATACAGATCAAGGGGATGAAAATTAAATTTTCTACTCTCAGTTATCAATTACTTCAACATTTATATTGATCCAATCCTTTTTCACTGCACAGATTTTTAATGATACCGTTAAATCGATAGAGTTTTCGTTCAGTTCATAAATCTCTCTCAAACGTAATTTTCCGTTTGTGATAGTTCGCGCTTCGATAAATCTCCATTCCTATTATTTTAATCGTCTAACAAATACAACGCGGTAAATATAGGAAATCCGTGAAATTATTGGATATTCGATTAACGCTTGAAATAAATCGTGGACTTTAGCGACGCATAATCAACGGGACAAGAGCGGAATTTCATAGCCACTCTGTTTCCAGGTAATAAAATGATGGTAATTCCGCAAGAATCAATATCGAAATAATATGAGTGTAAATTCGAGTGCGTGCGCCAGGGATCGAGATTTTAAACTGTGTTAATCGATAGAAAATTAAGATATCGACCGACGATATGAATATTCATTGACACCTCCCCCTTCTCTCCCGCCTTTCCTTCCTCATTTCATTATACGTTTGTCTCAATTTATTTCGCCAATAAGATCGAACGAATTAAATTATTCGCGGGATAGACTGAGAAACAATTTGTCGAAATATTGAAAGAGACGGGATCTCGGAATTTAGGATGAAGATCGGGTGGTTTCAATGATTGCTAAGCTCCAAAGCTCGGCTTGCAGTTTGTCTTCTACTCTGAACCGTTCGATATCGCCATGCCTGCCAATTCTCCTTCGATTAAAACTGCGTCCAGATTTTAATTTCCACAATTTTTCTCGCCGAAAGAATTTAAATATTCGCGCGATCCATAAAATCGATAATGAGATAAAATCGAGATTGAATCGAGCGATCTGCAATACTTCAGAAATCGATGATACTTTTGTTTTTATTCACAAATAATCGCGATCAAAAGTAATTAATATTTTGTATCACGTAAAATTCTTGTAATTATTTGTTTCTCACTCGTACGAATATATGATTTATTCAAACTAACGGCAAAAATAAACTGGTCAGCGAGAGACACCGAGCCGGCATTTTTTTTTAGTGCTAGTACTAGTGCTGCAACGTACGCATTTCGAGAAAGAAAAAAATTCAGGTCACGGTGCATCCCAGATTTTCAACCTCCATTCATCATCCACGTGTTTTAAGTGGCAGGCTTTGAAGGCTTGTACCCTGGGAGCCAATTGAGCCGCCAACTTGGAACAAAGTGCATTTTAAAATGCACTTTGTGGCGCGCCATTGTACTCCATTGTACGATATTTCGAGCATTGGTAATCTTTCGGTATAAAATACAGGAGAATATAATTAATACTTATTAAAATATAATAATCACTGTCTCTTCTCGTGTCTTTTATCGCGAAGCAACCCAACATTCTACGAGCACGAGCCAATCTCTCTTATATAGTACACGTATATATAATATTCCAACATTTTTATTATTAATACTTATTGCTTTTATCCCAGGAGAAAGTTGCCTACAATATTTACGAAATATTCGCGTCAATCTTTATAAAAGATCGAGAGAAGGAGATACATATGGGGAGTCGTGAATCGTGTATGTGCCGCGATATCAAACTAAGTTCGCAGTCGGAATCGAAACAGGGGATCCCATTAAACCCGGAGCCGACCATTTTTCTCTTCCCCGCCGCTTCATTCCCAGAAATGGCCGTGAGATCGTTCTTCCCACGTTCCTTCTTCCAGACCTTTTCACCGTTGCTCGTCCATCAGGAGGACATCCGCAAAGCAGCGCGTGGAACAATCCACACCCATACACAATCCTCTGTTTTATAGTTCTATGGTTCCGCGCGAAAATTGCTCCTGCAAAAGGTCATTCCCTCAAATCGAGATGAAATCCCTCCTTTCGATTGTTTTCGCGTTTTCCATCCCAAGATTGGAAGAACTATTATCGTTATTCCGGTCGGCGATAGCGATAGGATATTTGTCTAAGAAGATCGATGAATCCCCGGCTCTCGTTGAATTGAAATTCCGTCGAACCCGTTCGATTAATTTGATCCGGAGTGAATTCGATGTGCTTTGTAAATTGATTATGATTAATTCCATCGCGATTTAAGTTATTGTTATTATGAGAATGTTCAAATTCGTGAAACTACAAATTATTGAACTCTACGTGAAATCAATAACCGAGTGGAACTTAGTCGAACGCGTTTCTTTTTTTTTATGAGCCGAAAGCATTCCATATTTTGCGATTTTGATATTTCAAAATGAATCAATACCGATTGATATGCATCCAATACATTGATATCGACAACCTGTTAACATCGTATCCTGCGAAATGGAATAAATATGGGTTATTATTTTTCGCTGGAAATTTTGAATATTGAATGGAAGAAAAGAATAGAGAAAAATTTGAATATAGACGTATAGAAATCTTTTTTCCTTTTTTTATCATTTAAATAACGAACGAAGAGATTTATCGAAAATTTTGTTAATCGCAAGTCAATATATTCATCAACTAATTGTAAGTTTAACCTTCTCCAATCAAGATCAATCCAATATTCCACTCTCGAAGCTACACCATCATACATCACAGCTACGAACCATAAGCGATTTCAGGATAAATCAAGGGGACAAAAACAGGGATATATACACTAAACGGCACGGATAGAATCGTTTGACATCGATTCACGCGCAAGAAATGTGATGAATCGAGGACCGAGAGGCGTCTCACCACCGATGAGAGAATTTTCTCCGGTTATCGGTTAAACGGAAGCCGAGACGAGGATTTGGCGTCTGTGAAAGCCGGAAGAAAGCGCGTCTAGACTGACAGCATCGCGCGTGAGCTTTCTTGCGCCTTTCTCTCTCTCTCTCTCTCTCTTTCTCTCCCCAGGTTTTCCTGTTGTCGAAAAGGGAAAAAGTGGCGCGAGAAGTTGAAACGAGGTAAAGATGGTGAGCCGGTATAAAGGAATAATACAAGGAGGAACAAGGAGCGCAGGAGGAAAGGAGGATTGGAGGGTAGGAAGGTGGGCACAAAAGGCGAGAACGAAGACGTTTGGTTCGTGCTCGAGACGGGGAAAACAAAAGGCACGATGTTGAGAAGGAGGGAATGCTTGGTGGGTCACGAAACGGCTCGTGGACAAAAAAAAGCGGGTCTGGATCCTTTGCTCGGGGAAAAATATTTCATCCCTTCGCTCCCTTGGCCACCTTCTCTCACGATCAACCAAGCCGAAATCGGAGTGGCATATTTATATTTTAAACGGGCTTAATAATGGAATAAAATTTACCCAGACGTTTCTCGATCCTCGAAGGAATAATCGTCGAGTCGAGTTTTCACGAGGTTCCTCCGTTTCAAAGTTCGTTGCTCTTAGAAAATTAGAAATATAAATAAATTCACTTTACGAAACGATCTCTCGTGTAAAACGTTTTATCTCTTCAATTCTGTCCGTATTGAATCATCACATCATCGATCCTAAACCGTAATATCAACGAAGAATCAAGAATTCTATATATATAATATATATAATATATATATAATATAATCACGTATCTTGCGCCTCAATAACATTTCAATGGTTCGCAACGTGTGCACGTATTACCCTCCTTCGATTCGAATTCATCAAAGTCGGCCACGCGCACATACACACACTTTTGTATAAACCGGCACACGTCGCAGCATTTATCATCGAATAAGGCCACGGGTTTTCATTAGTTCGTGGGAAAAGAGCTGGGCGAAATATGGGAAAATTGGAATCCCTTTTCCGTGGCCCGTTTTCCCGAGAAAACGGCCGATGAGACTTGGCACGAGGAACGAACATTGGCGGATGAGGGGAGAGATGGCGTCGAACGTCAACGATTCCACGACCTGGGTGGTGGATGGTTGGAAACTAGCGAAACGTCGATTCACGGAGACGGTATCGAGCGTGGGAGGGAGGTCGCGTTTATTTGTTCGTGGAAAACAAAGGCCGAGCAACAGGGCCTCCGCTCCCTCTTCATCACTCTCGACGGTGGTTGCGTTCCGCTCCTCGCTTCCTGCCACCTTCGCCACCCCTCGAATCGACGTTCATCCTAGCGTCGCCAATTGGAAACTAAATTCGGCTAAATCCAGAACTGGGAGAGGAGGTATAAGCTTGTATGGTCGCGAAATCGTTTATAGAATCGTTTTGATTTTCACTGACATTGAAATATTTCGTTAACGACTTCCTGTACCGGACGATATTCAATTCTCGATTTTCGGGCTGTCGAACTTGGTTTGTTGAAAAAAATTTCTCTCCGATTAAACCAACCGAGATCTTATTTCAACTCGTGTTCCGTTGGTTATTGGGATTATTTGAATCCGCATAAATACATCGTTGTAATTCGAGAAATGAGATAAACGCGTTAAAACGTATTAAAATATTATTAAATATTTGAATGGGTGGAAAACAATGAAGTGAATAATATTATTCCATCGAATAAGTAAAGTAACTCTCTATTAATAACAAAGTTATGGCTAATTTAATTTCAACAATTCACGTATGAAATATTTTTTCCATGCATTTTTTTCGTGAACCGGTAATTTAATATCAAGGGAATAAAAACTGCCAACAATTAAACTGTTTTACTTCGTGCGTATAAAAAAAGAAGAAAAAAGAAAGAAAGAAAATACAACGCATCAATCCATTAATGCGCGGAATAAACGAAAATAAATAAAACGAAGCTCGGCCGCCATTACAATTCCATAAATTCAACGCTGTTCTCCAACTCCTGCGCTTCCTTCTATCCGTAAAGTTTTCGAGGGGGAAAAAGCATATCCCTCGAAAATTTCACTGAAATCGAAGCATCGGTCCAAGGGATATACGACCATTTTTCGGACACGCTACGTACGAACGGAATAATATTTCCAGTCGGATCGATCCGACGTAAAAGAGAGAAACCAGAAAAAAATGTTCCGAAGCTCAACAGGAGGGTTCTCGTGCGTGATTACGACCGAGTTCGTTTTGGACCGATCGTTTCGATATTCTCCATCATCCCCTTCCTATTTTCTACAGATTTCCATTTCGAGTTTCTCCCTCAAACTCGATCGGTTTCATCCCTCTCGATACAAAACTTTCATCCTCGAACAATTTTTCCTCAAATTATTTTCTTATCCATGTATTACATCTCAAATTTCCTTTCGTTGTTTATAATTCGATAAACAAATATTTATTACATTACACCAACTTTATTTATTTAAAAGCAATTGAATAATCCTATTCATCGATCGCATACCCAAGCAGATAATCCAAGATACTTTTACTACTTTCAGAAAATAATAATAATACATTATTAATCATATGACAGCAACCTGAAAGCCTTACTCGAATCGAAGATTAATTCAAAAGCAGTTGTCTCGAATCATTATCTCACTTCATTAATCACAATTGCAACTTAGCAAGCACAACTACGAATGCCACAAGCGATATCATCGTCCCTTCTCCCTCTCTCTCTATCAATCCATATTTTTCTCCCCTCCCCCGAAATACCAATCATCCTCCAACCATAAATCACGTCTATCTATTACGCGGAATGTTAGCCACGTCACTGCATTAATCGGTGGTCGCACAACCAATAGAACGCGTAGGTAATTCCGAGGTTTGCTCGAATACTCGTTTAATTCGGAAGCAAGGCCGGCTTGTAGTCGGCCTCCGTTGCCAAGGATTTGCATATCTATGAGTGCATCCCGATGTAGATACGCGCAAGAGGTTGGTGTGCGCCGACTAGGCGAAGCCGCCGTTCTGGGAGGATAAAGACAGAAATACGGGGATGGAGGTGTAGCCTCGCAAAAGGGGATGCACGGCGAGCTTAGCAATTGCAGGAAGGTCGTACGGCTATTTGTAATTGTAATTAGCAGCGGGCCAATTCGTTACACTGGCGAGAAGCCCGGCTCGAAATATTGTGACGTTTAAAAGAGCTATCCTTCTCTTCTTTGTCGTGATTCGAGAATGAAAACATCCGAAACATGCTGTTTTACTCGAGGAAAATCTAATTTTTGTCAACGTGCGTGATGTAATTTTGGTTACACGTGAAAGAAAATTTCTTTAAGGACGAAATTCATTCTTGATGTTCCAGCATTGTAAGAGGAGGATATTTTTTACAACAGGATGACCGAATATTAATAATTTGAATATTTTATAGTGTAGATTGTTATGATATTCTTATTTTCGAGGATTATTTTATTCGTAGCAAGAGTATGGATATTAGAAATTGTACATTTCGACTTGGAAATTCGGAGAGGTATATTTGGCGAGATGCTGCGCGTGTTCGATAATTGGATGAAGATTTTATGCAGGGTGCAACATCACGGGCTCAGTCGACGCATGAATGAAGCGTAACAACGTTGAAACTTTGATGAAATCTCGTGTGACGAAGATTGAAGAGATAAGAGGAGATTTTTGCTAGCTTTAAGGATGTGGTGAAGAGAACGTGATTTAGGAAATATCATGTGTTACGCGTTCTCGTGCAAAGTATCTGTTGGATATCGGATACTTTTTGCCGGGATTCTGGAAAATGTATGTTGATTTATGACGAACCGTCTATGGCTGGATAAGGGAAAAAGAAAAATGACGAAAGTTTGAGGATATCTTAGATGTTCCGTACTACGTTGGATAAAATATTGTTGTTTCAACAACAAATTTTATATTAACAAGAGAATTAAAGAATTTCATCCTTTCAATCTCTTCAATCGGCATTATAAAATTCATTTCTCTTCAAATTCGCTTCAATTCTCTTTAAACGTGTTAAAGTTCGTGTTATATTCAATAAAGATAGAAGCACTGTAGAACAGGATCTTATGAGTTTCGAAATTTGAACACAGCGAAACAACTTGTTCCTTCGAACTATGATCTTCACAGACAAGGTTAACTTCAATTTGAATACATTATATGCATTTTGATGACTAGCGCGATGTATTATCAAAGCGATTGTGATAATCGTAATAATCAAACTGTGAGATCTCTCAGACAAAAAAGAGAAAATCGTTGTGTCTCACGAGTCAGTGGAACAAAGAGAAATTATATCGAGAAACGAGTGGAATGACTTTTATTTCGTATTACAGCGGAAAATTCGAAGGAGAGGCGAAATTGAAATCTTCTTTTGCCACTTGGTTTTCAGCCGTAGTCTCGAATCGCGACGAGCTCATTTAGAAGATGCAACGATTGCTAGAGAAAATGAGATAGTTTTGCGAAATTGCGAGACTTGTAGAAAATCTGTTGCTGAATGAGATGAAATGACAATCAAGATGATAAGGAAATATGAATCAAAGCAAACGAATCCCGTTGAAAAGTTGCATTTTGGCAATTCGTTTCATTTTTTTTTTTTCTATATACTTCGTTTTGACTGAATAAGATATCTCTCGAAGATGGAATAAAAATTTAATTCAATAAGAAAAGCTCTTCCGTTAAAGCTTATTTCTTATTGTTGTAGATTTCTCTTCCTTTCTTGTCTTTCGCATGCTTTATTTTAAAATTAATCCTTGTTTCCTTAACTCTCAAATTACATAATCTGCGTACATAATCTAAGATTCTTTATAAAATTTCCATATGGATTTATGATTTAAATATGTTAACTCAGAAATTCAACATTTTATTCCATCGAGGATTGATAAAATATCAATGGGCAAGAAAGTGCCACATATTTTACCTATAATTTTATAATAATTCAATTTAAACTAAATGTAGCAAAAGTTTTTCGGAATCGGAAATAATCGGAAATAACCTATGATGGGCTCGCTGACAACACACTCATATAGTACATATAGCGAAAATGTTTAGAGTTCGTGTTTTCATGAATAATTCATACGGGGTAAAGTAAATTTAAATTCGATATTTACAAATGCCTCTTCATTTTTCCTTCATTTTCTCCCTTTTTCCTCGTTGTTTGTTAAAAAGATCGTGATAATTACATACCGATTTCAATTAATGGAATCGTTTCTCACGTAAATTCGATGAAACTCGACGATTTCCTTTTTTTATTAAAAAATACTGGTCAAATTAACATTGTCGGGGGAAAAAAAAAGGAAATTCGCAACGTTGGTGGAATATTCCGGTGGGTACTAATTGGCGCGCGAAAATGTTCGATAACTAAAAAATTCGCAACGTAATTTGCCCTCTTTGTTATTTCGATATTTTCGAGTTTGAATATCTCGTCGAAACCGACGATCATTATTTCGGTTGAATGAGCGCGCTTTTTAACCCGTGGGAGAAAGAAATCAAATTATTCGTGGCACGTTCGTCGATTCGATTTCGGGAAGCTTATTGATCGACTATGGCTTTTTTCTCCCGCGAAGTTTCTATTCGATGATTTTAATTATTTGAAAATCGTTGCTCATAAATATATTATATTATTCGTCAAATATCTTTTCATCCTTCGTCGTACTTTTTCCATTTGTTCATTATTAAATATATAAGGCGTTAAAATTATTGAAATGTTTTATGGAAAAAGACAATTTTTTTTTATGAAACTCTATTTAAAAACTTTGGAATCTAGACGTTTAAAATTTGTTCATTCTATTAAAAAAAAAAAGAAAAACGATCATCAATCATGTTTAAAAATGAATGGAACATTTATCGATAAATATCCTATTTATTTTGATCAAATTGTTTACAGTACAATTGATCCGTATTTCGCGAATGCATTCACGCAAAATGTATTGTCTAGTATCGTGATGCGGTTAGGAAACGAGAAACATCATCGAAAAGATAATGGCACAGTTTAAACAAAATCGCCCATATATCGTGAATATTCTATTTCGGATAAACCAACGAATTGTGTTTCAAAATCGATGCATTTTCCTGAAATACATATATAGGCAATGATATATAATCTTATTTTAAAAATGGCAGTTGCGGATTATTAACGATGCAAAGTCTTTCAATTTCTCTGGAGAATATATTAAAATCATTATATATATATAATGGATCACTTTTGAGTTAGTATGGTCGTAAATCGATTGCGAAACTGGATGGGAATGAAACAGGTCAAGCGAAGGAAAGTCAAGGATTAAGCGAGCGAGAAACGTGGTTAGTAATCGATTATTCATAGTTTGAAATGTTCGAATGCAATGATTGGTCAGTGATTAATAGTTATTAATTGAACGATAATATTAGAAATGCTATATTTTTTATGATTCCGTAAGTCAAATTATTTAAAATGGACTTTTAAATTTAATCCGGAAAAAGTTTTAAATTTTGTTTTATGTACTACATTTTCATTTTCATTTTTTTTAATAATAACGAGAAAGTGAATTTAAATTTGTATCTATATAATGAATAAACTTGATGAAAAATTTTAATAATGTCTCGAGAAGGTATATAAAATATTCTTCGATTATACATTGTAAAATTGGAATATTGTTTTTCCAGATAAATATATCATTTTATTTCTCAAAAAATAAACAGAATTTCAATGAACAGGATATTATAATTTCATTAAATGGATCGAGATATATGTATATAAACTATAATAAAAAGTATACGAAATTTAACTAAATATATATTATTTTAGAATTTTTTTAACAATAAAAAATTCATTTCTGTTTTTCCATTATTAAATTATTCTTTGCGTTTTATATTCTCTTGCTAATAGAATAGAATATAAAAAGAAAAATGTACGTATGTTAAATACGAGGAAATTTTAGTTAAAAATGTTTTCAACCAAAGCATTTAATTTTTCTATGGATCGAACATTTAATCAATTTCCATAAGATTATAATAACGACATTTAATTGAAAATTTCAATCGTGAAAATTTCGATGAAAAGTTTTATCGACACGAGGATTAAAAGTCTGTGTCATGACTAATCATGACAGTACACTGTCATGTGTATCTACTCCTTGCGTCATATGCACTTTGATGAAGGTTAGCGCTTCCTCCAGGGCACAATCTCACCTCATCGGCTAGTTAAATTAGTAGAGTTCACAGTAGTTATAATTCAGAAACGTTTCCATATCCATGGGCATGCTTCAGAGGCAGTAAAATGTAACGAGGTATAAAATCGACGTTTCTAACGCATTGTGAAATATGCATATCGCGCGTTTTGCTGGCGAATATTCTGAAATTTTACAGACACAAGCATTTGTCACCATTTTAAAACGTATATAATTAGAGACAGAGGAGCAGAAGAGTTATTCTTTGACAAATATAAAGTTCATCGAAGGAGGAAAATAAATTATTCTTTTCCAATTTATATTACAAGAAATCTTAATTACGGTTTGAGATATAATTCTATACTTTGTGAAAATGAAACGAATGCTATTTTTTATCCTTCTCATTCTGTATTCTTCGTAAGGCGATAAGCTGGTTGGTACATCGAGTATACAAAGAGAAATTTTATTTTTCCCTTAAAGTATAATCCCTCTTCTTACTTATTTATTATAAATATTAATTAATTTTCGCAATCAAGAAAATACAATTCGAGAATATACAGTAGAAAGAAATTTTCAGTTCAAGAAATTGTAAAAACTGGCGCGAGCAACGATAACAAAAAAAATACTCTAGAGAGAGAGAAAGAAAATATTCTCTTTAACGGAGACAAACAAAACACGCCATTATGCGTATAATCGATACCTGTAACGTCACAAATTAAATCTAGGCGAGGAATGGTGGGCAGTTCTGAAAGAATGGCGTATTAAAGGTAATGCATTGCGGGATACGAGCGTTAGACAATCCGTCCGGATTGCATCTGACAGGGCTATTGTAGGCTATCGCAGAATTGGCTGCGCGTTCCCTTTTTCGAGGAAGGAAGGCCGCATTTCCTTTTCGCGAATGGGGAGGAGTTGGAAAAAAATACGAGCACCCTCGAAGAAGCTCTTTTCCACGAGGATGGCTCCCCCAAAGGGTCGCCCCGGCAAGCAATCTCGCGAAATTGGACCGCGCGATTTCCACGACATTCCTTTGGTTTTCGTTCGCGCCACGGCTGTGGAAATTATTTCGAACGAAATAACGAATCGAAACAACGCTAGTGAAAAGCTCGAGAAAAAATCTTTTTCTTTTTTCTTTTTTTTTTTGTGGGTGAAAAATGAAGCGTGGCTTTGGCACGGTGACAAATGATTCCGAACGAGTTGAATGATCACGAGAAGCGATCGATCGATTTTGTCGAGATCGAAGGAGGGGGGAGGGGCGAGATTTTAGTGACACATCGATCATTACGTTAATTAAAGGATGATGGATCGGTCGGATTGGTGAAATCGAGGGATTCACTCGCGTAATTTGATTCAATTTAAGGGATGGCTTTTGTTGTCTGGCGGCCGTAAATGGAATTTTTGGTTTTGTTCGGTATTGTGGGTAATACTATTACGTTATATTTTTGAGTTACATGAATTAAATTGAGCATATCGATATATTTTTTCGATACTTTTATTGCCATTTTCCCGTATATAGTTAAATATTGAAATCCTAATATTCCGTGTGAATTAAATATTTAGAAAGTTTGTTTATCGACGAATTTAATATCTATGAATTATCGAAGTAATAATAATTCACGAAAATACTCGTCAAATAGTTATTGAAATTCGCGTTGCACAAAAGTAATCGATACAAAGTTTTTGCTGGGGCGCGATGTGTCAAAGCTTTTGCGCGGAAAAACGGAAGATTAAAAAAGAGGAAGCAGATGAAAAGTGAAAAGTAAAAAGACTTTCTCTACTGCATAGAACATGTGGTACGAGACACAGAATACGCAGTATATACCGTGTACAAAATATATGGCGATATAAAAAGTGAAATATAAAAAGAATTTTACTCGATTTTACCAGAATATAGCACGAAATGATAATCGATTATAAATACTACATAAGAAAAAACTAAAATTCTACCAAATTAAAAATTATATTGTTCGAGAAACGCAAATCCCTCTACACAATTAACATTTTTTCGAGAAAAATTATTTCTCTTCTCGATCATCGATCAATCGAGAAATTAATAACCTGACCCCTCGTCAATTAAATTATCTCCCCATTGTAACGAACCATCCCTCGTTTCCGTTTCAGCTTCCCGTTTGTTTTCCCGGTGATTTTTCCACCTAGAGACAGAGATATCCAACCTTTGCCCCCTTTGTTCCACACTGTCCCCGTCTGTCTGGCAGAATAAGTAGGCCCAGTGGGGATTAAAACGGAGCGCACGCGTCACGTGCACCCGTGGATAGAGTATGTCATTTAGTGGCTTTGTTCGCCCGTACGCTTCCTCTTCCCGGTTGTCTCTAACACGAGGCGTGTAATGTTACGCCCGCGAACGATCGTCACGATTCTACGAACTGTCACCTCGATCGTCGATCTTTAAAAAAAGAGAAAAAACGGAAAAAAAATCGTCTTCTTCGCAACGATCCAATTCGATACGGAAAAGCTTTAATTTTCGCGAATTTCTGTTATTCCGATTATTTTTTATTTAACGAAATTTAATTAGTTACTCTGTAAATATCGCTCAATTTCCATCATCGAATTTTATTATTAATAATAATAATAATTTAATCGATGTTATTATTCAAGGTAAATATATACGACAGTAAACAATGCTAATTAATTTAAACCAGTTGTGATAATCAAACTGGAAATTATCCTCATTATTTATCGCTACAATTTCTATTCGATAACAATTTTATCGAATAATCCATAAAATTGAACTAGAACAGCCCCAACAGCCGAAAATCGTCGATTCTAAAATATACACACACACATACACACACGTACCATATAAATGCAAGACTATTTCGTCAAGGGGACAAGTTAACGTTGCATAACCGGATACTCGATTCCACGACACGCGATTCCACGATCGTAAATTACAAACAAACGTCTCGACGACGTCGTTTCCCTTTCCTCTCCCCCGATACTTTCGAGAAATTGGCGAAACTAAAGTCGTAAAATTATACTACGTGTCCCTCCGTTCCCTCCCCGCCGATTTCGTGGTTCGCTGCCTCCAGAAGATATACGAGCGCACGTACGTGTACGTGAATCGTTGGAGAGAAAGAGGGAGAGAGAGAGAAGGGGTTGCGTTCGCCTATTTTAACTTTCCTCCAGGAGGCTGGAGAAGGAAGAGATTTGAAAAAGTTGTTTGGTCAAAAGTACGGGTGGAACTCGGTCGAGGTGGGCATCGATCGGGCCTGCTAACGAGCTGCTGCTAACTAGTTTCGAGGCGAGATCGTTCCCTTATTTGAATTTCCGCGTGGCAAAAAGGGGTAGCAACGGAGGAGGTGGATTTTCTCCACCGTAGGAGTGGAAAAACTTACCCGAGCCTTGGGCGTCTGCTTCAATCCGATTGCTGGCTGGCTTCTGTTGCTCTGTAACAGATAATTGTCAACGGTCAGTGTGAATGATTTATTAATTTTTTGCCGGGTTAATTACGAAGAGGGGGTGGGGGATTTTATTAATATTCGACGCGACTTATCTTGGCCGCTTTAATTATTCCGGCTACGTCATTGGTAAGTATAATTTTTTATTGACGAAACTACTTTGAGAAATTGGGCAAGATTAATGGAATTGGCCTTGAATGTAATCGAGAATGATATACGAAGAGGTTGACGAAAGAGATTGGAATAGGGATAATGCGATTCTTTTTTTCTTTTTTTCAATTTTAAAAAATATTCGAGAGATATAATTGTGAGTGTATTGGCGATGATTCGTTATTGTTTTTAATCGTGATAAAAGAGCAAATTTAATTAACAAAGATAAAATAACAAGAGAAAATATTTATGTTCAACGATGGAGATTGAAATATTTGTAATTTCGTAAGGACGAAAGTTACGATATAAAATAAGTCCAATTAAAATTATAAAACAGCAATGGAATTGTTATAATATCTTGCAGCAACGTTTCGTTGTCTGAGTTTTATCATGTATTTTTCAATACATGTTCAAGTGAAAACTATAAACGAAGCATTCATTTTGTGAGCGACAGGAGCAGAAAACAAAGGGGTACGAAACTTTTTTAGAGGGATGTAAAATGGAGGAACAAAAATATTTTTGGTTAAAACGGCTCGTGTTCTGCAAATATCGTATATAAATATTTTCAGTTTTCCTGAAAATGCTTTCCGGTGTCTACTATTATTCATAAAGTTCCCTTTTTATGTCGAAACTCCAATATGCTATATCGTGTTTTTTTTCAGGTTACAAGCAAATATTAAATATAATTCGAATATAAATCGAGATGCGCGAAAGAAATAATTAATGGTGTTGCTTTTTAATATTATTGCACCATTATTATCGTATAATTTAAAATTAAACACAGAATTGCTTCATTATTACCAAGGTTATTAGCAAACTTCCTTCTCGAATTTATAATTAATATTATGAATATATTCCCCCCCTCTAGCGAGAATACAAGTTTAGCAACGAAACGAATACACGTATCTATAAATGTGAATTCTAGAAATTACAAACTAACCGATGTTCTATTCGATGTAAAATTGAAAAAGTTGCTGATACTTAACAGAATTTTATAACCTAATTTTATTTTTAAAAAAAAAACTGCAAAATTATGCAACTGCAACTTCATCCCCCAAAATCATAGTCAAATAACTAGCTTCTCGAAAATCGTCTCCAAAAATTTAATAAAAAGTCACAATTTCGCATCGCATAAACGCATATAAATGCATTAAAAAAGAAAAATAAAAAAATAAAAAGAAAAAATATTGCACATATGCCGATAGATGATCGTGTCGTTATCTCGTTCCTTTATGGCGTTCAGAATGTTGTTTCCCCCGGCAGGGAATAAATCCGGTCGAGGAACGTGGCACGTCGTTCTGGCGTGGATATCTGGCTGGCATAGGAACAAACGATAAAACGATAAATTCATGGGAACTGTCGAACCGTGCGCAGTATCGTCGTGTCGGGGCCGTGTCATTGCTGGGAACGCGTAAATCTTAATTGGCCAATCGAAAACGGTGCGGCTACGTTAACCAACAACTACGGAAAACTCGCCGTGTGAACTTGTCTGATGACGAAGCAAACTAAGCGCGGCCGGGAATCGAACTACGATTTTAATTCGATTCGTCCTGTTCGTTGGCTCGAGTCGGTGCGGTTGGATCCTTTCGCGGAATAATTTACTTAAACGGCGTTAAACTAGATGTTAAACTAGAAAAAAGCATTGCAAGTTTATGATTCGGTATCATTGCAGAAACTAGTGTGAATTCTTATGGAAAATTTGGTTTTCGTGCAAAAATATATTAAATATCAGGCAATAAAATTGATTATATATATAAAATTTCTGGAATAATATTTAGTTTAGCTGAGGGCTCTGTAAATTAGGATATTTCCTGAATTTCGAGGCGTATAATATGCAGATAAAAATTTATTTATGAAATAAAATTGATTTTCTGCCTTGATTTTATGCAAATGTTGTATTTAGAACCACCTGTGATGTTTTGTTAAAACAGTTTGAAATATTTTGAAAAAGAACCGATTCGAACGATCAGAAATTTCATCGTCTCGCGATTTAATCGCACGAAATATCGATTCGAAGAAGACACGAAGAGCGTCAAGGCGAAGATTCTCAAATAGTCTGTAATATATTTCGAGGTAGTTGGAATCAACAACGAATACCGTAGCAAGCAACAACGAACGTGGTGCTAATTAAGCGGTTTATCTCGATTAATTCCGGATAATTGCGTAGGGTAATTAGTCCAATTACTCCAATGGTTCGGCATAGCGCGAATAACACTAGTCCTTCTCGACACATCCCCATTGGCTGAAATGTCGCAAACTCGACCGCAGCAACTGTTATCTTCCGGGCTTGGCCCCACGTATTTCCGGTTATCCATTTACCGAATTGCTTTACATAGATTTCGCGATACTTCAAAACTATTATGAGTGCCACATGCATGCTTTCCACTGGTTGGCTCTAACGATGATTCCAAATAATTTTCACTTAATTCGATCCTCGCCAAGATTGTTCCATTCAGTAGTTCAATTGTGATAAAATATCAGAAATTTTCAAGCGAATTTCATTCGAATATTATCCTGAATGAATTATATTATTCGTCGAATTTTCATACAACGTATGAAAACGTATGATACAACGTATCATTTTATATTTATATACGCGGCTGAAGCGTACGATCATGAACTTTTCTTATGTGAAAAAGAATTTTCTTTTGTACATTTTTTTTGGATTTCGTCGCATTTCTCGCTCGTTTCCATTATCGTTCTTTGCATTAATCGAAAATCAATATCCGTCATCGAGAATCTTGCTCGATTTTCTGTATGGTGGTACATCAAATGTAATATAAAATTATATTTCTCGCCAAATACATTATATATTTTTTAAAGCAATTTGAATCTTGTCCCATTCAAATTGTATCAAAACGTAGGTTATTCGACAAAATCATTTTACGAAATTTCCAAGAGAAACGTTTTATTGTTTTATTTGACGCAAGCCCGTGACAATTTCGTATCGCTTTGTTAAAATTCCCTTCTCGTTCCATTTTTCATTCCCACATTATGCTTCATTCATGCGTCGAACGTCCACGAATAAAATGCATTTTATTTCGGAATTTCAGTTTCGATCATATTTTCAAATCCCTATAAAATAGATTAATCCGCGAGATTAATAATTGTGTTTCTCGTCACAATGCCATCTAAACAAGATTTTTCTTTTTTTTTTCCTCTTTTTTTTTTTTTTTTTTTACGTTATGCTACTCGCGAAACCAGTTCGTTAAGCCGCGATCGAAACAATGTTTCATGCTCGTTTCGAATGTTGAGCGTGATAAAATGAATTGGACTGTGTTTGCGGACGCGAATCGTGGTTATTGCGACACTCGAAAACCACGGGGAAACACGGTCCAAGAGAAATTCTACACGATGGGTTTGTATTTGATCGAGATACCAATTATTTAGAGATCAAATAGTAATTTGCAATTATTGGGGTCATTAATAGATAAGACAATATTATCCTTAATTAATTAATTAATTAGTCTAAAAATTTGTATTATTTAGAGATCAAATAATAATAATCGAAATCGTTCTTTGACTTTCAAAACTCCAAGCATATTTATACCGCGGAGGAATAATTAAAAATCTACTCAAGTAAATTTGAAAAAAATTCTCGAATAAGGTAATAAACGAAATAACATCTTCCAAAATTATTCATACTCTTGTACGTGCTTAATTAACCAATACAACGGCATGCACAGTTTAGCCCAATTCTTGGAAGAGAAGGAGGGCGCATTAAGTCAGAAAAGTTTGAGAAATCGAGGCTACCTCGTGCCTTCCTCTCCTCTCGTATTAAAACGGCACACCCGAGGCATTAATATCTCTAAGGGATGGGCCGCAATTTGTCCGCATTACCATCGCGGCAAGTTCATTTGTAAACGAAATTGAGGGCTTCGGGTCCCGTTAAATCATTCTCGTTAATCCGGACGCACGGATGTTTATCCCTATTGAAAATTGCGCCACGGAGTCGAGTGTAGTAGCGGAGAAATCGATTTCAATTTTCGCCATCGGGTTTCGCTCGATTCCATCGCGGTGAGGTCCCTTCGACAACCAATCTGTCGAAAGTTCATTCTCGTTCGACTCCCCGTTAAATAACACGGCGGCGACTCGTGCCACGAGTAATCTCGCCGAAATTCGTGGAATTCCACCAAGGCTTAACCTTGGTAACAAACTTTTCACAAAACGCGTGATCTTTACTCTACGAGATATAAAAGTTAGGAAACATGTTAGGGGAGGGGGAGGACTCCATTTCCATGGCACGCTCTTTCGCCTATTTTCTCCTTATTTTGCTGGTCACACGATTGCTGGCCATCCACGAGAGGATTCTAATTTATTTGGAATTTCACCGAGATGATCGCTCCGATTGAGATAGGATGAATATAAAGAACCGAAGATTATTCTTTACGATTCCTCGTGTTCATTTCTCGATTCTTTAACACGCTGGCGCACCATGAGTCGCCGGATCATCGGAAATGCATGCCAACGCGTGCATTCAATCTCACTTTTGAATTGTAACAAAGGGGGAAAGATGTAAAGAGGATCTAATCCGGATTTGATTCCAAAATTTCTGGCCAGCGACTCGACACACACAATCACTTTGCTCTCTATATCGTTTACAGGGACAGGATAGAATTCCATTTCTTGTCGAGGCGATCGCCAGAATTTGGCATCGGGGACCGGCTTCGTTGTCCGTATTCGTAATTGCTACGAGTTTTCCATCGAGTTGTACCAACGTGCTCGGCCAACGGATAATATTCCAAGCTCGACCCAGTTTCGATAATTGTTCACCGGTCCAGTTCCTCCTAGTTGCCCGATTCTTAATCCCTTTTTGTCGCTCCTTCTCGCCCCGTTCTCTGCCCACCGCCATTTTTCTTGTCGCCTCTTTCAGACGTTTTTATCGACCGTTTTAATCGTCGAATCCGGGTCGCGTTCACGAATGTAGCGGCGCTAGAACAAATAATTAACTCGAACGCGAAGATAGAAAATGGAAACTTTACTTGGAAGAATTTAGAAACTGGCAACAGTGGCTCACAATTGTTTATTTTACGATTTGTACACTCGTCGAAGAATATTTTTAGAATGGAAACACGAATAATATTGCGTTATGATCATTGTAACGTTTCTTTTTATGAAATCTCTTTTTTCCCCTTTTTCTGAGATGTTTTCAAGTGTATATAAACACGAGAGTACAAATACTAGAATATGTATATTTCTTTTTCAAATATTTTTCTTTTTGCGGATTAACAAATTTAACTTACTCGTGATGTAGAATGACACGCGATAGTTAAATAAATACTTATGCATAAACTTCAGGCAAATTTTAAAAAAATTCTATCTTTTTCTCGCGCTTCTGATTGTGCGAAAAGAACATATTACAATGAAACGAAATATGAAATTACCTGTTTCACGAAATCACTCGTTTAATTTATATTCTACATCCATATTAAATTAAGTAAATTAAATAATCATTCCTTAATCCAATCAAAACTTAGAAAGAATATATACATGTAGAAGAATCAATTTGAAGAGTGTTTGCAAAAGTGTTTCGTTAAGAGGGATTAGCCATTGTTCGTAGGCAACTCTAGGAGCCACCTCTGGGGATAGAATTGAAAACAAATCAATTTATCGAAATGAAACGTGGCACGAGCGGTGGATGGCGGTGAGCACGAGAATAAGTGAAAAAATCCATCGGTGGATCCACGTACAAAGGAAATGAGAATCCCACTTCGGGGAGGAAGCACTCGGCCACCTTCTGCGCGATGCTCCATTCGGATAATTATACAATCACCCCCGGACCGCTTTGACCGCGATCGCTTGGTTCGAGTCGAAGTGATATTCAATTTCTAAATGAAATAGATTCTGAAAAACCATTCGATCTCGTTATTATTGCCGGTTGCTATTGACAGTGACGCGGAGAAAATTGCGGCCACGTTTTCGAGTTCTTTTTCCCCGCGCCTCATTAACGGTGCGAAAGTTTCCACTTTGTTCTGATACAGGATCTCGCGTTTGGTCGTTGAACTTTTATCAAGATATTATTAAGAATGAAAGAGAAGGGAAATAATTATGGAAAGATAATAATAAAAAGTTTTTCTCAAAAGAGATAAAGAGAAAGAAAATTGCACGATAGTTTTTACAGTTTTTCTTCATTAATTTTTATGAATCTCTCGTTTTTTAAAATCTCTCTCTCTCTTCTTTTCTTTCTTAAGTAAAATACACGATTATTCGTTTCGATATTTTTCAAACTTGCGTCTGATCGACGTAAAAAACAAGGTAGGAAGTATTTTTTAATTTGTACATCCTCATGGGAAAGGTATTTTAACGATTGTTGGTGTAGTACAAAGTAATCGAATAATTATTTTTTCTCTCTTGCAAGAGAAAATTTCATTATAGTACATTACAGACTGTACATCTTCGCGAATGAATTTTTGTAACGTCAAGATATTTTGTACGAGACAAAGGATAATAAAATAATTTAAAACGCGCAAAGGAATCAAGAAAGTAAATGATATATTCTCATTGTTCTTTTTTCTTATTATTCAATTATTATTTTGATTTCATTTCAAAAATTTGTTCCTCTTTATTTAATTAACAATTTTCACGAATATTTAATTAAAATCATTCTAAAATGTAATCTTTTTTTTTTTTATTTAATTTATGTAAATGGACACTTTTTTTTTTAGAAATGATTAATACATTTATCAATAGGGAAAGATGATAGGCTTTACTCGCATCAACTGAATTCATTTCAACGAAATGGAACGATTTTATTTCCCTCTGTAATCGATACTATTGAAATTCAACGAATATTAATTACCTTGTCGAGGTGCTCTAATTGTGAATGGAGAATTACACGCAGATTCCCATTAAAATTTGAGTAAAAACTTGACTGAGAAATATTGGTTAGAATATAGATCGGAAAACGATTATTATTTAATTAATTTCGTGTCCATTGTTTTTTTGAAAATCGCAAATAAATCTGATTTTTTCTTATATTTCTCTCTAATGAAAGTAATTGTCAAACTGACATCCAAATATTTTTCTTCTTCTTCCTTCTTTGTTTTAAATTTTTATTTATGTATTAATTTTTATCCTGTTGTGATTTGAAACGATAAAACATTTTCTCGTTACGTAATAATTATACAATTTACTAAAAAAACTCGTTAATAATCCCATCCTTCTCCTATTGAAAATTCATTTTATCACGAATGATAATTATAGAAATATGAAGGAGATGAGGTATAATGAGAAAATTACTAGCCCTGAGTCATTCAAGACGAGATTACTTAACACGATTCAGCCTCGTTTCATCTAATAAACTTATATCATTCGTTAATGAGAGATGGAAAGGTAATACTCATTTATTTTATCATTCTATATTAATAATGTACAAATATATCATGAATATTCTCTCTTATATTTATTATCTGCGCTCTTAATATTTTTATAATTTTTAATCAATGTTATTTTGGATCATTATAATAATTCGTAATAAATTTTTTTGAAATATTAATTGTACATCGTTGAAAAGTAATATTTAATATCGAAGTGATTGGAGAGTCGCGTATAATTTATTAGAAAATTGCAAGTATATTATATAATTTATGACAACACAGATTAACTAAGTATAGCAGTTGATTATTCATTTAAATTAATCTCACTTAATAACTCGATGAAATTTTAATCTTCATTTCGTAGTCTTAGTTCGTTTCAAGAGGATTACATTTCCACTGCTCGATCAATGTCTTTATCGACGGTTAATTTTATTTAATAACAAACATTTAAAAATGATCAATTTAATATTAAAACGAGAAAATATTTGTTGAAGATATTATAAGTTTTTAAAAACTTATATAATGAAAATAATTTTTAATTGAAGCTATAAAAATATTTTTTATTAACTTATAACATAATATCTCCATATTCGAACTTTACATTTTTTTTTACAATTCAAAAAAGTAATATCGATTTACTGCCAGCGGCATACTCTTTTTTACATATTTCACCGTATGCAAAAATGGAAAATAGAAAAGGATAAAAGACGGTACAATGCGTTTTCCTTTTCCTTTTTTTTTTTTTTTTGTTCTATTTCATATTGCACGCACGAAAAAATCATTCACGTTTCACGAATCGATATTTAATACACACGACCGAAATAAATCTGCATCTTTCTCATCTTTAACACGCAAAACGATGAAAATAATTCTGATTAAACAGAAATATAATTCAATTTTATCAATTCTTTTATTAATTCTCTCACAACAAACGCGTAACAATAACAATTATATAACAATAACAGATACATAAATACGTAATAAATAAAAATAAAAATAAAAAACAAATTCACACACATTAGATCAAATTATAGAATAAACGCGATATAGATCACGAGGAAAACGCTTTCCACCGTAACTTCTACAACTCGCGCAACAATTTTACAACTTCAGAATCACTTTCCCTCTGTCGAACTATCGAGAACATTTAAAATTCCTCTGGAATCCCCTAAAAAAATCTCGGCAAGCGAGTTAACACAGGATCAAACAACGAATCGCGGGCCGATAAAATCATATCAATGTTTCGCAAGAATGGAAAAACCAACATGCGCATTCGTTTGTTAGCATTCGGTGGGAAACGGAAAAACAGGGGAACCGCGGGGGCGCGGCTCGTAATGCATTGTTGTCGCTGCGTTTAGCGGGGGTTTGTGTCACTTTTATGCGACTTGGATGGAACGGCGCACGAGATTTCGAAAATAAACAACGACCGAGCACAACAACTGGAACAACTGGGAGCGGAATGGAATAGGAAGCGAGACGTGCCGTTTCAAAAAATGGTCACCGCGGTCGATCGATAATCGGAAAAGCGGAAAGAGCTGTGGCGAGGCACCGATATTTCGGATATTTCGCGCACTGGCAGCACGAGAATGAAAACCCAATTAATATATTGCTACCGATCAGATCGGTGCTCGAAAGTCGATCACCGTTGAATTAATGGTAACGAGACCGGCGGTGTAATGTTTTTTCCGTGTCGTTTCGTTCATCCATTTGAATCGGATCGCGTGTCAAAATGGCGACTCACAAGAAGAATATCGGTCGAGAAAATTTTTCCGTAGACGCTCCGCGTTATTGAGATATCACTGTCTTATAATTTTCTTTCCTATTTTTTTTCAATTAGTATATAATGGCTAATGTTAAGAATAAATTGTTGATAGAAGTTATTTATTACATTTTTCAAGATTTCTCAAGATACAATGAAAATTCCGATTTGATATATGTCTATTTCTATTATTTCTTATAATAATATGCTCATATATGTCTAGTTTTAGAATTAGTCTTATTTTTAACTTATCCACCAAAAGATACAATTTATTTCTAATTGATTATATCTATTTTTCTTTCTAATATTTCTTTGATGCGATCAAATTGATCTTATTAATCATGTTCAGAATTAGAGAGGGAAAAAATAAATCAAGGGAAGCAGTTATGCTCAGAAATGAGAACGATATTAATTATCGATCGGATGTGTTTAAACGAAACTAACGTGTCTAACCGGTTCAATAAATTTTCAGCAAATATATTGGACAGGAACTAAAGCAATTAAATTGCGAATAATTTAGCGTTCAAAGTATTCCTCCTATCAGATTCCCAACAGTACTAAGAAATTGTATCTTAGAGGCGAATTGAATCATGCAGTTTATCGATTACCCGTTCATCGTATACGTGCTCGGATTTTTATTAAAGATATCTAGGGTGGAATTTCTTACCGTGAATCTGCCTTCCAGCATTTTTCGTCTGCTCGAAGAAATACGAAAATATAACGGGCACCGGTATGATTTCGTTCGATTCATTGCATTATTTAATATTCTTCCTTCCTTCTATCTTTTGTTCTATTTATTATATATATACATAGGTAGTTCTACTTTCTTCGCTTCTCGAAGCTAATATTATTCAATTTCTTCTATTGATGAGGTTATTACATTTTCGTGTAATAATAATTCTCTCGTTATTATAATATTCTAAACAATAATTTTATTTCTTGTAATTTGTATAAGATTAATCGAAAGATTGTAAAATCTTTAAAATAAAAAAAAAAAGAAGAAATATCGAAATTAATTTTCAAGCAAAAATATTAAAATTCTGAAAAAAGATGAATCTTTAAAATTATTTCACGAGTGACTGCTTTTATTTATCGATCTTCTTAAAAGAAAGACAATGCTCCTCATATATCTCAATGATAATGGAATTTTTATCGAATTATATACATATAATATTAAAACGCTGGAAAGATTAAAAGAATTTCTTCGTTTTACATAATCACAAATTTCCATGGATCAAACAAATGATAATAAAAATTCAATATTGAAATATATGTCATTTTTCTGAACAATGGTAATTAGAAGTACAAATAACGCAATCGTTATTTAATTACATAATTTCACCAACGGTATAAATTCTTTCACTATTTTAATTAATACCTCCGTTGAAATACGAATTAACTAAAATAGAATGGAGGTATGCTTAACCGCGTAATTGTTAATATTAGTTCAACGAGACACGGAGGAAGATTTTCCACAGCACGATGTCGTTTCACGTGATTGCAATACGGTGGTTTCGCGTTTTAAACTCGTGTACCACATTTCTCGTTTTCACAATTATTCTCGGTTTTTTCCTTTCTCTCTCTCTCTCTCTCTCTCTCTCTCTCTCTCGCTTCAGCATGGATCAGCCGCAAATTCTGGCCGCTGTTTTATCCGCCAGTTATAGAAACTGGCGACAGTACGGCAAATCTGATTAACCGGTGGCTGGTCGTTTCGCGTGGCACGATTTTTTAGTGGGACATGCAAACATACGGCCCCTGCCAAGCTCAAAGACGTCCAACCCTAGCTAGAGGGTTCTCCTCTCTCGCCTCCATTGTTATCTCGGACTTTTGTGGACCGTAGAACGGATTGTTTTCGGCCTCTCTGGCGACAGTTTTCATTTTGCCATTCAGAAAACTGCTGGAAAGTTTTTGTTACGCCTTCACTGTTGCCCCGAAGTGTTTGTCCACGAATCATTCCCAACTTGCAAGAACGGAAAGCACTTTCTGGAAAACCCTTTGAAACCGTGGACACGATGAACTTTCCTCGTAATATGTTTTTCAAAATTCTTGCTTTTTTATATATATGAAATATTAACGGAAGGCGAGAGTAAATAAATAATCGAGTTGAGAAAACGATGATCGATTGACTTTTTCTGAATTTTTTTTCAAACGATAGATCAAAAATTTTCTTTCTCTCTGGGCTAACTATCATTTTTTTTTTCCTCACTCTGAATTACATCGTACAAAAATTGATTATGCAAGTTGCACGCGAACATTCTCTCTCGCGTATATTTTTTCTATTTTTCTCATTAGATAAGAGACACATTTCGTGTAAAAACTTTTTGTTGTCGCATACACATCATTAATATAATTTTTGATATTCCCAGATGCTCTCCTTTCACATCTCTAAAATTTTAAATTAAATATTTAATAATTTCTGTCTATTTAATCTTTTCCTTTTCGTTCTGATAAAGTTTTCATAAACTTTCCATAATATTCTTGTATTGTATTTAAAGATAGTTGATTTATAGGGGTTACACATTATATTATTTTTTTCTTATTGTTCGATTTTCTTCGTGAAATTTCTTTAATAGAACAAAGTATAAAATCGAAGTATTTTATAAACTGACTCGACATCGAATTACTCTATTCTACGATACGTTTAGAAGTAAAGGGATGAAATGAGATAAATTTACTGGGCGCCAGTTTCCTTCTCACGAACTATCATTATCACCTTAAACAATTGATGTACACTGTCCAGAGTTTAGAAGGATAGCGAAAACGCGAAGAGGTCATTAATTTCAATTTGAAAGGATAATCCTGAAAAATGAGAAGAAGTCGTGTTCTCGTTTTTCAGATAACAACAGAAATTTAAAATAAAACTTAATTTATATTTCATTTGTAATAAAAACAAAAATTATAATTTATTAAGAAAATTTCCGTTTTTAAACTTCATCGAGACAAAAATATTTCACGACGTAACCACTTTGTAAAGAAAATCCCTTTTTTTCTTTTTATTGTAAAATCACACACACACCAAAAAAAAAAGAACAAATTTAAATAACGCCCAATCATTTCCATTCAATCATAGCTAAACCAATTATCTTCTATTGATATTAATCCTATCGTATCAATCCGACAAATATTGGAATTCCTGTATACAGAATCAAAAATACTAAATCAAATTTGTATAATCTTTTCGCATCTAGAAACATCTAGAAAAAAAAAACTTTTTTTTAGAGATCGCGCATCAATGATTTCCAACTAATTAAAAACATTATTTTCTGACGAAAAAAAAGAGTAAGCTTCGAGCATCGAATCAGTTTTAATTCATTTTTCATTTTTCTGCTTTTAATATTTCGAAATAATCTCTCTCATTCTCTCTCTCTCTCTCTCTCTCTCGTTTCACATTTTATCCGCGCGCGATTCGAATCCATCCAGGCCCCCTCCTACGAATTTCCTACCGATGCTCTGCCATGAAACCTGTGTGCCTGTGTGCGGGATGGAGAAGCATGGCGGAAATTCTCGTCGGTCGAGTTACGCGCTCCTTTCTGAATTTACGTTACTCGAACTGGCGTGTCTCGGATGGCTTGGAGCTGTTGCGGAACCGGGAAGCTTTTGAAACCGCAACGCTGCGAACTTTCCCCCAAACCTCCCGTTGTGATCTTCGGTGACACACAACGTTTACGCGATTTAATGCAGCCAGTGACCGACTTGAGGGAACAAACCACTTATCCAAGGTTGGGCGAGAGATCATTCGCAGAAAAGTTTGGCTGAAAAGGTGGAATGTTTTCAAAGGGGGGAGGGATGGTTTTCAACCCTTTCGTATTGCAGCAGTTCGATTAATTATTCGATGACTAAGTATAATAATAAGTGTATGGAAAGTGGTTATATAAACGTAAGGTTGCAAAAGAGAAATTAGAATTGAATAAATGAATTGGAGAATTTTTGGATCTGTCTAATTTGTTTCAAAATTTATTTTTTTGTATTTGGTGTTATTTCAGAATTTTACATTTATTTTTCCTTAATCACATTTCTCTTTGAATTTTACTTTTTTAAAAAGTAGTTGGATAATATCGAAACAGTAAGTAATAATCGTTCTTTTTAAAGGTAATATATTTTAATGGAATAATTAAAGCAATCGTTATTGGAAATCGTTCAATTTTTTTCAGAATATAATAATTGAATAATATTATCTTCTTTGAATCTAATTAAAACATCAATGAACGCGAAAGATATTGATCCAAATAACAATATTTTAATAGCACGTAAAAATTCTCTTTTTTTTTAAAAGTATCTTGATACGATATTATCTTAAAAAAATCTCAAACATTAAACAATAAAGATAAAAATATTCGTACAATCTCTAAAATTCTAAATAATATATTATAGAAAATTATTTGTGCAATTTTCTTTTTTTAAGCAATTACCATCGAATAAAAATCGTTTCAAAAAAATGAAAGATGAACTTGTATCATTTCGCTTTTCTATCATTTCACCATAGTAATTTCAATCAAGTGATCGCGACTGTTTGACAATTTATCCGTGTTAAAGAGGTTTCTGAGTGACAAGGGATGCATTATTAATCGATCGAGCAATTACTAGTATAAACTGGGATGGTCCACTCTCGAGCCGCAAGCGCACCACGTCCATTAACGTCGCGAAATTCTGTCACCGGCTCGTCTACTTTTTATTTCTCACTTTTCCCTTTTTTACATCGCTAAGCATGGCCGAAAGTGTTGAAAGAAGAAGACATTAATTACATTAGAACGAAACACGCCCGCTTGCCTAGACACTTGGCCTAGTAAGAATCCTCTAGCGAGTAAACGAGGCGACGTGCCACGGTCCAGGGACGCGGGAATTCTCTTAACCCTTGTGCATTGTGCTGTTACAAAGACTGATGAAAAATTGCCCGTGAAAATAGAAAATTCTTGCTTTCGGTTAATTGAATTTTCTTGCTAATTTTATTAATGATATTTTCTATACTTTTAAGACGGTAGAAAACTTATGTCACCTTAAGTGAAATAGGAGAATATTCGTTTTCTTTTTTTTATAAGTCTCATTTATTTCTCTCCTTACCAGAATCCTTTACAATCGACTTTATGATTCTTTTCCTTCCACTTTCTTATTTCAATTTTCAATATAATTTAAAAAGCTTTTCGATATTTCTATCAATTTTACGACTTTAATTCTACTAATTATTATTATTTTCAGGATTAGAAGACTGTTATTGAGAAGAAAAGAGGAAAATTGTGGATTGGAGGAATTCCAGTAGCCTGCAACTGGTGAGTCAATTCGAAACGATTATTTAATCTTTCAACACCTTCAAGTTAAGATCAATATGATTAAACAACCGGACTAATTTTTCCGCCAATTTCTTTAATCCAAAGTTCCATATTGAATTAAAAATCCAAATACGGGAACGAAAATCACGACGGTCATGACAGATCTTAATCCCTTTCTCAAAACTCAGCAAGACAAGATTCAGAATTGGCATATTTCCATTCGAACGAAACATTCCCCTTTGTTTCGTCCAATCCTTTATTCGCTCCATTCGGCCACTTGTTTCGTGCTTGTATTGCCCTTCCAGAAAAGCCTCCATTACCGAATTGTATCAGAGGGTGGAATCCGCCCCCACCCTCCATTCTTCCACCCTTCTCTTCCCGTTGGACAGGTTAGGTAACGCACGCCGGTCGGAAATGCGAATTCTCTTTACTTCTCCATTGTCCACCGTGCTGCAAAGGGGATGATAGAGACGGGTAAGGTAGGAAGGGAGGGAGAGGGGTGATGTTTGCTCTTCTGGGAAAGTAAACTCAGGAGCTTTTCATACGCGCGCGACTCGCAGCGCTAACCCAATTTTAACGGTACGACGCCGGCGGAGCTTCGTCTACGTTTTCAGCGTAGAGAGAGGAGCCGGTTATTTGCCTTGCCTGCCTCTACGTCCCCACAACGGGGCCCCCCTTGCCCATCTTTTATGCAAAGTATCGGCAAAGATTGGAAATATCCGTGTCGAAAGGGTAGCGGCCATCGATGGTTAAAATAATACGAACGTATCGAAGGGAGGTTTGAAAATATTTTCTATTAGTCGAGGTCTATATCTGTTTCCGAATATTTTCCTTCCGTCGAGGAGTATTTACTTTGAAAGAAACTTCGAAATTTATCGCGTCGTTTGGATAATCGATCGGATGTGTAATGTAAATTTATTATCACGATAATTAATAATATTCCAGATGATGATGCTCGGGTATTTTTAATTGCCTTCAATTACGATTCGTAATTCGATGAATCGATAATAATTTGCCATAAATAATTTATTTTATTCGCGATTTCAAGTGTGTTGATATATTCTAGAAACGCATACGAAAGTTTGATTGAAAAGAGAAAACATTTGCATCGCGTAAAGTAGCAAAATATTAAAAAAACGTACATAAATCCCTCCAATACGGATTATATTTAGACGAGCGCGTTATACAGTCGCGAAATCCAGGATTCCATATTCGAAACACGTGCACGATCTAACGGGTGACATCGACGGTGACGACGACGATGACGAGGTATCCATCTAGTTTTACCACGAACAAAGTTGTCTAGACGAAAAGATCGGGTTTGGGTATAGAGTGAAAGGTACACAGGGCTGGTAACGAAGTTTTCAAAGACAACATCGAGTTTGATATCTAACGAGTTCATTCCACTCGGGTTCCATGGCAAAAACTGCAAGTGGAGATCTCTATCTTGCACCCTTTCCGCCCAGGTCACCGGTCTACCGCTCTCCCCCGTACCCATTTTCACCCCTTTCCACCAACCGATGCGCAATTCCCTTTCCGTGCATTATTCAACCGTTGCTCGTGGATTTTAATTTTACAAGCTATTATTGAGAAAGGAATAATGCGCTTTGATCGTTCGAGTGTGTCTCTTATTTTATCGCGAATAAGATATCTTGTTCTTCTTTTTTCGTTCTTATAGAGGTACACGCTTATAAATTTTATAAGATTAAACTTTTATGAAACACTTTTGAACTACAGTTATTACATCGAAAAGAGATTTCTAAAAATTATGAAAAAATTATAGTATCCACTCTCGGGCAGGTTGCTTACCTTTTTTTCTTTTCTTTTAACTAAGTACAGAGCACATAAAGTAAAATTAAAACTAATTTAATCCAACGATACGATGGAAAAGTTGGCACATATCTACATCACATCGTCATGCAAAACGGAAAACTGACATTTAACGTGAAAATCAACCTGGAATCGTGGATGTTCTTACCTCCGATTCCGGCGATTGAACGATCAACGATGTTCTCGGTGGTTTTTCCGGAGGCACCTTCTTCAACGTGCCGGTGAAGGAAGCGGAGGAGACGGCAGTGGACGAAACGCCCTCGTGGCCGTCTATCTGGCACTGAAGCCGATGGAACTGCGAAAACGAAGCGCGCGACGCGTCGGTGCGCTCGAATTGCGGCAGACACGGCAACGGCATCTGCGACATGTTCGGTATCTGAATAGAATTCGGGTCGCTGGTATCGTGTTGCAGCCTGGGCGATAGCTTCTCGCAGACAGACGATTGGCAGGATTGATGATTAGAGTTCTGTGAATAGGAAGCGGTCAATAACGTTTGATGATGGCTGTGCGGTGTATTCTGGCTCTGCGTCAGGCAACTCTTATCTGACGATTGTTCTTGGTGGTTGGGCAGCGAGTTCGATTGAATCTGGTGGATCTCGTTCCCGATCCCGTGCGGTTGAAAATCGGTCGATCTTTGCAATTTGTCGCACAATTGGTTCTGCGCTTGCAGACTTTGCAGCCTTGCCTGCAAGTCGCTCTGTTGGTGTTGAAACTGCGCCACTTTGTCCAGGATTTGATTTTGACTCTGAAGACATTGAAGCTTCGCCTGCAGATCGCTCTGCTGCCTTTCGAATTGGCTCAACTTCTCTGAAATTAAATCCAGACTCTGCTGATTCTGCAATTGTTGTTGTTGTTGTTGTTGTTGTTGCTGCTGCTGTTGTTGCTGCGGCATCAGCGTGTCGGACTTTTCGTTCTGCGGATCCAATTGACTTTGAAGATTGTCCGTCTGACTCTTACTGTGAGTCAATAAATTGCCAGAGACGTTGTGACTCTTGCGATGACTGTGAATTATATGATCCACCTGATCGATCGGTTTGCCCAAGTTCGTTTCACCGAAATCCGTTACCACCGTGAGAACAGTCTTGGTATCTAACTTAGCTTCGCTCAGGGCTGGATACTGATGACATATGTTGGGACTGGCCCTTTGAGATGGAGCCGTGCTGGCAGGGGGTGGTCCCAGATTCGCCACGGATCCGCTAATGGGCTGCTCCTCGAACTCCTTTCTCGATAGCTCCATGTGTTTAGTCAGATCAGCGCTGACGTGACGCAAATGGCGACGTTGTTCCATTATCGTTCTCTGACTGATGTTAGGAATCGGTTGAAAGGCCGATTGGGTCATTCTCCCTTCCTTCCTATCGTCCGCCGTCTGATGGATCTGCCCTCTCGGATCTCTCCTCTCCTCCGACTGATTACGGGAACGTGGGCTGGTGGACATCATTTGATTCTGCATCATGTTCCTCTCGTGCTCCTGCCGTTGGCGTTGCTCGGCCCATATGGTCAACTCCTGCCTCGTCTTCTCGAAATTTTGATTGACGAACGAGGGACTCTTCTGGCCGCCACGATCCGCCGATCCCTCGCGGATCGGCATGAACGGCATAGGAGACCTTCTAACGTCCTCCATTCTTTTCCCTTCGATAGTCATAGGCGACCTCCTGTGCTCGTCGAAGTAATCGGATCGCCTGTTTTCTTGCGGTATCGCCACTCTTTGATTAGGGCTCACGTTGCCCCATTCGGGCTTTCTGTCCGCCCCTATGCTCTTCCTATTCTCTTGTCTCGTATCAAAAGCCATCGGAGATACTCTCAAGCTCGTGTCCAATCGCCTTTGATCAGGCGGATACACTTGATTGGCTTCGACCCGTTTCGGATCCACCATGCTTCCGCCCTTCCTGGCCGGCATCAATATTTCCTGATTCCCATCACCAGGGAACGTGAAGGTGATCGTGTCGTTCCGCCGCTGGAAACTCGATGTAACGTCCACGGAAATAGATTTCCTGTGTTCAGGCCTGGCCACGTACAGGCCGCAGTCGGCCGCCACGGCCTCGCACATTTTTTCCCGCCCAGGTGGCGGCTGATCCTCGTTCGTATCCACGTACAATCCATCCTGTCGTGTCCGCGGATTTTGATTAATGGCCGCCAGATACCTTCTGTCTTGGGCATCGGCCACTATCTGTGCACCCTGCACGATTATCGCCCCCTCGCTCCGATGGATCTGCTGCTCCTGCGGGACAGGGTTTTGACCGGGATCGTATTTAGGCTTCTGCATTCCTGCCACGTCGACGCTTGCCGATTTTCTATGTCCGGTGTCGTGCGTGATCTTCGAGTTGCCCCGGGGAGGAACCATGGGTTTGGGCCCACGACTCGGTCGCTCGCCAGTTGTCATCGCGAGACCGTGGGTCACGTTCTGGGCGATCGGTTGGATGATCGGTTGAGTCTGATATTGACCCAACTCTTGCGAGAATCTCTGAGGATTGGGCGATTGTTGACCGAACTGTTGACCCGGGTAAATTCCCGCGTGGGGTGTATACGGTACCGCGTTCATCATTGTCTGGGGATATTGGGTGTAAGGGTATTGGGGCTGGGTACCGTATTGGGCGTAACCAGTCGGTTGAGGCACTACCACGCCTGAGAAATACGGCGGCTGAGGACTGGCGGATTGAGGGGGTATTTGCGACCCGTGTTGAACCGTTACGTACTGACCTTGACCGGTGAACATGGGATTCGCCGCGCCTCCTTGGTACAACGTGGGATCCCTGTACGTCACGTCTCGTGTCACATAGCCGGCACGCTCCGCGTATTGCGCTTGTTGAGGATACATTTGTGGTCTCACTTCGAACTGGCTTCGTATCTGCGTGTACTGGGTCTGATCGTAATCGGGCACGAATTGAGGTTGCGCTTGAACAGGAAGGGTTTGAGTGCTAGTTTGAGACACGTTCTGCGTTCTCTCCGGTGCCGTAGACTTTTCTTGGCCGTACTGTTGAGGAGGAAGTTGTCCACTTGGTGGATGTCTGTCTTCGGGAACACCGACCACAGCTTGCTTCCTTCCAGTCGGGTATTGACCGGTCTGTTGAGTTTGCTGTTGCTGCTGCTGTTGTTGCTGCTGTTGCTGTTGCTGTTGTTCTTGGCTCTGAGTCTGGCCGATCGACTTGTTCTGCTGTGCCCTGTCTTGAGAAAATCTGTCATACTCTATGGTACGGTTTTCGAAGCCATTTGACAAATCTTGTTTGGCGTTATCGGCAGGCGGTTCGGCCCGACCGTTCTGACACGACGTCTGCTGGTTCTCCATCGTTTGTCCGACCTGGTTCTGCTCCTGGTGGTTATCGTTCACCCCTCCTGAACCAGACTGCGACATGCTGGCGGCCCCCACCGACGGTCTTCCGCCGATGTAGCCGAGAATTCGCCCCAATCCGCACACCGTGACGATTTTATCGTTCAACTCTCTGTTGGAAATCTAGATTCTCGCTTCAACGCAATCGTCACGGATCGCGTTTTTACGCCTCGTAAATTCCTCCAGGTCCACTCGAGGCATGTAAACGTCGATATTGAATGTCGTTCTATCTCCTTTTCCGAATTTATCGAATTTCTCTCTCTCCTTGTTTCTTCCAGATCTCTTGGAAACGAATCTCGCAAGACGATCAGATCATAAATGTTTCTTTATCGCGATTTTGTACCAATATTTGTTCCTCTTTTCTTTTCTTTTTGATACGATTATTAGATTCGTCGAAATTTTTTAATCCAAAAATTTATCTCTACTGATTGAGTAATTTTTCTCCCTTCTTTGAACGGCCCGAAAAATCAACGAACGAGCTTGTTACGCACGATCTACTTTTTTTTTCTTTTTTTTTTTTTACATTTTCTTTATTCGGATCGTTCGCGCTCGTTTCTCTCCTGGGGGCTTCGTTAATAAATCGCGGACTCGTCGAATAATATTACGTGAAAATTTGAAACGTTTGTCCAGGCAGAAGGTCTTTGAGCACCGCCCTCGCATTTCTCATTTTTTTCCAAGGGGGGAGGAAAAAGGGAACGCGCAATTGCGAATGTAATCTCTTTTATTGCGCCCCTTTGACGTGATCGCCGTTTTTCGTTTCGCAAATCTTCGTCGATTCTATTCTGTCGGCTTTCACTTCATAGTTTTCTTGTCGTCTCGTCGACGAAATTGTATCGCGAAGGAAATATGGTTTTCCACTTTGCGTCTTCTTATTCGATAAATAACTGTTACTGGTAATTTATATATCGTTGAATTATTTTCGCGAATATTATTCCAAAAATCTTTATTCGCGATTCGAAGTTTATAAACACTTAAATTTTTCTTACAATATTGTATCTTCTACGGATAATTGAAATTCAAATATCGATTAGCTGTTGTAAATTTCTCGAAACGTTAAAAAAATTGATTATTCCATCAACGATACTCTCTTATAAGTTTATTATCAGTTCCTTGAGTAATTTTGATTTCCATTAGGCAGTTTTTCTTTTATTATTTTAAATAACTTTCAGTACTCTTCGAGTTGAAAGACGATATTTGATTTTATTGTTCCAGTTTCGTATCAACATTCTTCCTTTATATATTTAACGAAAGAATTAACTCTTTCTTTCTCGCGGAATCGTAGCAACGATTCATCCACAAAATATCTGTAGGATCGATCTGCAAAAGAAAGACACGAGACACGTACTTCTCCATTCCTACTTTATATAAATTTCCCTCGTAATATTCGGCGCAAGATTAACATTCGACCAAAATTTAAAATTAATTGGAGAGAGGGGAGAGAGAGTAATCTCTATTATTCAAATTAACACGTTCAACAATAACCACCTATACCGTGAATTAATTAAAATAATTGTTAATCCGGAAAATAATCCTCACCGCTCGAACTCTGTTTTTGCATAAAATTAAAAGTCCATTAATAAGTTTCGGAAATAAACGGAAGAAAACATCGAAATCCCTATTAATTCTGAGAAGGCTGGAACTTACTTCCTCGCGTAAATTAAGGGTCTGGTAATAGTTTCTCCACGGCTTTCTGAACCATCGAGCCGTGACTAACGGAGGCGGAACACCGAAAAACATCGGAAAGGAAGTTCGAATAAACTGTTGGCCGTTAATTCAGAAATTTCACGACCGGGTTCCGAATAGAGGCGGCTCGGCCAAGACGTTTATTTAGCTTCGACGTCGGCTCTCAGAAATGCCGGCAATCCGCGTTTCAATTTATCTAACCGACAATGACAAGGGCGAACAAAGAGTTCGCTGCTTCGGGGACGATCTATTTCACTCGGTGGAACGCGAATTGTTTTCGTGATTTCCCAAGCGCCTCGTGATCACTTTAGTTTCAGTAGACGCCCTTCTTCATTCAATCTTTCATTGCTTGAAATTTACTAAGCGGTAAACGGAAAATTTAATATTGAAAATTTCTTCGAAAGACCTCTAAACTGACGAATTCTATTTGTATCTATTTTTTTTTGCATTAATAATTAATTTCCTCTTGGTTGGAAATAATTGTAATCATTTTTTCGACGAAGAATCGAATGGAGATAACAGGCAACGATATTGTGTGGGACGTGGAAAATTTCTCATCCCAGATTTACTTTAATAATTTTTTCGATGAAGAGTCGAATAGAGAAAATAGGTTAGGATGTTATGGGGCAATTAAAGGGGAATTTCTAGAATTTCGTTTCGTTTGCGAGTTTTTGATACCTGCACAGAACCATTCACTGTGTTTTATTGACGATATCGTTCGAAGAAAGTTGCCTATCGCGAAAAATCTCTGGTAGAAACTTGGATAGAAGGGAAGGCGAAGCGTAGCGCATTTATCTGTAATAAGAAATGGTCTATAAATCCGTTTACGAGCGACGCAATATCAAATTTACTGGAATATTTATTGAAACGTTTTAACTATCGCTGCTAAATGTTGGTATTAATGTGATATTAGGGTTTATATTGCGCTTTATATCGAGAATTTCTGGTATTGGTACTAATTATTCCGCATCTGATTGAATATTAATAATGAAATTTAATCATATACGAAATAACAAACTAATATTAACAATCCATCATATATCATCCATCATTGCTTTCGTTTATCATTATATATTTTATTGTGGAAAATTTCAAAAAAATATTCGCACAAATCAAACAAACGATACGATAATCTTCAATCGTCTTTAAAACTTGATACTTTTTCATATTTCGTATTCTCGGCCAATTTCAAACACTCGAACGAATATTAATTTATAATTCGACCCCTTTATCCGATCGATATTAATTCATTTCGATATTTAAACAGAAAATACACGAATTATTTTCTCAACGAACAATTCCTTCCTTAATCTCGATAATCAGAATCATATATAACACCTCCAGTGTCCATAAAGCAGACACGCCACTTTGCAAGCGACCATCGCCTTTAGATCCATTCGAGGGTTTCAAACTAACACAGTTTGCACAAAACCTAGGGATGTGCTTAAAGTGACCATCTCGTTTCGCAAACAAGGGACTCGTAATTCATCATCCCCAAGCTTGCTAACACGCTTTACATCGAGACTAATGACTGGTCTTTATACACGGGGGGTTGAAAGGTTGACGCGTGAATGCCAGTTTGTGGGCTGGACGTCATGTATCATGAAACATGAACCGGTCGAAGTGAAAATACAGTGTAAATTGAACTAATGGTTTCAGATCCCTTTATTTTCGATCTGTTTAAGAGAAATCGTTTTATCGTTGTAAATAAGTTAGCGCGATATATAGATGATCATAAATTATATTGCGATCACGCTTTGCAGAATCTGTGAACGGTGAAATCTGTACGATCATTTTTTCTTTTTAAACTTTTGAAACGTTATTAAATAATTTAATTTGGAATTTTTTATCCTTGAATAATTTCAACAATTTCTATTTTTATTACAAAAGACAATGGAATAAGAATTTAATCAATTTATTGTTTATTTTATTAATATATTATTTATTTTTAAAATTAGCAAACGTGACTCATGATTGAGAATACATTCCAAAAATAATTGAGAGAAAGGAAAAAGAATTATCATAGATAAATGCTGTTTGTAATTAATGTATTCGTGCATTGTATGATCATCTAATTACGAGGTAGCATTTCTCGTTGTTATTTTTCTTCTTTGATTGTACTCGTGTATTGTACACATTGAAGATTGAAAAAAAGTAGAAAGAAGCGGAGGATACAAACAATTCGAAGATATTTCCTTGAATATGTCAGAAGAAAAATTTCCAGTTACCCGTAAAGAGACAAGTAAATTGCTTTTGTCCTATGTGGATGTGCTTGTACGGTATACATTTATGAACAACAAACGTATAATCATGTTTATAAATTTACTTTGTTCATTGATTTCGAACAAGTTGAATTTCTTTTTTTTCATGAAAAATTTATGAATAACATACTTTGGTTTCTACTATACAATATTATAAATATAATATGGAATTTCATTTTTTCAATATATTTATATCAAATCTTAATTTAAGTTAAGTTCGAAATTAAAAATAAATACATTATTTCTTTATATAATTTCTGCAGAACGGAAACAGAATTCCAAGTTAATTTCTACCTTTGAATATTTAGTAATTTTTATCGAAAATTAAATTTCTAGCGATCGAATGAATTACTGAAAATTTGTTCTACCATGTAACTCGATGTTAATCCAATAAAGATTCATTTTACGCTTGCGTTCGTAATTCAAGGGAACATGATCTATCAAAGATCGTGTATATTTGCACGATGTTCACTATCAAGATCAAAATAATTTGATCCGGAGTGAATGTGCCTTGGTATTCCTGAATGAAGCTAAATATACACACCAATATAATCTGCACGTAATAGGGAAATTGTATTAGAGATTATATATATATAGTTGCTGTTCGAATATTTACTTTGCATTTAATTGTATCCGCCCGTTTGTATATTTATATCGTATTATTCCTGTTTAGTAAGCGTATTTTGATGAGCTGGCCGTGTGCAAATTTACCACGCATGTATATTATATAGAGATTACATTGTTGAATCAATTGCTAATTGATTAGCAACAGAATGTTGAGAAATAAAATAAAATATTTTTCGAATTGACTGATAATTCGTGCACGATTGTACGATAAAAAAATAATATTTTTCGATAATGCAAAAACCAAGATCTTGTTCGTCGTGTAGTAAATTGTGGTGAGCAGGAGGGAAATCTTTTATCTCACGGGGATTCATCCGCAGGATCGTATTTCGTTCAACTAATTTACTTTATCGATCGACCATTAATGGGTCAACTCTGGCGTTAATCAGATATCGAAATAGAATTTATATCTAATTTCTCGACTGGATCGTGCCCGGTTTAGAATTTTATTCTTTCTCTCTTCGAAAATTGAGGTACAATTTCATTTTTCATCTGTGTATCTTTCTAATCTCTGGAGAATAAATAATGCTCTCAATTATCTCTTTGTTTTTTCCTCGACGATTGTGAATTTCTTTTAGGCGGAATAGTAGGATGTGAAAGCCGGCTTGTTTCCTTCGCGTTTCAATTCACGTAAGTCAGCTTTACGAACACTGCGCGTGAACTCTTCAATCGCATCTATTAGTTTTACGCGCTTCCCTCCTCGTGTCAAGATTGAAGTCCTTTACGTTTCAAAAAGCCCGCATGAAATTTTCTCTGTGTTGTGTTCTTGTTTGTACGCCTTTGAAAGAAAGGTAAACGCGCTGTTCAACTACATACATACATACATATACACATATATTCAATACGCAATACGTAAATTCCCCAAAGAAAATTGACTCGGAAAAGTGCATCGATCGTAGAAACTCTTAAAAATCTTAGAAACGAAAAAATAAGTTGTACGCTCATTGTCTCTTTAATTATCGCCCATTCTTTTTCATTGAAATTTCCTCCTTCGTCCAAACAAATTTCCCATCGCGCAAAATTCGAGAATCCTCAAGAAACTTCTCCTTTCTTTTCTCTTCTTTTTTTACACCCATCTCATTTACATTCCAATTCGCGTTCGAATCGCAAACGATTCGAGGAATATTAAATATGAAAATTGGCGAGAACTGATTCCACGTTTGTATAGATCCAATATCGTATTAAATAAATCGTGAAATATTAGAAGAGAAGGTAGAGACGTATCGTATCGAGACGAGTCATTCTTTATTCCAATATTCTCTCTCTCTCTCTCTCTGTAACACGCACGAAGAAATCCGTATCGAATTATCGACTTGTCAGTCGCGGGGGGGAGTTCACCCCCGGAAACTGACGATAACGGCGGGTCGTCGAATGGACCACGACCGAATTACACCAATTTCCTCGTCCCTCCCCCCTCCCCCTTCGTCAAAGTAGTGGCCCTGGTTATCGGGAGTGCGATCGACTGTCGCGATGCATCGGGATCAATTGAAATCGGCTTGAAATCCCATTACTCGCCAATACCGGGAAAACACGATAACCCGGTCACTTGGGCATTTATTTCCAAGGACTTTCCAATTTCCCCCGCCATATCGGGGAACAATAAGATATCGCTATTTCTACATTTGGCCGCCAGAAATGTGCACCGCAAGCGGTTTGGGTATTTACGATTTCGTCTGGAAGATGGTTATCCGTGATATCAGGGAGGGAGGGAGGGGGAAGTACGAGATCGAATAGTTTCTTCGATTTTCTTCTGGAGGATGGGAATACGGACGTGTGATAATAATTTTCTTGAATATGGAGAAAAATATATAATAAAATTTGCCTGCTTTTTTTTTATTTTTATGTTTTTTTATATTTTTTTTTATATTTCATTTTCTATTCATGTCGGTATTTCGTTGTTATTTAATTCCGTTATAGATGATAATAACGAATAAACGGACAATGTAACGCATGGGCAATGAATATACTAATGGATATTTGTGGAAAACTAAATTGGCAAATAATCGTAATATTTAGTGGATGGATCAAATCTCTGTTTATTGTGTTCAATTTTGTATAATATGTTATATATCAATGGGAATATATATATATAAATTTAACTTCTAATCTAATTTAACAAATATCAAGTTTAGAAGTTAGAATTATTTTGAAGTCTTGCCCCGATTTCTTGAGGAGTAGCGAATTTAATTTCGTTAATGTTTACTGAACTATAACTGAGATAAATGGGAGGCAAATACAAGATAACATCTGCAAACGGAATAAACAAGTTTCCTCGCTCCAATCTCCGCGAGCATATTCATTTTCCATTGAAAGTAACCAAGACTAAAGGTAACTTTCTTTCCCCTCCCTCTCTTCCTCCTTTCGTATCGCGCTTTCATCTTCCAACGTCTCAGAAAGAAAAATAAAGAAAATGAAGAAAAGAGAAGAAAATAAAATTCTCCAATATCGGATATCTTTATCACTACAGCGGATATCGTGCTTTCTTCTTATTCCAGAGAGGAAGCCCTATCAATTTATTTATCGCCCTATCCACCCTAGCCACACCCTGCTTACTATTTATAAAAAAATTCAATAATAATTCCCGTCCATCGAAACGATACATCTCCACATCCTCCGAGTAACAAATTACACGAATCAAAGCCCAACCAAAGCCAGGCCAAGATTCATTTCAATGTAATTGAATGATCCTCGTTCGACTGGCATCGAATCAAATTTTGCCAATTAACGTATCGAGTTCCGCGGTTGATCCGGCTCGATTAAAATCGGCCAATGGCTCGCTGCCTTTTCGCCAAATTCATACGTTGGGCCACTACGATTGGCCAAATTGGCCCGTGGTGGTAAAGAAAAAAAGAAAGAAAGAAAGAAAGAAAAAGAAAGGAAGAAGAAAAAATGAGAGAGAAAGAGAGAGAGAAAGGAAGAAGGCAGAGGAACGATAGGAGAGTATTTGATTTGGTCTGATTTAAAATCCACCTCAGAGCCAAAAAACGCCACTCCCTCCTGCGATCCACTCTTGTGCAGGCCAATTCCCTTCCAGGATAGAGTATAATATCCGTGCATCATCTCGTCTGCGACCATGATACTGTAGTAGGCAAAGTGTGAAAAGATCGATGTGCGCAATCTATGCTTGGAATGAAAATTTCAAGTTCCTCAGGAACTTGGTTCTCTATAGATCATGATCCCCGAGTTGAGATCCCCTGAAATTCCTTCGATATCGTTGTTAATTTGTATCACGTATAATATATCTACGTGTACACGCGTGTATTGCGTTATTACGTCGATTTGGATTCATTACAAAAATTCAAATTAGAGATAGAGAGAAAGGATTTTTTTTTAGCGATGAAAAATTTACATAATAATTTTTTTTGTGCCGGTTAGACGAGCCCAAAGCAAAGGAAATGCATTTGTTTCGTTATTTTGACACGAGGAATCCGAGATATTTTTATTGCACGCCTGTATAATCTGCTTGAAACGGGAGGATGAAATTTCGATCTATTTCGACGGGCGTTTTAAAACTCGACGCGATGAGTTGATGAAAAATCTGGGGTATGGATTTGTTGGGGACGAAAAAAAAAAAAAAATGGGGTGATGAATGATTTCAATATGTAGATCGGTGTGCTCCGTTTTGTTCGTATAGCTCGAATTCGAAACGAGAGATGAAAGGGACATGGGGACAGAAGAATATCGATGCCTAAATACATCATATTTAATCCGAATCTATCGCTCGATACTTTTCACTCGTCGAAAAGGACGATCCTTCTCCTCGCGATTATTAATAGATATCTTCTTCGTTCCTCGCACTGGTGCCATATACATAGATATAGTAAGTACGTTTGTAATGACCCAATTTCAACATTTCTCTCGCTACGAAAGTGAAAAATATTCCACGGGAAATAAAATTATCATATAAAGTATATTCAAAGCTGATTCGTGAAAATTTCGATTAAAAAAGAAAGTGTTGAGAATTTTTTTTAATATTTTTACTTTTTCACTAACTCAACTCAAATCGTATAAAAAAGAAAATAAGAATGGATTTAAAATAATAGACCTTCTTATGAATATAAAGCTCTACGTTTTAACAAGATATCCAATTATAGTGCACGAGCAGGGGGCGAAATTTCTCCCAAACACGGAAAATGATTCTTAATCGCGTTAAGTTCCTCGTATAAATTAAGAGTAACCATCGGTTTCATCGTTTTTTTTTCTTTTTTTCTTTTTCTTTTTAAAAGTTTGCATTTTTATATCTCTTCCAAGTAGTCGTAGCCCACGTTAGGATCGTCTGATTTCCATATTTATCGTACGGTTCGAAAGTTCCTCTCTCCCTTTCCTCCCTTTAACTCGAAAACTCTCGCCACCCTCGAGAGGTATCGATGTGGAAATTTTCGTTTTATCCTCCACGGAGGAGAAAATGAAACTTTGCCGATCGTACGTCTTGCTTCTTTCCCACCCACGAGAATCGGGCGACAAACTGAAACGAATGAAACGTCAACACCGAATCGACTTTCGTATTTATTTATTTTCCCACGGAATTCATTAACGCATGGATGGATCGTCCAGAAAAAAAGAATGAAGTGTGTAATTTCCAAATTCTTTGTTTCGTTGTTTCGAAACCGTTTCGACGAGGTTTTCGACTGTAATTCACGACGATTAAGGAAACTTGGCGAGAAGGGCGGTTTCTGTAATTCTGCTTTCAGACAGTTCTCTGGCCAAACTTTATTCCGCGATGTTATAAATAACATCGTACCGATGGGAGAATATTTAGAGCGCCGAGTTTAATGGCAATTAAAAGCGTTGCTTTAATTTAATTTAAAAAGACTCAAAGGAAAAATGGAAACTCGTTTTCTTACTTGGAATATTATAGTATCTTATTCTATAATTGTATTGTAAATTTTTCTGCAAGTATTATCCTCCTTTCTACGTCGATTATCGCCAATAGGTTAGCCGTATTGTTAATAAATAATGTAAGTAAAATTGTTTCACGCGTCGTTGAAGAAAACATTCAAATTTTTAAAAATTTTTGAAATTTAATATTTCGAGATTCAATTCTTCTCAGTTTTTGATATTTCTAGAAATTTCGCGCAATGGAAGGTAAAATTATATTATATTTTTCGAATAAAATTATTTCGAAACTCCTGGTGGAAGAGAATGTAGGAAGAAATGTGACGAAATAACACTATCTTGTGCAACTTGAAAGAATCACCATCGTGACACTAAGGACCCTCCGGAGGACCGTAATAAATGAAGCTAGTGGCTGGAGACTCTAAAATCTTCTTGGTTGATGAAAAATGCTTCCCCTCGCTAAAAGTAGGGTGGAGAGAAAGAAATAGAGAATTTATAGAAAATTACATCATGCACGTGGAAAGAAGTAAAGTGGTTAAAGAAGAAAATAAACGTACACGAGTCTGTCATAGTCGTAAGAGGATATAAAATAACCCAAGACGTATTAATCCTTAATTAATCCTTAATACGATAATACTTTCGCAAAATACTCGACAGAGAAATAATTAACTTTTTATATTTATTCTTGAGCGTAGGAAATTTTTATTAACGACGGGAAAGGATCAAGCGAAAAAGTTCAAAGGACGCGGCGTGGATCTATACGTTTCATACATCAATGCATTATATTATTGACATTTCGTTCATATTTCTTCCATAAACGAAACAATGATTTATGCATGTTCGTACGTTACAACGATAAAATTCTGACGCTGAATTAATTCTCTCGAAATATATCACGCTTTGAAGTGATGAATACATATATGGAACAAGTATATTTAAATAATAAATTCGACAACCAGTAAGCAAAATAGAATCGCATAAAATTTCTTCCGTACGAATTTCTTCTTTCCAATTAATAAGGATTCTAAATGAATTTGCCCCAGCCATTATTAATGAATCTGTCCGAGGGAATAATAAAGGGAGAAATAAATAAACTTCGCATAGTTTCTACATTTTATCGTTACAATGCAGGAATCTTTTGTTCGGGATTAAAGTGGTATAATTTGAAAGGAGATGGAGAACGAACGCGTGCGATCGAAGGACGGAGACGGATGCACTCTGGATGCACAATGGTTAATGGAAGATGGAAAAGTTTACACGAGGGGCTTTCGTGCGTTGCTTTTTATCGTCATTAATCAGTCGTTCGTTACCGGCAACTTACTTTCATGTTCGCGATCGTTACAGACACTGAGTCCATGATACTCGACCCACTTTTCCTTTTCCTTTTCCTTTTCCGCCTCCTCCCCCCTTTTTTCTTTCTTTCTTTCTGTCGCAACAATTTGTTCGCCATCGAAGATGCTCGTGGTGGAAAAAAAGCGGAGGATTAAATTTAAAAAAGGATTGGACAAAAGGATGGAAATGAGGTCAACGCGTTAACGAAAGAGAAACGAAAATCTATGGAAATCTCGTGAAACGTTTGCCTAAACTGATTCGGTTTTGCCCAGTTTTCAATGAATAAAACAATTTCCCCTCTGCTCGTATGCTGTAAGCGCGTAGATACGGTTCCCTCGAACAATTATAATTTCATCAAGGAAATGTTGCGAGAAGAAAATTTTTTTTCACCAGACTGACATAAAAGGATGCGAATTGTTCTTCAATTGAAAGGATTCGCGTATTTCTTTGTCTTAAGAATTAATGCTAAGGAAAGAATTAAAAAGTTTGCAAAGTGAAACGAAAGGGAAGAAACTGGATCTTGCAATTATATCTAATAATACCTTTATAAAGGCTATTAACTATTTGCTTTTTCATCCAAATTTTTGAAGAAAAATTATCCTAAATTCAAGTATAGTATAGTACCGGAGATCAGGATTATTTATCTGGAATTACACTAATTATCAAATCGTTACATTCTCAAAAATAATATCAGAACAATCATCCCTTCTTTGATACGAAACATTTCACTTCTTTTCAATTTCCTTCTCACGTTTCTCTATAAATACGAGAAGAATTCACTTTGGAGAATCACAATTTCACTGCATAAATTGCAACGATGTTCTCCCCGTCCTCCCCACTTCGAGCAATCAATTTTCACGTTTATTAATATTACTTGTCCCTTTCATGACTCCCTGAAATTCTGAAACTGTATCTGCATTCTTTCTCCTCTCTCTCTCTCTCTCGCTATACAAGAGAATCTCTCGCATAATTCAACGAGACTCAACCCTCGCCGTCGTTTCGCGAACCGGCCGCCAGAGAATTCCATCCTTGGAAAGCGGCTTTTATTATCCTGTGACCCGTTGCGTCAAAGCGGCTAGTGATTTAACAATTTCCCGGGATTTAATCTCCTCGCCGGTATCGGGCGAGCATGTAACAAGGCAAGCTGCTTTCGTCGATAAAAATCTCCTCTCCTCTGCCCCCCTCCCTATACGAGCGTCCTTTCCAACGCAAGCAAGATTCCAACCCCGTTTCCGCGATGAAAACCGGCCGGTCGGTCCGGTTCCTGGATGTAGAAAAGCGGAATCGATATTAGAAATCGATATTGATCCACCCTCGTTACGGAACGAATCTTGGAATCGAGTCGGTAACAGGCCGAGCAATTTACGCGTCTTTTCTTCCGACAGGTTTGAATATTGGAAAGCCTATATGGTATTTCAGATTGATTTCCAAACAATGATTTTCGAGCGAGCATTTTCTTTTCTTTCCGCTGAATAATGATAATAGTTACGTATGATGAACACAGATCGTACGTTTGTAAGTAATCGTTGTTTAGATGAAATCTAGATAGAGTTAAACGAGTAGTATAAACCAATTATCGAGCGAGCGAGTAGATCTGGCAGATAAGTGGAGTGATGAATGAACGAGTCGACAAGTGGAACAAATGAAGCCGGTTATAGAGAGAAATAAGCTGAAACTATTTAAAATCGTAACTCGATGTATAACGTGCTATGTAATAAACTTTTTGAAATATTTTCGAACAATTTAAGGGGTATAAATTCGGAATGGAATATAAAATAAAAATTTTTGGTAATAAATTCACGAACGCATCACCGCAATCTATAATATTTCAATTTTCTTCCATCTTTCTTTCTCGTTTCTCGATTCTTCGCAACGTTCGACAAAAATTCATTTAAGATTTTAATCTCATCGTTGTAACGAAGAAAAGTTCTCTTCCCTGTACGCTTCCGTAATTTCTTTGCGATTTATGCAAAGAAATAGGTTATACGTTTGAAGAATTTAAATTAAAAAACGTAAGAACCTCGTATACCCCCGTTATCTTCGCCTCAATATCTCCGCGACTTTCTTGTTCTGCGCGTCTTGGAGGAAGTACTGAAATTCCAAAGTGCTTTATCCTTACAAGTGTGCCACGATCACGTAAGAATTTCCTTTGCCTCCTTCGTCTCGTATCGTACTTTACATACGTTTGTCCGCGGAGAATCCACTCTCTGTTCTTTTAAAATACATATAATTGCCGTTTCACTCGAATGAGAGCCGGATTCTTGGTCGTTTCGACGTCCAACTTTTTTCTAAATTATGTAAGTCGGCCACGAAATAGGAAAAATTGTCAAAGGAATACATTTTCAAGTATTCCTTTTTTTTTAAATTCATTTGTACAACATGTTGCAAGGCAAAGAAAAATATTCCACATATTTCTAATTAGCGTATAGAACGTATAAATATATTCACAATTCTATAAGCCGAATTTATCATCGGAATTATCCTTCTGTTTTTCGAAATGGGTCATCGACAGAACAATCTTTACGCGCCATATCCATCCAAAATGAAACACGATTTCCTACCAATACCAAGGAGAAAGTAGAATGTTCGGGAACAATGGAAACACACGTTCCTACAGCATTAATTTATTAACGTTTTGTTATTATTACCAACGTGTATCGACGCTCGTATAATTTTCGCTGATTACAACACACCAGCTGCACCGAGTTCGAACAGGTATTACACATATTTTATCGTGGCGTATTTCAATTTTTACGATCGAAAAATGGATGGAGGTGTTGGACTGGAATTTTTCCAAGGAACGAATAATAATAATAATATATATTTTTTTATTTTTTTATATTTCCATCCGCATAAACATTCGGGGCACGTTCTGATACTCGAATGAAAGGGATTATCTTTCATGCGTCCCTGGTGAAAAAAAAACGTTTTCATCCCCGGATCTAGTACTACAAAATTTTCGCTTTCGAGAGATACATCGGAGAAATATCCGAAACTAAATCGATAGAGTCCCGTCCTCGTGCACGCGAATTCGTTAATTTTGCAGCAGAGTAGTTGCGCAACTCGTCGAATAAACCAGCCTCTGTTTTTATTTATTTAACGTTATTTTCACCAGCCGGTCACGAATTCGGCCTTGTTCCCAACCCGCCTAGGCCATTGTCGAGCGTTCCTTTCCCGTTTGCCTTCGATCCGAATAAAATGGCAACAAATTAACTGAAACGAATCGGTATATCGGACATGGCCAATTTCCATGCTTGTTGCTTTTCAATCTAACGGTTTACGCTCGCTCCGGCGTCGATTCCTGTTCAAATATCATCCCTTCCCTCCCCGTTTAGAAACAGTAGTATTTGAATATGCAGATTTGCCTCCCCTCTCCCCCTATTTTCAAAATTAATTCCGAACTAGAGGGGAAAGCTTTTCGTCTTTGTTTTTTGATTCGGTTTGATTCGGTCGCGGTAACGTTGGAAATATTAATAATTTAGTTGAATTATCCTGATTAATTTGCATTCGAATTTATAAAATGCTTCTTCTTTGAAGAAGAAGGGGAAAAACGGGGTGGAAAACGAGGCAACTCAAATGAAAATAATTAATTTATCGATTTTCATACGTGTATTGTATTCTATTTGAATCCATCAAATGATCTTTGATCCTTGATTCTTCATCGAAGAAAAGGATGTGAAGATAAAAGTGAAATGAAGAAAAGATAGAGCTCATAAAATGAAATTAATGAATAAGTAAGAATTTTGTTATAGAATCTGCGTATTTGAGTTTGAGATTTTTTTTTCTATTTTTTCTTTTTTTCTCTCTCTCTCTTTGTTTGTAATTAAAAAAAAGAGTAAAGATAGAAGTGGTAGAAGGTAGAATGTTGAGACTGAGGGTCTAGTTTGTACTCGAGTTTATGAGGTACTTCTGACTTTTTTCTTTTTTCTTTTTTTTTTCTTTTTCCTTCTGAATTTTTTCCTCGAGTAGAACGAAATGTGAAGGTCAAAAATGATAGAAGGTAGAAACTCTAAAAGTAATTATTAATTCACAATTTTTTTGTCGAGTCGAGTTGTATATCTGAATTTATAAGATGCTCTTCCATTAACTTTTCCTTTTATTTTTTTTTAATTTTCTTTTAATTTTTGAAATTTTAAAAAACGAACAGAAAGATGAAACTTTGTTATGTCTACGCAAGTTGATTTGCGACTGAATTTAATCAACGTTTAATTTATCCAATTTCCAGAGAGAATACACTCTGAGTGTAGATTTAATATTTCGTTTTCGCATTTTGAACCTGCTAATTTATCTCGATTCTCCCTCTATGACTCGTCTCTCGATTTATAAACCTCGATAACGATTTTTAATTAATGCCGAGTTAATAAGCCGAGATAAATAGAAATACAATGTGTAATAAATTTCTTTTCCGAATTCAATTCAATAATTGATAACAATCATTAAAAAATTTAATTTCTTCTATTTAAAGCTTGCAATTTAGAATTAAAATAATAAACGAACTACCATATTATGATCGTAAATCGTAATCGATGAAACGAGAAAGCGATTAAATTTGATGAAAATATTTTCAAAATATGAAATAAAATAATTTTTCTCCCGATTAAAAATAGCATGAAAAATATCCGACTAAATCGTCATTTACAAGCCGTGCGTGAATGCATTGGACTCGTAAATCCCTGTTTTTCACGAATTACTCATACTCCGTGATTCACTTCTGCTCGAATGCTCTCGCAGAGGGGCGTATTGCTCGGCCATCAAGTGTATTTACGTTTGTTACGAACGATGATGGTAACATCGGTATGCATCCAAGAGATTTCTTACGCGAGCGATGCGCGTTTTAAATAAAAGAATCTCTCCATTGGGACTGGTATATAATTCAGAACGTTTCGCAAAATGCGTTTCAAAACGAAGGCTCTGGATGTGAATCTGGATGCAAAAAAATGAATTGGAAGCATGGAATGAAATTTTTCTTTTCAACGCGAGCTTTTCCGTTTCTTCTTTTTTTCAAAAAATCAAACTCGAAAATTTATTGATCGCGAAACACAATATACGTTTCAATTTTTGTATAGCATTGAAATTGTAACTGACGATTTATCGTTGATAATTTTGTTTATTAATTAGTTTGATAATATCGTGATATGTTGGAAATATCTAGAGAATGTTTGAAATATATTATTATTTGTTCGATAATCTATACGTATCGATAATGGTTTTAATATTTTTACTTCTTATAGAATCGGGAATTATTTATATGGATCGTGCATTGCATTGCGAATCAAAATTTATAACGCGTGTATTAGTATTAAGTTGGCACGTGTTTCACGGAAACAAGGAATGTCCTAGTGGAAATTGAAATTTATTGTTCTCAGTTCAGAACGTTTCGCTTCTCCAATAACTAGGGAACGTCACGAACGTGCAAGTTCGATGATTAAGTGGTAAAAATTAGTTTCTAATGGTTCTTTGATGCGTTTGACAGAAAATCCAGCGGTTAAAATTGTCCTCAGGAAGTCAAGAATTTCGTCTACCATTAATCACGAGATAGATATATTGCATTTTCATTTGCTGGAAATTGCTGATATCGACAAGCGAATAAAAATAATCGAAGATATTTCCACGATGAACTTTAAACGTTTCTAACGTTTAGTTACGGTAATAGAATTTCTCGTGATTTAATAATTATGAAATTTGAAAATGTAAAAAGGGGAAAGGGGAGAACGTTTCGAAACGAGTGATTGGAAAGAAATCATAGAAAAGATATTGAGTTTCTTTAAAGCTGTTATTTACAATCTCTTTCGAAGCTTTTCGGGATAAGTTTAATCCACTCGCAAATGCGCCAATGTGTGGAAGATGATCCTTGAATAAGAATTCCGTGAGAGAAATTGCGATGGACGAAAACACGCGAACTTTGAAGACAAATGGACCGTTCAATCGAGAAGAAAAACGTCGTGCCCAACCGCAAACTCTATTAAATTTATGAAGCGGTTCCAATATTACCTTTGAAAATATTTTGTTACGATCTTCTCCTTTCAGAAACTTTCGAAAATGAATCGTTACCAATCGTGATGAATCTTTCAAAATCGTGTTGCGGCCGAGATGAAATATCTCTATCGATTTTAATTTCATTCGATGATATATAACAACTGTAATAATCAATCGGAATAAATACTTCGATAAAAATAATTTTCTTCGATTATCGAATATCTTTCGACCTTTGACATTAAGGGAAGAGAATGAAAGTTATCAAGCGCCTTCAGTATCTGAAGATTCGATTTTCGATCATCCTAATTCCACTTCGTTTAAAAAAAAAACCCAAACTCAATCAAGAATTCTCTCTCTCTCTCTCTCTCTCTCTCTCTCTCTCTCTCTCTCTCCTTTTCTTTCATTCAACGAATTACGCGATTACTCGCCTTCACAAGCTGATATATCTAACGAATAGCGTTCTTTTTCCAAAAAAAAAATCGTGTTGATAAAAACCTATATCTCCACTGATCCATAAAAGATCCACAGGATCCATAGTGATAATTTTCCAAGGGAGAGACGATCGTTAATCGTGTCGCCGCACGTGCAACCATGCACGAGCTAATGTCTCCAAACCGCGTATTCCTCGCGCCAAAAATAATTTTCCGCGTGTACAACCTCTCTGTATACGTGCATACGTGCGTCTACGCAAGAAATTGCGCTTTGTGCTTGCAGAGCGTGGCGCGACAGAGCTCCAGATGTAGCGTACAATTTGCCACGGCAAATGGCTTTGGGCGACTTTCATCCTTTCGCGGAAAAAGGGCGTCACGAAAGTGAAGGAGGAGGAGGAGGAGGAGGAAAGGAAGGTCGTCGGGGAAGGGAAAGCGTTTCGGGTGACGAGCTCGTAAAGGGATCGACTTTAAACCTCCCGCGATTTTTCGATACGAAAATATGAAAGCTATTTCCGTGCCCGTGGGCCGAAATGCGATCTGTCCGTGAATATATCGCGCACGAGATAGAAAGCGTCGAATATTTCTTGGCCATTGTACGGCTAGTGGAGGTGGGGTGCGATCGTGGGCAGGGGTTGATCCAGCGGGGTGGAAAGATCGGGGTGTCCTGTTAACCGCGTGAAAGGAATCGGGGAGACGGATTAAATTGGTTGGATTCGATTGGTGGGATCGGAGATGGCGCTTTGCAGGGATTTCTCTTCGACGTGCACGCGGTGGCAATTAATTTCTTGTTAAAAGTTTGGAATGTGATACGTGATGGATTCGTGAAATGGATTTCGATTCGTGATTTGGTCGAACGATGGATTCCCGTTTGGACACGACGAAGAAGTTGTATTTTATTTCGTTGTGTGTACATTTTCATTATTATCATCGCGTGAATTCGTTTCAATTATTCATGATTCGTTATTACTTGGACTGAAAATATACGTACGAATTTCGTTCGAAGAGGGAAGGGGATTGTGCCGATAAAAAAATCGGACAAACACCCGATCTAATCGTTACATTACATTATATTATTGTAAGAACACGCTGAGAGTCGTATAATTGAAGCAATAAATAAAGTAGTAGCTTTTATAGACGTGTAAAACTTTTTATATATCCCGTGTAATCTCCAAGTTAACGCGTAAAAGTTGGAATGCGAAAAGTCTTACTTCGCGGAGTTATACTACTTACAACGCCGTATAAGAAAATTACACGTTGAAACGTAATTACGAAGTACCAAATTGTAAAAAAAAAAAAAAAAGAAAGAGATTAAAGAATACTATAAACTACAAATATTCACATATTTTTTTTTAAACCAAACGAATTGTTCGATCGTCAACATTAAATCATCAACTTCGGAAACCAACATCGAAAAACAAGAATCGCAACGATTAAAGTTCAAAATTACAATCTACGAACATTCATTGAACGCATATTCCTCCAATAACTCTTCCATCCTTCCATCTAAACTAACAAACTGACGAGAGAGAGAGAAAGAGAGAGAGAAAGAGAAAGATATCTAAGAGACGATGAAATTACGAGAGTGTCGGAGTTGTTTGCCATCGGAAATGAAATTTTCCGCCAGTAATTACTCCATTCACTGGTTCAAAAATGGCATAGTCGCGTCTCTGGCAAGGTTTCGGCCGAAACTGTTATTAAAGGCGCGGAGCAAACGCGTCAAATTTATTCAAAACGCTTGTATCGTCGGCGGTGGGAATTTTCGTGCGACGAAGATGAAGCGTAAACGTGCCATGTCCCCTTTCACGTGCCGTGAGAGGGTGCATCGAGGGAAGGCGGAGAGGAGAACGCTTATGGAGAACGCGGACAAAAAGTTGCAGCGTCGTGAAACAACTAACGAAGAAATGTTCGGTTTCAACGTTTCGTTTCGGTGAGTTTCTATGCTCGAAATTTTCCAACGAAAATTCCTCGTGTACCTCGAATTTCTGAGATTGCGAGATGGAAAACGTAAGATAAATTCTGTTTGGAAACTATTTGTAAAGATTTTATGAATTTTATGGAATTCGTGAGAATGATAGATTTTCTTATTCATTTTGATAGAATTGTTATATATTGTAGAGCAGGGAATAAAATATTCGTTAAATTATTATAATTGGTTTGAATTAGTTAATTAGAAATGCTAGTGTTTCGATTTTCGATAATTTATAAATAAATACAGCGAGGTATTATTTTGTAATATAAATAGAACAGTTTAATATTGGGCAGACATGATACTTTGGTTAAAAATGTTTATTTTTCGCGGAAAAAATTTGTTCTCTTTTTTAAACTATCGTACGTTGTTTTAATGAAAATAATTTTTTTCGCAAGATTTTTAATCACGTTTTGATACCATAACGTGAAGAACGATGTTTAAATCTTTGCATTATCAGTGAAAGCAACACACGATTGTTGTGTGGTCACGAAGGGAGGAAGGTAGAAAGCAAACATCCTGGATAGTTTACGCGCAATGTATACGTGGCGGTAACAGTAGAAGCAGATCCTTGTAGTCAGACCGTGATATTAACGTCTAGCTCGTTTTCAATTGTCACTTCAAAGCTTAAGTTTCTAATTGTTTTTTGTTATTCTTTCAAACAGTTCAGGAATGGTGCAATTTCCTACTACGTAAATAATTTTTCCTCGTTCTCTCAATGGAAAAATATGGCATGCAATATGCAATAACGTTTGATTGGAGTTTTGATTCACAATATGATAAAATAACAAATTAAATATTGTATATCTACTTTTTCAATTATATTTTAATTGTAATTGAAATTGGAAAATGAAAAATGTTATATGCAATAATAATAATGGAGTAAGAGAATCCTTGTTTCAAATATAAAGAAAGGTAGACACAGAGATTGATATAAAATTTTTTCTAATATTCCTTATGGAAAATAGTAAAAAGGGGGAAATGATCGAAAGAATAAAATATGAAAGAAGATTATATAAATCAATTTTACTTTAGAAAATATACTGATCAAATAAATTAATTTAATTATAAAAATAATCTAATTAAATCATAATAAACGTTAATATGGGAGATAAAATATTGCTTTTATGAACGGTAAAAAATTTCGAAAAATTTATCCCGATAACGAAATATCCAGAGATTTCGCGGTGAAAATTTTTTCAGTTATTAAATTATAAGCTCGATAAAAAGAAAATTGTTAAAAAGGAAAAAAAAAAGGAAAGAATGGAAAATTACAGAATATATCTATCAAATTGCTATCATCCGTGAATCTTTGTTTAGCTTTCTAGGAGTAAAGTTGTATCGATTTAATTTTTTTCAATGATTCCATAAGCGATTATTAAACGAACGAAAGCCAGAATTATGCAATCAACGCAAAAATACATAAATATGAACGACAATATCTGATTTCTTAATTGTTGGAAATGAATTTTCTGGAATATCGCGGAAAAATTTATTCGAAGGAAAAATATAATTTCATCTGTGCCGCGTGTAAAGGGATATTTTTTTAATCCAATACACGTGAAATGAGAAATACAAATTGTTGATTATTAAACATTTCCAACGAAATAAATTTAGCCAACGTTTATTTGACCAATTATAACGTCGTATATTTGATGCAATTTATAATTACTTTTTTTATTAAGTTTTTAAATTTAAGTAATAATAACAGAGTATTAATAATATTCTATTTCTATTAATCTTATAATAAATGAATCATTCTCAAACCGAAAGAAATTTCGAAGAAAGAAAGATAAAAGTTAGATACATAGTTATCTGAATGAGATCCAGCAAAAGAATGAGAAAAGTTTTCTAGTACATCTCGAAAATACTTGAAGAATTATTTACTTTATCACACGTGGACAGAGTTTCTATCGATTTTCCCATCAAACTTTATTTTCTTCCACCAATCTGAAACTATTGCCGCGGACGATAAAAATATTTGAAGTTGAAATCACCGTTCTTCCTTCCTATTTTCATACTTTCCAATTTTTTTTCTTTTCACTTTTTATCCCATTTTATTCCACTTCACTTCGATCAACCGATGGCTTCCAATTCAATTCAACAGAAAAAATCATCTTTTTAATCATCTCTTCTCACTTAATTCTCCAATCTTGCAATCAATTTATTCTCACTTACTTTAATTTGAATGTAAATAGACACAGATACACATCCCTTCAATTTTCGCCTCTTCCACGTTCCATTAACTTTCCACTTCCCGGATATCACTTATTACACGCCCTCCAAATTTGCCCAACTCGCCGCCATGTATCAAAGACGGATCGTATCGTCGCGGTATCGAGGCCAAAAGACATTACCGTGGGGGACGAAATTCGCCTTCGGGAAATATTTAACACGAAACGATCCATTACATCCGAGAAACTCGCAACAATAGTTATTATTCACGAGAGGGAATCGTATGAATCGAAAATCTTTTGGCGTAGTTCTTAATTAGCCAAAAGAGAAGGGAACCATCGTGGACGAAAGTTGTCGAAACGTAAGCTTCTCAATCTTAGTCGAGGCTCTCGTGGCCCGCGATCGTGACTTCTTTCCTCTCAAAGATCCGAGAAAATAGAGTGGACGCCTTTCTTCTGAATATTCACGTCACGTTCTTCTAATTGCATTATAATTTAATGCGAATTTTAAATTTTGGAACTCTGAACTTAAATTTTCGACTCTGTACCCTAAACTCTGGATTGGGAAGACGCGGAGGATAATTGGTGTATGGAGTTATAATGGAAATAAAAAAAGATAGGAACGTTGCAGTGTTTAAGTGAAATATGGGTAACTATTTTTTTAAATTTGCATTATAATAAGTGTCAGCTTTAAATCTTTTTAAATGCACACACATTGCGATATTATGTTAGTTTTCATAATAGATCTTCATCACGTTTGGAAATATTTTCTGTAAGATTTTTTTTTCACGATTTTTCAGAATTTTCAAACAGTTCAGTAAAATTGAAAGACACGACATTTGAAATTCAACGATAATAAAAATTTTATCAAGCATAATAAAATATTTAAAAATTAGAGAGAAAGTATTTTGGTTTGATTATGAATATTTTGTTCATTTTCATTTCATCAGGAAATAGAACAAAATGATTGACATATTTATAATATCCAGGTAAATTTGAACTAATTAATATCCAATAAGGATTAAATATTTCAAAGCCTGATAATAATAATTAATTATCTATGCATAACCGATTGTATACATATTTAACAATAATCTACATTTTGCGATATATTATCATATTTAAAAAATTAAAATTGAATTTTCTTTTAATTAACAATAATTAACAATTGTTCCGTAAATGTTTATTTTTCGTAGTTGATAGTTTTTGTTTAAAAAAACAGTGTCAACTAACCACCTAAATAAATATTAGCTTATACTCATATTTCATTATTAAAGCTTCATCAATATTTTCTAATAAATTATGTAATCCTTTTGTAATCTTACAATATCGATATACCTTCACTGTAACACGTTCCTTAATTAATGCGCTGTCGATATATTTTCAAAGCTTCAATTCCGCGTAATTACTTTACTGCAGTTTATGCGTTTAAACGCAATTAATCTTCTCTTTAATTCCTCTAAAAAAAAAAAAAGAAAAATCTTCCAATAATTGGATCTGTTAAAATTTTATTTTAACAGATTGTTTTAAACATTCCTCTAATAAATTCGACTTCAATTCGTTAAAATTCAATTTAACGCATCTTCACATATCTTCAATTAGATGTATATCCGTTCATCAATAATCTTCTACACTCGATGCTATTGACTTTTGAAAAATCGGTTCCCTTCGCGAAGAGAAATGGCGGAAAGAGGGATGGGCGAAAAACGTTTCGCGTCGAGGAGGAAAAACTCGGTCGAGGCATTTCGAGGCACACACCATTTCCTCTCGGAATTTCGTAAGCTGGTCGGTAACTTTCAGGAAGAGTGAAGATGGAAGCGAGAAAGGTAAACTTGGCGTTAATTTCATGCAGATTCGAAAGGGTTAGCGGAGCAGGCTTGTGAACGGAGTTTAATCCTCGACGGTGGTGTATACCGAGCGATGACGGCTCTATGGAAAATGTCTCTTTAACTCCTTTAACTCTCTATTTTCTCGGATTAAACGATTTCTGCTCGTTGACCGGTTATTCCTTTAAGAATCGTGATCATCTTTTATTCCTCCTTTGAAATGAATTCTTACCTTAATTTCTAAAATAATATTCAATTTCTATCTTTTAACAATGAAATTGCAAACTTGCCAGATATTCATTCTGTATTTCTTAAAAAGAAATTCTGCTTGTTCTATCTGTATTCTTAAATTTCCTACATTTGCACATTCTAGTTCTCTCTAAAGATAATAGAATTAATATTCCAAGATTCTGTGATTCATTTTACGTTATCTATCAACAGAGTTCAATTATAATCGGATTCCAAAAATGTTTAATTCTTGGTAATATTTCGTGTAAGTGTATTTGCCATTAAGGTGTGATCAAGCGTCATCAAATTAACGTGTATCTTGAGATATAAATTTTGGTATTAAATGATATGGTCATTTGGTATTGATGATTCTCTGTTTCGCGATCGAGCTTTGCCAGAGCTCGAGAATTCGTTGTTTGCATACAACGGAATCGGTCAATGTTAGGCGAAATAACATTCTAGTGTTTATACCGCTTTATCGAAGCTCGGGGCTATGTCGTTTCTATTCACCCGAATCGCAATAACCCCAATTGAAATAATTGGAATTGTGATTAGGTCGAGTAGATGATTAATCGAGAATTGTTCTCCAAATTAGCGATTCCACGGATAAGCGACAAATAGATACGAGTTAAGGGAGAAATCTTTTCGAACTATTTTTAATAATTAGTTAATCGAAATCCGTGTTACACAAGCATTAACTGGAAAACGAGACTGGACGTATTAACTTTCAATTAATAACGTTTCGTTTGTACAAACACGTTTGACTTGAATTTTCGAATCGAGAGATGATTTTCCTCCGATTGATCCGTGTTGAATTCATGTGATTTGAACTCAAACAAGAGTTAACGAGATAATTTTATACGCGCAGAGGATTCAAACTTTGCATCGGGCATACATAAAATATTATATCAAATTTGCCAATTTTCACAAAGCTTGGTATTTATAATTGTCATTCTATCTGATTCTTTGTCGTCGTTTCTTTCGTTTCGTGAGAATAGAATAGAAATTAATCCACTGTAAATTTTTCGAATGACTTCATGAATTTACATTCACGTTCCACCCACTTGCATCTCGTACAATAATCTTCAAAGATTATTTCACTTTCCAAAAATATCTGCATATTAAAATTCAGCCCAACTTCGTGCACAAATTACGCCGTCTGAACGTGGAATAATCCTTTAAATTCGATCGTCGTGAAAGTGCAGAAGTTGATATATTTCGAGACAAAAAAAAAAAAGAAAAAGTTCGATATCGTTAATTTGTCTCGGATGACGCGATGCATTTGCGATTACACCTTAATTGAGAAAGGTGTAATTGGAGCGTTGTCGTGCGTCGCGTCACTTTGTATTTATCGTAGCCAACCGCTAATGATAATGAGGTGGAACGAAAGTTCCGCCTATCCTCGAAATTATTTGCGTTATCCCCGCGATAACTAATTACACGTAGCTAATTAGACAACAAGTTTCGTTCGGAATTATTGGTAACGCGGACTTTTGGTCACGCATCGAGGCTTCGTTGAAAATGAAGATTTATGGGTTCTAATTTCGTTTCGTTCACCGAATTAATTCGTCGTGAATCGTGCGCGGATCGATCAAATTTTCCACGGTTTGCCATTCGGTAATTAGAGAAGAGTGGCGATAGGTCGTTTCGTTCTCGGCTATTGAAAGTGTTGAAATCAATTGAATTGGTATTTATCGAATTTTTTCTTTTTAAAAATTGTTTAAAAATACACGCATGGATGAAGGATGAAGAAAATTCGAAGTAAAAATTTGAAGTTTGATATAAGATGATGAAATATTGAAATATTTTCATTATTTTGCTGCAAAAGTATCTTTCTATCATTTGTACTTGAATTTAAATATGACAAATTAGTTACAAGATTAAAAGTTATTATCAATAACCGCGTTAACGATTTTAAATTCTATAAGATTTCATTAATTTTAATTCGAATAAAAACTTCCCTACTATTTTCCGTCCATTTTTATTCTCGCTTTATTAGATTTATTGGTAGCAATTGGCTCGAAAATAGGCAGTCAGATATCGATTGACAGATATCGATTCATCGTGTACTTTACTAGCGTTTGAGTGCTCTCTAACGGAACTGCAGCACACACGACACTCGAACAGCGAAAAATCTAGTAAAATTTTAATGTTTGTTTTTTGGCTCGTATTTCCTTTTCTTTGTTACTCTTTCTTTTTTTTATTAGCAGAAGTGAATTTTGCAACCGAGTCACAGGAATAAAAGTATTCTGATGTAAATGTTTAAAAAACATATTCTAACATAATTTAACATAATGTAACGTACAGCTTACAGTTCTTTATTTTTCGAGTTTCAAGTTATTCGATCTTTTTGATTCCAAGATCTCTTTCCGAAATGATGATCTTTTTTCTTTTTTGCCTTTTAATTTATTAATCTTGTGATACCTCCATTATAAAAGTAAAATAGAATATCATTTAAAAGTTGAAAGATTCTTTTATCGATAAAATATGAAAGCTATATGATAAAACGTAATGGAAAAATTAACATTCGTCGCATTATTAATTTACAAATGTATACAAATTTTTTTTCCATGTGTATTCAGTGAGAACTTTCAATGAATTCTGTTTTTAAAAGATATTTTTATTCTTTCTCGAAGAGTTATTCGATGTAACATATTGTTAATTTTATCAACGTGGAGATAGTTAGAAATTAATAACTCGAAACATGCAACAATATGTCAACTAATCACAAGATTACTACATAAATTCCTCGTCTGAAACAAAGAGAACATTTTCCTAATGAAACAAAACATCTCTATCGAAACGTTTCCAAACAAACTCGTAAACTAATATTCTATATTATTAATTATCTCGCCTCGAAAGGATTAACAATCGAAAATCATTATTGGAGAAGCTCGAACACGAAACAAAGGCAACCTCATCATCCCTTACGAAACAAAATATCTACCAAAACGTTTCCAAACAAACTCTTAAACTAATATTCTACATTATTAATTATCTCGCCTCGAAAGGATCGCGAAAATCATCGAATATGAAACAAAATATCTATCAAGACATAAATCTCTTAAACCAATTTTCCATAATAATTCTCGCTTGAACCATCGCATATCGTTCTATCCTCGAGGAGAAACTCTGGTTGAAATTAAATCAATTTCCCATCTTTCCCTCTCGAACAAACCTCTCGATCAAAGCATCGATCCTCGACCTCCTCAACTCGAGACCGACCATCTCTGTTAATTTTCGTTTTCGTCAAAGGGTTAAGCCCCGCGACATCCATCACGTTCCACCGGTGTTTCAGAGAATCGGACGCAACTATCAGTCGTGCGTCGACGTCGAGAGCGGAGAGAGCATCTCGCATCTCGATTCGAAACGGGCACGTCGAGTGGTTCAGGTGATGGAGGGGCGATGTAGAAGGGATTGGAGGATCGGTTGCGGAAGAAGGAATGGAAAGACGCGAGAGCGAGTGTGGGGGTTGGGGGAGGCGAAAAACACGAAAAATGCATCGCGCTTTGATACACGAGAACGATGCACGATCGACGCTTGCACGTGTGTACACACGGGTCCATAAAGCTGGAATGCCCGGCCACGCCCGATCACCGCTCGTGAAGGAGCACGAAGGGCGGTCGAAAAGGATAGCGATGGAGGGAGAAGTGGAAGAAGAAAGCCGAGCTTTGCGGGGCGCGCCACTTTGCCGCCTCTTGTTTTCACGTTTTTCCCCGTGAATCGTCGAGTAAATACGTTATTGACGAGCCAGACGCCACGTGAAATCGAGCCACGGACTGGTTTTTTCGTGTCAAGTCGAGGGAAAAAAAATATCTTTAACTCCTCCCCACCCCTATCCTTGTTCTAGCGCTCGCCGTTTATAAAAGATTTTCTCCCCTTTTTTGTTTTTCTTTTCTTTCTGCACCGGAAGAAGGAAGAAGAACCGTGAATTACGACGTTTCTCCAGAGAGGTATTGAAGCTCGATTGGGAACTTTTATCGATACTTTGGGGAGAGGGTCTCGGTTTGTGTCCCGCGCGTTTCCCGATAGTCGGCCAAGTTGGAGAATTGATGATGAGAGTTTAATAGGAATTTCAGGAATCCTTTGGCGCGTTCGGAGTAGACGTGAATCGTTAGATTGGGTCGATAATGACAAATGTCAGGAACTGTATTCGAAATTTCTTTTCTTCGTTCGTCCCGTCGATATAACTCAAATTACAAATCGCTTGAGTAAACTTTATTCGACGTCTTCGCGACAATTAAAAATTATTCGCCAAATATTGAAAGCACGATGAAATCGAGATAGGAATGGGACCATGGCGGCTTTTCTTTTCGTCAATTCGAAAAGGAAAAGTAAAACAGGGAGATCGGAAAGGGAGGAGGAATGAAAGGCGGCCAATAAAAGGCAAAGAGCAAGTTCAAAGAATGTTTCGCGGATTCGATAATGGGGAAGATTGATCGATCAGAAAGATCGACGAGACGATTTACGTATCCGGGGAATCGAAAATCGTGAGAGTCGAGATTCGATAACGCGGAATTCTTGCGGAATTCTCGAGGGCGGAAGTCGAGGAATTCGCGCGGACATCCGTCCTTGGGACGCGCCTCTGCAACGACTATTTGGTATTCACGTCCTTGCTCGATCCTGCAGACAGAATTTGACGCATGGACAACTTAATGCCGACTTCGAACGAGTCGTCGACGAGTCTCGATGCTTCTCGATTCTCTGCGTCGACCGAAAACTCGATCGAATCTATCTAAGGGTTTCCTCGATGTCTTTCTTCTCTTTTGTTTCGAAGAAAAAAGCGGATGGAGTGATCGTGTTGCGCGAATCTTTTGAACGCAATCGAACGTTTGAGAATAAGAATATTACGGAATGTTAAATGTTAGAGTCATGTTGCGGAGAGTATTTTGTGAATGTTCCATTCATTTAGATTCAAAGAATTTTTCGATATATTTTTTGCGATCATTGATCTCATTGATTATAAGTTTTCAAAGAATGTGACAAAAGTATCAATTCTTTTTCCTTGATTAAGTTATTTGATGAGTCTTTACAATATTCATAATAAACTATCAATATTTCTTTTTATCAAGAATATATATCTAACATATTTAAGACGTAACAATATCTTCACAATGTAATTACAATATCTTCAAGTTCAAATTAAAAAAAAGAAAAACAGGAATTGAACTGCTCACGAAATTTTTATAATATATACAGCTACATAATATATAATTTGAAATGGATACAGAAACCTGCAAAATTAATTTTCCATTCTTCTCACTTATCAAAGATTCGGCAAAGAAGGATGCAATTTACCAAAATTCGTTCGAGCCCAAAACTATTATTTCAATCATCCATCAATTAACCCTCTCCCTTCTTCGAAACCGAAAACGCTGCTCCAGGTTCGATATCACCGATAGGATAACGTCTCTCTACGCGAAGCTTCCTCTTCCACGCTCGAAACTTCGGATTAATATTCATCAACGTACCAAGCCAAGTTTCCAGGGAGTATTTTCGAAACTTTGAGAAGGGTTAGCGAAGAGGTATCGTCGATAACGTCGCAGGAGCATGTAAACAGTTCTTATTCGCGATTTCTTGCAAAAGTGTACGAATGCGGGAGTGGCATGAACAAGCCAGGAGGAAGAACAGAGAAAGAGAGAGAGAGAGATGTAAATGCAGCGGAGTGTAATGCGAGATTCCACAACAATGCGTGAGCTTTACATTCGTTCGAGACAGCTACCCTTTTCAAAAACAACGAAGCGAAAAGATGTACATTTTGAAGAAAAAAAAAAGATCGACCATTATTATTTCTCCTAGTTGAACGAAATAGCGTTACAATTCTTTAGATTTCAATTTGGAGCTTTTTCTTTCTGATATAAGATTCTTTTAAAATTAATAAAAATGATGTCACAATTTTGCTCGCAACAATGTCGCAGTTTTCGAAAGTTTTTTTTTTTTTTTTTTTTTAAGAATCAACGAATCAATCGAATCGTTTTTTCTCGGAAAAGCTCGAGATACTGGAAAGAAACTGCATTTCTTCTCGAAGGAAGCTAATTACTCGGTAGTAGGGATTCAATGGCAAGCGGATAAAACAATTTAGAAGTTAAAGTTTTCGATGTTGGCCGAGGAAATTTCTAATTAACGATCGATCGATCCAACCATTCTTCTCCTCTGATTAAAGAGACTCGGGATAATTGATGCTTTTATCTACGCTGCTGTCTTCCGTTCGATCGACGTTTCGAACTTGCGATAAATTGGCGCGTGCACGATATGCAAATATCGATAAATACACAAGTCCAAGTTGATTCTCGATTAAAAACGAGCCATGTCGGATTCGACCGTCGTTTCATCGCTTTCGGCCATCAACCGAAATTTTCTACGTTACACATCGTCTGTTCCATCGAGCTCTCTTGCTTTTTTTTTCCCTCCCTCCTTTCTTTCCTTTTTTTTTTTTCGAAGCCGACAAAACAAATATTTTCCAAGCGAAGTCGGTGGCAGTTGGTGAAAATCTCCAACCATCGTTTAGCAAAACCAATCATGCACGCGTTGTCGTCTGTCAACCGTTTCACCTCGGTCACTGTCCGATTAATAACGACGCTATCCGATTCGACTATTTTCCCCCATCTCCAAGCATTCGATTTTAGTAACAAACGATGACGACAATTTCTTTGACCATGTTTGATTTTTGTTTTCGATAACTTTTTTCTTTTTTTTCAAGTATTAAATCAGTAAGTTAGAAAAGCATCGATGTCTGATCTGTATCTATTTTCGAAAGAAATGTGTAATTTTTTGGTAAGGCGAGCAAGCAGATATGATATTCTACATTTTTGAAAAAGGTTAAATTTTTATTTCGAGATAGATTTGTCGTAGAATTTATTAGTCCATGAAATGTTATGCTAAGTTAAACGAGCTCGTTTCTCTTGTATTTTTTTTTTTTCTTTTGTAGAAAATATTTTACACAAGATAAACACGTGCATGTTCGACGCAAATATCCTGACAACAATAGATATTTAATTACCTATATGATTCATATTTCTACAATTATATTTTAATGTATTTCATTCGATAGCAATCTTATCTTACGTTTGAAAATAGATGGGAAAAAGAAATAACAGGAATAAATTGTACGCTTTGATATCATGCTCAAAGAATACGTATACATCGTGTTGTAAATATCGTGTTTTTATTGTTATCATCTTACGTGTTTCATGAAATTTCACGTACGAGGGAACAGATTAAAAATCAATGCGTATCAACAGCTTGAAATATCCGACATGAGAAAAAGCGATTAACCTGCATTTTACGCTCGATGAATAATTGATAAATAGCTTATTATAATTTACATCGTAAACTAGCATGGTAAATGATATGAAAAACATTAAATGCCAAGATAATAATCTTTGGAATTTACACGTGGAGGATAAACACAGGGTAGAAAATTTTAATTCATTAATTATTAGCTCGAATCGCGTGAATTTTTCATTTTTTTTTTTTTTTTTTTTCATTTCAAACGATCAATTTTTTTCTTGAAGAAGCGTACGATAGAACACTAGATACTGCGGTACTATAGAAGGCAACGATGAATAATTAACGAAAAGGAAGGGTAGATGCTTGATCCGTGACTGTCAACGCATGATTGAAATTTAATCAACGTTCATATTGGAGATGGTGTCACGAATGTGAGAAAAGATAACGCAAATTTTGATTGTGTTAAATGTAATAATTGAAAATTCCGCCGGATAAATATCTGTTGAATTTTCTGCCTTTGAAATGGAGAATTTCACGGTGTGTGTAATGTAATTAAAGAAAAATTCAGAAGTATTTTTTGAAACGACAAATAAAGTTGAAAATTAAATTAAACCCGATAAAAATATTCTGTATATTTTTAGAAAGAAAAAAAATAGAAATTAATTTTTTAAAACAAAGCATAAAACATTTCGCAAAAAAGAATCGTATAATAAATTACGTTATCTATTTAGAAACGATCTATATCCGAATATATAAATCATTATGGTCTTATCATTAATGATCATTATAGGATTATTCCTCAAATTATCATTTTTTAAACGATGTCGTTCGAAATTATTTTCTTCTATCTCCAAGATTAAAATTTATCGCGCGAATCTCTCTTCGCAACGCAAAATTTATACGCGGACAACCGGACAAGAATTTATAACTTATCCTATCAGTACCAGGATTCCAACAAATTCGTGTAAAATAATTCGTGAAACACGTCCTAGTCGCGCGAGGAAAGATTAATTTCAACATCGAGTTGAATTCTCAACTCCACGAATTCGGTTGACAGTTCAGCCATGCCTCGACAAAAATATGAACCACCGATCAATTTTACAATTCGAAACGTTCAAACCGTTCAAAAGGAAAAAAATCGCGATCTCTCTCTCTCTTTCTCTCTCTGCAATTCATTCACCATTCAAAGTAAACGAATCCAGTTGGATAATGGGATATTGGATTGATCCAATTCTGAGACTTTCGTTAAGAGTCGTAGAATGGTTTATCACCAATAACAACAAGATATTGGTAATCCTACTCAAAAGACAAATATTCGAAAAATAATCAAAAAGTTACCTGAGAATCTATAAGAAGGATATTAATTGTAGATCGAATTCACCAATTCAGAATCACATGAAAAATTGATTCGTTCAAAATATCGGACAATTGATACTATTTACCATACAATGAATGAAATGAAATAAATTATAAATAACGAAGAAATAAGACATGTACGAAAATTTTAAATGGAGCCTCAACTCATTCAACATTAATAATTTGTATCAAATTTTCACGCATCGTTGAATCGATGATAGTATCATCGTGCAAGAAACGAAATATCGTAGATTGTTCGCGAATCTTGATAAAATTGGAAACTTGTGGTGGAGAATTCTCGCGATTCGTGTAATCGTGGCCGCTTATCCGGGTAAACGAAGCGCAAAATCCGGCGATATCGTTTCCGTATCTTCGAGAAATTTATCGTAACGGTATGTATAGACGATAAACCCGTTCCCTCGTGGATCGAAACGATATTTCGATTTAAGACGTCTCGTGTCGCGCCTGTTTCTGACAGATGTGTATTTCGACGTGGATAGATACGCATGGGATCTGATACGACTGATACGAGCTAGACTTGTGTTTCGATGCGGTTTAATAATATGCATAATACATCCACGAATTTTTATCCATTCGAATTTTTATATTCTTCTTCGTTATTCATAGGTGAATTCTTTGAATTCTTATTTGAATTCTTATTCGTCGACTACTATATCATTAAATATATTCCATTGTGAGCCATTTTTACCAGGCGGTTTGAGCTTCTTTAATCATTGAGGAACATCACTTTTTTTTACTTCAAAGGCTATTCCGTCCATTGTTCCTCGAGTCCTCTATTGTACACTTAGCAAACAATCAAGCGAAGTGATGCGAAAAACACAGGACTATTTTTAGCTTCTTTTCTACCTAAAACGTAAAATACGGGATGAGCGTACACGTCATGGATTTTTTTCAAGAAAAATGCAAAAAAGTTTTTGGATATTTAATTTCCTATTTTTATATACACATGTTCGATATAAACGTCGTACATCGGTATGTACACGTACACCCTTTTATGATTGTTTCTCGTTCTATATTTATTTCAAAAAAGAATCGATATTCGATATCAAGGGCGATTCTTCGATTCTTCCTGCCGCATTCGAATGCGTTAAAATGAATCAAGATAGAGGTATTCAGTCGAAAAGAGTATGAATAATTTATGGTGGAGGACGAAATCGAGAAACCAAACAAACCTTTGAACCGAAAATTACGATCACGAACCATCTTTCGAAATGAATTCTTCACTCCGAAATCTATTGGAATTCTGGGGATCGTTTCTATTCTCTATGAAGGAACAGCTCAACTTTTTCCTCGATCGAAGTTGCAAAGAATGGTAAAAATTTCGGAGTTTCCCGACGCCACGAGCGATCCACGACCGATCGAACGAGGCGCGTTTTCATTCGACAAACAGTTTCCTCGCTTTCTCATGGTAATTTCGCGATATAGGGCAGGAGGAATTGATTATCGAAAAAGGAATTACGATAGGTGAAGGGAGGGGGCATGAGGAGGAGGCATGGTTGAATTTTAAATTTTCATCGCACTCAATTTAACGACGTTATTCACATCGAGCAGAAGATCCAGGATAGGATAGGTTTGGTTCGCGTTTAAATTGGAGATGGGTTACGTGAGAACTTTCGCGAGAATCCATGTCCCTCTTCGTGCAGCGAAACATATCTCGAGAATTAGCCTCGAGTCGATTAAACATGTCATTTCATCGTTAGATGTTAAAATGATTATAGATCTATATATTAACATTTAAATAGAATTTGATGAAAGTTGCTTGTTATTCATTATTTTCAACTATTGTTCAAAAATATTCGAATATATTTGAAAATAATTCAAAAGTGTTGACATTTTTCCCTATTGCAATTATTTGTCTTTTACTTTCCATCTTTTAATAACAAACAATAAATCCAATTCTTCAATTCATTTCGAAAATTGATATCGATTTTTCGCACGAAGCGAAATTAATCCAATTTTTCTTCCCTCTCTTCCCCTTCAATCAATTTAAAATCGAATAAAAATGATAAAACTTCGACCTACGCGTTTCTTTGTATCCACAAAATGCGAATAATTCGAATCGCCGAATAAAAATCTTCGACTTATCAAATTTTCGTTTCTCGAAATACCCACGATTCTACCCTTCAAACGCATTGTTCTCGTGCAACCGTGCAGTTATTCATCCCCGAAATAAGCGAGGTATCGATCAAGTCTGGCAGTGGTGGTTTTCGCCGATTGTTCTGTGCTCTCCATCGCACCGTCGATGCAATAACACTCCTTACTACTTAAAACTATATTTAATGTACAAGCAGGAGACGTCAAGTTGAAATTTCACAATTCATCCACCAATTCGGACAGCCTTTCCATTGACTCTCCATTTTGCAACGATTCTTAAAATTAGATTTTAATTGAAAATAGCGACGTCAAGTCGAAATTGCGAATTGATAACCTTTCCATTAACATTGAGAATCAAATATATATATTTTTTTCTTAAAAAATAACGACAAAATTGACCAAGAAACGATAAATATTGAAATAATAATGAAAACATAGTAGACGTTCCGAATTTCCAATAATTTTAAAAAGTAATACTAATTGAAATTCAGATTGCAGAGACTACGCATTAACTTTCAATATCACTCTGGAAACTCTGGAAACCGGGAAAAGAAACATCTCCTCGGAAGCACTCGATCGGGAATTATTTCCTCTTAACTTCGATAAACAAGTCCCTGGCCTCCGAGTTTTATAGCCTTAATTCCAGATCCTCGTGTAAGAGAAACTTCGATATTCATCCGCGGGAAATTGAAATGGGACAAACTGTCTCTCTACACCGCTTTATGAACTGCAAAACTTGATTCCGGCCCGTATCCAAACTTTTTCTTCCACGAGTTCCTCCTCCCCTCCTTCTCGAATCCCTTCGATCCTTACTTCTTCCAATCCGGTGTGTATAGCAGACGAATTTATCGGGGGAAGGCGTGGAAAGTTTGCAAATCAAAGTTGTGTCGAAATGTTTCCTGTATCTGTTTCTTCCACCGCCTTCCTTTTTCTCGTCTCCACGAAATCTCTTGACTCGGTTTCTCCACCGGTGTCCGTTAAATAACAGGCGGATGTTTGACGAGAGGACGTCGAATTTATGGACGGCTGACGTATTTTCTTTGTGTTGGAAGAATGTGGTGGAAGTTTGATCAAGTTCGTATCGATGAGGTAAGAAGGAGTTTTATGGGTCGTGAGCTCGAGATACCGAACGCATGACTTTGGGTATCCTTTCTTTGGCGGATACATGGTGGATATATTGGAAATTTCGACTAAGTAACGAAGTAAATTTTATTAGCCGTAAGCTCGCGATATCGAATATGATCGATATTCCCCCTTTTTCGAGATAATAATATACAAACATATTGGAAATTTTATACTATTTATTTGATGATATATATTTGAATAAAATCAACACTCTTATTCATCGTAATAATCTTGTTAAAGCTTGTATATTAATTTTATTTTCGAATATAGAGATTGGTCTAGATAAACTAGGAAATCTTCAAACTTGACGTTTCCAATAACTGGTATTCATCCGTACGTATCATCTCGAAATAAGAATATCATTTGCCTCGTATCCGTTCGCGCGTTTATATTTTCGCGGGAAATATTCACGGAAAGGCTGTGTACATCATGATTAAGTCGATGCGCGACGACATCAATACCTCCGTTGCAATATTTCATGGCAACGGAGTGAAACAGTCGACGGTAGAGCCACGTTTCCGCTTCATCGCAGAGTACCCCGTACAAGATCTCGCAATACCTTCGTTTCATCGAATATGCATTATAGACAGCTGTATGTATATTACGTGTGTAAATAATGTCCATTTAGCTTGCATGCATCGGCTGAGAAATAAGACCGGATATCGCACTTCGATACAGTTGGAAAACGGATGAAAATTATCCAGATTAGATGTGTTGATGTTTCTGTATATTTATTTCGTGTATATTATTATTTTTTTTTTAAGATACAACGTTTTATCGATACCTTATTTACTACAACAAGGTATTACATACAATTAGAGTATCGAATTGAATCTTAGGTCAGTTTAAATTGTATGTTCAATAATCGAATTCAATTTTTGTCAAGTCAGTTTCTTCGAGAGAAATGAATGCTTACATAAATTTCATAAAACTCTGTATAAAGGAGTAATAAAACTACAAAGCCCGAGGAAATGTCATTGAAAATTCAATTGTACTTAAAAGGTAGCTGTTGAAAAATTCAAACTATATTGTGATCCTTCAGGCAACCGGTAAACCACGTATCCATCAGCTTTACGATTTTAACATCTGCAACATCCAAGCTCGTCGCTCTGCATCGTAAACCCTCGTCTCTGTTCCAAGCGCATATTTCTTCAGAGATACAGAATTTCACGATACGCATTTTCATCTTTCATACAATTAAAACATCTTTCTTCAACGTACAAAACTTTCACTTTCGATAAAATTCAATTTTAATTCTAATCCTATCTGTAAATGGGGATGCACACGTTAGGAATTCATCGAAATCCATCGATTGATGAGCGATATATCGCATGGAGAGCGACGCATATAGCCCGTGTGCACAAGGCCTAATACGCCTTGACGTGGCAACCGGCCTCGATTAGAATATTATCGCCATAACGGCGTGTACAATGGCGAGTCGTGTGGCGATCTATGGTTTCACAGTGTCACGCACGTTATAAATTAACGCCACGCATCCACTCCACGTCCACGATACTTTACTCTGGAATTTCTGTATTTCGTGTTGCACGCCCTGTGCACCATTATCGTTGCACAGGGCCTGCTAATTCACGCCTCTTCATCATCCGATGACTGACCATTTTGTGATTTTCTTTGACGATACAACGAATAAAACACGTTCGTTGAACATTTGTCGATAAATATATCGTATCTAATATTTAGTGGATTTTTCTTGGATTATTATTTCTTTTATTTTTCCTCGAACAATTATCGTTATTTCATCTTCATTACTTGACTTTTTATTCTTATACGTTATCGTTACACTAATCGTCGAATCTAGTCCTAGAATTCTTGCTAATTCTACATGTATTCCTCTCGGCTTGTTTGCGTAATCGGCAATGCTTGGCTTCGTTACGACGAGAATTTTCAATTTTTTCGATTCCGTGTAATGAAATTCAATTAGAGGAAAGAAAATGGTAAAATTTTATCGATATATTTTATCGAGGTGGAAAAATTGTTCCGATGCCGATTTTTATTTATTCTCATTCGTTTGATTCTTTCCAATGGGTACATTTCTCTTTTTTTTTTCGTCGAATATTTATTTTAAAAGAGACCGGTTAGTTGGTTAGAAAAATTGATATTTCCTTTAGAACTTTGTTTCATCAGACAACTATTCTTTGAGCATTGAATTTGAATTTTAGTTTCCATTTTATTTTTCATTCCTTCCAGCAATTTCTGATGAATATTTCCTCTTATTCCTCCTTTTATTGAACCATGAAATCGATTAACTTTTTCCCTTCCCTTTATTTTTTTTTTTTTTTGATAAAATTTTGTTCTCGTAAAATGTTTCGGTTCTGTGTTTATTTTTTAAAGAGTATTTTTCATTCATCGATCAATTTGAGGATTCGCGATCGGTTAAAAAAAAAAGAAGAAAACTATCTCCAATCAAAACTCGATCAATTCTTCGGATAAACCTACCATTTATTATTTTTTTCCTTTTTCGAACCTCAGTCTGTGAAACAAATATTATTGTCACAGAAAAAAATAAATATAAAAAGTAAAAGTATCAACTTGCGACAGTTGAAAAAAAAATTGAGTAATCATTAAAAAATAAACCCCGTTTAACGAAATACCACGTATCGATTCGTCACGTCGATTCGTGTGTTTTATCGAATCGTTCCGTTCGGAAAGGCGCAAAAAAAGAAGGAAAAAAATGCAAATATCGTAATAACAGGTGAAAAACGAAGATATGGAACGGTTGTTCCGTGGAAACGGTAATATTGGGATATTGTAATGAGGCCATTGATATTCCTATAAATTCGCTTAATCGGAATGCACGCGCAGTTGCGTCCCCATCGTGCTCCCAATGAAATTCGTATAGGTATTTCATAACGTTCTATCGTTATTTATAAGCGGATATTGGATCGAGAAAAATAGAAAATACGTTAAGAAATAAGTTAGAAAGTTAGAATCCTGCCTTCCTGTTCCAGCGTAAATTTCCAGGATCACGATGTGATATTCGCGATCTTAAGCGAACGAATATTTCATAACTGGCCTTCGAATATTGCGGTACATTCGCGATAATTCAACGCCACGATAACGCCGATCGATTGCGAGCATGGCGTGAAATAAACTTGTTACTCTGTTTCTTACGATCTCGATGAATTCGTCGATACAGACTACTTGTTCGTGAAAAATGGTTTTATTAATCAAGATGAAATGAACGAATAATTTGCTATTACGCTTGTTTCCGAACGTTGTTCGATGGTGTGAAAATTGAAAGGACAAGTTATTACTTCTATAACATTGCTGTAAAATACGATAATGGTAGGTAGGTACTTTTTCGTTGATATCGACTACTTGTTTGTGAAAAATGGTTTAAAGAGAAATGTGGAATAATTTATGATTGTCTCCACGTTGCTCGATGGTCTGAAAATTGAAAGGACAAGTTATTACTTCTATAACATTGCTGTAAAATACTATGATGGTAGGCAGGTACTTTTTCGTTGATATCGACTACTGGTTGGAGGGTATATTGTGGCGCATTCACAGAGATAAACATCTTTACAAAGTGTTCGATTTAATATTCTGCACTACGTCACGCGCTATTTCAATTGCTATGAATTATACGATCTCCGTGGCTGGCAATATCAAAAATATTTTTCGATATTGCAATATCGAGGAAAGAGAATAAAAGGGCTTTAGGATCTTTTCTTTTTATTTCGCAATTAGAGTGAAAATGAATTAGAGAGAGAGAAAAATGAAGCGCGATTAAAAAAAAAATCAAATGAAAGAACGATAAAAAGAAACGTTTGAATTGCACAGTTTTATGTGGCTGCGCGACACCTCATATGGACTTCTTCGTTGAATATTTTTTAACGACAATGCGAAATCTTGAATAATGCGATACTCTAATCTGTGTGATGCCTCGTGGAAATAATGGCAATAGAAAATGCATTATATTCCGTGCAGCTATTTCAATCCATTAAACGTTATGCATTTAACAATTTCGCGTCGTTCAATTTAAACATTTCGATGAGAACGGCTTCGACGCAGAAAATTGATCGATCTCCTCCTCGATGAGGAGGATGATTAACGACTACAACAAAAACAAAACAGATTTTTGTCTCTTCTTTCATAATGACGTTAATTTCACGATAAAACTTTGTATTTCGTTTATTTATATATAACCAGAAAATTTTATTGCTCGTCATTATTTATATTTATATCCGAGAATTTCTTTCCCTCAAAAAAAAAAAAAAAAATAACAATACCAAAATTTTCACAATTCACAAAATACTCGGAAAAAATAATTTTTCCAGATAATATTTCCAGAGAATAGAATAATAACGAAAAATAACAAACTATTCGATCATCCTAGCGAAACGATTAAAACGGTTGATCCTCTCCAGAGAATTCCATCGTTAAAAGCAAAATTTACGGAAAATAGTTTTTCTAGAAAGAGAAGAGAAAAAAATTCACTAGTAAATTTTTCAGTTAAAAACATCGAGCGGAAAAAATGTTGCGTACCAAGCCAGTCGTCCAACTTATTCGTAAACATCCCCCTCCTCTTAGCGATGCATTTCGACGTTACACCATCCTCCATCTGTTGAAATTAATATCCACCCTCGAATTCACTATCGAGCGCACCGGGTCTATAAAAATTACAAGGAGGGCGTTTATCTCGTTCCAGGTTTGATTCATGCGAAATCGATAGTGGTTCGTGAATACAGGAGGGGGAGGAAAACGGTGGCAAGAGGTAAGAATCGGGCGAATATCCACGGGCGAAAACGATCCTCGTTTCGGTGAAACGTGAGCCCACCGTTAATTAATCGATCGCCGATAATTAAGAGGCGGGGTATGGTCTGGCTGGTATTCGTCCTCCTGATGTGAATCTTTCTCCCGCAAATATTTGTTCGAGCCGAGAATGATGTTTCTGAAAATATAACTCGGTCGTTTCCTACCGAAGAAACGAGTATTCGATTTTTACTTTATCGGATCACCATAAAATTCTAAGTGACAACTTTCTTCTCTCTAATTAATAATTTATTCATTCGTATGAATTATTTTCATAATTTGATCCGTTGCAACGACATCAACTTATCAACGTTATATTTTCTTTTAATATTTTAATCCGACGAATCTTTTTTCAACAAATTCTACGACTAACGTGTGATTCTACATTCATCTCGTGCCGTTCATCAAAGCGACATTTTCCTACTCCTCCTCCCCTTAAAATATTCTATTTCGACTCGTCTTAAGATTTATCGCGTTCCCGATGCTTTCACAATTCGATGCAATGGCAATTCTTTGGTAAAATGTCAAAAAGCGAATGAAAATCTATGTTTCCCATATCTTTGGAACGCTCGCTCTCTAAAAACGAGAATTAGAAAAACGAAACAACGGCGGCCCGGTTAAATATCGAGGTATCGTTTCCCCATTCCTCCCCCTTTTCCCTCCCTCGTTTTACGATAGTAGCGTTCGTGGAATGTGTATAATATCTTCGAGTCGTTCCTCGATATATTCATTCAACCGTGCCCCTTGTCTCGAAGTCCGTACATCAATGATAACGTCCTTATTGCGCGTTTCGAACAAGGGATTTCGCGCATCGAACAGAGGATTAAAGGATATTCGAATCCTGTTGTTGGATGGAAAAGAAAAAAAAATTTCGCAGAAGAATTTATTCTCTGTCGAAATTAGCGCGATTCTCGAGTAGATGGGCCGAATAAAAATTTAATTCGAGACCCTTTGCGCTCAAGAGTGGTCTTTTTTTTTTTTCATTGAACGTTTTAAGCGCTTCGTGATAATAAATAAGTTCGGTCGAGTTCCCCGATTCAATTTTGTTTCGTTTTTTTTTTTTTTTAATAAATAAACTCTTACGGCCGATCCTTTGTCGAAATAATTTCGCTACGATGCGATTCATCTTTTGTTTTTCATGGTCGATTTATAAAATACACCGGAGAGTGTTTTCTATTAAAAAAAATTTGAGAAATTCTATTATGTAAATTCCTGTTACGTAAAGTTGCTTGTTAAGATTATTTTAATTAAAAGTTGATAAAAGTTGAATTATTATTCTCTTCTTCGGTGAATTAATTTAATATCCGCAGTTTGATTTAATTATTAATAATAAAGTTAATTTGCACGAAAAAGAAAGGGAATTATTTTATAGAATTTTTTTATTATTAAAATTCATCCAATTACGTTATATTTGCACACTGTGCTCTAATTGCGTTATAATCTGTTTATTTCATTGGTCCTGTTTCACAAATAAATCTGTATTTCCTTCGATATATTGTAATACAATATTCTACAATAGAAACGTAGTATCCAAACACATTCGTTGATAACCGCGTATTCGTTAGATATTTCGATAATAACGATGTTCTAAATAAAATATAATAATAACTGGTTGTTGTTGTCGATATCTCGAACGTGACATTTTCCATGGAATAACACACACGCTACACGTAGAGTTCAAACAGAATTGCATCAATAAAATATCACTTATAAACTTTTCGTGAATAAACGTGTCAACATTCTCGCGAATATCATTTGTCAATATTTTTCGCATAGTCCTCTATTTCTCTAATTTTCCGCGTAACGTTTATTCGATCGTGAAATAAGCAAAGCGAGAAGAACGATTATTGCTTAACACTGTTAAGTAAATAAGATATATTCTCAGACGTCTTTCATCCTCAAATTCATCAAATTCACTTTAATTACAAGATTGTTCCAAACGAGCCGAACCTTGCAATTCCATTTTATCAAATACAATACTTTCGATTAAATATCTTGGCAAAATATTATTCTCGCCATCATTATTAATTTCCGACAATCGACGAAACAAACCCGATCGATTCGTATTTCCCGTCCAATTAAATTCTTCTTTTTCTTCCTTTCAATCTCGCGCGCGAACAAAATTGTCCAGAACAAACGAGCCAGGCAAAACCGGATATAGTGTATCACGATGTGGAAGTGGCTCTCTGGTGAAAGCAACACGGGCTAATTTACGACCAACGGCGCGTCAATATCATTGCCACGACGCAAAATCACACATACACATACACACACTCGTGTGAATAACTATAATGAGAGCTACGAGGACACGCTTTTCTCGCGATTTTTTTACCCGCAAGCCCTTTCTTCCTCGCCTTCCATGAAACATCGGTTAAACGGTGTTTACGATAATGCAGGGGATACCTAAAAACGGAAACGCGCGATTCGCCAGCCAGGAAGAACGATCGAATGGGATGCGGATTTCGGTGGAAACGCGAGCAGCGCAACGAAATCATCGCTAATGAATTTTAACCGCGATTTTGGGGGAAATTGCGCTCGGTTCGAAATACCTCTTTTCCTTCGAAAAGTGAAAATTTATTGGGATATTCTTTCTGCCTTGTCTTTTCTTTATATATTTATGAATATTAACATTTGTGCACGATAAGAATTTCTTTCGAATCTGCGGTAACACGTTCAGAAATCGTTATATAAGTACTTTATATAATATTTGGCTAATTAGTGATTAATAATAATATAAATTTGTAAAGTAAAAAAAAATGATAAATTATGAATTTCGAATTTATCCAGAATGTTAAAATCGAACGATTAAATTTTAATTTTGAGAAAATTTCGTTTGTCAAAAAATACTACAAGCTTCTCAAGAATGAAAAGAACGCGTTATATAGATAATCTTTCTGTTTTTCGTGAATTATTATTAACAAAGTTATTAAAAAATGTAACCTTTATCCAAATAACGGATTGGTTTATAATTAATGGAGAGATTTGCTGTCGATCGATGCTCGAAATTCAGGTTCGACAGTTATTTCGTTGGTATAACGAGGAAATTCATTTAGATAATATCGAGTTCGAGATATATCGTGATTGCTATCAAATGTTGTTCAGACGGCCGATGGAATATGAATGATAAGTACTGAATTCGATATTATATTATTATACAAACGAGAACGATATTTTTCTTTAATTTTCTTTAATTAACGCGGAAACAATTTGTCAAAAAAGAAATTAATAATGATACATTCAAATAAACGGAACGAATCATCAATTTTTATATCGTAAAAGATTCGTTCGAATTCTCATAAAAATTGAATTTATTAAAATTGAAAGATGTTCTACGCGATAGAAGTTAATAATCTACTTAACTTTGAAAGATTACCGCCACTTTAGCTGCGCTTTAATAATTTATTAGTTATCAACTTGGAAACTTCAAAACTTGAAAAATTAATTAAAGTCCGGAGAGAAGAGGAAAATGATATTTAATATAAGAGAACGAACGAAATGAAACAATCTATCGAATCTGCCTTTGATTCCCCGTAAAATTATACGAATTATATTTTCCAATTATTGCATATGCGATATGTAAAAATTTATGCAAAATAATGATTGTTCGATTGACGCGAGAAAAATTTTCAGAAATGAAAATCCTCGTATTTCTAGATTTTTTTTTTTTTTTTTAAGTAAATACTACGTTATTGATCCGCAGGAGGCTGGTAGTAGTGGTATCGGAAGTCATTGACCAGACAAAAGTTTTGCCCCCGGAGTGTAGGTCAGTCGTTTCGCGATCCATTCATGAAACTTTGATCATATCGTAACAATGTAAATCCTAACGAAGATAGAAGAAACGTACAACGTGGCCTAAGAATGTGCTAAAAAAATCTTTCTCTCGGCTTAGAAATACTCATCGAAACGATTTCATTAACCAAGAATGATTTAATTATAGCCTGATCTATCTATGAATTTATTAACGAAGCAATAGAAATTCTCCTTGGAAATTTTCGTTTGTTTTTCCTACCGATGATTCATTTTGTCTCTTTTTATCGAATTTCTTTTTTGGGATTACATTATTACATTATTATATTATACGCTTAAAGTTTCAATACTTTTAAGAATCTCTCGACTATTCATTTCTTCTGCTTTGTCGTTATTCCATGTTTTTTCTCTTTTCTATAATGCAAACAAGTTAAAATTTTCCTTCGAAACGAAGATACGTATATCCTTCGAACAGATAATTCATAATCTATCCTTGTATAGATACGGAAGACTATTTTCCAACTTATATAGAACCACTGAAACTTCCTAATCAATTTCCTATTTAAGATTTTTATAAGTTTGATCGAGGTAACGGGAAGCTGGTGGAATATAATCTTCATAAAAGCGCTGTTAGTTTGCCGCGGACTTGGGAAGGAAACTCGTCGAGTAAAGCACGTTAGAAAACTTAGCGGTAACGGTTCAAGTTAAAAGTAATCAGGATTTAAAAAAAAAAAAAAAAGCCTTTCAATGGATAATTCATGACTCGTACATTTGAAGTTGGAAAAAGAAAAAAAAATGCATGGACTCGTATCATAAGAATCGTTTTCACGCACGATCAAGAATAAAAGAAAGACGATAAATCATTATTTTATACGAGGAACGGTGATGTAATCGAATCCCTGGACGGGCGACGATTTTGTAAATATATTTCAACGTATCGTAGTAGTGGAAAATTTGCAGAAATTTGCATGTTAATATACGTCGCGGAATAGCATAGCCGCGAAAGTGGCGTAGTTGCTCTCAGTATATTTTAATACTTTCTGCCGCGAAAAATGTATACCCTCGCTCGTTTACTCCCTGCCCTTTTTAACTTTAACAGTTTTCTCTTTAATTGGACGGTTTTTGTAAAAAAGAAAAGAAAAAAAAAGCGAAGTATTAATAGCGTAGGAAATTGTTGAATACGATGAACAAGATGAACTTTGTTTCTCGATTATCTTCATTCGCGAGAAATAATGGAATCGTATTATCACTTGATGAAGATATTAAATACAATATTATGAAATTTTTTTTGAGACTCTTATATTTATGGATTTATGAAAAAAGAAAATTAAATTTGATATTCTTCTCTAATATTCTTATATAATTTTCGATCGATTCTTTTCATTTTTAATATTCCTGATTATATTTTCAATGAAACTAAACATACTATCTCGATTCACTCGCGCGATTTAATTTAAAACGAAAATGTTAAAGAGAGGATAAAACGATGTAATAATTTTTCCGTTATTTTTTCAAATTCATCGTCTATGAGAAATTCATAAAGCATGAATTATAATTGCTAAATAGTATTAATGCAAGGTACAAATTTCGGTTTACGGAATTTAAACTTAAAAAAAATTATAATGCACTGGTGGGCTTAAACGTATTTACTAAAAACATCTCGGCTAACTTTACTCTTCGCTCGCTTTCAAAATGCATGTTTCATAATTTAACGACTTTAATCGTTGATACTATAAAGAGAAAGTTCGCGTTAATTTTTTTGCAAGGATGTGTATTAAAATTTGTATAAATCCTCGATACACGTCTGACCAACGATTGACCTATATCCTATCTGTCCAATCATAACCGACCTATTCCACTCGTCGAAATTAATCTTAATCGCAATTAAGCAACGAATTATTTTACAATACGCGTTTAATGATTGATCCGTACCACTTATCCAAATTATTCAGAATACGTTGCTAATCTGCTTGACTGATCACTACATCACTTGTACTAATGTTTAATCGTCATTCAATATTATTCAATTCATAATTTAAGCAATATACAGAGATTGCACAATTTTGTTTAAAAAGTTATCATATTTCTGTATCCTCTGTATATATTTTCCCCTATTCGAAGAATTTTTCAATTTTCCCTTACAATTTTCCGAAATTGCATATCTCGTTCCAGTAGTAGCCTATTTTCACGTAAGATCTGGGAAAAAGATCGGAGCGAAATCGAAAAGAATGCCATTTCCTTCCTAGAGCTGACTATCGAGATATCGTTCCTCTTGCCGATTTTGATAACGATTTTTCGCGATGCAAATCTGGAATAAGGGTGGAAAGGTTCCTATACATCAAGGAACGCGGTGGATCGTGACACGAGGAGGCGAGGAATATACGAAACGGTGGTATATATCTTAAAGGGATTTCACGTGTCAGGGATGATCGATGATTGTGTTTCCACGTTGTAGCTTCCATCTGCCGATCGAAGCCTGCGAAACGGAAAGTCGTAGAGCATCTTGCCTCGTATTTTACGAGTTGCTCGAAATGACATCGAAAACCGGTCGTCGCCGTCTGCGCCGTGTGAAAATCTGCTCTCATCTTTGAACTTCGATTCTATGTTTCGCGAGAGGCGAATGCGAAGAGGTTTATGATATCGTGGAGGGGGAGGAAAATATGGATCGAAGGATGGATCACATGTTTGAAAGCTCGAGGCAAATTTAAATCTTTCGATATTATTCTTGATTTTGGAATAAAGATTATAAAAAATACGTTGAATTTAATCTAATATTTAAGATTGGGAATTAATAATAATGTAATACTTGGCTTGAAAATATTGTACGTAAATGAGAGAAATTAAGAAATAATCGAAAGTTACGTCAAGACACTCGAAAGCATAATATCGTAAGTTTAATCGATGCCAGAAAATTTCTAATTACTTTAAAAACAATAACAGGTATCAGTTTCACCAGTATTTGACTGAATTTTTCCTATATTCTCCGCGAATGGAATTTATCGAACAATTAGAGCTATGTTTAATATTTTCATCGTTCAATAATTCTTAAGTGGACGTTGAAATATTTAAAAACGTCAATACGAGATAAAATTGCACAAGATGCAGTGATTTCAGTTTTTAATGGCAGAAAAAAAGAGAAATTTATCAGAATATTTATATTATTATTCGCAAAAATTAATATTACCAGATTTAAAATATATATTCTCCGCGATAAGATATTAAAATCGAGAATCATTCTTCGCGTTAATTGATTCATGCGAATTCGACGAAGATCGTGGAAAAGATTTCGCCGCGTTTAAATGTGTGTCTATTGTTACGTAAAATTCGCGTTTCTCGCGTCGAGGCGAGAAATGAAGGGATTGGCACACGCAAAGTCGGAGTGCAAGCCGATTTTTGCGAGAATATCCACCGATGTTTGCGACTGGCGATGTTTAACACGCTATGGTAAACGCGTTGATGGCTGGGCGCGGTTGAAATTTTCGGGATGTGTGCATTTAATTTAACTCCGATGTCGACACACGATGTGGACACGATGTGATTTATTAAAGAAACGTGGAAACATTTTAATGACACGCAAACGTAACGCGATTCTGTTTTTAATTTTTTTTTCTTTTCTTTTTCATTTAATAATATTTCTTTTCTTGGTTGGTCACATTTAATATGTGCGCCTATCTGTGCGTAATAATTAAACCAGAAATTATCGTCATTTAGAGTAATTTGAATTTTATCGCGTTTACCTTGGATGCGTGTTTAAACTATTATTATGCATTTGGGATGTGCATGGAATAATATATATATGTGCTCGAACGCAGTGTTATTGGAAATTGTAAATAGTGTAATTCGTATATGATTTTGTTATGGATATAAAAATATTATGATAATATTTTATCATTGTATCAATACATTAGAATTGTTTGGATGAAGTAAGAAATGGAGATAAAAATAATTTTTTTATAGTCAAAAGATCGGTTGAAATTTTTTCTATACAATTTGTCTCTGAGAGAATTTCATCTATTATTTGTTCCAAAGATTTATTTTATATTTTAAATCTCTGTTTAGTCTATTTTAATCGTATTAGTTTCCACTTTAAAATCTATTTATTCTTCAGTGACGCAAAATAATAAAATGTATATGTGTATACATGTAACAGTATGGCAAATTCAATTGTTCAATCAAATTTAATTAAAAATAAAATCAATATTACCCATAGGATGGCAGTTGAATTATTCAATTTCGTAGGGACGAATAAAATCGACTCTGTATTATGCAAATGATCGCTATTCATTTCTTTTTCGACGAGCTTCAATCCTTATGGCACGGAGTAAAAAGTTTTATAAAAGGGGAATCAAGGTATCACCCTCTTCTCCTCGACTCCTTCGATCAAATGGCCATTGCTAAAATATTTAAATATTATATTTCGAATTATGTTACGTTACCTCTAACATCATCGAACGAAGATTAAACAAGCTTAAGAAGATTAAACAAGCATCTTAAAATGTTAAATGAGTAATTTTATTACTTAACCATCGTAAACAAGTAATTTTACAATTTTATCCGAAACGATAACAAAATTCGCATTAATCTACCAAATATCTTGAGACCACACAAAAGAAAGAAAGAAAAAAATAACAATGGAGGGAGCTTGTGAAGCGTAAAATCGTTAAGAATTGACGATCTCGATACACTTTTGTTGTAAGAGGTAACAGCAAGGATCGATGCACGAGGGTGGCTAAGGGTTCACGAGAGCCTAATCAACGAGACAGAGTGTGGAGATAAGCGATCAAAGTGATAGCGCAGCCCGCGTCGATCATTTAAACAGAATAGATATGTGTCTCTTGGAGAATGGGATCGTTAGAAGCACCAGGCAGATGCGCTTAACGATGCAAGTGCATCGAGTGCATCGCGTTATTGACCTCTAAAGTGAAATACAGGGCTGAAAGACGTGGGTTCCCTTTGTTTCGTTAACAAAGGTGAGAGGTAAAGCTCGCGTTTCGCCTGTGTAAGCGTAAAATTTGCCATAACCAGCAGGATTATTATTTTTAATTTTGTTTCCTTATTTCTCGATTTTGTCTTTGGAAGCGAAAAATGGAGGTAAAGGATTTGAATTTGAAATACAATACGTAGAATAAAATTTAATTATAGCAAAGTATTAATAAACTTTTTATTCGTTTCATAATGCAATTTTTATAATTTTTTTTAGATCAGATTCGATTTCTTAAATTTTCTAAATAAGTATATTTTTTTTAGAATATTATTTGATTTCTTCTATCATTTATAATGATTTTTATTTTAATTTTCTTAAGGGGTGTACTTATCGTTGATTGATAAAATGAAAATTTTGTTCTTGGCTTAGATATTGAATCGAAACTTTATGAGTTTCTGTAATTCAAAAAAACGTCAGAATATCGATATGAATTCATCGTAAATTCAGGAATAAAATAGTCCAACTTTTTCAATTTTTCGAAGCTTATGAGAATCCTTATCCCCCGGATTCTTTCATCTTGGAATAGACTTTGCCCCTTATACGGAATAAATTGCAAAAATCTGATAATAAATTTTGAACAGATTCATTTCGCGAGAGAAACTATCTTATAAAAGTACTCGTGCACATTATTAAAGTTAATATTAATTCGTCCACTCTTGTCTACTTAATTGAACTTACCATTTGATAAAAGCAATTATGAATTTTTCACAACTCGAGATACTACGAATTATTCATCCTCTATTTCATTCAGTTTCAATTCAATCAAACAAAAAGGTGGCTCAATTCTCGAAAGGAGAAATATCTGTAGTTCTCAAAATTCTGAACAGTTTTCTACAATTAGATAATTCTTTAAAAGAGAAAAAAATATGAAAAACTATACTATCTATAAAAAAAAAAATGATTAATTTCTACGTCGAACGTACACCCAACCAGATCCATCATTGACAAAAGAAATTTCCCTCATCCACTTAATCGCGCAAACAACTACCTATACTCGAGGCATCGGATTAATTAGTATCCCTTACAAAGAACTTGGAAATCCTGCGCCTCGAGGCACAACACGCCAGCCCTCCATCTCTAATTGGATCCTAGTTTAAGTATACGCTAGGAAGCTTTTGAGGCCACGTCATCCTGTTTGTAGGGGTTGGAAGAACAAGCAAGGGATGTAGGAGAAGAACAGGGGGTAAATGGAGAGAGTCGCATTTCCTTCTTCAAGATCCTCGGATACGATAAGCAGTAGCTTCGCACCTCGCAGGTGAATGTACGATTATAGTCGATCATTGATGAAATTATATGATGAAAATAATGCTCGTCTCTTTTCGTAAGATATTTCGAAAATAAGGGATAGGTTTTCGTGGAAAAAATTTTTAAAAAAATCTTAAGTATGATTCTTCAAATTATTTGTATATTGTATATTGCTGAGAATATTAGAATAAGTGGAAAAAATATGATATATAATACGATATATAAACGAACTTTCTAATTTATAAGATATAAATTTGCAAATATAAATTCAATTAAAAATTAAAAATCTTTATAAATATATTAAAACGAACAAATTATTTCTCTAAAGGTTGTTTAACTTTTATTAAAACGCGACGTAAAAATTATTCGAGGCATGGTATATTTCGCAAACTGTAGCAGAAATAATATCCCTGACTTTTCTCGAAGATATTTCAACGAATTTATGAAGCGGTATGAACTTTTTGCGCCAAACACAAATGTTGAACGACCGAGGAACGAGGAGATAAAGAAAACAATGCGGGAAGGGAAATTGGAAGGAAACGAAGAAGCGTTTCCGCTCGGTTTTTCTTTGCTATATATCGTAAATATTAATGTTCAACAAACAGAGGAATTGATTTTACGTCACAATTGATATTAACTATTATTAATTACCTATTAAAGCTTATAGTAAGCAGCGATCGATTGTGCATTAACTCGTGTCATTAATTATAACTAATTGTGAATTGGGTTTATTAATAGAACTATTTGGAATGTATTTTAGTTGAGGATGAATTAATGATAATCAATGAAATTATATATTTTTCCTTTTTCATATATAATTTAATATATATCGTAACGTTGGGATTTATCATTGCAAAAGGAATTATCGATTAAATTCAATTGATAATTTTGTAATTGAAAATTGATTATTGATATCATCAATAATTTTAAAATAGGAATTATCATCTCATTCTTGTCAATGCAATATTTTCAATTTATTATTATATAATGTAATGTATATAATATTCTTCAAAGGATAATTTTTTTTCTATATACGACATTTATCAGAAACATGACAAAAATAAGTTTATACATTTAACATGCACATAATATTTAATTTACTATAAAGAAGATTGCAACACCTGTATATAGCCGCATTAAATCAAAATGCTCAGATTATATTGATCGTAAAGCGAAATTACAGCACTTCTATGAAAAAGAAACTTGATAAAAACGACGATAATTTCAATGTTTCACGATCAATCAATGACAACAACTTTTTATTTAGACAATTTTGCAAAATAGATATAGATAATACGTTTTCACAAACATAAGAAACTGGAATTCTTTTTACATTTAAGTTTCATCGAATCATCTTCACGATTAAATGTTTGCAGATCCTTAGTCACGGTCTGTTTAATCCCTTAGGGATCCCTAGTCATTAGTCCCTAGTCCCTCACACAATCAGTCACAAATGCAATTATATTTCGCCATCAGTGTCCATGTATATCAACGAAGAAAATTACATAAAATTTTGACGGACACGTAAACGAATTATGTTATATTCTATCAACTCCATGAATATTTCACGCATCTCATTATTTGCATTAAATATAAAAAAATTTAATTATCACGAGATCATAAATCTAGATAAAAAAAAATTTCGCCTCCCGTCTTTTCTTGTGAGATAAATAATCAATTACACAGACGATAAAAATACACGATCACAGTTTATATTTATAATACCCCTTTGAAAACTCTGAAACCTGTTTCGAAACGAAATAAAAATCCTAAAATATTCGATTCGAGTGTTTAATAGAATATTTATGCGTTCATTAAATTCCGATACACATTTGAAAGACAAATCTAACTTCCTGGCACGAAAATTCACAATTCCATATGATCGATAATCGCGAACTTTTAACCAAGTTTAAACTTTCAACCAAGAAAGAAATCGATATTACATAAAAATACACGCAATAATCGTGGTCAAAGCTTCTCTCCGCATTCCCTCCGTCTAGAAACTTTTTAGAATTTCGAATGACGCGTGGTCAGCCACGTAACAAGTAGGAAAAGTTGCTTCCCTCGGAAACAAGACGAATCGGTGTGTATATACATTTGTTTCGTTCAAAAAAAGCCGAGTCCTCGAATACGGATTCTTCATGCATGCTTTATGGGACAGAGATGCATGCGGAAAACTGAAAGTGCATGAAACTTTGTATCGTTTCCGACGGTATCCCTTCCCTTGGAAAATACGAGCTCCGACGGGGGTTGCCTTCGTGCAACAAAAATCCCCCCACCCCCAATTCCTCGCGACCATTATTCTTGGTAATTTTATATCGAGCCGATCGTGTACACAGTGTCTACAGGATTTAGGGGATGTTTCGGAGATTATGGACTGGCCGGGGATATATTGAATTTTACACAGAGGAACTGTATAAAATGATACGATACGGGGGGGATTATTTTAAAATTGATTTACTTTTTCACGCATATGTATCTATATATGTATAGAATGATTTCCATTGTTCAAGCGAGGCATAAAAATAGTGTTGAACGGTTTTTGAAAGTAACAATTTCCTAACTGGACGTTACGAATTTCTACTCTTTTTCGGGAAATATCGTCGAGCAACTTTTTTATTGGATTAATTTAACGTTTGTATCAGTTATATCAGTTGTATCTCCTTTCACCATCCTCACAAAACCATCGAATAAATAAAACTATCGAAAGAAACTGTTTCTTTCACACACGTAACAACTTTTTCCAACTTTTCAAGATCCTCCTCCTCCTTCTCCCCCTCGAAAAGAGAATTTCCTCGTTGCCTAAAAAAGAAAAAAATCGTCTCTCCCCATTCTCTCTTTTCATTTCGCCCGAAGACGTCTTCGAAGATCCACGTCTTCGAATATCGACTCGAGTCAATATTCAAGAATCGAGGGATTGAGAAATGGGAGTATCGAGTATGTCGCATGCGTGTTAAAATAATGTCAGCGACGAGCGGTGATCATTACCGTGTGGCGCAGGCCACGATGGATGGAGGAGGGGGAGAACTGGATGGTGGCGCGGCAGAACAATGGGAAAGGAAAATACAATAGCGGGGCGGAATGGTGGAATGCATTTTCTCCTTGTAGGTGCTCGACAACGGTGTCCTACTCGTGCGAGCTTTTCGAGGTATGATATAGCTCGATGCTCGCGCGGCTAATTCCCGGGACGATCCTTTTCCAACCTGCCAGCTGATTTCTTGCGGATAATTCAAATCCGTGCCCATGGAATTATGGAAAGCGAATCTGCGTGGGAGTGAAGAGGGGGAGAGGGTTGCTTCATCGAGCGCCGATGAATGGGAACTTTTAACGCGCAATCGTTCCCCCGCGAGAAGCGATGAATTGAAATTCTGAAAGCCGTTTCTGTGTCCGTGCCTTTGTCCGTGCCACACTATATCCGTGCGTGGAGGGGGTTGTATTCGAGGTGAACGGGGTTACATCGAAGATTGTTGGGTTGGGGAGTTGAAAGAAAGGGGCTATTTGCGAGGGTATAAGGGGGATATTAATTTGAAGATGATTGGTTTGGAAACGTCGGGTGGAACGTTGAATTTCCAGAATCGTGGAATGGGTAATAATAAATATGTATGGAGAGGGTGTAGCTGTTTTTAAAGTTTTTCACTTCCATTTTGAAAAGTTTGCAAGTTTTGGAAGTGTGATTAAATGGCGCTGATACGATCCGAGATTATTATTTTCGAGTTGGAAATTTTTGCTCTTTCCCTCGGGATTAATATGATTCAAAGTTTGGAAGAATTTCTTGAATTTTCGATTCAAGAATCGTTCGGATATTGAAAGAATTATCAGAGTTTCTTTAATGAAGGATTTATTATTAGAGCGGATTACGTGTTAACTCTGCAACTTCGAAATTGTCTGCTCAAGTCCTGCAGACAGTTAGACACGCGTTTTCAATGTTGCTAAAATTTTCGCATTGTACGAACTTTCAAGATAACGCACGTTCGTGTACACGAAAGATACACGAGTTAGACTTTCGTGTCTCTTTCGCCATGGATAGAAGAGCTGCGTCTACCGTTTCACATCTATATAATTAATTACGATATAACGTTATTTCTAAATGATATTTCTAATCTTTGTTAAAAAAAAATGATAAAAATGAAAATTTCAGTTTCGTATGCTCGCTCGATCGAAAAGCAAAAAGAAAAAAGTGATGGAATAAATGATAAACTGGAGATCATTGGTTAAAAATCGAAAGCGATCGGCAGCTGTGCAAATGTCTTTTCATTAACTGTCGAAACAGATTCCTGGCGGATTTTCTGGGATCCTGGTCGGTGAATTATCCGTTTCATCGATCAAAGGCCGTGAGCACGCGGCACACGCGTGACCTGGAATTTCTGGGGACTCAAGTAAATGTAAACGGGAACCTTCTTACTGCGAATGGCGGACCTGCAAAGAGAGATACGGTCTTGATCCTCTCGTTACCGTGCACCGCGAAATTTGCCAACCACCTGTGATGCTGGTAAACCGTAAGAACCACAGATACTTGCAATTATGATGATCCTTTTCGACTGTGATACAGTGAATCGATTATAATTAGTCGTGTATGCTTTCGTTTCTTATTTATAATTGGATATACTAGGTGTCTTTGAATTTGTATTTGCATAAAATTTTTTGAAACATGTGATTGGCTATATTTAATTGTTTATTATGGTAGAAAAGGATAGAAGAAATATTCGTTATAACGTAGCCTTATATGGGAATCATGCTGTATAAGCAAACAGGAAACGAACAAATTGTGGTAAACGTTTGTTAAATAATTCGATTTCACGTCTAAATAATTTAATTAGAGTTTACTTTGCTCTGAAATCGCAAATACGACGGTTCGATTACACGATTCGTTAATGTTGTTTTATATTTACTTTCTATAGTTGGTAAATGGATGTATATTGGTGGATGGACGTATCGTGTTCGATCAGCAATGTGGAAATATATTTTATAAACGAGAATTTCTGCGAGTAGACAATTTTTGTTCAATTCGAAGCACGTTTTTTTTTTTATTACAACAACGTTTCCTCGTTTAAGAAATATCGATCACACGGATATTCCTTCATGAAGAATTTTAATATCACAATCGAGAGATTGATCGAGAAATAATAGCAAATATGATCGTCCATCGAAGAATATTCCTGTAATGATTCACGTTTATCTGTTTTCGTTTTCGATAGTTCGCATAATAATATTTTTGGCGTTCAAAACTTTCGACAAATTCGTCCATTCTTCAGAACAAAGCAATAATTCCATGGTCGAGCCACAATTCGAAGCCATTTATCGCTGGCATAAACCATCGATAAAAGGGATCGATCCCTTTCTCTTGTCTAACTCAACGGCATAAATTTCGATTTCCCACTTTCTCCGTTACGTATCGCGTGCCCGACATTGTAATCCACGGCACCGTCTGTACGTGACAACCTCTCGTGAAGCCCAGGCCAGACTTCATCGAACAAATCGCCTTGTCCATGAATTAATTGAACGATCGATTCTATTTCTGTTTATCGGCTCGTTGCTGCTTCCGTCTATCCAAAGACTTGCTAAGTTTTTTATCCTCGATATTCCTCCCTCGAGAGAAAAGACGGATTTCGAATTTTTAATCTTTGCATTCTTGCTACTCAATAAAGTATTCAGAGTAATGAAAGTTTAATTTTTAACGATGATCTATGTTCTGGATCGAGGAATCGAGAATATCTTTACAAATATTGGAATTTAATATAATCGATATTTGAAAATTGTTTCATTACTCTTCGTGAGTATTTAAATTTTTCAAAGGTTTTTTCAAAATAGCAGATTCAAAAAATACATACAAGAATCTGGCTTTTCGTGAAATCTGTAACGCTTTTTCTTCAACGTTTTAAACAACTTTTATTTGCCTGTCTATCGATCCTTTTATCAAACATTCTCCTACACGACAAAATTCAATTCAACACGTTTGACACAATTTTTACGACTCGAACTTTCGTATCGAAATATCCAACGCGACAATCAAAGCCGTTATTCGTTTCGAAAATAATGAAAATTTAATTGCAATTAAAATAAAAACTCGTCAGACATTGCCTGTGAATTCGATAAATCCGTCCGCCAGCTTCGTTCGAAATTGAACGAACGTTTATCACCGGTTCGAACGAACATTTACAAATCACGCATTGATTCTAACAATATTCACTTGTCAATAATTCTTCCCCTACTTTTTCATTTTATTTTATTTCCACTACAATTGGAAATCAATTCCAGAGAATATTTTTCTTTTTCTGCTCTTTTTTCTTTCCCCCCTCTGCCCCTCCTCAATTTTTTCTCTCGATGAATGAAATAATTTATCACATTCGCGAAACAAAGTTTCCAACTTGAATCGAGTCCTATGTGCAATGCAACGTGTTAACGTTGATCGAGGATGAATGTGTTGCGGTCTAAAGACGTTTAATGATGTTTCCCCTCGCTTGAATTAAACTATAAATTCACCATAGCGACCATAGCGAAACGAGATTTTGCAAGTTGAACGTGGAAATTGAGGCTGGTCGCCTGTTCGAGTATCGAGTAGCCTGGAAACATTACTTTGTAATACGATATCTTGATAAAAAAAAAATAAAAAAAGAAAAAAAAGCTGATTTGGTAACAAGAGAATGGCAAAGGTTTAAAGAGAATCTTCACAAAGAAACTGTTTTTCCTAGGAAATCGAGAAAACTGTTCGTCGGAGAATTAATTGAGAGAACGATAACGAGATAACGGATGGAAGTTGAATTAAAGTTTGATTCCTGGGATAGAATTGTTAGCAGTGTATGTATACAGTCCATGAATATTCCTCTATCGATCATTGTTTGTTGCTCATCGATCGCTCTTTGCCGATTATTCTCGATTACATCGTGCTTTTGAACGATTAAAATTAATCACTTGTGATATATATATAAAAGGAAATAGCATGTAATAAAAACAGAGGGAAAAATGGAATGAGATATATCGGGTTTTTCAATCTCTGTTATTTTTTTTATTCGAAATATTTTTATCCGATGTATAACAATTTCTTATTGTCATTTGTATATTTATGATCGAATTATACCATTTTTTATTTCTTCTTTTTTTTACCTTTGTTTTATCAAATTGATATCGAATCAATTAAATAATCTTTCTTTTTTTTTTTTAATAATTCTTGATCCAATTTCACTCGTTCCTCTTGAATTCAATAACGCCTCTTCCCTTTAGCTTCTGTCTTACAGATTAAGATCATCTCCCCCGCTCTTTTCAACTTCTTAATTGACACTGAAATTTCAACCAACTTCGTTTTCTACATCACTGGCTTCTTTGGCATACAAACTTTTGCTCGATCCTCAAACGAACTGTAATTAGTACTTGTATCTTTGTCGAAATATCGTGCCTCATCTTTTCTAGTGAATTAACAATAACATATTACGATAATAACATCACACGTGTAGAATTTCGACTGCTAGATAATAACTGCTAGATAAATATCCTTTCACCTTCGAGCGATCTTCGAAAAATTACACTGCGCTAAATAAAATCGAAGAAGGAAAAAGAAACGTTATTTAAGATGTGTACACCACGTACGTGTATCGAATAAGACAAAAAAAAGAAAGAAAAAACATTTCACCCGGGCAGAAACAATCCATCCATAAATAACACCTCGGGATCAACTTCTATTACGTCACGTTCCCTTTAGGATAATTCATCGTATCTTTCGGTAGACCCTTCACGAGCGACCCTCGTCTGGAGGCCAGTATCCTAGAAAAGCGAGGGAGAGGGATCAATCACCGGGTATCGATCCACGGATCCGCGAAGACACCCTGGACGAGACAACAACAAGTTTTCTCTCGTTCGAGTTTTTGTTCCCAAAGTGTCGTCGGTTCGTTCAACAATGGGCTCGTTCTCGCGTAAGAGCACTTTTAAACCTATAATCGGATCATCCGCGCCCCGCTTCTTGACATTTCCGCGTAAATTCACTGTGTAAACATCGTTGTACATTTGTCGTCAATTTGTTCGACATCGATCGTCGAATCGCCTCCTCGAAACAACAGATGGAATATAACGTCGTGGAGAGAAACGTTTCTCTGCTTGATTAACCGGTCCAAGTTAATTGCAAGATGGAAGAGAGATTGCAGAGATTGTTAATATGAAAGTTTTTAAATGAATGTTGGACATGTGGTTTGTGAGTATATATAACGGTTCTTCTTTTTTTCTTTTTTTTTTTGCGTATAAGATGGGGCTCTGCTCGTTATTTCAACCTGAGGCGAACTGCGGTTATTTATTGGCCCATTTTTTACTTCGCCCTTAAAGTTAAAATCGTCTCGCTTGCTCGGCTCGTCGAGTACGTTATGTATTTTTTTTTTTTTTTTTTTAGGTTTTAGGAAAATCTTTGAAACGATTCTTTTATCGTGAAATGTATTTAATTCTTTCTCCCCTTTCAACGGATTAGAATTTAAATTTGGAAAGTCCATGGAACATTTCACCATTGTTAAAAAAGACTTTTTTAAATTTCTGAAGGGGAATCTCCTTTTTTATTTAAACTGGACTGCGATATCATTTGTTAATATAACGAAATTAGATGATCCTGGATAAAAGAGTTGGAAGACCGTATGGAATAAACGGAGCTTTACGTTAATTTTAATTTGACATTCGCAAAGAAACGGTGAACGTCCTTTGTAAATTTCTCTAAAATACTGAAGAAATAAAAAGATACGTCTTTTTCACAAGCGACGCATTTAAGATTTCTGTGCTAAGATAATCCGAACATAGGAATTCATTAAGATCTCATTCACCTGATGATATTACAGCAACCGCTTAAGTCGTTACGTAGAATTAACGATTTACTGCAGATTAAAAAGTTATTAAAAAGTTTTAATGCCACGGAATATTTAACATTTAAGATTCGATTTATGAAAGTCCGCGAATCGTTTCGAGAGTTAGCGATTTAACGAGCACATTGCGTGCATCGTTTCATCCATGCTCTGTATTTTGTATTTGATCTGACATATTTGATATCATTCCTAATGTGTGTCAGTGTTAATGCATCCCCATTAAGCGTGGAAATTTTCGCATTGTCTGTTCAAACGTGCTCGCTTTATTCTTACGATCTGTATACGTACTGTTTCTTCACTGTCGTTGTATTATTATATTGTTTCAATAAAAGAAAAAAAAAATAACTTATCGCGAGTGAAAAATAAGTTTAATAAGTTTGGAATTAGTTGATTCGCACACGAAATATATAATATTTATTGAAGCGATAAAAAATGAGTTATTTTATTAAATACATTTTTATTGGATAAATTGAGCGAGAATGTGCTTGAAGCGAGTGTACGATTAAATTAAATCACATCCCCCCACTATACATTCATGAACACATAATTGATCACTGTTCCATTGGCACACGTTACACCTATTTGTTCAGATACCCTATTACAGTCTTGTTGGTCGTACGTGTAACACAAGCCTACACAACGTCCCTCCATGTGTAACAACAATTTGACCTACATCATTCCAGTCAAGAATTTAAACCCGTGGACGAAAAAATTTATTATAGTCGTTTGTTTTTTCAACGACTTGGAAAAAGGGAAGTTATATTTCTCTTTTGTTTCTTGATACGTGTATCTACACGTATAAAGGATAAGCCCTATAATGAGAACTCCCACTTTCATGTTTATACTTTCACATAATAATATTTTTATGGGAACCTTATGCACCACTAAAAGGTTCTTAAGATACGTACAAGGGCTTTCTTGCCAGCTTCGTGCTTAAAATATGGAGATTACATTACTCCCTCCTAAGTGATCCACATTTCTTGCCCTCCCCTCCTCCCCTACCTTCTTGTAATTAACGTGGTCTGGTGTAGCTTTTTGAAAATGTATCGCATTTTAAATTACTTTTGATCCACTATCTCTTTTAAATATTGTAGAGTTTTATGAATAATGTATGTTACGTTAAACACATATTTTAATATTATGGAGCGATACGTTTCAGAAGTAGGGGAAGAAAAAGAATGTAAATCGAAGAAACTTTAAATTCTCTTCTCAATGATTCTTCCATAGTGATAAGCGAACCGTACAATTTTTTTATTATCTGTACTTTTCACGATATTTTTGCACGCCTGATTATATTGGAAGATTAAAAATTTTTTGGATATGTTGACTTGGTTAATGTAAAATATTGATTTTCCAATTTTCGAGTTGAATATTGATCGATATTGTGTCATTTATGATCATATTTGTCACGAATCGATGGAAAAACAATGTAATTTTGTATACACAGATTAAATTTAATATTGGATAAATGTAAAAAATATCGTATCAAAAAAAAATTAAATAAATAAACGAACTTGACAAAAATTTTTAAAAATTCTATTTTTCGAAAAACAAATTTTTACAAATGAAGATTCATTCGTGTTTAATTCCACTAATAATATTCTATTGCGAATTAATCAAATTTACACGTTTCTTTTGTTATTTTTCAAAATGATTTGTCCTCAAAAACAGAAAGAAATTCATCACATCGTTAAATCATTCTTTTCTATTTGCGATGCAATTGCACAAATACACGATATATTTCAAGTAATAATAATTTCTTATTTTTCATTTTTGAATTATTCTCAAGCAACTTTCTTCCTACTTTCACGAACTACTTTTAATTATAGAACACCGTTTAAGTTCACAATATATTTCAAATAATTTCTCATTTCACATTACGTAAAGCAACTTTCAAATTTCGTCCGTATCGATTAGCATCCCCCTAAATCTTCTGATCGACGATCAGGATTTGCAATTCATTGGCCCAACGTCGTACAGTTGCTTTGATTAAACGTCAAATTACCTTGATTGCGGCATAAATTGGGACATTAGAATCAGGCGATTAATCAGGGTGACGGGGTCGTTGCGTTTTCCCTCCACCCCTTTCTTCCCCCCTCGAACCACGATTTCGCGCCACCCCTTGAAACACACTTGAAAACTTCTCTCCATGAAAAAGTGTATCCCTCGTGACTTTCTTTATGGTGGTTCAATCTTCGATCGCGAAAAGTCTTCGATCTTTTTTTCGTACGACTATTAAAACCTGGATCTTTGCAATTTTGTGTAATTGATTAAACGTCATCGTGTCAAAATCCCCGCCCGTTATTGCTCGAACTGGGTATCGAATTGCGTTTAAATTAATTTTAATTAATACAATCGGAACGAACGCGCTCGTTCTATCTATGCCGAGAGTAAGCCCACGTTTTCACGAACGTTTTAATCCCGCTTTACCGTCCATTATTAGGGATACACTGTGTATTGGTAGGATCTATTCGACGTGGCGCACAATATTTTACGCTGGCAAAATAATGCATAAACAAGTTTGAACTGTTTCGATAAAATGTGAATGCAAAACGCGAAACATTGCTATCTGATGATACTTTGTGCACAGAGAGTGATAAGAGTTAACTGAAACGGAAGAAAAGCGATAGAAAATTAAATTAAACGGATTTACACCAAAATTGTCTACTTTGAATATTCAAATCTTAGAAATATTTTCGATAATCCAAGTGATCAAAGATAATTGGAATGTTGTCAAATATTAAGAATTCATGAAAAAATAGATGAGGAGATTTTTACTAATAATCTCCTCTTCTCCCTTCCTCCATATTCCGATCGAGTCTCGAACAAAATGCAAAAATTCACGTACAATAGAAATTGTTCTTTTATCGAAATCATTCGATTTTTCGCTGGATACAAACTCATCGCTTCGACAGAGATCCCTAAAAATACGTGGGATGGATCTCCCGATCTATTGCCCTTAACATGCCATTAAAGTCGGACGTGATTTCCATTTCGATGCAAATCGCGTAATTACGACCGATGATGAATGACGACGACAGAGAATCGAGCCACGAAGCGACACGATATGGCCAGATTCGCTTCACAATTCTCGAAAGAGGATGGGGAACGATCCACGCTTCCATCCCATACACTTCCATCCGTTGGACACTTTTCCCTTATCCTTTCGTTCCGCTTCTTCATCCGAGGTTTTTATTCAGCTTCTTCACCTTTAACTTTTCCATTAATCTTCTCCCGCTGGCTCTATCCGTGTCCCCGATCCATCCACTGATCCACATATTTCCCGGTTGTGAACGCGTTGTCTTTTGCTCCCCGACAGACATGAATACGTATCGGTCGCGATTTATCGAATTTTCCAATTTTCTTCTATCGAGGAGATAAGATATATTTACTTCGATTAACTTAAATCGACGTCGAGCAAATATTACGATCAAAAGGTAATATCAACTTGTTTAAACTCACGACTTTCCAATCGTGATATAATTTTTATCCTAAAGAAAAATTCGAATCCTTTCACATCGTGTCGCCGTTCCCAAGAAGAAAAATCTCGCACACATTCCCTATCGTACATCAACGCGAGAGCTTCATGAAATTCTATACGCTATTCTAATCCCCGGCAAACTTCGCTCCCCGAAATTTCCATAGTTTCCAAAATCAGTATCGAACTTCGCCGCCAAAGGAAACCACCGCCTCTACTCCATCGTTATAACATCGGGCGAGGCGAGGCTCGAGATGGAAAATGGCAGAGAGGGAAAAAAAAAGAAGAAAAAGAAAGGAAGACAAGGGGAGAGGAAAATTCGCATAATCAGCGAACGGATGAAACGGATGAAATTTCAATTCCTCCACTTTTTATCACGCACGCGTTTGGTGTAAAGGTTAATCCACTTGTGCGTATATCGATTGGGTCATCCGATGCCTCTGTCTCCAATTCTGCTCTTCCAATTAATGTCGATAATCAAGCTCGATGCAGTGCACAATCGGTTTAATCGGACACGTGCACTTTTTAGATCGTCGACTACCCTCGTTTCCCAAGATGGAGGTTGGAAGGGACGTGGTTCGAGATTCGAGGAGGGACGAGAGATCGCGAGGGAATTTGAATTCGAGCACGCACCAGGGCAGGTATCATGGGGAGGGAAGGGATGTTTATTGGATAATAATTGGGAGGACGGTTCGATTGTACAGATTCCCAGATGCAAATGAGCCGTTTTGCACGAACGTTTTGGGAGCCACTTGAACGCGGTCGCGGATACTACTCGTGGCTTTATTCGAGTTCGTTATAAACGCTGTTATTTGTGGGATTTTGGGACTTTTGGCTTTGAGATTATCTTGATCTAGTGGCGTATGGGGTATCGTTTCTATCGATTGTCGGATGAATGATATATATATATATTTCTTTTCCTTCTTTGAAATCTGGTTTATACATCTTTTTTCCAGAGAAATTGTTAAATATTATATATCAAGTTATAATTGATTATATTTCGAGATGTGAATGATTTTTTTATATTTGAATTGTTGGAAAGATAGAATCATTTGCGATTGAATCGATTAATTAATTCGAATTTGTGACACGTTATCTCCTAAAATACAGCACTTATTTGATAAAAGAATGGATTATAGCTTATCTTCTTCTATTGCATTCGCCGCGTATAGTCTTGCATAACAGATCGCGTCTGAATTATTCAAACTAGGTTAGTCGAAAGTTCCAGATAACTAACATTTTACGAATATTTACTATTTCTCGCTGCGAACTTTCGAAGTGAAACTACGCAAATATCGAACATCGATAAACTTTGTCACTCGTCTTATTAACGTTTCATCGTGTTCTGTCCTTTCTACAACTTTCGCTATTTTATAGAGTGCGCGGAACTTGAGAAGGGAAAAAATATATTCACGGTCGAATGGACAAACGAGAGGAATTGAATATACCAAGAAAATCCTTCAAATCCGGAAAAGATTCGTATTTTAAATCGAAACTGAACTTTTCAAAAAATTATCCGCTTCAACATCGCTAATTTTCACCATTCCACGATCGCGAATACAATCGTATAACGTTGCTCGAAACGAATATTCCTCGTCAAATTGATCGATCCGATGTAACGAAGCGTGAAATCGAGACGATGGTTAATGAAACAGAGAAAAGTATTGGTAAGTGGACACCGCTAAAACCTTTAAGATAATCGAACGAGCTTACAGGAAGGATGATTTGGTGCCCGCATAAACAAGAGATTTTTTTATCCTCTTTCGAGTATGCGCGCGATATCGAGAATGTCGAGCAATGGCGGAGAAAAACTTTGTTAGGGATGGAGAAAAATTCAAAGAATTCCTATTTCAACGATATTTAAGGTCCAACATATTCGCTTTTTTGCGTTGCGAGCAAATCACGCGAGGAAGGAAATTCGATCGCTTCGGGATTTCTCTTTTTTCCATTCGATCCTTTTGAACCTTTGGGTCGTTTCAATCTCTCGAAGAGAGACTGGAAAGGCCAAAATGGAAAATGGCTTCTTTGGCCGACACCTCGGTGTCATTCAATCCTTTCGAACTTCTCGTTGAAAGAGGAAATTCTTGTTCGCGTCTCGGACTTCAGTCACAAAAGATGCATCGCGTTTCCCCGTGGATCCAAGAAGAAAAGGGGAAATATTAATTAAGGAGAAGAAAGTTTGGAATGTTTAACGCCGTTTTGGATTAACATCCGAACGAAATCCTTGAATCCTGAACTCGCGGTTACGTAACGAGCCTTAAGATGCGCAGGAGCAAAGTTCATTGAAACATTGGTGATCTTCAACAACCCGTCCTACGCGTCGGGAAAGCTGAAGGAAATTCATCAAAAATCGAAGAGTATTTTCGATTAATCGTAAAACGAACACTTTATAAGATGAAGCAATGTAGATTTTATAATATTCCAACTAAACAAGTAGCAGGATAAATACAGAAAAGATGAAGAAGTTCCAGAAGCCCTTATCCCTCTTATCGTCCTCTTAACAGAGGAGAAACCGAAGCTTCTTATCGAGGGAAAAAAAATTCTCGACGACCTCGAAGTAATCCTGGTCGTTGCAGCTACACGAAAGATTCTTCGACTTTCGTTCCTCTTCGAAACTGGAGAAGTTTGCCAGAACTGCTATAAATTTTGATGCATCCCCCGGACGGGCAAAGAAACTATTCTCGGTGCTTTTAGCGTGCAACTCTCCCAAGATTGCTCTCCTTTTTTTTTCTTTTTGCTGGTGTTTCGCAACACGCAGTTACGACCACTCTCTCGAACGGGCAAAAGCCGAAACTTTGCGCCGGAATATTACGAGGGTTATATGTCGGGGCTCTCTCCCATGGAACTTACCAGGCCACGTTTCGTACGCGATCGATTTTCGTTATGAGGGTTGATTCACGTGCTCGCCCTAGCGACGTAGGGCGGGAATCCACCACGTTTAAAGCCGAACAACGGATAGGGTATATAATCCAAAACGTTGGGACGAATCAGCAGGGCAGCCTCGATCCTCGTACGCGTTTCAACGGTCGTTGTTTCATCGTGGAACCTGTTGGATGTTTACACCTGAACGACGGTTTCACTGGGGGGAGAGGAGGGGGGATCACACCGATGCCAGGGATTATCGATGCCTTCTCTTCGTTTTTCGCACTTTTTCAACACTGAGAAACTGTCGGAAAACTCGGCTTTCATTTCACACTGAAACACACAGGGAAGACTTTTCATTCATTGGCGACAACAATTTTCCAATCACTTGGCGAGCGGCATCCGCTTCTTTCTTCTCTTCCCGAAACAAATGCCAACACCTTTCCACGAAATCCCTATCATCGATCGACCGCTAATTAAGCTAGCCGATCCAACCACCTCGTTATCTATAAATACACCGGCCAATTATACCGTCGTTTCACCCCGATCCATCCATTCATCCTGCGTCGTTTATCCCTGCGCCTGGACCGACGCACGACCGTTTTTCCCACACGATCGCACCAATTGCCGTTTCACGCACGCACACGGAACGGAGAGAGAGAGAGAGAGAGAGGGAGGGAGAGGGAGAGAAAGAGAAAGAGAGAAAGAGAGAAAGAAAGGGAAAAAATAGGAGGGAACTCGACCGTTTTATCGCGTCTCGAGAGCAAATCCACGTGACAATGTTTTCCACCTCTAATGTCGCACTCGACGCGGAAACAGCTCGAGGATCCGTGACATCCCTCAGGTTCGTGACACTCCGACGATCCTCTCTCTCCTCACCCGCGACGTTACTCACACGCGTGAGACCGTGGACGTTAACCTTCCAACCGCCCAACCGAGATTCACATTAGACCTGGCTCTCGTCGTTGGCGAACACCTCCCTCGCCCCCGTTTCGCACCCCACTCCTCCCGCGTATGTCCGCGCCCGTAGCAACCCCTAGAACGATACCCAACCGCGATGACGTCCTTCCCACGAGGACGTTCTCGGCGGAGCGTCGATCGACCGTCGACGCCACATGTACCAATTCCTAACCTCGAATCCCGATGGTTAGCTTAGAACTTTCGCCTCGTGCCGTGCTGTCCAACCTCCTCGCCGCCCCTCCCGTCGACCACGTGCATCGAAAGGACACTCTTATATCCTTCACTCTGCGATCCTCCACCTCGATCACCACCGATCACCAGTAATATCGCACCCTGTATCCAGGCGTATCGATCAATTTGAACTCACTTCAGCTCGCAGTGCACTCGAATTCGACGAACCGAGCGATTCAACGCCTCGTTTCTCGTCCTCGACCGACTCGAGGACTGATCCGAACACCGCACACCTCTTCCTCTTCTCTCCTCCTTTCCACGGTTCGGTGGGGCGCGCGGCAACGCCAAGTCGAACGCCGATGGGAACGGCGGCGAGCACAACGTTGGCCGCACGCTTTAATGGAATAACGGAGAGAGAAAAGTTCGCGACGGGACCCCCAGGAGCGAACTCGACGCAGCGTCGCTCGTTCCGGAACGAACGACGCCCTGTTGTCGTCGCGGCACGACGGGGTGAACGCACGACTTTGCGGATGACGATCCGCGCCCTCCACCACCTAGAAACTACCTTCCGCCGCTACCGCCACCACCGCCGCCGCCGCCATCTCCACCACCACTCGTCCCTCGCCCACCTCCACTCGCTCCTCGCAACTTCCACCTCCACTTCCTTCACCAACACCACCCCATAACCTCCCTATCCTCCACGTGTGCGTAATACACCGAATATTACCAATACCGAGCCGCCTCGTTGGCAAATCCTGCCCTACCACCGCTGCCTACCGCTGCCAAGCGAGTACACACGAGCCGCTACCCGCTTCGAGCGTAGCTGAACATCAACACGCTGATATTAACGCTAATGTTCTGCATCCTATCCCCACCTCTCCTCCCCGTACGTGTGTGCGTGCGCGTGTGAACGGGGTTACAAGATAACAGGGTTGTGAGATTACGTAGCGAAACAGTGGTACAACTGCCGGCGCGGGGGGTTGTTTAAATTTGCTATCCGTCACCCGTGAAACTCCGTTGTTGTTGCCCCGTCAACAACGGGGGAGGGGTGACTGATGAACGATCACGACATTCCATACATCCTCTGAATATTCTATATCGTCACACGGGGTGACCAATTTCTACAATTTCTTCGAAGAAACCGAACCCTACTTCCCCTTAACGTTATCAACCTTGTTCCACCATCGTTATTGTCCATCGATATTACTCCTCCAACGTTTTTCCTCTGCCTTGCGCAGAGAAACATCCCTAGCAGACAGACCTTTCCGAGAGCACCGTTCAAACGCGGTTACCACTCACTCACACCCTTGCTCCTCCACGATCCGTACACGCCCCTCCTGGCCGGATATCGACACCTACCACGTCCGTGGATCCGTGGACGAGCACACGGAGAGACACAGTCCCTCGGCCAGGCCGGAGAAAAGCAGATCCTGCCGCACGAATTCTACGCGGCACAGTGGTTCTCATTCACCGCGCAGGTCCGTTCGTTACGGTGGTGGTTGTTCGGGCGAGAATGTGGGGGAGGAGGGGAGGAGAGGGCGAGGGTGGGTGCGCGGCGTCCTGCTTCCTCCTTAGGCCGATCCTCCTCGCGTGTTTACGGGTCGCCACGACGCAGGCGCCACCACGGGGTTGGGTGGTCACGGTTCGAAGTACGGTCGGCGTCGATCGAATCCCCAATTGGGTGGGAGATGTGGGCACCTGGGGGCTGTTGGGGCGAGGGCGGCTCAGTCTCGAGGTTAGGGGAAAACGGCGAACCCTACACATCGGTGGAGGCCTCGCTTCGATAACATCGGCCGTTGACGCGGTTACACGCCGCGGTATCTTCTTATTCTTCTTCTTCTTCTTCCTCGTGAATGGAGAGGGGCGAGACGAGGATCCCGAAGTTCGTTGGTCGCGCGACTCTCGACGAGGGTTATCGTTGTCATTTATTCGTAACCGGGTTCTGTTCCAATGACCCGATTCGAGCGTCACGGAACCGGAAACGTGACGGTACGTGATGGGAAGGGAGGGGGAGGGCTCGTTCTCTCGTCGATTCGTTAATGTCGTGGGATATTGGTAACAATTTCGCGATTGAATGATCGGGGAGTTTCGATTAATTTTCTTTCCTGTATGCACGTATGCGTTCCTGGTGTGTTCTCGATGGGAAACGGGAATTTTCATCGATTTCGGCGAATGATATGATTCGATCTACGCGTAGAGAAAATAGAAATGTTATTTCTTTCTTTTTTTATTTTTTGTCAATTTACGAAGTAGACATATAAATGAGAGAAATGTTTATACAGCGTGTACAAATATTTGGATAGTCATTGAAACTTTACAAAAAGTGAATATACAATATTTGTGCAACACTCGAGTCTCCGATATGAAATTTTATTTAACATCGAAAAGGTTTGGTGTTTGCATGCGTTTGAATCAAAAAATTTCAAGTCAGCGATCTTTTTTTTTTTTTTTACTTTAGTTTTAGAATTTTGAAATAGAACGAATTAGATCTGAGTTATGAGATTTTATCGATAATATCAGTTGAAGGGGGAATTTTTTTTTTTTAATTTAGCTCGCTAATTTTAAAGAAAAATCGATAAATACTGCATTGTCCCGATTAATTAAACTTGCTGTACGAATAACTTGCCATAATATTAATTAATCAACAAAATTAAATTAAACTGAAGTATAGACGATGGGTTCCTTTCGTGCTACTAAAAAATTAAAATTAATAACAAATCGACAACATTTTTTGTTTCGCTTTGTATAATTTAAAAGTCTCGAGAAAATTTCTCAACCTTTTAATCTCAGTAGCAATAAACGTTCCGCATATTTGTAGGTACAAACGCGATGCTGGAGCGATGGTGGATAAAGTAGAGTAGATCCAAGGGCAGTCGTGTTGTATAATGCATATAAAAATAAGAAAGCTATCACACCTCGTAGCTCGTTCGTATTGGCCGTCTCTTTGAAAAAATCCAATCCTTTCCATGCTCCCTCTTTATATAAATATTTGCACGAAAATATTTACCCTGTTCGTTTATCGGACAAAAATTCCTTTTAATAGATCGTACCACGGGGAAACAATGTACGTGGATCGAGAAAGGAATAACAAGAAAAAGTTGGAACAAGTTGTGGAGCACCAAAGAAAAGAGAAAGAAAGCAAAAAAAGAAGAAAGAAAAAAGTCCTGATGGGAAAGAACAAATTTACCAAGAAGGGAGAAGCAAAAGTGAGCCACGAGTTACAAAAGATATTATAAGGATGGGCAATTCAACGAACATTTACGCGTGTTCGAGCAACGACAAAAATCAAAACTCGCGTCTGGCATCGGTTTAAAATCGGATGGAGCCACTTTACGGATCGATGGAAAAATTTTTCGACGAAACGCTTGAACGCTCGGCAAATCTGTAACGAACATTCAAGCTCGATAAAGAACCTACGGGAAGAGAATGTCGACGGATTGATGAATTAATAAAAAAAGAAAAAAGGAAACAGGAAAAAAGAAAGAAAGATAGAGGGAGAGAGAGAGAATAGAAAACAAAAAAATAGAGGGAAGAAAAATGCAGCCAGTCGGACTCGTGACGGAGCGAATCAAGCTCTGAGATCGCGTTTCCCTTTGTTTATTCGTTCTTTGTCTATTCATTCACTCGCTCTTTTCAGGTTTGCCTACTAATGGAAGAGCAGTTGAGAGTGTGTCAGTGAAACAGGTCGATGTTCTGTCCGACGGGCCTGAATTGAATCCAGTTCGTCGTAATAATAAAAAGAAAACGAAAAAACAAAAAAATAACAAAAAATAACAAAAAAAGAACATGGGATTCCATTTGCTTGGCAACTGGTACGACTGGCAGAAGGAGAAATCATTTCCACGATATGACCTGCATGCCAAGTTTCGCGTGTTTGCTTTAGCCCCGTGGTCGCGATCCATCATCCTCTCCATCCTGGTTTATCTTTCAACGAACCCCATTATACCACCATGATCGAGTTCCTAAGATATTTTTCGGGGATAAGAACCCGTTCTGAAGCGATCGGTTCTCCGGGTCTTGAAAGTGGATTTTGTTTGATGAGGATATTACATCAAAGTTTTACGCCAATATCGTAGAACTTTTTGTTTCTCTCCTCGATATGTAATTTCCTTACGTATATAAATCGTTTTTGAAAAATTGATTGTCCAATATATATATATATATATATATATGTATGTATAATTTCTATATACATCAATAAATTTGAAACTTGAAACGAAAATGGTATAAACTTTGGGCTTGTTGAAATAGTAGAGCTAGATTATTGATGTACGTCGCTGGCTATAATATAGTGGCTCTGTCAATTATGATACAATAGGTTCGAGAAGCGTGCTCGCATTATAATAAATCATACTTGATCACAGCTCGTTAAAGCAAATTCCCATTAGAGTTCATTCAGTTGTAGTTCCCCTAAACCGAATAGTTTTGGCCATTTAAACCCCTGAAGAAAATTGCATCGAATCTCTCCATTCAAAATTTTAAAACGAAGAAATATGAAATCTCTTTATCCAAATAATTCTGAAATAATCATTCCATTTCGAAAAAAAAAAAATTCCAAAATCTTTCTGCGAAAACGTAGAAAAACCCATAAACGCGCCCCTTTAAACGCGCTCCACGATCCACGAGACGAGAATTTCTCAATATAATCGCATCTCTCCTCCGCGCATCATCAATCAGTCACCTGAACACAGCCACGTGCACCAGCTATCCTCGAATAAAGAGTCTGTTATTGCTCCTCGATTTACCTACCCACCCTTGGTGATTCGCGAGGGGTCGCCGACACTGAATTGCCAGCTTCCACGCGGCTGCTTCCACGTCTCGAGTGGCGTGGCTCTCTTACCTCGGGGGGGTTTAAAGGGCTAGAAGGAATCTTGAGCAGGAGGAGAACATGGAAGGGTGATATATATATATCGACTTGCCCTAGACCTTCGTTTTACTTAGCCTGAGCTTGCACTTCCACGTCCCCATTACGAGATCTCGGATCACTACCCCTCCGGCTAGTTGTGACCCCACCCTTTCTTTTTCCTGCCTTCGAGCGTCCCTTTTCTCCCTCGCCAATCCTCCCTACGTGCCCCCCTCTCTGTGATCCTCTCCTTCCTTCCCTCCCTCCCTCCCTTCTTCCTTTCCTTCCTTCGCTTTACGCCCACGCGCGATAAGGGGTCTCGAACAATGGATGGGTTATTACCGGGGGAAACACGCAGGACCCCCAGGACTACCAGCTCACCGTCCCTATGTCGCCACGCAACTGTACAGTGCTCCGAGCTCTGCACTCTTCGTTTTATTTCATGCAAACCGTTCATGCCGGTTTTATATCGTCTTTCCTTCGGTCAAAGAGAGGGTGTCTCTCGTGTTTGGTTTACTTTGGTTTACGTCGTGCTTTCGAGTGGACACCGGTGGATGGGTGATATTCTTGTTTTTACGGAGGGAGTTTTAAGAGAGTTGGGGAGGGGGGAGGCATTTTCTAGCAGGAAAATGTCACGAGTCGAGTAACATTTATTTTAGCCGCTACGTTTACCGACCACGCGTACGTCTGAGAAGGGATTAAACGTGAAATTGAATTTTGCACGGTTTTCTGTGAAAAGTTAATTGTGCGCTGTTGCGCGACACGGAGAGGCAGATATTATTTTATTAATTTCTTCACGTTTAAATTATTCGCCGGATCGTGAACATTTAGAAATTATTATTAATAAAAAAAAAAGGAAAAATCGTTGCTCGTCAACTTTTATGAATATTTGAACGAATTGGATTGTTTCTTGATTAATTGATTCGCAAAGAATTAGGTTTGAAAGGTAGTGAAAATATATGGATATGGAAAATTAACAAGCATTTTTATCCATTGGCAAAAATGATATATTTCGAGAGGCAGAAATTTAATCAAATCAGAAACAATTATCTTGCGAAGAGCGTGAAATGGGATATCGAGGCGTGGTCAGGTGCGATCTTGGAAATGGCGCGAATCTCGAATGAAAGGGAGGATTTAAGCGCAAATCTAGCATTCGAATGACGGATGGTAGAAAATGTCTTGGAAGTGCCTGCTAAACCGAGTGTCGATATTAATACCAAAATCCGTATTAAGAAGGAGGAGATCGACCTCGTTTCTGGCGCTTGAAAATCGCCTCCGCAACGTGCTCGAGAGGTCGAAAATTTAACCGGTCCTCACGGAGCCGAAATCTCTTGGCAAGGAGAAATAACATTTCGCCAAACTTGTTACGACCGAAAACATGTTTCGCCAACTTATCGCGTGATTATGTCTCTTTGGAGTTTGCTATCATTCCGTTGTGGATTCTAAAATTTCGAAATTTTTCTGTTTGTTGTTGTGAAAGATTGTGAGAAATATTTGCTTCGATATCCCATGAAATTTTATAACTCGTAAATGTATTTAATATTTCAATTGAGATTCAAGTATTCAATAACCTATATTTTCCTGAACTTTAATTTACGAAATAAACAAGTTAATCAATTAACAAAGTTATCAAGATGATATACGATTGATCAATAGCATATACGAAAAAAAGAAAGCCTCGTATTAATTAAACAAATCGAATATTTCCTTAATTTTCCCTCGATCCTACGTCAATTATTCCCTAAACACGACATCCTAAAACTAGCAAAGGGACAACAATAAACTTTATTCGAATCCATCGGCTAATCAATTAATCAATCACAGGAAGCGAGACTAACAACAAGACCGCAATGACGGAACAGAATTCCACTTTCCTCGCCAACTTCCATACTCTCTGAGTGCTCTTCGCCAAGAAATCGTTCTTAACCGCGACCTCCTCAAAACCGAAGATTTTCCACCTGGATACCCGTTAATCAAGTCGAAAAATAATCGAGAGGAGATTAGAGGAGGGAAAGAAATCCAAGCTTCCAAGTGAAAAACCTCGCGCCAATTCTCTGAGACCAACTGTTCGCGCCAAACTTTCTCCTGCATTGCGGAGAGGCTACGAAAGCTCGGTCTTCTAATAAACTTGCCGCGATGCAAAACGTGGAGGATTCCTTTTCTCTTGTGCACGTGCACGATACTCGCGTCTGCGCAATCTCTCCATCGTTGTAGCGTAGGGCTTGATTGTGGCGCAGCGGCGCGGAAGTGCGGAAATTTTCTGGACAAAAGGATCCGTGGAGAATGAGGTCGGTTGGAATCGGCTTTGCGAACGGGCGTAAGAAGTTGGGAATTAAGAGGAAGTTGTAGCCGGAAGGCGAGGGAAAAGGATGCCAATCGGTGGAGAGGCGTCTTGGGGGATATATCATTTTTCGATCAGGAAGATGTTCTTGCATTGGATACGGCGAATTAAGGGTAAGAAATTTTGTACGAAAAGAGGATTTCGTCGCGATACAGTTGTTCAAGCAACAAGAGAATGTGGTTCGTATTTCTTATTCTTCTTAATCCAGTTTGGATTTCTTTGGAATAGAATAATGTGCGATTAATATGTATTATCAACGTTATTGAATTTATCGTGTCAAGAGGATCTAATAATTATCGTGTTAATATATTATCATTTCCCGCAAAATCGCGTATATATTTAAATATTCCATCGAATCGTTCCGATGTTTCATCGTTGAAATTCGAAAATCGATGGTGGAAAATATGCGGATTCGATGCATTCTCAGCGACTCAATATCAATTCCCGTTTAAAAGCTTTCAATCAGTTTTATCAAGTTTTACCGATTTCGTGCCCTTTGTACGTTACAATGGAATCCACCAGCCGTTTCCATCCTGTGACGTTTACGAAAAGTGGAAACTGTTAATACGGTTAAGCATAATTTCACATACGCCTGGTTTTGTTTCGGCGTGGCGTAAAACGCGCAACCCGGCCGAGAAACGAAATTCTCGTTTAGAGAGGGCACAAAGGGCCAGGTTAGACACAAAAGGCGTAATCAGAGCTTTGTTCGCGGTCACCATGGTGATATTTATTTTCATTGTGCAATTATTGCCGTAATGTCCATTCCTAATGCGAAACGTTGCCGCGTTTAAGTCGGCGAGAATTTCGCTCGCACGCGTGTCGGCTTATTTTCCTCGTGAATTTCGCGTAAGCGGATTCTGTCAATTTGTTGGTAAATCGGTGCCTGTTAAACTTTCATTATCCCGTAATGACGTAATTGCTTAAAAATACGGGAGGGAGGGAGAAACGTAGTGTAGATTTTCCATCATAAATTTTCATCCCAATAACTTGTAATTTATTTCGAAGCAAAAAATTGAATCCGAATCTTGATACGTTTTATTTTTTTCTTTTTCAGAGTGTGTTAATGTATAATAAACTTTTATTACGTGTAAAGATAAATGGTATAAATAAGCAGAATTTATCTTAATTATAGAAATTTTTTGTGCGAATGATTGATATATTTTTGCATTTGTGTAATATTTACCTGATAAATAAGTTTAAAGAAACAGTATAACTATAATTTATATTGAAATATACGTCGACATATATTTTCGTAATCGTACAATTTGATTTCAATATTTTATTATTATATCCGTAAAATAAATTTAACGTGCATCTAAATAATTAATATTTACAGACGCATATTTAATCTCTAATTAATTTCAACAATCTTCGAACTTTTATCACACACGCACATGCACACAACAACGGTAAAAAAAATTAACTTCTAGAGATAGGAGAAAACAAATTCTCATTTAAAATCAACCACTGTTAAACCACTGGATCTCGCTTAATCCAAAACTTTTCCACATTTTTCCAAGACTTAATTTCCAATTAGCCCGAGAGCATCAAGCATCGGTAATGATCCTTCCCAAGATACAATTTAAACGAATTAAATTCGCCTCGAAGACGAGCTCGCCAAGAATACGCTCTTTTCTCTGGCGTCCCTATTCCATCCATTACACTCTCCTTCTCCCGCACGCACACTTTTCACCCGATGCGCGTCCAACGTTATCGGATAGTCGTTGCCTACGTGTCCGTGAGCGCATTCCATGTGGCCGGCTGTGTGCGTTCACTTTCTCTGCTTTTCGCATCCCCCATGAAACTTGCTCTCGACGGGGGTGTTGATATCACCACGTGAATATGCATCCGACTACTTGAATAACGATTCAATTAGGCTTGTTGTTTTGTTTTCGATGCACTTTGCCGCACTCGATCGGTGAAGCGTTCGCTGACGTGTACAGGCTGCCTCGAAAATGTTTCGTTAAAATTTTATTCGAGATTCGAAGTTTGCCGAGTTTCTTGATTAAAATTGGCTTTAATTTTAAATTGAATCCATTATACTCTCGATCCACTTTTCCTTTAATCAAATTTTCCATTTTCATTTTACACGCTAATCACAACTAGCTAATTATTTATACAAATCATGTAATACAGGAACATTGCTTGTCGATCTTCAGAAATTTTTCATATAATAAAGAGAAATTAATCATGCGCTTTCTTTTTTTCTCCCCATAAAATTAATATCGTCGAAACGTTTCTCTTTGAACGGCGTTTGCGCGAGCTTTCCTCCCCACTCCGACAACACCAATTCCACGTCGATCTCTCCTTGCCTAACCAATCGCTTAATTACCGAATAATCATCGTGCCTGCGGGCCGGCACACGCACAGACGTACAGAAATCTGTCTCCAAACCCGATAGCTCCAATAGCCCAATATCTCTAACTGAATATCCACCATCCACCTGATAAACTAACACGTACGAGACATTCGTACTCCCCCAAAAGCTTACAACACCGTATACATTCGACTTTACCCATCGATTCGACTTACGCTCTCTTCCACCCTCTCGCCATCCTTTCGCGTTTGCATCAACCCTCGTCCACGACCCTACCCTTTCTTCTTCGTTTCACCTTCGCCCTTCCTCTTAGCGACTCGCTAAACACTCGCAGCTGCCACCACGTTCCCAACTCTCGCGCACCAACCCTCTCAACCACGGTCAACCTCCGCGCGAATCAACCCCGGACGAAGGGGTTGAGAGAAGGGGAGACGAGAGAGTGAAAGCGGGGAAAGGTATGAAAGGCGTGGAGGAAAATAGCTGGGACAGGAAAAGAGCTGGGGAAGGGTGGATCACCGTTCCTTCTACCAAGGAAATATGTGTCCCCGTGGGATTACGCTCTGTCTATCCGCCAGATACTTCCGGGATAGTAATTATTTTGGTGAAGAGACGCCGTCTCGCGGACCTTGAATGAAACAAGGATTGCCTCGTCGTCTTGGGGAACGGTTTATTTAGCGAGAGGGGAAGAGGGCCGAGTTCGGCAAAGTGTATTCGTAAGACTCGTAAAAGTCTCTTTTCCCATGGCGATGAACGTTGATGAAGTTCGGTGAATACTCATTGGTATTGTGCTTCGCGACTATTGTACGAGTAGTCTATTCGATTCGATTCTGCCTGGTTTTATTTTTTTCATTGGAATTCATTGGAATTTGTTTATTTTTTGTTTTTTTTTTGTGCGTTTATCGAGGGATTGGGTGAATTTTGTCGAGAATGGAAGAAGAATTAATGCGTGAAACAAATTGAGAAAATATGGTAATGTGGATATTGTGATGACGTTTAAAGTGAAAATATCGAATGCAAAAGGTGACTCAAAGTTTCGAAACATTTCATTAAAAATACCGTTTTCCCTTATTATATCGTGGAAATGTAATTGTTTGGATTTCGCTTCTATGTTTAACCGAAGAATATCCTTCGTTTGATGAAGACAACTTTGTTCAAGTTGATGTTTAATTTACCGAGTTTTCTGAAAAGTTTGTAATTATTCTCACAAAGATGGCGAGATAACTTTATGATACGAAAATTATATTTCCACCTTCAGTGTCTCTCATATTGTTTCGAGTTTTAACTATAATTTATTAAATTTTCTGTTAATTTATTAACAACATACTTATAAGTCGTACTCCTTTATTATCGAAGAAACATAACGAATATAGAAAAAAAAAACGGAAAAAAACCCGTAGATACTTATACGAATTTATAAAATTTATTTCACAGATGGAATCTTTATCTTTATCTTTTTTCTTTTTTCTCTCTTCCATTCCACAAAAAGAGGAAATGGAATAAACTGTAATATTGATTTAACACATGTCGAGTCGGTAAACGTCTTATCGCTTCATTCAGCGCGATTAAAAGCTGTCGCGAACGCCTGCAGGTGAAGCACAGCGGACAGCCCTGTCACCCTTCGGTGAAATCGTCCCACTCAAACAACTTGATAGTTTAGCTCTCGAAGCAAGATTGTAAGATTTCCTCGCAAACGAATCTTCTCGTCGGGCAAATAGACACAAGCTGCTTAAACTCACCGAACAGATTGCTCTGTCCATGAGCATCGGCCACCTTTCCTCCACCTTCATCTGAAACCTGCATTCTCTTTTTTTAACTCTCTCTTTTTTCTTTTTTTTTTCCTTTATCTTATCGTTTCTCGCGATGTTCGATTCTTGAATTTTATCGGATGCTTGTCGACCTTGCATTATTTCTCGCCACCGACTTCGACAGAGTTGAATTTTGCAGAATCGTGGTACGAGGGGAAAGGAATGAATATTCATCGATAGAATTCGGAATTACTATGGAATTTCTTATCGAGAAGCGTGAGAAACAGATTCCAAGGAAATAATTTTGAATTGGAGATAAATGGTGAGGATTTTCTGTGCACATTTGGGAAATAATTTTAAATTATCCATCGTGTGAAAAAATTGAATTGAACGTTTGCAAAAAGTCGAGAATATAAGTAATTTTATCTCAAACGTTTCGTTTTTTTTTCTTGTTGAAATATTGAGAAGAGATATAGCATAGATATGGTACATAAAATACTACTTTCGATAACTTGGAGAAAATTGTCATCGTGTTCAAATTTTTAAAATCAAAATATAAAGAAAAGGGAAAAAATGATAATACATACATCTTCTTTGCATGATGACTTATCTTAAGAATAATTCCAATTAAAAATTCATAATTAAATCTCAAACGTGGCTACAAAAATACATATTTATCTAATTAATCGCCCAACCCAGAAAAATCATACAAATGTTATATTTCCACGAAGATCGCGTTAATTGCTCTCGTATAAACGACATAAAGCTTGCACAAGTCAAACATTAATTAATAGGCCGGTAACGAGTTGGAAACGTGAGGTTAAAAAATACGAAGTTCGACCAGTGAGTGATACTACTACCTATCCCCGTAATTAAGCAACTTCTGCGCCGATATTTTAATAGCGAACGACGCTGCTTAACCCAGATTTCAACTGGAGCACGTTTTCACGTACGACGCGCTAAAAGTCAATGAGGAATCAAGAAAGAAGGGCAAGAAAAAGAGAAAGAAAATTTTTTTGAAAATAAACGATACGTATGTAAATAATAAAAAGAAAGAGTGGTAGAAAAAAAAATAAAATAGAAAAAGAGAAGAAAAGTAAGCGTTGCCGAAATTTCGTTTCTCCGTCACCGATGAAGAAAAGGGAGAAGAAGAGGATTGAAGGGGAGGCAGGAACACCACTGGAGGATTCAAACGATGAAACAAGTATCGCGTTGCAAAGCCTCCACCGGCTACAGACGTGCGCGCGACTCATTTTCGGAAGTGGTTCATTTTTTATTATTCCCTTTTCCCTCTCTGAGTCGTGAAATGTCGTTCAGGAGCGTATCCTCTCGATGAAACGTCGTCGTGGCTGCACACGAGGAGAGGAAGGAGGTAGAGAGGGGAAAAAAGAGATGGGCATCTCTTCCACCTTTCCTCCACGCCCCTATCCGTCGAGCTTTTATATCGAAATGATTCTATCGGATCGCAAAGAAGAAAGGCAGGAGGAGAATTTCTGTAAGCGGGCGAGGGGGGAATAATGGGATGGGATGACACAAAGAGGATGAATTTTAATCCGTGAAATAACCATTCAAAGTTAATACGTGTAATGAATGAAATGGGGGGTGGAGAGTGGAAACGGCATATTAGTTTAATATTCCGCTCCTTTGTTGATATTTTCGTTTTAATCTGTGCTCACGTGCTTTCGTTACGATAAAATATCGGATAACTTCTGGGGAGATACTGAGGAGGAGAATATGAAACTATGTTGCGTGCACACTATGAGATTGCACGGTTTATCTAATTTTATTGGAACAACAGTTGTATGTAATCGTACACATTGGTTTTTCTAAAAAAAAAAAAAAATATTTGATAAAAATATTTAATTTAACTTGTTCGAAGAGGGTGTACTTGTTTTTGAACGATATATTAAAAAATTATCGTGAATCAAATTTTTCACATTATTGGATGAAACACGGGGAGAGAAATGGATAATTGGCGAGAACTGGAATGAAACGAAAAATTGAATTATCGATTAATTAAGCTGAGAGCTAAAAGTGTACGTAATACGTTCATCGATGAAGACAATCGTTGGAAGTAACAGGATACAGAAAAACATAGTACACCGAGCGGCTCAAATTACGAGACAAATGTTCAAGAAAACGGCTGGCGAGAGATGAGCACAACTCATTCTCGAAAGTGCTACGTTTCTCGTGGCTCCTTTTCCTCTGTCTCGGCCAGGACACGCAATTTAGAATGCATTTCTGTAATTTAAAACGCAAAGAAAGTTTTTGAATTCGAAAAAAAAGGAAAGAAAAAAAAAGAAAGAAAAGACAAGGAAACGGAAACGGAATAAAATACGAGAAAGGAAATGGTAGGGGGGGGTTGTGGTTGGACAATACGAAGACGCTAAGAAACTTTCTCTCGACGTTTATTTTATTTTTAAATGAGTATAAAAATTCTTAACAAACGTAGAAAAAACATGACTGTTTCGTGCGTTTCATGAAATATTCAGAAATAAAGTAAATGAAGGAAATAAGGGAATAGGATAGGAATTATGGAACATTTCATTTTAAAATATTTTACGTGAATAGATCTCATTTTACTATATGTCATAGATATGTACATATTTTAAGCTCTTGCAGTGTATAAAATATTATAACATATATTGTAAATGAAACTCATAAATCTAATAAAAAATGATAAAAAATCACAAATTTATTGAAAGAAACATTAAAGAAACATTAAATGTGAATGTCCTACATATATATATGTATCTTCATAAGTCATAGTCTGACTAGTTCTATCATCGTTCTACTGTAACCTGTTCAAAATTCTTTTCCTGCGTACGATTCTTGAAACGAAAGAGATATTTGTACAATTTATTCGCGTATAGACTGTAAATAAATTTCATCCTCGATTATTTCATATATATATATATATACAATTTTATTTTTTCTTTTTACAAAAAATCTTGAAATCAAATAACACGGTACGAAGAAACTCATTACGCCTTTCTGCCAGAATCGATTTACACATCGGTGTAAATCGCAATTTCATTCGCAAACGTTTCTTTGTCCCTTCCCCTCCTCGCTTCCTCCCTTATCGAAAACGAACAGAATCGAATCGTGACTACTCGTGAGGAGGGCGAAAAATGAGGAACAAAAAAAAATGAGATATAAAGGAAACAAATAAAAAAAAAAGAGAGAATGAAAGAGAGTACAGAGACAGAGAGAGAGAGAGAGAAAGAGAAAGTACCGGCAGAAACGGTATAATGGCAAAGGACTCAAACGAGGAGACAAGTGTCGTGTGACAAAGGGCCACTGGCAGGGGTTGCGCACGACTCATTTTCGGAAGTGGTTCATTTTTTATTATTTACAGCCTCGTGTACGGTGCGCTTTGGACCGGTTTCCACTCCGTGGGAGAAGAGAGAGCGGAGAACGGGAAAGGTATCGGTTGGAAAGAGACGGATAGATCGAATATATATATATAACAGGCGACAACAGTCGAAGAAACTGAGGAAGAATGAGCGGAGTGAAAGAAAGAGGAAGGAGGGAGGGAGGGAGATAAAAGGAGAGATCGAAAGGAGGAAAGGAGGATTCTTTCTTTTTTGCGTATCGCACAATGGGGATGGATTCTGTCGAACGGTGGGGAGGGAGGGAGGGAGGGAGTGAAAGAAGGGATGGAATATCGGTGTCGCCGTCCAGAAAGGATGGAAGATTGTTCGCGAGCGTTCTGTCACGATTTTAAACGGCGGCTTTGGGTGGCGGGTCACGCGGGAGAAAAGCCTCTTGAATGGAAAGTTTGGAAAGTTGAGGTTGGCCCGGTTGGACCTCGTGAACGACTTTTCATCCGGTTTTCGATAAGGGTGAAGTGGCCAATTCTGCCAAGTTTCGCCGAGGTAATTACTGGCCAAAAGTGTAAGTGGGACGAGCAACGCGGAAGAAATGGAGGTCTTATTGATATACAGTTTTTTTCCATTTGGTGACTTTGGTTAAAATTTAATTGGAAACGGAAAGGGGAAGATTCGAGTCGGCAGAGTGAATAGTTTGAAGGGTTTCGATCGAGGAATGGATAATGAAACATATATTGATGAAACAATTTCTCTATTGTGAGAAAGAAGATGTATGAAAATGTTAGTGGAAAATATTGTTTTACAGAATTTTCATTATCTATCTCTTTATCTGATGTCGAATCGTATTGAATCGCTTTATGTTTGAAGATTATACTGGAATACGTGATAAACCCATTTTAATGATTAAAGGGGAATAGTTTATATGACGTAGACGAAAAGCAGAATACTCTGTTGAATTCAAAGGAACAAAATCTTCAAAAGGGAATATATAATATTATGACAGTCAATATTTTTGAAATATTCAAGAGGGTGGTAATAATATATAATTTAATCTCAAAACCAAATGATCGTGAAACAACGGAAAACACGAAAAGCTCTTTTACATTTATCGATCTATGCGTTAAAATATCTTTTCAGCAATTCTTTCTACGTATTAAGAGAATTTGTTCAGATCCTAAAAATTTTGCAATAAAAAAGTTAAAGCATATTTATATTTTAACAATTATTTTTATTTTTAATTCCTTTTCCTCTCCAAATTTATCATTTCCTCTGATGAACGCGTAGATGTCCGATCCTTTTGCGCAAACAAAGGTATACAAACGCTTCTCCTTTAATTTCTCTCTTCGAAGTTACGGAATAGATGGGGTGCAAACACTATTCGGGTTGTGGAACAATCTAAGTTTATACAATTAAGTTAATACAAATAAACAATTCGTTTGTTCGATATGATGTAATTTCAACTCGTATTTATCAAATTTATTAATTCCTCCTCTTCTTTATTTTTATCAATTTCTCCTCTTCCTTATTTTTATCAAATTAAAGCATTATGTATTGCTATTGAATTGAATAATGCTGTCACTGAATTATTCTCTCTTTTCAAAAAATTTATAATAGCATTTTTTTCTAGGATGAGTTATCGATTTTAATATTATTTTGCATGAAACGACGTTTTAAAGATTTAAGTAACTTCCGTAATAAAGAGTGTACCCAAAGGATTCGGGTTTGAAGATCGACGAATACTTAGAAGATTATTTTTAGCTTATTAAAAGATCACCCATTTCCAAATTGGAACGATGTTAAATTTATCGCTACTTTCACAGAATTATATTTAAAAATTAAATTAATAATTGACAGTTGATAATTATTATTATTATTAATTCGATTCAACTTTATTAATCGAAGTAAGAAAACATCATAATCTCTTCGTTGAAAATACAATGCTAGAAATCTTTTTTTCTCGATTTACAATCTTTATATATGTCTTATGAAAATAAATAAAGTGAATATCGCTGAATGAATTTAAACTTTATGAAAGAATAATGTATATGCCCCATTCTCCATTTATTTTACTTAGGAATAATATTATTCGAACGTTGCGTGTTCAATGCATGATAAAAAATTATCATTTCGCATAATTTTAATTATATGATTATAAAATTAAATTTTTTAATAAAAAAATATCTATTTTTAAAAGCATGTGGAATAATACGTGGGAATTTTTAATTCAACGCGTTCGATTTAATTTTTTAAACGTGAAAAAAACACGAAGAATTTTAATAATATCCTTATATTAAATACTTTATTTCATTGTGATATATTTTTCGAGATTTTTAAAGTCACGTATATTATCTAAGATTATTTTTCAGAAAATTATAACAAAATAGAATTCGAAAAAATAGATATCAAAATACAATACAATACGATAATTAATAAATTGATCACGTTGAAATTTTAAATTTAAAATTATCTCTTATATTTTCTACATCTAAAGAATTAATTAAAATTCGCGCCTTCGGTGCTATGATAAAAATTAAACGCGCCAATTTCAAATTACCCAATTTAAAAGAATCATGCATTTAACCTCAAAATAACTTTCACCATTAACAATATACACGCTATCTTCTAAAAGGGCCAATTTCACCTTAATTACGTGTTAACGTTCAATCGAATGCGGTCGAAACTCATTTCTCGATCGGTACTAAAAGATCCTCCTCTCACCGTATTAAGAAAATGCGACTCATATCGATTAAGCTCGTATCGATTCGTTTCCAGCTATCGTTAACCCAACTAGAGAATATGTTGGAACGAGGATATCTCGTCTACGAGGAACGTTTCACGTGGAAAGCCTCGAAATTACAATCTCTTCGTAAAAATCGTAAAGTCTTTCCAAGTTTTTTCTAATATCACTTAACTTTTCTACGTCATAGGTGTCGCAACGACACCTTTAAAGAGTTCTTCGTCACTCGTAGGTAAGAAATTTCGATTGATATCAACCACGTAATTGCACAACTCGTGAAAACTTGGCCAAAAGTTCAACGTACAGAATATCTTCTTGAACATATTTCGTCGGTCAATGCGCAGCCATTTTTAGGTAGATGTTAATACCACTTAACAAATTGCTCGTTAACCTTATTGCACGGAAAATACGGTTCGTTTCGGGATTATTAACTTCGTGGATGGCATATTAATGCAAAATAATTTCCTCGAGTATATTTAGCGTTTATTATGGATATTATTTTAGATATGGATATTTTATTTTTAAAATAAAATAAAGATATGTAAGTTACTTAAATAATAAGATAATAATGTTCATTCTTTTTGGAAAATTTCAATCATTCACCTTTAATAATTAATAAATGAATTAATACTGGAGATATGTAAATTATTTATATTCTATTACTCTCTATTTCGTTTCGATCGAGATTAGAATATTTTTCAAAAATATCTCTGAATTTTGCACACTTTATTTAACTGGAAAAGATTCTAAACGCATCAATCCGTGCACGAAATCCTAGCATATCACGATCGCAGAGAGCTCGTTCGTCATCGTTTCGCAAAGCAATGAATGTCATAGTCCCCATCTCTGACATATTTTTCACCTCCTTTCAACCGATCGTGATTAATCGGCAAGTTCAGCCGTTGAAAGCAATTTGAAACGACGCAAGTAGAGCGAATAAAGGGACAGAATTAATTACTGGATGCACTCATTGCACATTGATCCTTCCTCCATCTTGAAAGCATTTTGATAGGGAAGGAAAGATTTTCTTGTAATAATAATAGTGGAAATGAAAAACGTGTAAACTTAAATCGAGTAGAATAACATGAAATTTCTGCAATAATATAATTGCATTGAATATATTTTAATTTTTGACATATATATATTATTTTATTCTACAATGTCAGCTTAAAGGAAAAGCTTCAAGAAAACTAAAGCTTAAGTTTCGAGGAAAAAATGGAATTCACATATTGGAGGAATTGAATCACAATTTTCTAAATGAATAAACGTGATTATACACCAATCCATTCATTAATTCATCAAAAACGTTGTCTAATTTCAAGTTACATTCAAATTATTTTCATCAAGAATATACACTTTATGGAACGATTGCATGAAATAATTATCGCACATTGATAACGTATGACATATAACAATTATTTCCTACATTAATGTTTTAAATTACAAGGCCCAAAGTGATCAATTGGAAATATGCATAGGCATAAATTTGACGCCTATTTTACATGTCAAATTATGTGCACGAGCATCATTTACATGTTCGATGAGGTGTTGATGCGATTTATAATACAATCGTATTCTCTATAATCGTAGTTTAAATAACGAGTTTAAATTCATAAAAGCTAACGAATAATCCCAGTAAACCGTTCATTAATTAATTTGTACAGATATCGAGACACTTATCGAATTATTACTATATATTAAATGCAAATCATTCTTCCTTCTTTTCTTTTTTCTTTTTTTTTTTCATTCGTCGTGTTTACGTTAAATTGAAATAATTGGATCGTTTAATAAGAAAACATTGGCCAATCTTCCGAAGGAAATTTAATAAGAGAAGGGATCCTTCTTCGTTCCACAATTTATTTTGACTGTTTGCATTAGCTCAAGATTACTGAGATCGTATTGTTGAAACATTGACACTCTATTGAGTAAATAGTGTCTTAGAGCGAAGCTCGTTTATTAAAAAAAAAAATATCATATTTACATTTTCGAAACGAAAGTTTTTTTTCAAATAAATTCGAAATTTTAAATTCAAATTACGAATGATAAATTTTTGTATCGATCGTGTTTAATTTTTGTATAAAATAATGTGATAAAGATGGAATAGCGAATCATGGTCAACGTAATTACGCTTTTTAATTAATGAACTTCTAATTGGTGAGATTAATAAACGGAGATGTTGAAATTAGTTAAAAGTTCAGGAGTATAGTAACATTGGGAATTAAGTTTAAATTAAATTTTATAGTTTATTAAGTTTATACGAAATTAATTAACGAAGTGTAGCAAATGTTATTTAAAATTCCCAATTGTTAGGAAAAAAAAGGAAATATTGTTGTTTAAATTATAATTCTGTCGAATTTTATTTATCGTGAGGATATCAAGGGGCAACGAAATTGGAATGCGTAACATATGCACTAAAATTCACTGCAATACACTTTGCTTCATCCATATTTGTGCCAAAGAAAAATGGCCCTTCTATATTCCCTTTCATTCTTTTTCTCCACTGTCAGCATTCCATACGAACATACGAAACGAAGTTACGGGAAAACAATATTTTACCAGTGTCCATACATAACCTGAAAACACCCTATCGTTTCATTTATAGCAGTATCCGCGATATAGTGAGATTCTAAATTAAAGCATCAAGTACAGAGACACCGAGTGATACATTGATATACAGGACAATACGTAGCATTTTATCTTTTTCAATCTTTTAACCAATAACATCATACATTCGTGGAACAGATTCGATGAAGATTAGATCTAGCAAAAATTTGGATTTCAAATTTCAAATTTTTATTAATTCTCTTCTCATTAATGTCATTATTATAGTGTGTATTTCTTAAATTTTTGTTAATTCTTTAATTTTGATTTTTTTTTCTTTTTTGAATAATTAATAATTCGTTAAGGATCTGTTAATAATAATAATCATGATCAATGATCAAGAGATCAAATGATTCAACATATGCAATGATTAGTAATCTTGACGTATGCGGGTCAGAATCTAAAATCAATAGTACTTACTAGGATTAATTGCTAATCATGTTACAATGATTATTATCCAATGATCCGACTATACACATCTGATACATCTTATTAAAGTATAGTCAACTTGAATATGGTGGTACTACAAAGCATATGCGGGCAATCTAGTATCTTTCTGAGATCTCACAAGAAGATATTACAATCTTCCACTCTTCGCGTGGAATTTTTAGTTTAGATTATTTTTAATTGAAAATTATTTTTATGGAATATTATAATTATATATTTTTTTGAATCTTATTAATTCTACAGAATTAATAACACATTTATTTATTCTATTTATTTATTCTATCATGATAAAATTAGTAAAAAAAAAATAATATCTAACAAATATATATATATCATATATATATATATATATATATATATATATATATATATATATCAAATAAATATAGATTCAAGGAATAAGAAAATAAAATAAAATCGTAAATATATATTAAAAAGAAATTCCAAAAATAAAAGAAATAAATTCTAGGAACAAAAATTCAACACAGAAGCAATGAAAGAGAGATGAAAAATTTCAAAAAAACCAATAATAATCAAAAAGAAAAAAATAAATACTATTTTAAGAAAAATAAAATAAAACAAGTTCTCAAAAATTTCTCGAACAATCTTCAAAATTCCTACAATAGCCTACATCTCACGAAAGCCTATATACCAGAATTGTGAAAATGATGTACTCTATATTGGACACCAAGCTGTAAAGTGACCGATATGAAGATACATACATCGTGACATACTCCGATCCAAACACGACCTGCCAGTGTATACATCGTACTTATTAACGTCGCTACAACCACCCGTTTTAGATAAACGTGGCAAGAGCGTTATTAACAAGCGTTGATTGGTCACAGCCGGACGGTCTGTCATCGATCTGGCATCAGAAAATGATTCGACGTTATCTCTCCTGCACGACAGCTTCCAGTTTCAGATGACAGGGCGGCTCGTAACGAACAGGTTTAATCAGTATCAGGAATATCCTGTGGGTTTGTGTGTCGTGTCCGTACTTTAAATCCGGCGCATCACTATCCCCGCAAGCGCGTTTCGAATGTAGGAAGCACAGGCAGGCAATTATAGGATTATTCCTATTGAATTTCCCAGGAGGTTTGAAAAGAGAACGGAAAGAATTCGAACGGTTTACCAGTTCTTTTCTTTCGTTCTATATTTATATTTTTTGTTTCCTTTTTCTCTCTCTCTTTCTCTTCCTCTCTTTTTCTTTTGAAAAAGAGTTCAGATGCTGGTGTACAACGTGTACACTGCAACGTTTTGTTTAAATCGTGGCCATTGTTGAGGACGCGTAGCAATTTCGTGGCGGGAGAATTTGAATGTATGTCGCCTCTTTTGGCTTTGCTCGTTGTACAAAAAAGGTAAATTGAAACTGGGTCGAAATTAAATGAACGAGGATTGTATTGTTTTCAAGGCAACTTGGAATTGGAATGGAATTTTTTTATTATTTTATCGTGTGGAAGATGAAGAGAAGGATTTAGAAGGATGTATTGCGCGATTTTATTATTTTATTATATATTTATTATTTGATATATCTGTAAATATTGAGATGATTAAGAATATGATATTTTATAAGGTGCGGAGAGAGATTTTTTTTCAGTTATCATCACGAAACTTCACGCAAAATGAAATAATTTTGAAAAATGGAGATTTAAAAAATTAAAATTAAAATAGTTCGTGTCTATTTTCATTTTTCTTTTCAATAATTTAATAAAACTGTGCTCGCGCTATACAATATTTATATCAATTGTTGCAATGAAATAGTGTACGAGAACAATTTGTTTCTATTTTATTATTTTAAATTGATCTTTTCAATTTGTTTAATATACTCTTCATTTAAATGACTCTTATATTTTTTTTTATTTGCTTGCATTGATCAGGTTATATTTTGGGAATTGCAGAGCTTTGTGAGAAACTCTAGTTTCAGAACATTTTGCTTAACCATTCTCATTGACCGTTTGACTGTAACACGATTAAGGGACAAAATTTCAAAGCTCCTTAACGCGATCGTATTATGTTTTACTGAAACCATGAATTGGAAAATAAACTTAGGCGTGCACAAGTAACTTCTACATTAGCTAATAACAGATTAGAAATACAGATCCATTACACGTCTTGTTTATCGAGCGTTAAAATCTTTTCTCGTTGCTATATATCCCGTTATTAATTACTTTTATCAAAAAAAGAACGAGATATATTCACTCTGATAATTTCTTCTAATTTGTAATTACACTATTGGATTAATTTCTGCTTTCACTTTGCCATTTATATCTTGAATTCTAAAAATGTAAAATATCTTGTACATTTACAAATATCTGCAATAATTCTGTGCATTCATCCCCAAACATTTTCTAATTTTCTAAATCTCTGAACATTTCAAAACATATTCAAACATCTTCAAACGACTTGCAACAATCTCCTACCTCAAAATATCAAAAAGAAAACTCCAAAAATAATTTTTAACTATTCAAAAAATATCGCCAACACAACTCATCCAAACGCCAAACAAATCTCGAGCACCGTGTACCAAATTATTCATTTTCTGCCGCGTTTCCATTCCAACGAAATCACCCTTTTGCCGCTGTCTGGTTGCAGAACGTATGTGTGTGTGGAAAGAGAGAGACAGTGGTGGAGAGTGGAGAGAGCGCGTGTGAGAGAGATTTAAGGCGGGCCGTAATAATTTTGAATTCGGTTAACCCCGACTCTGACACCGGGACAAGCTTCTCCGCCCTACTTCGCGAACGAGCACCCGGTTTTCCTTGCAACGTCGGCCTGCCCTCTCTGGAACTGCTGCACGCCGAGATAACCGCAATGAATCATCGCCCCGATAACCAGACACGCTCATTCGTGGAACGTTCACTCGCGACCCGTATCGTATCGCGACACGGGCCCAAATTCGTGGGAACGTTCCCTCGCCACCGACTTTGTCAAGATTCGGCGGAACTGGACACCGATTTGTAAGTCAGCGTTAAATAATGGTGTGATTCGGTAGAGGTATATAGATTGAGAGCGTTAATCACGTTAAGGGAGACAAAATTTCAACGATATTCTTCATTGGGGGTGATAAATCTTATTGGGTCTACAGATGGAAGTGATTTCGAGAAGGTTTCATTTCTCTGAAATCAATCGAAGGATTTATTAATATCTCTTATTAGAAACGATTGACAAATATAATTTATTTCGTATGTTTTTATATTTTTGTTTTATCATTGTGGTTTTTAATAGCTTAAGAAAAAGGATCTCCAATATGTGATAATTTATTATATTGATACGTAAGAGAGGAAAATTATATTTGGAAATAGATTTTGTAAATTCGTCCAAGAATATGATAAGTTGATTCCTATAATTCGCGTATAAATATATTTTGTTTTATGTCTAGGTCACAAATTATTATGGCAACATCGAATTTGAACTTGGATAAGATTGGAATGTAAATTAATTTCAGTCTTCGCACGATTGTTATTGTATCGCAAGTTATATCGAGGTCGATGCACACATACATGTATTCTCAATCAGTCGAGTTTATATTCAGAATTTATATGTACGTTCTGGCATACAATTCTTGTCGAAGTCAGACTCGAATATAAATGTAGTATCTAATATATTCGATATTTTTATACCAATATTGAAAATATTTTCGTACGTTTTTTTTTCTTTTCTAATAAATTTTTATATCGTCGTTGATTCTAGAAGTTAAAAAAGTGCATTTTTGAGAGTGAACCATAAAAATCAATATTCGATGACTTTAATGTAATAATAACAAGTGAATAAGTGTGATCCATGATTTTCTGGTACAAGAATTATTATAATAAACACGGGACAAATCGGTTAGTAACGTTGAAATAAATCTTTCCTTCTAACTTGTGAAGACGTGCTGCGACATAAATCAGTGGAAAGCTGTGAAACTGGTAAAAGACTCGAACGATAAAACTTTTCCGTCGAGTTACTTCGCTTTCGTCCGAGATTAATAATATACGGGATGTGAACACGGCTTAAGCGTCCCTGTTTTAATTAAATTGAAATCCGCAATGAAGTCTATTAGACTCTCTATTTAAAAGAGTCTGAACATGATAAAAGAAGCATTATTAATGTCTGACAAGATACTAAAGGTACTCTGATAGAGAGTAATTCAATGATAAATAATAAAAATAATGCGTTTCGTAATTCTATTTCGGAAATCTCTTGGTTAAATACTATGATAAATGAAATATATATATATAAATGTACAGAATGATAAAAAAAATATATAAATATAAATTTGTCTATTATTTTTCAATGGATATTTCATTCAGTATTTAAATAAGAAATGTATGTATTAATTTTACATATAATGTATGTGTTGTGTGTTGTTGAAATTGAAAATACTTTCATAATGAAAAATATTTATTAATGCATCATTTATGCTACATTAATGTAAACGATGTATGTATAAAGATTGTGTTAATATCGACGAATTAATGAAATAATTAAGGGATTACCAAAACAAAATATTTTTTAAATTATAAAAAAAACCAAGAAATTTTATCTTTCGAAATTTGTAATCTGATGCTGTCAAGAATTTCGATCGAATCTTCGAATAATTCTCTATTGTTCTCCACAATTAATTGAGAGATCATATCCATTCTACATAGATTACGCGATGTTAACTATGCCGGAGAATTTCGTTTGGATTAATTCCATGCATAACAGAATCTTCTAGTAATTCTATCGGCCTTCCATACTTGTGTCCATTTACTCTCATTTCTTGAAGTAATAATAGGGAGAAGAGAGAAGGAGATAATTAATATTTTAAATAAATAATTTATTCAATGTATAAAAAAGTAATTTCAGAATACTTCATAGAAATTAACGTACGTAAAGTGTGAACAATGAATATCTGGAACAACAAAATCACTATTGACTGTTGAACACACATAGTTTGTATACAGATTTTGATGAACAGAAAATTAAAAAATTAAAATATAGTACATCGTTGACGACATCACCAGAAGACACGTTCAAAAAAATTCATGAAATTCATTTTTTTCTACTTGTCCAGTGCATTTTATCTCATATCAGAAATATTATCATACAAAGTATTAAAAAATCACGAATAATTAATATTAATTCATAAAGATTATATTATATATCTAAATATTTTATTAATTAAATCTTTTAAACTATCAAACTTTTTAAACACCTTTGATAAAATTAACATTTTAGTTTTTATCTATTTATTCTATTCTATTTTGTTTTCTACACGTATTCGTCACGTTTCTTGCCTCCACTTTTCGCAAATAATCCACAACGAAGAGAACGAAAAAAAAAAATCTCACAAACTAAGCAAAAAAAAAAAAAAGCATGCTTCAAATGCAATACCACTCTTAAATCAAACCACGAAGAATATACCACTCACCCATTTTTAAGAATTCGAAACTCAGCGCAACAAGCAGCGAAACAGAGCCAATAGAACTGGGGATATTCACCACACGCGACGAGAACTCTCAAAACTTCAACTCATTTCCCTCGAAATCCCATGAGGGTTCGCGTGTCGCTGCAGTGCATTCAAGCTTTATGCAAATTTCATCGTACGAATCCTCGCAGTTAGCGCGAGTTAATCAGGTCGTCCATTCTGTCCCGCGTTATTCATCGAGACATTTTGGAACGATCGTCTTGTTCAACGGCTACGCGCGCTCTTTGGAGCGGCCATTTTGCTAAGCGGGCTCGTTCCGCGTTGAAAAACGACCATTTTGTACGTAGGAAATGCGAGTATGGAGCAGGAAACGATGGGGAAAAAAGAATGGAAAAAAAGAAAATCGTTGGAGAAAAATGTAACGGGGATGGGAGAGCGTGTTCCCGTGTCGGGTTATTGTCGTAGGCGGTTAAGGGATGCGTTGAAATAACGCTTAATGGAACGAAACGTAATCTAATTTCCGATTCGAAAGGGTGAATGAGGATTTAACGTAGCGAAGGTTTTATTATAGTTAAGTAGAAGATATTATAATTCATGTATGCTTATTTTTGTTTACGATATTTTATAAATTGGACGTAAATTTTTACAGACTATTTCTATAAATTCATTTTTTGTATTATTCAAGTATAAATTCAAATTCGTAGCGTCTTATGTATTGTACGCATTCGAATTCTCCCTAAACTTTACAAACTTTAGAGAACATTGCATGAATGACGAGGATGAATGAAGACTTTGAAACGATCGCAAGAAAGTTTCAGTTATCATGACAGCAACTTGTTTCATGGAAATGTGTTTGGAAAAGTTATAAAGTAACAATTACTTGCCCCGATATAGTAGCTTTAATTATACGGAGAATTTCATTGAAGGAACTTGAAGAAAATTTAATATTATACTATTCTCGATTCTATATCTCAAGGCAATTATTGTATAAATTGTATAAATGCAACATACAAAATTTAATCCATTTACATTTTCATATTCCTAACAACCAATTATGTATACATTCAGCACGCGTAATTAAGATGAGAAGTTATTTTATATAATTAATTAATTTCACAAATTAGATATACGAAATCTCGATTCGTTCTCATGTCTCAAAATATCTTACATTCCCCTCGATGAATTAATTTACAAAATCTATCTCGCAAACATAATTATATATATATATTCATAATCGCAATTTCCAAACAGATAATCATCATGCATACACGTAATCTCTTGCTTCCAAATTTTATCTCCTCGTCAAAATTCAGACACCGCTCAGGGTCGCATTTGCCCGCCAATCCAACGAGAACGAAATAAGAGAATTAAGAAAGCGAGGAGGAGGGAAGAAAAGAAAGGAAAAACTTTAGAGCATGAAAAGAAGAATTGAGAGGGGGGGAGGTAAAAAGAACGACGGCACCTTCACTTTTCACACGGCGTCACACTCGTTATTTCATGCTCGTTAACCCCGGGCATCGGGCAGCGGCCAGTTCGTAGCCGCGTTGCTTTTTAATTAAAAATTCTAGCCGCCTGTAGACGGTAATTTGAATTCATAGGTAGCCGCCATTGTCTCGGGAAACGGCGCGTTCTCTGGCACTGGTTTTTTCTTTTTTTTTTTTCTTCTAAAAAAAACCAATGCACAAGAAGAAGACACACAGACGATAACGATAATTATCATCCCTTTAGGGAGGAGATATTTCTTTTCGCCTCGATTTGACCGAGAAATGTAAAATGCACGACCAATTTTTTTTTCTTTCTAAAAAGAAAAATTCCGCTAATGGAAAATATTGACCGTGAGATGGGGAACACATGGCTGAGTTTTTGCAAAAAAAAAAAAGAAATATCCTCGTGTAGTAAGTTATAATTCTGAATGAAATTGGAAAGTGAATGAATAAAAGGTGGATAAAGATGCGAAGGAAATGTTTGAAAATGATTTTAAAGAATAGAAAGCGAGCGAGGTCTCTTATCTTCCTGGTTTGACTTCCGGTTAGATAAGAGACAATTGTTGTCCTCGCAAATTTCGGTTGAAATTGCTGGGAAAATATTTGCAAGTCTTTGACGTCGTCGAGAAACGCGATAAGGGAAATATTCGTTTGGTTTGCTAAGATTCCGTTAATGTTATCTCGCCTAGAAATTTTCGCGAGGGTGGAATAAATAAATTTTGGCATGTTTTATTAAAAGAAAATTGTTTTTTTGTATTAAACTGTAAAAAAAATCTTTGTAATATGATGATAAAAATGCAATCACGTTGAAATTCAGTCATTTAAAAATGAAGGGAAGAAATTCAGAATAAGATCAAGCTGCACGAAGAGATTAACTTTTGTTTTAAAAAATTAATAAAAGTCGTATTTAAATGATAATTTTAATGAATACAATTTATAATGATACCAGCCATTCAAAACTATTCAAAAGTAATTTCTGGATCTATATAATCCTCGACAGTGTCTAATTTAACGAATATTCTATATTTTCTACCACATCACGGATAGCTTTAACCACATTCTGTGATTGTAAGTTGGTATTCTGCGCCAGATCCTTGATACTCTTCTGTGAAATATGACCGGAAATTATCTACATACATCTGCAAATGGGTCATACGCGATATACTAATACTAAAATTCAGAAAATGAAATCAGATTTCAATATCAAATTTCAAAAAAGAAATTAATAAATCTTATTTTATAATCCTACATTAAATGTATTAATTAATTGATTCTCTATTAATATATCACGTAACATAAAATATATGTATAAAATTTAATTTAAAATATTTTTACAGAAAAAATAAAATATAAATCAATGAAATGGAATAGCCAAAAATTAAAAAGAAAAATATCGAAAACTATTGATCAAAATTTATGTCCATGTCCATGTTTCAAAAATGCAAGTTTGTTTATTCATAGAAAAAAGTACAGTTGGGTTTACGAGTGCAACATAGTCGAGTTCTGTTCAGTTGTTGGAGCAGAGAGCATACTAGAAACGTGTGTAGAATGTTCAGTGAAATGTTTATTTGTACGGTATTATTTTGAAAATGATACAGAGGATTGCATTGTCACTGCATGTACACTCTACTTTAAAATACCTAATAAAAATGTATACATTATTCTTTCCTCGTATCGTTGACTTATTATTATTAATTAAATTATTAATATCTCAATATCTGATAAAAAAAAAAGAAAACTTAAACAAACATCACTTTTTTTCTCTCTCTTACGCGAGAAAAATCCGTTCTTTACAACTTTTCTTCGTCCATTAAATTGATTTTTTAGTAACGTTTCAAAATTACTTCAACTCATATATCATTGCTTCCCAACTTTTCTACGATACATTATTTCCAAACTTTGATAAATCACGTTTGAAAAATCAATTTTCCGCCCATGCACTTTCGATCGGCGACGAAACGAAAAATGTTCGTTCTGTGTACAAACTGAGGCCATTTCAACTTTTCTCGGAGCAAACATATCGGACCTGACCGTTCATCGATTGATTCACCTGGCGATTCGTTACATTTTGAATAATAATTTACCGATATTGTCGCAAATTCGATCGCAACTCGTTAACCGAACGATACAGCGCGGCGTAACTGTCGTGGTAAAACAACGAATAGATAGCGACACGTGAACGTTCGTTGTAATACCGACGACGGAGGGTTTACGTTGTTTCCGGAACGCTGGATTATCCGATTTCAATTCTCGATTAACGATCCTCTGCTCATAGAGCTCGTTTCTGGTATAATAAATTTCGATTGATTTCGAATGGAATGAAATTTGGAAATATTTGATTATTTTCTTTTGTCGATTATTTTTTAATTAATTAAGAAGATGATGAAAGAACGAATAAACATTTGGAGTAAATTTTTTCAACATTTTTTACTTATTTTAAATATCTTTTCTATGTTATGATTAAATTTTACTTCCATATTTCTTTCTTCCGAATTTTCTTTCCTTCAAACGTTGAACGTTTAAAGTGATTCCTGCGATAAAGTTCTAAGTTAAAAATCGAGTGGGTTGAACTTCAAAACTTTCAAATTTAACAAATTTTTCCCAAAAAAAAGGAGAAAGAATTTTAGCTCAGTTTCTACTTTCTTTTTCAACGGCGTTTGCGTCTTCGTGGAAATAACGTGTCTGAGGCAGGGTGCATTGCGGCTCTGTAATTGGACACCACTAATGCATCCCAACCTCGTTTGTCGAACGTGAAAGGAATGAAAAGGGAGGAAAGATCGAACAAGAAGTCTAAAAAATAGGAGGAACGGTGGAAAAGAAGGAAGGAAGAAAGGTAAAGGAAAATGGAAAAAATTGTAAATCGATACGGAAGTCGTTATTTGGTTTATTCGTTCATCCGATCTGTTTCCCTTTCGGCTCGATACTTCCTTTTCTTCTAGCGGATTTTTGCTCCCTCGTTTCATTCCGTATTTGCTGAATACTCCAATTTATATTTAATGATACGAGAGGAAACAAGAGATCGCAATTTTTGAAGTGAATCTCTAATTAATCAATTTTTACATTAAACCTTATAGTGTATGGTATCCTCGATAATGAGAATCAAGCGTGATTATTTTTACTCATCTAGAAAACTGTATTGAAATTAATTTTTTACTTCCATGAAACTGTAACTTCCATTTTATTTTAATTCACACAGACGTTATAAACTTTTCTTCGCTCAAGAAAATATTCCCAAATCTGCTCACCGATCCCCAACTGTCCCTTTCTTTAATTTCCAACCCATCACACTTTTGTTTCTAATCTAATCTCGCCACCTCTCATCTCTTCACGTTCAAGTTTCCTTCGCCTTTCGTCCATCATTCCCCTCCATCGCAACGGAAACCGCCACGAATTGGCGCGCACATTCAAGCCTCGTTCGCGTGCCTTTCATATTTCGTCCCCCATAACTTCTTCTTCCTCCTCTTCCTCCTTCTCCTCTCGCGTTGTCATCCGCCATCTCCTCCTTCGTTCGTAATTTCCTCGTTCGTTTTTGCGCTTCGTCATCTGGTCCTCGCGTATTTTCCTCCATCCTTCCGTTTCCAGCCCGTGCTCTTCTTATTTCTCTCATCTAACGCGGCCTCGGATTTCATATTATTTCCCGCGCCCCCCTTTTCCTCCGCCACCCCTTTGTCCCCCGTGGCCCATTATCCTTACCCCAACTCGTTCCTCCGATACGCAGCTCCCGTATACAGGGTGTCCCTTTGTTTTCTGGTTAAATTGTCTGTAGAGATATAATCAGGATTGGCTCAGAGATATTCACTTTGTGGAGGAGAGTGGATAAAAGTAGTGGTGGTATTTAAAAGAAATAAGGTGGATTGTACTCCCATGCAATAAATATTTATTTTACGGGAAAAGTAACGATGGTATTTGGAAGTAAAGAGTGGTTAAAGTTTCTTATTCTCGTCTCCGAAGGGATAATCAGATATACTATTTTTATTAGGGAAGAAAGTGGTAATAATGGTGGAAAATTAGAAACAAACAAATTAATTCGTTACTTCTTCTCTCTGAAATGAAGGTAAGAAAAGATGATAACGTGATTATTTCGTATAATCTATTATATTTTCTTCTTCTTTTTCTTTTTTTTTTACTACTTACTTTTTTGCTTTCTATCGAATTCACACAACATTTCTTTTTATCTAATTTTCATTTTTAACCTTTTCTACACTTTTGATCTGGAAAGCAAGAGCACCCTGTATAACGTCATTGTTTTCCCTTACTCAGTTTCCACGACGTTTCGCTTTCTCATTTCTCGCGTTTCATACCGGGATATCACCGCCCTCCGCGAAATTTGAGATCCGAGTATTGTGGAAATGGTCGTTAGACGTGTTACGGAGTCAAGTCTCGTGGGCGGAAGTTGCGCTCAGATTTTGGAGTATGTTAGGGATTAAGACGATTTCCAAAACGTGGAACGGATATGTATAATTAGCTTCCATGCTTCTGTATATATAATTCCTTATGGCTTTTTTTTCACGTTCTCTTTTCTTTCTTGCACGGAATGAAAATACTTTAGAAGTAGGAAAATATTTTTTTATGGAAGATTATTACAAAGAAGAATTTATTTAATTTTAATTACAGCAACTGTTACTTCCACGCGATTGTTTGTATGGACAAAATTATAATTTGTTAATCATCAACTCTTAAACGTGTCAATCAATTCCGTACAATTTTCATATTGAAGGATGTGGAAGGGAAGAAAAATACAACGAAATTGAATAAAGTCAATTTCACCTCGGTCCTCGAGATGAAATTGTATCACCAGACGTCCCTCAAAATCGTTCCCGGTAAGGCAGGGTGCAATTTTGCAGAAATTAGTTCTTCTTTGAAATGAGAAAGAAGCACGGAAGAAATTAAAAGGAACTGGCTGTGTGCACAATTTGACGCGGGAGAGCTGAGAGAAAGCGCCCCGAGCCGTGGTATCTCGAATTCATATTTCATCTTATCGCTAAATTGCCCGCTGTGTGTTCAATCTTTGCGCCTGAGCTTACTGCCCGTGACGGAGTTAAATGCCCCTTGCACCTTGCCGACTTTACACGATGATGCTTTGTCGATAAATTTTTCAGATCGCTCGTGTCGAAGAGAGAGGCGTTAATGTTGTATAAAATAAAGAAAAAGCTCGGAATTTTACGAAATGTCGAAATAACAGCGAATATCAAATTATCTCAATCGAGAGAGTTTATTTATCAACAGCACGAATAAAATATAATCCTGGATTTTGCCGAAACGTCGAAAAAGTAGACAGTTTGTTCCATTATTTTCACAGAATTACGAATCAAAATAGAGTTTTATTTATTTTAAACAGGGACATTTCGGTCTCGGTAAAATTTTGTGAAAACTGTAGAAAATTGACCAGATGACGTGTATAAACAAAAAAAAAATTGAAAACTGAATTACATCCATTACGACGAAATCAGATTACGTAGAATCAAAAAAAAAATAAACGGATCTCCCCATACAAGAAGTAAAATCAAAAATAAAAAATAGGCTTTATTGGCAAAATCCAAAATATAAAAACCATCCCGACAATGAAACATCCGTTACAATCGAAAATTAAGAAATTTTAATCACAGCCAGTAACGAAACAATCAAAATTGAATACACATCGATTAACCAACCCTAAAAACCCTATTTAAAAATCTTCTAATCTTTCGATTATTGTAGCAACAGCACTGAACTTCCTGTTTCCTGAGTTGCTTCGAGCTGCCCGCCTTATCGTCACTGTTCTTCCGTCACTGTGACCACGGTTCTCCGTTCCTTCGTCGAGGTCAAACTCACAAGTTCGTCGTTGCCCCTCTCCAAGATTCACCGGCTCGAGATAGCGGGGCCGATCCTCGATTGCTTCGAAGTGTCATTGCGAGCCGGCTGCTTCCAGATCTTCGACAAAGCGCGATAATCCAAAGTTTCGTTAGGAGTTCGAGGACATCGGGCCGGAACGTGGAGGACACTCGGACGAGGGAAAGATGAAACTGGCGAGAGAGAGAGGGGTGAAGCGAGACGACACGCAGGAATCGAATATCTATTATTCTGGAGGCTGAAGACGATGAAACGTCGCCGAAGAGGATGTGGATCCCGAGGTGGTGCTCGAAAGTTCCCCTCGTTCTTTTCGATCCCCGGCGAAACTGTGAAAGAGCGGATCTTTTCGATCGTTCGATTCATTTCGGTGAACTTTGGTGAGCAAACGATTCGATTCTTCTTATATCCCGCCGGATGGAACGGATGATCGATGGAGGAATGATGATGAGACGATAAAGCAAGGGAGTAATTTTAGAAATATATTTGAAATTTGTGTTGGAACGTCAGAATTGAAAAATTATCTTTGCAAGGGTGATTCCCTTGAAAATTTATGAAATAAATTTTAGCGATGTGATTTAGTGAGAATTTTTTTTTTTACGTATTGATAAAGGTAAGATTTTAAGATTATGTGGAAATCGTGGACAATGTTATTTTAAAAACAAATCGATGGTAAGGTTTTTAATTTTTATATTCCTTAAAATAGAGAATAATTTTGACATTTGAGTAAATTGTGAATCTTATTACGGAATGTGAACATATATTAGAGGAAGGGATCTTTCATTTATCGGGGCAAAGAAGGATTATTGTATGCGAAAAGGGAGAAAATTGAATGTGTTAAGTTGATAGGTAACGTGACATTAAAAAGAGATCACCAACCCCTCTGATTTCCCTGGAAATTTCCATTCTTCTCGAATATAATATATAAAGAGACTGAAAGTAGGTGTCATTTGTCTGCTCAAAGATGTGACAACTTTTTTCGAGCTCGAACTCCTTTTTTTTACATAAATTCGAATAATATTTTCATCGCGAATACGAATTTATTCGATAAAATATTTCATTGTTGGAAATCGTCGAAAATTTTTTCGCGTGTTCAAAAAAAAAGTTGTTTATCCTAAAAAATTTTAAACGCGAGTAAAATAATACCATTCTAAGTATTTCAATAGCATTTTCAAGCATTTTCGCAGGATAATAGCGATCAATCACTTTTCAGATTACGTTTTAAAAATTCAACGAAAGATGATACGAGTATAAAACGATGAAAAAAACGATCCTTGTTCTTTCACGAATAATAAAGAAAATTTATCCACGATACATGATAAAACTTCAAGACCAATCAAAATTTAAGAAAAAAAATTATCGATAAACACGATTTATAAATATCAAAAATATCATCAAACTATAAATCAATGCGACAATATTTAAAAAGCCAAGGAATATCCAATTTCTTAAAAAGCCACGTAAGAAGGTATTCTCGTTGGCCCCTCGTTGCAGGGAGAGGGTTCGATCGATCGATCGAATTTATTCAAGGAAGAATCGAGTGTTAAAATAGCGGAAGGGTGGCCTTAGTGCTTTACGCTCTAACAAATAATAGATCGCGTTGAGATGATCGAGGGCGGTTATTTATCTTCGGTAAATCACGGCCAAGGGAGGAAAGAATAATGACAAAACGCTTACCTTCCCGGAACCCCTCGAGTTGCATAAGAGAACACCAGCAGCGTGGATTCTATATTCCTTGTCGAGCTGTTCGTGCTGTCCTTGAATTTTCCTGCCGGCAAAATCAACGGAAAATTTTATGTTATACGTAAAATAGATCTGAGGCACGTTAATGTAGTGGAAAATGTATATTTTATGATTCGAGAGGCAACGAAATAACAAGGTATAAGGCGTTGTTATCGATGAAAATATCAAATCCTTGAAATGATTTTTTCGCTCTTCTCTTCTTCCCGTAAAATGTCTTTGAGATAATCAGAATTTTACGTAGAATTTTTCTTTTAATAATGAACACCAATCTTCATAATGTCTATACTATATATTTAATGTCTTGATAATTTCTCTTCTTCCCCTCTTGTCTCTATATCATTTGTTAGAAATGTTTTATATTTGTCCTCTCATATCACAATTTGAGATTATTCATTTCGATTATTAATTCCATTTCCCCGCGATTGGTTAGTGTTTTTTGTTTTATTAATAACTCGTTAACAAAATCTTCGTAATGAAGATTTTCTTGCGAAGAAAAGTGTTGCTTGAAATTGCCTCGGGAATCTACAATTAACCGATTTTCTCATAAGAAAAGCCTATATATATATAAGAAGAGGAAAATTTCCAAAAACTTTTGACTAATGACGTAATATTGTACATATATACTTTTCCCTAATTAACCATTCCCAGCTTTAAACTCAATCTCCACTTCTATCCTCGCCAAACTTTGTTACACACACATACATCCCAATTTTTTTTCGGAGGAAAGTTACTTTGGAACCTTTCTAGGAAACAGTTCGCTAAACGAGCCGCTTTCTCACCGCGCAAGAAGTCCATTTATAAGCAAGCACACGACCGGCTAATTCGCTCCAGTAAATTTCACTTACCTCTTTTAATTCCCTGATATTAGATCGCGCACGAACACGCGCTTAGCTTTTCCCGTTCGGTCAATTGTTTCCAAAACATGGGAAAACATTTTTCGTTTCCTTCGTTGTTCCTTCTCGAGAAAATGAAAGAAAATAAAAAAATAAAACGGAAAGACGAGGGACGAAGGGATGAAGCTTGGAGGAGGCGAGTGAACGAACGAAGACGGAGGAGGTGGCGGGCGAATTTTTCCAAGAGGGCGCGTTTCATGGCCACGGTGATTTACGAATCGAGAAAGTTCGAAGGACGGACGTTCGTGGAAAGTTGAACAATTACGCAGGGGCAAACAGCCTTACAAATTCATGACACGATTCTATCGGCCCCCGCTTCTTCGGGGGAATGGTTAAGATTGGAACGGGATCATCGAAGTTGAACACACGTTCTTTGCCTTTTCGATGACTTTTGAAACTTCTTATACGTTCGATTGAATTGCGGATTGTTATTAAATTTTAACTGTGTCGTTAGATTTCTATGTGAAATTTTATAATACGAGTTATTTCTTTGTGTGTATGTGTGTGTGAAGTTAATAGGATTATAAAATTTGATATAATGATTCTTTTTTTTTCTTGTGCTTATTTTGGAAAATATTCAAATTTTAACGATCTCGATTAATCGAGATTGTTATTCGTCGAATAGATGCTTCTTTCTCGAAACATTTAAAAGTTAAATCATCTTGGCATCAATTCCTTACTTCAATTTATTTGAGATGAAGTTCGAAAAGATAATTTTCTTAATGAAATTTATTCAATTACATTGACGAGCTCCAGTTTCCTAAAAAGTGTCTGTTCGTTAAAATAATTCATAAAATATTCAAAAACGTTTCCTAGAAAACATTCTTTCATTTCTCTCGCATTGAAAAATTCATGATATTAGAGAACGTTGAGAAGAAAATTAATAAAACTAAATTTTCCTAACATTTACATACAAAATTTTCAATATAAAATATTATATTTTCTTCTAAAATAATTTATATTTTGATTACAATCTTTTCCGTATCTTTAAATACGTAAATAATTGTAGAATAAAAGTAGAAAAAAAATTGCTCCATTATCAAAATTATTATTTATTTTATCAAAACTTATTTTTTCACTTATATCCATTCCAAATAACAATAACAATAAATACAGTTTACAATATATACATAGTTTATCGCAATCCTTTTCAATCTTCAATTTCAAATAAAATCTCTTCCTATGGATTATGAAATTCTGGAAGCAAATTAAATTCTGTGTTGCAGAAACACCGCAACATCCGGCCATCTAATAAAGAACTCTTTACTCATGAATAATTCAACGTCGAACAATATCGAACAGTTACTATATACCGATGAAATAACGTAAATCTTCCCTCGAACACGGAATTTTCCCTCATCGAGTTTTCTATTTCGCGCGATAATCTTGAGGCCGGTAGTGTGACACGCGTGATGCCATTGCAAATATACGTAAGAAGGAAAGAGAGGGCCTAGATTGTTTAGGGATTTCGAGATAGCCTCGTGGATGAACTAGGAGACGACAGTGATATATGAGTCTTGAATAGGGTTGGTGGTTTATTCTCTCGATTTTCAGAGAGGATATAATCAGCTGTCAAATTAATTAAAAAATGCTGGTTAAATTGATCAAAAAAAAAAACTAGCAATCCTTCTTTAATTCTTGCACAAATGTATTGCGAGATATTGCGAATACAAATTATAAATCGTGTGTAAATGATGCAAAAGAGAAATTTTGAAGGTAAAATAAACGTAGTAATAATAACCACGTCAATGATGAAATTATAATATTGAACTTGTATTTTCTACCGAATTTTGAAGGGAATTAATGTAACGATTAATAATTATTTTGCAAATAAAATCTTATCGCTATTAAAATTATTACAACAAAGAAAATTTCAGAAAATTTTATATATCTAACTTTCCAAAAATTGAAATCACAGTAAATCCATAATTTTAATACGATTGTAAATTGTATTTATATCTTGAATCTCAGATGAAAAATCAAGGTAAATTGCGATTAAAAATTACAATTATATTGCCATTTCTAATACATAAGAACTAAAAATTCCTTTTTCGATTTTAATACGATTCCTATTAAAAATTCTTTCTTATTATATATTTCATTGAAAATCTTCTCAAAAATTTAATCCTCGATTTCTAGAAAAAAAAAAGAAAATTCCAAAAAATTGCTCACAGTTGAATTCAATTCAATTTCTTCCAAATTCTACGATCTTACTATTTCCCCTTCACTTCTCAAGAGTTCACCCCGTTTGTTCTCAAGAGGGATCGTCAATTATTCCGTTGTTTCTCGCATGTTCGCGTGGGTTGAGCCGTAATTAGACGTCACGTAAACGGCGTAACTCCGTCTCTGGATCCTCTAAATTCGTCGCCGCCGTGTATAATCGACGAGGCGCGCCCCCCGGCGTCCGCAAACAGCGCCGAAACGCCACGAGAAGCTGTGCAAACATCGCCCGCCCGGAAAGGGAAAAAAGGTGGAAAAAGAAAAGAAAAAAGAAAGAAGAAGAAGAGGGGGAGGAGGAGGGAAAAATGCACAGCTTTACATATCGCTGACTCGAGGATTTTCTCCTCGAGGTGTCGCCGGAACGCTCGAGACGCTCGACCCGGAAGTCGGCACGTCACGTGGTCCTAATTTTCCGGATTTCGAGATTTTCGAAAATCCACCTACGTGTGTATAACTGCGATCCTGCAATCCCGGTAGACTTATCATTGGGGCTGATCAACTGGGGATTCGCTTGGGATTTAATTAAATAAAAGAGGCGAATTGGAGGGAGGATTCGTTGAATGGAAAGAAAGGAAAAAAGGGATCGAGAGAATGCGTTGGTGAAAAGAATGTTTGATATTGGTTTTAGTGTCGATTTAAGAAAAAATCGAATGTTGTTGATATTCGACGCTTCTGAAATTGTGAAAGAGAAAAAAAAGAGAAGTGAATATCGGTTTTGAATTTATGATATCGAATTGCGAATTCAAATGGGATTTAATATCTCGTTTAAATATTTCTTATTTTAATATTTTTAGAACGTAACGATATTGAAATATATATACGTGTATAAGTGCAGAAACGTTGTACACATCTGCCGCGCATATCATATTTCCAGATTAGACAGAAAGATGAATGTAGTTACATTTGAATTTTTCGCAATTTTGTATTTCACGCTTGTTGCATTTACGCAGACGTGAGAGCAATTCTCAACGAAGAATATTTTTCGTTGTTCCACCGAGCATACTTTGAAATGCCGTAATTCATTATGAATTTTGGGATGTTGCAGAATTAAATTTCAAGGATCGCGTTTAATAAAGTTCCCTAAACTGTTGTTTCTAAATTTTTCTGATGGCAATTTTTCAAGCAAATTTATACTATATATACTAGGAACGATGATCAGTTTCAGAAAATGAATTCACTTTCTTTTTTTTTTCTTTTTTTTGCAATTTTCGAAACGAATAATCGTGACCCAAGCTAAGATTGAAATTAGATTGAAACGATATAGAACGTTTAATAAATTGCAGAATTTCAAGTTATTAGTTTCCAAATTAGATATTCGTTTAATTTCCAATAATATATTATCGGGTTAGAATCTGCACCAAGTTAAATGAGTACATTATTGAATTCTTAATCTCTTGTGAAATTTACTCTACGATATATGTAACATCCTATAATAAATATATCTTTGGTATTTTCATTATAATATCATCTGAAAATGTAAATTCAATGAAAAATGTTTTATGGACGAACGAAACATTAGAATGGAGGACTATTGAATGAAAAATTATGGACATTTAACATAGTTATTATTCAATTTCAACTTCGAAAACCTTACAACATTCTATAATCCATCTATTCTTTTATCAACATTTGTATCGTTACGATTTCTCTCCAACGATCATTGATACACAAATATAAATTCCTCTCTTTCCTATATCGCAAAACCAATGAAGAAATCGCTACAAACCCGTTCAAAATAATATTCTCACCGAAACATTCGATTCAACGTCTGTTCAACATCGATCCGAATGTTGAAATTCTAAAATCCGTACGGATCAACCTCATCATAGATCAGTGGGAACGGCCGAGGCGCAAAATTAGCAACGAAGCGTAATCGCAAGCGAGAAATTCATTAATCGCGGCGTACTTTACGCGCGATGAAACGCTGGAAGTTGGCAATTTCGGCATCGACTTCGAAACGACTCGCGCTGGAAGCTAGGCGAAACTGCATAATTCCACGGTAGTTTGATCAAATTGTTAGTGCGCCGGAGGACAGCCGCTAATAAATCTTGAACGAGTTAATCCTCCTCCCCTGTTCCGTTAGTAGAGGGGCAGAGAAGAAGGGGGAAACTCCTCGTGGATGGTGTTACGAGGGTCCGATGCCAACTTGCAAAATATATTATTCGAAAACTACCGGCCGGGAAAATGAATGTTTTCCTTGCCCGAGTTTTTCGTTCCACCGTGGCCATTTTCGATAACTTTTGCAGGCAAGTTTTACAGTTTTGAGGGGGGACGACGTGACCGGTAAAAGCTTTTGCCCGCGATTATTTTCCGAGTTCGGTGACGTGTCCATACGCTGAGTTGACCCTTTTATAATATCCTTCTTTTTTCTTTTTTTTTTCATTTTTCATTCTTCGAACGTGAATTTTTTCCTTCGTTTCGTTACTCGTCGTGTAAGAAAAAGGAATACCGAGAGGGATTATATGTATTTGATATTTTTGGTTTTCGTGCTGTGTCGTTGATAACGAAATTCTTATTTATAGAGGTTTAATAGCGTACAGAATGAAACGAAGGATTGTTGACTGTCATGGGAATCACCGGTGGTCGCCATTAATAAGTCTTGCAATAGCACTATGGGGATCACGAGTATACCGAAATTAATCGAAGCTTTGAAGTAAATGAACAGCCGTGTCTATCAAATTTTTAATGCTTCTAGTGTTATATAGTAGTATGAGATATGTAGTATCTGTTTTAAATTTAATACGTATTTCGAAATGATTAATTATCGATTTGATATAGAAATATATATTTAATAAAATATATTTCGTGTATTAAATATAAAAATGTTTTACAAGTTGTAATATTATTAATATTATATGTATATATATATCAGAGTTAAAAATAAGAATGAGTATGACTTTGCAGTTGACCATCGCCTGATAAAACACGTACTGATTCTACTTACGATATGGCGTGCAGCAATTCCTGTCGCTGCTTTTCTTTAACTTTCACGCTTCCCCCTTCTTCAAGAGCAACTTGCAGTTCCCTCTGGAGGACCGCAAGTTTTCTGCGTTCACCTTCCAAAAGTAAAGAGGTAACCTGCAACAGTAAGTATAAAAAGTTAATCAAAATTTCTGGAAATCGATTTTACTTATTTTTGCATTTTAATTTTATTTAAACTCGAACTTTTATTTTGTTTCGTGATTAATTAATCATTGCGTATCAATTTAATGTATAATTATTTTATATTTATTATTTTTTTCACGAATCAGCAGTTAAAATATATAATAATACATATATAAATCAAAATTAATATGATAAATTTTACTTTAATTTATTAAATATATTATTATTTATATAATTTTATTAATATTATTTATATAGTAAAATATTAAAAATCATAATATTTAAATATTCCATATTTTAATCGTTAAAATTAATAAATCGTGGAAACAATAATACTTATCGATACGTATGTTTGTGATTTTGCCCTCTAAGCTCGATTACCGAGTGGGGAAAAGTCGCGCGTTACGAATCAGTTCTGCTTCGACCGTCGTGCCGTAAGGACGAGTCGAAGTTACGCGTATTCGATTATTGAAATAATTTAAAATTGCGTGTGAATTTTTTGTTTAAAATACGTGTGCTTTTTTTACGAGTGTTTAAAGTACGTCTATTCGCGAGTGTGATAATTTTGTGCGTTTTTTTTGCGAATATCACTGCGTTTCATCATTATTTTGAACAAATGGGAAGTTGGATGCCGAATGCTGTGCCGTATATTATTCAAGAACAAGCAAGGTGCATGCTTCTTGAAACAAGTAAGTGATTTATTTTCAAATATATATAAAACAAAAAATCAGAAAGAGAAATAAAAGAAAAATAATGAAAATATATTCATTGACTCGTATTTCGTCTATGATTACGCGCCAAGAATAAGAATAGAAAAGGAAAGCAAATAGTAGGAAAAAGATAGAGATAGTAAAAATGTTAACGGTGGCGCCATCTCTAGAGTCATAAATGAAACAAAAATAGAAAAGGAAGTAAATAGAAAAGGAAAGCAAATAGTAGGAAAAAGATAGAGATAGTAAAAATGTTAACGGTGGCGCCATCTCTAGAGTCATAAATGAAACAAAAATAGAAAAGAAAGTAAATAGAAAAGGAAAGCAAATAGTAGGAAAAAGATAGAGATAGTAAAAATGTTAACGGTGGCGCCATCTCTGGAGTCATAAATGAAATAAAAATAGAAAAGGAAGTAAATAGAAAAGGAAAGCAAATAGTAGGAAAAAGATAGAGATAGTAAAAATGTTAACGGTGGCGCCATCTCTGGAGTCATAAATGAAATAAAAATAGAAAAGGAAGTAAATAGAAAAGGAAAGCAAATAATAGGAAAAAGATAGAGATAGTAAAAATGTTAACGGTGGCGCCATCTCTGGAGTCATAAATGAAATAAAAATAGAAAAGGAAGTAAATAGAAAAGGAAAGCAAATAGTAGGAAAAAGATAGAGATAGTAAAAATGTTAATGGTGGCGCCATCTCTGGAGTCATAAATGAAATAAAAATAGAAAAGGAAAGCAAATAGTAGGAAAAAGATAGAGATAGTAAAAATGTTAATGGTGGCGCCATCTCTGGAGTCATAAATGAAATAAAAATAGAAAAGGAAAGCAAATAGTAGGAAAAAGATAGAGATAGTAAAAATGTTAACGGTGGCGCCATCTCTGGAGTCATAAATGAAATAAAAATAGAAAAGGAAGTAAATAGAAAAGGACAAAAATAGAGTAAAAACTGATCATTGGCGCCATCTTTCGAGTATTTTTAGAAAGATTTTTAGTACTCGTAAGATGGTGCTAATGATCAATTCTACTTTTTTTATTTTGGAGAAATATTTTTAATACTCAAAAGATGACGCTAGTGGTTTATTCTTATTCTATCTCTGTCCTTTTTTTACTATTTGCTATCCTTTACTATTTTGTTTCATTTGCGGCACTCTAGAGATGGCGCTGATTTCAATATTTTTATCATATCTCCATCCTTCTTCTACTATTTGCTTTCCTTGTTATACTTACATCCAAATAATATAGTTAAAAGAAACTGATTTCTGTTTAACTTTATCGTATCGTTATCTTATTTAGTGACTAAAAATCTTAACAGTATCTATTGTATACAATTTTTATATACCATAAGTGTTTATTTTTTTTAAATAGCATTATTAGAAATTTTTTTAAAATTAATATCGGCGTTGTAACCGATGAATATTAAAATGCATCGAATCGAATTACTTTGTAAATGATATCTTTTTACAAAGTATCGATTGATTCGTTTTCTTTTTTAATCTTCAAATAAGAAAAGAAACTTATGATATAATTAATAATACCAAAAATATATTAAATATATTTTTCGTATTATTATTAATATATAATATATTCTTCTTTTATTCGAAACAATTTCTTCTCTCGCAAATCTACGTATAATTTTCTCTTCCGTCGATTATCAGTCGCGAATCTCTATCGATCACGGTTCGTCAGACGATAAAAACTATTAATCCTCGACAAACCTTTATTAATCGAAAATTGAAAAACTTGGTGTATTTCAAAGATTAAAAAAACTTCAAAATTTAAAAATTCCATAGATTTAGATTCCTTTAGATCTCTTCAAGCAAAAAGAAAACATCTCCAATATTCCATTTCATTACTACAGAAAAAAAATCAACATAAAATATTTCTATACATAGAAGAATAGGGAAGAGGAGAAAACTTTTTCCAAGAACAGAGACTCGAGGAACACGGTTAACGCGAAATTTGCTTTCCCATTTAACACGATACCGATCTCGCAATCTCCGTTCTTGCTCCGTGTTCCTCTTTCCTCTTCTTCGTGCACCTCGATGCACCGGCGGCCAGGCGTGGGTGTATCGTAACTCGCGTGTGTGCGTGCGTGTATGTGCCACGTTCCTTGCTGAAAGACGTGGAACTTGAACAGATTATTATCCGTGGTGATGCGAGCTCGCGCAATTTAGCTGCATGCGAATGCAGATTGTAATTGGTTAGAACTACTGAATTTCCTATCTGTATGACTTATTATTATTCCGGGATTGTGCAAACTCGACAAACTGGATTGAGATCAGTTCGCCTCGCATCTTTGCATAGGTTCGTCTTTGCGCATACGTTCGAATAGATTGTTGGAAGGCGATATAATCGCACTTCCGCTAGAAAATATTTTCTAGACGATTCTTTGCGATTCGATTAATTAATCAATGGCAATGAGCGAGGAAGTGGCGATCGAAGCATCTCTGAAAAAAATTTTATATGCGAAATTGATTTAATTCGTACATTTGTCGAATTTAGATATAAAGAAAAGATAATTAAATTGTTTTCAAGCCGACAGATCTAATTTATATATATTTGGAAAATATATATCTGTCACAGAGTCTTAAAATAATCGAAGGATCATTATCTGAATTTTATCGATTTCCAAAAACTCGGTTATCAATCGTTGCAAATTAATCGAATGGTCTGTATAAGCATCCTCGTTTTCCTCGTTTTACACGTTGATCTCTTCTGGTTTACAAGTCCTATGACTACTCGAAATCGTAAGTAGGTTTTTTTCGAAAAAGAAAGCTTAATAAAAACGAAAGTTGAAATTTCGACAAATATAGGGGAGAGGGAGAGATGGAACGGTGTCTGTACTTTTACCTCGAGCTGGGAACAAATCGATATCATTTGTTGTAGTTGAGCGAGTTAATCTTTAGCAAGTAATCCACGTTACTTTATCGCGATATCGCATTTTCACATCGAGTGGATCGAAGGGTTGTTATCAGTTGCGGCAGCAGTGGCTCGATAGCAAGAGATATCGTACAATGTCGAGTATGTCGAGTAGAAAGAGAAATGATCGACGAAATATACGATGGTTTAACTTTATTACCTCGAAATTACGATTCGAGAAATATCGAATATTCGAATTAAATTTATTCGTGGAAATAATTGGCTAGAGAGTTTAATTTTTGTAAAAATTGTTATTATTAATACGAAATTATTTCGAAGAACATATGTATTAAGCACAAAAAAATACGGTATATAGAAGACACAAAATATTCTTCCTTTTTCTTTTTTTTTTCACATTTCCTTACACGCAAGCAACAACAGAATTAAATTATCTTTTAATTTCCATTCAACTTTGTTGTGTTATCCATTGTTCGTTGTCCAAGTAAAAAAATAAAAAGAAAAAGAAAAAGAAAAAGGTGAAAAATTAAAATTTCCAGCTCGCGAAACAGAGTTTAATTTAAACATTGATCCACGGGTGAAAATAAAGAAAGAAGAAAAAATTATTTTCTACTAAGGTTGCCGTTGCGATTAACCGACAGTTGACTGACGTTACGCGGCTATGAAGTTTATTAAAGATATAATTCGCGGCACATGACAGTTCCGTCTTCCACCCAGCTAACAAGGATGTCCGATTAGGAAAGACAGGATAATAGCTGACAGCGCTTCGTAATCGGCTTTTACTATCGCGATTATACGAAGGGCGAGCAATTGCGCAAACTCATATTTCGACATTTTATCGAATCACACGATCAGTGTTTGTAATCGTTCGTCTTGCGGAAAATTCATCCTCCTTTTTCTTTCTTCTTTCTCTTCCTTGTCGGAACGCCGTTTGATAATGGCTTGAATAAACGTGTCAGGTGAACGAGGAAACGTTGTTTTCCTTTATCGGCAAAAGATGAACGGATAAATATTCGTTTTATCATGGAAATTAGATATCTGGGAGAAATTTCAATAATTTTTTTTTAAATTCTCTAAATGTTTATTTACAATAATAATTTCGCAAATCCCTCCCCGATTATTCCATCGCTTGCAAATATTTTCAAATATATATAATTTTTAAAAACAGGATTGATCATTTGCTTCGTTCCTTTGCGGCAAAACCGCAATCAACAAAATTCGATCGATATATACAGGTGGGCAATCGCTATTTCGACAACGAATCACGCATTTTCTATCGACATCCGTTAAAATAATTACACGAATCGTTAAAATGAACGGTTAGAAAAAAGACCACGAATATCAATTTTACACCGTCATGATTCATCAAACTTACGAAACGAAACTCTCTCCTCCTCTCCCTTCCCAACCCCTTCTCAAAAAAAAGAATTTAACAAAGTAAAAACCGATCAGAAGCCATCGGAAAAACGAGGCACGACGCAAATGAACCGCGAGATCCGATGGTGAATTTCGTGAAAATTGCACCACGTGGATGCAAAAATAACTCGACCTCGTTCGCGATTCGATCGATCGATGGGTCGAGGGTTTTCGATCGCGGAGGGAAGGAGGAGGTGGAGGAGGGAAGAAGGAACAATTGCGGGAAAAATTGCTCTGTTGCCGCGATTAAACTGCGCCTCTTCCTCCCTCCTCCCCCCTCTCTCCCCTCTTATATGGTAAACGGCGGATTCGAACTGGTCGTTTGGTTTGGAAACGGTTGCCGGAGAAGCGAGACGAACGAAATTATCCGCGATGAAAGGTATAAACCGTGAAACGACGTCAACCTTTGGCAAGTCGGCGAAAAGAAAACGGTACTGACAACAAGAAAGAGAGGATAAAACGTATTTCCGTGTTAGGACGATCGTTCGAAGTCGATGCATCCGCGAGCTTCTTCGAGGAAGCTTTTTGCGCCATTCACTCTGTCTCGGGAAGGACAGCTGATTGTTGAGTAAAGATGGAGGAGGAGGGGGGACGGATGGAGAATAATTGAGACGTGGATTTGTGGTCTGTTTGAAACGAGGTCCGTTTGCACAAAGATGATGCACACTTTCTAGTTGCTTTTTTATATTTTTCATGAAACTTTTAAAGTCGTTTCGAGGTTTAATCCGTTGAATTTCAATATTCAATGGACTTTTCATCGTTTCTCTCCTTTCTTTTTGACGCTTAGTCTCGAAAGACCCAAGGATACTGTATTTCTTTTCTATTAGATATTTAAAATGCAGATTTAGATAACGTGCCGTGGATCGATAAAGAAAAATTTATTTTTTCATAAATAAATTTACCATAATTTTGATTCCATATTCCACCACTTTCAAATGGCGAATAATGTATAAAAGCTTTCTAAAGATTATCTCCATCTTTTTTGGCAAATTCTCTTAGTCGTTAGTTAGTGTGTTTCTATATTAATCGTGGACAATTTCCAAACACTTGTCTGGCAAGCAGTTTCTTCCGTGAATTCCGCGATTAATCGATAGCCATCCATCGTTCCTTTGCGAAATGACATTTAATCGTATCGATGAAAGGGAAGGAAAGGAAAAGGAAGGAGGGGAAAAAGAGACAGCATGACGGATTTCGTAATTTCTTTGGTGCATGACGCGTCAGCCGCGCCATTATCCGGTTACGCTTCCACGGGCCCCGAATTGTTTTCACTTTTACGCTAAACGCGGCTAAATTATCATAAGCACCGCGATCAAAATTACGGACCACCGTCACGATCCACTTGCGGTTTCCTCGAGACGTTGTAATTTTTCTCCTTCGTTTTTTCGGTACCACAATTCGTCATTGCTCGGAATCTAAATGAAATTTTTGACGAAGCTAGTTCTTTGAAAAAACCAAGATCTCAACCTCACAAACTTGGAATACCGTATCCAAAATTTGAAAATTATTTGCGTACATATAACGATAAAAATCCATCGAATAAATTATGGAAAAATACTCTTTCTAGATTAATTATCAATAATAACATCTTAATACCCTGATAACTTTCATGATGTGAAAATATCCCTCCCCACGAATCAAACATTACTTCAGCGGAAACCTCTTCTCAAAAAGATTAACAAAATAACACCAATATCTTTCCACGCTCGAGAAAGATCCTCTTTTCGGATTCACCCATCTCGCAATTTTCCCGCGCTCGACTCAACCCAACCCAACCCAACCAAATCCAATCCAACCAACGCGTTACACACCTTGATCGACGATTTAATGAACTCGTGACTCGATATTACAGCCGGTTTACATCGTGCCGATTAAAACGGGCAGGAGGTCGATCGTGAGAAGGGGAGAGGAGGAGAGAGAGAGAGAGGGAGAGAGATGGAGATAGACGATGCTCGCTCGGCAGGCATTAAGCCGTGTCGTTTATAATGAGCCGCGCCGCGATTAATTAGGCTCGCGCCATATTGGCCGCCAATTAATAAAGGCTCATCGGTGATTACGATAGAGGGAAGCAGTTTTATGCAAGGGCGAGCTGGTATCTCCTCCGGCCGATCAAATTACGTTAGAACGGCCACTGTGGGGCCCTTCCATCGCATAACATCTGTTTGTTCGATAATTCATGAACCTCGTCTTTCTGCTCCGCGCTTGTTTTCTTCCTCCAACGGGGTGGATGGCTCTCGTGTTGCTCTTCTTTTCTGTCTCTCTCTCTCTTTTCTTTTCGTTTTCTATCTTGCGGACATTTTTTCTTTCTTTCCCTCTTTCTTTTCATCATTAACTTGGAAAGTACATAGTATTATTATAGTTGATCTTAGGTGGTTGGCTTCGAAGAGTATGTAGTATGAATGTAGATATATTGGATGGAAAATGGAGAAGGGAATAGATAGTTTTGGGAACTTTTACTCGAAGCGTTGAAAGTGAATGAAAGATTAGAATTCTGAATTTTTTCTATTCTTGTAAGAAAAGTTTCACTCGATTTTGATGAAATTTATAAGGAATACGGTAGAATCAATCCAACTTTCTTCGGTTGATTTCTCGAGTAATCGAGGAAATAATTAAAAGATGTAGTTCTACAATCGGAATAATCGCGAAATTCAATCGAACCGATAGATTTCGTATAATAAATTTGATACTTTCTAAAGAATTTTCGCAGAAACTAAATTATCCAGCAATATTAAAAAGAAAAAAGAAGAAACGAAACGAAACAGTTAAAGGATTGCTCAACGACCAATCGTATCGAAATGAAGTAATCGTCAACCGTGAAAATTACAACGAGTTGATCACTTTCACGATATAGAAATATCGATAACTCGTGATAGACGAAAAACAGGCGTAAAAAGTGTAGATCTAATTCTTGGATAGGGATAAAAAACGAGTCGACTGATCGTTAGGTTCCATGACAGGGAATTATTAAGAAATCTCGAGAGAGAGAGAAAGAGAGAGAAGGATAAGATTATAGCAAAAAACTAAATTACTCACGGTTCAACCGTGATTACATTATAAGGGGGAGAGTACGTGATAATATTGGCCGATCCTTTGAGATGATTCTCTATCAAATAACAAAAACTCGTTATAAAAAAGTAGGAAAGTTACTTACATAAAATGTTCTAAATGTTAGATATATTTTTATTCCATTCTCTTTTATTTCTTTATTGAAATTCTATATACCGTTTCTGGATCGATGATAATCTCGAAAGCGTTCAATTCAGAAGCGTTCAATTTATATTTTCTTAGAAATCTTTCGAAATTTATTGTCTTTCGATTTTAACTTCGAATATCCAACATGAATCGTTTTCCATTTCAAGCACCGATAAATAGTTTGAAAGGATATATTTTAATAGTATCAGATTCAAAGAAGTCGAAGAAGAAAAACTTGAGTTGTATAAGATACAACTATTTTAATCACAAGTGTAGACGGAAGTGTGGACAAGTCCAATTTTAATAAGTACCGCTTTCTCATAAAAATTAGAAAAATATCATCAAGTTTTTCTCTTTACGGTTTTTACGTATTTCATAATTAGAATCTTGTAGTTAGATGGATCAACTTACTTTGTCATATTCAGTATCCCTTTGCAGGAATGAATTAATATCATTAACGAAATCTTTCGTAAATCAATTGGTAAAGTTTGAAGTAAATATTCTCGTATTTAAAATTCATTAATTACTCGATAATGGTCGATCGAAGATGATCGATCGAATTTGGCACAATTTAAAAAAAAAAAAGAAATATGTAATCTTGACCTAATAAATTAGATATGCGTTTACAATAGATTCCCGTTACGAGCTGTGCTGTGCAAATTAAAAAGATGGACAAATGAGTTACCCACGATCTAACGGATATTTACAACTATCGATGATTAGATGCATCTGTGTTTCTCATAGAGTCGCAATAATAACGCAATAATATTCCTCGAATAAATAAATTATCTTTTTCGATCGAAAGAAACTTTAAAATTAAAAATCGCGAGAGCGAATGGAAATAATTATTTATGTATTATTTAAAAATAATTTTATTCTGGATTAGATTCGGATAGATATTTTACTTAATCGCAAAAAAATAATTATCAAATTATAATTTCGAAAGTATAAGACATAAACAAATTTCATATTATTCTGATAATAATATATATTTTCCAAGGCATATGGTAATTTCAAATAACGTAATAGCTACTCGCATTAAGTGGATAATAAAATACCCCGGTGTATAATTCCATGATTTCTAATAAAATTGCAACTAAACAATGCTTTCCAATATTGCACAATCCCAATAAAAATTTGTGAAACAATCTCTTCGATTATTATGCGTCGAAACGTGATAATAAAACAAAGGGTGTACGAAAAGCTTGGGAGATCGAGATCGACGGACGAGGAACGATCGCGACCGAACGATTTATACATCGATCGAATGATTTCGCGCGATGGCTTTCCAATTTCGTTCGACTTTTTACGAGTCGGTATACAAGAGAAAGGTGATACCTTTCTAAAAATCGATGGCCTCGGATGAAAATCGATCGCGCGAAAACCGGAAGTGAAAATCGTATCGCATCGATCCCGCCACGCCAAGTCGTTCCACTGTTTTTTGTTACCTTTCTCTGTTAATTATTGGTTCAACGATGAAAGGGAAATAAAATCGATATTATTAATTAGGAAAGGAGGAGGTATGTCTGAAAATTGTGGGTATAAAGTAAATTCGTGTAAATTCGTTTCCGAGTTTACTTGTGAAAGATTCGTGTCAAGGAAAGTTTGAATGATAGAAGATGCGAGGATAAAGAAAATTTTATTGTCTAATATTATCGTTTGATAGGTACTTTGAATTTTATAGAATTTGTCTATATCTATGTGTACAACTTTCTTCTCCACGTCTTTTCTATTGTAATTAATAATATATAAAGAATATATAAAAAAAAAACGTGGGAAGATTTTCAAAAATCAAATTAAATTATTTAATATTTCTTTCTAAATTCTAATATTAAATTTTCTTTATTCAAAATTTCGAAACTCCGTGTACGAATTATAACATAGAAATTCTAAAGAGATAAATTCGTCGATACTTTCATAAGATCCAATGAAATTTAAGATGAATAAAAGTCCTTCAATTTCGCGTCAAAAATGACTTTTCATCGTTCAAGACAATTTTCGCTTTTTCTTCTTCCTTCCTTTATTTCCCCTTTTGCTCGAAACAAATTTCTCAATTATTTCTCTCTTAAAAATTCAGCACCGCGATAAATCTACTTAAAGAAAATTGGATCAGTTTTAAAGATAGCTCGGGTAGAAACGAGTAATAATCCATGGGCGATCCTTGGCGATCCTCGAGAAGGATCAGCGATGGGGAAAGGAAGAAAGAGCGCAAGAAGACTTTCTTTCCTCGGTGTCGTTTCGGTTTCAGATAGCCGTTTGTTCCAGCCAATACCGATACCGTTTTCTGGGTCGTGCCTCTCACTCGATCTATACACTCGGTGCTCTTGGCAAAAGTGACTATTGAATTTGCAACCCGCCACCTTATGCGGTGAACGGGCTATCGATTCCGGATCGAATTTGTTTCTGACCTCGACAAGGATAGTCGGAGATCTAGTTGCGTTCGACGCCCTTTACCGAACAAAAAATTTTTAAGGAGAATTTTTGTGGAGAAATTATATTTCCGCGTGATTTTTCATGATTTTCTCTTCGATAACAACGAACCGAGAGAAAGAAAAAGAAAAAAATAAAGGATTGTAAATATTTTCGTCGAGGAGATTTTAAGAAAAGATTGGAATTTGTGTAAAAATTATTTTTGATCGGAAGAATTTTTGATTAAAGGTAGAGATCGTAGAGATGCAAATAATATTTTAAAAGCAATTACCTCGAGTTGCACGCCAAAGAGATCTCGCGATCTGCCGGGTCTCGAGGTTTCCAGCTCTTGCATTTCGGCCTCTCTCTCCGCTAGTCCCATTTCTTCTAGATATCTGAAACGTAAAAAGGGGAAAAAAACGATATTCAAATTTAATAGGTATTCCTCGGGAAATTTCTTTGAAAAAAAAACTGCAATTTTGCGAAAAATCTCTTTCAAGATTGCAATTTCCTACGTAATTTCTTTCAAAGTTGCAATCTTTCCAAAGTTACAATTTCCTCTCTTTCAAAATTCCAATTTAACTTTATTCCCAACACATATTATTTGCATAGATCAACAAAAATATCTTATTAAACGTATAAATATAATAATTTCATTTAAAATTGCAATTTTATTCCAATGCAATTAAAAACATAAATCGAACAATTAACGCCGTATTGTTATTAAATTTATAATTGCAGAAAGTATAAAATGCATAAAATCGTTGAAAGGCTGTGATGTAAAAGAAATTGAAAGGTAACTAATTCTGGTTGGAGACGTTCTTACGAAACATATCACCGATGGCTGGTAATAGGTAAAAGCTCAAACATAGATTAAATCTATCCAATCTTGGAAAATGCATAACAGAACGATAAATCCGTACTTCGCAAATCTGTTGTCACTTCACCTGTTAGATTGAGTTTCAATCGATCTTTCGAGATTGCCTCTGGTATTAACAAACAGGTTTTTTATATTGATAATCCATGTTGCATCGAAGTCAAACAAGTTGTGCATTTAATGTTACGTAACGTATTGCAATATGTCAATAAGAAATAAACAATATCAATTAGAATCGCGGGACAAGTTTTGTTTCAAATCGATTCGTTTAACTACAAATTGACGAAACGAAAGTTTATATAATAGAAGAAGGACTATTGATCCGAATTTTATTTATAATCATGATTAACTATATTATGTAAAATAATATCCTAATAATTTGAACGAATATCGTTAATTAAAAAGTTGACTGATTGAGCCTTAATTTAGCTAATATTAATACCATTGAAAAGCGCCAAAGAAAAAAAGAATTTCTTTACACGTTGTTCTTTAGAATGACTGTAAAAAGTATCCAACAGTCCCCCAATACTTGCAATTAAACGTCTCTAAACGTTACGCCAACAAATCAACTTCCTCCTTCCTTCTTTTCTTCTCCGTCCTTTTTCCCTTATCCCTTCTTTCTGTCTTTCCTTTCTTTTCCTTTTTTCTTTTTTTTTCTTCTTTTTTCTTTTTTCATTTCGTTACGAGGACCGTGGTTAATCCAATTAGAAGAAGATTGCCGCGCGAAAACGCAACAACACAATGGCGCCTCGTCGAAACAATGGACGCGGTTGGAAGTTCTCTCGTACACGCGCATCGACCTTAACGATACCGCCGACAGCGTGATTATTCGGTAATTATTCGTAATTAATCTCGGGTTGACGTTCGAACTGTTACGATTGGCCTGCATCGCTTCCATGAATTATTTTAATTGCGATTAAATCGATCGGATATTCGGAGAACACGTCCTTCCGAGTTGTGGGAATCGAGAATCTTCGAGTGAAAACCTTCGAGATGGAATTTTAACGAGGAAAACGAAGATTTAATGATTGCAATTAGAAGATGTATTGCGTGTAGCTGCGTTAGATACGTACGTTGGATTTTTGTTATAGTTGAAATATTTAATAAATATCTATTAGGAAAAGTTCTGTCTCAGATATTCGTTTATTTCTTGCTGTCGTTTTGGGACGAATGATTCTTGCGATATTTCGACATTTTGATTTATCGCTGTAAGATTTATATAACATTTATATAATATTAAATGTACCAATTGTTTTTCTTTTCCCTTTTCTCATTCATTCCATTTTTTCCTTTTCTTCATTCTCTCCACTTTCTCATCGCATGCTTCAAACGCACAAATGTATCTAATAAAAATAAACGATTATGTACTCCGTAATACTAACGACTGTATTTCGTGTATGAAACATGAAAATGTCAAGCTGTCGTTATCGAAAAACCTTCACCACGTCATAGTATCGCGTCAGCGGTTGCGTTATACCGGTAGATACCGGCAATTAGATATTTCTTTTCTTTTTTTTTCCACGAAAGTTTCATTAGCTATTTATCATTTCGTGCTCGATCATATTCGAGTCGACAACCAGTGGAATAAAACCAAGCTTAATCTCCAGAGAACCATCTATCCGAGGCATTAGCCTTGCCCCTCATCTAACGCGCGATCCGCTTATTATATTGAAATGATGCGAGCCGCAACGCGATTTTCCACCTTCCACGGCTAAGCTTGCATCTGACGCAAACGATATTTTGCAACAGAGTATCGAGCGAACTTTCGAATAACGATCCACTCGATATTTTATCGGATTTTCTCCCGTGGAAAAATTCGAATGTTGGAAAGTGAATTAGCGAGCGAGATGACGTTGCGAAAATTTGATGTAGAATTTCGTAAAGGAAGAGGAAACATCGCTTCCTGGATGCACCCTGTTGCGGAAAGATGGAAATGGATACACTGGAGAAATAGAGCATGGGTTGATTCGAATTACGACTCGAATTTTCCTCCATCATTTTATATTTTATACAAATATTCTTCTTAAAAATCTCTCGATTGTATTACATCCTATTTAAAAATCATCCTATTTAAATCATAAATCGTTCGAATATCTTGGAAAAATAGCAGACACGTTTCACACTTCCTAGTTTTCGAAGCGTTTCAAACGTCGTCGAAAGAAGAATTTCAGAAATATCGATGGAAGAGATACTCTAGTCTCCTCGAGGGATAGACTCTCCGTGCATGGAACACGGATTAGAGGCGGAAGCGGAGGTGGCAACTATATAACGGGATCACCGATACGGATCATTAGCACCGATGCGCCTTCGACCGAACTCGACCACGAAATCGGTCGGGTCGCGACCGATCTGGAAGGCAAGCGAGCTGTATCACCGTGCCGCAATTTTTCCATTTCGTTTTCTACGCTGTGACTCACCGCCGCTGTTGCGAGATTCAGCCGGCAGACCGGAATTGCGGCAGAATCGCGAACTCGGCGCGTTGAACCGATTTAACGAGATTCCCGCAGTTGCTTTTGCAACTTCGTCTTTCCTCTCTCGATACGTGTTCATGAATCATCGGGTGGTCAATGATAATTTGAACGAGGATTCAGGCCAGACGGAGAAGTTAATAATAATACGATAATATTAATGGTATTTTAATTAATTTAACCGGACATTAATGAAGATAATCGTCGAGGCAATTACTCGAAGGTCGCGTACAATTATAGTAACTGAATAATACATTAGGTTTGTAATTATAGATTTATAATGGTAATTTTGTGATCGAGTGATGGCAATTAATTAATTGCGACCAAAAGAGGGATGACTGCATCCTTGTTGAAAATGTTATCTTCATAGTGTAGTGAAAATTAGCTTTTCCATTAGGAAAATTTCCATTAGGAAACTTTTGAGTTGAGTAAACTCTTGTACACATTTTGTGACCTTTTAGTTTTAGCAGTGTTCGCAGTTGAAGAGAAAGTATACAGAGAGTATATACAGGTTTTATAAGAAATATAGAAATAAGGATTTGTTAGAGGAATATAATGTGGAATAACGATTGAGTGATTCAGTTGACTTTGCAATTATCAGGATTGTTCTGTTCTCCTTTTAGCCTTTCTAAGTATAGGCAAAGTGATATATAGATATTTGCTCACTGGAACGTGCGTTGCAAATTATCAGACGTTGAATCGTGTATTATTAACATTTCCAACTACTTGTGTTCACAACAATATCATTATTAATAACCTAAAAACCTTTGCAAAATTAATATCTCACGAAACGCGAGAGACAATGGTTTTAAATAATTGAGTCTCTTTATACTTTCGAAAGTTAGAAAAATACTTTTGCGAGAGAAAAATCATATTCATTTAAAAAAAAGTATCCTTCGACATTCGATTAATTATCCTTCAACTATTTCTCCTTCAACCAACACTTCACCAACCAATTCCACAACAAAAGTATTCCTCGCATTCTCTTCAATCTCGCCATTCCACTCCATCAAACAACACATGAAACATTAACAAAAATGGAGAATCCGTCGCTCTCCAAGAATCAATCCCTCCGTTTGCCATCAATCAAACTCGCATCAGGACACACCCATTCTCGACACGACCGCCACCCATTCGTCACATTCGTTCCTTTTTTCCTCCCTTTCCAGAAGCTTGCAAAGGGGGTTGAAACAGGCAACGTTGACGCGTGAATTCAAAACAACGCGTTGCCACGACACTCCGGAAACAAAAAGGCCTGGTTATCGATTACAGGAAAAATTCTTTGTCATCAACGTGTCCGTGTTCGCATGTATATATATATATCCAATATTAGGACGTCGTACATCTTTTCTTATCACGGCCACCAACCGAGCTGATGTCGGTGGTGGTAGGTCGAACAAAGTTAGTTGGAACATCGATCCTGTTCTCTCTCTTTCTCTCTCTTTCTCTCGGAGGATAATAATTAAAGTTCCAACGTCGGTGGCTGCTTTCGAACGTACCACCCTCCCCTCTGCGCTTCTTCCCACCTCTCGCCGTGTAAACAGACCACGAACCACGCGTTTCAAGCCGCCCACGATGGATAAATAATAAGCAGCAATAACAACCTGCCAGGTAGAGCGCGGCTCGCGCGTTATTACGAGCCAACTCTATCTAACAGCAGGATCTCGACGAGCTCTATCGCGCCACCCTCGTTTCGTTTCGTTTCGCTCACTTATCAACTTTTACCACGTGGAGAACTGCGGCAGGGGCCGTGGATGTGCGCGATTTGTTCTTACGGCCGAGATTCGAAGAGATTCCGAGTCTTTTGGAACGGTTTGATTTTGTTTCGATTCTCTTTTCTTTCGGATTGCTTCTCTTTATTTCGTTGGCGGCTTTCTTTGAAATGAAAAATTAAAAAAGATTTTTGATCGTACGAGCAAAAAATTTATTTGTTTCAAATCGTACTCTTCGATTCATTGATAAACACTTGTTGGGGAATTAAAAAATTCTGTTTAATAATTTTTGAAATGAAAATTTCTTTGCTAAATCCTCCTTTAATTACTCCTTTAATTACTCTCCTCTCTTTGAAATTAATTTCACCTTGGCCGGACAAGATCCTACAAATCTACTAATTGGATAAAAATATATAACGCAACATTCCAATTGCTTTTTCCTTTAGAGCGGTTTACTCGCTCTCCGGTTGAAAAAGAACAAAGAAAAAAAGGAGGGGGGAGGGGCGAAAAAAAGGCGGCGAGCCCGTATAAACTCATTTACATGCTCCGCTTTAACGTAACGAACTGCATCGCGTGCATAAGAGCCGCCTATGCACCTTCGTGGAACCTGTCTGGACGAGTGCACGCTAATACAGCTCCCGTAATTCTTGGAATAAATATTCCTTGCTGCTACTACTAACCTTCCTACATTTTCTCCCAAGTTGCACGCTGACAACTAATCGTGATAACCCGGTACGCGTTGTAAATTCGGTGGTTCGAGCGATCGATACCGAGATTCGAGCAGAGATTCTCGAGTTTCCGCCAATTTTCACAAGCTTGCTTGTCGGAAACGGGGATATTTGTGTCGTTTGACGGGAGAAATCGAGGCGCGAATAGTGGAAAATGCTCGAATTATTCGGATCACGAGTTTCAACTTTGCTTCATGTTTGTTTTATCTTGTGCAAGATCTTTGTCTTTTCAGAATTTTTAGATACAGATATATATATATATATATGAGTGTTACGTTACATTTAATCCTGCATTGGACTTTCTTACGAGATAAGAATTTCTTTTGAAATTATGAATAACAGAGAGTGTTGATATTTCGTATTGAATATTGGAGGATTCGATAATCTTGGATGGAATTAATGAATGTACGAATCGAAATTTTTTGAAATTTATTCAATATACGTATAGTAGGATTTGTCTATAATTAACTCGTGATGATATGAAGCTTAAGCTTCTGGATTTGGTAATAGAAATCGTTGATGAAACTTCTGTCCGCGGTAATAATAAAAATAAAAGAATTCGTAATCTCTTTGCAATTCTTTCCTAACTTTCTACTTATCTTATTATTTTTTCACGTACAATTAGTAATTGGTAAACATGAACACGTTTTCACTATTGTCCTTCTGCACGCTTGTCTTCTTATGCACAAAGATATACAAGAAATCGTATCGTTGCAACATTCCTCTTCTCTACCTCTTTTCCTTTATTGAAATTAATTGAACAATATCTCTGTGACTGAACTAATGCTAAAATTCCTCTGCATATATTCCACGTGAACTTTTAACTTTTATTCAAATTAAACAGAAATATTTAATTCTTATAGTATTATTTCCATATACTATTGTCCAATTAATCTCTGAATTATCAATGGTGGACAACAGATCGATTTACGCTCCTCGAAAGAGTCAATGCGCGAGGATGAGTCACTCTGTCAAACTCACACTTCCTCTGTTGATGGCTTTCGTTTCGACAAGAAGAATGATCGCGGAATTGCAGTTCACCTCGAGAACGAAACACATTCACGACTGTGTTTCCAATCGATTGGAAATATAGTTGAAATTAAACGCGAAATTCATGAATATCGTTGAATACCGTTGAAATAATGAAATCGTGCATGGTTTATAGAGATTTCTATGGTCAGATTATCTCGAAAGCAAGTAATTGAGTGATTAATTCTTCACATGGGATGAAGTGATATGAAAAAAGTTGGTGTTAAATATGAATTTGGTTTTTATTTTCTTCTAAATTGATATTTTTTTAAAGTGATAAGAATTATTGTTGAGTGAATCTTGAAAATAATGATTCGTCTTACAAATGTTCAAATCAGATTCTGTGTAGAAACACGTGTTAATAAGATATTACGTTCAAAAGGAATTAATTAGTGATTATCTTGCGTTTATGGAAATTCGTTTCGAATGAAATTAAAAAAAAAAAAAAAAGAAATAGCCAATGGAATTTCCGTTCTAATTTGATAAAAATCTTAACAACAGAACGCAGGAAGAAAAATAATATAACAAGGTAAAAAAATAGTATAGATATTTATACAGTCTCGTAACACGAAATAAAACCAATTCTGTGTTAATGTCGATATTCGAATATCAAAGATCAAAGATAATAAAAATTCAATTATATCTATTACATAAAGTTCATCTATCAACTATTACATAATCCGAAAATTAAATTTAAATTTTACAAAATAGGGAAACTATATAAATTGTGGAACAATCTTTTTTCACGATGACGATAAGAAATGACTTGTGTTATTATTCTGACATACATTCAAACACATTCCTCGCAAGTGAAAACGAAAGAGCGAGCGTTGAAAATGATGGTCGACGAACCTGATGCAAGTGCGAAATAAGAGGGAAACGATTGTCCGACTTCTTGAACGAATCGAGTCCAATTCTGTGTCGTCGGCTCGATTCCACTGGGCTAGATACCTAATCCTCTCACCTGCTTGTCTCTCGTTCACGGATCAGATTTCATCGAACAGCATTTGCATGTTTCCTAGTTCCGTGTTCGTATCCGCGTATCGCTTGCGCGCCTGTTTCATTTTCTTTTCGAAATACGATCAAGTTCTCACAAGTGAGTTTCAAAATTAATTTTAAAAGGTAAACAAATATTATTAAATCATCTTATAAAGGAAACTTGATCAACATCATATCTTCAATTCTATTTTGAAATTTAATTTTTATAAAATTCCATTCATCCAAATTTGTCACGATCTCTTTCTTTTTTCCAAAGTCCACCATTAAAAATCGGTGAGAAGTTAAAAACGACGAAAGCAGTTCGAGTGTGACGCGTGTACTTTTCGAAAAGATTTGGATTTTTCTTTCAGAATCGCGAGAATAGAGTGCAAACATTTTTCATCGGGAAACGACTTCCGCCACGCTCGTTCGCCAAGCGGAAGCACCATTATGGCGACCGATCAACTTCGAAAGTGGGATGATTTTCGTCGTAGAACCACCATCGCCTTTTCAAATATACAAATATACGCGTAACACTGTTGCTTTTGTTCGTAATTAAGAATAATTAGTCGGATGCCATACCAACGTAACTCGCCTAGGCGCGAGAGTATAATTACCCGCAAAAAGCCAGCCGGAATGGCCGAGCTTAATAAAGCATCTTATTATCCTTGTTACTCTTCTTTCTCTACGTTGAACTTCGTCTTTCGTGCCGCGCTCTCGACACTTTTTCTCTCACGTGCGCTCTTTTATTTCCGGCAGACTTAAGAGGCGCGACCCTGCCCTCTTTGGACGCTTCTTTTGCTTCGTTTTTCTTTCTCTTTTTTCTTTTTCATCCTCTTCTCCACTTACTTTTTGTTAAATTTCTTTTTTTCTATTTTTTTTTCTTTTTTGGTATCGGTGATCGTCGAAATTAGTTTAACGATCAGCTGTGTTTGACAGTATTTAACTCGTTTGGAAATTGATCGATATTCTTTTGAATTTATAATTATTTAAGTAGAGTTATTATCTTTTTATAACAATTCTAATTTTTTTTTTTAATAGTTTTTATTAATAATAATTCTAATTGTGTAAGATATTTAGTTTTTTATTAGAGATCGAGTAATTAAATTCATCAATATTAAAAGTTGCTTCTTAGATTAGTGTGTATGTGTGCATGTGTGTACGTAAAATATTAAATTAACTACATAAAATTTTATGACGTCTGAAGACATTAAATTTAAAGATATTAAATTTAAAGATTTAAGAAAGATTGTATACGTAACAAGATAATTAATCTATATGCGAATATTTTAGCGTACATTTTCATTAATTCGCATTTATAATATCCTCGCATGTTCTTCTATTCTTCCTTTTCTCCTCCTTCTCCTTACACGAATAATGATGCGACTTATTAGGCACTTCCTTTGTTTTTCCTCTGAACTCGATCAAAAATGTGCAAAGAATATGCAAGACCATAAATATCTCGATGCGACCTCAAGATTGTACCGAAATTAATCAGTGGAGAGGAAACGCGACATCAAAAGTGAAAATTTATAAATATTAAGTATTATTAAAAGTTAAAATCGAATTAAGAATCGAGAAACATTGTGTCAAAATTAAATATTATATTATAGACTTTAATCTCTTTCATATAACTTCCGATTTATAATCTATAATGAAAAAAGAAAAACCTCGCAAAAAATTTTTTAATCCTTGAACATATATTACTTTCAATAATCATACAAACTTTCGATAAAATTTTTCAAAATTAGAGAAATGAATTAAAAATTGAGCCAAATCGTTCAGATCTCGATTATTACGATAAATTTTCGTGAAAGCACTTCTGGCTAAGCTGGAATCCAGGAATACCAAGCTCGAGCGCGTGAAACTTCAATTGTCAACGAACCGAGCCACAAATGGTTTCTGGGCAAGGGAAGAAAAAGTGCATAACTGTGCAGCGCACGTGCCGGTCTTTGTGCGATTAACATGACCGGTAACAGCAAGTGGGTCACGACTCCACTGGAATAAAGCAGACCGATCCGTGACCTAGACGACTCGACATTAACCCGACTCTATCCTTCTATTCCATGCTTCGTGATCTTTGAACGTGTGATCTATGGACACCGAATAATAAACTGATGATACAGAGATCGGATCCAAGCTTTGGAGTAAATCGTTTCTGATAATGTAAGTCCGAATAGAATAACAGAATAATTCGAATTACAAGAAGAGTATCGAGTCAATGAATACACAATTAAACTTTGAAGATATAAGAATTTAATTTCATATAAATTTGCAAAGAACACAAATGTTACTATTACAGCCTTCGTTTGTTCTGATAAATTCAATAAACCACGAACCAATGAATCAAAAAGAGAAATGTTAAGTAAAAGATATATATACGAAAATATTTATCAATTGCAAATTAAAATCTTGATCGATTCCATTTTAATATAAGCTGGCCTGATTCTATTCAAGCATTCTTCGGGTCGTGGGGAAAAAAAAGAAAATAATTTCTTTCGGACAAGATTAAATTCCCCGCGTATAGGATGCAACGTAACATTCGCAATGCTTGCATAATCCGGGCAAACAACGATTTCCCATAAATCGTTCATTCTTCCTGTTCGAGATATTATTTATAGCCCGTGGTTGTGTGTATTCACGACGGTTTATAGTTCGTTTACGCCCACCAGGGTTTAACTGTCAATCATTTACGTGTGATTACTCTGAGGCGTCGCGACGTCGGAAGAGCAGGTTGAGGCGTCGCCAAATGAGAACAAACTCTCCTCGTCGTCGATCAAACGATTTTGTTTCACACGTAACGGATATTACTCTAATTCGATATTATTGGAGTAATCGTGAAGAAAAAGAGAGAGAGAGAAAAATGTGCAATTGATGGAAAATTGCAGAGTACGATTTATGATGCAAGGAGTAGAACGTAACAGGTGTTCTCCATGAATTATATTGTTTGCGTGATGTTGGAATCATTTCTATGGATTAATATAGGTGTTGTCACGTGTATTGTGAAATGGTTGACAGATACCTTTCAAAGACGTGTGCTCGAATATTTTTATTCGATACAAAGGAATGTGTCGTCACTTTTGAAAGTAAGTGAAGTAAGTAACTCTGAGAATATTTCCTTTTTTTAATTTTTGATATTTAATGTTCTTAATATTTTATCTGTATGTAATACACGTTACGATAGATATTTGGAGAAATTAGGATCTCGATTAAAAGATCAATGAGATCAAACAACACGGAAGGCTTAAGTCATTGGAAAGAAGCAAGTAAAAAAGGGAGAGTAATAGAAGTGGCGTCGAAAGGGAAGAAAATGGAGATTAAAAGTCACGTCATGTCGCTGGTTCTCCGTAATGGCGGTTACACGGTGAGCAACCCCGGTTTCTGTGCCGTCTCGTTTCGTTAGTTCTGTACGGGCCGTGGATTGGCCCGTCATTTAAATGCCAGCGTATATACTCCCGAGACTGCCACGAGCTACTCTCAAAGCAAGCCGATAGGGGAAAGAATAGATAGAAAGGGTAGCTGCCGACAATTCGACGAAATGCCAGTATCTCGATTTGTCAAACACCCACTCCGTTCTTATCCAACATATTTCTTTGCAAACTATTTTTAGTAGATGTCAAATTGTCATTTTTAGACAATTGGATCGATCTTACTTATTTTTAATTTTTCTATTGAAGAAACAATTGAACAGTATCTCGATATTAATTAAAGAATTTTGAAAATTGAAGTATCGAATTCTTCTTTTTAATATTTATGATTTTCAGGTAAATTTTGGACGCGAAGAAAATGAGAAAAATCAAATTGAACAAATAATGGACGACAAATTTTAATGTAATCGTGAAAACAATGTCAATGATTTGTGAACGCGAGAAATTTCCTTTCGTGAGGAGTGTAAACAATTCCAGTTGAAGAATGAAGTATCGTTCGTTCGAGAACTCGAGAAGAGCGTAACTCGGGAAGAAAGAAAGGGTTTGCCAATTTTCGAAGCATAAATCTTCGCTAAAACTTCGTAATTTTATTCCGCGGTATTGCATCTTCCGCGTTAAAAAGTACTCCACGAGTGTACCTGTTCAGATCTCGACTGGATGCAAGTTATCTTGGCCAGGCAGCGAGCCAAACTTTTAAATCTTCAATGAATCACTCTGTGACAATAATACTGGAGAGGAGATGATAGAAAGCGGGCAATAAGATTTCACAACACTTGGGAAATAGGATATATTTTCCTGAACCCATAATTTTTTCACGAGAGAGGAAAATTTGGAGTTAAATTTCTGATTAATATTATTTCCGAAAAATTAATTAGTTATTGGAAAATATTTAATATAAATGAATCTTTTACTTTTTTCCAACATATTTTTTTTTCTTTAACGTGTACACAAAATTTCAATGCCGTTTATAAACAGAAATTGCACAACAAAATTATACAACAACGTCTTATTCCTGTGCCCAAAAATCATATTGCACAAGTATCCGCATTCATCAGAAAATATAAAACAATAACATATAAATCAGTAACATCGAAATTTATGAAGGAATATATATATATATATTTTTCTGACGCGAAATTCGCCATTCGATTGAGTATTCCTCGCAGACGACCAATATCTGCAAAATTTCAACATTGCCTTCCAAGCGAATCAAAGATACACTTGCAACAATATTTCTTTTGCTTCGGTATATCACGTAGAATGTTAATACACAAGTAGAATTTTATATCTGGTTGACATATACGCTTTTGTAAATAGACGACAGTTATCAGATGTGTAATCTGTACCAATACAAAATTCTCTTTTTTCTTGTGCACGAGAAATATGAAAACTTGGTGAAATTTAATTTGAACTTTAACCATTTCAACATAGTGAATTAAAATTACATTACGATTGCATAATTATCCAATCGAGCTGGATAAATTTAAAAATTTTTTAAAATAAGAAGGATTGATCGTGATATTTCGTTGTGTGGTTAAAAATTATATCTGGAAAATAATTCCACGAAAGGCAAAAAAAAAAAAAAAGGAAACGATGTGCTGTGAAAAATAAGGAAGTGTCCGTATACTTTTGAGCGTTAGTGTACGTTTACACGGGGCGCGGTATCGACACCTCGTAAAGCAAGAGGAAGTCGTACCTTTCTCGTGTGTGTACACGCCGCAATAAAACGAGCGTACACGCGCCGGTATATCGCCGGTATACACGAGCATAAAGCAATATTGATCCGACCTGTACGTTCCAGGTGGATTTTTCTTCGTTAGGAAATTCGACGAGCGTCCGGCCTGCGATAATATTTTGTTAGGTTCGTTGTCACTGGCTCAGTCGTCCATTACACGAGGAAATTGCGTAGCAGTGAGACATTTTTAATCTCGTGTATTAATATCGATGGTCGCGGTGGATCGATATCACTCTACAACTTTGCTTATACTAATCGACAATGTGCGTGTGTGTAGAGATTACGATAATTGTCTTTCAAGAATGAATGCTTATTATTGAAACTATCGACTACGCTTTATTATGAATTTCCATTGGTCGGAAATGCTGAAAGAAAAATAAGAACAAAAGGCTGGATATCGTGCGTATTACGAGTTTTAATTTTTTTTACTTTTTAAGTTGTAATGCACGTTATTGGAAAGGATTGGAGGATTGTTAAATTCATGTTTTTAATAATCAATTAGCGTCAGGAACAAAGTTGCAATGCGAGATACGTTTGAAATACACAGATACTTTCGGCGAAACGGATTAAATTTTACAATATAACAAAATATTCTGAAAACTTCCTCGATCTTCCAATTTCGAAACTTTCTAAAACCATTCGAAAAACTTTCGAAGGCGGTTCTTAATTCTCGACGAACGAAATTTTTCGCGTGTGAGTTACACATCATCTGGTTTTCTCAGTTGCCGCTCACTCGATTCATATCGCAATTGAAACGTGATGGAAAATCACCGCCTGAAATAATTAAATCGTTGATTAAATCGATAACATAGCACAGCGGTTTGAAAGAGGATCCTTTCTGCAAAGTTATCGCGCCACTGTGTATATTGGCACCTCGTAAACGGCGCGCACATAAGAGAGAGTCATTGATCTCAAAAGTTTATCATGGATCGCGATAAAAAACGAATGCACGTCGTTACGAAATTCGTTTCGTACGCGCAAAGTAGCAATACAGAAACGTGGGCGATGAATTAGTAAAATGATCCGGGATTACTGTGAAAGTTTGTCGAGAATAAAAATTGTTTCGTTTATTTTTTTTTAATATCGACGTTTAATCCGAATTACAAAATAAAATAAATTTTTATAATACGCGAATATTCGTGTGGATTATTTTAAAATTAATGAATTTTATATTTTAAATTGAACTTTTCTTTTTTAATAGATTTCGCATGCTGTATAAATTCTTTTTATATTTTTCTTAAAAACGTCGATAAATAAAATTCTTCGCAATATAATGCGAAATTGTAATTTGAATTTAGATACTTAGACTTTGTAGTAGATATTTTTTTAAAGTATCATATCTCTTATACAGAAACATAATCAAATTCAATTTACGTCTTCGTCTTATTTAAAATATACTTAGGTATATTACTTATTATGTATTCTTTCATATTTAAATTTTTAAACGAAATTATTTGAAGATAGATTATATTTTAAAAAAATAAAAAAACTATTATCAATTTACGGATACTAGAATTTTCATCTCGCGAAACGATAAACTCAGAATTGTTTCATTCGATTTTAAAAATAATAAACGAGAATAAAACGAGTTTTCGTATGAAACGATTGTAAATAAATATTTGTTTCTTTTTTTTTTTCTTTATACCGTGATTAGCTTAGTGAAATAAGGATACGCTGACGTAAACGGGGATCGTAAAAATTAATTGGCCGATTCAAATTAATCAATTATCGTGATGAAGGATACAATGTATCAATTTTGTAAAATATTTCCCTGCCCGTTAAATGAGTCCGTTAATTTCGACTGAATTAACATCTAGCACGAGCAAGCTCAAGGTTAACAAACTTATCGCAAGCTCAAATGATGTAACGCCAACACGTTTGTAACACGAAAACCGGAATCCACCCAATCTTTCCATTTCAAACTTGAATCGAAAATTAAACGGAAATATAAAAGAAGATTTAATTATACTCGATCTTGAAAAGAAAAAGGGAGAGAGAGAGGGAGTGGAAGGAGAATATATGAGATAATAAATAATTCAAAACACGAATCACAAGAATAACAAGAATATAAACGACGATTTAATCAAAATTTAATCAAATCTCTTCGATCGAGCAACTCTATAAATTTCAACGCGATCTTCGATCGATAACCGATACGAAAAAGGAAAATGCGTAAACACACGCGTAGAAATAGAAAACGCGTCCTTCCTCCTCTGTACAGGAAGCACAGTGGCGACAGGAATACGGTAATTAAATGCTAAATATCACGGACTCGTTCGAGGAGACGGTCGTTCTATCGAAAACTCGTAAACCAGCAGGAAGTCGTGTAGCGGCAATAAACTCGGCCGTTCCTCCACACGAGATACATGCCGTGGCTCGGGGAGGAGGGGGGGAAAAAAAACTCGCGGTGTGTTTAGATAGCGGGCTTAGCAGCTCGTTTAGCAGGCGAAAAATCACGGTTCGTTTAGCGACACGCGGTAGTAGTACGCTAACAGCAATAGCGGTGGTGGTTTTCAAGAGATCCTCTGCCGAGACCGTGAGAAATTCGAGTTGGAGTGGCGGGTCGATGATCCTCGAGGAACTCCTCGACGACCTTGAATCGAAAAAAAAAGGCCTTGGGTGATAGCACGCCAGCGGAAGTCGCGCTAACGACAGCTTCCCTTCCCTCGAAAATGAAACGAACGTTTCTGGTCGTCGTTCAGTAATTGAATCCTGGATACGATCTCGTGGTTAACGATCTCGAAGCGATCACAAGTGATTTCTGCATCGACGACGATTTTTGGAGGAAAGTTTCGTGTCGCTCGAAACGTGAAGAAGAAGAATCAGATTTGATACGAAAATTTTCTCTCTGTTCATCCTTGACAGTAACACAAGATTTATCCTTATCTTCCTTCCTCGAAACGAGAGAAAGAAAAGAAAAAGAATCTCGAAAGCGGCGATATCTTAAAACGAAACACAGGAGCGCGAGGATTCTCGCCTGGAAGGAGACGAGATGTGCAAGCGATCGTCCTGGGAGTGCAATTGCAATTAGCGCAATATTCCGTGTTGGATCGCGGCCTACCGCGAAGTCCGGTCGGAGTGGAACAGAAAGGGGTAGGAAGGAAGTTTTCTATCGATCCGTGGCGATGTTTTGAGGTCAGGGCGCTGCGCCAGCACTGCGGCGGCGGGGCACCGCGATGCCTACGTCGAAGACGTCAACAAGCGCGACGAAACCGATGATCGCATCGTGACGATGATCCCTCCGCTCTGCATAAATTACATTAACCTTCCACTATGGAAGTTGAGTTGATTCCATCGGGGTTAATATATCGGATGTGCGTTCTTTTCCTTCGCCCTCGACTTCCGGGAACCGCAATGCGGAGGGGCGCGCTTGCGAGTCATCGCCGCAAGAAGGATCCTTCTGTTTCTTCTGTTTCGCTTTGCGACCGGTCGAGGAGGAGAGCGTCGTTCGAAATGTTTGAAATGAAAAGAAGTTGTTTGGTTTTTTATTATATCGTGGCATTTGAAATGATAAATGATTTTATTTTATCAAAGGAACGCGATTAACGATTCGAAAATAAATCGTGGGACGAGTTATTATTCTAATTGCCAGGGAAAATACGTGGGGATGAAAAACGTTCGGCCATTCAAGTTTTTTCGCGAAAGAAGGAACGTGAAATAAAAACACCTCTCCAAATATTACCCGTGCTAAAACTCTAAATATTTCACGTAATTTAGAAACAAGAGAAAACGAATGAAAAGGATATTAAAATATTCTTTTCACGGGATGACAAAAGGAAAGCGAAAGCTACATATTGCGTACAATTTTTTAAAAAGAACAATTTTTTTATTAAAAGTAGTCCAGTAAAATTCCAATATTTTGTAAAATTAAGAAGAATCTTTATAAAAAATTAATAATACATAGAACTTCGAAGAAAATAAAGGATAAAACAAATAATAAATTTTCCTTCCTTTTCCTAACAACTTGAACAACAAAGCATATCTCGTACGCTATCAATTTCTTCCATGAAATCCACGTTACACGGTCTACTCCTCCCGATATCCATAAGAAAAGGGTCGAAGAATCATCTATCATTAAACCATCACGGAAATGGCAGAAGGGAGATCACTCGATTGACAAGAAATCGAATCGAGAGAAAGAAACCAGGTTCCATCAGCTGTCCCTTCGAAAGAGGTCATGGCAGGTGGGCGTCACGCATCGTGGAATTACTATGAAACCGTTAAATATCACAAGGCGAGAGAGATAAAGAAACGAGAAGAAAGAGAATGACGCGAGACCGCAACGAAATTATCCGAACGACCACATTCTTAATGCCATTCGTAACACTGAGACGGAAACTGGAAGGTAAGCAGGGACGAAACACGGCGATCATTATGCGCCAGCTGCTTCTCTGCCCATCTTAGCTTCCTCTCCTCGTAATATCTGTGAGTTTCTGCAGTGGACGATTAAGTGTGCTTTTTCGTGCCTTTTTAATTTCTTTTGTATTTGCATTGGTTGGGTAACGTTTGATGGAGTGGAAGAATTAAAAGTTGTAAGAGGTTTCGTTGGATTACTTTGGTGCTTTACAATGGTTTTGAGTAGTTTAGATTGAGGAGGATGATGATGATGATGTGGGAAAGGATTGGAGATTTGTCGAGTTTGATTAATTTAAGAGAGAGTTTGTGGAAACGATTAGTGGTATGCTTATGTTTACGGGAATCGGTTTACGCAAATCAATTTGATAGAATTAAAAAGTTGTAAGAGGTTTCCTTTGGTTTCATTGGTTAGAGAGAATTACTTTTGGAATATGATGACACGGATCGATAGGTTTGAGTTTGAGATTAAGAAAAAAGGAATAAAAAGGAAGAGATACGTGTAACGGTCACAAAATAATTATGATAATTCGCTTAGATTCTCGCAATTTTCGCTTTGCTAATCCAGAGCAATATTGAGTTTCTTATTTTTAAACTCGAAGGTAATTTGAAAGTTCACGGCCACGCAATACATATTCATCTACACTTTAGTTAGCCTGTGAATATTTTAAATTACATATTATGTTGCAATTTATCCGTGCCAAAAGTGAACGGGAACAATATAAATCACAATTTGTCCTGATCATACATCAAACATTAACAAACATCTTCGAACATTTCTCTTATTTAAAACTATTTTAAACTATTTTTAATTAAATTTCTTCAAAATTTCCTTTTGTGTGTACATCGTGTTATTCTATTAATTATCACAAACCTCGCCCTAAATTCTTACTGCTTCACACGCAACCCCTTATTTAATCTCGCGTCCCATTTATCCATATTTTTATCGTCTCTGCAAAACGAATCTAATCGAAAACGTATCACATATCCGAGTGTTAATTAACGAAATATCAGCTTTAAGATTGAAGATTCGTGCTCTAAAAATAGACTCTTAACAAAAAACGTTAGAAACACGTCCACTCGATTCTACAAATCGAGGAAAAAGAAAAAAAAACAAAAGTAGATCAGTCTGTGTCCCATTACACTATCTCCCGCGGCGATTTAGCGCAAATTGCGCCTCCAACGAGGCGCCTTTTAACATTTAACGTGTACAAGCGATTCCAAGCAACGGCGCGATTCACGCTCATAAGCAACGGGGACGAGCAACCCGCGTGTATGCGCGCGTGCTCTACGTATTAATACACGTGTGTCGGGAAGGCTCACGTTAAAGAGCATACGTGGACATGAATGACCGCATGGCATATGGCGTTCGTGACCATCCCATACGGCGAATACTCTATCATTTCTCTTCTTTTTTCTTCTTTTTTTTCTTTCTTTCCCTCTTCCTTTCTTTTTCCTTTTCGGTTCTCACCAACCGCCGCCGTCCCACTGCTTCTGTTGGAGCAGCTAGTCGCTCAGTCGTTGAACACGAGGGGAATTGTGGTTAAGTAATGAGTTACTTTAAACCGGCCTTCCTTCTCCTTCGTTTTGTGTCGGGTAGTGTACCAGTGCGAGGGCTCGCTGCGTTTGTGGTCGGGACTTTAAATATCGTTGGTGGATTGAAAGGCTCTCGAGGGGTTCAGCCTCTTTGAATTCGCTTTCTTTTTTTACGGAGATACTGTTAATTGAGTCTTTTTTGGAGAAAGGGTGGTGGTACGAGGATCGTCATTGTGGTTGTATCTTTAGGTTTGATAATGGGAATGGTGGCTTTTCGTATTTTTTTAAACGAGAAGAAGGAAGTATTTTGTATATAACTTAGGATTCTCTTTTGCGGAGAAACGTTGGAATTTTATAGAATCCGTTTTATGAAAAGATGGGTTTTTGGAAGAAGATGCATTTTCCTCTCTCTCTCTCTTTCTCTTCGCTCTCGATTAATCATTACTAATCATTTTGCGCGAGCAATTGTATCATCTAAAAAGAAAAACATCTGAATATCAATCAAATTACTTGATTATAATTTAAAAACCTTTCATCCAAATTTTTTCAATTACACGAAAAAAACTCTTCTCTCTTTCAACGCTTCTGTTTAACTATTTGTTTTTCTTTCTTGCATACGAATTGTTACGAATACGATCTCACCTCATCTTCCATGCATTCTCGATTGGCGCGAAAGTAAGCCATGGAGAGGCTTACTTTTTTCTCTCCTTTTTTTTCGCATCGGCGACCTGCTCGTGCACGCGATACGTCACGCGACGCGGACGAAAGTGCCGATAGAAAAGTGAATCGATTTTATATTAGCAACGTTTAATGACATACGAGCCAACCATAACGATTTTCATGACGTGTTTCATCGACGCGTTTCCTATATTTCTACTCGCCAATTACCCTCTGCCCGCAATAAACTGTTTCCCCGATGCACATGCAACCGGGTATTATAAAAGCCGGGATCGTAAAGAGAAGTTTGCAAGAGTAATCACGTACGAATTGCACGTGATTACGTTATATAGCTCGAATATGATGGATTCAACATTACAAATAACAAATTGAATTAATACGTTCGACTTGTGATAAGCTTTGTTATTGAGCGAATCCAATGGCAAATGAATTGATCGTAAAAAATATAAGAATTTAGAATATATAATTAAAAGGCTAGAACGAAATGAGAAAAATATCATACCAAGTCAAGATAAATCTTCGTTCAAGATCGATCACTATCGAACCGTTTATTCCCAAGTAATTTCCACTCTCTAATTAATTTCTCGAGCTTAAAGAGCGAACGATAAAGACGGAGAACAACAGGGGAAATCGCAAGATGGTTCCCACATTTTTTTCTTTTTCTTTTTTTTTTTTTTTCATTGGAAAATCATTGGAAATCGCCGATAAAAAGTCGAGCAGGCTGGATCCGTTTGGAAAAGCACCGGCATGCTTAATAATATTCTCGTGACCCGAGGCTGGTTAACAGGGAGCCCTCCGTTTGCTTATCGATCCGTGAACCGAGTCACGCGAACCGACCAACCGCCCTGAACAAGTCTTCCAACCTGGGCTAAAACTTTTCCTTCCTTCTTCGAATCCCCCGAATTTCAACTACCCCCGCACGAAATCGTCGTTATTCGAAAGATGAGCTTAGATTTTTTTCTCGTTCGAAGGAAATCCAGAGATTGAAAGATTCGAGATGATCTGCAGAGTTGCGATCCTCAAGAGGGGCGCTGCTGTCGTTTCTAGTATTTATTTTGATGTAATTATACCGATATACTTTAATATTCGAGGGTGATGTCCTCGATAAAGAGAGTTAATTTTTGCAATAAAAATTATTTAAATATGTTATGATTATCGTTAACAATGTTTGGATAGGTTCTTTTTTTTTTTCATTATTCGTGTCGTTTTATTTCCACATTTTAATATTCTACAAGGGGAGTATCTGAATGATACCGAGTCGATAAGACTGTATTAATTTCTATGTAGAGCCGGAGGTATATAAAAAAATTAACAATTTTTAGATAGGTTATATAGCTTCCCTTTCGTTATTCATGCTATTCGTGCATTTCTGGCTTATCGTTTGATTGACTAAGATACCGTTTAGGTCGATATCACATATTGTGTACCCAAACCTGATTATTTTATTTCTGCCTTGACATTAACTCCCGATAAATGTTTCAACGTGCTCGAGAATATTTTTGGAACATTACATAGATTTTCAACGGCCAATTACGTTAAAGATGAGAAGGGAAAAAGGAAAAAGAAAAGCGTACAAACGATCCAAGAAAAAATGATCGCCTTACAAATTCTTCGACCGCTTCTTCATTCTTCGATCCATTCCCAATCTTTCCAAAAAAGATTCCAAGAGACTATCCAACGCAAAGACCTCCTTGCGGTCGTTCCCAACTTTAGAATCCATGTAAGGGTGGCTGGTGGAGGAGTAAGGTCACGCGAAGAATGGGCGGAGATTCCAAAAATAGGACCATTACCGATAAGCGCCTAACGGAGGCGCTCCCGTAGGTGGGCGCGCGCCAGCAGCCGATGGCAGGTGATAAAGGTGAGGAAATAGGGTGCCTGTAGGTGATGATGGCGTCGAGCATCAAAACGAAGACAGGATTAACTCGCTGATTATCCACTTTGAAACGATGACATCGAGAGGAGTGAAATAAAATATATCTGTGCTCTGCATTCAAAATAATTAGTCGAAATTTTGAGATATTTTAAAATAAAGATTCATAGAGAAGAAGAACAGTGAAGTCAGGAGAGAAAATAATTAAAAGTTAGTGAAAAAAATGATCATATTTTCCAGGATTGAATATTTAATAGGATTATTATTATTCCTTATTGTTCCCAGATTATTGATTCTCCAGAAAAGTTGCGAATAAAAAGCGATTCTTCAACGGCCTAATTTATATCTCTCAAAAAAAAAAAGAAAAATCTCATTCACCCGTCACGATCGTCCCATCAATATCTCGCGACATGCCACCCCGAAAGCGACTCCGTCACAAACATCAACCGTTCTATATACCCTATCGATCCTCGTTCACCGATATCATCGCCGCGCTGTCGATAACTTCGGCGCGCGGAGGAAAATCCGTCGCATAAATAAAGTATACAGTCCCGAAGGATCGAGCCTCGCCAAACTTCCGTCCCTGAAACGGTTTCCGTCCGTTGGTGAGAAGGGCACAGCGGAGGCAAATCGAGGATGGAGCTCGAGCGGGTCGGGGAACGTTCAACTTGGAACGAAACGAGAGGCGCGGTGAGGGTGGCGCGACCGAGGGGGCGGTAGGAAAAAGGCACAAGAAAGGCTTGAGTGGCGTTTCTACGAGGGAATCGCGTGACTGCTCACGGATCAATACACGTTCTGTACGTGTGCACGGGGGGGTTCGGTTTAGGCGCCGCCCGTTTACGTATCCGAGGGGGGCCACGGAGAACGAAAATCGGAGCTCGGCCTCGGCGAACGTCTGCCAGATATATTAGATCTGCTCCTTCTGGATGCGTAATTGAATTTTCGAAGTTAAATGTGCATTGAATTAATTAATTTATTGGCTTTCCTTAATTAGAAATTCGATGACATACTATTCGATGATGTAATTTTTCTTTAAATTTTAAATTTTACAATGTTTTCCAACAATTTTCTTGCGTGAATAAATAATTAAATAATTTAAAAAAAAAAGAATCCGATATCAAAAAGAACAATTAGCATAATCGCACGCAAAAGAATGTAATTATAATCTCTTATACGATGGGAACGATGTATGAAATACACCCCTTCGATTTATTTCATCAAAAAGAAAGAAAGGAAAAAAAATGAAATCCCATCCACGGCGGCTTCCACAAAAATTGCCAAGTCGAAGGAACGCTGGGAGCCAGTGAATTTTCAAGAATTTATTGGCGCTCGACGAGAGGGGTGGTTTTCGACGGTGATGACCGCAACGAGTATGTTAACGCCGGAGGAGCGCAAGAGTAAAAAAGAAACAGGAAAAAGAAAAAGTGGCAAATTATAAACTATAAATCCGGTGTGGAGGGGCCATTTGTGGCGTAATTCGAGGACTAAGCCTGTCCGGAAACGGGAACGAAAATCGCGTACTCCTTGTGATTTCAACGTCTGCCGCGGTTTAACACCGCGGAACAACCCTTATTACCACGGGTACAGTAGACGAGGAAGCTCGAGCGGGAAAGGACGTGGCACGAAGAGAGAAGGCGGAATACGGTAGTAGAGCCTATCCACCAACCAGTAATGGCAGGTCGTATCGATCGTAACGAAATGTTCCTGGAAACGTGACGAGCTTCGGGCTGCCTTCGCCTCGTTCATTTATCGGTCGCCTAGCGTGCGTACGAGCTTACGAATTTACCATCGCACCCCGCCCACGCGCGAAATCCGCCAGTTCTCCGCGATGTACTTCCTTGAGAATTTTAGAGAAGCCCCTGAGGAAGGGTCCGTGAGTTTGGAAATTTGGGAAATGTCGTCTTCGTGTTGCAATTTTATCCTAAAATCGTCGATGATTTTTTTCCCCTGTTTTTAATACTTTTTCTTTTTTTTCAGTTGCTGTGAAATCTTGAACATTTCGAAATTTTTGATTATCGAAAAAAGATGATCGATTGAACAAATGGGATAATGGTTTCCGGTAATCGGGTTAATAATTTGTATCGATAGTTGAATGATAATTGTGACGTTGATTTTAAGATATCGAGATCCATACACGAGTATTGTTAATCTCTTTTTAGTGTATAAGAATTTTATAATATCGGTACGTATTATGAATTATTTTTAAGTATCTTTTTTCCAGATCAACTGTTTGAAAGAAATATGTAAGAAATATAGGATAATCTTTTTATAGGTATACACCTAGGAATATGGTTTACAATGAATAAGCAGAATATTTAAATTCGAAATTAAGAATTAATTCTTCGATTTAATACCGATTATCTATCTACTTCTTTTCCATAGATTATGCAATACATTTTCACGAGTCATCCTCAGCTGTCTAAAACAGCTGTCTGGCGATTCTACATTCTGATTCTGAAATGGAACGTTTTATAAATCGAAATAATCGAAGCGTAAAAAAAAAAAAACTTAAAAATATTTTTCATAACTTCATTTCCACTTATTAAAACGTAATCGAAGTAATCGATTCGACGAGTTGCAGCAACCTAAATACCCTCCTTCCTCCAATTTCATTACCTCCAATATCTCTTTACTTCCGTGCAATCAAACGCCACTCTCAAAAACAAATTTATACCCCCATTTCCCCGAATCGAGCACCGATTTATCCATTTAATGAAGTCCATAGGAAACGAGACTTCGCACTTCCTTCATTTGCATTGTCATCCACCCCCTCCCACCCCTTGAATCAATCGATTCCCGTCGCGAGGCGTAAATAAATTACCTCCGAGTGAGTCTGCTGTTCCATCCCTCTCTCCACCAACCCCTTCCTCGATCCCTTTCTCTTACTCTTTCTCTTTCTTCGCCCACTTGTGCGTCCACGTAACACGCGAGTGGCTTGCCAAGCCAACAATTCCGGCAGAAATGATCGATGGACTTTTCGGCGTTTTCTCTCTCTCCAAGTAAAGGCTTGCGGCTTATCGATTCCCTCGCTCATCCCTATGTATTTATTCGCGTGCGTCCACGCGCGTGGATACGCATGCAAAGCGGCCGACATTTCCATAAGCGTATGTATCTGGCGTGTAGCTTTGCGCGACAACCGGGGAGAAAAAACGTCGACGCAATTAAATCCCTTGGCGAAGAGGGTTGTACGATTGTTTCACGATGAATGGCCGCCATAATGTTTCGTTCGAGGCCGGTTATTAATCGGAAGATAATTTCTCCCGATTACAAATTTTTTTCTATTTTTTGGTACGGTTTCAAGTGGCGGATATTCTTTTTCGCGCTAGCTTTATTATTAGTAGTACAGGTTATGTCGTTTGGAATAAGGAAAGAGGTTTTTTTTTTCGTTCGATTCGAGAAATGATTGATGTTGAAAGAAAGGGCAGTGTTTTGAAATTAATAAGCGAATTGAATTTTTTATTTGCGAGTAAAGATTGAATCTCGAGTATGGGATTATATGAATATTTTATATTTGATTGGTTCTAGGGAGTGAAAAAATATAACTTTTAATAATACGTAGCATTATTTAAGTGATAAGGAGCAGGAGAATTTCAAAAGTACAAGTAAAGCCACGAGATTTATCAAATGCGCAAAAGAAAGAAACAAAATCAAATACACGAAGGCGACATTCATCAAAACGAGATTATTCTTCCAAAAATAGCGTTTCCATTATCCTCGTGAGCCGCAAGTTCTCGCAAAAGAACCGATTGTTGGAGGATTCTGACAAATGAAGGCCACCACGATCGTCTGTTCATCATTTGTTATCCAAATTAAATCCCGCCACGACCGCGCAACGATGAAAACACCGTTGAAAGCCTCCGGAACGTTGGAAGAACCGTGGAGGGGGCATGGTAAACCGGAAGCACGGGCGCATGGCCGCGCAGTTCATTCAGATTCTGCTTCCAGGTTCAGGTTGGCCTCTCCTCGACCGTTCCTCTTCGACTCCACCAACGTTTGTCCTTCTCCTTCGTCTTCTTCTTTCCTCTTTTCCTCTTCTTTTTCTTTTTCTCCGCCGCCGCGGCGCACCGATCGAACAATGGAGCCCGCGATGTACGTAATGCACGGCAGAGGGTGATTAATAATTCCTGGAGCACGTCCGAAGGCACGAAATCCGAAACATTTCCGGCGAACGCGAGCGAACGGAAAACGCGCGCGTGGAACTTCGAACAACTTTTCGTGTCGGTGTCGAGTGACGCAAGGTTGAGCGGTAATTTCGTTGAATGCGCGATTAGAAAATTGGAAATGAGCGTAATTTGAAACTTTCCAGCGGTTTCATATTTTTTTTTTTTTGTGCGAATGATGAATGATTTCTGCGAGCGAATAATCGAAATAATAATTTCGTTCAAATTGGAAAGAATATAATTTGGAATTTTCTAATAGTAATTTTTGAATAGCGAAAAAATCGAAATTTGGAATATTCTTGGTGGTTTAACATTTGCCTTTTCTTTTTGCGAAAGGATTTTTTGTGATAATACAAATATCGCACAAAGTGTGAATAATTTAGCGTGACTTTAAGTCGATAATGTAAAAAAAAAAATGTAATGCAAAGAAGAAGAAAAAGTAGTAAAGTATTTTTTACCGCGGCATAAATTTCACGTGATATTAAAATTATAATATATCGCTTGGTATTGAACAATCGAGATAAAAACGTTTTTAAAAATTCTTTAAAAAAGAAAACTTCGACCAAGATAATGAATACAATGTCGAAACAAGTTTAAAAAAAGAATAATTACACGTTTGATGTTGTTTATGCACGACCATTAAATATTAAGTTCTTCAAACTACCGTGAAACAATCGGTACAATTAAAATTCTTTTTCTTAAGAGACATCCTGCCAACCCTTTTATACAGTTCAACCGATTGAAAACCAGGGTCAAGAATAATAGCAACAACAACGATTACTTTTAATGGGGAGACTATCGAATGGACATTTCGAGCAATCAGTCAAGCCCCAGACAGAATCGTAAATTTACGGTTGGTGTGGCATGAGACGGAAGCAGGGAAGCATCAGGTGGAAACGAAATTATGGACCCACCTGCCTTTGTACAGACGGTCCCCTGCGTCACATTTCTAGTCTCGATTCTAGTTCTCTCTCGTGTGTTATATCCTTTTTTTTTCTTTTTTCCTTTTCTTTCCTTTTTTTTCGAAAAATTTACACCTGGTACACCAGCGAGACATTGTAAACAAGTCGACGTACCGTAACGCAATACGCTCGAAAGTGTTCAAGATAAGAGTTATGCTCGATGGTAATTGCTTTTTAGGAGTTAGATAACTTCGTTCTGTGTTAATTGTTGCCTTACGAATAATGTCAGTGGAAATGAACAGGAGATTTCGTAGAATGCTATAATTTCTTCTTTATGAAGAAGAAGTTTTTAAGCGTTTCTACTTCGTGGAAATAATTGTTGTTTTTTTTTTTAAATATTGTTAGAGATGCATGGTAGATTTCATGGAGTAGATTATTTTTTTTTTTTTCTTTCTTTATAAAGAGGAAGTCGAGATTGATTATTTTCTTCTATGAAAAACACCTCATTGTTATTTTCTGATTAATAATATTGTTGTTAATTAAAATCTGCATTCGTTGGTTATTTTTTTTTTCTTCTCGGATACAAATTTATTCGTTTCAAAGATTATTATTTATATGTTATTTTCTTCTCGCTTAAAAATTAATCGCTTAATCGTGGGTAATTATTTTTGCACTTATCTCTGAATTACATAACGATTAATTTGTACGTGACCACGATACGATAACGTGGAAATTGTGGAAGAGGAAAGAAATTATATACATAAACGAGATTCGTGTTATAAAAAAAATTTAATCCATCTTGTATTATATTTTTTTAAATTTCCATGACAATTCGTGAAAGAGGAAGGAATATTTCTAAATTCGATCAAACGACACAAATATATTTCATTTTCCAAAATCAGAATCGAACGATTATATTTCGATATTATCGATATAATTAGAAACAAAGTTCGTATATTTTCCAATATTCCAATATAATAATAAATAAAATGAAACGAATCCAGTCGCACAGACGCTCAAGTATTCAAATAGAAAAAGAAAACTCGACAAATAGTCCCAACCCCTAGTTTACCCAAGCGACCCACGCCTCTATCTCGCATCTCATCTGAGCACGAAAAATTTATGCGGGAAATGACGTTCGCGTGCATCGCGTGTTTGCTCGCAGGATTATGCTGTACACCTAATACGACGTATATTAATATCACGGCGTAATATACTAAATATATACTTCTCAACTATATACCAAAAATCGCAAAGAAATTCACGATTCGTGAAACACGAGATGAAAAATCTTTATTGAAAATCTTCGCTGAAATTTATATCAAAATTTCATTAACAATTAGATTGGTGTTGATTACTGACACGAAGATTCGCTTCTTGGAGAAAATTTCACGTAAACATTTTTTTTTAACTTATATCTATATTATATTTCATGGATTTTTTTCAGATAGATCCTGATTAGATCCAAATATTATCAACGGAAGACAAGACAGAAATTTTCATTTTCTCACAATTGCTTGCCTTCGTTCCAATTCCATTGAATAAAAATGTCAAATCATCATCGTTTCAAATATTCGAAGCAAGATTTATTATAACTCTAACAACTGATGAGTCAAAATTTTTCTTCGTGTTACGAATGTGTATTCGTATTACTATTGCTAAAAAATGATATATACATGTATGTATACATTTCTAAATCCATCGATTGATCCTCGAGAATCGGATAAAATTTCCAAGAACTCTTCCTGATCAGATCTCAAAGGAAATACGACAAATTACAGGATGAAATAACTGGTATAATTCATAGGTATTTATCAAAAAAAAAAAATTACACGAACCAACAGATAGAGCGGTGTTATCCGTGGGAGGAGGTTAAGGACAGTCACGAAACAGTTAAAAATATCGTTGGCTGAACGAAACGATCGATTCGAGGACGAGAAATGTGTTGGTAATTTGGTCCACCATGCGAGCCATGTCGTTTTATTTGACAATTTGACAAGCTGGACGATTTCGTTTAAAATTAACTCGAGCACTGACGATAAATAAATTAACTCGTTGGAGGGGGCGGGGAGAAGGAGGGAGAAAGAGAAAGACTTGTTGATTGATAATGTTTCTTTATACGAGGAGGAATTCGATTAATTCGGTGTGAAAAATTGATGATTATAGGGAATGAAGGACAGTGAGAAATGTGAAGGAGACGAGTATTATTCCGGAATTTGTATCCGGAAACTTGTTAGATCGATAGTCTATGAATATAAATTAATTCGATAAGCAAAATCCAAAATTTCTCCAAGTTAGAATTTTAGCAAACTCTATAAGATTATACCAATCTATTTCCAACAATAATTAATTTTTCCAAATAATTTGAAACGCCATAACCAATGCTTAAAAATTTTATAAAAAATTTCTCAAAACATCAAACTTACAAGAGAACTTACAAAAAAGATAATCAATCAAAAGTATCTATAAAATTCAACAAACTTATATTCTTCCTCAAAAATATTTCATTCATTGAAATTCGACCACCACCAAGATCGCACACGGAGGAGCAAATCAAGATTGAAAAGAGCCGCAATACTTCTTTACAGTCCACCCAACTTCATCCGTCTCACGTGAGCGTGAGCCGTGCTTTTTGGTTCTTAATCCCTTTTTTTTTCTTTTTTTTTTATTATTATTTTTTCCCCCTCCCACTTTGCGAAACCGATTCGTTCCCCGACTCATTGTGCTCAGAGGAGCCGCATGAAAGGCAATTCCACAATGGGGCGACCGACGATCCGCTCGGATCTTTGAATAGAGCCCAGTGTTCCCTGGCCCCCCCGCGCCTCGCGCATCGCGTTCACCCACCCGGCGAATACGACTTGGAAATTAAAAGTGAACGCGCCGATAGATCGCGAATATAAGAGGCAACGTCACTTCCTACTTCCGGGACCGAATCCTGGCTCGCGTAATCCTGGCTGAAACTGCATTGCGGCTCGTTTCGAATTCGCCCTCTCTCTCTCCCGATTCTTTCATGGGGGGCATTTCGTTCGTTGCACATGAACAGGTTTGCGGCTCTTCTCTCTTCTCTCGCCGATCTTCTCGATGAGAAAGACATAATTGGATTATGGTGTGGTGAGATTTATGGAGGATTCGTTGAATTTTTAGAAGGAATTTTCGCGTGGAATGAAGATGTAAATGAAGTATTAGAGAAATTAATATATTTGATAGATTATTCTATTATTGTGTTTATTTAATATAGATGAAAAATTAAAATTTTAGAAGAGAGAATTTTGTAAACTGTCTTGGAGCGAATATGTTTGTCGGTGATGAATTATGATTATATGAATTACGAATATTAATAATTATGAAGGAATAAATTTCTTTTTTTTAGTTTTATTTAGGTAATGTAGAAATGAATTCTCACAGTCGTTTAATTACGTAATTTCACGTTCTCGAGTAACGGATAATGCAAGAAACGAATGGTGATTGCGATGGCGCCAATATTAGAAGATAATGTCTATAGTCACTGACGTCACTTCCTATATCCGTACGCGAATTAAAAAATGCATAACCATAGATAGCCATGTTCTTTGCTTACATTGGATCGTAATACTTCTACAATAAAATACGAATTTTTATACGACTCGACGTCGAATCTCTTCGATAACTTTTCTTTATTTTTTTTTTTCTCCCGTTATGATACTTCATGCTTCATCATTGCTCGTAATTTTCAATACATCGTTCGTGTCTGATCGTTTGGCAATTTGGCGAAAGATTCAAACTATATTTCGTCCCAACGATACTTAAACTTAAACTTTTCTTTCTTACGTCATGCGTTATACTTCCGGCAACTGTTATCTGCAATCGCTATTTCAAATTGCTATTCTTTCTACTAAATCTTCGATGCAGTAATGAACGATATCGATAAATTTTCATGTGGCGTTTTATTATCTTTATAAGGGAAAATTGGCACGCGTGAGAGGACCGTATCTAAAAGAAACGATCGATTGGAGAAAAGTTTAGAAGCTTTTCTTTCCATTCAACGATGGTATCGATAAAAATTATAGAGTTGCAGCTCTATTAACAGAATCACAGAATAGCGAGACGGTGTCTCTGTTGATTCTAGATTGCGAAAATTATTTTTTAGATAACGTTAATCAACGGTTTTTGAATAATTAGCAGGTTTAAATAGTAATTCTTTAAGATACTAGATAAGAAACGCGTTTAAACTCGATCTCAATTCGTCCCCTCTTTTAAAGCACAGATTCGTATCAACGTCCATGCGAAATGATAGATTACGACAGCACACGGAAACAGGTTTGCTCCTTGTGCGTCGCGATCAACAATACAACCTTTTCTTCTCTTATTGTTATTTCCTGATTAAACGTTTCCACTTGTTCCTTTCCATGAAACGAGCTCAGAGAAATAAATTTCTCCTTTTGGAAAAAAAAACAAATGAACATCATTCACCATCCGTTTCGAAAATCAAAATTTATGAAACCAAAAATAAAAATAATCTCTCCTCTTTAAATTGCTCCTTAAATTCGATCTAAAAAGCGAGCACAAAAATTCAACCAGGAAAACTAATCTCTCCTTTTTCTCTCAGGAAATCTTCTGTAAGGGAGCCGGAATTCCGGAAGCGGGACCCTTCCGAAAGAAAGAAAAATCGGATCTCGGAGGAGGGATGAGGGTGGCGTGACCGTTTGATGGCGCATCGCGAGGGTGTTTCTCGTGGGGGCGTATATCGATCGATAGATCACGGCCGTGCATACGTTGGCCGCGTAATTTCGTGGGTGCACGCACGTAGGCGACGCACAGAGGAAACGCAGGTGGTGGCGTGCAGCGATAGGTCTGGGCCGAGCGTGATCCATAATGGTGGCGGGTGGTGGTCTTGTGTACACGCGGGGCTGGCATGGCAACGGGGTCGATAAATAGCCCGGCACGGCACCCGACTTCCGATTTCATCGTCGATGCTACCGTGCCACGCCGGTATCGCGGCATGCACCGGCATTTCTTACGATACCTGTAATTTCCAGTTTGCAGTTCTTTGCTCGCCACCTTCGAATTAAGGGAGGAGGGAGGAGGGAGATTTTTCGTGGTTGAATTGGTGAATGATTCGATTATCGTTGAAAAAATGATTAATGATTTTTTTTTTTTAGATGTTCGTCGGAAATTTTGACTTAATCGTTTCGAATGATTTTTGTAAGTTGGAAGAAGATGAAGAAATGATTCTTGGGAGGTGTTAAGGATTTTTTTTAGTGTCGTTGAATATATTTATTTTAGAGATTAAATTATCGAGATAAATTATATATAGAGAAAAATTTGCAATATTTTTCATTGTTCTTTAATAGGATTATATCATTGAGACTTTCCCTTCGCTTGCTTCGTAACTCGTATTTTCTGCACGGTATTGCGATAGTATTGAGAAACGAGAAATAGACAGATATATATGTATGATTAGGAAGAAAACTTTTAATTTTATTAAATCGCGGAATGATGTAACGCGGAGTTAGAAATTATACATTTGGATGATACTCTGTATTTCTAATTTGGAATTTTTAAAAATTTTTAACAATCACGCCCCATCGCTTTCACATCCGAAAATTATTATAAGAATAACTACGAAGTTATACAACTGCGAAGAAACGAATTATAAATTTCTTCAATTTCGTCAGGTAAAGGAATCATTCCATATCATACTTCCGTCATTGTGAAATTTCACTTTTTTCCGTTTTAACAAACTCATCCATTTCGATTTTACTTAAAAAAAATATATATTTTTTAACAAAGCTAAATACATCGAGAAAATTATATTTCCTATTCCTTGCTTAATTATTGCCGCAAGAAAGGAAGGAAGAAAAGAAAATTCGCCGGAATCACGAGAAAAAATCGCAGGTGCCTCTTTGCTTATCGCCTCGACACCTCTCTAACAGTCGCATGGCGTTTAATCCGAAATGGTAAGGCCGAGGCCACAAAAAAACAAGCGTTAATTTCACCGGATAGCCCCCGCATTTGCAACCTGTCGCGATAGGGGCTCCTTATCTGAGGCAGGTGCGCGTCTCAGAGAAAATGTGGACGCCTCTATGCATAATGAAGCTCTACGCAGCACGTTCCAAGGTGTGCGGGTCGTTTCCTTTTCACTACATTAGCCGTGCATTAGCCCAAGTCGTCTCTGGAATTATTATTCCTTGAGCCGCTCGAATAGGAAATTGTCGTATCTTATTAATTGTATTTTTTTTTTCTTTTCTAGAAAAAAGATGCGTTTAAATCTATGACACGTTTAAATTCAGGAAAGAAAGTAGAGGGATTAAAAGTAGATAAGTTATATTTTTACGAATATAATATTCTGTCATTTAAGGAAGTAAAAATTCAGAGAGAAAAGCGGAGGATAGAAGGAAATGCAACAAGATCTTGATCAAGTATGTTAATATCTTCTTTTTATTTTTATTATTCGTCGCGTACATTTGATTTTATTTTGTTAATACTTTATTTTTTTTTTTTAGCATTTTTGTGTCGCATCCGACAATTTATCATTGTTTCATGCGTTGATCATCCGGCCCTGCAAAATATAATTTGTTAAAGAATAATTCCAATTTGTGTCTAAACCGAAAAAAATTACGATCAAATTGCGAAATGATAAATTACAGGGCTGGGACAATTAATCAAATATTATTCCCATAATTTATTCCAATCGTAAATCTAATCTAATCATACGGCGGTAATTAACGTCACTATTTTCTTTACATACTTTAACCTGGCAACTATTCGTAGTACAATACTAGATACAAATCATTAAATGAGTTAAGTTTAGATCGTGAATATAATAACCCTTACGTTTGAGAAAGCTAATAAGTAGGTGCATGCAATTTATAGATCATTGACGTTTAGAAAGTATCGTAAACTTCCTTCTTTCATTAACACTTCACGATTTTTTTTGTCGATTTTTCTAGTTCCTTTTTATCGACTCTCAATTTTCTTTTTGCATCTAATTCTTCGGTTACTTACTAATTTCTAGGAAAAAATCCATTATTCCAAATAACATAGGGCAAGCATTCTACTCAACCTCGGATTCAATTAATTCCACGTAAGATTTATCAAACTGAACAATAATAAAAATTTTTTAAAATTAAAACGATTCGTAAAAATGGCAAGATGATTATTAAATATACAACAAAGAAATCTAAATTATAGGAAAATCCATTTATTTCGCAAAAATCCAACGTTTACGTACAATCTACGTTTAATCTACAATTAGAGATAGAAAACAATTTGTTACCCCCCCCCCCCTTTTACCTCGTATCTTCGATCCGAGGAACGAAATACGTTGCCCCATCAACGTGTGTAAATGCAAAACAGTTTTTGTTCGAAAGTAAACGAAGCAAATCGTCGCTGAGGAAGAGGATTCTCGAGCGTCGCATTTTCAACGGTACGAAGATGTAGTTAATCTCCGATCGACAACAGGAACGACACGCTCTACGGTGCAAGCGTGAGTGCATAGCTGCAGTGAATCTTCCTCGGTGAATCTACTTTCACCGATTAAAGCGAACACCACGCTCGAACAGTTCTCCAGCTAACGATATCCTCCTCGATATATTCCTCGTTCAATCGATACTCGACGAACAGAGACCACCTAGCTACCTGTATTCACGTGTCGTAAGATCTGCTGCTCTCGTGATTGACACGGTCGTTAAGATCATTAGGAGTCATGAGGAGGAATGAAGATGTTTGAATGTTTTTTTTTTTCCTTTTTTTTTTTCTTTTTTTTGTTACACTTCGCCGAGAAAGTATCCTCGCATCTCCTGTTTTCTTTCGATTTTCTTTCGCGTTGATGGAATGGAATCGAAATCGTAGAGGTTTGTAAGAGTATTGTATATTAGTTATACTATTGGTATAATAAATAAATATGTTCTATAAGAAAGTAACTGAATAAATGTTTCATTACGCAGTGAAATTTTGATAAATGAAAACAAGATTAGAAATTAAATTTTTATTGCAATCTGCCTTTATTGTAGTTCTAACTTCTGATCTTCTAAATTCATATCATGTTATAGAGCTTGGAATTGAACGGCACATTAATCATTTTTAATTAATCATACTTAACAATATTTTATATATCTTTGTCAAAAAAATTCAATCTTTATTCTTTCTTGATATTAAATCGTTAAATATCATTTCTACTTTCTATTTTCATTCCTTTTCGCTAACATTTCACTGCGAAAGAACAAATAATTTCCAAGAACATTGAAAAACTGTTGATCAAAGGATTCCTCAAATTCAATTTCTAAATTATATTACCAAATTATATATTATTATGATTTTGTAACGATTTTATAAAATTTTCTTTACAATATTCCATTTCACCGTTAATATTCAATGGCGTGGACGCGATTTGAAAAAGAATTTGGCTCGAAAAACGAAATCAGAATCCCTTGCTATTAATCGAAAACGAAACCAATTGCCAATGCCCACGTTGAATCGGTATCCAGCAAGTGATGGCATTGCAAGATCCACGATTATACACTGCACATCTGTGAATTCTTCCAGTGCCAAGACCCGCCAGAACCTTGCCGATGCCCTTGATCTTCGCTTCCTTCTCCGCGTTTTCCTCCACGTTCGGCCCTCCAATAAGAATTCGATTTCCCTTTCTCTTTATTCTTGTTTCACCTCCGCTCTCGGAACACGTGCTCCCGCGTGTTATATCGTGTGTTTCTTCTGGGCAAAGTCGTCGGTTCCAGACTCGTTATCGTGGCGGAAACCGTTAAGTAATTTATTTGTTGTACCGAAACTACGTTCATTTAATGTACGTTCACTTTCCTCGATATCAATCTTTCTGCAATTAGACTAAAGTATCTTGGCTGCAATATAGTTCTTGTAGTCGTGGAGAGATATGCCTCTTGCTCGAGTTGATAAAGGTAACTTGGATTAAGTTGGTGTTTCGGATATTAATGTGGAGTGATTTATCTATGATTTTGCCTATGGTAATAGAGAAGTAATTTCACGGAGAGATTATGAAAAAAAAAAAAAAACGAAAATGTAGAATTTTGCCATTTTCTTGTGTTATAGGAGATAAGGATTCGAATGATTAATTATATCATTCGATCATGTGGATATTAAGGTTATTGTAGAATAATCATAGAATTATTCTGTGAAGAAAGAAAAGATATAATTTTTTTTTTTTTTTTTTAGTGTAAAATTCGACTCGTAGATTATGTCAATTTGCTGTAGATAGAAAAATTCAGTGGATAGTATTTTTTGATGATCGGCTAGATTTCATAAGAGATTTGCAAAACAAAATCAATTAAATAGTCGCTAAGGATCGAATCGATCACGAATTGAAAATCGAGTGAATCGAATGAATCTTGATCCACGATTTCACGGGATTGGTCTTTATCGAGCTGGTACGAATAATAATAATGCATTAAACATCGAATCGATTAACATTAAATACACGGTAAAGAATAACTGGTTAAAAAATATATATAAGTTCTAGTTGAAATAACACGTTTAAATATTAATGTTATTTTTATTTAGCACGGAATGGGTTAAAAATATACTCTTTTTTCTCACCAAACTAAATTATCTCATCCGTTCCAAGCATAAAATTTTTTGTAAAAATATATTTGATATGAAACAACGATTGATTTGTTAACAAAATTATATGTGTATCGTGTAATTATAAAAATTTATGATACGTAATCTAGAAATTAATTGCAATCATTTTATAATTAATACGTATTATTTATTCGTTTAATAAAAATTTCTTTGAGAAACCTTTCAACACATTACAATTGGATTGTTCTCCACAATAAATTAATTACTCTTCATCCAATTAAAAATTATAATATAACCTTCTGAATAATTTAATATGACTTTTTTAAATCGAACAATTATTAATAGAAATTAATAAATAATTAATCTCGTGAGATCAATAATTATTTTTCCCATAAAATAAAAATTATCCAACCGCCACAGTTCAAGTTAAAATTATCTGAAATTAAATCATAATCCACTTATTCGCCGGAACAATTAATTTTTCATGATAAAATAATAAAAATCGTCCAATTATTCAGCCGACGACATATACGTATATCGGTAAAATCGAATTAGAATTACGCAAAACTGGATTGTTCCTGATTGGATTAAATGAATTGCGAGGCGTGTATCACGATCGGCCCACAATCAGCGCAATTATCATACGGCTGCGCAAAAAGCCGGCCGCAATGGCGAGGTCGTTTATAGTGCATGACGAACGACAATAACGATTCCGCGATAGAGTTCCAGAAGTTTTCCTGCCGCGGCTCTAAAGCTCTTTAACGTTTCCTGTTTAACGTTAAATCAAACCGCAAAGCCAGATAAGCCGCCTTTCCTTTGCCTAGTTTTTTTTTTCTAATTTTATTTTGCCTTTTGATCACGTCTCGATTACCGATCGAATGAAATAAATGGGACGATATCTTGCATAAATTGATGAAAAAAATAAAAACTGTATAACGTTTAATAAAAAAACGAAAAAAGGAAAAAAGGAAAACAAAAATTTTTAGAAAGATGTAAAACGAATGGAATATTTGCATCTCTTGTTGATTTATATAATATATTTTGAAATATCGATGAATCGATCGATTCGATTGGAAAATTTGAGAAAATAGTTTTGTAGTAATAATAATGGCAAAATATTAAAATTGTATCTCTGCTTGATGTTATCTTTAAAGAAACAATTTTTAAACGTCTTCGAACCACGTGTCTGCATTCCATGCATTCTCTTTCTCCCTCCCCAACTCCATTACACTTTTCATACGCAATTCCACTGTTCCGCAAAATTGAAAAAGTGTATAATAATTGCAAAAAATAAATAAATAAATAACTCGTCAAAAAATAATTTTAAAATTTAAATATCTATAACTTGTCTTATTTATTGAAAAAAAAAATTTTTCAAATAAAACACAACAAAACTATAAGAAGAAAATAATATTTTAATTTTCCTTTTCTCGATTCTATCAAAAATTATGAATCTAAAATCCAAATGTAAAAAATACTTCGGCAACGTAACGAGTTCCACGATCATATCTACTAACACCACCAGTAAAAAAGAACGAAATCGATCCTAACCTAATATACCAAACCAAAACTATTCATTGTTATAGGATCAAAAAGAACGAGGAAGATTCGAAATTCGAGATTTTCACGGAAATTCAATTCGAAATCCAATTTCTCATCCAATTCATACTCGATACTTGGTCGCGTGTATACCGACAATACCGCCGCCAATTTTCATTCCGTATTATTAAAAGCGAGGATCCATGCAAATCTAATGAAAGGAATATCCGTGATTCCAGCGCGTATACCTGGCCGAAAGGAGGATCGCGTGAACGAAACAAGGAACGACGCACGGGCCGAACGCGGCACACGAACTGAACACGAAAAACCGGCTGGACCCCCCTCGTGAAACTTCGGTACCGGTCGTCTGATGTCGTTTCGACGTATGCGGCGTCCCATTCGGTTCCGTTCAGTTCCACGGAAACCACGATACTGACGGGCCTCTCGCTTGCCTCTCCTGCGCGCTTCCCTCTTTGTCGGCCCCATTAGCGTGCTCTCTCTTCTTTACCCACGTTTCTCCCCTCGATTCGACCACGTCTTCTTTGACCCTGTTTTTTTTCCTCTCTCCTCGTTTTTTTCTCCTTGCTTTTATTTGAATTAATTTTTTCTTTCTTTCTTTCCTTCTTTTTTTTTCAAAAATGTCTTCCATCGCGACTAAGGTTTTTTTTTCTTGTCCCGAATAATTTTTCTCGATCTTCGAATATTTTTGGATTTCGCGAGATGTTAGATAGGTTTTTTTTTTTATTTTAGCTTGCTGTTTTTCTTCTTTTTTTCTAGCTCTTGATATTTCTTCGATCGCTTGACTCTTTCTTCCGATAGTATTATTTAACTGTTCTCTTTCATCCATCTTTTTTTTCTAATCTCTCTTCCTTTCTATTAGAACGACTCCAATCCATTCTCCTTTTCCTCTACTACCTAAAACTTTCCACATACTTTACTTCGACAAGAAACTTCTTACCTCGACAAGTCCCTTACAGTGTAAACTTCAAACCCACCCCCTTCCTTCCTTTTCCTTTTCCTCTAAATATACTATACCACAATCAAAAATTTCTTCCGTTTTCAAATCCAAGTCTGTTTCCTTCGACCCGGCTAAAATCTTCAACGATCGATCTTTCGTCCTTCTCCTCCTCCTCCTCCTCCTCCTCCGCCTCTTCCATCCGAACGTCCACCAATTATTCGACCTTACCGCCACTCTCCTCTTTCTCCCTCGGCCCGTGTTTCTCTCACCTGGCCTCACTCCATCCCTTTCCCTCCTCCCTCTCCATCGGTTTCCTGTTTCGCACGACTTTCGGCCGCCAACGACTGACCGAGACTGACGAGCCCGCCGCGCGAGCGAGCGTGTCCGCGGGGGTGGTCGTCCGCCGCGGCTGCGCCCCTTTTTTCACCACCAACCACCCCCTCCACCTACCCCTCGAGCATCCGTACGCGACAACACCGTACACCTTCCGCGAATGGGACTAATTTCCTTGGTTTTTTTCCTCCCCCGAGTAATTTGTCGCGTCGTTGTTGTTGCGAAATTGTTTGCAATCGGCCAACCCCCCTTTCGGGTATTTCACGTTTCCATTTTTCTCGCGGAAAAAGGGGGGAAAGGAAGGTGTTGGGCTTCGCTAAGTTCTTCTAAAATAATAAAAAAAAGAAGAGAAAAAAAGAAAGGAGAAATGATATAAAAAAGAGAGAAAGGAGAGAGATAAATTGGATCATCGGGGGATATTTCTTTTGTGTGCATTTTGAGTGTAAAATTTGGATTTAATTATTGTGTAGCGATATATAGGAAGGATAGAATCGATTTGTTAAGTCAGTGTAATTGCTTCGGAAAAGTATTGAAATGTAAATCTTAGTTTTTAGTAAATTAATGGAAATGTTGTTGGATGAGAAATTGAATTAGATTTTTGCTCGAAGAATTTGTGCTCGCTACAATTCTAAAGGCGTGAAAAAGCGTGTTAATTGTATATTCATGAGAACAGAACTGCGTTTTATAATGTTCGGTCTGTTAAAAAAGGAAGGTTTGATAAATGTGATTTTTGTGGAAATGACGTGGAGAAATTAATTCGGAGAAGAAAGTCACGTAGAGAAAACAGTTGCGTTAAAACATTAATCGTCTATATTGTGTGCGGTTGGTTAAGGGAAATCGTGAAATTTTTAAACGACAAAGGCACGTTATTTTGCAATTATCAAAGACATCTACGTAAACTTCATTTAAGCCTCGCATTTATCAGTCGACATTTTTTTTAAATTTCTCTATGGCAATCTCACGATTAAATTTCCAAATCTTTAATCAATCGTTAATTCCAAAAAATATTTCGTAATATACGTTATCGTGTCCACAATTTATTCGTGCTGATAAATATATACATCAATTAATTTAAATAATCCAGACAGAATTTCAGAACTACAAATTCACTGTCATTATCCCATATTAAATCTAAATATTATTTGCATATTCAATTTTATCCGCGATTCCCAAACAATTATAATTCAAATACATAATTGAGTCATACTAGGACATAATAAAAGGATTATGAAATTCTCCATATCCACATTAATCACAAATCTATTGATCCAACTTTCGAAACCAATTTAAATAAAAAAATCTTTTTATTCCATTCAAATTATCCAACCAAAAAATATACATGTATATACATATAGATTTTTCATGTTTGCAAAACCATCCTTCGGCTTCCTCCGAGATAAAATTACTCTAACGACCTCGCAGCTGAAAAAGAAAAAGAAAAGAAAAGAAAGAAAAACGAAGGAACAGCACACTATCGCCATAAAAATTCAACGAGCGCCATTTGCATGCCGCGAAAATTCGACTTCACCGGCGTCCTCCTGTTCGAAACCCTTCCCCGTTCCTCGAAAACGAGGCGAACCGATGGCGCGATTTCTCCGAGCTGAGGATCGGTTGAAATTGAAATGAGCGCGAAGAAAAGAAACGGGCAATTCGGGTCGAGAAAACTGGAACGTCCACGTTCCACCCACGCGTCTCTATCCGTCTCGATCGATAGTAACACGTCGGTTGGACTACACCGCTGGCATAATCAATACAGACTGATATATCTGTAATAGGAGTGAAAGACAGCCGGCTGGGAAATGGTAGGAAAGAAAAAAAGAAAAATATATATATGAGGGGAAGAGCGATGATAGATCGTTGACGGACAAGCACACGATATAAACTACTACAACTACGTGGCTCGAGGAGGGGTTGATTAGTAGTGAAAATTGTGTGCACGATCCTTTTTTATCCGTTTTTCTTTTCGTGGTTATTTGTTTAATATTTTCTTTTTCGTTTAATATATAGGGTAGTTTAATAAATAGGAAAAGAATAGGGAGGGTGGGTAGCGTTTTCGTTGATAATGGAACGTTGGTAATTTTGTGAGGGGTTGGCTGCTCGTTTAAATTGCGTGATGGATCGGTTCTTATTAGGATTATTGTATCGAAAGTATCGTCTGTTAACGGGTATACAGTTTTTAATCTTTATTAAAAATTGAATCGAAATTTTTGAGATTAGGTTAGATTAGATTAGATTGATAGTAAAAATTGTACGCACTCTTGCGAATGTAAAAATGTCAAATATCGGGTAAAGATTGAGTAATCTTATAGATTCTTGTTAGAAGATATTTAAAATTTATGTAGATACTTGCGATTATGCGTAATTATAATTAATTTGACTTTAATTATGCGCAACAGATTTAATTAGAACGCATCTTTGAACGTATCAAAGTTTATAACGTTCGTGTAAGAACTCTTTGAAATATTAATCATAATTTTATTTCGTTATTAAATTGATGTAAGTAATGGCCGTAAAATATAAACTGAACTTAATTAAGATTAATTACTTTGTTGTTAGGCGCTGAAAGAGAAGTAAACTTGTTTATTGTCGTATCCCATGAAATTCGAACTCTTTACGTAAAAGTATTTATCTTTATTCACACATTTGTATAATATTTATTCAAAGGAGATATCGAAAACAATGTTTAAATTTTTTAAACAATCAAATTGATCGACGATAAATTTTACAGGTATAGATAGATTCATAAATTTATGCAAAATATTATAAAGATATTGTAAATAAGATCGATTGTATATTAAATGTTTTGTAAAAAGATATTATCGTTTAAAAATAATTGATGTATTTGCATTCCATAAAAATTCAATAAAAATTTTTTCGATTATATTTTTTTAATTAAGACGCAAGATTAATTATATTATGAGATTTTAATAAATAAAGGATACATTGATTTTTTTAAAATATTTAACCAATCCTTTTCTACACTCGTTTTCTACACTCAAAAAAAATAACTAATCAATATCATAATATACAACAAAATATCAAATATCTCATCTTTCGTTCAACAAAATAAGAAACATAATTATTCCATCAATCTTTTACCATCGTACATTATTTTAATTACATAAAAGAAACATCAGTGAAAGTATACTTATCTTCGAATTACATCATTATTATAGCCTATAATCATTACTGGATGTAATTTCATTTCTTTGGTAATATCATCTGACGAATCTTAAAGAAAAAAAAAAAAAAGAACAAGAAGAAGAAGAAGAAAATTCGTTTCCTCTCGATTTCATCTCGAACAATTCCACGATTATAGTAAGGTATACGTAATATGCGGAATATCCATGTTAAAACAATTAGATCTAACTAATAGTGAGTACAATCATAAATTAAACCGACAATTTTATGGTTGTCGATTAAGTTTTGTTTAAACAACGTTCGCAGGATATCGTGTGCAAATATTACTGCAATCAACCGTGTTATTATTGTATAGTGTATACACACGCGTGGGTGAAAGAGGGTGTAATAATTCTGAACCAGCTTGGCTTTACAATGTAACTGCCTTACGTATTCATAAAGTCCATCAATTATTCATCAGGCTCGGGCTGAATGGGCACCAGAGGAAAAACACTAAATTTCTCACTTTTCTCATGCTCACTTGTTAATTATTGCCTACACTTGAAGAAACCAGAGACGGAGCAGACGTAATAGATGCTGATTTATCGATGATTATGCAACTTTTTGCGATTACAATGTTAGAACCGGGAAGAGACGGTCGTATGATCTAATGAACGGCAAAGATCGTGAAAGGAAGCGCGTGTTCCAATCCAATCACAGTTTTTTCGTAATAAATAAAAATATACCCAGGGCTTCGAATAAAAAAAGGGAAGAAATTTAAATCTAACCGTAAAAAAAAATGCAAATAAAAATATTTAAAACTTTGATTCTTCTAAAAAAACTACTTTTTTTTATTATATCATATCAACTCGAAATTCCCACTTTTGATTAAATTATTTTATTAAACAATATAAATTATCGTGCAAGGGGGATGATTCTCCATTTTCGAAATGAACGCAATAAATCATTATAATAGACGCCACACATCCGCAACAGATGAAATCATCTTTCGCTCTCTTTATACGGTATTTAAATCGAATGAAGGGAGGAAAAAAGAGGTCGTGGAAGCGAGCAGCGTTGATTTACTCGGGGTCTCCGGGTGCCAAGCGAGACTTTATCTTTATCGCTGGTTCGCACGGTCTGTAACGGTGCTGAATTCCCTCGGGATCGGTCGTACAAGTGCAGGATGCAAATTCGCCTGGCGTACCCTCGGAATTCGACGACGCTTCCGCTGTTTCGATCAAGGTTCACCATGAGTTCGCCATGAGCCGCGACCACGATCCATTTACATCTGAATAAGAGTTGGGGGGAGGAGAAAAAGAAGCGGAGTCGACGACGCGCATCGAACATATAGATTTGAAATCATATATTTGAGGGAATAGCGTGCGTGAATTTGTTGCTGATTGGGTGGAATGTTGGACGTGATTTTGATTAAATATTTGACGAACAGAGAAATGTGAGTGGTTCGGGAAATGTAGTATTCTGAAAATATTGTTACATCGAATTGAAGAGTATCGTAGAGTGTGATAAAAATTTGATGTAATTTCTTTTTCACTTTTACAAAAGTTAACATTGTGAAATTTGAGGTAATCTTAAGAGCCTTTTTTACGTGTTTCTCAGCCGTCTAATTATATATTTTAAATACGGACGAAATAAGTTTCGAAAGAAAGACGAATATCGTTCGTTGCCTCTATTTCATTGCTCGCCTACATTGATATTGATCAATCGTGTCCCAAATTTAAACAGATGCGCAAAGTTTGCGAAATTGTATTGGCATAGTGGCGCACTTGAAACTGTTTTACGTGCAAGTATACGTATACAAGTAACTACGTGATGGAAAGTGATGAGACAAATTAAATTTTTTGCGAATTGACAATTTTCCAAGAATTATCTATTTCACGCTTTCACGAATATTTCTTCTTCTAAAAACTACTCGCAATGAATAAAATAAAATACAGCAAACAAATGATTGAAATAAATTCGTTATCTTTTAAAAAGTATTTCGATATCTTAGAAGAAGAAGATGATTGATTAATTTCTTAATTTCCAGGATAAAGTTCAATGAAAAAAATTCATCCGAAAATATTACTTTTAAAAAGGGCAAGTTAAATGAAAATTAAGATCCAGATCTTTCGTCGAGGATCGACGTGTCCTACATTCGAACACGCATAAGGAATCGGCTCGATTTCGAAATTGTCGCGTGCAGAATGGTAAAAGAAAAAAGAAGAAAAGAAAAGAAAAAATCATCTCTCATCTGCTCTTTTTTTCCAGAGGGAGAGAAAGACCAACTAAAAGGAAGAGAGGAGGGAGGGAAGAAGGAGAGAAGCAAGACGGAGACGAGAATAGATATTTGCATAACGAGACGCCGATAAATCAATCTATTCACGGGAGAAGGGAATCGCTTAGCGAAACGTCGACCGGAATAAACAGACGAGGAAGGTGAAACGTGATTTCGTTTCGAGACTCGTTTCGATCATTTCTGCGGAGGATTCATGCTAATTGGCCGCTTGAGATCCGGCCGGTTGAATATTCAGCGAACGGACATAAATGGGGAGAAAAGTGAAGAAGGCACAGGCAAAAGTGAAACGGTAACGTCACAAGGTACCGTTAAATGCATTATTCGTAATATTAGATTCATATTTGACATTAGATGTATGCAGGAACGATTAGGATGAATGATGACCCCGTGTACCATAACTTGAATAATAGTGGCACGTATCTGATGTACGTACGTTTAGCTTCCCTTTAATCCAAGGATACGAATAATATTATAAATTTATATTTTGACGATTAGATCTCATTCACGATCTTATTTATTTCTATTTATCTAAATTTCTTTAAATATTATTATTATTATTATTATTATTTTAAGAGATATGAAGAAATTTCTTCATTTTTTTTAAGGTCCAAAGAAAAATGCAGTTCCTGCTGCAAAAGGTCAGGAAATAAATAATGCCGGTTGACGAGTAGCCAGAGATTTCTCCGGCCGAGTCGAGCCTAAGTAAGTATGAGCTGAAACTTTTCAAAGGAGAGCAAAACGTTTCCGCGTTGCTCTCTACGGCAGATGCGTGCGAAAGGAACAAGTGAACGCGAAAGTTCGCGTTTTATGACCGTGGCATTACGCCGACAATCCGGCTGACTCTTTAACGATCGAAACGTTTTACCGTCTAAAGCGACAATGATTTGACTAGTTTCGTAATCCGAGGGTGAAATCTTGTGCACAATCATTATCGAGGAAAGTCGTGAAACTTTTCGAGCCTGTTCCATTATTCACTATTGAATCAGACTCGAATTTCTATTTTATAATAATAGGCTCGAACTTTCGCAATGATCTTTTTTCTGTGAAAATTTGATAGCGACGAGGATGATGGATCGAGGATGTTCGTGCAAATTTTGATCGATAATAATTAGAGATCGTAATAAGAACTATATACTTTGTTTTTTTTTTTAGAGATAGAAAATCAGACACGATTAAATTCCTTCCTCGAATCACCACTGTATCCGCTACACCTTATACAACGTACATTTCAGGATCATTATCATAATTTTTAAAAACAAGAGCGGCTCATATTCACCACATCGTGTATACGTAAAGATGAAGAAAGACGTATGATCTCGGCACACGGTTGAACCTCGACAAAAAGTCCGCGAACGTCTATTCAACTTGCTATACGACTCGACTCGCGTTCCTCGACGTTCCGCATCTTCCTTCGAATCCAAGAAGAAAAAGCAAAGTGACGCGCAACCAGCGAAATATATCTCGGGGAGCGCCACAAATCACCACGATCGTTTCTCAAGAAAGAGCGGAACCGAGTCTCTGGACATCTTCTTCTTCTTCTTCTTCTTCTTCTTCTTCTTTTTCTTCTTCTTCTTCTTATTCTTCCGTTTCCAAGGGTGGAGCAAGAAATGGTCGGAAGAAGAGTGAAAAGAAGAAAAATTCTGGCGCGATAAGAGTCGCAGATTTTCTCGCCTTCGAGAAACTTAATTGCAGGGATACCGTTCTAACGAAGTTGCGGGAAGAAGTTAATAAGCTTCAGCCGGGCAATCAACGCTCATCCATCAGTTGAGCTGTGTAAAACCTTACTCGTGAGGCGAGTTGCGCTGCACTCGGTTTCCTTACTGTCTACTATCGTTTATGAGGGGAAAGGATTCCTTTAAGTGATTTAAAAAGTAATTTGAAGAGTGGAGAGGTTGGAAATGAAAGTGAAGGATAGTTTTTTGTTGAGAAATTCGTGTGGAAAATCTGAGAATGAAAGTGAAGGGTAGTAGTGCTCTTGGAAAGAAATTTGAATCTCGCGGCTTTTTCTCTATTGAAGTGGCGAAATTTCACGCGTCCATAATAATTTTAATGTTTATGTAAATTTAAAATTTGGCTTTAAAAAACTTTCAGGGAATAGAGGTAATCGTATTTCTGAAAAATTTGAATTTCGCGGGCGTTTTCTCTAATCGAAATCCCAGTCAAATTCGATACCGTTTCGCAATTTTATAAAATTGAAAATGCGATATTACTATGTAAATATCGTTTCCAATTTTTTCAAAAACGAAAGATAGAAATAAATTAAGGGCAGTGATGTATAAAGCAATGGTTGAAATAAAAGGAATAAATAATTTCAATAAAAAAATTATCGCTCACGCATTGAGAATCCAAGATCGAAATACTTTTGAGCGACAGTGTACACGTTCGATTCTTCTAGCGCACTTTCGAGGTAACCGCAAACCATTCACGATATCTCTCCACCTGAAAAACGATCCAGACCACGATCCCCGCAATCGAGGTCAATACTCGTACGTAAAAATGGACGCGTTCTCGCACCACTCCCCTGATTATTAATCGAAGACACGATCGAACCAGGGAAAATAAAGAAGCACGAGTATCGCTTAATTGCCGAGTTAATCTTCGAACAGGTCGAATCCCGGCACGCCCGAACAGTCAATCAACGACAAGAGGTTTCTTATTTTTGCAAGGATACCGATAATCTCGTATATTCTTGCTACGACGATGATTATTCCTCCCCTTCTTCGTTTTCGTTTCGCCGGAATGGCGCCACTGTCCAATGATCGGCCACGATACTCTCCAGAGTATCGTATTGTATCTCGATCGTGCTTATTAACCTCTTTTAATCGTCGATCATTCATTGTGCATAGATAAAAAACAGCGAAAGAAAGACATAATTCTTGAAACGATTCTTTTCGAAGCTATTAGTTACGACGAAGAGAGATGTGTATAAAAATAGTAAATCGTAAAGAAAGCTTCTTTTTTTTAAATAATAATTGGAAAATGTATAATAATTATTTATAATATCTAAGATTTTTTTATTATTTTTCTAACAGGATGGTATAATAAGTAATTTAATGGTATGACATATAATAATATATAATAATTTTAATTATTCGATAAAAATAATTTTTTTCCATAGTCGCTTTAAATTTTTTAAACGTAATTATGATATTTTTGTTTTTTATGATATGATAGATATTATAAAATAGATTCGACAAATAGGTATAAAAAAAATGCACGATTCTTCCGTCTACAACAACGGAAGCAGTAATAATACTTTCCTTTTTAATTTAAATTTAAAGAATTCTTAAATCTAATAACTTTTATGAATAATAATTTTCTATAATAATTTTTGATAAATAGCTTTCAGAAATATGAAGAGAATAACGAAATTACTTAACTATCGAGAAAAGAGCATAGAATTATGTAGAAATTATTTAAAATAAGCATATATTATATAAAATCCCGTTATCATTATAATTGAATCCCAACCATGAAAATAAGCAAAAGAATTTAGATGATTGAACAAGGTAATTTTATTAACTTAACAGCCATTTTAAACTTGCTACTGAATATTCTACTATAAAATTACGAAGAATTATAAATAAGAAGAAACTATTATCTCTTAGAAGAATATATAAAATAAAACTGATTGAAAAATATTATAATAACTATTATAATAATTTAGATTTTTAATTTCTATATCTTCAAAGTTAAACAATTTTTTGTTTCGATTAAAGCAAATACGTAAAAACAAAAAAATAAATCATTTATCATTTCTTTTTATTGCTTGCAAAAAGTTTTCATGTCCTTCATTTTTTACATATACTTGACACCTCTCTATCAAAGAATTACACATTAAGTCGGTCAAACCACTCACGTTTAAACAGATAATCGTTTATAACCTGGAAAATAATTTCTCAACCAATGTTTTTTTACAAATTTTTTTCTTTATTTAAATACTATCTATCCTAAAATTTTCTATATCACCCGATATTTTCATTTATACTATCTATCAATTCTCCTCACTTTCCCTGATCTCAACTTTTTTCCTATTCCACTTTACAAATTTATAAAAATTCTTATCTCATTCTTAACTCAATAATCTTAATCTCCCTCCATCACTCTAAAAATTCATTCAAATTTAAATACTCACCACTGTCCAATTTCCCTGATCCCAACTCGTTCACCACCTCTTCCACCAAATTCCACCAAATCACTTCACAGCCCACTTCCCATCGGAAGAGTCCCCTTCGTGTTTCGCACTTTCCAGGTTTAAGAAGCTCGACGGACACTTCACTCGATCCACTCAAGACGAGTAACGAGGCTAAAATCGGTAGGCGCGCGATTAATCAGCAAAATCCGTGTGTCTCTTATCGGTGCAAGAATAGAATTTTATCGTCCCGATGTTGCAGAGATAATGGTGCAGGAATGGCTGCACGGTTGTGCAAAATTAAAAAGAAGACAGCGAGCGCGTTAAATCGTGCAGAAATCCAGGTTGCACCGACCTGAAGCCACACAACTCGCGGCCCTGACCCGCTCAACCGGTGACCTCGATGAATCACGCGACCGGCAGATCTTTGGAGAGACAATCGACGAAAGTTCTCGGTCGGTTGCAGGGTCAGAGGATTGGCTTTGGACGAGCCGTTTCGCTTTTAATTCTACGTCGCAACAGTTTGGACGAACGTTTCGTTTGGAACGTTTGTTGGGCAACGCTTTCTTGGTATGCTTAGTAGGTAAGTGGTGTAATGCGCTATAAGCTTTCTTCTTGTTATAGAGCTTCTACAGACAGTTCTGAGAATTTTCTCTGGACCTACTTTTGCAGGCTTATTGCAGCGTGAGTTTGAGTTGATTTTTTATTCGCAAATTTTGCGTATCTTTCTTTAATTCGCTTCTGTACGATTCTACGAGAGAAGCATTTACTCAAAGAGCAAAAATATTGTAAAATGTTCGCACAATATTTCTGTATTAACACTCGTTGAAAGAAAAAATAGATTAATCCTTAAATTAGTCGTAATCACGGTCAGAATATACTTTACGAAGTTTTTTAAATTCCTCCTTCGATATCTTTAACAATCTCGAATCTCTTAAATTACGAGAAAACTCTCGGTATTCATTTGGAACAATAAATTCATGGCCTTCCAGTTAATCTTCAGCGATGTTGCACCCCTAATTCCAGAAGTTGTTCGAGTTCGTTAGGCGCGATTGAAGATTCGTGATTGCGATTTAACTTCTTCGAGCGATATTTCACAGGTTTCTATCGCACTTTACGAATCTTCCTCGATTAACATTTCGCAAAAGAAATATTCTCAAGCTTGCAATGTTGCGATTGGAATTTTATTTATAATCATAAAGTGTCGATAATGTATTGGATAGATGGATCCACTTCCCGTGCTACGATATCTGTATTTAAATGAATCTTTCATTCTTAAGAAAAAAGAAATCGAGGCAACAATTTTCCGCTATTTCGATTCAATTTTCAAAATTTAATATACAATTGTTATTATATTTTCCCATAAATCAATCTTTATCGGTTTGACGATAAATTATTCCTTATCTTCGAAAATGTCAATACAGGCTTATTATCAGGTTTCGATTGCTTCTGCTACGAACAATCCGAACCGAATGATTTATTCAACGATTTTATACGCGACGATTCTCAATACCACAGTTTTCAAACCGGTTTTCTCACCAGTTACGTCGATTCCCTCGCTAACCTAATTTTTCTTCTCTAATCAACCGATTGCTTCGTATCTCCGATACAAAGAAGAATCATTTCATAACACTTCTAAATTCTTAATCCTCAAACAGCATCAAACAGAATAATATCTCAGATCAGTCGCTCTAAAAATATTTGATTAACACTCTGTAAATCCAAAAACACTCTGTACCTATATAAAATAAAATAGAAACAGATAGTAAAAAATTATCTCAATGAATTTCAGTTTTGCTGCTCCTCAAATTACACCCAGTACAACCAGTTCAACTTCTCCAGTCCGAATCACTTTTGTACATCCTGGGACAGATCCACTGGCAAACTTGAAACGATCCAACATTTCACACCACGTGCCTCATCATACCACCAAAATTTCCGAGCTACACACTTCGGTAACCACTGTCTCATCCGGCAACTTGCCAATCTAATCCTAACCAAACCTCGTTCTCCTCCTGCCAGAGATTGCAACGGCCAGGAGAAGGCGATCGAGCTTCTCCCCGCGCCGACTTCCTGCGGAGATAACCGTAGGATGCTCTCTATCGAGATCAGGAAACCTGTTGATACTTTCCACGATTCCCCCGACTTTCAGGCGAGTTTCAAAGCTCCAACGTTGGAGAGGATTTGTTGGAGGGAACGAGTTGTTACGCGTTCGAGGGGCCGCGAGCAATTTGTTTACGGTCGAGGTGAGCCCGGTGGACGAGTATCACGGTTGACACGGTTGCCGCGAAACGACAAGTTAGTCAATAGCCGTTCGAATTACGCTCTCGAGCTCTGGTTCTCTGGAAAGTGGCTCACTCGAGGCGTCCAAACTTGGCCATTCGACTTCTACTAGATGTCCATGTTGGACGGGGTCTTCCCAGAATTACCCTGGGTGCTCGGTAATCCCTGATCGATCAATTTTGGCTTTGGTTAATTATCGTCTTTGAAACGGATGCTCCGTTTACAAGTTTCGTAATTGTATTTTGAAACGTTGGATCGAGACGACCGTTCTCACCGCACGCGTACAGAGGTATCTCTCCTCCAAGATCCTAATTTAGCCTCCGACCACATTCAATTTCCTATCTTCAACTTCGTCCCGGTATTGACCACAAGCGTTAAATCTTCGTTCCAGCAATTCTTTCGAAATCCAAGGGAGAATCCTTCGAGAAGCACACACTCTTCGTTCACTGTACTGTGTCGTTACTCAACAGTCTCATATCCCAAATCAATCAAAATCCTTGGAAAAAGAGAGAAAAGTATCTGGTGAAATCTCTCCTCCGGATGTAATCATAATCGACACTTCTCCCCAGCCGAGAGGACGAGGAGGGATCGATCAAAGCATAGGTTGGCCGACGACGACTCGAGGATGGACGAATAATGGGCGCGCGTTTTCGAACATGTTTCGATCGGGCTCGATCGGTAAGGCCTCGAGCGGGCGGCCGGAAGCGGAGGCGCGACCAAAATGGCGCTGAGTTCGAAGAGCTTCGAAGGCAATGAGAGGAGCCGCGCGCGAAAACGAGAAACCGATCGGAAGCGTGTCGAAGAATAAAACCGAGCGTACGGCGCAGGTAAGAGAGGTTTTCGAGCAACTACGAGCCGGTCAGAAGGCGGCGTGTCTTTCTCCCCTGCATCGTGCATCAGCTCGCGGAGAGAGGGAAATGGCGAAACGATGGTAGGAGGAGGTAGTGCAAAAAGAGCCGTGGAAGGGGAGACGTAGGTGAACGCGATAGATCTGCGGTCCTCGGGAATCGGGATCGGGATCCTGTCCTCTCGCGTCGATCGCGAGCACGTTGTTGGGTTGAAGCTGGAGGATGGATAAAATGTTGCAGCACCTTTTCTTTCTGGAGAAAAAATACGTTAATACGGAGTATTAGAACACCTTCGCTTCGTACTGCTGGGAGATAAACGGTTTGGTCAGATTAATTTTATGCAATATGAAAAGCGTGATGTATATGTTATGCGCGACGAATGGTGGGATAGGAAAGAAAGATTAGAAAGATTAGAAAGATTTTTATCGCTCACACTATCCGAACTCTTTCATTAATTACGTGGAAAATGGAAAATTTATATGTACTTGAAAAGGTATTCAAAATGTTTTTTTTTAAACATGCATAGAGAATTCTCTATTCTCGTTAATTTATATAACTCACCAGGAAGGCGAGCAGAAGGAGATGTAACGGAAAATTAGAAATGCAATTTTTCTGAAACAACATTGAAGCCACGCTCTATTTCCGTGAAACTGTTCGCGTCTCGAACTTCTGTTGCTGATTCTGAAAATGGTAATGGTTAATTATCTACGCGCTGTTGAAACGGTTAAAGAATACTATGAAATAACCTTGACTTAAAGTTTTTTAACGGTTTTTACAGTTACAGTTTTATGAAAATACCTTCTAAAATCGCAGGCTGTGAAACGCGAGTATCAGCTCACGTATTTAATTTGAATTAAATCCAATGATTATTGGAAAATAACGTAAATTTTCGATTGATAAATATCGTGGGTAAGTAAATTCATATTTCTATCTAGATATAATTAAAAGATAGAATTTAATAGAGATTTTCACTTGCTAAATATTTATATCGTTATAATATAATTTAGCAGATTAGGCGTAATTCTACAAAAAAAAATCTATCGAGTTTTGAAAGTTTCTTTTGATGTTAAATTCTCTCGAAAGTTCGACACACGATTGATTGTGAAGCCATCGATTCGTTCACATACTCGGCTGTTGACCAATGTTCTATAAAGGAAGAAACATTTGAAAGACGCATTGCATTCGAGTTGCAATTTTACGCACAGCTGACTTCGCAGTCACCCTTTGCAGTCAGTTGGTTCCTGCCTAAAGCAACAGGTGGTCTTATCCACGTGTCGATCCTGGAAACGAGTAATTTTACATTTTCAAATTGCAAAATACTCGTTTTAAAACAAATATTACAGAAAATTATATAATATTATCGAACATATTTTACAATAAATGTTAAAAATTGCATCAAAGATCAGAGAAAAAAGAAAAATTTTTATCGTAAATTTATACGCGAATGAATTTTTTTAATAAGAAAAAAAAAAAATACGTAAAAAGAAATCTAGCGCACAACGCGAATAAAATTATAATATATAGCGTTAAGAGAAACGTATATGTAACAACATCTATTGATACAAAAGATACGAGTCATGAAATAAACACAAAGGAGTACGTGAATAAATTACAAAGTACTCTTTACCAATCCTTTAGTAGTTCATATATTGTTCGATAGGGATTTTACAGGTGTACATTAATGGGAACAACATCTATGTGTGACTCATGGTAAATACAACCGGAGTTTTGTGTCCGCCACGCTACAAATTGTTTAATACGTGTTCGATACAATTTGAACCATCTATTCAATAATCGGTAGACTTCGTTCCTATGTATATATACATACGGTAGACAGATATACAAAAACATCATATCGTACAAAATAGTAGCAATAGTATCACCACCAGTTTCGTTCCCACGTATTCTTCTCTTATGTACGGTAACTTCTCATTGACCTTTGATATTTTCACCTTAATATCGTAATAAACTTTATAAAAATACGATTCTTTTAACCCTTTATTTGGCCATCATTCATTTTCGTTTTTTTTTTTTTTTTTTTCAATAAAAATATACTTCCTCATTTTCGTATTTCGAATTTTTGAAGTATCAAGGTTTCAGTTGCTCGAATCAGTTTAAAAAAAATTCACGTTACGGATCTTTTTCTTTATCTATATGAAACAAAATCGAGAGATTAGAATTTAAACGTTCAAAAATCGCATACTCTCCTAAAATCATTTTTCCAAAAATAAAAATCAAATTACGAAAAATTACTACGTAAATCTCGTTGATTAAAAAAGAAAAGTTTAAAAGATAACAAATTTACCTTCGATTAATCGCCAAATAATGGGTTAAAATGCTTTCATCTTAGAGCAAAGAATCGGAACGATTACAATAATGATCGTCGTCTCGTCCGTGTTATCTTCGATCGTACATATAATTTGGTTCTACATCCTTTTTTTTTTTCGGTTTCTAAGGCAAAATCCAGTGGCGTTCGTGGAAAAATTCGATGCTTTCTCTCGATTTAGCATGGTCGTTTCGTCAATAACGTGTACCGTACGCAGAGTTCGGTCGAAAGAAGTGAAAACCCAAGTGAAAAAATCGCGGAAAGAATGGCGCATCTCACGCGCATGTTCCTCTTTATTATGTACAAAAGAAAAAACAAAAAAAAATCTTTAAAAAACGTGAGCCAATTCGATGACGAACGAGCTTGTTCTATCTTCTATCTCCGTCTTGTCGTTTTTCTTCTTTTTTTTTTTTTTTTTTGGTTGTTCGATTATCATCGATATCGTTTCCTTTGTACTTGTTTCGTTTTATTAGTCTCTTCTCTTTCTTTCTTTCTTTCTTTCTTTTTAATTTACTTTTCCCTCGTTTTTCTTCGTAACGAGGAATAACGGATCGGAGGAGGAGTCGAGGAGTTTAGGACGAACGACGCGTGTTTTCGGATGAAAAATGAAGAAGAAAAGAAATAAACGAGTTCTGGTTCCCTTGATGTTAACCAAAACGCAATCGGGAATGTTGTACTATGATCCATGATTTTTTTATTAAACAAATTAAATACAAAAGAGGTTGTCGTATCTCCGTTTTCCTTTTTTTTTTGTTGTTGTTGCTCGTGCCGACCACGACTCGCAGTCGCTCCATTCTCGAGTTAATATAAATAATTAAAAACAACAGAGGAGAACGGGAGGGAGGGCAAGGAGCATTAAATAAAAAGTAAAAAGAAGTCATCGAGGGATAAAAATTAAGGGAGTAAGAGGGACAGAGCTCGTGGAAGAAGAAAGTTTAAAGGTTTTTCTACATATTTTGACTTTCTCTCTCTCTCTCTCTCTATGTATATATATATATATGTGTGTCTGTGTGTGTATGTATGTATGTATATATATCTTTTTCTCAACAAACATACTCACACGCTCGCATTGTACAAACTCTACGACAAGGTGGATCGTTTCGTTCGAAATAATTAAGGGAAAAAGGAAGGATCGAGCTTCGGCAATTCAAGACTATTCGAACTTGACAATCATCGTTTACCGTCCTCTTCGCAATTCGATTATTCCGCTCGTTTTCGAGAATTTTCCTTTCACCTAGTTTACATTTCACGAAGAAATTCAATATTTAGAGGTTCGCTTACGATAAAATTATATTGGTTACGATAAATTACGATAAAATTATATTGTATTAGTAAATATTAGTAATATTTTAATTTCGTATCGACTAGCACAATTGAATTTTCACGAGAAAATGTAACTGGTATAGTTCGTTGGATCTTTTTTTAAGAAAGATCTCTCAGGAAGAATTCTCAAAAAATAAACAGAATCACAGTAATCGCGAAAATCGGTAAGGAAAGGCGTAAATGCTCCCTGGAATGGACCATGTATCCTTGAACCGCCAAAGGTGCGAAGAGAGAGAAAAAAAAAACAGGAAGATCGTTCAGAAATGTCTTGGAAAAGAAAAAAAACAAAAAAAAAAAAAACGCAAACGAGATAACGGATGATCGATCTTACAATACTTTCGAATAAAAAAGAAAAACAGAACGGAAATAGCATCGGTTCCCTGCCTGTTTCGTTCGTTTCTTCTTTCTACGCTCGAAGAACCTTTTTCTCTCGATCGATATTTTAAATGCTGCTGGACACAACGCTCGCTATTATTTTATTATTACCAAACACTTCCTTCGAGAACGTTCGAGATTAATTAATAATATTTAAAAGTTCATTAAAGGATATGTACAAAGAGATATTAATATGAATATGCAGTAAATGTCGCCATTTCCGCAGGATCCGCGCGAAAATCCATCTTTCCGCGCGGGTCGAACGTGGCGAGGATCAGCACGGTGTTCGACGATTTATCCGTGTCTTTTATACATTTTCCAGGATAGATGTAATATTTAAACATATTTCGGAACAGTCTGTCGCATTTGGGAAGCATTTGTGTCGGGGCACGATTCACGATTCGACAGGTCGCAACAACGTGGAATGTCGATATAATATACGAGACGCTCGAAAATCTTAAAAAAAATTTTGTCAAGAATTCTTTCGAGACTTTTCTTTTTTTTAAAAAAACTTTTTTTTTTTTTTTTTTTTAAGAACTTCGAGCGTTTCAAGCTAGAATACGATAGAGGGAGGAAGCACCGTGTTAATCCTCGAGACTGCTGCTTGTTTTCTACGCGCATTTTGGCAGATCGTTCGTCGCGAAAGGAGATGCCTTTGAAGTTAGGCCTTCTCTGTCCTAATAAATCCGCGTTCGTTATCTTTTCCCTTCATCTTTGATATTTTCGAGTATAAGAAAGAATGAAATTTTCAGTCGTACAATTCCGTCCATACAAAACGCATCTTTATATCGCACCGTGAATATATTTTAGTTTTTCTGAATTATTGTTGATAATTTCGTCGCAGCCTGTCGACGAAACGAGCCGATATATAATTTTTTGAGAATCTTCCCCTCTTTTGAGAGTCTTATCTCCTTAGGACAGAGGCTAGAAAGAGTCGGTCTGCTCGTTCTCTTTCGTTTAACACGCTCTTCTCGCACGGCGCGGATTATACATATAATAGATATTATATTTATATATTTATATATTTATATATTTATAATATATATTTTTTTTTATATAAAACTAAAAGTACCGTGATACTGATAAAATTTCGGAAAATATTAGTTACCGACAAATGCGTTTCGGTGCTCAATTAATATTATTTTTCGATAACGACAGATCGAATTCGAGAAGATCGAGAAATATAAGTTACAGCAGATCTAAAATTCATTTTCGATTAATAATTAATTAGTTATTCGGTAAAAATAAGTTGAGCATACGCGATGCATATCGATTATTATATCCTCTCAATTTCCTTCCTGAAACGTTTAATACCTTGTTGTTATATTTATTTCCTCTATCTTTCTTTCTTTCTTTCATTCATTCGAACGCGCATGCATGCATATTTCTCTCTTTCTCTCTCTCTCTCTCTCTTTCTCTCTCTCTCTCTCTCTCTCTCTCTCTTTCTCTCTCTCTCTCTCTCTTTCTCCCACTCTTTAAACTCATTAAACGCACGACTTTTAATATTAATTTTACTGACGATCGATTCTTCTCTCTTTCTCTCGTTCCTATCTAACATACACTCGCGCTGGATATTATATTAGAGGCTGATTAAAATACTACGAGCCATATAAATTCACTCGTATATCGTGGATAGAACTTAATAAAAAAAAAAAAAAAAGAAAAAAAAAGAATTTCCAAAGCCCAGGAACGATACACATTCTTCTTACAATACGCTCTTCTACAAATGACTCGTCGTTCGTTCTTCTCATTATAGTCCCTCGAAAAATACTTTGTACTTATGATCGCGTCAACGATAAAATTTCACATACACATACATCGAAGCCGTAAAAATTGGGTTTTTCTTAAACGCCATCGATACGATAAATTTTTATGCTTTTGGGAGCCATGTAAATAATATTCGCGTATTACATAGTAAGCGAAAAGAAAAGAAAAGAAAAAAAAATATTTAAAAACATTGTGGATGATTCTTAAAAAAAATAATAATAATAAATCGGATAAAAACACATAGGTCGAATTGTGATAATTGAAATATATATAAAAAAAAAAAAAAAAAATGAGTTTTCGTAGAGACGAAATGTATCGAAGGAGAAAATTATAAAAGAAAAATATAAAAGAACTTGAATATACATTCGGCTTGATATAGAATTTCCTATTATCTCTCGTCTTCACATACGCACTTATATAAACCCATAAAGACACACATCACTCTTGCCCATATTACACACTACATTAAACGCTACACGCTATGTACATCAAAAAACGTATACTTAAGCTACTCTGGGCGTTCGGGGGTTAGCCTAAAAAGTAATATAATACAGGACACGCTGTCATTCGTACTCCCTCCGACGATTACGCGGTATATATAACATCTTTGGACTCGATTTATTACACATTTATAGAGAATTATTACTTATGACCGTAAATTTCTCGCGCCTAGTCTCTCTTTCTCTCTCTGAGTAGCCGCTACGTGAAACTCGACGTGGCACCTTCGTATCGGACCAACATTCTCATCCAGTCTGATACAAACATTATATTCTATATCTGTATGTCTTTTCTCTCCGTCTTTGCTTCCCTTCAAAGTACTCTTTGAATAAGATATTACATACTCGTTATTCGTTCGGTGCCCTCGTGGAATTCTAACGGGCGTAGCTCGAGATTCTAAACTTCTCTTCTGTTTCCACCCTTTTTTCTTCTTCTTATTTTCTTTATTATATTAGTTCTGGAAGACGAGCGTTTCTTTCCTCTTGCTCGAAACGCGTTCTTCTCCAAAAGAGTTCCTTTAAATCCGGCCTGACAATCGAGAACTCTCCGGCATGAAAGCACTGTGCGTGTGTGTGTCGATTATTTTTGCATTTCTTGTGTGCACCCCGTTGGTCCTCGAGCGAATTCCTCGATACAGTTTTTGCCTCGTACGAGAACCCGATTGAAAGAGGGTTGCACGTCTCGCGAATCGTTTTTGATCCCTTTTGATAAGGGAATCGTCTAACACGTGGCACGACGAACATGCTCCTCTTGGTCGTGGGAAAAGAAGAATAGGGATGAGTCCTCGCATGTCTCGTGAACCATTTTAAACTGCTGATACTTGGGCTGATTCTTCGTCGTCTGAAAAATCGTAACATTGGGATTAACGATGATTTTTTTTTTTTATTTTTTCTTATTTGAAGTTATAGAGCAAGTATACTTTACGACGAGACTTGTCTACCTTGGCTGAATCTTTAAATTTTTATACGTTTTCAATGGTAATACCTGCTATGTTTGATTTATAACTTGTTATTTTATTTTTCCCCAGTAGTGTAATTCTGATTAAAATAATAATAATAATAAGGTTAGAAAGAGAGGGATATATAAATTATTTGAAAATTGTATCACACGAAAGTGTAATTTCTCAACTTTGGATGGAATGTTTTTTTCTAAAGACTATGAATATTACGAATTAAAGCTACAGAATGAATTATACTAAATACTTTTCTATATGTATTCTATTTCTTCATCTATTTTTCTAACTAAATAAATACATCATCTAAATGCGTGAAATCTATCAATGCATACTTACATAGATTTTGTACAGAAACTACAATTTCAATGGCATAAGAAAACTCTTAGAGAAAAAGAATCAGAAATAAAAATTATATTCGCCAAAGTAGACGTTCTTATTCGAAAAGAAGCAAAGAATTACATCTATCAAATTATCGTAGAAAAACTATCCGTAAATAAATCTGTAAAAAAAACTATTTATTCGAGGAGAGACTTAAATCGAAATTGAAATTTAAGTGAAGCGTACAAACAGTACGTAATTTCTATTATAAATTACTCTGTGCGATATTCTGTAAATTCTGTGGTTTTGTAGAATAAATTTTCATGATAGCCAATAAAAGATAATTTCGCAAAAACGTGACGATTGGCTTTATTTGAATTTCAATTAATTTTAAATCCCTCCGCGTATATATATTCACAAAAATCAAAAATCGAATAAAAAAGGATCGTGGAGTGACATGACGTGCAAATAGAGAGAGAGAGAGAAAAAAAAAGAGAAAAATTGGAACGCAAGCAAGCTCGACATGCCTCGACACGAAACTATACAATATGCAAATGTGAAACATAAAATTGCAATCCTTCGGGAATCGGACGATTTCGGTCGTAACGAGTTGTAAAACAGCGAGTGCCACAAGAGTACATCGATACAATTTATAATTCGTTCGAGATGCACAACAAATTCCTGGCCAAGGATGCGTATTTATTTGTACATAAACACAATGAACGCGCTGGATGATGCTAAAAAAAAAGAGTAAAAAAAAAAAAAATGAAAATGAAAATAAAAAGAAGAAACCAAAATTGATATATATCGAGAGACAAATATATATAAAATATATGAGAAGGAATACGAAATTTGAGTTATGCACACGGATAATGCATGGTTACACAGGCAATTTGCATTAAAAATGTACAAGTGGAACAATACGTATATGGGTCGTTATTTACAATATGCTGCGATCATCGAGGAGAGATAAATATGAAAAACATGTAGTACATCGAACAACAAACAAAGACGATTCTTTTCCGGAATCGTCGATCGATTTGGTGTGTGGATTTCCATACATACATCGTACTCGATCGATATAGAAGTGTCTTAAAGGTAGAAAGAGATCGGCGTATTGCCTCATTAGCATAAGATCGTCCATTGAAGGAAAGAAAATTTTCGCAAAAAACGTGTTTCGTTCGATAATTTTACACGGTACGGTTGGAGAAACTGGAGCTTTCTATCCTACGATTCGTGTAGATCGAGAAGAATTGATCGAGTTCATCGTGACGTCGATCTTCACGGTGAAAAATGTTATCGAACGAATTCGGTAATCGTGAAATAATTTAAAAAATTATTGGCATAAATCTTCATGACACGCGATTTTAAATTACGATTCCATTCGATGCAGCAAAGCACGAAATGAAAGATTGAATATTGCGCGATTAACAAGTGGAACGATAAAAAATAATTAACATTTTTCTCCGTGCATTAATAATCCATCAATAAAAAGTGATGGGACTGATGCATTTATCGATAATACTAGTTTGATTTCTTTGATGTATTTAAAAGCATCTTAAATAATAATTTCACTAATAATTCATTTAATCAATCTATCTAAATAATAAAAAATTAACGATACTATTAAACGATAGTATTTTAAATAATTTTCTCATTTGGGAATAAATAATGTAAGTACAATTTATAAGGTAAATTACTCGTTTAAAAAAGAAAATATATATATACACTTAATATTTTTATAAGGAACAGTCCTTCGTATATACAAATATTTACTAAAATTTTCATTCCTCCAAAGAAAACGTTAATTACTATTCAACTCACTCTCTATCCTCACCATCCATTGCATCAACACCAACTTATTCATTCCTGTGCATCCTAATTGAATCTTAACGAAAGCTATGCATACCTCTGTCGTAATACTATAATACTCATATCGCATACCGATAATCTCAAAATCAAACTCCTAAACTAAAATAAAACTCCTCTTTAATTTAAAATTAATCTCAAACATATATATATATCGAACAATATGAACATATGTTCAACATTTCTTCATTTAACCCGATTAAAACTACCGATTCACTGAAATTCTATCCAGGTATCACTCCCACCACCGTTATTATCGATAGTGGTGGGGAGCGCAAGCCTCGAGGACGAAAAAAATTACGTCTATATATGTTAAATTCGAGGAGAGAGAGAGAGAAAAAAAAGTGTATTTACACGTCTAGAGAAAAAAAAAACTTGGTAGAGATTAGATTGTATTTTAACGATTGTTTTTTTCATTTGTACCATCTTCATGGTCGTTCCTGTAGGTAACACCCTCGTGGCTGTGGGCACGGCCAAGCCTGTGCAACCTTGCCATCTGGGCCGCAACTTTGTAAGCAGGCGGTTGACGGCACTGCGCGCTACCGATTCCTGGACGCATCGTCGTCATCGACGTCATGGTAGTCATGGTAGTCATCGTCGTCATAATCGTAGTCCCAGCTCCTGGGGGTGGAAGAGCCGCCGGCACTCCTAGGCCCACGCCTACTCCTAATCCCGTAGTACCTGAAAACCCTCGACTCTCTTTCTCTCGATCTCTCACACCCCTGCCAATCTTTGCTGCTCAACAACCGCTCTAACCCTTATCCTCCGCCATGTAATTCATCGCCATTTGCGATTCTGAACGAGCACGACTGGAAACGTTCAACTAGTCTAACAGTTGCTTTCTAGAGCCAACGAATACGTTTCGAATGTGCAAGTTTACAGGATATCTGAAAATATTTTTAATTGAAATATATTGGACGGGATTGTCAGAAGTATTGTATCGTGTAAGATGGATCAACGTTTTGTTATTTAAAAAAAGTAAGAAAATATCTTACGAAACGAAGAATAAATTCATCTTCTGAAAAAAAAGTTAGCAAGAAAATCTTTCATCGATGTTAAGTAGAATTTATTTCTGTTGAAAAAGTCGCAGTCGTTCAGAACACGCTCTCTCTCTCTCTCTCTTGAGAGAGAGAGATGAGCCGGATTTACGAGGAAACTGTACAACATACACGTTATTCACCGTCAACCCAAGAAAAGGAAAGCAGAGAAAACCAGTTAATATGTATATATATACCCTGAAAAGAAGCCTCGGTTTTCCGTTAATCCCGAGGAAACACGGTAGAAATACAAAAAAAAGAGGGGGGGAGGGAAATAAAAACCGAGATCACACACGATCGATGCAACGCACACCTTTTCTATACGCACGCACGACCTCCCTGCATCGTACACGTGTAGAGCAGGCAATGATACTCACGTGATTATTAGCGTGCACACGCCAACCCTTCGAGCAAGCGATTAATACGGATTTAAGCATCGGTGTATACATATAATACGTATATACGTATATATCAATGAATGCCTCAAAGCCCAACACGTTGCTTCCGGTCGATAGGTATTATCAATGTCAACCATTTCTCTATCTCTCTATATCCAAGAGATTAGTACAGTGTCTCATTTCCCATTCATTAATTAACTGCGCTCTACCAGATCCATCGCCATAGACATTAATGGTCATACAACTACTTCATGCATAATTCTACGGATATCCGGAAGCAACGCAGTTACAGAGTCGAACGAACAGTTTCTACAGATTCAAGGAAGAAAAGAAAAAAAAAAAAGGAAGAAAAGAGAGATCAGCCCAAGTTGCAGGAGAGAAAGAGAGATAGAGAGAAACTCAAGACAGGCAAGACAATCGCGGACTCACCTTGAGGATTTTGGGGTTGGTGATGGTGATGATCGTAATAATGTTGGTGGTGGTGATGGTGGTGGTGGTGGTGGTGGTGGTGATGATGATTGTGGTTGTGGTTCTGGTTGTGGTTGGCAGGAAGCGGAGGTAACACTGCTACCGCGTGAGGGAACGGAGGTGCACCACCTCTCAAAACAGACCCTGCACCACACACAGGCCACATACGAAATGTTTCTTTACAAAATTTACAATGACACACCGGTTTCACCGTCGGTGATATCATTTTCCTCCTTTCCATTTTCTTTTATTTCATTTAGAGAGAGAGAAAAGAGAGACGTCTAGGGAGGATGGATAGGATGAACAAATCTTAGAAATGTACAATGTTTTTATACAACGTTATACAATCAGGTTTGTACAATTTATTCGAGAGAATGAATTAAAAAAAAAAGAGAGAGAGAGAAAAGAGGAAAGAAATAAACTTCGACTTCCTTTATGAACGTGAAGGAAGAAGATTCCTAGAGTGAGTACCGCGAGTGTAACAGATCGCGAAAAATTGGGTCGAAGTTATATACTATAAATATTTATGTATGCGTGTATGCATGAATAATGCCCCTGCGTAAAGAAGCGAGTCTCTGTGAAAAAAAGCTTTAAGCGATAAATGTACTGAAAGCGATTGGAACTCCCGGGATAGAAGAAGCGGCTATAAAGCACGTTTACCTATATACGTTTTATCGGCGCAACGCTCGGCTAAACGATAAATAAATAATGTTACCGGAAAGGATAAAAAAAAAAAAAAAAAGAAAGAAAGTGTACGTATATATATCTATAATATATGTAATATTATGAACTACAGCTTAAATTGCACGGAATTCTTTGATCTTAACTATTATTAGATAGAAAGAAAAACGAAGATGAGTGGCCATGGGACATACGTATTTCTTTTCAACGTTAAAATCTAATCGTGACCCGACAGTGAAACGAATGATTCGAAGGAGTAAACGGATTACGACTGTGTGTAACGGCAAACTGTAATGAGAAAATATTTCAGTTACTTCAGTATCAAACGAGAGAGAGAGAAAGAAAAAAAGGGGAAGAAGAAAATTAAAAAAAAAAATAAATAAATAAATAAAATGAAAAAATAGATAGTTACTCGAAGGATACTCATATATAAGTCATCAAGAGACGTATACAACAAATATCACACGTTTTCAAAACGAATCATTCTCGTTTAACTAACTACAAAAAATATATAACGATACGTCACACACTACTGGAAAAAAAAAAAAAAAAGAAAAGAAAAGAATTTTCTTTTATACGATCACTTTTGCGATTATAACAGAGAAAAAAAGGAAAACAGAGACTCATTGAAACAATCGTACCACGAAACGTATTTCACGCAATTCAATTTACTGTGTCAATCACATACACGATATATACGTGTCATCAACAACGATAACGTTTTAATTTAAAAAAAAGTAATAAGTAAAAGATAAAAAAAGAAATTAAAAAAAAAAAAAAATAAAAAAGGCAATTTCATCTTGTTGGACCACTCCAGATTCTTTCTTTGGTTCTACCTTCTAAACTACGATCTACGGAGCGGGCAAAAAAAGGAAACAAGAGGAATAATGAGCACGAGCTTGTGGAATTATTTGATCTCTTTTGGTTCAAGTTTACGTACCTTGCATAGCGGAGTGCCGTCTTTGAGGTGGCGGTGGACTACCACCAGCTTCTACGCTGCTTCCGCTGTGGCTGTCCAGTTGCGTACTGTGACCACTGTCACTGCTCGTCACCGAACCTACGCACACGTCCCCAAGACACTTCTATCACTACACATTCTAGCCCAGTTCTCGCCCTGATGCGCCCGCTAACTGCTAATTATCTAACAAATATTAATCGCGTTCATCAGACGCATAATCCGCAACACTCTCTCTTTCTGTCTCTTTCTCTCATTCTCGTTCTCTCACTTGAAAAATCAGAGCCACAACAAACACGCCAAGTAACGCCTACGAAAATATCGCGATTAAAAGTCGCGCTCGCACAGCGTTTGTTTTTCGATGCACGCCTACCAGAGATCGTCTTTCTGTAAACGACTATTATATTAACTATTTCTAATAATAAAATGAGTTGCGTGTTATATCGAAGAGAAAAGATTGAAATTGAAAAAAAATTGTATATATATATATTAAGTATCCTGAAAAATGAGATTTCATCAAAAGGATGATTCCCAGATAACGATAATTGTTTCCTATAATTAAATTAATATTTGAATTGAGAAAAGTATTAAGAAAATTTATAAAAATTGAAATTACTATCTATTATAAATTGTTGATAAAAAGTGATTAGAAAGAAAACATAAACAAGACTGTAGCAATAAGATTAAATTACTGAAGGATGATTCACGCGTCCGTATGTCCCATGGTGATTATTCTAAATTGAAGCTAGACGTGCTTCGCCCTGGGATCAGGACCGTGATGTGTATAACACGGGATGATAATATTGATTGAAAAAAAGCGCGAGCTACGGTAATCGACGTACAAGATGCGTGTAAAATGGATAAGCTAAATATAAACATGGAACATTTATGAATTGCGTAAACGGCTGTGCAGCGTGCATATAAAATGAGATAGTTTCTTAGAATTTGCGAGACCTGACCAGTGTGTACGGTCACGAGCAATGAAAGGTGCATTTAATGGTACTTCACGAGATGTGTCTGCTCTTTCGTGTGTCGCAATAAAACAACGTTCAAAAGAAAAATAAAAAGAAGCACCGTGTGATTTATCGATCTAAAGCTAGCAAAATGTATAGAGACACAGAAAAAAACTTGACACTATAAAGTATTCACGTGTACATGTGTGTATGTATGTATAATGCATATCAAACGATGATTGACAGCATCTCGCTTCGAACCATTTCATTTGTGTCGAAATTAATCAACTTACCACTGGTCAACGTTTTTCTTAATGGCTGAAGATTGCTCAGGCTGGTTACGCTACTACTTTCAGCACTGAGATCGACAGGTGGTGGTAAACTGGAAGGAGTATCGCTATGGGATCTCTCATGCATAGGAACTCGGCTACCAGATCCTACTCTCCTAGGTGCACCGGGACTAGGCTCCAGTCCGCTGGAATGTAATGCCAATCCCGGCACTGGAAGCGGCGGTGGACAATGTTTTGGTTGGTAGGGACGAGTTTTATGGGGGTCGGAAAGCGCCAACATTTTTCGTACTGCTTGTGGCGATGCTGCTCCGAACTTTGTACCTAAAATTATAGTATAATTAATACTTGTCGCTTTATGAAATTTAAATCAAATTTCAACAAATAAAATCCTACCTTGTATACTCTTTCTACCTTCGCTAGTGCTGCTGGCACTGCTTGTAGTCGATAGAGTAGGAGAAGGATGTCTCCTCCCTCTGCTCGCATTAAGAGGTACCGCAGCTACTGCGGCAGCTCCCGCGTGAGGTTCACATTCCACAGACAAAGCGTGTAACCGCTCCTCGTCAGTTATTACTTTCATATTGGCAAGGTATGCTTTTACTCTTCGAACCATTTGTGCTTCTTCAAACATTTTTTTCGGATTCGGTGCAGCGGTAGATTTTTTTCGTCTTTTCACCGTAGCTGTCTGTCCTCCTGGACATTGTAACACTGTTAGTAAAAATGAATTATCATATATCTGGCTCTACTTTTACACAATCGAATTAAATTACCTTGATTGCCAGTTGTCATTTGATTTAACGCAACCATAGCAGAACTAGGTGGTTGGCCACCTCTTTCTAACATTATCGATAAATCATATGGCGAAGAACACATATTCGTTAATGTTCTTACTTCTTTTGCGATCATCCTCAACTTTTCGAAATTCACCAAACCTTCCACTCTAGAATCGTTACCAAGATGTATAAATGTTAAATCTTTCTTCACTACTGGATAAAATGGAATCTGAAAAGAAAAAAAATATTCCATATTATTTCATTATTCACAAAGTAATTGAATAATAAGATAATTAAAATAATGAGAGATAGAAACTTACTATGGGAGGTTGCGTTTGTTCAGATGCTACCAATTGTCGATATTTACTCATATTACGGCTAGGATCCATTAATTCTTGAAGATCACTAAATAGCCTTTGATATTTACTTGGCAGTTTTTCCCAAGAAGCTCTTAATCTGGATACAGCTCCATGACCCAAACCAGATACAATTGCAAACATAGAATTGAAATTCTTACATTCTTTACACTGTCCTGTTTGTAATAAATAAGAAAATATTAAAAAGCTTATACAATATAAATATTTCAATCGATGATTGTAAATGCTAAAAAACTTACTTGCTATTTTTATAAATTGTTTTATTATTTTACTACGTCGAACGAGATTGTGTTCAGAACAAACTTCTGTCACAACCCAAAACATTTCTCTGTTGACTAGTTCTGCAAATTGCCTGAGCATTGGCACTCCATATCTACTCTTTAATTCGAACAAATCATCCACGTATTCTGTAGATTCAATTTGCCTAATAATAAGATATAAATATATTTCCATTCTGTAAAAAAAAGTTGCAAAAAAATGAATAATATCATTAATTTACCTGAATATACTGAAATCTTGTAGAGTCAATTGAATTGCAACTTCAACTGCATTTAATTGTAAGAAATGAACCTGAGATTCGCGTATGAGTTCTGGCGCTTGTTCGTCTGCTACAAAAGTCTCCGAAATACCATTAGTTTTTAAATAATATCGAGAACTTAAACCAATTCGTTCCGCAAGATTTTGCAATTGGTCAGGTAACCTGCGTTGTTTAATCATACCTCCTTCTCCAACACTAACTTCAGCTAAAGAAAAATTCGAACTACCTTCAGTTATACCAAATTCTTGAAGAGCAAGCATCACCACCTAAAATTATCTTAAATTAGCACATGAATAGAAAACTTTTATTTCGTAGATTAAAATATCTACCTCGTGTGCTGTTGTTTCTTTGTGAATAAGAAGATATTTACAAGTTTGATCAGCTTTATAAACTTTTAGAACATGTTCTGGATAGTCAGGTGCTCTTAAATCATCATAGCAATACAATGATGTAAGGTCAGGATTACTTTTTGAGTGATAAAGATTAGTAGTTTGTGCAAGTCCTCCTGTTCCTGGTGGTGTATGAGGAGGTGCAAGAGGATCATCTACATGTACACCATCACTGTAAATGAATTATTTATTATATACATCCTTAAAATTTTTCCTTAAATATTTTTTGAATTAAAAGAGAGAGAGAGAAATATATTTTCAGCTTACTTAATAGTATTCTTTGGCAGTATATTCATTTTTATGAGAGCTTTTTGTAATTTCTTTTTGGGTCCAAGAGTCATGAATCCTTTATGTTCCTTTTTAGCGTCTTTACAAGGAGAAACGTTAGAATCAGGAATTAATAATGGTACACCACCCACCAAAGGATTCAATGGATTTACTGGAGTTACTGTATCCACATGCGTTGACAACCTCGCACGTGGATCTGATTGTAATCTTGAAATTTCGGATTTGTTTGCTCTTCCCCGCGGTCTTGGCGAATCATCTGGCATCTGAAGCATTTCTTTAAACGCTACAACAGTAATTCATTGCTCGTATAAAAGAAATATAATCCATAAGTTATTATTTTTATAAGATACCACATACCAAGTAAATTTGATTTAACAGTTATACTAAGATGAGTAGATCCCCTTAAAATTTCAAGAGCTCTGGCATGATTCACGTGTTCAAAACTTTGTCCATTTACTTCTAAAATTTGATCACCACGTTTCAAACCAACATCTTCAGCCTTTGATTTTTTATCCACTTTTGAAATAAAAATACCGAAACCCCTTTCATACCCTCCCAAAATACTAAAATGTAAGACTTCATCCCTAGTTGGTCTTGCTAATGTTACATTCCGCGTTCTCGCTTTTGCTGCACACGCAATATTTAATAATCTAAAATTTATTGACAATTTATTGAAATTGTTGAATGATACTTTTTAATTATACAAAAAAATAAATTCAGATTAAAATATACCTTTGTTGTCCTTGCATTTTTTCTCTTTCTAATCCAGCTTCAAACGCTTCTAGAAATTCCATCATAGCAGGATCAGTTTCAAAATCAGTGAAATGATTATTTACCCAAAGAAGTACTACACGGGCAACTCTATCTCTGACTTGTGCTTGATCAAACCATTCTAGCAATTGACTTGCAACTAACAAGGGACTATCAATAAATGTTCGATGGGTTAATAAGAAATCTTCTATATAAGTAGGATCAGTAATACTGTTTTCTTCGATAAGTTGTAACATTAAACGTTCAGGAGTTCCGCGAATAACTACATGACCTCTGCGTGCTCCGCCATCTAAAGCACCTCTTAACTCTGTTACTAGAATTACTCTCCCATTTTCTTCATGCCGCCTTGTATTTTCTTCTCCTTGATGTTGAATTCTGAAATAATCTGCCTGAGTAACACAAACGAACTGGCAATCATCACATCTAAAAAATAAATAAATAATCTTAATGAAGTTTTTATTTCATGAATAATAATAATAATAATATATATCTAATATAAAACTTACTTTGTTCTCATAACACCTCTATGCAAAAGTCTTTCCATAGTGGGCAAAATTCCAAAACTGTCACCAAGGTGCAGTTGTTCAATTTCTCCATTGCTATGCTCAATTTCCACAGCACCATTTATAAGCACACTCCAACTATCTAATTCTTCTCCATCATTCAAAACTATCATACCAGCACGTTCAACTACAGCAAATACCATGACAGCGCACAGCGCTCTTCTTACTGCCAAAGTCATATTTGTAAAGGCCTTTAATTGTTGTGTGAATTCTAAGAGTGTTTCTATATCATCTTCTGTCCTTTCCATAGGATCTTTTTCTAAACATTCTCTGACAGGATCACGGACAGTCAAGCTCTATAAATAAAAAAAAGTAATTTATTATTTTTAGTTTATGTATTTAAAAATACATTGTTTAAAAAAAATTAATTACATCCATGCTTTCTGCAAGATCTTCTTCTTCATCACTATCCACTATGGATTCGACAAGTCCTGATAGATCAACATCATCTGCATCTGGATCTGCATCTAATGATCCTTGTACAGATGTCATAGTGTCTGAACCACTATATGCTGAACTTGTGTCACTCGAATGGCTGCTTCTGTTGGACTTTTGGTATAACTCTGGCCTGCCTGTCAGGCCTTGAGAAAACTATATAAGAAAAGAAAATCCAATTAATTATTATATTATATTGATTATATAATTATATTACATTTTAATTCATATTGCACATTTTTTATCAATAATTAATATTAAAATGTTTTGATAATAAAATCTATGCAATTAATCTATATATATTATATAATTATATCTTGTATAATTTAACATTGACATACATCGTGATATTTTTGCATTAATTAAAAATGATCAACATATTCGCTTTGTTATTACTACACTATCAAATATCTAAACTAAAGTGTTTACATTAATGTTCATGCCAGACGATCTTAAATCCAAAGCAATACATTCTTTATCACAATGTATCGGCATAATCACAGATTGTAAACAATAGCATAGTGCAGTCCAATAAAATTATCAATGCACTGTCCCGTTTAATTCTCATACAAAAGAAAACCTACGTGAATAACGTGCAATCTATCATCCACAGACATCGATCTGTCAATTGGTAGGAAGAAGCTGCAAAGAACGGGATCAAGAAACATGTAAGACAAAAACATGGGTACTACGAGCGGTGCTCGTTTACGGAATAATACCAGGAATGGGCGTGATGGGGACAAGCTCTGTTCTTAAGTTAGGTTAGGTTGCCAGACATGACATCACGCACGCAACATCGAGCGATCAGAGAAAACACACACAACAAGAAAGAGATAGAAATAGTGGCACGTATGTCTAAACAAAAACATCGTGACATCTGTCATCCCACGATAACCATCAACGATCATCTATGATCTTTCATAGTGATGAATTGTTCGTAAGAAATCTTAAGAACGAGGAAAATATCGCGGTAAACCAAGGCCATTTTGAGCCGCGGGAGATCATCAGACTCACTTGGTACATGCCGAAGGCGTCCATCCTATCGTCTTAATAATGGCACTTGTTCGACACTCTATTCTTCCGTGTTTTCCGTGTTAGATCACGAGAAATAATATATAGAACAACCACTATCCGACCACATTCTCTTTTCGTTACTTGTCCACGATTCGATCGAACTCGCGAAACCCACTCTCATTCGCGAGCGCATATGCGAATGTATATACACGCAGCGCGATGTGACCTTCTTTGTGTGCATTTACGAAGCTCGTGGCGCGTTTGGTGTGCCCCGTGTCGTGGGCCGTCAGCTTAGCAAAGTAGCGGACATGGGACTGCCTCTTGTCCCTCCCCCACCCTTCATCCTACCACCGGCATTCCCTTCGAAAGTGTAGAGTCACGTGACCCAACTGAGCGGCAAACTCCAGGCCCGTCGCAATAGGAGGGCGCACATTGGGGGGCCCACCTGTAGCTTCTGACCGTGACACTAACAAAACACTGCTATCGATAACGTTGAAAATGTCCTCGAGAAAATTTTTCACTTCAACCTACTTGCATCTCATTAATCATTTATTACCACATACTGTTTTTATATGCAAACTTCTATATCATTCAACACTTCATTTGGTATTTCTGAAATAGCAAACATATTGAGAAATAGTTTTTAATTATTGAATTGATTTATAAATTCCTTTATTTAAATTTAAGGAAAACAATAATTACGAAAAGTATATTTTTAAAATATATTTTTATGCACATAGTATTCGGATGAAATTTTACACATAAAACTTTCGATTCTTCGTAAATAATCATGTATAAATAAGGACAATCAAACATCGATCACACTAAAGAAATTATTATCTTGAAGAAATTATTCGTTTGTTATATTGTTAGCAATTCAACGTTATATAAAATTTTCGCGCGTGTATTTGAACTTGCAATGAGACATAACGTGAGGTTTCATAAAAATCGCTCGTGTGAAACGGGCTTAAGGAGTCGACGGTCGGTCAATCGTCAGTCGGTAAACGATTGAGAGAGAAAGAGGATACTCGGAGAAAAGAGTACCGGTCTGTTCAAAGCATCCAATACAGCGGATAGTAACTTAAAGGCCACTGGCCGACCCGACGGATGATTTATACGACCCGTTATGTCGTGCCCATGTCTCACTTTTCCTTTTGTCCTGCTCCACAGACTTTCCAAATTGCTTCTCTCATTCAGTTTCTTCCTACTCAACCGAACAGACACTGACATACCAATGCATGCCACCGATGTGCATTCCACAGACTCTTTAGAGGAAAGACACTCTAATGTAGATCATCTTATGCGCACGCGTTGCGCCTTAACGAACTTTCAATCCGGGAGCGCCACATTGGAAAATTTTAGCAAGGGAACTGTGGTGAACTTTTTTATTCGAAATTCATAATTAATTTACTTGATATAAAATTGAAAGAATGTTAAAAAAATTATATAATAAAAAGATAAATAAATTAATTTATAAATTCTTTTTTTGCAAATAAAGATATGAAGTTAATATTGTGTTGAACGATATTATCTCAATAATTTTTATTTAAATATTCAAATAAGTAACTATGAATATTAATTCTTTTATATTTAGAGATGTAAAAATTAATAAAAAAAATAAACAAATAAAAAATGCGTTAAAACAACATTATTATTAGCTATTGACAACTTTAAAATGAATAGAACATTTTATATCTGATAATAATAGGTAATATATTAGGTACTGTTATAGGTAATAATAGTATACTTTCTATACTATTAGGGCATTCATTTCTAGAGACTCCAATACAATATAATTATAAATTATTATAAATTATTTAAGGAGCTAACTAAAATAATTATAATATTATAACATATGACTTTTAATATATTATATTAGAAAAAATTATAACAACCATATATTATTCTAAAATTAGAAGGTGCTATTTTTCTATAGTATCAAAAGGATCAAAGATGCTTTTATATCACCTTGGTATAGACGAATATAAAAGTTAAAATAGAACAATATTTTCACAAAAATAATCGGATTTTTTTCAAATACAAGACAGAAATTTTTCCAGCAAAAAAATCTTCTCTCACATTACAATGATCGCTATTTATTTTTCGTGATTTTCACTGTACAAGCATCAATGCAAATAAAAAAATTTACAAACTGATAAAACTTTTCTTTACTGGGGAGAGGGAGAGAGGAAAGATACGCATTTGAAATGCATGAGAAAGCATATACAATGAGAATAAAAAACGATTGTTTTAAAAGTTTTATCACCAACCAACTAACTTCTAACTTGATCTCACCATTTTTTTTTTCACTTTTTTTTTTATATTCCTTCTTCCTCTTTTTTTTTTTTTTTTAGAGAAAACATGTGGGCAAACATACGCATCATGGATAACGATATTAAACGATTTTCTTTCAACGATTTGAACTACGATGATGTGAGATAAATGATCGTGAACCGTTGCGAGAGAAATGATCAGAAATCATATGCACATGACTTGATTTATCGGTAGATACTTGCCATATATACTCTGACGGATCGTGTTTGATATGAATACACTTTATTATCAATTGTGCTATATTCAAACGAGATATATAACTATCTATGCAAAAATTTAATTTTTAAATATTAACAATTTATTGAAAACGAAGATATCAGTAATAGAGATATTCTAAATTTTATCAGAATTTTTTAAAGTCTAGGATATAGAAAAAACTTGAAGTGGATATAATGGAACCAAGATATTTTGGCAATGAAGAGAGACAAAGAAGTAAAATTTAAGAATAAAGCAAGTTATTCAAATTCATTACAGTAAATTTCTTATAAACTTTAAAACGTCATTTCATACCGCAGCAGTTTAGCATTTAAAAAAATTTAACGCACTTGAAAAAAACAACTAGTCAAAGCCTAAAAATATTTATTTCAAGAATTTATAGGCACGATGCTTGAAGTATATGAAGAAATTCAGATCAAAAAAGGATCTGCGTGAATGCATTCTTAAAATCTGTGAAAAAATGCTTTTGCAATTTACCTAAGCAAAGAAAGAAAAGAAAAAGTTCGAAAACAGATGTTTACCGTGTCATCGAAGACCAAATTGACCTGTCGATGGTCAGTTATGGGATGAGGGTGCGGTGGTCGATGCATCCTTCCTCCATGTAATTCCGGGTAGTCGATCTGCAAAGAAAAAGAATAATGAGAAAAATAAATAAAATAAAAGGGCAGTTACAGTTAAATTTCCTATTGAAAATCCTATTGAAAAGGATAAGTCTTACAAATTTACACCGGAAAATTTAACTCAAGAGGAAAATATTTCGTTTCGATCACGTACATGAATGAATCCTCGTCGAAAAGGACGAAGAAAAAAAAATAGATAAAAATATATTATTGAAGATCAGAAATTATCTCACAGACGTCTAACACGTACACGCATACACACGCGCGCGCACACACACCATTTTCCACAGTAATCTGCAATCAACATTCATCAAACTAACATTTCGCTCTAAATTCGACGGAACTCGAGCGCGGAACCCGAATTCTCACCGAGGTGGAGAGAGGCAAGAGAGGGGAAGAGAAGCGTGTTTCAAATTTCTCGAATGACGAACAACTCGGCCGCAAGAGCAGCCGTGTCGTCCCCCAGGAACGACACCGTGGCGTTGATAATCTAATCCGGTTCCACCTGCGACTTGTGCAGCTGCGTCAACTTCTCACCCCCTCTCATTGCACGCAGTCTCGTGCCTCTCTTTTTCCGTCAACAGCGTTTCGTTGTTCAATGATGCGCACGAAAAAAAAAAAACAAAAAAAGGAGAACGAAAAATGTGTGTGTGTGAGAGAGAGAGAGAGAAAGGGATAAAAAGAAAGAGAAAAAAAAACGCAGAGAGACAACGAGATGAGCGTGCCTCGGGGCCGGAACCCGTAGGCCGGACTTCCGGTAGATACGCCGATTATACTTGCCATTCACAGAACCGCTCCCTCGCGACTCGATTGTTAGAGGCGAACAGCATTTAACCAATTTCGGGATGAAAGTTGAATTTCCACCGGTCGACGATACGGTGATTCGATTGGGAACAGCCGATGCGAAACGCGTTGTGCACGTTGCGAAAAATATTGTTCGACACGCCGGAAATTAACGAAACGCCTTCCCTACTACTCGCTCGAAAATATCACGTAGGTACTATCTGTATTTACACCGTTATGCGTTAATACATACTCGTATATCGTAACGCTTGACGCGTTGTTTCCAGTGATTTGTAACTTTTAATTGGTTTCTCCTGTGACGTGTAATAATCGTTATGGAAAATTATTTTACAGAAGTTTTATGGGTGAATATTTTTATGTATATTGGATATTTCACGCGGATGGATGGATTATATGGCTCTAAAGGGATTACGTGGAAAAAAAAAAAAAAAATAAATGATCCTGAACAACTCGCGACACCTTCGAAAGACTATAAGTTTGCACATTACACTGGGCAACATTTTCTTTTGGATGTTAACAATATTTTAAAGATTCCAATTACGCGAAAGATTCTGTACACTATGTGTAATGTTATTGCATATTAAAATCGAGATTACAAAATTTTTATTCTTTTTCTCGAGATATTAGTGTCTTCAAAAAAAGAAAAAAGAAGAAAGAAGAACCGATACGTTCTCGCTTAGAAAATAATTGGTTAAATGAATTTGATTGTATCACGTATAAATACAGATACAATTTTAACAGAGTTCGAAAAATATTCGTGTATGTACTTAATATTCAAATACTGGGATATTATTATAATTTTGAAATCACGTTCACATCCCAAAAGGATGTGTAACGTAATATCAATTATTCAAGCTGCTAATTAAGTTGGATATAGTAGAAATCTGGATAGTTGTTTACGAAATGACTCGTCTATAGCCATGTTTAAAACTAACATGGAAAATCTACATCATAATTTATATAAAAAACTTGTTTCGCTTCGAACATCTCGACTCTTATACAGGATCTTCCAAGATAATAGGGGATGTATGTTAATTATCGATTATTCGAGGTAACCAGTACCTTACAATCGATCTTTTTCGAGCCTATTTTTGCTTCTGAAATCACATCTCGCAGGTATATGGAAAATCATGAAGGTGAAAGTATAAGGATTAATCCAGTCATCGATCACGAAAAAGAATTAAAAAGAATGGATCATTTTTATCATGGATCAGAACAATTACATACAATGCAATATGTTTATTGCGTTTATGAATATTTATCTAATTGCTAATCTTTGTGAATATTTATGAAGCACTCGTTACATCGTAATTTTCATATATTTATATTTTCAATGTCGATATGTACTTCTTTTATATCACGCTAGTTTACGCTGTGCAATATATTCATTATAATATTCGCATATGAATAATAATATTTTCTTTGACACGTACCGCTCGACGAAAGAAAAAATTTTATTAGGCGAATAAAGTATTTTTTAATATGCTATTTAGACGTTTGAAGGAATTTGACACGAACATATATATTTAAAAATATTCACGTGTAATTATTTTTGTTATATTATGAGTTTTGAATACTATTGACATAAAACGTCATAGATGACATATAATTTATTATAATGATCGTTGAACAGAATAATTTGCATTCTCTAAACAATATCAATATTATATGGATATTAAACATATATTTGAATTATTTTATTTTATTTCATCGATATACAAAATTAATTCTCACAATATTGGAGTGAAGATCTTCTCAAAACTGTCATACAATGAATTAATATTTTCCACCAACCAATCACCATTTGCCATTTCCAAAATGAATAATTTAATCTAATTCATCCACTTTCATTTTTCAGTTTTCAAAAACTGGAGAGGAAAACACGTATCGACCGGTAAACCGTTGCAAAATAATTTCATCATCGAGGCCCAAAAACATTGACCCGATGAAACGAGTGTTTCGCAGTGTCACGGGCAACAATTGCCAAATCTCCTCGTCGAGGTTTCTCCACGTTTGACGAGGAATGACAAACTGCGACTCGACTCGCAGATTGTTTATAATTTGCGGATTACGTAACGAGAAAGCGCGTGCACATTTTCTGCATCGGCTGCTTGCGTCACGCGTCACAATTCGTGGCTCTCCGCCTCGCGAAAATCTCATTTGCGATCCGCGCCCCGGCAAACGGAGCGTGGCGCGTGATCTATTTCGTTTCCCTTTTGCGCATTTGTTTACGATGTTCGAACGATGATTGGTTCATTGAGAAATCGTGATGCATCGCTTCGCTTGTAAACCGAGCCTGCGGTTCTATAAATCCGAGATGAGTTTTCCTACGTGTGTGTTAAATAGGTAAAGGAGATGATTTGTGCAAAAAAAGAAAAAAAATGAAACGGCAAGAAAATTGAATAAAGGAATCGGTTAATGATCGACCCTTAAAAGACAAAGATTTGGAGATTTAATTGCGTGCAATAGATAGAAAAATAATTGTTTTTTTAAATTTCCTAAGTGAATTGGAGCAATCTAATTGGTCTTTCTGAATCTACCTTAAGTTGATGCAAAAAGAAAAAGGTAAAAAGAGAAGAAGATTGTAATTATATAAATTAATGTTATCAATTTTTGCTTAGAAATGGAGGATAAATGTAAAATGATAACGGTACCAATTAATTATAAATATTGATATAGGAGATTTGTTAAAAAGAGAATGAAAACGTAGAATATCGAATAAGCTAATCTATTCTATTATTGTGTATCAACAGTACTTCGTGTTATTCCATCAATAATCGATGCACTCGACGGTTATAAGTGTAATGGTAATTCACTTAATGCTCGAATATTCCAAACCCGCACAATCTCATTAAGTGTAACATAATTTGAAAATTCCACCCACTAATCGACGAATTATAAATGTACTTTAAAGTACTCACAACCACTGCCTCCATTCATTTAACTCAATATCAAACGATCAGTTTTCAAACGAGTTTCATGAAACTGATCCTCGAGTACGCCTACGAGTGTGATATTAATCATTCGATTATTAAATCTTTCTGAACCTTGTAAATCAACAATTTTTAGCTTATCGATTTTGCTAATTGAGTTTATCTCTATGTATTTATGATAACTTATCGTATTTATAATTCGACATCGTGATTAATATTTAAAATATCATTATCAAACTCTTGTGAAATGTTAAAAAAAAGCCTATTTCATAAAAGACCAAAGAAATTTATTTATCGAGGAACCAACGTATCGAGTGTACCGTTTCGAATTAAACATTTATGTTTATATTTTACAACTTTTCTTATCATCTGTCATTGCGTTACACATTATTTTCCAACATACAGGCACCAATGTTTGGAACGCATTTTATAATCAAGGCAAGTATTCCAACGAAATCGAATATGTAAAGAATAATGTACGAACTTATTGCAACCATGCCACTCGTAATGATTACGTAAAGAAAATTTTGCTAGAAAATACGAAATTCCTCGCCGATTTTTCATCAGCAAATTAATCATCAAAGTCACATCGCATAATTTTCAAACCAACTGCCTCCCTCTTCTTTGCATTATTCAATGTTTCGTAGCGCGTAATCAAATCTTTTCATCTAAATGAAAAACCGACTGACAGATCACAGGTAAACACGATCTCCGTGCGAAAAGTTCATCCCCTTTCCGGCAATTACGTGGCGCGTCTTCTCACATTCCTGCCCCTTTATCTTCCGCCTCGTCCTCGTTATACATATATTCGAGCTCTGCGTGGGCCCTTCGCCTCCGCGTGGGCGGACGCATACACGCGCGCGTGCAGACGCGACCGCGCGATAAAACCGATGTTTCTGCCTTGGACGGGATACGAAGCGCTCAACCCGTTTCCATTTCGTTTTCAATAAACCCCGCTTAACCCCGCTACACTTATCTACTCACTTTCGATCAGGGCAATCGTACTTTTCCATCGATGGAAAAACATCTCGTTAAATTAGTCGAATATATTACACGTTGACCCCCTCTCGATGGTTTGTGATACAGTTCAAGCACGATTTAATTGGAGTATGATAAAGGAAATACGAAGATAGTGCAATTGTATATACGATGTATATACATAGTGTTATTTTTCTCGGGGAAGTCGAAAATATTTTTCAATATTTATCTTTGTCGTTTATCGTTGTGTTTTGTCGTGTTTCATAAATTTTTCTTTCGAGAGATTATAATTATTGGTTAATGAATTATTTTAGTTAGCAAGTTGAAATGTGAAACGAAGAGTTGTCGATTCTTTTTTTCTTCTTCTTCTTTTTCTTAGATGTTTTTTTTTGTTTGTTTGTTGAAACGATATTGGAATAAAAATTAGAGTAAAGGTTGAAAGGGTGGCGAAGAATTGGGAAGTTATCGGGAGTCTGTTAATTAGAAATGTTGACGGAAAGTTGACTCGTTACGGGAAAAACGTGATTTGCCTTTGATTAAAGAGATTCTGAGATAATTATTATAATAAAATTATGATGAAAATTAAAATTCTTTGAGCATGGGAAAATTATTATTAAGATCATGATTGTATAAACGTTATTTAATAACACAAAGGAAAAATGTGGAATTTAATTCTTATCAGAATTTTGTTTGTTTACAAGAAAAAAGTTGCAATCGATTAATTTTATTTTTACATCAATTGGAAAACTAGGAGCTATAAATAAATTGTATGATGATAATATAATGGTGTATTCACAATACGAAATGAAAATGACGACGCAAAATCGTAACGATAATGATTAATTTCTATAATTATGAAATAAAATTTATGATAAAATTCATATCCTTTCTTCGATAATTAAAAAAATGTATCTTCCAAATTTCTAAACTTATGTATTACTATTATATACTATTTAATTTCCACATCCTTTTACAAATTCACTTCAAATTTATTTTAATTTCACTATCAAATGTAACACGTATATATTTTACTGTTTTAAAGTTTCACTAAATCGTTCTATTACTCTCGTGAGCCAATATAATTTTTTCCCCGAAAATTGCTTAATCATCGCTTAAACAAAAATAACAAATCCCCCCTCGCCTTCAACGAGGCAATATCAAAAGAATCCTACACGTCCCATCCATTCTCTCGATTCATATTCGCGCGAGTTATAAACACACGATAAATTCAACGTTAAATCACCAACAACTTCCTTCTGCCTCTTGACACAATTTGTAACACATCCAACTCTATTTACCAACATAAAAATTCAAGCAGGTTCCATGAAGTTTACCGTGCTCGATTCATGCCACGAACGCGTGACCGTTAAATTTCGACGTAAATAATTCCACGAAATATATTCGCCTCGTATGTAAATGCACTTTACATACTAGATTCGATTTCTTTCTCTTTCGAAAACGAACGAGAGACTCTGTATATCTTCTGTATATAATCGTACGCTCGATTGTGAAATGACACGGTTTGTTAAGATATCGTGACTTCTCAACATCAATCTATCGAAATAGGAGGATAGATAATTGTCGTGATTTCTTCTTAATTCTTTGATTGTGAAGCGACCTGTGTCATGTACGAATGTCAATTGTGATTCAATGACGTTAGAATTGTCAAGGTAAAATGACAGATTTTAAAGATTTTTCAGATTAATAATTAAGAATGACGAAATTATTTTTTGCGTTTGATATAAATTTTCGCCAGTTCACAGATTATATAGTAATGATTAATTAATATTTATTTGAATATGTTTAAAATTAGTATCCAAAGATTTGTGGATGAGAACGTCTATATATATTTAATTTTTGCCTCTAATTACAATATTATATTTAAGACACGTCACGGGTCGATAATTCTAACGTTAATATTGTACACTTAAGCAAGAAGAAAATATATTTTTCATACATGCTGATCAGATAAATTCAAAATTATTCTATTCAAAAAAAAAAAGAAAAAATGAATTACTATATGAATTATTATCGTCGAGATCATTCATACTTTATTAACTTTTTAAAGAATGCATTGACTATACAAGCAGTGATATAAATAGCATTTTTCAACAACGAGTCTACAGTTTAAAATTAAACTTTGTACATTAATGTGTATTCATGGATAGAACAAAAAAAAAAAAATTAACTTTAAAATTTGCTTGCCAAATAAGTACAACATTAACCAGACTAAAATGCTTATTTAATTATTAGTCGATAATTAAACATTAAACCAATCTTTTTACCTCGTTCGAAACGATCGATAAGGGCCTCGGTGTACCAGGCCAACTTCTGGACAACGAACGACCTTTCCTCTTCCTCACGATGACCCGAGGTCGTCCGGTCCGATTCATGTGCTTCAACATTTTCGTAGATCGAAACTTTTCCCTTTTGTCGTTCAACCACTATCTCCAGTATCCATTTCACACCGCACCTTCGAGCACACCTTTGTCCCTCGTCTCGTTCATCACTCACACCACTACTACAGTATATTACCTTCAACTTCAGACTCTCCTTCGACTTTCCAAACACCACTCGATAAAATCGACCAACGTGTACAATTCCTCGATACGTTATCACGTACTTCGTGCACGGTATAATAAAAGAAAACCACTCGAGAAAAATCACAGAGAAATAAAATTTCTCCACGAGTGCCCCTTTCACTTTTTAATGCTCGGCTTCTGGATACCCGTTTAAAAACTGTAATATAGGTCTCCAATGGAACTATCAATCGTGAGTATACGCCATTTCACATTCGTGTTTTCACCTCTCCTCTTCATCTCTTTCATAAAGCAATATAGAAAAGAAGAAAAAAAAAAAACAAAAATCACGTAATCTTTTCGAAATTAATCGATGTTTTTAATTGTATTAACACCGCCACTATTGGATCCACAGAAACGTGTCAAAAGTAAAACTCGTGCTAGACGACAGGCGTGCGACGACAGGCTGTCCTCGTTAAAATGGCACACTTCGAGACGGCCGGTTAATAAGTCGCCGATAACCGATCCGCGATAAAACGTTCACGGTGAATCGATCGCTGTATCAAGGTCGAAATATCTTCGGATTAACCGTGAAAAAAGAGGTTGAAAGAGGTTAAGACTCGCCAGAGCGAGAGGGGCAATGGTATAAGAGATGTAAACGCACGGTGCCGAGCGCATCGCGGGTCACGATAAACTGAATCGTTCACGATTCTTGAGGGCCAAAGAGTGACTCGACCAGTCACGTGACTACGCACGCAGTGACGTAGGCCAGCGATACTTGGCGCTGTCAGATCGTATGGGACGGCGTAAAATGGGACGCGTGATAGCGTTTATCGTGGGCTAATGGAGCGTTTCGCCGATAGAATAACTCGCGGCTTTGACAATGCTGAATGACCGCGATCGAATCGATGAGGAATTCGTCGAGATCGATGGAGATTGGCGGGAGATTTTTAATTAATTTTTGCGATTAAATTGGCGAATTGGAAAAAAAAATTGGCGAATTTTTTTGGGAGGGGATACGAACCGATTAGACGGATTTGAGTGTAAGTTTTTTTAAATTGAGTTTATGGAAATATGTAATTAAAATATTCATCGAATCGTTTTCTTTAAGAATTGAGAGTTGTGAAATTTGGCGAGATTGCGCGATAAGAAAGAATGAAAGTAATTTTAAGAAGTTTTGACGAGTGTGAAAATAAATAAATAGACAATTATAGTCTTATAGTCTTAAAAATTTTTGTTTGCGAGGATTACACGCGGCGAGATAAATTACATCCTTGAAATAAAATCTATATTTACTGGCGACGCTAAAGTTCGAAGGCGAAATTTGAAAAATCTACGACAATATGAATGAACATTCCTCGAAAATGATGAAAAATAGTATCATAAACTATTTCGTGAAATATCTTTATGAATCCAAAAATTTAAAAAAAGAAAAAAAAGAAAAAGAAAGAAAGAAACCACAAATATAAAATATTCATAAAATCGCGTATAAAAATTTCAAGAAATATGAGAAAAACGAATATTTTTACATTATTACATTGCATTATCATAAACCTCGAAAGACCTAATCGTGAAACCTTCGTGGCAAACCCCGTCTCATTTTATACTGCTATAACGTCAGAATACTAAAAAACATTTCATCTCTCGCATAGGCATAAAAAAAAAGGCATCACATGCTTCATTACAACTAACACCATCGTAAAAACCTAACAAGAGGAGAAGAGCGCAGAACACGGCTAAAAATGCATGCTAAAACTGAAGTGTTCTTGAAAAAGAAAGTATGCTGTGCCGACCATCGACCCTGTTCTAACAAAATTCTGCTTCTGTGTGATTTTTATGGAGGCCCGGTGACACATGGTTTTGAACACGTGTCGCGTCGTAGAAAGCGATGCCGGATTGGCGGCGTCCCCTGTGAAAAATTCGAGGCTCTAGCTCTCGAACGAAGCCTAAAAAACCTTTCTATGAAGCGTCCTAAGCAGAGAGATTTCTACGATTCAAATAATCCACGCGAGAGGAAAATAATTCCAGTTATACAAGAGAAAATAAATGCAGCCACTTGCCGTCTAAAGAAGTGAAAACCACCGTGCAATACTTGGACGAGGAGAAAACTTGACGACGTTTATTTTAAAAAGAATGCAAAAGTAAGAAAGAGAATACAAAAATTCGAAGAGAATTACCAAGAAACGTCCAATTATCCACCTCTCAAGAATAAAATCTCAAATCGCAACTCGGCCAAACCGCAAACTCCGTAACTTAATTTCACCTGTCGCTCCTCGATCCAACCTACCAATTTCTCTTCTTTTCAGAGCAACCTCTACAAGAGGCGGATAAAGGAGCAGGGGAAAAATGCCGCTCCCCTTACAATGTACGAAGACGAGACAACAACGACCGTCGAGAAATATTTACACGGATGTGGATATCCACTCCAACGACTGTACAATTATTAAGACGAATTAATAAGAGTACGACGCGGTGACGGATGAGGCGGACCAACCGCCTCAGGGGTCGGTTGCAACGCGAGAATTTGTGATGCACACATCACCGACGAGCTAAAAATTTCCTACTCAGGCCGGACCAACAGGAGGAAGGCTTGTGGCGTGTACACGGGCAGAGAGAGCGGGCGCATATTCATACGCGTTTCTCGTCGGCTGTCTACTTTATTTTCGGTTCTTCCTGCGGCCCCTCGTCTCGACACCATTGGCGTCACACAAACGAAAAACTCGTTGCGAGACGAGAAACTACGCTCGTGAAATTCCGTCCCGACAACGAACCCCTCTCCCTCTCGCGAAACTGTCTCACACTTCTCTCTCCTCTTTTTTTCTTTCTCTATTTCCTTTTCTTTTTGTTCTTTAGGTTCTATGTCGCGCTCCGTTTCTCGAAAGAAGGCCTTTTTCCCTCGCCTTTACACTCGCTTGTCGTCTATTTGCTACTAGAAAATTCTAGCACATCGAGGATGCAACGAGAAGAGCGGAGAAGACACGTGAATAGATTTTGGGGAATGATTTTGAAGAAGAGGAGAGGATGTGTTTGGAGCAGGGTTAGGGTTATTTATTTGTTATATTGGAATTATTTAATTAACGGATGGAAGAAAGTGAAAATATATTGTTAACGAAGAGGCCAGTTTTTTGTTCAATACGATGTCAGGTATGAGTTATATTTTTGTTTTATTAATATTAATATTAATTATTAATTATGGATTTTGTATTACGTTACACGAGATTTGGTTATTTAACAATTATATAAACCAGTATGTAGGAAAAGAGAAAAGAAAGAAAGGGTTTATTACTTAGTTGCTGCACGATTGAACTAGTTTAGCGAGTGGAAAATTTTTTTGCGGCGAGCACGACAGAGATATATAAAAAAAAATTAAGTAGAACATTGTTAATTAGATTTGAATAAAATCCACGAGTTGTAAAATACGTAATAAAGATATCGAAATATCTCGTTCCTTTTCTCGTCGACACGAGCTTTAATTATTTTCAATTGAATCGCGAAGCTGAAAAAAATTCCAACCTCTTGCTTCGAACTTGATTTCCAATTCTAATTATATTTATTTCCAATAAATTGCACTGTAACATCTTAAACCTAAAGAATGCGAACGCAAAACAAAAGAAATATGACTAAGCCAACGGCGATATCTTCAGCTGATTAAATCGATAACGAAATTACAGATAAAAATTGTCATTCCCGACAAATTAATAACAAGTCTGTGCAAACATACAGCTAAATTTTTCTGGATTAATTTAAATTATTTTATTATTATATATTTATCACTTTTAAACTAATTTAATTCATTTTTTTTTCTTTTTGATAAATCAACTCATCGAAGAGAGATTTTCTTTTCCTCGATCTCGAATGGAAATTTTTTTCTATAAAATCTATAACACCTAAAAAAGAACATGGACACGAACATACAAGTTTTCCAATAGAGCGCGAAGAACGTGCCCGTCCTTGACAGATAAAAATTGCACAAAACTTCATTCAATCCCGTCCCTTTCCCCGTAAAATGCATTTCCTGGAAAGGAAAGGATTCCCAGAAGATGCACAAAAAGACGGAGAGCAAGATATCGCGACCAAAACACCAACAGTCCACTCCAATAATCCTCCAACTCCGAACGAATTTGCAAAACAGCTTTTTCTTCTGATCCACAATTCCAATGGTATTCTTCAACGATATTTCATCTCCAATTCTTTTTTTTTTTCTTTCTTTTACCTCAATTTCTTCGAGCCACGAGCGAATAATCAATTGTGAAATTTTAGAAGGAGCGTTAAATCGCGAACGAATCGAAGACGAGGCACGCTTCTTCTCTCACCATTAGCTCGGTTCACTCGATTCACTCACTCGATGGAATTCTTGAGGAAATTTTTCATTAATTCCTGAACGTACGTTGTGGACCGAATGAATCGAAATCGAAACGTGACTTTCGCGCGAACCGATCGAGGGACGAAACACGACTGGTGCCGTTTGTCTGGCACGCGATTGATAAGCTCGTTATCTTCTCCGCGGATGTTAATTTTTCTTCCTTTTCTCCCTCCCCGTTTCTCCTTCGTTCTTTGTCCGTTCTTTGTACACCGACACGTCGATCTCGTGAAAACGAGAAACGTCTATCTAGTGGAGTAGTAAGTATCGGGATGATGTACCAATTATGCTCTTGAAAAAGAATAAAAGAAAAAAAGGATATTGGAGAAAAGGATTCGTGAACGATTGGTATATTTTTTGAGGAGATAAGATAATTATCGATGATCTTGAGGAAAGAAAGATGTATCATATTTATTTCGATCGATAGATAATCGAGCTGAATCTTTTTGAATGATATTAACAATAGATCGTCCGTTACATCATTCTTAGTTGCTTCTCATTTCGATAATTCAATCATTCGAAGCATGGAGCTAAATAATAATAATAATAATAAATGCAGTAACAGAAAACCTTGCATTATCACAGGAAGAACAGAAATGTCTTTGTTACTGATTCATAAACACTGGATGTTTTCTCGTAAGATATTCAATTATATCAAGACTTAGCTTTAAATCGGGTAACGCAATGAATGAACATTCGCAGGCGAGGAAAAATTTCACGCGGAATCAATTATTTAACGAGCGATCGTACAGATTTTTCGCATCTAAACAAGTAATCCAATATTTGTGAACGAGCCAGCAACGTCAACCGCAAGCAGCTCGAGATCGACTTAAAATAGCTCAGCAACCCTTGCAAGCCTGTCGAATCAAAGCCCCCGAAGAAAAGTTCGAATTCGATTTCGGCCGTTCGAAAGTTGGAACATCGGCGTTCCATTTGCGGGGAATCGCGTAACGTGGCCGATTTGCGGTTGCACTACTTGGCTGACGTCTCGAGAAAATCCTTTGGGAGAGGTTGAAGACGGAGAAGAGTCGTAGAATAATCGTACGAAGCTTTCAGATTTGTTATAAGATGATGTTTTAAACAGTTTCTTTTGGCAACGATTCGAGATAAATGTTCCGTATAATAAGAGAAAAATTCCAAAGAAAGGATGAAACCGATATCTTCTGCTCTTTGCCGAAAAGAAAGAGCATTTCCCGGAGACAAAGAAACAAAGAGAAATAATTTTTCCTATTTTCGCAAATTATGCAATTTCCTCTGATTATTCTTAATAAGACTATTATTCGCGTTCTATTATCCGTATGTGTTATCCATTATTACATGGTATGGTGGCGTTAAATATTCTACGTGTGACCGCAACATATGAATGGAAAGTTGAGGATTTGAGTCATACATGTGTGGATGTATACGTCATTACGTGGCTTCGTGGAATCGACCAGAGGTCAGAATGTCTTCAGGAACGTGTTACACGATCAATTCACACACGGTCAAGATTATATTTTAAACGAATTTTTCATGTAGTTGTTATAAAATAATTTTCCCGATTGAAATTCATCTAACAGGTGATAAGAAGAATGCATTAATTGTTTCAATTATTTTTCAATTAATTAATCGACAAGATCGTTATTTATTCATTTAATTATTTTTTTTTCTTTTTTTATAAGTTCTTTTTTTTTTTACACGCAGAGAAATCTGAAAGGCATTCCATTTTTCATAATGATCTTGTCCTCGTTTCGTGATTCTTAAGTTCCTAAGTTACGACGATTTCTACTTTTTGTAAGCTTTATAAATATTCATAGTTTGATGTTTTCAGGAACAAGGAGGAACGATACAATGTTTAGCGAACGTGTTTGGAATAATAATCGTTTCTAAAGTAAGAGTTATAAGGTACAGTTATGTTCCCACAGAGTAAAAATGATTACATGTCCGTAGCTTTCTAGATCTAAGCCAGTCCTTCACGGTTCAATGGACAAGTCTTCGTGAAAGAGGGATCTGCGATCGATTGAATTTCGTAATAAAATCACCGGCAAAACATATCCCCACGTATCTTATAAAATCTTATTACATTCTACCTCTCGAAATGTACTCTCCTATTTCCTCGATTATGAAATTCACTCTTCTTTAAATATTTGACAAAAATCTTGTGGAAAGTTAAAATAGATTCTCGTCAATCTATTCTTATCCATCTTCGTAAATCAAGAATTATGGAAAAAATTATTTCGATATTCGAAGAATCGAAACTTTTCCGATATTATAGATACTCGATCGAATTCTTAATTATTGTTAAATTTCACAGAGGAATAAATGGATCTATAAAATTTTCTGGGGAGAAGTATAGAAGAAAAGATTTTAATTTTTTTACTAATTTATAAAACATTTTTACAATCAGTAAATACTTCACAATTTGCTATCAGTCTTACTTGAATTTTTATAATATTTAAGAGTATCTTAAGAGCTCTGATTCGAGACGATGATCGTATATATTTAACTCTTCTCATCCATGTAATATTTGCCATAAATTATGGCTACTGAAACTACAACTACTTGGTGCAAAACATCAAAGAACACACATGATAAAATATCCGCGACATAAATTCCAACCATCGTCGCTCCAATATTCATTAATTACATTACGTCTTCCTTTGCTATTCTATACAAAACTAAAAAAAAAAAAGAAGAAGGGACGCTTTCACTCTATATTCATGTCACTCGCCTCAATAATAATTCGCTTTCATTTACAAGGAACCACGTCCACCAAATTTTACCATGTACACCGAAGAATACAGAAATTCCTGTTGGATCTTCAACCGTAATTTAAATACATTTTGAACACATTCCATTAACTCTGCTAACAATTCCATCCGCAACTATTTTCTTTCAAGGTATATCTTTGAATTTCTATTTTCATTTTCATCAGAAATAAATTACAAATATCTAATTAACTTTTACTTTAATTTTCCCCTCGTTTATTTTACAGAAAAAAAATATACCTATGCACGTTTTCGCTCACAGAATGTTAGCGAGCTTCTATAAATTCCTCTAATCAAATCTAAAATGATCAAACTCAAAGCTTCCTTGACGAAATTATTTTTAAAAAACGACCAACCATTAAACTCGATCAAACCGCGAAAAAATGATCGCTTTAAACGCGGATGAACACGAAACGCGGCGCGAAATTCGCGATAAAACGGGCCACTGACCCGTGCAAACGCTACGTGTCGTCTAACGCATCATCCTCCGCGCCGCATTCGCAAACATCGAGCGAGATCCACACGCGGCGATCTTTAACACGCGTTGCACGGCCAAAGCTATAATCACTGGAGCGCGTTGCGCGATAGTATTGGCTCTGTGCAACCATCGAGCGCGTCATATCGTATGGGAGGAGAGTGGGCAGGTTCCAAGTGCAAAAGTTGCAGGTGCATCGAATGAGTCGCGATGGAAAAGATCTGGGTCGAGTTGTGTAGCCCGCGCTTCGACCACGTCCCCGTTCCAACGATGGAATGTTCAAATCCCTCGGTTTTTTTCTTTTGTCGTCAACACGAATGCGTTGATCGAGACGTTGATTTTCTCTTCTCGTACGTCACGTTAGTTATAGGAAGCTTTTTTGGACGAAATGAATTTTGAAAGTTGAACCGAAGCAGGATACGGTAATTCGAAGCAAGTAAGGCTAATTTATAAAATTCACAAAATTATTATACCAGTTTCGAGTGGAAGTTTAAAAACGAAGGGGGGAATACGATACGAGATATTTTGTTCTTTCGGTTCGAATGAAGTTCTTGGTAGTAAAACTTGAACTTGTATAACTTGTAATTTTGTAACAGGAGCGGTTGATGATTTTTCTTTACGGGACGCCGCGATATTTGTTGAAATTTGAAGCTTTCGCTTCCTCGAAAGCACGGTGACGAGAAATTTGAGTACGTTTCACGATAGATTAGAACACCTACGGCGTTGATATCACGAATTTCAATTGGTTACAATTACAAAACGGTTAATGTAATAAACAATTGGGCAAAATATTTTTGAAATATCGCTCCACGGCGATGCGCTCGATCGCGATGTTGTGTATTTATTTATTATTTCTCTCTCTCCCTCTTTCTCTTTCGCGTGAATTATTTAATTGAAAATATTGAGAAGAAATGTAACGAAGGAGTGACGACTTCATTGACAAACTTGATACGTGTTGCTCGCATTACACACACGATGCATAAATTATGTCATGGCAATTGTATGAATCATTAATTAGGAAAGTTGAAGATTTATCGGAATGCGCGAGACAGCACGTGCTTCCTTCCGCCGAATAACGAGAAATATCCGGAAATCTTGGCTATTCCGATTAGACAACTGGCAACAGGACCAATTTGGTAATTAATTGTATAAATAAAATATTCGATACGAAGCGAATTCTAATAAAGATACTTGTAAAAAGCATTGTCCTTGTAACAAAGAGATACCAGATAATAAATGTCAAAGTTTAATAATAAATTTGCCAATTGAAATAATCTCTCTCGACTCAAACACTTTCTAACGCGTATATCAATCTCCAAGCCTTGAAGCTACAATAAGGAAAAATATAATTCCAATGTATAAATTTCAATAATTGCGAAATCATTCTATCTCCCACGACAATTTCGTCGCAAATTTTCTTCAGTCAAGAAGACTTAAAGCGTATCACACGTAAAAATATCGAAATACGATTCGATCGTGTTATGCAACAGCCGACACAATGGTGTTTGCGGGCGTTATTTCAATCCGATTTCGCCGAGGGAAGACAACGAGCTCTATTTTCTGCAAACGAGGATCAAAGGTTCAAAGTGCAACGAGAGCTCGATGATTGGATTTAAAAGAAAAACCTTCATTTCGCGCGAGCAGACGTTAAAAAGGGGGGAGGAGGGCGACAGGAAGCGGAGGATGCGTTTGAGGCCTTGGATTCGAATGGCAGCAGGCGCCTGGCCGGAAGTGAATCGTCTTGGAACGTGGATTTAAAAAGAAAGGGAAATGGGACACGGGCTGCTCCGATTTAACAGCAGAAGTAAACCGGGTCGCGAATGAATTTGATATTCTTCTTCTCGCCAACGTTAATTAATTCTGTTATTTTATTTTATTTTATTTTTTTTTTAAATAAGGACATCGATTTCGAGTAATGAATTTTACTTGTTTATTGCAGATTTATTTTTTTGTGGCTTTCGTGAATTTTATTATCGCATAATTATTTGACGCAACGATCGATGCGAATTAATTAATTTATTTATTGCGAAAGAATATCAGAATGCGCATGCACAATGAGTTTTTACTTATTTCTTTTTCTACTAGTGTGGAATGAGACCAAAGGTGAACGTCTGTGACGTCAATCTTTTCCTTACAGTCGTAGAAAGCGAGCACGAGAATGAATCCAACACGATTTGTGATTGAAAAGAATAAAAGGTATGTTGTATTTTTTTTTACAATAAACGTGAACATCACTTCACATTTAATTAGTAAATGACAATGATTGTACGGAAGCGTATCTAATCATATCTGTTCTACACACTTTTCAGTTCCATTCGGAATTCATTCATTCATTCCGTTTAATCTTATCTAATATTCGATACCGTAAGAATCTTAGCTAACAAATGAAGCCTAATTAATAAATAATAGATACGAGATAAACACAAAGTGTCGAAAGGAAAAAAGAAAAAAAATATTCAAATATACGGAAAATTATTATGTATACACTCGAAAAATAAGACAAATTTTCTTTCTTCTCATTTCCATTTCGTTCACTTCACAGGAACCCGTATCGTTTCATCAGAAATTCAAGTCTGAGAAAGGATATACACACCAAGATTCATAAACTCATTTCCTTCAATTTTCAACCGAAACAAACGGAATCAAAATTCGCAAGCTCCTTTGACGAATTTTCAAACGACTGGATCGAACAGAGACGCCGCGAATTGGGGGGAAAAAAGAAAAATGCGCAGAATAGCGACGGTCCTCGTATAGACCAGGCAACATTTTTGTCTGGCCGATTTATTTTAAGAGCGAAACCTCCGCCTCTTTAACTTTCTTTTCCCACTCTGAGTCGAGCTCGTGTTGCACGCACGTGTTAGTTTTCGCGTGCAAATCTCTAACCGCAGCCTTGTCACTCCTCACAGGGCTCATTAACCAAACCGTGCTACCCTGTTTGCTCGATAAGTCCCTCTTTGTGCATCCAAGCCAAGCAAAATCAGCCGTTGCGCACAATCGACGAGCGACCAAGAAACGCCATTTCTCCGACTTTCCTTTTACTTTCAAAGATTTGCTCGACTCGCCAAGAATCCTATCCGTCACCTTTTTAAACGGAGAGCAGTTCCTCTTCACGAATTATTCTTCATGGATTATTCTTCTCGCAGAATTTCGTATCGATTTTAACAATTACGATCCCTTCAACGTATTTTAATTTCTCTGAAGAGAGAAAAGTTCTTTCGAATTTCAACGATTAGATGAACTTTTAAATTTTAAGGACGTTTGGGAGTTAGTGCTTTCTTTTTATTTTTGAGGTGAGTTACATTTTGCAGATAAATTGGTTTTATCGCAGTTATATTATGAAATTTATGATCGAAAGAGATTTTTTCAAGTTTTATCTCTACAAAATTCAAAAAAAAAAACTATCAATTTATCCCATCACGTCCTTTCCTCTTCTATAACCTTCTATTTTTTTTAAATTTCCAGTTCAAAAAACTTGTTTCTCAAAGCAGTCACTCCCTATATTACAATGATCAAACAACAGGAAATAGGAACCATGTGCCACGTGAACTCTCAATGAATGGAATTGTACGTCGGTATTTTAGCGTGTGGTGGAAGATAAAATCGAATTCCGGAGAAAGACTCATCCCGTTGGAATCGTCTGGGGGAGGGCGATGAGGCCAATTTTACGTGAACTTCCTCCACGAACACATCCTCCTGAATTCTTATCCGTAATCGCTTACGTACCACGGATGTGGCATCGTGTGATGTACCTTTAAGTTCCTTCCACGCGTCAACATTTTAGAAATCTCGTCATCGAATTCTCGATGAACGAGCAAACTCACTTTTTCGATGCGAGAACATGTTCGTGCAAAAGTGTTAATTGAGAGCAGCAACTCCTCGAACGAATTTTCATTCATGTTTCTCTGAAACCTCTTGTCGAGATCTCGAAGACTTGAAATGAATTTATTAATGTCATAATCTGTTCTCGATAACCTTGTGAACTTCGATAGAATGACGGGAATGTAAATATATAACAATACATTATATTTATATGTAAAAAAAAGTAGCAAGATTATTTCGAGCGTATTAATTCTGTATTGTACAAAGAAACGGATACGAAGATGAAATATTTTATGATATGTTAATTAATAATTCAAAAAGTGTGTATTCTTTCTTAGAGAGAATTATTAAAGAATCGACGATCGACAAAGATTTTTTTATCTCTAATAATTGGAATTATTCAATTCCTGGTTTAATAATTATTTTCTTGATTGAATAAATAACGATTTGAAATAATAGATAACTTATCTAGAAACTATTCTCTTGCTGTGTTAGATGTATTATATAACTCTTAAATTTTTCTAAATACATAAGTTAATTTTCTAAAAAAGATAATGATGCAACAACAGAAGCTTGCGTAACTTCTTTTCAACGAGACTCGCCTTTAAGCGTAGACATATAAAAATTGAACGATACATTTGCGAAGTTATCGAACGAATCAAATTAATTAAAGCGAAATGAAACGAACTTGAACCAAATTCCAGCAATTACAAGATCAAAATAAAAGTCTAGTTTTAAATATATTCATTTTTCCAAAGTGAAATCCATCGATACGTAACGTATTATTACACGCAACTATTAATCTGTTTCATACACGATCTATGAAAACAAGAATTACATATGCAAAAGATTCCCATACTGCTTATTAAATATTTTTTCATCGATGTCGCGCTCTACAAAAAATGATAATTATAAAAATTACATAGAAAGAAGATATCAATAGATGGTTAAACGATATTATGTATAAATTTAGGAAATTTTATATTCATTTAAACGCGATCTCCATTTAATCGTAAAATAAAGTTTGATCGAATATAATCAATGCAATTTGCGAAGGACGATAATCATTGAAAACTCGATGAGTCAAGTAATTAAACAAACTAATCACGAATTTATTCAACACGACATTTCCAATTTCCATAAGATAGCTAGCTATCGCTCCAAGCTTTACTTAAGCGACTAATTGTACTTAGATAATATAACAAACAAAGCAAAACAGAAATTTCACAGAAAAAAAAAAGATGCTAGAAACGAATTCAACGATAAGTTCTCTCTAATTCAATTATCTATTAGTTTTTGCAAACTTTTATACAAACTTACAACATTTTTCCAAATTTCCCAAAGCCGATGAAAATATGTTTGGAACTCGAAGCGTTTTAAACTCTAATTTTTTCTAATTAATCACAATAATCAGCGTAACACTTCTATGCTCTGGGATGATATCGAATTTGACACTTATTTCGCTTCGTTTCATTTCGTAACGCAAAGATGGCACAATCTTCGATCCTTTTCTTTTACGTCCGGAGGCTTAATCCGAGGAAGATAAGAAATTAAGATTAAAAATCGGTTAAATCTTGCAAGCTGCATGAATCTCGGTTTGCTGTTTTCCGTTTCATCGGAGGGGATGAACAATATTTACGAGTCGAACAATTCCGGGGGATTCAACCCAGACGGTGACGTTACGACTCGGCGCCCGACGTCGATTCATCAACGTCGATAAGCTTCTTGAAAAAATGCGTCTATCGTCGCTGACGCCTGGTATCGAAGGATGAACCGTGCACGCCTGTTACGCAATTAATACCCGCATCCTGCACCACGATCTAGTTTCAATCTCGTCTCGAGTTTTCTCCTCTCGTTAGAGGCGACCGTTCACGCCTACCTAATGATCAATCGTTTTTCTGTAACGTATTTCTCGGAACGCGTTCGTAAAATTCTAATTCCAAGCCTCGAATATAATCTCCGTGAATGGATGCAACTATTCTCTTCTTTGTTTTCTGATAAACACTTTTCGCGATCACTGCACACGTTCTTACGTAATCAGAGTTTCGTTGTTTGGAAAGAGTAATGTAAGTAGTCGTATTAAATTTGTCAATTTATTTTAACAACGCTTATCCACCTCGATAATATTTTCAGCAATGATAAAAAGTAATAATTACAAAGAAATTTCGATAATTGAACACAATCTGTATTTCTTCATTTTCTTTAAATCTCTTCGAAAATTTCATTTCGCTCGTTTTTCTCCCTGTACGAGCGAGAGAGAGGGAAGGAAAGAATAACCACTGGATTAACCACTGGATTAACCACCCGTGGACCGAAAACTAATTACTGAACCGCGATCGAGAGAGGATCGAAAACGGAGGGAAAAACTGGAGTAGCGCGCACAGTCATCGACCACGCGGAATCGCTTATTAATTGACGTCCACTTATCGACCCTTCGTAGATACCGTGCTCGAGACCGACAAACACGGCTTCCATTCCCCGTTTTCTTTTTTAACTTATAAATGGTATAAATAGTTCATTGTAATTGGCAATCGCGGCGTGTTGCATCTGTCCGTTGATTCGATGGCTTTTCAAGTGTACATTGCCGATCAAATTTAATACGTATTTAATGAATACTCGAGGATATGTCATACGATCGAAAGAGAATTACGTGGAAAAGGAAGTGTAATAACAATTATACGTACGACGTTTTTAGAGAGATGTGGAGATGTAATCGTAGAATGAAAATTCTTCAAAAAAAAATGATAAAGACGTTTAACACGTAGTAAGAAGAAAAAGAAAACGTTGTCATTCCATGATAAAAATACTAATTGAAAACAATATAATTTTCAATATCCTACAAACAAAAATGAAATTTTGTATTAATGTCACCTCGATCAAAATTTACTTGATCAAAGAGATGATAAGCAATAAAATTTTTCTTTTCCTCGAAATCGTGAATTTAAACGATCCCGGCTTCAGCCAATCGATCGAATCAAAAAAATCTGCTGCGTTTTCAGGCGAGAACCTGGCTCCCACTTTAAATATGCATGCTCCAACGAGTTTAACTCGCCCGTGATGCTTTGATATTTCCGCTTTGAAATTTTCATTAACCCGCCCAGCTCGCCGATCAACAAGTTCAATTTAAACGCGGTGTTTGCCATTTCCCTGCGGATAATCGGTGAAAACCCGCCCAATTCTGTCTTCGTCCCACCCTCCTTCAATCGAATCCGTTGAACAAGTTTTTCTCTTGAAAAAGGGATTCTTTTTTCTTTTTGGATGAGTCACGTGAGCGTGAAGAAACTGCGCCAGATCAGCCAAAGTTTTCAAGCAGATTTCACGTGAATCAGCATAAGCTGATGAAGCGTTGGGTATCCGGTTGATACGACTCTGGTGGGACAAATCATATTGCTGCTTGCGTAATATATATAATACGTGTCATTAAATTATTTTTTGCAATTTTTCCAGAACAAATAAGAAACATCTTGGGATCGATCTTAGATTGAATTGTAATATAGATTTGGTTATAGATTAGCTACTGATAATTTTGAGAGTTTATCGCCTTTTTCGCGTTAATCCTGTGATCTAATTTCTTAAATATTTGACGAGGAAAAAATTGGAACACGAATTGGAATGAAGAACGATTTCGTTTCGATTCGAATGAAATAAAAATTTATATTAAAGTAACGCGAAATAGATATTTTAAATGTAAGAAAAAATGTAATAAGAAGATGAGAAGCGAGAAGATCATTTGTTTTAATGAGAAATTTAAAAAAAAAATATATAATAAATTTGTAGAGCGAAGACAAAGATATTTTCGAAGTGAAATAATCATAATAATTCGCTCGAAACGAATAGCAATTAACATCGTAGATATATGTAAGTATGACCAGCATGATCACAATATTTAACAATATTATTTAACGATAGCCTTTCGTTTGAAATATAAAACATTCAAATAATGGAAATGAATATTTTCTAAAATTAAAAATTATAATTCGATTCGATTTATAATTAAGTATCCATTCTTGACCATTGATAATTCAACGTCTGTTCAAGATCAAGATTGATAAAAAAAAGAGAGAGAGAAAGAGGAAGAGCAAGAAGTTCCCTTCATTTGCATCGGACTCTACTTCTCCAGGGTGGGACATTGAAATTAAATCAACTGCCTGTTATAAACACTTCAGTAGCAAAGTGCTTTTGACGTCACGATATTTAATGAGGAATAATTATAAGCGGATCTTTGTTACGTGAAACAATTTACATGGATTTATTCGTGCACGAATTTTCCACGGCAAACAATCCCTCAACTCTGATCGAATTCCGACCGAAAGTATGGTTGCAATAGCCGATTCCCGAAGCGAATTCCACGTAAAAAAATAAACAAATAAATAAAATTCGAAATAAACGAGGGAATAAAAATAATAAAAAATTAACAAAACAAAAAAGAAATACGAGATAACAAATGTATATTTATTCCAGATTTTATCATTAAATACATTTCATTTCGTTAAACGAGGAATAAATATATATTTTTTTTAATTCTTGTAAAAATCCCAACATGGAATTTACAATAATAGTCACTTTAATGCCCTCGCTATAAAAGTGAGATAATTGAATTGGAAGAAAAGACTGGAAGAGAAAAGGTAATTAGAAATATAAACCTATCTTATAGACAGATTCTATAGAATTAAAAATTGATAAATTCAATCAAATGAAATTTGATCAATGGAATTTTTCTTCAAAGATTTGAAAAAAATTTGTATTTCATTGTATATCGAAAGTTTCAGTGAGTTTCATGGAAACTGGACAAAGACTTGCATTTTTCCAAAGAAGAAGGCGTGTAGTTCGGATTGAAAGCAAGTAAAAATAAATTTTGTTTGGAAAACAAGTTTGTAAAAGAAACGTCGACTGGTTACTGTCCAATGTTGTAAAATCCAGTGTTAATTTTGAATCATCCAGAAGTCAGAGAAAAAGTCGTTCTTTCCCCTTTTTCTTTCGTCTTGAAATATTCGTTTGAAAAATTACCTTTACAAACGATAAAATTATCTAATTAAACAATTGTTTCATAGCTCTTTCTCTTATATTTGCTCCATCCAACGAACAAGTTAACACAAACAAGTTTTAATCAATATCGCGAAATTCGAACAAGAGCGAAGCTGGGAAAAAATGGGAATAATTTCAATTCAATTATTACGTATCACCAACAACAATAATTACATCACCGCATTCGGTATCGAAACCATTGAAATCCAAACTCGAACGGAGGAGAGTAAATTTTCATAGTTCTCGTTACAGAGCGACCTTTATCGAATAATCGAGTTATTCAGGCGTACCCTTTCCGCCGTATATTAAAGTTACCTAATACATGACGATAAATAATTTACATCCCTCGAATCGCGGACCGTGAATGCGCAATATCGCGCAGTATTATTGCGAGCGAGCCTCTCGAACCGAATAAACCGTCGAAAACGGAGAGGAGAAGAGGAGAATAAAATACGCTTCGAGAGAGAGAAAGAGAGAAAGAGCTGGGTGGAAAAACAGCGCGGAACACGAAAAGCGCGAAAGTAAATCGCATAGGAAGATTACGCCTCTCTTTCTCTTTTTCTCTGCATTTTTCATTCCAACTCGTTTTGATGCCCGCTGGACATTAGTTCCAGGACGCGTTATTACTCACAGATGGACTTCGCTTCACAATGATTTATTCCCGTTTAAAGCTCGAGTCGACGAAGCTCCGCACAATAAGCTCGGATAAAACCGAGAGAGAAAGAGAGAAGAAGAAGGAACAAACGAACGTTGATAGGTCGCTTTTAATCTGGTGTGATGAGCTATGGAGAGATGATCTGTTAAAAAATCTTGTCAATTGGATTTTTGTAACGGTGGAGGGATATTTGCGAGAAAAATAAGAATGGATAATTAATTTATTTGAATTTATTTAAGTTTCGAATAAGTTTTAAATAGCAAATTATTTGTATTAAACGATATTAAGAATTAAAGAATTTTTAAAATATTTAAAATATTTAACAATGTATCAGATTGATATCTGATAAAATTACGCTACGAGAATTTTCATCGAATAGTATCTTCAAGAAATTTTTTTAAAAAAATTACAATAGGTCGAATTAACATTCCAATCGGACGTTCAAATGAAAATATGAATGGAAAGACAATCGATGGAACAGAAGAGCAAAAAGGAGATGATTGATCGAAAGGTGAAAGAGAAAGAGGACAGAAGGTTAAAGGTCAGACGTGCAATTTGTAGCAGGTTATATAGAGATTCCTGTGGCGATACATGGTACAATTATCCTTCCAATATTTTTCTTCCAACTACGTTACGGCCCGGAAAATTCTTTTATCAATTTTATCCGAATTGTTCCACGATATCTAGATTTCGAATACGAAACGAAGGAGAGGAGGAACGAGATGTATCGATGGAAAATGGAAGAGAAATCTGATACGAAATAATGTTTTTGATGCTGGTATGATGTAATCCTTACGATGATTAAAATTAACACTTAATGGCTGAAATTTATCAAAATTAAAAGGAAGATGTTGAAAGAATAAAAAATTATCTATCATTACGTGTTAATTAATTAATATTGGATTTAAAATAGAAATGTGTAATGTTTGTCAGAATATTAATTTTTTAAATGATAATTAAATGATAAAAAGAGCGAAAGATATCTACTATTTTTAATAGTTACAAAAGGATCACGACGACTTTTGATATTAAATCTTTCTGAAAACTCGTTAAGCTGGTGCAAAACTCTGTTGCAAGGAAGTTTGATAATCCTTGAAGTGAGGAATAATTAGAAGGCAACTTATATAAGATTGTGCGCTCCAATTTTAATTTCGTTTAATGGTTTGATGCATAATGATCAATCCAAGGTATTACGTTCCGCGAGAAGCGTAATCACTTTTGGAAAATTTAAAAAAAAATATGAAGATTGAATGTAAAAATTATTATTATTGCGGTACGTAAAGTAACGAAGAGATTTTTACGCGTAAATTTAATTAAGTAATTTTTATATTTTCTTTCCTCCATATTTATTAATTATATCAAGGCGCATAAAAATATTCATCCATAATGTAAAATAAATATATTTGACATACATTTTAATAAACTGTAATAAAATCATCTCGAGCGATTTAAAAATTCATGGGAGTGTACACCTTGCATAAATAAATCTGGAGAATGTTATATTTTCCAGTATATTTTAATACGTGTGACGATACGTTTATGCGATATTAAACGTACCACAGAAATTTTGAATCGAAATTAAAATTTTTACTAAATAACAACCCAATTCCAAACCTTTCTCAAGATTCGATCAAAAACCACAAAAATTTGTTGAACTAAAAAAACACTTTTTTGATCATCAACGAATTCGAATAAATATATTTTGTTGAAAATGACATCCATCTCGAACTGATGAGAATTACTTCTCGTTTTCAAACGAGATCAGCATCCTCGATTATTCTCAAATTGACACTCAATTATAATAAAATGTTCGAGTATTCTCAAGTGACACTCTCGGGTGCAGCGCCGATAAAAATTAATAATTCTAGGCAAATTCCGCTCTCAAGAATCGAACAATTCATCTCCAATTTCCACGAAAGTCATCGATCGAAATACCGTTTTAATGATTGAACCGAAGAGAAGTGGCAGAATCGGTGAGAGACGTGCAAAACAAACATCTCTGGCTAATTGCCGTTCCAAAAAAAAAAGGAAATTATCGGAAAATTCAGCGACCAGCCGCGTTGATCATTGATATTTATCCGTTATGGATCGTCTCTCCTCCACACGAATCGCTTGAATCGCGTGCACGATAATCGTGATCGTGAATTACACAGGTACGGCTCTAATATGAGGGTCTGAATTGGATTTCCGCGTAATCCGTCACATTGGAAACTGAATCTAAGAGGCATCGAGCGGACGAATCACTTTGAACGGAGCTGTAAATCCACTGTAATATTTGTCATCTCCCATATTGGTCTCAGCCATTCCGTTCGCAGGGGATTCATTGGGGATCCGAGTCGAGGAATTAAAGATTTATTGCGGAAGCGTTAATGAGCGTGGAAACATCGAAGGAAGCGTGTTATTCTTTTTATTTCGGGAGGGTCGCCGAGCTATTGAGATTCCTTCTTTTCGTCGAGTTCATCTTTGGTTGATCTCTTCGTGATGAACGGTGAAAGTGATTAAGCGAGTAGGTGTGCTATTACTTACAAGTAAAAAAGTATTTAAAAATTTAATTAAATAGATCGATCGAATGGAAAGAAATTACTTAATAAAATTAAAAGCAATGGTCACTAATTATGGATGCACATTCCTCTGAATATTTTGATCTGATCACGTGACATTTTCATTAGTAATTCATTTTATGCTTCGAATAATAATGTATCTTACAATTATGAGAAAAATGCGAGACGAAAGCGATCACGATTTTCTTGTGACGTATCATTTACACAGGTTTGACAGGTATTAATATAGGAAACATCGTGATAAAATTCATTTATCATTAAAATATGAAATGTCGCGGAAAATTGAATGTTGTTAGAAAGAGAAATTGATTTTATACGAGGCATCCTATATATTTGATAAGATCCTATTAATAATTGCTTGCGTAATTTTAATTGTACGGAACACATCGAATAATATTTCGTTAAAACCGCTATAATTTAGAATATGATAATGCAATTAATTTCGACCGGAGGAATAATCACAGCGATACGCCGCATAATGGAACGTTGTCAACCGAGGAGCCGAGATAATACTAGAAAAAAAAACGGTTGAAACAGACGAGAACAGGAAGTTGGTATACCATACATGGAGATGGGTGTCCACGGTACAGTGGCAACGCGTTGCATAATCCAAAGTGCATTCTGCAGTAGCGCCTACCACCGTCTCTTTCATTTTCAACCCTCAAGTGCCATCCTCAAGCGTCATAAGTACCCGGAACAGGCACTAATTTTAGGCTATCTCATTTTATTTAATTTAATTTTTCGACTCGATCCTGTGTTAATTTCATTTTCCATATTGACATTAATAATTCCTTTTTTTCTTTTTCATACAAAACAAATATCTTGAAATTAATTAATTCGATGCAAATTCAACAATATTTCACTCGAGGGTTGAAATTTCCACTCAAATATTTAATTTAATCCATTTCTTTCATTAAAAAAAAAAAAAAAAAAAGGATTCGTCAGTGAAACAATATTTTAAATACCGTAAAATTAATTTAAAATTTAACCCCGAACCGAAACGATATCTCTGGAGAATTGAAAATTTTCACGTCAACGATTCATAATCTCGTTTCTTCGAAAAAACGTATCCCCTCATGAATAGTTATCATCGATCGAATTCGAGACGTCTTATCGTAACTGTCTCATCATTCGATAACGAGTTTCCGTGAGTTTTCGATTATATCGCGATGATTCATAGCTCAAGTTTCAACATTTTCATCGGCATCGTGTATTTTTTATTTTGAACCATGAAAAGGAGGGGAAACGGACCTTGAAACATAAAACTTTTTAGATCGTTGATCGATGGAAATTAGATATCGTTTAAAATTCACGATTCAGCGATTAACGAGGAAAAAATTACATGTATAATGTTAAATGTTTCGTTGGAAATGTTTCTTTTGGATCGTCAACGTTTCAACATTATGCGATGGAAGAAAGCTAAGATGAATTTTAGATAAGACGGGATTAAAGTAAACGATAAAGAGGGGAAATGGAATATATACAGAGTACTTGAGAGTTGTAATTCGTGGTTGGATATGTGAGTTTCTTTTACGAGACGGAGATTATCATGGTTTAGTGTGTTGTTTGAATCTAAAATGTTGCACAACGATGTTGATAATATGAATAATACTGTAAGGAATTTGTGAAGTGCATATGATAAAATATAATATGAAATTATAAAATAAAACATCGAAGAAATTATTAATTTTAAAAATTTTCAACTCCAAATAAATGAAATTGTGAAATTATCAAATATAAATATTTCAAATAAAATGAGATAAAAAAAAAAAGAAAAAGAAAAGAAAGAAATTCATAAATATTTTGTAAACACGTGTATTAAATAGAAATATATTTAAGAAAAATTTTTAGATTTATAAAATTTCTAATTTTCGCAAAAAGATAAAAAAATTGAATAATACGATTATTTTCAAGAATAAAATTCTGTGATCTATCGATCAGAAGATTCTTCGGGATCGAATAGTCGGTAAAACAGATCGTAGATGGCAGCACGAATCATTCGGTTTCACTCGTTGCGTGGAATAATTAACAACGAAATCGCGAAACAGAAGCGACGAGCTTTCACACGAAATTTTGGTAAATTTTAAACGTGAAAACGATTGAAATTGGATAATTGGAATTCACTCGTGCCATTTTCGAGCATCGTCGAATCGGATTAACGTGAACTAATCCGAGCAAATTATCCGAGAGATCGATTTTACTTTCTCTTATTAGCAAAATTTTAATTAAGTAATCGAATTGATATTTATGTATGATTTGCAAATCCATTTAATCTTTTCTAATAAATAATATTTGAGAAATTTCATTCTTTAATGCTTTGCATAAAGATTCGAATAAAATAAAATTTTCACTAATAAATGGTAAAGATTTAAATAATAAATTAAAATAATAAATTCCGATTATTATTATTAAGAAAATTTATTGAAATTCAATGTATTAAGAGTAATGAATTTATATTTCATATTGAGATTATATGTGAGATTAATTATCAGATTATATTATATTATGTTATGTTGTGTTATGTTATGTTATGTTATATTATATTATATTATATTATATTTATATTAAATATTGTTTTTTTTCAATTTACACTAAATTTCATCGTGAAATTTCCCAAATGTTTCCCATTTGAAACATTTTTCGAATTTCATCCCTAAATTGTTTCGAGAGAAATTATTTCAACTCCAAAATAATATAATTTCCATTAAATGTCATGTTCACTTTCTACTTTCTTAATTCCTACCACTACTAGTTCCCAAAATGATCTCGATTTGAAGTTTCCATTACCTTCACTTCCAAATGACATACAAATTTCACACATGATACACAGACAATATTGTTTTCAACTTTGTAATCCAACTTTGTAATTTCCAACAAATATCATACTCCCATTAGATAGCACAGCTCTGTATTCAAATTTTCGATTTCAATACGTTTGCTCTCCATTCGAATTACCATTCCATTTCAAAATGCCACGATATTAGATATTATTGAACGATACAAAAACAATACCATTCCAAAACTTTTTACACTTTCGTCATTTCTTCATCTATCCCTTTTTATACCATCATCTTCCATTGCCATTCATTTAACTCATATAACCAACGGATTCAAATCTAGAATTATTTACAATTATTCCCCCGAATCTTGATCCAATTTCTCGAAAACCCATCCCTTAAATTCCACGAATTTTCCGCAACTGAACAATTTCAAATCCACGTTTATACATCTTCAAAACCCTCCTTCGATTCCTCAAATTCGATTTCCCCATTCCCCAAACCCAATCTCTCGAAACATCGAGAATCTCGTCCCCCATCCACCCCTCCCCTTCCATCCACAGAAGCATCCGCTTCCGCGTTTTTTAATCCCCCAAATAATCGTCCGCGTAATCGCGATCACGGAGCCGAATCGAGGCGGGGCGGGCCTCGAAAACTCTGCATAACACACGCCACGAGAGAGGAACTATTGATTAACTGTCTGCCACGTTGCGTCTCGAGTCTCGGACACCATTGTCTTTCATTATGCGATATCGCCATATCCGGAATGGCGGTTCGCGAGCCAACACACGGCCAACCTCCCCCTTCCCCATCCCCCCGGCTTTCGAGCCGCTGTTTTCCGCTCGTGCGTGTTCGCGAATGTGGGACAAACCGGTTGGAAAAAGAGAAATTCGCGTCAATTCCTCGTGACTCCATTCTGTACTAACTGATAGACTCCGTGCCCGGTTTTTCGAAACGACAGCCATTGGGAAAAAAGGAGAGAGAGAGAGAGAGAGACGCGAAACGCACGTGCCATCGTGAAAGAGACTTGGAGAGAGAGTTGATGTGTTGATATACCTTGTTGTTGATTAAGCGAACGTGGAAAAATTTAATTATTACTTTCGAAATTGTGGAACGTGTTCGTTTTGTACACTTTTCACCATTTCTTTTCGTTTAAACGGGATAAATTATTAATTTGTTCAACAATTCCACGTAAACGTAGTTTTCGATAAGTGTTAAGTGTACTTTAAATTCTGAGAATATTACAATAACCACGTATATATTATCGAAATTTCTATATTATTCCATATGTTATATAAGTAGCAATTATGTAAAAATTATCTATATCTAATTTTCTAATCTGTATCTAATTTTAGGTTTGAATCAAAAGTATCAGTGAGAAATGAAGTATTAATATACGAAATCTAATGGAGAAAATAATGATGAACAGAGAACATAAACTAACTTCTGTCCAATTTATTTCTATTGGCTGTATTAACAACAACAAGGAAATAACAAAGATACGAAGTAAAGGAAGGGGAAGAAATTCCTTCGAATATTAAACGTCATTCAACGAACAATTAAATCACGCGAAAAGGGGTTCGAACTACCCCTCGGTCTATTCAGCTTGATTGCGCGAAACAGCCTCGACCCTCTTCCCTTTAAATTTAATCGTGGAACGTGCAAGAAGTTTGAACGGAAGTTCTACCGTGCCAAAACGCTCCTCCTCGTTTCCTTTAAACGTAAAACTCTGCGCGAAACAAAGTTTTCGTTCGCGACGAAAGTTTCCGGGCGCGGGAAATTTTTCGTCAACGCGAAAATCACGTCATACACGTCAATTGCAGACGATTCGTGCATGATTGCATCGTATGGAACAACAAGTTTCTACTAAGCAGTACTCACCACGATCATCTCGGAGGGCTCGAGGACGAAGCATTCGTTGGGTCTCCTGGCGCTGCCACCCGTCCGCTTGCCAAAGCTGCAGAACAGAAAATGACGTGGTTCAAAATCCGTTCTCGACAATCATGCTGGAGAAACCTTTTTTCGAAATTTAGGTAAAAAATTTTTACGTTGGAAAATGACATTTTTTTTCTTTTTTATTTAGAAGAAATTATAATAGTTGGAGAAGAAGTTGGTTATTTTTCGTTGGATCCGTCTTCTTTGATTTACCTGTTATTTTTTTAATGGACCATTTGCCACGAAAAGTTCCCCTCCAATTTCATATTTTCGATAGAGATAAAAAGAATAAAAGCACGATCCAATTTTTGAACACGAAATCTCACTTAAAGCATAAAGATAACGCGGCTACGATTTAGTACCAGAAAATCCCTTCTCTCGGAGAATAAAAATTTAAAATTAAAATTAAAAATTGAAATATCAAAACTCCAAGGAATATTAATCGAAATCCTCGAAAAAAGAATTCAAACCCGCAAAGAAGGATTAAAACACCGATCGAGCGTGGAGATGATTTCTCACCCCTTCACGTCCCAACCCCGTTTACGAATTAACACCCAAAGGTCCCCGCGTTTATCCGAGTGTACGCCATTCCCCGTTTAATGATCCGCGGATATCGACGTCACGATACGCGGCCAACAATTTCGATTTTATCGTTGGCCGCCCTTCGTTAAAGGGTTGCGAACCGATGGCCATCCAGCGTGCCATAAATTTCTTTCGTCCAACAATAACATCCAGCTTCCACGAGAGGGAGGCGGCCGTTGCATCGACACGGAAGTCATCGCCGGAAATGCAATTTATCACCGAAAACACGAGCGCGATGCAATATCCTCGAAAGGGGATGGCGGGCTCGCGTAAATACATCCATTGTTGCGGTGTCCTGGCTTTTAAATGTTTACGAACGAGAGAACGAGCCATCGACAGATGTTTCTCTCTCTCTTTCTCTTTCTCTCCACTCCTCGAATTAGCCAGGAATTTCCACCCTTCGGATTCAGCAAAAATCTCCCGTGGCCGAGCGCGAATCGAGGGGTCGAACAATGGCGGCGCTCGTGCTCCCGGCATAATTTCCCCCCTCTGTCGTGGGAGCGTGTATTATTTTTACCGGCAGATAAACGTATTTACACGCGCGTTACATCGATCGCAGTCGATACAAGGTGTTTCGCGAAATATCGGGCGTCGATGGCCGTGTATTTTAATCCCGTTTCACTGGACCGAATAGAGATTTCCGGGCCTTTATCGAGGTGAACATTTTTCGAATGGGTGGCTTAATTTAGTTTGGCATGGATCTCTTTGACCGGGCAGGCAAAGTATAAATACTACCACGTTGGAATTTGTAGCGTTGGGAATTATGGGAAGACGACACTTCATTCGAAAGGAACATGAGGAAGTTGGTTGAATCGAAGAATAAAGGTAAAAGTTTTTCAATATTCTGAGATAAGAATTGTAAATAAAGGATATATATTATTGAAATTGAGGAAAATATAATAATGGAACAATACGTTTTTCAGATGAATTCTTAAAGCATGACAATACCAGTTTGATAAACCGACCTTTTTATATCATATGACTCAAAGAGTAAGATCTCCATAATACGCGTAAAGGCGTTTCTTTGAGTCATTATTCACGAGCAAAGAAAGAGCACAAAGAACAATAATCCAAAGCCTTTAAAATATATCCAAACCATAATTTTCTATTCCTTTTTTAATTAAATATTTTATCACGTTCGATTTTTTTTTATTTGTCTTCACCTTAATATCGATACTCGATTAAAAAAAATATTAATTAAAAAAGGAGACGCTACACATTTCGAGACTCTTCTTACGAGAGAAGGAAATTCACGATACGCAGGATTAAGCAGGATACAAAGGATACATTACGTTGGAAGGCAAGCTTGAAAACAATGTCGTTAAAAGATAAAGACATTGTCGATGCTTTCTTTTTATAGGTTTTGAAAGGAGAATACTTCGATTCCAATATCTTTCTACCATTCTCGATGAAATATACCGATGTTCCGTCCTATTTTCATCGGAATTAAACGCGAGGATCGTCCAATAGCGAAAGAGGGAGAAAGAGAGAGAGAGAGAGAAAGAGATATTTCTTCCGAAGAACAACCTTTTGAAAGCAGCCATTGCGTGCCCGCTGTACATTAATTACCTTAATTGGAAGCGAGATCATATGGTAGCTGTGTACCCCACAGAAATCATAATTTATTAAGGCAAATGGATTAGCAGTAGGATAGGTATGTACAACGGAGTTGGCTGGCTTTTTGGAACCGTGTTTCGAGTCCTGAAATTGGTTATTAATGCTCATGAGGGAATTACGTAGGATATCTTATAACGAAAAGATCAAAATTACGAATTTGTTTATCCCTTTCTATGTATCTTATTCGTATTGGCAGTAAATTTACGAGGAATTTTAAATTTCTACTTTTTATTAATTGAGGAATCAATGATTGGAAAACGATTTTATTTTAGGTTACGTCAAATGCGGATTAGAATGATTATGCGAACACAAACTGCACTATGCAAAAATATATTATTAAATGAATTTGAACTGAATTTATTTCGCAAGAAAAACAAAAGTGAACGACAAAGTTTATTATTTTAAACGTTATTCCTGCAAATAGCAGGATTGAAATTTGATTTTGCGCGCGAAAATATCTTCCTCGTTTCGTTATCAAATTTAATTAAAGAAGAATAACTTCGATGAATCTTGTTATCGATATTAATGTTGGCAAGCATTTGCATAACGGCTTAATTGTACTTAACTCTGCAATTCTATTATATCGTATACTCGACTTGCGATAATTTTCGTTTACTCTTACACGCGAAAAATAACGTAATCTGATATCAGCATTCGGAAATATGGACAAAATATTCGATAAAGAAGTAAACAAAATTAATAGAAGTAAATAAAAAAGAGACATTGTAATTGCATTGCAAAAAATTTAAGATATATTCAGGATTAAAATTAGAATCCTATTTATCAGTTATGTAATTAACTTTCTTAAGGTAATCTGGTTTTATGAAGTCCTATTAGTCCTATTACATAAATCATCGACTATCACGAATCCCAATTTATTAGAAATCCTAATTAATCTTCAATGGGCCGAATCCAGTACTCTGTTAATGCTTTGCACCGAGGAAATATTAATTTTAAACGACACCATGAAACAGAATACAAGTAAATAATATCCAATAGGATATGTACAAAGAAATTATCAAAGCAGAAATGCAGAGATAATGTGATACATAATGCATAACGTAATAATGCCATTACATTAATAATTCAATATATAATTATGATATAATTCTGTGATAATATTTGATATTACTATCTAAATTAGATTACAGATTCAAATATTATTGAAAAATATATAATCTGTTAAAAAACACCATCTTTTTCAAACTTTCACACATTAAGTTACCATCTAACAACTAATTTCATTAAATTCCATATATTCAAATACCTTCCATCAGATCCACAAAGAACCCACTAGAACAAGCAAAAACAACCCCCTTAACCATCTATCCCTATCTATCCCAAATTAATCACTCCATCTTCATATATCCTCATACACACACACACACACACACACACCATACATTACATCCCATTTAACAATCGCTTTTCCGCTCATTCAATATACCACCCACCTCTTCTTCTCTTTCTCTCCAATAACCGATCTTTTTCACCGCTTCGACAATGGCCAGAACATATACGTATAAACCAATTCTAGAAATCGACGCGCGTTACACCTCTGCCACACACATAAATCTTGCGAATACCAGGAAATATACGAATGAAGGGAAATATCGGCAGCTCCTGTATCAAACGTGATGCAAACGTGGATCGATCGAACACGTATTGGCAAACGGAAGGTTGTCCAAGGTTCTTGACCTCTTCCCTCCTTATCCATTCTCTTTCAACGAGTCGTACGTATCACGCGTGAATATACACGCGTGTGTACACACACTCACGCACGATGGGCAACACGTGCGTCACGTGTGCGCAGAAAATTGAATTCGACGCAGATCACGTGGACCGGCTTCCGTCATCTCGCAATCCTGTCAAGGGTTAACCCTATATAACGTCATATATAAAGAGTTAACCATGGATGATAGGCGGGGTGATTGGAAATTATGCGTCTCGAACGTTTCTGCCATCGTTGGGTTTTTTTTCTTGTAACGTGTTTCTTCTTCTTGTTGGAATTCGTTACTCTTGTACTTTCGTCGCGAAAGTGTTGGAAAAATATCGGAGCAAAGGAGATAAAAGGAATTTTTGGCACGATTTAATATTTCGAAATTGCACTGTCTTGAGGTTTACGATGAAAATTTGTGGTTTGGGGTTTTAAGATTGTTTGTTGGTGGTCAAGGATGGCTTTTAATGGTTAGTCTTTTATGAAGAATAATGTGTATAGAAAGATGTTGGTACGGAGTTTCTCGAGTTTAATTTTGATAAAGAAGAATTTATTGAAAGTAGATAAAGATAATTATTTCCTTTTTTCCCGTGTATATAGTTGTTTAGCATTAAGGTCGACTATCTATATTTTTTATGAAAGTAATTTACATACCGATAAGATAAAAGAAAACTCATATTTTTGTAACTAATGACCAATTAAAACCTATATTAAGCGATCTCGTTATATTCTCAAGACAAAATTTTTCGAAGGACTTCATCATTTACGCCATTTTACAATGAAATTAGATTTAACGATGCTTTACGATTTCTAAATCTAAATCTCTAAATAAATTTCTTAATTGGAAATTCTGTGGGTCGAACGTGGGATCTAGGATCTGATCATACTGTTTCAACGACAATATGAAAGAAGATATTTCACTTCGATTCATTCACATCAACTTCCTCCAAAAATATTATTTTTGTCACGTAAGAAATTTATCTCTTTAACAATCTTCTCCGCATTTTTCTTTCCCGGATGAAACTTCTCTCATTGAAATTTTTATTCAAACATTTTTACTCCAAATAATACTCTGCTCTCATTTTCAAAGGTGTTTTCAAAGAATGTTCGCAATTCCCTCGCCCCTCCCAGAAAATGACTCATTTAGTAAAACACTAACCCCTACCCCCGTTTTAATCTCCAATGTTCGCATGCCAGAATGAATTTTCTTGGTCACTTCGTGACGCTATGCATTGTATTTAACAAGACTTGCTCTCGAACATAACCGGTATAATGAAATATTTCAACCGACTCCGTTACCTCTTATTAATCCCTTTTTCTTCTTTTCTTCCGCTACCGGTGTAACTGTTTTCTAATTTTTAAACGATAAAAATGTCTTCGTAATCCAGTGTGTCACGGGGTTTTCTCACGGCCTCGTGAGACGAACTGTCCCGTTGGATTTTATGTATACCTGAGAAATATTTAAATACAGTATATTTTCACACTCCTTTAAAATTTCAACACTTCTTTTATGAATTTATTTTTCGTTCTTATTAATCCATAAAAATTTATGTTATTACGATATTAGAAGAAATTTATATTTGTAATTTAATTCTAAAATTTCAAAAAACCATCGTTCTCTCGAATTCAAAGGATTCTTCTTAATCGCCCTTAAATAAATTCACGAAAATCTTGTTTGCACCACCATCACCCTTTACCCGATAAATTTGATAATATTTCCACGAGTATCACTTTGCCTCTTCTTACAATATCTCGTAGAAACTTGCAACATCCCAGCAGCATTCTTCCTCTAAAAATTTATTTTTATTTCTGATTGGCTGTCGAGCTCAGCCATCGCAATTGTCGGCTTATTTCCACCCCGGACGGTTTCGATCTCTGAAGCCCGAGTTATGTCGTTAAATTTCAATCAAGGTATCGCCAGCGCATACACGACACCGTGTAATTTTAACGTGTCTTCATGTACGGGCCGATATTTTATGGGACTTGGCGACTTTTATTTCTCGTGTGAAATTTATGCAGTAAATAAAATTAATTTATATTTAAAAAAACATACATATATATACAAGTATAGTACATGGATTCCTCGCAATACGCAGAAGAAACACATACGGGGTGTTCATGAGACGTATTTGGAGAATCAATATCAATACAAACGAATACGTAATTAGTATACAAAAGTATTTGTTGATAGTGATTTATTAAGGCAATTAAAATTTATATCGAGATGAAGTGAGATAAGATAATTATCTCCGTTATAAATATAGTCGTACATTGTCTCTATCTATCGCTTCATTCTGATATCTAAATTTAAAACATTTATAAATAATAAATAAGGTAATAAATAAACCTTAATTTGTATATATCAATTTTTATATTTGCTTTCTGGAATCGAAAATGATTTTCAATCACGAATATATTAATACCCTGTATACATATGTATATATATAAAAATCCCTAAATTCTTACGATACGAAAAAACATCATCACGTGTCACGTCTATCCTTTACTTTGTTTATGGTGTAATACATTCCTACCATCGAACGGTAAAACAGGAAAAATATAGAGGAGTGAAAAAGAAAAAAAAAGAGAGAAAAAGAAGAGGATCGCACGGAGGAGACATAGAGGTCGGCTGTCCGAGCTTTTATGGAGATTAATTGAAATATATTCAGATTGTAACGCACGTCTCTGCCAACGCGTTACGCTGATTTATACGACGGATAAATTTTTGTTACGACGTTGCGTCAATAAAAGATGCGCCGTCATCGTGCACCAATTTCGCGTTAACGCGAGAAGAAAATACGCGATTTATTATAATCCAAGATGTTGAGCACCGTTCGTTTCATTCACCGCCTCGTTTCATCGGGATTGGGACATCAATCGCGATTTTAACATCATACTGACGAATCGAACAACGGCCGAAAAATTAAATGGAGTGAAACGTAATAATTTTTGCTGGCCGGATTCTTTGAGAAAATCGAGTAGCGAATAAAAGATTGATTTACGACCAGACTAAGTCATCGTTGCTCGCGATTATAAAAATTTAGTTGATAATGAGTAATCTATTTTGAAGCGGGGAGGGTAGGTATCAAGGGTAGGATTCATCCTGTTCGAATAATGCGCATGACCAGATGATTTATCTTGCGTCCGTGTTAATTTACGCGAAATGGTTTCGAGAATTAATTAGCGGAGTGATTAATTCGTTCAAACATGGATTATAGATTCGATCGAACGAAAAAATTACTCTTTTTTAAAATTTTGTCGAATGCAATCTTCCCATTTGAATAATAAAGTTCAATTGATCGTCTTTAATAATAAATAAAGAAATCGTGCTTGCGCGCTATTTATTCGGATTATTTCGAATAATTGTAAGAGTGAGCTATAGTTTCAAAAGAATATATTCTACCGTAAAGCTTCAAGTATTTCTAAATTCATTAATTTGTATCACACTTACTTTTCAATATCTGGCATATTCTTAGCTTCGTTAAGAAAAGCTTAACGTAGAAATAAGAAGAAATAATACGTGTTTACTAGAATACGTGTTCTGAAATTCAAATTTCCAAACTCACCACACGGAGAACCGTCTTCGGGGGAAGGCCGGGGGCGGAGGCGGCTGGGCTCGATGGCTCCTGTCAACCGACTCGCTCCTCAGAGCCTGGACAGCCTTGGGCACGGCCCTGAACGGCTCCTGGGGAGCCTTGGTGATCATACCGGGGGGCAGATTGCCATTTCCGACGGTGTCGTTGAAATTGCTCGCGCCTCCGCCGACGCTTCCACCGCCGTGGAAGCTGTTCCATCTTCTGACAGGACCCCTATTAGCAACATGGTGTCCGCTTCCGGGACCACGTAGTTGGCTCGTGTGCTTGTGCATCCTCTTTTCTTTTTTTTTTACCCCCCCTCCCTTCTCTTTCCCTCTCAGCCCTCGGTCACCCTCCACAACCCGGACGACTCCTCTTTCGCCTCCATCCTCCTTTCGTCCTCCCTTTTCTTCTTTTCTATCCCGTCATCCGTCCCCGAAACCCTCGACTACATCCTTCACCACTTCCTTCCAATTCCTCTCCACCTTTTCCTTCTTTTTCCACCGATCTTCCTCCCTTCTCCCTTCTATTCAAATTGGGATGCTGCCTCGTGTACGTCCTCGTGCACGTCCAATCAGAAATCGTTTATGGAGAAGCTGTTATGGGGGAAGGGGTTTTCCGCCTCTGTTGAAACGAATTCGAATTTTCGAGTTAGGTTTTTTTATTTCTTTTTGGATCGGTTCCGATGAATTTTTGCGAACCAGGCTTTGGATCGATCCCCGTTGGCGAGGTTTCAATAAAGTTTACGGGGATTAACGTGATACCTAGAGTTTCCAAGGACCGACCCCCTTGGGTCCTTGGGGATTGAAAGTTTCGCTCCCTGTCTCGGTGGAGATTAGATCGAGCGTGGAGCGTTGATAGTGTAGAACGTACGAGGAATAATAATAATTAGCATCTTTTTGACACAGTCCAAATGCACTTTTCTAGATTTAACGTAGTAATAATAGAGAATACAATTTCTTGAAAATGTAAAAATTTCATCCAACGAACGACGAAAAATTAGATATATATATATATCTAATCCAGTATTTTATGATTTTGCGTATTTGTTTTATATAGAACGTGTAATACAACGAATTTTTTTCACAGGCTCGAGGCCAATAAATATTACGTAACTTATCACGACTAAATATTGATTCAATAAGCCTCTCTAAATCTCTTCGCTGCGAAAAACTAGGTTAGTTCATCGTGAAACAGAAATTCCCACGGATCTCTGTAAAACGACTCCTCCGATTCACCAAACTAAAACAGAATACCCTTTAAATAGCACGAGTCAATTCTCAGCATCTGGATTCCAATTAAGCTCAAAAAATTCAAGGGATCTACTCGTAATCTTTCTCGACTTTCCCATAATTAAAAAAAAAAAGAGAGAAAATAATAATAAGAACAAAAATAAACACCGATTAAAATCTATCTCCTCGAAAGCGATCGCAATCTGTCAGAATTCGCCCAGAGAAATAGTTGTCTACATGGCGGGCGGTAGACAACAAGAGAATTCTCAGCGCCTCGATCGTAATTAGAACCAAACCTGAGCAGCCACCTCCGCTTCCGTGTACACAGTCGCCACGTAACGGAAGTCATTGTAAGCGCGAGGAACGCGGTTCTCGAGCGTATCCAAAGCACAAAGCCCCGACGTGTCTTCGTCTCATCGCGGCGTGTAAAACCCCAGAACCGACACCGCTTTATTAACGCTGCGTTTCCACCTCGTCAGGACACGAAGCAAGCAACCGAGTAACGCCCTTATCTTATCAATTTCGACCGTTTGCTCTCGTGATAAGAGCGCAAAGGTGGTGAAAGAAGAAGGTGGCCGATAGAATCGAAACACGGCCATAAAGGGATCGAGTGTCGGCGCGAATAACGGCGCCATATCGAGAGAAAGATAAGTCCCTTGATCCGTCCTACGATTTTTAGAATGTCGAGGATAAACGGCCTCGATAAAGTCCCCCGTTCGAAGCGTATCGCTCTGGCTTTTCGCCATCGTTTTCCTGTACGATTTTTACGAAGGAGAGATGGTACAGAGAAGAGGTTGATCTATGAAACGAGTCGAGCGTTTGGAAAAGTCCTTTTGGATGGCTCGTGATAGGGCTTCGTGGGGGTTTTGGATGGCGCTAGGGTTTTTTTTGTTCAATGAATCTTTTATGACGGGAGCATGATGAAGTTCTCGTGGATTTTTTTTGTAATTGTATAAAAAGAAAAAGTGATTCAGGTGTAAGAATGAAAAATTGTTAGAATTTTTGTTAATAAAAAACATTTTTATAAATGTTTATAATAGTAACATGTACACTTTTTATATTATCGCAATTGATAAAACGGTGAGTACAAAAAGCTTCGTCGAGGAAATAATGTTTTTCATTTAATTCATAATCCTTTACATTTCTTTACGACTTTTTAAGATTCAAAGATCAACATTGTGAAACCATTCATCGTGAAATTGTCTGAGGAAGATTAATAGATCATAGGTCTTGCGTGAGAAATTATTGACTCGATTTATACAGACGGATTTCTTAAATTATTAAAAAATTGTAAATGAGAAGATCGAAATGTAAAAAAAAATATATATATATCGACAAGTATCAAGAATATTCTTCCGTTACATCAGCCTTCTATAAAGAGAGGATTTAAAGATTTCTAAAAAAAATCAAATTGTACGAATAATATACACAATATGTATATATAAAATTCAATGTAAAAGAATAATATGTATATTACGTAGATAGACATAGTCTGTCACTCAAGAAAGAAAGTGATTTCTCGATTGATCATATTTGAAGAAACGTCGAGAAACTATGATGAAAAGGAAGCGTGTTAAGTTATGAGAAGACATCGACCGTTACCTTTTTTTTTCTTTTTTTTACAAGGAACCGGTGATCACACGGTATAAATATATATACACCGAACGGAAAAAATGGCTAATTTATAGAAAGAAGAACCGCTAAGATTCTCTCGCGTGTATGGATTGGAACATCGTCACAGCCATTACTCTTGCAACATGAATTCCAACGAAGAAAATAAGATTTCATCCCACACTTTCAACTCACGCTTTATCGCAGACCACTGTCTCTTTTTCCCATTCTATCGAGAAATTACCTCACGATTAATATACCGTAATATATCTTACACGATTATTCTTAATCGAAATCGTATATGCGCATACACATGAACGACTAACAGTATCTTCGCTTACTTCGTAACCATTGAATAATTTAAAATTATATAGCGTCCAATTTTGTATCATTTTCTGGTATCAAAATCAACAATTACAACATATTAAGATAAGAAAAATTAATTAATATAATTATCGAGCATACTTTAATATCAATATTTTAAATATTATTGACATTGTAACTGGCAAAATTACAGTTATCTAAAAAATTAATATTTCAACCAAAACCATCATCGTTAATAAACCTTTTCGCGATAAACCTATCGAACTATTCTAACTGCAACCATTTATAAATAAACCTTCTAAAAAGAAAAAATTGTCGTTCCTACTTGCACAATATAATAAAAAGTAAAAGTAGCAGCGCTTAACAAGTGCTCGAGAGCATCGAAGAAGAAGAAGAAGAAAAAAATTAAAGTTTAAAAAAAGAGAGAGAGAAAAAGGAGGAAGAAAAAGGAATCATGCCACGCGTGTCTATCCTCGTTGCCTCGAGCGAGTCTGAAATCCGAAAGACACAGAGATTACCTGGGGGACACACAGCCGTGGGAAAGTCTTAGTAACGGCGCACGGTGAAGTGCATAAGAGGTCCCCGAGGAGGAATAGGTTTAAGGAGTAGGAGTGGGTAGACCTTCTCGAGCCGGGTGTATAGAAATTCAGTGAGCTTGCAAAACCTCTTGAGCACGCGCTCGAGAGAGAAGCGGCTCGTCTTCCTTTTGTCTTGTATGCAGGCGTTGAGGAAAAACTGTGTACGAAAGAAGAAGCGAAATTCCCTTTGTGAAGGGAACGTCAGCAGCAGTGGGCAGAGATGGAAGGGGAGGGGATCGGCAAATTGACCGACGGGGATGAAATAAAAATCCCACCCTCCCCCCTTTATGGCTCGATGGATGGTTCAATCGCGAGTTTTCCAATCAACGTTTAAAATTTCGAAGCGGATACCGTTGTAATTTTATTTCAAAGGATTAATATTTGTTTGACGTTGGATGCCGCGGCGCGTGTACGAGTTTGATTCGATTTTTCTTTTTTATATATATAAATATTTATTATGGATATGGTCGTTTATTTGATTTCCTTTAATCTTGGGTGAAGGTAATTGGGTCAAATTCTGATCTGTGTATCGAAATGGAATTTTTATGGGGATTATCTTTTTTTTTGGAGAAGTGGATGCGCGTGTGTTTTTAATAGAAATAAAAAGCTATCGTATCATTGCAGGTTTCTAAAAATATTGCGTGGTTCTCGAAATTGTGATTAATACGTGAACGGTATATATATGTGGCATTGTTCTACGAGAAGATTAAATTCAAAGATTGGGTAAATTCTTCGAGGTTCCATTCGAAGCTTAAACAAACAGAGGCAATGAAACAAGATGAGTAGTAAATTCAGCCAAGCGTCAAACCACAGCAAGTTTCAAGTATCACAACTCTCGAGACAAAAGCGCCTAAGACTGTGTATAACAGCTCATTTTAAGGTCAGAACCTTGAAACAGAATCAAAAGTGCATTCTTTGTGCTCAAGTTCTTAATAGAATTTTTAATATTTCTTCAAAATCCTCGATATTGAAAAAACGTTTAAATTGTTTTAAAAAAAAGTTCAATTAGCTAATTTTTATATATGACAAATCTTTATCCCGATACAACTATTCTTTTTAGCGTGCTTTTAATTAATTTATTTTTAAAACAATATTTTTATTTAGAGTACATTATATTTAAAATAATATTTATATTTATTTAATCGATCGTGCGTTCTACTTCAAAGAATTTTTGATTTTATGCTTTATATTGATTAAAACGTTTCCCGTTGCTTTCAATAACTATCACAAACACCTGTATGTTTAAACTTTGAACTTTAAAGTTCAATCAAATTTATTAATTCACCTGATATTTCTTTCAACAACTTTATAAACGTTACGCTGTTATTTTACCTCATTCATCATTTCCCATTCTGATTTCCGACATTTTTCCTATTGTTTTTCCTAATTTCTCAAAAAGAGTTCTTTCTCCTCCCCATGAACAAACTCTCCTCCAAAAAAAAACTTCTCCCCCTCCCCCTAATCTTGAAGGATCCGCGGTTAAATTTCCCCCAAAACTGGCACACGCCAGTTCGAAATCGTCGACCAAACGTGGCGAAACGGTGGCGTCACTGGAAAAGTTTCGCAACCCCGTGAACCAACGACCAGTTCTTTTACCGGTTACCACCCGTTTAAACATTCTAACGCCAGACTCGAGTGTTTGCGAACGCGTCTACGTAAACGTGCCCTACGTAAAAGTTCCACCGGCTGAGTGGCCATCGTCGGGAGCCGGCGGGTAACCCGCGGGAAAATTTCCAGCATTTTCCAACAATCCGTTTGCAAACGCTCCGCAGTTTCCGAGAATAGCAGGTGCAACACCGCCACGAAAATTTCAGGTAAATTCGGGAGGGCCGCCCATTCGTTGAATTCTTAGAATCCGTCGTTGAATCTTTTAAGAAAGTTTCTCAGGGAATAGGAATAGACCTAGCTCCTTGAATAATTCCTCGATTCATCCTTTGCTCTTGCCTCGAGATTGAAGGATGTACGAGGTTTTTCTTTTTTCTTTTTTCGTAATCGAGATTCTTTCCTCGAACCGAATCGATTCGTCTTTTGAGATCATTTTGATTAGAGGGTATATTATTCTCGAGTAATTCGTTAAGATAAACGAGAGAGATTATAATCATAATTGATATATAATAATGTAATGAACGATGAAGTAAATACTAGATTTCGAAATTGTATTTCGTTTATGAAAATTTTTGTTGTCGAATAAATAAATTTAAGCAAGAATTTCATATTTTTGATAAATATGAGCAGTATGGAAGGAATGTGCACTATTTATAGACAATGTTTGGGATATTTATATCTCCAAGGCACGGTAGTAGCAAAAATATTAAATGGAAATAATTGCAAACTTGCAAATTTTATTCCTAATTCAATCTTTAAATTAAATGCACGTTTGTAATTACTCAAGGAATAAAATTGTGTTCTAATTTTTCTCAAATATTGTTCTAAATTAGCAGAAAAATTAAGAGAAACTTTCAGAACAATTTCAGTCATGGAAGAAGAATATAATTAAAACTTGAAACTTCGCGGTTAACTGCTAGTGCTTATGGAAATAAACTTTTGAAATGAAATTATTACGTTCTTAAGAAGTCTTAATAGGTTAAGACTCGGTATCAGTGCAAAGTATACGTTAGAGTTTAATGCCTGTTTGTCACGCAACTAAATGCTGTGGTGTAATGATATTTTTTTTTCTTTTTTCTTTTCTTCTTTTTTTTTTTCTTAACACACTAAACTTCGTCTCGTTTATCTCGTAACCGTGCACAATAATGCAAGATTAAGATACAGTAACGCACACTGTACAACTTATTGCCCTATTCGTCACGTATCTAATATTAGCACGTCGCAGCATGACATTTTTTTACGCTGCTTTTCATATCCAATGCAGCTATCTTCGATTTTATAACGATAGATTAGATAGACTGGGATATAAATTACTGCGATATTAATTTTAACAGTTATTTAAAGATTTCTTTTTATATGTATATATATATATTTTTATCTCGTGATATTAGTAGCCACATGAGTAGTTCAATTCAAAATATTTGTCACTTAGGATTAACATTGCGTGGGTCTCTGAATCGAGACCTACTCTCGTACACCACAAATTGCAATTACATTTATCGTTTCGCAAAATTTATTTTCGATGAACGTCATTCACGCCTTCGCATCCACATACGAAATACGCGCAATATCGTATCTTGATTCGAACAGAGGAGGGTTTAAAAAGATAATTATATATTAAAATATTCTGTTAAAATATTCTGTCGAAATTATCATATTTCCTTCCACAAAATTTCATCAATCATAATCAATCTGCTTTTAACCGTCACCCATTACAAAATTCCTAAAATATTAAAAATATACAAAGATATTAAAAATCCAAACATCGAATGTGGTTCTTTCGATCAATCACGATCGCTCCACCACCATTTTACGAAATTCCTCTCCAACGTTGCAAAAGCTAATTGTCCCCAAATTCTAAAAAAAATCGTAAAATCGATCCTCTCACAAAATTTCATCAATCATCATCAATCTGCTTTTCATTCACCCATAACAAAATTCCTTTCCTCAAATATTAAAAAGATATTAAAAATCCAATGGTTCCTTCCACAAAAATTTCCAACGCGTTGCAAAAGCATAATTGTCCCCAAATCTTCCGCAAAATTTCCTCTTGATCAATCCTCCTCCACCGCTTATCAGTTTCGTTCCTCGACGCTTATTACACCCAGCCAAAAGTTTTCTCCACGCCAAGCATCCCCGACAACCTCCCCATAGGGACAAAAGGAGTCGCGATAACGAAAAGTTGGCCGCGTTAACAAGGCCCGGCCACGGACGAAGCCAACGAGCGAGACAATTTCGAACCGTTAGAAGCCTGCGAACACGATAAGCTGGAAGAAGAAGAAACTTCAATTTCCAGGCGGGAGTGCGCGAACCGTGTCGACTTCCGGTGTTCGTAAAAATCTCGGCTCGATTATTAATTCTAATTGCTCTTTCGTGGTTCGACCACTTTTTGCATTGAACCTTTTGTTTCAAGCGATGTACTCTGTTGGAATGTTGATCTTGTTTTTTAGGAATTTCGACTCGATTTGAGCGGGAAATTTGAACGAATTATTAACTCTTCGATGCGAATTCTCGTGACTCGTGATCCCTGCATCGTTTCCAATTAAGGATTAACACGCAAAGTGTACGCAAATTTAATAATTTATCACAATGGTTATTGTATCGTCAAAAAGTATATAATAATTTTAATCGAACGGCGATACTTTTAGATTCGAATTGCTCTTCTTAAATAAGATTCTGAAAATAGAGTTTTGGCAGAAATTTGATGATAATTTTCACCTGTGCATCCGTGCCTTTCATTTATGAGAAACACTCTCCAAGACTCTAATTTGGCTCTCGAACAGAGAACCACGCTACGTTGAATGTTTCTCCCTCTATTCTCTATATAGAGTTTCATCGAGAAACCAAAGATTCACAGACGCTGAGTAAAATTTACAATCTTCAGCCGCGAAACGATTTCATTTGATTCCGGGCAAACGAGTTAACGAGATTCCAAGCGCTTATTTCTTTCTGCACGCTCTGAACGGGATATCATTCCTCGATATTCTCGATTGCTCGACGATTCTCGTGATGATTTCACGCGCGACGTGAAAGCAATCTGTTTCGCGGCCGGATGAATCGGGGAGATAGCACCGGGCCACCAGGTGAATCAGGGCTGATACGAGGGGGAAAAAAAAAAAAAAGAAAAAAGAAAAAAGATAACGTTTACACGAAAAATATAAATCTGCATGCATATTCGTTCGAGACGAGTCAATATTTGATCGTACTCGCGCGCGACATTTACTTTGTACCCCGATGAAAATTATCTACGGGGTTTACTCTTTTTCTCCATCGGGCGCAAACTGTTTACAAGCGCATTTCCCACATCCCCCGCGTGTCGGATCTCGTCCGAGTTTCTTTTTTATAATAGAGGCGTTTAACTTTCGTTCGATCGGGATCATCACGCTTCCTTTCCCTTAAAGGTAAAAATGTTGACTTGATCGTTTTGATTGAATAACGAGGACAAGATGCGGGGAAAAAGTTTTTAATTTAATCGATGTTGGATAATTTGTTTCGTTATTTTATTCGAGATTAAGATCGAAAAAAGATAAAATTGGAAATTATTCGGAGATTATTCGATTCGTCTTTCCATCTGTTGATTCATATTAGGTAACATAAAAATTATTAAAATCTTATAAATGCATTTAATTTTTTACTCGTCCTCGTTCCATCTTTCACTTTCTTATTGTATTTACTTTCGCAAATCGATAAGTTAATCGAAAATGAACAAGATCAATTGAATTATTAAAACTAACAAAATAACCAGTTCCACGTTCCAGAACGTAAAAATGAATCCACAAAGATTGCAGTTTTATCATCTCTAAATAGTCATCCAAGTTTCCTACAAGCGGCATTGCGCGTGCTGTGTATCCTCCGCGAAACAGAGCATGACTCTGGCCTCGGTTTTATCATCCGTCCGGGTCTCGTAAAATTGTTAACAACACTCGGTTTTATCTTTTCCCCCGTCGTAATAACGATAACGTTCGTTCGATCTCCAAGATCTCCACAATTCCTCCAAGTTTCTCCTTCGTGAAAACTGAATGACTCGTTACACCTTGGTAATTACAACCTTTCGTGATACAATTTATTACGCAATAGCAGGATGATAAGAAGCGTTTCCTCGTTGAGGAGAAAAACCAATGTATCGCGTTGGACCTTGAAAGTTAGGTTAGCCAATCAGCCTTGAGAGTTTCGTGTCCTTTTTCCTTCGATCCGGATCGCGGAGAGGAATAGTCGTGTGGAAGATTTTGTAGTCTTCAAGTTCTTCGAGCCTTGAATAGGTGAAGGCCACTAAAGCTGATTTTTATGTATTCGTTTCATAATATTTGTGCAGTATTTTCTTTCTTCCTTTCTTCGAGGATTTTTTCAACGGTGAAATTGTAAATTTGAAACGTGAATCAATGTTGGAAAATATGTCAAACGATGACGATTCGATCGATTTTGAATTTTGAGAAAAAGAAAAGTGAGTGAGAATCATCTATGCGAAGAATCGAGAACGATATTAAATTTGATATATTTTGACAATTATATATTTGAGACAATTTTTGAAACCAGATGGTTGAACTAAATTTGTTGTGTTCGAATCCAATTTCTCTTTATTAGAAGATTCCAAAGAGAAAAAGTTCCATTGAAATTCGATCAGTGGAAGTTAAAAAAGGAGGTTGAGATCGAACAATTTTCCATCCGTATCCAACTTTCTCTCGATGAAAATATAATTCAGCGAAAGAAGGAAAAGGATGAATAGTATAAGAAAAATATTCTAATTTAACTGTATTGCTTTCTTTGGATCTTTCTTTTCCTTATCTTTATTTCTTATCCTATTCATTTATTATTAAACGTATAATGAAAGGATTTGTCTCGATACATCGATTAATTTCTTAATTTCAAATTTTTCTTAACACGTTAAAGATCATTTTTTGTAAATTAAACGATAAATAAGAATGAAATTGAATTATCATCAAAGAAAACGAGCAAAAGAATTCAAATAGAAGTTCATTATATTCTCTAACGAGTGTACAAAGAAAATCAATGAGAAAGAGCACCATTGTTATTCCAGTTATGCAAACAATTACGTAAATCTACGCAAGAAAATCTACTCGTTTCTTTCCTGTTACTCATTCATCACATTTACCAACCCAACTCATTAAAAAAAAATATCACTAAATAATAAATAGTACTTTGATCAACAAGTGAAATAACGTTAACTCAATTTTTTCCAATCCTTTATATTCAAATTACATTTCTTGCATTCTGCAACGAACAACAAACTACACTGTGTATATATATATATATATGTGTGTGTGTGTGTGCGCTTCTAAAAAATCTTCACACTCTGCGCAAAATCTCTGAAAATCACGGTACGGAAAAGAAAATCTAAAATTCTAAAAGCTACTCGATGCCTAAAATTATTTCCGTGCTCGAACCATGTAAACTGTATAACGTCTGACCGATTTTACAACCCACCATACCAGTTCCAACCAATATATCGCCGCAACGTGACGCAAAACGCGTAATTCACGTTGCTGATCCCCTTTTCTTCTCCAAGTTGATTTCGATCGATCCATCAACGAATCAAAAACAAAAACAAAAGAGAGAGAGAAAGAAAAAAAAAGGATACAAACGAACCGCGAATTAAACCCTTCCAAGAGGATCGTCATGCGAAATAAAATATTCCTCGAAGAAGATCTCGAAACCAATTTTTCGCGGAGAAACGAAACTTCGTTGCAACAAATTTCCGTTAACGGCAACACGAAGGGCAAAAGAGATCGCGAAGGAGATCGAAGAGAAACGGTAAAATGGTAATGAGGATAAAGAGATGAAGAGGCGAGACGAAAAACAAGAGAGCACGAGTGGAATAATAGGGCTAGGCGAGTATATAGTCGAATGGAGAAAAGGCCAGTCAAGAGAGGGAATCGTTGCCGGGGCATGGACAACGGATCCAGTCATTGTTGCTTTTCTTCTTAATCCCGACGATCCTGCGACTTTCAGACGGTTTCTGCTAACGAGCAGTATTCCCATAGTCTCTGCGCTTTTTTTTTTCTTCTTCTTTTTTATCCACCTGTGACAAACAACGAGGATGTCCGCGCGTCTTTCGGTTTGCCATTGTTTCCTAGGATGCGAATTTTGTCGTTTCGGCTCAAGTCGTGGGAAGGAAATATGGGAACGAAGGAATATGGAGGGGAGTGTGAAACGAGTCTTCAAGGACGAGTTCCTCCAACGAAATCTGGGCTAATCCTTGAAAAGAAATGGAACTTCTTTTTTGAAGCTCGTTTCGTGAAGGGATATTTTTTTTTTGGTTTGGGGATGCTTTGGGGATGAGATTAGGTTTAGATAGATTAGGGAGTTCGTGAAGTCGGAGAGACTTTTTTTTGAAAAACGTGATCATTTATACGATGCAACGAATTTGTTTTTAAGCTTTGATATAATTGTTATTTTATAACTGTTACGTTAGGGGAATTAATGACAAATGTGTTCAATGAATAAATAGAATAAGATTTATGCGATGTTATGAACAATACGATGAAAATGCTCGTTCAAATATGAAATTCGTATTTTCGACAGGGAGCTTTTAAACGCAGTGACATTCATACAACACATACCCATTAGCAATTTCATAATTGCGCCAAAACGAACCAAATTGCCTATAAACAGACAAAACGAAATCTCATGCAATTCTCGAAACGAGAAAATTTATTCGAATCGTTTCATCAATAATACTATGAAAATTATTGCTAAATATGATAGCTCCAACGATATTTCATAATAATACTTTTTAATAATACTTTTCTTACAGTTCCAATGAAATTATATTATTAGCGTACGAAAATACGCTATTAAATTGAAAATCCTTTCTAAATTGATTCAGTTAATTTTAATAAGTCCATGAAAAATCAGGATCAAAAAAAGGAATAATTTCCAATACATACGATTCAATCCTTCCACATTCCAACGTCCTTGTCATCAAGAAAATTTCGAAGCACATCCATCCAATACGAAAATATTTTCGATATATTTAAATGAACAATCATCCGTAATAAAATATCCATCATATCGATACGTTTCTTTCGATCATCCCTATTCCATCCATCCATCCATTCTTCCGCTCTACCATTCACGAAGATTTAACGCGTTAAGCGTACAAAACATACACACACTTCACGATATTTTCCATGAAAACAAGCGCCCTCCCTCCACCTCAAAATTCAAAGGATCAATCGGCATTAAAATATTCAACGCATTTCTCAACAACTCTTAATCCCCGATTACCAATATCGATCATCCCAACTACTTCCATCCTACCCATCCTCCTTCCCAACGATTTCTCGCACACGTATATCCTCCCACACGGTCTCAAAGATAATTTTTACGTCATGCATCTCATGGACGAGCGTCGCAGCATTGCCAGGGAGATTTCTGCATCCAACCAGGAAATTCATGGATGCAGACGGACGCGATACGCGTTGTTGGCGCTTTCTGAATTACGATACACGCGTATTTATTCGTCGCTTTCTGAATTACGTGCGTATTTATTCGTCGCATTCTGAATTACGATACGCACGTATTTATTCATCACATTCTGAATTACAATACACGCGTATCTCTTCGTCGCTTTCTGAATTACGATACGTGCGTATTTATTCATCGCTTTCTGAATTACGTGCGTATTTATTCGTCACATTCTGAATTACGATACGCATGTATTTATTCGTCGTGTTCTGAATTACGATACGCGCGTATTTATTCGTCGCTTTCTGAATTACGATACAAGCGTATTTATTCGTCGCTTTCTGAATTACGTGCGTATTTATTCGTCGCATTCTGAATTACGATACGCACGTATTTATTCATCACATTCTGAATTACAATACACGCGTATCTCTTCGTCGCTTTCTGAATTACGATACGCGCGTATTTATTCGTCGCGTTTTAAATTACGACACGCGCAAATTTTCCGTTAACAAGAGGCCCGCCGAGTTCCGGCGTCCGTTCCAACAGGGAAATAGGGAACGCTAAACATACGGGGCACGGAGTCTCGAGCGCAAAAGGGAGAGGAGAGGATTCAAAGGCCTGGGCTGGCTTAGCGCGGTGGAAAGCTGGTTAAACGAGGGCGGCAACCGGCTTTATGGCTCTGCACAGTGGCCATCGTTGTGTATGCGCTTCCCGTATGCATCTCTGAATATCGTTGTCGATCGCAGTCTCTGCTCTGACTCCTGTCCGCATCGACAAATTATGTGGCCGAACGAATTCTGAAGTGGCCGGGAAAACGCATCGATCCGCGCGCCTCCCCCTTCCTTCCCCTCCCTTCCTACCCCTCCCCTTTGGCTAACTTCGCTCTTTGTCGGATATACGAGAACGGTGGAAAGGCGAGGCTTCGTTTTCTGTTCTGGCAAAATACTCACGTATATAGCTCGGCGAGGTTCGACGTCCTTTCGCCGCGGAACGATCGGCTCGGCCTCGCCGAGCGGAAAATTGGATCCGTGGGCTGGGGGGAGAGAGGTGAGAATTGGATCCGCGTTTCGGCTCAACGTACGACGTCAAGTGTACTTGTCACGATACTGAGATCGCTTCTCAGATTTTGGATTTGGATTCTCGATGCTTGGTTTCAATCTGGCTGGAATCTGGCTGACGAGCAACGATGATCTTTTTTCTTTTTTCTTTTTTTTAAATATCGAAGCGTTGTTTATTGAACGAATCAAGTTTGTAATATTCGTTTCCAAGACGCAATTTTTACGATTAATGGTTTAGATGAAGAATTCGTGTCTTGCTTCCACTTGATTTGTTCGATTCCAGGTATAAAATGAATTTACGGCGAATTTATGGCGAATGGATTATGCTTCTGTTAATTGAGGGATTTACGATGGAACTTCTCCGCTCGAAAGGTGAGCAAATCCATCAAGTTTCAAAGTTAAATTTTACACACCTCGTGACGGTGGATATTATTTACTTAGGTTTCTGGTGCGCAAGAATATTATCGCTCGGTTTAAATTAACCAAACTCTATTTCGATGCTACAAGAAACATTGTTCGATTTCATAGCGGTGAACATGCGATTGAAACTCGCGTTTGCCCCAATTTCATCGTGAAACAACGAAATCTCGGAGAAATTTTTCCCCCCTTACATTTTCCAACGAGTTTCCAAGAAGCAAAGGTGTTAACACTCCGTTCCCCGAGCACAGCGGAAGAAAGTAAACTCCTCGAGCCTACTTTTCCATCCTCCAACCTCGGTCCGTAAAACAATGACCTAGTTACAGGACGGTTTGATAAAACGGAAGTCGTCGCTAGAAGGCGACCTAGAAAATTTTATCACAGATGCTTTTTCCATTCCTCGACACATTATTCGAACATCAAGAGCGTTATTGGATCGCGTCGTAAAATTCCACGCGCTCTTAAATCAATAAACTTTACTCGAACACACATATGTAAAACTATAATATCATTATCATTATCATTCAACATCGTTAGAACATTTTATCCTCCAACAAGCTCCCATCCTAACACGGCGTTCCATCCATTTCCTCGAACACAAGTCGACCAAAGGAAAGAAAGATGAACGAACGAGATCCTCCCCCCACAACTTATCACGCAGAAGGCAGAAGGCGAGCCCGCCAAAGCCGGAAAGGCTCTCGAGAATCGATTTACGGCATGCATGCGCCACTCTGATATTTCATTTTCGCGCGGGGGAAATCACGAAACGTATGCAAAACGACATCGCGTGATTCCAAACGCGCGAATTCCGTCGTCACGTCGTCACGGAGGGCGCGATCGTGAAAGGGGATGGGGTGGAGGCCACACACCGATACAAAGGGGATGGGACGAGAAGAAGAAGAAGAAGAGATAATGTTTCACGTCGAGACCCTCCGCGAGGATCTGGCGGTCTGCTGCTCTAATATTAGATCCCTCTGCCTAATGCGTTTCTTGCTCTATCGTGGCCTCGGTTCCACGGATGATTTATTCCTCGATGGTTCCCGTCCTCGAAGTTCCGAGAGAAAGAGAGAGAGATTTGCTTCGATCTCTGGGCGCAGGAGATGAGAGGTAATGGGGAGTTTGCACGGGGTGGGATAATAAGAAGGGAACAAGTCGTGGAAAATTGGCAGTACGATTGCTCGATGATAATTGCGCGAGGCTTGCGTCAGGTGGATTCGGGATTTTCGAGAAGGTTTGGACAATTATGCGTGGCTGCGGTCGGGAGAGCAGTAAAGTCGAAAGGAAAATTGTTGGTATGCGGTAATTGCGAATGTGAAAGGTTGGCAGTGGATGCGATTGGATTTTCGTTCGAGGAGGTTTTTATGAAGAATTATGAGCGATTGTTGTTTGAAATAGTTGTAAAGTACGTTGTGGAAAATTGGCGGCGCGATGATTGTTTAAATGGTAATTGGCAGCGAGGAGGTTTATGACGGATGCATGGGATTTGAGAAGGTTTATGAAGAATTATACGTGATGGCGATTTGTTTGAGATAGTTTGACAGAAAATTATAAAAAGAAAAAATCAATCGCACGTTTTTCCACGGAATTATTTATATAATCGAACACTTGGATTAATTTAAGTCGATTGAAATATTCTAAAATTAAGTAAACTGATACTAATCAGAATCTCAGATACGGCAATCCTTTTATCCCTACAATTGCCTCGAATTTCGCGAGAATCCTAATTACTAGATACCTTCTTCTCAACCATCATCTTAAATACACATCGCATCCCTGGAAACACGTTATTAACCCCAAAGACAAATGTTCACGGACATCAACCCACGAATCTTCTCATCATCCGCCTCTAACAAATCGCCTCGTGCCAAGTGCTCGACCTCCAACCATCATCCAGAAACGCAAACGTTGTATCGCGACTCGTACACGAAACGTCGAAACGTTTTCGAGTGAAAGTGGACAAAGACGATGTTCGATGGTTGTGCATACACGACGAGGCTCGCCCTGGGAATCTGCCTTGATTGAGAAAGACAGGAGGTTCCCACAACGTGGCCTACAGAGAAGATGCATCCAACAGAACGCGAGTTCAACGCACCTCGAGGATCGAGGAAAAATAGTTGCGAAAGTATCGTCGTCGTTTGTTCGATTTGTCGTTGAAAGTGCGCCGGGGAAGAATCCAAGTAAGCGATAAATGGATAGGTTTCCAGTCAAGAAACGTTGTTCGAAGAATAATTGATCGAAGAGGAAGAAGAAGAAGAAGAAGAATGGCTTTTGAGAGGTGTCTATGCGTTGTGGAGTGGTGTAATGGAAATTAACGTGGTGAAGGGAATTTGAAACGTGATGACGGTTAAAAGGTGATTTAAAAGGTATTGAGAAATGAGAGAAGATTGTTCGGCTTGGTTAGAATTGTTGAAATCAATTCGAGAATTTGCTCGAGAATTTAATAACTTAAAAAGATGTAGAAAATATTATTGAGCATGATGCCTCGCTGATATATAACATAAATCGCGTACACTACCTTCTATGGTAAATATGGTGTCTATAATAAGATAAAACGCGGCGGTATTTTTAGTCGAGATATTAATATAATCCATGCAAACTGGTACAATCTTCCCTAGTAGCTTTATTACGCGCTATATCGTAACGTGAAATACGAAGTAGAAGTTAATAAAAATCTACAACTTGGAGAAAGTGAACTTGGGGAAGTAATCACACTTTCCACTCAAACACCTATCTTTAAATATTTTAAAATCTTTCTCTTCTGTTCTACAGCATTGTTTAAATTTTCAATTCTTCGGAAATAACTCTTGGACAACTTTCTACATTCGTCAGAAAAAAACGAAAACCTCTTCCAACAACCTCTTCACCCTCTCCAGCGAATTTAAATCAACTTCCCCCTTAATCACACAACATCCCTCCCTTCCTCCGGTGCAGAGGACTCCGTCGACTCACGAGGAAAATTGATGGACAAGGAGGTGGAACTCCTCGTGGAAAAAACCTCCTTTTCTCTTTAAACTCGTTCCAAGTGTGGCGGGTCGTCGCAGCTCTTGGGTGGAGAGGAAAAAATGACCCGGCATCGCGCGAAAGCGGCCGAAGAAAAATACATAATGGAACGAGAAACGTAGGAAGAGAATTGATGAAGAAAGAGTCGAGTAACGGTGAAATCCACCAACTTTATCTTTCCCGTTAAGCCGGCTGTTCAGCCGCGTTAAGAAGAAAAACGGGATTACCTTTTCCTTTCTCGATTATGAACCGCTGAAAATCTTCATTCGAAAGTTCGCCGTTCTTTCTTAACCAGCTCTATAAAACTCGCCTTTTCTCCCTCGCGACCTGTAATTCTCCGATAGAGGCCGTTTTTTCTCTCTCTCCCTTTTTTTTCCCCATCCATTTTCTCCCTAGCACGGAATATGTTATTAACCCTTTTAACGAGCACCACCTTCTTCCCCTCCTCCTTTTTTTATCTCTTTTATATTTTTCTTTGTCGTTTCTTTACCACCCTTTATTGTCCTCTTTTTTTCTTTTTGTTATCTTTAGCTATGAGTATACGAGGGTAGTTTAGAATAATAGGTCAGAATATATAATAAAGGAGGAACGATATTTGCGGAATTTATGAGATATTGCGAATGTTGAGAAAGAAAATTGGAACGAATTTTATTCGTTTATTGTTGTTTATTGTATAAAATTTGTTCTTTTTTTTTTTTTACTATTTCTAAGCGTGTAAAATAAATTAGGGGTGGAGAATTTTATTCGAGTGGTTGTACTTTATCGTTGGATTGTTAGGTTTAATTGTGAAATATGTATGAAAATAAATATTTTTAGGAATACATGATATTCACGTTCCTTTAAATTATTTAAAAGACAAACGAATAATTTGGAAATATACGAGTTTTATCTCCCTTAATTTTTCTTCTTCGTCTATCAACAAAGATAGAATTCGTGAAAATGTCAATTCACGTGATTTATCCGTGAAAAGACATTTAAAAAATTATGAATGGCTCAAATTCTTTTTTGAAAAAATTTCAATCGAGTAATTTAAACTCGTGCACACTAGCAAAAATTTTAAGATATTTATGTAAAAACAGAATTTCATGGTTTCGTAGCGAAATTTCTTTGCGTTGCAAAAAGATTTCGTGCTTTTCGCAAACAAGAATCAAGAATATGAAATTTTTAATCGGATAATTAAAAATTCGTGAAATTTCTTTTTCGTAAAATATTTTTCCCAGAGACAGATGCATGAAACGTTTTTCAGTCTCTCGTTTTTGGATACGAAACAAATTCCACTTAGAGATGTAAATAAATAAATAAGCAAAAGAAATATTTTAAATGGATAGAAGAATGTACAAGATAAAATTGACTAAAAAGGAAAAGAAATTTAAAAAAAAAAATGTATGTAAATCGCTAAAAAATTAAGTATCTTTAAAATATAAAATACAAATCGTTTCGATCAACACGATTTGTCATCTGATTTCGATTGAAATTATTTCAATGTGATTGAAAGGGAAATAAAGAGGCAAGCCGGCAGACAAAGGGAACGTCTGCAAAACGAAACTTTTTCAGGAATTGGAATATCCAGGAGGAGGAGATTCGCTCTCGAAGCTGTAAGAGAGAGAGACAATTCAATGTGCAGTCTCAAAGTATCGTCAGCCCATTTCTAATGGTATTGCCACTCGATTTCAATTTCGTCTCAACAACGATTTCCATCTGTCACCGTGCTCCATTCGGTAAAACTTTCTAGAATGGGAATGGAATATGCTGTAGACTCGAGTAGGATCGACAAATGGAATCAGGATTTAGCTTTAATATATCTCGGCGAAAAATAAAGTCAAATAGAAATTGCAAATAATTGCTTTTAGTTGGAAATATTATATTGAAAATATTTTCTTTCTTTTTAGATAAAAAAAGGGGATGAAAAATTGTTCCTGTTATTTTTCGATTCGTTCTTCTATTTTTCTCTTTTTGTAATTTACTAAATTAAACAAATATTTTTTTTTAATTAAATTGCAAACAGAAATGAAAAATAGGAAATACATTGGAAAACTTTATTTTTATTTTATTATGACCAAAAATAAACATGATCTAGTAATGTGAACTATTTTATTCCTAATTCTCATTTTTAAAACTGCTTTTAAAAATTTGGAAAAGAATAATAAACGAGGAGCTCATAAATATGTTTTCAATTTTTATGATCCATAACTTTTACAATTGTCTCAAAATAATCTTTCCATTCTCCTATAAAAAGAAAAGCCAAGATTTCTACCACTAATTTTCCTCTTAACTTTCCCTCAAAATCAAAATACTGAAAATCTACGTTTCCTGTGCCCACTTTCAATTCACATTGATCAATAAAAAAAATCCCAAATTTAACACCGAAAAAAAAAAAAAAAAGAAAACACTCCACAAAATTCCATTCATTTCTACTCACCCCACTCGATTTCTCCACACCACATCCCCACTCCCCAGGATATGTACGTGTATATAAATCTCGGCAAAACAAGAGAACACATTTGCAAATCGATAATAAATCAATGTTTGATCGCGGCAGAGGGCGAACAAAGGCCGATACGAGGCAAAACCTATGAATATAGTTTCGTGGAAATGCGGAGGATCGAAATAGACAACAAATCGCGCACGAATTCAATTTCATTTCGACGGAGGTTCCGCCACAGGAGAAAGCACCAGATATCGACGGTTCCAGCCAATGGAAATCGTTTTAAACGCGAATCGATCACACTTTCCGCGCGAGTTGCACCACTGTTATCTTACCAGTGGCGTTCTTTTTCCTTTTCTTTCTTTCTTTTTTTTTTTTTTCCCCCAATTGGAATCGAGCCAACGCGGAAGAAGCTTCTGAACATCGTGAACAGCTCGACCGGTCTATCTCTCGCAGCCAGACATTAGCCTCCTCGCGACTTGGCAAAATGTACAACGAAAATCATCGATCACTCGTGACTCTTTAGATACCCTAAAGTCTGTAAATACAAGATTCTCTGCTCCCTGTTTTGACCCAATTTTCATTGGATTTTGTTATATATTCGTAGATATACAGACGTTTGAACAAGAGTGGAATCTTTTTTGGGAAATATTTGGAATGTTTCTTCGATCCAATTGAGAATCGGAGGAGTTTATTTATGGAATGATGGAAGCTGCTGAGAAAAGTGGAAAGAAATTTCCTTGAAAACGTGAAATTACGAAATTTATAAATTTTTTCTTGGTTTAATTAAAGATTACGTTAAGAATTTTATCAACAACTCTCTTTTGAGAATTTGAAAATGACGAAAAAATTAGTAAATTCGAAACATCAAAGAAATAAAAATCTAAAAAGTTTTGTAAATTAAAAGTTTGAAAATTTAAAAAATTTCGAGCACGGGCATTCGAACGATTAATTAAATTGAAAAAGAATTTCTTTGACGATTCAATCAATCAACAATGAATCATTTGCATCATCTGAAAATGATAATATATCAATAAAGGATGATTCAATCAAGATAGCCTATTTCTCAATTAAAAACTCCACCCGAACGCGTATTTAAAAATCAATAATGATTAATTAATTCATCGTAATCTCGACTTAATGTATTTTTAATGATGATGAGCCAACTCGTTTCCCTCCGGTTAAAATATTGACGAGTTTATACGTATACACGAAATGTTATTATTGGATAATAACATATTTGAAACTTGCATGCTTAACCGCTGTTCATGACGATTCAAAAATGGCCGAGCGTCTTTATACTTAGGTTCTGGAATTCTGATTGCCACGTCACTGCATTACTATTTCTTTTATTCGGATAGATGCCACGCTGTGGCAAGGACTAATTCGGAAACCTGAATTCTCTGTCTAAGAAAACGCAGGGATGCGACTCGGTGAAATATAAGACTAAGAAGTTTTTCCATTCGTTGCAACTATTAAATATAATATGGAAAAATTGCTTTCTACAATTTTTACAGTCTGTTAAAGACTTTTAAATGACATATAAAATACCCTCGTGTCTCGTATAGGATATCAAAGGAATTCTCTTGCAATTTTTCAAATGGAATGAGTGACAGTATTTAATTAAAACATTTTTCAATATTTTTTTCTGATTAAAATGTCCTTTACACGTATCCCTTAAGGTATATTTTTTTTAAGCTTACAATAGAATTTGCAGAATTTTCGTGAAATAATAATTAATAATCAGTTTTTCCAGAGATAAAGTAACTTGTGATAATTATATTATAAAAATATGCAAGAATAAAAAAAAATGTTTAAGAATTTTATATATTCACATTTATTTGGATGAAAATGTTTGGAATTTCCTTTCGCATCCACGATTTCTCATCTTTAAATTGAAGTCAAATATTTGTCTCTGAAAGATGCAAATCTCGTATCTCCATGAAAGCACTCGGGAAACATGTTGCATCAAAGCAAGGAAATATTTAAGTATAAAAATGAAGTACTCTATCATCCTTAGCATCGAGCACCTATACTTTCAAAAATTGAAACACCGCGCTTAAAAAATAAAACGCGACAAAAAATTATAAAAAGAATAAAGTTCAAAAAATTCTTAATTAAATACCCTTAAAATTCCTTTCCATCGATCGAATTCAACGATACGAATTGGAAGAAAAATTGTTCGCAAACAACACGAACTAACACCAACTACAAACAGATGACTCAAAGAGTCATCGATCAGAAACGTAAAGAACGAAAGATGACTAATGCGGTCGACATCCCTTTAGAAATTCGAGAAAGGTATTTTACTCGCATTCCAGCTCGATCTCCGTATTTTCTCATTGATTTACAGCCTCGAGGCAAAGGATCCCCCGAATCCATTTGAAATTAAACCACCATCTAACAACGAAACGGCCTATCACTCTCCGCTAACGTATCGTTTGCATCGTCAGCATGCATCCGCATCGTGAATCGAAGATAAACGAGGCTTGTAATCAATGCGCACTCGTGATATCGTTAAACGAGATCGAATACTAATTTCGAGAACGTATCGAGTATGATATGGAAACGATGATGATCTTTGCCTCAGCTGCGCACGAGTTTCGTTTAATTGAACGAATGATAGGTTAATTTACATATTGAACATATTTAGAAATCGAGATCGAGCAGATTTGAGGAAACCATAGAATAACGTTTTCCATTTTTTCAACTTAATTGAGGGATGAATTTGCGAAAGAAGAAAAGAAAATATTTGTCGAGGTAAATAGAAAAATATCTCTGCTCGAATGTGAGAGAAGAAGGATTGTACGATATTTATTATTCTCTTTAATAAAACGAAAGAGAAAATACGATTTGGAAAAAGAAATACGAAGGAAAATGATATTTTACGAACATTCACAGATTAAATCCATTAAACTTGATTATTAAAATTTATTTAATTGTATAATGACGTTGAAAGAAAGAAATTTTCCTTGTTTAAATGACAAATATATTTGAAGAAATAAATTCTTAGTAAGCTCCAATTCATTTACATGCTTTACGAGGAACCTTTATGAATATTCTTTTCGTTTATAAAAGATGAAGTATATCTCTTCAGAGAGATATACCAAATCTAGAAACAGAATATTTCTCAGTATACGTTATTTATACTTTCTTTTTTTTCTTGGAAATTTACAATAAGACGAATAGCTTTCCATAACTAAAATAACAAAGGAGCTTGTACTTTTTTCAATATTTTTTTTAAATTTTAAACCTACGAATACAAGCTTAACTTCTATACAGTGTACAAACCATTACCATGGATAAACAGTTTTAACGCCAATACGAACGCCATTTCTATAACGATTCGAATCGAATCGTTGATAAGTACTGCAAATTACTTTCAGATCAAATCGTTTAGTGATAAAGGTGGATCGCTGAATGTGAATTGGATATAAACTTGGATTCTCATTCAATCGAATGAAGCACTTTTCACGATGGAAATTGAAACTCAAACTTAAAAATTATCATTAAAGCAAACAAATAATTTTACTTTAAAAACGAATCCTTAATTCCGTTTTAAATAAGAATAATAGAAACTTGTATCAACATTGTTCGTCTTTTTCTCAAAAATATTGCTTACTTTTCACAAATAAATCTAAATTTAAATTTCTTTTCCCCTTACTTCTAAATTAAATTAAATTTCCCCATCATGCTACAAATTCGCTTTTTATTCTTAAAAAAAAAAAAAATCATAAATATTTTTACCAATTTTTATCGTTCACTTTCCTTGAAAAAAGAAATCACTGCTCAGATCAAACTTCAGATACACAAGTATCTATCACTACAATCTCCCCAAAATCCAATTACCTCTCACCAGTCCCTCGCTAAGTCCCCTCCAGAATGAAAAAAAAAGAAAAAAGAGAAAAAAATCAAAGTTGCTGGTTTCCTCAAACAAAATCCTCCCCAAACCATACCGCAAACAAAAAACAAACTTTATCATCGAGTACCCTCGCAGAGAAAGAGATCAATGTCTAAAAAGCATCCCTCTAAGCGTGCTTCTACTTGACCGTACCCTCGAAAATTAGCCAAGTCGTTGGTCGACCCTTTGAAAAGTAACCCCGACGTATATGTACCTCTGCATACATGCTCGAGCAGGGGGGAAGGAGGAGGCTGGCCAAACGTCATCGGCGCCCCCATCTCGGATTCGAGGGAATCGATTTGCAATTAAATCGCCTCTTAATAAACGAGAAACACGGGTGCTCGAAACGTGAGCAAGGAAGATTATATCGAATGTACATTCGCGAGTACACACGTGTGTTGCAACGATGTACGCAAGGTCTGGGCGCGTGCAGCCAGTTAATCAACGGATGAGCCGAAAGCCAACCGGTCAAACTGGAGGGTGTGTCATTCGTGCTTGCGCCCATCAACCTCGATTTTGTGTGTGTGTGCGTGCACGAAGGTTGGACGAAGATAGGACGTAGCCGGCTGCCAGTTCGGAACAATCTGGAGGCTATAAATTGCGGCTCGAATATATTGGAAGAAGCAGGGAGCTCCAACAGAATCTCTGAATCGCGCGTCTAAGCGGATGATGAATTTGTTTAATAATTGCCACGTGTTCGCGCGTGGCCTTGGATGAAGAGGTGATGAGCGAGTTGAAGGTGGATTCTGGGGAAAAAGTCGAAGACGGAGGAGATGAAATTGAATAATGAATTCAAGTTCTCTTTTTTTCTCGTTCCGACAATTTTTCTAAGTTTCTCTGTTCGACCATTGGTCGTTTTAAAATTTCCTAAAACAAGATAAACTTATTTTTTCCCGAAACAGACGAAACAACATTTAACAACAACATTTAAATTTCAAAAGAATAACACCGCAATATTTGCCCTTTCACCGAATACCTCCTTTACCCGCAAAATAATCCGCAATTTGCGTATTAATGCGCCTTCTCTCGGAGATCGGCCAGCCATTGTTTTCGCGGTTAATTTCTATCTTTCTTTTCCGAATCCGCTTAAAGTCGTCGCTCGTCTATGAAAACGGAAAGAATCCATTTTGCATTTAAATGCAAAACAATCGCCGAGAGACGATCCTCCTCCTCTCTCTCTCTCTCAGGTTTAAGTATTTGCTTCGAATTAATATACTTTTTCACGATAATCGTTCCGTTGTTTCGTTCCATCCCCGATGCATTTAACAAAAGGGCCCTCGTGCATTTAATGAGCGTTTCGCGCGATAACAAACGAATAACATTTATGGACTTTCGCGATGGAAACTGGTGCCCATTGGTGAAACTGGCGGCGAAAGAGAAATTACAGGAAGCCCGGTTGTTAGTTTGCATTAACGACACCGTGCGACATTAATAATTGATAAACAAAGCGGATTTCACTCGAGTGTCGCGATATTTGGTCAAAGAACGGGTAAAGTACGTATCGTTGACGTTTCCAGAATCGTCCCAATTTTTCTCTCTGATTATTTCGTGTATCCATAAATAATCATTATCGAGAGAGATTTTATTAAATTATGAAAATGAAATGGCAAGTGTTCTATTTAACACAAGAATAAATAAAACACTCAAAATAATATAACAAATAATATACGATCTTAAATTATACTCATCTGTTAAAAGATAATTTATATATATATATATAAATCGTAATTTTGATACAAAATTTTACGTAGTTCGAGGATTTTTAAGAGTAACTGAAAAATAGGTATCACTCGTGCTCGTTCGTTTATAATAAAACAAATATGAGCAAATATTTTTTAACGTCAACCTGACTCTTTATGTATAATTCACGAGAAAGAAAAATTTTTTTGGGAAAACTTGGTTCTTCCGATATTTTTCTACACTTCCACCTATATTTAGCAGTTCAAAGCACAGAATTAATTAACACACCTTCGTAAATGCTTAACAGGATAATCGCATAGCTGAACGGACATGCAAGGGACCGAAACTTTTAATGAATAAAAAATAAATGACAGATTTTTCCTTTTTTTTTTCTTTCCTTTTCCATTACAACGATGCATCCTCGAGCGATGAAACGGAGGAATAAAATTTTACAACGGCAATACGGACTCGCGGAATGTCTCGTTAAATTCCTTTTTCGGTGAAAAAAAGGAAGAGAACTACTTTCGAAATGTTCACACGCGAGATAAGAGCGTTAATTTTCACGAGTGTTATAACGATGAAACAACTTTTAACCGTAAAAAGAGATAACGTTCCAAATGATTCGAATTTCATTATCGTTATTAATTTTTAATGATAATACGAAGACGAACGTTTAAATCGTTTAAATCGTGCAATCCCCCCCGTTTCGAATTATTAATTTGCACGGTATTTGTAATTCAATATTTATCAATTGGAAGGAATGATGGGTAATGAAAAATATATCCAAGTTTCATAACGAGTATTTGTGAATAATCTCGAAATAAAAAGGCACGCGATATAATTTGAATATCAATTAAAATATCATAATGTGCAATTTGAATTCTATTTTATAAATTTCTTGACTCGAAAGGAGTAGAAATTTATTAATCGTGTTTTTAATTCGCAACGTGAGATTCTCGTTACTCTGATAATTATCGTTGAATGAAGATAAAGAAGAGTGGAAAACAAGGAGACTGCGTGATTGGTGACTGGGTTTAACGATAAATAATAGTTCAATGAGTCGATGAAAAATTATCATTGAAAAATTTGAAATTTTCTTTGAAACGATTACCGAGAAAGTTTGAAATTTAAGGATTTATAGATAGAAAATTCGATGATAAAACGACTCGATAAAGTTTGAATCGTGATTCAAGATGATTTGAAAATAAAAAAAAAAAAAAATACCGCGCGAAGTACTTAATTAATTTCCGCTATGAACTCAACTTACGCAACACGAACAACTTTCGACACCGGTAATCACTTCTGTTGGATCAACAACACAGTATATACTACTATATTATTTTTCAATTATTTCAAGTAGCAAAAATTACAACCTCAAATACGAACAATCGTAAGCTAAAAGTATTACATAATGAAATGAATCAACTTATCAAACCGGGAATAGAAACACATCGCTTTTTCATATCTAATTAATTTTACGATTGGACAGCTTTTAATTATTTCACGTAAGAAAATTACAAGCAATCGACGACGAAAAAATAAACCTTTAATAACAAAATATATCGTACGAAAATAAATTGATTCTAATTAATTCCTATTAAATTTACAATATTTCCAATTATTTCGAGTAACAAAAGGATTAACCTCCAACGCAAAAAAGTAATTAAAAATTTAATAAATCAATCCAATTATCGTATAAATGAACGAGACAATATCCCGTGTATGCAACATACACTTATTGAAAGAAACTTAAATCAATTTCCAATTACATTAACCGATTAAACTATGTAACATCCGATGAAGAGAATGACGAAAAAAAATTTTCAATAAACCAACCCTTCTTACACAAAGATATAAATAAAACCACGTAGACGGGGAAGAAAAGCTTGAACCAATCTCCAATTGATCAACAAAATTGCAACTTTCGACAAAATGGAATAAACAAGAAGTCGATGAAACTATAGAACGAACAAGAAAACAGATCCCCACGTAACATCTCGAAAAAAAGAGAAAGAGGCGAGTTAGTTTGCGACAAATCTGCGATTCGTCGAGATGGATCGAGGCGGCAATAAGATCGACGCTAAACAAAATCACAAAAGGGCATCTGGTGCCCCCTCGCAGCAGAAAAATCCTTTCGTCGCGCCTCGATGCGCGCTAATATTTACGTAACACGCGTTACGTTGCGATTTTTACGCCGGCCCGCGTCCCTGAAATGCCGACGAGCGAACAGCCAGTTGCAAATATTTACGGAGAGCATCGGCGAATTGATGGTGTATCCGCCTTCGTGCTCCAACAGAGGTAGATCTCCCTTGACAGGCCACTGACCCAACCTCCTCCTCCTCCTCCTCTTCCTGCTCCTCCTCCTCCTCCCCTTTCTACGGGGGCAAAGGGGGAAAAAATAGGTGGAAAAATCGATAATGCGAGCGTTTCGTGCGCCACTCGGTGTTGGTCGGAAAATTTATTCATCATCGTCGTTAATTGACGGAGATTTCCAAAGATTTCGAGAAGATTCGTTGTCGGGATATCGTGAATATTTTTATTATCGGAGGAGAGGATATTGCGTTGGTTTATTTTTGATGATTTATCGTTGATTCGAAGAAGAATCGTCGGTGAATATCGTGGATCGAGAAAGTAATCTCGGTTCAAGATTTTTGGTAATTTATTATTCGATCGATGAATATTTCTAAGAATATGGAAGAAGATTTAAAAAATGACGAATTCTTTTTTCATTATTCATAAGAGAACTTAAATGATTATATTTAGAATTATATTATTAATTCTATGCTCGGAGGAAATTACGGAAAAAATTTAGGATTAATAATTCACGCGTTCAATTTAAAAAGAATTCATCGTAGGAAAGAGATATATTAAATATAATTGGAAGAAGAGATTTAGATTGAAACCTTTTATTGCAAAAATATAGGCTTGAGAAGAATCGTAAAGCCCTAAAATCATTATTACCTTGGGACGTATTATCCTATTAGTATCCGAACAAGGGTTCACGAAACATTCTCACTTCGTTCATTTCACCCTGTGAAATATCTATGAATACGTAAGCCACGTAACACCGGCAATAATCGAAACAATTTCATCGAATTCGCAAACTCGCCATGCGCCACGAATCGACAATCGCCCAAACGTGGCAAAAACCAAATTTTCCCCCCACGCAGACGTCCATTTACGATCGTCCCAGAAACTAATGAAACATTTAACAGCTTGGAAAGCGTGTTGTTCGAGCAGCAGACGAGAGGCGGGAAATTAAAATCATCATTCGAACCAAACGAGAGTCGAGAAATGGGCATCGATCTTTCCCTTCTATTCTCTCTTACTCGAAATTTTCATCCTCCGATTAATTAACTCCGTTTTAATTTCTTTTCCTTATTAAATGTTAATCAATTATCGACAGCCCAATATTCATCCATTTTCGTTTGGACAAAATACGCGTAAATCGAATTCGAAAGCTGCGATCTCGAGAAAGATTCTCGTACAATCTTTGAGCACTGTGAATCTTTCGCGTGGATTCCATTTTCTATTGTAACGTGGAGATGTTAATTTTTCTCAAAATATTTTTCCAAGTGTTACAGAGAAAAGGATTCGAAGATCCAGAATCGATTACGGAACAAAAGCAATTATTGTGGAAAGAAAATTGCACGGATCACTGTTCAAATGCGTAAAAAGGTAATAACTATTTAAACATTCATTTTTTTAAACCGATAATCACAAATATGAATAGAAATCTTTACCACAGTGGAAACTTAATAGCTCGAAATCGGATCTCTCTGAAAGCGAGAATTCTACATCAAAAGGTTTCCATTTTCCAATTCGTTTTTATCCGTAGAATCGCTTCATCCCCAAATGAATCGGTTCGTTCAATCTCTTATCTCTCGTTAAAGGGACACAAGCATCGATTCCATCCTGTTACCTTTTTGTTTTTTTGAAAATATACACAAGAAAAGGTTCTGAAAGCATTTTTCACTAATGCCACTCGATGTACGTTCGATCTCCACCCCTAATTCGCGACGACGAAAAGGGAATTGTCGGTTGATGGAGGGGAACAACGCGGATCGATCCTGTGTACAGTCCAAAACTTCCTCTTGAATGAAAAATGAAAACAAAAAGAAGTTGATTCCCGAATCAGGCCAGAAACTACGTGTGTCGGAATTGTTTAATTGTTTAATCTAGCAAAATACGTGCGAGTTACTCGAAATTTCGAGTTTGGATTAAAAATAAAAAGTGAAATTGAAGTTTGGTATTTCAAAATTTTGAAACTGAATAATCGGAATAAGTCAAAATCCTAAAAGTTTATAAGATACTGAATTGAATCGAGTTAAAAGTTTGGAAGTTTGTAAAATTTGGAAATTTCAAATGAGGCAAAAGTTCGTGAAATATGAATACCTGAAATCGAAGTCGAATCAAATCTGAATTTTGAAAGTTTTTAAAGTTTGAATATCCATAATATTCGAAGTTGAACTTGAATTTCGAAAGTTTATAAAGTATAAATATCTAACCATTTAAATTTAAATTAATAAAACTCTTTAGAATTTCAGAGTATTTTCTCCAAAAAAAAAAAAAAAAAAAAAATAATGCGTAGAAAGTGTACAAAGTGTTAAATAAAAGTAGAAATTTTCTTGTTGAAACTTCTAAGTAATTACAAAAAAAAAGAGAGAGAGAGAGAGAGAAGAGAAAATGAAATATTCTGCAATTCTTACCACATATTTCAGATTCTACATTAAGAAAAAGAATATCGCGTAACGAAAACCGTACTTTCGCTTACATCCAAGCAATGAATCATACGTTAACGTACGTATAAATACATATTTACGTTCATTTCGAAATAGAAAACCCAAGTAAAAGATGGAACGAGGAGATAATTTAATACAATTTAACTGCACTACTTCAAACGATTCGTAAATTAAAATCGAATTTATCAAAAATGATAAATCAAAGATTACACGTTAAAATTAATCCAGCAATCCTCGAGACGTTAACTAGATCCAAAAAATCGAAGAAAAATACACGCTGATCGATGTTTAACTTTTCAATGACTCATAGAAATAGTATAGTGATTAGCCTAAGCTATGTTTCCTCCTGGTGTAAATATACCGACTTAAGTGGCGAGGAAAAAAAAAGAGAAAGCAGGGTGCATCCGCCTCTGTCTTATGTAACTGAGTCAAAGCTATCAGGAAAGAAAGGCCATCTTGGACAAGGGTATCCTGGTCGAAATACTTCCTGGAAGATTGTCCCATGTGTTCATCCATCGACAGGAAAAAACAGGAGGGTTACTTCCATTGGCCATTGCTGGCAACTTAATTGCCAGCCTCTCGGCGAGGAAACTGCCTCGTGACTGATACATCACACGTGTCAGATGCTTAGTTTTCTTGGGAGAAAACAGAAACGAGGAAAAAGTACACGAGCAAAACCTGGAAAATCTCGTTACTCGTTGACTTTGATTGGTGTAATTCGGAAATTTTCTTGGAAACAGATAATTTCGATTGAAATTTGTATATTGTCGATTCTTTCACATTAAAACTTCAACTAAAAATTATAAAACTATTAAATTTTAAGAGATCAATGTAATTTCCATTCGTTTCTATAATTTTATATTTATTATGACTGTTTAATGTACGATTATTATACGATGAATTATACGATTCGTTGTCGTTTGAATTTCCATCGAATGAATTTATATTCATTGGAAATAGTAATACGATGTTTTATAAAGATTTAGCGCAATTTTCAAACAAACCACGTTGGTTCATAAAACTGGAATTCGATTATAAAACGAAACATACACTAATTGAATTGCTATAAAGGATTATTCGTGGTTTTGTAGCAAAAGAAAAGATTCCTTTGGTAAACTATTCAAAAATTTCTGAATGGAATTAAAAATATTTTTCATTTCTACGCTTAATACAAAAATACATTAGAAAATCTTTCAATGAAAATATTATATACTTGAATTCAAAATACAAAATAAATCTATTACTTTATTTTATTATTAACCATCAAAATAATTTTCGACAAATATTTACATCACCATCGACTATTCCATTTCTCTCCACGCGACAAAAAACAAATATTTAAAAAATAATTAACACTTCGACTTACTAGATTTTAATCCCATTAAATTCGTCGGCCACGAAAATACCGATGTTAAAACTCGAACGATCGGACAAGCGTGATCGATACTTGCGCCAATGATCGGCATCGATAAAATCGGCGCTCGTGTACGAGACACACGAACGTGCGTGTACACGGGCAGAGGCAAACATAACTCACGGGCAAGTCAATTTTATCATGCATCGAACTCGATTAATTCCGCCTGTTCCGACGATGCGCGAATCATCCAATTGCGGACTGTCTGAATTTCGACGATCCCTAATATTCGTAATTACGAATCGGTTGGAAACTGATGCGACCATAAAGATCAAAACGACCACATTCCAGCATTTTAGTATTAGATAATATCGAGAATAACGACACTTGAATTGAGAAAACGAAGGATACGATAATTATCGACACGAATCAAAATAAGATACTATATATTCTTCTTCAAAAAAATTGGAAAATTATCATTCTACTAGAGAAGGAATTGATTCTAAATTCTTGAGAGTTCTACCTTTTTATTCGTACAAATATTTTCTGCTTGATGAGATGTAAAATGGTAATGATAAAAAAAGAAAGAAATGAAATTCGAATAATTTCATTTCGAAGAAAGTTGAATTTATATTTTTCTTGGAAATATAATTTGTTACTATACGTCGTAATTAATTTGAATATCATCAAGGCTAAAGTCTTTGAAATTCGTGACCGCACGAGTTGCACGAAATATCGATCGATAGTGAAGAAGAAGAAGAGGTCATTCGAATGGGCGGAGGGGGAGAGAATGATATTGGCGGAGAAGTATACACGATTATGATGGACAATTAATCAAATTTAATAGGAATAGTGGACAGTCCCTATATCATATTTATTGATTTTTCCATGTTCGATACTTGTACCCCTTTCGTTTCAAATTGAAATTTTATCACTATTAAACGATACTTCATAAATTACTTTCGCAACTCGTAATTTACTCACAATTCTTCAAATTCTCCCGATCGATAATTCGCTTACATTGATGTATCTCCATTTACGTCCGAGCTTTAACGAAAATATTTTATATCCCGATATAAAATAAATCCTACGGGCAACAAGTAATTTATAATAATAATAATAATAATAAAAAGAGAAAAGAATTTTATCCTCAACATCCTTTGAATGCATCCTTTGAACCGTCAAATCAACCGACAAAAAAACTCCAATACTTTCCCTTCTCCTTTCATCCTCCTCGAATCGAATCCTCTCGTTCCATCTTGAGAGAAAGATTTAAATAAATTTGCACGCGAAACGGTCGCCTCGTTGAAAAATTCATCGTTGGAACGAGACGTGGAAACGGCCAACACGAATAATTTAATCGTGTCTGGCGATCGGTTTCCCTTCACCTTAGATAGAAATAATTGCGACGATACGCGTGTAATCGTTCCCCGTTCATTAATTATCGCTTTGCTGACACGGCGACCAGTATATATCGTGTTCCCTCCCCATTGTCCAGACGTTTCCACGCGATGTGTGCTCCACTTGAGAGGAATAAGAGGCCAAGCGTGTTACGAGGCGAAGAAGAGAAACGAGGAAGCGGAGCAACGACGTGTAACAAAACCGAGGAGAGCCGACCGAGGTGATGTTACACGCGTGAATCGGCCATTTTTTTGCACTGAGAATCGTCTTGCGATGTTAATTTATCGTAAGAGGCCTTTGGACGGTAATTTTGATCGATCGTAGAAAGACTACAAGAAATATGTGCGCACTGTTATTCATTCGTTGAATGAATGTGCGAAAAAGCCGAGTACACGTGACGTTTAAATAAGAACCCCGTTTCAATTTTATTTCTCCGTTAATAATTTTTAAATATTTCGAAAGATATTTCGAAGTAGTTTATTATTTTTTTGTTAATTCGATATTTTTATTGAAATGCAAATTTTCAGAAAATATATTTCTATCCGTTTGAAATTTGAATTAAGAGGAGCAAGCTTATAATAAAAATCGTATTGAGAATTAATGAAAAATAATTATATAACGCAGAAACACTACTTTCCTCCCCCATATTTGTTTATAAAAATTTATTTTATGAATTTCTTTCGGTGTTAACATTACTTACTTCAACTTTATAAGATATTCAGTAAATTTGTTACAAGAATTAAAGAGGATACGAAATGCGCAATGTCACGTAAAACTGACAAGAGAAAATTCAGGCCGTTCCTCAAAGTCATAGAGGTGTTTGCAAGTCGATCTCGAGAAGAAATATCGAGTTGACGAGGGTCTAGGAGAAGTCTAGGAGGACTTGTTTTCCAGAGGTTTCCCCGTTCCTCGTGTGTGTATTTTACGTCACTTGAAAGATCGTCGTCGAACCGTGACAAAATATGGCCGCGAAAAATCATTCTCTGAATCTTTTCTACCACATAGAAATTGCGATTGCATCGTGGAACTGTGACGCTGAAATACCACGTTTCCACGAATATACTATTAATATTAATTTGATAGGAAATTTTTCGTTTCAAAAGTCTGTTTGTATTATTAAATCAATTTGTTCGAATACAAACAATATATCTAATAAATAATAAGCACGAAGGATGAAATTTTATAAATCTGATCGATTTAATTTTAAATAAATGTACAAATTATACAAATTTGTTTATAAACGTGTGAAACGAACGAAAAACGATCCGATTTATTAATTTCATTGTCCTATTTATACGTAGAAAGTCAAATTTCGTTTCGCGTGTTACGTGTTTAAGTTTGGATAACAATTTCGAAAGTTCGACACTTTTCGCATTGTTTCCTGATTTTCCAACTTGCCCCATTGTGCCGATCATTTACGGATTCACGCACAAACTGAAAGGAACTAGCAACTACACACCATTTTATCCTGCACGAGGAACTGTCGATACACTAGGCTGCACTTGAAACGCTAGATCTGTATTTACAAAATTGAATTGCGTTGCATTAAAAATTTTACATTTGTAAATTATCCCATGGTGAAATATAGAACATCGAAGCTGACCGAACAAAATAAAATTTGAAGAAAAAAAAAATGTACAACATTTTCAACTCATACATCGAGTTGAATAAAATATCAAAAAAATCGCACAATTTATATTTCTCGCGCGAAAATTTCACTGATTCCAACGCAACATCAATTTGGCATCGAATCACTATCTCAAAGCGTCCATAAAGGGAGAAAATTTCAACCAATTCGTTTCGAAGAAAATTCATCCAACTCGGTCAATTTCGGCTATATTATATCATTTCTTTTTGGGATATAACGATATCTCCGACTCGAAACGACTATCATTTCGAGGGAGAATGATCTTGTACGAAATTCTGGACGAGAAACTGGCGAAGTTACGAATATTGCGGTGACCGTGTCGAGAGAATTGCACCGAGGCCGATAAAAATCAGAGACCGACGAACGCTCGTTTCGTAACTTCCGTTTTCTCGTTACATACGTTCAGAATAACAGAGGATACGATGAGAGAATCAACGTGGAAAATATCCACGATGGTTCGGTTAGCCACAAATCCAGATGAAATCTCCGGTGAAAGCGTTTTCTTTCGCCTATACGTATATCTAGATTTAATTGGAGGCGTGTTTTTCTTCGACGAGAAAAATAAAATTATTCGAGTGGAATTATATTGGATATTGAAGAGTGAAAATTTTATTTTTATTACGAAGATTAATCAATTTATGAAGGATGTCGTTCAATTTAGAATTTTATAATAATTTTTGTTTGTTGTAATTAACAAATAAAATAAATTAAAATAACAAGAAATAATTACTATTATTTTTAGGAATTGGTGAAGAATTCGAAGGAATTAAAGAAGAAATTAAATAACGAAAAGAGATACCATTTGTTTTCATTAAGAAATAACCATGAAAAATGTGTTTTGAAAGTGTGATCACTGTTATTTCAGAAATATACGTATTTATCTAGAATATGTCTACGTGAAAAGGAACGAGAATGAATGGAAATTGAGGACTACGAAAAAAAAAGAGATCTGGAATATGCAATAATATACGTAATATTGTTTTATAATTTCTACTATGAATTAAATTACACGGAAATGAAAAAATATAATGATACACTCGTTCTAACGAAAAGAATTCATCGGGAATTTCATTTCGTTTAAATGTTATTATTATTACGTTGCATAAAAATTATCTTCCTTTCGGTATCTTTTTAAAATACGATCACTTGTCGCAAACAATTAAAAATAATAGATAAATTATATTTATATCATAGAAGAAATTCAACCATTTAAATAATCTATCAAATATTATATTCATATTAGATAGGTGATATTTTGAAATACGAAATTACAACAAGATATCGGTAAATTAATTTCAATCTAGATTGTTCAATACGAATTTGATAAATCATTTTGATATTTAATACAACCTATACAGTAAATTAGCATGAAACACAAATATCCCTAATTTATTTCTCGCTCGTTATTTTATGAAAAGTGAATTTACCTTATCCTTTCCTTTCATTTCATATTTTTATCGCGGTATTTTAGAAAATATATCTCTTGGATATTCTTAACAATAAAATAAAACAAAAATAATAAAACAAAAAAAAATCTCGGTTCTATTTATATAAATGCTCATATTAGAAATTAGAAACTTAATTAGCAGTTAAACGATGGTCGTAAACGAAAAAATAAAAATAAGATGCAATTTCACTGTTTTCTATGAAATTGAAGAAACTATGAACTCGTACATACAGAGTTGTACATAAAATATACAGAATAAAATATAAATAAACACGCGAAATTAAATTAAATTTCTCAAAAATTTCTAGCCCTTTTAATAAATATAGTCAAAATTCCATAAAATTGAAAACAGTAAAATTTCCTCCAAAAAAATTTTATACATTCTCATCTTCGATGCAAATAGTCGCTTCGCGTCACAATCGATTGTTCGCATCGATTCAAATATTTACGAGAATTTTTTTTCTTTTTTTTTTTTACGAATTTCATACTAATACCTTCCGAAAATTCTCGTGCGCTAAAATTCGATTCGAAATATAAAACAAACAGGAAAAATATATTTCCACGAATGAAAATTTCAAATTTTCTCATTTCCAATGCAAACAAGCCGCTTATATTGTTGCCATGCCGTTGTTCACGTTGGTCAGATATTCGCGAGAATTTCCGCGAATTTCAAATTGAAATGCAATCAGGGAGATCGCTGTCAGACACGAATTCGAACGAAATGCCGCACAGCACGTGACAGAACAATGTCAATTGGGTCAAGGATCACGAGCGCGTGCACAAAAGTGCAAGTGCACTATGCACTCTGTGAAAAAGTTCCTGTTGACACACATATTTCTCAACCAGTGCAAACACAAAAGAGATAGAGACAGAGAGACGGACACAGAGAGAGAGAGAGAAAGAGAAGAGAAAGGAGAAAAAAAAATACAGCGAGCAGAGATCGTAATTTACATCTCTTTGTTGGACTGCAAGTAGTCCCAGGGGAATCTCGTTTAACGTAAAATTCACCCGGAAGAAGAGAGAAGGAACGAAAGGCAGATGTAAAGGAGCGAAAAAGAGGAGCACTGCGGTATTAGGACGCGTCGAAAATAATTTGGAATACATTAACCTTTTCTGGATCTACTCGATCTATTGTGTGCAATGGAAAAAAAAAAAAAAAAACAGGGAGAACGGTGATACAATGTACTCGTATCGATGGGGAATATAGAAGGGCGTGACTAAGAAGTTTAGTATCGGCTTATGGACATTTTTATAGGAGGGAAGTGTGTTGTGAAAGCCGAAAGTTTCCGAAGCGTATGGGCAAATGAATTAAAAATATTGCGCGAATATATTTAAAAAAAAAAAAAATAATAATATATTTAATTCGAAATAGATTGAATTGTGCTCAGAAACGAATTTATTGAAGTTTGGAGAAAGATTGTTAATATCATTTTGATAATCTAACAGGTTTTTGTTGATATACCGAGATAAATGAACACGGCTGAAACGATAATAGAAAATATTGAACCGTTTTAAAAATAATAGTAGATCCCAGTTTTACCCATATACCCACTTTTAGCAGGGTTTCCCCTACTTTATTTTTATTGATAAGTTGCATTACTATGTCAATCATGACCGTTTTTTAAAAATTAGTTTACTCTTATATGTTGTTATAAGTTAAATATCTTTACGCTACACCTGTACTCTGGCATAAAATTAATACAGGATAGAAATAGATCTATCTATATTCTACGTGATAAATAAAAAAAAAACTATTCACTAAAAAATAAATTTATTAATATTAAAATAAAATTAATTTTCTATTTATTTCTCGGAATTATTCTCGGAAGAATGGAAAAAAGAAAACTGAACGAACATCACATATTTTTCAAAAAATCATCATATATGATAGAGGAATATAAGAAACAAAAAAAAAAAATTTTGATATTTGTTTCATTAATCTGTCTAGAAAATTGTTATTCTCGAAATTTTATATAATATCTAACAATTCTTTTGTTGCCTCGGTATTATTTTCACGGAGAAATTTTAATCTTGTCTCGATCTCGTACTTTTAATCCAATATTTGTTTTTAAACATCGCGAAAGGGAATTTCTCATCGAGCGATTAATTACGCAACAAATGATATCACGATACGTATATCTCTTCGATATAAATTATTTTACCGTTTATATTCGCGTATAATATATTCTGATAAAATCGTACATCATCAAAGAGTATAAATTTTATATTCTATAAAAATTCGCCCATCATTGATACTAAACTAATCAAACGATATCCGACAAATTGTTATAATTTGTTTTTTCTGCGATTTAAAGTTTATAAAAATCAACGATCGCAAAATTGAAAAAAATTAAAAAATGTTTATTTTTATTTTTAAAATAAATAAATTAATCTGAATTTATACTTATGATTCTTTTTGTAGACTTAAGCAAAATTAATTCTTTCTGCGAAATATTATCACGAATACTGGTAATTAAAATTAACTGATACGTACTTTCAGCTTCTTTATAATTTTCATCTATTATTTCAAGGAAAAGAATGTAGGTATTATAAAAGATCGGCATATTACGTAATAACAGGGGGAAATGACTGAAAACACATTGAAAATACTGGCGAGTTTATCGTCAATATTCAAAATAATAGAGGGTTGATTAGATACGTGTTAATTAGATTACTAAATTAACTCGAAACGTGCTACGAGATAAAATTAAATATAATTAATAGTATCTTCAATGTCTAAATATACTTGAAAATTCATCTAAAATAGCAGATTATTATTAATTTGATGAGAATAATTTTCTTATAATTAAGTATATAATTTTCTTGTTAATTTTCTATTCTTTTTACGATGAAACATCATTTTTAGTCGGTGTATAATCATAAAGATATATGATCTTATCAAGAGAAATAGAAGAGATAGTCAAACGACAGATAACCGAAAAGAATTTAACCTCATTATCGAGTTTCTTTTTGATATTTTTTTACTTTGATTTAATTTTAAAATAAAAAAAAAATATGAAATTATATTTTTAAATAAAAAAATATAAATAAAATTTTTTATATATATAATATAAAAATTATTAGTATTGCACTGTCTTTTTAATTTAAATCTAATAATAATATCATTATTAACACTTCATTAGTATTATTAGTTCAAGCGATCATGATTATTTAGGTTATATTTGACTCAGGTTACTTAATTTTAGAATACTTAATTACAGTACGTACAATATATTTTTCACGATATACTACTACATGATCTTTAGATCATAAAAAAAAAAATAAAATATAAATTAAAATAAAGTATTCTAAAATTAAATAATATTCTAGATTATTTTTTTAAAGAAGGAATAATCATACAAAAATTTATTCCCTACACTTCATATTGTAGCAACGAGAACGACCTCTATAATAAGATATATTGGACTCACCAAAAAGATGCTAATATAATACGCAATAAAAATTTATTTCGGTCAAATAATTTCAGATTAACCCTCAGGCGATTATTCATCATTCAACGTTCAAACATACACTTTAAAAACTATAAATAAACAACAATTTCGTTTCTCGTTTTTCAAGCAATCTCAAGGTTTTGAGCTTTACCACGCTACGTATTCGCGCGATGTTGCGCAGCGTCCTCTATAAGAAACGCGTAATTAGCCGGATTCAAAGATGAAGCGCGTCTCAAATGCGCAGATACGTTCGCGTGAGGGTTAATCATCATAATAAAATCATGAGGTTTATCTCTCACGCGACAGCTTCTCTTTCCTCTCGGCGTCACCAAAGTAAATATAATCTATCGATCGATCAGCCTGGTTCACGGATCATGGATGCACACGAGGCGTCCAGCCGGCCAAATAACCTGTCCGTTGCAGCTGCTCGAGGTAATCCACAGATGATTGCACTTCTCCACGGGAAAACAAACACACCGAGACCACGAAGTCGAGTCAATAAACCGCGACAACCGATCGCAAGCAAATCACCGTGATATTCGTTGTACTGGACACGTGTACTGGTCGTCGATCGAGCGAATATATAACACGTTCAAATCGAACACACGTAAATGGTATATCATCGAACAAACGATCTACTTTTTAACCTCGAACCACGCGCCACGGCGTCCGAAACTATACTGCCACTCCCGCGCTGTCACTCATTGCGCGACGCCAGCGACATCTGCGCACTCTGTCGACGCCTCGAGGTACTAACGTTTGAAATCCTTATTAGGCTCCAATTTTGAAATTTTCTTTTCATTATATCTTTATTTTTCGTTACATAAAGCGTATAAATGAAAATTTTTTAATAGTTTCGAAAGATAATTCGTAGTTTTTTATAGATAATAATAGAAGTTGCAGCAAGTTTTAATGTGGGAAAATTTCATTATATAAATACTTATATAAGTAAATTATAAAGTTCGTAATAGAATAATGAATAAGTTTATTGAATCTAATAAATATCAAATAAATGATTAATAAAAATTTCTACAGATTTTCATTATTACAGAATTTTTTGATTTATTAATTTATTGATTCTAACAAAATTCATTAGTTATACCTTGATATAATATTTGTATGTAGCATGTCTTCAAAAATTTTGATTCTAACCTCAAATTTTCATCAATCCAATCATATTAACTTTTTCATTTACAAACTGATTTCAAAGTTATTTTTATTTTGATTTAACATAGTTCTTAATCGCAATTCTTTTATATTTTTATCTAATTTAAAATTACAATTTCATAATTGGATAATTCTTCTCAAAAATTCGAACCACATCTCCAAACCTTCATCAATCTTTACACGCCTAACATTTTTACATTTTCACAGATTAAAACAAACCATCCTCCACAGTATAGACAGAAGATAGTTTTCCATTGTTTGCATGTCGCGCGAAGACGTCCGTTTTCAAACGGTTGAAATATTAATTTCGAAGGGCAAGGCCACCATCCCACCCCCGATTCCGGTAAAATTTAATAACTCACGGATACAGGAGTGAAGTTTAAGTAGTGTTCGAGCAGTGGCGCTCGTTCGACGCATTGCTCGAAAAAGGAGAGGGAGAGAAAAAAAAAATATGGAAAAAAAAAGAAAGAAAGGAAAAAAGGATGAAACGAAACAAAAAGGGAACGCAAGTGGAAGGGAGGATGAAAGGGTGAGATTCTGCTGTCACTGCAGAAAGGTGACGCACGCTCCATCCTTCTACGGAAACGAGCAAATTTTCCACTGCAAATAAAACTTCTAGCGAAAGGGTCCACCCGTCGATTAAAACGGCGGAGGGGAAAAATGAGATACATAAAAGCTTTCCACGACGCTGTTTGCTTTTCCCGTTTCAATCGTTCCTCGTGAACGTGTGCAAAAAAAAAGAAATTAAAAAATTATATAGAGAAAAAATTATATTCGATCAACTATCTTGGACGATCTTTGATCTTACTATCAAAAGCGACAAAATCTAATTAAAAAAGTGATTAACTACGGAAAATTTGTGCCTTCCACGATCAAAAGTTCAAGGACTAACATTACCATTTTCCATTGATCTGATCAATAGAAAGCTGTAAGCCTTCGGGATACATTTTCAAATTGTAAAAATTATTATTTGATCTCGAAACTTTTACATTTATGAATAGCAGTTGAAATAATTCTAGTGTGATGTTTTTGGAAAGAATGATCGCATAATGTTCGAAGAAAGTAAGATCCATTTTTATTATTTGAAGAAAAATGGAAACAACTTTAATATTATAATTGATTAAAAAAGTAAATGTTTATTGAGATTTAGCGCAAAGATAAGAGCATCAAGTTTTCGCAGAAAGGGATAGATAAACCGAATCGTTGACAGTAAGTGTACTAAGTGTATTAAAATATTATTCCTTAATTCTTTTTTTAACTCCATAAAAGTTCTTCGCTTCGTAAAATTAAGCCCTGCTTTCATTTCTTTTTTGTCTTAAGAAAAAAAAAGAGAAGCAAAGAAAGATAAAAAAAGAAAATACTTTATTAGAAGGAAAATAACGAGGGGTAGAGTACGCCATTTCTACTTCCAACGGTTCAATTATTTTCAGACACAAGTCTTACGGCCGAGATACGAACGAAATGAAATTCTTCCGAGCCACATTTCATTAAAAGACATTAAGAATACCCTGTGCCGTGCAAATGAAATCGCAATTATGCATGCGCCCGTAACTTACAAACACGGCCAAGTAGATTCGAGGGGCCGGTTTTCGTTTTAAATTACTAGTATTCCGCCTAAACTGTTCGGCATCCATCTGCCTCACATTGTCATAACTTATCAAACCAGACGTCTATGTAATTTGAGATATTTATTTGAAGAAGAACGCATAATGAACTAAAATTTTGTATAAATTATACTCTCTGTTAATTATATTTAACTTTATAATAATTATATAAAATTCTATTTTTCACTTTTAATGTAATATTAAACAAATTCAAATCAAATTGTGATTTCAAATTGATGTAATGTAATATTAAAATTTATAATTAATTATTTTATTTATTTATTAAAATGTTATTACAGCAATGCGTAAACGATATTTTTCATAGGAGAAAATGATTTTGTTAACAAATTTAATTAAAAATTCGAAACAATTGTCAAATAATTAAAAAAGTTCAGAATAAAACTTGTAATGAAATAAAAAGAGATGACACAAACTGGAAGATATGTTTGAAAAATCAACGAAGAAGATATTTGAAACAACGAGTTGAGTTTAATAAAAGTCAAAGGTAATTCTTCAACAGGAATAAGGCAAAGATACAACCGCAAATTAAATCCTCTCGTTGAAATAAAAATAGAAGATCTGAGCTTTGTAGAAATCTTAATAAGACATCTTATTTCAGCATTATTAAGGGATAAATTAACCACTCTTTAAATGAAGTCAGAAAGTCTGAGATACGAAGATCGAGAAATAATCAAATTTATTTGTCCTAGCAAAAAAAAAAAAAAAAAAAAACTTTAAAATTGAATATTCAAAAAATTATATTTGGTAAATGGTAGATGGGATATTTTAAGTAAGGAGGGTAACACACCCTCTGTTTCAAACGCAAATGCACTCGTTGAAACTAGTTGACCTCTGTCACGAATAGAGGATTCATTACTCCTCAACTAGTTCTGGTAATTCGTGTCAATCCACGTAATGCCCCTCATATCCCGTCCGCGCGTGTGTTCTCTTCTATTTCCAGCCTGCGTTATTTCAATTTCGTGCTCGTGCAATTTAATGTGAATTTAATGTTTTTTTAAATTATAATATCGAATTTTTTTTCTAATTCAATCTGCTGATATTTTTGATACCACGATATTATATTATATTTTGCATTACGTTGTAACGTAAGTAGAGGACTTGAATTTCATGGTTAGATCATGATTAATGTACGATTTGATATGATAATTCTCATACAATATTGCTTACACAACAGTTATTCGATAATGTTTATATTTTGTAAAGAGAAGTTTTGAAATCTAAGGAAGGAAAAATAAAAGATTTTCCAGAATTTTTCTCTCCTCGCCGGGGAAAGAAAATTGATAAAAATTGTAATTAATTTATTCCGTAAATCAAATATTTTACACTTGATCAAATTATTTTCACATCTTTCTCTGATCGATCACACGAACGCATTATTTTTCGATGAAAAAACGTTTCAATATTCAAAAAAGCAACATCTTCATTCGTTGATCCCCATAGGTGTGCAGATACGTGTTAGAATATGGCGCAGGGCAAATATTATCGCAATCACGCCTCTGATTACAGTTTGTTCGTGCCAGGGCAATCAAGCCACGACGCGTTACACGTTCTCTCGCGAAATTCGCGTTAGGCAATGTACATACGATTTTTTTCACTACTTTTTCCATTGTGTGAAAAAAAACTAGAGCGAGCCTCGTCCAGGATTCGAACGGTTCTCAATGAGTTGACGAAAGATAAGTCTCGTGGGAACGAGAATTCGATTCGTGTAAAAGGAATAAATTTGACGAATCCGTAAGAAGTTTGGAATATCATAATGGAAATTAATATTGAATTGATTAATAATTGATTATACAAGAGAAACATTGAAGAATTTAAAGAAATGTACAAGATTAATTATTATGCGATATGGGACGAATTTATTTGGTATTTTATTTCGTTCGATTCATCATACTTCTACAAGTCATTGGATGATTGCAACCTTCAACTTGAATTTTTCGTTCCTGTTTATCGTACTTTCTCGCATTCTCATGTTGAGAGAACCGTTCGTTTAATTAGATCGTAAAATTCAAGCAACATCGAGACCGCGAGATAAGTGAAAATTACAATGGACAGAATGGGGACGTGGAACGTTGAACTACCGAATGAAAATTTCAGCTTAATATTACCTTTTTTTATTTCCTTGGTCAAATGAAATTTATTTTCCTCTGCTTTTTTCTTTCTCACTTTTTTCTTTTTTTAGAAATGAAGGTTAATGCAATTTTAATTGCAAATAAATAAAAAATAAATTGCTAGTAAATAATAAGACAAAAGGGAAAAATTCCCATCTCTTATTTTCACATTATTATTTAACGTCCAAAAAAAAGTGTTATATTTGTATGAAAAAAATACGAAATTTTAATTTCTTGCGATTTTCATAAAAGCGTATACTTATCATTACGAGAAACAAAGTTGCATCAATCATCGTGTCAACAAATACAAAATATTTATCTCACCTGAACCATTACTTTCCCCCAAACAAAACAAAACACCTCGTTAAAATTCACACCTGTAATCGGATATACAAATGTAATTATCTTTCGAGCACACGGTAATAATTTAAACATTAAACACGGAATTAAGTGGAATAATATCTTTGTACAGCGTATGCGGTAATCGCTAAAAGGTTGTAGAAACAGGCGCACGATGAGCCTTTCCCGTAAACTCCGACAGTCTATTCCTTAGAAAACGTAGCCTGCTCCCGCAACACCGGTTCCCTCATTAATGAAGGCTTAATTAACGTGCTTCGCCTTTTTATCCTGGAACGATAGTCGCTTCCGGTTCCGCTTCCTTGGTCTTCCGCATCGAGTAAACGAGGGAAGTCGAATTGGTCGGCTATCGTTGGCTCAACAGCATTATCCTGCCGGCTGTAATCGCATCAGGAACGATATCAGAAAATCTCGAATTCCAATTTCCAATATCGTTAAATCGAAACGTAAATTAAAAACTATCTAACATCCCTTGTAGAATCGAAGATAATTAAAGTTTTCGAAGAATTTTTGGCAATCGATTAAATACGCAAGTAAATTTTTATGAATATATATTTGAAATAAAGATTGTAAAATTACAAATGGAAAGTAATAAATCTCTAAATAAATCGATAATTTATCAATTTATTGATATACTATTGATCGATCAATTATTGTGCAAAATCGATCGATTGTTCCAATAAAATTTCCGTTTCTATCGAGATTAATCATAATTTTATCTCGTTTAATGCATAACATCTCGCAATACTTTAATACACCGCCGATGAATGTTCATTAAAGGAATAAAAAAAAAAAAAAAAAAGAAGAAAAGAAGGAAAAAAAAAAAAAAGAGAGAAAAACGAAAAGCAGCACGCGATCTTTTTCATCGAAATGAATGGTGGAATCGCGAAATCTGGTTCCACCTTTGGAAGAAGCTTAAAAGGTATTTTTTTTTTTTTTTCTTCTTTTTCTCTCAGGCGTTCGCTCTTTTTGCTGAAGAGAGCCGGTTCTCTTGAATTTACTGATAACAAAAGTTCCATTAGCAGATCCATCTTTACTTTGGCAAAACATCCTCCGCAATCCTTCTGCTCTTATAGCTGAATAAAGGAAAAAAAAAAGAGAGAAAGAGAAAGAGAGAGAGAGAGAGAAAGTAAAAACGTCGCTCGTTCTGAATCCCGCGTAAAAGAGTCGCGCTTGAACATTTAGAAGATTATTAAAAATGAGGAACGAGACATTTATCATACCAATTCTTCCACTGTTTGATAAGGTGTTCTTGTTTTCATGAACTACATCTTTATAATTGATTATATTATTTTTATTGCGTCAAATGGAGCAAATAATTGCAATATTTTAAAACATATTTTATTTATTTTTTTTTTCTATTAAATTAATTGGAAAATTTTGTTGAAATTGGATTCTTTTTTTTATGAACTTATTTGAAATGGAATTTTATCAAAATTTTATTAAATTATTGAAATGCATATTGTGTGATTTGTCATAACTTTATTATATTTTTATTCATTTTTTATTGATAAAATATTTAAAATTTTCGGTAAAGATTTATTTTGATCAAATATAAATTTCTACAAATGAGAACAGATTTGTTTATCTTGCTAATTTATTTGGAATCTAGTTAAACTTATTTACATTTACTTGAATATATTAAAAAGTTTTATTTCTATTTCTAAGAAATTTATCATTTTAATTAATCAATCAATGCGATAAAGTACGATTCAATTTTATAATGCAAAAAGAAAAAAGGATAGAGAAATTTCCAATCAAGATAATATATTCTCCTTGCCTTCGAAACCATTTCTATAAAACGAAAACCAATTTATATTCCAGTCCAATATTTTCTCGTTCTATCGTCGTTGTCTGCGATAATATTCATAAAATATTTACCACGCTCAACATTTTCATGAAATTTCCTATCTGCCTTATAATCTCGCCTATTTTCTTTTTTTATTTTTTTATTTTCTTATATTCTTCAAACGATTTTCCTTCTTCGCAGTTACCTCCGTGAAAATTCAAGAATGCACCCACACACGATCAATTGAATCAAGTTAATATATAATTAAGAAATTGCCTATCAAAAAGACAATTATATAATTGAATCATCAACGGTAAGAAATAATCTCAAGTATCTACACACACAATTCTTCCACTTATCCAAAATTCATCGACCAATGTCTCGTTGAATTATCAACGAAATAATCTGCGTGTGAGAATATCACAATTTTTCCATTTATATTGAATTCGATTCAATTTTATTCAATTCAAAATTAAGATTAAAATTAAGATTAAAAAATGGAAAAAAAAGTTAGTTCGTTAATAAGTATGGAAAATGCAGAATTGAGTCGAACAATTGAAATAACGGCATCGTACGAACAGTGTAATTTATCTGTCTATACGGGTAGACGAGACAACTTATGTTAGACAGGTGAGGAGAGAATATAGACGGGGCTAGACGGTTCGATAAGACGATCTGAAATCATGCAGGTACCTACAGTGTCACTCAGACGCGGAGTTCTTCAGTGTATGAAGCAATTTTCCTTCAGTGTACAGAGTTTATTGGACGACAGACGGAGTTATGGAGGGCTGTGTACACAGTTTAAATTAAGTACAAGGCTTTGACAGAGATATGGAAAATTGATGGATTTTCATGTTGAAGTTGCTCTACAAGTGCACCACTTCCTGTATTTGAATTTACTTCTGATATCTGAGTCGATATATTCGTATTCACGGATATCCTGATGATTTAAATTTTTGCACGAATCGACGTGTAATATGTAATTAGATACTTTTACTCAAACAAGAATTGGAATTAAACATCTCTTTGGAAAATGAAATCTTAATAATAAAAGAAATTTAGATATTTCTTTCTTTATTTTTAAATAAATGAGTAATATTACAGATCGAAATTTTGAGAATAAATATTGCAGGATAATTCATTCTTTTTAATTTTTCGATTAAAAAATCGTTACTTCTTTCCATCCTCTCTCGATTATTTCTCATCTACTTTTTCTACTTGCATTTCGTGTTGCGTATGCTATTCACTGCTCCTGTTCTCCTGTCTCTCGTTACAAAATGAACAGTGTAGCACAGATGCAGTTCCAAGTAAAATTATTACGATAGAAGAGTCGAGGCTGAGAGTGCAAAGCTTAGAAAACAGTGGCAATCGCAATGAATAAAATTAATGCAATTTGTTGCGAGAGAAACTATGAACAAAACTATGACAAACTGAATTTTATGATGCTACTTTCGGTTCGTTTATGAATATCGTTTAGAATAATACTACTTTACATAATCACGTGTATAAGATATCCTATCAAGAATAATATGCGATCGAAAGGGAAAAAATTAAATTATAATAAAAAAACAATTTTCTCTATTGATTAAAGACTTACTTTCAATTTGTTTGTTTTAAAAAAAAAGCAATCCGTATTTTAATAATGCGATGATCTAAATTAAATTAATTTATTGATTCTTTTTCTTTTGCACAATTTTTTAAATAATTTCAAAAAGACAAGAAAACCTGAAATTAAATCTAATTGAATCTCTAATATCAAAATACATTGCATTCTTTGAATTACTATTATTATTATTATAATTATTACCCCTGTAACACTCTATGCACACAAGATTTCCACTAACCTCTTATTCTCCCCGTTTCAGAGGCGAGAGAGGCGGTTAGACGGTACACAAAGTAGTACGTATTCAAAGAGAAAATTGTCCGCAATTTATGTCTGTCTCGTGGAACACCATACTTGTCGAGCACTGTACACAACCGTGTCCCATAACCACGCGTAATATGTACGGGTGTAGGAACCTACGGGGAAACATTGTATTCCCAAACGTTTGAAAATTTGATATTTTTTCGTATCCTATGGCCACTTATTTTTCCTATATTTTTCTCCCTTTTTTATTCAATACATACAGTGTTTAAAATTAACTTTCTTCTTTCTTTCTTTCTTTATTTTTTTTTTTTTTTCAGGAATAAAAATTATTTCACTCGCGACGAAATTGAAATTTAAACGTTCGAGGATTGAATTTGATGGTGGAAAAATTGCGATTGGAGATCGGCGAGTTTATCTTATCGAGAGTGATGGAAGGTAACGAACCGTATTGAAGCTTCGTTTCGTTATTCGATTATGTTTACCTTCGATAGCCGATTGTCGAGTTAACCTTATTGAAAAATTGCGATGATGAGCAACGCTTCGTTTTCTTTTCGAATCTGGGGATAATGAAACGATAATATAATTCGTAAAAATTCCCCCAACTCTTGGAGATATTTTCTCTTGGGAAATATTGGAAAATAATTGGACAAACGACACCAACTGTATGTACAACATTTACAGTTAGATATTCTATTTTTCTTTGACGATTTTAATTTGACAGTTCTATTTTGAATAATTGTGCGTTCACACTTCATCGATCGAATTATACTGTTCGAATTTTATATCGAATTAAGCGTTTTTTATTAAGTGAATAATAAAGCAAGTACGTTAATTTGTATTATTTTTGAAATTTTTAATAGAACATCGAGAAGAATTAACAACAATTAAAAATAGATATTAATTAACTATGAAGATAAAACGTCATGGAAGAAAAACGAGATTGTTATTTTAAAGATTATTATCGATCAAATTGCTTGAGAAAACGTGCCTAGGATAATTGTCAATCAATCTCCTCTAACTCGTGAACCTTAATTGTCTTTGTTAAACGGAACGTCAAAGTAGTAATTGCCAATCGACTTTGAGTCGAATTTCTACGAATTTCTACCGGAATTAAGATGGTGCCCGATTAATTGGATCTCTGCCTCGACTTGAATTAGAATTTTATTCGGCAGAACGGAGTTGTCGAACGAAACTCCCTTTCGTCCAACATCTGCAAACGATTATATTTACGATTATATTATATTTCTTGCAAATAGAAAACAAATTTTATTTATTATACATTTTCTTAATCTTCGAATACTCGAAACGATGTATTTCTCAGAAAAAAAAACATCGCAGGAATTTAAAAAATAATTTTGGAAAATGAAAAAGGAGGACGAAACAAATTTTCGTCTCGAGATCGTCCAACAGCTCGAAGCGTGCGATTTAATTGGTTCCCTCTCCCCTAGGCCGTTTCGAGGGAAAACAAGTGATTGATAAAACGTTTCTCAGTTCGTTAAGCTTAACGACGAAGACGATGCGCGAGAGATTATAAAATTAACGCAGCGGTTTGTTTCTGGATTATGAAATCGAGAAGCAATACCGGTCAAGAAAGAAAACCACCGAGTGAACGTGTGCAACCTGACCAAGTGTGCACCGGTGCATTGCAACTAGACCGGTGTATAAATTATCGGGGTTTCTTAACCGTGCTCCGAATGCATCTTCTTATCACCGGTTGAACGCGATATTTATACGACACGCAACAACACCACCGTGAGAGAATCGTATAGAGAAATTGTAAATTTTTTTCCGCGTGCGTTCCTGTTTCTAAACGTCCTTGAAAATCATACATAACGTTTTTTATTCTTTTTTCGATGCATTGTTCGATATTCTCTTAAAAAAATTACTAATTCAGAACAATTTCCTAACTTTCTTTTTCCTCTATATTAATGTACAATACTTTTTACTCAGAAAATAGATGGAGCAAAGTTGATCGAAATTATACCTAAACATATCTCGAGTAATAAGAACGATAAAAATCAAGGTGCGAAACCACTCTCTCTAAATAAAATTCCAATAAAAGGAAACTTTAATGCGAAACTCGGCCGATCCATCCCAAGATACGCCAGGATCTGAGAACCCAACCCACCCCAACGCACGTAACATCCGCCACGGCTCAACACTCGGCTTCCCGCGAGTTTTCCCTTCCTCGAAGCCATCGATCACAATAACGGGTCACAGTGTGCGTGCGTATGCTCGTTCCTGCAATGCAGACCGACCATTTGCACGCCTCGTTTCCTCTCCAACGTTTCGTCGTCCTCGCGAATCGCCCTTCCCTTCGAATTATTCACCTTGCCTTCCAATCGCCGATCGTGCTCGCGCGCCCGTTACACGTGTCGCGGACGCGGGCTGAATCGGCGCAGATCGGCAGATATCGACCTGGCCCCCGTCTAGACTAGACCTTAGCAAGGACTTAGCGCGGCAACCGGTGACAGAGTACCGTTACGAAAGTCACTTTTTTTTTTTTCGTCCCCGATACGCAGACACACACGTCGAGGATCGGGGAACACATCGGTTGACGATCGTTTTCTTTCCTTTTTTGCGAAAGCGGATCGAGCGCCGTGTCGAATCGGGTAAAGTGGTTCGATGATCGTGTCTTCTTCTTCTTTTTTTTTTTTCTTATATTTTTTTGTTTTTCGGCTTGGATTGTTGACGAAATAGAGATGGAAAGGTTGGAAGGAGAAGGATTTGGAGGAGACGGGAGAGGCGAGAACTCGCGTACGATGGAAATTTTGACGGATGATCGAAGGGGTTTGTTTTTTTGTATATTTTGGACGGATAAAGTTGAAATTTAGAAAATGGAAAGGAAGATTGAAGACTTTTTTTTTGTTTTTTCGTGTATATTTCGGAGAAGTAAGCTCGCGATATGGAAATTTTTGGTAGGATGATTATGGAGGTAATTTGGGTAAAAGGGTGAAAAGACAAGGGTGATAATAGAATTCGAGGCGAATAACGTTAATGGATGGCGTGAAAGGAATATGCAAATTGTTTTGAGAAACGAGTTATGGTGTCTCGATGTTTGAAATTGAAAATAGAAAATTGAGGAAAAGTAAGGAACAATATGCTTTTGTGGAATTACTGGAAGAGGTGGTTCGAGATGCTTGAGACGCAAGAATTCAAAGAATAGAGTTATGATAAATAAAGTTTCATTTAAAAGGATTACTTACTTTCTCATAAACCAACTTCTTCTCGCTCGAATGCTCGTAGAAATAACATTTTATATATTTTTCACTTACCTGAAACAGAAAAATCATTGAGAACATTAAACAATTTGATTTAATTATTCGCACAATGATATTTCAAGCTGTTAAATTCAAGAATTATTATCGCATTTAAATTAAAGTTGGCCAATTTTCTTTGCAGTAGCGAGATATAAATCACGAAATATCAAACGAAATGGAAATGGAAGGAAATTTTATTCAATTATAAATGCATTATAGTTTAGACCGCGATATACGTACTTCTTGGGAATTTTCCGCATAATTTGTTTCCCACTTTCGATATAACGAACCTGTCGATACCAGAATCATGAAATAATCGCGAAACGGAACTAGGTGAAAAAGAAAATGCCGTTTGATTTATTCGATAGATCACCGGGAACTCGAAAATTTTCTGGAAATGATCCTATATTAAATTTTTAATAATATATTTTAAAGAAAGAATTTTTCATTTCAGAGGTACTATAATTCCTCTATTTTTATAATACTAGAAAAAAATTAGTAAAAAAACTAGCAACTTCATATATAAAAAGATATAAATTATTCGTATAATTGTCAATAGAAAAAAAAGTTGAAAAGATTCGTAATATTTTTTTAAAAGCTTCACGGTGTTAAGAAATTATTTTCTTTAAATAAAAATCGGAATATCGAGCTTTACTAATAAAGTTTGATATTTCCATTCGATTTATTCGGGTTATTCTGTCAATAACAGTGGCGCTGGAAATAACGCTGGAAATCCGCAGGACGAAGAACAAAAGCAATTGTCGTGTGATGTTCGCTCGTGAAAACTGTGAAGACATTAGAAAATTTCTTGAAAAAGAATAGAGGTAATAAATATCGGATAGCAATGAAATAAATATTACACCATGATGAAATTTGTGTATCTTGAATATATTGGGATCGCGATAAAGGAAAAATTTGAAATATGGAGGCAACGCGAAGATAAAGTGACATAGGAAGAGATAAAAATGATGAATAAATTGAGGGAAAAATGGAGGTAGATATAGATAAATTATATAAATACGGTGGAATGAACTGACGTTTTGATCATCGTGGAATATAAGATGAAAATTTTGAAATATCTATTATATCGTGTATAAACGAAAATTATATGAAGATGAAGAGATATTTGAATAAATTAGAGAGAATAAATGAATATAAGATATTCTATATGACTATTTCAAATGAATTGATAATTGAAAAACTGATTGTAAAAATAATATGATTAATTGCGTGTTATTTTTTAAATTTTTTAAAATAATTTTAATCGATTTTAACTCAAGTTTATCAAAAAATGATTAGTTAGATACAGATTTTTTTTTTATTACATTTTTCTTTATTAAAAATCTATATCCTGTTATACGTATATATTTCGTAATTAATCAATAATTAATGAAAAATTATTTTCAATATCCCACGTACATAGAATGAATCTATTTAATTAGTTCACATATGTTTTCCATGGTTTGTATACAAAATTCTGTTCACGTAATGGACCATAGAATCAATATTTCTAGGAAGTAAATTTCAATAGCGTATTCTGCAAACGGTAAATTCTGCGCATTTGAATAAATGTAAAGAGTTACATATATGTAAATATGTTATATTTATGTTCTGCGTCTGCATATGGATAACAGATGCGTTCCAACGTGAGAAATTTACAAATAAGAATAATCTCAAATCCTTTGAATACATCGATGTGATTCTAAAGAAATCTGATCTTGCATCCACCAGATCTTTTCATACATATTTGAATACTTCAAAATCTTATTCAAGAATCTATGGATAACTCAATTTTTCTTGATCATACTTGAAATTTCTTCTCTCATTCTTCTGACATAATCGTCCCTAATCGTTCAATGATGAAAATTTAACGAAGATAAATCAATCGATCCGTTACTTTTTATTACGCGCAAGTATATCTTTTTTAAAAAAAATGAAGGAAAATGAAAAAGAAAAGAAACAAAAGCAAGAAGATTAAAGAGAAAGCCATAATCGATCAATCACTTAAGCAGCATAACTTTTTTAATAAAAAAATTTCCCCAAGCATCAGAGAATAAAACAAGTAAAATCAATAAATCACCATAAAGTAAAGAAGAAGAAAAAAGTAACAAGTTTCTTTAAGCATTTCAACCTTCCTTCTAAAAATTTTCCAATACAATATACCCATGAGAAATTGCAACAGACATAATCAATAAATCTTCACGATGTTCGACAATATTCTGAAAAAAAAAAAGAAAGAAAAAACCAAAACGTTCAAAAAGCCCAACTTTGCCGCCAAAAATCTGCCAAGTACACCGGAGAAGCCTCAATCAATACGAACGATCCTACCGAACACAAATTCATCGTTCAAACAACCCCACGTCTCTCCAACAACGCCCAACCCCTTGCACCCGGCATTCTACGTGACTTTACACGAGAACACCTCGAGCCCTTCGTCGAGAACAATCCTGCTAGAAGCTGAAAGAAGCTCGATCGATAAGCCAGCGATATGAACAATCTCTAGGAGCAAATTTTCCTTTCAGATACACCGGTGTCGCGGCAAAAGCTCTCTCCCTCCCTCCTTCCCTCTCACGTCCTCTGTGTGCAGCTTTATATCGGCCGAGCAACCCCTCACGACTATCGCCGAGGAGGACAGAGAGACAGAGGAGAGAGGGAGAGAACAGAGGGGCACCATGGCAAAAGGTGAAAAGGAATCTAATCGATAGTCGGCGCGTACGAAAAAGACGCTTTCATCGAAGGAAGTTAATAAGCCGCCCGACTCTCTTCCACTCTGACCTTCCCCTCCCCTCGTCGTAGAGGGAAAAAATGCCCAACGACCAGCAGATTTCCACAGGCGGAAGGAAGAACACAACGCTATATATATTGCCACTACCCACGTATCCCCTCGGTAGGAACAGCCATGGTCGGTCGACGATGAGAACGCCGATTCCAGTGGATGCAGATGGCGAGCACGTGTCACAATGCTATGATATCACGAATTTTCGACTCGATTTTTGGGGGTGGGTCAAAGATGAAATGAAGTGGCCTTTTTTCTTTTTTTTTTTTTATCTAGCGGCACATAGATTGCTCGCTCGTTCGTTGCACGGATAATAGGATTGGGGGATAAGTGCGCTCGACGTCGGTTCACCGATCATCCCTATACGGGGAATACGAGGAACGAGAGATGGGTGGGTGTGATGAAAGGTGTTAAGCGATGATGATGCGGGTTTCTTTGTGTTGGATCGAGATTTCATGTATGATTTATCGGTTTGAGCGGCTTTTTGGATATATGACGATGTACATTTTTTTTGTTCTTTATTTTTAGATAAGATAGTCTTTATTGATCGTGTGGGTTGTAAAGATCAAAGTAATAATAAGTTTCGAGATTAGGTACATCTGATATTTTTTGTTGAAACGAATTCAAGTTTTCTATATATATATATATATTTTTTTTAAATAAATTATAACGAGAATTAAATTATAAAATTATTTCTGAAGGTTTATGTGACAGTAAAGAGAAAGTGACCACTTTGTGTTACATCAAATGAAATGTCATATTAAAATATCCACGAATCTTGAAAAGATACATATCAAAGCGATACACTCTCTAATTAAACATAAAAAAAAGAATACAGTTATAATAAATTAATTGATAAAAATTCAAAAAGATAAAGGTATGTTACAATAACATTTATCAAATTCATACTTATTAGTCTCATGATATTTCCCTTTTCTTTTCTTACAGAAGGAAAATCAAAAAAGGAGAGAAAGAAAGAAATACACTCGAAATCAATAAATCGCGAAATTTTCGAGCAACGTGGCTCTTTCGGCACTCTTGTCTCACGCATTGAATTTCGAAATTGAGAGACTTCGAGGGGGTCTCGAGTAGCCGTGAAATATACGACGACATACGTGGTCCAAGAATGTTTTTTTTTTTTTTTTTTATTGAGAGAACCCGAAGGCAAAAGCGACGTCGTGAAAAGCGGCTTTGTGCGGTCGTCTCGGCGAGAGGGGTTTTGAGTTTTCTAAAGGCACTCAACGAGCACTCGATGCAACCACGGCTATGGTAAGGAACGATTCGTTCGAAGATAAGCTGCACACCTTTCTACGTTTTTTTTTTCTCTCTTTTCTTTTTAACGTATATCTTAAGATGCATTTTTTGATGAGAAAATATCGACAATGAGATAAGTGGGAGAAGAAAAGAATGATTAGATAGATAGGAGATATATTTAAGAAGAGGGATGTTTAGAACGATCAATTTAGGGATGATTTTGAGGATATAGATACATGTAGTGACGCCTGTAGTTGAGTTGGTAAATTATGCAACTAGTCTGATGCAGTTTTCTACTTTATCTGAGTAAGGCAAACGCTTTACTTCGATGGTAAGTCATGTCTTTTTTCCTTTTACCGACGGAATATTAGCTTTTCCACGATACTCCGATAGTAAACGAAAACTATTGTAAATCATTTGTAAATTAAAAGTATTCAAATTAAATGATTCCAAGTACAAATTTTTAGTAGTAAAATTACAAACAAAACATTATATAATGCGTGTAAAATTTTAATTGTAAAAATGTAGAATCAAACTAAATCTGAGTACTAACATTATTATTTCTTATCTTTCAGGTTCTTTTAAATACAGGCTTTTTATACTTTTTATATAATAAAATAAAGTTTTGTAATTCAACCGTCAAAGGATATTTTACATACCCTATACTTAATATCCTTACAAGAATATTCACGTATCGCTTAAATGCGTTATCCAACACGTTCTACTATATTTCCATATCAATTACCGCTTCTCAGAATTGAGCAGTATATCTTGCTCTACATATTCTTGCACGACTTCTCAACGTGTAAAATGCGACTGATTTCAAAAAATCTCTCTACAATAATTTCCACGCTAACAATTTACACCATTGACAAATATTATATTACACGTAAAGTACGACGACGTGGCAACGAGTCCCAACCCATTCTCGAACCACGTTCCCCAATCATAAGGGTGCTAGAACTACTCGGTGGTGAAGCGGCGGCCACGCTTCAGAATGAGTCATTCGATCGTGTTTCCGTGGAGTCGAGGGCAAAGCGGTTTCACGAATCGATTTCGATCGTTATTTCCGGAACAGGGGGGGTAAAATCGGAAAGAGAGGAACCCATCGGCTCCACGTCGACTAGTACCAGTTCAAGTTCCAGTTCCAGTTTCAGTTTCACCGTTCAGTGTCCAAGGCTGACATTCCGAGCCCGATATACCTTTCGAACGAGGAAACCTCGCCGAGTTAGATTACAAACCGAGTTTGCCTGCAAAACACGATCCTTCATCGTAAGAGGGACCATCCTTACGTCGTTGAGTTTCCAGTATCGGGCACTGTGAAACGTTATTGTTGCGAATTCCGCTTGCATGAAATCGTGACGTCTTAGAATGCGTTCCTTCGATCGCGATGGCGGACAATAAAATTTTACAACGCTTCGTAACCACGAATGTTTTTCAGCATGAATTCCGAGGGAATGACCATTTTGAAGTTCGGTTTATTCGAGATTAAAGGTATATTACGTACTAGAAAAATGTTCAATATTAAATCGTTATTAGAAATTTGAGAGGATTTATTTTCAACAAACTTTCCTCGATAAATTTGGCATTCTAATTATTTTATTTGCATAAGTAAATTAAATTCGCCAACTTTACTCGAGTAGATAAAACGTATACAAAATCTTATGTACACAGGAAGCCTCGACTGTTTGTATCCAAACTCCGTTTGTTCGTGTCAAGTCCAAAAATAACCGTATATTAAACTAAAAGTTTCAATCTAATTCGAAATAAATCTGAACGGTGTGTTTTAGATAAGAGAGTTAATAAAATTCATCGACTCGTGGAGAAATATAATTTATTAAGTTCCTTATTCTTTTACGCAGTTGATAAACAATGGCCGCCGTATAGTTGTTTATGGCTATAATTAACGTACAGGTTACGTCAATAATTTAAAAATACAAGCGATCAACGTAACCACACCTCATCACAAGATTCCCCCTGCCACTCTTTGAACCTTTTATTCGTTTAACCAACTCCAAGAAGTGGAACTCGATTCAGGTTATGGGACGCATTTCCGCGAGCGTATTTGTCAAGATTATTTCTCCTCCTTGCCTTTTTCATCTTTTATCGCGGAAAGAAAGGTAAATGGAGGCTTGTTCAAGCACGAGAGTTAGAGTATAGACAACGCATATTTTCAATGATTATATAAAATCGCTTTAATGGAATAATGGAATAATTTTTCAAACTCGAACCATTACTACAATTCAAGTCGAAATATAATCCTTTTGAAAATTTTTAATCTACTAATTATTCACTGATCATTCGAACCACTAACTCTCCATAAGAAGGAATCCAAGACGTCTTCTACGAATTCACGAATATTATTAAAAAAAGAAAAAATTGAGAAATCGGCCAACACCACTGCCATAACTGAATATCCTTTCCATCGCGAGAAATGAGTACCGCTTACCCGCAATGGGATACTCGTTCAGAGGATAAAAAAGATGAGATAGAAAGGAGGATTCCAGCGATGTCAATGTTAGCACAAGTTTGAACCGCTGTGGTCCGATTCGAGCGATCCTGTTTGCGGCAAATGCCGTTGCAAACTCGGCTCAGAAGAGTCTGTTGCAGAGAGAGGAAGAAAGAGAGAGAAAGGGAGGGAGAAGGAGAGATATGCAACAGGCCAAACGCAATAAGTCGTCGGCTACTTTCTAGCCCGCGGCTCGCTGCCACGGAACACCGATCCGCTCGTTCCTTCTCGCACACCTTCGCCCATCGAGGCAACTTTTCCTCTGCAGGTACACACAATCGACGATTGCACGCTGTCCTCCTCTACGCGGCCAAGCGTCACGATTCATCGGCCGCCTTTCGCACGATCCTTTTAACTTTAAACCGATCGGAACCGCCGATCATTCCTTTCTTCTCCTTTTCCCTTCTGTCGTTTTCTTTTATTTATTTATTTTTTTTCTTCATTCTAACGTGTTTCTGCGTCTTTCGAGACTGGATTCAGATTTACTTTGAATCGGTTTACTAATCAATTAAATTTTGTCTGTTTTTTTTTTTCCCTTTTTTTATTTTGGACAGATTTTATTTTTGACGAGATGTTAAGATTGTTCGAAGTTCGTCGTCTTTTCGTTTCTTATTCGAGATTTCTATTTTTCATAATGCTAAAATTCTCTCGAGTCTTTTGACTGTGTGCATAGGTGGATTTGTCTTGAATATTCCGCGATGAATAGAATCGTTACCTTTTTTTTTTAAAGAGGATGAAAATCCTCTCTGACTGGATTTAGATTTATTTTCCAACATCAGATTCTTTTCACGATTAAGTAACTGGAACTTACATTCTCTTCGTTTTGTTTCTATTGAAAAAAAATTTCTTTTTTTTCTTTGCAATATTTTGGCGGAAATTTCTATTTACGCGTTGCGGTTCGTGTGATTGAAACGAGTGGTACTTATTTGCTTGTGAAAATTAGGAAGAAGATGCGTTAGAGAGAAAGGTGAAAGAAAGGTTTAGACAGGTTTTCAAACGGTATATATGAATAACGTAGTTATGTACATTTTTTTCCAGATTAATGCGTTTTTACATAAATGAAAGTAGGACACTTTAAGTAAGAAAAACACATTAGAATAATATTATGTAATTATAATAATATTATTCCAATAAATTCCCAGGTGAATTGATATCTAATTATTTTTGCGCAATGCAGAAATATATAAATTCTTTTTGCAGGATTAAATGGAGGCGAATATATCATTTTTATTACCACTATTCGGCCATAAAAGCAATGAAAATGTGATGTACGAGATGCTCAAAGTACCATAGAGAAACGTTTGAATATTTTTTTATTGAACGTAAGCTATAATCTTTAAGTACTGTTATGATATTTGTTAAAAAAAGTAACAAAAAGAAGAATAGTCTTTTTCCTTTAGAACTTTTGTATCAATCAACAATGAAAAATTCATAATTCACTTCCTTCAAAAGAAATTTTGAAAGAAACGAGGTTGTAATCCAGTTATGACTTCGCAATTTGAAATTACGACTTTAAATTCTCCATCGAAAAATTTATTTGTTTTTAAAAAAAGATATTCCAGATATCTTTCACGCATCATAAGTACTTGGATTAATTCCATAATTATTTAAACAAGATTAATAATTTGAAAGATAAAAGATCACTCTTAAATATTTCTATATCAAGATACGACGAAGTAAATTTTATTTTGAAAGTTAAATCATATTATATATGATTAACTTTCTTTTCTTATCTTAGTAATCATTCACTTGCATTCCTAAATGCAATTAGATTTCTCAAATAACGTTTAAAATCAAACAAATTTTCACTGGAACAGATCTTATATCGTTTATCTATTTGCATTTTCTTATCTCCAATTATAAATATTGCAAAACTGAATAGTAAATGCACTTTCTACATAAATACCTCGAACAACATTCCGATCATTAGCGTATCAAATTGAAAGATATTTCAAGCAAAGAAGAATTTAAATATCAACTAATTATTCTGACATTTTAATAAAAAATTTAATAGAACGATGAATGTACGAAATAAAAAAAAAAAGAAAAAGAGATTTTGACAAGAATAGAAAAAAGATTTCGAGATTTAAAATCCAATTTGAGGAAGAAGATATCACTAGAAGAGATGATGCATTCTTCCAGCTTTAAGCAAGGACTGTCGGGCAAACAGAAGTGCCAAACAGTGCACGTGGGGCTTAAAAAAAAAAAAGAAGAAGAAGTTCAAGAGCCCTTCGAAAGTAGAACGAGCGAATGTCATTTCCAGTTCTGGAGACTTGACACATATCCTGGCTATATCTGAGAAATTTCAATGGATTTCAATGGATTTTATCGGGTAAATTTAATAACAGTATCGATCCATCTTCACTTGCACGTGTTCATAATCGAACAATTTTTATAAAATTCGTTAATTAAAATCGATAACAAACATCCGATAAAACTCGTTGATACGAGATTATTATGCGTTATCGGAATATATAATAAACTTAAATTAATTTTACTCGTGAATCGTGTCCTGTTATTTTATCTTGAATTATACTACAATCGTTTATTATTATTTTATTCACTCGATCCTTGATTCGAACATCATTTATGTTACGGAGCATCGCCTATTCTTATCCGATCCATTATTAGGATAATTGGAGACAGTGGGAAGAATTTTAATCGATCACGTAACGCTTTATATAAATATGATCAATTTAAATTGGAATATTGCCTCCTGTATTTGAATTATGCGTTCGAGGAGGATGCAACTTCGTTAAATTAATATAGAAACGGTCAAAAATGATGGCGCGCAATTTCACCAATAAATTGTTTTAACCTACGGTTAAAATATTTTTAGTCTTCGCACCTTTCTACCAATCGATATACTCCTACGTGTTTTCACAATATTTCCAATCCAAACGAACACTCGACCATTATACAATTACTCCCATCGATACATCTTTATTTCTCTCTCAAAAAATTATTTTCTCTATAATTTACTTAAACACTTTAAAAAGAGATATCTTGTTCAAAAATTCCGGTCGAAAGAAATTCATGAATTTCTTTCGTTAGATTGCCTCGAGATGTTAAGATCTCTCCAAAAATTTTCGTCCACGCAAATGGAACACGAAGCTAGCAACAGTTAACCCAAACATAACTCTTTCTCTTGGTTATTAATCGACGACAAAATATCAAGCACCAAGAATTACATCGTAATTATATCCTCGTCAAAAAAGAAGCTGTTAACGTTGACATCCTTGATTGCCAGGATTCCATCGATAAATTGATCGAAAAATTGAGACGAAGGAAGAAGGAGGAGGAGAAAGAGAAAAGGAGAGAACGAGAAAATTCTTCTTCTTCTAACTTTTTCATTTACGTGAAATTTAAATATTTCATTATCACAATCTTTTAATCGATCAAAAAATCAGCATCTTAACAATAGAATAGAGAATAACGTAACCTGATTCATATATCCATAATTCAATCATCGATACTTCCCAAGTTTTTCACTTTGGTTGCATAAACGCACTCGCGAACAATCCGGCGAAACGGAATCAATGCACGCCGATAACTCGAGGAACAACGAGCATTATTCTTCGCCTCCTCGAAGTTGGAGCTAATTTAACGCAATTAACCGAGCAGCCCAGGCTTCAGGCCTCGTAACTTCATTAACAAAGACTATTCATCAGAAAATGGGAGCCCATACGCGACCCAACTATTTCCATTGAATCGTGAAACGTTATCAGTCAGTTGTTGTCAACTTATTTCTAATTACCTAGGCATTATGCCCGCAAAAGACGCAGCTGCTCGTTTTCCTTTCGACGACACGACGCATATGTGCGTGTACAATGTGCACAGGGAAAGAAGAAAGAAACAGAGAGAGAGAGAGAGAGAGAGGAGAGGTACAAAAGCCGGTTTATGAAAAGGCGAGTGTGTAGGAGACGCGCACGGTTTGCGTGAAACGAAATTAGGGGCGTCGTTCATCCTACTTTTCGATGCGGTGAAAAACAAGAAAGAGAGAGAAAGAGAGGAACGGTGGTCGGCTCGTACGTGACTGCTCGACGCGATCCCGATTGCATATTTGATGCTGGCCTCCCTTTGACCGCGATAAAACGCCTAATACGATTACGCCATTGTGCCGGGAGGATGCAAAAGTAATGGGAAGTTTTCCAACTAGAGGAGGATCGGAGGAAACGTGAAACGCGTACCTATCCCGTTTCGCTTGATCGATAAAGAGCAGGTGTCGTTGATTTAAATCGAAAGCACGAGGGGAAAGATAAAGAGGAATCGGACTTGGAATTTTCTGAAAGATTGCGTTTTGCTTTGCGATGAAAATTTGGATGATGGAAAGAAAGAAAGAGAACGATTTGATTTCGAAATTTTGTTTATAAAAAGGTGTTGAAGTTTAAAAGAGAAAGAATAAATGCAAATTAATTATGTACATTGAAAGATAATCGAAATTTGTGCGGCTAACATTTTTAAAAAAAGAATTCATGCGTGGAAGATCGTTTCATTGAAATTTTATTCCCGACCCCGAATAGAGGCGCTAGTCCCGGAATTATTCATAGAACGACGTGCATTTCTATGCGACGTGTAGCATTATAACGAAAGAGGATGGTAATCGTGCGTGGCCTGACACTTCCACGAAATCCAAATGAATGCCTGTTCGTATAATATTCCCGAAGAATATCGGCAAGCAAAAGGTTAGATGCACAGGTCACAGAAATTCATCAGGAGTTGTAAGAATTATACATATTGCCGTGAATCTTTCGTTTATACGCGGGTCACGTGATAAATTTATAACGAAAAAGCGGGAATAAAAATTAAAATAAATATCGCGGGACACTGATTCGGTTAACCGCGGATCCGCAAAATGAATTTACGAGGTTAAAAAGAATTTATTCGCATCCTTGATTAATTTATCACATCCCGATAATACTTTACCCGTTTGAGAAAAAAGGAATATATTTTTAGAAAAATTGAAAATTGAATTTAACGAAGAGAAGCGATTAAAAATTTAATTCAATTTTCTTGTATTATATTAAAATAATACAGGTCTCGAGCGCATATTATTTTTAAAATTATCTTTATCTACATAAATGGAAAAATAGCAAATTGTAAAAGGCAAATATCAAATATCGGGATGCAAACAGGATTAAAATAAAATTTGCCTGTAAAAATACGACGATCTTTCGCCACGCGAGCCAAGCAAATTAAATATCACTCCTTTTAACCCTCGACCAACCCTTGCTTTTCACCTTCTCCCTTAAATTCAACCACCCTTGAAAACAAAACTTCCTCAATTCCCCCGTTCAACAATTCAAACGAGACAAACAACTTGTGCCAACCACTCGCGTTACACTTTCCTCAAGATATATATAAACAAGCCTCTAACGAAGCCTTTCGTTGCTCCACAGCCGCGTGTGATCGATCCTGAAACCGAGTGACCCCGACTTTTCTCCAGTGCCTTCCGTGAACCGAACGATTTTCCACTCTCATTCACGATCCCCGTTCTCGACGAAACAAAATTAACGCGTTAACAGGAGAAAAAACAAAGAGAAGAAGAAGAAAAAGAAGAAGAAAAAGAAGGATTGGGATGGAAATTGGTCGAGGAATAACGCTTGGATCAAATCTTCAAGCCTGCTTACGCAACTTTTATGCTAACGATTATGTAATGAACGACAAGTAAAATATTTGCACAACGAAAAAAATATGCATATTGTGGTAAAAAGTCCAAGTGTTCGATTCATTTTACCATTGTTGAATATTATTAACGCTGAAACCGAATGACAAGTTGCAAAGTTAAGATTATAAATAGGTGAGGATCCCTTGAATAGTTGTTGAAATCTCCTCCACTCTCGCTCACGAGAGTCAAGAGGTTTCTTGCATCTTTATGCATCTTCAATCCTGGAGTATTCTGGTCATAACGACTTTTTGTAATATACAATAAGAGCAAGCTACAATCGAATACGAAGGAAAAATACGGAAAAAGAGAAGAAACGGAGTTATCACGAATACTTTACGTTATGTTTATACTTTTATAGCTCTATCTCTCGAGCACCACTCGTCCAGGTATAAAAACAAACGATCTGGAAAGAGGAACAAGAAGATTTTTATTTCTTAGATAAATTCCAAATCAGATCGTGTGCACGAGTGTCGATGAGTAAATTAGACAGAGGGAACGCGTGATCCTCTCTCTCCTCTCAACCATTTTCCGTCTCTGCATAGCAATAAGTACTCACGAGATAGAGCACATACACGCTATAAAACATTCGCAATAGCTTTGGCTGAATTGGCTGTTCCGCCGCATCTCGACGCACTTTTGCTTTGAGCATACCTTCGCTGTACATACCTTCCATAATCGTGAGATCGAGAATAACATGTTAAATTGTTCTTTTAGAATTTCGAGAAAATTATAATATCGAATATCGATCGAGACTGAAGTTTGAATTTTAAATTAAAACAATAAACGTAGAAATATTTTTTAATTTAGTGATGGATAAAAAGGAAAGAAAAAATGACCCTTTAAAACTACGTTTACTTTTAGAATATCCTCCCCCTCGAATGAATCCTTTTATTTATTATTATCAATGAACCCTTTCAGTTAAGTATGATTACGTTCAAGTGAGAAATGAATATTAATACAGAGTCGAGTCGGCTGTGGACGAAACGAGTTCATTCGTCTTTTGCCATTTCATAACGGTCTAAAGAGTGGCACAAAGCCTCAAGATATCATTCACAAAGAAAGTTAGAGACTAGTAAGTAGTGCGGGAAGGTTTAAATTAGATCGTAACGTAATATGACATGAAAAATGAAGCTGTAGGAGTTGATGAGGATAATTTTATTGAATGTGTACCTTGCGTCAGGATGTAGTATGTGGGCTTTGGAAATATTAGATGGCTTATTAAGCGATTGTGTCACTCGTGTGGGTAATGTTCTATTTTGGGTTGCGTTAATTTTGTCGTTGCAAAAGGTGTATCTCTAAAAATCAAGTATTTTTATACATAAAAGACACGTCACAATTAGGAACATAGAAAGATAGAAGATATAAATATAAGATAATTTTATTTTCGTAAAAAAAAAAAAAAATGAATGCCTGCACAAAATGAATGAGATTCAAAAGATTCAAAGCAATTTTTTAAAAAACCGTATCTAACGGAAGCGTACTCTTTCGTTTCCAATTATCGGCACTATTTTCAAAGGTATGTTTAAATTACAATGTTTAACCCGCGAATGCACCGTATCTTCGTTTCTGATGGCCAGCTTTCAGAATTCAAAAATTACCCTCATAATGCTTCCGAGATTGCCGTAATACGTTCCATTCGGGAAATTATACCCCTTTTCTACTTCCTTCGGTGGAATATCCGTTAGCCTGTGGACGTAGTAGCACGTTCTATTACATTGCTGTTTCACTGCGCGCCAATGCGCCTCTCGAAGAATGAAAGACAGGAATGATTCGACTATATTCCTTCGTATTCGTATTCGAATTTCATCCGAAAAATGTAGAAAGAAATACGTGGCTTCTTTGAGTTATTTAAATTAAATGCATCTATATTATGGATTGGATTAATAAATATGACAAAATTTTCAATTAGACGAATTTTGACGGGAAATGATTCAACATAAATGTGAACAATCGTTTCGATCAAAATCTAGTTTCGAAAAAAATCCTCCAAATAAACCCTGCGAAGCAAAAATACGGGGATTTCGATCTCGACAATTTCCATCTCGTTAATATCATCGTGATGGTGGGGATGGTTCGAGAAAGGACCGCAGCTGGTTAATTAAAAAACGCAAACTTTCGTCCCAACCAACGTAAGGAAACTCGCGTTTTTTGCCAAAGGTAGAACGCACAGACCCACAAGAAGGAAAGTCCGTTCCCACAAAGAGCTCTTTGAAAAACGAAATATTTCCTTTTTCTCGTTTTCCAACCGCATGCGCTTTTCAACCCTCTCAATTAAGAAAAACGAAACGGCTTCTCAGAGAGAGAAAGAGAGAGAGAGATACTTGGATACCGCAAAGTCCAAGAATCTCGTAAAGAATCGTTCAATCGTGAATCGTTCAATGAGAAGGAATTAATCAAACGGCGAAACGTTGAAAAGTTGTCTGGACTTTGGTCTTCTTGGCTTCTGGAATGGAAAATGGATCCGATGGGGTTTTGTTTTGCCCGGCCGCGAAAGGAGAAGTTTCGCTCTCGAACGCGAAATAACGAGAGACGTCGACGACGCGGGAGAGATTGTGCTCGCGTAGGTGGGCCAACCCGAATCCTTATATTAAAAAAGTTTCGCGGCGAACGGAGGAGGGAGGGAAGCGGACTCGAGAATACACCGCCGCGGACTCGTTTTCCACCCTCGTAGACAAATTGCCGGGAAAAGTTTCTGCACGACCGCGGAAACGCGGTTGCACACGAGGGAACCCGCTTTTGGAACAGGCGGTGTCACTTTTGACGTATAATTCCACCTCAACGTGGATTTTCTTCTCGTTTTTTTCCTTTCTTTCTTTCTTTTTTTTTTTAAAGAATCACGCACAGCTCGAGAATTCTCATTTCGCCGCTACACCGTGAATATATATTAACTTCGCGAAGAAAAAAGAAACAAATGCCGGTGAAAATTATTGGAGATTTTCTCTCCTGATGGTTGCTTCTAGAAGCAAAAATATACCTTTTCTGAGGTTAATTATTTTTCAGTGACATTCTTCAGTACAAAGATTAATTAGAATTTGTTCGGAAGGAATCGAAACGAGCTTTAAAAAATTTCTCCTCCGTCGAATATTCGAAATATCTGGATGAAACGTTCATTTTCGTTCATCTTTCCAGAAAAAAATCCATTTATCAATCTCTCTCTCTCTCTCTCTGCAGAAATCTCGCATTGCAACCACGACAATAAACGCGACACTCGACGGGAACAAGGATCGCACAAACCGACCCGTTTACCGGATCAATTATTCATGAGCGAAAGTAACCCCGCGTTTTCCCGGAAAGATACGAGAATCTTTCTCGTTAAAGCGACTCGTTGGTTACCCAGAGATTCCAATTCGAAATCACGGGATGGAGGATAATCAAGGAGACCATCATCACGTACATCAACCCATTTCTCTCCTCCACTCTCCTTTCCTCCATTTCAACGAGGATCTTCGTGGCGTGAAACCCCGCAGGAATTAACCGCAGGATAAAAGAAAGAAACTACGAGAGGAGGCGCGCGCCCACTCGAGGGAACAATATAATCCTTCCGGATCCGAATGTTTGCGATCGGTGGCGGGCTACAGCCACCCTCCTTGTCCGTCACAAAAGATCCAACGCTCGTGAAAAGGGGGTAGCGGCCACGCCGAGGGCAGCGGTGGCTCTAAGTGGCTGCAAACATTTCATCGAATTTGGCGATCCCAGAGGGCCTCCTGGCAACGGGAACGGTGCGCAACAAAGGATAATAATCGCGCGAGACAATGCCGTTTAAACGACCACCCCTCTCTCCCCAACTTTTATCTCTACTTCCTCCCTCCTTCCAGCCGTTTTTTCAACCGCGTTACAAGAACGAATCAGTTCTTGCATCTGTTAATCGAGGCACGTGGCGAGTGGTCTCTCTCGTTGGATGGGTAAGGAGGATGCCAAGATGGAGGAAGAAGGAGGAGACGATTCATCGAGAGATCTACGACTTGTCGGAATTGCGGTGGAAAAGGAAGAGTGGGGGTAATTTGTATCAACAGGTATCGATGAATGATCGATTGGAAAAAAGAGATGGATGATGAGAGAATGGAAGAATTTGATACATTTTATTTTCGAGTGATTAATTTTTGTTGGAAGGAATGAGAGAAGTTTGAATAATTTGAATCTTCTTTGGAGGGAAAAATGTGTCGTAAAATAAAAAAATTGGATATCTGAATTTCAATAATGAAATTTTTATAAGAAGCTTTCTAATAAATCGTAACATGGAAATGGAGTGAAAACTATTGCGAAAGGATTTGCTGAAAACGTTTACTAAAAAGATTACCCATCCTATCTGAAACGAACGAATCGCGTGCTGTTCTAAATAGTTTGTAGAGCTATAGTATTAACGGATTTCAATTGGAACGTTTATCACAGGAAAGCGTGTTTGAACGAAGGATTTCGAGGCTAATTCGAGGGATCAAGTAAACGAAAATTTGCCGCGAAAGATAAATCAGAAAATCGACAATTTTCAACCAGCAGTTTATTCAAAAGATTAAAAAAAAGATCACGAAATTCTGAAGAAAAATTATAATAATTTGCAAAGATTAAACCTACTTTTCTATTTAAACATGTCCGAAACTTGGAAGTACATTCAAATTCCATAATTTCCAGTTGTTGAATTCTAGCTTCGAGGCAACGTTGTAAAACATGCGAATGATACGCGTTTAATCCACAACACCTAAAGCAATAAATTGTGCCAAACTAATTCGATAGAACGTGGAATCATATCATCCTATTCAATTGTGGAAATTCTGACCCGTGGTGTTCGTCGATCAACTACGGTACGCAGCCGCAAAACAAGATTCAACGAATTAGCCATCACGCGGAAATAAACACGACCACGTGCCACCTGTTCCATTATAATCTAATTCGGAGGATCTCGATGGAAATCGTGCGATGCAATGTAAAATTCTCTTCGAAAAAGGAATTCTTGACTAATTTTGGAAAATTTCGACAACGTTGCTGGAGGAATAGAAATCGTAATTATTCCTCGTTTCATACAATGCGCGTGATTCATGATGACAACCATTTGTTTCCACTTTTTGCAAATACAAATCGTTGACGTACAAATTTATTAATCCAACGTGGAAGTTAAATTGCTTATTAATTCAGTTTTAAAAATATTCTTCGAATATTTAATTCGTTCAACTATCTTAAACACTATTCGCCTTGAAAATCACCTACTCGTTCCATAATTTATTCAATCTATCGAATAATATACGCACCAAAACATATATCAAAACCATCACTCAAAAATAGAATTCGATTTCTACGTATTTAACATATTCTTTTCGAAGCGTCCAAAGACGCTTATAGTATAGAAGAGCCAACGTGAGCCAAGCCCTGTTCTGGAATTCCATCGAGTCTGGAAACGCGGAAAATACCGTTGCCGGGGAACAAGTTGGAAAGAAAGAAAGAAAGAAAGGGAAAGAGAGAGAGAGAGAAAGAAAGAAAGGAGCTCGATTCCGCGAAGGCTGGCCGTAAAACGATCGAATCTCGAAAATTAGAAGCTTAGAAGAAATCGTTCGACGAGCAGTGCGCTCCAGCGCGGAATGCACTCGATAGCCTTGGCTCGTAAGACGGGTTTCAGTATGCTTCGCCGCTGCATTTCGCTGGATGGTACGCGGTATGTACGTGCAGCGAAATCCTGACCGAGATGCACGAGGTTACCTCTCGATCCTCCATTTCCATCCACATATATTTCCCGATCGTTTCCTCCGTCGCCAACTCCTTTCAACACACCTAACCGGTATCTCTGAAGGTAACTTTGTTTCGCGACAGTAGGTCGAAATTGACGAAACAGGAGAAGGAATGAATAATTCATGGCGCGGGTGCCTTCGAACGAAAATTCGATTCCGCCATTGCGGCAAGAATAAAGAATTCCTATCTCTTTGTCTCCTCTTCCTTTACCAGGATCGTCAAAGGAGGGTAATTTTTGCTGTTTCCTTTTTTTTTTTTATAGACAGAAATCTGATGATCTGGTGGCGAGGAAAAATTTCAAATTGGAACGCGAAAAAACGGTGGTTTTTGGTTCGTGGAATGAAATATACTTTATGATTGTGATTTGTCACTGACTTCGCTTTCCAAATTCCAAAATCGGAGATAGATGGATCTTAAGAAAGTACTTCTTCAAATAATCGATAAATCTTTAGTTTAATAACAGAAAATAGATGATCGAAAAAGAAGGATAGAAATTGAAGAAATTTCCTCAACTTCGATTTTCCATTCTTATTAAATCAATCCATCTCCATTTATAAATCTTGCATCATTCGCGTAAAATTACAAAAAAAAAAGAAAAAAATTCGAAAAATACTCACGACGGAAGATTCTAAAATGAAACGAACTCGTGAGAGGAACAAACGAAAGGAAAAGAGTATCGACGTTTATTAGAAACAAAACGATCAACGAACGAGGTTCCCTCGTCACGTAAGACGATAACAAATGTCGCGCGTAACAGTGTCTAAGCAATAGTACACCGTCCATTTAATTTAGTTAGAGATCGATAGGGTGATGGAACAGCACGTGCTGACGGGAAACAAGGTTTTCTCGACAACCCTCCTTCGAATTTACGCGGCACTTGGCATCCACGAACCCCCTTATACAGGGTGATCGACAACGCGAGCAAACTATTATTAGAGAATCGAGGGAAACCCTTTTATCGTTTTATCAGTATTATAATGTCGAAGATCACGATCTAAATTGCCGGCTAAAACTTGACGCGACACCAACAGATCCTAGAGATCCTCCTGTCTCTATTGTCTCCTCCTCGATTAAAAAAATTTACGGAAATATCGCCCGGACGTGAAAGCATAATTGCCGTAGGGGTGGAGGATAATTAAAAGCGGGGTGACTTTCGCCCGTAGATCGTTCTACAAAACGCATCTTTTATGATCTTGAACGGATCGATGGAAAGAGGATGGTTTTTCGCTTTTTTGTTTGTAAATGAAAAGTTTCTTTATCGAAAGAGGTTAAATTTTTGTTAATTATGCGAAGAAATACGAAGAATTAGCTGATAAAAAAATGGTATAATTATAAATATATTGTATGGAAAATTTTTAAATCGAATGATGATATATTTATTTTTCGCTTTCTCGTTTCAATATTTTTATAAATAGAAATTTTAGAATCAATTTTTATTAAGGATAATCGAGATATTGTATTATTTATGATAAATAATTCGCGAAAAATATAAGGATCGTATACTTTTTCAACCGGTATCAGTTTGATATTAAATAAATTCGAAATTAAATATGCTTGATCTTTGCTTGAGAAGAAGTCTTTAATTCGTGTGTCAGATCTGGAAAACATTTTTCGCATTGCGTAATCGCATTCCTTTAAAAACGCGATGGTATTAAACGTCCAGGAAACTCGATACTTAATTTAATGATACCGTGCATACCATTAATTTTCAGCTCACCGTACGTACAACAACTCTTATAAAAATAAAAATTCAGTGACCTGAAACGGATCACCCCAAACCTATAGATATTTTTCCTTAATACGCAATGCAATGTCGTAATTTTTTCCTTTATGCGCTACGAGTCCACTCGAAAAATCGTGTTTCGCGAGCAATATTTAACATCGAATTAAATTTCCAATACATTTAGATTTATTTATTTATATTTTCCATTTTTCTTTCCCTCCAACGGGTTTTAGGTTTGAGCAATAACGAGCGCGAAAAGCACACAAAATGCACGTTAAAAATGCACGTACTGTCGTTTAATTATGAGAAACAACACAACATACGTGTTTAACTGAACCTGTTATCAAACAAAAACTCCGCGTTTCCTTCCCGAGCACGTTCTCAGAATTAACGCAAATTTTCTTAATTACCGTGATATTGCGCGTAACACAACTATTAAAATAAGCTTAGCAATAGCGGAAGTGCTCGTGCGCGAAATAAAATCCTCACATTAATTGTTTATCGTGCTATATTTATTCCTTGTCCACTCGCGCATCATCAATTTCGCTTTGCCCCTTTTTCCCTTTAGCGAGCTTTATTCTTTATTTTTCTTTTTTATTTATATTTATATTATCATTACTTTTTTCTTTTCTCTTTCTTTTTTTCTTTTTTTAAAAATCGCCACAAAACGTTGATATAAGGTAAAAGTATCGGTGGCTCTGTCGACCACGATAGGAAATCGATAAGTTATTCTATAAACGTTATCAAAGGAATAGGTCGATAGATTGGTGCCATTAAAATACAGTCAAAAGCAACGTGGATTCTGATGTTGAAACACTTAAACAAGGGTGGTATCCTCGACGGCCAACTTTCTACCCCGAGAAATTTAATTATAAAAACTGACAGGAACCCTCGACAGGGCGGCGCACCACCCTTTATCGAAATAGGAAATCGAGGATGCCACGTGGAAATAATGAAAATAGGATTTGGACCCCCACCCCCTTTCCCAATCCCTTCGCGCAATTTAGTTTAGGAACGTCGTCGCAAATTCTTTTCTTCTCTTGTTTATTCGCGTAATTAATTCCCGTTTTACGTAACGTGTACGTGTTTTTTTCTTTTTTTTTAAATAAGGAAGAATGAGGATGGTTTGAAAGTAGAACTGTCGATAAACTTGTGTATACGAAATTAATAAGATACGATGAAAGTGAACGAACATGTAACATCTTTTCGTCTCGATGATATTCATAATTAATTTTGCCAAAAGTATTTTTCTTAGAAATTATGGAAAGTTGGATTTTTTTTTTAATCGTTGCATGTCACTACTTTCAAAAATTTTCTTCTCGCTTCTCGGGAAGGAAAAGATATTTTCGTTCAACAATATTTTGACGAAGAACGAATCTGGACAAGGCAATAACCGTGGAAAAAGGATTTCCAGAGGATCGATGGCTCGCGTCGGCTCGCAATAGGTTGCACAATCAGCTCCGTTCTCTTCTTCGAGAATTACGTGAATCTTTTATATAAAAGCTTCCTTTGGAAACAGTTGCATCAAAGTGTCAGCAGAACATAGTGAAAACTGATTACGTAACACAGCGAAGAAACTCAAATTGAACCGACAGCAACGCCTCGATGCATTAAACGGACGTAGAAAAATTTTTCTTATTTCTTGCAACAAGAAATATCCGACTCGAAAACAAACGAAATTAAATTCGATATGCAGCACAGTGTTGCATAGAAAATCTTCCCACTTTTCTACGAATATCATAACTTCTGTTCGAAATAATTCGCTATATCCTTATGTTACGTGATATAATTTTTCAAATAAAATACTTGTTACTTTTTTTCAAAGGGGAGAAACTATAAATTTTATCTTACTCTCCCCTGTGTTTTATGCATTAATAATTGTGACATCGAATGTATTTTCCACGGTAATTTTGAATAAAAACTTGGACATTTGCCCATAAACCGGAACATTGAACTACCTTTTCTTTTTTTTTACAAATACGAATATACGAATTATATTTCACTTTCGACTTCAACAAATCCTACAAATATTTTCAACCATTCCTTCCCCAAGATATGATTTCTTTTTAAATAACGCAGATCAGAATTCCCCCCCCCCCCTTTCTGCCACGCTTAAAAAGGAAAAAACAGATTATCGAATGGTCTGGAGCTTCGATTCAACGTCCTCGATTTCGGGACACGTTGACATTGGGAGCGGATTTTCATCGGATCTCGTCCCTCCCCCGCCTATTTCGTAACGCGATCGACTCGCGTGTTTATCGGTGCAGGGGATTGAAACGTGACGCCTGGTACGTATTGACAGTGGCGTGTCACGTGCACGCACCCGTGACACCCGTGAAACAACGACGCCTAGGCCGAAAACCTCGCCTCGACAGATCGATAATTCCGCAAAAGCTCGTCCGCCGAGGTCAATCGTGCGCCCTCGAGGCTGATCGAGGCTCACTCGAGAGTGACTCGACTTTCACGGTGTGCCTTCGACATCCCTGAATATTCATGAAACGGTTCGACATTCCGTTGCGTTCCGTTGCCGCGCGCACACGTTTGTTTTCTACAGTTTGTTCTGATGAATGGATGCGCGTGCATTACACCACGTTGGGTTTCGATAAGGTCGAATGCGTGTGAATACCAGGCGTGGGCGTTCGTTGGACCTGTCCTCGCTTCGATCATTACCGTTTTCCTCGTCGTTTCTTTCGATTTCAGGTGGATAGATTTTTTTTTTTTAGAAGCCTCGGAAGATTTGAAGTGATTTTCGAAATTTTCGCAGCGTTTTGGAGATATACGGGTGTATGTGCATGTATATAAAACATGTGCAGGTAGTACATGTATAAATTTTTATTAGTAACCGAGAGAAGAAAATGTTTAAAACTGGTTTAAAACGAGTTTGTCGAGTCTAGCGTTGAATTTTATGCGAATTAAAAGAGTTACTTGGATAATATTGAATATATTCTTTTTGTAAGGTACCGGAGGAAATTGTGATTCAATAATAACTTTGTTCAAAAAATTACTGCCTATATCAATAATATGATAATTCTACGAGATAATTTCAACGCGGTTCACGATTTTTTATCTATCAAAAATGCTAAATGATTATCTTACAGATAAAAGAGGAAACGACTTTGATATATCATAAAAAATCTCGTAAATATCTTCTGAAAACAAAAACCGTAGCTGAATAAAAAAAAAAGAAATGAAAATTTTTGCCAAAGGGAAGAGAAATTTTTGCAAGAGAAATTGAAGTAAAGAAATAAATAATACATCATCATCTACGTAGAATTACGAGTCAAAATTAGAGGAATAAAGAAATAAAACGGAAAGGAAAAGAATCTCGAAATATGAAAACACGAAAAGAAGAGTCGTAATTCACGAAACCTCGGAACGATTTATAAAAATGCGTTTCTACGATGCTTTTCACTTTGATCCGTGTAAAAATACGAGACTTAATTATTACACGATTTCTTTGTAAATATTTCCATCGAGAAAGGAAAACGATCTAGGGGAGGGTTTTCTTTCTTTTTTTTTTTTTTTGCTTTCGTTCCACCACGCATCGCTTCACGAACGAGAACTTTTCACTCGTTTCCCGGGTATATATCCGGTTTCCTTCTGAATTAAAAATCTACTACACTCTTGACACGGTTATTACTTTTCACTTTAATAATCCTTCACTTTAACGCCGTGGTTATTACATTCGGCACTCTTGGATTTCACTCGAAGCGAAAATTACACTTCTTATCCGTGTGTATGTATTGCGCGTGTGTAAATTTCACGGCCTTGTTAAAGTAATTATTTATTTGATATCTCGTAGAAAATGCGTCCAAAGGATTATTGGGAGGGAGGGAGGAAGGGTATGTGTGGAAATTAAAGCGCGTAAAATTACGGGGGAAGAAGGAGGGACACGGGGCTTTTTTGTGAAATTGTGAAATTAAGCGAAATTCTTAAATGAAGAGTGGATAAAAACGAGTGGATGGAAAGGGTGTAACGTAAAGTAATGCGATTCGATAAATGCTAAAAATATCTGCGTGTCGAAATATTGGGCAACTAGGTCATCGAAATATCATCACGTGTGAAATTAACGCGGGAAGTCAATCTACCGAGAATATTTCTGACATTTTCAGAACTGTGAACATCGATGATTTTGATCCCTCGTTACTTGAACTGTAACAGGCGTTTACTTTTAAGCGTTTAAACTACACGATCTTTCGATAAAATTATTGTATGGACGATAATTAATTGTGATATTTAGAAAAGAAATAATTTATAAAATCTACATGACGGGGATCATCAATTTTGTTCGTGCGAAGTTGATTCTTAAATTTATGGTAATTTATGGAGGAGCGGGATGACGAATGATCTTCTAAGGATCCGTACGACGTTTTATAGATTTACATAACCATAGAATTATTAGAACGTGTTTTTTAGAATTTAGTAATTCGAATTGTTTCACAAATATTTATTAACACAAACAAACGATGCGGGGGAAAAAGGAGCCAAAATTCCATAATCCTATCCTAGAATTAAAAAATAAAACGTATACACTGTGATACGAAATGAATAATGAAATTAAAGTAATACAAAAAATAATTTAAATTAAGATAAGAATTAAAATAAGTATCACAGGCGAAAAGAAATTTCTATAAAAATTTTCCAATTATACATACAAGGAACGATCGTTGCTAAAAAAAGGGAGAAAGAAAAAGAAAAAGAGAGAAAAAAAATTAAAACTCGAGCGAAACATCGCAGAGAGGAAAGTACGAGAATCCCAGCAGCGACGCAATGGTGGTCCATCAACGTCGAGCATTGTGGCCGGATAAAGAGGATAGTTAAAGTTAAATTAAAGACTCCTCACCGGTCATCCTGGGTGACAGTAATGTCAGGCGGGGGCGCGGAAGGCGAGGCACCGTCTGGAGCATCCAGTTTGCCGGCTTTTTCCCTCCCTGTTTCCTTGTCTTTAAAACGATCCAACGAAACGCTGGAGAATCACGCAACCACACAACGATCACCGAACACGATTCTTCACATCAACATCACGATTCTCGTCTATTTATTCTTTTCTCCTTCCAAAAAAAAGTGTTTCTCTTTTCCAAAAAAAAAAAAAAAGACGAGAGCGACAATTAAAAATAAATTTTCACGATACGATAGAACAAAATTCGATCGAAATCTACTTGTACTTTTCCAGATGTTCTTTCAATCTATCACTGTACCCTTTCACCCTTCGAATTTCCCGAAACTCTCCTTATAATCCTCTCTAACCCCGGACGAATGAATCCGTATCAACTCTCCACCGCTTCGTCTAATCCTCGAATGCTTTATCCACGAAAGACGATTCACCGATTCACGTCAATCGAATCTCCAAATTGAGCATTCCTCTCCTTGGAGGGGGATCCTTGGGAATTTAGAAGCGAGACAACGCGTTCCCTCCTGGCAACGAATCGCTCCTTCGCGACAAGAGGACGCACCCTCGTCGATCAGCCACAGGCCGTTACCTCGATTATTAGATTTATCACGGAATAACCTTCCTCTCTCTCTCTCTCCTTCGAGGCGACTCGCTTCTTCTCTTGGTGAAAGCGAACAGGCAATTATCCTTGGCTGGAAGACGAGTACAGTTTCTTGAGTGTACGTGATTAACTGCGTCCCCTCGTAAAGAAGAGAATTGAAGATGCTGTGGATCGTTTTCAGAAGAGCAGTGGAACAGTATGGTATTCAAAGAAGGCGGTGCGGATCTTGGATGCTCCGCACTCCGGTTTTCCTTTGCAACACGGGTCACTGGTCCCACAGGATTTCGGTATGCGTAAGCTCGCGCTCGAAACGAGTTCCACGGGTAGGAGCTCGATTCCTCGCGGTGATCTACGTGCCACTTTTTGGCGAGAGCGCGGTTAAATGCTCGTCGAGACGGACGAGACGGTTAATAATCTTCTTCTTCGAGGCTACTCTAGAATTGTCGAAATATTTGCGGATCGATCGACGAACGAGATTTTTTGATTTCAATTTTTAGAGAGGATCGAATAAATTTGTTGGATGAAAAATCTTGTGAGAATTGGGAATGTATATAGTTAAGATCTGAGAAAGTTTCCACTTTCTACGACTTCTACGTGGATAATTTTGACGGATATTGACGCGTCACTGGATGATTCATTGATTAAAGAGGATTGAAGAGAGCTGGTAAATCGTATTTTTCCGCATCAAGTTCAGTTCTCGAAGATATTGGCACAAACGAGATTAGAAAAAAAAGAAAGAAATCTATAGCTTCTGAAAGAAAGTCTGGACTTCTACCGATAAACTATAATTTTCCACCACGATATCAACACGCCACTGGTCTCATTCAAAGATCAAACAGACGTGAATCGTCCACGTGAAACTCTCTCTCCGTCTCCAATTTAATTCAATTCCATGAATTACGACGAATCTCACACTACACTTATGCTCAAGTTCGCCGTTATTCGTTCACGCGGCTAGGACGATTGTTGGACGATTCTCGGCCAGCGGGAGATCAATTGCGTCAGAGGCGCGAGGAAGCGACTGGTGGTGCATCCGAACGTGGTGTCGTACGACCGAGGTCCAAGGGTACGCGCTCGCCCCTGTTGTTTTACTCACGCCTCTCGGCTGCTGCGAAAAGAGGATCCGCCGAGAGAGGGAGAGAGAGGGCGGCGCGCACGTGCAGTGCCGGAAAGGCCACGCTCTTTTCTTTCTTATCCCGAAAATCGATCGTTAAGACACGCTGCATTGGATGACAGACACCGGATAACACGCGTGCATCATCGGATAGATAGACGCTCCAACCTGCACCGTGCAACTCTATTCCACGCACGTACATACACACGCGCACACACACGCACACGCACGCACACCACGTACACCACGTTCAGATGTTGCGCGTTGAACTTTCGAAGTCGTGCTCCGATTCCTTTTCGATCTTCTTCTTTTCCACTTATTTGCCTATCTTATTCCTATTCTTCCCTCCTTCGGTCTCTCCCTTCCTTCGTCGTTTTCCCCTCGTTTAATAAACGCGCACCGTATACGTGGCCATGTGCGGCATAACGCGACACTTTTTTCTCCTATTGGAGAGGAAACGCGAATGGGAATCGGCGGGATTGGAATGCGATTCGCGGGTGCAGTCGGTATTAATCGCAACACTCGCCAACCACCACGATATACTCGAGAAGACTGGAGTCTCTCTCGGTAGGTGAGGCCCCCCCCCTCCTTCTTTCTCTCTTGTACGCTTTCAGTGTTGTACCCAGTGCCTCGTGGCCACCGGTGCGATCCCTCGATCGCGTGCCACGCGAGTATGACTGTACAGAGGGAGGGGAGAGGGGGTGCCTCCGCGTGAAAATCGATGGGGGTTCGTTTTCACAGTTTTGTTTGCCCATACGGTGCACGGGTTGGTGGTTGTGGCAAGATGTTCACAAGTGTGGGCCGGTTTGAAATATTATTTTCTCGAAGGGATGATGATTTAGGGAAATTAGGCATTGAGGATGAATTTAGAATTTGATTTTAATCAATCGATCCTTATCTTTTTTCTTTGTTAAATTCTTTCATGTTTTTTTAACGTTTGTTCAAATTTTTCTTAGACATCAAATTTTATTTTTCCCACTCCTTTCGCTTTTAAAACAACTTCAAAATTTGACTAGCAATAATAATATTGATTCGCGAAATTTTGTAAATATTATTAAATAATTGAAACGAAAATTGTTAATCGAAGAAACAAAAATCTTTGGTTCTATTTATTGATAATAATTAATCAAGAAAAGGATGTATCTGTGCTCTTTTCTCGATGTAAAAAAAACATTCCCCCTTAAAACGAAACAATAAAAACCTACGTGTCACAAGCGTTTCATACGCTTGAATACGGCCCTGCGATCGAAGTCTTTCCCTCTCACTCTAATACGCTCTACGTTATTCTCTTCGCCTTTCCTCGTCGCACCAGAGAACCGTTCTCTGTTCCCTAACTTCTATATACCTATCCTCCTCTTATACGTATCTTCTCTCGATACATCTGTCCTTCTTCCTTCCACTTAACAGCGCTCGACTCGGCTCGATTCGTAAATTCTCGGCACGATTACGAGATGGCAGTACGGAATAGAGAGGGGAGGAGAAGGTTGTCGAGCGAAGAGAGAACCCGACCAACCCCGCGAGTCAGACAAAGACGATAGCGCCGTGAAAGAAACGGAGCGAGTGAGTAAGCGTACGAGAAAGAATGCGGAGTGAGTAAGTGTAGATGGCGTTGGCGCAAGTGGGACGGAGAACGCGCGAGAAAGTGAGTAAGTGAATGGGAGTAAGAGAGAGTACGACGAAAAATAAGGAAGAAGGAAGATTCGCGTATGTATACGCGATAGAAACAGAAAGGGATAGAGGAACGGAATAAAGAGACAAGGAAAAAAAATGGCATGGTGGTAAAAGTGCTGCAAACTAGAGAGAGAAAGAAGATATCTACGCATCGGAAGGAAACCGAAAAGGGAGCGAAAAAGGGGGAAAAGACAAAGTGAAATGAAGTATAGAGGAGAGAAAAACGGCAGTGCGTTAAAGAGCGACGAAGGAGGAACACGAGAAACAGAAAAATAGAGGGAGAAAGAGAGAGAGAGAGAGAAATAGAGAGGCGGCAAGAACAGAGAGAACTTAAAACGCAGCCACACCCGTGGTTAGTCGGCAAATTTTTCTGTTTACGTCCATGGGAGACCAGAAACCGTGAAGCGCGAACTTACAACCGCACGTGGGTTTCGCACTGACGTTTTGCGAAAAGTATCTCGACGAGAAAAACGGGATAAGGAAATCTAGCGCGAAATGTTAAAGGTAGAACGATCAAAGAAAGAAAATATTCCTATGAAAATGTTGCTCGGTTGTCAGCAGCAAGAATTGGATAATTTAAATGTAAAAATGTAAAAAAATAATTTAGATTTAAAACATTTAAACGATGTGTTTCAGATTGAGGAAAAACGGAAGTAGAGCATAAAAAAAAAATGCACGTATCTTTTTTCACGATAGAAGAGTTGAATTATTTAAAAATTAATTGATTAAATTTTAAAGATAATAGAAAAATTTTAAAGATTAACAAGCAAAGGAATAAGAAAAACGGTGTAAGAATTTAAACTTTCCATCGATAAAATATTTTTGAAAATTTATCTATAAATAATTGCAAACCTGTCTTCCTTGCTCGCGTTTTCAGGATAATAAATAAAACGAGCTTCTCAATACATACTCATGAACAAAAGAGCAGAAAAGAAGATGAACGCATTAAATTAATGCAGTGAAAATTTGCTTTTTCTTTCCACCATCCTTCCAGTGATTGAATTTCATTAAAAGTAGATTATCTAATACATTCGCCGTTACAATGTGTACCGATGCACGTATACCTTGAAGGAACGAGGTTACACGATTAATGAGAATTTCCGTGGTTCGAGGGACACAAAGAGAGAAAACTGCGACCGTAACCCTGGTACAGAACGATTTATGAGCCTGGTCTGAGTGTGTGTGATATACACCGTGATCATGAAGTTGCAGAATCTGTTTGAACGATATTGCGCTCCTACATATTTGCGTCCTCCAGATATTTCATATTAAACCGCGCCAATCATTTTTTGAGTCGTTTCATATATTGGAGCTGAAGCTTTTTGGATGTTTAACATCCGATATTCAAGACTGATATTGTAAATAAAAAATTGCAATTCGGATAATGAAACTTTTGTTACGTCTATATATTAGATGGAAATGATTAGCTGATTGTTGGTAATTAATCATTGATCTATTTTCCCTAATTTTCATAAATCTCTTGCTATTGTTTAACTAATTGCACATTTTCTATTCCTCTTTAATAAAACTTCCGTGATTCCATTGAATTTTAATTCAAGTAATGATCGCATTATTTATATTGTGACCCAATATTCCAAATAAGATCTTTGTTATAATCAAAGTAGCGCAATGTCTCCCATATTACATGTAACACAATTATTTCATCGTTTAAGTTACGAAATAATTAAAACTTATATATGATTATAATTATTTCGAACTCGTCAAATGTATAGCGATTTATTATTTCCAGGAAATGAAGAAATAGTAGTTCCATAAAATATATTGCAAAATAATTTAAATATGACATATACGCATGCAAATAAATGATATTAATTTGAATTTACATTATGAAAGTTTTTCAAAAATCGCTTTTAAACGTGATCATAAAACGTGTTTCAATAGAAAATCATGTATACATTCTACTTTCTAGCACACCCGATACACGTACAAAGTCTTCTCCAGATATATGTGCCTCGATCGATTTCTATCTCGGCAGCTTCTTCACGTAAAACGAATTCGATATGATATCAAAAACAAGAGAAGAGGAAAAACACAAAAGAAGAGGAAAGACAAGAAATAAATATGGCCGAGCAAATTCCACGTGAAACGCAAGCGCGTATCACAATGAAGACCCGACCTGATTGCGATAAACCAGACGATCGGTTGATGACTGGATTCACGGCGTGATTTTCAGCAACGATTTATTATGAAAATGCAATGAAGTACGCGGATAAAATTGCAAATGCTGAATTATGATTACAATAACAAGGATTTATGATCGTTGGTACTTTCCAAAACACAAGCACCTGAATTTATCGTTTACTAAAAATTACGAGAGGTGCATTTGCAATGTAAATCTTATGCGAAATTAAGGCAAACCAACCGGATCGGAAGATCGTTTAAATAAATCAACAAAAGTCGTTTATTCGACGGAAAATTGACTTCTTTTCTCTTTTTCTCTTTTGCATATATACGCGTGATTATAAGTGATAAAATTGAAGAATAAATATCGATGAATAATAAAAAAAAACTATTGTACGAACAGGTATGAGAGTGATAGAGTGAGAAAAGAAGAATTCTCTTACCTTGAACGAGGAAGAAACATCGATCCATCGATGAACACAGAGCCGGAGAGTAATATGTACCAGCTTGTAGCCAATTCACCGGTGCTGAAATTTTTTGGAATAATTATAATTTATATATTTGGACAAAATAATAATTTACATTAATTATACTCATATTTATAATATTATTATGCTTTTTTTATTTATCTTAATTACAAATAAGATGCCATATTAGATTTCAAAAATATAAATTCATAAGTACATTATATAAATATGAGATGTAAAAAAGTTTTTTTGGAAAAACGATTATTTTAAATAACCAAATTTAATTTTATAACTAATTATTATCATCGATTAATCATGAATTCGAACATAATGTATGAACATAAAAATTATTTATAATTGCAAAATATCATTATAAATGAATTATAATATTAATAATAATATTGTAGGAATAGATATATAAAATTACAAAAATTTAGCACAGTACCGCCATCTCATTTGTCAAATGAAAAATTGACGTAAAGAAAATGAACTCTATATGTACGTAAATGAATATAATATTGTAAGGTTATGTACATTTTTGAGAACAATGTATGAATTGAATAAATATTTAAGAAATTGTTTTATATAAAATATTATTAAGAATAAATCATACATTTAAGTAAAATTAATACATATTTCTATTATTACATTGAAATTAAATATGAAGGAACAAGCACGCTCATTAATTCTGTCTTTTGAACTATTTCATGTTTTCTATCAATCCGTTAAACGAAATTTAAAGTAAAATTGATACAAATGTTCTACTTACTTGAAAATATTTGCTGCATTATATTCTTTTTTCACCAAGGCAAGATATATTTCCCTTTCACTGACAAACACAAGTAACAAGCAACTCGTTCTTTAAAAGCGCGGGAAATGACTAGAGAATGGTACAACTAGCGACATCTATGCTCTACATTATAGTATCATAGTTTGCTACTAGAGGGCTCCAGGAGTAAGAAACGCGTCGATAAAACAGCTTCATATATAAAAATCATGTCGATAAAGAATTTTCCTGTTATTTTTTATCGCATTTTCTATATTAGATAATGTAGAATTCCTTTTTATAATAAAAATACAAATTATTATATAATAATAATTTGAAATATCAACATTAACTTGAATTATTCTCATACGCACAAATTGAATTTGAAAAATAAATAAAATTATATATTTAAGATAATATTATAAAAAATAAAAAAGATACTTACTAATAAAGAACATGATTCGCATGATGCCTTTCATATCGTACAATTTTGCAAAGCCCCCGGAGAATGGAATCTCTGCACGGACGTAACGCTTCCAGACCAAGCAGACCATAATATATGATCTGTAGATCCTAAAAAAAAAAAAAAAAAGAAACTATATTAATTACGAAAAGTATTAATAATAACACAATGAAATAGAATTAAATAAATATAAATAATAATATGAATTAAAATATGAACATATTTAATTTTAATACATCCTACATTTATTTGAATAATTCTACCGCGCAAACTTGAAACCGCTCTAGCTAATATCCGTTAAAGGCTTTACCTTCTTCCAAGGTAAATTACCGTGTTTGTAAAGTTCTCGCGCAAGTGCACTTGTCAGAAGTGTACCATTCAGATTCAATACGATCGACTTATCGGTGGTAAAAGGCAAGGCAAACTCGAACGAGGCGCGCGCCAACACAATTGCCTCTAATGCGACCTTAATGTACCCTGTTATCGTACACTATGATCTCTGCGCTATCGTTATCCAAATTGATCATTTGAACCGCACTTGTTAACCGCGTTGACACAACCGAGAAAATTTAATAAAGCGATCTTTTTTTATGTTTTTTACTACTTTTTTACACTCAATCTTTACAATTTAGGATTTTATACCGGAAAAATTACATTAATTAGAATTATGAAATATATTTTTCATGTCAGTGGAAAGTTTCCTAAAACGTAAAAAGATGTACCGACGTTTTTTAATATAAAATATTATTTTTTTTTTTCGTCTTATATATACGAAAATTTCGGCCAACAAAAATCCAGATTTCCAGCGAATCGCGCAATATGTTTCCCACGAGCTTTATTCAACGGGGCGTAATTAAAATCGCTCGAAAAGTTAATATAGTTGAATGTACTTCCGGTGCGAACGTAATAGCCCGAGTGTATTGTCGGCCCGTGCATTGTTCTGAGAAGCATGGGACAAAAACGAACGAAAAATAACTTATAATTTATCCTATGTCTTTTAAATTATTAGACAAGGAGCATTCGCGAGATCGAGATTTGGAATTAAGAAAAAAAAAAAAATCACTCTGAAAAAAGAAGAAAAGATTATGATACAACATTCAACAAGATACAAACTTTAATATTTTAATATTTTGAAATTGAAATACAAATAATATTACCTTAATATTTCTTGGAATGAAAGATGAATGAAAATTTAAAATTAAAAATTGTCCAAGGCAAATAACCAATAATATACGTGAAATTGTGACAAACAGTAATGAAAGAATAGAAGAGAATGTGTTGAATTAAAAAGTGTATGTTGCAAAATTAAAGAACAGTCTGTTCTTTTCAATATTTTAATTGCAAATATGTAACAAGTCAAACTATTTAAAAAAAAATTTGTTCATAAAACAAATTTTTCTCGCCCAATCAATCTTCCATAAAATGAACCAAGATATTTTCATCAATTTTCAAATTCTGTAGACAAACAACGAATTATCAGCGTGTTTATGATAATTAAAATCATAACGCACGACGTATAATGTAATGCGCATCGACTTTCGCGATAATCGATGATTAAGACAGCAACATCTTATCAAAGACAACATGTTATGAAGCTTCTGTGAACGAGCGCAATTTAACGAACGCAATTTAGCAAACTTCTCAGATCGTTAGTTTCAGATCATCCCCTTGGTGAACTGGGAATATTGAGCTTCTCCTTGTAAAGCTTGAACGAACTTGTATTTCGATCGTGATGCGATTAAATAGTTGTAAAGGACTCAAATTTTACAAAAAGAATTATTTTGTATTGATTTTTAGTAAATTTAGTGAAAAGGTTGAAATATTGACATGTATGGAGTTTAAGACGAAGAAATTTTATGATATTTAGAATATAATGTTTCTTTGCGTTGTTTCTGATTTTGTTACTTTTGTTACTTTCTGAAATTAGAAAAGATTTTTTTCTCATTTTTAACAACAATTCTTCTGTTCTTTAATATTGCATTTTTATTGTTCAGTCGGAAAAAAGATAGTGGATAATAAAATTGTGGTAATTGTATGTCGAGCAAACGATCTATTTCATATTCCATGAAACGTTGCCTTGCAATTTTTTTTTGAAATCTCAACTTCAGAAATTGAAATTTAAAATTTCGATGCGAACATGATATTAGAAGTTAAAAATTGAAAATATAAAACTTTAGAATCGAAATTATACAATTATATATGATGATGAATTTGAAATTTTAATTAATATTTAACGTTTGAATCCCAATTAAAAAAGTTACAAATTACAAATTTTAAAATCTAAAATGTGAAATTGAAATTTCGAATTTTCATTACGTGATATTTAAGCTCCATTAAGCTTCAACATTTAAACGAAATTATAAAATTCGGTATAACACGACCATTAATCATTTTGCATGTTTCGATAACATCACGTTAGATCCCTAATCGAATTTATCCATCTGTTCGGATGCATGTTTAATCCGAACTTGCCAACTTCGTGGCGCCGCTTCGTCTGGATTGTTTGCAACCCCCAATTGCAATCAACATTAACAGTTCAGTGATATACAAAGTTAACTCGTGTAAAGTTTATACGAAATGAAATGGAATCGAATGTTTGCTTAATTTTCAGTAATATATGTATACATATATTCGTTAATAATTTTAATCTGTCTATCTGAGATAAACTGAGGGATTACAAAAACACTAAAATTAATAAAAACGAACGAATCTTTTAGACGACATTGATTAATTAGCTTATCAAAGATTTTACTTACAATTTAATAATTCATGATACAAAATTATTTTTATTAATACTTAGGTAAATATTAATAATAATCATTCCAATAACATTATAACATAAAATACTATCTCCAAAAATTCAATTCAAGCAACAAGTTATCCCTCTCCCCTCCCACAACATCTCTTTGAAGACGATAATGCTCCCATCAAATCGATCCTTATTACCAGAACAAAATAACATTGATTCGCCTGTTGTAAAATCGAGATTGCGAGAAGGTTCGACCGGTATCGGAGCGTAATGCCTGCCGATTTATGTAATCCCCGAAATTACCCTTCCAAAAATGCCATGAAATCGGCTTTAATGTACCGTAACCTAGCTGACCATGGTTCAGATAAGAGAGCCATAAGAGGCTCAACGGAATCGTTGTGCACGAGCTTTTTGCCGGAATCCAAGGCAAGATAAACGTGCAGTCGAGGAAAATCCTAAACTGCTTTCGTTGCGCGAAAACGATTGGATGGGAAGGGTGAGGTGGGAAAGGACAATACAGAAAATTTGGTGGAAGGACATTTATCTTTCGAGAAAGCCTATCGTCGTTCTTTCCTGGATAGATAATATCAGGAAAACAGGTGTTTATGAATAAAAAAGAAAGAAAGAAACGAGTTTTTAATCTTTTTAATCGCGTTTTCACTTGCACGAACGTTTAGATCATTTGAATTTAAAACAAAGCTGCTCTCCCCTCTTGTATTCGACTTCCGTTTTCGGAGGTATTGCGTTCAGTCTGACGGGGAGATGGATATTTTTGGATGGATTGTAATGGGCTGCGTTTAGGAATAAATTGATGGAATCGCGGATGGTGGTTTTAAATAAAAAAGGAAATGGAAACGAAATTAAATTGAAGAGGAAAAAAATAATGCAGATTTAAAAGAGGGATTATAAATTAATGATGGTGATATTGCATAATAATTGAATTATTTTTTTTATGGTACATAAAAAGGCATAATTAAAATGGTGCAAGGAAATCTTGGTAATTTTTCTCTCTTGAAATTGTTCCACGAGAGACATGTAATTTTCGTACACCGCTTTTTGCTTAGCTTTACTTAATTAATTTCGTTTAATTTTTCCGACTTCCACTTAATTAATTCCATTTAATTTCGCTCAAGTTACAAGCTTAATTAATTTTATACGTTTTCCTACGAGATTTTTCCCGCGAATCGAAAACGGCTTATTATTATATCTTCTTCGTGTCGAAGAAAGAAATTTTTTCAAACGAGCCAGATCAAGAAGAATCCCATTCGCCCTTTTAATCGATCGCGAAAAAACGCGATTCGCCAATTATTTCGAAGAACACCACGAAGAACATCATAAATATTTCTTCAAACTTTGCTCCACGAAACTTCAAATACGAGTAATTTTAACCCCCATTTGCATTGAATTGCAAATGAGCCGAACGAAAGTTACTTCGTTCTTAAACAATACACTTAATTTATATTACACAATAAAGACTGCGATCCCCTCTTAATTACCTTTACAATCGTTTCCACGATAATTATTATCCAATCTTCTTTCTCTTATCGCGCTTTCTTATCTTTAAACCACGATTAAAACAAAGTTTTAAAAAGTGAGAAAATAAAATATGAATATTTTACATCCTGGCGAACAATACAAAAAAAGTTTCGACGAATATAATTAATTTCGAGCTTAACTCAACTTCGCAACCAAGAAGCCCGATCATTTAAAAGTAACAGACGCGTTAACAGAGAGAAGGAATTTTCTCCGTCTGGAAAAACCCCTGTAAAAGCTTTCAGAATCAAGCCTCTCTCTACGGCGCCTTTCGGTCTCCGAAACGCGGTGTGGTTTTCGACCACGTTTCTCTCGATCCGAGCGGATCCCTTCCTTTGCTCCTTTTTTCGTACGAAAAGTGGAGCGAACACCGGACGACCTTCACGTACGGATCGTATGAACCCGAGTTACGAGACGCGTCTCGTAAGATTTTTAAAAGGGGATCCTCGTGGAGCCGCGTAAATATCAATTATTTCGACCCTTCCAGGATCGTTCCAACAGCGAAACGAAATTTCTATTTATTATAGAACGAATTCCCTGCACGAAGATGGATTAGGGTTGTTCCCTTCGCCCATCGGTTTCGCCTTTTTCTCCTTCTCTTTCATTTATTTCTTTTTTTCTTTATTCGTCCGAGCGATCGGTTTCCTATCGATCTTGTCGCTGCTCGTTCGATATTAAACGGAGGAGGAAAGTTGAAAATAGATTTTTGATTTGGAAAAATTTTGATCGGAATAAAGGGAATTCGATGTATTACGGATTCAAGTACGATGAAAGTTGAAGTAAAAATGGTTAAATGAGCGGAGCGTTAATTTCAAATTTATCTGTCGGGAATTTATTATTTAGAAATGCTGATATTTTTCACGAACGATAGATTTTAAACAAATAGGTTTTGAAAAGAAAATTTCTTTTTTTTAATCGCAAAATATTGTATGTTATATAAATTCAAATGCGTTAAACAATTAAGTATAGATAATTCGTGATATTGCATACAATGAAACAAATAGAGGATTTCCGCGTTTAAATCAAGGAACATTTAATTAAGCTCCACTTGAAACGAGGAAAGATCTCCATAGTTGGAAATTAAGTTCGGTAATCAGATTGCTTCAATTGTCGTTCATCAGCTGCATCGTGGAGAATTGTTCGTAAATTCTTCCATTCTTTTTATATAAGATAAACATTGATCATTCAGAATTAATGAATATATCGCATCGTACAATAAATTTCTAAGCAACTCATCCTCGACACGATTTTGAATTTGCATTTACTTGCATTTACCCTGTGATATTGGGCTAAAAAAAAAAATTATAACGATTCCTTTCTAAGGAATGGATTTAATAGCGAATAAACAAAAAATACTTCAATAATGAAAACAAAATAATCGATGAAAATATAGGTAACTCGTCTTTACACCAATCCATATGAACGAGCCCCCTTTCATTTCAAGAAAAATGTCGATCGTGAAATAAATACCAGAGGGGAAAAAAAAAGGGGGAGAGAAAACCGTTCTCAGACCGTGCACACATACTTATCAAAGCGAATGAATTGTTCTATGAACAAAACGCAGTGCGCTCATTCTTTTAATCGCTGGTACACACGGCCGCTTTAGAATTCATGTTTTTCCATCGTAAGGGATACGTGCTCTTCAACTTTCTAAATATTTGTTACCAACTCGTATCTCCCTATCTTTTTATTTTTCTTTCCCGTTTTCGCACGTTCTCCTACACACATATTTGTCGAAATGGATGTGTATAGAAAATACAAATGCGAAAGGTAAGATCGAAATTAAAAAAAAAAAAAATGTCGAATACTTTTTGTGAGTTTCTTGAATTTTATTGCATAATGTTTTATTGACTATCTCGTATATATATATACGACGTGAAATATTTGAGATGATGGGTCGCTCTTTCGAAAGAGATAATATAAACTTTATTCAGACCCAGGTAAAAAATTCTTTTTCAAGGAACTTAAAGCATATATATAGAGAAATATCTTTTATGTTGTTCAAAAACCATTAAATTTTTTACAATCAAAAATATCGCAATTTGAATTTCATCTCTTTCCACAAATCCCCCAAGGAAATTTGAAGAGGACACATTTCTCTTGTATAATAAATTAGGAATAGACACGTTGAGAAATCATTTCCATATATCATCATACCGATCCCTTTTCTACCGATTGTATTTCTCCGACGTTGAATAAGATATCTCAATCTTTTTAATTCTCGACGAGGATACGAGCCTCCGAAAATATCACGATGAAATTGATTAATTGTAATTAAAGAAAAGAAACGTTAAACAAGAAAGAAACGAATGATTTCTACGATGACGGTTCGGAATATCTATTGAATTCAACGTTCCAACTTCTTCTTTTTCCTGAACCGTGCGCGATCGATGCCGTTTACAATCGAACGGAACAAATGCACGAGCATGGATAATAAAGTTGGATAGTTTTGTTATAGAATAGACGTATAGCAGACACGCGTCAAAAAGCTCGTGTCAATCGTTTCCGCGAGAGTGAAAACTTGAAACGCTCGATGACAGTTTGTTCCGTTGTTTTCACGAATGAAGTAAGTCCAGAAAAAGAGAAAGGAAAAAAGAATGATTTGAAACACAAGAGAAAGATTAACGATAATCTTTATCGATTCAACGTGATAATTAATGGCTACTTATTTGTTTCAATGCAAGGATATATTATTTTGCTATTAATCAAGCATTCTGCCTCTTCACTTCGCAAAACCGTTTGATCAATTTAATCTTCAAAGAGATTTGCAATTGCACGATTGTTCGAATGCAAAATTTTTGCTGCTTATTATCATATACGAAAAAAAAAGTGAAAAAGATCGATCCAAGCATAAAGGAATATGTCGGAAACAAAAGGGGGGAAAATCAATTTCATCGTTGCACCGATCGAGGGAAGCCATTATTTGTTTAAAAGACCTGCCACGCGGCCAGGTCTGGATCGATATCTCGCACAATATCTCTGAGACTTTCATTGTGCACGGGATCGCGGCTGTTTCCCTGAATTTCGACGTCTCTCCCTATTTAGCGAACGCTTTGCATTGGTGCACGCGCGACACTGCAGTTCGCCATTCTCCTCGCGATTCCACCGGTTGCAAATTAGCACGAAAATAACGAAGGGAGCAGAAGGACGTCTGCGAAACCGCGGCGAATTCTCGATCTAGAATTCCATGATACGTCTTTCTTTTTGTGAAAATTATCGTGACTCGGATTATTTTTTCTCACGATGAGAATCGATACCGATGATCACTAAATTATTCACAACTAAGTGCAAGATTCATTTTGAAAATTTTTATTGAATCTTAATTGTAAAAATTTCACGTGGAAGTTTTTTTTTTTGCGATAAAGTTCGTTTCGTGTTGAGAGAAGAAGTAAATGCTCAAGAATAAATTTATCTTCGGTGATTATAAAATTGCTGGATTATTAAAAATGGAAAAACTTTAATTTTTAAATTTTGATACGGAAAAATTAAAGGCAATTAAACTTATCTCTTAACTGGTTGAACGGAAATTCGATCGTACAGTAGATAAAGAAAATTACACGCAAAGTGTTCAAATATTTGAGGATACATAATTTTTAAAGCTTGTCTTCACAACGAAATTAGATAAAAACAATGGTAGAGATAAAAGAGGATTAGTCGAACAGAGATTAGACAAATATTTGAGAGCATGTAATTTCTCAAAGTTATCTTTCGTTTCAAGATAAATTCCAGATAAAGGATGGAAGGGTGCAAGCGAGTAATGTGTGCAAAAGATATTCGTGGAATTTTAAACTGCCTCCCCATGAAAATTAGATGGATAAATTTATCCGGGAGTAAAGATAGATTCTTTAGGTCGAAATAGAATCGCATTGTCCCTCCTCGGCGACAACTACTCTTCTCAACCCGCGTTTCAAAGCAAAATTTTTCTCACTTTCTCGCTTCTACAAAAATTCACATTCCTCCACGAGAAATTTAAAATAAAATTTCACATATTCGAGTAAAAAAAAAAAAAAAAGAAAAAGAAATACGAAAAATAATACTTCGGTTAAATAAAATTCCCTACGTCTTTTATCATCCATTCAAAATTTTACCATATTTCCAACATGGCGAGTTTTACGAAATCTACGTCGTTATCCGTACATTTCATCCGTTTCAAATTCAACGAAACGTCACAAGTCGTTTCGAATGGGAAATATTGGGGGAGCAAAAGGCAAAAGGAAATTGATTAAAAAACGAGAGAATGAAAAACGAATGACCCCCGTGGTTGTTTCTTTCATTTAAACTATTCTTTCCACGCATGTCGAGCGTTTTCATATTTGAAAATTACGGGGGAAGGGGAGAGAAAGAGAGAGAGAAAGGGAGAGAAAAAAAGAGCATTTAAATTCGATCACGTCTTTGACAATGAAACGAATTGTATTGGCTCGTCGCCAATTTTTTTCTCGCGGTAGCAACACGCGTGACGGGGCATTTTATCGGAAAAATCGATTTCGATCGTTGATACGTGGCGCGATTGGAAGAGGACAACGCGATGGAATAAAACGAGCTAGTTTTCCCCGATCCCAATCAACCGTTCAACGTTCGAATTAGATACGTACGATTGGTAGTTAGCACAAATGCAAAGGGGAACAAAAGCAGTTAAAGGGTAGAAAGATGGTTATTGGAAGTTGCGAATATCTCGAAATGATTGTCAACTTCTCTGGAAATAAATTATTAAAACTTTTAAATATCCCCGTTGTACATATAAGAGGCTACCAATTTTCGATTCGCGTGACACATTTTATTATGTATTACAATCATTAAAATTGAGGAATTTCATATTTTTTTTAATTACGCGAAAATGATTTCGACAAAAAAAGAAAAGGATCGTTTATGTATGGGATATTTAAATATTTATCACAGATGGATAGTTTTAGCGTTAATTTTTCGAAACCAGGCTTCGATCTTCTTTTTAGTTTTTATGGAAAATGTTTTATTGTAGAGTAAATTTAGTAGAAATATTTTTTGAAAAAGAAGAAATGTAAACCTCGAATTACGAACGGCTTATGAGAATAGGATACGAAACGTAAATATTGCATCTGACAGCACGAGAATTTTTCCTTTGTCAAAATTTTGATACTGGCAAGTTTGTTCCGCGTCGCATTGAACACGGGAATCCTTTCCGCTCAAAAATTCTGTATCCATTTCCGATACTTCAAAGGCATTACTTCGCAGTTTTATCCGATAAAGAACACGAAGAATCGGATAGTAAGAAGTTTTAACGATATTAGGAAGAAAAGAAGAAAAACTCAAACAGAATCTTTAAACCGAAACTTTCTCCTTGTATTATCTCGATAAAGAAATTTCTTGCTTCGATTGGTTACTCGTCAAAATCATAAATCGATCATGTGCTTGTTAAAATTTTTAAAGAAACTTGACGTTATGACAATGAAAATTGCAATTTCGATATAAAAAGTATAGTTTTATTCATAAATGTCGTGATTACGAACATCTACTTATTAAATTAACTAGAAATGTAAAGAAAAGTATATCAAAACTATAAAGTATACAGAAATGAAATTATGTTTACGAGGACAGTGATTAAAACCTCGTTAAAAAATAATAATCGAATTGTATATTTTATATTCAGGAAATAATTTCTACGACTCGAGAAATTTTAAACGAGGAAAAATATGATTGTAAAAGATTAGAAAGTGTTAATTATTGAAAAAGACTTATTTAATTATCCGACATCTTATTAGAAAAATACCTGTAATGTTGGAATATAAATTTTCATTTCTAAAATCTTCGACTTTGTTATTTTATTTAATCGAAAATTCGAAAATCTTTTCAACCTTCGACGAGCAAACGAAATTAATATTTGAGAGAGTTCGAGCTTGGGCCAACAAGGGGAGGGTAATTTCATCGCGAAAGAAATTTTTTCCCCCTCGAAATTCCAGGACGCACAAGTTCAACGCGATTATGAGAAGATAAGAAGAGGTGGATTATTATTCGTTTGGAAAGTTCGAGCAGTCCTACTGGATATTGACGACGCCCTTTAACCTTTCTCGGCCACCGTAAAACGTAGCCACGAATAAGCCTTTGTGCGTGCGTGCTTTCGCGTAAAATCACGGATTAACGAAGGACAACGAAGGATAAATTATATTCCTTAAGATATTCTTAAAAATTTGATAAGCAAAATATCAAAATGGTTGCTTGTAAATGCAGAATTTTTGGGGGGAGAGACGGTTAAAACTGTTGGCGAATTTGATGTATCTTTTGAAAATTCACAAGTTATGGAGATATCGAAGGATAAATTATTCCGAGAGATTCTTATTCTTAAAAATTCGTTAAGTGAGAAGGAGATGCGTGTAAATGCGGAATTTTGAGAGAAAAATTTGAAGCTGTTGTTGAATTTTTATAACTATCTTAACGAGATCTTAAATTTTTGGAAAAATTAACGTGGTAACAGGATAGAATTTTTTATTAAAGAAAATTGTATGCTTATGTATCCATGTTATAACGTATAACGTATATATATTTTGTTTGTTTTATAAGTGCAACAAAGTGAAAGTTGAACCAGGAACAATTTCAAACACTTTCAAACTTTAACCGTCCATTGAAAGTTCAACTCCATTAACGATCACGGTTGAACAAGTGATCATAAAACAAGTGATAATTCGCTTACTAAAAAGTTGTATTACACTTATTAATAATTAATTAACAACAGATAAAAAAAGTTGATATCTCTCCTTTCATTTCTTTGTTTGTTTTAATCTCCATCGACTACGAAATTCTGAATAAATTATCATCTTAAAACGTAACTACTTTTACAATTCAATTACAGTGCAATTTCATCAACTTACTTGAAGCGTTCGTCGTTCTGGATCGCGGCAGAGAGCCCTGACGAAATGTGGATCCAAATAGTCCGTCATAGTAGCCTATCCGTAGACTACTCTGCGATCCTTTTTCCTACGTTCTCCTGTGTCCAGTTGAAGGACCACTTCCTGAACATCGCCAAAAATGGTCGCGATCCTACGATCCTCCAAGCCCTCCTCAAAGGCCGTACGATCTCTCCTCGGCCATTTAAAAGGCCGAATCCCTCGTCAGAGTTCTCGCAAAATTGTTCATTCTTTTGTTCTCATTTTTTCCCCCCTCCACTATTTTTTTCGACCAACAATTTACATTAAATTTAAAAACACGACTATGATTCACAGACGTTCACAGACGATTCATTAATTAAGAACATTTTCCTGGCCAATTTCCTGCTTTCTAATATCCTCCATGATTTTCCTGTTGAATTCTGCAACAGAAGAATAAAAACAGAGTTAGTTGAATTAAAAATAGTTAGATACAGTGAATCAATACTACTAGATTAATTACAAATTACGTTATACTTAGAAATATTAATTTATCGTTTAAGAATTGCATTAATAAAGATGTATCTTTATCAAGATCTTTAAATTAGAAATTCTATTGTTCCGCATTCTTTGAATTCAATGAATGGAATTAATAGTTCAATAAACTCATAAAAAAAAAATAATAATAATGATAATAAACGAAGAAACGATCGCATTGTCACGATTTAAGATCCATTGATCAACTTTCATTATCAATCAATTCACATTCTCTCCTTAAAGGCGAATCTCTTTTCCTACTTTCCCCTCTTCCATAAACATCAACCCCCCTTTCCCTATCCCCCGATCAATCTACCGTTCATCTTCATATAACTCAAACTCTCTTTCAAACTCTCAAACAAACTCTGCTATCCAATCGCAACAACTATTCCCGTTTCTCACATTCCTATCGCGGTTAAATCGATTCCAAGAAATTATACGTAATTGCATGTATTCAAATACGTCCTACATTAGCAATCTCGAAGCAACGAACGTGTCTCAAAATTATCTGGAACGATTTCAATCGCATCGAATCAATCCGTTTCCAAAATGCTCGAAAGAGAGAGCGAAGGAACGATTGTCGATCTCGTTCCTCACACCCTTCGAACGGTTCCAGAGGCGGCAAGAGATCGAAGGAACGATCGCGTGTACCGTTACGAATTATGAATGAATCGCGAAACAAGGCGCAGGATGAATTATAAGCGCGACGGAAGTCGCTCGTTAAGGCATGCTGCACCTGCGGATGAGATGCGGTGAAACGATAGCGGGCCGAACTGGAAATAGGCTCGTCGACCGTTTCTCGATCGAACGTGATTCCAGTCGAGGTCCTCTCCGGAGTTGTCTCACTCCTTGGCCATCGAGTATAGTGAGCGTATGATTTGGCGAATAAAATTTTTCGACAGCGTACATTTACATTTGAGCAAAATGGACTGTTGAAATTTTACTCCGGAATGGACTCGTCTTTGCGAGGCGAGCTCTCTCGAGATAAGTCGACTGACAAACGTGGAAAAACGTAAGCGCGGAGGAGAGGACGAAGCCATCGATTTCTCGGTTCATTCCCCGACCTTGGTCGTATGTAACGTCACGCGAGCCACATACCTAACTACCTTTGCGAGTGGAGGTCGTGCCAGAGAAGCTGCCACAGCCGGCCAACCATGAAACAGTCTGACCGATCCGGAGCCATTTGATCCCCAACGAGATTCGCGGATGTATCGCGATTTGATACCCGCGACGCATCGATCTCGCAAATCAACTTGATAAACTGCCAGACGCGTGGCGTGATTGAAACGGTGGAGCACTGCCGAGAAGTTGGACGTGGCTCGACGTGGTTTTAGCGTAAATGTAGAAAATTGATGGATTTGGAGGGAGAGGAGGGCTTGCGAAAGTGGGAATAATTGAAGGCGAACGATAAAAATTTTGAGATATCGCTGATCATGACCAAGACAAAGGAGATGGATATAATTCGTAACATGCAATTATTAGATAGATTCGCAAGTTATTTGGAGTTATTTCTTTCTACGTAATTAAAGATATTGCATTGCTCGTTAAAAGATGTAAAAATAAGTTCGATCGATTCGTAAGACGTGTGCTTAATATAACCTTCGTCGAATTCTTTCTTTTTCCTTCCTTAGGACGAGCTCTTCGTCTTTCCCTTCATTAATATAAATATTTGAAAGCATAAAATTTTCTATCACATAATTAATTTTTCAACTTTTTGCGAATTTTACGTTTCTAGAAATTATCAGCGACACGGTAATTTTCCAAAAATTCAAGAAACCCAAGAATTAAAGAATAAAAAAAGGCCGTAGAGATTAAACTTTCACCAAATTCTTCTAAAGCTTAAATCGCATTTTATTCGAACGTTCGAGAGAGAAAAAGGGCAACGATATTTTTTTCGAGGAAAGGAAGCAACGGTAGATATTAAACTGCAGATTAAAATCGATTCCTTTTTCTTTTTCTTCCTTTCTGCCAGACATATTATGCATTCGACAATACACAGCTGCTGAGCAGTAATTTTCGAATTGAATGGTGGCCGATAGTCCGCGAAATGTTGCCGGCTGAATCGACGGGGAGGGAAGACGATATTTCCAGGCCGACTCGAGCGATTCTATCAATGGGACGCAATTTTGCGAGATCTAAAATGTTGACTACATGGGAGAGGCCTATGGGATCTGGTCTTTCGCAGAGAACGGAGGCAGAACGCAGACCCTGATAATAAGCTGTGCCAGAACCGACTTTCTGGCAACAATGGTTTTTCAGGTGAGACAGTTTCAATCTTCGATACGATGCCTGATGATATCTTTTTTTTTGTAAAGGCTGCTATCGCATCCTGATTAACCTTGCTTTTGAACAGCTCTTCAACGATCTTCAACCATTTTCGCATATTTTAAATAATATTTCTATTGCACAAATTGAAAATATTTTGGCATTATGAGAACGTCACAGCATCCTTTCGACGAATATTCAAAAATTGGGATTCCAATTTTTCCAATTTCAAGGATATATATACGAAAAAAAAAAAAAGAAAAGAAAAGAAAAAAGAAACGGTTTCGTTCCATTCCCCGGAAGGAAAATTAAATCTCATAATCGATAAAAATGAGAGGATTGGACGTCGCGAGGAGAAGCTGCAGCGAAGCCCAAGAGAGGAACGTCTGCATCGACCTTGCGGATCGTTTCTGTTTGGACTCCTATTACTCGTTTTATCCTTCCCCTGCTTCTTCATCTTCGCGTAGTCCGCGAGCCCGCCTCTTTCTTCCTTTCAAAAAGAAACTTGCTGAGCCGGCGTCTCGTTCACAACTCGCCCGGTGCCTGTACAGGTACTACAGGCTCGCGTGAAACGGAATGTCAAGAAAGAGAGGCAAGAAGCGTACGATACCGAGATGGAGACAGGCCGCCTCTCAGCCTAATTATTAACGGCGATGATCGACAATTTCGAAGGTATTTCGTAAGATTTTTAATTTTCACCCAAACCGAAGGATTTATTTAAGAGATTTATTTAATTTGTTCTTGGGAATATTTAATTCATCGATTGAAAAATTAATCTTTTTACCTTCGGTGAATGGAGATGATGTTTCTCTTTTAATACGAATAATATTTCCCGAGAGGATCGTCCATCCTCACGTTTAATTAATTTGCAACTTTATATCGGGACATTGTGTAATTTTGAGGAATGGGAATATTTTGTATAGTGAAAATTCACATTTCGGAATTTAATATCGATCGAATCAATCTTCATCCATCACTTATTACTCACCGAAAGAAATTTTATTCGGGTTCTAAGCGAAGGAACTTACCGAAACACGAATCGCTTTAATTAATTAATCCTTCAAGAAATCAGGAAGCAATGCATCTTACGAAACTAAGAGCGAAACGTGAAAATATCTCGCTTAAGATATCCTTATCCGGATATCAGTATCGAAAACTCGCTATTAAATCTTGATCCATTGCTATCACAAGTTAATCTTGGTTTTCCGCCACAGCACGAGCCAGGGGATACGCGCCAGGAAATCTTTCCTCCGAGATTCTATCACGGCAAATATAATTGCACAGGATCTCCCGTGTTCGTGGAATGATACAGAAATTATTTAATTAATTGCCCCTATTAAAGCTGATCACGAAAAAAAAAAAGGATTATCTCCTCCACTTCCTTCCACGCGTCTCTGTATTTTTCTCTCTCTTCTAAATTATCCCGTTTAACGCCATTTTCCCTTCATCGCTTCGTGCAATTTAACGCGCTCTAATGTCCTGCGATTCATCATCCAAGTTTGTTTTCTTGACTTAAGTCAGAGAAAAGAATAATTTAGAAAGAAAAAGAAGAAAACGAACGGAAGAGAGATGAAATATACACCTGTCAGACCTATTAATTTCGAACGATTGGAACGTCACCAACGTGTCCATCCACGAGTCAGTCAGCCGTTCCACGAAACTTGGTGGTAATTATGCTACTAAGCTTGCATTCGATATTAGGGGCTCTATCCGGCCTGCAGTCCCCATTTTTCAACGCGCGGGATGAACTTTCGGCACATGCCCTATATACAAGGATATTTTTATCGGTGACTGGTTTTAACGCGCCTCGTTAAAAGGCACGGTACGCGTTGGACCAACGCGAAGGGAACACGAGAAATTACAGATCGTTACGTTTTCGGTCTATCGTAGTTCGTTTGTTTGGTCTGGCACGATCGAAATGAATTTGTAGAGAAATATCGAAGAGGAAGAAGTTTAATAATTTTGTTAATCACTGTGACCAGTTTTCGTACTATTTGGTATAGTTCTGTTATGCTGGTAAGTTTCTTAATCGTGTGATAATTACGATTCCGTACGAGTTTCGTCGTATTTAAATATTTTAAAATATGTTAAAATCGTGAAAAAAGAAAAAGGAAAAGTTCAAAGACCAACGAAAATTAAAATACGATTAAAATCGTTCCATTTGCGAGTTGGATAAATAAGAAGAAGAAAAAGGTAAAAGTTAATATTTAATATTTAACTTGGAGATAATCGTGTTTCAAATAATGGTGTATCAGCCAAAGTTTTACGAGTTTCATGATCAGAGTAATCAGGCGAGCATTTGAAACAGTCAGACATTGTGTAAACTAATAAATTTTAACCTACATTTTAACGTGTATTTATTGTTCGTATAATAGTTTTATTTCGTAACTTTATTGCGATTAAATAATTTTACATTAATTATCGATATAATATCAATACGGATAATGAATATAAAGAAGAGATATAATTAATTTGAAATATCGATCAATCGGATGTTTCATTTTGAATAATGAAATCAAGCATATTTGATACATCGCGACATTCAATTATCTAAAATTTATAGAAATTTTTCCGGCCCCAGATAGATAACATTTGACATCGTGAATTCGATAAAGACGATGTTACGTATATTTTGCTATTTTGCCAACTTGTTCCACTTATTTAATATTACGATATTAACGTTTCGTCATCTAGTGAATCACGTATAGGCGTAAGATGTATTCTAAATTACATAAATAAACATTAAGATGTTACATACGTGCAATATTAAGTGGATAATGCATCATCAATTGCATTTTCGATTTTCGTTACGTAAAGTAATTATCAGAATTGTGTCGAAATGAATGTTCGTTTTTAATAGTAACTAGAAAATAGAAGTTAAATCATAAAATTGATGGAAAAATTTTTTACTTTTAGATTTATTATCAATTACGAACGATTTTTAATACATTTCGATACTACGCGTTGTTTTTGTTCAATAGGACAAAATCCTATTCGACGTTAATTTAGGTTCGCATCCGCTATACCGTACAATTTGTTGTAGGATTTCGTTGGACGAATATTTATAAAATACATTCGAATAACATGTCAGACGAACATGGTAAACATGGAAGGCATATTTTATACCTTGTTCGACTCTATTACATTTCACAAGATTTAATCCACGTTTAAAAATACTGCAAGTGTTTTATTAATTTTTGCAAACGATTCGATATTATTTTCAAAAACTCGTCGAGATAAATGTATCTAATTAATTCTCCTCTCAGAGTCAGAAAGAAATCCGGATCAAATCGTTGATCGTTTTGATGATCCATGAATAATTTATCACAAGTGGAGGAGTAATCATGGCATGACGGTCACGGGAAAAGGCAAACAATATTCTCGTTCGCGTGAAACGAAAACGTTACAACGAATTATTACGCTTATCGTCGCGGAGTAACGATACGTCATTATTCGCACATGGAACGTTAAAAATAATTTACAATTCTGGGAGATTAATCGTGACCATAAATTCGCTCGAGGACACAGGAGGGAGGAGGAGGAGGAGGAGGTGATCGTTCATTCCACGTTTTACGCGAAATTACATTGATCCATTGTTGAATAACGAATATCTAATAGGGAATAAATCTGTGCCGATTTTTTTAATATTTTGTCATCGACAAATCGTTCAAATTTTTTTTCTTAACACGAATTTATTCGCGCGCGACACAACAGGGGTGTTTCGACAATGGGCGAGAATTTTTTTTCTCTCATTGGTATTTTTCAACTCGTTGAACGTATTTTACGGGGTATTCATAAATAGGTAATAGGATATTTTGCAAACGAAGGAAACTCGGTATGGTATTAATTTCTATGTGGAATTGTATATTATGGGATAAGTCCTCTCGACGACAAACTCGTTAATTATCTTTAATCCAAGATCATCTATTTTAATCCCTTAATGGATAGAATCGTGATCCAATATTTCATATTTCTTTATTGGCTTTATCATTAAGCTTCGCATCGGATAACCGCGGACGAAATCCGAAATTTTGCATCGAGAATTCGCGTGCAAGCGGGATATTTCACGCAGCTCCCTATCATAATACCGATAATAACTGCAAATGTCATATTTGCAATTTCAACAATTGCATTATCGCGCTTTCTTCATTCCGATTAATTCGTTTCAATTAACGATAAAGTTAATAGAAACACGTGATAATATTTTTGTCATCTCGATCCCGAATCAAAACTCAATTTCCCGTGTTTACTCAATCGTACTTAATAATTTATCAAATAATAATAATCGTACGATATATTATATTAATACATTTTCATCGAATCAAATATCCAGAGAACGTCGTTCGAAATAAAATTAGCCACGGCAAATTGCTCAAATTAAAAGAAAATTGCCGGTTTGACAGTTCGAATCGAATCATCCCCCCTTCGAATCGATCCCCCGATTCGGAGTAATAACGAAACGTGCACGCCGTTAGCTGCTACTTTCTTTATAGGGTTTCATAATGATTGACATAAGTCCGTGCGTTTGTCAGCAGTTTGTCGCCGCTTCTATACCGTAGGGAGCCTGAACGATCTAGATTGAATCCAGAGATGCTGTCAACGATATTGCGGACACCGTTTGGTGGCACAAAGAACCGTTTGTATGCCGGCTGCACACCGCACCACGTTTCGCGCCCCTCCCCCCCGTTTCGTGCGTCCACCGTTCCGATCCGTGCCACCTTTTATAACCCACCTTTCTTCCTTCCTCCCTCCCCCCCGATATCGCCGTGCGACGCGATGGAAACGCGGAATACCTGTCACGGTTACGATACGATTTCGAGAATTTCATTTCATTAATGATTAGTGGATATCCTTTTTCGTCGAAATGCATTCATTCAAGAGATGGTAGATTGAAAATATCGGGGGATGATCGTGGTTGAATTTTGAATCCGATGAAAATTTTTTTCCTTTCCTTTTTTACAACACTAGTTAATTACACAGTCAGTCGAAATTGAACATATTTCGAAAATATATATTTTCGTTCATATTATTAAAAGTATTAAGCAATGCGATGGAAACGCGGAATACCTGTCACGGTTACGATACGATTTCGAGAATTTCATTTCATTAATGATTAGTGGATATCCTTTTTCGTCGAAATGCATTCATTCAAGAGATGGTAGATTGAAAATATCGGGGGATGATCGTGGTTGAATTTTGAATCCGATGAAAATTTTTTTCCTTTCCTTTTTTACAACACTAGTTAATTACACAGTCAGTCGAAATTGAACATATTTCGAAAATATATATTTTCGTTCATATTATTAATTTTCACATTCGCCGACGAAAATTTAAGAAAAAAGAGAAAAAGAAAAAAAAATCGCATAATAACCTAAATCCTCGAGAGATAAGTAATTCGAGAATATATAATTTTCTTCTCGGCTGGAACGCGAGCGCGTTCCAATTTCAACGTGACTTGAAAAATTCGGGGAGGGAGAAAAAATAAAACACCGTTCGACACCGTCCTTTTTTCCAGCCTCCTCGCGATTACGAAAGAATCCCGTTACGCGAATTATCCTAGATTTCTAGGACGCCCGAGCGTTAATCGCCTCCGCGTCTCCCTCAACGCAGTTATCGAGCTATCTTTGATAGCACGACGTGTGCACCAGGTACGACCTCTGGGCTACGAGAAAGATCCTTGGCCCACTGGCATCGGCGTCTGCATCGCTATCGACGCAACAAGCAAACGCTACCGTTAACAAACGTTAACGCTGCCCCACGCGCGCCGATTAGAAACGAACGGCCCACGCCGCAACGTAATATGCGTACATCCTCATTAACAGGTCGGGAGGGACCGAGCCGTTAATCTACGCGCCTTTTCTATATTCTATTCCACAACATTTTGTCGACTCGACTTTGCCAATGTATCGATAATTATTATTAATAGGGGATGAAATTGAAAGAGGGTTATCCGTTTTTGGTTACTTGTTTGGACGATGCTTGTTTTTCGAAGGGTTTGATTGGTAAATGGATCGGTGATTGGATTATTGATGCATGGAGTTTTTTTGGAAAATGAATTGGCCAATACGCGGCGGTTTGATGAATTTGTGTCGTGAAACTCTGGAAATTTGTTTATGCAAAATATCGATTGGGGACGCGATACTTGGTGGATTAGAATTTGTGAGCGTGAGTTTAGATCGTTTAAAAAAATTTATAACGGTGCCCGTTCTTTTGAATAATTTTCGCCAGAAACGAAACTCGAATTGATGTCGCGCGAAGAGTTCGGAATTTTCGCGTAAAATATCTGGAAAGGTGAACCGGTAACGGTAATAAAGAAAAAATATATAATTCTCTCAACAACCTTCTAAAACAAAAACGTGCAACGCGTGTAAAAAGGTACTGTTAGACGATCGCATGTTGAGAAGACAAGAAACACTCGCTCACAAGTGTAAAATTAAGCGGGCAATATCAAAATTGTATGCATCTTCTCAATCTCGATACAACTAACAACAAATTGCAACAAGCTCGTACACAAATAAATTATCGTTCCGCCTCCATTGAAATTAGAATTTCAATTAACTCTCGTCTCTCTCACGTTACCGTTTCCCCCCCTCGAAAAATCTCCATCCTCGAAATAGCTAATTGGCCGGCAAACAAACGGCACGAGTTGTATATATCCGAGGATGTATATATCGTCCCGGCAAGTATTTAACCAACTCGATTAGGATCTCTAAAAAGTTAAACTCGCGCTCGTTTTCGTTTAACCGAGCGAAGATCGGTGGGGTTAACCCAATTGCAGGCTTTATTTCCGTGTCGTTTATTTCGTTATCGCGTTAATTACACCGAAAAGTTGATTATAGCGCGTTAACGAAAATAAATGGAAAGCGGTAAAAATCGTTGCAACCGCGCTTACACGCGGGATTCGAAGGTTTCGTTCGAGTTGGAGGATGCATTCGCGGATGGAAAACGTGGTAATCAGTTGGGAAAATTCGTGGTAATCGCGTAAGTAAGCGGGAAGCGGCTCGTTGCCATACATCTGCTGTGAATCCTGCGCAATTCTCGTAGAAACTTCGCCAACAATAGACAATGTAACCGAGCAACGTGAAATTTATTTGGTACGGTTCCCTCACGTGGCTGATACAGTTAGAGAGAGCTATTTTCTCTCGATTTATATATATATATATATATATATACATATAATGTAAAATTACACGAAATCTTTAACGGCGATGCACGCAAGGGAAGCTCGATTGTAGAGCAATTTTATAATTTTTGTGCAGTTAAAACATCTATATCACGAAAGGGAATATTTGTATACGTTCGTGCAAATGAAACTTGGATTGTGTCGCTTGAAGCCACTTTTTAAATTCTGATATTTCAACTGGTTTGCTGAGATTATAAGCACTTGGAGTATCCACTGGCTTGAGAGCCACGAGTACAGGAATTATGAATGGGCCAGCGACTCGTTGACCCACATATTTTCCTGGAAATGCGTACTACGTTTTTCCAGCAATCTCGTCCGTCACTTGCCTGATCTTTGAGACAAAGTGGGAGCAAGAGTTTCGAGCAGGAGGAAGATAACGAACGATTGAAATTTACCCTTGTCTTTGCACCATGATATGTCAAGAACCGAAAGTCGTATCGAGATGAACGAAAGTGCGTTTCGTTCACTCGTTATCACTAAAATTTTCCTAATTTGAATAGAGTTTAAATCACGACGCGAATATTTTAATCGTCAATTTAAAAAAAAAAGAAAATTCCTCTGACGTCGCAAAGATTCGCAAAGTTCTCGCGAAATTTCATAAAATGTTTCACGAATTGTGATACTACTTTCAATATTTAGACGACGTGGTGGGTCGAAGAAAAGAAAGGAAAGAAAAGAAGAGAGAAGACGAGAGAAAGGGGAGAAAAAGTTGCCGTCAGACATTTTTTAATACTCGGTGAAACTAAAACAACCCCCGGAGCGACTTTTTCGACTAGCGAATTCAGAGGATCAAAACCTCTGGAACACGGCTCGAGAGCAAGCGCAAAGGGTGAATAAGGGTGGCGACCCTCTGATCTCCAACGTACTACTCTTTCTCCCTCTCGCTCCTCTTCAAGCCGCGTCGAGTCCTCAATCCGGAAGGGCACCTGCGACAGGTACTTCGTTCGCGTGGAGAACGGCACTTCGTGTACACTTTAAAGTAGACGGCCAGGGCCGTACGCTATGATTCCCGCTATGTATTTCGAACGGTGATCGCTTTAACGCTTTCACGGACTGGTTGATCCCTTCGCTTTCCTGAGATTGAAAGTTGATCGAGAAAGAGCAAGTTCGAAGCTGGTTCCACGTATTTTCTGTTCACCTTTAACAGACGTAATTAATACATAGTGGTGAAACTCGTTTGAAAATATTATACTTGTCATTTTTTGGCGGAGGGGAAGGAAATCGTTCGAACGACGTTTTTAATTTTCCTTCGACGCGTTTCGATTTATGCGATAATAATATTTTACGTAACAAAATAAGTGAAAACAACTCGTTCGATATTAAAACAAAACCGAGAGATTTCGATAAAATTGAAAATGTGGATCGGATATACGTAGATATAAAATCAAAAGGAGTTTTTAGAAAAACTTCCCTACAAGAATAGCAAGATTTTTCTAATTACAAAATTATAAAAATCAAACGCCTTTCCGCCAATCTAAAAAAAAGAAACACGAGAGAGAGAGCAATGGAAGAAGCAAAGCAAATAGCGTTTTCCAAGAGCAATACTTTCGCCCGGAGGACGATTCATATCCCTGCGAATAACGGGTCAGAAGAAGTGTTTGCTCGCTGGATCACGCGAAGATGATCAAAAGGAAACGCGGGATATTCACGTTCTTCCCGTGGACATCGAACCTACCGTAATAACTATTTCTTGCCAGTCATAGGTGGACGGAGAGGGGGGAAAAAAGGGAGGAAAATCGAGTAGAAAACGGGTCTCAAACTGGAAAACGCCCTTCCACTCTCTTCGTACACTTAAACCATGCGATGCGTGGGATAATTCTCATCGTGTTATTATCGTCGTATATATACGCACGCATTCCTCGCGCAGAGTCCATCAATACGTGCGTGTGCGAGTGTACATATAGGGTAGCCTGTTTTTTTTCCTATTTCTTATTTTATTTTCTCTACTTTTCCGTGCGTCAGCTCGGTGGATGGAGGATTTTCTTGTTTCCAGAAAAAAAAAAAATAATCATAACGTGAAAAATTCTGGTCTCTGTGGTGATTTACGATCGAGATAAGAACGGTTATAGGGTGGCCAGTTAAAAATGGTGTAAATCGAGATGTTCCGTTTCTGATCGATGTCAGAAAGATCACTCGTACGTGTACGAGTTTTGAACGAAGCTGAGCCATGGTTTAGATCTTATCTTTATTATTTATGGATAGGATACGATGAACTTATAATTGATATATCTATATTTGATATATCTAAAAACGTGTTTTTAAAAATGGAAAGTAATTTGACCAGATCTTTGTTCAGTTTCTATCAAGAGAAAGATATACTTCGATGATTCAAAGTATAAAAAAAGATCGCTTCACTGTAAATAAAAAGAATATCATTCTTATTCATCCTTCCTTCTTCTCGGTTTCATTAAAAAGAAAACTCTGTACAACAATTCTCTTCGAGCATCATGGTGACTTTTAATGCACGTCAGTATAGTCAGCCTTGAAACAAAATTATTATCTTCCCATGTCGTCTCTCCGACTCATCAATTTCCTTTCTTATTATTCCTTTCTGAAACGATAACATAGCAACGAGAGGATATCAAGGTATCCTCCGTTGAATCCAACTCTGGAGATGGAAAATATCGAGAAAAATACAATGCACCGCGAAATGGTAACAGTAATGCAACGCAAACAGTGTGTTCCTTCTTTCTAAAATGCACAACAGCGGCGTTTCGCCTGGAAACGTTTTCCAACCAACTTCCAACCAAAGGCTCCCATCATTTTTACATCAACGTGTACAACGTTGCTTTTATTCGCCCAACCAGCGCCATTTTATGACGAGGCCGATCTAACTTCCGGCCGTTTCTCCTTTGCTCTTCTCTTTGCACACGATCGGCTCGGGATAGGCAGGTTTTGCTTATCGTATTTGCGTAATTTTGACATAATTCATCCCACCCATGGCGACTGTAACCGTTCACACGAATATTACCCCGTTTACTGCAACGTTAGCCTCGTGATACGAAAACAGCTAATTTCTCTCTATTAGAATATTTGCGTTATAACAACGCCTGTTCTGTGATATCGCGTATAAAATTTCACTCGATTGTACGGATAAGCCGAGTGAAATTTGACTGTTGCTTCCTGTCGTGTTTAACGAAATGCCTTTCTTTAAAGAAGAAAAACGATCGTGTGTAATTATGTGCAATTACTACTGTAATTTACACCTGATAAATTCTACCTAGGTAATTGGGTATAATAAAAATTCTCTTGTTTATGATTTGAGTAATTCACAGTATGATGCTTGATTTTTAATCAAATTAATTTGATTATTAATACAACAATTCTAAATTCTAAATTGAAACGTATTTGAAAGATTTCATCCTTGTGAAGCGAGAATCGTGGGAAGCATTTTCGATCTTAAAACATCGGGTGGAAAGATTTGAAAAACAAATTAAAAAGAAAAAAGGAAAAACTGAAAGCGGGCGGAAATAGGGGTGTTACGGAAGGTTGATGTACAAATTTACCGATCCATTCTTTTCCAGTATCGTCTCCAAATTTCACCTCGACCGGAAGTCGAACGGTCGAACAATGTTGGCTACCTAAACGAATGGGAAGAAGAGGCGAACGTAAAAATAGGACACCCTTTGTACACACTCACGCACCAGTCGGCACCAAGTGCCGACGTAAAAAGTCGTTTCCGTTTGACCATCTGCCGATTTCAGGAGGGAAACGTTCCCAACACGGGGAGGTCGCATAATTCGTTTTACTTGGAGCAAAAGCGACCTTGGAAATTCATGCAATTCTTCTCCTCTCCTTTTTGTCTCCTACGTCTTCATCGTTTTCGAACGGAGAACGCTCGAAATGCGCACCGCTGTAAATTAGTTCCAAACTAAATTAATTTGCAATTCAATTCAAATTGACAATTTTCGAGGGGGAGTAATTTTATTGAGAAGGATATTTGCGATTTATAAAATCCACCCTCGAACGAATCTTTTGCGTGAATTCAAGGATGTTCGAATTTAAAAAACGAGAAACCGTGAAAGGAGATTTGATTAAAACGGGAGAGATGGAGGAACGATCAAAGAGATCTGCACGAGTAAAGTCATTTTTCAGAAGAAGAAACGGACAATGGATGAAACGCCAAGATAGTGACTTCAAAAACTCGTCAAGCATCGTATCTGACATTTCGCGTATCTGAATTTTCGCCCGAGCCGAAAAAGAGACGAAAAGCAGATATTTTTAGAGAAAGATTCGACTCCTCCTAGATTACTTTTACCCGATAATACAAAAGATAATTCACCCTGTAAAATTTCAATTTGGAAATTCTCGCTTTTAATTAAGCAATCTCGATTAAAAGTCGAGTTATAAGATATTAACCGCTTCTTAAACGTACTCTTCCACCGCGTCGAGGCTTCTCTAAAATTCCAAAGTCGTCCGGATCCTTACGGCCGGTGTTGTATGTAATTTGACGACATGTACAGGAAATTCGCCGCCGCTTAACCGCAGTTAGTTTGAATAAATTAGCATGGTGGATCATCGTCGGTCCGAGCGATGTGTGCGAGAACAGCTCATCGCTTCGCGGTTTTTCCTCGCGACAAACGGCGGGTGAATGTTAAGAAGAAAAATCGTCATCGTTCGTGAGAAATTCTCTCGAAAGGGATGCGTGAGAATTTTTCAATCGTCGAAGGGGAAGAAGGGAAGCCTCGCCGTTGATCTTCGTTTGATTTTCGTTTCGAATCCAAGTGCTCGGAGTGCGATCAACTCGGAGATAAATTTAGAAGATGGGGAACACGTCTTACGTGCTTCTTACAGTCTCGTTCATACGCGATATCTTCGTGATATTTCCTGGATTGAAACGTGGCACATTCGTGCAATTTTTATTTCGAGAAATATAATCGCTTTTGAATAAAATATTGCATCATGAAAAAATAAAATAAATGAAGAATAATTTCGGCGGAGATATATATAATTCTAAAAATCATTTCGTACTCTTAAAATAGCGATTGCAATACGTGATTCCAAACACTGTTAACGGATGAACATGTCATGAATCCACAAATATGATAATTATCATGTTCGATTAAACCTTATATATTTACCTAATATTACACGTTTGATTACCAGCAATAAGTAAATACAAAATTCTAAATTGTTGCCATTAATTAAATTCGATACTCCAAAGCGAATAATCTGATAAATCATCAGCTAATTATCATAATATAATGAGCAAGATACAATTCACGTGAAATCTAAATCCTCTTACAACAATATCAAGGATCAGAAATAATCTGTTTGGTTTATCGATATATACAAGTAGTATTCGAACCGTGTTCGATAACCCTATTGGGAGGGGATTACGCGATAGAATCAACTCGAGAAGAGGTGAAATTCGTCGTCCTAAATACACACACACACACAAGGAGGTCGATGACAAGAAGGATGGCCGAGTGGATGGCAAGCAATAATCAGGCATAGTACATGCCCGTGCAATCAATATTACGTCCGGATAATCGACGAGCATGACTAAAGCTTCGCGGCTAAGTTTCACGTTTCAATTGTGCCCCTCTGTTGGCTTTCGCGACGAATGCACAACCGTGACCATATGATACATGGCTTCTGCCAGGAAACGGCACGACTAGTATACCATTTCATTTTTTCTTTTTTCCCCTCTTCTTTTTCTAAAGAAGCTGTGCTGTGCCCTCTCATCGTACAATTTCCTCGTGCCAAATATTCGTTAACTCGAATTGAAATGATCGATATTTCTTTCAAGTGGATATAAAAGAAAGAAGACATGAAGGAACTTTTTGAAAAAAGATTTTTTTCTAATTCAAACTTCTTATTGGAATTATCATCACTGTATCTTTCAATTAATTTCACTTTTCTTTTATCCAGGAAATTCCTTCCATTATAAATGACGAATTGGTGAAAGAGTTTCGTTTGAAACGTATCTCACAAAAATAAATATAAAATAAAAATTAAAGGTAGAGAAATATAATATAATATTTCGCAAGTTTTATTCGATGACGTACGATCAAATTCGAAACGTTTTTGAATTTTTCACAGTAGGTATAAAAGTCTGGCGCGAAGAAACATTTGCGTCCACGTTTGTCGCCATTACACGGCCCTGCGAATCTTTATTTTGCCTAGTTAGCGTGATTTTATCGCAAAACGCAGAAGATTATGAATCATATCGCGCATCTCCTTTAAATATCGCACGCTGGAAAGACGTAATAAACCGTTGTGAAAGCACGAGGATATATATATATGAAAAATGTTACAAGATATATATATATATAGATAGAATAAGAGAGAAAAAGGGTATAAATACGTAAAGCGTAATGAGTATTCATCAAGCTCGGAATGGGGAGTGTGTGATGCATGGTTTCCGTTTCGGAGACAGCATGAAAATCAGACTTATCAAGTTTATGGTCGTTTCCATTTCCTCGTGAAAATGGATTTCAAAAATTACGTGCCGCCATTTCATTTATTTATGAAAGAGTGATATATCGAATTAAAGTTACATAAAAATATTTAATCGATGATCGAACGATGGAGATCTTTGATTCTTCTTGAAATTTCTTTCGATTCGAAAGTCATCGTGATGTCATCGGATGAATTCGTCTTGTTAAAAAAAACCGATGGCCTCGAAAATTTGGAAAAAGTCCGAGCCGAACAATTTCTTTTTTTGCATCAAACGAGTACATTAATCCTTTCGATACGATATCTTCGCAAGTTGAAGGGAATTTTAGGGCAGCGGAGGATAGAAAACTTTGATTTATATTTTCACGTTATTCCATAATTTTCTCTCCGCGCAAGATTTCTCCTCTAATTTCTTAAAAATACCAATGACCTCCTTTCGTAAAACGATTCGCGCAATATTCGTAATATATTTGCTCCCTCGAAGAAGACGATGCTTTCACAAAAATTGACATTCGCCGCGATATCAATTTCTAATTCATCGCGTAGCGGTAGACGAGATCAATGCAATCAATCGGCAATATATATTTATCCTCCTTTCTCAGTCCGCTGTGCAATTACTCGAAAAACACACACGTTCCACCGTATTTTACCGTCCATCGTCTTTTCGTTTCTGCGCTCGAAATCATCACTCATCCCTCGCATCGATTAATCATTTGTCACAGAAACAGATAGATAGAATTTAAATCCTATTCACTCGATCCTGTTTCTGTATCTATCAAGGTAACCGTGTTAATGAAACTTCCGGTTTACATATACATTCTATTCTGTTACGTAATTCTAATGTGATATAAATTTTATCTGTAAAAAAAAAAAAGAAATTAGACGCTATTCGCAATATTTAAATTGTAAATACTTATGCAAATTAAAATTAGTTGTAGAAATGTCATGTACAAGTCACTTAGAATTAATAGAAATGGATGGAATTTAATTATTTCTTTTATAATAATTGTTACAATTTTTAGTTTATTACGACTCATAAAATAAGATATTTAAATTTTACTTGATTCAATTTTCCAATGTTTCAACAAATTATTTCCAAGACAAGATATTACAGAAAGATAAAATAAACTAAATAAGACGAATTATCATTATGCAATAATTCGTGTTATTTGGAATATTCAGGAAGAATCAAATCAAAATTATTCAGAGATGGACAGTGTTCATGTTCCGACGTCCTCTTGCGACGTGATTAATTAAAAATGCATACTTTGTCACTTTTTCACCATCAACCTTTTCGAAGAGGTTTCATATTTTCGATAGGCAACCATGTCTAGCCAACAGGATAATTTAAATTCTGGACAACGATCGATGACATTACTTTCTCTTTATCTGATTGTCTACTGTTCTATTCTTCAGGAAGTAACAACGTGTAATGAAACTTCCTGTATTTTTTCGTAACTTCGTCCATTCGCTTGTACATATTAATATCCAATTGGATAAATCGTAAAAAAATTTGCGTGGAATTTATTTCTTTTTGAAACACATTCCTTCTTTGCGACTCGTCTTTAAGTAATAATAAATAATAATAATTGATAGGAAAAATTTGTAGAAGGATGTAAAAGTTTCAGAAACAGTAAAAAATAAATCGTTGTTATAGAAAATTCGATTAATTCGAGATTAATTTAAAATTCGCCTCCATCTTTAATTTTAATGGAATTAGAAAAATCGATCGTAATTAAAACGAGAATATCAAATCAAGAGATGGAATTCAATTAATTAAAATTGATTGTTGAAATATTTTTAATTAAAATCCTCCCCCTGATATTTACTCGTTATTAAAAACAGTTGAGAATACACAATAAGACTACGACATGAAAGTGATTAATTAAAACATATTTGGAAAAAGTGTATTCGATGATAAATTGAACATTATATTTAAAAAAATCGACGAATTAAACAATCACAAACAATCCAACCGACTTCCAGTTCTACTTCCATTATTCAACTTTAAATAAGTACTACTTTATCAAAATTTTCAACTCTATCTTCTATGGGCGTCTAAAATAAATCAATCGATATCAGAAGAATCGAGAAAGACGAGTAACGATTCCTTTTCAAAGTCGTCAGTTCGATAAGTTTCATTTTAAAAAGAAATCTCGATTCTACTGATCGTAACACGATAAAAAGAAAAAAGCAATCGATATTACGTAATGAAAGAAATCCAACAATGTTACGTTAACCGTTCGGTAAACTTGCCGAACAATTCGATCAATTTACTTTACCAAATACCTCCGATCCCGTCGTTCTTCAAACATCCACGTAAAATGTTACATCTAAACCAATTTACCATGATGAAAAATACCAGGAAAATCAATTCTGAATTTCCAATTCAAGCCTCGTGAATCGACTTACTTTGCAACGAGAGTTACGATAGCCTACTTTCTTCGACGAAGAATTAGATTTAAGTTCGTCACGATATTCATCCGTAATTGTGCAATCGAGAAAATATGCAATGGATCTACTTTCTACTTCGTATTTACTCGTCACTTTAACCGATATCGATATTAAAACAGAAGAAAAGGAAAATGTTCGACTCATCTATGTACACGAATTCGTCTTAAAACCCCTCTTCAAACTCCTCCTCTTCGATCGATCCTCGAAAAGGATCAAAATTTGAAAAAAAAGTGTCGAGACGAGGAAGGAGCTAAACTTATTGAGAATGTTGCATTAATAACGAAGTACGGGGGTCTGCTGTTAGGAGCGAGTTCGGGCCCTCCCCTCCCCCTTCGAGTGGTGGCCGAGCCAATGGTCAGTGAACCTCCCCTGACTCGAATCGATAACGCTTTCAATAGGAGCACGCGAGGTCGTTTGAACGGTAGCACGCGAGCGACTTCACCTGCTCCTACGATCGAATTCCAGGCTCGCGCACCTGCCACCTGGTAGGAAAGTTAATTGTCTCGCTTTGCGTCTCGGCTAGACGTGTGGGGGTGGTTTTACACGGGGAGGCGATAAGAGGGAGGGGACGTCGAGACGTTTTCGTCGGCCGGCTACGCGCGCCAATGTCTTCGGTGAAAATAATGACTCTTCCAGCCCGGAAGTAATTAAAGGAAGAGGTGGCTACGTACGTGTACACGTCTCGAGAACTTTTCGAGGAAGGAACTTGTATTTATCTTTTCCTTTATCTTTTCTTCTTCTTCGATTTTTTTTCTTTCTTTTTTAGTTTATCTCTAAATGATGTCTGAGTTGGATCTTGCTTTGGTCTTTTGATCTTTGAATTTTCGGTTTTTTCGAAGAGTCGAAGCGAAACGTGGCGATTGAGGGAGAGAATAATAAAGAGGATTTCAGATGAAAAGTGTGGATTGAAAATTTAGTGAGACAGATATGAGAAGAAAATAAATTGTATTTTAATTATTATTGATTAGTCGAGTAGAAAGTTGAATTAAATAGAAGTATGAAAGATTCATAGTGTTCAGCGATGCGCGCAGAGATCGGAATGGACAAGAAATATCGCGATCGAAGAGAACGAGGTGTGAGATAATAATAATTATGCAATTATTAACGTTCGAAAAGCATTAAGGAGTATACTGTTGAACATAAACGAAATTCGTCGAGTAATATGAAATAAATCATCTTTATATTATTTCTAATATATTATATAATGATTTTATCATTTATGTAATATCTCGAAGATATCCTCGTTGTAATTATTTTATTTTCGCGCTGAAATAAATTTTAATTAAATCCTAACTTCGTTTTTTATTTCCATTTTTGCTTGAGAACTGGAATATTTTTAATATACTTGTTTATTGATCTTCTACTAATGATCAATGACTACGTATGTAACAATAAAGAGAGTATCTTTATGAACACGTTAGAATATGAGAAAAAACAAAGTGAAAGGTGCGATAAAAGTGTCGCCAAAAATTTATGAGATCGTGTCTCTTGCAATTTCGGAAACACGAACCCGATAAACTGTATTTTAGGACGTCAACTTTCTTGCCAACCTAATGAAAAACAGAGGATAAATGTCCTACCCTTATAATAAATTCTCATCAACCTCTTACCTCGATAAATACAATATACAAAAATAAAAAATATCCTGAAATATCTCCTCTCAAATTTAAGTATAGAAAAATATAATTTTATCGTATTTATTAATTTTTCTTAACACCATATCAATTTATTATAACGCTATAGAACAGATTAATTAGACCAGGATCAATTTTTTTGTCTCAATTTTACCTAAATTACCGTTGGAAGAGTATCCAATTTTAACGACACGAGCTCTCCAAAGAATTCCAATTAATTAATTAATCGCGATTCGATAATTGTAATTACCGATAGCGACGAGTCGATCAAGTTGAGAGAGGATCAAAGTTTCCATCGAAAAATCCGTTAACAAACAAAGTGATTAAAAATGGTCCGTTTGCACGGGTCAACGAAGCGAATAGGAGGCAACGAAATTTTAAACATGGGAGACGGATTCGATTTTTCGCGCTGCACCTGTATTCGAGCGTGTGGCCTTTGAAGAATTTCATCAGCGATGACATTTGGCCCCTCCATCGAGTGTGGTAGCGATGATTACGCTCGAGGGTCCATCCGATCCTTGCTCACGATCGATCCTTCGACGCTCGATGAATGGGATTAGATCGATTTCAATGTACATACACCTCGAATCCAAGTCGATTGTGTGTAAGTTTCACTAGTGAAATACGATTTATAAAGATGGATGGTAATTTAGTTTCCAATAGTATTTATATTTATTCTGGAATATTTTATAAGAAGGAATTGAATTTTATATATTTTTGAAAATTTCAAATTCGAGTTCAAGGATATCGAAATAGTATAATTATGATTTGAACTACTGTAACTTCGTAAAGAAAAATTGTACGATAGTTTGTCTAAGATCACTTTTAAGAACAAAGTCTTTCCTTTGGAATTTTGAAGTTCCTTTTATATATCGAAAAAAATGGAGTGGAAAATTGAATTGAAGAAATTTTCAAACTTTTGCAACTTGCAAATTTTACAAAATTGCAAGAAGTTCGATTCTGCTTGATCAAGATTGGATCATATTAAAAAATATCAAACCTATATTCCTAAATTTATTATAAATGCTCGAAAGAAATGGGAAAAAATGGAATAATTTACAACAAAGGAAATATGAAGCGGTAAGAAAAAGGATGAAATTTCATTGAAAACATCAAGACATGGAATCTAATACCTTATCTAAATTTTCCTTTTTTTCCCCCCCCTTTAGAGTGCACGCGAGAGTGTTGGAAAACTTTCCAATCAGATTCAAAGCTATTACGTCCCAAAGTTGTAAATTTTAATTTCCATCCAACACCTCGATTCCATCCAAAGATTAGAAAAGAGAAGGAGAAGAAAAAGAAATTCGAGGGTATTTGCAATAAACTCGATCTCGTTTCTATTAAATGTCATTCACGAGCTGCAGGGATTTAATGTCACTCCAACGAGCCACTTCTACGGTCGTTGTTCCAACAATGACAATGAACCGCGGTGATACGTGGCCGCGCATATTTAGCCGACCACTTCCGGTTCCTCGTGGCGCAGGGGCACATCCCTCGAAAACACGTTGCGTTTCACTACGTGCTCGATGAACCGTCGGGGTTCAAAAGAATGTATCACTTGCACGCGCCTTTTTTTTTTTTTCTTCAACCGAAAGAATTATCGCGTGATATTTTTTTATACCACGGTGTGATAACGAGGTAGCGAAGTAATTTATAAAGCTTAATCTGAAAATTTACCATCGATAATGAGAATGTTGAAACGTATTATTATATATGAATAAAATATAAGGTAGGAACGATAAGGTATCTCGAGTGATGTAACAGCTGATGCAATTTTTAATATTTATGACAAACACGGGATAACAAAATTTGATAAGTTTTGCGTTTAAAATTTGTGTTTCAAACGCGGGAATAGAGTGGAAAATGTTATAAATATATATTTTATTAAAAAAACGTTCGGTAAGATGAAAAATATAAAAATTAAATGAATGTACAATCGAAAAGAATTTTTCACGCTACGTCGTTATAATATTTCCCTCCAAAATACAGGATTTTACCTGTGCGGTAATTAAATATTAAAACTCAGATAGTAAAACTTGTATCTGTAAATTGTAGAGCACAAAAAGCGTATAATTATGTAATTTGTTATTTTTCTTTTTTCATTGTGTACAATATATCTTTAAAAAACTGTAAAGATTATAAAACACCGAATCCACCATAAATTCATAAATTTGAAAGGGGGGTTTCTTTCACAAGAACGGCGAGCAAATACACGTGGAAAGCAAACGTGTACGCGGATACAGATATGGCACGTTGCACAGTCCCGTAATTAAGCTTTCACCCCCCCTTTTTTTTCAAAGGTGTCGACGGGATTACAGGTGCATAATTAAGACTTTGGTCCGTGATTGCGCCTACGATTTTCCAGCCCCGCGATAACGAGGATTAAATGAACCGCGCACGAAAAAAAAAAATTGCAAACTCTCATTTTTATTTACAATTCGCTCAACGAATCCCCTTCCTCCGAGTCAAAATCGTCGACGCGTCGATGGAAAAAATCTGCCGCGTTCCTTTTTTTTTTTTTTTACCACAATAAGAATCCAATCGCGGGAAGATTCAAAGCCATTTTTCATCTCCTAACAGGAATCGATACGGTTTTTTCCTTCTTTTCTTTTCTGAACGAGAATCCACGCGTCGATGGCAAGGGTGGATAAATTCGAAGATGCAACCCACCCTCGAGCGTTCCATCCCCACCGTGACAAGATTTAGCAAGGGATCAGGAAATTGCCATGAAATTACACGAAAATTGATGCAACACGCCCTTAATGCGTGAACGCGTTACCACATCCGTCTGGTCGAGTCGGATTACCGAGTTTTTCGCCGTTTTTCCTCTTCAATTTCTTTCTTTCTTTCTTTTTTTTTCTATCGTGGGATATAAATCGATATAAATCATCCGAAATTTTCATTCGCCAGCTTAATTCGAGGATATGGAATCGGCATTTAATCGGGCGCCGACATAATGAAAGTCCCGATTGAATTTCTTTGATCTGGGTGGGAAATTTTTTCCCTCGTCGGCCATAAAATTGGATGGAAATCGAATAAACGAGAAAATTTCACGCGTTATACGATACGATTCGAGATTTTAACGGAGGCTAGAGGAGGAGAATTTAAATTGGAAAATTCTACATACGTGTTTCTTCGTATCGTTGTTCCATTGTTACTTCATTTGCTTTCGTATTTACCCGAATCTTGTTAGCATTTATCATTTATCGTCGAGCGTCATCGTTCTTATCAATGAAAGTGAAACCGAAGTGATTCGATGTTCAGGAAATGTTAAGAAACTGGTCAGCTGGTTTAAGTTGGCTTTGAATTAATGTAATAATATATTTCAATATTAAAAAAGAGAAAAATTCCATATATGAAATGAAATAATATCTTCAGAAAAAGAAAGTGACGAATACCTATTCGCATTTTCCGGAATGAAGCACGATAGCCTCAGAACTTCTCATTCCTTAATTCCCTTTTTACCTTATCTATTTCAAAGGGTGCAGATCATTTCAATGGCTGGTGCCCTCGATGAACTCTTTCAACTATTTAAAACAATGTCCTCCGACTAATTTTCCAGCCAACAGAACATCGAATTAATCCAGTGACGGTGAAAATACAATCGAGTTCTCTCTCTCTCTCTCTTCACCCACTGGCGTTCCTGCGACAACGTTCGAGGATCCCCACAGAAATTCCACAGGGCATTTCGAGTCAGAATTACCGGCGGTTAAAGGCCGGAGAAATTCCGTGCAATCTGCGCGAGGTGAATCGCCGAGAACGCGACAGAAGAAACAGAAGGAGATGACGCGAGGCTACGAACGAGAAGTTATGCGAAGCGTGAGACCGGAAGCGATCGAGCGGTACAATTGGCCGGAAGTAACGATCCCTCGAAGGTGATCCACGAACCGATACCATGCGATGGTTGAACTGGTTTTCGAACAAATTTCCATTTCCACATTTTATCGTCGATAAAATCATCGTTCAGATTAATCAATGGCAATTTTAACAACCTCTTAATTCTTAACGCTTTTTTCTCCAAACTTTCGAATCGTATCACTTAATCATACGATTTAATCCAAACAATTCAACTAAATAAATTCAATAAATTGTTTCGCCCGATTACTCGATCCTTCGAAAATCGTAATTTTGATTCGCGATAATTGGATCAAGTAACAATCGTGCGACATTGAATGATAATTACGTAGTATTTATAGAAGCGTCCAAGGATAAAAAAAGAAGAAGAACCTTGTTCGACGTACATTTTAAGTAATTTCTGAAGTTAAGTCGCTCGAGATCGAATTTGATTAACGCGGATGAGGCTTGAAAGGTTTCGAATTGGGAGAATAAGTTGAAAATTTATATTCGAGGCATCGTTTCGCGTTTACCAACTGGCCCCAGTTCCAGAGACTGGTCAACGACAGTAGGGCCCTAGGGTTGTGCAATCTCACCTCGCCATTGTGCTCGGTGGCACACGACGTTCTACTACTTTCGAAAAGATTTAACACGGTTCCATTGACGGGCGTAAACAACGTCTTGGTGGATTTGTGACTCCTACGAGGGATTATATTAAATGTGGTTAGAACTTTTTGCGAGTGGAAGGAAAGATTGATCGGATGGTGTCGATTTGTGGCTCGTGAAGAGTGTACATTTATTCGAGTTTAAATAAATCTTTCAAAGTCAAATCACTTTTGAATGAATATGATGTAAAAAAAGTAACATTTAAAATCATTAAATGGAAATCCAGATTAATTAATCGATTAATGTGGATTCATTTTTAAAATTTAGAGATATAAATGATATCGAAGGATGAAATTGTTTTTCTTTTTTTTTTTTAAATAATCTCGAAACGATTTGCGTTCAAATGCACGTTAAAATCTCTCTCCAACGATTCTGCTTACGTGCACACGAATACTTGTATATTTATTACACGTATCACACGCGGTCTCGTGATTAAAGTGCATTTTTAACGGGTGATTTATGCGAATAAGATTGTGACACGTAGCGCGCGTAGGACTCGTTCCGTTTTCATAACGAAGCTTGAGAGGTGGGTGGAAAAATTCGAAGGTCGAATTTCTAAAATCTCTCCTTAAAAATACAGACACTTTCCAATCGCGTCGATTGATCGTAAAAATAATTATTCCTATCGTAACCTAATTGAATAACATAGAACTCTTCGTGAAAATCATTGAATTTAAAAATATTTTCACTTGTTTGACGAAGAAAGCAATGACGATGAACAATACTGATCACATATAAATAAATAAAAGAAAAGTTCTAAAATTCTTTAAATTATATATAGCGCTTCTATTTTACACCAAGTATGTGGCTCATTCTTCACACACGAGCTCCTCTAATTAGTATTCAACAGCAATAAATTAGAGTGCTCTACTTGAATAATACTCCAATTTACAAGTCGCAAACCTTTTTATAAATATTACCAACAATATTAATTCAATCATGCAACAACAACATATAAGAATACCAAATTCTATCTTCTGAAGATCTCAATAAATAATATACATTTAAAATTATCCACATTTCACTTTCCATCCTCAAGTCAATCGATAAAAAAAAAGCGATAACGTAAGAAAATCCAGAGGAAAATCGCCCAAGAAGAGTACTTACTTCACGGATATCCAATCCGTTTCCACAATCTACCTAGACCCAGATACACCTTTCCCATCCCTAGGAGCCTAGGCGTGACGTATCTAACCGGCGAAACGTGGTGGAAACTCATCAAGGAGCGCAAACATCGTTCCCGATTTTGGTCAGGTAACCACCTGACAGCGACAGTCAACGTCCAATTTAAATAAAACAGTTCTACGAGCCTTTAAAGTCGCAGGTGTAACAACGCAAGCGAATATGGTAAGCTCGATAGAACGAGAGAGAAAGAAAGAGAGGAGGAATCGCGAGGAAGCGGCGTTGCCTGCCTGGACGCGGGTAGAGCAGGAGAGAGAAGGAAGAACGAGGACATCCAGATACGGGTGGAAGTGGTGGGAGAGAGACGGCGAGCGTCTAGATTACAAGGATAGAGATAACGGAAGAAGGGGAAGAGCACACGTTAAGACAGGTGGTGCGGATAATAACGTCTAACGGAAAACCGTAGGCTGTGGGTCACAATAATCCGCGTGTATTCAGCATATACGCCGATTTGTCATCGCCGGTTTGTCTCTCGTGACTTGCTCGAACGTGATGACTCAGAGAAATGGACTGGTCCAGTTTTGGGGGTTTGAACTGGAAAAGTTGTAAAGTGGGCCAGAAAGAAGGTGATTTACGAGCAGAAAACACGTACCGCTACGTGCATGCACGAAGAAGTTAATATTAGAAATAGAATCTTTTGGAAGAATATTCTTGGGATAGGAAATTTGTTTCCACTCTTTTTTCTTTTTTTAGGAGCGTTAATTATTTTAGAAATGAAGGACGAAACATTTGATTTCATTTTTTTTTTTGATATCCTTCTGATATTCTTTAATTTCTTAATTCTGAATTATATTTGTCGATGAATTATCTCAGTCCTAACGATGGAAGGGAAGTCGAACAACAAAACAATTATCGTGATAAGTCACAATAGCTTCGTTATGTATAATTCATTCACAGGAAAATTGATACCATCAAGTTTCCATTGATATATATATATCGTGTATCTCATTATAAGAATGATCATTATAGTCAGATTATTATTTAATATACTGCGGTGTACACGAGGCGTGAATATTGCTTTTGATAGATACAAATCGCGTGAACAGCAGCTAACGTGACCGTGATATCAATTTCAATAAATAAAGATCATTTTACTCCAAGATTTCAAACATTTCCTTTTTCTTTCCTTTCTTTCTCCCTTATTTTCTACAAATTACGAATAAAAAGGAATTTACAATTGGTATCGATTAGCACAGCAGGATTTGAATAATTATATAAGAAATACTACAGGAAACAAGGTAAGAAAGAACGAAAGAATAGAAAGTGGGACCCGATCGCAATCTTTGTTATACGACAAAAGAGCATGGGTCCCAAAGGTTAGAAGACTATTAAGACGCCAATTATCCGAGTGATACACTTCAAGTTACCCGTTTTCCGCGAGAAATTACTGAAACGGGACTAGAGGAAGGGAAAAGGAAAAGAAAAAAAAATATATATTCCATTTCCGTTAGCCCGTCCTTCTAGCCGCGATCTTACTTCGAGGTAACCCATATGACGAACCACCCATACACGTATTTCCTTCTGCTTGCATCTGTACGCTTGCATACATTACAACATAGAAACCTTTATATCGAGGATTCACGAGGGCGACCTGAAGGGCTGGTGCACGTCGACAGCCAATCGATCCACCGCCTTTCCTTTCTTTCCATTCAACTGTTTCTTCGAATAACTTCGTTTTTCCATTCCCAGACGATATACGTGTATCAATACGTAATTCGAAAATTTTAAAAGGAGATCAATCAATAAAATTAAATTCTGTCCTGTATAAACTATTGAATAATCATATTGTCGTATTCTAATTAAATTTGGAATCGATGAAAGAATTAAATAATGATTTTTAATTTTTTCAATTATATTATTATTTATATAAATGTCATACAGTTTTTTCTGAATGTTTTACAACAAAATCCTCACAAATCGTTACACCTGCTAGCGTGCCTTCTCCACGATTTATGCGGCATGATATATGTATTTATGGAGAAAATTTAGAAATACTAACCGACTCGACGTCGCATAAACTCGTAACAAAGATTTATATTCGCAATGGGAGATTACTCATTGTACATACATACATTTATCTACTGTTTGTAACAAAAAGACAAGAGGGAAAGATGAGCGGCGTCTCGAAAAGACGAAAGAAAATACAATTAGATGTTTTCATGGAAAAAGAAAGCCAAGTTGGCAAATTTTCTCCCGTTTCAGCGAAATTAAAAATTGTTCAGCCAACTATTGTGCGTACCTTCTGGAAACGACGTAGTATCAACACTCCACGGTTTCATTCGAGACTATGAGTTTCGTATTTCCAACGAAACCAACCACGTTTCATTCAATCCATTTTGATACAACAGTTGAAAAATAATAATGGCAAAGTGTTTATCCAAATGAATTTTCTTGAAATGTTCTCGAAATTAAAGGAAAATTATTTTCTCGCGATATCAAAATACTGTAACGTCGAAAATTTTACTGGAATCTTGGGAATAACTATATCAAAAATAGGAAATTTGGTTCCTGGAATCTTGGTGAAATTTCTGTTCCAAAGGGAACATCTTCGATAGATGGACTACATATGTACATGTATAATACAAGAGTCTCTTATTCCTTGCCACTCAGACTTTTCCACTCCGCGATTTCTCATTCAGAGCGTTTTCTGTCACGAAAAGAAGAACGCAATCTTCCGCCTTTCTTCTTCGAGGAAGCACTTCCTCGTAACCTCACGTGGATGTAGTGTCATTTATCGATCGTACAGGTGCAAAGCAATCTTAGAGAAAATCGATGCACGTGCACCAGTCAGACGTCTGACAGTCTCAGGCAACATTTTAGGACGAGAATTCGTTATTATCATCGAATAGAAATGTTCAATGTAATGTTATTTTCAGATTAACTGGAAATTTTTTAAAAATTTGATCGAACATAAAATGTTAATGCGATTAAATAATTATATATATAAAATATCAAAATTAATTCAGCATCATATAAAAATAAAAAAAAATTAAGATTCCACTAAAAAGGGTTGTATTGAAACCAAAAAAAATTCTCCAAACATCATAAAATAATAAAATAACGAAAAAAATCCTACGAAATTAATTCCTAAGTTCCTTGATCTCGATATAATAAAAAGAACATCGTGCCAAACAACGTCGCAACTACCTCTTCGTTAAAAGAAAGAAAAGATAAAGAAATCGCAGGAGCTATTAGAACAAAAGAAGCGCAAAAGAAGCATCATGGTCCCCATTGTTCAACACTTTAATTAATTACAACTCCGCCTAGACTAGATTTCGAAATCGTTGCAACGCGTGGAAAGGAAAAAAAGATGAAACGATAAAAACGGGAAAAAAACAGTCTCCAGAGAAATCGAGTCATCGGTGCGTCGTCGTTGCACCCACACGTCGTTCCTCGAGGATGCACTTAAATCTCTCCCCTTCCTCTCTCTCTTTCTCGGCCCTTGAAAAGCAAATATACGCGTTACCACGTGGAAATAAGAGAGAGGGAGAGGAAGCAGCGAACGGGGGAAATACAGAAACTCTCGAGATTTCACGTTCGAAAAGCGGTAACGACACGGGCAACGAACCACCCTGTAATTTTTCTTTTCGTGTCTCCCGGGCAACGAATCATAAACGAGAGAAGCGCCAGACGGCATTGTCTCTTTCTCGTAGTGCATTACGTAAATGAGGGTACACCGTGACCATTGTATTCAATCTGCACGGAGTCACGACGGTGTCCTTCCGCTTCTAATCATCGCGTAAAGAAGACCGTCGCCGAAAGTGTAAGCGCGTCACGTCGTCGCGCGCACAACGAACTCTTTTCACAACTCCGCCCGTTTCTCTCCACCTGTCCCATTTATTCGCATCATTTCGTTGTCCTCTCTCTTGTGCCTTCCGAGTGTCTTTTTTCTCGGCATCTTAGACCACCATTTGCTTGGAATTAACGGCGACGTAATCCCTTCCCTCCCCTCCCCTTTCTCCTGATTCTTCGCTAAAAAGAATCGTTTTCAGACAGAAGATATTTATTTTCGTGTAGATACTTCTTACATCTTCAAACTTCGATCTTCTTCTATTTGCATATCCTCTTCATTCTTCATAAGTGAGTATAAAATCGTGAATATTTCGCTAAATCTTTTTTTTTAAATATTATTCTTCTGCTTCAAATATATTTTATAGTATCTTACAGAGATACAAAATAATTAATTAGTCAATAATATATATATATATTTCTTTTTATTTTGACAACTTATTTTCGAAGAATCATATTAAAACGAACGATTATTTTAGTTATTTTTCTGAGAAAAAGTGATTCTTTGAACTTGTTGGATAAAGAAGAAAGAAGGTGCAGCTACAATACATCGTTAGCTATCATTACGCCATTGGCCTAATGAGGTTAATCATTCGAATCGAATGAATCACTGCAATATATGTACATATCTCGCCGTTGCTATCCAACATAAAAAAAATATTTAAATCGATTCTCGAATTTTCTAATAGCTTTTCTATTATCAGAGGGTTTTTCCCGAATACAAATTATTTCGATTCCACTCAATTCAACAGTTTTCCTTAAAACGCGTAAGCATAATGTTGTAATTGCAACATGTTAAACTTTGCCTCTGAAACCATTAGTACCTGTTACAACCTATTAGAATCCTAACATGGACTAAAAGATTATGCAAACAAGCAATCTACGAGTGTATAACATACACGATGCAATCCTAGTTTCTTGATCTAAATTAGATATTGTTAAATCTTGTTATCCATTTTCAGGGATTTATCTTGATTAAGAATCATTCTCTACGATTATTTCAAGTCGATACTTAAACATAAGTAAGGAGGAAGAATAAATTTGTTTAATTTCGCAAACAACCTTCAATCGTCACGTTAATTACCACTGTTCATGGATTGGAAGCGTTTGGGCTCATTTAACATTGCTATTACCTGAGCACATACCTATTAGTTTCTCTCTTATGCAAAAACCACGCAAGCCATTAAAGAAAGAAGTTTTCCTTTTAAACGTTCGTCCTAGATTTCAAAATTTGCGAAAGGTTCACGCTTGTTTGTCCCAGTTTGTAGATAATTTTAGACCACGAAGTGAAGTGTGTCGATAAAAATAAAAAATTAAAATTCGAATCGGGAAAAACGAATTCGTCGGGATATTCTTCTTCTTCTTTTTCTTCGACAGAAATTTTTTTGAAATCTATTTACGACACTTCAAAGATCTCGGTACGATTTCTTTCCTCCTCTTCTAGGATTTCTGTTATCATTCCATCGTTCAAATTACAAACTTTCATCAATTGAAAATTATCTTAGATCAAATCGTTTTCTTTCTGGAAAATTGAGCACTTCGATAATTCAAGAAAAATTTGTAAAAAAAATGGAGTTGATCGTTTCGATTTCTAATTGATCTTATTTCTTTATTAATATTATTGAAATTCATTTCCTTTCGTTTTTTTTTGAAAAAGAAAGTTCTACGAAAGTGTGATGTGAAAAATTTGCAATTCGTGGAATTTAACTTTGATTTTTTTTCTTTGATCTTACAAGAATTCTTCACGAAGAATTCAAGAATTTTTATCTTTAAATGTTGACGAAGGTTCGTTTTAATCCAACTGAAACTTCAATTTATTTCATGATACGTTAAGTGACGTGAATTTCTTAAGGAGGCTTAATGAAATAATTTCTCGGCAATTTTTGCACACGTTCAATTCGCAATTAAGGAAGGAGTAAATCAAAACTGATGTAATTCCTTTTTCATAAAAAGAAAATGCCGAGAGATAATCGAGGAAATATTCAGTCATCACTCTCTAGAATTAGAGAGTACGTCTATCATTACATCCAAAGATTCAAAGCTGGCAGAACGAGTCTTGGTGACGTTGAACGCGCTACACGGCCTAATATAGAGGCTACCGATGAAGACATTTCAACATTTCCATGAATATATCACAAAAAGACCAATTGTACAGAAAAACGCGCGAATCTGTTTAAAAATTGACTAATTGACAAATAATATTATATCTTTTTGCTAAATTGTCGAAATTCCTATTAACTCTTTCTCATTTTCTCTTAATATACTATACGTTGATAAAACGAAAATTTGTTCGAATTAAAAATTTCTATTAAAATTCTTATAAATTCTCCTATAAAAATCCCTTAAAAACTTTTCTCTATTTATCGGGAAATTTAACATCTATAAACGCAAAATCGAGAACAAAAGGCAACACCGTTCGAGTCACGGTCAGACGAGCGATAGTGCACGGTGGAATTCTAATCGGACCATCGACTTCTAACTGTTTCAAAGATACGGCGGGTTCTCTGCGGTTTGCCTCGGAGAAAATCTCATAATCTCCACGGGAACGTGACCAATGTAACCCAATTCGCCAAACGACAAACTCTACCGTAGCCTTAATCGTTCGCCCACAGGCAGATGTGCATAGGTGTTACACCACGTAACAGCTGGGCACCTGCTGCTCCTCGAGCTAGTCTCTTCTCTTTCTTCTGTCTACCTGAACCTAAAGAGCGAACAACCTCTTTGTGACACACTATACCAACGTATCCAACGTGGGCAAGAGAGAATCGGAACATCACGAGACGAGGGACAACGACAAAACCCGTGACTTTCTCCGTTGTGGATTTATTTTTCACAGTTCGAGGGACTTCCTGCACCGAGGGAAAACAATCGTGCTCCTCCTCCGACTATGGAATCGGCGATGAATGGAAGAAAAGAAGAGATCCCTCGTTTAATCCGGCTACGAACTTTCTTTTTCTTTAATTGCACCTCTCCCGTGTCAACGTCACGCGAATTTTCTTCGATCGATCGTTTCCTTTCCACTTTTCTTTCGACCCTTTCAAATCATAGCGATGTTGTGAGATTCTTTTTTTTTTTATGCCGAGATTAATCCGGCACGTGTAAATGATAGATATTTTATGTTACTTTATGTTGGTTAGAAAATGGCATTTTAATACTGAATTTTTTGTAATCTTTCCGTTTTCTTCGATATCATTTATATTACGCAAACCATTTTTTCGCGTAATACGAGTATTTCAGATAATTATCCATAAAAAACTAATTTGAAAATGACGAATAAAAAGATTTAGAAATAAAAGTTTGTTTTCGAGAGGGAAATATTATTACTGAATAAAATATGCGATGAATTCTCTTATTTCTTGACAATGAATAAATTATGTATAGATTCGACTTTTATAGATAGAAACATGTTAAGCAATTTTGTCTAACTTACATAAGAAAAAATATCCCTCGAGGCAATTGAACGTTCAACAGTGATCTCAGTCAGTATTCTAATAAGCTCAAGAATCATATTGACAAAGACATGCTAGATTAAATATTCAATATCTTCTATCACTTTCAGAAATACAGTCGTTCTCTTTTGAATTATTTAGAAATAGAAGATATTCCTCCAATCAATTATGAAAAACTAAAAAAAGAGAATCTGTTTGTCTCAAATGCTATCTCGATTGTTAATCACGAATTAGATATTAATTTTCATTAAAAATTAAATTTATTATTAAAAAATAGAAATCTTCTTAAATATACTGAAATGAAAAATGATATTAATATCATTATTTAAAAAAAAAATTCTTCAAATATTGCTATTCAAAATGAATAAAATAATTCGTAAAAATAATAAAATAGGTGTGTTATGGTTACGCATATTCAAATTGTTCAACAGGAAGTGTTTGACAACGCACTCCTCTATCCTCAATCGATATTTAAGTGCCTCAAGGATGTTTCTCGTAGATGAATATAACCATGATCTCCATCCTTGACACGTTTTTACGTCCATAAACGGATCACGAATAATTTTAAAAAATGAAACGCGAAAAAAAACGAATTTTCTTACTCTTTTTCATAAATATATATATGTATATTTTTTAATAGTGTTTACTAATCTAACATATACGGGAATGTTGAAATATTAGACATAACAAAACGTGAGAAACTATAAAGGATCTTAAAAAAAAAAAAAAAACGAAACAATGCATCGTACGACATGCATTTCTGCTTAGAATACTACACACGTTTAAAACATTTCATAACATTTCATATCGTTGACATTCTTTGTAATTCGAAAAATCTTATCTTTAATTTACAAATATCGTGAATTTGTAATTATCGTGGTTTCTATCTCCTATTTTGTTGTTTTTTCAAAATATATCTCATCTTTATGAATAACCAACAACATGAATAATAAATAATATAATAGATAGATATAATAAAATATAATAGATATAATAGATGTGACGATTAATGTAAATATTATAAAAGAAAAATAATATTCTAATTTAACAAATATCAAAAATAATATTATATATGTTGTATTTAAAATAAAATTTAATTATAACCATCGTAAAAAACTCTAACTTTTATAATATTTAACATTAATATTTATTGTCGTAACATCTGTTAAATGTAAAATATTTTCGAAAAAAATATATATATTTATCACATTATATGTATTAATATATACTTGTATGTATCTGTATTTTAATGGTCGCCATGTTTATTTTACGCCTACAATTCTTTATTGTGATTTTAAAAATTAAAATAATTAAATAATTAACATTAATAATAAAATCAAATTAAACATATACTTCACATTGTAATATTTAAAAAACAATTAATATGATTAAAAACAATAAATGACGTGTAATATTTTATACTAACAATAAATTTATCTAATGGTTCTATTTATAACATATCGAAACGCAATATTTAAAAAATGGCGATTGCAATACATAATCGATTGTCGCATTTTCGATATGTCATTGAGGATCCTCACACGCGGAAACTGGTTTACACGATGCAACGATTACCAAGCGAGATGCTAGGAATCCGAAACTCGCAGCTTCTTCAAGAGTCAACGTACTCCCCTCTTTTTAACTGAGCAACATTCAAACTCGCCTTTCTGCCACAGAGGCCACGCAATCAAACAGTTTTTTTGAGATTCGTATGAAACAGGTATTCGGAACGGTTACAAGAAAATAGCGCATATTGGCAAAATGCCGACACAAATCGAAATTACCGTGAATCATACCAAACTGTAACCAAGCAAATTAACATCAATATGTAGATTTCGTATTTTTACCTCGAACTATTGAAGTTTTATTTATTTAATAATACATAATATTAAGACTATTGAATACTGAAAAGTTTTACGCGGGAATACTTTCGAGAAGATAGAGATTCTCCGTCAGGTGCCAATCGGATAAAATAAAACCGTTATCGCAATTACTATTTGTTTTCAAATATTCTTAAATACGCATCGCGCCTACCAATGATTGTATATCGCGAATATTTATAAACTCGCATAACTCGTAAACCAATGCTGCATGTATGAGGACGCTCGATGAACTTTTTCAGAAAGTTTTTGTATAAAACGTGTACTTACAATATAAGGAAGAGTTGCTCCTACCAGCAATAATCCACGTGCTGAGAACACACTGAGCAACACAATGTACACACAAGCAAAAACACTCGCGAAAATGAATTATGACTAGGTATAGAGAAACGTCAATATCACTAGCGCGTTTCCGAACAATATACAAAACACGTTGTCTCGATATATTCTGAAAAATAAAGCACGACGGAAAAAAGATAGAAAAACCGCGAACCGTGAAAAACGTTCGCTCATGACCGTCTCGCGTGGCCGGCTGTGACTCTACTCCGGTTCGCTTCGGCTTCGGCGCGACACTCCAATCCCCACCAACCATAATTCTCCCCACCAATGTCATGACTTCTACTTCCAGTTTGTACTTCCGATCTTCTCGGTAAAGTTCGGCAATTTTCGACGCGATCGTAGGATCGCAGAATCAATCTCGATAAATAGAGTTATTTTTTACGATTTTTTTTTTAATTTAAAACAAATTTACGATAATTGCGTTAATAAAATTATTATTATTTCGTAAAGAATAACTTAAATTTCAAAATATAATATTCTTTAACAAATTATGGTTTTATGTATGCATACTTTTTAAGTACATATATGTAAATTATATTATGAATTGCGTAAAGAATTTTTTAATTTAAATATATTGAAAGTTATAAAGTTTTGAAAGTTAAATTTTTTTTAATGAACTAGGAATAAGAAATATGAAATTAGGAAAAGTGAAAAATTGCAATATTTTATTTAAAAAATTACATTTATCATATCGTCTTCTTATTTTTATTGTCACCATTTTCTGTATATATATCTTTTTTTAATTCATAAATCTGAAAAAAAAGATTTATAAATTTTTATTTAAAAATATTTTTGAAAATATTTTATTGAATACACACTTGTATATATGCTTCAGTTAAAGTTATCATTTGAGGCAAAATCTGAGTTACATGTAAATCTTGTAACTCATACCATTGACCAGTTGCTCTATGTAAAATATGGACTCTATATGTTCCCTGACCAGGTTCACCATCATGAACTATATTTGCAACTAAATCATATGTTGTATATGGATGTTTTTGTTTCACTTCAGATGTTAAAATATCTCCAAAATCTACATTTCTTTAAAAGAATAAAGAAATAAAGAAAATATATTTTTAAATTTTAAATTAATATTGAATTTTATTATTCATACATATTAATAAAATAATATTGTAATTTTCTATTACTTACTTAACTGGAAAATTAACTATGGTAGGATTTTTTTCTACAAAGAATGTATTTTTTGTAAACCTCTATGTAACAAATTATAAATATAATTATTCACAATTATTCTAATAATTTTTTATTAAACAAAATTAAATAATCTGCAACACAATATTATACTTACTTTTATATAAAGTATAAGATAAGGAGGGAGTTCTGTTATCTCAAATCTTTTCATAAAATTTTCTTTATAAGTTTTATATTCTTTTTCTGTTATAGCATTAAATTTATTTAACAATGTGTACAAATTAACCTATTAAAAAAAAACGTATTTTCTAATATTTGTGATAATCAAAGTTTATAATCTACTTACTTGGGGAATTATATTTTCAGTAAATTGATCTTTAAAAAGAGGTGGTGGTGGAAGATCACATGTTAAATATAAAAATGGACTTTCTGTTACTGTTTCACCATATTCTACAGTATGAAGCAATTCACTTCTTTGACTTTCTTCTAATTCTAATGGTGGTATCTTTCGTGTGTATATTCTCATATGACCCAAAAATGTTTTATATACTATACTAGAATCACGTTTTTTTGTGCCATTTAACGCTAAATGAAGAGCATTTAAAAACCATGAAAGAAAATCAATTGGATCGCCTAAAAATTTTATTTTCAATAATTAATAATGAAAAACAATAATATTTTTATAATTTATTTTGTAGTATAACTAATATGATCTATTTTTTACCTTGTTCAGTAAATTGAAATCTTTTTTTACTCCATAAAACAACAGCTTGCAACATCTCATGTGGACTAACATGAGCTTTAAAATTGCGTGGATTCCATAACTTTCTCATTAATTCTCCAAATCGTTGAACTAAAAGATAAGAAGAATCTCCAGGTGGCCTTTTTACATGAGAATAATTAGATTCTCTTAAAAAAAAGTCTCTTAAAGGTGTAACATGAGAAAGTGCCTAAAATTATTGAAATTATTATAAATCTATGTATTTAATATGAACTTAAAAATATTTAAAAATAACTCACTTGTAGAATCACATTACAGTAATCATTTGCTTTAATATTATTCATTCCTACAATACCAGGGGAATATAATGAACCATCAATGGCTCTTGATAATTTATCACTTTTATCTAATTGTGCAATTTGTGCTTTATCAAATGTTGGATTTAAAACATATTTTATGTCATCCAATGATGAATCTGATAATTATTATGAAATAATATTGATTTTAAAATAAATAAATATATAATAATATGTTGTAATAATATTTTCTTACCAATAATTTCATAGTTATCAGGTAAACAATAAAATTTTAATGTATGAAGATTTAGAAAAACGTGATGGCTTTCAGCCACACTATGTGTATATGCATGAGTATTAGTACCTCTACCTTGAAAATATTTTCCACATACAAGACAAGCATATACATTAATTCTTGACAATGATACTGAACATAATTTTTCAAAATCAAAGTCTAAAAACTGGCGATTTATTGTATCTAAATAAGGACATAATCGTGGAGGTTCTGAATTTATTTTAGTAATCTTAATTCTTTCTGCAATTAAAAAAGATAATTATAATATATTTTACGATTTTTAGGTTATAAATAATATTTGATAATAAAATCAATATTTGATATAATTATATTTGTATAATTTTAAACATCTATGAATGTCAAAATAATAACATTTTTATTTATAATAATAAAATATATATTATCTGTCACATAGATTGATATAATAAAAGAAAGATTAGCTAACCTTAAAATTCAAGCATATAAATAATAAATTTTGACATTTTATTTTTATAAAATAAATTTAAAGTCAATAATAATTAATTTATATAAAATTTTATTACAAATACTTACTGTTAATTTCTTCATCTGAATTATTTTGCTCTATCATTAATTTTCGTTTTTGTTGAATTCCTGATTGATTTGTCGCCATTTTTATTAGCAATTAAAGCAAATTATTTTTATGAATTTGTAACATACTTATATAAAAATTAGAGATTCCTATTTTATATATATCTAAAAACACGTGTACACGTGAAATAAACAAAACTATATTTCAATAGATATAATTTTTAGCATATGTATTTCGGTTACAAGCAAATTATATATATATATATATATATATATATACAGCAACAAAAATATATTTCTAAAAGCATTTTCCAAAGATGGAACCCATTCTCAATTCTTTATTTTACCCTACCGTAGAGATATTTTTAATATTCAAGAGATGGCATTAAAAGTCAATTCTTATTCTATCTCTATTTTCTTCTAATATTTTCTCTTCTTATTTACGTTTCATTTGCGGCACTCTGAAGATGGCGCTAATTTCTTAATTTTTAATCTATTTTTATCTTCTTTCTATTGTTTGCTTTCTTTGTCTATATTTGATCTTGGCATCTGATCACAAATAATATCAATCCAATACATTTTTATTATTTTTTTTTACAAAAATTAAAATATGCCTTAATTTTTAATATTATAATCTTTAATATAAAAAGATATAGATATTACCAGGGACACAAGCTAAAAATTGTATTCTTTTGTATCTTGTCCGTACATTATTATATATCATATCAAATTCTACATACATTCTTTTATTTATATATACGTATATATTTCTTTTTTCTCGCGTATATTTTATATATTTTATATATGTTCTATATTTTTATACTTTTATAAATTTTAAAATTTATATAATAAATTTTATAATATAAGATTTTTATAAAGTTAAATCATATATGTTTGATTTTGATTTTTTGTTCTTATATTTTAATTATTATAAAATCACATAAATTTAAATAAACTTTATATAATAAAAATGAATTGTTTAAAAATAAGTGTAAGTAAATATCTTTCGATCTTCGATAAATCGATCAAAAGAATATTTTGCGCCATCTACAAAACAGATTCTTTTTAGATGAAAAGAGAGCACTACAAGTTAATTCCCCCGCTACGGATGCCACGACTGATTGTAAAAGACTCCTCGATGGTGTGGACGCAGACTCACTTGACAAATATCCCTGGATAATGCATTTTTAAAAAGTAGAAAAATTTTAAATTGAAGATCTGCAGGTGGCAAATTAAGAAATGTCGTAATGCGTGACATAAGTTTTTTAAATCACGTAAAAAATCTTTGTCGTTGGATTTCAAAGTAAAATCGTTCTAATCGGTTCTTCGGGTCATTCGTTTAATCTGGCAACAAGACGATACTCTTCGTTCTGTTGATATGGCCGTCGTCGAGGAATTTGATTATTTATGTCGTTTATGTGCGACTAAAACAGGTATTCTAATGGGATTACCAATCTTCGAAGCCGGTGATCAAATGCGCAACATTGACAAGAAAATAGCCGCGTGTTTGCCAGTGCAGGTAAAATCATGCACAAACAGTAGAGGTCCAATTTCACTGCAATCTTCAGTGCTCTGTCTTCACCCCCTCTTCCTAATTTAACTATAAATAGAGGAAGAAAATTGGTGCAAGGTTTCACGATGTTTTTATAACAAGGATCATGTTCTGCATTAATTTTAAGCATGTACAATTACTTTTAAAATCTGAAGATTGTGATGCCACTTAATATATTCTTTGAAAAAAAATATTAATTTTATTAATTGATTGATTATTTTTAGGTGTCTATGACTGATCAATTACCAAAAGTAGTATGTGAAGAATGTGCTTATAAATTAGATCAGTTATTTGATTTTCGTGAAAAATGTTTACATACTGAAGGAATGTTTATGGAAATGTTAAAAGAAATTGCCAAAAACGAAGTTGTTCATATATCAAAACAGGATTTAGAAGAAGTAGAAGAAATGAGTAGGATTCAAAGAAATATTAGTAGAATACAAAACAATATTGAAAATGTACAAAATCATGTAACTCCTCAAGAAACAGGAGAACCTACTATACATACTATGCAAGTTATAGATGAAATAGATTTGGCAGCTAGTGAACAAGTTGTTACACAAGAAGAAATGGGTCAACAGGATACTGATATTGAGGTTACTGGTATCGACTGTTTAGATGGAGATACTGCTAGAATGGTGGATGAACATATACGAGAAGTAAATGAACAAATAAACCTAATATGCTTGCTGAAATAAATTGTACTATATTATAATAATGTTTTTATTCTAAATAATTTCTAAATATGTAATAATAATTGCTACTTAAATATATCTTCTTATTACAGGTATCTAATCATCAAATAGCGATGCATTTGGAAGGTGATATGACTGTAGTTGGAAATTTAACTGTGAGTGGTCATTTAAGTCAGTTAGGAATAAATTATGTTACTTCAATAAATCCTGAAGATCAGAGTCGAGAACCAATTGTACATTATTGTGACAGTGTAAAATATGAATCAGTACCAATAAAACAAGAATATCATAGGTTGCAGGATAGATTAACTGCAGAAGATCCTACAAATGTACTTGAAACTAATGTAAGTTGTTGAATTAAAAAGTAAAAAAGAAATAATAGCTAATATTTTCTTCAATGAGTAACTTCAACTTGTAGGTACCACATGAAAATTTTACTTCTGCTCAACCAGAAACCAGTAGTGATATAGAAGAAACACGTATAGTTGAAAGTGAAACTCCTAGACATACGACTACACAAACAAATAATATGGCATCAACAAGTCAAGTAACAACTGGAAATTCAGAAATTTTAGTAGAATATACAAAAAGAACTAAGCATGCATTATTAGAAACAACATTAAATAATCCTACAATTGATGAAACAGGTTCACACTGGTATGTATGTCCATTTTGTAATGAAGCAACATTAGGTTCAAATAACATGATAGCACATTTTGAACAATACTTTTGTTGCTGTCCATGTGGTTTATATTTTACAAGTGTAGATGCCTTAAATGTACATAAAGAAAGATGCGATGTACATAAAAATAAAACAATCAACAAAGAAAAAGAAGTTATAGAATCGGAATTAGCATCTTCTCAAAATGACGTAAATATAGAAGAAAAGAAACAAGCAACTGTGAGACAAAAATGGACTCCAAAAGTTTGTGCTCACTGTGGAAAACAATACAGAACAAATTATAAATTACAAGAACATATGCGGAAACATACTGGTGAAAAGCCTTTTCAATGTGTAACTTGTGAAAAAGCATTTCGTAGTAAAATTGGACTTGCACAACATACGGCCACACATACAGGTCAATTTGATTATAATTGTTCTACATGTGGTAAAGGTTTTCAGTCTAAAAGTTATCTGGTTCTTCACCAAAGAGTACATTCAGATTTAAAACCTTTTCCATGTAATACTTGTGGACAGCATTTTAAAACAAAACAATCTTTATTGGATCATCAAAACAGACATCTTGGTGTTAAACCATATGTTTGCGAAATTTGTGGTAGAGGTTTTATAACTAAAGGACTTTGTAAAAGTCATCAAAAAATTCATTCAGGTATGGATAATCGCCAATATCCATGTGTGGTATGCAATAAAATGTTCGTTAGTAAAAGTTATCTTAACACGCATTTACGTATTCACACTGGTGAAAAACCATATTTATGTGAAGTTTGTGGTAAAGGATTTTTAACAAGAGTTGATCTCAAAATTCATTCGACAATGCACACAGGAGAAAAAAGCTTTAAATGCGATATGTGTGGAAAAGTATTTGCCAGAAGAGCAGCATTAAGATGTCACAGAAGATTGCATACCGGAGAACGGCCTTACAGATGTGATGTATGTGGTAAAACATTTACACAATTTACTCCTATGGCCATTCACAAAAGATTACATACTGGAGAACGACCATATGAATGTGATGCATGCGGTAAAACATTTGTATCGAGATCAACTATGATGTGTCATAAAAAAAAACACCATGGTGCACCTCCCGTGCAAAAGGATGAACCAGTTCCTCGTAAAAATGAAATGAAAAATATTTTACCAGCAGAAATTGTACTTCGAGATTCTCAAGAAGGAATTCAAATTACTGCAGATTGAAACCTATAATCAAATATTGGGAAAAATCGAAGTAAATACAAACAATGCACGATAGAAAATAAAATATCAAGTCTGCATTTTATAGGAAGCGGCATTAGTCACCACGATGTATTCCTTTACTGTAGCATATTATATGTTAAATTATATACACACAAAGAATATATTTTCGAAAATTCTTTGCAAGAGAATGTTTTCTAAAGTCACTTATAGGTATAGAAAATAAAATTAAATAATTATTTACATTATCGTCTTTTTTATATCGGTATATATTTTACCGAAATATGTTGCTATTTTTAAAATATCTACTTTTTTTTATTTGCAATTTGTTTTGCTCTAGAATCTTTCGATAATCAATAATTATTGTTATTGAACTATAAAATATTATGAATTTTAAGTTATAATAACGATAAATATTATTTACAAGCTTTTACAATCAATGTATGTATTTGCATTATAGAATTTATTTTCTAGCTTGTGATAATAAATTTTTTCAATGATATATTTTAAGAATTTAATAGGAATACATTATGTAATTTAAATTTCTGATCAAATAATATGATCAAATAATATCTGTTTATTTTTACAAAAAGCTCAAATTATTTAATAATTTTTGAACATATAAAATAAAATTGAGATAAATCAATTTATTATTTATTCATTAACATTATTCTAAAAAAAAATGCAACGTGTATTATATTGACACGTTATTTATTTACAACATATTAAAGTATATTAGAAAAATCATTCGTTTTAATTATCACATGAGAATTTACATTTTATGTTCTGTGTGCATTATAACTTGTTATAAACATCACGAAAAAAGCAATCTAATGCAACGTCTATTAACTATATAGTAAAAAACATGATTATTATAAGGAAAATAAAATATTTTCTTATTAATACCAATAAAACATTAAAATATTATTTATCGAATTAAAGGCTGATAGCTACTTTTACTGCAAAGAAATGCTATGAAATGGTGGTTATCTCATTAATAATATAATTTTTAAAATTTATATATAAAAAATCTAAAATTATAATCACCTTTAACATTATATTCTTGTGGCATCTCTGCAGTTCTCTTTTAAACAAAAACAGCTTTCAGCATTATACATAGTAGAAATTGTGATATATAATAATAAAGTGATTACATTATTTGTAAAATTGTGATTGTAATATTATTATTGACAAAATCTTCTTGAAAAAATATAAAAAACTTTACAATTACTGGTATTATTTTTTAATTTTATATACCTAAACGCATATTGTATTAATATTTTTTTATTTATTACATATTTTACTCTGAAATATTTATAATAACAAATTATTCATAATAAGGTCAAAAAAATTTCAATTTTATTAAAAATTCTTTTTATTTCGAAACGGTATTAAATAATAATGTTAATGACAAAAGCTGCTAAATTTATATTGATTTTGAAATTGTTATTTAGCAGCAATAACATAATACGGGCATTATGCACGTATGTTGATTTTTTTAAAGACATAAACTTATTTGTGTCTTTAAACTACATTATTACACTGACTTGTTATGCAACTAATAATACATACGTATTCACGTGTATGCATAATATACATATATATATGCATGTGTATGTTTGCCTAGCGTGATAACAATTTCCATTATAATCGCTGTTCCTATTTTCTACATCATTCTACAATTGACAACAAATATTTAATCTATAATTTGACATTAACTACCTAGGCAAGGCATCAATGATAATATATTTATTTTTAAAATTATTTTTCCCTAAACTATAACTTTATAGCGGGCCCCTTATTAAAATTACAGGAGATGTGAGCAATAATTATTAAATTCCAGAATTATATTAATTTTGTCGCAACTTATTTAAGAATATTCTTTACATTTTTCCGTGAAGCTTTGTTAATACAAAATACATATAAAATTGTAAATAGCGACGATAAAAAGAAAAACTTATAGAAAAATGTAAGATACAAAATATGCCCATCGTTGTTTGGTATTGTTTTGTTGTAATTTTTTGTTTATATAAATATTTATAATATTCTTTATATATATATATATATTGATTTAATTTTTTCTTTTTTTTTTTATGTCCAAATATTATTATGTAAACGTTCTTGTAAACGTGCAAATAGGGGCCCTCGCTAAATCAGTGGTCGATAACGTTAACAAATTCTCTAATATTGGATTATATGTGTATCTTACAAAGCACCACGATCTAAAGCTATACAATACATATAGGGTGTCATTTGTTTAATATATAACTATAGGAAATCGGACGTATAATTCTTACATTTTATATTTTTTCATTATTTGGTTATGCATAACTTTTAAAGATAAATATTATTAATTAATAATAAATAATAACAATTAATCTCAAAAAAAAGTTATGCAGCGGTGATAATTGTAGTAGTATATAAGCGCATTACTGAACACCCTATATATTTTGTCTAGTTGTTACTTACACAATAATAAGCATATATTTTTAATTAAAATTTGATTCAAACTACGTAAAATTAGAAATCTTTTTACAGAATCAATATAACATCGAATCCAATAAAATTAATATAAACAAATATATACATTATTTTCCAAATATTATTATTCTCAATCATTATAATTATTTTTTTTTTTGTGAATTTTAGTACAAATAGACAAAAAATTTTTTCAAAATTTTGTACATATAATTATATTGATCCCAAAACTGATTTTTAACTTATACGCTTTTATTTTAAACTTAGTATAGTCACAGCGACGTATTTATAAATTTATAGACATAAAAAACGACTATTTTTAGGAACGCAAGAGGATTATTCGAAGGAAACATTATTATAATTATTAATAAATTTAATATTGAATAAATCTTTAAAATACATTTATAAAGAAAATCAATTTGAGAAAATAAAAAAGAATATACGCGGTATATTGAAATATAAAATCTTGCCTGATGAAGTTATAAATACACGATCAAACTTCCTTTTTCTTTTGATTTTCAATATATATATAAAATTTTAATTAATATAGTTTTTATATTTTTTGTAAATTATTAATTTTTATCTTTTATATTATATTCGTGGCAGTATTTGCATTAAACATACATAAATATTATAAAAATGTTTAACAAATAATATGTTTAACAAATATTATAAAAGTGATTGTAATAATAAAATATAAAGAATGATAATAATATATATGTAAATAGCATTTTTTTAAAGAACTATAGTCTTAAATAAAAAAATAGGAAATTTGATGTTGTATTCACGAATACAGGCATAAAAAAATCAAATACAGAAAGTTTATTTTATTTACAGATTTTATCTATCGATTAATAACGAGTTTTCATAATTTTTTAATGGTCAGCGAAACGATAATATTACATAGTTCAACATATATAAACAAATATAACAAATAATAAAAGTGCTAATGTTCGAATTTAATACAAATTAGAAATTGTATGTATTATTTATATATAAAGAAAACTTTACATATTAAGCAATAAAAAGATAATATTTATTACCAAAAAATAATTTCTTTGTTTGCCTTTCTTTATATGCATAAAATAATTGAATTGTAAAATCTTATGATAATTCATGACACTGTGCTTGAAGAAATCAAAAATTACAAAATTAATGAAATAAATGACATTTTGTTAATAAAATCAAAAAATTATGTAAACCAAAATATTTTATACACTCGTAGATTTGAGCACCTATATTAATTTAAGAATCATTTTTCTTCATATAATTGTACTATTTTAATTATGGTGGTTTTTTTTCAATCGTTTTATCGTTTCAACACTTTTTCAGTGAATAGCAACATAAAATTGCCACAAGTATCATATTACTCACAATTGTAACAGCGATGTAATCCATCAGTCTTTCTCTCATTTCAACATCTGTGTCATGGTTCATTTCTTTATATTCAATATAATATGCGCGCATATTTGTGTCTGTGGTGGTTTGAAACATTGATTTGAAATTATCAAACATAATAAATGATACTATTTATTTCCAAAAATGTATTTTTTTATATGAAATAAATCAACATTATAGAATAAGAGGAAAAAAAAAATGTTGGTCCTCTTTTGATATTGAATATTATATAAATGTTTGTTTAAATAGTTTTCTTTTTTTATATTCTCATGAATGTACTTAAATTATATATAAGAATGTACTTTCTATAATCTATCAAATTAAATCATTGTCAACATTAAAAAATATATTATATATTTTAATTAATAATAATATTTTAAAATAAAGAATATTTACAATTATCTAAATATTCTATTGCTTTTTTAATTTATACTATTGTTTAGCAATTGGACGATTTTAATTATAAATATTTTATTTAGAATATATTTATAATTTTTGCAATTACTAGAAATTAATTATTATAATATCGAATGTATGAACTACAATCTCGAAAACGATAATAGCACCTCCCACAGACACTAATAATAGAACAATTTTTTTTATCTTTTAATCAGTACTTTCGCTTCAATAATTTTTTTTTAATTTCATATCAATGAATCAATGATTCATGTAAAAATGAATTTAATCGCACGATATTAGAGTAAATTCTTCTAACAATGTGCCGTATGTAATCAAGCAATATCAGTGTACAGCATTATTATTACTGTCTCTTTCATACTTTATAGAAATTATTTTATTTTATTTTAAATTATAATCGTTTTTGTTTTATTCGCGCGCAAGTAATATTAAATAGTAAATACGTATATTTCTCTTTATTTTTTCTTTTTTAACAAAATTGCTCAAGTAAAAATAAAAAGATCGTAAATAAATTTATAATACTTGCACAAGAGATAAATGATACTTTGCATTTATCGTTTCTAGAAAATCTCTCCTTCATAAGTGAAACATTTTTGCACAGCAAAATATGTTTTATGTATTGTAATTCTGTTAACAGTATCAAATAGATTTGATCATTCATCTGATTTAATATAGTAATGGTGAATGTCGAATTTAAAATATAAATAAAGTCATTTGCGCATATACCTACTATTATTGCTCCAAAACTACAGCACATAAATAGGTCCAAAATGTTGATCATTGTGTACAATTTTTCTTCATTACAGGGTATGATTAATTTAAATATACCCTAGAATAACCCTAAAATAAATTATATTTACTTTTTACATTCTGAATTAATAAAATATTAAATTATACAAATTTCACGAATTTTTATAAAATATTTTTAATTTTTAAAATAGTAATTATTTACTTACAATGTGCTACTTAACAGCGAGCGTCTGTTTAAGATGGCGCATGAGGTGACTGCCGACGTCGTGAACCTCAGGCCATTGTTTGAGCACAAATACTATGCCCAATACAACAAGCGTAGTAGTTAATATGCGCACCCTGCACATGAAACAATGAGGCTTAGTACAACTGCAACAGAGATGTGAAAACAAAATAAAACAATGAGTGTGCGAAATTAAAATCAAATGGCAATGTATGTGATGAAATATGAAATGAGATGTATGTAAAGTAAAAAAAGTTAAGAATGATCCGAAAAATATATGCTGACAAAAAATATAACTAAATAATGATAGTTAACTGTTTATTATAAATATAAAGAAATAAATAAATTATATATCTTGAAATAAATTATATGTACTTCATGAAGATTTTAAGCTGAAATAAATATATTTTAACAGATTATTATATATTAAATAATTTATTTAATTATCAATTCTAAATATTCTCTGAAAAATAAAAATAATAAATAATTTACAATACGAAATAACTGTACCTAGTCCTAAGAAAAGGCATCATTATACCAGCACCTGTTGCAACAAGAAGTAGAATAACTTGCAACACAGTCAATACCACATTTATAAGCTTTACAACCAATGCTCTTGCATTACTATTATCCAAACCCTCTAAAGTGACATATTGTTGGTGTTGCTGTTGTTGATGTTCCATTTTACAAATTTTAGTTTGACAACTTTCCAACATTTCATGTATATCTCTTAAACGATCTTCACTTTGATATTGCACTTTTTCTTCCATATCTGTTATAGTCTGTTTCAAGTTTTCTACTTCATTTTGATGCAGCTCAGTCAAATCATTAATTTGTTCTTCTAGACGCTCACATCTAAAACGTTCCTCTTGTAAAGCATGGGAAAGATATGTCACTTCTTGTTGTAAACTCTAAAATTAAATAATGAAATTGATAAAATTGTAAACATAATTAATAATTATTACAAATTTCTTAATTGTTCTTTAATTTTCATATCATTAAACAAACCTTTAAACCTTCTAATTTATCTTTCATTCTCTCCAGATTTTCTCTATGTTCTTGTAGCTCTGAGAAAATAGATTTGAGACTAAGTGCAGCATTATTACTATTGTGACATGTATGTGCTTGCCCCCTACTGCCAGGTCCGCTTTCGCTTGTAACACTAGAACATTCGGATCCTTCTTCGGATGGAAATTTCATTGCTGCAGCACTATGAGTTGATCCCAAACTACATCCACCAGGAAGTGTCGCTGAACCATGATGAGCTTTTTCATCTTCAACACTAGCGTTATCTCCATTACCTGCACGCGGTGTATCGTTTACATAAAAAGTCGAGCCATCTGCAGGGACACAGACGTCGCAAGTTAGAATGTTATCCAATACCAAATTATTTTGCCTTTGTTAACAATTAATGAATTTATGTAGTTTTTCATATTGTAACATATATTTTTTTAAAATAAAATTAGTGATAATAAAAATATTTTTATACATAATTACATCAATAATATACATCAGAAAATATTCTGTAAAATTAATATAAAAATTGTTTTTTTTATAATTTTTTTTTAAATTTATTTACATGTTTAATTATATTTTGTAGATGTATTGGATAACTAATATATAAGGAAGCAAATATCAAAATTTATAAAAGCCATTAAAGATAAGGCAAAATCATTAAGTAACACAAAACAATAATAAAAATATAAAATTTATAATGTAAATGTAAACAATATTTTCATTTGAAAATTGTCTATAAATAAAATACATAAAATTTATAATTTTTATTATTATAAAATATAGAATAGAATAGAATAGAAATCATAATTAAAAAAATTATTAAGATACTAAATAATAGTATGTTTATAAAATATATAAAAAAAAATATATAATAGAAAAATTTAGCCCAAATGTTACTTACTACTTTCAACTGCCACGACAGCGCAAAATATTAAATATTATTTATTCTCCAATATTTAAATAAATGGAAAAATATCGTATGATTATTACAATATGAATAATCATTATATCAATACATTTCCATCTTATTCCAAACAAAAACTTCTTAATATAATAAAAATATTATTAACCAAAATAAAATTATAAGAATTTTAGTATATATGTGTATTTACATATATTATATATGTATACATATTATAAATAAAAAAAACGTGCATTCTATCGCTTGTAGTATCACAATTTATTAGCATAAGCCAATATGTGCTTAGTAATTGTGCTCTTTAAACACAAAAAATTTTTAATAATAAATATTATTTAAAAATTAAAGAATATATATAATCTGAGTAAGTTATGTTAATTAATTTAAAAAATAATACACATTACTCACGAGATAAAGTATTTATGTTATCAGCACTACCAAACTTATTTTTTATTAAATGTGCAAATTCTCTTGGTTTGGACATTACACTTCTGAAATGCATAAAAAAATTACATATAAATAATTATTGCAGAATTATAATTTAATAAATAAAAATTATGAAAAGTTTTTATATGCAAAATTACTAAATTTATATAATTCTAATATATATATAAATATATTAGGATTATAATTTTTATATTTTTCATATTTTATATATTTATAAATATATAATTTTATTTTTATGAATACAAATATGTTTCTTTTGCTTTTTCATTTTTTTTCATAAAATAATAGTTTTTAAAATTCAATTTATAACAATATGATAATGTGATAGGAAGATACTGAAATCTATTTTCACATTAACACTCACCCTGAAAAACCACTGATTCCAACTCTAATATTGCCACCCACGTTTCTGGAAGTGAATCTTAAATTAGATGAAAGTCTCATATTGTCTCATAGTTTATATTTGGAATAATAAAAGATAAATTAAAAAATAAGAAATAACACAAAAAATGCGCTAAAAAATAGTTTCTTATGTTTAAACTTATTTTTTGTATAAAACATATGAATTTAAATTAAGAATATTTAAATCATATTTTTATATATCCTAATAAATATTTTGAAATAAAAATAAAAAGAAGTCTATATATGTATATATATTAATAATTTAATATTATATTATATTATATTATTTAATATTTTTTGTTTTTATTATTAAAAAAAATATAATATATAAATAATGTTAATAAGGAATAAAATATATTTACTTGAGTCCTTGTCCCATATCACGAAGTACTTCTCGAGGTTGTCTATGACTTGTAGGTGCACCATTCAACTCAAAATTTTTTAATTTTTTTGTGTAACTATCTAATTTTTTTTGAAGTTGAGAAATACTGTGCGCTGATTTTTGATTTTTTTTCTCAAATACTGCTTTGATTCGGGTAAGCTGCTGTTTATCTGCATTTGCAGCTAATTTTAAATATTCATTGACATTTTCTAAAAAAACATTAAACTTTACATTTATAACATATTTTAAAATAAATTATTATTACATATGGCATTCATTATAAATTATTATAATAAGTTACATTATTATTTATTACATTATATTAAATAAATAGACAACTTGTAACACTCTAGTATGTAATGTATATTAGTATTATATTAATTATTAATAATTGAAAATTACCATCACGTGTGGTTTGTTCTATTCTTATAAGTTCTCGTGTTTTAGCAATTTTATTTTGAATGTTCTCAATTGCTTGACAAACACGAGCAGAATTAGAGTCAACATCATCAGTTATTAACTCAGAAGAGCCATTTGATAGGAACGATTGTGTTGCATGATATTGTTCCTGTAAATAAATTTATCATTATATTAAAATATACAATATATGCAAAATATACAATTAATTCATAATAATTTTAACTCTTAGAACTCAAATTACAACTAACAAAACATTTCCTTGAACATATTGTTCAATAACTTGTATCATATTCCAGATTTATAAATATCAATAGATTTAATTTCAAAGCAACTTATAATATTATGCAACTACATAATTTTAATTCATAACTCTAATTATATACTGATTAATGACCTTGTATTACAATATACTTGTATAATACAATGTAATTGTCATTGTACATAATAATATCATTATATAAGTAACTTTATATAAGCATATACAATCATGCTATTGTAATAAATAATTAACAATAATATTAATTTCATTAATTTTAATATTTTAACAATAATTTTAAATATTATGAATACATTCTTATTATTGAAAAATGAAATTATATATAATCAGTAAAAATATTTATCTAAAAATAAAAATATCAATAAAACATAAATATAAAAATTAAAAGATTTTAAAGATTTTAAAATTAAAATACATACTCCATCATCATCAGTTGGTAGATGAATATTTGGCACAAACTCATCTTGTTCGGCAGTGATTAAATTGGTATTTGATTCATCCATAGCATCTACTCGAATCACAGTTCCTGGTGATTTTTGCCTACTACCTTTCATGCTGAGACTGCCTTCACCACCACTACTTCCACTGCCTGTACTATCCTCCCCTGTTTGGGAACTGCGAAGTCAAATTTAGTTTTGTACTGTGCTCCTTCTATTTACTTTTCATTTATTTTTTTAGGAACTTAGTATTCTTATTTGTAAGTACAAAATATTGTATCATTAATTATATCATATTGAAGCATAAGCTTAATGATTCTGTTTCATGTAAAATACTACAAAAAAACAAGAATTTTTAATTTTAATCTATGCAAGCACATGTATTAATATCTACAAAAAATTAGATCTTACAGTGAAACATTACGTATTTTTGGAATATGTTCCAAAGTAGCTGATAATTGTTGAGATGAAATCAATATATTTCTTCTCTTAGGTGATGTACTGCGTGAACTATTCTTACTTGATGTAGTTATCATCAAATTATCCATTCCTTTTTCCTGAAAAAATTATCATCTAACTGCTTTAATGTAATTGTAATAAAAGATATAAAAAATAAATATATGAATTTAAAATGATTTATTGTACATGTGATTTACCAAAAAGTATAAATATATTTTTTTTCATTAATAAATGATTACTTATTATACTTATTATTAGCTATTATATAGCTATTCAATTTAATAAAATATTTAATATTTATTAAAAATGTAATATATAAAAAAATTAATTAATACATATAATTTTTTTAAAAAAATATATATCATTTTTTTATATTGCATTATTTATTTTGAGATTATTATTATTCATATAAGTGCAGTATATAATTCTTATCAATTTCGTTTTTATCAAATGTTATCAAAATTAATCATAAGATTTCTTTTTATGATTAAATTAAATGAAATATACATGAAGAAAATGTAATCAAACAAATTAATAGATAAATAAAATATAAAAATTTATGGTATTTTTTAAATTTATATACTGAAACTTAATTAAATTTTTATTAAAAATTAATAAAAAAAAAGGAAAGTGTAAACGTAAATTGTAAATTGTAAAATATAAATATAAATAATGTAAGTAAATGAAAGAATATATTACAAAATTAAAATAAAAAATTTATTTGACTTTTATATTTATTTTATAATTTTCTCTTAAAATTGATTGGTAAAATTGGTACAATTCGAATTTGTTAGAATATATTTGTTATAATTTATTCAGTTAGTTTGGTCATTATAATGGTCATAGACTAATAAACACTTAAATAATAAATTTACTGTCCTACTTTCATGACTTATACTAAATAGAATATCTAATGTTAAAGCTTTAAAATAATATTATTAATTTCACGTTGAATAAAATGACAAATCATCTATGATGAATTAAATTTCATTATTCATTAAATTATTAACAGAATATCTGAAAAGAATTACTTAGTTACTTTAGTTATTTAGTTAAATAGTTACTTTTTTCACATTTTATTACCTTTAACCCAATCTTTTAACTGATGAATCATTTTGATTATCATAATTAGAACATCGACATTACTTTCGAAGTATGACGAACATATTACGTGAAATAACATGTATAATAGAAAACAATATAAAATGCGATCCTTTATTCATCTTTCAATTACTAATATTAATATAAATTTTTATTTTATTATTAAAAAAATTTATTATAATGTATATTAATATTTAAAATATAAAATATGATATATAAAAACATTTATAATTTAATATTAAATATCGAATTTAATTAACATTACAAATAAATTAAATATTACAAATATTAAATAAATTAAATATTATATTGAAAAATATTTTACTTCTTTTACTTCATAATGTATTTTTTATTATAGGAAATATTATCAGTAAAAACATTATCAGTTTAAACATACCAAATGTGAACTTTTATATTCAGGGAAATCATAAGAAATCAGAAAATTTTATACGATATAAATTAGAAAATGTCGACTAAAAGCTTTGAAAATAAAAAATGAATGAAACAAATATACCGCGATTTTTATATAAATTAAGAATTTCTAATAATGTCACTTTGTATACTTGTCAAATATATAAAACGCAGAGATTTGGTAAAATTATTCATTTAATGTGGTTTGGATTCATTGAAAAACTAAGTATATTTATAAAAAATCTGTGAAATTGAAAGAAAATTTGAAATACGCATGTATGCGCAAACAAAGATTGACAATATTTAGCAACCTATGATATTACGTTACTATCGCGACTCATTTCCACACATACGATATTGTCTGCAGTTATATAGGTTCAAAAGAGATATAGGAAGCAATTGTCCCACCCCTTTCACGTTAATATTGAAAAATGGGTATGACTATCGAATAAAAACAAACGACCTGTCAAGATTTCGCGGTTTTTTGACATTCGATTAACCGAAATATTTGTCACTTACCTTTTCTATCGTTTGATGTATGTAGCTCTTGGCTGAAGCATGTTTTTTCCAATAAATGTCACAAAAAAAATACACAAAGAGGATCCTTCGCGTATTGCGTTTTCTTTATCGTTTCTGGTTAATCAAAGGATAGCTGTTGTTATCGTTTTTCACGGGCGTGTCATCGCTCACCATTTAACATCGTCACACTATTTACTGTAATATTAACAAATAGAATGCACTATGTCGATCTTAGGCACTTAATCAACGGTAAACTCATTCAGAAACATCATAAAATGCACACACGATACGCCACATTCGGCGAAACCGCTTCGTTACTTCACAACTCGACAGTGGAATACGCCAAACGGAACACAGAGCAACGAACGTAAAGGAGGGGGTAAACACAGCCGATATTACCACTTGCACTGACTGATCTTTAGATTCCTAGGGATATTTCCTAGGAACGCGCGATTCGTCAATATCACAGTATCGTATCTATTGCAGTCCATCACAACATTTATACAAATCTGAAATGTTATTTTTAAATATAATATAATACGATTAAACAAATTTTATCAGTCTCAAAATCATTTAAAAAAAATATAATACATTTGTTCATCAGGAATCCAAAATTTTTTTAATTTCAATTATTTCTTTTATTAATTTTTTAATGTTTTATTCGAAACATATGTTTTATATTAATCGAATAAATTTTTGAAATATTAAAACGAATTTATGTACCAATTCAAAATAAAAATAATTTTTGTCTATTATTACTAATTTGTTTGAAAATACTAATATTATTAATATTATCATGAAATTATATGCTTTATGAATTTTTATATACTACAATAATACATATTAAAAAACAGAAAAATTTAAAACTTGTTACCGTATACCAAATACGATACTGTCCTTGCAAATTACTGTTACTCGGATATCTTCGGCTAGATTCGGATTAAATACTGCGCAAAGAGAAAATACATTTGACGATAATCATAATTTATTTTAAATTTAAAATGATTATTGTTGAAAAATATATTCAAATAATTAAATCTAACATTTGTTAATATATATATATATTTAACGTTGTAATAATTTTTTCGTGATAATAATGTAAAAATAAGGAATGAAAGTACCAAAACTTTTAATCGAATTTGTTCATTAAAAGTCATTTAATTGTTTGAGTTTATCAATAAGTGAATTTCCAAAAGAATATCTATATTGTGGACTAACAAAATTCAACAAGCTATATAGTGTTTCGAATTGGTCGTCTCCTCTATTTGATATATTATCGTGCTCATTACCAACGATGGTAAAACCAGCATTTGATAGTTCTATACAAAACTTCAAGTTTTCTAATGTGATTAAATTTAAATAAAAGAACTGATTACTATTTTGTAATTTTTCTGATACTTTTATGTCCATTACATGTTGTTTCACGTCATTTATAATAGCTTGAGCTTCTAATTTCCATTGGTCCTTATCCAATTCTTGATTAATCACCTCTTCCTTCATTCTCAAGCTTCGACAATGTTATGCCACATGTAATATATTTATCGACGCATATAATATTTTAGACAATTTGATAACAGTTATATCAATGTTATACTAAATATCGTTCACTTTTTATATGTAACGATAGCACGTGACAGGTTAGAATGCGGGTCAAAGACCAAGAACAAACGGTTATGTAATTATCTATCAAACTTATTTATTCCTAAGGAATATATAATATCGTTTTTCAGTGACGATTCAGTAATTGTGATCCGTGATCAGTTTAGACTTTGACACTGCGTAATTGATAAATTATATCGTACAATCAAACTCATATAATCCCAAGTACATGTGCACCGAATGCACTCTCAGTACACACTGATAGTAAATCTTTTATATGCAATATCTAGCCTTCCAGAACGCCATCTCGTTGTGTTATCTGTTATTAAATTTGCCGCAACATTGAACCAATAAGCGGGAAAACTTATTATGCAAAGAGATAAAATATTAATGCAATAACAATTTAGACAATTTTCAAGCATATTATATAAAGTTATAATTTTTTTATTTACTATTACTATTAGATGGATAGAATTCAAGTAATACTTAAAAGATCAATACCAAAATGGAAAATTATTTATATTAATAATAGATTTTTAAATCTAGTTTATTCTAAAAATAAGATATTTTTAAAAAAGAAAAATTAATTATCCTTGTTTTAATTTCCGTAGTTTAATTTCATAGTTGTTTAAAAATAAGCAAAGAATAGTAATAATAATTATAATGAGGCTTACGTTTATTTATCAATTTCATCTATAGAACATATAAAATGCAATTGGAATAGGTCATATCTTTTATTATACATCCACGATTTCTTAAATACAATCGTATAAAATTATTATTATATTTATTGGAATAAAATTTTAATTATTAAATAAACTCTTATTTTCTTCTCTAAACATGAACTATTATCACTTTTATTTAAACAAAAAATTATAAATAGCGAGAAAATTCAGTAAATTGCTATTATATGAATTGTTCACAATTTTTTCCATTTTTTTTTTTCCTTTCTATCTTTACAATCCCAACTGCCTTCAATTCAAATTCTAATACGTATCAAAAATTTTACTCGATTGATCGTACAATTTTCAATGACGATCGACTTCGATTCAACGAGAGTTCAAGTCTATTAATATCTCTTGAATTCCACTCAATTGACAGTGCGATTTTCAAAGACGATCGAGTCGATATCGCGGAGCATGACAAGAGAACCTGACGAGGTTGCAACAGCTGCCTCAGCTACGTAGAGATGAAGACGGGCCAAGCTGAAACTGGGAGATGTGGGATCAGCTGCCGGAGCTGATACTGACGCAGATATTCAGTCACCTCGGTCATGGAGACCGTGCCAATGTTGCACAAGTCTGTCAGCGATGGAACCGTGCACTTTCGTCGCCAATTCTTTGGCGTTCCGTCACAGTCTTCATCGATCGTGATCTGCGTGGTGACTTCCCTTTGGCGGGAGAATTAGCCGTATGCATATATTTATTAAAAATAAAACTTCGATCATTCTCTTCCCTTACACAATCACGGCTAATTCATTAACGAAACGTGTCACGGTGTATTGAAATTAAATTGATATTTATTGGAGGCTAATCGTCAATCTTTCTATTTAAAACGAGTTATGAATATAGACAGAGTTTAATTCTTATAAATTTCTTGAATATATTTCAACGAAAGGATTTATTCTTATCAATGAAATATCGAATATCTTACATTTTTTTTTTTTAATCTTAGAAAATAAAACCAGACGTTTATATAACGATATGTATATCGAAATTCGATAAACTCGTTTCATTTAGGCAAAATATGGACAGCATATACGAAGCCTGGAACTCGCCTGGTCACGACCGTATCTCTTGCCAAGAGAAGCTCGCATAACTCGTAATATTCAAGCCGAGGCAGGCGCTGATTTCCTTACGATCGTACGAGCCAAGAATGTTCAGTTAAGGAAGCTGATACTCACCGATTGGATATTCATTTGTAAATGGGGGAACAGGGGCAAACTGTTATATGCCCTTGCTAACTTTTTAGGGTAATTAATTGATTACTTAGCAAGTTTCTTAAAATTTTTACGCTAAAATTACATTTGATAAAAATCTAAAAAAAAATTAATAATTTATATTTAAATATTCATGAATCGTTGTCATTCTCGGATTCGATTCTCGAGTAATTTAAAACAAATAATCATTCGCATAGTTGTCAACATAATTTGGAAACGCTTAGCCTGCTGAATGCAACTCTTGGAGTGAGCGACGTGTTGCGACTTCTTGCCAGTGCTTCGAAAAGTTCCACCGAGCATTTGGCATATCTAGATCTTCGGGGTGCGTTTCGAGAATGGCAGGCGCCTCACAGCAATCCAAGGCACGTGAGACATTTCTATCGATTAACTAATAATCATTGCAATTATAGAGTCGAAGGATTCACGACAAAAACAATCTTTATCAATATCTTTATCAATGGCCTGATGGTAATTCAAGGCGCGTGAGGCAGCTCTATTAATTCAATAATTTTACTGCAATTATTATTGAATGTATGAAAAAATTAAAATAATCATGATAATGGTAAAATTAATGATAATAGTATATAATTATATACTTATATACTCTTTTAATAATTTAATATAATTCTTTCATAATTCGTTCCCTTGTCGAAATATCGATCTTAGATATTTTTAGATATTTTGCTCAATATTCTAGTAGTTTAAATACAAAAGAAAAAATATTTTTTCTTCATGCATTTTTAGATTTTCTAGATTTTTCTTCATAGCCGAATATAGACGTGAAGAGAATCAAACTATATATTATAATGCGAATTTTGATTATTTATATTTTTTTAATCGTAATTAAATTTTTATCTCTATTTATTTTTATTATGTTACCTCGTTTATATTTAGATTTTTAAATCATATTTAGACACTTGTTTCACAAATATTTCAAAATTGAATTACATTATTCATTGGAAAAAAAAAAGAAGCAAGAGTTAAATATCAATATTCCTCTCCAGCGCTGTAATCAATCAAAATCACCTTGATATATCGTCGTCCACGAACGCAATGATTGCGATACCCTGATAAAATAACAATCTTGCCAACAGGAACATAAAAGTAGCCCTAATTACTTGACAAGGGTTATTCTTGCGAGAGATGGCCTTGACAAAGATCGCTTTTATAAAACCCACATTTTCATTTTACAATATAATAGCTCTTAGATCGTAAATCATAGACTTTATACCATCACATTACAGTATTAGTTGTTTACCTCATAGAAATCACAGATCATAGATTTCATTGTGTTATTTTCAACATGCGAGCCTCGTTCCTAATTACCGGAATCGCAATTTTGATTGTTAAAATTGTTCTCATTACAAGTCTTGCGTAAATTTCATGATATGATTTTTTTTTTTTGAACATAGATCAAAGTTTTATCTAAAAAATTTATTTTAAAAAATTACCTCTCGTTCCTTCGACGAGAATTACTTTCATCATAAAATCCTTCAAATTTTTTCCAGATACTTGCGTCTGCTTGGTCGATTTCGCGCGTTGACAATACTCAGGCTCGATTATCCAGCCTTGTCCGACCAGACTTTAATTGCCTTAACGAATGCAGCGCCAAGAGTGTTGAAAACGCTGCATATATCGGTGAGAGATTCTGATTCCAGACATCACACGATCACCGACACCGCCTGGCACAATTTGGTACTCGTCTGTCCGGAGCTCACAGTGTCCTACACTATAGGTACAATATGATACAGAGTGACGTAAAAGTAATCATTGATTTCCTTCCACCCACGTCGGGGCAATATCGAGCTGATGGTTATTACGTTTTGTAATTCGTGGAAATTTCCATTGTGCATCGAGCAATTTAGAACGAATTATACACTCGAGAAATCCGATTTAAAGACGGATGATTACTTTTGCGCTGGAATTACTGTTGTTGTCGAAGCCTTTTCTTTCTTTATTTTTTTTTTTTTTTTTAAATTACACGTCGATTTACGTCGCACCGAGCGATTCTGATGATTTTGTGATGATGAGATTGTGAGAGAATTATTTTTAAATTTATTTTTAATTTCATTAATATCGATAGTAATAATATTTCTTGAAAATTTAATTTGAATAATTAAAATTAATTTATCCAAATATATTTATACACAGCAAATAATTTTCTTGTGATTATTTAAAATGCTGTCTTTTTTTTCTTTCTAGAATATAAATTTAAATAAATCACAGATTATCATTTTTTCAATGCTACTTTATACACGTCATAAAATTTACGTATTGAATATTCATACATAGCGAGTGTCAATAATTCATTTCATTTCTATTTGTTGCGAACGATGAATTGAAATATCTATATTTATTTCTAGAATTTATTAGAATATTGAAATTGCTCGGTATCCAATTATCACAGTTTTTATCTCGTGTTATTATATAAAATTACTTGACAAAGTTTTTTTTTTTTTTTTTTTAATATATCTCTCGTTAATAACAAGTAGGGTATATTAAACGCATGAGTAGTAATGTATACAGCCAAGAGATATTTTATCGAAAGGAAGTTACAAGGTCAGCCTTGATATATAATTAATGCCTCGAAGCTATTCACACACAAATCATATGAATGGAATCGCTCAGCGTCTCGAAAATATGTGATTCTATGCATCATTTAGCTTGTTAAGTTTGATTTTCAGTTAACATATCCCATTACGAAGATATGTGCTACTTCCTACTGCCCAGCGTGCCATTGGCTAGGTTTCAAATGTTCAGCGGTCATGTGTGGGATCAGAGTAGATCTCGCAATTTCAGAAGCACTGTTGGATTACTTATTACCCATTACACCAACACGCTAGGTATAATAAATTCTTCCAAATCCTACACATTCCGTGCATTTCCTCTCTGCGCGAATGCTCTATTTCTTGACGCGTTATCTGTCGTAATAATTCTCGTACTTTGGCTATTGTCTCTTCCAAATTGCGTAATTCTATGTTATTGAAAGAACGCTTGAATATATCTTTATTCAAAATTACTTCTTTTCAATGATATTAAAAATTTTGTGCATCTTTAATATTATTATTAATATTAAAAACGATTTGAAATAGATCGACAGTTCCAGATAAAATTACACGTAAGGAATAATTATAATGGAAATATCGAATTTAACATTTTAAAAATAAGCTCCGTTTAAATTATTGATTCGATCGAATTTCGATTAAAAAATATTTCACAAATGTTTTCAGACTTTACATGTAGATTAAATATCTGGCTTTAATAAGACTAATTATATTGATCGTATCGTTACAGCGGAAGTAATGTTACAACTCAGAAACAATCGTGAGATGCTCGATGATTTGCTCGTATCGATGCTGGTACGTTGCAAACACCTAACAAGATTACAATATGACGGTATAATAAGAAGTCTTGATACTTTGCGGGACATCTGCCAGCTTCAAGCTGAAAACAAGACTCGTAAGAATCCAAATACTTGTTCCCATTCAATACAATCAATTTCAACTTTAAAAATCTTTTTTCTTTATTTAAAAAATTAGGGACAATTGAAGTACCAATTTTTAATTCATTAGTCTTAGAAAAAAAAAAAACAAAAAAAAAATTAATTTTAGTTTAGAAAATTTCCATCTTTAAGATAATGAAATAACGAAATAGATTTTCGTACGATCCATGTGAAACCACGTAACGTTAACGCCCGGAATCGCGCCATTTTGAACGACATCAACTACCATTACGACCACAAGATGATGGAGCAAGGAGTAGATTTCCGTATCGAAGATCCGGCCTCGGTTTTGGTGTTCTACTGAAATGTTAATTTCTCAGCTGTCCACCGGTATCTGTCCCACTCGAGTCTCTGGTTATTAAGGCCAAAAAATAAAACATTGTCTGCCCTTCATTTTGATGCGATTCATTCTTTTTATCCTTTTTTAATTGTATCACGTTTATTTTTGATAATTCGAATTTATTTATTATTATTTGTTAAATATATATATATATATATATTTTTTTTTCCAAGACACTCGGTATTTCTTTTTAATATTAGATTTATCTATCTTTTATATTTTAATTGTGTAAAAATAATACGAGTTTTTTTTTCAATGACGAAGAATTATTGAGCTGCGATAGAATACTGAGTAATAAATTTAGAGTATTATGAAATTAATTTTCTTTTCTTTCTTTTTTATTCTCGTTGACAGTATATTCGTGAATGAGTTAATTTAACAATAAATATGATATTACAAAAGATCTCGTGATAACAATTTATAAAAATATATGGAAGCCTTAAATAATGAGTAAAAAATCATTTTCATTATTATTTTGAGTAAAAAAGATGATCTAGAAAAGATTTTCGTTGTTTTCACGATGGAATATCAAGTTTCAAGCACAATATGAATCACTTGTAAACAGTATATATATATATATACACGAAAAGTATAAAAAAATATGTCTAAAAAAGTAGAAATTTACGTTGATGTTAAATATATCACATTATTCCAAAAATTCTTAATTTTTATAATTTCTAATTAATTGATCGTAAGTAATTTAATTACATTTTCGTATATAAAATTCATATATAATATATATTTTATATATAAAATTCGATACATCGACTTAACGATCAATTAAAAAGAAGTTTCATCAATTAAAAAGAAAAATTCTACGAATTAATCGACAAAAAGAAAAAAATATTCTTATAATTATCATATCTTATCGTACCTTGTATTAATTAGAGGCTAAAAGAAAAATATGAAAAGTTCATTTTAAAATGATGTCCATATTTAATCTCAAAAGCGAATCTCAAAAACATTTTTCCAAAAAATGAAAAATCACTTATCATATTTTTCCTGTTTTAGTCTTTAATTATTATACTTTTTAATTACGTTTATACGAAATAGCACGATGATATTTGTCAGATACAACTAAATTTACAACTAAATTTACGATCAGTTACATCTTAATACTAGTGTCAAGGACGGCTTTATAATCGCAGAGAGTATGAGCTCTGCACGTTTAAAACTTTAAAAACGAAGATATATAAAACGTAAAAAAAATAAAACCAAAAAAAAAAAAAAAAATCTCACATCTTAGACGCATTATTATTTTCATCGATTTTTAAAAATTTCATATTTTCTCAAAAAATAATACAATACGTAGTGAATATATGTATAATAGGACTTACTTATAAAAAGATATCTCCTTCAAGCGATCGATTTCGATGTTAATCCACTTGACGATTGAATGGCGATTATATTCGTAAGGGTTGCCCTGATTTCTCGAGGGTTTTCTAAAAGTACCTCAAGGGTCATAAATTGCACAAGGATGTCCCAGTATTAAACGATCGAGCTGTGTCAATCCACGCTTGTCCAAGAAATAAGAAACAAATAGAAGAAACGCGATTGATGTCGACTATTCTTATCGACACGTATTGAGAATTAAATTCAGTATTTTAAGAACTGCACATCAATTTAATATAAATTTAGCTGCTTTATCGAATTTTTCTATTATTGTCACGCATTGATTTTTTATGCTACCTACTATTTTAAACACTTTACAAATGACAGAAATAGCAATAGTAGTAGTTTTGACCATATAAACTTTTTATAACGAACCATTTAATACTGGAATTGCATTAAAATCAAAAAAAAAAATTATATATATATATATACACCTCGATTTAAGGCTGGGACTATTGGAATCCAATTTTTAAATACTTAAATATAAAACTACAAAAAGATCACCCATCTTCGAATACTCTTTCACCATCCAACCTGAAATTCTTAACTTTTAAACGTTCTGACAATCTTCCCAAAGAATCACAGAATCATAAAGAATTAACCATTTACAAAAATTAACGACAAATAGTCCCAGTCTTACCTGAAACAATCGCATATTGGAAGCCCCTGCCTACTCTCTTCTTCCATCCGTCTCTCGTCCTGTTTCAACGACAGGATTTCATATGAGTGTTCAAAACGGTTCTCGTCACGAAACCTTTTCCACACCGAGGACAAACGTATGGCCGTTCACCAGTATGGTAACGTTTGTGAACGACCAACGTGGATCTCTGCGTGAAAGCTTTGCCACACTGGTCGCAAGAGTACTTTCTCTCGCCTGTGTGCGTGACATTGTGAGTCCTGAGGAGGGTCTCGCACGCGAAACACTTGCCGCATACCTCGCAGGTGTAAGGCTTTTCCCCGGTGTGCGATCGATTGTGTATCTCGAGGCCTTTCGCTGTTTTTAGCTCTTTGCCGCAAAGTGCGCATAAATATCTACGCCTCTCGTAATTGGGCATGTCACCGTGAGCCTTCACCTTATGCTGCTTCAGAACTGATTTGTACTTGTAAACCTTGCCGCAAACGTCGCATTTGTGCTCTGCGGTTTGGGGATCGTCTGTTTCGAGTTTCTCTTCAATCAATGCGGCTGGGTCGTAGTGATAGAGACGATTGTGCTCCTTCAGACTGCGTTAATTTGAGAGATTCGAGTATAATTTTTCTTTCTTCTTCTTTTTTTTTTTTATTTTTTCATTGTGTTCATTGGATGGAGATATTAGAAGCGTTGGTATTCTTTTCGTTAAAGAGAATAACCTCGATTTATCGACTCTCGAAATATCAGATATTCATTATTGAATAAGAGTGTAATAAAATTTGTACGATTCTGGGAAAGATTATTTTCAAAAATTTCTAATTTAATAAATAAATAATATCATGTAAAATGTGATACGAGTGAAATATAATTTTTATATTTTCCTCGTGTAAAAATCAAATTAGTAATACCTTTAAATTTTTTCTTGTCAAAATATCGTTTAAAATTCAACGATTCAAAGAAAGAAATTTTAATGAATATTTTTATTCAATTGTGTTCAAATTTCCTCGAGGTCTTCACCGATCGATTACCATCGCTCAGCTACGTGTATGATTGTGTATGTAAATGGGTTGATAAAAAAAACAATATTGTCATACCTGTACACGTCATTGAAAGTCGTGCCACAAGCATTGCACTGTTGAAATTGCATGAAGTTGTGCATGGTCGTATGAGTCGTCAAGGAATCTTTGTCCACGAAGTTTTCACTGCAGATTTCACATGTGAATTTCACCACTCGATGGTGTCGTTTCGTATGCCTTTCCACATCGGTAGCATTCACCCCCATGAAACTGCACTGATTACACGGTATAGTTTTTGGGGTATGGGACTTTTTCACGTGAGCGTTCAGCATGAATTGTTGCGGATACGTCTTTTCACAAGTGGCACACTTGAAGGGTCTATGAATACCGTGGACGATCCTGAGATGTGCCACTAATCTGGTTACGAAGTGAAACTTTTCTTGGCACAGATCGCAGACTTTCTCGTTTCCCTCGAATCTGAAAGTTCAATTTAAAATCGAAATTATCCTCGAACGAGCAAGAGAATCGTTTCTTGTTTGATTTCTTTTTTTTTTTTTTTTTTGGATAAAAAAAATTGAACATAGAAAATCGATCGACTGGTTTTATTCGCAACGTAGATCATTAGATCGAGGATATTTGTTAAATAAAATGCAAAAATGTTTCTAACGTAATTACCTCCTTTCGTTTTGTAATTGTAATTTTACAAAATGTGTGCAAGAAACTCACTTCTGCTCAGGATCGAAAAGGACATCCTCGTTCTTGATTCTGAAATCTTCGCAGCTGCTAAACTCGTCGTGCTCGTTGCTCCAGTTGCTAGAATGAGGGAATCTTCATTGACAAAGATACACATTTACACGAAGCATCATGATATTCTCTCAACACTGATATATCAAAAAAAAAAAAAAAGAAAAAGCTTTCGATGCTTTTGTAAATGCGCGTACAAAAATCCACAGTAAAAAAAGAATCTCTATCGACATATACATATTCTTCAAATAAAATACAAATTTCTGTTCAGATTTCTGTCTCATCATCCTTTTTATTCCAAGTATTCACAAAATTATTTTTATTGATAACAAAGGAGAGAGGGTGAGGAAAAAGAGATAGAAAAAAGTGATCACGAAATGATCACTTGTCTATTTTATATCACATCGTTTCAAGTCGAAGTCTCAAGTCTCGAGCTGCGACGTTTTCTCGTGCGTCTTGCGATGTTTCCTCAAAAAACTTCCCGATACGAATCCCTTGCCGCAATCCACGCATTGATACGGCCTTTCCCCCGAATGATACCTAAGATGCAAGATCAAAGAGGTCCTCTGTGCGAATCTTCTTCCACACTGAGAACAACCGTACGGTTTTTCCCCTGTGTGCACCCGCCGATGAACACTGAGGTTCTCTTTGCTCGCGAACTGTTTGTCGCACACATCGCATTTCGCGATCTTCTCGTTAACGTGACGCCGCCTGTGCACCATCAGCCTTCTGCCAGAGGAGAGCATAGCGCCGCAAAGATCGCACAGATGCCCCATTTTCTCGTGCAGTCCGTGCAATTGCCTCAAATGGGTTTCCAAGAATCGTTTCCGCGTGAAAGCTTCCAGACAGATCGTGCACACGTGTTTCCGTTTCGCGCCACTTTTCATCTCGGCCGGTAAAACGTTCGCGTGATGGGTCCTCATGTGATGGGTCAGGTTCTTCTTGTACGGATAGGTTTTGGTGCAGTGGTCGCATCGATAGATCTCCTTTCTCGTGTGCACGTTCACGTGCTCCACGTACTCCGTCCTCAGGAAGAATCCTTTCTGACACTGGCCGCATCTGAACGAGTAATCTTTGGTGTGTCGCCGACGATGACTCTCGAGATTCGACTTTTGGTTTGATCTGTAGTCGCACAGATCGCAGGCGAACCTCTTCGAGCCTGTGTGGATCAACTTGTGACGAGCTATGTTCATGGGACTTCTGAAGGTTTTGCCGCACTCGTCGCAGCTGAAGGCTCTGTCGATGTTGTGCAGGTTCTTCAGATGCTCGACCAGTTTTCTCATGTGGCAGAAACAGGCCCCGCATTTGATGCATTCGTGAATCGCTCGAGAGGTTATTCTTCGTGTCCTGAAAACAGAGGCGTTGATGAAGAACATGTGTAATTCGTGATCCATTTGAATAAACTGACGATCAGAAGAACTGTTGAGATTGTAACGAATATTTTTTCTTGGGACGAATATTTTTTTTTTGTTTTAATTTCTATTAAATACCTACCCGATACTTAATGATGTGTGATCTTTATGATTTATTAATCTGTAATATAATTTTGATCAAAATTTGGCACATTTGATAGAATCAAGATGTGAACAAGTACTTCGAAATATGTTTATGAAAACGAAGGAATGGAGGATTATAGCACGTGAAGGAAGATGCCACGTTTGCATATATATATATTTTTTCAATGGTTTCAATAACCAATTGTTGAATGTACATCAAGTTTTATCATCATCATTTCATACAAAATTTTCTTTTTAACGTATAAATAGATTCGATTAATATTCAATATTTAAATTTCAACTATCTTATTGAAGTAGTCTTTTTTTAATATTGACTTTTTCTGCAAAATTTTTTTTTGTACAAAATTATAGAAGCGCTCTGCTTGTGATTTCTCGAGTAATGTATTCGATCTTCCGAGAAATGGACGTAATACGGACGTACCGAAAAATAATTATCGTTTTAACGTATAATTAAAGCCTGTTTGCGTACAAAGTACATACTTACATATACGTATAAGATTATCTAATACAAATTATGCTGTAACAAAGTAAACAATGAATAATACAACCATCTCTCGCAAAATGACGAGATGTACAAATTCTTTTGACAATTCCTCGTTAACATTTTATGTCCAATCTACTATAATCAATTATAATCGATTATTTCATCTTTATACAATTCCCCTATAACGTTATAAAATTATACTGTCTGGAGTTTCTAAACGTAATAAGATAAAAATATTTTTCACACGATAGATTCGTTATTTATAATAAAATCTGTATACTTCCTCTTGTTTCGTAATATTTTATCAAAGATAACGACACGGATAAAAATCTAATACGTAATCATAATATTCAACACTATGAATAACCAACAAATACGATGATTACTACGCTGCAAATATTTGGATGAAGAATCATATTATTTTTGTAAACACGATAAAAAAAAAATGAATTCAAAATTGAATTCGAACTTTCAAGCTTTGCGTAATAAAAATTTTTTATTTTTATAACGTCCAAGCATCTGCAATTTAGTAATTACCGATATCAATAAAAATATATTAATCATACGAATATCGAAAGAAAACAACGCGAATTTTACACTTAGAACAAGACAGCATTGCAAGAACCAGAACCACGAATATTTAATATATATATATATATAAAAAAAAAAGTCACAAGTGTACGAAATCATTCCTCAATTCAATCAATTCTCCTTTTTCTCTATCGTCGCGTCACTTAATCCCTGAGTAAAATCCGTGATGATCTTCCTAATAGAGATGACAGGGAGGGGTGGCAGGGGTCCAGGATGCCGCTTCCTGTGGCAGATCAATCCCGGCTTCTGAGCAAACTTCTGCCCGCATATATCACAAGTGTACGGCCTCTGGCCGGTGTGTATCAGTATGTGTTGCTCCTGGGCAGTCCGCCTCGGGAACTTTTTACCGCAGACAGGGCAAGAGAACGGCCTGATACCCTCGTGGATCCTCAGATGAAGATCCAAATCCCTCTTCTGGCCGAATGTCTTGCCGCAAGTGGGGCACACAACCTTCTCCTTTTTCTCGTGCCACAGCAAATGCTGGTCGAGGTTGTATTGGGTAGTCATGCATCGTTTGCACAAACTGCACTCGAACGCAGGCTTGTAATGCCTGTATTTCATGTGGGCCTTCAAAGAGGGGACGCTCTTGCATGCGTGGCCGCACACGGTGCAAATAATGGGCGGTGCATTGCTGTGCATTTGCTTCGCGTGCTGCACCATGTCGTTCTTTATCTTGAATTGCTTCCCGCAAACGGAGCAGGAATAGTCGAAACTGCTCGTATGTTTTCGAATGAAATGATCCTTCAACGTCCACCTGTTGTTGCTCTTGTACTCGCAGATGGTGCAAGGGTACAGCACAGGCCCGTGAACTTGTTCCGTGTGCTGTTTCAAGTCTTTCCTCAATCTGAACGTTTGGTTACAGGTCTTGCAACGGTGCCTGTGCTGCTTCATGTGAGACGCCAACAACGATTTCCGGTCGAACTGTTTACCGCAAAAGTCACACTCAAAAAGTAACTCGGCCTGTCTCGGCCTTGCTCTCCTCAATTCGACGGGTTTCTTGGTTTTGCAAGTCGGAGACGCGATCGAGTCGATCTTCGACCTCGTCCTCTTCCTCGCTCTGATTTCGTCCCTTTGATTCCTTCGTTCTTTCCTCGTCAACGTGTACGAGTTCTCTATCTTGATGGCGCAACCATCTTCCAGAGGATTCGCTTCGCTTCCGTTCAATGGATCCGATGCAGGCGAACTAAAACAGATCGAGGTGGTTCCTAGTTAGGATTTGATAATCTAGACGGTGTGACGTGACAATGCTTCTGTATTGAGAGCTTACTTACTTGACAAATTTTTAACGGAATGATGAACGTTTCACGATCGTTTTAAATAGATATATATATATATATTATATACCTTAAAGATTTTTGTGTAATGGACGATGTGATTCAAATGTGATTTCAATTTTTTTCGATCGTTTTATTTCTCAACAGAAATTTCCTTTCTATACCTTTTTAAAAAAATAAAAATGCAAACTTTTTCTTTATACTTACTTTTTCTTTTTTTATATTTTTCGTAAAATAGAATAATAATAGTTTCTCTGCTCGGTTAAATATTTTTATATTATAATATAATGGTTAATACAATACCTAATCAATTGTATTTAATTATAATTTTATTAAAAAGTTTGAGATATACAATGGTAAAAAATACAAACAAGATTTGCACGATTAAACATACAAAATACTTTTAAAGGATATAAAATTCAATTATTTTGTCAATAAAGATAACGATACAAATAACTGTATCTATAAAAATCTTGAATACTTATAAAAATCCACTTAATACAAAAAAAGGATATAAAAGTCGTTTAAAACTGCATCATTATGCATATCTCTCGATCATTTTCATAAATCCTCATCTAAACTCTCTTCTCGTACACGTGCAATTGAAACAAACAAATTTCTTCGTTTATTCAACAATCATAGACTTAAGACATTATAAAATGATTGAATTAGACTATTTCAGTATGCAAATATTCTTTTAAACAAAAAAGAAGAAGAAAAAAATTTCTTCTTTTCAATGATTCACTCACTGAATCTCATTTATGATGGATCTCTCTAAAAATCATTTCCCCTTCACAGCCTTTCCTTGCACATCCTCACCTACAGATCCCACACAGATTCCTTCCTTCCCCCATCCATTCATTCAATCTTAATAATCGTGTTCTTCATGGTGTATTCCTTAGTGAACTCGGTCACGATGTTCTTTATCGAAACGACAGGCAAAGGGGGCAACGGTCCAGGATGGCGTTTCCTGTGACAAATCAGGCCGGGTTTCTGAGCGAACGCTTGGCCACAAATGTCGCAAACGTATGGCCTCTTCCCGGTATGAATGAGCACGTGCTGCTCCTGAGCAGTCTGCCTTCTGAACGATTTCCCGCACACAGGGCAGGGGAATGGTTTGACCCCGGTGTGCACTCTCATGTGAGAGTCCAAATCTCGGCCTCTAAACCTCTTTCCACAAGTGGGGCACAACACCTTCTCCCTCGTCTCGTGCCAAGTCAAATGTTGCTCCAGGTTCTCGCGAGTGGTCATGCCTCTTCTGCAGATTTGACATATGAATTCAGGCTTGTAGTGTCTGTACTTCATATGGGCCTTCAAAGCGTGGAGATTCTTGCTGAAATGGCCGCAGACGTCGCACACTATTGGAGGTGCATCGCTGTGGTTCTGTTTCACGTGATGATTCAACGCTTTCTTTATCTTGAACTGCTTGCCACAAGTGTCGCAAGAGAAATCGTAGTTGCTCGTGTGCAGACGGATGTAGTGGTTCTTCAGGGTACCTTTGTTGTTGCTCTTGTACTCGCAAACGCTGCAATCGTACACTTGGCGTCGATGGATCTTTTCCACGTGAGAGGCCAGGTATCGACGAAGCCTGAAAGTTTTCGGGCAATCAGGACACTTGTGCTTGTGCTTCTTCAAGTGTTCAGCCAGATTGCTCTTCTTGAGGAACTTGCGTCGACAATGGTCGCACTCTAGACGAGTTACGGTCTTCTTCTTTGCTTGATCGAGGCTTGGTCGAAGAGATTCCACGTTGTTCTCTTCCTGACTCGTGGATACTATCTCGAAGTTCTCTTTGCCGATCCAATTCACGTACCCATCAGGGAACTCCAACGAGGAGAGAGATTGTTCCGGCTTGAATTCCTCGCTCAGAGGATCCAAAATTCTAAAACAGAAAATTGAACGCATCGTGTTATCGTTGGTTTCGAAGAATACGAAAAGTTTTGATATTGGTAAACTTCACACACAATTTTGGTAAAAGCGTCGAAAAAGTTTCGAAATGTTCTTATGAACTTAAAAAGGTACATGTATAAATATAGCGTACACTGGAAAATAATTTTGGATTTTCGAATTATTTTAACGATTAATAGCTTAAATCTAAATATGGTTTCTGTAAAAATTTGGTAAAGATAAAAATGAAATCTTAAGGGCTCTAATATCTGTATTCATCGTACCTTCTCTACCTTCTTCTAAACGATCCAAAACAGTAGGAGCCTGTAAACGTATAAAAATAATCGATTATTATCGTTTCAATCATCGATCGTTTAATATCATCAAATATACTTATCTTGCGTATTACTTTAAAACCATTTTACATAGTTCGATCGCGACTATGTAAAAAAATATTTTTTTCATCTTTACAATATTTATATATTTTTAAAAAATATTCAGGTAAAAAATATAATTTTCATTTCCATTTTTCTTTTCGGCGTTATTTCAAGGATAGTTGAACAGATCGGGCTCAGTAAAAATATTTATTTCAAACTCAAGCTATACACAGCATGTACGTAGTCGTTCTTATTAGAGCAAGATATTGATTTTTAGAAAAATAGCCATTCTAGGCGTAGCTTTCTATAGCGCGAGCATCCTTTTTCTCGTGAATTTTTTTTTTTCTTTCTTTTTTTACATTTTCATCTCTTGGAATATAACTAGCAACGTGGTCGAAAATGATGATCGAGTGTTATTGCGTTCACACACGGAGTGGAATAGGAGGAGTGCACACTGTGCTGTGTTATAGTTAGTTCTCTATAGGAGGAGTCAGCTCTCGCAAATAGAACAACGTGTCGTCGAGACATATCACAACGTGTAACAACGGAGTGTAACAACGGAGTGTAACAACGGAGTTCCGATGAAATTTACGATTAAATTCACGATTACGTGGATAGAACGACACGACCAGTATGTGTTTATGTGAGACATTGATGAAATTCTTCCATTTCTTCGCGAGCAGTGGTTAAGCAAAAACCTTTTAACGCGATTAAATCAATCTGATTCTCTCTTTTTGTTTTTTTTTTTTTTTTTTATTATTAAACCGAATCACCACACATGTATTAAACTATAAAACATTAATTTAGCGTTAATAATTTTAAGGAAAAAAAAAAAAAAAAAACGAGCAAGCACACTTGCTCGCTTAGTCTTCTTAATTTTATTCGATATTGTTAAATATCGAGAATGCAACATGATTTTATTCCCTTTTATCAACTTGAAATTTAACATATTAAAGGATGTATACACGATTCATTTGCAATTTTTTACAGCCATTATAGGAAAATTGATCTTTTCTTTTTTTATTATTATATATATGTACGTATATAATAATAATAATAACAATAATAATAATAATAATAATAATAATAATAATAATAATAACAATAATAATAATAATAATACGAATTGTATTTTTTTATCAACAATATGAAACTCTAAAATTAAACTAAAGATTAAATTAAAATAATATATTAAAAGCTTAGAAACCAGTCGAGACCGACTTCCAGACTTTCCACAGGTAAACTGAAAGGAAAATTCAAAAAGGATTCCTATATTCTTCTTGTTTTTTTCTTTCTTAACATAAATTTTCAATTTACAAGGCTGATATTATATTGTACATCTTATATCTCTATTCTTACAATTACACGCGATAAGTCTAAAAATAATTATCGTTCGTCTTTAATCTTTCAATCTCAATGGTATACAAAGTATCTTGGAATTTCAAGATTCGCGTTTTATAATTTGTTTCGATTGAACAAGGAATTATTGCTCTTACTCGTTGTTGAAGCATACATTTATTCGGAAGTTTCAATTTATACGTAAGTATTTTTTTTACAAAAAATTTTATCGTTAATAATATTAATAATGTATCTTTACCAAGAGATGTATAATTTAAAATCCATGATTGCAGTAATAGGAAATAATCGATGGATTTGTAAAAAAAAAAAAAAAGAAAAAAAAAAGAAAAAAAAAATTCAATTTTTATCAATTTTTAAACTGTAATATAGAAAGAAATAATATCTTAGTAATATCGAAAGAAAATTAAGAAATTAAAAAGTTACGTTTAATTTTATCGTTATTCTTAATTTAACTGATAAGTTATATCGTTCAATAAGATTTCTCTTCGATTATAATAAATACTAGAATAATAATTAATATTATTATTGAGTCAGCAAATTGCTAGCGATAACACAAAAATTCCCTAAAAACGATATTATAATAATAATCATAATAATTCATTACAATATTCTTATTCCAATCTATCCTTCAACGACGAGCAGACACAACTTAAGACTCTTACAACTCTCCACTAGATTAAAATTTATCTATCTATCTATCTATCTATCTATCTATCATCGCGCTGTCCTTTACCAATCCAAATTTTTCTCTCATCGAACTCCCCTCTCGAACGTAGATTCAAACAACCATTTAACAATCAAGACGAAAACTTCTCGCGGTATCTTTTCTCTCGATCGTCGATCGTCGAAATCGAATTTAAGTATCGAAAGTGTGAGAAAACGTCGCCTTCGAATCAAGAAAGATCAATGGATAAAACGGAACAACATTGATCCTACGCCTCCTCCTCGATCCTCTCCTCGTTCTCGCGCGCGTTTATCTCCTGCACGTAGCCTTCGGTGAACTCTTTCACGATGTCCGCGATCGGCATTACGGGTAACGGTGGATGAGGGCCAGGATGCGTTTTCCTGTGACAGATCAGGCCAGGCTTCTGCGTGAACGCCTTGCCGCATATATCGCAGACAAACGGCCTCTTCCCTGTGTGGATGAGCAAATGTTGACGCAACTGAGACCTCCTCGCGAACGGTTTGTTGCATATCAGGCAGGAGTGCGGCTTGCACCCTGTGTGCACCGCCATATGCCTCTTGAACGAGTCCTTCTTGGTGAACGTCTTGCCGCACTCCGCGCAGACGATCTTCTCCCTTTTCTCGTGTTGCGTCAACAGATGTTGATCGAGATTCTCCTGCGTCACCATGCGCCTCTTGCATATATGACACTCGTATTTCGGCTTGTAATGCGCCCACTTCTGGTGGACGTAAAGGGAGCCGCTGTTCTGGCAGAGTTTGCCGCACACGTCGCAATTGATCGGTTTCTCCTTGTGATGAAACCGCACGTGATTGGTCAGGTCGCCCTTCACCTTGAACTTCTTCGGGCAAAACTTGCACTGGTGCTCGTAACGATCGGTGTGCTTCCTTATGAAGTGTGATTGTAACGAGTGCTTCGATCTGCAGACGAAGCCGCAAGCGGCGCACGGGAACAACATGTTGTTGGGCCGTTTCCTCGACCACGTCTCGTGCTTCCTCTCCAAGTGCGCCGCGAACAGGCTCTTCTTCAGCGTCCTGTAATCGCAAACGGCGCATATGTACGCGCCATCCTCCTGTATGCACACCTTCTTCTTGTGAGTCCACGCCACGTGCTTCCTGAACGAGATCGCCGAGCTGAACATCTCCGAGCACACCTTGCACTTGAGAGCGTTGCCCGCCCCCCTCGACACCTTTCTGCGCGTCTTCGTAGGGGTCACGTGATTATTCGCCGACTCCAATATCTCCTCCTCCAAGTACTCTATCTGCTCTATCTGCTCCTGATCCCCTTGCTCCACCTGCTCCACCTGCTCCAACACCTGCTCCTGATCGTTGTACGCCTCTTGCTCCTCCTCCTGCTCCTCCTGCTGATACTCCACCACCTCCTTCGCCTCTTCCACGTCGCTCGACGTCAACTTCTCTATCGTCACCATGCTACCTTGAACCTTCACCTGATAAAGATCGCCGATCGCCTTGTCGTTCTCGACCCCCTCGATGCCACCGTTTAATATTATCGGCTTCACGTCGTCCTCCTCCTTAAGCTCCCCGCTTCTGTTCAACAGATCATCCTCCTCGTACAATTTCTCGTCGGTCGAATCGTATTGCAACTCTTCCTCGTCGTATAAACATTCCACCTTCACGAGATCCTGCTTCTCCTCCTCGTTCCCAGCCTCGTCCACTTGCTCCGGTATATCCTCCTCCGCCAACGGCGTGTCGCCTTCAGGTACAAACGCGTAGTACGGTTTCCCATCGAATTCCAGGATCTGCCATTTCTTCATCACCACCGACTCCTTGTCGTAGATAAAGATACCGCGCGAGTTGAGGGTGTCGAGCTCGAACCTGAAACATCATCGATCACCTGCGTTATTAAAGGGGTTACCCTTGCTCGCTTCTTGTCGATCTGCAAGCTCTCAAAAAAGCGTTTCGCTCGGTCATTTCTCTTTTCAATTGAATTGAAAAGTGGCGTCAATGTTTCTCGCGCGAGATCGGGCAGAGATCGAGAGATTGTTGTTAACCGGCAGAGATTGTTGTTAGCGCACAGGGATGTGAAGAGTGGGAGTTAGCGGGAGATTGCTCATCATTACAGTCAACGTAAAAAGAGATTGTTGCAGAGTTGTTTCGCTTAGAATGTTACTCGAAGAGTTAGTCGCGAGCAATGCTCGAGAGCGAGAGAGAGATTAGGGTGAAGCACAGGTGCGAGAGAAATATATGTATTTGTCGTCGTAGATCGAAACGCGTCGTGGGGATGAAAAAAAATTATACTTTATTGTTTGTTACGCGAGGAAAATTTTTTACAGAAAGTCCGTCCATGTAAAAAAAAAAATTACGATAAAAGATTATCATTGGTTATTTTACGTTGTAGAAACATTAGGGAATTAATGTAGTCTTAAATCTAGTAGTAGTAGTAGTAGTAGTAATAGTAGCGCTTAAATCTAATACATTTAATTTTTCTCTCTTATTATTCCCTAAGAACAATTAATACAACCCAACGTTGTAAAGATCTTAATAACAATTTTCAGAAAACTTCGATAAATTCTTTTTCGTATAAATCTTTCAACTTTCGTTCCATACATCTAAAGAAAAGATTCGAAAGAATATATATTGCTTTGAATCAGTCTTCAGAAAATTTTTCAAGATAGCTCGCGATAATACGAATAATACGAATAATACTTATTAACGATGTAAAAAATAATGAGAAAAAAAAAAAAGAAAAAAAGAGAAAAAGAAGAAGAAGAGAAAAAAGAAACGATAAAATATTTCTTAAATCTAACGCACAGCGGCCATATATAATAAATGGTTTATTTCTTCATGAATTCTTTCAAGATATGATCGATATGCATCACAGGAAGGGGAGGCAACGTTCCAGAATGAATCTTTCTGTGACATATGAGGCCAGCCTTTTGGGCGAACGACTTGCCGCACACGTCGCAAACGTAAATCCTTTCTCCGGTGTGCAGCAGCAAATGTTGGCTCAAACTGCTGTGCGTGGTGAACGCTCTAGCGCACACCGAACAGCTGTAAGGTTTGTCTCCGGTGTGTATCCTCATGTGCTTCCTGAAATCATGATTCTCGAAGAATGTTTTCCCACACTCCTCGCAAACGGACTTCTCCTTCTTCTCGTGCTGGGTCAACACGTGTTGGTCAAGGTTCTCTTTGGTCACCAATCTTCTATGACACACCGGGCATTCGTATTTCGCTTTGTAGTGGGCGTGTTTCTGATGGGTGTACAAACTGTGGCTGTTACGACACGTTTTGCCACAAACGTCGCACATGACCGGTGGTTCCCGATGATTCAACCTCATGTGGGTGGTTAGGTCACCCTTGATCTTGAACTCTTTGCCGCATTGCTCGCACGAGAACTCGTAGTGCTGGGTGTGCTTCCGCACGAAATGAGACCTTAAAGTCTCCTTTCGAGAACAGATAAGGCCGCATATGATGCAAGTGAATTTTCTTTTGCCGGTGAATTTACTTTTCCCGGAACCCTCGTGATTTTGCGCCAGATGGGCTATCATCGTTGATCTCTTATTGCAACCAAAGTCGCAGATGGTGCAGGACAAAGCTTCCTGTTTCTGGGATCCTAGTTCCACGAGGGAACTGTTGCCTTTCGAGGATACGTCTCTCTTGTCTTCATCCTCGTGAGCAAGCTTCTTGTGTCTTCTTAACAGGTATTTTTTCTTAAATTGTTTTTGACAGATGTCACAGCTCGGTGAAATTTTACACTCGGCCTTCTCAGGTGATCTCGTTTCTCTTTTGATCTCTTCAATGTTGCCGGTTATATCCGGTCTCGAGACGGGGTTGAAACGGATTTGTCCATTCCTAAAACAGGAAAATGGTTAAAGTTTATTAGGGTTCTAAAAGGATTGTACTTTACTTATCATGATTACTTACAGTCAAAGTTAATAGTCATGGCGAGTTTGACGTGAAAAGAGTAAAATTACTACTACCAATAGATTGAGTAATTAATAATTTTATTCTTCGAGAGTTAAAGAAGAAGAAAAATTCAAGGTTTTATTCGGTGCAAATAGAAAACGATACAAACAGTATGGATGACAATATTTGTGAAGTGTAATCGATTAAAAAATATTTCTTTAATTTTCTTACGAATCATTGTCATTTCAGTCTTTTATCGATAAAATAAATATATATATATATTATCTTATTAACTTTCAAGAAATTTATCGTTTTAATACTTGTTCAAGATGAATCGGAAGATATTGCAATTTATTTTTAACCATATCGTCGATGGTGTAATCAAGTGGCAAAAATCCATAATAAAGGCAATCGTTTCTCTTTATGGCACTTCAAGGATGCACAATTATTGATTAATCGTTAGAGATGAACTTGTCGCATCCCGAAATAGTCGTGAACTGAATTCCCTGAAACACAAAGTACGATTAAAAATTACATTATTATTCAAAGTAACGCACATCTCGAGATTTTTTATTGCCTACAAATATTTATAAATGTTTATTGATATTATCATCAAATAAATCATAATACTTACCTGCATAATTTTATAATTTCATTCATTTCATAATAGAAAAGTATACAACTTTTCATACTTCGTTCAATTTACACTAATCTTCGTTATTTCACAATTCGTTTTCATGTATCACTGTCACTATAATAATAGAAAAAATTTCATTTAAAGGGATAGAAAAAGATGTAAAAGACTATTCTCAATTTAAATTAATATAATAAAGTAGAAATATCATACAATATCTACTATATTAATTAATTATATTAGACAAATAACGATATATCTTCAATCGCATTGAAAATCATGTCGTTTTATTTCAAATGATCATAGACAATTATATGTAAGAATTTTGGACAATAGTCAAGAAAAATATATGTATATATATTCTGCCACGAGATTGCGCCTAAAATAAATTTATAATTTCATCTTGTGTACAATATATTTCACAATAGATTTCAAATTCTTGCTATCCGTTCTCTGAATAATTCGTTTGCACAAAAAAAAAAAAAAAAGAAAAGACCGCGTGAACATCGATCTTACACAAACGAAATGGTACAAAATTACTTTTATTCCTATATCTCGAATATGCGTACGAAATTGAATAAAAACACGGGCGAAATCGATCGCTTGAAAAAAACCTCGAATGAATGTTCGTTCAAATCAGTTAAAAAGTTAAATATTTAAAATTATATAGCGTAATGATTGCGCGAACAATGATTTACGCTCCTCGCAATTTTCCGTTTCCATCAACAGAAAATGTAACGCAGTGTGATTGGAACGCGTTAACAATTGTTACATCGAGGAAGACCGATTCTCTTCTCTTCTACCTACTATTAATTAATAACTCGACAATCGATTTAACAGTTCGAAATTCAATTAAATTAGCTAATATAAAATCTTGGATGAAAAGAACACGAAAGGATTCCTCTGCGCGGGAAGAAGAACACCTCTCATCTTCCTCACGTCACGTCACACAACCGGCGTCAAATGTACACATCGTACGAGATTCAGTCCCGCCGCAACATCATTCCTTCTTCATGAAATCGCTAAGGATGTGCTCTATGTGCACCACAGGTAGGGGAGGATGGACTCCGGGGTGCGACTTCCGGTGACAAATCAGGCCAGGCTTCTGCGTGAACGTCTTACCGCAGATATCACAGATATACGGCCGTTTGCCGGTGTGAATAAGCAAGTGTTGCCTGTAAGCCGTTCTACGCGCGAAAGCTTTGCCGCATATGTGGCAATCGTAAGGTCTGTCCCCGGTGTGAGTCATCATATGCTGTTTCAATCTATGATTCTCGGTGAACGACTTTCCACACTCCTCGCATACGAAGCTCTCCCGTCTCTCGTGTTGCAGCAAGATATGCTGGTCGAGGTTCTCCTGCGTCACCATGCGCCTCTTGCATATCTCGCACTCGTACTTTGGTTTGAAATGGGCCCACTTTTGATGCACGTACAGGGAATTGCTGTTCGAGCACGTCTTCCCGCACACGTCGCACACGATAGGCCCCTCCTTGTGCTTGAAACGCACGTGGAGCCTCATGTCCCCCTTCACCTTGAACTTCTTCCCGCAATACTCGCAGTCGTACTTGTACTCCGACGCGTGTTTCCGCTCCAAGTGTTCCTTCAATCTACGCCGATTCTGACATTTGAACTCGCACACGTCGCACGAGTACTCCTCCGGCTCGCTCGTGTACCTGTAACTACTTTTCCTCCTCCCGATACGTTTCGTCGAGTGTTTTCTACTGATGTGAGAATGAAGGGTAGACTTGTTCGTACTCTCGTAGTTGCAATAGTTGCAGGCATAGGTCAGACTCTCCGAATCTTTCACCTCTTCCTCCTCCGTTTTATGCTCCAGGGCCACGTGCATCTTGAACGCGACCAGGCTACGGCATATCTTGAAACAGACCTTGCATTTGTATCGCTGGGCCTGCTCGTGGACCGCGTTCCTGTGCCGTTTCAACATCTGCATCACTGGGAAACAGATGTTGCATTCCTCGCAGGCGTATCCTTTCGCGTCCTCGTAATTGTCCTCGTTCGACGACGATACGTCGTCAATGTCCTCCTTCTTTATTTTAATTGGGCACAGATCGCTGTCACCTGTCTCGTCCTCGGCCGGGATCACGAAAGCCTCCTCCCCTTCGCTGTTCCTCGGACTATCGTCCGCCGACTTCGCGACGGTTCTCTCCCGTTCACCGAGCTTTGGCGTTTGATTCGTTGGAAGGAAGGCATAGTAGAGGCAACCTTCTACGTCGACGATTTGCCAAGGCTGCATTGGAATCGATTCCTTCCCGTATATAAAACGTCCATCCCCGTTTAGAATCCTGAAAAGTACAGAATAGTCAGTTAGGTACTTGGAAAACAGGACGACGATTAGATCTGTGTGTCGCCTGCATTTTTTTTCCCCATCTTTTTTCTTTAAATGTATCGCGAATGAAATTTTTATTCATGCACGATAATCTGTAATTGCGTTACGAGAAATCTAAGAAATTTCCACACGAAAGAAGAACAAGTATGTCAGACTTACAATTGCAGACAAATTGTGTCCAATTTTTCTGTCTAAGTAATATTGTAAATAACAGGATAATAGTCAAACAAAGATATACAGGAGTTTTTCTGCATCATCAATAAACATTTCACTGTAATGAAATTGTAATGAAAATTAAAAGATTATAAATCCTATTTGTACGTATACAACAATATTTCAATTCAATGTTGGATATATTACATAAAAAAGATCTTGTAATACGTTTTACAGACAGTTATATACATATCTGGAGTGTTATAAATGAGCGAAATTGTTCAATAACGATTCTAACGTAGATGGAAACAAGAGAATCATATATACTTTTATAAATAATTTAAAATATGCAATTTTAAGATTTAAACAATCATTTCAATGATTTCGAAATGCTATGTTACTGAGAGAAAATCTGAGAGATGAAATTCGGATCGTTGGCTTGATATTCGTTTATTGAGATTCCATAAAAATTCGAAGATGATTCGAAGGGTTGAAGCACGAGACGAGACAAAGTCAAAGTATTGACTCGGTATTGATTGAACGAAAAATTAAATATTTCTTTTCTCATCTCTTCTACATTCTCAGCAACATACAGTACGTTATAACGGTGCTTATACAAAGTATCCCTTTATACATAAATTGTAAATCTCCGTAGCGAGGATTTTAATAAAGCTAATAAACTAATAAAAATAACACAGACGATAATCTGCATATCCCTATTTTAATATCTTAAAAGTATCTTAATCCTTTACATAGTCCGCTAACAAATAAGACAAATAAAAAAAGCACTAATTGCACAGGATAATCATTTCCATTCACGGATATTAAACGATCTTCTTCGATTGTTTGTACGCTGAACAATCTCAGTTGTTCATCACTTCGTTCAGTATATGATCGATCAACACCCTAGGAAGTGGAGGATGGGAGCCGGGATGCGACTTCCTGTGGCTGATCAACCCAGGTTTCTGCGTGAACGCTTTACCACAAATGTCACAGACATAAGGCCTGATTCCAGTGTGAATTAACAAATGTTGTTTCAACGCTGTTCTACGCGCGAACGATTTGTTGCATATAGTGCAGGTGTACGGTTTGTCGCCGGTGTGGATCCTCATGTGGACTTTCAGCCTGCTGTTCCTGGAGAAGGTTTTCCCGCACTCCTCGCAAACCACGTTCTCCCTCTTCTCGTGCTGCCTAATCATGTGCTCGTTCAAATTTTCCTGAGTGACCATCCGCCTCTTGCATACCTGGCACTCGTATTTAGCCTTGTAATGGGCGAACTTCTGATGCACGTACAAAGAGTTGCTGTTCAAACACGTTTTCCCGCAAACGTCGCAGATAACCGGTTGTTCCTTATGGCTGAAACGTATGTGGTTAGTGAGATCACCTTTCACTTTGAATTTCTTGCCGCAAGTCTCGCACGAGAACTTGAAATCATCCGTATGCTTTCTGGCCACGTGGACTTTTAATTCGTATTTGTTCTTGTTCTTGTAGTCGCACTGGTTGCAATAGAATAATTGCGGCTGGCCGTCGGACGCGCACGATTTCGCCACCTTGTGCTTCCTCTTTATATGCGAGTACAAAGACGACTTTTTATTCGTCTTGAATATGCATTCGTTGCAAGAGTACACGTCGCTGATCTCCACGATTTTGTGCTGCCGTTTGTGCGAGTACAAAGTGCTTTTTTTCGAACACTTGAAGTCGCAGAGATTGCACTGCTCCTCGACGATCTTCTTGCTCGTCTGTTTCTTGGTCGCGCGAGTGCTGATGGAAGGCTCGCTTTTGCATTCGAATTCGGGCGGTGCGCTCGAACCATATTTATCTCGATCCTCTGAGCACGAGGTTTTTTCCTTACACTCCTCCTTCATCTCCTCATCGTTGCACTTCGTCACCTTGCACCTCTTCTTCGGGTTGCTCTCCTCGATATTCAACTTCTGATGATTCTGCACCACGTGAGAAACTATAGTGCTGCTCCTCTTACACGAGAAACTGCAACTGTTGCACGTGAAATAACTCGTTTTCCTGTCCCTGTGCCCCTCCATGTGTTTATTCAGAATAGATCGAGTGTCACATTTCCTGTCGCAAATCACGCACAAGATCTTACTCGAATCTTCCTTCACCGAAGCTTTCATCCCATGCTTCTTTCTCACGTGAACAGTTAACCAACACATCTTACTACAACTAAAGTCACACGACGTGCAATCGTATCTTCGTTTCCTCGACGATCTCTTACCCTTCCCTCCCGATCCTCTTTTCAACCGGTGGCCATCGCTCGAACGTTTTCCACGAAGCCGGGAGAGATTCGATTTGTGAGAGATCTTGTGTCTGTTTAACATGCTCTCCGCGGGAAACTTCATACCGCACTTGTCGCAAGTGTAAAAGTCGATGGCCACCTCGCACAAGTGGACGCAACCGTCCACGTAACGATTCGCGGCGTTATTCTGTTGCTCCTCGTCCTCCATTTTAACGAGAGTGGGGGGAACGTCCAAGTTTTCTTCCGGTTTCTTGGCGTCGTTCGACGCGGGCATCAACGAATAGTGCAATTTACCATTGGAATCGACGTGCTGCCAAAGTTGCATGGGCGTCGAGTCCTTGCCAACGATGAATCGACCGGAGGAATCCGTGGTGAGGATCCTCTTGCCGCAGACACCTTCCCTAAAACACAATTGAAACGGAATGATTACTTTCGAAATACGTATTCCTTTCCCGTCTTTGTACACAATTGCGTTACTTACTGCTCGTCTAAGTCGTCTTTCTATGCAATTGTGTCTAAATAGAAGTTTGTGGTGTTTGTGAGATACGCGAGGTGTGGGTTTGGAATGAGTTTTTTTTTTATTCCGCACTATTAGTCTTGTTTAATTAAAGAATTACATTGTCTTTATTCATTGTTTACTTCGTGTTGGAAGTTCGTACGAGTGTAATTTAATTAAAGTGTAATCGTATATGATCGTATTAAAAAAAAAAAAAGAAAAAATAAAAGAAAAATTGCAGAAATATGCGAGAAAATGATCGGGCGAGATAAATAAATATGAAAATAGTTACACAGTCGCATTTACAATGAATGAAGCTTATATACAGATTATTTTGAAAATATTCGTCATGTTTTATGAACTTCTATACATACAAGACTGTCTTACAGTCTTCTAACATAATTGATATTAATTATTATTACATTTTTCATAAAATATTACATTGTTCTGCTATCATATAATTTATCACACACTTTCTCGGATCTTAGATAGATATATAACATAAGTTCCTTCGAAAGAGAACGTAGATTAAAATGGCACAAGATATTTTAAACAGATTAGACACAAGTACAAAAGCTTAGAGATAAACTTATTGCGAGATCTAATGACACTCGTTAATAATTACGTTACAAAGAAATCTCTGATTGGAACTCGGCAACGGTATTAGCTCCCAACTCGAAGACACTCTTTCTCTTCCCAAGAGGCACAGGAGGCGAGGACAGATGAGCATCAGGATGCTTTCTTCGATGCTCTATCATGTAATACCTCCTCTTAAAAGATTGTCCACATAGATCACAAATATGCGGCCTTTCCGCAGAATGAGTCAAGAGATGAGTGTTCCTCATATGAGACGTTCTGAAGTTCTTCTTGCAAATGTTACACGTGTACGGTTTCACACCTGTATGAGTAGTCGTGTGCGTCGCCAGATACCTCTTCGAGGCGAACACCTTTCCACACTCTTTGCATTCGTACGTTCTACTGTGCTGTTTCATGTGATTGTCCAAATTCTCTTGCGTCAACAATCTCTTGTTGCAAACGTTACATTGGAACTTGTACTCGTTCAGATGTGCCACCTTTCTGTGCTTGTACAACGAGTAATTGCTCGTGTAAAATTTTCCACATATGTCGCACATGTGTTGGGAATTGCTGTGCGTCCCGACGTGGAACTTCAAATCCCACTCCATCTTGAAACGTTTCCCACAATGTTCACAGGCGAATTTGTAATCATCGGTATGCTTTCTGATGTAATGAGACTTGAGATTGTTCTTTGTTTTCGTGCGGTAATCGCACTTGTCGCAGCAATGCAACAAACTGGAATCGATATCTTGGTGGACCAACCGATGGGCCTTCAAGTCGCATTTATATTTGAACGTTTTGTCGCAAGTTGAACACTTGAACGGTCGATGGAAGCTGTGTTTGCTGGTAATATGGCGGAGGATCTTGCTCTTCTGTTCGAAAGTAGTTTGGCAAATGTCGCAGGTATAGGTGCCATCGTGGAGCTTTTTGTACAGATCGTCCTGCTGCGAAGAATTCTCCTTACTTTTCAATTTTTCGGGACAATTGTTAGTTTTTCTCTCGTCCTTTACTTTCCCTTGTTTGAAATTTGCATAACTGGCCGAAATATTTTTCGTTTCAGTGCGATTGGAAGAGTTGTTCAAACGTCTGTTGCTTCTGCGCTTCCGATTTTTCGACGCTCGAAACAGGATTCTTTGCAGAATGCTCGATGATTTGTACGAGGATTTTAACTGGTTTCTCGTTTGATTACCAGCGACGGCTTTGCTCTTCGGCGTTAAATGCTGCGTTGATTTCCTAAAACATGAATGAAACCAGTCAGTAAGATTTAAGACATCCACGAAACTCTGGATAAAAAGGAGCATTTATTTTCTCTTCTTGCATTCTAATGGAAGTTAAATGATTATAGGATTATGTACAAGTTGTTGAATTTATATTCTATTTATAATTGGTAAAACGTTTCGTTGTTGATATTAGTATTTCATTAAGAAATAAATTATTAATTTCTTTGTACGAGTAAAAAATTTAACATAACGAATTATAGATATTATAAAAATGATTAGAATAAATTTTCATTATAATTTTTAAGGGTGGTTATTCACATATATAACTTATAATTTTATAGTAGATTTTGAATAAAATCTTCGAAAAACTTTTATTAATTGATGATGAAATATTTGACTAATAAATAGAAATATCACGAACATCTTTATTATCGTGAATATTGATATCATAGATAAACTGATAAAATAATTTAGTGCCTAATAAATATAATTACTTATTATTAAATATTATCATATTTTATTATCGTCCATAAAAAAAATCCAATTTTTATCGTGTTATCACATATATTTTACTTTAGCCATGATATTGAGACCTTCACTTTTCGTTGAAAATAAAAAATAATTTCCACTGATTAAAATAATCTATGTACTCGTTGCAATATTTTTTTATCATTATTCATTACTGATATAAATATAATTAAGGATTTATAACAATCAAATGTTTCTCTTTTCTTCAGAATATATAGAACGCAGATCTCTTGAAATTTTTCTTCGAAATATAAAATTCATAATAACTTTTTTTTAACGTTAAATGTTAATTAATTAGAAAAACTTCAAATAACTACATGATTGATCCATTTATTGTTATTACACAAAATAGTAATTTCACATTAGAAATATTAATATTAGAATAAAACGAAGAAGACAAACAATTAGAAAGACTCATAAAAGAAAGACTCACCTGAAAATAAGAAGTAAACTTTTAAATTTTATATTTGAATATATTAGAATTCTATTCTTCAGGACATTATTATTTCACCATTACCACTTTTTTAATTTTCATCCAAATGTTCAGTTCTAAATATTTGTCAAAGATTAATATTTTTGAAAACATTGATGCAATATGTATACAATTACAATACTTACGTAAAACACTGCATATCACTTTCAATTTATAACATTATAATTCTTATATTAACAATACAAAAAAATTTATAAGATATAATAACAATATATATTTTAATAAAAACGATAATTTTGTACTTACAATAAATCCCTGTTCGCGTATACTTACAATTATTACAAATATTTCTTCTTTAATCTATAAGTAACGACTATTAATAAAACTTTCATTATTACATCAATAATTCAATTTTCAATAAGAAAATAAAGCCCTCTGATATTCTCATTTTTATGAATCCAATTTATATAACATCTATTTATACACAATATTAAAGGCCTCTTTCCTAAATTACCATAACAATACTATCAGTTCATTTATTCAATCATAATACGATATTAATAAATAAATAAAAAAAAAAGAAGAAATGAAAGAAATCGATAATTAAAATAAAAAAGAAATTAATATTTTCTTTACAACTTATCGGTTTTTGATGTTAATTGATACTTCAAAAACGAGACTTTGTATTTAAACACGATTCCGAAAATCTCACAATTATAACTGAACAATTATCGCTGCATATATTTACGAAGCAATTATCTTAGAACATTTGTAACACTTGTTGTGCATCCTGATCATATGTTGTTCCTCTTCGACATAAATTCACGATCCATGCATTCGTACATCTTTCTACTGTTATTGTGCAAAGTCATCGTATCAACGAATCCTTCCTTCTGAATATCTTGAGACTGTAATTGCACGTAAAACTCTATTCGTTGCTCGTGCTTCTTGATTCGTGTACTTTAAAGTGCACGTTGAGAATAATTTTTTTAAAACTTCTCGGAAATGATTTTTTGAGATTCATTGAATGTCAGGTGTAAAGATATTTGAATAGAAATACATGGATGGCTTTTCGTCTATCTGTGTTTCTTGTAATTGAGATTCGATAAATGTTGTTCAGATGTTCTTCTTGTACTTCAGTCTTGATGCAAATGTTTGTCGCGATAGAATCCTCTTCCGGTTGCTTTTCTACTGTCTCCTCGACAAGCAGGAGAAAGTATTTATCGACTTTTTGCACCACTAGACAAGTTTGTACAAAAGGATCGCGTGGTAACGGCCTAAAAATAGAAAAGAACTATGTTAATCGGAGGAAGAATATCGCGTAATTTATTTATTTCATGGAGAACATACGGAGTGGTATCGATATCAGCTAGGAGAGAAATTAACGAACGTCTTTTCTTCTTATGGAGAGCCGCTGAAAATTGTTAGAATTTTTGTTTTTTTACTGAAAAGAAATTAAGAAAACGATTAAAATAATTAGATCTATAATTTTATATTAAAGATACCTGTTGTAAGTAATTACAATTGATTTAGTCTTTATTACACACGACAGACATGAAATGTAAAATTAATTATAATTAATTATAAATATGAAAGAAATGATGTTGAAAGTTGAATTTTGATATGTATTAATGATTAATTTCTTTTTTTTTCCACTAAAAAGAAAAATAATGAATTAGTAGAACATAACAAACTAATAATAAGAAGATTACTGTTAATTTAAAAAATTATTTTCTGTACATTATTTCTTAATGATACAATTCGTAAAAACTATTTTACATAATCATATACATAAGAAATATATATATATATATATATGTATCTATATATTTCTTTTTTTCAAATTTACAAGTAATATAAATTTTTTTTCGCAAGAATAAATCAATATCTATATTACATTTTTCACGTTACACTTATGCTCATATAAAAGTTATTTTTACGTGCATTTTGTCGATACAAATTTCAATATAATATATTATATTAGCTACGATCTTTACATGTTCGTCAATTTTTAACGTTTTTGATTGAAACTTTATATAAAGTTTTTACGTCAAAAAATTTTTCATCATTTATATCATTTTATATATTACAATCATTCTATTCTATATAATATATTAGTTTGTTAAACAAATCGAAAACAAAGAATATTAAACATGTATCAATAATTTAAATTTTTTTAATTCGAATTTTTAAACAAATTCGTTAAAAAAAATTAATAATTAATTAAAATATTAACATTTCTATCATCACAAAGTTTATGATAATGATTTTAAAAATTGTTCAAGCGAAATGATTAATTTTTTTAAGGAAACAATATTTCAAGACTATACAAAAATATCACTTTTATTTCGCTTGAATCGATACACACAAAGTTTAACAACACAATTTTAAATTGTGTTAATGGATTAAAACAAGCTATTTAAATTTAAAAATTACGCTTACAATTTCTTCCAACAAAGATGTAATGTTAGAAGCAAATAATTTGATATTTTATAAGCGAGCAGGAGAAAACAGGAAAAAATGTATGAACAAAATATGTACAATTAATTATAATTACGGATCAATGATTTCTTTCATCAATAGAAAAAGAATAATTTAAATATCTTATATAAAATGATCCGGAATTCCTAAAAAAACATTCTACTATACAACTCGTTACAATTTAATCGACAATAATAATTAATAAATTCGTTGTGTACCTAAAAAATCTAAGATTATCTTGCAATCTGTATCTGTATCATTATTACTTCAAACCACATTTACCACATCCAGTCAAATTTATTTTTCTCAAGATTAAAAAAAGAAGAACTTACGTATCACGTAGACTGATGAACACGACGCAGTCTGTCGACCTAATACTTGTACACGTACGATCCCACAAAAAACTTCTTATTATAACCTCCCTCAAAATTGAACGACCTAATGGAACACAATTAATTTCACAGGGAAACGCTTCAACTCGAAAGAATAATTTCACTTGAACAAACATCATTGATAACCGCTCCAAAAATCGATGCTCCCGTTCACCATACTTTTCACATTCTAACTTTACATTGAACAGACAGAGAAAAAAAAGAAGAAAAAAAATAAGAAAGAAAGAAAAAAAAGGGAGGGGAGAAAAAAAAAGAGAATGTACATTGTCCACCTGATTTTGTGCATTTACTTGCTGCTCTTGTTCACGATTATTTTGTCCTGTACACCGTGAAGCAGGTTCGTTATTTTAATCGGTGGGGGAGGCGGATGCACTCCTGGATGCTTCCTGCGATGCAGCATCATGGGTGATCTCTGCGTGAAGCTCTGGCCGCAGATGTCGCAAACGTAAGGCCGTTCGCCGACGTGCGTCAACAGATGGATCTTCTGCGAGCTCAGACACCCGAATGTCTTCCCGCAAATCGCGCACAAATAAGATTTCTCCCCGGAATGAGTCCTCAGATGCTTGGTGAGGCCGTATTTGCTCTTGAACTCCATACCGCATTGCTCGCAAACGTATTTGATCTTGTGCAGCTCCATGTGACTGTCAAGATTCTTCTGCGTCTTGAACTTCTTCTTACACGTCTGACACTGAAACTTCTTCACCTTCGTCTTGTGCTTGTAATGTTTATGGAAGTAGAGGGAGCTTTTGCTCGGATAAGAGGAACCGCATATGTCGCAGACGCAAGACTCCGTGTCGTGATCCTTCACGTGGGTCGTGTAATCCGACTGCACCTTGAACATCTTCCCGCACTGTTCGCACTTGTAATTGTAATCCTCCGTGTGCTTTCTGATGTAGTGGATCTTAAGGTAGGGTTTGGTGCGCGCTTTGAAGTCGCACAGACTGCAAGCATGCAAATTGACAGGCTCGTCGTGAACCTCCATGTGCCTGGATAGATGAGCCGTTGTTTTGAACCCTTTCGAGCAAATGGCACATTTGTGGGGCCTCGAGTTGCTGTGCTTGAACATGTGCCTGGTGTGCTTGCTCTTACGGTCGAACGTGGCGTAACAGATCTCGCAGGTGTGCACTTTCTTCTTTGGAACTTGTTTGCTCGATTTGCTCTTCTCCTGTTCTTGCCTCTTCCGGAAGTCCAAAGGTGCGTCGTCGAGATCGTCGAATGGGTCGTCGGTGCTCGCGTTATCCTTCGTTTTCTCTTCCAATTGGTTGTTGTTCGTTTTCGCCGATTCCACGTCGCCTTTCGACGATTGGACGTTCGTTTCTCCGTTCGGATTCGGTTCCTTCATCATGAACACGCTCAGCGACGTTGGTATCCGAAAGTAATTATCTTCTAGCTTTACTATCAGAAAAGTTGGAGCGAGTGGGTCTAGCGCATTGTACCTAAAAAACCATAAAGCTAGTCAGTCGATTATGTTTTTTGGGATCAGGTGTGTGAGAGGATAAGGTGATTTGTCTTTTTTTTTTTATTATTTCTTTTTATTATTATTATTTCTTTTTTATTTTTTTTTTTTTTTGACTAAACCGAGCACGAGAACATGCACCTGGAATATATTTAAGATTTCTTAAAAATTGAGTTTGCTCTTCCTTTAGAACCCTGGATTATGCGAGAAGATTTCTCGGATGTGTGTTTCGATTATATTCGTTGCGTTTCAAAAACGCATTGCACATTAATTACACTGTAGAAAAAAAGAATATTGAATTATTTTTACTATTGTATTATAATAATAATGGAAGATGAAAGGATAATAATCATGTATATTTATGGTATAATTATGGTATAAAATTGGAATATTTTTGTGGGAGTATTTATTAATATAACAATAAAATTTGACTAAAACTCAACGTATCTTCTTCTTCCTGTAATACTCAAGAATAATTTGAATTTCAAATTTATATGTTAGGATAATTTTTAATACGTTTTTAAACCACAAATTTTGAATTTTTTAACTATTAATTTAAAGTTCTATGATCTATTCAATAATACATAGATTAAAATAATTTGTAATAAGTTAACGTATTTTTTATATATGTTAAAATTAACAATTCTCATGACTTTATTTCTAAAGATAATGATTTAAATATATACAAATGTACAAAAATATTCTTCATTATTATTACAAAAATATATATATATATATATATATATATGATAATATTAGAACTTAATATTTCAAATTCAACTTATAAATAATTTTGCAGTCTTTAAAAATATTTTCCATCTTATTTATAATCTTACATTATATATTAATAAGCAACATTTTTAATTCCATTTCATTTATCGCTTGAATTGTTATTATTTTTATTTATTTATTTTATAATAAATATTCTTTTGTATTGTTCAATTAACTTAGACTGTAAAGAATATATTGTGAAATAAGAAATTTAAAAAGTATCTTTGCACATATTTCAATTAATCTTTTCTTTTTTAAATATATGCCTGTCAATTGATATGAATCAAACAATTTCTTAAATTTCCATCAAAAATTACCTTTAATAACATCATCAAATTTTCAACCTCAAACAAAGTCTTCATCATTACAACCAAAACATGATATTTTAATAAAAAAATAAACGTATCTCATATAATCGTGGATAAACTAAATCACTTACATTAATAATCTCAAATTGTCCTCTAAAATACTTTAAATTGTTCCCAAAAAAGCAGCATCTCAATTATTTGAAATCACATTCCAAGTCTCAATTCGCGAAGAACGTAATTTCAAATCGATCATAATCCCACGTCCAAGACGCAACTTTTATAGTTTCTGCAAATAATTCCTGGCCAATTCAGCAATCTCCGGATGAATCGTATTGCAACGGCGAAAGTGATCTAAGATGATGTCTTCTGTATCTCAAAAGGCTGAATAAAATCTTCCTCGCAAACATCGCCTGATCCCAATGTGGGTGCTGATAAAAATTACTGCAGGAAGAAAACGCTTTTTGACATAAGATAAAGTCAAAATCTTCACTTGGCTTCTTGAATCTTTTGATTCATTGATTCACGTGTTCCATGATACTCTTTGCCACAGCCCTCACATCTAAAATCTTTTTCGTAGAGCCTCAAATGATTGTCCAATCTCTGTAAAGGAACTTCTTGTGGCACGAATGGCACATATGCACATATTTCATTTCTTTGTCACGTTTTTGGTGTCTCCACTCGTGTATCTTCACATTCTTTACTTCCTTCCTGCAGAATCGACAAATCTGTAACTCTGAAAAGTAATCTCTTCATGTGATGAGTCAAGTCTGTCTTCAATTTGTAGCTACGGCTACAATATTCACATATATATTCGTAATTGCTATGGAGTTTTGCATATCGTGCTTCTTCAAGCTGTCTTCGCTCTTGTATTTCACGTGACAGATATTGCACTCGAAGAAATAATCCGATCGATGGATCATCTTGTGTTCCTTTAATGCTCGAACTGTGTGACATGTTCTTTTACAATTTATCGCATTTATACGGTTTTCTATGCACATTACGTAATTCTCAACCTTCTTCGCGTTATCGAACCGCTTTTCGCAAAACGGACAAGTGTTTCTGATATTATTTAATACTTGATTTATCTCGACTTCGTCCTTCTTTGGGATAATTGATTCGATTTTTCCTCTTTTCAACGAGGCTGTTTAAAAATTTATTTTTGAAATTTTTAAATTTCTCGTAGAATCTTTAGAGCTCGTGTGAATGAAGAGAATTTGTTTTTGTGATTCTTCCAGATGAATTTCTAATTTTGTGGAATTCGTCCATGGAATTTGATTCGATATTTTTGATGTTTTATCATCTTTCTTCTGATTTTGTAAATTAACTTCTGTTAAACAATAAGACGAATTTCTTTCTGGATTTCTTTGCTGTTCTGAGTCAGCTTCTCCTCTGAAACAAGGATATTATGTGTCAGTATGTGAGAAAAATGTGATTTATTACTATTATTATTTATGGAATACAAAGTAATTATAATTCTAATAAGCTTAAAATTTGTTTGGTCTAAAAAAATAAAACTTTAAATATTCGTAAAAAAAAAAAAAAATTATCTGACATATTAGTTGAACAATATTATCTTTTCTTAAAATAGAAATAATCAAATATGTATTGATAAAAGATATGTAAAAATATGATTTACATAACATTTGAATATATGAAAATTGTAACTTACTTTTGCGTCATTTAATGTACACTATATTAATAAATCAACTGAGATATTTAAATGCCAATATTTTCACGTCATTTGCGTGAAATCATTGGATGATCACTTTTGTATTTCGACACATGATAAATTAATTTTATTAAAAATATATTAAACTCAAAATAATCAATAATTTAAACAATATTACATCTCAAATCGTTTAACCAAAATAATTTAGAATAATTTAAACGGATATTTTTATAATTTTTTGTAAATTTTTATTACAAAATAGTTATTCAATTAAAATACTAAATAAAATGTTAATATTTAATAAAGAAACGTTGATACGTTTCTCATATGTAAATAAGTATACATACTTATAACTTTTATATATAAATCTTCAAATATCTATTCATTATCAAATTTGAAATAAAATTCTCTGTATATAAAAAAGAAATCAAAATCAGTCTCAAGAATAGAATATTTCACAAATGTTGAATTTCATTAACAGTGAAACGATAAAATCAATCGATATTAACGTAACGATTCTTGACACATACGTTGGTACGTTCAATTACCATATCACAAACATCTTTTTACATCTTTTTCCAAACTTTGTACTACAATAACTATTCAGAAGCACCGTGTATTTTCAAAATTCATCCATTTCTGTTCACGTTTCTCGATAAATCCTTTAAAACAAAATTAACGTTGTTCACAACAATACAGTTGCACGTTATAGATACGTTAACAAGTCAAGCACTCGAAAGTTGTTCCAATATCTTCCTAGCAGTATCCGCAATAGGAGTAGGATCTGTTAAAGGAGGAAGAGGTCCAGGATGAGTTTTTCGGTGTCTCAGAACACTGGATCTTTGCGTGAAATCTTCTCCACAAATGTCACATTTATACGGTCTGATTCCAGCATGGGTGAGCACGTGTTGATAAAAATTGCTGGTACTGTTGAAAACTTTCTCGCAAATAGGGCAGATGGCGCCAGGTCTGTGTTTCGTGCTCTTATGGCTGCCAAGCGCGAATGGCGAAGAGAAAACTTCGTCGCAAAGGGTACACTTGAATCCGTCTTTGTGCATGAGCAAATGGTTGTCCAAATTGTTGCGAGTCGTGAATTTTTTTGGACAAAGATCGCAACTGTATTTGTAAACGACTTTCTTGGCCGCCCTGTCGTGTTGCCACTCGTGATGCGTGATATTTTTCACTACCTTGCCACATATTTTACAGATATGGGCGATTCCCATGTGTATCTTCTCGATATGGACACTCAAATCCAGTTTCAATTTGAAACGTTTCCCGCAATAATCGCACATGAATTTTGGATCCATGTTGCTGTGCACACGGATCTGATGATACTTTAAGCCTATCTTGCGTTTGTATTTTAAGTGACACATGGAGCATTGTAAGTAAGAATCATCCTCGTGTGATTTCTTGTGTTCTTCCAATGATAATTTTGACGGATAACATTTGCTACATTTGTCGCAAGGATACGTCTTCTCGTGAAACTTGCGCACGTGCCTTTGCATCATGTTCTCGCTCTTGAATACTTTTTGACATACCGGGCAAACGTTCTTCAGAGTTTCTAATATTTGATCCGTCTCTTCTTTCTGACACTCTTGGATAGATACTATTTGCGATTCTCTATCCTCCTCTTCCTTATCTTTCGTTAAATTTTTCGTTGCTTCTTCCGATGAAGAATGTTGCACATTATTCTTAACGTCTAACGTTATTTCGTCATTTATTCTTGTTTCGTTCTCGTTTAATATTCGTTCGTCTTCTTTTTCCTCATTTTTGACAGGTTTATTTGTACTACCGACCAATACCATTTTGTTTTCGACTTTCGATGGCTGGGATAAATTTAACTCCGATCTGATAGGCACCATTACTTTTTTAATATCGTACGATATAACACCATTCGAGTCACGAATGGGTACAAGGACACTTTTAATTACGTTCAATCTAGAGGCATCTCTCGTTTCAATCGGCAACAGAATATTTTTAATCTCGTTAGTCACCGGATCTGGGATTGCAACCAATATCTGTGTCACTGAATTTATGCACAAATCATTTCTTTCACTTGGATCATCCTTCATCGTTTTTACAGGCGATGATAAATCGCTGTCAACATCTTTTAAGCGAACACGATTGTCAACGATATTCCTGTTCGAAATTAAATCAACGTTAACTCCGTTCAATGATGAATCATTCGTTAAATTGTTTTCATTTTTCCTCACCGTCTCTGGTTTATCATTAATCTTGTTACAATTTCTTAAAATTTTTCTAGATAATTTATTCTTTAATTCTTTTTCACATTCGAATGGCAATCTTTGATCAATCTTTGTCTGATCCGGAGGATTCGATCTGGGACATAACGTAACCAATCCTTGTATCGAGTCTAGTTCCTTGGACCTTTCCATCATCGTCGAATTCCTGAAACATCGATTCGTTTAGTCAGTGGTAGAAGAGTTAATGAAAATATTTGAACAAAAAATAGATGGAAATTGGGTAGATCTGGTTGCAAAACAGTCAAGTTCTGTAACAGTCAATAATCTTGTTTATTTTATACGCATTTCTCTGTAGATCTTATTTATTAACGAAAAAGTAAAATAAGGAAAATAATCGAATGGATGCAAAAATTGTGCAACGCGTGTTTAACAATTATTAAAAATTGATTTAATCAAAGAAACAGATAATCCTATACAATTAATAAATGCATCGAATATAAATTCGAAATTAACAAATTTATAGTATCACTTAAATTATTAAAAATTTCTCTTTCGCATATATTCATCTTTCAACAATCGACGCGATACTCACAAATGTACAGGTAACACGATTTCATATTTTCTATTTGCATTGCTCCCTTCGTATTTTCGTAAGAATTATATTTTACAATAATTCTTTCTTCTGGTGTCGATTTAACTTTTAACAATTTCTCATATTTTAAAGTAGATATTTATCTCATCGCATAAACTATATAATCTTAACATATATATATATAGTCTCGTACAAAATGTGGGTTTATATATATGGTTTGAGTATTGTTGCTGGTAACGACGAAATTTCGTATAATTAAAAAAAAAAAAGAAGAAAAATAATTTATAAATCATTTTTTACAACGTTTCAATATAATATAATTACATTATATTATACAGAGAAGAATTAATAATGAACGATAATACTATAAATCTTTGAACAAAGAGATACGTACAATGGAAACCCTCTTCCGCGAGCCATCGAATCAAAGGCAACTTTCTCTTTTTCTCAATTACAAAAATATCATTACGTATAAATAAAATTAATATAGAAAAGAGAAATGTGAAAATTAACGACGATATTATACAAAACTTGATGGCTTGATTCTACGTAACAAAAAAAAAAAAAAAAGAAAAAAAAAAATGAAACAAAATGTGAATACAATTTTTCCTACTTTCTAACTCCACCTTTTGCATCGTTTCCCCTATATCAAAATATTCGTCTTTTCGATAGCTAGATTAAAAAAAAAAAAACTTCAAATTTATGGAAAAATCTCAATTTTAGAAACTGCAACATTTTCTCGATTCTCCGCCAAACTAATGCTCGTTATTCTCGGGATTGGTGAGCAACAGGGGGGGAGGCGGAGGAGGAGGCGGATGATTCTCTGGATGCTTGCGGCGATGCGACATCATGCTGCCCCTCTGAGTAAAGCTTTGCCCGCACAAATCGCAGGCGTACGGTTTCTCACCAGTGTGGATCAATCTGTGCATTCTAAGGGAAGCAGATCTGGCGAACGTCTTCAAGCATACTTTGCACTGATATGGCCGTTCGCCGGTGTGCTTCCGAAGATGCAGCTTCAACAAATAATTCGTGGTGAAATTCTTGTCGCACTGGGTACAGGCGTAAGTCTGGGAATGGAGGGCGACGTGATTGCGAAGATTGTACTCGGAGGTGAAGGTTTTCCCGCACGCGTCACACTTGTGCTGCTTAACATCCGTTTGATTGAGCAACACGTGCTGATAGAAATCGCTTCTCGATTGGAATCTTTTCTGGCAAAGCGTTCGCAGCATGTCCGTTCCCACGTTCGAAGCCTTGTGCTTCATCAGCAAGTGATTCTCCAAGGTGTTCCAAGCTTTGAATTTTCTGGGGCAGACGGTGCAACAATAGGTGTAGACGATCTCCTTATTCTCCTGATGCTTCGTCTCGTGGTGAGTGATATTCTTCACGGCCATTCCGCAGAATCTGCAGATGTAGGTGGCGTTCATGTGAGACCTGTCTATGTGAAGGGCAAGGTCCAATTTCAACTTGAACTTCTTGCCGCAACAGTCGCAGGTAAATTTCGGGTCTATGTCGGTGTGCTCGCGGATCCTATGATGCTTCAACCCTGTCACGGTTTTGTACTGCATCTGGCAGACGGAGCATCGATGAAAGTAGACCACCTCGTGCGTTTTTCGATGCTCCTCAAGCGCCAGATCCGAGAAGTAACCTTTGTGACACTTGTCGCAGTTGTACGGCTTCTTATGGGTTTTCAGGGCGTGCTTCTGCATTTGCTCCTCGTCCTTGAAACACTTCTCGCAGAACGGACAAACGTTCCTCAAGGTATCTAATATCTCGTCCACTTCCCCCTTTACGTCCGTTTTCAATTTCGATCCTTTCGTTACCTCGTCAACTTCCACCCTCTCCTCCAATACCATTTCTTTCCCCCCTTCCAGCAGCCCCTCTTCGCTTCTCTTTCGTTTCCTCTCGCCTCCCTTGCAACTCGACCGCCTGTCCTTGGCTTGACTCGTCGCGAATCTGCTCTCGCCCTTCCTCTGGCGCAGACTCAATTCCGGCTTGATAGGTACCATTACCTTTTTAAGCTCGTAAGACACCAACCCGTCGTCTCCCTCGAACGGTATAAGCACACTCTTGATCACGTTCAATCCAGTCTCGTCCCTGACTTCAACAGGCACCAACATATTCTTCACTTCCTTGGTCACTAGATCCCTGACCGGCACCAAAACAGTTTTCACCGAGTCGACGATCGGCTCGTCCAACACTTTCCTCTCTAAATAATCACTCGTGACGTTTATTTCATTTCTCCCCGAGTTATCCGAATCCTCGCGTTCCAATTTGATTTTCAACGTCACTGAATCCTGCACAGCGGTCACTCGAACTTTTCTATCCTGGTCCAAGGACGTTTCCGCGATCGTAGACCTCCTGAAACATCCATTCGTTTAGTCAGAACGTAAGTACGTGATCGAAACGACGCTGAGTTTGCACGAAACAAAGAGAAAGAGACAGATAGACAGACAGACAGACAGAGAGAGAGAGAGAGAGAGAGAGAGAGAGAGAGAGAGAGAGAGAGAGAGAGAGAGAAAGGAAAGGAAGAAAATCAAGAAGATATCGGTGGTGATAGATCTGCTTCCTTTGAGCGCCTCGTTTATTCAGAGAGACAACTCCTGTCGATGATCGAGCTTTTATAAATAACGTTGCACGCTGTATATGTGTCGAACAGAAAAAAAAAAAGGCGAGGAATCAGATGCGGGTAAAATAACGTAAGAGTGAGTACAATCATGTATAGTGAGAACAATCGAGCGATTTCTGAAAAGGATTTAATTAAAGGAACAAAGAATTCAGTACAAGCAATGAATGCATGTCGAACATTGCACTGAAACAATTCGATTCTCCGGGTTAATGTGTGAATTTACAGTCAGTGTCTACTTACATTAGTAAAATTGTCACAGCTTCTAGAACAACCGACGAAAACTCACGAAAAACTCGCTTCCATTCTCACGCTATTCTTACTTTCTCTCCCACTCTCTCATTCTTTTTTTTTCCTTTTCTTTCTTTCTTTCTTTTTTTTTTTTTATTCTTCTTCGATTATCGATGATCGACATTCGTAAGGCTCGATTCACGCTTAATCCGATCTATTTATCATAACCGCCAATATGTTTCACTTTCACTCCTTTCTAATCGTGAATTCACAATCGTTTCATTTACTGTACTTTACACCAATCAACCAACAAACCTTTCGCTTAAGTACATCATTTTATGTACACATTTAATTCCTCTCGATTAATAATTAACTTGAATATCTTTTTTTTTTTTTTTTTTATCACTAACGAAGCAATTTTTGTTAATCAATCCTCGAGTCATCAATTATTATTAGAAGCTTCATCGTTTCCCGCGATTTTTTTTTCTTTTTTTCCTTTTTTTCTTTTTTTTTTTTTTTTCTTTCCCCCAGAATGCTGTACAATAATTCGAGATTTAAACAGATACAAAATAAACGCTACGGGGCTAAAACAGCATTGAACTGTTATATCAGTAAAATGCAGGGCGCGCGATTTCCCCCTTTTGCTTAAAACTTCAGATTTATAAAGATAAAGCAGCTTTTTATTCTGAATTATAAAAATATCGTTATAAATGATCCGCTGCTCGTTGTTCAAGCGAGAACGATAAACAATTACCCATTATCGACCATGTACAAAGAAACGCTCGAGTTATATTCCGTGTTGAACTTACTTAAGCGTGGACTTAATTAGCGGAAACGAGAAAAAGGAAAAGAAACTTAAAAAAAAAAAAAAAAGCGCAAATGGAATCAAAAGCGTAACGTAAGAGATTCGGAGACATTCGACGTGGAAAGCGGGATTCCCTTGAAGGAAAAACGAAAAACCTCGACGAGGCGAAAGTCCATCCATCGAGCAAATATCCTGAAATATCCCAATTAACGTTCGGACAAGTTCGATCGGTTTCAATCCTAAATCCCCTTCCTTCCTTCCTTCCTGCAACATTCCCGGCTGCGTCCAGAAACGCTATGACTTGTTCGCGTCCTTGGCGAGTCTGGTGAGCGGTAGAGGAGGGGGCGGTGGATGGTTTCCAGGATGCTTCTTGTGATGCACCATCAAACTGCTCCTCTGCGTGAAACTCTGGCCGCATATGTTGCACACGTACGGCCTCTCCCCCGTGTGTGTAAGTTTGTGGACCCTGAGCGCGGGCGACCTGGCGAAAGCTTTCGGGCAGAAGGGGCACTGATACGGTTTCTCCCCGGTGTGCCTCCGGCAGTGAAGCTTGAGGGCGTAGTTGGTCGCGAATTTCTGGCCGCATTCCGCGCACAGGAACATCTGGGAGTGCAGATTCAAGTGGCTACGCAGCTCCTGCTCGGTGGCGAAGCTTCTCTTGTTGCAGATGTTGCACTGGAACGCCTTGGGCGTGCTCATCTTGATCCCGTGCATCACCCGTTTGTGGGAGACCAGGTACGATCTCTGCGAGTAACCGTTCCCGCAGAACTCGCAGATGAACGCCTTGGTCTCGAGGTGGCTCGTCTTGTGATCCTCCAGATCGTAGTTGGACATGAAACCCTTGTCGCACTGGTCGCAGCGATAGCGATAATCCCTCTCGTGGACGCGGCGGTGGTGCATCCTCAACGAGATCTTGTTGTTCGTGGTGAAGCCGCATATCTCGCACGAGTACTTGATATCACGATGGATCCGCCTGTGATTGCATATCTCCGAGGAACGTTTGAAAGCTTTCCCGCAAGTGGCGCATATGTAGGGGCGGGCATCACTGTGCTTCACCATGTGGCGCTTGTAATCCCTGTGCTTGGCGAATTCCAGCTCGCAGACAGAGCAGGTGTAACGTTTTTGGTTCTCCTCGTCGTCCTCGAACCCGTGCCACCTCGTCGCTATTTTTCTCATTCGGTTGTTGCCCGTATTTACGGAGCGATAGGTGTTCGAGGGGGGGTGATCGACTCGAGGAGGATCTTCGGGCAATTCGCAGTACGCGTGCGGATCCGGCGGAGATGGAAGCGGTTCTAGTTCTGATTCCAAGACCTCGATGGTCCTCTCACTGCTGGCTTCCGATTTCACGTCCCAATCTACGTTCCCGAGATCTCTGCAATCAACAACGTGATTTTTCAAACATGTTATACGTGCTCATTTTTCATTTCGTTCGCCGATAACTTCTTCCAGATCGCTACAGACGATTTTCATTAAAGGTGTGTTTTTATAATCGTTCTCTTTCCTAACGAGGAAATATATATATATATATATATTATTATTATTATATATGTATATATATGATCGTGAAGGGGAAACGATCGAATCGATTTGCTCGAAATATGAGCAATCGGAAAAAGGCATGAGAAGTTGTTCGATTGAAGCGAAAAATCGCCACGCACGGATTTGTTCTTTTTTTTTTTCCCAATAGATTATCGTTCTTTTATTAAACGTATAATAACGAGTATCAATATTCGTAACTAACATGGAACTTGTAGTGCTCTCTCGCCACTTTCGTTGCTACTGAAATTACTACATTTAATTATTTTTCGACGGTAATATTTTATTAAAAAAAAAAAAAAATTTAACGAATATAGTTAACGAATAACTATATCGGATAATTATATCACTGTCACACGTAACGTTTCAGCGATGTACGATTTATATGATCGTAATATACGTATTCAATACGTATGCATTTCAAATATAAACATTTGGAATTATACAGACAGAACTGTATAATTATTAAGTATATAATATTTGTATAAAATTCTAATTGTATTACTCGCTTCCCTCGTTTGCATCAATTTTTCTTTCTTTCTTTTCTTCCTTTTTTTCTTTCTTTCAGATACAAAAGCGTAAGGAAGTAGCAAGGGATTCTTAGAGATAAAGATCGATAAATAATAATAACGAATACAGATCATATGATAGTTCAGTAACAGCGAAAGCGTTAATCGAACGAACGTAGAAATTGTTTGCTGTACAACACATGAATTTTAAATTGGTTACACAGCTAATAGAAACGAAAGAGAGCGACTAATCGACAAAAAATAATATTGCCTTACGAAGAAACCATTATTCTTAACGCTATTGAAACGCTATAAAGAATTTCAAAAAGAATCATCGAACATCGTAACAATAAACAAATAATACAATTTCAGTCGCAAATGCAATGTTACACGATTGACAAAAGGTATCGTGAGCGTATATGTATAAAAAAAGAAAGGAAAAAAAAAAAAAAGAAAGAAAAAAAAAAAGAAGAAGAAGAAGATTCATTTGATCGATTTCGTACGGCTTCTTTAATTCTTAATCTTCATTGGTCGAGATTAATCCATGATCACACACTTCTTTCGCTTCATCGTCGTTCTTGCACAGTCGCGCAATCATAAATGTTCCTGCAGTGTTATCAGCACCAGGTGCTCCAACCCGATGGTACTCTCGAGACGAATGACGAATCTCTCAGAGAGTTCTAACCCTCGACGAGGACAACGACGACGACGAAGAAGGCACTGGCGTTTACACGCAGGTCGACTTCTGATGGGCCGTCAGGTTGCCCTGGCACGAGAAACCACGGTTGCAGATCTGGCACACGTACGGCCGTTCTCCCGTGTGACCCCGCCTATGGATGGTCAACGTTGACCTCTGCGAGAAAGCTTTCGGACACTGGTCGCACTTGTACGGTTTCTCCCCCGTGTGCACCCTTCTGTGCATCCTGAGATTTTCCGAATCCGTGAAACCTTTACCACAGATGTCGCACACGTACGGTTTCTCCCCCGTGTGGATGCGCCTGTGCTTCTTCAAATGTTCGGCGCTGCTCAGACTCTTGCCGCAGTAATCGCAGAGGTAGAGTTTGGTGGGATTGTGGCTCTCCTTGTGCCGGAACAGGGATCTCTTGGTCGCGAGAACTCGGCCGCAGATGTCGCACGCCGTGCTCGTCACTTTGTTCGCCTTCATCTCCGGGTGCATGCGCCTGCAATGGGCGGACAGCTGTCGTCTGAGATAGAAGGCGGTGCCGCATAACTGGCAGGCGAAAGGCTTGTCCCCGGAGTGTATGTTGTAATGCTCCTGCAGATCGATCGCTTTGCGGAAACGCTTGTCGCAGTCGTTGCACTGGAAGGGTAGATCGTTCTTGTCGGTGTGGCGCAACATGTGAATGCTTAGGGCGGCCAACACCGTGGTCTCGTAGTCGCACTCCTTGCACATGTAGCTCGGGTAGAAGTGGGTCTTCTCGTGCCTGGTCAGGTCACGGAACAGGCGGAACTTCTTGGGGCAGTGCTTGCACGTGAGATCCCCGACCGTGTGCCGCATCAGATGTTTCTGATAGTTGCTCTTGTGTCTGAACACCTTGTTGCACGTTTTGCAGATGAACTCCATCTCGGGCTTCTCCTTCTTCACCTTTATGTTCGAACGATTGGCAACCGTCGACGCGTTGTTGTTCGCCTTGCGCCCGCCACCTTTCCGCCCGTTGTGCTTCTTCATGTGTTTCCGCAAGTTCACGTACGTTCTGAACACTCTTCCACACTGGTTGCACGTGTTCTTCCGTTTGCTCTTGTGCTCGATCTCGTGATTGTCGAGTAGCGCCTGCGAGGCGAAGAACACGCCGCAGATCTTGCAGTGGTACGCGAGGGGCAGATCTTCCTCGTCGATCTCGTCGGCCACTTCTTGCTTGATGAAGCTTTGCTCGGGGTTCAGGGGAACGGGTGGAAAGGACGAGTTGTTGTCCGTGTCTCCGCTTTTTACCGGCGACGTAGCGTCCACGTCCTTCTTCACCAGCTCGAGCTTCGTCAACATCGCCATCGGGTAATACTCTTCGGAGAAAGGTAGCTGGTTGTACCTGAAATGTAAAAATTCGAAGGGACGCATCAGTATCGGGGATAGTCCTCGTTTAATAATCGCAGTCTCTCCGCGCCCGGAAAGCGATTTTCTCGAATCGAATACCTGCAAGCGATCGTTGTAACGATCTCAAAGAATCTTCCCTGACCAAAAATTGGCAAATGATAGAGAGTATCGTTTGAAGAATCGGCGATTTTTTTCTCTTATCGATTCGATCGATGATAAATAAAAAAATGTTTCTAACAACACAGTGTTTATCGTTTAGACGATGTCAAACAATTTCGTTTTATTTAACAAAAGTTGTACATGAAACGACGATTAAGTAACTTGGAAAAATATTATGTTTTATATATATATATATATATTAAAAAAAAAGAAAAAACGATTTACAAACGATCCTTTTGCTCCCCTCTCAACTTTAAACTACATTTTGTACAAGTAAAATGCTGTAATACTGTAAAGAAAAATATATAAACAGGAACGTTATATATATATATATATATACACATACATATATATATATATATATCCTTATTATTAAAAAAAAGCGGAACTATAAAACGAGATTACATTCTCGATCGTGCGGAATTAAAGAAACGTATAAAAATATAACTGAAAAAAAATTTTCAGATTATAACTTTGGCACCGTTAAAAAATTCCTTCGATATAGATATTAGAGCCAATTATCGTATGTATGTACAAAATTACATTCTATCGATATTACATATGTGATAAAAAATCGAAATAAATTTCTCGATCAGGTAGTAAAGTAGCATCTAAAATTACAACCTTCTTCAAAAAGTTTGCGTTATCCAAATATCCCTGTGAGCTTTGAAGACTGTTTCAACGTTTCAACGTTCTTTTCTTTTCGTTTTTAAAAAAAATGTAGCTTTTTTTATTATCCACCAACAATATTATAAAAAAAAAAAAACCTTCGAAAAGGTTCACTCCGTTTGATTCACCGTAGCGGTAGCGGTAGTAACGTTCACTTGAGTGTGCACTTTGTTATGAGCGTTCAAAGACGACCTGGAAACGAACGATTTTGTACAAAACTCGCAATGATACGGCCTTTGGCCCGTGTGATATCGTTTGTGAACGACCAGCGTGGAATGTTGGGTGAACGATTTTCCACACGTGTCGCAGCTGTACGGTTTCTCCCCTGTGTGAGTCCTTTTGTGAACGACCAAGGTGCTCCTCTTGCGAAAAGCTTTGCCGCAGATGTCGCAGATCAACAGCTTCTCCCCGCTGTGAAGACGGAGATGATCTTGGAGAGATCCCTTGGAAGACACCGATTTCCCGCAAAGATGGCAGGTGTGCTTGTTCTCGCCCATATGGGTCTTCACGTGGAACACCAACGAATTCTTGTACACGAACGTCTTCCCGCAAAATTCGCACTGATGCTTCACAGGTTTGAAGTTTGGGTCGTGAAACTTCAGATGCTTTACGAGGCTGTGATTGTTAGGGAAAGACTTGTTGCAATTCTGGCAGACGTGCTCCTTGGCGCCGTGCTTCACGTTCATGTGACCGTGCAGCTCGGCGTTTGTGAAGAATCCTTTCTTGCAGATCTCGCAATACCTCGTGTACTTTTCGAAATGGCGCCTCTGATGGATGGTCAGCTGGAACGCTTGAACGAACGCGTGCCCGCACACGTCGCACACGAAGTTCTTCTCCCGCGTGTGGATTCTCCTGTGGACGGTCAGAGTGTTGCTCCTTTTGAACGACTTTCCACAAATGTCACACTGGTACGGTCGAGCGTCGCTGTGCGACACAAGATGGCCTTCGTACAGATTCTTCGTCCTGAAAAGCTTCCTGCATATTTGACACTGATAGAACGTCTGCGCCGAAGGATTCCTCTGCCTCGTTGCAGTCGCGTAGTCCTCTTTCAACGTCCCTTTGCATTCTTGCTGGTTCGTGGTTACAACGTGGCTATTGCGTATCTCTTCGACATTGACGAAACGTTGCGAATCTTGGTCGAATTTCCGTTGATTCGTCGTCGATCGATCCTCTTCTTTCAAGATCGAAAATACTATCACCGATTTTTCCGTGATCATATCTTCTATCGATGGTTCGATCCTCGTAATCGATGGAGATCTGCGAAGAAAATGAAAAAAAAAAGTGTCGTCAATAGCGATTCTTTATTTTATTGGTTTAGATCTAACGACAACTTTCGATTTTTTTTTTTTATTGTGAAAGGTACTTGTTTTATTATTATTATTATTATTATTAACGAATATTTAGCTCGATTTACATTTGATGAAATATACACTGAACGTATATATATATATATAGCATAAAGAGCGAAATGGTTTTTTCGAATTACTTCTCCTCTTCTTTCTTCTTCGACTGAATCTTGCATAACTCGAATCAAAAAATTGTTTTGTGCGTTATTTACAAAAATGTAAATCTTTTTTTCGTCAAATGAAATGAAGTTTCTTGTTGAAATAATACAGTTTTTGTCTGGATAAAATGTCTGTATTTCGTTGTTCGTATGAATATATAGTATGAATATATATAATTTTTTATAATATATCGTTTTCTTTTCTTTCCCTTTTTTTTTTTGGTTAACAAAGATTAATTTATAAACTCGTTGTTCTTTCATGAAAGACATTTACATGATGCGAAAATAATTTTCGCGATAAATAAAAATTGTTTCAGCATTTAATTACAATCTTAACGTTCAATAAAATTTTTGTACATTTCTAAGAAAAGCGGGATTTTATTGTATACAAATTTTGTTGTAAAAATTTACTGTATTTTTCAATCTTCTTTTTCAAGATAATCTTTTCCATTATCATATTTCGTATACACCTTAAAAAATACTTTTTAGAAAATAAAAATATAAAAGATGAACACAGAATCATATATATATAGATGTATCGCGCATAATACATAAAAAAATAAGTTTATTCGCATAAAGAGATAAATTTTCGCTTATCTGTAATGTGCGTTATTAACTTGGACGATGTGTATTTACATGAAAAGTTATACAAATGTATTAAAAGTTAACAAAAAGTTATTAATTATATGCGTATTACAATATAATTCCTAAAATTTTATCACTACAATACAATAATTGTTTAACTGCATAATAATTGTCTTTGTTATAAATCCATGATGAATTTAATAAATTTAAATCCACAAAATTTATATTAAATATAAATTGTTCTTCGTGTTTATACTTTTAGTAAAAATAATTTAGTAAATAATTTGTACATAATTAATTAACAAAATAGATGCTATCATACTGCAAGTTTTATTCTACTTTTTGTTGTATTCTTATTGTACATAAATCATCCTCTTATTTTTATCATATTGCTAATTGTTTATATATATATATTCCAATTTTTTTATATTACGTTTCCATTATTAAGAAATTATTAAGCAAGAAAATAAAAATGTACGTGAACGGTATGTAATTTTATATTTAATTTTGTTAAAATTAATTTCTTTTTTTTTTTTAGAATCTTTTTTATATTATGGCACCTTTTATATCGCGAGATTCTAAGATACGATTATTATTTGTATGTCGAGATTATCTCTATTGTTAGTAAAAACAATTTTAAATTTGTTTGAGCTATTTAAATATTGATAAATCAGAAGCAGTCTTACTACAAAATTATCTGACGTACTAATCCTTGGATTCGATGAAATCTTTCGTTCATTGCAATTATTAATTTATTTAATAATTAATTTTCAATTTAATTTGCGCTTATTATAAAACTGCTTGATGCAGTTTATCAATTATTTTATTATCGCTTTATGATATAATAATTTGATTTGTGTAAAGCTGTTAGAAAAATCTTACTAATATCAATTTTCTTTTGTAAAAAATACCATTTGAAAAATACAGGATAAACCTGAGTAAAAAGTAGTACTAAATTACAAAAATTTATCATAACACTGCGATGGCTACCATGTTAAACTTTTTGTAACATTTTATCATTACTAAGATCATTGAAAAAATTAAATTTTCTTTTCAGTACAATATTAGGAAATGTTACAAATGCATATAAATGAGTGGTACTAATATAGCAACAATTCAAATTTTAATAATAATAGAAATTTTAAAAATCAAAGTAAATAATTTCACTTTTAAAAATTAATAACAATTAATAGAATATATACATTAAACAATGAATATTCAATGAATTTTCTAGTACAATGAAACAGCTTGCAAAAAATTCACCACAGTAGCCAAATACGTAAAAATCTCTTAACATTTACAATACATTTCTAATGAAAATCAATTTTCTCCAATCGAGTCTTATAAATATTCTTTCTACGATTCTACCTGTTATATCAAAAATCTAATTTCCAAGGAGAACGAGTGCACATACCTCTCCCATTCTCAAACGCGATTTCTTCTTCCAATAATCTACTTTTTTTCTTTTTTTTCATGCATACATAAACACACATACATAAGATTTACGCCTTTGGTTCACTACTTTCTCTCGTGATGCGACTTCATGTGTGAATTTAACGAACCCTGCTGCGTGAACCTTTTCTGGCACACCTTGCACTCGTACGGTCTTTCGCCTGTATGCGTTCTCAGGTGCACGATCAAATATTTTCGAACGCTGAACGCTTTGCCGCATACTTCACATACGTGCGGCTTCTCCCCCGAATGTATACGCATATGGATCTGGAGATAAGCCTTGCTCGAGACCAATTTGCCGCAAATCTCGCAAGTGATGAGATTCTCACCGGTGTGTATCTTGAGGTGCACCTTCAAAGCCGCCTTCCAATAGCTCTCGAAATTGCACACGTTACATTTGTGTTTCTCTCGCTCGCCGTGAGACTTCATGTGAGTGTTCAGATAAGCAGCACTCGCGTAAGGAGTGTTGCAGATCTTGCAGACGAACGGTTTCTCCCCCGTGTGGGTGAGCAGGTGTCTCTCCAACGTTTGATTCGTATAGAAGCCTTTACCGCATATCTCGCAATGAGTCACGTACTCCTCGTTGTGCTTCTTCTTGTGCAGTCGCAAATCGTAGCCGGATACCTTGGATATACCGCAGATGTCGCAGGTGAATCGCTTGTTGTGCTGCTTGAGATGAGTCTTCAAGAATTCTTCCGTTTTGAAGCATTTGTTGCAAAGGACACACTGAAACGGTTTCTCTTTTTGATGTACTTTGATCATGTGCTTCTTCAGCTTCTCCTCATCCGGGAAGGTTTTGTCGCATTCCTCACAACGATCAACAATCTCGTCGTTCCTCTCGTGATCCTGCCTGTGCTTCAGGAATTGAAGCCTCTTCCGCATCCTCTTGTTGCACACATCGCATTCGTAGATCACTGTACACCTTCTAGTCGATTTAAAGCTCTTAACGTTTCCTTGCTGTTCCTCCTCGAGAACAAGCTTCATCTCTGTGTCGTCAGATTCCTCCAACGAATCGGTGGTCACTATTTCCTGATGGCTGATCTGTTCGAATTCTTCAACCGTGATGCTTTCACTGCATATTTCGTTTTGATATTTGACCAATTCCATGTCTTCCAGGCTTTCTATTTGTTCTATTTTCGATTCCACGAGTTCGAGCTCCTCGCACCTGTAATGGACAAGAATCGTTAACATATAAAACACGACAGACGTGAATAAGAAAGTAACAAGCGTGTCGGGTAAGAAGAAGATCCTTTCCATTCGGATGAATGTAATAATTGCAATATTTCTTCTCTGTGTTTGATATTATTGCTTACGTCTTTGCTTTGAAAGAAGAAATTGAAACTCATTTGGGACACATTTTTGAGCTCTTCTAAATGTAAAATTTATTACACTGACGGATAATTTGTACAAATATTGAAATAAAAAAAAAAAATGAAATAAAAATATACGTTTGTAAACATTAGTTCAATATTGGATAGTCGTAATAGATAAATTGATCGAATAGAATTTTGAAAGATATAATTAAGGTTCTCTAATATATCGTTTCGTAATTTTTTTTACACGAATTTTTACAAGATTTTCAAAATTTATAATACGGTCTGAGATTATTATTCTTTTTGTTTAAAGATGTGTTACTTACCAATAATTGTTTCGTATACAAGCATTTGAAGTAACAAATGTACTAATCCATTAAAGTAGTTTTAATTCCAATTTCTAAGAAAACTAATCTTAATTGTACACATTTTGATTAAATCGAATTTTAATATTGTCCTTATATGAATTGCAAAAATATTACAAGCAATGTAATAATATATGTATAATTTTATTACATTATATACAATATATGCATTTTGTTGCGTTACAAACTAATTAACTCAACCAATCCATGGCAAAAATTACAATTAGTATAATTAAAACACTTAATACGACGTGAAAGGGAAGCATTTTCTAAAGCTATTAATCTTTATAATAATAATAATAATCTTTATGATACTGTTCTTAATATTTGCAATCTATACAATTTATACAATCGATCCACAAACGATCACAAACGATTAGCAACACAAATTTAACAATACCATGAAAAATCAATCATGAAAATCAATCCTTATTAATATTTTTTTTAAAATATTAACTTCAATGTTTCAGACAAATACCTCTCGTTTTCAACATAAGAATTATATTCCTATATAATTAATCAAAACCAATAATATTAAGTTTATTAGTTTCAAATCAATCGAATTATCTCTAACAGCAAACAACGAAACAAAGGGGGGGATAGTAAATTCTATTACTACAAAAATTCAAGGAAAATTGAAACGTCTCTCCTCTCCCTTCATTTTGCGCCCTCATGTCGGCGCAAATGAGCGCTCAGAGTGCCCCGTTGCGTGAAACGTTTCTCGCAAATTTTACACTTGTAAGGTCTCTCGCCGGTATGAGTTCTTCTATGCTTGATCAGATATTTCCTCGAGCTAAACGCTTTCCCGCAAAATTCACAGACCTCCGGCTTCTCCCCGGTGTGTATCCTAATATGAATTTTCATGTACTGCCTCCTGATCAATTTGCCACAAACCTCGCAAGCCACTTGACTCTCCCCTGTATGAGTCCAAAGATGTTCCTTGTAACAGTAACTGTAGAACGTCTCGAATCCGCATATCTCGCATTTGTACTTCCTCCTGTTCTCAGGCTGGCTATGAATCTTCATGTGACTTCTCAGGTAGACCCGATTGCCGAAAGACTTGTGACAAATCTCGCAGGTGCAAGGCTTGTCGTCGGTGTGGACGCTCATGTGGGTCTTCAAAGTCGCCTTCAGATAAAACCCTTTGTTGCAAATCTCGCAGAACTCTGTGAACTCTTTATTGTGCCTTCTTATGTGTATTTTCAAATAATATTCCGAGGTGAGCTTCGCGCCGCACACGTGGCATATGTGGGGGGCCCCGTGCAACGTTTTGTGAACGTTCAGGTACTTCTTCTTCTTGAACACCTTGTGGCACACGTTGCACTCTATCGGCCCGACCGAAACACTCTGCTGCTCCTCCCTCTTCGTGCCTTTCACCACCGTCCTGTCCTTTCCCCTGTGCTGCTGCTTCCCTTCCACGCCCTTCGCCGACTCTTTGCACCCACGACCCCGCCGATGCTTGAACAACTGCACCTTCTTCGCGAAACTCTCGCGACACGTATCGCAAGTGTATTTCTTTTCGGCCTTTCTCAACGCCTCCCGAGTTCGAAGGATCGACCGCTCGGTTCTGTGCACCAACAGTGCACCCTCCGTGTCGAACTCTTCGTCGCACGACTCGCATCGATACGATGCCTCCTCCTCGACAACGCACGAGTTGTTATCGACACCATCCTCGACAACGACAAACGATCGATCTTCCTCGTTGGACGGTTTAGGGGCGCGAGATTGATTCGGCTTGGCTGCTATCGTCTTCACGTTTTTCGCTCTGCAAAAAGACAATACAGCGTGAGCAGCCTTGCAATAGGACGCTTGCACGCACGGGACGAGAACAACATTTTTGGCTAATTTATTAATTGAACAAGGCTCGAGTCAAGGGGAGGGGAGGAGTTGAAAAAGTGTGCTTGTGATTCTGTCTGCCGAGAATTTTATTTTCTACCGTCAAATCAAGGGGGATGAAAATCTTCTTCTTTCCAAAGATTATGATTCGTCGAGTATGGGGCGATTAAGTTGTATAGATGTGGCGACAATTTTCGCAGAGCACGGTATTGAAAGAATGGTGAAGCTACTTACTGGAAAAAAGCCAAGTCAGATCGTTTATTGATTCGTTCGTTAGGATCCCTTCGATTTTTTCGCTCGGACAAGTGATACGGGATAAAAGAATTGTTTTTCGTAGACACGTTTGCACAAAATGCACACAGCCGTGAACGAGCGGAAGAAGATGTAACTTGTAACGAAAAACGTTAAGATTTTTATTATATCGTGCGATATTCGCGTTGTCCTTTTTCCTTTTCTTTTTTTTTTTTTTCTTTTCCTTTTTTTACTATCGAGAATTTTATTCGAATTGATAGATAATCAGACACAGATATAAGTAAAAAAAAATCGAGTCGGTAATTTGTTGCAATGCATGAAACAAGATGTTTACTATATTGTTTATTTTATATGAATTTGCTTACAAAAGAAGACTATTGACTACCTGATCTGGGATAATAAACAATGATTGGATAGAGTAGAAATAATTGAAATAGATTAGCGATATCATACATTCATTCGATTCACACACGACATTCCTGTTTTATATACAAAATCTATTGCATACATAAGGAATTAGATAACTATAAATTTAAGTCAACTTTCATTCGTTTTATCGATAAAAATGCAAATCTTAAAATGTTACGGATATTATAACTGTAATACTATCTACATTTAATTCTCTAAGTGACATATCACACTACAATTATTGGTTATGACAATAGGTAAAAAAAAAAAAAACGAAAAAAACGAAAAAAAAAAAAAAAAAAAAAACGAAAAAAATGTTTTCCCCTTTCTCTTATACCAAATACATAAAGGCAACATAAAGGAAAAGCTATGCGATAAATAAGACGTTCACTAAAGTATCTATACTTACATTATAAATTAAGAAAAATTGTCATGAAACAATATAAACGTTTAATTAGAAGAAATTGTTTCTTAAGAATAATTATATATATCATAATTATCTCGTACACTTAACGAAAAAAGTTATTATCACAAATTGAAGTACCATTTCATCATATAATCCTATTTGTTTATAATAATTTGTAATAATGTGATTGTTTTTACGCTCAATTTGCATTTATTAAAAGCGTATAGACAGTATTTAATTTTTTCCAAATCGAAACAATGAATTATATCATGGATCTATCAATATTATTTTTTTCATAATTTCATAATTTCCAGCTTTTATAACTCGTTAATTCGGATATCTTAAATATATATTTTTCTTTTTTTTTTTTTTCTTTTTCCGCGGAAATTATTAATTACCGCATAACAACTAAGGCACTATCCGTATATTTATCAATTACTAATTTAAAGCACCTCTTGCAAAATTCTATGTAATAACTTTATACATATATAATATTTACGAAGAAGTGGTAAATCAATGTATGTGCGTATAAAATAAGATTGAGTATTCAGGAAAAATATAAAACCTATCGAAGCGTGGACGGTTGTTCTATAAAATTCTACATAAAAAATTTCTCTCAACGCTTGCGCGAGAATGAAGTATAAAACGTGAAATTTTACAAGAAGATGTAACATCGGTAAGAACTATTATATGCAGATTTACAATTTTCGTATTTCTATTTGTATGTTAAAGTTACAAAAGGAAAAGGAGACAGTTAACTTACAATTAACTTCGTTTGAATGTGTTAATAAAATGGAATTCGTCTTAAATTTTGCATAATAATTATGCAAAATCGATCGTAGTATAAAAAAGATTAAATGCAAATATAAAAAAGAATAGTCGAAAATTACTACAGGAATGCTTTGCATCCTGGCCAATGTTTTTAGCCCTGCAAAATTAATCATCCACCAACCAATCTATCTAACAAATGATCTCTAAAAATGATCGCTGTCTTTCATCTTGCCTTACAATTTCGATACCTATCTATCTATGGCCAAGATGCAATAAAACAGCATTGAGCCGAGACACAAACGTACATTATTTCAAACATGTTAGCGAGAAACTCGTATAGCACATTATCGTCTCATCCTCGCCTCATTAAAAGTTAAACTTGAAACATGGTTATTATTCAAGAATTATGTTTCAATTCATTCAATGAATATCAAGAATGTGAACAGTGATTCATCATGAACTATATATGTGCGTAATAAATGCTTCAAACACTAACACGAATTATTTTTCTCAACATCTTAATTGTTCCTCTATTACAATTCCATCATTGTATAAAAATAAACAACCATTCATATTACAATCACGACTGATTAAAATATCTATCCCTCTTTCGATCATAAATAATACAAATACCGCCCCATCATACTATATAAGCATAGTAACCATAAGTAACTTTCTCCTTACAAGTGGATAAACTCTTTTACAAGGCCTTGTAATCGTTTCAGAATAATTATTCGTTAATCGTACGAAATATCCTAACTAGGTAACAATATAGTTATCGTATCAAGAGACTGCTCTTGATGCTGGACCTCTTGTTCCTGTTTCAACTGTTGCTGTTGCTGTTGCTCCTGCTGCTGTCGCGCACTCTGTTTAGCGTGAGTCTTTAAGTGTGAGTTCAACATCGTTTTCGAGGCAAAAGATTTATGACAACACGTGCAAGGATACGGTCGATCGCCTGTATGACCTCTGAGGTGCACCACCAGGGTGGTACGTTGGGTGAATCGTTTCTCGCAGTGGGTGCACTTATGGGGTCTTTCACCTGTATGCGTGCGCCGATGCACGCTCAGATAATTTTGAGATATAAATCCTTTGCCGCAGAGGTCGCAAACGTGTGGTTTCTCACCTGTATGCTTTCGTAAGTGCACGGTCAAGTAAGTCTTACTGGACACAGCCTTGCCGCAAACGGGGCAAATGTATTCGTTCTGGGGTCCCACGTTCCCGTGGGTCTTCATGTGCACCAGCAACACCTGCTTTCTCGAAAAACGTTTGTTGCACAGCTCGCAGTGATGCTTCCTCTGTGGTGGAACGTAATCAGGTTGGTGCAGCTTCGCGTGCAATCTCAAACCTTGACGATAGCGAAACGGAGCGTGGCATATCTCGCATTGGAACGGTTTTTCGTCCGAGTGCACTGCCTGGTGTTCCTCGTAACCTGTCGAAGAATCGAAACTGGCTCCGCATATCTCGCACTCGTACTCTATATTGTGCTGCTTCTGATGAGCTATCAAACTTTCTTTATCGTCCATAACGTAGTCGCACGTCTCGCAAACGTAACTCTCGTTAGTTTCGTGCTCTGCTTGATGCTCCTTAAACGTGGACATCTTCGCGAAACTGCAACCGCAGTGCTCGCATACAAACTGGTCATCTTGCACCTGCACCTCGTCCTGTTCGTGAACTTTTAAATGCAGCGCCAGAGCATGCTCGGAAACGAAACCGTCTCCGCAGAGATCGCACTGCACGATACCATCGGTGATGATTATCTCCGTATTCTCCACGGTCGGCACGTGCAAACGATTTGCGATGAGCAGCTGTTCCGTATCTTCTTCTTGTTTGAACATCTCGTTCGGGCTGCATTCTTGCTGATCCGGAGCTAGCATCGGTACCTTTGTTGTAAAATATCTGGAAAGAAGAGAGACACAAAACGTAGGTCAATCAACATATCGTTTGCATTCGATCGATATACTTTATTCTCTTTCCTTTCAAGGAATTTAGGAATATATTGCGTCATAATTACGTCAAATTTTAGGGGGAGGGACAAATATATGTTCAAACAAATATATATATACGAGATTCATAAAGTGCCTCAGTGCTTTCCAGTATTTTCTTTTTTTTTTTCTAAATTGTGTTCTTACCGTTCGAAATCTTTTTCTACCCGTTAATTTATACAATGTATACGCATCTTAAATGCGTTTATTCTAATATAAATAATAATATAAATTTAGGAAATGTATTACGTATCGTAATATACTTCCACAGAATCTTTTTCAATATTCGTCAAAATCGAGTTTTTTGATTTAGCATAGCATTTTACCAAACTCAATAATCCAATATATTTGGTATTTATACAAATTAATAAATAAAAACATTAGCTAAAAAGTTTTACAATAACCGTTCGTACATAATTAGTAATTGCAAAAATTATATAGTCAGTAATTGCAATATATTTGTATCATAACAAGAATAATATCGTTAAATATTTAAAAAATCACACGATAATTTATAATTGTATCATAACACGATTGTATATATATATATATTTTAATATATAGATTCTCTATTATACACTTACCACATGCTGTACTGTTTTACCGACGGTCCAATCACATGATATCCGCCATCTTGAATTAATACTTGAGTTTATAACCAAATATAGACGACAATAAATTTAATCGTTATTATAAAAAATTAAATTTTATAAGAAAAAAAATCTTTGCAGATAAATAATTTATATAATACAATCTTGCTTAACATCAAGATTTACATGTAATTTTGAGTTTACAAGACTAGAGAGAGAGATAGAGATAGAGATAGATAGATAGATAGATAGATAGAGAGAGAGAGAGAGAGAGAGAGAGAAGGAAATAACTATACTATACAAAAAAATTTCAATTCTTATGTCAATTATTCAACATCAAAATTATACAAACAATAATTTAAAACTACATTTCGAAAGATAATTAAAATTTGTTAAACTCAACGATAAATATTAGAATTTATTATTAAAAATAATTATACGAACATATCTTTTTGTTTTAATATAATTAAATACAGATTATTAATATGTAAAAACAAAAGAAGAAATATTATTTCAAAATGGTTAATACAAAACTGTCTAATAACATTGAAAACTTTAATTAGACAAAAAAAAATTACATTCAAGAGTGATAAAATTTTTAGAAATTTTTTAGTAACGATTACGTCCAACGATTAATTATAACTATGTTATTAATATCAATAGCAGAGATCTTGTTTTTTACGAAGTTACATAGAAATATTTAAGCGTCTTCATACTTACGTTTTACGATATTTATAATATATATAGTGACCCTGTACTTATATTATTTAGAGGCACATGAATTCGTTAATGCTCTGAATCGTTAACTATATCATTTTCATCTATCGGTTAAAAAAAAAAAAAAAATACTTAAAATAATCATGTACTCGTACATTAATTAGATACTAATACTTCTCTATCTATTGTAACGATATTTTAACATCAAATAACTTTTAACACTATATTATATATATATATATATATATATACGCAATTGCTTAGTTATAATTAGCTCTTCTATGTAAAATGTCTTTTTCCATTCTATCGATTAAAATTTTTCAAAAATTCTATCTTTTTAGGCACATTAAAAAGTTATTTCATTAAACAGGTACTAATTTTAGTTGAAGCAAATTTCGCGTTTCAAATTAATATCTCTGAACGGAATTGCGAGATTCTAATAATCGTAAAAGATACCCTATCGTTTAAAATATTCAGGATATACACGAACAAACAGTATCACAGTGACGACATGCATATTACACATAAGATTAATCAATTAATCGTTTCTTTTATGCATTCTTCCTACTAATTAACAAACGTCTGAATTTAAAAATGCAATAAATTACTATCGTTGAATCTCGCGATATTTCTGACGAGATAATTCGTAGTATGCACAATAATTTAATAATAATCATCTATATTTGTATAAGCAAGTTTGAGGCACTTTGCGAGTGATTTTTCTACAAACAAATCATATCGAAGAAAAGAAAAATTTCATAAAGAAAAATATCTTTAAAACAGAGAAAGAAAGAAAGAAAGAAAGAGAGAGAGAAATAAAATTTCTATTTCTATCGACTAGAAACGAATACAAGTTTCCGCGCTATCATCAACAAGATGAACTTTAACCAACAGATAATAAACGACAAGTTAAAAGGAAAAAAGAAGATAAAAATAAGAAAAAAATTCACTGAACTTTTATAAAGAAAAAAAAAAAAGAAAAAAAGAATCCGAATCGATGAGTATTTTTTCTTATCGAACCAACGATAACGATTCGATTCAATGCTTTTTCATATGATTCAGCATGATGGTTCTGGTAACGAATCCTTTACCGCACAACGTGCACGTATAAGGACGTTCTCCCGTGTGATATCGGCGATGGACGGTAAGCGTGGATGCTTGAGTGAACGACTTCCCACACATGGCACAAAGATACGGCCTCTCTCCCGTATGAATACGTTGATGCACCACGTAGTACTTGCGGTGTGTAAAACCTTTGCCGCAGACGTCGCACACGAGCGGTCTGGACCTATGTACAGCCTTATGGGTAGTCAATGATTCGATGCTCGCGAACTGCTTGGAGCACGAGTCACACGGGTACGAGAGTACCGATTTGTTGGCCGACGCAATGGTACCGCTAATACTGCTAGTGACCGGATCACCGGAAGACACTACTACGGTGTCGGTTATCCTATTATCGTTGCCCGGCTTGTGAGTTTTCGCATGATGATTGTACAAATTTCGGGTCTCGAAGCGCATCAAACATCTAGGGCAGGAGTAAGGCTTCTCCTGGCCAACCTCGTGCATCCTCCTGTGCCGCTCGAATAGTGTACGATACCGGAAACTGGCTTGGCAACGATCGCAGGCGAACGTCTTGTCGACGTTCACCGATGTAGATATCGTTGGTATCGGTGCGCAGGAGGTTGCCGGTGGCGCGGAATGCGTGACCTCGTGCATCCTCAAATGACTCAGAGCAAAGAAACTCCGGGAACAAATGGTGCACGAGTATCTCATCGGATTCTCTATGTTGTGCTCGAACTCCGGCAAGGCCGAATGACTGGTTCTTATGTGGTAATTCAGTTTCAGAGCGCTTCGAAACTCAAGGCCACACGTGGAACACGGATGGGATTCGGTGACTATCTGCACGTGATCCATGAGAATCTGATCGGAACAAATGGATGGCAAGTGGGATGGGACGGTTTGATACGTTGAGGACATCATCGACGATTGATTGGAGAACATAGTGTTGTTCTGAAGCAAAGTACAAGTGACGGGTAAACAGGTATCTCCCGTCTCGGGCGATGGCGAAAGTATTTGACGTAGCATCCCCGATAATCCGCCGAACGTCTCGCTTCCTTCCCTGAAATTGACAAAACCCAAGGACAATGCAGCGGCGAACACCACCGGCACAATAGATAGATAGGCATTGCCTTTTTCATTCGTTCCTGTGATCTTTGCTTTCTCTCTTGCAATAGGCAGCGGTGTGAGAAGATAGAAAAGCGAGAGAAATAGAGTACACGCTGCGTGACTTCTGTATAGTGACCGTGCAAAGTGCTTGGGCATTGTGGTTTTTCCTTTCCAAAAACACAGAAGTACAGAGAGTGCCGACGAGAGCGCAAGTGCAAATCGAGCTTAGAGAGTTTTGTCGTCATCGTTTCTCTATTTTAACGTCTTCATGATCTTCCTCGTTAATATGAAGAATATATTATATATCGTGGGAATATATTACATTCCTCAAATAAGAATTCCACGTCTCGGAAGATCGTAAAGAAAGCAATGTTTATATCTTCACTTTACCTTTGGAGTTTACACAATAAATATAGTTGTCTCGTCCTTTGAAAATTTAAATATATTATTTTTGTGTATAAATAGATTGTTAAATAAGAACGTTATGCTCGTGATGCTTTTTACTTTTACTTTATTTATGTTAAATGAATTAGTAATGAATCTAATTAAAAAGAATGAAACATACGCGTACTTCAATTAAATCTTAAACTATCTCTCGCCTTTTCACATCTCTAGACTCTAGAATGAAGTAATTGGCATAAACCGAAGAAAGAAATTAAAGATTTCTACAGCAAACCAGCAGAAGAAAAAAGTTAAGCTACAAAACTCAGCAAAGAAGTTAGAAGAAAGCAAACCCTTACTAAAAAATCATTATCTTTACTAAATATACATTATTTTTAGAGAGATCAAATTAATGTAGTATCAAATGATAATTAGAGCCTCACCTTTGAACCGATATCCAATATCCACATAGTCTCTTCTTGTCTTCTTCCATCACATTTTTCTTGTATTCAACATTCTTAACTTGAAAGTCCATTTACGTTATCATGTAAACAGAAATATGATAAACACACTGTAACAATTTGCAAATGGAAACAAAAAATATTTCAAAGTTTATAATCACTTTTTTCCATCATTACTCGCAATCGTGATAAAAATTACGCAAGTACAATTATAATGCATCCATATTAATTTTTTATATACCGATGCAAATGTACTGCGTAAAAGAAGAAAATATACAAAATGAATTGCAGAAAATTATTTTTTAATTGGCGCGTAAACGCAGCCTGATTTTGTGAAAGCGTCGAAAAATGTAAATTAATTTTATAAAATATTTTGACTGCTTTTTTTTAACCGAATAAAATAATTCGCGCAATTTAATGCAGCGCATTTAAAATATACGTATGATTAAAGCGCATCGAATTTTCAGCTTAGAAAAACTTATGCTGAAACGAGCGCTAATAATTCCAAAGAATAAAATCACGAAATTCTTTGGTAATATCGCGCGCGTGTGTGTATGTATATATATATATATACACATATATATACACATATACATATATATAATATATAATAAATTTCATTCGATATATATATCATACTTATAAACTATTAGATAAAAAACAAAAGTTTCAAAATATGCAAAAACTGATACTCGCCTTAAATAATATGCCTGAGATCCTCTTCATGTTTCTCATGCGATGATTATTCTTCAATTCTTCATCACATCTTGATACAATCATTACTCTAGTTGTTTTGATTTCTCTTTCATTTTTTAAATGAACTTTCTTTTTTATCGTAAAACACTCGATTATTTTAAAGTGACATCTAATAAAGATGCCATATCCGTAAATGTTATTGATTGAAACCGAACTCGTGGCAACAATACCACATAGTTTATCAGCGAGTTGTGTGCGCAATTAACAGAATGATAGCACTTACAGACTAGCCGATATATTAATTATGTAGTCCTGACAATAATGTAAAAGCGTAGGCATTGGAAAGCACGAAGACGACAAGAAACGGTATTTGAATTTTTTTTTCTCTTTTTACGAATTATAACATAGCTTGGTGATATTTTTTAAATACACCAAGCATCTATCATATCGTGACGTTAACTTACGAAATATTAGTTTGTGATTTTTGGTCGGCCTATTGTCGGCCGTGTGCGGCATTTTGTGCCTTCACGTAAGCGTGGGATATTGATACTGACAACATGTAAACATCTGGTTCTCAATTGAACAGAGGGATTAAATACCTATACATTATGCATCAAGTGCAATAAAACAACTGATTCAATTACGTACACACAAAAAATACTGATAAAAGTGTTAATAACATTAATATGTAATTAGTAAAATCCCTCTGTTCATTTATTGTACATGTATCAATAATAACTAGAATAGAGTTCATTTAAATAAGAAAATTGTAATGAAATTGATTCATGAAAACATTGTATGTAATCTCAATATTTATGCTTATATAATTCTTATTAAAAGGAACTCTAAATACATGCTATCACATGAAGGAATATTCAAATATTTTGCAATTTGTTTTATAAAATAAACATTCATAAAAAAAATTGATATTTTATCTAAATATGTTTTATGTACGATGAAACAATTTCATAAAAATGAGATAGATTCTTAATATATTAAAAAAAAAAAAAAAAAAAGAAAAGAAAAAAAGGAAGAAATCAAATTGCAAAATACAGAGAGCCAAAGATGGTTGTGGGGTGTGTATTAACTTACCTTGTCATCTTATTGCACCTTATTCATTCAAATTAGGTGACTAACTCTTACGGATTTTAATTAAAATGAAAAATGAAAATTGTAGAAAATATGTCTATAATCAACAATAGTAAAAATAAAAAAATGAATTAATATTATTTAAAATAAATTTAGAAAATAATTAATATAAAAATATTAAATATTTTTAACATAATAATAACAACAATAATAATAATTTATAATTTATAAGTTTAAAAATTATTTATAAATGAAATAATATGAAATATCATAAATAGAAATGTATGTTCTAATGGAAATTATTATACTAAATCAATTTATTTTAGGTTATGTAAGTTTCAATTTTGTAGAAAGAAAAAAGAAAAAAAGAAAAAAAAAAGAAAAGAAAAAAAAGAAAAGAAAAAAAGAAAAGAAAAAAGTTATAAAAATGTTTGTGTAAGTGTGTGTGATCTCCACAACAAAATGGCACCTTTGGCCCTTAGGACATAAAAGTATGGATAAAAGACTCACCCAGATTTGGGATCCCCATCAGCTGGCTGTGGAATTGGCATTTCAGGCATATCTGATATCTTCTGTTGCTGCAATCCTGAAGGACCTGCTTCATCACATGCCAAGGAAACATTTACAAAAGTAGTAGGCTCTATGGTTCTATTGCTGGGATCTTCTTCACTTTCTTCTTTTACAGGTAGGCCTAATAAAAAGAAAAACATTTAAATATTTTTATTTTTATTCATTTAACAAAAAAATTCTAAAAAAAAAACTAATAATAAAAAGATATAAATGCTATGATATTTACCTTCATCTCCATCACATTCTTCGTCAGAGTTTTCTTCATCTTCGCTACTTTCCTCTTCATCTTCTTGTTGCGTAGAGCTTGTTTGATTCTGTGGTATTTGGTTATGTGTAGTTTGTGAACTTGGACCAGGTACTGCCTGAATAGTTTGTACAGAATTGCTGCTGGTGTCCATAGGAACTGAGGTGATTTGTTGTTGATTAGCACTGGATATTATCATGGGAATACCCAAACCCATGTTATCCATCATACCCATCCCCATATTGTTTTGATGCTCCTCTACTTGCTGCATCACATTGCCATCTAACCTGTTCTCTGTACTCTGTTCTTGTTTCATTACACTCTGTAATTGAATAATAACAAAGAATAAAATTTATCATTTACAAATATTTTATAATTAAATAAAAATATTTTTTATCTTTTATAACTCAACTTAATATAACCTTCAAATGTATCAATACATCAAGATATATCAAAATTATTAGAATATATTTTAAGTATAAAAATAAATTAGAAATAGCAAAGAAAATTCAATACATTAAACAATTAAAAAACTTACAAAAGTATGAAATTTAAAATATTTTTATCATTAACACTAGCAGTAACTAAGGTAAACATGGAACTGAATGTTAAAAAATAAAAGAATGTCTATTTTTAGATTTTGTTACACATAGAAATAAATGTATGTATATGAAAAATAAATTACCGGATTGAGAACATTGGTAACATAACCCTGTTTGTCTTCTAAACTGACTTCTCCTAGCCATTGCAAAAGTTGTTTTTCTGCGTTTGCTGTTGTATTCCAAAATTGATAAAATAATTCTACTTTATACACACAATCATCGCATATCTTCTTAGGTAACTTATCTTCTCTTGTAAGCTGTAATCATATATAAAAAAAAAAAAATAATTTACAACAAATATTCTATTTATATAATAAAAATATTTTAATAAAGTAAGATATAATTAACTCTTTGAATAATATGAATTAACAATCAATGTAATAAAACGAAATTTTAAATTTTAGGCAATACTTTTAAAATATATCAAAATAAAATATATATTATATTCATTTATTCAAACAATATATTGAACATTTATTTATTGACTAAAATTAATGATTTAAATTTTGTAAATAAAAAATTATATTTTCAAATTTCAAATATAAAAGTGAAATTAATTCAATTTTTTATAAAAGCGATTTCGAAGTATTAGAATATAACATTAAAAATAAATTAATAAAATCACTTTAAATAATACAAATAAATAATTAATTATAGGCACTTTATAATAGAAACAATGGTGTCGAAAACAAGATGTCGAAAAGAAAGAGGATTATTCACTTATATAGTTGCTGTAAATACAGAAACACATTGCGAATCGTCGTTTGAAATGAAAATATTAAAGGGCTACTACTCAGATGATGAAAAATTTGGGTAGATTCGCAATACATTAAGGTAGGGAAAAAAGCGCGGCAAAATTTTGTTGAATAATTTGTAGCGTCATGAATAAATTAAATAAATTGAAGAAAAAAGGAAACATAAATAGTGTAACACCAATATACAGCTATTTGGATATCATTATTTTGGAATTGCTTGTAATTTCTTGTCTATAGGGCGATCTCTAAAACAATCGGGAGCAAATACATCTACTGGGAGGTCGAAAAGTCGTGGACGATTGTAGAAACGCGATGTAGCTATGAAAATGCACAAGATGGCGGATCGCCATTGTCGAAGCGATGGCGTAGTTGGCTTACCTTGACCGGTAGGCAGGCAGCGATCTTGAGAAATATTTGTCGTACGTCTCCTTCACCCTCGAAAATTGGCACCGAAACACGGTCCTTCACGAGACATAATCGACACAAGTCCAGATAATCGAGGGAGGACATTTTACCATGTAAAACGCCAGCTCGAGACGCAAAACCGCGCCCGTAGACGCGAACGCTGTTTCAATCCAAGCCGGAGAAGACCCCGCGTTCTTCCGTACGCGTCGTTTGCTCACTATACTACCTCGACCAACTTCGTTAATATTCGGTTACCTTCGTTTCTTTACGGATAACTTCGGAAATAGTCGGCAGAACGATTGCGTATCGATCACGTCGCGCTTGAAGCCAACAGCTTTTACACACGACAGTTTTGAACATTGCGAAGACTTTTTTCTTTCAAATTCATCATTAATTAATATGGGTTGACTACTCCATCAGACATCGTCATCGCTAAATCATTACCAGACAAGAAAAACTAACACTTTTACGGTATTAATTATATTTTTTAATTGTTTATTTCTTTAATACGATTTACGTCGTATTTTGATTAAATCGCAAAATGGCTAAAATCTTCACCAATCTTATGTTTCATTTTTGATTAATAAAATTATATGTAATAATCCAAAATATCATATAAACTTGCCTTAGATATATAATGATTGATCGTCCAGGTGTTTAAGAGGTCGACCAAGTTAATGCAAACCTATCAAATTTTCATGCACAATTACTCCCACTTCTACATGTAGATACAATCACGCATGATCAAACAAACAGGGCATGCTTGTCGATGAATAATAAGAATAAATCGGAGCTTTAAAAAGAATATATCTATCGAAAATCAGTAATATCGAGTTTATAATGTTTATAATGTCGAGTTTACAATTATATAAAAATTTCATATTAGATTATTTCATTATTATTTTTAAAGATTACATTTTTTTATATATATCCGAGTATTCGTTAATGGTCATGTGATATTATTTGGAAATAATAGAATGCGTATTTCTAATTATTTTATTTACGTAAAATTGATTTTGAATTACATATAATAAATAAATTTAGAAAATTTAAAGAATAAAATTTAAAGAAATAATAAAAAGTTTTTTAATTTTATTAATTTAAAATGAAATATTTTATTATTCATTTATGTCTATTAATCTAGTTAGAATTTTATATATGAAAAATAATATGTATTATTGCATTATTTATTGTTGATCACAATCTATAATAATTAGCAATCTCTAATAAATTTTGAATTTTGAAATTTTTTTTTGAATATATTTAATTTTCAAAGATATGAAAATACAATTTTTGATTTGTTAATTTTTAGTTTCTGAAAATTATAGAGAAATTGAATTGTCTACGTTTTAATATTGAATATGTAAACGACAAAAATTTTTAATATCATTCTGAATGACAGCCATAGCCACGTAAAACTAACATGGACGGTACAGTGCTGCCACGTTTCTATGTCGTTGAAACTACGTAACTTATATATAACTTCACACTATTAAAGATATCAATGACTTATCTTGTCTTTTCTATTGTTAATAGTTGATTAAATTTTACTATATATGATAATCTGATTCAAATGCAATTTCTATTTTTTGAACTCTTTATCATTTTCAATACTTTTTAAATTACAAAAAAGATTTTTGTAATTTAATTATTTTTATTTATAAAAACTTTAAATTATTAAAATTCAAATTCTATTAAACGTACATATAATTATATTTTTATACAATTTTTTCATGTTTTCGCGTTATTAAAAGTGATCTATTATTTTTTTAAATTAAAAATATATTAAATATAAAAACCAATATAAAAAAATATCTAATAATAGTATAATTTCATTAAATTTCATTCAGTAAATTTCTTTTCAAAGTTATTATTGTATTTTATATTTTATCGTAGTTCATTCGATTCGTATTTTAATATGATACAATAGGTTGTTGTTATCTGTTCAGAAATTTCATCCCAGGTATATTAAGAAAAAAATAACGACATATATTTTAGATAAAAAAAACTGCTTTATTGTGGCAGAGCACATGTATTATCATATACCAGCATATAATTAGGAAGTCCATAGTAATTTACAAATTACGATCCACTTAAACGTCGGTACACGTGGCGGTGTATGCAGGCAGATTTGGGAACCGATTTCGATCACACGCATGCTGTTATCGTGTTTATTTTCTTCTTATCTCTTCGATCGTTCAGCTTTTATCATTTCGTTTCGAACAGTGATTTTTCTTTCAATATTTTTTATTTATTTATTTTTTTGGATGGGGGAAGGGAAGAAGGGGGACTTTCTAAAGATCCTTGCAACGACGGTGCATTATTTATAATACATGAAAACGAGGGATATGTGGTCTTCTTCCATTCGATTTTCGAGAAAATTGTACCCGTACAAGCCATTAGGATTTATATTTCCATAATCTCTCTTTTTTTCTTTCAATGAGGACTTCTTTCGCATTTTACAAGTAATCGTGATTATCGCAAGTGATACTTCCAGGCATTTTTTTTTTTTTTAATTTCGATGAACAGATTCTCATTTTCGTTTCATTAATTTTAAGTAAGAATGAAAACCAAAGTGAAAGCTTTGCATACTTGCATAATAAGATATTTCATTGGAACACGATTCGATCTGAAAAAGCTTTCGTCAATCTTTCTATGTACATTTTAAAGAATCTTGAATTTGAAATTATTAAAAATTTTTTTTTTATTTATTTTCATGATAGATGACATTTGGTTTTCTTTATCTAATTGTATCTTAACCCTTCTAATAAAATTTTTCTCATTCGTTATTATTTATGTACATTATAAATTTGTAGAGAAAGGAACTAACTTTCAAATTTAATGATAAAGAGCATAGATAAAAATAAATATTCTCAACGATATCAAACTATTTTACGAATAGATAGACGCATCTATATTATTATGAAATCTGTTACTATAGTTTTTTTTGATAAAACTTTGATCAGAGAAATGAATTAAGTCGTAGTTAAAAAGTTAAAAAGAAGACTAATTATATAATTATAAAAAAGAATTTCGAAAATGTAATACACCAGACTTTGTTGTTCTCTTTTTTCTCACGTTTAGCTTTTAAAATTCTGTTTTTTTCACACACACACACACACACACACACATACACACACACTCTCTTTCTCTCTCTCTCTCTTTCTCTCTCAATTTTTAATTCTTTTGCAACTTGCAATCTGCATCGTGAATGAAATCGCGATGAAACTGCACTATTTCGATGCTCATATATATTTAATTAATTAATCGTTAATTTGTTAAATTCGTAACTATTTTTTACTTATATTTTATGCTATAACAATAATAGCAAAATTGCGTGAATGTGTGTCTAAATTTTCTCGTTTAATCTCATATCTCTCCGAGTTGTCGTAATGTAAATTTACAGCTATTACAAATATTATTGTTTATATTCGTGTAAGGTAACATTAATGGTAATCATCGTGTTCTTTATCTACTAATATAAAGTTAAAAATGCGGGAAGTTGAAATTTTGCGGTCACGCCGCAGAATATATTCGTATATGTTATACGCACATGCATTTTAAAATTTGCCTCCTGTACGAAATTAAGATTAACAGGACGTGCCATTGTACCTAAATAATAAATTGAAAAAAATGAAATATTTGTAAAATATTAACTATTGAAGATTATAAAAATTAATTTCTTTTACATCTCTATCTTGAATTTGAATTTGAAACGGTAATCGAAAAAAAGGATTTATCATAATTTTTTATAATTGATTATAAAACAACGCTAAATATAACACGTCTTCTTAATTTCAATTTCTATCTTTAAATTTATGCAATGCCAATTAATAGGTTATCAAATTTTTAAGCCAATCATGTATTCAATACGTTAATTCAACTGATCGAATATGGGAAACAAGCGGAATGAAAATTCTTGCGCTTTTTATTACAATGGTGTCTGTTAATCGATAATCTTTTAAATTGTTTAAATTCTATTATAATTTATCACTTTATTTTTTTTTTTTTTTTTTATTGAATATTCAATATCGAATGGTTCGAATTCTTTGAAATTGATTATCATTACGCTATATTAAACACGTAGAAATGATAAATTATCCTCGTTAACCATTGAGCCATTGCATATCGAGATATTTAGCCAGACACCATGCAAAAATTTCTCATCCGCTTTTCTCTTCATCGGGGATCAGAACGACTGATTGTTTTTTTTTTAATTTCGATTTTTTTCTTTTTTTTTTTTTTTTTTTTTTTTTTTTCCTTCTTTTTGTTGTCTATTAAATCTTAATCTCATCTCGCTTATCCAGCAATACTGGGACTAATTAAGCTAGCGTTGGTCGAAGATCGTTGACAATTTATGCATATTTGATACATTTCACACCATATCGATATAAGATCTCGTTTTAACAAGCTAAAATGATCAAACATCGATGGGAGAAGGATGATAAGAAAAAACGCAATCCTCTATCGTGGTCTGATACGAAGCATATGTGTCTGACTTTGAATGGTTGTAATCTCCATGTCGTTTTAACTTTCGATACATTTTGACGATTCACAATATGAATTACTACTTGAAAAATTGTATTTTTTTTTTTTTTAAATTATTCGTATAGCTTCCTTTTTAAACTATACCTATCTATCGTATGCAAGACTTTGTTTATATTAATAAAATTTCGTTAGTTTATTACTCATATCCCTTAATTTTTTTTACAAGTGAAAAAGTATTTTCGTATATTAAAATGGGATACGAAACCGAGATTGTAATATGTAAATTTTATGTTAAATATTCACATAAAAAACTAGTAAATAAATAATGATAATGAATATTTGAAACGTCAAACATAAGCCTTCGAGATGAGTTTTAATTATCGAGTTTGAAGTTTCTGTTTACTTTTATGGCCATTTGTACTGCAGTAATATTGAAAATTGTATGTCGTACGAGTTATCGTATAATGAAGTAATTAAAATTGAAGGGTTTGCAGTAAGACAACGATAATTTTGATAAAAGATGAAAGAAAAAAGATGATTATTGACACCGTCGTTTCATTAAAATTCTCTATGAAAAAGGATTATGGATTACGAAATGAATTTTATAAATTAAAAAAGAATATTCCTCCTGCAAACTCTTCAAGCTTTTTGAAGGCTTAAAATGTGAGAAAATGATATTATTACATATCATATTCTATATAGACTATCGCCTATTAATGAAACTTTGTTAATGAAAACTATCTATACTCGTCGAAATACATCTTTTACTTACTCTTTAATAATATATTTTACCAAAGTAATACAAGGATTCGAACATGCATAAGAAAACGATGGCACTTTAATATAATTCGTGACATTATTTTGAGCTTGCATCTTTTGGAACATTTTGAATTCATTTTTTTTTATTTTTATTTATTTTTTTTTTATTTTTCTTTTATTTTATTTTCTTCATTAACTATACCAGTCCAAGTTTTCTAAATGAGCTATTCAAAAATCGATCATTTAATTTAAACAAGCTCTTTTCATACTCGGCTGTCTTTCATCGATATCTGCCTATCAATGGCAAGCAGAATTCGCCATTTCGTTATTAATTATTAATCCGATATTCGGTTAGAACTTTAAATCACACTTTTATATTCTATAACTGTCCTCGTATAATCGTCACAAATTTGTTTATTATGAAAAAAAGAAAAAACAGATATGCAACATTATTTATTAATTTTGTTTTTAATTGTCGAACGAATTTTCTTCGATTTTTAGCGTTAAGCGTTTCATTATGTATCGTTATAAATCGTGTCCTCGATTTTTACAACGCTAAAAATCAAAATACGGATAAAAACGGAATAACTTCAGCTACGGACTCGAAGGTATATTAAAGGGTTAATACAAGCTCACTTATCCTTTGCGAAGGATATCTCGCTATAAATATAAAGTATTATCTGAAATTTTATATAATCCTTGTATTATCTTAACACGCTATAACGTCCATTTGAGAATAAAAAAATGTATATCAGATTAATTAGAAATTTTATTCTCGCAGGGGAATAATTTCTTTTTTAAACGTCAATATAATTAAATCTCTGATTTAATGATAAATGGATGGAAATACGGAGGAGGAAGGAGGGGGACGGGGGATGCATGATCCTTAAATTTAGGAGGGAGAGGGAGAGGAAGGGGAGGGGATGGGGGGTAGTAATTATTATTCATAATTTCGAAAAGGCTACCGTCCTTTACTGCTAATTAGTGTAAACGATCAAAAATCATTTGTTCATTGTAGGAGCGTACAAAATGAAATTCTCCTCAATCGAAAGAATGTGAAATGCGATTTTAATTTCGTAAATTTCCTCGAATTCGTTTCCATGTTAAACGCTCGCAACATGTTTCGTGTTGTAACTCCTTTAACGAGCCGTGAAAATTGTCATTCCAATCGATCGTTGTTTGTTCCTATCCTAATATTTTACAAATGGAGTTCGTTCGTTCGTTCTGACGTGGTATCAACGAGGATACAGTAATATGTATCGATTTATCGAATTTTTTTTTCTCGTCATCTCTCTCTCTCTTTCTCTCTCTCTTTCTCTCTCTCTTTCTCTCACTCTCACTCTCACGCTCTCTCTTTCTCTCTCTCTCTCTCTCCAACAGAAGATTTACCGATAGGTATGCGATTATGCGATCAAATATAACGTACCGTTGATTCGTCGAATCGCGAATACTTCCGGTTACGTGGCCATTGATGGATCGGTCGTCATCGACTGCGGTTCATCGTTTTCGTTAACCCTTAAACAATTAATTACATGTGAATCGCGATTGCATGTAAATCGTGAATAGGAATTTCTTTGATTTTCGAAACGAATATATATATCTTCTCGTGATCGAAGCGTGACAGATTGTTATAACGCGACGGAGTTGAAAGTCACGTTTTTTTTCCAACCCCCCCTTTTTTTTTTTTTAACTATGTATGAGGTAGCGCGATTTTTCTACGAATTTTTTTACGAATGATCCACGCGCATGAATTTTTCATACGTTACGCGTATGACGTGTATTTCTTACTCTCTACAAACGAAACGTTATCGTTCGTTCTCGTGGTGTTTCGAAAGTGATCGATGGATCTAAAAAAAATAATGAATTTTAAGGGTTGATACTCGCGTAACGACACGTAACGAAAGTAACGCGATACGACGACGAAAGATGAAAATAGAAACGGGAAACGGGAACGCAGAGGTAAGAAATGAATAGAAATGTTTTTAAAAAATGCCTGTCACGTTGGGTCGTCCTTTTTCCTGGCCGTTTTTTCTTTTTTCTTTTTTTTTTTTTTCTTTTTCTTTTTTTGAATTCACTCGGAGGGCCGAGTGAAGGGGTAAACGAAGTTCCACTACTTATGCTACGCGTTGTGTATGCAATCCAGTGTATGTGTGTATGTGTGTGTGTGTGTTTATATTTGTATTTGCGTTTGTGTTTATATAGTGTGTACGTGTATGTGTTGTGTTTGTGTTGTGTACGTCTTAAAAATACGTCTCGAATACGTTCTACTTGTCGATAAAAGGCAAGAGAATTGTTCCGCTCGTGTTCGACTATAGTATGACGCGTTTATCTATTCGGAAATTACGTGCTTTTCGTGTCTCGATGGATTGACTTTTTGTAGGTAAAACTGTAACTAATAAAGAGGGACGATATTTTAATTCTCGTGTTCTACGACTTTTTGGATTGGATTATTCTGTTTTCTCTCGTTAGATAATATGTATGTATGTATACATTATACATATACATATATATATATATATGTGTGTGTGTATATATACCTATATATGTATAATTTTTTTTTTTTAATTATTTCTGGTTTAAATTTAATTCCACCCGATCGAGCGTCCATGCGTGACGAGATCTACAATAGCTAGAGTTCTCTACGTGGTTACGGCCACGATCTCTCAACGATCTCTGGATCATTTAATCAAACGGTAGTTTAAATGGAAAATCGAGAATGGGATTTTTTTTTTTTCTTTTCTTTGTCATGTACTCGCGCACTCATATGATAAATAATATATAATGTTAATCTCGCAATTATGTATACTTATACACATCGTAAGATCGAAACGCCTTAATTCCGTACACCTAGATTCGTATGTGTAATATCTATAATTCATTTATATACAAATTGTAAAATGCCTTCTTAATGAAAAAAGTCGTGTTCATCCTGTGTATATGTCTTTTGGTGTGTATATATTTGTTTATAATATATATTTCTCTCTTTTTCTTCCTTGTAGCAGTGTGAACGCAGATATAATATAGTTTCTTCTCTCTTCTTCTCTCTCTTTCTCTCCCTCTCTCACGTGCTTATTTTTTGTCTTTTTGTTTTTGTTTTTTTTTTTTTTAATTTTTCGTTTTACGGTTTGTTTGTTTTAATGCTTCTTGGCTACGGAACACATGATCACTCGCGCATCCTTTTTATTTTTCATTTTTTATTATTTTTTTCTTTTTCGTTTGTACATGCACAACACTTGCTTCTGAGAACCAATTCAACGCCTGATCGCATTTGTGACGAGATTCCGATTTCCATTCTGTCCATTTCTGATAAATGATAAATAATTCAATGGAAGATCAAGTTTCATTAATTTATGATCCTTTTTTTTTCCTTTCAAAATACTAAGGAGAGCATAATATAGGAAGCACTTGGATTCCGTCCTCTTTGGAGCATATACTTATTTATTATCTTATGAATATTTTCTTCGATCAATTTTCTCTATTCCTTTAAAATTCCAATTTCCAAATTTTTATGAGAAAAAAAAATGGGAAAAAAATGACTCGACGAAGCCCTCAAGCTCTTACTGATAAATATCAATCGATCGAAAGAACGGTCGATTAGAATCTCGTCACTCTTGCGATTATCTCGCAATAATCGTGCCGCAATGATCACAATTAATCATAATCGAAACCCTCCATCTTCCTTAAACGATACGACCTATAAAAAAAAACACCTACATTTCCTTTCCACTTCCTAAACAAACACGAAAAAAATCGAAAGAAATTTTCAGACTTTGCAAATGTTAACGACATTGCGGTACGGTTACTGGCGATCGTCAGAATCGATAGGCAGGCGATAGGTGCGATAGCGATCCCTTGGAGGATTGAAATTCGTTGAAGCGGGTCGAAGAAAGATTCTCTTCTCTCACTCTCCTTCCTATCCTCCCGCGATATCTGTCCATCCTTCTTGTTCCTCGGGGGGAGGGGAAGAGCCTCTCAAACGGACACCCGTCGCGGCAGTTGTTGTTGCGAGAACGTACTACTGACACCGGTCGACGGTCGTCAGATACTTGCACGGTGTTGATGCAACGGAGGCAGTTGCAGCAACGGCGTCAACGGCGGCGGGCGTAGTTCACTGCGCACATTCAACGTGGGCAGCTGCTGCATCGGCAGCAGGTGCGATATCTTACCGGGCGAGCGACGTACGGTGAACCGTGGTCTCCGTCGTTTCTTCTGGAATCCGCTGCAGCAGCAGCTGCAGACCGACGTCTCGTCGTCCAGCGATATCGTGTCACCGTGGTTCCCTACTTGGCCCGACAGTATCGAGCCGTTCGCCGTTATTACGTCGCCCTCCAGGCGCACCGCTCCTTGCGCAGCCTGCGTCATACAACAATTTTCCTTTCTTTTTTCCTTCGTTTCGTCAATCGTTCGACACCGTTTGAACACGTTTCGATCGGTTTCGAATGTCGTCGAAACGTGTTCCCGGATTTCGATCGTTTCGATGTATGATTCGGCCAAGGGTGGGCTTGGGGGAGTGAAGGGGATCGCGAGGGGTTCGCATCTGGAAGATTTTCTTGTATTGATTCGCGGGGCTAGGTTCAGAGTACCGTGGAGGCTGAGTATACCAACCCTTTGCGATCCGGCATCACGTGCAACGTGATGATAATATGGCACGGAAATTGTCGCCTCCGTTTTTTAAATCAATTTAATTTTTTTGCTAATATCGAAACATCGATGATAGAATTTATTTAACAATTCTGAGGAGACTTGAAATCGAAATTACAGTTCCGATTTGTACTTTGCTTAATACTTTCGAGACAGACGGATCGCAAAGGGTTGTTTCGAAAATTTCGATTTTAATTTTTGCTTTTTTTTTTTTTAATTCTTAATTATCAACCCCTCAAGTTCCACAAACCAAAATGATTAAACCTAATACACACGAAACAAAATATTATTCATCGAGAACGATATACATCAAAGTTGTATTACCAGGAAAAGATGATACTTTTTTCTCCCCCGTTTCTATAAAATATTTTCTCAAAGATCAATACTTTGATGGACGACGTAAAAGCTGATGCGACGTTTCCCTTACCTGTAGAGCCTCGGCCTCGTCTCGCCTTTCGTCCTCCGTATTCATCGTGACAAATCTCAGCACTAATAAATTGAGGGAGGCCGCGACTATGGCCAAGCCGAATAAAATGAATATCAGGGCGAACATCACGTATTCCGGCTTATTGTTTAGCGCGTTATCCTTTTGCAGCGCGACCATGTCGCCGAAACCAATGGTGGTCAGGGTGATGAAACAATAATAGATGGAGTCGAAATACGACCACCCTTCGTATCGAGAGAACGCAGCGGCACCTCCCGCAATCGTTAAGCAAGATAAGGTCGTCACCACGCAGATGAGATTTATTTCTGAGGCCTGAAAAAATGATACAATTTTTCTCGATTTTATATCTTTGCGCAATGCAATGCTCCGTTCGGTGTATTTTATCAAAAATTAGAACGGATATTGCGAAATGTTTGAAGCTGAAACTTCTATGCCCTTTTTTCGTATTTTTTGAAATAATTTTAGAATCTTTTTATATAAATTTAAATTTAGTAATTGAAATCACAGGTGATACTTGATATAATGTTTGAAGAAAAACGTTGAACTAATGAATATATTGCTCTTAATTCTGTTGATTGGAAAAATAAGAAAAATTTGTGACAAAATAGATTGCTTAACTTGAGAATTTTAGAAAAATATTTATATTCCGAAAATTTTTCATTCCGATTAATTAATTTAATTATCATCTTTTCTTTCAATCAACGAAATATCTCTCTTTTGGCGAGATTAAAAATTGAAAAATTTTAAATCTAACGAAACCGAACTTTGGTATCGATTGGTTTAATAGCGAATTATTTAACAGGATAGATATAGAATCTATAATTTTACCTGGACATCCTTACAGTTAAGTAGCTTCTTTACGTTCCGTATAACGACGGACGAGAATTTATTCAAACGCTCTCCTATGCTCTGGAACATTACGAGCCCTAACGGGATACCAACGATCGCGTAGAACATCGTGAACAGCTTACCGCTTATGGTGTTCGGCGTCGAATGTCCGTAACCTAGAAATCAATGGATAAAGAAACGAGGTAAATCCATTCTACGATTTTAGTAATCGAATCTCGAAAGAAATCGAGCAGAAGTTCAAAATGGGATCAATTTTTCGTGAAATAAAATGGAGATGAATATTAATCATGTTTGTGGACACATCTTAGTTGTAAAAATATTTTTGAAATTTTTATAAAGACTATTTGATTAGAAAAGGTGATGTATTTAAAATCATTATGCATGAATATTTTGAAATGGAAACGTACCAATAGTGGTGAGGACCGTGATCGCATAATAAAACGCTCCGGCAAATTTCCACTGTTGACCTGCTTTATGAGGTTCCGTCTTCAGCACCACTGTTTCCATGATCTTGAAGTCGTCCTCGCTTATATTGTACTTGCGTATAACCATTTTTTCAATGGCTGTTAACAAAAAACAAAAAATATCAAAAAAATATTACTTTTATGTCCTGCAAATTTGTAAAATTATATTTTTCTTTAATTCGAATATATTTTTCCCTTGATATCTTTTGATTTTATATTCGCAGTATCGATATTCTTAATGTAATCAATTTTAAACGAGACACGTTTCTTCGGTTTGTAAAATTGCATGGAATAAATAACAGAGGAACAATTGGAAAATCCTTTTTGTTGTTTATAAAGCGACAGAAAATCAATTCTTTTAATAAAATTACACTTCAAACGCTGCGATCTACCCTCTTTCTTTCCTTAATTTAAATTCTATTCCTCGATATGAGAAATATCATTTTGAATCGTGAATGGATTGTGGACTTTCATGCAAATATTTTTTATATTACGTATGTTTTGCATGTTTTGCATAAATGCATGACGCGACATTTAAAATTGTGTAACACGTGGAAGATCCACTTTATCTCAACAACCAAACAACGTCTTAAATTAGAGTTCAGAGTTATTAGAATTAAAATTGTTGTTAAAATAATATTCTTCCAGAAATAAACATATTTATAAATTTACTTGAAAACTCTTATTTAAATTCTATTTAAACTCCAAAGATGGTACAAGTGAACCATCATTAGAAGCGCAAGACTTTGCCCTTTTAATTTTTAATCCTTTATTATATCCATTTTTTTCCCTTTCCAGGTGAAAATTATTTAGAAAACTTCCGCACTCTTTCCACCTATCATTAAAAAGAATCAATCAGAATTACAAAATCAACATTGTACATTTCCTTTCCCAGAGTTCCAATATTACTATTAGAATTTAAACAATAATCGAATTGAATTTTTGTGCGAATTATTTCTCCTTCTCTTTTAATTATTCCCAATTTCTCCTAATCAACGTCATAACGACAAACGGATGTTGTACCGTCCAATGCTTCCTTGCGTCGTTTCTCCGTCTCGGACTCGAGAACGTCGAAGATTGCAGCGCCGACGAGGAGGTAGGTGAACGTGAAGACGATCAACGATAGGGTCCGGACGTTTTGCTTCTTCATTCTCTAGTGAGCCACATGCTCACTAGCAGGGCCCCGGCCCTAACTACTTGCATCGCTCAGTGGGGTACGATTTGGTGTGCCGGGTCCATGACGACCCCTTCTCCTTTCTGATGATGCTCGGGGGGGCCCCTCCTCTCTTTACCGAGCGCTACAGACCCGGCACGCGACTCCTCTTCTTCAGGGTGTCTTCTTCCTTGCAGAGACTACCTTCCAGCCGCTTTCGTTCATCTGAAATATCCATCCATTTTGAAAAACGGATTACTCTTTCCCCCTTCTTTTTATTCTTCTATATTAATTCATCGAAACTCGAATAAAGAATCTAACAAAATTATTCGTTGTAATCTAAGCAAAAACAATTTCATGATTTTTCATTAATTCTTTCGATAATAATTGGACTAATTCTTGCAAGTAGAACAAAGCGATATAAACGAGGCAAATGGTCAATCTCTAAAAAAAAGACACGTAAAGGAGTCTTTTTCGAAGAGGAATATCCGGATATCCGGATATTAGTTGCAGAGAGGTTGGAGAGGTTGGAGCAAAGGATCTCTCTTTTCAAACGTTCCGTGAACATTAGTCGCGGTACGACGTTAGGGGTTTCGAAGATATAAAAAGGCATAATCGTCCTTGCCGCTAAAACGGGATTCTTTTGAGAATCGTCCTTTTCTCGTTCGAGTGAGCTCAACCGAGATATATCCGTGAGGAGGGGAGGTCGAGCAAAAAATCTGCTGATACAGAAGAACTCACCTGCAGCCTGTTCCGGGTTCTCCTTTACGTACGACAAAGGGTTGAGCAGAATGATATGGCAGTGCTTTCGCTGCTCCCACTGCCACGTTCCCTCCATTCCTCAGCTTAGCGCCCGACTCTTTCAGTGCCGACTGTAACGGAGCAACAAGGATTTTGGTAAGTTTCCGTTTTTTCTTCGTTTCTCGAACGATAAATCTTAATGGAGTTTTAAACATGCATTTATTAGATAACTTAATAGATAAAAAACACGTGTATCTGTTGATTTAATATATTTATCTTTTAGTTCAAATAAGATTAATACACGAACGATATACGTTTGAATAGGAATTTGATCTGTGAATGGATTTGTGTATCTCGCGTAATGAAAAATGAAGTTGAGATTTAACGTTTTGATTTATAAAAGAAAGTTTTCGTTGAAATATCGTCGGTAATTATATAACGATCGATAAAAAATAAAAATCCATGGAGAGAAGGAAGAATGAAATTTAACTGCTTTGCCTTCATTTCGATATCGTCAGATATTCATCCTCGAGAATTCGTTAAATTATTTAAAAAATAAGAGAATCGAATATTTCCTATTATTATCAAATTACGAGCGAGGGGTTGGAAAAAGGAGAGCATGAAAATATGTCCGTCTTCCGTCCCTGTCGGACTTATCGCGATTATTTCTTTAAATGTCAAAGACCATGTCCCAGATAGGAAATCGAGCAAAAATTACAAGTCGGTGCACCTTTAATCCACGTCCTTTCCCGCTCGGATCGTTGCGTTTTCTGCCCACATTGGTTCCACGAACTCTCATCTTAATGGATATCGATTAACGCCGCGAGAACGATACATCAAAGAATCACAACGGCGTCGTACAGGAAGTTGAGCATAGATAAAAATAAAAATCTGTGCGCGTTTTTACGCGAAGGATTTTTATGGCAGCAACGTGGTGATCTTACGAAATCTCTGTGATCTGTCTTCCGTCAAATTTGCAGAATCGAAGTATTGAGAATTCTGTTTCAACGCCAGACGTTCACAACGCCAGAACGATCTATGTACGCGTACCATGAATTTGCAACAGAATTAGTCTCCGACGTTTGTACGTCTATTTGGTTATGTGATTATATAGCCAGCGCTTCGTTAACTGGTCAGGATTCTGCTTCGCTAACCGACAAAATCCTGTCCTCGGGATTAACAGCCGTATTCCTGTTTTACTTTTGCTTCCAATGGAGGATAGATATATTTGACATTTTCTAGAAATGTGTGTACTCTCACAGTTTCTCCTTAATTTATAATTTCCTAGAAATCTATCTTCATCTGTAATTGACAATATTTATATGTATATATCGCGTTTACAAAACGCTACTCTACGTTTTATCGAAATCGATTCTACGAATTGAGATTCGGTATTTCATTGGAATCGACGTCGAATAGATTTTACGATGATTCGATTTATTTTTCAACCGATTTTCCAATCTGTGTCATTCTTATCAAATTTATCTGGAGAGGGAATATAATGTAGTTGAAAGCTGTCATTGAATTTTTTTTTTTCTTGTTCCTTTCAAAAAGGAACAAATTTTTATTACGGTCACATCGTCGATTTGCCAATGGATTTTCTAGGCTATTAGGAATTCTATGAATAATGCATATTCCTATGTTACGACAATCATGGCGTGTACTCATTATTGTTCCCTCAGCCTATTAAATCTGGATTTACGCTAATGATCCGCGCTTTGTCGTGACGAGGGCCATGTCACGTTTGTCAGCAACGATGGGCCACGTTTTACTTTGTGTCGACGCGCGTTTATCGGCAAAAGTCAACGCCGCCGGATGTGTTCGCGATGTGAACGTGGCCGTCATGTGCCGTTCTCACGTGTTTTAATTATACGCCATGATCTGTCTTTTCTCGTTGGAACGAACACTTTTTTTTCCAACTCGAAGAATAAAGAACGGATTGGATTCCAATTAACATCACTCCCTGCTTAAATTTTATTTCGCTTCTTTTCGTTATATTCTGTTCACGCCGTTTTATATATCTGCAAATATTCCACCGAGATTTTGCTATTGTCAATTAATTATATCTGCAAATGTGAATCCATATTATTCCTCTCCGGTGAAATGAAAATTGTCACCTATAACACAACGCAAATTTCATCTATGTTATACTACTGGTTAAGCTTTTCGATCTTGGCTCGACAGTGTCTCTCGAGCAGAGTGGTGCAAAAGTGCCCTCGAGATCTAGAAGCACTTGATTATGCCATTTAGGATAGGATCGGGACATTTTCAATAAATCCACTTGTTGTACGGGCTCTCTTTGATGATCATATTACCGTATAAGACGATTTTTATTCAAGTAAAATAACAAGAGATCGAAGAATGTCAAGATACAAAGAAATAACGATCAACTTATTCGTTTTTTAAGATAAAGCAGATGTTTCCATCCTCTGTGCCGATTTAATGAGATCCAATTACAATCTTTAATTATCTGTATACGCGAAACTGTATCAAGACGGTATCAAGGATTCAAGTTAATCGGGGTTTATCGGGGGTGAGCTTTTATCCGAAGCCACTTACTGGTAAACGAGAATTTCACGAACAACTGGATGGTACTGCCGCGAAATAACTCGAGTTAAAATAAATGAAACGCAAGATCCAATGGCTATCTCTAGTTTAAATCCATCCCACTTTTCGTTTAGTGTAGTTAGCCTGATCAAGATACTTCCACTGTCTTTTTCCACTGTCCGTCAGATTGACTTTAAACTGAGGAATCAACAATTGAACGGTTACTCTGTATAATATCTTTGTAATATTTTTCCTTGATCATTGAAGAAATTCTGTACAACGTTGAATATTCAAATAAATCGTAATAATTTTAACATTAATGTCTCCAAAAGTACGAAACTGCGTTGGAGAATGGATTGCAGAATTTGAGAAGCAGAGGAATTGAACAATGGTATTGGCTATTTCGAGAGGAAGGGAAGCAATCATCACCGTCAAATCCATTTCAACATCGTGTACCAACCCACGTGTTTCACGTGATAGGTGAGTCCCATGCTTTGGGCGCTTTGGGTGATGGGATAAATGTTGGAATATGATTAGTGGTGCTCGAATACCAGCATGATTGCCAGCACGAGTTTTATCGCACTCGTGCGAAATGAATTTCCATAACTATTAGGATAATAATTACACCCCGCATAAACGTGATGGAATAATCTAATGCAAAGATCAAATGCAATCGTAAATCGTTAAACTTTTCAATTTTCACTTTAATTCGATTTAATTTTAATACTTTTATGAAATATCGATATCGTCCAATTCCTTTCTTCTTTTCTTTTATTTTTTTTTTCTTTTTCTCTTTCCCCTCTTTTGTCCTAATTTACTTTGCCGGATTTTAATTTATTTATTCCGATAAAATATCGCCGCACCAAGTTCGAAATATTCATTTTCTAAAGTTCCTGTTTTTCCCTTTTTCTTTCCCATTGAATAAACCTCGTGCACGAAGCTAACTTCCTTTCTCGTGGCGTTCAATACCGTCAATATTATCTGAAATATTGATCTATCAATAACTGACTCCGCGTCTTGAAATATCTGACGCCACGTCGTAAAACGTGGCGCGCTCGTTGTTGAAGTATGTATATTCCTGGAAAGTGATTGGCGTCGCTGTAAATTTTGCAATCCGAAGGGGAAGGAGGTTTGCATCTAAGGTTAATTTTGCAAAGACGATTCGCGATTACTACGTATAATCCCTCTTCTGGCTAATTCGTTCTCCTGACAGAATTTAGTCTGTTGAATTTCCGGTTACCGCCACGAACACTCGGCTGCTTCATAAAATTTGAAAGGCAAGAGTACACAGGAATCCTACCGAGTTTCTATCCCAAATTAATAGTAATCCCTGTGTCCATCCAGTTTTAAAACTTGGACGTCAAGCTTTTGATCCGGTTTCTTTTCACGAATAACGTTATGGTATTAATGGATAAAAGAAAAGAAAAAGAATTATTTAAAACTTTAATTAATAACAAAGTGAATTACCATTTTGAAAATTTGGAAATTGTTTCATAGAGTTCGTGAATTAAAAGAATTATATCGGAATGTGAACAGATTTGAGAGTGAAACTCTCGAGAATTGCTTTCGTTCTGTGCGCTGGTAAAAAAAAGTGTGAATAATATTCGAAAGTAAATCTTTTGGGAATATTTTTCACGAATCGTTCTCATATATCACTTTCAACGAAGTGTTCGCCATTGAAAAATAATTATCGAAGGTAACTGTCGAGAAATTATTATTCTTACAAGTGTAATCGATTACATTAATTTCGAATTAATAACAAAATTAGATATTTAGAAAACTAGAAATTTCTAAATCCTATCTCCATATCGTTTGTATACCTTCTTCAAGAAATATTTCTATCTAATCTAGTTTATATTAGAAATTCAGATTGCTTGTTAGAATTAGAATTTCTGCAGTCTTCGTTATTAAAGAAAGCCCGAGGGGGTTGGAATTGAAACCTCGTTAACACTAATGAGTTGAATAATCTCTCACGTCATATAACTACGAATCAGTGCATCGAGTAATGGATTTGCGGTCATCGTTTACAATGCGACTACAATATCTATCACAATTATATAATCGAGGGTAGTGTTAATAATAAAACAACGTGTTAATAATAAGTTGTGTTAATAATAAACTACGTTAGTTTATAATTTTCGTTTTAACGTTAAACGTGTATATTATATTGTAATAATTGTTCAAAATGAAAAGCGAGATGCAATCAAACCCACGTTGACGATACTTTCCAGTAATTTCATTTCGAAGTTGGTTTTAAAAAGGCCAAACGAGTTTAATGCATCAAATATTTAAACGAACGAATTCTTGTACAGTTATATATATTTATTTATTCGAGTTTTGTAATTTTGTATTTATATTTAGATTTTTTATTTCTATTTTAGCTATAAAAAATATCGAGTCGGATAATTGTTAATTAAATTTTATAATAATTGTTCCGAAAAGTGAAATTCTGAAAATCAAATATTTATAAATAATTAAATTCAAATTTTTATTACTTTCGATATTTTTTTTCGAGTTTTATATTTTATTTCTATTTATTTATTTATTTTATTTTAAAGATTAAAATATTGATATGGATAATCGTTAATCAAATCTCAAATAATCCTTCTGAAAGCAAAAAGCGATGTTCGGTAGATTAATTTTTTACGAATAACCAAATTCAAATTTTTATTTTATATATTTATAATATTTATTTGAGGTTTCCATTTCATTTATTTTATTTTTTTGTATATTATTTGATACGATATTTATAATATTAATCAAATTTTAAATAATTCTTTTGATTTTTAGTAAAAATTACATTTTCGTAATTAATCAAATTCAAATTGTAAAAATGTATATTTGGATAGAATTCCAAGCTTTGAAATTTTAATGAAAATTAAAACGTTAAAACTCTCGTTAAAACCCTTAATATTATATCATTTAACTCATCCAATGGTGTAAAATATAAACTTAATTTAAAATATAGAGATAATTCAAATTATATTTTTCGTTTTATTTTTTTCAAAACATATAACGTCGAATATATTTTCACAAAGAAAAGAAAAAAAAAATAATTTTTTGGCCATTAAATGTCTCGTTTTAATTACACGATTTTATCACTCCTCTTTTTTGAACGATACAATTTTTTAATTCGAAATTATAAAGCGTTTATATATCCTTCATCGCTTAGTACAACCACTAATAACAATTTTAAACAGTTTTTCTACCATTTACATTAATTTTAATTAAAAACACACACTCATAATCGATAACATACATTTATAAATTATTTCAAGAAATTATTAAAAATATATCTATCCCCTTCACTCCGTTTAAAAAAGAAGAGAAAGTTGATAAAAAAAATAATTAAATATTATAAATCGTACATATTTGAACACTCTCATAATTTTTTCTCAGCTTATCTATTTATTCTCTATCACTTTCTCTTACAAATTGGATATCAACAACACGGCTTTTATCGTTCTTTGCTAAGCTTTTACGTAGCAGTTTCTCCCTATTACCAGTTTTTTAGATGATCAAAGGGATTGATCGAGTTCCCATCGTATCTCTATATTCCCTTTTTCAATATTCCAAGCGTTTTCACTTCGCTCTTTCCTTTTTGTCGCGGAAGTTATATTATATTCAATTTTTCCCCTCTTATTCGCATATCACTTGCCCCTTCCTAGCAATAAAAATCACTGCGTTACAACCATCCACACCTTTTTTTCACAAACCGCGAGAAACGATTATTTTCATTCCGTTCTATCTTCGACATCGTTTCGTGTCATTTTCTATCGCCCCGCTCATTTCTCGTTTAATTTTCGTACTTCAGAACTTCGGCTTTTCGTTTCAATGGAGGTTGCCAACTTCTCCTTCTTCCTTGATTTGAACAACGGACCGCCATTGTTGTTTTCACCGAATTTTTACTTCTTCGCTTCCGTTTAATTTTCTAAAACTCGGTCGAAAAAAATTTCTTCACGCGAATCGCTTTAATTACAATTTTAATTATCATTGCAATGGAATTTTCTTGGCATTTTTTTGTCAGAATATCTCTTTAAAATAATGGTGTTAAAATATTCGATTGTTCCACTGTCATAAAATATTTTACCATCAGATTTTATTTTATTTTTTTTCATAAATCTAACATTATTACACGTTAACACTCTAAAGACAAAAATACATAGTAATTTGTGAAACGAGAGATATTTCAGTATCTAAAATGAAATAACACGTAGAAGAAGAGTGTTTAGATTATTTTAAATCATACGTCATAAGTAATATCTAATTACCAATATCACATTATTTTTCATTTCTTTAATTTATTCTCACTTCTAAATTACAAAATATATCTTTCAAAGAATCAATATTGACCTCTACTAATTTTAAGATAGAAATAAAATTACGCATACTTGTTACGTATTTATTTTCGTTGATAATTATTTTAAGCAATCACAACGATTATTGTATCTCGAAAATCTCTACAAACATCACTCGGCTATTTTCTTTATTTCATTTTCATACGCTCTCCACACGAGATACTCGTCCATCTCGAACTCGTCCCATCCCAATCATCGGATCAATTGTTCGCCCCTTGTTTTCAACAAGAATCCCATAATCCTTATACTTTCGTTCTTTTATCCCATCATTTTTTCAACATTCACTCGTTATATCATTCAGACACTGGTAGTAGATAAACCCGCCTTTTCCCTCCCTTTTGTCGAACATATTTTTGTTTCTTTCCAATTTTTTTCTCTTCTCTTTTATACAGCGCCTCTTATTTCTTTGTTGTTTCGCTTATCCTGCTTACTCCGTACTTCCCCCCTTGTCCAGAAATTATCTTGGTCTCCGGAGTAAATGCAAGAGAGAGCTTTGAAAATCCGTTGCCAAGAGAATTTGCAATGGTAAGCAATCGTTCGGAGGACTTAAGATTAAGATCTTTCGTCTTACCGTCTGCATTCTTCTTCACTCTTAATTCTCGCGTTTCCTCTTTTCATTCTCTTTTAGTTTTTCTTCCATTTTTCGAGGGAAGATCGGCCACTTATTTCGTCGCAATAAATTTCTTAAACGCGATTAAAATGGTAACGTAATTTGAAGAAAAATTAACAACATTTGATTTTTATTCGTTTGCAGTAGCTAAATCTTAGTAGAAAATCTTTTAATTTACTTATCTTACTTATCTATATCATGTTTCTGTAAGTAAATCCAAATTAAAAGGGATAAATTATTCCAAGATAAGATTTTACTTTCGAAAGAAAAAAAAAATAACTTTTTCGAAAATCAATCTTGCGAGAAGTGTCTGCATATTCGTTCTCAAATCAAATCAAACAAATCAAAATCGATGGATACTAACGATAAGTGATAAAGTGGACTTTTAATCGGACTATCTTGAATAAATTGTTGAAAATTAAACAAATTTTATCTCCCAATTTTCGAGTAATTTCTTTCTCTCGAACGAAAATCCCGTTTTGATAATATTATACATTTCGATAACAATTATCTACACGAACCATATATCGTATAGTTATCACTAATAGACATACATCGTTCGAAATTGAGCGTCGCTCTCAGTCATTCAGCTGAAACACTTATTACCGGCCGTGTAAGGTTCATTCATACCGAATATGTATTCATGCCCGTTCATTCATACCGTATGCCACTCGCACTTCTGCATGCCGCGTTATATTTATGTAATGGTTACATGGTTATGTTGCGTTTCCCTGAAATGTATTATTTCCATTACCTCTTCTGCAATACGTGTCTTGCAAGAAAGAAACGTGGCACGTGCAATGTAAAAGATGTAAAATAAATAATTATCTCGAAAAGAAGATTCGTTCGCAAGATAAGATAACGATCGAGCTTGTATAGTCTTGTAGCTTGGAATTATATACGATATAGATATCGTTAAAATAAAATTATCATAGTATCGTTTGAATAATAAACAACAGTTGATCCCAAATTTTCCCCTTTTTCACTCTAAACTCGTTGACTTTTTTTAAAGAATCATCTTAACTGCTTTGAAGTGGAAGAAGAACACGTCTTTATATGCCTGGATTAAACAGAGTGAAATATGGAAAAAAAAAAAATAGAAACACGATATATAGCTATGCATCATCCTCGACAGTTGGCGAGATGAGTCGAGATATAACGAGCGGGCTGGAAATCAAATTCGTCTCTCCTTCGCGATTTAAATTAACGCTCGAGCTCTGGATTGGCCCCACTTCGTGTCTTATTGAATTTACGATAAATTGCTTTTTATACCTCTCGTCCGAAATACCATCTTCCCCTATTCTTTCTCTCCTTTCTCTCCATCCCCTTACGCGCCTGTTAATCAATCTCTGTTTATAGTCTTTTTTTTTTCTCTTTCGAATCTTTCATGCGAAAATTCTCGCGGTCGTGTAAATCGATCGAACGATCGTAATCGCTATCGTTGAAACGATTTTTCACAAATGGACAAAGAAGGGGACGTTAATGCGTCAGAATGTGTACCGTAAATAATGAAGACACAAGAATTGATGAATACAGCCCTCGAAAGGTCGAGATAACTGGAAGAAATATATATATATATATATACCGGTGAAAGAATTTTCTTATAAATCAGGGAAATGGGGAAATTCTTTGTCGCTATTCGGTTCGATGGTGACCTAGAAATATCCTATTTACAATTAGTAATCGTCCCTTTTTTTTATTTTTATTTAATCGATAAAAGGATCGAGGTTCTCAATCTGTATTAAATGATTAGTAGTAGTTGGTAATTTATTACAAGGAATTTATTATAAGAGTTTTAACGATTAGGAGGAAATTTTATTCGTAATCTATAAGAATCCAAAAAATTTTCTAACAATGGAAAAGTTTCTTAGCGATTAAAATAATTTATATCTAAGTAAAGAATTATTCAAGTTACTTAAATTATATTTAAACTCTATCATGAAATGAAATTTTTATGAAATTATATTATCTATTTAATGGATAATCAGTGATACACGTGCCAATTTCGAGGAAGCATTTGCATACTTTTCGTTTTCACGCGATTTAATCCAATTGAGTATCACAATTAATCGTTGATTTTCATCTGATGCTATTATTTTCAAAAAAGCAATATTATGCCCGAAAATCAAACGATCGATTATTTTATTCGCAATAAAAGTGTGCAGTTCCATTTTCTTTTGATCATCAATTGTTGAAAATCTGGGTACCTTCCTTTTTCGAAATTCCGTTATTCACGTGACGGATGTTTCGTATATTTGTGTGTGCGTGAAATTACTAGCACTCGTTTCCTTTGAGACGAAGACCGTAAAATTGATTGCGTGGCTTCATTCGGGAGCGCGAGCACGATCAGAAAAGGGAATCTTTTGACGAAATCGATTCTCTATTAACTAATTCAATTATCGGAGAATGATTTTATACTGAGCGTTTTACGATATAATTTATAAAACGGATTACATGCAATCCGTCTGGTAGATGATCTACAAATGATCTGAAGAAGTTGCCAATTTTTTAAAAGTAACAATTTTTCGATTACTCGTGATGATCATCGAAAAAGAGAATAGAAATTTATCGAATACGCAAATACACGAATCATATTTTAAATTATAACAAAATAAATGGTTCGCTAGTGTGACAACCTTAGTTGGACAACCAGTTTAATGAAGCCAATTATTATGTGGCCGCATCGTTCAATAATATCGGTTATTATTTCTTTGATTGCACCCTCTGGGAACTTGTTTGTCCCCAATGGGGACTTATTAGTTCCACTGAATTACCACGAACAATGAACCGCAACGCCAATTGAAAGATAAACTGGACTTTTAATTTCTCCCTATCCATCATCTCGTTGTTTTTCAATTCTTATCCAATTCTATTCGGATCATCAGGATAAATTTCATTTCTTGTAAAATGTAAATAATAAATTAATGTAAAGATGAATTACATTGATTTTTAAAATATTAAATTGAATCGAATTATCGTGATATAGATGGCGAATAATTTATCTACATTTATATAGATGCGCGATCTATTAATAGTATTAGTTTATTCTTTCGAAATAACAGAGTCACTCGAATTTTCTTCGATACCGTCTACTACTGCCTGCGCATAATCGGCTTATACTACTTGTTCAACGCACACACGGACAAAGGAGGGATCGCGTTATGCATTCGCATTAATACCGTTGCTCGTATACATACAGTAGACTGCATTATCTGACGACAACAGATTGCAACATGAGTTTAAATTATCGTCTTCCGTGAATTCTTGTTAATCTGCCAAACGTTTCGAATAAATAACAATTGTATTTTTAGAAAATCGACATCGCGCATCATTATAATTCATCGAATTCGCATTTTTTTTCACGGCAACCGTGCAAAAAAATTTCTTTCGAATTGTACAATTTTTTTTTTCCCAAAAAATAACCTTTCCTTTTTAAAAAAATCCATCGAATCGATGCCGATTTTTGAACGAGAGACCGACTGATTCTCGAAAAATATCTCGAGATCTCGTGATACCCAATCGAGGTAACGAAAGGGGAGGGAGGAATAACTTTCGTGTTCGATCAATTTTCAACCCCTTGAACGTGCGTGGTTGGTCGTTCTGAATAGTCGTGGATACGGTTTGACGAACAATTATACGAACGTAGTCAACTGATACAACCGAGACGATCGAGATAGATGGTGGAGGATTACGAGGATCGACCGTATTTTACGTGCACCGCAGAATTGCAACGCGAACCGTTCTTACCGGCATAACTGTCGCGCGGAATACGACAACTATGGAAACGCTCCGCTTCTGTAAGCGTCTAATTGCGAATTGTCTGCTTTCGGAATGAATAATCTCGCCAATGGTACGTTGAAGCTTATCCAAAAAACAATTGCGGATGGATCGTTGCTTGCTTCGTCGAATACGTATTTTAATTATTCGTATTTCTGAATTTTCAAGACTGAGAGAATTATTTAAATATTTCTTTTTATATTTTGAAATCGTATTTTAAGCGATAAATGTATACAAAATAAATTATCTTGTAATTATAAGTTCATTAAGATTTCGTGGAGAATAGAGACTGATTTTTGTTTGTTTGTTTTTTTTTTTTTTCAATTAAAATGACAACGTGTCTTTGTCACATAGTTGTTCGTTCTTCTTAAATTAGAGGAGAATTTAATTAGCCATCGCCATAGTTTGTTCTATTTAATCGAATGTAAATGAGAGTTTATTAAGACTGTTACTCTTCCTTTTCCTCATTCATCGGAGCTACGGTTTGTGGAACGTGACTAATGGAACGAGACGAAATGAGATGAAATTCGCGTTCCACCATGGATTTCCCTTTATGGCCTTTTCTAGATACACGTTGACACATCCCTAGGCGTGAGAATAGAGAAAAGTCACTACGTTCTTCTCTTCCTTTCTCGATTCAATTACATTAAGGGATCTTTTTACTAGTGGAATCCTAGAACACTGCCGTTCCCTCTTCCCTCACACCAACGACACTTGTTCTTTCGTTTTCTTTTTTTTTTCTTTTTTTTTCTTTTTTTTCTTTTTATTTTCCACTTCGATAATGGTGCAAATGCAAAAACATGTAGACAAATCTCTTATAATTCAGCTTAACACGTTCGTTATCGTCGTATCGAGAGGAATGGAAATAGAAATAGAAATAGAAATGTTATTTTTGTTGAATATAAAACAATTGGAAATTAATAAACGGTTATGAAAAATTAAAAAGTTTACAAATTTTAACACAAATTTTAACAGAAACTCGATATCAACTAAACAATAAGTATAACCATTTATTTGTCGAATGAATAAATATCAAATACAATTAAAAGGCATCAACGTTTGATGGATACACACGTTGTTCGTCGATGTCCAAAATTATATTCCACGCATCAAATACGAAATAATATTTTTTTTTGTTATTTATTAATTGATACTAAAAATAAAATCTAAAAGCGTAAAAGCAGTTGAAATATAAATATAATTTAACAAAGATAATAACAAATAAATAGAAAATAGATCCAAAAAATAATAGAAACGATACTCGATCAAATCCTTCTCCTTTTTTCTTTTTTTTCTTTTTTACATTTTTCTCTTGATTGCCGAATAGAAAAAAAAAAAAAAAGATTCGTATCAAGAGCACTCGATGACAGACAACGTTAATGACTCGAGCAGTCTGTCCGAAATTGCTCTCTCGAGCTAAGGCTCGTTATAAAAACACGGTAGAGTGGTGTCTAAACCTTTAGAAATTATATATATATACCACACATGCTTTTTTTATAACGAGGACAAAGCTTAAAAGAGATGGACAACCAAAAGAGAGAGAGGGGATAAGTAACTTTCATCCACCCTAAATCAAAGGCGCTTCGACCGATTCTAACGATTAGTAGCGAAGAAAGAGAGAGAGAGAGAGAGAGAAGAAAGAGCTTTTGAAGTTCTTAACTTCCGCCACTTCCCCTCCTTCCCTCCCACTCCCTCGTTTCTCGCCCCTTGTTTTTTTTCCCAAGATCGAATTACGGGCGCGATCGCGATGGTGAAAACAAAAAGGCGAAAGTTTGATAGGAGATTTAGCCGGATGAGACGGGATTAGACTTCGTTATCTGCTGACGGCTGGAAATGCTTGATGCTCGAGTCTGTTTAACTCGTTTCCGCGTGGCTAGCCTACACTTCGATAGCCGAAAATTAAATGTAAAATGTAATATGTGTTGTTGAGGGGTATATTATTGGAAGGGATTTTTTTCCTTTTTTTTTTATAATCGGAAGAATTGCGGAATTTTGCGGATAACGTTGCATCGATCGCGTTTTTCTTTTTTCTTTTTTCTTTTTTTTTTTTTTGTTCATTTGCAGGATTATTCGAATAGCGTCATTAAAAATTGATATTATTATCGGTTTAATTAAAATTTAATTATAAGCTTTCTAGAATTATTGGAGAATTCTTTTTTTTTTTTTTCTTGATTGGATGCATAATTCCGTTCCTCGTATTGATTTTCTACGAGATTAAATTTCTTTCGGACGTAAGATAATAAAATTTATCGCGTATTTATCATTCGATAAAACTATTAATAAACTATTAATACAATCGAAATCTATTAATTTATCATTATCGTTCAAGATCTGTTCTCGTAAATAAAATTTGTTAATATAATAAAAAAATGGAATATTTCGAATTCAAAATGACAGATTTATTATCGAGAAGAGAGTCGACACGCATAATGCATGTCCAAGTATTCGTCGTTTCAGGGAATATCGAGATCCGAGAGAAAAATCAGGCCAAAGATAAGGAAGGATATACCGTTTGGATCTTTGGAACGATTCCAAGGTAGTGGATATTGCTGGTCGCAAAAGGAGTAACAGAAGAATCATCAGCAGCCACTTGTTAATTACTTCGCTTGCATTTGAAAACACCGACTTAATCTCCAAAGAATATAATCGGTGCCAAGGTCCATCTCTCTCTTTCTCTCCCTTTCTGTGCAACCACCACGAGACGAGCAATTAATTAATGTAAAAGAGAGTGGCTTAATGGAGGTAGTAACAGACGCGTTTTAAGTGCAATTGCTTCGTATTTCTTCGAAATTTCTTCAAATTTTCCATCGTTTTGCGCGTTCTACATCTCGATTTATCCCGAAATGTGATTTGATTTTCAAATATACTATGCACGTGTGCAATAAATAGCAAAATCACCAAGATAAATTTCTCCCTGTATACTTTGATACGATCGAAACGAATTTTATAGATCGAAGTTTGATTATCCCAGCACAAGTCACAGTCTCTATTATCTTTCAAGTTCTCTGTTTATCTGTTTTTTTAAAAATTTCAGTATCTGGAATTGCATTTGGCCAGACGCAAGCAATTTCGAACAATAACAGTAATGCACTAAACCTGTATAACACTTGCACACTTGCATTCTCACTCAGAGGAGCACGAAACATATTTTTCGAAGCAGGATGCACGCGTTTCTAATAAAAACTGTATTACATAAATCTTTTAGGGTATAACAGTGCCGCATTGCAGCACGGTATCGATATCACGAACATTTTTATTAAATGGCACCTATGTTCCCGTATAACTCTTTCTAGTTTATAAATATCAGGATTGCGAGATATTAAATTTCCTTTCGAGGGGAACACACACGAAATCGAACCAAATATATAATTTTCAACTTTAAAACATTGATATTAAACTCTTCCCGTCAAAATATCAAACCATCAATTCGGCCATTGATTGTTCGAAAATATTCAAATTTCGAACGGCTTCAAATTTCGAAAAGCTCTAATTAATTGTCAAAGGAACGAAGGAAATGAAACTACACTGTAATCTTCTAAAATCTCGTATTTACCTTCCAGATATTCGAATTTCAAATAAATTCCAAATAATTTCTATATCTTACAATATCTTCAATCTTCTTCAAACTTCGAAATAAGAACTTCCTCGAACAAAAATCAACCCCACGTCTCGAACCACCGTCCAAATCTACATCTTATCTTATTATAGGCTCCACACCACGTTTGCTAATTTCAATCCTGCCCCTGGCTCGCCCCCCTCGAGCTAATCTCGAGCCCAATGCGATATCACGATACTGCAACACCGCGATACGCGAAGTGCAACAAGTCTTCCCATTAATAAGCAGCCATCCTCCCCCTCCCTCTGACAATGAGCGAAGTTGGTCACGCCACCGGGCTCGAGTGAGGAGGGGGAGGGGTGGAATGGAACACGGGATGGTTGGAAACGTGGACGGGAAGGGGGAGGTGCGAGAATGCATGGGGTGTTGGGTGGAGGGTGGAGGGTGGAGGGCGAAAGACCGCAGTTATGCCGGTGTGACTGGACGCGGGGGGAGGAGAGGGAGGCAGGAATTACGACGAGTCGTTGCTGGCGAGATGTGCGAGGGAACAAACGGGGGATGCAACAGGGACGTAAGAGGATGCGTTGTCTCCGTGTCTTCCAATCACGAGAAAACGGACTTGGTGTTATTATTCTTCTCGAAATTTTTTCTTCTGTCTTTTATATAAGGTATGGTGTCGGTTTTACCCGTTTCGTTCTTTTGGAGGTTTAGGATGATAAACGTGTGCGTTTTGTATAAATTTTTGGAAGATAAATTATAGGGAGTGACTTGTTTTTTTAACGTATTATTCGCTCGGTATTGTTCGTGAACGATGGTATTTCCTTTGTTTTTTCTTTTTTTAATCCCTTTGACGTCCAAAAATTGTACATTTTTTTTTTACTTTTGTGATTTACCGAATTAAATAATACAAAGGAGAATACTCGTATTTCTCTCATTCTCTCTACTATCTTTGATCTTTGAAACTAATTATTTTAGAAACTTGTTCGTATCGAATAAATTTTTATCTCGTTTCCAAAGTAATTAGAGAATTACTCGGATCAAATTATCGAAGGAAGGAAATTTATTAAAAACGTTTCTCTAAATGTTTTTAATCGGTTGATACGAAAAATTTTGTATCACGTTTTCAAGGAAAAATTGTTGCGGTATCCGAGTTGTTAAAAATGAACGAAGATGCTGGGGGATTAGGAAAGTTCCAAGTCGGCTGGCTGGTGAGATAAACGCAGTGCAGAAAATGTGTTTCGTCTTAATAACACAACACCGAGTGGAGAAGGAAAAGAGAATGATTTCGTGTTGCAGTAGTAACTTTGAAACAAAGGCAATTCTCTCTTATCTCCTTTTTTCTGCGTGTAATTTCGTTTCGGGAATGCGGTAAACTACTTCGAGTTAAATTCGAGGTTTTAAGATTGGAATAGATTTAACAAGTAGAATGCAGCGCAAACTTGGTGTGCCTTTTGTTTTAATTATCTCGTTCGAATTTTCTTTTTAGGCAAGAAATCGAAGGAATGAATATTTTTAAGTTTACCTCGTTTCAAAATTTTCTTTTATAATTGTTAATCATGACCACACATGATCGCGCAAAATGTCTCAAGATAAACTTCGAAAATTCGAAAAGTTTCCCATAAACTTAATTTTTCTCTCATTTTATTCGATTCGAAACAGAGATCTCTCTCTGGGTCGAAACATCTGTCTACACGTTTACCATGTTTCAACAGCATTCATATGGAATGTATTTTTTATGGAGCCACAGCTGTGGTGGCAAAAAATAAATAAAAGCTAAATATGTATTATATTTTTATTATTTTCTTTAATTTCATGATATTTTCAATTTTATAATTTCAACAATCATTCAGGATAAAGAAAAATGACTTTAAAATCTGTTTAATCAAAGAATGGTTCTATAAATAATTGTGTCTGCGTCAATATTTCTCTCAACGTATATAGAATATATACGATATAGAAAATTTCAATAAAAATTGTATTATTTATCAATTAATTTATCGCGTGAAAATGAAAAGTACGAAAAGTACATGAGAAATTTTAAAATACGTAGAGTAAAATTCAATTATTTTATATTGTTTAAATCAATGGATGAATGATTAATTTTCTATCAAACAATTTTTTTTCATAAAAATGCAGTTACATCTATATGTTAAAGTATAATTAAATTTTAATTTATCAAAATGTTGCGTTTCTACGAATCATTTTAATTAAATGAAATGAATGATTCTTGATTATACGAATATTCATGAATGCAATTTTGTTATTTGTAAAAGACTACGCGATATTTGTGAATCAATTTCAAGAAAATTCGGATAATTTTTACCGTGAAATTTATATTTATAGTGTTTGTATTTACGAAATAGCCTAAGGATATCCCCTCGGCTAATGCGTATCATTAATTAAGCTTTTCTCTTATGAATGATTAATCAAGATGCAATAATAATAAACATTTTGCAAGCACAGTAATAAATTTCTAACAACTAAGAAAATAGTTGAGATATTATCTTTATTATAGAATCAAGTGATCGATTTAATTCTGCAATTTAGAAGCAATTACATCTAATACAGAAATATTTTACTTTTTCATATTGAAAAGATGATTAAAATCTTTCACGACAATGATCTAATTCAATTTATGCGCATGAATTTTGAAAGATGATTTTTTTTTTGAGATATTTGATTTCATCCCACGTAAAATCTATCCATAACTGTTTAAAGAAATATTTTTTGGAAACGATATCCATTGTTTCTTCGTATATGGGGATTTTTATCATACGTCCCCTAAGAGAGTTGTCTCCATGTTCAAAATATCCAGTTGCCCGAGTAAAATGCTTGAGAAATGTGTAACACTGGGGCGCATATGTCGCTGTTTATTGTCGTAATATTGATGTTGAATAGTTGCCAAGAAACAATCCCGGTGTCCACAATCGATTCGCGTTTCCTTTTGTTAAGAACACCAACGTGCAAGTTTGTGTCCACCTATTTTTGGAAACTTTTATACGAACTTTTAAAAAAGAGACACGATACACGCATCAGATGAGAACAAATGGAACAAATATCCTTTGAGACGAGTGTAAAATTATCACCCTGTGATGAGAAAATCTTCGTCAAACTTCAAATTTGTTAACATCTTGTTAAATTACATCTCCTCCCCATTAATCTGTATGCAAATTTATTTTCTCCCATACATATTACGTTACAAGCCACGGCTTGTAATCTTGTACAGCAACACGAGGGTTGCAAAATCTTTAATCGCGAATCTTCGAACAACGAAGGCTCGTGGTGTGGCGCATCCGCCTTTGCACCCGATCCCCTGGACGTGTCCTTGATGTTCTTTCACACGTTCATCCCCCCTGGATGTACTCGACGGCGATGTAATTACAAGACTTACCGGTGTTGAGTCGTCTGTGCTCCATAAAATGATCCTTGGCTGTGTTACACCTACGTCACTAACATTTATAGGGAATGATCCATGGAGCAATATGTACACAGCTTTCCACCTTGGCGTTATTAAAAAAAAAATCTCTCGGCAGCGAAGCATAAATTTTAACTAATACACTTTCTGCTTAATCTCTCATCTCCCTATTTTTCTCTCTCTCTTTTTTTTTTTTGGAACGAAACGTCGTTTCAATTTCACTTACTTCAGGAGTATATTTCTTTTTAAACTACAATTATTCCAAGTTTCAAGAAGATATTAATCTTTTGCAAGGAAGAAAGTATTGTATCTGACGAATCTAAATCTTATTATCGGGATATACGAAACGAACACCGCTTAATATATTCCATTATTATCCATATTTAGAACGCGTATAATAAAGTGGCACAAGAAAACAACGTTCGAAGATAGGATTTATGCGTCACGCGGGCCACCCTGTATACCACGTGTAGAGATATATCGATTGGACCACAGGGTGAAGAGACGCCGGGCGCCACGGCGCTCTCCTTCTAACCTCCCTCCCCTCCAGACAACAACGACCGAATATAGCTCGGCCGATATGGGAGCTAATGAACCAATTACGCGTAATAGGGCCGCCGCCTTCGACGGAGAAGGGAAGATGTCTCGGTTTTCTTCTATTCCTTCAAGAATCTTCGTCGTCATTCGAGTAACGCCTTCAATCATGGCCTCACTGTTCTGCGTTTAATCGGTGCATCCGAATCGACTCCTTTTTATTTATTTCCCAATAATGCTTGCCATTCGAACCAGGGATCGAGCCACGAAATTTCTTCAGAGCTCGACTTTCTTCGACCGACCTCGCCCTATATTTCACACTCGTTTTCGTCGAATTCATTTGAATCTTTTTTGCTTTTGATGGGCAAAATTATATATATATATATATATATGCATGTATTTTATTTCGTAATTGAAATACACGTTTGAAATATATTTGCTAATTTTTTAATCGAGTTGATGTAATTATTAATAATTAATAATCTTCGCTACAAATCGATAAAGTAACTCGGTTGTTTCCTTCAGCCGATTTTAACCATCTTCCTTCACTTAATATACTCGCACGAATGGACCGATCCCGGAAGTGACAAATTGACTCTTCTCTTCGTATAAAGGCTGGATACGATATCATCAGTGAGAGGTTGCCGAAAAGAAATCGAGCATTTGCTCGAATTATCGGCGGATCGATTCAAAAGGGTGCAAAATTGAGTCGTTGAAAGGGCGGGTGCCCTTTAAAAGCGTATAATTGACTGGAGTTACGTGTCCAAGGGAAAATCGCTCCATCGCTCGTTGGCTTTATGCTCAGTTGCGTTGCAGTTTTAATTAATATGCTCGCGAGTGATAAAAGGCTTGACGGAGGGAGGAGAGATTCGAAAAGAGGAAAGTCATAGCGAACAACTTTGTATTATTTCTTTGGCAACGAAACTTGGCCACGTCGAACGCGAAAGCTTATTAATTTTCTTATATATGACCGGAAAACCGTGTTTATAACAGACTTATTTTAAATCTTATGCTTTGCATACATCGATTGTTCTTCGAGACACGAGATAATCCTATTTTTATTGGATTTTGTTCTAAGAAGAAGAAGAAGAAGTTGCACGATTTAAAAGTCGAGAGAAATGTTGATTGAAACGTAATCCGATTATAAATAAATATATATTTACGAATTTATTTATTGTTTTAATAAATGAAATGTTCATGAAGATGAAGATATTCTTAAAAGAAGTGAATTTTTTTATATTATTGCAAAGATTTAATCGAAATCGAGAAAGCAAGATAGTACTCTTCCTTTCTTTCTTTCTTCTTTCTTTCTCTTTTAAATTTCTAATCCCTATATTTTCTATTTTTAGATGTCATATTTCTCCTTGCGATTAAACACATTCGGGTTTTTCGTTTCGACCCAGAAATAAATGACAAAAGTCATAAAGTTATTTCTGAAATGTATAAAGAGATTCTTCCATCGAGTGGAAGTTTCCTCTTTTTTTGATTTTTTTTTTTTTATCACCACTAATTATTATCGTTAAATTTTTCTTCGACGCTTTTGTATGGATAGACATCGTTGAATTTGGAATCAAGCATAAAGAGTGGTTGCTAGGTATTTAATGTCCACCAAGACCGATTCTGTATATATTAGCTGGCATATCCAGCAAACTTGGCAGCGATAACAATGGCCCTTTGTTCGTCCAACCTATAGTTGTCTTGCTTTATCGTCCCTGTTTACGCCACAAAGCTTGACAAAAAGGATAGCATTATCGGTAATGTCCGTTCTAAGCGCGAATTACTTCGTACGAAATGCTCGGATGCATCCCACCACTTTTGTTTAAATATCCGTATAAACGCAGGCTACGATAAACCAATTTTTTAGACGCGTGAATCCCCCCATTGTCCACTGATTTTCCCCCTCAAAATAATTCGTTTACTCTTTGTTTTATTACGGAGCTTAATATAATTTTGGCAACGTGTATAGAACATATTTTAGGCGAACGAAATTTCTTTTTTTTTTTTTTTTTTTTGGTTTCTCTTTGGTCTCTTTATAAACCAAAATCTCTTTGTTCTCGTTATAAAATGAATAATGATCTCTTTTTTTTTTTATAAAATATCATGGTTTTAAAGCAGTTTAAGAAATTTATAATTAAAATAAAGCTCAAAAGCAAGGATTGGGAAATAGAAATAATTGTTTTTAAAAATTTATTTCTATTATAATGTTATTATTATTATAATTTCGATCTGCTACGATTGTCTACTTTCAATTAACTGTTAGAAGGGAATATAGGATATCTACTGTGACGATGTGCGATAGTATTAATTAAATAAACTATATTTAGAACAGTTGATATTAATATTCTCTTTGTTTCACGAACAATTGCTTCGAGACTGGGGAATCGATTCGTATTGCAAACCCCCTTTATGAGCGATTCCATTTATGGGGGATACTATTTAGCATAGTATTTCGTGAACATACGGGGCTATAAGTACCTTATGGGATCAATATCATTCTGATTATTTAAGCTTATGTATACTATCGAGCACGAGATATCGTGGTTCAAAAATCGAACAAACTTTGTTGATTGAAAAATCAAATTGCTCGAAATTGTTCGAATTGAATAATTAGTTTAAATTACTTCCATAATAATTCCGAGTATCAAGCGGATAACAAAGCTAAAGGAATGACCAAAAATCTTTCGCAGTTCAACTTCGCAAACTTTGATTAATTACAGTTTGATCGGCTTAATTTTTTCCACTAGAAATTTGTTTCATGGGATGATATTGGTTTACAGCAAGAAGTACTCTAATTTTTTTTTTGCCTGAAATTTCGGTTAATTATGCATATCGACATGATATTAAAATAATAAATGATATTAAAATATTTTCGAGAATTATTTTATTAACAAATGATTCGCCATCATTTTTCACTTTAATAATTGAAGAGAATTTATTTTTCATCTCTGACATATGAATGACGTATTTTCATACCTTTCAAATGTGAACAATTGCTGATTAAAAAAAAAAAAAAAATCTATGCATATATTGAATAAAAGTGAAAAAGTAAAATTGAATTGAATTTTTCACAATGAATTTATTTATTCATTTTTTTTTTTGCAATAAAACCAAACGTGAAAATGATATTTGAATTGGCAATATTATTTAACTTTGTTAAAGGAAAATAAAAAAAAATAGATCCACGATTCTTTTAACGTTATTTTCAACTATTTTTCTTTACTTTCCAATGATATACCGAATTATTTATATTCTTACGAATCTCACCAGCTTACATCAAATAAAATTTTCAAATATAATTATTTTTTTAATCTATTACCACTTCAACTTCAACTCCAACACGAATAAAATTTTGTTTCCTCCTTGAAACAAATTTACGTATATTTCTTCGCGTTTGACACGTAAAAGAAAAGTTGCAATTGACGAAAAAGACCCGAAAAGTTGGTTCCTTTCTTCGGTAGATAATTTCACAGATTTCGTAGAATTCAATTCAACGTAACGATTACATTACATCGTTCAGTTAGAGTAATGCCCATGTACGATTACTTTGGGGAATTTGGAATCGCATAATCACCGTGTATACTGATGCCTTTATCAGCGAATTTAAAACATATTCACACTTGGCCGAATTTAATTAGAACGCGTGTAAATTAACCCGATTCGCGGGTTTAATCAATATTCAAAATCGTAGAATCATCGCGTCGATACATCGCGTTGTAGAAGAGCATGAATTTCAAAAATTAGAGATTGCTGTAGAAAAATTATTTGTGGGAAATGGAAGTAATTATTATACATTAAAGATTAAAAATTTTTTGCTCGAAAAATTATTTTACAATTAGTGAGAAAAGTATTAAATTATAAAATTTCGATCTCGATATTATAAATCGTAATTATTGAATTGCTCAAATGAGTACGAATGTTAAATTCAATTATCAGATTAAATGCAATTATCGTATGAAGAGTTCGAAGAGAATTTTCCAGGATAAAAAAAAGATTTTTCCAGATAAAAGAGACGAGGAGCGAAAATTTGGAAAAAATATTTCTCGAAGAACTAGATTTGGCCAACTAAATTTTACAGAGTTAAAAAGTACCGTATTGAACATTGGCTCGATGGTAAATATTACTTGTACGTGTGCTAAGGAATTTCATGGTACGAGGTACCTCGAATATCGAATATTGAATATTTCCAGCTGATTCTGATTCTTTCTTATTCACTTTCTTTTCGGTATTTATTTTAATATAGCAACGAAATCTATATAATTTATCCAAATCGTACGAATAAAACAAATACTCAAATTTAATCGTGAAGATCTCAATTTGACAATGAACGAAGATTGTAAATTTGTAAAACGACAAATAAAATTATTTTTAATGTATAAAAAACGTTGAATGAAGTTATAACAGAATCCACCTTTCTTATATTTATGTTGAAAGGCGTGTTAAACAGATAGGAATAGACGTTGATTGGAAATTCACAAATCGAGTTCAAACCAAAATTTCAACGACGATGTCGATAGCGTGTTTCGTCAACTCTTCGATTTCGCGTTGCTCTTCCGATAGCTTGGCTAAATGTACCAACCACGACGATAATTTAGTTGGTCCTCTGTTCTATAACACGCCTCATGTGGACACGTTTCTGCGACCCATGTACATGCTATATATTATTCATGCGGTCAATCGTATCCACACTTTTCGTGTTGTACACAACACTCACTTCGAAAACTATGTTAAAGTGAATCTGATATTTTATCACTTTTCCCTTCTTTTCTTTCTTCTCTTTCTCCCCTCCCCATTCTAATCGCAAAACCGATGTGATCCCAAAGCACTTGGTTTAATTTACCGAATTAAAAATGATTTTGACGAATCGAGAGACTTTTAGAAGATTTAAACGATTGTTTAATTGAATAAAATCTTCTTTCACAAAATATTGAATACGTACATGTTTACAATAAGTTCTAAATAAGTTCATAAAACGAAAGATCATGATCCACAACTACCATCAATACAATTATAATCCAACAGCACTCAAACTTTCAAATCCAACTAAAACAGTCACAAACTCCTCTAACTACTCTCGTCAACCATGTATCCATCTAAAATCCTAATCAGAATCATCAACTGAAACTCCCAAACCCACTTACCTCTCTCGACCACCCTTTTAATTCCCCATTATTATTCCTCGCTATTACTTTCGCCCGGAATCATCGTGAAAATCTCAAATCTATTCCTCCAATCCCCCTCCTCCCCCCATCTTCACCCTCTCCTTTCAATTCACCACCATCCATCACTTATTCTCGCCCATTCGTGCCATACGATACGAAGAAGCAAGAACGTCGTCTGAGAACGACGGAATAACGGTGGAACCCCCGCGAGGGCATTAATTTCAGACGTGACACAAGGGTAGACCAATCCGGCCAGCCATCGGGAGATACAATCGGTCGCGTATCCGCCACTCTGTCGCTTCAGGATCCCGCGGCGAATGAGAGGACGAAGGATGACGAGCGATCGAGCGAGCGAGAGAGAGAGAGAGAGAGAGGATGGGTGGTTGGGTGGCGGCTTACGAGGCCGTGGCCCATTTTCACGCAGTGACGTCAACTCTGTATCCCCGGATACGTCACCGGATCCGGTAAACGCGTTAAGTTTTACCCACCATGGGGGACCGTTCTTGCGATCCATACTCTCGATACGTCTTAAGAATCGTGCCACGTAAGAATATTCACTGGAATACTTGAGATACTTATCTGCGCTCCGGAGGATTGGGGAAAGCTCTTTGGAAGGGAGGTTCTTTTTTTTGTGAAAACTTTTCGGGAAGGGAAGGTTTTTTGTGAAAATTTTTGTCGAGGAAAATTTTGAACCTGAAAATGGTGATTTTGGGAAATCATGCCACGTAAGAATATTCACTGGAATACTTGAGATACTTATCTGCGCTCCGTGTGGTATCCGTGGAGGATTGGGGAAAGCTCTCTGGAAGGGAAGTTCTTCTTTTTGTGAAAACTTTTCGGGAAGGGAAGGTTTTTTGTCGAGGAATATTTTGAACCTGAAAATGATGATTTTGAGAAATCATGCCACGTAATATTTATTGGAATATTTGGGATACTTACCTGCGCTCCGCGTAGGAGGATTGAGGAAGGTTCTCCTTTGAGGAAGCGAAAATGATGATTTTGGGAATTGAAAAATTGCGTATGGAGTATTTGGGATATTTGTTTGCATCTGTAGAGAATTGCAAAGGATTCCTGGGAAGATTTTTTTGTCAAAAAATTTTGAACCTGAAAATGATGATTTTGAGAAATCATGCCACGTAATATTTATTGGAATATTTGGGATATTTACCTGCGCTCCGCGTGGTGTCCGTGGAGGATTGAGGAAGGTTCTCCTTTTTGAGAAAACTTTTCGTGGAGAAAAAATTTTGGAAAAAATGATGATTTTGGGAATTGAAGAGTATCTATGGAGTAGTTTGCATATTTGCATCTAGAATTGCAAAAAGTTTCCTGGAAATTTTTTTCTGTGGAAATTTTGAATTTGAAAATGGTAATTTTGAAAATTAGAGAATGTCTATGCGTTCAATTAGAAATCGTGCCACATAAGAATATTAGAGATACTTATTTGTAGAAGATTGCAAAAGATTTTTTGTTTAGAATATTGGAATATTTCGATAGTGGGATATTAAAAAAGAAAATTTCAAAATGGTAAGCTTGAAAATTAGAAAATAGCTATCGGTATAAATGTATTTAAAGATGAAAGTTGAGATTGTATTTTTCTTTAATATATTAAGAATTAGAGTATATTCATATATTCTTCACGTAGAAGGGATAAAATAAATTTTCTGACACGAATTGTAATTTCGATTAAATAAAAATTGTATTTAAAAAAAACAAAGAGATTAATTTATTTAAACAATACGAAATTTAAATTCTCTTGGTAAACCAATATGAAATTTATTCACAAAAATATAACTTTTAAAATATTTTTTCATTTTTCTTCCCTCTACGTTAAAAAATTATCATCTCTATTTCGGATAAATGAAAGGAAGTGGATTTTAAAACTTGTTTCTCATGCAAATTTGAAGGGATGTCGCGGGTTTAAATCTCGGGAAAGGGCAAGGAAATTCCACGAAGTTACATCGAGGTTAAAACCTGTTTCCTCGAGATTGAAGCAAGTTGAAAGTCGGTTGATGTATAGTTTATATGAACTGGATAGACGATTGACGAGGTGAATTGAACAACAGTGGAATGGATCGGGGAAAATTTGTCATGTGCGCCTGGGGGATATCGATGTTTGTTTGCGGCCCGTGATGGATGGTCTACTTTTGGATATTTCGTTTTAATTCTTTTTCATATCACGCTTTTGTCGAGAGTTATTGTTATGGAGCTTTCTAAAATATCAAACTTAGAAAAAACACTAGTCTTATATATATATATTTTTTTTTCGATGTTTGATTCGAAGAATATTTTCTTATTTTTTTTTTTTTTTTTACAATAATAATTATTTATTTCGTAGCTTCTTTTTTTCTATTTTATAGTTTTCAGAGAAAGATATTTAAACTACTTTCTCTTATTTTCTTCGAACGAAAATAATTTTTCTCCTTGTTTCATTTGATACTGTCCATCTCGAACTGGTCGTCATTACCCTTTTTTTGCTTCTGTCTCGATAATTGATTCTTCTAAAAGCTTTTCGTTGCTTGTCGTACAGATCAATAACGCATTATCGTTAGTGTCTACGTTATTGTTTGATCTACGAAACGTAATACGATTCGTCTAATTTTTTATCAATAACGATTCCACTTGTACGAAACAGAGGATAAAGAAGAAAGAGAGAGGGAAAAAGAAGAAAATAAACGCGACGAAATTAAGATAAAAAAAAAAAACTTCCTTTTTCAATCGATAATTAATATGTATCCCATAATTAAAATTCCACCTCGAAAGAATAATAATACGTGGAATAAAGAAAAAAGCTTCGTCCACTTTAAGGAAGAAAATTTATATCTTTAATAATCGGCAACATCCATTTAATAATTGTGATAAAATGAAAAAGAAATACTCATAATAATATATGAAATAGAAAATAAGGAGAGAAAGAAGGAAAAAGAAAAAGAAAGTCGTGAAAACTTAAAACTCTTGATTCGATTAATAATCAACAGACATTATTATACCGTTACGGCAATCGTTCAACGAATCTAATTGTAAATTTAACTAGAGAATGGTGTGGTTAGATTATCGTTTCTATGCAAATGCGATCGGTATCGCATCTGTCGGCTGTCCCTGATCACATATAGAATATTCAACAGGAATACACTTGTCTGTACAATAGTGGTAGTCGGTGTACAGGAATTTCCTGGAATCGAAAGCAGGTGTAATATTCGGCAAGTGCCCCAGAAATTTCCAGGTGAAAGCTTGTTCGAACATGTTAATATCACACTCTCCCCCTTCCTCCCCAATAAATTATTTCACGCACCCGCGCTTTCGTCTAAGCCATCATCCGATATTTCAAAAAAAAAAAAAAATAAAAATAAATAAATAAATAAAAAATAAAAGAAAACACTATCGAATTTAAATTTTCCAAATACAAATTCCTTTTGTAATTTTTCTTAAATTTTTATAACATAATAGTCGCTTGGTTTCTCGTTATAATTATTGTTTTCGTGAAAAGAAAAAGTAAGAAAATAAAAAATATCGAAATAATAAAGGATTGAATTTAACATTTCAACCGATATTATGGTAAAAATATTTATAATAGATAAATTTATTTATATTTAAAATTCATAATTTCTGACAATAATTGACTCGATGCTAGTTATTTTTCCTGTCTCATATATTTACTTCGGTGGAATCACGTTATATATAAAAGGAAAGGAATATCGTACTGCTCGTGACACTAAATTTACATAAATTTGCGAAACATTACAGCGAATTTCACCACTTAACTACTGCTCGACGAAATCGTTGTAAAACAATTTGCAATTACACGACGCGAGCATCAATCTACATACAAATTTCAGATTTACGACCTGTTCTGAGTGCTCCTTCCCTTTAGACTGTATCGATGGAACGACAACTCTCCATCCTATTTCCATCCTGGATTGGATGAACGCACATGTTTTCAAAAATTAAAATTAAAATAACCTTATTCGAACCCAAACTATTTGCAGTCACTTTCAACGAGGTTGGCAAAGGGTTAATTATCGATCGTCCCTTTTCATCCCCCTTTTTTATTTAGAGTCAACTGGGTATATTTAGCCGTAGTATGATCTTTTAAACGATACAGATTTTTCTTTTTTCTTTTTTCTTTTTTTTTTCATACTAAACTCAACTCGAAAAACTGAGAATCACTTAACAATATCGTTTACAAAATAACCTCCGGCGTCCAATTGATTTTGAATGCTGAATAACGGAGTTGCGAACAAAAGGAAACAGATAAAAGCAACAGACAACATCGATCTCTCGAAAGTGAATCGATGCAATTGCATTAAATACGATATTATAAAACAAAACACCATTCGTACATATAATTAAAAATATTTTTGGAACGAAAGTATTCGTATTTGAAATGCAAATGTAAAGCTCTGAAATGGAAATTGCCTTTTTGATAAAATACATTGAAACAAAATGGCGAGAATCGCGAAAATTCTATTTTTATCATCCTCTGTTCGATCGTAAAGAATCTTTTACCAACCGATCTAACTTTTTCTTCGGTTGTACGCGTTAACACATTCTCTGTAAACAAGTTCGTTTCCACCAACGTTCTTTCAGCAACAGAGATCGGTAACAACGAACGATCGACCGATCTTTGATTTTAATCGAATCTTTTCGAGCCCACAATGAACCGGTTGTGCTTAAATATCGAGCGGTTGCCTATTGTCCCCCGTGAACAATTACAGCCGATGTGCCGTTTGTTTCGAGGCATATGCGCCGCTTTTAGTTACACATTGTCTCGACACTGGATCATTGTGCCAACGAAGAATGTTATTGTTGGGGCGAAGATCGTAGTCATACGGATATCTTGTCTTAGTTTGATAAAATTATTGCGAATATAGCTCGAAAAAGCTCCAACGTTTCTACGAAACTTTGTACAGATTTGTGATAAATTTATCATAAAGACACGGTGATCGGGAAGATAAATCATCGAACGAATCGTTGAATGATTAAACGATTGAATAATCAATCTTCTATTATGTGTACGAGTAAATTAAATTCATAATGTTTTTACATTCTATTATTATATCGAGAATTTTGATATTCAGAAAATATTCCATTTGAAAGGGGGAAAAAAGGAATGTCTCAGAACAGAACAGTGCCTATTATACCTCGTCCATCAAGCTCCACGTCATATCGATACGTATTTTCGATGGCAAAAAATATGCTCACCAGGAAATACGAAATATATTGCACGAGCTGCATAAGGGGATATTGCATTTCTGGGGACGTACAAAATTGTCCTATTGGAAATAGAAATATCTGGGGGCCTCGATATGCACACCGTAGTGCAAGAACCGATATTCCAAGATCGATGTCCATCGATTTCCTGCGCCGTGTAATAGGCTTTAAAAAGGTAAGGCAGAAAAACTTTTCTGGGGCAGGGTGCAAACCTGTCCTCAAGAACATTTTTAACCATCTTCCCTCAGTTGAAGTTCATCTTTTGATAGGTATCGTCAATCCTCTTACTAAAAACTTCCACCTTGTACATTTAAATGTATTTCAGGAAAAGCGTTAGAAAAGGAAAGAATAACAACGTTGTTAGTTCGTTTCTGTATCCATCTGTTTCGAGTTGGGTCCTTATTTTTCCCGAGGAATGATAGATTTTAAAAAAGGAAATCGTGAGAGGCGATGGATATTTGTAGAACAATGGCATTCGTAAATAGATCGTTCCAAAAATTTAATAAAAATCTTCTACAATCGCATATATCTTCTTAAATATAAAAATGTATAATATCGTTTTATAGGAAACGAATATCGTTTCGATCTTTCATTCGAAAGCTCGAAAATTAATAAAATATTTGAATAACGGAGCTGGAAATAGAAATCAGTCAGAACAGAATTTCTTTCATCAATTTCAAAAGGTGAAAAACGAGTGACGGGATTCTTTGTCGCAAACGAGAAATTTTCCTTTCTTTTTTTTTCAAAAATCTTAAAAAAATTCAGAAAAATTCAGAATCGAACGTATACAAATAATTCTACAAATAATTAATTCTTCATCATCATCGATAAGATCAATTACATATCCAATGATCCACTACGTTTTATCCACTTGCAACAATTATCTCGATACGCTCGATATTAATAAAAGTCCGAGGGAAAAGAAAATTGCTTATCGTTTCTACTCGACAACCCATCGGGGTTAATGCAACTCGTACAGCTGTCACTGATAAAATAATCGCTTCAAGGGAATTGATTGCTTTCAATAAAATCCTCGACGCTACGCGTCCGATATTGCGCGTAAATTTCGACGAAATTTCGGTCGAAACGCAAACGCTGCTTCCGAGATATTCTCTGGAACGGCGGTTGTTCGTCGATTTGAAAAAAATGAAAAGAAAGAAAGAAGAAAAGGAAGAAGAATGGTTCGAAAACGATTTTCAAACAAATTCGTAAACGCGATGAAATTGGACGCTTTGTCGATACTTTGATGATAGCCGGGAAATATCTATAACGAGTGGACGGTGCACAGGTATGCTTTGTTTCCTTCGTATAAGCTTTTAAAAGTTGGCGCGCAGAAATTACGGTCCGAAGCACGATGAGATCGTGAAATACAGGGTTCTACGATTCCACGATGAAATTGTTGGGATACGTGCTCAAATAAAATTTCAGGTGGATCGAATTTTCAAGTGTATTCTCTATTTTTCGTTTCTCGTTTCGTTTCTATACTTTTTTCAGCCACCCTCTCCTTTATTCTACTTTTTCTTTTGATTTCTATCGAAAAGAGTTCCTAGTTTTTTGCCACTATTTGTCTGATATTTTTAAAAATTACGTTCAAAGTGTGAGCTGTTTTAAATTGCAATAAATTATCGTATATTATTTTTTTTAATTTTAAAAGAAAAAGAAAAACGCGATATTTTATTTTTGAGAGAGAGGCAAAGCAGGTAAATGGAATTGAATCGCAGCAAAGGATATTGGAATATTCATGAAAAGGGTTAACATGCTTAAGCTGCACTTATCTTTGAAAAAAAATTGTCGCCAGTTTGCACTGATTTATCAGATCTCTCATGCGAGTAACCCGTTATCAGTAGTGCTTTAAGCTCTAATAAAAGGGGTGCTTATAAGGGATAATATCGTTAAGTGAACAGTTCTTTTCGTGGATCGTGACAAATTCATTTAAATACACATTGGATAACAAGTTTATAATAATAACTGTTCGAATAAATATACCCGTGAACAACAATTTTCGAGTTATGCAATTATTATATTCCTATTTATTTAAATTTCTTCATCCGTATTAAAACGATTCCTCTTTTCATCTTCAATCACACAAGATCTTTGTTAATTGTAACTTTATCCCATCGGATAAAGTTCACATTCTTAATTACGCTGTAATCTATTCACAAGTTGTATCGTGTTGCGAATTAAAGATATTCGTCAAATCTCATCTCCACATTATGAAAATCTGAAACGTAGTTATTTCAATTGATTATAATCTACTTAAACACGTAAAATCTACGGGTACAAATTTAATTACAAAATTCAATTATCAAACGTTTATCAACGAATGATCGATAATCGTTCCTCGTTTTTTACAAAAAATGTAAAAAAGACTTCTTAAAAAAATAATCAGAAACAATAAATTCTTTTTTAAACGAACGAAACATTGAATTTATCAAATTCATAAATAATTTTTTCACGAGTTAAATTATTTATCTCCTCGATCCCTAATTATTCAGATGCGTTCAACACAGGGCAGAGGATCGATACAAATACCGTTTAACGACCGTGCAATTTGGCTGTTAATGTCTCGCTCGACCACATGATTCGGAACGACTATCGCTACTCCAATCCCCGATCTCCTTCACTTTGATTATCCCCGAAACGGGATCACGGATTAAGAATAAAAAAAAAGAAAGAAAAAAAAGAAAAAGAAAAAAGAAAGGAGGAGAATGTATACGTAGAGGTGCTCGATGGTGTGATAACACAGCCGCATTGCGGCACACAACCACCATGCCTGGAGCACACAACTTAGCCGCCCGAAGCGGCTGTATAAATTCCTCCCCGCTCTTTCCGCACACACACAACGTGTACCCATTCAACCACCTCGCAATCCTCGTTGCAACCTCCGTGATACAACGTGGAAAACACGCATGGCCAGCTGGTTGTTCGAGGATTGAAACCTCAAAAGGATTTATCTCTCGATACACGAGGCAAGACGTTGTTACTGGTTCGAGATATTAGGGAGGGAAACTTATACCTCGACTTTGAATAAGATTTTTTATTGAAATAAACCTCAGTTTCGATTATTTCCAAGTTTTATTTTTTTCAAGATTACCACTTATTTACATCTAGATGTAAATTTCGAGAACGTTGGAAATTTTTTATTCATTCATCAGCAAGAATTACTTAATTTCGATTCCAACGAAACATTTAATCCTTCGATCATTTTAAAGAGACAAAAAAAAAAGAAGTCCGGAACGATCAATAATAATACTGACCCACATATCAATTATAACACTCGTTTAACCCCCTCCCCATCCCTCTGCCGATTAACAACCGACAACGGCCAAGACTCTCGATTCCATCGAGCTTCGCCCTCGAATTCGCCATCCGTTTCGCGTGCATGCAACTCCTCTTCCATCCTCGTGGGAGTGGAGTGGAGTGGAGTGGAGAAAAAGTGGCTCGAATATGGAACATCGTTATATGGAACTGGAAAGCATCGTGGAAAAACTCTCTTTTCACATGTTCTCGTACCTATCCGTTGTTCACCCAGGAATCCACCACATTCGTAACAACGCGATCCGCGAGAAGGCTCGTTAATTGGTCGAGCTTACGGCCTCTTCACCTCGCACGCTCATTAAACGCGGCGGCGGCGGCCAATTCTCTTCGAGCGCGACAAATACCGCGCGATAAATATCACTGGTGATTCGAGATCGTCGAATCGACGAGGAGAGAATATGTCTTTGACTCGGTTCATCCAAGTCGTGAATTACCGCGCACGATTCTTGAACGGTATTCGAACTAGGGTTTCTGATCGAAGGATTTCTTTTTCTTTTTTTTGAAAAGGTTTGGATCGCTCGATTCGATATTTGATTCGAAGGTGTATATAAATTGTATATTATATTAATCACGTAATTAATAACGTGTTTTGGGATTAAATTATTAAATACATTGATCTAATCTTAAGGAGGGAGTTCTCGAAGAACTAGGGTTTCTAATCGAAGGATTTCTTTTTCTTTTTTTTTTGAAAAGGTTTGGATCGCTCGATTCGATATTTGATTCGAAGGTGTATATAAATTGTATATTATATTAATCACATAATTAATAACGATAGTGTTTTAGGATTAAATTATTAAATACATTGATCTAATCTTAAGGAGGGAGTTCTCGAAGAACTAGGGTTTCTAATCGAAGGATTTCTTTTTCTTTTTTTTTGAAAAGGTTTGGATCGCTCGATTCGATATTTGATTCGAAGGTGTATATAAATTGTATATTATATTAATCACATAATTAATAACGATAGTGTTTTAGGATTAAATTATTAAATACATTGATCTAATCTTAAGGAGGGAGTTTTCGAAGATGGAATTTGTCGTTGATTATTGAATTGAAATAAAATAGTTTTTGGAATTTTACGTACGTGTCTGACTGTAGTTTGTAGGATGTAGTAATTTCACGGTCTGAATAGAAGGTTCTTGAAAAGTTGATGAAAGTACATAGCAATTAGGACAGTTTGTAACTAACGTGTATGTAGTGTAATTATAATGACTTGGAAGTCATTTAGTCGTATCAATTTAAAATTATTCTTGAAGTTATATTTTCCGTTAAAATATGCATTATTCGCAAACCTTTTGAACCCTTATTTATCATTAACCGATTATTATAATTTTATGCAAAGTGTAAACATTATTTTATTATTCAATTAAACATGAAATTCGTTTCGATTAAATTCCATCTCAAACTTCATGGGTTAAATTAATTATTCATGTAATTTCGAATATTTATAAATAAATTTCTTCTTCTGAAACAACGACGATAATCCATAAAAGACTAGCCCTGATTTAAAATTGAAATCGTTGGTATCGAAAATAAAAATGTTGTCCGAAATGCATTGTATTCAAGCATGCGTTGGAATATTAATTAATTCCGCGATTTCGTTAGTTCCTAATTAAAGAACACCGAGGCAACGTTACAGAGATGCACAGATGATTTTAAATAACGAAATCGAGTTGGCGAGAACTCATTTTTTGCCGAAAAGAACGCGCGTGTTCTTGCATAAACATGAATCTACTACATAATTTGTAAAGAAAAATGGAATTTTGACGAGTTGCAACGTTCAAATTTGAACGTTCACTAATTAATCGTTAATGATTAAATATTAGAGTCAGGTATAATAATTCATTGAAAGAAGATGAAGAAGGAGACTAATTATTTTAGAAGAGTAAAATTAAGAGAGATTTTTAACATTTCTTGTTGGAAAGGATTAATAACAAATATGTAAACTAATGAGAGTTTCTATCGATTTGTTTCCTTTTAAAATATATATGTATATATATACATATATAGATAACGAGTATCGACGAAAATTAATATTAATTATATAACAACTCGATCAACAGTTAATTAGGGGATGCGTTAACGTGATGTACAGCAACATGGTTTAGCTACGATAATGATATTGAAAGAGAACGATATGCATAGGCATATAAAGTTTGTTACCTATTTCGATTCGAAATAGAATATTAATTAACCATCCAAGAACAATCAAACGCGTTAATTATACATCGGAGAAAATATAAATTAGAAATACGTTTCTTTGAATATTTTTCATAATTTCGCACAACCCAACAATCGAATCATATTGCAAAAAAATCTTGAAACTCTTTCAAACGAAATTACTAATTTTTATCGAACAATTTATCAGATTTATAAAATCTCTCACCTCAAGGAAAAGACCGAGTAAATATTTTAAAATGATAAAAAACGAACATCCATAACAACCATATAAAAAACCAACCTCTCAACCCTCTCAACTCAACCCCTGAGATTCCAACTCATAGATCATGCCGTTGGAGGAACAAACGTGAAACACTCTTCCAGGGTGATTCATAGTCAACTGATTCCGTCAACCAATTGCTCGAAACACGTCCTGGTCGGATCTATGACTGATCTCACTGGTACGCATCCCTCGAGGCGGAAATGGGGATCGGTGTAACGCGGCGAGATCGCGGCAGAACGAACGGAAAATCGGGGTTTGGGGGAGGGGTGGACAACGTTATCTCTCGTAATTAAACGATCTCGAGCTCCCCTAATCGATCCCCGAATTAACCCCACTCGAGTTGTGTTTCAAACGAGGCGTAGCCACGGGCCAGGTGTATCGCATGTGCGTGGCGTACTTTTTTGTAAATGAGGGGAGGAATGGACGAGAGAGGAGGGTACTGTACAATGGTTCAAATAAAACTGCGAATTTTCGATTCGTAATCAAAAAGGTGAATCATTTGATGTAAAGTGAAATTGAATTTCTAATTTACTATTACAAAGTCTCTTCTATCTAACTCGAGAGGATGTTTACACATAAATCCGTGGTTCACAATTTATGATCTAATCTCCGTTCAAATATTAAGTGATTACACAGTGCTTTTCAACGTCTCCGCAACGAATAGTTTTATCTAATCTCGTTTGAAAACGTCGTACCTTTCTTGGAACGAGCGATCCTTCCATTTCTTTTTTTTTTTTTTCGACCGTGGATGCAAAATCGACGGTTTTCCTTCGCGTGGGCCGATAAATTTCCCTCCGAACGAATTCGATTCCACGTCCCGAATGTCACAGATATATTCCTGTAAAATTAATCGACCGTCCTTCGTGCGAGCCTCGATTTTCCACGCCTGCTTCGAAATTTGGCCAGGAATCGAGGCGATTTTTTTCTTTTTTAGATGTTTTTCAGATCGTTGTTTTAATCGTGAGCACTGTACACTCGTGGAGATAATTTTTCATCTCATGAAAACTTGGATGAAATATGCTTGTATATATTTAATATTGTTCATATTATCGGTTTGTATATATTTGTTTGTTTGCTTCGACAAATTTGAAACGAGCAATTCGAAAAATCGGATCGGATTAAATATAATTGTGACTATTATGCGAATTATTAAAGTTATATTATAATTAATTACTCGTACAAAATCAAGATTAACCAAGTGTTGATATATGTAATATATGTAACCAATAATATGTACTACATAACACAGCTGTATATTTCCGTGAATAATGTTCAGGTGAGCGCAAATATACCTAAGGCGTATAGTTATGCATCGAAGTTCAGCGAATGTATGCATTGTCCATTCATATCGTTTTGCATACGTTTGTAACACGCGTATAATATGCTCAAACATCATTTTGTTGCTTGTACTGATAAATACACGAATAATCCCTATTAATAGCGCGAAGAAGCTTGCATAACATTGTGCAGTGTTTCTGTGTCAGCAGAAAACAGATTACACACACTTCTTACTTAACTTCACCAAAATCTATTAAATAATAAATATTCCAGATCCTCTGTGAAATCCTCTCAACATCATTCGTATAAATATAACGAAAACTTGGAATAATACCCTCATAATCCTTCGTCAAACAATTACGAAAAGTATATAATATTCGCCCAAATAAACGCTTATTCAAGACGAGTTAAAAAGACGGGATACGTTGAAAGAATGAAGACGGAAAATTGATTGCCAATCCTCGTCGAATTCTTTATTATTCCTCGAGTAGACATGTGGTTGGATCATCACATTAGTGTGATTCTATACTACTAATGTGATTACCTGCTACTAATTATATCAATTAATAATATTAATTAATACTAAATAATAATTATGCAGCAACAACGGATGATCTCGATTAACCGCATCGTTTTAGACTTGGGCAAAACCCGGCTCGCCAAAGGCTTCGAAAAGTGATTAGAACTCTGTGTACATCGGTAATCTAATACAATCCGGAGGCTAATTCAATTTATATATATCGGCCAACTCGCTAAACGCGAGATAAGGCTTATCGGGAAGGGGCGACGCTTTATTACGTTTATCTGGATTTCGTCTGGCCGCCATTCGAAATGCGAATATGAACGTTCGATTGAAAATCGTCGAGGGAGGGGGACTTGTCCTTGTTGCATTTTTCGGCACATTTTTTCTTTTTCCATAACAGCAATTGCAACATTTTAAATTCCTTTCCTAATTTTTGTTCGAATCTTTTGTGTAATGCATTTTGGGAAATAGAGGATTAGAGGAAGATTTGAAGAATAGATTTTGGCTTCAGTTTAATGAGATTAGAAATGGTAATTAAGATAGATAGATCGAGTGGTGATTATGATTATTGATATTTCCTTCGAATACCAATATCGAGATATTCGAAATAAAAATCAACAGGGGATGCAATGGCGATTGAAGCAGGGATTATTCTCTCTGAATGGGATTCGGACACTTTTAATTAGCTTGCTTCAAATTGTTTTTCCTTCCAAGATGTTAAATAAATTTAGGGTGTATATATATAAAATACAACTCGACAACCTCAGTTATTCTTTCAGAAATGGAGAGTACTCGATGTTTGTCGAGCAAGACTGCTAGCTTCCTCGGTTTTGAGGAACTTGAGTTTCCATTCTATCCAAATGAATTGTCTTTTTGAACAATGAAAACGAAATCAGGCAATAAACTTGGATTTCCAAAAAGGAAGTGGCTGGTTCGAACAAATTATTTCATAGATTAAATTTGAAATAAAATATTCAAACATTTCTTTTTTAATTCTTCGTTTTCTCGATCCATTTTTTCCAATAGAACGATACAGGATTATAATGATACCAATTTTTTAAATTATTTTTACTACGCAATCGTTTCTCCTCGTTTTTAAAAAGAGGTATATATCGCGATTGAAGTTCAACAATACGATCTCTACGAATCACTTATGCAATCTGCGAGTATATATAATCAATGTACTTGTTGCACAGTCGATATTTTTTGGTCGCTGCTTGAGGAGTGATTGATCGGTGCAAGCGTGTAATTGATGGTTTTTTAAGAGACGTTCACCCGATATCAAGGTAATACATTCAATCTGACGATCCCTCGATAATCGAGACATTCAGAAAGCAAGCTTGTTAAATTTCTTGAAAAATTTCAACGAATATTACTTTTCGAACCCATTACTCTTTAAAAGATTATTTTTAAATTGGAACACATGTTTGAAATTTTTAACATATATATATATTTTTTAGAATATATCATGAATAATATATTCAATTTTACCTCGCCTTAACGCCGAGTAAATAATTTCTCGAACGTTGAACACGCGAGACGCGTGTCAAAACTTTGGAACGCTAATTTTCTTACTTTCCAAACTGTACCTCGTAAAAAACCTTTGGAACAATGTTTTTATCAATTTATCGCGAAATTTCGCGCGAGTCACAACCAATTTGCCCGCAAATAATGTATAATTTTATTTATTTCCCAAAGTTAATCGAAGTCCAGCCGAGGAACGAACGAGATTGCCCGATAAATCGCGTATTAGACACGAAAGTCGAGCCACTAAAATCGCTCACGCGAAACGGATCGCTAAATTTATGCCTTGCACTTCTCTGGTTCATTGACTCTCGTCCCTTGATCACGAGAACCTCCTGCTTGCTGGATATTAAACTTTTTCTATCGAATTATAACGATAATGCTAAACATCTCCCGAGAACTTTTTCGCGCGTCTTTAAATTTTTATTTAACCATTGAATTAAAAATAATGAATGAGTCTTCTTCTCGAAGAATAGTTCAAAATTGTCAAATTTATAGGTCTAAAATTAAGAATGATCAAATTAAAAGAGTCTGTCGATAAAAAAAAAAGCTTTAACGAGATAATAATCGTCGAATAAAACGAATCGTTTTATCGCACGGAAAAAGCTGAGATACAAATACAGATGTATTTCCATGTTTGATTATCGATATTTCACCGTCCATCACGCGTCACGCGTTTTCAAAAGTGAAGTACTCGACAAGAAGAGAGCAACTAAACAACCAGTTAAAATGGATGCAAATATTGCACTGCCACCCTTTCCACTTATACGATACTCTACTCGCCAATATTTTAGAATAATATAACACCATTTTTTCCCTCCCCGTTTCTTTTCATTTCCTTCCTCGATTCAGTCCTCATCGGCGACGATATCGAGAAGTGGACATTCCCCCTTCGTTCGTATGCAAACATTGTAAAACAAGAGATCCGCTTTAAAGCTAAGTCCGCAAACGCTTCAGTTTAAAGTGACGTCTTCACTTTTTCTCAAATCCATATCTCGTATAAACTCGAGAGAGAAACCTTTTCATCGTTTCCCTTTTCCAAGTAACATTCACAAGTAACATTTCAAAAGTAAAATATTTTAAAATCGACAAAGGTAAAAGTTAAGATTATCCATTTAAAGAGAGATCGTCCCTTTCTTTCCGTTGTAAATATACCAAGAAATGTTCTAATAAGGTTATATAAATTTAGTCGATTGAAAATTGGATCGTAAAGTGAGCGCCCTACGAATCATCTATCCAATGTAATAGTCGGGATTAGATTCGAATATGTATAAATCGTGGAATCGGTAAACAGATACATTCGGATTCGCAGTGGCGTGTGATTGGGAAACACGATCGAGAAGATCGGTAATTCAACAGAATGGTTGGGTAAATATTTGCACGGCATAAAGCTTTGTTAAAATTCGGCGTATACGCGATAAATTTCAAATCATTAATCAGAGAATGAGATAGAGAGGGAGTGTAAACAATATAAATATTTATTATTTTTCCATAGGATGAGCGAAATGAAATTTCACGTTCGAGAGGGGAATCGCTTATGGAATTCCCATTTCGAACGGATTCTTTTCTCGTTTATAGATTCGTGAAGGTGTATTTTCAAAAATCCTCTCGAATATTCATGGATTTAAATTTAAAGAAAAAGAAAAAAAAAACAATCGAGTTCGATTTGCATACACGAATCTGACGAATCAAATTGGAGAGATAAAATTAAACGAAAGTGTCTGTAGCGGGAAAGTTAGATAGGAAAACTTATCTGATCCTGAAGAAATAAGTTTTTTAAGGTTATAAATCTTAAGAAAACTCGGTTTGTATCAAGTTTTGGCCAAGATTTTGATGGTTACTTTTAATAAACAATCTGAAAATTCGAGAATAAATCTTTTAATTATCGATTAAAAAGAAAAAAAGAAAGAAAATTTACAGTTAAAATAATATAATGTAATAAAAAAAGTCACACGTTTTAACTTTCAAAGAGACACGTGTCAGTTGTAACTAAATGATTAAATGGATTAAATATTATTATTAATTCAGTAGTACTATAAAGAATAATATAATTAAATATGAAAAATTATGAAAAGTGCATTCGAGCTAGAGTTAAAAGCTTTATATATGAAAAACTGGTGCAAAGATCTCGAAAATGGTACGAGAAAATTTTTGCAAATATCCCCGAAATTATCTTAATTGAGAAGAAATCGAAAATCGAAAGCGGCAATTTATCCAATAATTCAAAATGGATTGAAATAATTTTCGAAGATATACGATAAATTTTATATAATAATACCTAAAAAAAAACTATTTCCAAATTGCTAACAGAAGAATAGTCGATATCCTTTAAAAATAAAACCAAATATATACGCCAATTTTTTTTTATCATTACATATCGTAAAATTTTCAACAAACGATACTTAAAAACTGCAACTAAGAACGATAAAAAAACCGATTCCTCCTTATATATATATTCCTTATATACCCTCTCCCGAAATCAACGACGAGAACCGCATTAATATTTCACTGTTTAATAAAGATTACTTACTGACTAATCTCGTATCCGCACGAGAAAGCTCCATTCTCTTACCACGAATCCGACCAACGCACCACGTACAACAACAAAACTCGAACTTGCCAACACTCGAATCCACCCCCTCGAACCTTACCACCCCTTCGATCTCCATCGAGAGAACCGTATCATTCGAAAGGGAAGGGGGTGGGGTTGGGAGGAAGCCTTCCCTCCTCCCTCTACCTCATCCCTCGAAACTCATTCACCAAAATTCTATCTCATCTCACATCCCCGTCCCGCATCCTCGATGGAGGAGAGCCGCATAGCGTCGAGCCAGCGTCCCGCCGTCGGCGTTCGGCCGCGAAACCGGAGCTCGATGACGCTAGTCGAGATGCAAGAGGCGCGAGCGAGCGAGCGAGTAACCAACCCCCGACGGTGATGGTGGCGGATGTCGAGGAGAAGGAGGAGGCTGCGGAGAAGGGTGGTGGCGGCGGCGGCGGTGGTGGTGGTGGCAGTCGGCGTGCGTCATCGTCCGGGCCGGCGTGTGTGAACGTACCTTAAAAGCGGGTGAATGGGTGCTGTATTTTCACGTAAGAGAGAGAGGCCGGGCGAAGGAGGAGGGGATGTTGGCCTGGTTTCATTGAACCTGCACCACCGCCGTACACCTCGGCCGGCCGCAGCACAACCTCCTCCCCCTTGTTCGCAGTGCAGGGGGAGGCGGGAGAGAGAGAGAGAAAGAGAGGTCGGTGGGGTGGCCGGGGTGAGGCTATGCATAGCCCGCGACGTCTATATATAGGTCGTGCTTTCTATAAATAGAACTCAGACCGCCCCCACCAGGCACCGACCGAGAGGGAAACGCATGCACACACACACACATATATATATATATATATATATATATATACATACGGTCGAAGATGTAACCCGAAAGAGGGGAAATAAAAACCGGGGTGGACGGAGAGGGACAAAAGGAGGATGAAAGGAAGGAAGATGACGGCGAATTTCCGGGAAAACGTGACGGCAATTTGGCGGCGAAATGTGTGATGGCCCTCGTCCCGTCCCGTCCCATCCTCGTCTCGTCTCGTCTCGTTTTGCCCGTCGGGATGGAAAAAGGAAACGGGCCACGCGAGCCGTGGCCACGAGGGTTGCTGTAAAACTTTACGGCTAAATATACTAGATGTCTTTCGCCCAGCCACCCCTTTTCATCCATCGGCTCACCCCTTCCCATACTCGCTCGTCGCCGGCGTTCTGACGTGGAAGGTACTACTCTCCTCCACCACCACTGCGGATCGACTTCGCTGCGCCGCAAAATACTCTTTTTTTTTCTTTTCCTTTCTTTTTACTCGCTCTCGTCCCTGCGCGCATTAATGGGCCCTTTCTCTCTCTCCCTCGCTTTCCTTCGTTCCGCGTATCGGCTTTTTAGGCTCCGTTTTTCCTCCCCCAGTGTTTTTCTCGGGAACGCTCGAGCCGTGTCCGGGCGGCGATCCTCGTTTGAGCCCCGTGTCTCTTCTCGGCTTGAATGCGTCTACCTCTTTTCATTGATAATGGACTCCTTAGAAGAAGAAGAAGAGCGGAAAGGTTGCCGCGATTATCGCTCGGCCAATTCTTCGGGGGATGATTGAGATCTTGGGTGGCGATCTCGCGTTGCCTCGATGAATTGCCGTCATTGTGGTATTTTTTTTTTTCTTTTTCTCCTTTGACCATCTTCTTCTCCTCTTCAGGGGATTCCAATTTAGGTTGTGTAGGTTTGTATATCGATGCGTATTACTTAGAGATATTTTCTTTTTTATAAAGATTACGATAATTTAGTATTTAATAGTCATTTCCTTTATTTCTATACGAAAGAGTTGGAGTTGTTCGAAGAATATATATATATATTTTTTATAATTCGATTTTAATTAAATATATTTTAATTTAAAATGATGAAGATGAAGATGAAATTTAATAAAATCAAAAATGTAACTTTTTTTTTTTCACTCTCCATTTTCACTCATCACACTTTTTCCCTTTACATATTCGTTCGTCATTTGTGAGAAAATTTCATAATACGTCCATCCTTCCAATAACGAATAATTGAAATCGAGGGGGGGAAAAAAAATAGGATATTGGGAACAATTTTGGCCCGCACGTTTTCTTGGAACTGCAATCAAAACCAATCCGGACAAAAACGGATCCCATCGGTGCCCATCAATTCGTTTATTAACGGCAATAGCGCGTCGCTAAATCGACGATCAAAGTATCAAAGCGGCGTGGCCCGAAAAATGACCGGGACACGGTATTTTCACGATCCAATTCGAGCACGCGTCACAAATTCATATTAAACGGTCCGCGCTCGAAGCTGGCGCCGAAACCGTTCACCAAATAATGTGCTTCGTTAAAGTTACGCTCTGTATATCCGCCAACTAATACGATTTTTCTTCCCTTCTCTCTCCCGTTCCTTCGTTCGCCGTCATCGACGAGATATATTTTCATTGAAATTCGGATAATTAACGCGGAGATGATCCACGCAAGATCCAAGCGTTCGACGCGAATCTAAAGAAGGATTTAAATGATTTAAAAATTGAATTTCAGCTGTATTAATAGAAATAGAGGTATGAACTTTTATAAAGAGATAATATTCCATTATATGTCGCGTAAGTAGATTGCAAGTTTCTTCTTTCTCTAATTTCTCCACGTCTAAAAGTTTATAATACACGTATCTTAGATCCTCCATGCTTGAATAATATGCTTGTGAGAGAAGTTTGCCAACATATGACGATTTCAAAGGATAATAAATACGGTTCAGAAAAATTTGGCATACAATTGGATTTATTTCTTCTTTCTCAGGAATAAAAGAAAAAAGTAGATCCATCGCTGGAGGCTATTTCGTTCGATACGTTGCAAAAGGGAATTATATTAAAGAAACAAAAGGAATTCTGAACCGTGCTCGAGAAATCCATCGATTGATCGTTGATTTTTCGATTTTACCATTCCATGAATTATTATTCGACATCAATTTTAGAAATCGATTATACAACTTTTAACTTTTAACGAACGAGCTCGTTTCGATTTTAGTTCGAAGAACGCGAACAATGTTGATTGCACGAAGTGTTGGGCGAAGAAACCAATTAATCCGCGAAAGTAGGCGCGACTGTGCTCTTGTTCCAGGGATTTTGGTATTTTCCTTTCGTCCGCGTTCTTGGATAATTGAATTTTCGTTGAATAAGTGCGAATCGCAAACTCATTCGTTACTTCGACTCGAATCGTCGACGAGATTAATTAGCGAATGGAAAAATAACACGATGTTGTTTCTATGAATAAGAAAATTGTTGGAAAATCACGGAAACATGATAAATTATTTTTATTTGATGTCAAGATGAAGATATATAAAATGGAAAAGATTTTTTCGTCGTTTTATTTAGGTGAGAATCGGATTTGAAAATTGATCGAGTGCACGTGCACTCGGCTACCCCGTGACCGACACATTCTGTGTAGAAAGCTGTCTGCTAAAAGAGTCGATGACTTCTGCATATTTCAAACTCGATTTTCTAGAAAACGAGATCGCAGTCGAATTTTATTCCACATTTTTGGATTATTCTTGCTCGTAGAACAACTTTCTACTCGGTTTTAGTTCCAGTAGTCGAGATTTATCCGAGTAAATACTTTATCCGAATCCTTAAAGTCAATTTCTCTCTCTCTCTCTCTCTCTTTTTCAAAATAAAACTTCAAACGAGAAAAATCTGTACCACACATTTTTTATTCTGATTACTCTTCGATATTCTTTTATCATATCGTTTTTTTATTCATACGTTACTTAGACAAGGAATTTCCACATAAAGAAATATCGATTTGGCGAAAAGATTATTGGATTGACAAAAATAATGAACAGTTTACGTTTAGGTTCGCAAATCAATCGGGATTACGAGAAATTTATGTTTATTTGCTCAAGTAAGTTGTTGTACACGTGTGAAACGAATGATTTAAAAGATTTGTAGAGGCAGAAAGGGAATATCTGTACAATATAATTCAATATAAGTCGAGAATTTTTCAAAGCATAATTTCATATATAATTTCACGTCGAAAGTTTTATTAAAACAGGTTGACGAATTTATATTTCGTTAGAAATTGAAACGATAAATTGGTAAAATAGATCGTATTCATATTTCTATCAGAATTTCTATTTTCGTTCTCGTAGTCATATATTTAATAATTTCTAATTTAAATTATTAGATATCGGAGCGAGGAAGAAATTTTTCATTTTCGTAAAATGTAAGATGGGAAAAGAAAAGCAATTAACAGACACTGTCGTTTATCGACATTTTTATAAAAATATCCTATATAAACGACATGCTTGATCCATCAGACTCACGTCGAGTCTTAAATTACAAAAATTTTTATTCCAAATTTTTATTCAAATCTTTTGTTCCATTCGAATCTAATTTATTAACATGATAACTATTTTCCTTAAAATTTTCGGTGCATAGCAATTATATTCAATCAATTGAAATCAATAACTTTTTTAGTTGCTCTCTTTAAAAATTATCGTGCACGTCGCTTTTCTTTCGTCCTCCACTTCTAATGATCTCCTAATTAAAAACTTTTCACTGTTCTAAAGGAAACGTCTTTCTAGTCTATCGAATTAATTAATAAAATTTAACAATTTAAATCAGCAACGTGGTTAAGTAATACGAGAGAAGAGAAATAGGCGGTGAATTTTAATTAATCGACGAAAAATAGCGTTACGAGCAGCGCGAATTGATCGTTACCAATTAGCGGGGCGCAAATTCGTGTGGCATGACGACTTGAAACAAAAGTGTGCTCTCGGTTTAATCAGAACAAGAGCCGCCTCCTTCTTCGGGAATTTGAATTTTTAATTAAAAATCCAAATTGAAACAAAACACCTTGGACTTTAATCATCGTTCAAGTTTGTCACTTTGCCCAACATTACGAATTTCATTTTTCATCTTCAACTTACGTTAATTAATCGCAAAGGATGATAACACCGATCGATTAGAAGAGTAGATCCTACCTGAAACAGAGAGGAAATGTTAAAAATAACGCTTTAAATAATCGATTCGATATTGCAAGCAAATTTTACGATTAATAAGACGCTCAATTAGATAGACAAATTGAATTTGCTTGCAATATGGAATATTAAAATAATCAGTTGTAAAAAATTTTGAGGCAGAATTTTTATTTTGAATTTTTTTTAATCATCAAGCACACGTCGAAGTGAATGAAAGGAATTTTCGTTACATCCTGGCTCAGGCAAAAATCGTATTAGACTTTAGTAAAGAAAAAAGGGATTACCGTGAAGAATGGCGCTCGTCACATATCATCCCGAGCGACCCCCAGCCTGGAGACTGTTCCAGGGTGTGGTAAATAATAGCAAGGATGACGGAGAACAAGCGCCTCGATGGCGTCATCGCGATCAAACGCCAGTAACAAACTGCCGGCATCGATTCTTTACCAAAAGAAACTCGACTGCAACGCGAGAAAATTGAAAATCGATCGATGAAGCTGGCCACTTACTTGGCAAGGTTACTTTTTCAAACACCTCGAAGGAAAGATGTTGAAAATGAAGAGAAATTATCCCTTTCGATTGGATTAATTTAAATTTGGCGCGTTTTTAAGAATATTTAATATTATATTCGCAATACTTTTCCCTAGAATCCTTTCGATTTTTAAGTATCTCGATTTTTTTCAGAAACTTTCGTTTGCCATTAACAAACTCGCTCTCAAGATCAATCACTTCGCTCTTCTCAATTAATCCCATCCCCGATGCCTCGTCAGAAGCGAGAGTTTCTCACACTTCGCCTTTCAAATTCCTACCTTTGCCACTTACCAGTTACCATTGTATCAATTTTATCATACGAGCTGAACGAGGAAGCCTGTAAAAGCACCCTCTAAGAGCACTTCTAAAAGCATCTCTTTACTAGGATCGATATCTCCGTTAAGGATCCTGATTTCATCTTCTTGCTCGACTTCTAAAGTATCTCAAATAGTGGTGGTGGTAGTGGTATCGCGAGATCTTGGAAATTCGCAACAAAATGATTAGGATACACGTAGGATAGTTGTTGGACGATTCGTCTCTCGTGGCGAGGAAAGGACAGTGGAGTGGCTCAATAACATTGGCAGTACACTTATATGTGCTTGACTCGTTCTACTCGAAAATATCAGCTCGCGTACGTGGACGCGTGTATCCCAACAATTTAACGTATTGATCAACAAAGAAGCAATAAATAGAGGCACCACGGGACAAGCCGTGAGCCTGATTGAACTTTACTCCTCGCCGATGCTTTATAAATAGATGATGCTTTTTCTCTTTCCTCTCTCTTTCTCTCTCTTTATCTATCCCTTCGATTTGTTTCTCTTCGAAGACGAACGATGTCAAGGTAGTATTTTGCCTCGATTTAATGGAAGATGATGTTTGTGGTATTTTTGTGAATTCGAAGCATTTTTGTTTGGATTCGAAATCTTTTCTTCTTCTTTTTTTCTTTTTTTGGTGTATATTTGCAATGGATTAATATCGAATTAATATAATTAGGTGTGCTTTCTCAGTGGATGGTTTTTTAATAAAAATAATTTGTCGCGAATAAATTTACTCGTAGATAAATATTTCGAGTAGACGGAATAAAATTAAAAATTTTATATAGAATTTTCGAGTTAATGCGTATTGTGTACACATGTGCAAATGTTTCGCGTTCTTCTGTTATTATGCTTTATTACTGTTGCTAAACGTAATTATAATCTTGCAAACGCAAGTAGAAACACCGTTCGTTGCACAATTTGCATTAATTAGAAAGTTCAGCTACTGATGAACGTGTTTTAGATATGGTAGACAGGTGGAAAATAAGGGGATGCTGTATGATTTTATTGATCTTGAAAGAGGAAACGTTTTTTCAAGTTTTATTTTATTTTCAAGTTTATATTTTAATTCTCTCTCTCTCTCTTTTGCCTCTCTCATATAAGTTTGAAAGTGAAAGTTCCGATATTTTTAATTTGACATTTTGTTTTTAATCGATCAAATGAAGTGTAAGATCGCAAGTGGAGCTTGAAAGGTTCAAAAGTTTCCAATCCACCTTTGGTAATTTTTTTAAATGATTTAAAACGAGAATCCTCCCCTCTCGTTCATTATTCGAATTTATATACTTGCAATGTTATAAAAATATTTACGAAAAATGAGAGGATACGAATTTAGGTTCAGACCTTTTTTTTTTTTTTCTCTCCTCCAATTCCACTTCAGCTACGTATATTTTCGAAAATATATTTCGATTCATTATTCAACTTTTTCTGAGAGATGTCGCGGGGTTCGTGCATGCCGAATGAGACTCGAAATACGACTCAAACACGAGAATATTCCCAGCGCGGGTTAATAATTCACGTTGCTATTATGCCAGTAGAGAAATTTTAACCTAACAAGGAGAACAAAGTGGCGGAAAGTTTGGAATTCACGGAATCATGGATATGAAAGGTATGCATGGATATAAACCGAAAATAGAATCGTTGAAATTTCACAGTCTTCGATATTAATTACAATTTTCTTAATTGTTGAACGTGGTGGAATTCAATCGAATCACGGGCATGGAAAGAAAAGACGAGTCTCGAAAAGAAAGAAAAAAAAAAATACATACAAAAATTATTAAACTCATTAAACGAATCGTGATAAGCAATAAAATTTCAAGTAGAATATTTCCACAGTTATTAAAATTTGCACGCGTGTGTATATGGCGTTGCATATCGAGGAAATGTGGGTCGATCGTTGAATATATAATTTAAATAATCGTGCGTATATAAAAATATACATGCGTATACAATTTGGGACAAGCCGCTCATTAGTCAATTATTCCATCATTGTTGTTTATTATTGGACTCTTCGTAGATGAGTAATTAATAAACGATCTCGTTAATTACAAAAGTTTAATTCAAGCGATCGATTTCTTTATTATTTGGTGTACATAACAAGTCACCCTCTTTTTCCTTTTTCTCTTTCTTTCTTTTCACGATTTATCAGACATCGTGGATATTTATTTCTCCGTAAAATGAAACTTTTCAGGATCATTTAAGCCCTCGTGCTAAAAAATTTGATGTAATTTTTAACGAAATTAACGCGCACCACGTCACGATTCCATTAACGAACGAGCAATGAAATTTTTCCAAAGGTTTTATCATCGATCATATCTATTTTAAGAAATCAAAAAAAAAAAAAAAAAGAATTCATTTATATCTTCCTCCTCCGATTCCTTTTTTCAAGCAAAAAGAAGATTTCAAGCTGGTCAAAGTCGCCAGTAATAATTTTTCCCGTCGATCGTTTTCCTATTTCCGGTTCCATCGGTGGATCTTCGAAAATACCTAGATTAACGGAAAGCCGAAACCGGATAGACGCGAATCGTCGATAACTGTTTCGCATTTTAATTGAATCGTTCTTTATCGGTTCACCTGGACAAAGAAGAGGTTAGGAAGAAGAGAGAGAGAGAGAGAAAAAAAGAGAAATCGGCTCCAAGATCACGCGATACCCGTGATTCAAAATCACGAAGGAAGGTTGGAATTCTCGATTATCGCGTTAAATTCGACTTTTTCTTTTTTCATCCTCGGAAAAGGAGGAATATCGAGTTTCACAGGTGTTTGAAAATCTAATTATTGGAATTATCGATAAGAACGGGGGGTCTCTCTCATTATAAACGCGAGATCGTTATTATTGCACGGGTATAGAAATCGGGTACAAGCGAGTATGTCCGCTATTGTGCGGACAATTTATGCTCTTTGCTTCCCTTGAATGAAATATAGCCTCGGGATTTATGGGGCCGTCTTGATATTTTGAGCAAGAGAAGTCTTATTCAAGAAGCCATCCTTCTATCGTAAACAACCCTGTTTGACAATGCTGCTTTATAGACTGTCGAATGTATCACGTTAGAGCAAGGGGGCCGCACGCACCAACGCGTATCTTGCTCTATAATCGTTCTTTTTCTTCCCCTTTACACTTTAACTTTCTCTACAATTATTGTTGTAAATACAATTTCAATCTCAACTTCACTTCGAACGGATTCTCGCCCACGAGTGAAAAATCGAGCATTAAACACGAGAACGTAATACAAAAAGCATCGACAGGGTTGCGACTTCTCGTCAATCGAAGGGATTAAGGACTCGAGGCCCAACTCGTATAAACTTGCAAATGTCACATCGAGGGAGGAGGAGGGATAATATCGATACATCTTCTTACGTTGTCCTTTTTTTTTTATATCCCGCCTTCTGCCTGTGTGAATAGATTGTTCGCAGGGGCGTAGGTCGGATCGATCGGTCGAGTAAAAGTGAAAGGACGTCCCACGGGTTCTTCCCTTCCTCTCCCCTCCCCCATCTTCACGTACAAGGATTGTGAAATCGTGCATTCGAGGGAAGAGCACTTGTCCAGGTGTGTAATCGAGATTTACGCCCTCGCCACGATTCAACTTTCCTCCCTCTGTGCTCTTTCGTTTTTCGAATCATCTTCCGGTATTTTTTTTCTTTTTTTTTTTCTCTTGTGTTGCAGTGGAAGTAGATACTTCCTGTATTCGTGCAAAAAGAGAAAAAAATTAATTAGTTGAAATTTGGAAATTAATTTTAATATAATGTTTATTACGTAGCTATTCCGTATTGACTGCTCCTCGGTGTAACTTCACATTGTTGGCTAGTTTATGGTTTAAGATGCTTTGAATAATGAATTATTCAAGTAGCTTATTGAAGCAATTTTAATTCTTAAACTTCAAAAAGTTAAAATTTGTTTCTGTGTCGCTATGGTACAGCGGGAGACGCGTAAACTTTGGATTAAACAACTTGAGGTAAAAATTATTTTTGAAGTTAAAGAAACGAGATATGATTTTTAATCTTATCTGAAAAATTTCTAGATTTCTCTAATGATTAATTCTATTTTTGTTTCGGATGGGGAAAGTTGAAAAAAATTAAGATTATATAATATCTAATTCTGAATTGACTGTAAAAAATATTCAAATTTAAATTTTCTATTCCAGTTTCATTATTTTAACCTTTTCATATGAAATTCCAGTTTTATTATTTTAATCCTTGAGCGGTGTTATATTGTTGGATCATAACCGACTTACAATGGCTTGGGTGGAATAATTTAAAACTGTAATTTTTAAGTGGAGGATTTTACTTTTTAAGTTTTTTTTTTCATTTTTTTTTTTTTAAGTTAAATAATTCTAATCTTATTAAATTCATACCTTGAAGTCACTTGCATTATTCCCTGTTTTCGAGCTGAGAGGTATTATTTGAAGTTATACAGGGGAATGCTTTTTAGCAGCCTTTTCCTTCGTCGTTTTATTCTTCATGACGTTCTGCAATTTTGATTTTTTCAAAGCTGCGAAAATTCATAGCGATGGAATATCAAATGAATAGATCTTTGGCTTTCGATGAATATAATTATTTGTCTGCTCGATTCGATTAAAAAATATTCAGAATTTCTTCCTCTTAATTAAATTTAATAAATATATCTTCATATATGTGTATATATATTTTTAAATAATACAAAAAAATTATATTCTTTTATTGAACATATTTTGAACTGAAAGATGATCGTATATACCGAAGAAAAATAGGGTTATAAGAAAATGCAATTTCCATTAATTTTAATACATTTCCAACGTAAAAAGTGTACAGTGATTAACCCGCTTTATTTTTACATAAATGGCACGTTTGTTGAGGTATGACGACTACGTGCGGAGAAATTATTTAGTTAACTGTGATCGCCTGAACGCGTGCAGAAATCCCATTACGTTCGTTATAAAAATCACAGATAAATCTTGTGCGATTTGCGTAATAATATGCAATTCGTGTTACGCATACACTCGCCCCTTTCTTTGCCCCGTTCCAATCATATTTAATAATATTTTCCATCGAATATTGAACTTATTTCTACGACTGTTGAAAGAAAACGTTCTAATTACTTTATTTATTTATTTATCTCGTTTTCATGATCCCATATAATATGTTGCTCGCAATATCGCTTTGAATTACATAGAATCACATTTCCTCAGAAGGGTCAGAAGGAAAGATGGTGGAAAAATAAAATAATCGCCCCGACAATCTCTTTTCAGTTACTTAACGTGTTCATTAATGTTAAAAGAGATTTATTCATCTCTGGATAAGATAATGCAGCAAGTGTCCCTGGTATAAAAAGAAAAAAAAAAAAATATTTTCTTTTTATCTCCTCCCTCTTATCCGCCAGATTTAATTCTACTTCTCCATAAGAATAAATTCACGAAGCGTTAAAACTTTTGCTCATTATACCATCTTGGCGTGATACGTCTTCCTTGTTCTCGTTTTATTAAGGAGGCATATAATGTGACAATGGCACAATAAAGTTACTTACCTTAAAGAATTAAGGGACAATTATAAAGATGGAAGTTTCAGAGATATTAAAAAAAAGTGGAGGAGAGGGGGGTTAAATTATTTAATATTTCCAGCGGACATTTATACAGGTTTTTACAAAATTTTTAGATCGATCTCACGGATATTATTTTAATACTTACTTCTAAGTTCCAGAGATATATTTGTCTTCGATTACGAATTCAAACGTTCAATTATTCATCCCTCTGCGCAAACTCAAATAACTCAAGATTGAATGTTATTGAAATAAATTTTTATTGGAACGGTTATTCCAATGAAATTTTTATCTTAGATATTTATTATTTTTACCTTATTTTTTATTATATCCAAGTAGTATCGCTTAAATAATAATACTAATCATCGTTCAGAGAAATATTAAATGTTCATTTCTTAAAATTATTTTTCTCACACTTTTAATGTCGAATATATTCCTCGAAATTCCTGGAAATTCTCGTTATTTATATCTTTGCGAGCTATCGTTATAAAATAAAATTATTCTAAAATGCGTTTCTATTCCAAAATCATTATTTTCCGTTTTATTTATTCTCTTATTTTTTTTCAAATAAAACGTCAATATTCACTCCACCAAAATTCCCTAAAATTCAATCTCTCCGCAATTAATCTTCAGACACCCCATCCCTTTCGTTCTCGAATGATAAAAAGAGTCGACGATCAAAAAAAAGGGGGGAGAGGGGGAAAGCTAAATGACTGAAAGAAAAGAAAAAAAATAAATTCTCATTGAAGTTGTATGGCTTAGTCTCGGTGTTCCATTTATTTCGTACGCGTTTCCTGCCACCCCCGAGGGGCAGGACTGCATAGTTAGAATCGAATCTGCAGCGTAAACCGAATATTCGAGGGAGCGTGACACGTTTCGGTTCAGTCCACGATTTCGTCTTTCTTCCTATTTTCTGCTCGCATCTTCAATTTTTTTTTTTCTCCTCCCAGACAATTCGTAGGGAAGAAAGGAAATTTCGTTGAAATGCAAATTTTAGGGAGCATAAGATGGTAATGCAAATGATAATGCAAGTTCACTCGATTCAAAAATTTTGATGAACTATTTTAATGAAATTTATACGTGTAATTACATTTTTCTTTATTTTGAGATGGAAAATGATTGTTTAGAACCAATCTCCAAAAATTTTCATATATTTTCGTATCTTTCTTTCTAATCTAATATATAAGGAAGATATATTCGTAGCAAGATCAGATAGAGAAACAGAATTTGAAAAGTTTAAAATGATTAGAAATATTAGTGAAATAATGTATATAGGACGAGATATGCAGATCAAAGATGTATCATATATATTTATAATAAACTTTCAAAAGTTAATAAATGATATTATTGTTAATTTTCTTCAATAGAAAATATCTGTTGTATTGCAATAATTTATTAATGTCAAATTACAATCATAGAGTCAATTGAAAATTCGCGGATAGCATTTAACGCATAATTTTACCGTTATCGAAATAACCGTCGTTCATTATTATTCTGGCCAACAGAAGCTTTCATTTACATTTTAATCGTGCTATTTGATGCGCCTCTATGTGGATGATTGATCAATATTCGTTTCAGAAAGTTATCATTATCCGATTGAAAAACCAACTTTCTGCGACTGATAGAAAAATTCATCGGTGTATAATTTTGAAAAATAGTTGATACACGTTCGATAAATATTGGATCGAATTTCATGCGTGCAACAGGACATTAAATATATGATAATAAAATGATTCGTATTTAAAAAGTTAAATGTTTTTTATTCGCCTCGTGAAATATTAAGTTTAAATGTTTGGATGAACTTTATAAATTTTTACGAAAATCCAACCACACCGTCGTTAATATTTTTTTTTTTAAGAAGTTAATGAATTTTCTTTGTCTAATTACAGCATTTGCATTTAATTAAAGAGAATGCGAAGCACAAAGGAATGCAAATTATCATTTCTCTTCCAAGATCATTTATGATAAAAATCTTTCTCCTTTTTCATTCTTACGACCTTTTTGTCATTTTTTTCACGAATAATTATTCCCTTCCCTTAGATAACACACATTTCATTCTCCGAACCGTGCGCTTTATTCTATTATCCACAAATACACTACTCAGGCTATTTTACAGATGGAAAATTTATTTAATTTATTCTTAATTAAACTAGCAGATAATTATTCCACTATAATAATGTGATTTAATTTGCATAAATTTATCAACAATATTAAACGTGATTGTCAATTTGGCTAAAATTTACAATCGCAATCCCGATACAAAATCGTTTAGAAAATTATCAAATAATTTAGAGGATTTTGCTTCACATTTTCCAATCCTAGCTAAATAATTTCTTCGAAAAATATCGTATCACGTGGCGCGAAAAGAAAAGAATCATTGCGAGGCGAGTCATTGGATTTCGTTTCTTTATAAGAAACCATTATCCCATCGCACTGTCATCCCCTAAAAAAAAAATTCCAAACTTCCCTTTTGAATATTTCATTTCTTCTCGCAGAATTCCTCCTGTATACTATATAAATAACACGGAATCAACGTCCTCTAGCGAATCCATGTTCGCAGATGATAAAATATCCACAAGGAAGTTGTTATATTCTCCCCTTTCGATGTTCAACATACGCGTCCTACCCCTCCTCGAGATCCCTTCACTGTTAAAACACGATTCCTCCGCGAGATTCGTTATTTTTATCGGCCAGAACGAAACGAGCTTAATCGAACTGATACCGAGTGAATTCTGCAAACCGATCCCGATCGATCGATCCTCGAGCACGTTCTCCTCGCATTGAATTAATTATGGACTCCTCGCGCGGATGTCGAGCGAAACGTTGGGCGGATCTTCAAGTGGGTCACACCTCTTGAAAATTTCTTAGCGATATTAACATTGGACGGAGAGTTTATATATCTGGAAGATATATTATTCACCAGTCCATCAGTTTGATTTCAATCCTTTTTTTAACCTTATTTTTCGACACTTATTTTTCGTGAATCGATTTTGAAATGTTTTCTTAAACAGAGAGAAATATCATCGGTGAATTAACGGTGTCGTGTAAAATGATATTACTCTGTTGTTGAATTTATTCCGGTGCAAATTTTGCGAAAAATTAAAATTCCCGCTCCCGGAAACGTGGCATAGAATAGTTATTCCACGGTGTAGGGAAGAATTCTTTTTTTGTGGATTTTTTTGTTACATAAAGGCTGTTCTGTTGGAGAATTAAATTCATAGTCGGTTAAATAAACGAGACAAATATTTCTTTTTTAACAATATGATATGGATATAATGTTGGGTAAAAATTACTTTGCACTTTTGTCATAAGAATGATAGATATTTTCGTTGAAATTTCTGAATAACTTTCTATAACATGTTAATCAAATTCTGTGATAAAAATTGATTGGCCTCTTGGCAAAATTTCTAAAAACGTAATTTTCCAACAATAAATTATTATCCATTTCTCATAATTACTTCCTTTAATAATTTGATTTGTGTGAAAAAAATTTTCTAAGACTAAACACATTATCTTAATTTCGCAAAAAAAAAAAAATCATCACTTGTGCACCAACTGTGCGATAATTCCCTGACAATTAAAACGTGTGGAAACGAGATTGTTGGCAATCGAGATCAGGACAGGATGTGGAAAAGAAGGTTTCAAACAGAGGAGAGGCCGAATTCTCTCTGCGAAACGTTCATAAACTCGTGCACAACTTACAAGCAAAGGCTGTTATTTCTCTAAGGTTGCCCTGGCACGAATTTCAGCCAGAGGAAGTCTTTAGCCGTCTTTTTCTCACGGTCGATTGCGCCCTAACGAGAGCAATCATCGCTCATTTTCCCTTGTCATTCCGGGAAACTTACAGGGTTTGCAGCGCGATCTTATCTCCACGAATATGAATAGAACGTTGCTTTATCTTCGATCTATCGATCCTCCGTGGAAGATCCTCCACGGGACGAGAGATCGCAAGAAAGACGATGGATGATCGTCGAGGAGAGAAATGACCCTGAGGAAATTTCGAACAGTTCAACGACGTCACGGATATTGGAATGTGATCTTTTTTTTTCGAAGGAAGGTTGTAGAACAAATGTAAAGAGCGTATTAAAAAACGTTTAATCAAGAAGTAATAATATTATTTTCGTTGAAGAAAGAATGATGATTTATTCTATTTTAATAACTTATGTTCAGTAATTTAAAATTGTATTGGAAATTTAAACTCGAAACACGTTTGATGCATTCTGTCAGGGAACGTCAGGGAAAATTCCTGTTACTTTTTTTAATATATTTAAAAATATTTTCGATACTACATTCGCGCAGCTAAAAGCATTTTTGATAAGTATGAAATGCATACGTGGAAAAGATACGCGTATGAATATTTGAGTAGTGTGTATAATTAATCATGCTACATATAAATGGAAACGAAATGTGATTGTGTTATAAAGAATGTATACGAATGCTTTCAAAAAAAGAACATATAAACACACATATATATTCGTGACAATGTTAAAGAGAAACGTCTGGAATTTTTCCTCGTCAAATTTCATCAATCTTTCTCGACAAATGCTCGACAAATCTTGACAAATTTCCAACGAACAAAAAAATATATATTAATAAATAATTATAACGCATTTAAAATTCAATCCTTTCTCTCTCTCTCTCTCTCTCTCTATAATAAAATATCAAATCCCATGAAGAGGAAAGTAGCGAGAGATAACTATTGAATAAAAATTCATCTCGTAGCTCATACCATCACCCTTTAAAGACGTATTACCGTGAAGACTCCCCCTAAGACGTTACAAAGATGAACAGAACCACGTCCCATTTCCTGTTTACTCTCGCTCTGGCCGAAACGCGCGTTACTTACCGGCGGACTGGCTCCATGGGTTTTCACCCCAGGGACCCGGATGAGACCAGCAAGAAGACGGACGACTTATCTTCCCCTTCTGCTCGGATGAGCGCCGCGTCTGCCTTGCCTGTTCACGCTCCAACAGTCGATTCGACATCCACCTTCGATTCGAGCCAGCTACATACGAAGGAGGGGGAAGGAGAGCAATTCCTTTGATTCTCGATCGCGATCGTTCATGGAATTTTAACGAAGGTTCACAACGAATCGCGTGGAACTAATTCTAATTGTGTTATTGTATGGAATGAATAATACATCGAGGTGAAAAGTTGATTTTCTTTTTTTTTTTTTTTAAATTTACATAACTCGACAGATAAATAATTGAATTATTTCGAGACCTCAAAGTTTCTCGATAAATACATCTTATTTAATACATCGATTAGAATTTCTTTCTACCTGAAAATATTTTGAGTTATGACACAAATTTTCAATGTTCAAGTTTAAAAAAAAAGAACAATGCGAATTAAATTCTGGACAAACAGTTTTATCCGACGATAAATTTCCAAAATGTCTCAATGGGATACGGTGCATCTTTCCTACTGCTTGCTCCTTCAATATCCCCACGGTATATCAAGTGAAACCACAGATAAGCGTCCACGGTTGCGACTGCGATTACCTCTTTATCCGGTAAAACTCGTTTCTTTCCCGGTGAAGGTAATTCTACGTCTGTCAACATGACGATCTAGCGAACTAGCTAAGGAAATCCCTCGTACCAGATACAAACGTATTTCTTTCGACTTGTATCGTTCTTATTGCACAGGACCGATTGCAATGTTGTTAATCTTCTTTTAAACCCAGTCGTCCATTTGGCAAATCGATTAGGAGGGAAACAGGAATCACTTCTCCTTGGAAAAATTTTTTGGAAGAGATAAGAAATTAAATATATGATAATATATACTGAGCCTGTGATAATTATCTCGACAAATGTAACCATTTTCTTTCTTCTTTATTCTATCCGAGCAAAGCAAAATTTATCGAGTTTTTTAAATATAATGTATTATTATTGTTTCTCGATTCGAATAAGTCGCGAGCAAGCGCGACATTAAGAAATGATGGATGGAAGAAAATTCTTCTGCTGAATTATTATTTCAACGAAAGAACCGTATTAACGTAAAGAAAAAGATCAAGAGGGCCGGTTGAAAAGGAAGCGAGGCCTTCTTACCTTCGCCCTTAAATATTCGCGTCTGTCGCGGTGCAGAAGGACGTGAAAAGAGGGAGGAGGGGGGAAGGTTGAATAACGCCGAAAGGCGTTCAACTAAGGCGATGAACAATGCCTAGGGAGGCATGGAAATTTGCTTGGCCCGATGAAAACCCACGAATCCCTAGCTACTTTGTCTCTTGCTTTCTTTGTCTCTCGACCGTTGCGCTCCTTTGTTTCTCGCCCTGTTCCTTTCCATTCGTCTCTGCCTACAGCCGACCACACGATTCGAAGGGATGATTGAAGATGGCGCGCGAAAACATCTCTTTTCACGACGCGCAAAAGCGCGATATGAAAGTGAGTGAAAAATATAGCTTTGATTATAACGAATAAAACGAAGAAAAAGAAAGAAAAAGGGGAAGAATTTAGGGTTAATAAATGTAATTATGTCACGAAACGATACTTTGATGAAAATATATATCCCAGGAGGTGAGATTAAGAAGATTTATTTTCACAATGTTGTTGTTGTTCCAAGCAAATAATTTTTAAATCCTTTTATCGTGCAAGTAAGAATAAATTTTCCAGTAACACTGCTGTATATTTTCGGGTTTAATCGCTCGTTCAAAAAAGAAAAAATGCGGAAGAGCAAGGAGGGGGAGGAAATTGACGATGTAAAAATGAAAGAAAGAGAAATTCCAAGGAAAACACCAACGACTTGGAGGGAGCGTTCTTGCTTCGGGCATAAACCCAGCCAACGCGCCACCCCCTATATTTTTATTTTCTCTCGTTTCTTTCGAAACTTAGTGAATGCCCGTTTCGATTCCACGCGTTTTAGTCGCGTCGGTTGCATAAAAGTTTAGGTCGCGTAATAAATTAGGTTTTGGGCGGGACATGGTTCCGGCACGACTGATAAGTTTAGTCATTATCTTGATAAATTACGGCTGAATCGTTCATTAGTCGATAAAGTTTTCGGTTTGCGGCGATCGTTTTCACACCATAGAGAAATTTATTGCGATATACAGTAACGTAGAATAGTGATTTCCCAATGAATCGTTTTATTTCATTCTGGGAACATGTATTTTCATTATGCATAAACGAGAGATTCGAAGAAAAATAAAATGATAAAAAAGAAATTCGTAATTTATTTTCAATCTAGATCCAGAAATTAAGTTGTTCAAAAAATTGATTGGTATTTGATATCAATTTTACGTTATTCGTTTAATCTTGTTCATTTTTCACTTTTAAAAAATTAGTAATATTTTAAAAATCGTTTTAATCGATTATTCGAAAGTGAAAGTTTTCGATGTATCGAAAGTTTTTATTAACTCGGAGAACGTTGTCGATCATTTCTTTTCAACTTGTTTTAATTATCCTCCATGCTAATTTGACTTATTAATAAGCAAACTCTTAGAGAATTTCTAATTATTCTTTTTTCTTTTCTTTCATGTCTTTCAACTTTCTTTCTTGCTTCCACGGAGCAAGTAAACAATTCTAAATTTTTGTCTGATGCAAAAACTGACAGTTTCTATATTGCAATGTGTTCAGAATATTTTTTTTTTTTTTTTGTTATAGAAGAAAATATTTTCTCTTACGTACAATTTGTATCGTGGAAGCGATGGAATACTTCGTTAACTAAAAAGAAATAGAATAATAAATAGAGAAAATAGGGGAAAATATATATAAAGGGAGAATAGAAGGGGAGAGGAGAGATGATAAGCTCGAGAAAAGTAGAAGGCAAGGAAAAGAGCTTTGAAGAAAATCTTTAAATAGAAAAAAAAATGACGTGGCTAGTAAAATAAAGTCAAGAGAGTTGAGAAATGAGATACATGGGGATACAAGAGGGATGAAAATATTTTGAATCGTATAAGAAACGTCTATTTTTGTCTTCTACCATTTTTAATCTTCTTATACTTCCTTTCATTTTTACTAAATGAAGAAATTAGCTAATGTATTAATAAACCAATTTAATAAATCAATTTGAAAATATATAAATTTTTAATTAATAATTCGAATATTATAAAATATATTATTTAAAACGTATTTAAAAAAAAAAAAAGAAAAACAAAATACATGTTTCTAGCAATTGATCGTGTCTTTTAAGTATGATTGCATCAATGAGCTTTCCAAGACTGATCTTTCCAAAGCCTAAATGTTTGGACGCGGAGTGTTTAAGCTGATGGTATGAATGAGGGGTTGCATCGTCAACATTTTGAATGGACGTGCTTGAATGTCTACCAGGAATGTTTGCATCGACTGAAAGAGATGAAGGAACACAGAAGAAGAGGGAAAATTTACGGGTGCAAAGATAAATGGCTGTGGGAGAGGCGTGCATGAGACAGTTGAAAGAGAATACGTTAAAGTTTCGTAGAGAGAATTTGTTAAAAGATAAACTGAAAAAAAATCGTGAAATATATTCGAACTTTCATATTCTCCATGAAATTAATCATTATCTTTTTATTTTTTTGCGTATCAAATTTGTTTACGCGATCCAACGAGTATCCAAACAATATATTTTTAATATTCAGAAACGCAAAACTTGGTTGAATTTCATTTTAGAATATTTTTGAAGAAACTATTCTGTTAAAGTTCTCATAAATCAATTTTTTCGTTTCTGGTAAAGTTCAATGGTTTCTTCTTGGTTATATTTATTTAAAATCAATATATAGCGTGGTTTAATTAAATCTGCAAAAATTGGAAATCGATATCCGTACGATAACGTTGATAATATTAAAATTGGTATTATTCTAAAAAAAAAAAAAAAAAAAAAAACTAGAATAGGATAAAAAGAAGGGAAATATCAAGAAAATGAATTTACCGTTCTAGTTAAAGGAACTATGTTCGTTATATACCACCATAAATACTGCTTTACGAGCCTCTTTATTCTATTTAGACATTTATAGGAAAGAGCATATATAGTTTCCCATAAATGACTGATATAACCAGAAGACCATTAAGCTCCATGCAATAGGATGAAATTTAATTTGATGTGATCCTTGAGAAGCTAATTCATTGACCTGAATAGCTCTGGCCTAATTTTGGGTAACCCTATATAAGAATCAAGAGGGTTAATCTTACTAAACAATTTCCAGCTGACATTTCGATATCAATCACGGATAACGAATTGGTTCTATTAACAAAGTATCGATATACTACGTCAACTAAAACTTATTTCCAATTACATTTCCAATTTTCTATGCTCAACAAAATCCTATTCCTAATTTTCTCTACGCTCAATTTAATAATAAATAGTTTTCCTTTTTAAATAAGTAAATTTCAATTATAAAATTGTATAATTTGAAAATTTTATTTATTAGCGTATAGAAAGAAAAGAAGGATCGTTTTCAATTAAATATACTTTTATTTAGATAATGTACCTAATTTAAAAATTTTATTCGCAGTCCAGAAGAGTTACCAAACAAAAGAAAAACTATTAATTGCACATCGAGTCGATGTTCGAGAGGGATTATTATCCTGAACTAACGAGGGATATCGAAAATGAGGGAAGATCTTGGGGCAAGGTAGCTCTTGAAAAATTCAACTGAAATCGGGTGTGTCCATCGGACCATCTATTAAAAAATGTTCGGCCGGCTAACGAATCGAAAGTTCCCTCGATTTAAAGATCGTTTCTAATTTCCATCCATAAATTATGGATGAAAATGTCGTTTCAAAGTGTTCTACTTTTTAAGATTTTAAAATCGTTCTACGATTTATATCCCTTCACGTATATGTTGGAATAATGCAAACTTGGAAGTGCAATTTTTGCAAAGTCATTTTTCTTTTCTCTCCCTCGTGCATAATAATAAATTCATTACGATTAGAATTAGATTGTTTATATTCGTGCATAATTTATTTTCTTTCTTCTCGAAATTTTATAATATCATCATGTAAAATGAACAATAATTAATACGATATTTCATCGCGTTAATTATTAAGCACAAACAATGATTGTGAATTAATGTTCTAATAGTAATAATAATCTTAGATTAAATTCTTCTCCATTACAATGATTCATTATGATTACGATATTATAATAAACATATCTCCTTTAAGTAATATTTAATCATAAATTTATAAAAATAGCGGATCACGCTGGTCCGACCGTGTATTGATTTATACTACTTATACATTCTACTCTTCCATATTATTCCTATTATTTTTTTTTTTCAATGATTTCAAATCGATTCTACATCATATATTTGTCCATATATTCTAAAACATCTGGAAAATCTGCTACTATAATTAATAAAATTTTCCAAAATCAATAAGAGATAAAATTTCCAATAATCTGTATACATCTAATGACTACAGTTTCCATCAACGATCAAATCTCGCTCGGCCATGACAAAAATCCAATCAAGATCGATTAATATCTGGCGAAAAAATATTGATTAATGTCAAGCGTGGACATTGGCAAAAGCGTGACGTCACAAAATTATCAAAATATACCAGCCCCCTCGACACGGCGATCCCTCGTCGTTCAATTAAGAGATCTCGATCCAATCACCGTTATCTCTCTTGTGAGATCGCTGCTCGATCACTATACATACCTCGTAGCAACGATTAAGGGCATTCCATCCACCACATCCTTTCCGAAGCGAGATTACACGAGACGAAACATCTTCCTTTCCTTCGAAATAATACGAATCTTTGCCGAAACTTACTTTGCACGCACTTAATCTCTATCTCTGTGTTTCTATTTTTATCCCTTCCCTTCCTTTCTTCTCTACCTTCGTGCACAAAAGCTCGCCGCCACTTGCGTGATCCAATTTGCAGAAAGAAAGAGAAAGGGAGAGAGAATTAGAAAGCGGGGAGGGGAGGGAGAAAGTCGTGCATCCGCTCACGAAAGAAAATTAATGCAGCTTGCACCACTTAACGACATAATTGAAGTGCCAAATCCCGTTGTTTTCCCCTTCGTGCGTCGCGCCGTTACCTCGTTTCCTCTTTGTTCCCTTTTTTTCTCTCTCTTTTTTTTTTCAGTCTCCCCTTAATTGCCGCGTGCCTTTCTCCTTCTCACCTCGCCGCCGATCATTAAACCGGTTTGATTATCGAGCGTGTCGTCATTCTTTTCGTTGGATGGATCCTCGTTGTTATTGTAGAGCGTGTGTAAAGGCTGGACGAGAGAAGAAACGAGGAAAGAAAGTGACAACTCTGGATCTCTGATCATAAAATTATATATATACGTGTGTGTGTTTTAAACATTATAATTGTAAAATTAATTTCATCACGGATACAAATATATACGAATTTCGTTCGGTGATATCAAATTTCTGAATTCAACGGTAACTTGATAGTTGAAGTTTATAATAAATTTACTTGGAAGCATCGAATAACTGCAAGATAATTGTACTTGCAAATAGGAGGAGATTACACGAAGAGCGGATCAACTGTAATAGCCACGAATAAATGTTAACTCTCTGTTTAACTCTATTCCAAGCTCATACTTCCAGGAAGCCATCGAACCGAAAATCGTTGTCTCTTTATTTCCTCGAAATTTCAAAGCAGGAAGTCGACCGCTGATAGAAAATCATAAATAATCGTTAGCGTTATCCTGTCGTTCAATTTTCTCCTCACGACAATTTCCCCTCGATCCTTCCTCCATTCCTTCGTCCACCTTCTCCTCTTCTTCGTCAAAAATCTCTCCTCTCCTCTCTTCCTCTTCCCGTTCGCGATACAAAGAAAGTGGAACGCCGAAAATAGGTCCAGGCGGGGTGGGCCTGGAAACGAGGGCTTGCACGACGACGAGGGTAAGAAAAGTTTATTATGCCTGTACATGATAGTTTTCCGCCGGCAAAGACGCGTGTCGTGACGAAGGAGGGGGGAAAAAAGCGCTCGTTAGGCGTACGAACACGAAAAGACGAAAAACGGGACATCAAAGGACGGGTGGTCGAGGACCATTGGACGTTGCGTTGGGGAAAAGAAAGAAAGAAGATGAACGTGGCATTTTCCACGCTCGAGAGATGGCGCGGGGATTCCTCTCCTTTTCGCGTGTACCAAAGCAAGGAATGGAACGATTTTTGGACTCGACGTCGTTGTCGATCTTATTCACTTCTCTTTGCTTCGAACGTTGTTGGGGGGTTTGTCAATTTGTGTGGATGCGTTAACTCGAGCGGAATTCAGATGGATAACGACGAATGAAATTTTAGAAAAAATAAATCAACAAATTGGGAAATGGTATAAATTGAGATGCACGATGTACTTTGGAAATTATGGATTAATTTAATACGAAATGGAGCATAAAATAAACTTATTTCATTTGCGTGATATCGAGAAAAATTTGGACAGAAATTTTGGAATGTAAAGGAATGTATTAAGATAAACAAAGGAAACTTAATTTATATACATACACTTTAAATAATCTTCAAAGAAGCTATATCCATAAGAAAATGCATTAAATTCTTTATCATTTAAATTACAGTAAAGGACCACGAATAAAAAATAATGAAAGAAAATTCGTTCCACAAAAATAAAATACTTCAACAACAGTCGCGAAATATCCTGTCATAAAAATTATTCCATTAATAAATGCAAGCCATTTCTAGTTTCGACATATTCATAATTTTATTAATAGAAATAAAATAATAAGCGTTCACGTTTAAAATTCGAGAAAGCGAGAACGAAAGCTCGTTAAATAGTTGTTTATCAATGTTCGAAAAAAAAAAATAGTAAATTTCTTTCATATTTTTTTCTTTTCTTTTTTTTTTTCTTCCTCTCTCATCCACGTTGCGATATCGCAACGAGTTTAAATAACTTTCTCGGAAACTATGTCTATTTTGTCGAGCCGCGTTCAATTCTCTCCGATACAAGGGATGAGAAACGAGTTCCGTTCGAAAATATATTTCAAGTTGCCGCTTTGACGATGGCCAAGAGAACACGCGCCAATTCGCAAAACGCGGGATGAAAGTTGAATGAGAAAGGGAAAACGAAAGGGGGAGGGGAGGATCGAAGATGAATCGTGTTTCGCCTGAAAATTCCGCGATTGGGGACGATTCGTAACCCCCGTTCTTTTTTCCTTTTTTTTTTTTTTTTTGTTAAAAGATACTGCTGCATCGATTTCGAGGGTAAATTAATGAAATTTCATTTTCACGCTGTTTTTTATTTTTTTATTTCATTATCCGTGCTTTTTGTACCTGTAAACCGTTTCGATTTCAACTGTTTTAATTAAATTGATATAAAATTCGGGAAATTTCGTGCTCCATTCCCGAATTAAGAACGGAAAGAGAGCAGTTTCGTTTCGAATTCTGGTTCATGCGCGTGCCCAAATTAATAAATAAAATAAATGTACTATAATAAAATGAATTGGTAATTAAATCGATACGATAGAAATAGATGTTTCCAGTTTCTAAATGCGAAAGAAGGAATCGGTACGGTGTTGAGCTGCAATTGAATAATATTGAATGAAATCTCGAAAATGATAAATATTTTAACATCCAAAAAAAAAAAGAAAAAAAGAGAAAAAAAAGAAAAGAGAAAAAAATGCTGCTCTCGATTTTATTTTCGAAACAGTGAACAATATTATATTCCCTCGCATAGAACAATGCGAGCGAGATAAAAATTGCATCGCAATATGGAAAACAAGGGAGGGGGAAACGGCGAAAAACACACACCCACCCACACACACACACATATATATAGAAGTCGAAACAAAATTAACGCGAAAAAGAGGGATGGAAAACGAAGAAGAGCAAAAAGTCAAACGAGATGGAAAGACAGGTGTGCTCGTGACACGAATTAAAAAGAATAAAAAAAGAAAATTATAAAAAATTGAGGCAAGTACAGATGTTTTTATCGTTACAATGTCGTTTCGTCCCTCTATCAGTCTCTTTCCACCCCTCGTCACGTTGATTGACACTCCCTCGGCGAGGCGCGGAATTAACGAAACGCATTTGCATGGAAACATTCTCACTCCTGGTAGGAGTGAGGATCGTCAAACTCCCTTTGAAGGAAAGTAGACTCGAGATCGATTCATCGCCGTAACGAGACGAAAATCACTTGGAAACTCGACAGATATTCCTTTTCAACCCTTTTGAGAAGAATCGAGCGATGCCACCCTAAGATTCGCAGCGGAGTGGAAATCGAATCTTTCGCGTGAAAAAAATCGAGAAAAATAATGGAGAATATTTTTCTTTAATACAACTGTAAATGAAGATCATTCTATTTTTGACGAATAATGAAATTGTTGGTCTTTAAAGATCAATACGAATAAAAGAAATATTAAGGATGAATTATATATAATTTTAGAATTCGATGATGAATAAAAAAAAAAAATTGTCTCGAAATTTCAGCGTCAATTAATTCGTATTTGTACATTAAACAGCGTTAATTGGACAAACTTTTTCATTTCTTTTTTTTTTTTTTTTTTTTTACAAAGAAAACAAAAATTTGGATAATAGACGGATGAAACGAAACATCCATCGTGAACTGGGTTACTATTTTATAGCCAGGAATGATTTAATACGGTAAACACTTTTTATTTATTTCAATGCTAAGCATACTCGATGTTTGGATCAACAATTTTTGAGCGCGCCATGTATTTTCTGTTATTTTTACGCGTTCTCATTCGAATACACATTCGAATTTATGGAAATACGATGATAATAAAGTCAGCAACAGCGATAAGTGCTTTTATACTGCGAGAACATTTCAAAATTCAAGCGTATCGCACAACTGAATTATCTTCATTTAAACGCGCGTTTCTTTAATTCCAACAATCCTCCCATTCCCCATTTTCCACTACTACTTTCATCTTCGTTTCTACAATTTTTCACATAATTGTAATCTACATCAAATGTGGAGAACAAAACCAGTAATTTTTACACAATCACGGTTGGACAAGGAACAAGCAAACAATAATCAATCATCATATTACAAAATAATAGTAATAGCTGGTCGCGAATAGACAAGCAAACGCCATCTCTGATCAGAAAAAGATAATAAGCCAGTCGAGGTTAAGCAGTGCACGCGTCAGTAGACGATCGAGTCAATAATATTCGAACAAACAATACAGACAATTTCGAGAAACGATGACGCGCATCATCACAATGTATATTATCATAGTGGCTAATTACACATCGCACTTATAACTCCTAGACACGCCAAGATTCGTGTCCAATGGAATATATCTGATCGTTTACGACACGTTAATGGAAATTTCCAATTAACCGATGATATCTCGTTACATAGGGTGGGGGCGTGCGTGCGTTTTCCTTAGAAACGCCGCTAATAATCCACTTCGCTCTCCCGGTGTTCGTTCTAAACGGTTCCGTTTCATTTGCAAATAGTCACAGAAGGATTGGTTTCCTTCGCCTGGAGCGGCGCGGCCGTGCTGCCGGAAATTTAAGTTCCACCCCATTATCGGTCACTTCCGATATCTCGTTGCTGCCTCCATTGTTACGAACACCGTCATTGCCATTATTACCGACCCTAATATCGGAAGAAATCTCCTTTCGATTCCCTCGCGTTTCCATTCCAATTTATCGCCTCCTCTTTATGCAATTTCTTCGCCGCGTGGGGGAGGAAGGGGCTCGAACAACGACGAGTGGAAAAGTTAAAAATTGGTACATTTTTAAAAGAGAAAAAAATATACCTTCTGTCTTCTATTATTTTTAAAATGTGTTTCCAACGAAATATGGAAATGGGAGGAGGCTGTATTCATAGATAGAGTACAATTTTGGAATAATCGATCAATATAAGTGTTCTGTTGGCTTATCAGTGTCCAGATGCTAGAAATATTTTGAGTTTAAATGAAATTCTCGTTTTCTGGGAAACGATCGAAACGGGGTGCATTCGTCTGCTTCACCTCGTTTGCATAGCTGGAAATGATAAGCAAACGCGTATAAATATATATACACGAACAGCAAGACTTACTTTATATTTGATATTATAAAATAATTTCAACGTTTGTTTCTTCTTTTTTCAAAAAATTTCTTTTCTCTCAAATTCCTCAATTCGTCAGAACTAATTAAAGATACTTTTTCTATATCCATACATCCTCTTGATTGAAACAATTAAATAAGAATTAATCAAAAAAATGACGCGATATCCAGATCTAATTAGAAAAAGGATTCAACGAATCGTTTTGAAAGAAAATACGAAGCCAAGCCAATTAGTAAACCATCCATCTCAACGAGCACAGCGTTGAACCCAATCTTAATTCCTCATGGTTCGCTCGTGGTCATCCTGTTCCTCAGAAATCTCTGCGTACAACAACAGAGCGGAGAATTATCTTTCTTCGTGGAGAAACGTACTCGTCGAGAAATGTTTCTATTCCACACCAGTCCAATTTCTTCCACCACGAATTCATTCGTCGACGTTACCTTGCCGAAACGAAAACGGTTGACGTATCCAGCCTATGATATCTTACTTTCCTGTTCCTCCGTTCCTGAATCAGCAAATCTTCGATACTTTTCGCGACGTTATCTGTGAACGTGGACCCTTACTCATACGAACAATTTCCTGTCGTTTTTGTCACTTTTATGGAACGTTTCTTTCTGTTGATCTATGCTTCTTCCTCCTTAAAATGTCCTATCATGCTTTTATTCCACGAGATAAGTTGAAATGAAATTTTGCGTATCATTTAAAATGTCATTGGATTAATGATATTCAGCAATCTTCTGTACGGACAGAATAGTAAATCCAAAAAATAGAATCCAAAATCTCAAGCTTAGTTTCATTGTATCTGTAAGTTTATTGTCATTAATATTGCCTTCTATATAACTAAATATTGTATATAAAATTGATTTAAACTGTTAAAAGTTTTTAATTCACATTTCACTAGGTTTGTATATAGATGTGTATATCTTTGTTCTTATTGTGCACGGAGGCCTGAAGTTCTCACTTTGATAATTTCGTTGCTCTCATAGCTTTGCTCTCACAATTTCTTGCAAGTAATTGTTCGACAACGCTAAGTTAGAATTTCAGACTTCTACTCTGTTAATTTTAACCTTTGTGCCGAGTAGAGTAATTTTTGTCGCTACAAGAATGGCATTTTAAAGAAAATTAAAAGAATTTTAGTTTGTCTTTGATATGCCACTTAAGATTATTTAATTGAGAAAAGAGTTTTGTATGTTATCTTATTTTTCGGAAAGAAATTTATTTTTCACTTTAAAAAATGGCTTTAGTGAGATGTATGGCTAAAAAAAAAATATTGATAAAAAGATTCTTAACTTCGTAAAGTCACCTTAATCTTTGACATGTCAAGATGGATTGATCTAATGGACTGCTTTTAACTTGTAGAAGTAACTACTCTATTTTTATATTTTCTTCGTTATTAGTTTTAAGGAATAGAGAAACGCAGAAAAAAGGAACAATTTTTGCAAAGAGTTCAGAAATTTTAATGTCAAGTTCTATGTGTTGAAAAAAAAAAGAAAAATCAAGCAAATAAAATTCTTCAACTTTCATCGATATTCGCGCCAAATTCGACTCGAAGAATATTGTTACGGAAAGTGGTACACGATAATAAATACCAACAAATCAATAAAAAAGAATTACAAGAACTCCTCGACATCCCCTTCTGGCAAAGAACATTGATCATCCCTTGGTATGCTAATGGTTGAATAAGTATCCATTTCTCGGTAGAAAAAATTAATTTCCCCCATCGATAAAACTGTTCAGAAAGAAGAAAAAATGTTCTTGTTCCTCAACGAAGAAAAATAAGAATCGCTTTACGCATTAAAATTCAGTGGAACCGGTTGGACTTAATCTCCAAGGATCGCGAGAAGAATCGGTTCGGCCATTTTTGAATGACATTTAGCCCGGACTGGAATCGATGAAAACTTTTAATTCCGGATAATTCATTCCCACGCCCATTGACAAACCTATTAACGTTTAAATTAAGAAGAAATTCACCTTGTATGGAAACTTGAAGCCCCCAATTGCCTCTCGGTCTGTAATGAAGTTAGGGTTGAATTCGTTCTCGTTAAGAGTGCCACTTAATTTTAAGGAGTTTGCCCGACGGCGACGTAAATCTCAAATGCTTTATTTTCTCAATCTTTATCGTCGATTATAATTGCAAAATTCAGAAAGAAGATTTATCATCGTGTTTTAAACATAAATTCCTCCTGTATGGCTCGTGAAAGAAGAATGACTTCGTGACAGAACAATTTCAAGATTTTTCCTAAAACAAAATTATTATAAAAATTATTATTATAAAAATAAACGCGATTGAAAGAAGAGTACTAGAAAATATCACCCAAAATTGATTGCAAATTTAACGAGAATCAATCGAATGCTTCATATCGATTTTCAGACTTAAAATTTATAATGCCTCTTGAACGATTAAATCCGCCATTGTTCCTAATTTATCTGCTAATATATTCTCTCTCTCGATCAATCGCCTCGCACATGAACACTCATTCCGTGCAGAATCGATTCTCAATCACACGTATCGCCTATATAAATCTAAACATAAATATCCGTTCACTTTATATCGACGAACCACTGACACTTCCATTCCCACAGCATCGTCGAATCAGGAAACATAACGTTCGAATAATGGTTATTCGAGTGATTCAATTTGACGTGATGTATTTTTGATTTTGATGGAAATCGATCCAATTAATGGTGTTAATATTTATGCGAATATTATCGTGCATATCGCGCATACCGTTATATGCGATCCCCCTCTAGTGGCGGGAAATTTCGAATTCCCAAATGGTTTATAACTTCTTCATCACTTTGTTTCGAACATTAATCCTACGCTACGCGATGTGGTTCGCCTATTTATCTGACTCTTTGATTATTTAAATCTGACTCGACGAAAGTCTCGTCGTTGACGAGAAGTTTCGAAAAAAATTTTGGTAAAGAAGACTCGAGTGTTTCCGTTGAATTATATAAATTTCAGATTATCGAATTTCGTTTAATCGTTTAATTGATCATTTAATTGATCAATTTTGATTACTAAAAAAGAATTTTAGTAAAATTTGGATGGCACGATATAAAATTTTTGTCCATCGTCGCGAGCGAGAAATACGATATCCAAATTTCATAGAATTTTTAACGGAATGGAGAAAATTCGATTGAACAAAGCGATGGGGCAAAAATACGATAAAAATTCATTTTAATCCCGTGTCTCTGAACGCCCATAATGCTATTTATCCTTTTATTATCATCTAATTGTTTCGTGTGTTATTTGAAAAATTATTCGCTCGAAATAGAAAAATTATTTAAAAAATTTTCAGAGATATTTATTAAAGCGACGAGTAAAATCTCTGGAGCTATCTCAGGACAATAATTCAACTTTCCATGTTAAAATACACAAAATAATGAATCAAATTGTCAGCTTAGATCATAGCGTCAGCCGCGAATATAAATCACATTTTCCAGTTGGAATGTCTCTGAATTAAGTGGACCGATGAATTATAAACGCAATTTCCTTCTTTCCTGAATTAATAAATTCGTTTTTTACCGTCGTGATTAATTATTACTCATTATATTTGCAATTGTACTTTCATTTATATTTATATACCATATTTTATAATTTTTCAAGATTTCAAAATCATTTTGTCTCTCTAATTAACAAATGATGACGAGTTAAAATCTCTGGCTCATCCATCAAATTATTATGAAATGTCCCGAGTAGCAAATTAGAAACCAATTCGCCACTGGAAATTCCATTTTCTCTGTCTATTAAACCTTCAATCCAACTGGCTTCTAACTTAAATACTCTCCCATATAATACACCCTCTGAAACTAAATATAGTAAATATCACACTTTTTAAGATAAATTCAAGCAACAATAAATATAAACGAGATACTCTTTAATAAGACAAAAATTTATCGTTTCCACCTACCACAATCCATTAGAATTTCCCCCCTCTCCATTAAATCTTCAATCCAATTAACTTCTAACTCAAACACTTATTATATACAATTTCAAAACCCATCCTCCCATTGTCGTTATCAATCCACATATATCCACGTATATCCTCCTTTCAAAAATACAGAAAAAAGTAAAAAAAAAAAAATCTCTGGGTTTGCTTGGGAAGGGTAAAAATTAATTCCATCCTTAATAACGTCCGACTATCCCCTAAATTCTGTTTATACATCTATTTCAACCCCCGGGGGCAGGCTCGTTTGACGCGTGCGTAGATCAACCACGTGCCTTTCCACCATCGACCAGCGGAGCTTCGTTTCGCGTAAATGACACAGGGGGGAGGGAGAGTCGAAATACGAACGAACATCGTCGAGAAGGGGGAGGCTGGACGAGGACCAAGGGATGGGAGGGGTGATAGCCCTTGGAATACCAACGGTTTTCGCGACAATGGCCACTGGCCCGGTGTGGTACATCCGCACTCTCCCTCCAACGAGGACTCGACGAGGAGCCGCCTCGAGGTCTCGTTTCCACCCCAGGTCTCTCCCTTTCATATCAACCCTATCCGCGCGGAAGGAAAGGGGGATCGACACCGGCTTCAACAACTTCGCTCGACAAGTTTATTCACAATCTCTTCGGCGATTTCGTGAATAGGGATTTCGCTACGAGAAACTTATTTCTCATTGCGGTTTGTCGAAATATGCTTCGAATATTCCGTCCCTGGGAAATTTTTAAGGGTTGTGGATGGAATGGACCCACACGTTTCGACGATCTTTCGCATCATTCTTTGGAAATCGAATCGAATTTTGTTTGAAACGGATGCGTGGACGTGTGGATTGGTTTGAAGCGAGGTTTCGGATTTTCGTTCGATCGAAGAGTTATATCGGTAGATGTGTATATTGTTTTATTGAATAATAAATCGTGGAATTATTTTTATGTTATAATTTATGTATTAACCGCAAAAGATTGACCGCAAGTTCTTTTTTAACTTTTAAAAAAGTTGTGTTTGACAGTAAAAAATTTCCAAACTCATTCCCGTTACTTCCATATTAAAACTTGATAAAGAGACGGAATGAAAGTTGCAATCGATAAACTATTACTTCGTTCGGATAGGAAATTTTGTATACTCCTTCTCCGATTTATTGCATTAATCGAACGTGTACTTTACTTCAATCCAGGGATGGTATTAGGGTTGAAACGTAAAAGAAGTTAGCAACAAATCGACGGGGAATCGTTAAGGTTGGCCAGAGAGGAGAATCGAATTTGTCAATTTGTACGAAAAAAGACCACGCCGACCGTGAAACAAACGAGATCCCCGTGAAAAATCCTCGCGGAATCGCTACAAAGTGGAGGGTTGAAATTACACAAATTGTATAGATTGAATTTTTGTAATAAATAAAAAATTTCAATTAAGAGTGGAAAAAGGATTATAAAAAAAGTAACGGGTGCTATTAAAATTTATAGGATTTCTTGATGAAATTCAATTTTGTTTTTCCTTATCTTTTAAAGTACTTACGTAGTATCCAATTTCTATCCTCATTAAAGTGAAGACTTTTAAAAGATTTTTCAAAGAAACGTATTTACGTAGAAGCACGTTGAATTTATTAACAAAAAATAATATATTGGTAATCGCGAAGAAAAATTTCTTTTTTGGATTAAAAAGAAATTTTATTGATTTTATTAATAAATTTATACACGATTCTTTTCAATTTTTCACTTTTCTCAACTTTTATTCCATATAATATTCGATCTCTATCCTCATTAAAGTGAAGATTTTCAAAGTGAATTTACTTTAAAGCATCCTTGAAACAAAGATCTGTAAAAGAATTAGGATTATTATCGGGAAAATTTACAAAAGAAGGTTAAGTTGTTGATCCGATCACCTGATTAATTAATCTAATTAGAATCTTCTATAATGTATAATTAATTATACATTATAACTTAATTGATCGTAAATATTGAAGGCAAAGGTTTTTTACGAGAAGCGAATCTTTCGAAAGAAATGAACTAAATTATCATCGAATTCAGAAACAAAGTTTCTGATGGCCGTGAAATGCAAAGAGGATAAGAGTGAAAAATCTTTACAGTATCGTATACTCCTTTGTTGTACTCCTTTTTCTAAGGATCGATTCGACGAATGGGATACGCCTGTTTCGTTTACATCGGAACAAGGGTGGAAACAAGGCCTTCAACCGGATCTCTGGATATCGTTTCCTCCCTGCAACGAACTTTTCCACAGAAGTGTCTGTGGAGGATTTTAAATCACCGCCAACAATAAGACGCCGCAATGTGCATTAAGAAACGTTTCTCCCGTCTGAAATTGATCGTCCGACGATAAATAGCTGCGAGGGTTGGAAGGGAGGATGGATGCAGTCGATGGTGGATGGATGCATTGAAATGAAACGCGATGAGGAATATCGGTAATTGTAAATATTTGAGAAAATTCATTCGTTGCTTCGAAGAAGTTTGCTTCTTGGATACTTTCGAAGTGGTCTTTTTTCCCTTTTTTTTTTTTTATTTATCGTGAAGAGAGTTTTTTTTTTATCTTGGTTATTGGAAAAGTGAAAAGATAAATTTGAATAGTCGAATGTTGAAAATAAGAAGATTTCCTGTGGTATACAAATATTGGTTTTCCGATAATTAAATAGTTTAGATGATCTTTTTTTAAAAAAAGAAAAAACATGACTTTTTGATTTATTTCGAGGGAAATGAAAAACTTGCAATTTTAAAAACATGGAACGAATTGGATCTTTCCAGAATATTATATATGTTATATATTAATCGTTTGATTTTATTGAGAAGAATATTAAAGAAATTTAGAAGAAAATAGAAAATTGTACAACAAGTCGTTGATTTTATCATATTTCGTTGTACGCGACGTGACTGAAACGTTTCGGTGTTTTTGAAAGAAGAAGTTCTGAAAAAAAAAAAAAGATCTGAAAATATCTAGCGATTTTAACGTTTCAACTAAGACTCTTTTTCTAAGCCAAGAATTTCACCTTCCATACAGTATCTTTGCATAAACGCGAGTCTGACCTCCTTTTTTTCTTTATAGAACAGTTATATTCTTCTGGTTTCGCGTTTTTTTTCACGCTTTCTTTCTTTTCATCTTCCCACAGCGTTTTGTCTTGCACACGACAGCAAAGAAACATGTTTTCGGCTTTTTAGCGAATTAAATTAAAACAATTTCCACGAAGATAGAATATATCAATCATCGCCAATAAATCGAGGCGTCATTCTAGATACATTGCATTTTCGATTCCTGAAATTTTATTCTCTTAAAGCACGATTCCATTTCGAGTTAAATAAAAATATTATTTCACTCAACACGTGAAATATCTTATTCCTTCTATATCGTCTTCTCATCATACCTCTTTTAACAAGAATATGCTTTACTTTGTTACTTTACTGCTCCATTTTTAAAATATTATTAAATTTAATTATTTTCAAATCGTTGAATTCCATACCAATTCTTCTCTTGTGATTCTTTTATAACTATTCCCCTTTAAAAATACATTTTCAAATCATCTGTGGCTCAACTCCATATAACTCCATCCAACGACTATCACAATATTATCATTTCATTCTACATAAAATCCTCGTGCTCGTCTTAATCATCCTCTCTTAACAAGAAATATTTCATTTTCCACTATACAAACATTCTTTTTTTAAATACTCCAATCATTTTTAACTTATCCTACATTTTTAACTCAAAAAAAAAAAAAAAATACCATCCATTCTAAAGATCCTCTCCTCACTTAAAATCCTTGATCACTCCGCCGACGAATTGCTCTATAAAAATCCCCCCTTTAAAAATACCACACTTTCGAATCACCCTCGACTCGTCCCAACAACCGCCTCTGAACAAAAAAATTCACGAATCGTGCCGTTTGAGCGGGCACGATCAAAGCCTCGCATCAACTCGAGCCGGAGGAAGAGAGGAGGGTGTTCGAGAGAAAAGAAGGGAAAACGCGAAAATTGGCCTGGCTATCTCTCTGGTCGGAGAGGATCGCGAGGAGAGACGAGCCGTGGCTTCGATATCTTTTCCTCCCCGGTCGTCGTAACCGCGACCTTAGCTTTTCCTTCGGGTATTGGTCGGCTATGCTCGGGTCGATATCGGGCCAGAGGGAAGAAGAGGCACAGCATCCACACGAGCCGCCATTCGGCCTCCTCCTACGCCTCGTTCGTGCCCTCTTTCGCCCTCTTCCGCGTCGTTTCTCCCCTTTTTTCAACGCCCCCCTCACCAATAGCGTCGGGTTGAAAGCCGCGAGGAGAAGATATCCCTTTCTCTCTCTTGCCATCTTCCACTCTTCCTCTTTTTCCGCCTCTCTCTCTCTCTCTCTCTCGCTTAGAGACGCTGCTGTCTAACCCTCGTTTCTCCGCTCGAGTGTTTCCCTCTTTGAGAGAAAGGACGCGGGTATGGCTCATAACGTGGTCATCTGACATTTGCGCCGACAGGAAACTCCGAACTTCGCCGTGGCGTGTATCGCGAGAGAGGGAGAGAGAGAAGTTCTCTCCTCTTTTCGACCCGTATCACCCTTTTCATTTAACCCTTGGCGTTACGATGTGCTTTTCCAATCTCGCGTCCTCTCACGAGAGGTTAAATGAATTTCGAGAAGCATGAAAGTACGAGGGAGGACTTTTTTAAAAAGAAGAATCGAGGGAATTGAATTATTATATATATTATAAATTTTCTTTAATTGTTTCGGTGGAAAGATACCTAGCTTCTTGGCGCGTATGGGGTAATGATAAATTTGTCGGATGCTTGTTTCAAATTTCAAATGTTATATGGTTATAACGAAGTAATAGGTCGAGCGTCTAATTTCCTAAATTAGAAGAGGCGAAAGGAGGAGGAACGGAATATGCTTCGATGGCATACGGGAACACGCGTGGTGGATGTTTGACATTTGCGGAGATAGAGCTTGTTAAACGGGTCTCGACTTAGAATCGATGGAATTACACGCGATTTCTGCTATCTCTCTCGATACGCGTTCGAAGATTTTTCTTTTCAAATCAATTCTTCTGATTCTTCTGAAATGAGAAATTATTAATTCCTGTATTTTTTAAGCTTAAGAATCTGTATGGGAAGGGTAATTATTTTTATATATATATATTTTCAACGCGGTTGCGATACGATGATACGCAAAGTTCTTATATAGGCAAGAAACGTCACGTGCAAGCAATTAGCAGTGACCAATTAGCGGTGGTGAAGTGTATTACTTAATTAGACATTCAACCGGCTCATTTATTTCGTTCAGAACCACGTTGCCACTGAAATTCACGGGCAAAAAGAATTTTATACGAGGGCTTAAGACTTTTAAGTATTTTATTAAAGCAATAATTAGCGGTTATAATACCACGCGTGTAATTTCTAAGTGAGAAAAAGTACTGTCGCAATTGCTCCACTTCGATTACTGAAACGAGACATGTTTGTCTCTTTTTTCTTTTTTTTCTTTTTTGGAAAACTAATAATAAAATATTGGAGATACGATTAATATCATCATTTTACGATAATATTTATTCACAGAGGTCTATACGGACACATCTAGATCGCTAAAATAGAATCGACACTCAAGAACCACTCCAATTTTGCAAATATTCCTCGATCATCTTAAAAAGAAAAGTCACTAACAATACCATGAATTCATATATTTCAATAAAACTGCATATCCAATTATGTAATAAAAACATGGGGGAAAAAAATTGATACCTTTGATCCGGGAAATAAGAAAGGAATCACGTCTTGACATCGCGCATCCAATCCACGTATCCTTTAACGAGAAACACCAGTGAACATTCGAAACGAGCGAATTTCACGTGAAAAGGAGACACCTCGATTCCCGTATCTTACTTCTCTCACGTTTCTCTCGGGATCGAGGTATCGACGGCTCGATCTGAAAAATTCTCGACGCCATTCTGCATTTTTACAAGCAACCTGTGGCGGTGGAATACGCGCGTCTTCTTCCACGAGACGACTCGTGGAAAGCGGATAAAAAAGAAGAATAATATAAAGTTAAAGAAAAAAAAGAAAAGAGAAGGAAGATAGGGAAAAGAGATCGATTGGTATTCCGCGGGTGCTCGCGGCGTGAAAATCTACTTTGCATTTTTCATGGTGGTACAAGAGTTTCATAGGCCACCAAGGTTTGTTGAAAAAACGAGCACGAACCGAATATACCGAAAGATGTTTCGTGACGAAAAAAGAAAATGGACGGGTTTCATATGACGAAGGAACGTACGTATCTTTCTTAACAGATCTTGAAATTCCATCCTATCCCTCTTAAATCTCTGGATTTTTCTGAATCTCGAATATTTTTTTCTTTCTTGGTATCGTGATTTTGACGAGATCTTTTTAAATCCCATATTTTCTATATTTAAAATAATTTTTATTCGTTATTACGTTAGCTTGATGAGACATGATTGAAATATATGGAATGTAGGATTAATCGAAGAATAAAAAGTTTCGATCGAGCGGGGAATTATATTTCAGAAGGGAAAAAGATAAAGTGTGGGATAAAATTTTTTTTCATTTTTTCAATTTGACATTCTCAATTTCTTGGGGAAAACTTAATTTTCAAATTTATCGAGTACATTCGGTTAATTCCTCGATAACAATAACATAATAAAGCCAAGAGATTATTCTAAAGGTAAAAATAGGTCGATCGTATGGAAAATAATTATTTTTGAAAGTATATACGTTTATGTATACACTTACAGCTTAATTTTAATAAAATATGTGAATAAAGATTCTGCGATAGAATGGAAGAAAAGAGAAAAGGAATAAAGTTTTTTTTTTTTGTTTCTTGTTTGTTGAACCTCGCATTCAAGAAGATCGAAATTGGAAGTATCGACACTCTTGTCGAACGCATCCACTGTGTAGTTGCAAGTGTACTTGCAAGTGCACGTGTACTCAACGACGAGTCTTCAAACTCGATTTTCTCGAGAACGAGAAGCCTCGAACGAGAAACGTTTTATTCCTTTTTTTTTTTTTTTTTAGTTCGTCGACTTATCTTTAGAATCCACGCGCGGAATCATCTCGTCTTTGTACCTTACATCCCGAAACATCCTCCATTAAATCGTATCAGGAGGTGAAAAGTATACGTGACATTGGACGGATAAATGCTTTGATCGAAGTTTCCTTTTGAAATAATTTATTTTACGTTGGGGAGAGAGATATTCAAAAGCGTAGAAAATTGAATGATACTTGAAACTGCTAATTGATTTTATTAAAAAAATTTCAAGTGCTTTCACGAGGTTTATTGCGAAGAGGATGATGTTTTTTCTTTTTTTTTTTTTCTTTTTCTAAGTGCTGACCTTAATTCGCTCGGTATAAACTACAAGATTGAGGGGAATTGTAGAATTAAAGAATGTATATGTTGTAGAGTAATGCAGCGATTTTTTTTTTATCTGCGTACACATCTTTTTTGAATTAAAAAATATTGGAATTTTTAAGAGTTGTCATTTTCACGTTGGATCACGTCATCAAATTTATAAAAATGGAAAAATGAAAAATATATGAATCCAAAATACGTATTAAAAAAATATTTAAAAAGTTATTTTTTAAAAATTATACGTATTAATATTGAACAAAGTATTAATTAAAAAATTGTCATAAAAATTGAAAATTTGACACGTAACGTATAAATTATTAACAAATAATAATAATTATTCATTCCCAAATTGATTTCCAATATAAATTATCTCACGGTTTTAACACGGATATTCAGAGGGAGATAACAATTTCGAAATGTTGAATTTTCCTTCCTTTTCCTACAAAACATCAAATTGAAATTACAAACAAATCGATTATTTAAAAAACTTTTCTCACAAAAAAAAAAAAAAAGAAAAAATATGAAATTTCATCATTGATTCGAACATCTACTACATGATCTCTGTCTTTCGCTATTAAACGCTCGAATGTGACACCGAATTTTCACGCCGATCACACATTTGAAATTGAAATTTATACATGCATTACACGGGTCCAATATCTATTCATTCACGGTTTCAGTAATTAATCTCCCCGCGATTAAGTAATATATATGAAGGGCGATGCGAGTTTAACGATTCACGAGTTTTCTACCACGCTGTTTCGTGGTGGATTTTAATTTATCATCGTTGAAGTCATTCTCGATATTCCTATAAAAAAAAAAAAAAACCTTTGTCAACCGGAGCGGAACGAAAAGATAGCTATACCGTTTCACTTGCAAGGGCATTGATTTATTTTACCCGTGTATTTTGACACGAAACTGTCATTCCTTGTTAATCAATCCCTTATCTGTTCGTGTCGTTCCACGAATCGATGAAGCACCTCTTTATTCACTCCACCTCTCCCCCCTCTCCCTCGTGATTTCGGATTCTTTCTTCTCTCTAACTCTCGCTCTCTCTTCTATTAATTATCCTTCGAGTTTTTCCTCTCTCTTGTTTCGCGAGAAATCGTCGTGGAAAAAACAGCGCTTCGAATAAAAGAGTTACCTTAAAAATTCTCTTTTTTCTCTTTTTTCCTTCCTCTCCCGCTTCATCGAAAGAAAAGCACCCTTGCAAAATCGGTTCCCTTCTCTTTGTTTTGTCCAGAAGCAATTCTATTTTCCTCGGGAATAATGGCGTAAAACGTCTGCTATTTCTGCTCGACTATTTGGAAATCAAGGAAACGTTTCCTTGTGATTGTAACTCTTAAGATAATTTTTTTTGAGGGGGGTTAATTAAGCAATAAGTCTCTAATAAGTTTCAAAGATTGTTCTTGGATAAAGTCAAATAATTTAAAATTTGTATATAGTTTTCTCAACATCATTTTTTGATCTTGTCTCTCCACTTCTTCCATTTTCTACATCTTAAAGAATAATTATTCAAGTATCTTTTTTTATTCTTATTCCAAGCTTTGCAGACACAAAGCCTGTATCGATTCACAGACCCATCATTGACCTTTTCCTGTGGCATTAAAGTTCGTGTTTAACCTTGACATTCGATAAGGGTAAAGAATTATAATAATTTTTTTTTATCTTCAAAATTATCAATATAGATTACTTGATCGACGTAATTACAACAATTTTTACGATACTTTCAAAAATTTAACAAGACGATGGAAATGTTTGCATCAAATATTGTTGAAAATATTAGCAGCAAACATATGAAGCAATGGCGAACTCATAGCCACAACTCGATTCGTAAATTATTGGCATGTATTTGTTGCAAACGATTCGATTTCCTGTATCTGCCACTAAATTCATCGATATTTCTTTTTTTTTATTGCGATTTATTGTATTTGTTCTAAAATATCGATCCATATTGGTATCATTCGAGGATTTTATTCGATTGTACGATCGTTTTTCTCGCTGGAAATTCGATTATGCGAATAAATTTCGTTAGAGAGAAAGAAAACGAATAAAGAAGTGGAGAAATTTCGGAACAATTTCAGGAAACTTCATTTCCTTTCGTCCCTTTTTTTCCTCGAAAGTTCGAAAACTATTCCTGGATCTCATGGTGAAAGTGGCTCCCAAAAGAATATTAACTTTGCTCTTTGATTTTTTTTTCTCCCCCCTCAAAAGTTCGAATAACATTTATTAAATTAATAATAAACTGATGAAAAGTTTCTCTTCTTTTCCTTCTTCGAGTTAGACAAAAAGTTATAAATTTCTTTTGAATTTTACATTTTACATTTCTTCTTATTTTTGTTTCGTTACACGGTTCATATTTTCCCCTCCTCTACGCCTTTTGATATGTTTTTTTTTTTTCACAAACCTGAAACGAGTGTTATATTGTTATTCGTAAGGAAATATGAATAAATATGGCAAATAAGAGCAGCGTGAAGTACAAACGATTTAACATAGATGAATATTCATCGTTCTATTTTGTTCTCTCCGTTTATTTATGCAAAACGATAAATATTAGCGATGGTCAGGCGAAGAGTATTCCTTGATCCATGCTTATTCGAATGCTCGATTTTCGAATGTGAAATTAATTTATATGTACGAGGTATAAACTAATAAGCATTCACGATACGAGTTTCTGAAAAATGCAGAAACGAGTTAGCTCGAGTTTAACATCTATAAATCAAAGCAAAATAAACAAGTGTAGGAATAAAGAAAAATAGTAATACCGAGAAAGAAGAAATTCAGGTCGAATCTACCACTATCGATACACTTTTTCACTTGCCAAAAGTCAATTTTAAAAAATATAAGTTTCATTGGTCAAATTTTTACAAGGAAAACTGCTTGACTTTTTATTGATTTAATTATATACCTGGATGTACCATTCTTTCTCCATTCAATAACAGAATGAAGCGAATGGTCAGGATACGAGAAAATTTGCGACACTGTTCGTTCCACAATTTCAATCGAATTTGATCAACGAATGGTGGGACGACAATTCTCAATCCTTAGCCCTCCTCCTATTCTCGTTCGTCTTCGGCGGGGAGCGTGAAAAGCGGGAACGCGAAACAAATCCCTCTGTTTCACCGTGTATGTGACAGAAAGTATCGACTTCTATTCATCCACCGCATTTATACAGTTTTTTAGATAAAAGCATTTTGTGCCGCGCACGCAGCTGTAAAGCAATGCTTTTAGCTGAAAGCGGCGCGTTTTCAAACGACAAGTCGCTCGCAAAACCGATACATCTTTCTGATCTTTCTCGATGATGGTCAACAAAGCTGAAAATTATGTACCAGTTTTATACTTCTTTGCGTCCTTTGTCTCGGGCAAGGGAAATATTTCATGTACTTTTTTAACGTATTTCCAGATAAATATCCCACTTGGTCGTTCGCCGTCAAATTTACGACTCTAAGAAAATCGATGATTAAAAAGAAAACTGGAAAATTGGAAATATTTTTCGAGGGATTTAAAAAATAAATAAAAATTTTGAAATACCTCCGTTTATATTTGGAGATTTATTTTGTGGATAATGTTGTGCAAATTTTCTAACTTTTAATTGTTTCATTATCCTTTTTTTTTAAGTAATTATTAACGTAATTAAATTCGTTCGAACTAAATAAATTGTTAACAATGATTTTAAATTTACGAGATTTATGAGAAATTTAGTCCTTTAACTTTTGTGAAACAAAGAAAGACAGAGAGCAAGAATTGTTTAAAGTTTTTGGTAAAATTAGAATCAAGATTGGAGATAAAAAGAAGATCCAGTCGATCAATCGGATTCTAAAAAAAAAAATAGATCTTAGTAGCAATTAAAGATGTTGTTAATGGATTTCAAAGTGGTGAATTTCGCATGTACTTAACTCGTTGCACACAGACTGAATATATTAACATCAATGAAATAACTGGATCAGCAAGTTTGCTAGCTAGACGGTAATTAATTATAGCCACGGAATTCTATTAACTTGTCTTAATCATTTGCTTTATCAAGAATTTTGGAATTTCTTAGACGAACAATAACATTTTTTTTCTTTTTGATCACAAATTGTTTTAATTAAATTATTAATTCCAATTCTCCATTCAGTTTCTACGAAATTAAAATGAAAATATACATTTTTATTTTAATATTTTTATTATATTACTTACTTATTATATTTGCACACTATTGTGCTGTACTGAAATAAAATAATCTCTTCGTGTAGATTTGAATTACATCAATATGAAATAATCATCTAATAATAATGCCGTATTTCGAGTTTATTCAATTCACAGTTCAATTCGCATGATTTCAGTCCACGTCACGAAGCATATTCAAACTGAATATTTGCGACAAACAATTGCAGTGTGTTTCGCACAAAACCACGCTAATTTCACGGGAGCTTATCTTCTTGTTTTTCAGTAATTACATCCGCCAAACGTTGATCGATCGCGCCAATGGGGCCAATTAAACCAGTCCATCGTTTAGTGGACAATCCGTGAATGAAAGAAAAATTGAAACGCCCTAAATTTTTATCGTTAACTCACGGTTAACGTTTTTTTGTGAAACTCCATTTCCACTCTTTTACTTTTATTTTTTATTATTATTTTTTTTTATTTTTCTACCAATTTACCATGAAAACTATGGGAACTCGAAACATTTTCAATTTTTACTTAAAAGAGAATTCTGTGTGGAGATACGCCGTTGATCTTTTCATAAAGTAGCTCCACTTTGTAAATATTTCTCATAAAGGGTCAGCTAACTTGATTTCCTTGGCTAAAGGGGCTAATGCCTCGGAGAACTTGTGGACTCTTTGCAGTGGATCCTTTTTTTATTTTTTTTTTTTTTGTTTTTTTATCTTTTGTTTTTTTGCCAGAGAACTTGCAATTAAAGAGATTCTTGGAGCGCTCGTTGTGTAAAAAATATGACAACAGTTGACCGAGTAATTATAAAAATTCAGAAACAACGTGACACGTAGCAAGGATGTAGAATATATAAAAATATCACAGAACAATGCAAATTTTTAATTCATACTTACATTTTTGTTCATAATTACATGATTTTTTTATTTATATTCGCACGTATTCGTTTTTTTTCCCTCCATTTTTCTCGAAACATTAATCTTTTTTTTCGTAGATACGCGTTTATTAAATAGAATATTTCAACCAAATACATTTCTATATATTTTAAATTGCTTTCTGTATAGTTTGCTTTATACTTCAACACAAGTTTTATATTTTGTTACAAATTAATTGGTACATGGCCTCTCATACACGATCCCTTTTACATCGTGTAAAAAAAAGAAGAATCCAGATGTATTTATTTGCTTTACCATTTATTTCACCATCACATCTATCAACATTGCTCGTAATTGTCGCTCAAACGCACAACGTGACTTTTATACACGGCACAACGCGTTAATCTTTCTTTCTTTCATCGATATGCAATAAAGTTCTTCGATCATATTCTCCATTACTCTTAAAAAAGTCTTAAAATGTAGGAAGACCCCTATAATTACTTATTCATTTTTCTTGTACCATTAACTTTTAATTATCAATGTACAATATAAAACCTACCTTTACTCATAATTTTCATCTTCTTCGCCTTCTTCGTAGCAGGGGATTAATCACGGTGTGTCCGGATTTATTAAGAAAAATAAGAAGCACAACACGGAGTAAGTTGTATAATCCAACTCGGGAGAAACGATAAATCCTTATCGGGTTTCGACGTGACGCGTAGCTGGTTGGAAGTAATAAATATAACGAACAAAGAAAACCCTTCCCACCACCCAATGGCGGCTCTGATCTGCGGGCCAATAAATATTTTCCGCGTGGTCATCCTGTAAAATGTATAATTCCAGTGATATTCTCGCGGTTTTAACGAACCAGCGGAAGAGAAAGCGAACACAGGAATCGGGATTTCCTGAATATTTTTCTCCCTTTTACGCCACGAGCCCTCCACGACGAAAATCGAGCGAAAATAATGGAAAAAACGAGAGGTTTTTGCAAACTCTTTTTTCGTCGACTCCTCCTCGTTACGAAAGTTTTGTATACAGCGTTTGTACACCATTTCTCTGTGATCTTTTATCGGTTGTTAATCTTTCTTTGTTACCTCCTCCTCCCCTCCTTCCCCTTTGTTATTCCGTCCAAGCAAGAGGAAAGCACTTGGATATTAAACGGTGGAAATAATTTCCATCTTCTCGCGCGTTATTTTATTCCGTTTGTAGCGTAATGTGGATGGTTTCTCCCTTTCTCTCTCTCTCGAGCCATCTTCTTTGTTATTTCCGTAACGGAAATACGGGCGAATTTTCAAGCATAGAACAGTAAAAAGTTTCGTTTTAGACTTTTTCAACCAGTGCTTCCATCCGTTTTCAAATCGTCGATCGTTTCAAATTGGTAATTACAGATGCGAGTCGAAAAATAGGAGAATCGAAGAATGTTTAAAAATGAACAAGAGTCGTCTTTCGATACGATTTTTAGAAAGTTATTTTAGAGTTCAAGTATTTTCGATTCATTTTACGTGCAATAATTTCAAATTGGAGATGCATTGGCCAAGTTTCTGTGCCAGTACTCTGTGTATATATTATTAAAAAAAAAAGAGCTGATCAATTATTCGAGAGGATGCTGCTCGAGAGTGCAACACTCTCGATAGCTATCTTTATTTGACGGAAAGCGAGCGGCGAGGTCCACGATAATGTTGAGGAAAAAATGGATGGAGGAAGTGGAGTGTCGAGCTCATCGACTGAAGCTTCTCGATACAGTTTTGCAAAGGGACCGATACTTTCAAAAATGAGCACCACGTTTTCCACTGTTTCTTCGTGAAAAATGCATTTGGAGCATTTGTTCTATTTTTCTATTTTTTCTGAATATGGAGAATAATTAAAGATTATCGTGAAAATGATTATTTAAATCAGATTTGAAAAAGATTTTTATGAAAAATTTAATTTACGATGATTTTTGATCGTAACGATTCGAAAGGAAAAGATTAATATTTTTGGAACGATGTATACAAGGATACATATTCATATGATTAAAATATTTATCGTTCGTTACTGAAATATATATTATAATTGTTAACTCGAATTTTCACGTGTTAATTATTTCTTATTAATTATAATTTTCGAAATATCTTATATAATAAATTCATATTGTATATAATGTATATTGTTCAGAGGCATAATGTAGCTCATAATTATTCCACCGATTTTAAAATTCAATGGATATTGCTTCGATAATCTAGATTTATTGTGGATCGACCAACGTACGATAGAAACTGTATTACTTTAATTAAAGATCATCTCTTCAGATCATCGCGAAATATGTATTATCTGTTATGATGTTAAACAAATATGCAATATAAAATATATCCCAAATTTATTATCAATTCATTCGAATTATCGAATATAAAAAAGTAAAAAAGAAACAGATATTTTATAACGCTTCGAAGAAAAGATTACTTTAACACGTTTGTTTCATTATTTTATTTTTATACAAAGAATAGCACGAAGAAGCTACAGATAGATATTATAAATTTTTATTCAAGTAATTTCTTCTAATTCGATTTAGAACACAATCACGATTGAATGTTATTTTTCTTAATTTTGAATTGATGCAAAGATCGCACATGCTTAATCATTTGATGTTTTTACTTGAATTTTTCATCGTTGCGATGAATATTCATCGCATGAATGCTCGAGTTAAGTTGAAGATGGAGGGAAAATACGTGAATCAAGTTTTTTTAAAGACTGATTCATAGAATAATTTGTATATTTGTATTTCTCGTCGTTATAAAATTTTCATTCGAATTACTCTTAAAAAATACTCTGATGTAACTTTTTATTTGCCGAAGGGAAAATTTTTTCCATGTATTTTCCATGTAAAAATTTTGATTGTGAAAGTGCACATTAAAAATCAGAGAAATATATGTCTACACACGAAGTAATTTCTAACTTTTCTTGTTATTACTCAGATAAAAATGTTTAAGTCATTCGTGTGATAAAAATTTTTTTAAAAGTTAAAAAAAAAGGAAAATAAATAAATAAAAACGTACGAATAAAGTACATAATGCTCACAAATAAAATTTTTTAGTAATCAAAACGCTCGATTTACTTCTTCGATTTTTCAAAATTGATATCTTTCGATCTCCATGAAAAAAAAATAATTTAATCCAATGTTTTCGAATTGTTTCGCAACAGGACCTTGGCAACACACCGTTTATTCGCATGAAAATTTTATTTCATAAATTCCTAACTCGAGCGTATTGTACACCCAGATTGTTACAAATATCGGCCGCATCGAAAAAGATGAATATCTGAACTTTTGTATATCTACTTGTACAAATAAATCGAAGAGGGGGGAAAAAAAAGTTCGTATTTCTACAACATGACGTAAATCACGATCAATCACGTCCATATAAATAACATTTTATTTGTTCCCGTTGTTCGAGAAGAAAATTTCCGAAAATATATTTATATGTACAGAAAAATATCCAACAATAATACACGAATCTATGAAATTTATTTAAGAGCCTCGTTTCAAAATGATCGCGATATATATTTCCATTCCCCTCGATTTCAAGTAGCATTTCATCGCAATTTATCACGATCTTTCGTTACAGTTCCACTATCGATTCATCATATTACGCGTCACTGTATATTCGACAATATCATCATCGATCGCGCGCAATTTCTCATGGATTCAAAAAAAAATTCACCCACAAATCCTCTTCTAGTCTCGCCACTTTGCAAAACCTGCGCAACAAACAATCGAACACGAACACTCGCCAAATCTACAAGCCGAATTTATCGAGATGGCATACGAGATCGTTTAAAAAAAAGATGGGACGCAGGTCGACGATGTTGGAGGTTTAAAAGATCGCGTCCTCGGCTAGAATGTCCGGCAAGAGAGACGTCGGGACAATAGGGCCTCTCTCTCTAATCAAACAAGCTCGACCCAAAGCTCAGAAACGGTGCAAAGCAAGGCAAAGCCTTGAACGGCTGTTTGCCCCCAGGTGGGCGAGGCTTGTTGACATTCGTACACTCCCAGCAAGGGTTGATAGGTAGGGAAAGGCCGTTTCGAATCGGCCAACTTGTCAAACGGAATGCGCCTACGACCCATGATCAATCGAAATTCCTTCCCTCGGAAAAGGGAGAGAGGGAGGAAATTTGCCGATTATCCCTTTACCGATTTCGATGGAATATGCATTAAGAATATCATTTGGAGCAGCTTTTTTTCTTGGACTTTGGTTTTCGAGATATTCGGGCAAGAAATTTAATTTTATCAATCGATGATTATTAAAATCGATTGGTTTCGGAGAAAGGAAAAAATTGTTCGATGAAAAATCGATTGATCGGCAGGGAGGGATGGACGATAGAAATTCGTGGCTGGATATAGAGAACGGATTTCTGGAATTCTTGAACGAGCGACTCGAATCCCTTCCTTTTCCGATGATGTAATTGTATAACGCGTTGCTGGGTGTTTGTTGGAACAAATCGGAGAATTCGCGGAGGCACCTGTTGCGGGAAAATAAAAAAGAGGGCGAGGAAACCGAGCTTGCTTCGTTTCGAAGGGGAGAGAATGGGATTAGGATTTTATTTTTCTTCGTTTTTTTCTTTATGGAAAATGGATCGGCCGGCTTCGGATTGGATCGAAGCAACGGAGATTTTGAAAGACGTCGATGAGGGTTGGATGGAAGATGGAAGATGGATATGGGTACGAAATATTGCAAGCATTTCGAATCGTTGTATTGTATCGAGGAAATTGAATAATTACGTGTGAAATGGATTCTTGCTTCTCGGCGATTGAAGGATTGGAAATTTTTAAAGATGAAGATTGGACGTGAACATGTAATATACGAATGTTTTAGATATCGAAAGAGGGCATTTACGATACATTTCTCAAAGAAATTGAAAAATTATGTACGAAAGAAGAATGAATTTTTCTTAGCGATCGAAAAATATTGGAAATTTTGAAAGACTGAATTTCTAAGAGAAAGATGAGGATGGAAGATACATAAATGCATTAAAATGTTAAAATAATCAAATTGAATAATTGATACACAGTGAAAAGAAAAATGGATTGATTTATAGATAAATTCGAGACTTTGAAAGACTTACATTGAAATAGTGCCAATAGCAAGGAAAAACATGAAAATATATATATACATAAAAAAAAGAATTCATGGACGAAGAAAATGAAGAGAAACGAATCCGTGATCTATCTGAGGGAAGGCAGATTGCAAGCGATAAGTTGCATCGCCTCCTCGAGTTAACGGAAATGAGAAAAATATTAACATGAAGAGCACCGAGACGGAAATGGAAGACTCGGTGGAGGAAACTGTGTTTACTACGAGACGAGATCCAGGCTACGTGTAATCTCGGGACAGCCGAGTGTGATATCACGGGGAAACGAGGAGTCACGATCGAGAGATCGTTTCTTTTCCAACCGAAGAAATATGTTTTCCTGTTTTGCATATTTTTTCGCATAGAACTTTCAAATTTCGCGTATCTCGTTTTAGAAAAAAATTTCATGAAATAGTAAATGAAGTATAAACATCTATTATTGCAGAGCAACGAAGCAAAATGAGGATAATAAGGGTTAGTCCGCTGGTCAAATATGGGCTATGGCGGTTTCTCTTTTGGCAGTTTGAACTTGAGGAAGAGAGAATTGAAGCAGGAATAGATTTCTTTAGCCTCAAAGTGGGACACGATATTGGATACAGTCTGAAATTTTTTTCTACATTTACTTTGTACATTTACATTGGTACAAATTTTAATTAAAGATTAAGAAAGAAAAGTTTATAATAACATGCAATATTAAATAATTATAATTCATTGATGCATTAGTAAAATGTTTATTTTAAATTCTGTATATAATATGCGCATATTATAAATGTAAATATACAAATATGTAATATTATAATATATAAATTCTGTTATATTATTAAAACCCTGTATACCTTTATAAATTGATTTAATCATCAACTTTTCTAATTCCAATAAATTTGTTCAATCTTGAAAATTCTAATAATAAAATTTAACGCTTTCAATGATAAAAAAAATATATTTTATAAAGCAAATCTCATTACTTCCTCTAAAACTATACGACAAAAAAAGTTTTCAAACAAATATTCAAGTAAAAAGAGACAAGGCAGATGGAAAAAAAAGAAGAAAACGAAACGAGACAGAAACTAGTTGCATACAAAAGCGAAATAGTTAATCAGTAAGAGTGCACACGTGAGTTGCAAAGCATGTCCCGCGTTACTGAATTATTTATTAAAAGTTCGCGGTAGATACATCTCGTTGTCTCACTCGCTTGTTCCTCTACGGAGGGGAGGGACTGTTGAATTTATTTTTGCTCGACACTTTGCATCGTAAACTTTCCCCGCCCGCCATTGTACACTTACGCCAGACTTCGTGTTTGGAACGGTACTTTCGTTCCTGGGTAGAGGAAAACTTCTTAATTGTCGTGAAATAATCTACACAGAGGGCTGTGTTTAAGGGGAGTTTATCAACTGCGACAAAGTTTCCGGGATACGCTCGTTTTTGCGTCTCGTCCCATCCGATAATTTCATCTAGTTTTTCCAAAATTTCTACTTCCACGTTTCTAAGGTAATTTTTTTCTACAATTATTGCAGGGATAGAGAAATGGTTTTCGTTTCAAGTATAACATGATATAATAGATAGAAATTATACAATTTTAATTAATTTCCTAGATTCGAAGTGGAAATTAAATTCGTAAAATAAAAATTACTTTTAATATCTAGGTTTAGAAGGAACCTGACAATTTCTGTAAAGAAGGAATTTGAAGAATTGTAATTGGTTTAACATATATTTCGTTTTGAAAATCAAAGATATTTTAAACAGGACACAATAGTAATTTTTTCTTAAAGAAATTTGACGAATAATAAATTCCATACAATCATGAAGAAAGATATAATTTTGTTTTCGAATAATTTTTTTTTTTAAAGTTTGAATGTGAAATAAATAAATGTCATTTCGAGTCACGGTAATGCGATCAAGGTAAAAACATTATTCGTTTAAACACTGTCATCAACGCGATACAACATCGAATGAAAAATTGTAGATTGTCAAAGCTAAATTGGTTGGTTATTTCGAAACGAGGTCGGCTGGAAAAACAGAAACTGATTCATACGTGGAATTTATCATATTTAAAACCGAAAATTTCCCTATTGACAATTGAATGTCGGAAAACTATGATGATAGAATGTCATTTCCATAAACTTCGATATTTTTAATTCTTTTTAAATAACTATCACGGTGAATCGTTCGAGATTCCATTCTTCTATTTTATAATTCTCCAACCCTTAACCTCTTTCTCTTCTCTTTCCACGCATCCCCGTTCAACACACGCCTGATATGATAAATTGGGAAATTCGAAAAATATCAGAATACGATATCCCTTAAAAATTCCTCTCCCAGTTCCATTAATTATCTTTTTTACAGCAGAATAAATTAATCCAAGACAACGCTGCATTATTAATCACGAAGAGGCAACGAGAGGAGGGGGAGGGCCATATTTTTTCGCCCCACGACGAAATAACTGCGAACGAGAGCAAAGATTTATCAACGATGTAAACCAACTGTTCATTATGTCTAAGATCGAGTTTCTCGTTTCGCCTGCAATAAAATCGTATCGGGGAAACGCAACTGCGATTAATATTACCCCTTCCTCCCCCCCTCCCCCATCCTCTCTCCTCCCCGATTTTATCGTTCGCCATGGAATAAGTTAATGGGCACGTTGGGACGCTCGAAAATTTATTTCGATGCATTTATTCTCCACGAACGGTAGCAGAAAGTTGCGAGATAGTGAAATAACGCGCGACTTCTTCCCCGGGATTGTCGATCGAGTCGCCATTTCTTTCACCCCTCCTTTTCTCTTTCGTTCCCGAACTTGTATCGAAATCACATTTGGCAAGATGTCAAAAGATGGAGAATAAAGTTTAAAGCGAGAGCAGAGATAAGGAAGGAATTAAGAACACGTAGAAAGATGTTTGTGCTGTTTAATTTAAGAATTATAAATTAAGATCGTGAATTTGAACTTTTTATTCGCCATTTTAATATCTTAGCCTCGTCTCGTGATAAATTAGTTGTGTATAGTATTTATAGTATAGCAATTGTTGTGTATAGTAACGTAAATTAATCATGCATGATAGGGTGAGTAATATTAGCTGTTGAAAGGAACATCTATTAAACGACGATGAACAAATCATCCTACTTCGAATCTAATCTCGTGTATACTATGATGAATTAACCACTTGTGTGTGGTGCGTACCGATCGTGAGCATTGTATTATCATCCGTGTGCAGTGAATAATTGTAAATCACTTTGAGGGAAGAAATTGAATAGAAACACGATATTATAATAATTTTCCATATCTTCTCTGTATTCTTAAAAACGTAGATAATATTTTTTCCAATTGTTGGAATTCAAAGAGGGATTAATTATTTTAACATAGTTGAAAAAAACGATTTGACAAATCGATTCGATCATTTTGAATCATGTAGAGCAATTTACACGTTGAATCGTTGGATGGAAAGAAAATATTTATATTATTTGTGCAATTGAGCGAGAAACGCATAGCTGGTTTACTGTCTAGGTGAATGTCTTTTTTTTAAGACGTTATTAAAAGAACAAACACTTGTTAAGTGCCGAATAACTTGTTTTCTTTCGACGAGAATCATCGTCGAAATAACGCATAAACTGCTTATTATTAAATACCAGAGTACTCATTTTTCCTCTTAAACAACCAATTATATAATTAATATTTTTTTTGTAACTCATAAACCATTTCTGTTTGCTCGTTTATTACCAGTTGTGTCTGTAATGAAATGAACGATAAAAGTATACACATAATTGAATTTATAGTTGAAATAAAGAATTTTATGCTTTTCTACCGTATTTACTTTCAGTTATATACAGAGCCAATGAGCATAAAATATAGGAAAATTGGATTATTACGATTAGCAGAGAAGTAATAAGTTCTGCTAATTTTCAATGGATTCTTTCTGCTCCATTGATTTCTTTAATGTTAATCGAAAAAAATTGAAAACGATAACGGTTCTTTTACTGGATTCTTTATTGGAAAATCGAAATAAATGGGGTAGGATAATTGAAGGGATGATTAAAACAATTTGACATCTTTGATAAAAATTACAAAGTTTGTAAAATCTTAATTTTGATACTTTATTCTAGAAACATGTGCATGTTCGTTATATTTACTTCGTCTGCTCATTGAGATTCCATCTAAATAAAAAATAGGGGATATTCGACCGACTTTTGACTCGATGTTCTTAATATACAATCCCCCAAGGGAATCGGCACGATATCTAGAAAGTACAGCTATAATTCAAAAGAAAAATGCGGAGAAACGTCAAGGTAAATGATGAGGGTGAATTCTGGCAACCATACGGTATTCATTACTAATATCCGCAAACCCAAGAGAATCTTCCCTCTTTGTCTTTTGGAAACCTCTTTCTTCCTATTCCGACCGTTTTCTTTAATTATATATTATCTCAAGACCCAAAAGATTTCCATTGATTATTAAAACAAGTTATTGTTATCCAAAGTTTTTACCAAGTCAAATAAGAAGAAAATAAAGTAAATACAATCGTAATTATTGAACAGTACAAGTAGTACAAATCGTTCATTTACGATACCTGAATAAAATCAAATAACAATATCAAATCTCCAAATCCTTTAAATCCCTTCACTTACCCAGATTAATTAAACGACATCGAAGGAAACAACTTGAGCACAACTTCCAACTTCCCTCGAAACCTTCCAAAATGTATTTTATCGAATAACATCGGGACAAGATTCTTCTTTTCATCGAAAGAACAATCGTAAAGTAATTGTAAACACGTGTTCAAACTCTTTCAAAACAAAAGATTCGCGGAGATCGATCCACGTGGTTCATCGAGTCGATCTAAATGCACGCGATCGTTTGCAGGCGGCCAGTGTTTTGCATGAAATTTTCGGTCGGGATTGTTTATGCAACGGGCGGAGGGTTAACTCCTCCGTGCAAAGTGTCTCGAAACGATCGAACCACTCATCAGGAAGTAGCGGAGCCGGTGTCAATGCGTATCACGCCGATGTTTCAGCTAAGAGAGTGTGGCGCGATTTTACATCTATCGTAAAATTACATCGAAAAACATCTCCCTCCCCCCTTACGATGAGCTTGGAGGAGGAGGGATTGCGTTCGTGACGTCATCGTGCACGCGCACGCGCCTAAACTGCTTTACGTGTTGATCGTTACCCACCTTCTGCACCTTCTTGGCTAAGGGTGCATTCACACGCACCCCTAATTCATGGCCTTTCTGTATCACAATAATCAAAGGCGTTGCTGTAATTCGATTTGAATCGAAATTCTTCGATAGAATCTCGAAGTGAATTAGTTCGAAATTAGATTTAGATGGTAAAAAAAAAAATAGCTAAAATATTGGAAAATATTGGTTTCAAACATAAAAATTCTTATTGGTACATGAAATACAATAATTGCGAGAAGTAACGAGTTTAATATTCTCTTTGAAAGTATAAAGGAGTATATATACTCAAGATACATTGATATAACTTTTACCAACCAACTATTCTTGGTTCTTAATTAAATTTGATTAATCGCGTATAAAGTAAGGGGTTGGAGAAATGAAAAGTTATAACGAGATTGGATCCGCGGTTTCGCGGATTTTTGTCCGAAGAATAATGTACGCTGGAAATTAACCTCGTTGAAGTAAGTTCAGGAGGGAGCTTCTAGGATATCTGGCCATTCTACATTCCATAGTTTCGCGAGATTCCTAAATCCTATTGACCAATTAATTCAAGTCGAGAGTGTTCTATTGTTCGTGAAAATTTCATTATTCGGCCGACAAGTCGGTGCATGTACCGTTCCCTTCCCTTGCATTCACACATTGCGGATCGTTTGTGCAAATCAGAAATGAAATTAAATTGCAACAATATGGAAGCTTTTAGACAATTTCTGTGGAATACATTCCATTATTTATTATATTTTTTGTATTCGTGTGAAGTTAAAAATTACGTTCGTAGGAAATTGTTTGAAATTATTTGAGAATCAAAAAATAACGAATTACACGTTTTCCATAATTTTTCGTATCTTGCGCCTAAAATATATTTATGCTTAAATGATGAAAAAATACTCATACTTATTAATTCGATTAATTTCTAATTAAATTGTACAAAGAAAAGATTAAAAAAAGAGGTATTCTTAAAATTTTGAATTTTTTACAAAGCTGAGTTCGAAATAAACTTAAGATATATGAGATATATGAGAAATTAACTTCACCAGCAGTGAAATATTTTTCATTTACCCTTGAAATTTACATGAGCCGCAATTTTGCGGATAAGAGAAATTACCAAGTTGAAGAAAAGTAGAGGAGATTGAAACGTATATCTCAGAGAAGGCGGATGAACAGTCGAAGTGGCAGACCATTAAATTGAATAATAATATAAACTAGTACGTGGCCGCTCGTATCGCCGGCCGATTAATAATTTCGAATTGTTGGAAACAATTGGAGCGCATAGAATAATATTGAAGTAATTAAAATTGATCCCTGTTATATCCTTCGTGATCGTAAACTAGACTCGGCCGTTTATACTTTCCCTAAAAGATAATTACTTTTGATAAAGCGAATAGCATTCTGGTGTTTAAACCCTTTATTTAAATTTTTCAAACTCGACTTAAAAAATTCCACGAAGAATATCTCTACTTGTATAGAGTTATTAATATTAAAATTCTTAATTCATTTTTAATTCCGAACTTTTGGATAGACAGTGAAAATATTCATGAACTACTCGAGAAATTCAAGTGTATATCCTCTTGCATATATTATACACAAACTTTACACAAGATTTAATATATACACTTTAGAAAACATTCGATGCGTTTGAAATCTGTCTTCCTCTTTCATCCCGCGAAACGTATTATAAATATATCAATCATCTTATTCAATATTGTATCTACTAATTAAAAGAAGCACGATCACTCTTCAAACACTTTCCAACTTTTTCTCATTTCACTAAAAGATCCATAGAAGAAAATCTTTTCCAATTAGCTTTACCAATACCTCTATCAAAGAACCGTATCAACAAAAAAAAAAAAGAAAATATACCAGCAATTACGCCTCGACCACGAAACAACCTCCCAACACTGCAGTTCACATTCCAATCGCGTTCCAAATTCCCTTCCAAACTAATTGACATCGACACCTACGATTCTCTTCTTCTCCACAAATCATCCACCTGCGAAAAAAAAAATTCCCCATTGATGTCCATCCAATTCATAGACTCAACCCTAATCTAAAAGTAGCTTACGAGGATTCCGGATACGTTTGGAAATTTCCACGGAAAATTTCAGCCAGCCCCAAGGCGGTGGAGACACGATTCGAGGGGACCCAGTCTCGCGCGGATGCAGTTAAATTTGCATCCCGTATACATTATGCAAATCCACGCCCTCCTCCGCCTCCGGGACACCTTCTCCCGCCATTCAATCGAGAACGAAGGGAGGAGGGGGTTTCGCGCTTCCAACAGCTTCGTTTCACCGGATGTCGAAACATCATCGTCGTCATCACCACTGGTATCGATGTCTGGTATCGATTTCCATCTGGTTTTGTTTTGAAGGGGATGATATGCTCGCTTCGACGGGGGAGCCACCTCGCAACCGGGATTCCGTTTCGAAATTATCGATGCTAATTGCGGCCGTTACGGAATTAAGCGGACGGTCGGAAACGATTAGATAAGCGTGGCCGCGTGAATAATGAATGGGACACCTGAAAGAGGTTCTCTGTGTCATTGTTCGGTTTCGTGTTATTGAACGTGGCGATGTTAATTGGCACGATGGTGTTCACAACATTTTTGCAATTTATTCAACCTTCATTGGTTTATTCGGCTTTTGAATTGATTTTGATAATGCAGGGGTAGTTTGAAATTCGATTTGATGAAATTCGAAGCTCAAATGATTGCACGAAGTAATTTAAAAATAATATGTAACAATTCGATTCAAAACGTGTGCGAGATAGATAATAATATTTGTGAATTGAAGTAACAATAATATTGACAATTTGTAATAAACACGTGAAATGAGACAAATATAAAGCAAGAAAGAAAAAAAGTGGAAAAGAACCGTATATAATCAGACATGTTTCGTACGTTGTAACAATTATAATTCATTTAATTTAACGTTTCCGTGTTGCGATATTAATAGAGATGTCGCAATGGTTTCAATTTTGTACATCGAGTGCATTTATATATATTCATGGAAAGGTAAATTATACGCAACGTTAGAAACGCGTGTGTCAAGATACACGGCTCCAAGTGAAATGTTGTTGACTTTGTCGTTGTTAGTACGTCGGCGAATATCGTTGCGGGATGTAAGTTGCGCATAATTACGAAGTTTGGAATCACGCATCAAACTAAACGCGAGAGGATTCCAAGTTTCCGTAGCATTAACCTGGAAAGAACTGAAACTAACCGTCTTTGTTTCACCAACAACTCGAATTCGTTAGGCGTTCTACTTATTGAAAACAAACGAGATTATTTTCCACGGGAGTTGAGCAACTCGCAAGTTTTCAACGGTTATTTTTACTCGAGCAACGATGCCACGAGTGTCAAGATGATATTTTTGCCAGAAAATATTTAATCGTTACTTTCAGGATATTACGAGGAGGCAGAGTTAAAAGAAAAATTGTATCGAAGTATTTCTAATGAATATTTAATCTCGTGTTCTAAGAAAAAATGAAGATAAAAAAAAATATTGGAACTCTAAGATGATGAAATTGTAAAAATTCAAAAAGAGGATTCCAGAATTGTAAAATAATTATAAATTCAGAAAATTCGTCGAGATAACGCTATAAGAGATTGGATAATTTTGAAGAAATTAGATAATGAGACTCATTTCTCTGACAGTATCGAAATATATTCTTCTCATTTTAGCTTCACATTTCTGCCCAGAATTAGATCAGACAATTTTCTTCTCAACGATGAAAGGACATTTCTTTCTTTTGAATGGTTTTTAATCTATCCTCGAATGAGAACTGTGAACCTTAATGCGACTCGTTTTCTTCTTATGCAATATTTCTTGTATCTCGATTTTATCAATTCTTAAAAGATAATATTTCGACTAATAAACCGAAAATCGTAATCTTACATTACGAATAATATCCTCTCAAAATAATTTGAAAATTCTTTAAACAATTTCATTTTCAACAATTGCACGACAAATTAAATAAACGAAAATTAAACAAAATTGTTTCATAAATAAATTACGTAAAAGAGAAAAGAAAGATTATGAACAAAACAAATATTTTGTATATCAGAGAAATTAAATTTCTTTCAGATGAAAAAAAATTACTTAAAATTTATTAAACTATTTAAACTAAGCTACTATTTGAATAATAGTTGTATTTCAATAGTACATTCTCGATTCTCTGGATAAATTCTTACTTTCCTTTAGGTTAATTCGCGGTTAACTCACAAAACGGTTTTCGCAGTAAGAAAGATCTACGCTGATTCGTTTTAACACGAGAACTTTCGCGATAAGGAGTATAAGGCAAGCGCGATGAAAATGCCGAGGATAGTTGGTAAATCTGTTTAAAATTCGAAACATTTCACTTTACTCGAAATGCAGAAAGGGGAATAATGGGATAGAATTTCAACAAAATTACGCTCCATACCCACTTGCGATTTTTTCTTCTTTTTATGTAATTATCTTTAATATTATTTTACCGAAAAGAAAACCTCTCTTAAAAAATATTTCACTTTTTACTTGTATTATTTGTACCAAAATGAGAAGAATCAAAATCAATAAATGCCTCGGAACTTCGTGTATTTTAATCTTCAAAAATTCAGTCAACATCCATACCTATTATTAGTATCACACCGATATATTAGCTACATAGATATCTTCTTCAATCCTTATGATCCGTTCCTGCGTTCTTTCTACTAGAAATCAAAATTACTTTAAGATGACTTATTTCTGGATAGATTATCGAACAGATTACTGCAGGAATTTAGGAATTATAGACTTGATCAATGATAATTTGATATGTTCGATCAATTTTAAAATACTCCAATTCATTATGGTAAAATATTTATAACGTAAATTCCTTGTTGAATGCTATTCAATGATTTCTCGTACGAAAGAGATATGATTAATTACGACAAAGTTGGATAAAAAGTAAGCACTAACATTCGTTCGAATAATCTTAAAACATGATTCATCTTATGTCTCTTTTTAGAAGAAAGAAAAGCTTGAAACTTTTGTACGAAGGAAAAATTGTCATCGATCGGAAATTCTTTCTCATTTTACAAATATATCGTAATATTGTCGATACATCGCGTGGATCTATTTTCACTCACGAGAAGGAGCATTAAGATAATAAGATTCATCAAGAAAATAGAAAGAAGATGTTAACAACAAATATTAAAATTTTGATCTTCATTTTCAAAGAATTTCTCTGTTCCAGTTAAAATCATTCTTCGTACACAAATACAATAATACAAGGAAAAATGGAATGAAAGAAAGAAGAGCACGATCCAAGTATTTGATACGATTCGAGGAAATACGAGATACGATATATAAAAAGGAAAAAAGAGGATCGATTCGATATAGACGACGCACGATTTATGCACGTCACGTTCCTTATGAAGAAAAAGTCCTGGACGAGAATTTGGCGTGGTGGAAACGTAAGAAGTCATAAGGCAGCGCAGGATTACCCGTCGATCTTCAATAATATCGAAACTTGAATGCATCGATAATCATGCGCGCGTATGCCAAATGCATAACGCATCGCGCGAGAAACAAATCCTTGGCTCGCATCACTTCCACGATGATGGTACATGCTCGATTTACCTTCTGGAGAACCGTCGTCGATAGAACATACGTACGTACGTGTGTGTGTTACCTATAAGGTAAAAGAGATATCGCAGGGATATACTCTTGGCGTACGATAATAGTACGCGTCTCTTGAATATTTCACGAAAATGATCTCTGCGCTTGCTTTGTAATTGAATACGTTCTATCCCACCGAAGAAATTAAATTACACTTTCATACGGTTGAAATTGATACCCGGATCAAATTCGAAATGGAATCTGTTTGAAGATCGCGAAGGAAGTGGAATTTTAGGAAAAGAAAAATTTTTTCTAAGAAGAAAATGACGAGTGATTTGAGTGAATCAATAATTTCTTCTGAATCTGATAAACGTCCGTCGTGTTGATTAATTATGGCGTATCGAAGTAATAAATCAATGTGTTGAGCAGCTAATCATCAATGGATGATTGCTGCGTAGAATATTCTTCTTACTTGGGAACTTTGTCTAAACATTAGGATAATTACTACGTATCACTGTGGTATTGATCAACCGGTATATATTGGAAAGATCATTAACGTTGATTGGTTAATCGAGTCGATAATTGATGTTTGTAAATGCTTAATTGGCGTTAAACGGTTTACAATATATTTCGTGAGGCAAATATAAAATATAAATCTCGAGATCTTGCCGGTCGACAAAAGTAATAAAGGAAGTCCTGAATTTTGACCTCCTCGCTATCAATGTACAACATTCTCGCGGTAACCAAGCGACTTGGTGATATACACGCCTACACGTTACATCAGGAGTAACTGATTTCAGTGACGGAAATACGGGCACGTAGCTCGTACATGCTTATAGAACGACGTGTCGAGATTGGAAGAACACACATGTGTAATGATATCCTCAATGTGAAAACAGGGGAGATCTGGCACGGAATTACAATCGCATAACCCATGAATCGCGAACAATTTGGCAATGATTTTTCTGCTGCCTGCCGACCAACGCAACGATTTTTACGGTCGATTAAACCATGACAAACATTCAATTTGCCCGTGGAATCAACTTTATTCGGGACACGGTCTCGTGTCGAGGGTTCAACGTAATCCGGTAAAGCTCCTACGGCAAGACCCCCCTCCTCTCTCTCTTTTTTTTTTATTTCTTCGATTCTCCATATTTCCATGATTCAAGTCTGTACATTTATTTCTTCTCCTCCGAATTATCGATACTTTTATGCGAAGAGAACGCGAAAACTTTGAAAATTAAAAGTCTTTAAGAAAAAGTTTCTAAATCTTACGATTTGTAAGGAATTTCCAATCTTCTGGAATTCGGGTTAATAGAGAGTTTAACCGGAGAAATTTCATACAAAATGAATAGATTCTACGATTTATATCGTAGATAAAAGCAGGAAATCTCTAAGCGGAAACGAAAGCGGGGAGAGAAAGGGAAAATGGAGAGCCGGTTGCGCGGGAAATTTAAAGGGGAGGAATTCGAAGAGAATTCGTGGAGATGTAAAAGGTTCGAATCCAAACTATCCTAATGTCGTAATTTCCAAAACTGTCCAAAGTTTCTTTTCCAGTGCACGATATTTTTGAAGAGAATTGTGCGTTCGAGCATTGTAACCGAATCGAGTCAAACTCGTGTCTTTGGCAAACTTTCAACCGCGATAACACCCTCCTTACATGGAGGTACAAAGCCTTGCCAAAAGGTAATTCAAAGGGACATGAATGAATATATTGTGTGTGATATATCGTGTGAAATGGCTTTAATGGACTGGTACAACTAGCACGGGCCACGATATGAAAGGTTTTTATGTCATAGTAGATATGAAGCACGAAACCGAGAACTTTGGACACTTGCATCCCCGCATATAATAGAATTAACATATGCGCCCGATCTTCCGATCAAATTGTCTCTCTATTGCAATTCCTCCTGGGGAAAGTGGAATTTAATTAAAGAAATTAAAACGCGTTTCCAGTTTTCAATCCGTCTTTTGTTCCATAACAATTTCTATATTTATTCTTGTTTCGTGAAATTTATAAAACGCGCGAAATTCGAGAAAAATTTATATATGGTTTTATAATCTCACCATAGAGAGAGAGAGAGAGAGAGAGAGAATGAGTGAATGAAATCTACGATTTGAACAAGTTGTGTCGTTCGTTTTGACGCGTGAAAAACAATATAATTTGTGTTAAATAGTCTTGTATTAATACGTTGTAATGAAAAGTTATATATCAGATATAATTTAATTTGAGAAAGTGTAATAATGAAAGGAAATTTCCGGGTAAAATAATTTTGATGATGTAATTCAATGGAACGTGAAGTTTTCTTCATCGATATAACAATGAATAAATTTGTCCTTTTTTTAACTCGATACAGCATTGAAAGTATTTTCCAGTTTATCAGGGAGAAAATCCCTCTTTAGGAAATAATAAATAAGAAAATAACTTGATGAATCCGTGCTTTAAAATTTACATTGAGCAGAAAATGTTTGTTTAAAACAATTTCCCGATCGATTTATTTCCACGTTTATAAAAACATAAAAAGTTAGATATAAATAATTACGTATTTTCTCTCTAAGTAAAATAGCTGAGAAAAAGAGAAACGAAGTAGTAGTGGACTGCATATGGTCAGACGTTAGTTCCAATAGATTAACCACGTCTTCCGTCTTTTGATGCGAATATTCTGTACAATAGAAAATTGTTCGAACGAATAATAAAATCATTTCGTTATTTCGAGTTTAAATTATTCAAATATATATTAATAATTAATTACATAAATTGACGAATAATTAAAAATTTCTAAACGCGTAAGATCCTTGAAAAGAAAAACTTAGATATAATTAATAATTTCTGCGTCTAACGTTAAAATCACGAACGATTATAACAACGTATGAAAGTGTAAAGATAAATGTTTGCTAAAATAAACAAAGCAGAAAAAAAAGCAGAAAAATGAGGAAACGAAGAAAAATATATTTTAATGCATTTGGATATAATGGTAAAAACGGGGTCATTCTGGATATGCGTTCATTAATCAACGCCTCTGAATCGAGGCGTTGATTGTGAAATGATCGAACGGTGAATCGTCGAAGGCGCACAACGGATGCACCTGACGACCCGAAAAACTGACATTAGGGGGCTGAAGAGTGGCCAAGAATAAGGTTCGAGAAATAGCGGCGAGAAATAGCTTTATTCAGAAAATAGCCGGCAGATAGATCTGTTGATAGCCATTTGCCACACCACTTTTAACCTCGTGATTCTTCAGCCGAGAAATTCGTTTATTCGTGACGCGCAAACGAACTCTGGAACACGCCAGCGGCCTATATTCCCTCTCGAAAAATTCTCCTCACTCTAGATTCGAATCGTGTTTAATTATTCTAATTCTATATATCAGAACGTTCGTTCGTGAACTTTCTTCTGGAACAGACTTTTTTTTCTGTTAGAATAAAATTCCGAGAAATATTTGAAAATAGAAGCTTGAAGAAGAGTGGAGTATTTGATTATTTAATTAATGTAATGAAACACGAAGGGATACGAAAATATAAAAATTCTGAGAAATAAAAATGTTTCAGATGGGATACTAAAACACTTAATTACTTGATAATATACCAAGACACATAAATCTAAAAATATTACGTCCTACCTAGCTTTCTGTAAAAAAGTTTTTATTTTTCAAAAGGAATATTATCGTTTTTACGTTTTGTCACGATATTTTCTCTATATTCTGCTGTTTAACTCATATATACATAAAATTGTTGATCGAAAATAATACAAACGAAAATGAAAAGCGCAATTTCTAACGATTTGGTTAGACGATTAATCACACTCAACTTCGAAATGGATCAATCTGCACGAAAGCTGTTCAAAACTACTCCTACGTTCTCGCGGACGGGTATAAAATTTCGACACCTCTAAAAGAGAGGATGTAACGACCGCGCATTCACCCATTTCTTTTCATTTCTGCAATTGTGGTTGCATACAAACGAGGCACGATGCCAAGTTGAAAATTACATTCATTTAGCCGAGCGGATACGATTCAGAAGAGCGAGTTTCGAGACCGTCCATGCGCTTCATCGAACTCAATCGACGCTCGTCTTTCGCCAGTTTATAAATTCTCTTCCATTTTCGTCGCATCTCCCATGTTTGTGAACCGATAGAACAAAGGCGGTCGTCAAACAGAATCGTTGAACTGCCTCGTGGATAGTAAATATCAATTCATCCTATCGCGATACAAGCCCTGTTAACAAGATCCTGAGATCTTGTTTCATTCTTCGTTTTTCATAATTCCGATCCATCAGTAGTTTCGTTCAAAAAAAATATCCACAAAAGCGCGTGATAAATGTAATTTTTATTTCTTACTCTCATAATACGAAACCCTTTGTTACATTATAAATATAACAAAAATTACTTCGCATTCAACAACACATATTGAAATTATAAATTTTGCATGTCGAAATTGTTAATCTCGATCACTTTAACAAGCGTTATTAAAAGAGTTCGAACGAAATTGCTAAGTGGATTCCAGATAGATTTGTTACAGGAAGAAACATTTATAAAATTACTCGCATTAACAAAGTTCGGAGAATTATAATTAGATCAAGTAGAAAGTTATACACCGTAATTGAAAAGTTAACACACGTATGCCATGGCAAAATTACGTTCCTAATTCGTCGCGAGTTCTCGCTTACATTGCAACCCTCCTGTTAATGATGATTTTAGACAATTTACAGCATTGAAGACGCTTCTTTCAAAGAAATTCCGGCGCAGAAGGAAATGTCGCGTGGTTCAATTCTCAAACAAACCTTTGAGCAGCTTCGAATTACACACCGCCTCGAGACAACATTGCCATCTTCCCTCAAGTTTTCGATTTTCCAGCATTATGATCATTATAAATTTACTGAATATTGTTCTGTGTTTCTCGAATTGGCTATATTCTCATCGAATAAACAATTGGTCAAATTATAATTTAAAGATAATGGTAAAGACACAGAAAAATTAGAATAAAAATATTAATCGTTTCGAGTAAAACAGAAAAAAATTAATTTGAATTATTCTAATCATCATTCTATTAAGAATTAATTACTTAAAATAGAAGATGGTATTTTCATCATTTTATGTAAATTTTCATTAAATATGAAATGATTATACTATTGTACATACGCACGTGCAATATTGGCGAATGAAACGCGATTATAATTGAATTTATTAAATAAATATAAATCGATACACGCATATCTGTTATATCTGTTATAATTTATTAATAAATGTATGATAACATTCAGTCAAAATTTTCTAGTTCAATAATTCACAAAGCTCAATGCATTTGTTGACTCTGTTTAACGTATTATGTTAATATTATGTTACAATATCCTTTTTCGATCAATAATAAGCAAGAATTCTAATTCTTTACGTAAGAAGCTTGAACAAAGCTTTTGTTGACAATCTAGCGAGAAGAAATCTAAACAACACGTTCTGGGGAAACTAAACATTTGTTGAGTTGACTAACAACAACGATGAAACTTTTGGAATGGAAATAATGTTTAAAGGGTAGCCATCGTTTGGAATTCAGTGCGATTAAAGAAAGTTTGATAACGAAAGTAAAGTTTTAAAACAACATCGGATAATCTCTCCAAACTATTTTTCTAACATAACTTCTTTTCGATGAGAACAGTGACCTGCGCGTTTCCCTCGACGAAAGAGGTTTAAGAATTAATTTCAACTTTGCACGAAGGGAAAAAAATTACGAATTTACGAGTTTTCATATCGAAATGTCGAAAAGACGATATAATTTAATTTTTTCCAAATCGATATTGTAATCAAAGAAGAACTAGAATTTGAATTATTTTCAATGAAAAATTATTAATTTTATTCAACATAAAAATAACGAATATTAAGTTAAAGAAATAAATCTCTTATTTTTACAAAGACTTTAAATGGATTTCTTTATTGATTGTTTAAAAAAAAATCACTTTTCTATAATATTTCATAGAATTTAAATATATTACTATTATTATCAAAACTAGATAATTCCAATTTCATTTCAATTTAAATTTGTAATTTCCAACTTCTACTAAAATATAATGTACCCTTATTTAAAATCAAGATATTATAAAATATTGAGATACTATCATTAGTAGACTATCATTCAAAAAAATCCAGATATAATACAATAGATGTACGAGTTAATTACGAGATGATCTTTCAGAATTTTCAAAATCTTGCTAGTATTAAAACTACTTAACATCCCTATTTTCATCCTTTATTATATAAATTAAGGGCCCCTAAAATTAAATATCAATACCTTTACATAAAAATAATATACTGAAGTTAAAAAAAATAGATTAAGCATTTATAATTTATAATAATATTGTAAATACATGTGCACTGTTTTTTTCCAAGTCTCGATCAGAAGAATTATAAGAAGCTAGCAATGTTCGAAAAAGTTACTTTCGAATATATTGTCCCGTTTAGATTGTAAAAGGTTAAAGACAGGACACCACTTCGAAACTTCGATCCTGAAAGTTCTTTCGATACGTAGGAAGCAAAGACCAGCAGCTTTAAAAGGATCAACAGAAAACGGTTGATCGAGTTTGAAAGAAAAGCGAAAACGAGGTAACAATGAAGGCGTAAATCTTCTGATCAGACAAAATTTTCTCGTGGACAAATGGAAATTCAATTTTACTTTGATCGTACAATCGAACGATAAATCCCTGAATTTCATAAAAGAAAGAATTCAAAGCGGACACGTGACAATTTCGATTTTGATAGCGATATTTTAATTCTTTGTTGCTGTGACAACACGTGATTTTTATTTCTAAAAATTGAATTCGATAAATACTACAATATCGTACATATACAATACGTGTGTTGAAATTTTTATCAATCTAAACGCATATCGCTTACAATCATTGATCAATGTCCTTTATTTTATCTTATACTCGAACTACTGCTGTCTGACCAAACGTAAGCTATTACTACTTATATTCTCTCCATTACTATTATAATATTTTATCCCTTTTAATAATATTATATTTTATTTTATATTATATTTTATTATATGTGGAAAAATTTGATCGACTTCTCTTTTTTGTAAACAATTCTTAATAGAATAATTTAACTTTTCAGGGACTGAATGATTAACCTCGAATTAATTATCAGATTTTGCATATTGTTGTAAATTTTAATAAATATAATATTTCAATTATTACGTGGAATGCAACATGAATATAGGTCCAAGGTCATCAACAATTTATTTTAAGATTCTTAAAATACATTCTTCTTTGCAATATTAAAATAGGTTAACTAAGCTGTTTTTTTCGTGGTTCGATACATCCCCTCGTGCAGCAAAGTTAAAAAAAAAGTTCGCGTTAATGTTATAAACATATCAAGAGCGCATTTTTCCTGTATATGTACACATGTAACTTCATACAACCAACACTTTAACATCGTGATTGGAAAACATCCAAGTATTATCAACAAGTCTAATCCTATATTGTAAAAATTTAAAAGAAAAAAAAGAAAAGTTAAACAAAATAACACGTTATATAGAAAAGGATTAAATATTCACGAGAATCGAGAATAAAGTTGAAAAGAACTCTTGCACGATACAAAAGGCAAAATGTCTTGGCTTGATAAACATTTCGCCTTGGAGTTTGCGTGCGCTGCGTGTTTGCAAACGACTATTTCGAAGTGCAATTTAATTTTAAGTAGAACTTGATTTTCCTTCAGTTGAGGGGACACGCAATTTCGTGCGGGGGCCGGTTAAAAGCACCAACGATGAGGTGCTTTGAAACGTTCACGGAGACCTGTCTAACAAGCTTCTCGATTCGGTGCCGCAACCTATGCTTGACACGTGCTTATCAACGTCACAAACGGGCAGCCAGCGCGCGATGATAACGCAGTTAGGGTGCGACCTAGGGGTGTAGTTTAGAACGCAAGTGAATACGTCCGAGTATCATCGTGTTGACATCTCTAATGGAGTTACCTGGGGATTACAGATGATACGTGTTAGAACGAATCGTCAGAAGAGGGTTTATAGTAGAGTTCAACCTCTGTATTTCATTGTTATAATGATTGTTGAATTATTAAAGGCTGAAAATTTGTGTATAATTTTTAATTCATTGAAAAATTAATTTTTAATTGTACAAATTATATAAGGAAAGAAGAATGTTTAAAAAAGAATAAAATAATTTCGAAAAAATTAGATCGAATGAAATTTCATTTCCATTGATGAAAATGAACTGTTATATTAGATTATGAATAGATTAAAATCTCTATATAAATTTAAATATAGAGAGAAAATAAAAGATTATAAATATCAAATATAATTTAAAAAATAATTTTTATGCATTGAAACTAAATAATAAAACCAACAAACATGCTTTCATTCCCAACGAGTGTTTTCAGGGTTTTAAGTAATATGAACATAGTAATAGTTTTAATATCGCGAAGTACTTCTCACTATGACTCATGTGGACTCGAGTTTCATTACACCACACGTGGTCGAAATAACTTTCTATCTCCACCTTCCATTAAAATGGAAAAATTTCGATATTGATTTGCAAATATGAGATTTTTACTTATCGATTTCTAAATTTAAAAAAGTTCTTTTATTCTAACTTTCTATATTCGATTCAGTGCAAATATATTATCAATTTTTTCTCTAATACATATTCAATATTTCTATTATTTATAAATTTCTATAATAATTTTGTATTTATTCTTAAGATTAAATTTTATTTATTTTTATATACATCTAAATTCTAAATACGATATTTTAAAATATTGTTTCGGTACAATTTCAGATTTTAGAAATTTTGTTTCCTAATCGAAATGAATTGAAGATTGAAATTAGATTGCTTATTACAAAACTTTGTTCTATACGAATAACATAGCAAACCTATTCTATTAAATGCAATTCTACGAAGTTAAGTTTTAATGCAAAAGTTCCTATTAGAGAACTTAAACAATACATATTCCGTTTTAATATGGAGCATAAGAGAAATACATGCTCTAAAATAAAACTTTTTATAACCTCTTAACACATTTACATGCAACATTTAAGCATTCCTAATTGAATTTCTTTGATCATAATAAAGTTTGTTCTTGTATTAAATAATAATATAAAACAATTTACTATAAATTTATTGTATTGAAAAATAAAAAAAAAATAAAAAAAAGAATTTATTAAAAATAAATTCACAAGCCATAAAAATAATTTAATCGTTTGTTACCATGCTTAATATATTATATAATACGAAATTTAAATTATTATTGTCAATCAAGCCAATCAAATTTAATCAAAATATATATATATATATATATATATACATTCCACTATAATACTATATGTATCATATATCCATATGATCACAATAAATTCAATTTAATTTTTTTTGTTTTAATATGATTTTTCTCCATTAAATTGCGATATAAATAGCTCATAAATATTTAAAAACTCGATAATTAAGTCATCAATTAACTATGAAACAAAGGCAAAATAATGATTAAACTAAAAAAAACAATGTTTCGACTCGGCAGACATGCCAACGAGCTCCATAGTAGTTACGGAAAGGATAAGCCAGACGATAGAGGCGCACGCGGCACCGGCGACTGACCGACAGACGGATCATCGTTCGAATCGAAGCCAATTATCGGCATCGGCGGGTATTATCAATTGAATAAGAAACTCAATTCCCGCGGCTAATCGACGGGGATTGAAAAATCGTTAATATTCGCAATAAAACAATATCCAATATCAAATATTAGTCGGAAAAATGAATAAGGATTAGATAGGACTCTTACCTTTCCACGTCACGGCGAGGTGCACGCGAAATCCGACCACGCCATTCTCTCTCTCGAGCACAGCACCGCACTGCACCATATATATACACAAAAACACACTTCAACACATCTCCACCCCTCCCGGACAGCTTTCCTTTCGAATTTTTCTCTGCTGCTTTCGTATTCCCCTCGTTATTTGTCTATTTCTCTATCACCATCTTTGTTTCCCGATTTACCGGTCTCTCGTTGTTTCTCTCAATATAGCTTTCCTTGTCAAATCCTTTTCACTATCTCACTCTATTTCTATCTCTTTCTCTTTCTCTCTCTCTCTTTCCCCCTTTATCACCCTCACTATCTGTCTCTCTCTCTCTCTCTCTCTCTCTCACCGACCGGCAGGAAACCTCATCGGCCTCCCTTTTCTCCGGCACCTTTTCTTCTTCTCGTTAGGATGGTGAACTGATGACCGAGTCGCACGATATCCGCAGCATCGAAGAATCGTGACGTCCACGGCGTACGTCGACGATGCAGACGACGAATAGGACGAGGTTAGGAGGAAGAGGAAGAAGAAAAGGAAGCACCTCCCTGCGGCACGCGCGCGCACGAGAGAGAGAGACAATCCAGCATCCAGCTACGCCCGTGACAGCGTCTGGGCAACTACTGAGGACGATCTGCGCGGTTCCGGCGCAAGCATTCGTTCGAATTTTGACCGATCGTGGCGCCACCATAGTTATCCCTTTTTAACGGATTCACCGTGATGCGCACATTCTGCATGGTTCACCATTGTCAATTTTCTTAACTATAAAAAATTACCATTTCTTTTATAAATAGATTATCAATAAGATATTATTTATTTTGTAAATTTAAATTGAAAAATGTATAAAATTTAATTTTATTAGATATAGTATAATAAAAATTAATATATAAAAATATTTTATATTTTTTTAAATTTCAAATAGAATTGTAATAAAATAAATCATTAAAATTAATGATAAAATTATATATTTTTAAAAAACTAGCATATCTTGAATAACATATAAACTTTCAATTAAAAAATGTAAAAAGAAATATTGAAGAAGGAAGTTCATTTCCCACGTAATGATCTTTACGATTTAATATCTCCATCCGCTGAAGAATATTTCATAAATACTTATTAGACCTTTAACATTTCCGTTTACTCTTTCCAATGAAAATGTCAGCGTGTTAATCAACAGGATAAAATTAACAAATATCTATCGATTAACAGTAGTAATGATTAAAAAGCGAAACAAAATAATTATCTTTGCATATTGTAATTAATCAATTTAAAATATAAATAAAATAAAAAAGATAAACAGCAATAGAATTTAGAATTTAATCTGGAAATACATATAATTTTTTGAATTTGAATTTCCTAGATCAATTGAAATGTATAAAATGTTCCCACAGTAAGAAAAATGGAATTATATTTTATATATTACACTATGACGGTATGTTTCTCGATGTATTCTAAGATAGAGAATCTTTTCATGATTTATGAACAAAAGCCAATATAAATAGCAATGAATCGACACTATGATTCGAATTCTGAGATATCTATATTGATCTATATTGAGATATATATTGATTTTCATTCTATTCTTTTCTTTTTTGTGATACCAATATTTCTTTGAAAAATACAAAAAGATATATCATGCTAATCCATCTGTATTATACATTCGTCACTCGTACTATTTATTTATTTCATAATCAATATTTAGATATTGAAAATATAAATTCATAATAAGTGAATAAATAATTAGAAAATTAATTTATGCTTAAATATAAGAATAAAAAATTAAAAATTTTTAGTTTGCACAATCAAACAAATGGGACATGAAATCTTTTACCTTATAATCAATGAATTTCCTAGATCGAAATGGATTTACTAGCAACTTTTTTTTTTAATTGCATATATGGTAACAACTTTCAGAATGAAAGTTAATAATGGTAGACTATTTATATAAAATTAACCATATTAATGATTTACATTAAGAATTTCCATATATATATGATATCTTTAAAAATATCTTTAGAATTGATATTTTTCATATTTATTTAAATTATTTTCCATTATGATCAAATGCCTACATTTTATATGAACAATACATTATTATCTATAAAAATAAAATTCAATTTATTGTTAAATTCATACATTAGACATATATACATTAGAAATTAAAATAATATTAAATTAAATATGATAATTAAATTTTTATTATAATATCAATTTGTACGTATTGAGTATTACAATGTTATCAAAAACAGATACAAAAATAAAATATTATAACTTCTGTATAATACTGTTTATACCGAGTTGTTACAATTTCAAAAATGGAAAAGGAATGTAAATTTGTATTGTATCATTACGGAATATCTATTAACTTGCAACTGATGATGTTGCTATTTATTTAATATCATTGTATTTTATTTGTTGTTTAATTTTATTAATACTATTGAATTTAATATACCTAATACTGTATTAGAATATATATAATATGTGACATTATCTCAGAAATTATATTAAGAATTATATGCAAACATCAAATTTTAATAAAAACTGAAAACAAATATTTAATAAGAAGAAAACAATTTTTCTTCTTCTGTTTAAGCAGAATTTCTTCATGCAATCTAAGTATTACTAAACTAAACAGAATAGAAATAAAAACAATACCTATATGTATGTTTTTTCTTCATGGCTGTACCATCGGTTGTATATTGAAATATAGCAAAATATATTTGTTCGAAATTGAGAAGTTATCATTAATGCACGAAATAATTTCTATGTTACATCACCAGTTGAAAATTAAACATAAATTATATAATATTTTAATTCATATATCACATATGTATTAATCATATATCAAAAATATTTAATTTAAAATATTCATTTGTCAATATAAATAATATAACTATAAATATATTATAGGTTGATAAACTATATATATATATATATATATATAGTGTATAATATCGACATTAGAATATAAATTAATTAATTGCAAACTTTTCAAAATGGTTTCAAAATCGTATAAAACATTACTTTTCCTTTTTAATGTATCAATAATCAATGGCATTTTTTAGTCAATCTTACTATCTACTATTATTCCTAATATTAGTAAGAACCATTTTATAATATTAAAATAATATATCTAAAAAGATAACGTCAGAACATAAATAATAAATATAAATATAAAATTTCTATAATCTAATTAAATTTTTTAATAAATTTGAAAAACTTAAATAAAAATAATATTAATGATATTTATTGAGATATGAAATCGCATGAAGATAATGCTGCCTTTGAGAAAACTTAAAAGAATCAAAATATTTTTAAGATTTTAGTTTGATTAAAATAGAATAACAATCGTAAAAATAAATATGAATACGTATTTCGTTTCAATCCTAGCAGCAATTAATATCATCGTGAAACTTATCAATTTATTACCAATGACAATATTTTATTAACTATTATTAATATAAGTTCATAATATAACTCAATATTTACGACTTAATGTCGCTGCAATTGTTATGACTATGTATATAAGAACTCATATATTCGCTGAAATCTAGCGGTCGCTAAGTAGACGACTGATCAACAGTGCGTAACAATATTTATTAAACATCCATAGATTGAATTTTCTAAGATAGAAAATTCTGTTTGAAATTATATCTATAAGTCAAAGCATACGAATTTTCTTTGCTATCTGAGGACATCACGTAATTGGAAAATTGATAGTAGTGAGATCCATTGAACAATTCTAAACTTTGTGTTGTTTAGATTTAGAAAATTTCAATTAATATTAATTAACATTAAAGATTAATTAATACTACATTTATCATAATAAAATATAGTGACTGAAAATAAATGTATTCTTATTTTTACATAAATACTTATGTATTAAGAGGTAACATCGTTAGGTGTATCCATACAATCTAAAAATGATAAAAAAATTCACTGAACTACGCCTATATATTATTTTATTATATATAAGTTATCAAAACTTACCAGGCTCGTTTTTATGACTCTTCATGTGATTCTCGAAAGCACCAAATTTACTATAGATTTTGTTACATACATTACAAACAAATGTCGCGGTACGATTACGAGCATAATGAATATGATGCGCTACTTTTAAATGATGAATTAAAGATGATTTGTGTCTGAAAATAAATTTCTACCAATGTAAACTAATAAATTTTCAAGTTTGAAAGTTTTTTATTTGACAAATTTAAATCATCTCTGTTTCTTCTTTTTTACCTATACATTTTAAAGCACATGTCACACTTGAAAGGTTCTTTCAAGCGACCACAATGAATAAAATGTCTATTGAAATGATATTTTCGATTGAAAAGCCTACCGCAACTTTCACAAAGTATTATGTACATACCTGAAAAGAAAGACTAATGACAAACACTATACATTATCGTACATAAAATAATAAATTTACCTCCATGTGCTCCTGCCTGATGCATTGCCAACGTACGCGCGTTTGAAAATTTTAATGAACATGATAAACACTTATACCTACAAGCGTTATTCATGCTTCATAAAACGTAAAATTTAGGGAAAGAAAATAAATTTAGAATACATCTCGTATCTTTTACAAAAATTTGTTATCAAAATATATTATTATTACATGTACAAAATATTCCAAAGTATTAAAGTAACTTTGATCATTGAATATCTGTTATTTTTAGAGATATGCAAATATTTCATATAATAATTTTTTAGTTGTGTATGGAAGGACTATTAACAATGCTACAAATAATTTTTTTATACTGAAGGATACTTAAAAATTTCAAGGTAAATATTATTTTTTTAAATAATATGATACTATTTTTTTGTGTAAATAGCAGATATTTAAACAATTTCAATACAATACAAAATTATTATCAGATTTATATCAGATTGAATTTTTATCATTTTGCAACATATGATACGAATTCTATATCTCTAAAACTATTAGAAATATTTCAACTAATCAAAGTTACTGAATTATAAATCTATATATTTTATAAAATATTTTTCTTAAAATATATTTTATTTTAATAAATAGTATGCTTGATTTTTCAATTTTAATGTTTCGAAAAAATTTGAAAAAAATTTTTTTTAATACAATTTTCGTATTTCGTAAAAATAATATAAAAAATATTAACTTACTTATCCTTGTTTATACTAGTTTCACTATCGTCTTGAATTTGTAATATATTCGTATCATGTAAATTTCCTATCGACACATCGTATTCTTTTTGTTTTTGCGTATATATTGTTTGTTTAAATATTTCAGTCTCGCTATTTTGTTTTTCATCCGAATAACGTTCAAATTCGGTCAATAATGAATCAATATCATCTGTGATTTCTAAAGAACATTCACTTTCAGTCAATGATGATCTTCTATTGTCATATTCCCTATCATCAGTCAGATATTCATTATATTTAGAAGTATGAAAAAATGAATTATCTAAATTACTCTGTTTAATATCATTGAAAGCTTCTGAATGAATACTAGCTGCACTAGTTTCAATCCAATTTGAAACACAGTCCTCAAAGCAATAATTACAGAAAGAATCAGATGAACACTTTGATTTATTATCACTACTAAATGATAAGTCTTCACTTCTATAATCTGGAGACATCATAAATTTTCTTATTGAAGTATTCTTTTCATCTTGTTCATTATCCGTTAAAGAAGAATATAATGTTGTATTACATATGTCAACTTCATTATCATTTGTGTCAAATATGTTTTCATAACTATCACTTTCGTGTATTGCACTTAAAGGATTATATGCTTCATAATTCATTGAATAGCATGTATAACAATCTGAATTATTGTTATAAAATTCATAATTAAACTTATTAAATATTTCATTGCTAGAGAAATCAATTAAATCTTCCAAATCATTTGATTCAATTTCTTTTGAGAATGAAAGATTTTGACATTCAGAACTATAATCTGTCAATACATCCTGAGATATTGAAGGTAAGTATTTCTCCTTTCCTTTATTTTTAAGAATAGATATTTGTTGTTTTTTATTTTGTTTCCTAGAATGATGTTTTAACTTTTTTCCTTGTGTGAGACTTTCTAATGTTTTTGGTTTACCTAATTTTTTGCCTATCATTTTTTTTTTATCATCAACAAAAGAACAAATGCTCCACTTTGGTAATTCATGACAAATATTTGTAAAATTAAGTTCTTGTTTTCTTCTCCTTGATACTCTTTTATATTTTTTTTCTTTTTTAGCAAGTATACTTTCAGATGAATTATATTCTGATATTGAATCAGAATTGAATAAACTTTCATGTTGATCTTTATCTGTTACATCTTTAAAAGAATTTGACTTTGTTGCATCTGTTTCAAAAATTCTCTCTGACTTTGACTTATTTTTTAAAATATTAGGAACTTTACGTGATGTTTTATTTAAAATTGATATATATTGTTTTGTATTAATATCAGAATAATTAATAGTTTTAACATTGTCTAATTCTTCAATATTTTTTTTTTCTTTGTTAATATTAACTTCTTTATTATGCTGTTTCTCTGATATTACATCTAATACTGTATTTGAATAAATATTTTTTGTATTTTTATTATGTAATTTTCTACTATTATAATCGAATTTGAAAAAATTATCTAATTCCTCAAACATTTTCACTAATTTTTTATAAATTTCAATTAATTTTTTAACTTTATCTATTTACATATTATGTTTATATTACATTGTTTATTATAGCTAAAAAATATAATATAAACAAAAAATTAAAAAATATATCTCTACATCAAACTATTTTACATATTATGTAAATATAATAAAAAACGAATAAAAAAATTAAATTAAAAAAAAAAATAATTGCAGTATTAAAAATGTGCGAAATATATTCCTGTTAATGCAAAATTTAAGTAAATTTTAAATAAATGTGCAAAATTTTTTTTCGTTTTACAATTATAATTAACAATTATAATATTTAATAAACTGTTATATTAGATACAAGCTTACCTAATTTTCTTGATCATAGTTTAAATAATACGTAACATTGCAATCACAAACATAAACTCACATTTTAAATTTTTTTAAACATTTTTATATTAATTATTATAATAAAAAATATAAATATAATTAATATAAATTTAAAATATTTAATAATTCGTTCAAAATTTCACTATATGACACTACAAACTTCTATAATCAACGGTAGAAACTAAACTGCGTTCTATGAAATTATACAAAGAAGTATAGCTTCAACTGTGGTTTACATGTAGATAAAGAAAAGAAATCCGAGAAGTCCTTGAAGGACAAAATGTAAACATAGAATTTATAGCTAAACTTAATGTCAAAAATTTGTGCGTATATGTATTCTTTCTAAATACTTTCGATCCATTTTTCATTATTTATTTCTTCTTTTCTTTATTACTTTTTGACATTATTTATACGAATTCGTCACAAAAAAAAAATATAAAGATGTCGAACTTCGAAATAATATTAAACATGAAATAAAATATATAGAAAGTGATAATACTGTCCGATTTTATTGCTATGCAAGTCAAATAAAATTCATAATTATATATTATTAATTTTTAAAAAAAGAAATAAAAAATATGAATAATATATTAATAAATATTCTATTTGAAATTTTTTATCTTTATGCAAATGAGGTTATATAGATTTTACGAAATTTTATAATTTTGAAATAAATGTTCCATATCATATTCTATTAGTGATTTTTTTATGAGAGTATATGTGATAAAGGTGTAAAAAATAAATAAATAAATAAATAAAATTATAATTAAAATTATAATTTTAAAATTAATAACGTGATAATAAAATATTTTATTGTGAGAGTGTGATTATTTATAATGATAAAATTTTAAGAAATAAAAAATAATTTGTGTGTATAAAATATGTGATTTTGAAATAAATAAAATAATCAATACTTTATATATAGTATTCAGACAATACATTAGCTTTCTTAAATGTCCAACATAAATAAAATTACCAATCATTACTGTCAGCAACATCATCATTTTCATGTCTTAATGAAGAAAATAATACATCTCTGATTTTTGGTTTTGGATCTTTGGTAATTTTTGTTGGTATAGCTTCTGCTTGTCCTAACATCCATTCCAGTTCTATAATAATATAATAATTTATATTAATACAAATATAAATGTTTCAATATTTATTAAATGAATTTATAACTGTATAATAACCTGCTTCAGTTAGTTTCATGCCTCTTAATTCTATTGGTCCAATAATTTGTTTCACCATATTTCCATTATGATAGATAAAAATTGTAGGAAGATTGCTATCTGGCCAGTTGGGAATGCAAGTAGTAGAAATACTTTTCAAAAATTTGGTTGTAGGAAATTTTTTTGCTAAGTTAATTAAATGCTGATTTATTAATGTGCAAAGTGGAATGCTTAAAAAAAAATTGTAATTAGATGAGATTCTCATTTTTAATATTTTTAAAATAAATTTTTATCATACCCAGATTTATACAAATGAAGTATAACCCAAATATCATCCCCTGCATTATTTACTTCTTGAACATAATCTTCTGCTGATATTTCTTTAACTTCACCATATTTAGATTTGTTAGCTAATTCTTTCATTTCTGCTATTCTTTTTCTCCGATATTCTAATAAAACTTTTTCATCTTCTTCATCCTCCAATTCATCCAATTCATCCAATGTTTTGTTTTCTAAATCATTGGGAGCTATAAAAAAAATAAAATATCTATATTAATAAAATTTGAATTAGAATTATTATATTAATATAAAAGAAATAAATATTTAAGTACCACGTCCAGTTTTTTCATTTATGGTATTTTCCACAATATCAACTATTTGTTCTTCTGTAACTTCTTTAGGTTTCTCAGGTATAATTCCTTTCTTTCTGAGAATGTCATTCCATTCTGTATCTTCATTTGGATCTTGCTATATTAAAAAAACTTAGGTTATATCAATTTACATATTAAAAATTAACTTAAAATAATAATAAATCTTTAAATACTTTATTTAGAGTTGTTTGTATAAATAGTTATAATATATTTAATTTTATATTTTTGATCTGTAGCATTTAATATTTCTTATTTGGAACCAGGAATATTCTTTCTATTCTAACCTCTAAAAATATTTTGTTACTTACCATGATGTAAAAATTTAAAAGATTATTTTATATGCAGAAATAATAATTTTCAATATGAAAATTGATTAATTAATTAAATCAATGTTTTTAGTTAACAAAATGCGTTTCTAATATTGGAATAATTGTGACCGACAACTGATCATATTTCACAATATATACGTAACAGTTGTATTCCTGTTTCTAGCTTATGCATTTTTAGTATCATGAATGACGCATTCAAGTTCGAATCTCATTCTATTTTAAAAACTATATTGTTAGTAACACCTCTGTAAGAACCATATTGAAATTCTGAAACATGATGTACTTTTTATTCTTATATTCTTATATTATTCTAATTACAATTTTATTCTAAATATTTGCTTGTTATCAATATAATCCATAACTTAATTTTTTAAAAAATAACCAACGAAATTGATTTAATATTCAATACATGTTTTTGTCTCATATCTCTGGTATATCTGCAATTAAATCTTTTTTTTTTTATATTAAAAATATATTATAATTGTAAAAGGGACATGACGAAACTACATTCAATTGACATTCCATATCTGATCTGCAGTCATGTGTAGTAGACCGTGTAAAAAAGGAGAACAAATAGCAAGAGAAGGACAGAGATAGGATAAAAATATTGAAATCAGCGCCATCTCTAGAGTGCCGCAAATGAAACTCAAAAAGAAAGGACAGAAGATAATAAGAAAAGGATAGAGATAGGATAGGAATTGACCACTAACGCCATCTCTTGGTTGTCAAAGGTATCTTCTTGCACGTAGGATAAAGTGGAAAAAGTAGGAATTGACCATCAGCGCCGGTTTAAAAAATTGTTTATATAAGTACTCAATAGATGGCACTAACGGTCAATTCTTACTCTATCTCTATCCTTTTCTTATTATTTTCTGTCCTTTCTTTCTGAGTTTCATTTGCGGCACTCTGAAGATGGCGCTGATTTCAATATTTTTATCCTATCTCTGTCCTTCTTCCACTAATTGTCATTTCTGTCTATACTCGTTCTACAGAATTTACGCATTCAAGACACAATTTTAATAACTGATTAACTTTATGCCTTTTAATATTGCCCGCTAATTAAACTCCTAATAGATTTTCTTATTCTCGATCCATTTTTTATTGGATTTATTATAAATACATATAATATATAAAAATAACAATAATCAAAGAATGTATCAAAGAAAATAGATTTTTAAAATCTTTTGATTTTATTATCTTTTTCTAAATGGATTAAATATACGCACATTTTTATTAATAATAATTATTATTTTTATTATAATAAATAAATAATACTCCAAGTATTCTAATTTTTTTTCACAAATATTTTCATTTTTTTTAGAAAATAGGACAAAAGATCCAATTAAATTGTTGAGTCTATAGTATATCTCACATGTGACGATAAATAGCAAATAATGGTAAAATCGACCCAATCAATACTTATATATATGGAATACAATACTTAATACGTATTTACGGCTATACTCATTGACTACATTCAGTCGATTGTAATCAGGGAAACCGGTTGATCGTGCAGCTGTGCTGGACCACGGCCATGTTTTGTATCCCGAACCAAATACCTAAAACCAGTTTGGGGCATCACCTCGATAATATTTATAGGTATAAGGAATGATAATTTCCGTCAGTAACGGTACAATCTTAACACCAAATCGTACGCCATATTTGAATTTATGCAGATTAGATCATTTCTCATTTAAATTTCTTTTTTTTTTCTTTTTTTTTTTCTCTTCCATATCATTTATATATATATATATTAAATTTTAATCCAAGAAGTTAATTTAATAAAATGAATTTTATTTAAATTTTACATTAGCGAAATCAACGTACAGTGTAAATATTGTTTTTATTTCATTTTGGAAAGAAGTTTTTTAATGTAATAAGTTTCGTAAGTCAATCAATAAAATTTACATTCTGATTAAGCGCCATTTACGAATTTTCAACTCGAACTCCGTTTAAATATCAAATTTCACAAGTATAGGGAAGAGAAAGGAAAGGAAAAGGAATAGCAGTTTTGATTGCCATTGGAGAATTAATTTCCCTTTGAGATTTAAAGCTTAAGTACACACGTAACGTTGCTCAATCCGTTGCTTTCACGTGTGTCAAGTGCATATCTTTGTATGGATTACTTTCGTTAGCAGGATCGCATAAAAGTAATACGTTTCCTCAATGACGGTAGCCAAATTACAGAAAAACATGTATATACCTTCCTTGATTGTCGATGAACGAAAGTGAAAACGTGTTTCTATTGCAAAAATAATGGGAAGAAAAAAAAATAATACGTTAATCTGATTAATTCTGATCGATTGAATCTCATTGAGCTTTTAAACGCTCGATAAAAAGAAAAAAGAAAAAAAGAAAAATACGATCAATATCACTTTAATTGAAAAATTACACTTGATAAAATAGGCTGAATTATGCGATAAATGACTATCTCAATTATCTTATGGGTAAAACGAGGTAAGATAAAAAAAAAATAAAATGTATTTTTTACTTTATATATTTTTCCACGAACTTGACTTTTGAATTAAATTTCTATGAAGAAATTATCTTTTATCATGAATTTATTTTATCGTTTTCTACTTCTATAAATCGATGTACATATTTTTTTTTAAATTAAATTTTAGATTGATGGATTGGAAATTAGCTTGTTGTTCGAATATTTAAATAATCATATGACTGAATAAAATAAAGTGATACATTTTTTCTTTTCTTTTCTTTCCTTTGTTTTTACTCAACGTTAAATATCACTTTGATCAAATAATCAAGGATAAAACTTATTTCGAAACTTTCTTCTGAGATTAAAATTTGAATTTCATATTATTTATATAACGGGATAGGCTCGTTCGAGGGCAAGATAACATTTTCAGGAAGCGAAAAATTGTGAATCCCTGAAAGATTTATCTGTGAAATTGGCGCAATGGGAAGAAGGGAGCAGGAAAATACTGACCAAAGCTTCCCTTGCGTGAATGTATATTGCGCGCACCGTCTGTCGTTATTGTTTTCCATTGTTGAGCTCTTTTCTCTCTCTCTCTTTTTTTTTTTTTCGAAAGCATTGTTTGGCGAAGCGAAGCACTCGTGTTCGTTTCCGGTTGCGTGCCAGATTAGAACTTAACCCTGTATTTAGGCGTGCACAACCCGATTCAATGGAATTTCTGTCATTTATGCGCGATTACGTATCACGTTAGTGCAATTGTCGTGAACAAAACAACTGTTTAACAGGATGCAACTATCATCTCATTTCCACCATTATACCGGATAAAAGAATGTCATTCATATACGATTTCTAATAATATTGATAAAACTTCATTTGTTCAAAAATGGTAAAAATATTTTCCCTCCCCTCTCTATTCATCCATTGTGAAAGTGATCGTCGCTCATATATACGATTTTTAGATCAGTATTGCTATAAAAGAAAGAATTTTATAAGAATGATTGGTATTTTAATTTGTAAAAAGAAAAATTTTATTATAATCTTCCTTTCCGTCGTTCATCCAGAATGAAATTGACGAATCACACTGTTATCCGCTCTATTCGAACATTGTACCTGTAAATGGATAAATATCGTTCAGTTATTGTCTTGCTTCGACGGTTCATCTTACAATCGATACCTGCTTGCGGTTAGATGTATCGATGCTTCTCTCATCCTTCTCTTTCCTCGAATTACCCTCTTCCCAATTCTCGAAGAGCGTTGAAAATGCCAATCCACGCTCCGCGCAAAATATCTATCTGTGTTTCGTTAACGCTCTGGATAAAAGATATATAACAATACTCAAATATATCGTTCGAAAGATCATATGAATTCATTTTCACCCGAAATAAATTTTTATCTCATATTAGAAACTCTTATTGTCATCTCTTACGACCTGACGACGCTTGTAAATGAACACTGTAAATCAACGAAACAAATCAAAAATCGTTCATAAAGCAACTACAACAACATTCGAATAACTGCATTCGGAGAAAAGATTACAAAAGATTACTATGTATATTAACCAACCGTTATCTTCGATGAAACATAAAACGAATGAAACGAATGTAATAAAATTCCAAGCAAGTTTCGAGAGAAAATAAAAAATTAAAAATTCAATTAGGAAGTTAAGAAACGATTCATCGATTTAATTTCCATATTAAACGTACCGTATCGAGAACAGCGACTAATTATCCAGATCCAGTTGCAATTCACACCAGTGCGTAAATATCCTATGCAAGTTTTTCTCTCTCTCTTTCCGTCTTTCGATACTAAAACATAGAGAAATACAGCGCGCTTCTTTCAGGTGCGTTTCACGATAACAACCGATATATTTTACAGCCTCCTTGGTCGGGCTTGGCTCAGATAGTAGTAGTATGCGCGCGAAAACGTGAGCATACGCAAGGGAATAAGCAGGATGTGGTGTGTATTTACAAATCACGATGTGCGGCACGCACGCACGTAAACGTCCGCGTATCCTGGATCTTGGTGGCCTTTTTGCAATCTGTTTAATGATCCTCCGCATAACTCTGGTTAAGAAAACGGCCGGTAACGAATGCAGAATTTCCTCCTCCATTAGGAGGGTAGCAATTGTTCGTCCTTGCGGCAAGACGTGGCAACTAACGTTTTCGAACTTTCTCACTACCCTTTGTTGCTCAAATTCTCTAATTATTATTATATATTTAATTATTATCATATAAAATTATTAGCACGAGGGTGTACTACGTCGCGAATATATTTTATAATATTCTTCTCGCATCCAGCGTTTATATATTAATAGTTTTCTTAATTCGTACAATTTATTATCGAAAATCGAAAATTTGACGGAAACGAGCGATCATTGATCTTGTCAATACATCTATCGAATCGATATTGGAATTCAGGCGCGAAGATATAATTCATTTCGATTCCAAACCAGCGTCCGGTTAAGTCACGAAGATATTTCATCGACGTAAAGAAAGAAAAGAAAGAAAAAATCAACGTGAAAATACAAATACATCGTATTGAAGACACGTGTAGCTGGGCGTTTCCTTGCTCGCTTGTGCTTGGAATTTGCATAATTACGCGCGTGGCATCACAATAGGGCGGAAGGGAAAGGGAAGGGAATGCAACGACCTTGGTGGATGCGAGATAGGGCCCGCAGAGGATAGGCACGAACGAAGGGCAAGAAAAGAATGGGGAAAGGTACGTCCGTGACAAAATTTTTCGGTAGCTATATCGGTATATCGGCGTATTCGTTTCGGGATTCGGCGGAAATTTGAAGTTAGTTGCATTCCTCGCGGCCTCGACCAATCCAGGGAAGGGATAACTTCATTCGGATGATTCGTTAATTGCTCCCTTCCTCCAAATGAAAATGTAATTTTCACTCTGCCGCCGATTGGCTTCGATTCGGCGGCTAATTGGATTTTAATTGTGAATCCTTTAAGGCGTAAGGGTTGCGATTAAAGTCAATGCTGATGATTTCACGGAACGAGGAATTTTTTTCATTTATACAGGGAGGAGAATATGTAAAGTTGCATCGAAGACGAATTCAATTATAGATGCTAGTTTTTCGAAAAACGGATTGAGTTGAACGTTAATCGAATTAACTGATCGATAAAAGGAAATTTATAGAAAAACTTGCATCGATCTAAACAACGTTCCGATAATTGGAGAAAAAAAGAAAAGTAGAGAGATACTTTGTATCAAAATCATTTTGTATTTCAATATATTATTCCTTTCGCGCAATTTTCTCTCTAAAATGTACGAAATTATAGAAATCGAACAAGCACTTTCGCATCACAAAGCTTGTTAAAAAGAATTCCCCGAGAATCCGATTTGATCGAAAGCTAGGTTCGAGAATTCCCCGATTTATAGAATTTCCACGCGGAAATTTCAAACTGCTAAAGTCTACGAATCGAAAGAGGAGCATTCGCACGGCATATAAAACGATTTTATATTTAATATACCATCTTTTTCGCGCAATTTTCTCTCTAAAATGTTCAAAATTATAGGAATCGAACAAGCACTTTATACTTTCGTTAAAAAAAACTCCACGAAAATCTGATTTGATCGAAAGCTAGGTTCGAAAGTTTATAGAATTTGGACGCGGGAATTTCAAACTGCTAAATTTCTATTCTAAAGCGGAGCATTCGCACGGTATAAGGGATGGTGTATTGAAATATAAAATCATTCGTGCAATTTCTTATAAAATGTACGAAATTATAAGAATCCAACAAGCACTTTATACTTTCGTTAAAAAAAACTGCCCGAGAATTTGATCGAAAGCTAGGTTCGAAAATTCCCCGATTTATAGAATTATACACGGAATCCCAAACTGGTAAATTTTTATTCTATATATGAAAAGCGGAGCATTCGCACGGCATACTGTTATCAGTATGCCCGTTTCGATAACAGAGCCGGCGTGTGTATACCTGAGCGGCAGCGGGCAGCCAATGGAAGAGCCGGTTCGCCGTCGACCATCTTGCGCGGCTCCGCTTTCGAGTTGGGAGTCGCGTGGCGGCGACGTTCGGCTTGCAGTGTACGCCGACTGCCGAGCCGTGACTGACTCTATGCCTCGTGGCTTTCCACGCGCATCGTGCCTTACATACACATTATACGTATACACTCTTTTATCGTTGGAAAAAATTGCGATCCCGATTCGATCGTTCACGTCGTCGCTCTCTGCCCGCAACTCGATCGCGCGGCTGTCAACGCTCTCCGTCTCTGTTAACAAACGAGTAGATTAGGGTACTGTTCAAAGTATACGGCCAGTGTGTTTACCTGCTTTTTTCTTCGGCTAAAGAAAACCGCGTGACTGCCCGACGAACGACTGACCAGCGAGTGTTTCCTTTTTTTTTCTTTTTGTTTCTTATATCGTTCCCCTCCTGACGGGGGATCGGATACACACGTGGATTGTGCGAGAAAAAGTAAAGTAAATACTTTACGGAGACTTTTCTTTTTTTCTTCTTCTTGGAACTTTGCAACAATTGATCGTGGAGATATCTTCGATGAAATTTTGACGTTCTCCGTGTGACAAGGTTTCTTTTCGATTGTTCGGCGAAGTGGAGTGAGGACGGATTTTTCAAGGGACAAGGCTGAAGGGAGAGATCGTGAAGGAGGTTCGATTGCGTTCGATTGGATCCTACGTTTTAAAAAAAGGTAATCGATTGTTTTAATTGTTCTCTTTGCGATTTCGAATGTACGAATACATTTTTCTTGCATGCGACGAGAGGCAAATTGGAATTTAAAGTCCAGCTTCATCGAAAACGATATTAATTCGTTGTATAACAACTTAATGCTTAATGTTTATAATGTAAACGTCAAATGTTGACAGAATGATGACTTTGAATAATCGAGTGGGATATAATATTTCTTTCAAACTCTCCCCATTTAATAATTTTCCAAGTATATTTTGAAAAATCCAACAAATTAAATATTACGCTTTATATATTTCTATCGATACAATCGAATCATATTGGACTCGAGGGAACGCTACGTTAATAAATAACTGGTTACAAGCCTTCATACGAAAAGTATTGAATTAATACGTATATTGGATGTCATTGATTAATACCAGACGGCTCATTCGAGAAATTACATCATAAACGGTTTGTAAATTGCGCGAGTATTCGCCCGTTGACAAACGGCCTTCGTTACGCTACGTGGCAGTGACATCTTTGCAATAAAGAAAGCGTGTCGTACAAGTCGACGTGCAATTGCGACTATTTGGTGCACCGGGACGATCTTATTCGATTTAACCTTGCACTTTCGTCAATCTATTTCTGGATCTCGTTTCATTGCGCCTCACCGGTAATTGACATCTCTTCTTCTTTTCTTTTTTTTTTTACGACTTTCTCTACGATATACTGTATTATCCGCGCCATTTGCACGATGATTATTTACTGGAAACTTTCGTGTTTCGATATTAGCGATTGTTTTTCTTTTTTCAAAATTGATTTAAATTCATTAGATGTTTTAAAAATTATGAAAGAATTTTACCAAGATTGTGGTTATTATTCTACTAGAGATTTCTTCAATCGTGGTAAAATTTTTCTTAAGAATGGATCCAATGGATGTCACGTAGGTTTAATGATAATTCGAGGAAAAATGTACTGTATAAAATGCACGACTATTCAACTTGCATTTTCTACAGTGCGTTCAAGTTTATTATATCGATGAATGATCGCTCTTCGCGTCGATTTTCACGTTATCAAAACACGGGTACGGAATTAAACTTTGACGAACTTGGTCAAACACAAATACAGGCTTTGTAACGAATTTATACGACGGGAGTGGATACTCATCGATCTCCTCGCGCACCAATTAACAGGTTGATTAAGTTCGTTTGTCATTGGTCAATTTGTTCGTCAATCGATTGTTATCCATTAAACGAAAGATAACTCGTTGCCTGGCTAACCCGATCATTTATATTATACTAAAATTAAACTTGATTTTCTTTCGTGTTTCAATTTCGAAGAGAAAATTGAGAAAAATTTGTTAAAATATATGATTATGCAATATATGGGGGAAAGAGAATGTTTCCGAAAAAAAGAAAGAAATCGACGATAATTTAATCTTTTTAGGCGTATCAGTATTTTTTCAATTTTCCACTCCATTGTTGAACGACATGAAATTTCGTCAGCGACGAGATTCGAAAGACCCACACACTGTCATTGTCTGTTTGAGAGAACAATGAACCATTGGCCATGTTCGACACTGCATTTTTTCTTTTTTTTTTTTTCTCGTACATACGCGCATACACGTCGACGCGAAAGGGAAAAACGTTCTCTATCTGCATACGATGCATCTGTGTATACATTCCTCGACCTATCAACGTACATTCGTGTACGTATGCATGAATCACATTGATAATAATATACGCATACGTAACTTATCCTAAAGCAAACTAAAATTTAACGCGCGATTGTCGCGGAATAGTTATACGAGAATGTGCAAATTTGAATATAGTTGAAGAACGAAATTATCGATTTTGTTTTTTTCTTTTTTTATCGTATAAAGGATACAAATATCGCACAAGTTTACGTTTCATTTGCCAAGATATTGAGTGGGAACAAGGGAAATTCGAATGTTCGAAACGAAATTCCGGAATAGATGATCAATTTCTGAATAAAATATCTACATATATGTAATCGTTTAACTTATCAAGAGGAAATTTGCTCACTTGTTGCGAAACGTTTGACGCTAGCTTATTTTCTTCGCGGGAAAATTTTATAATTCATTATCAAAAATCATCGCAAATTAGAAAATGTAAAATTACTCAATTTGCAAATCGATTCAAACCTGTTGAACAAGCATAAGAAATTTCTCCTCTTCGTCCACTTCGTTACATCTCCTCTTCTCGAATTTTACCCGCGACATATTAATCATTTTAATATTCGCTTCTCGTATCATTTTCGCCACCATTACCCTCCATTTGCCCTTTCCTCTGTTTCAACTCTCGTGTCCACCACTGATTTCACGCTCTTCTTCCAAGCTCCTCTGTTTTCCTCTGTTTTCCTCTGTTTTCCCCTGTTTTTTCCTCCCCTTCCCGCGCTTCCATACGATTATGAATATTTATGCACCCTCGCCTCGTCGTCCCTTTAACCGTACTTTTATTTTTCCTCGTTATTTCGTCATATTTTTCTCTCTCTTTCTTTCTCTCTCTCTCTCTCTTTCTTTGACCTCCTCCTCGACCTTTGACTCCTCCACCGCTATTTCTTACGACTCCACCCCTCGCCCTTTTCCTCGTACGTATCCACGCGACCCATATTTTACGGCGTTCTCATTTTTTTCGGCACAACCCCACAATTTGTATTCTCCGTATTTATAAATGCATCGTGGGCGTTCCTGGAAAAGATCTTTCTTCCCTTCATATGAGAAAGCGTTCGCGTTTAAATTATATTCGCTCGCGGGTTTATCAAGCTTATCGGGATTAAAGGTTCATTGCTTATAATTATGCTCTGTTAATCTGCTTTGGTTTGGCAATATATACATAAATCTTTAGTAAATACATATTCGAATAATATGGATAAATTTAGAGAAAGATTAAACGTTGTCGAACGCTTAATGATGCGTTAAGTTTTTTTTATTTTATAGGTATTTTGGATTATAGATATTGTTTAGATATTAATTATTTTATCGAAGATAAAATGTTTGATCGATAAATGGATTATAAGTGAATATATGTTTTCATTTAAAGCATTTTGATCCAGATTATGATAAATTCTCTTTTTGAATCGATACATACTGTATATGTATATATATTTATATAGATTGAGCGAATTAGGCGTATGACTCATTTCTCTGCACGACGAATTTTACTTCACATTGATCTACAGTTGGATCGTAAATAAAATGACTAATGGACCACGAAATCAGAAGTCAAATTACAGCAACAACACCGTGAAATGTGAAAAATATTACGTGGCTCGTTTGAAGTTTGCGCGTGGTTAAAAATAGCGATGCCTACGTACTTTGGATGCAGATTTATTCCTGTACTTTTGCGTGTAATATAATTATCACGAACTTTATATCTTCCTTAAAAAAAGACGTAATACGCCACAAATTTGCGAAATCTTCCAACCATCGTTTACATTAAACTATCCATCCGATAATAAAAAATTTTTATGCATTAGGGATTTACCAACTTTCATTTCTTCGCTTCTTATATTACACGCGAGAAATTTAATAATTTTCTGATATTCCGTAATTAGAACGCGAACAAATAGCCAATAAACAAACTGGAAAGACTTTCCAAAAATAAATGTATCTATATACATATACAATAATTACATAATCAAGAAATTCTCCGAAACCTGTTCTTTCCTTCTATTTAAAAAAATTCGACCGCAACACTTATATTTCAAAGAAGAAACGTCTCATATTTTCGAACCTTCGCTCCTCTTCCCCTCCGTTTCCCCCAAAACTTAACCCAATAAGTGATTACTCCCACAAAAAAAAAAGAGAGAGAAAAGAAACGACGTAATAAATCAAAAATTCCAAGTAGAGTTCTCCACCGAGGTCTGTGGGGGTTACGCGTAGAGTGGACGAGTGTACTGCCATGTTTAAATAGCGGAGGTAACTAGGCCCGTCCGTTCTACTTTCCAAACAGGGCTCTGACTCAACGGACGAGATTGTTTTGAGCAAAGAATCCGCGTCTCGACCGGCAGCGTTCACCCCGACTTTGTCGAGACGCCTGTGCCCCTCGTTGCGAGACGCCCACCCACGCGTTAGCCTCCGGCTTCCACCGCATACAGGGTGTCGTGGAAGTGCAGCCGCTTGTCAAACTTTCCATGAAACAAACCCTGACATGGGGGATGGTCCGGGGTGATTTTGAACAAGCGATATCATTGTTGAGATAGAACTCCTTCTAACTTTTTCTTTATGGAATAGGAGATGAAAGGAGTGGTTTTAATTGGAGCGATGATTCTGACAGGTGATTGGAAAATTAACTTTTGAGGTTCAACTGACGTTCAAATTTGTGACAATGTTGGAGGACAATGGAGGAAATTAGTGAATTTTTCTCTGTTTTTGATTATTAAAGTGTCTTATTGTAGTATTGTGTAGTAAGTTTGTTCACAATGATGATTAAAAGAATTTGGTATCTATTTTGATTGGACTTGGACTTGGTGATAATAATAATTAAAGCAACGTGTACATTTTTATGTTATTGGAGATATTTTATCATGATTGATTTTTGTTTTTTCCGTAAATTGCAATATTCTTTGAAAATGAAAGATCAAAGTAAAGTTTTACAACAGTCGAAATGATCGTTTCTTTCATCACTTGTCAATCGACGTTTCGCATCGAGAAATATGAATCTTGGACACGAGGAGGAAGAGATAATCGAGCCTTCAGGCGCCGATTTTTCATTTTCCGCCACGTAATCGCGACTCCTATCGCGAAATATTCATCAATCTTGGGATCTTTTCAGCATTATTTTTTTATCGATAAATTCGTACGTTATTGAACCTCATATGCAAACTACGATCGTTCCTAAATGAATCTGGACGATAAATTATAAATCTAAACAGAGTTTTCAAATATACAGTATCCAATTCTACGAACAAAAAAATAAAATAGTCCAGTTTTTAAGTTAACAACGAAATTATCATAGGAAGAAAAGGAGAGAGGGAGAAAAAAATAAAAATCGAAGGAAAGAAGTTGGTAAAAGTTCTTCTACGGAAAAGAGAACCGCCGCGCTGGTCGGAAATGAAACGTGGGATTGGAAATAAGTTTGATCCTCCGCGCGCGGAGGAAGCGTTTCAATTTTGTATCGTGTAACTTTTCAACTTTCTCGCGGTGTAAAAAAAAAAAAAAAGAAAAAAAAAGTTCGACAAAGATGCGAGTGTTTCAATCCCCTCGAGGCTCTCTCCTCGCGATTGTAATCGAAGCGAATGCTTTTTCCGTTCGAAGCCCATGAATGAAGTTTCTATGCATATATATATGCGTTTGCCCGTTTCATTCACAAGTTAATGCGTTTACGCATTCGCATCGACGTTTCTTTTCTGCGCGTGACAGAAACACGCGCCATCGCTTCTTTTCTTCCATGGAGTCTTCCATGCTGAATGAAAACTCGAATAAAAAGTGTGTGCAAACGATTTCGTAACATTCGAAGACAATTTTCATTCCTTTGCATTTTTAAATCTACTGGCAAGTGAATTGGTGACTGGTTATCCTTGATTCGTGTCAATTTCGAATGCAGAATGTCTCCTGATAAAGAGAAATATAAAATTCGCAATCTCAAGATTTTCAATAATTCGATAATATTGTTGTTATTTTTCAAACGTTCGACGAGAAATCTATGAAGCATTGCACGTGGTATTGCGGAAGAGCGGGATTTAAAATTTCGAATGCCTTCTGAATGGCTCACAGTCACAGGGGAAAGTTAAACGCTGTCCTATATTACGAAGTGTAACTTTCTTTGTGCTCGAGTATCTCACGTTATGGAGAACTCTTTCCCTAGCCTTCTCTTATTATGGGCTTTTGTAGGATGTTCACGAATATATCAACCGTGAGATTGTATGTTGTACCCGGTGTAATTAACCGTTAATGTCGACGATTTTTCTCTTCCAATTGTGGCATTCGCTCTACGATGCACATATATATATATATATTTTTTTTCCTTTTACGTGAAAAAAAGGAAGAGAGAAAGAAAGAAGGAAAAGCAGAAATAATAATACAAGATTGAAACAATGGAGATGAATTTGACTGGAACGTTTTCGTTTTGTTTCTTCGATTTGCGGATCGAGAGGATAGCTTTTGAACAATCGGACGGAACGTCGATACTCGTTATTCATAAGCAAATTTTGGCGGTGTTATTCTTTCGGAACAACGTTGAAGGGACAAACAGCTTTATTCGCCTTTATTTTTTTTCGCTGCACGCCTGTTCGTTGCAAACAATGTCCTTTGTTACTTTTCTCTCGCCAATGGAATTTTTATCATGATGGCCGAGTCAAACAGATTTACTTTCCAAATTAAATTTCGTAGGAAACCATTCATCGAATGACAAAAGATAATATCAATCCGGCTTTGCCCTATTTTAAAAAAAAATTGTTTTTACCTAAATTCACAAAAGAACACACTCGTATAATAGAAATTAATTTCTTTACCTCGTAATACATAATTAACAGTTTAAATATTCTACTTTTAAACATTACGTTTTAAAGAATTTTTTAAAATTAATTTAGGAAAATTAAAAAATAACCTCTTTCCTGTAATTTCATAATCGTTTTCATATCTTTTTTCTATCATCCAATAACGTCGATTTTATTTATTGCTATAATAATTCGTATGCACGATTACGTAGTCAATGAAAAGAGTTAAAATTTTTTTCATTTCACCAAGATCATATCCCAGATTGAATCATCATCTCCACTTTACTTCCATTCTTCGTTAAATAAAATAAAATCTGTCTCAAGGAAGAATTATATTTTCATTGGTGCAAAAAAGAGATTTAGCCTCAATGTCGATGTCGGGAGTAAAGGACGTTAAGTTGACCGAAAGACCGTGGCGGAAGTCTCGTCTGGTAGGATGGCTTTCCGCTCCACTGATTTCCTGTTTCTTCGAGGTCTTCTTTTTCTTCGACACGTACGATGCATCTCCCTTCTTCGGTACACCTTCTTTCGCGACCGATAATCGTGTATTTTCCACACATATGACCGCACGTACACACACATATACGTTTAGAGTGTCCTTGTCTCGATGTCGTATTCGCAGAATCGGTAAAGCTTGGAATAGGAAACGCGATGCGGATGGAATTTGTAATCGCGTGATGAAGAGGTTGGATAGATGGTGAATCATGTGGCTATGAAAGAGAGATTTAATCCTCGATTTGAAACGACAAACGATGTCCTATTTTCACTTACGATGTTCCGCTTAATTGAATTTAAGGACAGTACGAGTACGTTATGGATGGTTCTTGGAAGTATTTCTGGATTCATAAAGTGCGTGGTATGGATAAAAACGTTTCAAGAGCATTCCGTGGATTTTTAAGATTTTTAAGGATATTAAAATTGATATTAAAATTAGATGAAAGATCGAATAAAATATGCCAACATAATTTTTAATTTTTCTTTCTTTTCTTTTGCAATAACAATTAATATAAATTGAACCGAAGAAAAATAGAATAGAAATTACTTTTTCAATTTCACTCATTCAAGGCAGCACAATCTCTTACAATTATTCCATCTCATCGTACGATGTTTAAGCAATTATCTCGAGAACCATTCCTTATTTGAGCAGATAGAGAATCAAATAGATCTTACGTGCGACATCCCTATATAGAAGTCTTGTCTAGATGGAGATGGCCTCCGACATTTCAACCCAATTCTTATTTTTCTCGGATGGAACTCTTTATAACGTAATCCGTTCCAAAGACGAATTCGCCAAACTCTTCGAATTCATATACGATCTCACAAGATTTCCATGAAACGGAAGAAGAAACCAAATTTTCCAAAATTCATGCGCCTTCGTTTCTTCCAGCCGATCCTTATCTCCTTCCCCGAGAAGAAGATATATTTTTAAAAAAAAAAAACGTTACATAAATTTTCCAACGCTCGCAATATCGATGTGGCATCGTTCCACGCGTGAAAAATTCACGGGGAATATCTGGAATCGTACGGCATATCTCGAGAGGTCACGTTTGTCGTTTAAAGCGGAGCGTGTAAGTCTCGTCGTGTCGCTATCGTAACGGGCGAACAATCGAGGCGTTCGTAACGATTTCGCGATGCGCCGGCCAACAGATTACGACTCGAGCTATTTTTCCTCGGCGAGATACAGGCGGATACAAAGTGGACGTGGTCGTTTCGACCCGAACACACGCGTGTTTCCACGTATGTGCGCCTCTCCATCGACTTATGCACTCGACAGACGCGCCCAAAGGGGGCCTAATTTGCATACAGAGAGCGCAATGAATTCACGACTTTGCGACGAGAGAGAAGCTCTGTAAGAGACACTCTTGCAAATTTCGTCCACCCCTTGGTGTTGCTCGTAATGGGCGGAAAACGTTCTTCGAATGGACCAAGGCCAAGTTGTTTCGCCTCCATTATTTTAATATATCGTTTTCACGACCACTTGTCCCTATATATATCGAGTTAAACGAGTGTTTTATTGGCTGCTTCGAGATTCTTCGACGTATTTTGTAATCTTTCAAGCAGTTTTTCTTCTTTCTGTTGGTACAATTAGGATAAATTTTTATCGAACAAGTTATCGTGCAGATTTCTGACTCTAAAATCAATGGAAATGTATTGCGTATCGCGATGGTTTTAAAGTTGATTTTCATCGAACTATATTTCAGTATGGTATATGGAGTGTTAATATACGTAGATGTATTCACGTATTTCGATCTTAAGGAGCTGAAACAGTAATACGGAATATATAAGAATATCGATCGAGGTTTATTTATTAAGTTTATGAATAAATGAAATTTGCATTATCGATGTAAGCTCTCCATGCATTTCATTCTCCATCTAACTTAAATTGCTCGTAAATACTTAATCATTTAATAAATATAAGTCTCAATCGATATTTGATGATTCCATCCAATCCTTCAACTGATGTATCGATACATTGTACGTAAATTAAATTAAAATCAACGGATTTTAAACGCGTAAAACTTGAGATTAAAACACTGTGAGATCCTTGTTCTTTTTTTTTCCTTTTTTTTCTTCTTAATTTAGCCATGATGCGTGTTTTTATTAGGTGCAAGTACTTAAATAATATTCAAGAGTTTGAGATACTCTTGTTCTCACTATGTTATGAATATCAACTTGCGGGATACATGTTTCAAGTTTAACTTCGTTCACAAAGCACGTCTTTCATGTTTGAGAGCAGTGGTTCGAGCTTTTGAGTAATTCATGCAGGGATGTGCTATAAATACATTTTTTGATGTTAATACATATAACTACGGGCCGAATGGAAATATGAAATATGATCGAATATTTTTATAATTAATCTCTTCTTTGACAAATGATTCTTTTCATCCATTTATTTTTAATCAGAAATATATGTGTGTAATGACGCATTGATATTTATATCATACAATTACGTTATCATTGGAAGATATTCGAATTTCTCTAGGAAATTTTTGACACCCGTTTTTTAGAATCGTCTGCAATGAAAAATATCGTTCAAATTATTAAATTTGTCTTGATGAAACAAACTTTCGTTCCTCCGATAAACGTACCATTATGATTTCGTGAAATTCATTCGATAACGAGATATAAATGAGCGAGAAGACGAAGGGATACATCTTGGCCATGAAATAGAGCACCTCTCTTTTATCGTCTGTGCAGCACGATGCCTTAGGCTCTAAGAAATTGATCGCTCTAGCCAATCGATACGGTATTCGTATCAGGATAAAAGCGATTGTGATTACCACTGAAAATATCTCACTTCACTATAGAACGTAATGGAAATGAATCCATGTACGAAGCGTTCGTCCACTTTAATATTATGAATACTAAGAAGGGAAAAAAAACAAAGAAAGAGAGAAAAATTTAATAGCCCTGGAAACCATTAACTAATTAATTGACTCACCCAACATAATATAGTGCCTCAACTCGTTCATCCTCCACGATCCTTCGATTTTTTTCAATATCTTCAATTCGTAAATGATCAACGCGTCTATGGACGCGGATATGATCAACGGCATGGTAATGAACATGATCGTGATGCATATGTAAATATCCGGCATATCTTCCTCGAAATAATCGTATATATGAAGGGAAATAGCGAGTGAAATAATGCACGAAGACCAAATCAACAGAATGCCTTTCACGGTTGTATACTTCTTCAACAATACGTGGCCAAACGATATTTGATTCCGAAAGATGCTAACGTATTGCACGAACTTCAAAACGACGATCGTGATAATGGAAATGTCGAAGTTGATTATACACACGTAATCCATATTCAGTTTCATATTCACGTCGAAGAACCATTTCAATATTTCTTCCAGAGGTTCGATTAATATAATCATGCTCGAGCAGGCTAGGCTGACGATGTAGAAATTCTTGGATGTCCTCGCGGAAGGTACACAAACGATTATCAAAATGATCAAAAGGTTTAAACTGGTGCCCAGAACGAGTAGAACCAGATTGATGATGCGTGCATCGGACAATGGTAGGCTCAGTACAACCGTGTTAATTTTCGTTAATTTTCGATTTTTCTTCTTTGGAGGTGTCATTGGAAAGAACGTGACATCCCTGTTGTTTAGAAGATGCATCAAATTCGAAAATTCCATTCCTCTCCTTGTATCAAGTATCCAAACTTGCGTTCAAAAACTTTTGAAACGTTTAAATTCCCGTCGAGCAACTTCACTCGATCAGCATCATCGTTCTTCTCAATAAAAGAGGGAATCGAGAGAATTTTTGGATCCCTCGTCGATTTGAAACTGACACGATAATAACACGTCTGCATCGATTCGCAAGCAAAGTTTAACTAAAACATCGAATAGTAAAAAGGACAATAATCAGAATTCTAATCTTTTAATTTTTTTAATGTATCGTGAAAAGGAAAGAGTTGGGGAATACTATGATATTCGTTGACACGCGATATTTTCATTTTATTAAGTGCACGCCAGATAAACATCGTGGAATATTATATTATTAGATCTCGTATTCCCAAATCTTTTTGATCTTTGTTCTACAAATTTTCATTTTACAATGAATGAAATATTCCTCTCGAAATCCACTATTGTTTCAACAATTTCCATAATGATATCCACGCACCATTTCACGTCATCGATCGATGCAGAGCGACAGAATCGAGGCTTTGTCCATCAACGCGTATACAAAACGCACAACGAAGAAGGAATCCTTGACCCTGACACCACAGACTCTCGTTTCGTTCTTCGGGCGCAGTAACGACTCGACAACGACCAATGACGAAAATAGTTGTGCACGAGTAAATCATGTCTCGGCCGACATATTTATACAAAGAGGAGATCGTACGGTTGGGTGGAATGAGACGAAGGAGGAAGCGCAGGCTGAACTGCATAATGCAACAAGAGAGACGCAAGAGTGGAAGAAGCCTCTGGTAGTTGGCAAATGGCCATGGGCTCGATATCGGTCAGTATTTGGCCATGATGGATTTATCGTCGAAATTTATACACTCTACACACCCTTGAGGATCGTTATTTCGAAAGTGGAACGTATTTCGAGAGGTGTGCTCATATATATATATATATATCTATTGTGCGTTTCGACAATGGACGAGTTTTCCCCGAGAAAAATTGGCGGATCGTCTTTTGGATTGGTTTGTGAAAGGATGCGTCGAATTGGAAAGGACTTGAATCACGCATGAGAGAAAGGAGTTAAATGGTAATCCATTCTCTTCGGTTTACGATTCTAGATGTTATGAGTTATGACGTGGGGAGCGTAATGTTTATTTTCTGGCATGGAGATGCAATAATCTTGGAGAGGAATGACTTATTGTCCTCTTTTTGCAGACTATGTATCTTGTTCTTCTTGGAATTTTTTCCCCGTGAGATGTACTTTGGCCATGCTTTATACTTAACTTCTGTTTCGCACACCTTCTCCTTCTTTTGACCGTATTTTCATTACAGTTACTATCGCAGTTTTTTTTGTGTATTAATATTTCGTGAATAGTTTTCAATTATCTTTGAATGTTAGCAACAATTTTTAACTCTGATTAACTTTTTAACAAGACGATGAATTATGTAAGAAAAAATCCAACCCTTCGAGAGAGATCCTTTCACCTTTCATCATCTCACGAGGAAATCTTCCTATATATTTTGTTCGATCACGAATGATTACGGAATCTTCGACGGCCGTTTCGTACGAATTACGAAATTCGCGTTGGTTTTCTTGCTATATTCTCGAGCCCTCTTGCATCCTTGGGCCAGGTGTGTGGTTCAGTTTTGCGGGTTCCTCCATGCTTCTTCTTCTTCTTTTTTTTCTTCTTCTTTCCCTCTTGGTTTTCGTCTGGTTTGGATCGGGTTAGGGGCCAAATAAGTGCAGTGGCAGGGCCACAACCGGTTCGCTGGTTGGCCATCATTACAACGTAACTCAGGCGACCCTGGTGAGGCTTCGGACAGCACGATAATCAGGAGGCTGTGTATTATCATCACGAACGTCGGCATTCTTATGTATTATCGTCACGAGGCCAAACCGAAGGTGTAATACGTTTCAGTCGGCGTTCGATTTAGCCTCCATTTTGCTTGTGTGTATATGTGTGTTTCGTTTGGCGCCACTATCAAGTGTTCAACTTGTTTCTTTTTATTGTTCCTTCATCCTTGTTTGCTGATTATATGATTAAGCTGTTTACATTGGTCGGTATTAGGCGATATTGTGTAATAAATATTATATAATTGTAAATTCAAAGTAATTCCTTCAAATTCAAATAATAATACAGAGATGTTTTTTCTTGAGACCGAAATTTCTTCGATCGATCGTGATTATTGGTTACTTTTAAGTTAGATCGTAAGATATTCAGACTTAAGATGTATATTATGGATTATTGTGTAGGAAAAAATGGTATAAGAAAATAGAAAATTGCGGGATATTATAGAAAATATAATATATAATATTCAGTGGAGATAATTTATTTTTAGTTTGAAAATCTAGATCTCTTTCCTTTTCACTAGATCGACCTGAATAATCGAGAGAAGATACAAATTAACTTGTTCTGAATTCTCGAGCAATAGAACGGAATGTTCATTGCTTAATAACGATCCAGGGTAAAAATTAGATATAATTTGACGTACACTTTACTTAATTAAAAAATATAATACATTTTAGCTGATGAAGATTGAAGTTTAATATAATCGTTACTTTGAAACTGCAAGTATATTATTAAAGCCAGCCTTCATTATCGAGCTTGTAAAATTTTTAATTTTCAAAATGGGAATATGATTTTCTGTAGAGATTTTTATCGTAATTTAATCTTAATATTTATTCAATTATTATGAACCCTCGTAACTGTTTGCTCGATCTTTGAATTACTTCATGCAAAATTGATCTATAAATATAAATAGAATTTTAAATGAATAAGAAAAAAAAATTTATAACATAACACAATTGTTAATACACCTTATATTATCTTAAAAACGTCAATTGTTGATAAAAGATTCATTTGTTTTTACAAATAAATTAAAGATTCCAAACATCATATCATAAAAAAAAATCCATAAGGATTACACTCCACGTATGAACATTGCCCAAAATTTAATTACTCTAGAATTGCAGCGTCAAAATCAATACACGGAAAAATCCGCAAGATCCGCAAAATTCCATTACACGTGAAATTGTTCGTGCGTTGTACAAAGAGCCTGAAATGCCAAGAAAAAAGAAACTATTATAAGCATTAAAATTCCATCCATACCCATAGGAAATTCGGTCAAAATTTAATCATATCCAAAATTACATTACCTATCAATACCTATAAATAGCTCCATAACCAAGCCGCTTTTCAAAATTCCATTATATCAAATTCCCGGAAAATTTAATCAATCCAAAACTTAGGAAATAAATCCTCATTTCGCAAATTACGGGCTCGTTCGTGCATCCTAAAGGAATTCCTGTTGCGTTTTTATCCGTATCCGATACTGCAAAAGAAGGATCGATCGCGAGTTAGACCGCGAGTCACCGCAACCTCGTGCAGTCGCTTCGCTTTGGTCCTCTTGGCCAGTGGGGGCTCGTGATATTTAACGCGTGACCGGTTCGGCCAGTTTTTCCCGAAGACCGCAATCGCGATGGCCAACATTCGATACCCGGAGCGCAGGTGCACCCTGAAAAAAATTCGCGCGAGCGCACCCCCTCGAAAACGCGTAATCCCGCGAGATACAAGGCGAGCGACCAGAAGGGGGGAAGGGAGAGCTTACAGGGATATTCCAGATTGTGTTCCACAAGCGCCTCTTCGCCATGTCCTTTTGGTCGATTGTTTTTCAGCTCGGTTAGGTGTCCGAGTCGGGTTTATTATGCTTTGAAGAGTAGTCGGAAGGGGGAGAATGAGGATTTACGTGACGGTAATGCGAAATATTTTTGCGGTTTTATCGTTAGCCATTTATTATATTCTTTTGTGTTCGTGTTCGCGAGGCTTGTTGGTTTTGATACGGAGTCGAATCGAAGAATGTGTTTTCTCTGGTTATCGTTGACTGTTCTTCGTCGTTGATTAGATTAAATTAATGCTTAATGTGAATGATAGCGATTTTTTAATAGATGTGATAAAACAATTTGTTTTGCTAATTTTAATATAAAGAATTTATATTGAATCATTGTATATTATACTCAAGATGTCTCGTATAATAGTGAATCGTTTAATTCAATAATGTGGCAGTTTGTGCCAGAAAAATTGTAAGAAAGCAATAATAATTTTTGTCGAAATTTCAATAATAAGAGAACATCTGTGGATGAAATTATAGCAACTGATGCTTTCGAACATGGAATCCTAGAAAGAGAATTAAAATTTGAATCCTGAAGAATTAATCCTGAAAGAAAGAATACGTAACAATTATTGATAGTTTCTTATTGTTATTCGATTAAATATTTAAAATAAGATATTAAAAATGAATGATATATATATATTTTTTATAATGTAATAAAAAATAAGAGATAGATTTTTTACTTATCATGGATGATTTACCTTTTTTCCCGATGGAAGAACACGGAAATGGAAACACTTTTTAATCTCACCCTCTAATCGATACGAGACAGGAGCGTGATGAATGCTCGAAAACTTTTTAGCTTACAAACCACTCAATGCGTTATCGGCACGAAAAGTTTCGGAGGCATGCTCATATAAGTGGAAAATCCTTAAATCCCTCGAGGCGAAAAATGGTTCCACCAAACCTGGAATTACCACGTCGATCACCTTCCCTGAATGAAGGGTTAAAATCCTACTTGACGCATTCAAATCCTTCACGGTGAGTGTATACGGTTTAATCGATGCAACTTTTTTTTCATTCATTCACATTTTTCTTTATTTTTCTATTCAAAATAATTGTAGTATATTTTTTAAAAAATTTATGTTTCGAACAAATAATAATACCACGATGAATCATCCCTTAGATTTTATTCATTTCGTTTCATCGGAGAAAATTCAACTTCCTGTCTTTTTCATTCGGTCTCAAATATCCACTGATCTCAGCTCGAATTATAATGATATCTTGATCGTATTTTCATGTGATTGTCTGACAATAATTAAACTAGAATCTTTATTCATGGGATGGAGTCCAATAATAAATCTCGTTTGTTTTCTTGTGAAGAGAAAAAAGAAAGAAATTTCGATTAATCTTTTAAGGAGATTGATATTCACAATTTAATCGAGTGAAACTTATTCTTATCTCTCCTATTCTCTTCTCGCTCAAACTCAATTAACTCAATAGAAAAGTCGGCAAAAAAAACTTTCGAAATCAACTGTATAGAAATTGAAATTTAATTAGAACCTCGGTCCAAACCAGGAAGCAAGATCAAGATAATCGATTAAATTTATGCCCGAACAATCAACACGAAATTTTCATCCTGCTTATTCAATGCGAATCAGAACGTAATTACGAGTAATTCTTTCTCTTCCCATCTCATCCGTCCGTCATCTCAAAATAATCCAACTCCGAACCGATAACTCCCGTCGAACAAATAAATAAATAAACAACAATTTCGAAACGTTCTACAACAAGCAACCCCCTCAAACTCAAGATTCCAAATAAATTTCCACCACTCGAAAAGGAAGAACATCTTCCACGAGAGTGCCTCTTCCACAACTTTCCTCTCGAAATCTCTCCTCTTTTTTTCCATCCATCTCCCGATCAACCTTCTCGCCCAGAGAAGAACCTTCTCCCTCCCCTAACGACGAACAGGCGCTAAATTTTTTTCCCCTCCTCGTCAACGATCCTCCTCTCCGGCGAGAGGAGCACTGCCAACTTTCTTCTTGTGCCTTCGCGTAATTGTTTACGCCCGCGTCAAGCCACTCACCGAGATCGAAAAGAAGAAATTCCATCCGCATTGCGGCGAAACGCGATCGTGCTGACGCGTACATAAATCCGGGGCTTCGGCCACGGCATATCTTCGCGGAACGACGATTTTTCATTTAATTCCCGGCGTGCGTATCCCTGCGTGTGATAACAATCCGCGAGCGTGGCACGCGTTTTAATTACTTTCGCGAAATTTCGCGCGTACAAGGAATGTACATAAAAAAAAAATTGGGCAAAAATTGCAAGTTTGCAAGATGTATTATGCGCGCTGGAAACGTTACTCGCGTGGGTTAAAATTTCTCTCCCTTTTTTTTGCGACGATGAATCGCGAGAGGAAGAGGGTGAAATTGTTTTCGAAGCGTTGGCAATGGGTGGAGATCTCGAATGAGAGATAATTGGGATACGACGAATCCCATGGTGAAGCGAGATTGATTGGAAAATTTGAGGAATGAGTTTGGAATTTTAATGCGAAACTGATTAATCATAGTTAGATAATAAATATTCGAGTTTATTTATTGGTGTTATATTATGGCTGGGAAAGAAGTGTTGTATCGTTCTTAAATGTTGAATGATTATCGTTTGAGTAATTGAATTGTCGTATTATCGGGCTAATTTACATATTGAACGCGAACAGATACATAAGCATCTTTTGTAAAGCAAGCAGCGTGGATGATCTACGTCTCCGTGTTTTAACAACAGATAGAAGAGAGTTCGAAGAACAGTAAACGTAGCTATTAATGGACTTTATGACTATGTTGTCCGGGGTTGTGAATACATGTAACAAGTACATGTTATAGTCGGTTTACATAGTGGAGCAATTTTATTTTCATAGCTATGCTAGCGTGAAAGTTGCACTAACATTATACTGATAACACCAATTTATAGTAACCATATCACTATCTATATATAATATTTCACTCATTAATATCTTTTGAAATATTGTTAAATTAAAATTTGCTTAAACGCTATAAACGAACTCGAATTTAATATTATAAGCTAAAGGATTATTTACAGATCAATAATAATAATTATAATATAAATTTAAAACGGTATTAAATTTTAATAATGACAGTTTAACGTTTTGTAACAATATAACGATCAAAATTATATTATAATAAAATTTTCTTTTGTAAAATATTTTCCAACTTATGATTTAATGCAATTCAAAAAAAGTGATATTTTCAACGTTCTTAAAAATTCTTTGATGGAAAATAAATTATCGATTGGAAGAAGATATTAATTGATGAGCTTTCTTTCACACGGATTGCAGATTCACGCGATACCTCCCACAGTCGTCAATTCGTGCGTCGAAACGGAAATAACTTCGGAGATAGAGCGGCAGAGACCGCATTTACGCCATAATGTACGATCTCCCCTTCTGTCGTTTCCGTTTTTCGCTCTTGTCGCTCCCTTTTCTTTTCTTTCTTTCAGCCGTCGCGGCATCAAGCCGATTTTATGAGAAAATACGATAATCGTCGCCATATACGGACACCGGAAGCGGCCTCGATGCTTCTTTTTAAACTCCTTAATTTTCTATGAGAACCCCGCTTGGCTTGCCAAAAATGGAGAAATCATGCTAAACCAAGAGACGACTTTTTTTTCAACTTACAAGTAATTGTCATTCTTTTTTATTTGTCTTTATTCAGAACTCTTGCTGATTGTTTTTAACATCTATATAAGGAATTGTAAAGGATAAAAGAATAAAATGTTTAATTGCAATTTGAATTATTAATTTTTTAATTTTTCATTGTTTGTTATTATATATTTGTTTATTTGTTTTCTTCTTCTACAACGTCATAGACATTAGTCGTATTTATAATTCAATGAATTTAGAATATCCTTCTTTGTGTTTATTCAACAAGAAATGTATTATTTTTTAATTAAAAGGATTAGTGATATAAGTAGCCAATAAAACTAGTTTTTCGGTAGAAAAATTTGGAATAAAATTGTGTGAAAAGTATCACAAAAGTTCACAGCAACGAGAAATCTTTATTCTCATTCGAGGAGCATAAAAATCGATTCGGCATCGGATGCGTATGTTTTGCGTTCAGTCTGATTGCACAAATTTACCCGTTATACCGTTAGAGTCGTGAGTACCGTAGAAATACTGAAAAGAGACGACCAGGCGAAAGAAACCGAAAGAAACTTGACAAACGTGTAGATGGTGGTCGTCTATAAATACGCTTGTGTACATTGTCATTCAGAACAACGAAGGCTTGTTATACCAGCATGCATAACACGTAGAGTATAGTTTTGGAAGGAGAATAACGTGGCGTAGAAAAGCCTTACACTTTTCGATACTAGACGAATAAATTGAAAATTTATATGAATATAAATTATCAACCAAAAGGAAGGAAGAAGATGCTTCGATATTAAAATAAATTTAATAGTCGAAAATTTAATAATTAATTGTTTTTTAAAGACTTTTTTCCGATTTTTAATTTTAATTTTATTAATTTTATAGAATAATTTATTTTAAATTTCATTAAGAATTTATAATTATATAATTTTTTAAAAATATTTATTTTATTTTATCGCTTTAAGAAATACGAAGAGAGTAACTGCATATCTCCGGTATGGTCTAGTGGCTAGGATACCTGGCTCTCACCCAGGAGGCTCGGGTTCGATTCCCGGTACCGGAAATTATTTTTTATTTCATTTTTTTTTCCATCAAATATATCAATATTTATAAGATAATATATTACACTGGCATACATCCAGATCTAATTTTGATGATAAATTGGAACGTCAATATTTGTATGAGATTTTTGTTCATTTGTCAGAAATAAAGTATTCATATGCCATATGTATATATTTATACTATATATCCATAAGGAATTGTATAATTGAAAATTATTTAAATTTATAAAATATACTACGTAGCAGATAGAAAAGATATATATTTCGCACATATTCGCAAAAGTTGAACATGTGTAACACGATATTTTGCATTGATAGCACAATCTAAAATTAAATCTGAGAATTATAATGAGAATTAGTATGAGAATAAAAATTGACTATAATTTTTAATATATCCCTCTTGTTTTTCATGATTAGAGAAATCTGGCAATTAGCTAAAAAATGTTGTTAAATTCTATTTATAAATCGAATCTGAAAAATGAAAAATATTCGATAAATTTCTATGATCTTCTACAAAAATTTTTATAAATCATCCCATTTTCTAATATTATATTTCTTAAAATTATCTCACATTATTTTATAAAAAAAAAAAATATTGCAAAACTTTTCCAATGTACTCATCAGTCAGTATTTCAAAATTAGTCGCATCACAACTTACACCTTCAATCTGCCCCTCCATCCAATGCAAATTATTCATCCATTCGTTACACCTCCAACTCGATTCTCCATCACCGAGCGAATTACAAGCACAAGCGGCGAAGGAAAAAGTCCACGAGCCAATATACAACACGTAATATCGTTCGATTGACCTGAATCCATTCCAATTTCCCACCATTTGACATTTCTTCTCTCGACCAACATACACAGCGCATTATAGAAATATTCTTCCTCTCTAAAAATTTACTCGCACGTATAAACATAACGCGTATCGAGTTTCCTACGTTAGCTCGCCTCTGCTTTTGACAAGCGAAAAATATCGTGGTCGCATTGTTACCGAACCCTGAAAGCGACCACGAAGACAGCGAAAGCCAGGTTACCACTCGAGCACGTAGTCCCTCCAACCACTTTTCTTGGCCCCTCGAAATTAACGCCGACCACTCAGCCGTACCATTTAGCGTGTCGGGTTATGCCGGTCCAGCCGCTCTCTTTCTGCCTCCTCCACGTACCGATACGTATCATCTTTTCTCAGCATTTTTACTTTTCCCTCCTCTTTTATTTCTCTTTTCTTTACAAAAGAAATCACGACCACCGTTTTTCTTTTCGTCCATGAATTTTGTCAAAGGGATTTCGGTCAAAATTTACTTAGGATTCACCTGTATACGTGATTTTTTTTCCCTTGGAAACGTGGATAGAATATATTTATTTTTTACCTTTCTGTTTATGGGTATTGTGAAAAGAATTCGATTATTTTTTTATTTATTTTTGAATATTTTTGAACGTAATCAGAGTTGTGGTTGGATAAGATGGAATTCTTTTTGAAAATGGTTTTACAAATGAAGTTTAACTTGAATTAACTTTGTAACCAGTTCTTCTATTAATGGATTTTCTTTTGACTTATTCATTCATTTATTTATTAGTATAATGAAATTTAGCACATTTGATATTATTATCATAAAAAAATGTTGTTCGACTTAATAGGAGCGTATATCATACGCCATGCAAGTCTTAGGGTGTCGGAAATATATAACCAACGCGTTGAAGTTTATTTCCGAATCTCCAGGAAAAAGAGATCGTGTGCATGGAAGAAGCCTATTTTTGATGATTTAAAAAATGAAAATAAATTTCCTCCGTTGTTCTAAAAATTTTCATCATTTCAAATCGACACCGGCAGTTAAAAATAGATACCTTGTGCATCACGTGTTCCACCAACAACGTAATTTTAACGGTACTATGACTACAATCGATTTTTAATCGATTTCACGCTCACGCTTGCATGCAATCTGAATCTCTATAAACCCACAATTTTCACGATTTTGCAATCTCACACAATTTTTTCTATTCAATGTATGTATATACGTATGTATGTATGTATGCAATCGAATTTAACGATCTCCAATTTCAAGATTTGCCAAACTGGAATTATTAACAAGCAGAAAGGAACGAGCACTCGATTAAGTATCAATCGTACCTCGTTTCATTAATGCGCTTGGGGGAAAGTGTAAGTGTTTACATCCTGCATCCTGTTTCTTGCGAGGTAAACGACGATTCCATTGACTCCGGTTTCTCTACGCAATTCAAATTCATATATAACGGTGACAGAAGGAACGTAAGGTAATATTGCTCGTTCATGGGTAAAAATAGGACGCGATAGAGAGTGTGAAGAATCGATATCGTGTGTTTACCGTTACCACACTATCCCGTGTGAATCTTGCTAGGCAAAAGTGGGATCCCGCTTTTTCTATTTGATCAGAATTTTTATACGTCTGGAGATTTGTACGTAGGAAGGAATAACAATTGTTAAATGTGAAAATATCATCGATAATTTATCCCATTTAATAAATTGATAATATTTTCTGAGGGAATGAAGGGAACTTTATAAGAAGTTTGATTATTTTTTAATTTTTTTTGTACTTTAGAGTTTTCTTTTTTTTTTTTTAAGTGTTTTAATTCGTTTAACTAAACCAAATCCTTCGAACTTTTCAAACTTCAAGGTTTTGGAATTTTATTAGCCGAGAATTTACTCTATGAAAGTAATTCAAAGAAAATTCTATAAATTTGGCATTTTGATATTCCTTTCCAGTTTTTAATCGATGATTTCACTCACGCTATAAAAAAAAATAAAAAAACGTCTTCGATGAGCATCGAATTATTCTTGCTTATGATCAATCAGAGCCGCACTGTGGCTACGCGGTTTCCTTGAAGATTCTCGATCGAAGCCGCATTCCGTCAGACAGAACATTGGGGTGCAACGAGAATGGCGGTGAATATCGATTCGACGTTCATTGATTCGTTGAACACGATTTCTTGGTATTGTTACAATCGCTTGATACGCGATGCGTTACGCTACTGTTCGCCGCGCTATCACATTCCACTTGTAATATACTCGGTGCGTATGATGAAAGATATTGAATTGAATTCGTAATAAATAATAACTTTGCCATTGCTATTATTACTGTACCTTCTTGACACAATTAACACTTGCAACTGACTTTTTTTCTTTCAATAAGATACGGAATGTAATAATTTCCAATATTGAAAATGTATAGTGATATATTATATCGTGAATTATCTTCGTATTTGACGAGTTAAATATTGATTTTTAATCTTGGAATGATATTTACGCAGAATTATTCCCCTTTCGCACATTTTTCCGCAATTTATTTAATTTATCCAAGAGAATTGCCTATAAAGGATCACGTTGTCCCCTTTATTGTTTCCGCAAAATTTGTTCCACGATTATGTATGCAAGTAGACTTCCGTATGACCATAGTTTTATGAGTCTCTCATTCTCTACCCTGCAATTTACCTATATCCTGCCCGGAGATGTAAAAAATATTTTCTCCACTTAAAACGAAACGTTATTATGAAAATGGGATTTCTTGGGATTCGGAAGAGTATCTTCTATATTTCGATTATATTAATTATAAACCAGAGTTGAGAAATATTTTAATCATATTTCACAAGAGATTAACATAGAATCTGAATTAAATTTGAAAATTCTTCCAGTCAATTATAATTTAAAATTTATTGGATGATAAATTTTCTCAAAATTTTTGGAACCTCAACACATTAAAAAAATGAATTTGAAGGAACGTCATCGATGTTAGATAATTAAAAAATAAACATGAGATAATTGTAAGAGATATTCGACCAATGAAATTTCGATTTCTCGTTCCCGCAGATGACACAGACGTAGCTGACCGAGGATGGCTTCCATCATGGGGTTACAGCAGCCAGCTGCATCCCAGGACACCGTGGATTACACTGGATACTTGCAATCGACGCAGTGCCATCAGATCCATGGAAGTCAGTCGAATGGACAGATCCAGTCCGCGCAGAAATCATCGTCCAATGATCATAATACCAGTTTCACCAGCACTAAAGGATTGCTCAATGGACCTGGTCAAAACAACTGTTTTCTCAACAGCGCTGTTCAGGTGAGATAAATCTTTTTTTACGATAATACGGACACACATTGGCCTTAAAAACTTTACAGCCTCGGAATATATATACATACCTCTTTATCTTTATATTTTTTTTAAACTATTACCATTAAACAAGTTTTACATTAATTCCTCTTTCGATTTGATCATGTGAGATAAGATGAAAAAAGAAGTGCCAATTAAAAAATATATTTTAATTTACGAAATAATTCTTTCAAAGATTGATAATTATTCTTAATTATGCTTATAATCATACTTTATCCCATCTCAAAATTCAATTCACCATTTAATAACGAATTCAACAAAATTACCGTCATCGAAAAATACTCTATTCGGATAAGAACATTGTGAACGACGACAAAACATCGACATCCTGTTTCGCAAATCGCCTATATCGTATGCACCTGTCTACAATCATCGATCACTCTCGTCTAACGAAAATCGAAGTTTTTCCTCTGCATCCTCTCTCCGTTCGAATTTCCCGCCGTTTCCTCGAGCCGCTCGAAAGAAGGTATCACGGTTCATTAATGGAAATAATTTCGCGGCTTGGAAAGAAGCCTTCCCACGTACCGTTAGAATTCGTTGTGTCGATCTGTTTTTTCCCAGCTTTTGTGCACGCCGCAATACGCTATATCCGATACGTAGCGGTAATTGTAACATCCGCAGGAAGCAATTACACACGGCTCGGTCTCGATTAGAACAATCGATCGGATTTCGAATAAACGGCCGTTGTCCGGGGGACAAAGGTGGCTCGATTCGAGCTTTTGGCTTCTCGTTTCAACGAGGATTGCGTAACGTAAATCGAACCTCGAAAATTTTCGATTAATTCGAGTAATTCGAGTTTCAGCTCGAGCAAACAGATTCGAAAATTTGATTCGATTCGTTTCCTGCGATCCTTTTCTTATTCTTCGTAGATCGCACGATTCTAATTTGTGAAATGTAACATCACGCTGGATCGATTCACTTTGATTCCCATTAATTGATTGAAGGAACGAAAAGCAAGTTTTTCGTTTAATTCTATTTTATTTGTAGATGTAGGGGCTACACGTGTAATTTAAGGAATATGATAAATTGTAAGTTGATTTATCATAATTCTTTCATAAGTATATACGTTTGAAAAGGTTAAGGATTGAGAAAAAATTCTGCCTGAGGCAAAATTGTAAATGATATCTATTTGTAATTCATACAAGCTGTCTCTTAAAAGTGAAAGGATTCAATAAATTTCAAGATCAACTTCGTCTTGTTATTGTATTCTCTATTATTTTTTCTTTATTGAAAGTATAAATTATTTTTTAAAAACTTTAATTCGTATTGATTTAATTAGGATAAAGGAATTTTTCGCTTATTTTTTATTTTTTCTCTTTGTTTGCAATATGGCTTCTGCATTTCTGCATATGCCTCGTCGAAAGGCGCCTTCTTGTATGCAACCGGATAGCTGAACATGCATTTCAGCGCGTTTACAAAACTTTTTTTCTTTCACATGTTCACAGTAATTTCATCGTGTAATTCAATGTAGATAAGTATAAATATTTATACGAAAAAGAAGTAATGCATAAATTAAAACAAAAAAAAAAGATCTCAATCTATGAATCTTTTAATTTCCAAAAAGGGATTGTAAAAGAATTTTATTTATATCTTTTGATAATGAACCAGCCTATTTGTTAATTACAAAAGATTATTCTTACCGTTCAATAATATCAATGCAAATTCGAAAATAACGCGTTACTCAAACGATATATTAACGTGATTTTAAGCAAATCTCAAGACGAATATAAACGAAGCAAGAATAATCCACACGGATACACGAGTCACATTTTCTGTCTAAATCACTTCGAAACGCGAATTCGTAAGTTTTAAAGAAACAGATTTACAGCAAGACACTTACGAGCCCACCACCACCGTCCACAGTTTATGGCCACTGGTGGCTACCAAATCTTTAAGACCTGTTATCTCCTGGAAACTTTCGAGGTGGACGTAAATATTCATGCTTGGTAAGTGACAGGACATGTGGAGAATACTTTTAAACCCTCTCATCCTTCGCCTCTCTCATTTTGTTCCTCTCTTTTCCCACTTTCTTCCTCTTTCTCCATCTTTCTCGTGATCTAACAATTAAATACCAAAAATACAATAACGTTTTTCTTCGTTCCATCTTTAGAAAGATCATACTTTTGTTGTTCGTTCCTGATCGTTAACAACTCTGGTTTCTGAGTTTCTAGAAGGAATTGTTGGATTGTTGGATTGTTGGATCCGTGTCGACGAGAATTCTGGTCTGGAAACACTCGAGATTAATTGTCGATATGGATATAATTTTTTATTTTTTTTTTTTCCAGAAGTAGAAAGTGTTTATAGATTCGACAAGGTTTCTACTGTTCACGTGCTCGAGAATTATAAAGCGATTGAATTATGAGAGGAGAATGCTGTTCGCGACTGGTTAACTTTCAGGGCTTTTCAACTCTCTTGTGACAATGGCTATTGTCTCGCTGCTAGAAATATTTCCATCTTAATTTATCGATGATTAGTAGAATTAATAATTAATTAAATCCGAAGAATTTATATTAATCATTAGAAACAGAGAGATTATTTTTTCGCATTCTTAAAACATTCTTCTTTAAATCCTTTTCTCAAGCAATATGCATATTTCGTTTCGCTCGCGTTACATGACCATAGAAAAGGCCAAATTTTTGAGAAATAAAAATTACCTCCAATGTTACATTCATGTCAATTAAATTACATTATTACTGAAAGCTGAAATTAAACAAACGCCTACACGCGAAGAAAAAAAGAAGCAATCTCAGAAACAATACGATTTATCGAACAGTCCATCAACGAGATCGTCATCGTCGTCGAGATATAGGAAACTTCACCATAGAATACAATTGTTTCCCATCGTAGCGATGCCACTTTAATCCCTATGTACGCGTGTGTGTGTGAGTGCGTGTGTGCATGCGTGACGTTCACTTTTCATTCGTGACACGGGACAAAGGAGTTACTTACCACACCCTGTCCGCGTGCACGTTTTACGCTTAAAACGCTTGTATTCACGTGTCACGTAAAAGCCAAGAGTATCGAGTACGCGTGCTTCATGTCGAATGCCGATAGCTAATAGCGCGATCGTTTTATTAGATTAGAAACCTTCGTCGTTCCTTCGTCGTGTATTCGCGCGTGTGTTTACCCACCTTTCATCCCCCGCGCCTTGAAAATTAATCTGTCTCATAAGAAACTCGTGAACTCGTTCCACGTTGATCGATGGGTGATTCGAATGTGATTGGATATCCCATACCTGTAAATCGAACGTAAATTAATCGTTTAGTTGTTGGTAATTGTTTATGTGGAAAATTTCCCTGTTTTTTCTTTTAGCACCTGTTCAAACAGATTGAAAAGATTCTTCTTTCTTGGTTTGGTTGAATAATTAATTCAAGGTCTCGTAGGGATATATAGTTAGTTAGTATCGAGTCAGATATTCAGAGCATGTATCAGTTTTGAAAATATAATGAAATTTATCTTTTTTGTATTATAATTGTAGTACAATTTGCAGTTTGTTTGCACGAGTTTGATTCGATAGATAGTAATACATTCGAGGGAATAATTTAATATGTGATATCAAAATAATTTTAATATTTATTTATCGTATATTTGTTCCAATTATTGCACAGCATTTATCTCGTTCAATCCGATCATACAGTAGGTTTGATTCAATTTCAACTTTAATTTAGTTTTCAGTTTTACTTGAAGCATGGCTGCCTCCATGTTCGTTGGCTATTCGCGTCATTAAATCGCCACAGGACAATACACTTTTGTTCATTTCTATAGGCGCGAGCGAATTTCATCAGATTCGTTTTGTTTTAAGATCAGACAGACTGTAACGTATCAATTTTTCTTTCGTTAACCTAATAACGTAATATCGTTTAATTTATTTCGTCTTAATCTTAAATTTTTTAATGATTTGAGCTTCCAAAAATTCTAAATTATATATATATATCAATTATTTAAAAAAAATACATAAATTTAACAGCTTCTCAGAAGATTTTTCTGAGAGAGCAAATACTCTAATTGCTTCAAGTATTATTTCAATCCGTTCCACGGCACTACGCAATTTTTCAATTCCATTCCAATTTTACAGCGACGACTTCTCGGTTCCTCCTTGTATTATTAATGCTTTCCAATTTCGCCCGCCAGTGGACGATGAAATTAAACAATCGCGGCCTGTATCTGTTAGGGCAGCGGCCGATAAATGGTAATTTTTATCGGTGCGATTTAATCGGCCCATAAATTAGCAACGTGGATTAATGAAACCCAGGAGTGTATCGTTCGAGGGTTTCGTTCGTCGAAAATGTTTCATTAGCAATACCGAACTAACGAACGAATTAATGATATAAAACTTGTTTTCGGCTCCGCTGTAATGGCACCTTGGGGCTGGCTAACGGTCCATCGACCAGTTTCGTCGCCGATGCTGATAAATGTTTGAACGTTCCTCGTTATCGTCGAGCAAACCCATATCGCGCATAAATTATGTTTTAGGCAACTTCATGTATATTTTTATGATCTGTTTCCACGTACACGTTTGTTTCCAATTTTTTTCATTTTTATAAAATATATTTTACTGGAGATTAGATTAACGTAAGAGGAGAAATTGATAAATAATTAAATTTAATTAAAAAAGAAGTAAAAAACAAGAAGGAATATTGCGTGGCATTTTTAATTTGTAACTTGATTTTTGTATTTCGATAAAAAGATACTTAATCAAAAGAAAAGATATTTTGAGTATATTTTATTCAGTATTTTAAAATTTCTTAATAAACTTAAAATAAATCAATGCGATTCAAAGATGAAACAACGACCCAGTTTTTGGATAATTGGAAACGATTGGGAAAGGATAGTTAATTGTTTTTTTAACCCTTCCTCTCTCATTCCCATTCTATTGGATTTTTCATTAATTGGAAACACTTTTCATCGTCGTTGAGGAACCATGTCTATACAAATTTAACGAAGAGTTTAAAGCGAGTCAAGCGAGTGGAAATTAAAAGTCTGAAAATAATTAAAACCTTTCTTTCTCATCGTTTCACGATGATAAGAAAAAAAAAAAAAGAAAATTGTATTCAAAGTTTAAGACAGTACTGATTCATGGTAAATTTTAAAAGTATAATTGATAATGAAGCTACACCCCTTTCTAGATAATAAAAGATTGAGTATATGAATGTATCTACATGTGTTTCTTTGCACTGTAACGTCTGGTTTCCATTAGCACGAAAGTTAATGACCCTTCGAACCAGAGCCATTTTGATCAATCATATATCTATTTTAGTAACTAAAATTCATGAAGTAATTAATCAAACATTGAATATATTTTCCTTGATAAACAAATCAATTTTGAAGATTGGCTAAATTAAAATATATCTTTAATATCTTTAATAATTTGAATTTATAATATGACAATGATATAAAATTGGATTGTTGGAAAATAATGAGGAATAATTTTTTAAATCAATAGAGTATCTTCAATGTAATATTCTTTCAGAAATAGCTATAACTCGAAAGATAATATAATTGACCAATAAATTCATCATTAGAAGCTTCCTCTTTAAAATATTTTCTGATTTATCTCGATATAATTTCCTGATTTATAATTATGTAAAGAAAAAGCTAATTTTTAATCGTTCATTATCTCTATCTTCATCGTTTTTCCGGATTTCTCGTTTTTACCTTGTCTCATTGACCTATCCCAAACTCCAGATAAGTGAGAGATTCAGAAAAAAATGTAAGTCACTGAATCATGGGCCTATTCTTGACAATGTGTTTGAGATCTTGAAATGAAAAGTAATTTCAATGGAATAGTTTTCTCCACTGAATTGCTTTTGATGATACAATTTTTAATTTTATCTTGATACAAAAGTATAAGTTTTGTAAATTTAATAATAATTTGTTGTGATATAATTTAAGATGATATCACATATATTTATATATATTTAATAATTTCTTTAGCTAGATAAATATTTGCAATCTGTAATGATTTGTATCATTTTAAGCTTTTTCATGATAATGCTAAATGAAAATCAACGTACGAACATTTGAAATTGAAATCATTCGTCGTTAACACGAATAAATGAATCATATCAAACAATGTTCGATTAATTTCTTGTTTTCACTTTAAATAATTCCATTTTTTTCCATCATTCGCATTGATTATACTCTGACTACACGATTTTATCATCTATACGTATCTCCACTTTTACAAACTGAATATAGTCTGAATTGTATTCGAACAAAGACGAAAGAAGCAAACCACCGTGGACACGTTTCGACGAACGGAAATAAGGAAGAGTATACGGTATTGCTTTATCGCCAGTTGAAGCGTTATCTGGCGACTTGTACCGGTTAATGGGGCTAGGTTTTGTATTATCTGGCGACACAACATCGCGATGCTCGCGTATTTCCCGCGACGAGATAACGTTTCGTCGACGAGGCTGGGAGAGCAAAAGAGCTTTGGAAGATTTCCAACGACGGAGATTAGGTAACGCGTTATTTTACCTTAATCTCCGCTCGTGTGCTTAACGCCATTTTTAAAGACACTCGAGAACTGAAAAGAGTCGCTCGAGATATCATTCTTTCCCTTCTAGCCCGATGAGAACCGATTATAATTCGTCGTTGTATAATTATCGGCGAAAGGCATCGGATCACCGAAGGAAGAAAATACGTGCGAATATCGAGGATAGTTTGGAATTAATTTAAATGAGAGAAATCTATTTTTATAAAAATTGGAAAAATATACCTCGTTATAAAAATAACCAGACAAAGTAAACGATACAAAATTCACACTCTAACTGTTTCCCCAACTGCCGAGTCAATTTTTATTTTCACCTTCATTTGCCCACTCCATTCGGTTAAAAATTAAACAGACACACAAGCTTGTCGACACCGCATCCCACCTAAAACAAATAAACCGATTATTCCTTCCCTTTTCACACATCATCGTTCTTACCATGCGAACGCCATCGTCTAAAAAAAAAAAAAGGAGATAGAAAGACTGGTTTGAAGGATCGAGTTGACATTGGAGAATTGGACGTTTCCACAACTCGATCCTCAAGGTTCAAGGTTCTCTCTCGGGTCGTCTCTCGATACGAAGGATTCCCTTTCGTTCTCATCGTCGCCGCACCAGCGATTTTCCTATCGATATCCCCACCACTCCTCTTGGAAATCTGGTATATAATGCACTGAGGAGGGGGTGTGGAGGAGTGTCGAGTTTGTGGCACGGTCTACTCGTAATTAGCGCCGGCAGATGAATCAGTTTCCTATTATAATTAGCCGCTCGCCGGAAAGGACGAAGTGGGTACACCCTTTTACACCTGTTCACAGTCCCGTCTTCTGGGTGTTATTGACACTGTTGCTCCCATCGCATGCCGCACAATGCACCTTCCCTCCCTGTGTCGACACCTCGAGGGCTCGAGTTGAATTAAACACGTTTCTCAGCTGTGTTTTGTTCAACCACGATTTCGGTTTTTCTTCTTTTCTAGTTTTAGTTTTTACATTGTTACGAAGATAATACACATTGTGCATGTATGATTCATGCTCCAAGATCTTGGAATAATTATTCTTTTTAATAGAATTTTATATTTGCTATAAATTGTTAATAACTTGACACTTTATAATTTTACGTGTGTATATATATACGTGAAATTATTATTGGTTAATGTTCCAACAGCTTTAATCAGGTGTAAATTTTTGGTGGAGACTTGTTAAGTGAAGAAATTATTTTTGAATAGGTGTGAAGTAATCGATAATATCGAAGGTCAGAAAGATTGCTGGAATAAGATACTTTTCGAGTTTTCTTATATATATTTAGATATATTCTATTTCCTTGTAATTTAATTTTGGATTAAAATATTGCACGATTGTGCGCCTTCGTTTTAATAGAATTTGAATGCAAAGTTAATCGAAGTTTCGGATTAAAATGGCGGGTGCAGGCGAAACAGGAAAGAATCGTTTTGCTTCCGTAAACGAGCATGCTCTCTTTTAAATGAAGCTCTTGTATCTCGTTAGTGAAGCAATCGTCTGTATCGCACAATACACTTTTCTTCCGTCTGTCACGAATGCTTCGTCTGTTATTTTGTACATAGCTTCATGTTTTTAAGGTGAAGGAATCGACGCGATCATCGTCTTCCTGGATTTCCTTTGTTGTTCTCGTTTCTATGAAACTAAAGGATTACGCAAGAATGAAATAAAAATAATCGAAGAAAAATCAACGTTTTCAATTTCAATATTAAATCTTGAGTGATTCGCGATTGAAAACAGAGATTTCTATTTCCATTTTGTAATCCCACGCAATCCAACACGTGATTTCAATAATTCGATTGATCCTACGCTTCTGCTCGAATCATCGTTTCGAGGACATCGCTGATTTTACGATGAATTTATTCGAACATCAATGTCAATCAATAGTTAATCGATTGGCCAGCAAATATCTTTCGTTGTTTCAAAAAAACTATGTATTCATCTGGTGGCACGTGGTCGATACGCACCTGACCCGATCTTCCTTCGGAATTTGGTGGAACGATTGGCGAAACATCGGTTTAGCGTATACCTTTTCTACGAAACATCTGCTTAGTTAAACGCAGATGCACATTGGTCGTTGGACAGTGAGATCCAAGGATGATCTGATTGCATTTTTTAGAATAGTGCCATCTGTGCATTTCCAACACGCCCACTCATTATTACGTAAACGAGATCAATTTTACATTCATTGTAAATTGTTTTCCATGTAAATTATCGTACACGTCCTTTGTTCTTTTGTATTTATTCTTGATTTAAGCTATTAAGATACAATTTCTATTTACGTTAATTTGAAATAATTGAATTACGCTAAGTTGAAATAATCTCTAAACCTGTTGAATACACTTGTTACAAATGTTAAAATTTTATATACTAATAAACATTAAAATAATTGGTAGAATATGCTGCTTTCTTCTAGAAAATATCGCACATATAAATATTTTCCATCTTTCCATTTATTCTTCCTCCAACTCCATGATTCACGAAAATTTAAAATTTTCTCGAATTACCTAAAAAAAAAAAACACTTTTTACTGACTCATCGCGTGCAAACGATCGAGGAAAATCTCCTAGTGACTCGGAAATACACGGAGCCGTTTCACAACGACGAATCAGTGAACGTAGTCAGAGAGGGTCCCGTTCGCGTCGCAAATCGCTGGCCCATGAATCCGGGTCTCGTTTCGGTGACAATAGCCGAAGAAGAAGTTGCGTTTCTGTCGACCCTTCGCCACCGACCCCGGAGAGAGAAAGAAAACTCGTGCATCGTTAATAGCGGATGGGACCTGCTTGTATACGCGATTCGGCCTCTTAGGGCAGCAGGTGTCTGGGAATTACTTCTCTGACTCATCGCCAGGTGATGTCTACCGCGGCGCGAGTAAGGAACCGGAAGCTCTCGCGCAGAAGGCAGACCGTTCCTTTTCCAGACGTGAGGAGTGGGGTGAAGCACTCTTTTAGATCTTATTCGATCCTTAGATTCGCTACTTTTTATCTGTAAGATCGAAGAAAGTAGTAGATCAGTTGAAAAAAATTCGTTACTTTTTTTTGTAATTGAAAGAGATAAGTATTTTTGGAAAAACTGTTTCTTTTAAGTTTAGAAGTTAATATTATTATTATTATTATTATTGATGAATAATTAAACGTCACAGCTTTGAAATTAACTGAATAATAATGATTCTCGTTTGTAATATTTTAACTTCAAACATCTTAAACAAATTATATTCGTTTAATACATATTCCAAAACTTCCATTCGCCCGGTGTCCATAACATTGTAAATTCTCCAGCCAGAATGATATTTTGCACGTTCGATACGTGGAACAATAAAAGTTGAGAGGCTCGATTGCGCAACTCGACTGCCCACTCGAGGTTAAGAACACTGCGAAAGAAAGAAAATAAGGGGAGGAATAAGGTGAGGGCAGAAGAAGCATCGGCCTCGGAAGAAGAGGAGATGGAGGAGGAGGAGGAGGAGGCGAAAGAGTTGAAAGAGGAATATACGCACAAGTGGTGGAAAGGGGAGGCGGCGTTCTCGAAGGCGAGGGAGAAGAAGAAGAAGAAGGGAAAGAAGAAGACGAGCCACGTGTGGGAAAAGTCCGCGATGCGAGACTGAGAAACGCGTGCGTTCGATCGTGAATTCGCACGTGCGTCGATGTGTGCCCGGCAAACACCCACGCGAGTCGCATGCGTATCGATTCTATATCGTTTTCTTTTCCATGGCCCCGGCGACGCAGTGTCGCCAGTGAACGTGATCCTTCCGTCGATTTTTCCAATCGATTCAACTTGTGCCGCGATTTCTCGCTCGAACGAGCTCGAATCTTCTATCGATGTATATGTTCAACAGCAAGATTTCGAGAATAAATAGATACAGATCTGATACTGTGTATCTTGTCGATCATTATTATTGCACGAAAGAATATTAAAGATTACAAAATTCTTCTTTCATTGAATTCATTTTATTTGATATCCGTTGTTTAATGGAATACCGATTACGAATATGAATATCTCTCGGATGTGATTAAAATTTGATTGGATCGAATAATTATCCGAACCTACATCGAATTGATATTAATTTCGAATATATAGATTCGCCCAACGACTTCCTCGAAATTAATCCTTCGACGGATTACGATTACCGGCCGACAAATTCCACCTCTACGTGTATCATCTAATATTCTCACGGATGGGGTCCATTCGCACCGCGCCTCCATCCAAACGGGTGCAAGCCATCCCGTAGAAAATTCCAAGTGTTCACGCTTCGTGTGTCGGTATTATCCTTTCATAGCTGGAGAAGGATATCGTCTTCTCGCCGACTCGGTTCGGTAACGCGATATCCCACCGCCGCCGAGCCATCCCTATTCCTTTCCTCTGAATTTTCTAGGTCGCGGATCACGCAACACTTGCCGCGTTTAATCCGAATGTTCTCTTCCTATCTTTTTGCTCCGCCGAGTTTCATTTCCACCTTGTGAAATCTAACGCCCCGCTCGACGCTTCGACGACTCCTCGAACAACAAGTTGTTCCTGTGTTTTTAGTGGACCAGAACTGTCTCACTGATCTCATATTCCGGGAACATCGAACATGGAACATCGCTCCATACGTGTAATCGAGTAATGGCAAGTTGCCGGGAGAGATCCTCTTTCTTCTTGTCCTTCTCCTCAGGCGAGGGAGAAACAATTTGCTATTTATTTAATTAATGCTTCCTTATAGGCGGTTTCTTCTGGCCTCGAGTGTTTTTAGACCTGGTTAATAATCGATAATTGACTTTTCTGTTCCTGTTCCTGGTAATTAGAAGCTGCGAATACGGGAAGTTGAGAATCGATGATGTTGAAACCGATATTAAATCGGGGAGTTATAGAACGATTTCTTAAATTTTTCTTTTCTTTTCTTTTTTTTTCATTTCATTTCCTTCGAAAGGATGGATATTTTAATCGCATTCGCGCAACTTTTATCCTACTTCAGCAATATAATTTGATTACATTTATGATCTAGCACAGCTAGTATGTCATTCTGCAGTTAGCCAGAGACTGGTTGCATGGTTTAATTCGCTGCCCGAAATAATTGGAGGATTATTTACTTGAGTTGTTTGAGTTAACAGGCCGTGTAAACACAGCGACAAAGTATTTTAATTGCCCGCAAAAAAAAGGAAAACTTCATTGCAATCATTTTCAGTCAAACTGTGTAGCCACTGTTGTGATAAAATTAAATGAAAATCAGATTGTTAACGAAATACGTAAAAAAAAATATAGTTCAAAAGAAATCCAAAGAAGAAATCATTTTCATTCGAGCTCCAATACCTAATCTAATCTCATCATCGCGTTCGTCAACTACATCAATCCTCTTCCCCACGGCATAAATTTATACCAAACGTGTAATTTCATCAATCCAATTTGATCGATCCTCGTCATCATCGCACAAAGGGTTCCGTCGTAGCGGAACGAATCGAAAGGTTAATGCGCTCAAAACCCGTTTCGTTCGGCCTAGTTTGAAACGTGTGCAAGTAACAAACATTTCTCCATTGTGCGATTCTCGACCCTAAAGAAAGAAAGGCGAAACGTGTCGAGGTCGGAGCACGCGTTTCAAAACCAAGATTCTCTTCCGTGTTCGTTTCCAATCGATAAATTGTCAACAATTAACCTCTTCAAGTTTTCTTGATCGACTCGAGCAACGCACAGAAAAACAAGTTTCTCGAAAAGAGGAACGCACCAAGGAGCTTGCATCTATTTCAAAACTTGTTTCTTTATACGTTACGACATGCATGATTATCATTACATGGAATATAACACTGTGTCGACGACTGTTCGATTATCAAAAACAGTTAGCGGATCTTCGTCCTCTCTGTGGCGAGACGTGATCGAATCGAGTCACGTTTTACGGGAATTGCGTCTCGATCCGGCGAAACTGGATCGTTCTGCTTCCTATATAGAAAGAGATCTTTGGAAACGTGCGCCGAATATAGTGCCTCTTAACGTGTGGAATACTCCTGTTCTTAAGATTGGAAAATTCGTAGTGGCACCGTGAAACTCGAAAGATTATATTATGCATGTGAAACGTGGTATTACTTGAGAGGGAAATAAGAGACGATTTTTATTAAGATATTCACAAGTTGAAGTATTTGTAAGCACAATCTGTTATCGAAAGAAATTCCTGCAACTAAGTATACATCTACCGAGGCCATTTCGAATTCCGCGCTTTTTCTTGCTTCCTTAACACACGACGTTCGACGAATTTAATTTTTGCAACGGAGGAATTAGCCTTGGTCGAGATGGGAAGAACGGGTGTTACACGGGTGCACCGTGGGTGCGGTCGCGTGTTCGAGCCGAGTGGAAAACGAGAAAAAAGAAAAATGGCGCAACCAGTAGTTAGTCGGTGCTTGATAGGCGTAGCACGGCTCTCCCTTGCGGTTCTTCTTGTTTCACGGCCGTTTCGATGCATTCCTCCAAGATTCGAGACCAACGTCCCGCTTCTTCGCGATACGCGCGCGCGTATCAGTTTTCTCGTTTTTCACGGATTCCATCCACGGCCGGAAATCTCTCCGGTTTGCGAACTCTTCCAACCATCGATCGTCGATTCGTTTCTTCCTTTAGGTAGTGGAACTTTAGGCAGAGCATTAGAATTCGATTAATAACTTCTGAGAAATAATTTCTTGTAAGGGTATCAGAAGGTAATCCGCTTGAATCCGCTGTATTATAAATACATTATTTTCATTACATTGTACGTAATAACAGGGAATAATTAAATAATTTTAATACAAAATATTTCTCAATCTTGTTCCAATTATTGTTTTAATTTTGTAACGAGTATAGATAATGCAATTTTTCAAAGTTGATTTAAAAAAACATACAGATTCATCTCTTAAAAAATCTGACGGATTTCTCAACTCTCATCTTTCTCAAACTTATCGAGGCATCCCTCTGCGAAACGAACGAATTTGTCTTTCGCGTACAGCGAATCTACACGGATATTCCTCGAGAATTTGCAAGAATGGCGTCCGGAATAGGTTGAAAAACGTTTCGAGAGAAGAAACAGCCGTGAAACGAACGGAGGAACTTTCGAATTAAACGGATCCTACGAAGAAACGGCTGGACACCGTGCCATTATCTCAGCGGTTTACGAGTATGGACGGTGCTAAAAAATCGGCGTCCCTCGGCCAGAAACGGCGAACGAGGTATCGTTGGCACGAGCTAACTGGCAGAAGAACGATCCAAATCATTGTCATTAACCGTGGCACGTTTCGCGGCCGGAAAACATCGAACGGACATCTCTAATATCCACCGAGTTCCGCTCTGACGCGGAGAATTTTCGTTTTTCCTCGAACATCCCTCCCCTCCGCCGATCTTCCGAGAAGATTTCGAGTAATTGTTACCGAGATCTATCTAAGGAAGCTTCGACTATGGATTTTTCTTTTAAGATTTAATTGCACAGAGTTGGAACATTATAATATCGTCCGATTTCACAATAAATCGAGTAAAGTTTGATTACGATGATAAGGGTTTCTGATCGAGAATAAAGCGAGAATCGATATCCGATAACTGGAACATGTCGTATCTTCATTCTCAATATTTAATTAGCTTCGCTTCTTCACCCACTTTTCCATTTTCGAGTTAATCACGTGACCCTAATTAACCACTCCACCTCATCGTGTCATTCCAACTACGATACTTCAAAAATTTCGAAATGAATTTCAAAGAGGGAGCTTATCTCACGCTAATAAGAAACATCGGCGATGCGATGAACTTGTTCGAATTTTTCAGAAAAAAAGAAAAAATTACCTCTCGAAACCGTACGTGAGAATAAGAAAAACGCAATCGTCCGCTTACAATACGAACAATACAAACACTCCTCCTCAAACGGAGGAGGAGTTTCTCGAAATCGTTAAAACCTTTTTTCCTCGATCTCGTTGTATATTTTCCCCTGCGCCAATCTCCTTTGTTTTACTCGAAAACTCGAAGAAAGAGCCCGCGTCTCCGCGGACGTCTCTCATTATCGCGAGATAAAGAAAATAAAAGCGCGAACGGAAGGTCGAAATGTTCTCTTGCTGCGCGTAGAGCGCGATCTGTACGCAAACGTGGGCGTGCAGAAAACGCACAATCGACACGAACACAAAGTGAGACACACCACTGTGTTTAATGTTTCTGTTTCGTGGGAAAGAGCCGGGGCTGAGAGAATCCTTTACCGGGCGAATTAACAGACTGACGGAGTAATCATCGTTGTAATTTCGTTTCGTTCGAGCTCTCACGGCCGGGACGCGACGCCACGTATCTCGTCGCCAATTTCGACCATTTCGTAAGCAAATCTTCTTACGTCTTATCTTATTATCAATTTTCGATGATGAAACGAACAATTTCATGCGATTTGTGTATCTTCGTATCGTTGTTTCGAACGAAGAATGAAATTAAAGTGAATCAAAATGGATCACAGAAACAGACTTGTCGTTGTTTTCCTTCCGTTTATCCTCAAACGATAATAATAAAGAAGAAGGTAAATATCCATAGGTAGATTTTGCATGGAATAGCTTTTTCAATCGAAATTAAATTTCACACGAAACTGTCTTCTTATTCGTTACATTCAAATTATTTCGCAAATTTTTGAAATAAAAAAGAAAAAAAGGAAAGCTTCACGGATCTTCAATTACATCTCGAAATAAATCTTATTACCCAGTGCTAACTTAAGAGCCATTCGAGCAACCATAATCGTCGAGCATCGTCCCACGCAAAACCATTTCATACGCTTTGCAAGCACTCTGGCAAACGATGTTTCCAATTAGCAAAGGCGGTGGTACGCGGCTAGGGGACCCAGTTTAAGCCCATCAACGGTGAAATTAAATCGCAATTAGGCGGCGGGGGCGGGCGTACCGATTCATGCAAAACGCGCAAAGTTCATTTCTAGCCTGGGGGTTTGACGACCGAAACTCGGCCTGTTGTTTCTCATACCGGTCGCTCACGTGTGGAAACACGCGATTATAAATTAATCGCGGCCAAGAATAACGAGCCCCTGCCACGGACACGGTAGCTGCGTCACGTGGGAGTCGGCGTCTCGAAGAAGTCTGGCGCCTCTGGGTCGATCTTCGATCGCAATATCGTACATGTGGAATAGAATACGTTCATTAAACGTACGATTCGAAACGACAGGATCTCGTGGCTTTTGTGTTTTTCGATTCGCACCGTTTGTGCGATATGTTCGAGCTATTAGAGACGATGAGATCGCGAAAACGCCATGTCACGCTCTCTGGTGAGATTAATTCGAATTTAATCTCGTTTAACCCTTTCTGAATTGCAATAATATTTTTCTTAACATTTGTGAACTCTGTGATCTATATTTCCCAAGAATGTTTAATGCTTTTCTGGATTCTGGTTCTGCATTTGTAAAGGTACTCGTAGATTTTAGAATTTAAAATGTTTCGATGCTCTATAATTCTGGAGGAATATTCTTATAATTTTTGTCGATGGTTTCGAAAGTTAGGATGGGAATGATTCTGAGTTCCAGATTAATCGTGCAAATTATTTCGACTTGCTTCGTATTTAAGAATGGGAGAAAATATATAATAAAAGTTTGGTTGCATATATGGGTTCTTAGGTCACGGAGAATAGGTGCACAGTCTATGGAGTCTATATACGGGTCTATAGTCGTAAAAGGGGTGACACGCTAACGCGTTTCTCTCTCGCGAGGTGACAGGAGCTTGAGAATAGGTCTTGGGCAATGCATTTTTAATGGAAGTAACATTGGATAGAAAGATATTTAATTGATAACGGTGTTAAGGTTCAAATGATAAATTGTATTCTAAAATTAAACATTGTGAAACTACCTACTTCGAATTCTAAATTATTCTAAACTCTATTTGAAAATTACTAACTAAAAGGCTTGAATTTGTTGAGACATGTTGGAGATTTTTAAAGTGTATTTAACGCGAATATTAATATAAGATCATAAAGTATTGTAGCAACGTTATATAACTTTTTCTATAATTCGAGGTATATAAATAAAAATTTATCGAAACTAAAAATTCTTTTCTTCGATTGAAATAATGCTCGAATAATTATCGTTGAACTCGAGAATTAGAGGATCCTGTAAATTGCAGTCGCAGTCGTTTGATCGTAAGTAGAGCATCTGAGCAATTAAATGATAATTAAATAGAGGGGAAAAAGCGAGGATAATCATAGCCTCTCCAGATTATGTTAATATGTTGCATTGCGTATAAATAAGCGCCAGATCTCACGTTGTTCAACAACCCCGGCTCGTAGTAAACAAATTTATCTATGCTAAAACTTTACTACTTACACGCCAGACGTACACAAGAAATTCTCAAGAACTTCCTCTGCCTATCTGTTTCAACGATAACGTGATGAATGAAAAAAAAGAGAAAAAAAAAAGAACGAGGCACGTTTTCAATTTTTTTCACGCACAAAGATCCGACATTTAGATAGATGAAGAATGAAATACAAATTCAATATTTAAATCCACAATAATAAAATAATAATCAACTTATAAATCTTAACATATTCCAGATACGATATTACAAAAAAAAAAAAATTACAAAAATGCCGTAATAAATTCATATATTCCTTCTTGAAACGCTAAACGAAACAAAATGAAGCATTAGATCATCGGAGCGAACAAAGGGGGGAGGCAATATCACGAATAAACACGTGAACCCACAGGTCTCACGTGGTTCAGAGAGCGTGACCACGTGGCGAGCAATAGTATAGTAAAGTGGCCGCAAGATAGGAACGATGTCGGTTGAATGGGAAGACGCGAAAGGGGCGAAAAGCGGAGGAGGGTTGAACCGGAAGCCGCCACCGGAACAGCTTCTACTTCGCAGGTTCGCATGGCCGACGTTCTTGGAGGTCACGATAATTTTCTTTCCTTCATCGGATAAAAAAGATGGGAGGGAAAGAAAAACTTTTTCCTCTTTTTTTCAACTGTTATTTGCTCGGACAATTGGTAGAGATTTAGATTTATAAGAGGAAGGAGGAATACGTGTTATTTTGTATAAATTTGACTTAATTAAAATTCGTTTTCTATTCCAATAACTTTTCACAAATTTACTAATTCACAAAAGAAATATATATCGTTTCCTTATCGTGTCCTATCCGTCACTTTCATCTGATGGACTGATAATAATTTGAATTTAATTGGGGATAAAAGCGTGGAAGAAGACCTTGAAGGCTTCTTCGAAAATGTACGAACAATTGAACGTTATGCTTGAAGAGTTATACTTTCCTTCGGCTCTTTCTCTCTCTCTAAAGCAGACATAAAGGATTTCCGATGGTCAAAAGCGCTCGAGTCGATTTTTACGCCTTTGTCTTTTCCAGTGACCGAGCGCGCACCACCCCGTGAGAACACACCCCTCTAGGAATCGAAGATTCCGCGAGCAATGGCCCGTGAAAAGTTATACACTACGTGCATATCTATCGGAAGCGCGACGAATTAATTCAGGTGTGTTTCATCGAGCGTTGAAAGGTTATGGAGACTGAAAAGCCTTCCTTTTCAAGCTTGGCATTACTCGAACTATATATATAATTTTCTAAAGGCTTCTAAATGTAGCTTATTTTTTGGTGTCGTATTCATAGATTTTTAAATTTTAAATTTAACGCGAGGTATTATTTCTGATCAGTCTCTGTAAGCAAAGATATTTTACACACGAATGTAAAAATGTTGGTGGAAAGAAATATAAAGATGAAATTTCTACAATTATTCGTTGTAGTGGTTGTTGAATTATTGAAACAAGTATACTATTATTATTATTATTATTCGAAGTGTTAAAAATGCACGTATGAATGAAATAAGTAGGTTAAATGGAATCGTACGGAAAGAAAGCGGAAGAGTACGATTTAAAGAGTTCGATGGAGTTGCGACAGATGTTGAACACGAGGTTTTGTAATCGTTGCTAGAGGGTATTATTCGATTCCATTCGATGGAGGAGAGATTTCGCTCATTCATATATACTTTTAAATCAGGTGATCTTAAATGAATTACAGTTAAGCAACTTCTAATTAATTGAAATGAAAAACAAGGAAGCATAAATTAAAGCTTGCCTCACTATCCTATTTAATTAAATCTCGATGATGATCTAATTGCAGCTTGAAAAAATTCTAAGTAAACGTGACGTTAAATAAATTCTTTCAAGAAAAAAATTTTGCGATTTTTAAGTTTCAACTTCTTGCAAAAAATATAATTAATAAACGATAAAAGTGAAAGTAAGAATTATACGAATAAATTTTTTTAAAAATATTGTATAGCATTTGTATTCCAGAGTTGAAGCATCCCCCCCCTCTAAATGATTAATATGTTCAATGCATACATCTCGGTAGGTTGGAATACATTATTACTAGAAAAGAAAAAAAAAGTACAATTTATATATGGCAAAGTAATGAAAATCAGTAGTGAATACGTGAAAAATTTAAATTATCTTAAAATAGATTATTTTTACCTTGAAAAGTGCAACTTGTAATCAAAACGGATCGAAGCACAAATTGCAAAGCATCATAGCATCTTAATCGACAAGGAAGTAGTCATATTTGTATGTACGATCACGAGTGCATCGAATGCAAGCGCGCCTGTAGCAATGCAAACTGCATACGCGTACGAGCTGCGGTGAATTTTTCAGGCGCCTTTCCTTTCACTGCTGTTGAATAACCGTCTCAACTTCGATACCACTATTACATTCATAAATAGAGATGTCAGCAACATACGTGCTGATCTCAATAAAATTTTCTTCAAAGTTTATTTGATTCTAACTTATATAAAATACCTTTCATTCATACCATCATCAATAATAATAGATTTTTTTGAATAAAATTTTACAATATGAACCATAATTTTTAATTCTTTAATTTTTATCCGAATCAATTATTGATAAAAAATATATATATATATAAAATAAGTATAATATTGAGATAATTTCTCTATATCAAACTGCTTCCATATTTATTAATCTCCTCTCATTTTTTCTCTGTGATTATTTCAAAGGGACAAAGTTTTTCAGATATTGGAATTTAATAAAATTGATAAACGAACTACGAAGATAAATCTATATAATGTTACAGAACGACATTAATAATTCATAGGCCTCATAATTCGTAATTTTCTCACTAGTATCAGCCGCGTTACGTTACAAACTTCTTGCAATTACCATTTCCTTCCATTATTCGGTGGAAGAAAAAAAAAAGAAAAAAAGAAAAAAATTGAATTTCTGAATCGAAAACCGGTATGACAATCGGTAGATCCATCGATGGAGATACGTATCCCCTATTGTTGGGATGCTCAACGCGATCTAGGAATAATGAACAGGGAATGCCGATGCTGATTTACGCCTACGCACGCACGAGTCCACACCCCGCACGCGTAAACAATACGCGGCGGATCATAAATCATCCCGATAAACGAGCGATTGTATTTTTCAGTGGCCGTTTAATATTCCTTTGTTTTTCTACTTACTTACGCTGTTGTAATCATCATATTCGCCTCTTTTGCAACGAATCTTTCGGCTATTCATGGATAAAAAAGTCTAAAAGATAATACTTTGTTACTCTTTTTTCCTTATTTATTCACGATTGGGATACCAAATATTTAAAATCGAAAAGTTTGATGAGAATAATGATCTCATTTCTTTTTTGCGTTATACTTGAACAATGAAGCAAAAATATAATTAAATAACTGAAAATTTTTCCGAAATACCAAAAAGCCAGGAACATTGGAATAAATTTGAATAGTTCGATTCGACAATTCTACAATCGCAACGAAATACAAATGCGAAATACAAATGCTGCTCTCAAAAAAAAAAAAAAAATCTCCGATCACAAGATCGAAAATAATTTTTTTCTTAACTTTTATAAGAAAATGGAATCGAATTAATCAAAGCACATCGCAAGTCAAGGTGAATAGCATCGACCGAAACTGTTGTCCATTTCGAAAGCGATTGCGAGCGTGGCGGGAAAAGAGGCACGTAGGTGCCAGCTGTGAGTAGTACTACGATCACGTAAACCAACGTGATCCAAGATGGCATCGGCGGGTCAATATCCTGACTAAGCCTGAGGAGAACGGCGTCGTCGATCCTGCGCCAGTCTCGGGGAAACACCGCGGGAAGGCGCCACTGAAAGCCTTTTTAATGGGAACTGGTTTTCAGCCGCGACCATGGACCGCATGCTTGCGTTTCGCTTGACCTCGGCTTTCGAGCCGAGTCGAAAGAACAAAGGGCTACGATGCTACTGGTTTCCACGCTTCCCGCCAACTTCTTCTTCTTCTTTCTCTTCGATATTTCGAATATCTTTTCAGATTTAATTGTAGCTTGATGGATTATTTTGTTTTCTTTTTTCTTTTTAAAGAGAAAGAGAGGGAAAGGGTGGGAGAGATTGTGCGAAGCGAGATGGCTGGTGAGTCAGCTGATCGGACGAGGGAGAATTATGTTACGAAAGATCGATGAATAATCGAATGTTGAATAATTCTCGTGGAGAGGGGAGGGGAATTAAATTTTTTGTAATTAATGATGCGTTGGAAATAATGATATAAAAATAATTGGATTAGTTGGGAATGAAACGGAAGATTGTAATAGGAATTGTTGATTCGAAGAATATTTAATAAATTGTTCCTCTTGTTTCTTTTAAATTTCTTTTGAAGAAGAACTGAATCTCTAAAATTCTACAGGAAAGATGTTATATCATTAAGAAACGTGCAAGTAAACAGAATAGTTTTTCACGATTGATCGTTTCCATCCTTTCCAGAGAAAAACATTTTCCATTTATACGTATATTTACGATTGTTTTTACAATGCAGTTCTACGATTCGTGGTATTGGCTTAAGGATCGTAGGTATTCGAGTTACATATCTTCCAGGAAAAGGGACGCTCGCAGGGAGAATCGAGATCTCGTGGCGAGGTTCCAACATGGCGGCATCGCATCGCTTCCCGCCATAATTCGCGGCATTGAAATCTCCGAGCATTCGAGAAATCGCGCCACCAATGAAAATATTTCTCGTTTCCTTGCTGCTCGCTTTTGATAATCGTTTTATATTCGTTTTTTTTTCTTCTCCAAGAAGTTGCAACGCTAAGCAAAACGTAGATGTCGCGTATGCATGAGATCATTCCGACTTATTTTCGCTACTGACGTATGCAACCTTCGTTGCTGCGAAAATAAATTAGATAATAATATTTTTTCCTGACTTAAATGTAAGTTTTAATCAATTCTGCAAATTGTGTAAATATATTTCTTTCCTTTATTATTTTTTTTTTTTTCTATAGTTATTATTTTCGTTGAAAGAACAAGAATGAAGTAAGTGAAGATATTCTAATGCGTGTTGAAGGAATAGATAATAATAGTTCAGAGCTTCAGAAGTAATAATTGTGGTGCAAAACTGTTTTCATCGCGAAGTAACACGTTAACTCTAAACAGCACACTTAACAGAAACATAGTTTCCTTAATCTAGGTAACAAAGAATTACTTTCATTGTTTCTAAAGTAAAAGTATCTTACGACGTATAATTCCGTTTCGAAGGATGTATCATCCACATATAGATTCCAGCCTACGCAAGTTTATGCAATAAATTATCCGTGCAATTTATAAATTAAATTTATATATAAAATACCTTTCTGTTTTTAAATAACAAAATATTTCAGAACACAAATATTCCTGAAAAAATTAATAAATATCCAACAATTGAAATTAAACAACCCAACATCCAATACCAAAGTAATAATCTCTATCCAATATCGTCTCATCGACTTTCCCTATTCCATATTCTATCAAATACGCCAACACATCCAATTGTCATTCGTGCTCTCCAGAACCACGCTTCTACCATCTCCGCATCTTCAAACTTACAATTCCACCTTATCAAAGTGTACTCGAATCTCTTTCCAGTTCAATTTCTCCTCTCAAACTCCACCCCCACGATCCTGCGCGTCTATCAATTTCTGACTTCGTATCAACACGTCGCGTCATAAACATGGAAGCACGCGGTACACATCGGCGCGTATGCAGCACACTTTTACTCCAGTTTGTATCGTGAAACCGGTTTTCTCTCTCGTAACAGGCCACGCTAGCCTCCTTTAGCTCGGCTACACACCGTCGTTCCCCCTTCTGGCAACGTGGTGGTCACCGTGCTCCTTGGAGAACCGGTTCTACCGATCTTCCTCCAACCTATTCCTCCTCTCTCCTCGTCCTCGACTCCCCGGTTCCCGATTTTTCTCGGGTTCCATGGCCTCCTGCGGGCTACGAAAACAACGCGGCAACGGGTTTCCTCGGCTACGATCAGGGACAACCTTCTTACGACTTTCGTGGATACGTTTACGTCTCTTCTAGAGAGGATTTTCTTATTCGTGTTTTGTTCCATGGGATGTACGTAATTAATTAATTTCTTTTTTCTTTTTTTTTTTGTTTCGTGAATGGTTTAATTGTGCGTGGTTGGAATATCGAATTGGATGGATTACATGAACAAATTATTGCATAGGTTGTTATTAATTCTTGATACGAAGATTAAAGTTAAGTTCATCGATGGACTTTTGTGTATTTTATATTACGTTCCAGGTTAAGCGTTGTACGAGATTAAGTAGGGAAAAAGAAGTTAAGTTTGTTTAGAGTTTGTTGGAAAATAATTTCGTTCTTGATTATTAAAAATTTCTTTCTTAGTTAACACATTAATCTTAACCACGACTTGAAAATCATATAATAACGAAGACATGTTTTTCTCGTATTCCTCTTTTGTTTTCTCCTAGAAAACAGTTTTCTGGTTAAGAAATATCTCATTAAAGGTCGGTAATTGAAAGTATGAGTATGCTGTTCCTATAAACTCGTTTCCAGATCAACGCTCTGATCTAAAAGAATTAAAAGATGGAATCTGGTCGCATTCAACATATCTCTTCAATCAACATATTTGTATCATTTCATTGCTATCCAGATCTGCTTCGGAATAATCAAATGATTTGCATTCAAAATATTTATAATCCAATACAATTGTGCAATCTTTATATAAATCATATATAAATCATCATTTAAAAATTCAAATTAAAATAAATTCTCAATTCACAAGTTCTCTCATTCTCAATTCCACGATAATATATGCATTCTCTATTATTTTATATTGTTTTACATTTTTTTAATATTCCTTCTTTAAAATTTCTCAAATCTTCGTTTCCATCATCCTTATTTTTTCGATTTCTTCGATAGAAGAAATCATTTCTCTCTCTCTCTTTGCTCATAGATCATCATATTCAGTGCAAATTGTCTACTCTCTTGCAAAATCTCCTCTCATTTGCGCAAGTTCCGCTCCTTTGCACGAGTATGCTCGCTCGATCGGAACTGTTTTCTTGCTCGTATGAATCGAAGCACGATGTATCCAGACGTAAAATCTAACTGTCTGAATCTTCAAAATGTGAATGTTTATGTAAATTGGTATTTTTATGGATATAAATGAAAATATGGAATTTATAATAGTGATTTGTTTCATCTTTTAAATACTATATTTTGAATATATAAATTAGATGCCAAGAGATTCTTGCTTTAAGACATTAAGTAGTTAGAAGTTATTTCATGGTAATTTGAATTTACGATCCGCTGTGTTTTGACCTATATTCCTGAGAAATTGATAATTAAAATATTATTATATGAAGTATGATTAATATGACTATTTAATTTATCATATAAAGTACTGTAAATAAGTTTATTAAGTAATTTGGATAGATTAATTAATTCTGAGTTAGCAAATCCATGTATTTAATTAACAACTCAGAATCCTATTTTATTTATTGATAAAGGGAATGATGTATGGTCTTAGAATAAAATTCTGTCAAGGATAAAGTGTTCTTACACTTCTTTATGAATCATCGAACGATGACTCTAAAGAAAACTCGTTCAATATTAAATATATAAGACGAGAAAGAATACATCATTACCTATCTCGTCTTTTTTTTTATCTTCTATCAAACAATTTCAAACCTTTAACTCACTTTAGCACTCTAAAATTTATATATAATTCTAAGCTTTCAAAAATTTAAAAAAAAAATATTCCAAATTATCTCGTTGTCTACTATATCTAATTTAATCATCAAGAAGTTTCTTCGAGAAAAATTATAATATTAAATTCCATTCCTCGAGCCCAAAAATACTAGTAAAGGAATTAATTAATTAATTAAAATACAAATGTAATCCGTATACTATTTACTTCCTTCTCCATCTTTCGTTCCGAGCTCTAAAAATAAGATAAGGATTAATTGAATCAGAAACACAGAATTTTGTGTTTGTCACACAAATGGATCCGTAATCTACGCCTTAAAGTGGCTCTATATCATCAATGCAAGAGAGGATAATTAACGCTATTTACTCGATGGTAGAACAGAGGCTCGTTCCACGATATTTCAACGTCTACCATGGTAATCTCGGCGCGTACCCTCGACGCTTTTCGTCGGTCCAGCGGCATCGAGTCTGGGGGAAACCTGTTTCTGTTTCCACCTCCTCCCCTTTCCTCCGCTTTTTTTCCTCCTTTTGCTTGGAACGAGCGGCGCACGTGCGAGCACCACCTCGATCAAGAGGCTAGAAAGCCTCGGATAGAGGGACAAGAAAGCGAAAGACGAAGCAGGCTGGATGCTGCTGGGTCATTTCTGTCCGAGATGGAAAGAAACCGAGTTTACAGTTTGGGGGGAACCTGTTTTGGTTCCTTAGGTAAAAATAGGGTTACGCGGTTTAGATTTGGAAACTTTTGAAGATTTATAACGAACTTCTCATTCTCTCTCTTTTTCTCTCTATAATATGCGAAGAAACATCAGGATTATATTAGCAACATGTAATAATTTTCAATCTCCGATCTGTAATAAAAATAACAGAGCCTTTCAGGCTCTAATTTCATCATACATGAAAATATAAGAAATAACTAAAACAAGAATTCAACAAGGAAGAATATATTCGAATTGAAGAAAATTCACTCGATTAATGACGTTAATCTCATCGCAAAATTTTAATTTTCAAAATTATTCAATGATCATTTTTAATGGCGCCAAACGATTGGATGGATAAGGATGGAAATAATTAATGAACGTTCTCCACAGAGAGGATCCTGATATCGTAGCCACGATTTCAAATAAAACGATTTGCTCCACGGTTTGCTCTATTTATAGAGAATCTTATCCCCGACGAAAGACGATCATTTATCTCCCCGAGTCATTTCTGCGTCGTGTTTCGCGCGTTTCTTTCTTTTTTTTTTCTTTTCTTTTCCTTTTTGCCTCTTTTGCGAACAGTGAGAGGCGCACGTGCGGTAAACGGCCATTCGGATGGCGAAAAGATCGTAAGAGTAGAGATATCTGTCGTTTTCTTGGTGAAAGGATCGCTCACGATTGTGCAACCAATGACGGCAATCATATAAATTAGCGAGTGAACAAGCGACATCGGATTCGAGGAAGAGCATGAAAGAAAATTCATCTATGGTTTCCCTTTTTCTGTTTAGGAAATATTTATTCAGAATGATTTAGAGATGGGAATTTGTTTAAAAAAGAGTATGAAAAATTTAATCTCTGTTTCGTTTAAGAAATAAAAAGGATTTTTCAGAGATACATTTGATACGTAAGATTTTGAAATTGAGAGATTGAAAATTGTATATTTAAAAATCGAATAAAATTAACGTTAGATATTAGAAATAAATAGATAATTTGGAGAATAATTTTACTGATAGCGTTTTTCTTTCTACTTAGAACGTTTGAGAAGTTACAGTAGTTTAATGCGTTTAGAGCAATTTACAAATGAGGCTAGGAATTACTCTGTTCAACTGCAGAATGTTTGATGGTAGGCAGATGAAATATTATAGGCAATTGAAGTTCGTAATGATCTTATGAAATTTATGATTGTGAAGTTCAGTCGTTTGGTTGTAATGACTTGAGAAGATGAATGTTGTTAAACAATTTTTAATTATAGATCAGACGTGCATTAATATGATTAATTTTCTTAAAAAAATTTTAAGAAATTTCGTATAATCGACAAATATTTGTGGAACAATAAAATAATCATATATCGTTATATCCACAACGATTTAAAAAGATTTTCACTGTAAATATTATTTCAAGTTATCCAATAAAATCTACGCAATCATCAACATCGTTATCAAAGACAGCTACTTGCATCACTAACATTGATAAATCGCCTCTGCCAACGCGTCATTCGAAATAATATGCAAATCGCGAGTATTTCTCCATATGCTCTTAATGACAGAATCATTTCAAAAGATGGCGTCAATAATTAGTATCTCACAAGTCAAGAGATCCACATCAAGATGAATCGGTGTTCAAGAAATCGATTTTTAGAGATTCAGAATCAAACTGAAATGAACACCGTGAGTGAATACTTTTTCCAGTGAATATATTCGTTGGTTGAACTTCGTAAAAGAGCAATTTCGAAAGCACAGGTGCAGCGATTACGCTTTTCTCTTCACCAAGTCAATATCAATGCGCTCGGTTTACCGCTTCTTCCTGTTCGAGAGCGAACAGCACGTGCGCTGTCGAAGAAGGCGAAATGTCAGTGGCCTGCGTTGCTGCACCTTTGATCTAACCGAGTCTCGTCGATTTTTTTTTCATCCAAGAATTTATTTCTCCTCTTTGATCCGAAACATTTCTTTAACTCCTTTCAATCTTATTTCTTTCTTTCTTTCTTTCTTTCTCCGTTCGACGAATAGAATGTTATATGTCGTACAAATTTCTATTTTCTCTTTTTTAGTGAATTTTAATCTTTTATCTCGAATATCTTTCTTCTTCTTTTAATACTATGTCAACGACATATAACTTCATCATAATTCTTCGAATCCGAAATAATTTGTCAACAAAACTACGATTGACAGAATCATCCAAGATCTATTCCTATCTCCTCACGATCACGAACGTTATTATCCATCCGCATCGAATCATCCCGCCGAATTAATTATCATAATTCGGAAAGTGGGATTGATTGGAGGCCGACAATTTGATTTAACGGGGTAGCATAGTTTGCCTTCGCTCGGATGTCACCCGAGGGAGCAGAGGTCAATCAGCCGTGTTGCAGGTGTTGTGGGGTCATCCAGTCGGGAATAAATGTCAACGTAAGAGGCACGCATTCCCGGTGCTCATCCTCGGCCACCGATCCTCGGTGAAAGGGTTTCGCATGCAACGTGTCCAACGAATGCGATGCGCATCGCGCAGCCCGTGCCCCGTGACTTTTCGACCCTTTGGGTGTCGTTGCTGTACAGGTTAAATTAAGTAGGAACGTTGCTCGAGGTTTTTGCAGTTGTCGAACCACAACTGCTTTCAAGCTTCCTCGCGTGTACCTTTCGTTTTTTAGAATCATTACCGTGTATACGTGTGTGTGTGTACGTAAGTCTGTTAGGATTTATTGTAGTTGCAAGAGTTATCAAATGGCAAACAAATATCTTTTCTTTTTTCTTGTTCTTACAGATTAGATTCCTGTTTATTTTGTAATTGGATTCGTTCTTACTTGGTTTCTTGCTCCGTTTTATTTCATTTATGCAAAATTTCAACGTTACACTCGAGCATTATCATCGATGCTGCATTTTGTAATCGCAATTTTTCGTCATTCGTGTATAATGCATTGCTATGACTATGTATATTAAAATTATATATATTCATAATGGATGTATATCTTATTTTCACTTTAATTGTATAATATATAACTTACGGAAATGAATGTATTGTTCTAAATTTTTCATTTTCGCGCAGAATGAAATTTTCCAAACGAAAAATTCAAATATTTTACATATACATTAGAATTTCAAGCAACGTTCCGTGAAGAATCTGGGAGCAAGTGGAGCTTCGCCGTGCTACGTGGACATCATTTTAAATGTAAATGGTGTCCGCACGGAGAGGAGATCGTAGGGGGCAACAGATGAGAAGTGACAGATCGGTGGAGAGATCCTGAAAGTCGGAATGATTCACGTTCAACGTGGTTTTGAAATGAAGCAGGTAGCTTAAAACCGACCCCTGCACCGACTTGAAAAACTTTTACCTGCTCCCTTTGTGCCTAACACCGAACCTGCGTTCCCCTTTTCCAGTGCATTAGCGCCGCTGAATGTCACGGAGCTTCTGTGACACCTGCGTTTTGAAGGGCTGCAGGTTGGAGAAAATTTTTATGTTCCCGACCACCTTCGTTTGAGAGATAAAAAAAAAAATTCTGACCGAATTTTCTACGGAATCAATCTCTTCTCGCAGCACGTGTTCGTTTCGAAATTTAATATTCTCGAAGTCGAATCGATTTGATGAGCCATCTTGATTCCTATTTGGATTACTCGTTAAAGAATCACTTCGCCAAATTAATTTTATAATATGATAACGAGATAACGAGATAGAAATATTTTAATTTGAATATCGGAAAATATTTGAGAATATAAAGAAGATAAAAATAATGTTCGAAAAATATAAGAATGTAACGACAGCTTGTTAATTTTTCTTAACAAAATTTGAATTTTCCTAGGGAAACTACCCTCTTTGCGTTATAAGAACATTATTTCGTTGATAAAAAATTAATACGAGTTGATTATATATATTTGATTAATGACAAAGCTCGTTACAACGAAAGTGAAACTCAAACGTCACGAAAGGGACGCAAAATCGAAGGACACGCACTTACCACCTGCATAGTATCGAAAGGCGTAGTATTGCGTGGCGACAGATGCGCTAGTGAAACCCTGCAAGGGGTGTGCATATCGAAAGGCAGTTGAATTGCTGCCTGGAACGTGCGTGCCACGTATTTAACTACAATATCAGCAAAAAAAAAAAAAAAAAAGAAATCGAACGGCTGCGTTTCGCGCAAAACAGACACCAAATGGCGAGAAATTCGGTGATCTTGAAAATGGCATCCTTAGATAATTTTAAACCGATTTCGATCTCTGAGATTTAAATATTCAACATTCTCTCACGAGATTTACCAATAAATACATATTTATCGTCCGTTATTCCCAGAAAAAAAATCATAAATTCATAAATTATTCATATTTGTGTATTATTTCTGTATAATTACTTGAATAATAGTTTTTAATTAATACTTAAACAACAGTTACGGGGGATCAAATTTTTTACTAATGCCCGTCCTTCTTAAAAATTTAAGCGTATTATCAATATAGAAATAATACCGAGAGATTAGTTTATTCTATTCGTTCGGCACAATACGACACATTCAAAACTCGCGTCGTGACGATGAAATGAAGTTTCATTTGTTTCAGCACACTTATGCACACGTCGATTCTTTCACGCATCGTATATCGGGATATCGTAGAAAGTACTGTTATGTCTTCTTACCATTGTGCCTCGCGTTTTAATATTACCATTGTGTACCGAGAGCTAATGAATAAACGATACGCCGTACGTGCTGTCAGCAATACGATACAACCTTAATATGCGTTTCAAATCGTTACTGATTCGAAATTGAATAGTAACACCGTGGATAGATAGTCGAGATTTATTCCACGCTTGTTCCTCTATTATTATCGAATAACGTTCGTGGAATCGACCCCTCCTCTTCACCCCCCTCTTGTTTATAATGAATTTATATTGTAAATTTAGAAGATTTTTTTAGAAACTATTTATAATAACTCTGGAAACAATTAATTTTCTAGCGCAACAAAAATATCGATAGTAAAATGCTTCGAGTATCCAATTCAAAATTTTTCTATCTTTTCAAGATTTTAAAATTCTTAATCGATAATTTTTTAATAAAAGAATAAACAGAGTAATCTTCGAAAAATTCGAAAGTGGATTCGAGAATATTATTAGAGGATAAACAATTTTATAGTTATTTTATAGTTATCTGATCCTTATAAAATCCTTAAATCTTTCTTCTTCTTCCTTCCTCGTAATTAATAAATCAAATAACTCGTCAAAGTGTACGATACTAAACAAGCACAAACATCAAGACGTTTGTATATACTTCTATATTCGCAAAGAATCCGAAGGTGTGTCGAAGTTAGAAGTAGGATAATGAGTTGCGCGTAAAGATCGCAAGCACGCGGGTTTCAATTACTTTCTCAAGCAGACATTGTAACCGGTTCATCACTTCGAACTATTCGTGCAACTCGAACAATGGCTGTCGCTGTTGCATTTGCCGCCCACGTTGATTTTCCGTTGAAAAGATCAACACTCTCGATGCGACACTATCTCGGTGTAATACGACGAACACCGATTTCAAGAAATTTTAAATTTACTTCCGTCCAAGAAATAAAATTTATCTTTTCATTTTTGAACATTTTTGAAGAAACCTTTCATCCTATCCAATTACTTATTACCAAAAATCTTCTTTTTTATATTTTACATGGAATCTGAAGTTGACGAAGAGCAGAACAGTGTTATCCTAAACGAAGGGGAAAAGAAGCATCGAGAGGAATACTTAAGACAATTGTCCGCGTAGGAGGTCTGCAAAGTATCCGAGAGTAAAGAGAAGAGAGGCCAGCGCATGGCCGTGAGACCAACAGCCTCTTTGTTATCGCTTCTCATTTTACTCTCAAAGAAAGAAAGTCTTTCATTGTTGTTTGGTCCAGACAGGCGGCGTCTGGAAATCCTCAAACACCGCCGGATCTTTGAAGAAAATGGTGTTTTTTTTTACTTGCTTAAGAATATCGCTTCCTAATTGACCTAAGGTCTTTGGGTTGAGAGCACTCGAGACGTACTACCTGAATTGTGCTCACATTTCAATAAGATTTAAGATTTTTACTGCAAGAAGAATCTTCTCATTTTTGTAGTATGGATTTCTAAGAAAATTTGGAGAATTTAAAAAATTTGGAGCTTCTTTTTTTGTTTTGATGGTAACTTTGCTATTTTTATGCTCGTGTGAACGTGTTTAGAGCAAATGACAATTGTGTGTAAGTGGTCCATTCACTTCGCCAAATAAGAAGCAGTTCCAATTATCTCCAATTATTTCCAATTTCATGTATTACTTTATACGGTACTTTATAACATTGAGGACCATTAAATTAAAGTAGAATTTGTACGAGATTTTTCTGATCGTTCATTATTCGAATCTTTATTGGTAATGTTTTTTTTTTAAACATTTCACAATAGTTGTTTAACTTGTACTATAAAGAATCGTTTTAAATTCACGAATTTTTCCAAATTTTAATTTTTATTTCAAAAACATTGTATACTCTATTAATTAATAAATGTGATTTGACTAACAATCGAAAAATTCCTTTCTCTTTTTTTAATTTCCAAATTTAAAATATAATTTCTTACGATTTTCTGTTTCACGTTTGATTCGAAGACTAACTTACTCCAAGAATCCAAGCATGGCGCCATGCAAATATGAAGACCGGTTGCGGAGGCGTCGTCTAAATCAATTCTGTTTCGTATTTCCAGTTGGTTAAAAACTTGGTTAAAAACGAATCGACTCCATTTTCTGCTGAACTCTCAAAGTTCTCGCGTCTTATCGATCATAATTCATGAATAATTTTTTCGATCATTAGTTGCCTTTAGAAAAAAAAAAAAGCTTATATTTTTCTTTCACTCAACACGTGTCACACGAGAAAAGATTTACGATTCTACAAGAGTGAAATGTTTTTCATTATAAGAACAGAGCGATGTAATAATTCTTAGACCTTTCTTTCCATTGTACCAGTTGTTTAAAAAAATTTGCTGCCGTTTATCGATTCGCCATATGGACTTGTACATATTGTATGGTGGAGGATAATTGTTATTCTTACTGGTGAAACGCATATTACGAACGAATGGAAACGTTTCGACGCAAATTTACCTCTCTTTTTTTGAACTTTGTGCACAGCGTTTCGAGTATGATATTTTTTTTTCTTTTTACGAACTTCGTGGCAATTGGTTAAAATTATAGTTCTTTCTCGCCAAGGAATGAGTATTCGCTCACCACTCTTTCTATAAACGTTCGAACAAATTACGATTTTACTTTATAAATTAAAATGGAAAAAAGCCAACATGCTTTTATAATGCTAATCTTTGAAAATTGTCTTAATACTTGTATCTATATAATAATTTACTATTATATCGAAATAAATTAATTGATGAATCAATCCAGAATCATGGTTATAAACACGAAAATTTTATAAATATCGCAAAGATGTTCGGACACGCAACGTACAAAATCGATTTTCATTGACGGCGAGACGCTCCAAACGAGGCTCATGTCCGATTAATATTAATGCGGTCACACGTACGCGAATACTACGGTGTCCATTCACCGACAATACGTCGCCAACCAACACGAGAAACGGCGAAACACGGTTGCACAAAACTCTACTCGATTCACACGCCCGCGTTAAAAGGGTCCCCGCGTAAATTGCCCCGGGACGCTAAACGTAAAAATTGGCCGTAGATAGAGATCGGCAGAGGGGGAGGAAGGAAGGGAAGAAAGGGACGGAGGAAGGATGGAGGAAGAGTTCCCAAAATTACTCATCCTTTCCCGAATCAAATTGCGTAACAATCTCGTGGCATCGTAGCGTAACGTAAAACGCTGTCAGTGTCGTGATGGGCTCTCCTCCCTCTCCTCTTCCCCTTTGTCATCCCCTCCGCCCAATCTCGCGTCGCTATACGTTCATCCGTGTCCCCTTATTCCCCCACCACAATGCTGGGCCTCTTCCGTGCCCACTTCCCCTTTCCGCTCGCTCGAAAACCCGGCTCTCCCCACCCCAGCGCCCTTTTCTCTTCACCTCCATCGCGTCACAACTGACCCCGGGCCTCTCACCCACGCTGCGGCCCTCGTAGTAAAAATGGCCGCGCCGTGTGTGTACTGTAGTAAACAGCAGGGACGTATTCGAGGAAATTTCTTTTGAAGATCTCCTCTCGTCGGATTTTATTTAAGATTTTGATTGGAATTCTCGATTCTCCATTTCTTATTTCGTCCATTCGCTTTATTAATGGAAACTCGATGTTAAATTGATGCACAGTTAATGAATTAATAGACGATGTTTCGTTTTCTCGTTAACGAAATATGGAAATATCCTCAATATTAATGCGCATGGAAATTCCTTTAAAGTTGAAGTACAATTTATTTTTATCTGTTATATATAAAAAAGGAAAAGAAGATTTCATACCCGTTTGATGCATTTAAAAAATCTTACTTAATATTTCCTTTCACTTTAAATTATCAAATTAATTCTTTACATATTCTTGCATATTCAAAAAACGAAGAAAGACACCTTTCCATTCCATTTGTAACATGAAATTATATTCCAACCCCGAAAAATTATACTCCCTAATCCTATTCGAAGGAAAACCAGTTCTCCCACCACCCTCGCCAAATGCATCCTAAGAAATCCTGAAAAGCCTCACGTAAACAAGAATCCTCGCGATACAATACCTCGACGGATACGAACGACTGCGTCCCTGAATCTCCAATCCCCGTCCACAAGCGTGCACAATATAGCGTACTACGGCGCGTACTATAGCTCGTAAGAACCGGTACTATAGCACGGGTCCGCAGTTGTGCTCGTTTCGTTTCCCAACCTGTCCGCAGGAGTCCCACGGGCGCTGGTGTCGGCGCGGACCGGTCCCAGCCCTATCCGGGCATTGTTGCATCGACGCCCGGCTAAGAGAGTACTTGTTGCTTTGCGCGCAACCCTCGTGTGTCGTTTTGTGCACTCGTGTTGTTCGTTAAAAAAAAAAAGAAAGAAAGAAAGAAAGAAAGAAAGGAAAAGGCTGAATCATGAGCAGCGTTACCTTTGAAATCAGCCCGTTGAAAATCGATCGTGGATGATCTCGAGGAATTGTTGGTGAAGGAGAAGTCGCGAGACGCCGTGGTTCGAGGAAGGAGCGGGTCGCGCTTGTGCTGGTGGTGAGGAAGAAGGAGGATGAAGCAGGAGCAAAGGCCGAGGAGGCAGGCCCTCTTCCAGATCGCCAAGGTTTGAATTTTTCTGCAAGTTTGTACTTAGTTAGTTGGTATATCGTGGATCGTCTCGATTTTATATCGCCGGTGCATAAGACTTCTCTATGGCGCAGCTCGATGCGCGCTGGAATAACGCGTATACCGTTACATGTATCTCGATCCCGAGGCTGTGTACCTGTTGATTCGACGGCCAGGTCGGGCTTGTTCAAAGCGTATATAAGCAAGCTTCGTTTTTTCGTGGATGGAGAATTTGTTGTTCGGATGGAATTTGTTCAGACGAAAGGTTTGAAGATTTTCACGTCGTATATGGAATTTTGGGGACAAGGTTGTGGTTGTGGTTTGGGTTGGTTGGAGGTGTAGATGGGTTTTTTGAAAGTGTGGATATGCGGTTAACATATTGGGAATTTGATATATCTAGGTTTTGTTTCCTGTATTTAGATAGTTTTTTAAATTAATTTTCAAATAAATTTTTAATCGATGATAAGTGATAGTAGAATTTTATTATTTCGTTATTTGTAATTAATTGTAAGTTTGCAATCGATTAAACAGTCGTTGAATATCTTTAATTCCTTTAATGCCATAAACGATAATATTGACTTTCAAAAATTTCCATTCACGGACGCGTGAAGCTTTCTCTATAAAGTTTCTCTCACAATCGGTGTCTCCGCGCTCAAATTTTTCGTGATGTGAAAACGAAACGAGCTTTAGGCTTCGTTTCGTAACGAAATTACACGTGATATTATTTATCAAAAAAAATTTAATCAATACAAATACTCGAAAATCAATTTTGAACAAAATTTGAACAACCTAATTTCAATTGCACAGCGAGATTATATTTAACATGTAAAACCTTCGAACACAATTTGTCCATTAATTTAATAAAATAATATCGAGTTTCAGAAATTCTATTCCTATTTGTTTTTATGCACGAAATGCATAAAAACAATCCTTCAAATGATTTCAAGAATTTCTCTTTCTCGTTTCTATCACATACACAATCTAAATATGTATGTGTGCGAACGAAGCCCGAAACAGAGAGAACTCGAGTCGGCGCACGTTCAATGGAACCCGTTCGCGGTTTCGAAAGGAGCCAAACCGAACTACAAGAAGCGATATTCTCTCGATACATCGATAATAGAAATAGGCAACACAAGGCTTCATTAAGTCGCAAGAAACTCGAGCGCTATGCGGCCGAGTTGCGCGATCCATTTTCCTCTCGTTTTCCCGTCACCTTTCATCGTTGCAATCGTGAATGAACACTGTTTTTTCTTTTTTTTTTTTTTCCTTTGAACAAACTCTCGATCGAACACGTTTCCGCATCAGCGCAGATTTTTCCATTTAGATGGATCTCGCGATTAGTCCATTATGGTGGTATGGAAATCGCGTGAAATTGTCGGTTACGCATGCAAATCGGGTACACGTCGGTGTGAAACGAGCCACTCTCATGATGAAATCACGGCGAATTAATATGCGGCCAATACTGTGTGAAGGGTTTTTTTCATTGCCTTTTTTTTGATAACAGAATTGAAAGGAACGAGTGGAGAAAAGAAACGTCGTGTAATTGGATTTCAAGGAATTTTTGTTACAATCTGTGAGATTTGAATGTGATGAGGAGAAGAAAAAAAGTAGTGGTCAATATTTCATTTTCCAATTTTGGAATGGTATGGAGGAAATTGTCTTCGAAAATTACAGGCCAGAATTTATAGCACGTGTTACTTCGTTCTATGAATAACGTGAGTTTCCAGTACGCGATTAAATTTCGAGTTACGGTACATTTTAAGTTATACTGAAATGTAGAGGAAAAAAAGAATTAAAAGAGTTCTTTTCAAGTGTGCGTTTCATGAAACGAAGGTTTCGAAGTCATGCAACAATAATTAGGTATTTAGCACAGTCTGTGTTTGTGAAGTGTGAATTTAATTCCTTCCATTACTAATTTATTCGTTTAGCTGGAAAAAATGTTAAGATTTGTTACAGAGAGACTCATTAATTAACGATAACTTGTAAGTAGATATAAATTAATTATAAAGATAAAAGTTTTAGCTTTAAAAAAAAAACGATGATTCGATCGAGTGAAAGGAAATTATCGATTGACTTTCGCAATGAGTTACTTCATCATTATGTATATAATCATACAGACAAGCAACTGGACACTCAGAATGAATTAATCGAATATATATCGTAACATTTCCTCATTAATTGTTTCACACGCTGATCACAGTGTCAATTAATATGGATCGAGGTGTAACCAGTATTATTGTTCGTGGAGTACAATAGATATAACAATAAGACTCTGTCATAATTATACTAATTTTACTACATTAGTCTTCTACAACCTATCTTTATCTAAATCTCAAATAGTTATCTTTCATTATTCTCTTATAATTGATACATATGGATTATAAAAATAATCCTGTCATATTTTATAACGTATCATTTTTGCCTACATACTCTTTTTCTTTATCGATAAAACGCCTCTTTATATTATTGCAATGCATATTCCGTTTTACTCTCTTTTCAAGAGAGAAAGAGAGAGAGAGAGATGTTCGTAATAACTAAATCGTGTATTTGCCTTTCAAGTATTATACTACGACTTGACCTGAAAGCTATATTGATACGCTCCTAATGGAAGAAAGACCCTGGTTCACCTGTTGGATCCCACGAGTCTTTCAAAACACATCCATTGAATGAAAACACTTTCCCGCCTATATACATGTACACCTCACTTGTGGATCTTCCTTTTACGATAAGGCTTAAAAAGAGAGAAAGAGAAAGAGAGAAAAAAGAGGACATGGAGATCTCTTAATACAGAATGAATGAAATTATTCCATAAATTCACGGATTAACATTCTTTTATTTATATATATCTAACTCAACACGGTTGATAAATATAATTCTGAAAGAGAAATTTTTTCAGAAAGATTAGATACGTTACAAAAATTATTAAGAAAAAGAGATCAGATATTATTATTAGAAGGATTAGTTCGAATGGAATATTTTTAATTTGCAATTTCTAACAGAATCATTTCAGCATTTCATTTCAAAGATGGAAGCAAGAGTAAATGCTTGGAGAGCATCTTCGAAACCTGAATTCATTTTTTTTCAATTTAAGAAGTCAAGTATTACTATGAGAAATTGATTAATTTGTTTCCAGGTGAATATTCATAAAGGGTTACAGACACGCTAAGTGTGCTTTCAATAGTTTCCACGCTTCACACTCGAGTGTCCTCGGTGGAGACGTGGAAGGAAAGGATTTAATTACAATTTACAATGCCAATGCCAATTCTTCCCGGTTTAATCGAATCAACCCGGTTCCTCTTGGCGTACAAATAAATCGAATTAACTTCCAATAAATTTCGTAAATAACCTGACCCACAAAAGAGGCCAGCTAGTTCCAAGTCCCGCCTTTCTTCTTCCAAGCAAAATTATATTAAAGATAATTAAATCCTGTTATAAACGCAGTTTCGTTGCGATCTCTCGAGTTCTCCAATTAACTTAATTGCACGAAAAACAATTTATTCGTTGTACTTTTCTCTCCATTCGATTATCGTTGTAAAAATTGTATTGCTTCAAATTGACTTGTCCAACGATATTACGTTAATTGGACACATTTTTATTATATTAATCAAGAATTATTATTATATATTATACCAATTACAATTTTTAGTAATTGTAAAAACATATCCAACATTGAAAAAACTGTATTAAAGTCATAAAAAAAATATATATATCGGTGACAATATCCAATTAATTATCGTTACTTTCAATAGGTTTATGAAATGATATAAAATTATGATTCGTTGTTGCCAGTTGAGGTGAATGATTTTTAGGAATACACCGGATATTTAGTCAGACAGGCCGGAAAGGCGAAAATAATGTTCCGCTATGCGACAGGACATGGTCCTCGGAATTGTGATTTACTTTCCCTCGGAATAATAATGCGTTCACGATACGGTAGGTTACTATCGTGCGTGGTTAGATGTTCCACCCAACATATTGTCGCATTTACATACTTCCTCATATTGCGCGCACACCCATGTGTTATTTATTTATTTTTTTTTTTTTCACTCGTTCAATGCATACAACGCCTTCTCAGAGATTTATTATTAATTGCCATGCACTGTGATGAGGATGCGTCATTGAGACGATAATACTGGGAATATAATCAGAGATTTAACAGAGAAATTTAATGATGAAGATAATTTCTTAGAAATATTCTTAAAATTATCTTCCAATTCAATTATTTTATTCAATTATTGTATAAAATTCTGGAATAGAAGAATTCTATTCAATTTTAACAAACACGATCCATATAAAAATACTGTAAAATTTTCATCAAAGCACAGTATTTTCATCTATATCCGAAACAAAAGTTTCGAAGCCACGAAAATTTAAGAATTTTCGACATTTACGACATATCATCGTCAAGTATGTATCTTCAAATTTTCAAATTTAAGACTTTGTTGTTACGTTGAACAAAAATTTGCGATACGATTTGCCAGACTTCGCGTCGATCTTGCTCATTTTTTAAAAAAAATTCCTTTTCTCACGTTTCAGGTGTTATGGCACCTCGATATCTTCCGGCGGAGTTTCAGGGAGCTTTCCGGACACGCCTGCATGCGGGAATCCTGCATCTTCTGCGCCCTCAAGGTAAGCTAGATGGATCTTTTTTCCCAACGTTTTAAAACGAGAAAAAATAATGGGAAGCTCATTAAAGATCAGGGGGACCTGACCAAACATAGTTCCTTGAGAAAAAGTGCTTGGATAGAAGACTGTCTCGTCATCGGATATTATTTACTTAAAATCCATGATTAAATTGACAAATTGTCCGTGAAAGAGGAACATTTTACCTTTATCCATAATGAAACGAGAATGAGAGGAATGCGTGGAATTCCGTTGATGCCCTTAGGTCATCGTTTGGAAATCTACCGCTTAGATTTCCTGTCTTGATACGAATAGTTGTTATAATCAACATTTTTATATATCAATTTTTGGTATCTCAATTTTTCAATACGTTCAAAATATTACAAAATCTCCATGCACTGTAAATAAAAAATAAGAATCGATCGATCATATCAAGTAATTTTTCACAAAATTGAAAATATACATGTTAATCTTTAACATTACGAACTTAAATCTTCACTCCAATTAAAATTAAAAAATTTTCAAAATTCCACGATCCGATAAATCGATTTTATTTAACAACAAGCAACTCTATAGAGATATCTCGGTTTCATCAAAAACCGCCTTGACATCTTTACGTATCGACGAGCTTCGATGATTGGCCAACAAAAGCGGACAGCCTTGAGTGGTTTTCGCGTGTCGGAGAGGTTGTGTCGCATCGAGCTATCTCGCGGGCTCCCAGAAGATAATGAAAACTGCGAGATGGAGGAAATGGGACGAAAGTGCATAGGCCGTAACCCTCTCGAGGGTTCCAGGCGAATAAGGATTGCCTTACGACTGTTTCCAGCGCCAATCTCTCGTAGGTAATCTAATCTTGGGGAGAAAGGAATATTTCTCTTGGTTTATCGCTGGCTGGCATTGAATACGTTCGGAATAATGAGAAAGATTGGAACCAGTTTTTCGATTCACGATGAAAAGTGATGAAGTATTTCCATTGTATTTTTATTTTTAAATTAAAATCTATCTGCAATTCGGCTTTTTGGGGCGAATTTTCTCGGATTTTTTTATGTAAAAAAGATTTCAAAGAACGATTCAAAAGAGCGTTAGATTCAAAAGTGAATCGTAGTTCTTCGAGTGTTTTGTTAGACTCTTTCGGTTCACTGATGAAACCAGTTTCTACATTAGCACGAAGGTGAAACTGGTAAAGTCAAACTGGTTCTTTTAAGTCTAATTTTAGTCCTATTGAATAATTGCAGAAAAGGTCAACAAAGACACCTTTTTTTCTTCTTCTTCTTCTTGTATTTCTTCTATCTTCAATTTTATATAATTATATATATTAATTCAATTTATCAATTTATAAATCCGCAGCTTAACTTTCTCGATCTTGGTAAACTTGAAATATATCGTTAAAGTTTTTCACATTAGTTCAAGAAATTTCAATGTAATATCATTTTCTTTTCTGTGTTACAAATAACACAATTTTTAATATTCTACAGAGTGCATTCCCTTTCTTTATCTCGTCATAAAAATTACTTCAATTTACATCGAAATGCGTGTTAAAGTCGGCCAAAATAGATCGAAATCATCGCGTAATCGAAAGATCTACACGCAAGTCCCGTGCAATTGAACTTCGATAGAGAGAGGCAGCGATGGTAACGGGGCCCCCAGACTTTTCTCCTCCAAAGGAACACGTTCCCAGGTGTTCCCTGATTGGTCGAGGGAACGGAAAACGCCCCTCCACGTCCTCCCAGGTTCATTGTAGTAAACGCACAGCGAGTAAGACTTCTTGGAAAGCATGGAACGAAACGAAACGAAACGAAACGTCGCGTCGCGACGTCTGCTCCCTCCTGATGTTGTTGATATTGAGAAAAATACGCATCGGGATCCTCCCAAGTGTTCCCACGGGGTTAATTAGCAATCTAGTGTGTTAATTGCCAACAGGATACCCTGTTTCGAGCTGAAAGTTTCGAGCGAGGAACGTATAAATAGGGCTTAGCCTCCGACACTGTTTCTTTCTTGCAATTTTTTATTTTTTTCATTCCATCCCTGCGATTTCGGGGCCAACCTTTGAAGCAGCACGACGAGGGAGGATTATTGAGTTCGTTTTTGGTTGTTTTTGAGGGAATTTAAATATAGGGTTTGAGAGAATTGGAGTTGGAATATATGCGGATTATTTGATTTGATAAAAGTTATTTGGAAAATTATTTTTAAATTTCCCTTTTGTATATAATAAATACGTAAAGAACTTAAGTAATGATTTTTGAAGCTTTGACGATAGATTAAATTGTCATTATATAATATAAATTATGCAACTTTAATTTCACGAACCAGTAAAAGGTAAATTGAAATTTTTTTTTATCAATCTTAAGATCTATTCTTCTGAACTATTTCAATTTTCATTCTAACACGATTGATTTATGAATGGATAGAATGGCTAGAATGAGACAAGTAAAATATGTACAATTTCAAGATCAGAAAATTGAAAAGAATGCTAATCTGCAAGCGTCAAATATGAAAGTTTCTTCTGAGAAAAGGAAGTACCTCCGCATACCAAAGAAAGGGTACGTGTATCATCCAAGAATTCGACCTCGAATAGTTGGTGATGATTCACCTGGGACATATTCAAAGGGTCGAAACACCTTCGGGGTAAAAAACCATCTGGAATTGATCTTTTTAGTTCATTATTTTCGTTGCTTCTTTGACTTTACGACTATGAGACTTGACGCACTTTCACCTCATTCTTCTAAACCGCAATGATTATTGTTGCAATAAAATTTTTTTTTGCTCGCCTCCAAGGCATTCGATTTTCAGTTGATAGAATCATAAGAATACTTATACTTCTATCTTCAATCTTTCTTTAATTTCGTTTCAATCTTTCAAAGTTCAGATAAATTTCACAATTGAAGATCATAGTTTCATATAATTTCATATATTCTTACTCGTGTTTATCTTATCCAAGCTATCTTTTTTTTTAATTTTATTTTATTCGAAATAATTGCTTTATCCTCTACGATAATTTAAATCCATTTTTAGACAATCTATATCATCAAATATCTTATCTGAAAGTAGCAAAAATCTCGAGAAACCACGCCCAAACATTGACTCCGTTCGAAACCTATCTCAGTAATGGTGAAACACATTTCAGGCAATCGCATTCGACATCAAACCGAATGCATAGCTTGCATTATTCTAATGAACTTTTATTATTGCACAAATCCCGTTACCTCGATGTTATCGAGGAGGCGCGCGATTAAGGAAAGAAGAAATTTATTAATTTTTCGTACAGGAAGTACAGTCGCCCCGTCATAGATAATGACCGGTCATTTGGGCAATTGGGCACCATTATTAGGGATGTTTGTCCTCTGCGCCGTCTAGATGAACAGTTATACTGGACGTAACACCAGAGTCCACTCAGGAATTTATTCTCGTTTTATTTAATGCTAAGAGTACGATTTGCGGTGTAGCTGCGGTCGTAGAATCTCTGTTTCCGGAAGTCTCCAATGGTTTCTCTTGAACTTGTATCTTTGTGTAGAGAACTTTCATCGATAATATTTCTCGACCTCCTTGAACTTGCCAATTGAATTGTTGTTGATAGTACAGAATTTTGATAATTTTTTTATGTTAAAAAGCTAATCGTTATACTATTTTCCTTTCCTTCGTCGATTTCCTATTTCTTTTGCGGCGTTATTTTCATAGTAAATGATTATGTTCTTCGATTTGATTCTTTAGTTCTTTATATTATCGATATGTAATTGTTTTTCAATATTTTTCAAGTATAAGTGAAATATGAGGTTGATTGTGAACAAATATAATCGTATATAATAATAATTGTCCCTGAAATTTTATTAAATTTTATTAGTCTAAATCTAAATACTTGATGATTAAAGATAACTATTAAAATGTAAGAAAAGAGGCATTAAGATATATAATTGTGATAAACATGCAAGAAACTATCGAGTTATTGTAAATGAATATTCCCTGTAGTTATTTCCTCTTTCGCGCTTATCCGACAGCCAACTTCCTGTATTAAAGCACACCACGTACTCGTAGGTGTCATTCCATTTTCCGCAAACAAGTTTGCACGTTCCAGGCTGATATCACGCGACGAAAGTCTCTTTATCCAGCTCCATTCACTTCTCCTTATTATTTAATAATCACGAATCGTGGGCGTTCGAGAGCGTAACACAAGTAGCCGCTTAAATTGCGTGGGCTCGGTAGTATTTCCTTCTTCCTAAACAAAATGGCATACTGAACGAAGTCTCGGCACAAAACGCTCGTTTATATGAATATTTAAGTGGAAGCGATCCCTCCTACGTTTCGAATCTCCTCCCTCGTCACCGGAAACCACGCTTTTATCGAGTTTTGGAGACTTTGTTCACGATGGCTCGTGTATGGCATATGTATAAAATTCATCGTTGAAGGGCATCGAAAATTATATTCATCCAATATCTATTTTCCAAGAAACAAAGCGAATAAAGGAGGCTAATCATTCGCGGAAATTATTTCCATAAATTTGCGAATATATGCATAATAAAGAATTGAATTTCTTGCTTGATTTATTTTTTCCATAAAATATTTTCCACTTCATGAAATATTTCATGGAATATTGTATTGTTCGCGATTGAATTATTAATCAATAATTCGTAAAAATTTGTCGGAATCAAAAATTTAAATCAACGTACAAATCTCTGAATGAATCCACGATCCATAGCTTCGCCACGGGACACGATTTGGTCAGATAAATTCAGCTGCGTCCACTTTTTCGGTGCGTCCACTATGCCTTTTTCAAGCCTCGTCCCTTGTACACCATCTTTATGTGTTGGTGACACGGGGCCCAATCGTATCTCGTATATCGGGGGGCCCGTGGAATATGTAGAACTGGCTTTGTCCCAGTGCTCGTAGTACGGGCCTCTCGTATTCTCGTACGATTCACGTACACCTTTACGACCACACACGGATAACCGTTCCTCGTGACTGGCGTTAATTCTACGTAGAGGAGTGGTGGACCTCAGGGACGTACAGAGTAATTTTAATGCGAGATTGTGCAGAAGCTGAAGCTTGATCTTTCGTGAAAATAAACTGCTGATTCAACGGGATCAATCGATCCTACTTTTTCTTGTTTTTTTTTTTTGCACGTCCGTGTGCTTATCTAGAGGTAAACGCCGTGTAAAATTTGCATAAATATTGGCAAGTTTGGATTTCTGTTATTTCAGATTGCTTTGATATTCACGCACAACCGATATTTCTCTTCTTGCGTTAAGAAAGTGATAAAGTCGATATTAGAGTCTGTGTGTTAGTAATGATCGGGAAGAATAATGTAATGAAGATGATTCTTATATCTTTTTTTTTTTCAATCGATTACTGGTTATTGCATCATTCTTTATTGCGACAATTGAGGTTGTTTTGAAGCGGATAATCACAGTTTTAAAAATTCTTGGAAAGTAATTTTTTTGATAATAAAATTCTCTTGATGAAGATAGTTATTTCAGAGGAAAGAGAAATTTGATTGTTCAAGAGGTAAAGTTATTTCTTATCTGCATGTGTAACCTACGTACAACGGATAAGAAACTGTGTCAGCATATTTTATGTTCCTTGATAAGCCGTCTTATTGATTAAGACTTTCTCCACAGTGATGCAAGTCTCCTGGTCTAATGCCAAAGAATCAATTGGCTGTTTCCCGATGGAAATATAATAGAATATATCCATGATGAATTTAGATCTTTCTTTTTTTCTAATTTTCTATGAATTTCATAAATGCACAATACATATTTCCTTTCTTCGATTTATCTGAAAATATTCAATAAAAAGTTTAATTATTATTCTGAAAGTTCACTTTATTTCGTCTGCCTTTTGGGGCTCTCGTCTATTTTATCAACCTTACCACCAACACCTGCTCCCAACCTCCCTTTCAAACATATTTCACGACCCTTGGGAGAATCCTTCGATATGAATCATCGTTGCACGCAGGTTGCTATAAGAGCTTATTAAAAATTCATGCTTCTCACGGAACATAATTTTTTTATGAAGAAAGAAATCAATAAACGATTCTTTTTAATATTTAAAACCATTCCTTCTACTTTTCTCTCATCTTTAATAAGATTTACCTGCCAAAATAACTAAAAAAAAGAAAGAGGAACAAGATCGCGTGAAATTGCTCATCTCTCGCCTCTCAACGCCGAAAAGTATCACGAGAATCGAGAGAAAGAGGGCAGGAGAAAAAGCGCCCGAGGAGCGCACAGCCCTGGCTGTGGGCCTTTGGTCGGCCAGGTTGGTGAACGTAGGACAGCTAACCAGGTGACGTCATTCGGATCTATGTAGGGCCCTGTTGCCGCGGCAAGGGGAAAGAAGAGGGGCCTGTGCGCCGAGGAACACGAGGGACAGAGACGGAGCGAAGGGTGGAGGGGGTTCGTTCTCGAGCGCAGTGCGAGCCGCTGCTTTCAGGTACGAGCGCACGGCGCCGCGTGCAGGTAGTCTCGTGCTCGTTCTCCACGTTCCTCCACGACGCGAGAGAAGTCTTTCCGCCTCGGCTCGTCACCGTTCCCTTTGGATTTACCGCCAACCGCCGATATCCGATCAACGACACCAAGCTCCGCTGCTTGGAACCTCGATTGGAAGGGTTGAAACGGCGACTGTCGTCGCCTTGATTCATTCGACGTATGGACAGAGGAGGTGGTGGGTTTAACTTCGCTGGAGAGGGTTGATATCGTGATTTTGCTTTCTAAAATTTTGGTTTCGTGGAAAAAGTGATGGATTTAATGGATCGATGATTACGTGACTTTTATCTCCAATCCTGAAGAATGGCTGGATCTAAAGATCGGAAGTTCGATTGAAAGAGCATCGTGATTTTTCGTTTCCAATCCTGAAGAGCGACTGGGAGGATTTAAAGATCGAAACTTCGATTCGAAAGGGTTGAAACGAGGAATCCAGAACTTTGGGAGTCAGATCCTGATGAAATTAGACATGGGGAGAAGGCGAATATCGATTGTTTCGATCTTTGCGGCAAACAAGAGGATGTTTGGAAGAGGAGGTTGCCGAAGAAACGAGTTACCGTTGATTGTGGCTTCTTGATGCAGATGGTGATGTTCCATGCGAGTTGAATCTCGGTACTTGGTGATTTTTCTGTGGCCGAGAAGGGAGCAAAGGAAAGCAACGGATTTCTTGTTCGAGGAGCTTGATGACTCGTCCAGTGTAACTAGGTTTAGATTGTTTAGAGCAAGACTGGTATAGCGGTGTGACGAGGCGAGAAAGATTGAGACATTAATGCTCGCTTTTGAAGTCTTCTACAGTTTCTTACAATCGTTTTATGAAACGTGTATACACGATAAAGTGGAAACGAACAGTATATACGTTCGAAGAATAGAACGAGGGAGAAGAGAGAGGAGGGGAATAGAAGTGTTATTCTTTAGCTCACATTTATCTCGATTCTATAAATTATTTATGAATAAAGTGAAAGATAAATGCGGAAATTAAGCGTTCAAAGTATATGTAATAAAGTGTTATGAGGAATTTACCGTTTTATTATTAATTTTAATTGAAATTAATTTACAAGATACACATGTCTTTGAAATTTTGGTGAATTTTTGAAACGGGAACCTGGTGGAAGAATTTAAAAAAGAGAAGAAGCCACAATCGTGCGCAGAAGCACGTGGCACGCTGAAGTGGAACGAAAGGGAGAGATGCAACGAGTCGTTAACGCCCGGAAGTGAGGTTTCCTTACCGATCGAGGAATAATATTTTTAAACGCTTCCTGATCACGCCAATAGACAATACGGTGGAGAGAGAATTTTCCGGGGAGTTCAATGAAAAACATAAGCATAATAATTAAAACATCTGTCTAACTGTTCATCGAGAAGAAGGAGTTTATCTGGAGATCTTTTCCTGCTCTTCCCCTTCCCTCCCCTTCCCTCCCTCCCCAGAAGAATATTTATCGAGGGTTCCCAGTGTCGACGATGGAGGAAAGGAGAAGGCTCGCAGCGTTTATCCAGGTTGCCGTGAAAGATCACTTGGCTCGTAGATCGAAGAGGTGACTTCACTTGCCAAACGAGTTTATGTTTTTAATCGAGTCTACGACTCGTCTGGCAACGGGTTCTCTCTCGGTACATCCGGCATGCAATTGCTGGATACGAATCCTCGATACATGTTTGCAGAGGGATCATCTGCCGGGGCCTCTTTCAGCGCTTGGCCACCTGTTTCCGTACACGCGTTTCTTTTACCTTTCCTTCCATCAAACCTTGGACGAACTCGAGTATTGTCGTCCTTCCATTTGGTATAATTTCAATCATTGTCCGATAAATTGATTCGGAAGGAACGATTTTTATGCAACGATCCTAAATGAAATCCTATTGATAAGATAATAGTCGAAAAATAAAATTTGAAAGTCTTATTTACTTTGGACAAATATTAGAAGAGTGTAGATTAAATAGAGTAAAAAAAAAAATGATGATAAAGGACGCAAAAGGAAAAAAGTCCTGCGTGGCAAGTGCAGCAAGTGGATCAAGCTTGGAGAGGGCTAACGAATCGCGCGTGTAGACATTGCAAACAGAACTATCTCTCCACGGGAGGATCAGAGAGAGGAGCCTAGCCTAGAGGAGTGAGAATTTGTATTTGCTCGGGACCAGTCGTAGAGACCATGTCGCTCGCTTCGAGACCGCTGCTCTTATCTCGATTTCAAAACGCAATTTTACTTTGAACACGTTTCCACGTTTGTGTAATCTTTTGTGCTTTGTGTAATCTCGTGAATTTTGAGAAAAAATTTGTTCATCGTGTGTGTGTTTGTATATATGTGCGCGCGCACGAAATATTTTGTCATTAAAGAAAATAATAACGTCGAGAAATTATTTCTTCGATTTTCTTTTTCGAAAGAAAAAACGTGGAAAAAAAGAAACACTTTCTTTTCCTTTCGTTCTTCTTAAACGGAAAGAATAATTTACACAAAGTGAATGGAAATACTTGTTGAACTTGTAAATAACTGGTTTCATAAAATGAAACGAGGACGCGTTATCTTATGGGCCGAGCAAGTTTATCCAGAAAAAATGTTATTTTAATTCTAAAAAAGAATCTGGAAAAGGATTTCTAAGTATGATTCACTTGTGGAAACGATAGGGGATAGACTCGGAGAAGATGAAACGAATATACTCGTAGTTTACAATCAGAGAGAAGAAAATGTTGAAGTGGATAAAAGTGAGGCAGGACGCGTCGGCGACGCCGACGACGACACTCAGCCACGAAAAGAAGGACGAGATGGTGGCAAAGGTCGAAGTTGAAGAAGCGGTGAAAGAGGAGGAGGAGGACAGTGGCATGGAAAGAGAGGACACACCGTCCAACATCGAGTTGAACGATCTACGAAAAGTATGCTTAATCCTATAGCTTCGTCATTATATCTATATACATAAAAAGAAAAAGAAATAATAAAAATTTTACAGCAGCAAGCGTTTTACAATAGATAGTATGAAAATTTATATCTACGAATGTATATGGTTTACAAATGTTGTTATGTAACTTCTTGCAGTCTTGATTGAACTTTTTTTTTGCATATATTTAAGAAAGTTAATGGACACGTCTCTCTTTTCCTGTGAAATGTCGTTGACATTCTTCAAAACGCATTAAGCCTGGAAAGATAAGAAATTAGTGGCTCTGTGCGCGAAAGCACTTGGAGCAATAACACATGGCCCATCTTTAAAGTGTCATTAGTGGTCGATTTCTTATACGGTATTCGAACGGATTTCCTTCGTGATTCTGACTTTGTGATTAGAAGCAGGTGTAGTTTCTTCATCGAGTATTAATATTACATTAAATGATGAAATTTTTAATTCAAAAGGAAACACATCATACGTATTTATTTCTCTATTTATTTTGCTTTATTTTAAAAAAAAATATTTATCACTTTCCAATTCACGTAATATTAATAGATAAAAATTCTTCAAAACGTTTCCATTTAATTGATTCTATCAATGATTTCCTGAAACAGAGTTAGTACATGGCGTCGTAATAAATCTTGGAATTTTCATGGTCGCTTTCATTCATCGATTTCACGATAGCACGTAGTTCCAACAAGTGGATTGGTTTTTTTTTCGATACGAGGCCAACCTGCTTCCAACAGGTGCGACATCCTTCTCGATGCACGTGGACAAAGACCATCGTCGTCTTTGTATCAACCGAGCAGAGCCGTTTCTCCTCGCGGTATTCGATACCTCATCGAACAACTTTCATTGAAAATTTTCACCATTACTTGATGGTTCTCGTCGATTTTCTTTGTGCAGATTATTTTGCAGATTTTCTTCTCTTGTAGTAGTTCTACTCTTTCGAGCAAAGTAATTTTTAACATTTCGATTATTTTAATAAATTAAATTTTCCAAGATAATACAACTGCATCGTACGTAAAATTTTAATTTATTCTCTGCCTTAGATAAAAATCGCACTCGTATTTGTTTCATCATCAAACGTTTTTCCCCGCGAAAAATTTCCAAACCGACCGATCGATAGATCCAAAAATGTCACCGATTCGCTCCTTCTCTCCTCGTATTCCATTTTTTCCTCCTCTTCGTTAACATTTTTTCTCGTCGCTGCGCCTCGAAATGGTGCACGCGTTGAGCAAGCAGCCCGAAGCGGTGCCTGCCGCCGACTTTCTACGCGTGGCCACCGTTTAGTTGCGAAACTAAACTCGTTTACTCGCGTAACTCCTTTTTTTTCGTGGAATCGTAGATTCTTTTTTGCACGATCCCTTTTTCGAAAACGCATCTTCGACCAACGAGACGGATGGATCGAAATTTTTGACGTATTTTCCACGATCGGAGCAGGATCGAATCGAGTTTCGAAATCGTTCATGCCGCTCTGTTATGCTGATTAGGGAGAAAGAAAACGTTTAAAAGGAGGATTTCGTTCGGGTTGCCGATCCCATTTACATAGGCTGGATTTGCATACGTTTACGTAACGGGAAATTGAGAGTACGTGGGCGTTATGAGTTTCCTTTTGCATCCATTCGGCGCTTGATACGCGGCGAAGCAACTCGGCTTCTCGAGATTTTCGTTAATTCCGCTTTTGGTCGTGATTGTCGTCGACTTATCGAACTGTGGAACTGTGACGTGTCTTTTGGTTATTTCGCTGTGAAATAAATTATTATTATCTGCTATTGTTATTAGTTCTTTTTTTTCTTGAGGAAACTTGTTGATAATAATTATCTCTCTGATAATATAATATAAAAGATAATAAAGTATGCAATATTTATGTTTATTTATAAATTGAATATTTAACGAATGAAGTAATACATTTCAGTAATTTCAACGAGTTTTGAAGAATTTTAAAATCTCTTTGTTAGAATAACGAATTGATACAGTTTGAACGAGTTGAATAGAATTGTTTGACATTTACAAATGTATCGTAAGGTTGTATGGAAATGAAGAAAGGTGGTTCAAGAAAGGTGAAAAGTACCTGTCGCCCAAAACAGGATCACTTTAATATGGAAATTTCGAATTCGAATTCATGAATAAATTATACGAAGAAACCTCTCTTTTATGCGGCTACCAAAAGGCGGAAAATCTATTTTATTCATCGATACTTTATTTGCTTCTTATAAAAAATCATTTTCGAAGATTAATTATTAAATTATTAATTATTATGTTTCGAGTTTAAATTCTCTGAATAATGAAAAATTGTATGAAAAAATATTTATCGTGAATTAATATTCAAAATTAAAATAATTCTATAAAAATAAATTATGTATTAATAGTATAAATTTGATAAATAATGTTGCACAATGTAATTCATATTTTTATGACATTTATATGGTAATTGTTATCCAATGCTCGAGAAGTTTCATACGATATTACACAATATATCTTCATGCCTCGTGGCCAGTGCATCTTTTGCATCGGTAACGCGATACCTGTGTCCTACAAACAGAGATATTTACACAGTCTTTGCGACACGTGCACTCGCTCCTCGTATCCTATTCTGTTCACGAAACGACCACATATAGACCTCAAATACCCTTATTCATCAAATATGTTTCATCGTTTAACGCTATGTCACCAGCGTTGAATTGAATACTCGAGTTATTAGCAACCGAACTCATCTTCACGCTTATCATATATATATATAGCAAACGTAAAAAGAAAAGCGTTTATTAATGCAATTAAGCAGAAACTGCAACACGATTGACGTGGATTATCGTATAACATCTTTGTAATATCTCTTGTTTGTTTCAATTTTTCTTTTTTTTTTTACATTTAATTTATTTGTAAAGATTAGAAGTTTGTTCGCGATTGCATACCCATTCAACAAAAAAAAATTGAATTCGAATTTTCCATGAACAACAAGTACATCAATAGTACTACGTCTCACAAAATTCTTCAAAACAAAACAGATTTACCTTGAGCCACTTCGCACAGGACACAAGAACCGTGAAATGCACGATTAGCCGTAAAACAATTCTTTTCAAATGCAACAATAGCAACAAACGCCAACGACTGGCGTCGCATAATATCACGGCGAAAGGCCCCTTGAGATAAGCCATTAATCAACCGAACGCTTTAAACAATTCCTCGAGCGTGTTCCCTCCAACGCAACAAAAGCAGCCCTCTCCAACGAGCATCCCTTTATTTTTCATTTGGCATTTAAATAATTCGTTCGTCACCTTGTCTGTTGCAGGACCTTTTCTCCCAGCTGCAGTTTTCGCAAGAGAGCGCGTTGCCTCCTGACACGCTGCGCCGTGCTCTGGCCGAGAGTTTTCTCGATCAGCAAAGATTCCAGCTTGGATTCATGGACGACGCGGCGGAATGTTTCGTAAGTGACTAGTTTGCCTAGTTTCTTTTCGCCTATTAAGTCTTTTCTAACTCGTTGTATCTCGTTATATTTGTATTTTATATATATATATATGAATGAATCATATGCACGAAGTTGGTAAAACTGTTGAACGATGTATTGAACGATATTTGTCTTTTATATGGAAGAATATACGTCATAAAAAAGAGGAAAATTCTTTGAATCCAGATGAAAAGAGTCCATTTTTTTTCAGAAAATTTATGAGATTAATTAGGTAAATTATGAAAATGTCCATGATTGGATTGTAGTTTTAGATCAGAATCAGAATCAGAAGGGTTGATGATGTATCTTCATGATTTTCGATATCATTTTTTATTCGGTGATAAACTGTAATGCGTGCTCGTGTATATGTCACTGTGTGTCGAGAAAGATATAAAGTTTTATTGAGTTGCTTATTGTAGCGTAACGGTATCACGAACGAGTTGCAACATAATAAGTGTAGTATTAAATAAAATGCGTTCGAGGCTAGTATATTTGCCAGTATATTCGCAAACTATTAATGTCATATCAAATGAAATTAAATTTCATCTTCTTGACAAAACCAGTATAAATCTTTTTTTCTATAAAATACAATATAACGCATGTTAAATATTATGCGATCATTAATCTTCATTGCACTCAATATGTGCGTTTTGTATCCCTGATCGAAACGAAAATCATTTTATAAATCACGAAATACCCATAATTTTAACGATCATCAAGATGCAAGAACGAATTATTCGATAATCTCCTGTAAAAATTTCATCATACACTTCCATAATCTTGCCAATCCGGAACAGAGCTCGTGGTACAGTTTTCGAGTTGTTTTTGCCCATTCATAAGAACGATCGGCCATTATCCACTCCCCCTTACAACTATTGGCCGCGATCGCATTAATCTCTCAGTTTCGACATTCACGACGTCTATGCGTTGCGATTTCCCTCGATTTTCCGAGCGGTTTACGATCCTGAATATTCCATCGCGCAAAACCAGTTCCACGTTTCCTCTCCGTTGCAGCCCTCAGTGGCCGAGTGTATCGCGGATTGCCTCAGCCGAGTGTGGCCGTAGGTGACTCCGCGCAAATACGCACCGGTTGTTCACTTTCTCGTTTACACGGGAGTCACGTTTAGATTGGGTGTCGTTTCGTATGCGCATGCGCGCATACGTATGCGTGTGCGTTTGTGTCGACATCGGTCGGCCACGTAAAACGAATGTATAACGAATGCAGTCCACGAGTATAATAAACGCAGGGACATGCGTATCTAGAGCGTTTCAGGGCGTGCCGATTGGATTACTTTCAGCGACTAATTAAACGATTCGATCGTGGCAGTGAGGATTTCGTGTCGTTGGCCTTGGGATATTCTCACCGTTCCAACGTTGGATTGATTAGGATGGTACTATGGTAGGCTGAGTTGAGGTGTATTTGGTTTGGATTATTGTCGTGGTATGCAAACTGTTGCTTTTAAGAATGAAATAATCGTAGGATAATAAAGCAGAGATGAAAATTGAAATTTATGTGTCTATGGAAGGATTTTATGAGAGAACAGTTGTCGATGATATTCTTCGTCAAATTGAAAGTTGTCAAACATACGGTTAATTTTCAATTTACGGTATATTAACACATCTCGTAATTAATTTACCTATGATCAAAGGTTAAGACTGCTTTACAATCTTGATATAAGAAATTTGTGTACATTGCGATGCAGTATCTTTGAGTAAAATTTAAAATCGAATAAATTTCAATTATAATATCTTCCATTATTATCTTCCATTACGTTACGTGGATGGATATATTTTTAAATTCCTAATAGCGGACCGGATACTTATGTTTCAAGACTTGCTGCCATCCGGATAAATTTACGACTCGCTTTATATTTCTTCCAGCAACGCTGGATGGCAAAGAAAAGAATATCATAATATATGAGTTTCTATGCGAATGCCTCATGGGCTTGCGTGATTGCTTTTTGCGATTCGAAATCATTATTTTTAACTTTGTGTCTTTTGTCATTTGGAATTTTATCGATCCTTTGTTGCATTTTACACAATCAAAAATATATCTATAAATTTTGATTCATTTCATATTCTCCATTTTATATTTTAAATATTCTCAAATGATTTTCATTAATACATCATTCTCTTATAATTCTTACTCTTACAATTTTTCCAAAACACCTTTAACAATAAAAAGTGTCGTTAGATTTTTAATAATAAATTATTCGATCGATATATTCTTTAGAAAATAATTATTAGTTTCTTTACGAAACGATAGAACAATAAGGTAAATTAATCACATTTTGTATGACGAGCATTCTGATAATTATTTTTTTGAATTATCATAATCGATTATCTTATTTATTTTTAGCGATGTATCATCGAATACGATAATAATGAAGATATGTTAAGGAGAAATATTATTGCAGGAAAACATTCTTCTGCGTATACACCTTCACATCGCCAGTGGGGAGGCGGAAGACATGTGCAGCGCCAGACACTGCGTGCCCCATCAAAAGTTCGCCATGACATTGGTCGAGCAAAGCGTTTGCGGAGCTTGCGGTGCCACCTCAGAACCTCTGCCTTTTACACAGGTTAGTTTGGTGCACGAGTTCTTCTCTCGTCAAAGGGAATTCTAATCGACGTGGCCTGCGGGCTAAATTGATGAATAAATTGCGACTGAGCTTTTGATAATAATTGATTAAGAATGTTCTGATTTAGAATTGACAATTTTACGGACAATGCAATATGCAGACATTTGAAGAAAAGTGTAAATTCCTCGAGTAAATTTTATAAATCTTCCGTGGATTCCGTTTGAACATACGAAAGAGATTAGTAAAATATTATTATATTCAAAAGTAGCGTTCAAATTGTTCAAGCTCGATTTTAACTTATCAATTATTTTTAAAACAACCTAAAACACTTCTTAATCATATTCCGAAAAATCGAGTAGCGCAAAAACTGATAAAAGAATCACTGAATAATAAGCACAAGAACATCGTTTCATCCCAGTCGTTTACAAGTTGTAATCAATTTCTTTCGTCATCAATTTCTTTTTTTTTTTCTATCTCCACTTTGTCTCTGAGATTGCATCGTATTTAAAAGCATTCCATCTATCGTCATTCCTCTCATATTCATATCCAACACAGAATCTCTCGGTAGCGCGCAACTCGTGGAAAAACGTGTTTCTTGCGAAACGTTCCATTACGTTTCAAGGAGAATTCAGAGAATAGTTTATCTTCCTTCTTTTTTCCCCCTCGACCGTTCGATTCATCTGTCCACACGATCGTTTCCTTGCCATCGAACGTTCCTTTTCTCACATAGCTTGTAGCAGGTAGACCCGGAGAATCTCAGGTAAAAATTTCGTAAAGTTTTCTATCGTATCTTCTCGTGAGATCGACTCGTTTGGGGGTGGTCCAGGTAGTGGAAGAGGGTTAACGAGGAAGGTAAACGAAAGTTAGCCCTTCGAGGGACCGGGTTTAAGCGATTTAAGCGACTTAAGGGAGAAGCCCAAGCGAGCCTAGATACTGAACGATCGAGTCGCGTCGTGTAAACGGATTAGCTGATCGGGATTTGACGGCTCATTGGCCGCAAACGACCAAGAGGAATGGAAGAGGATGGATTTTGAGGGTCGATGGGATACTGTTTCGCGCAATAAACTCGAAACACGATTGGAGGGGTGTGGGAAGCCAAGTTGGAATTGGTAATAGGCACCGAGACCAATCGGAGGGGGCTGTAATTGCTTCGAAATGGGGATCTGCTGAAGTTTCTTAGAGTTCGTCTAATGGGACTTGATTTAATCCTTATTGAAGGATTGACAAATAGTTGATTTTTAAATTCGTATAATAATAAACGAGCTTGTAGATTTATAATAAAATTAGAAATTCTAGGGTTCCCTAGAATTTTATTTCCTTGAAATTCTACTTCAACAACTGTTCAACATCAATTTTTCTTTAATTAATAGAGAATTTTATTTTTTATTATTATCATTATTTCTATAATGAAGTAACAAAAGTAGAAAAAATTATGAAGTGTTTTTGTTTTTACATCAAGTTTCGAGAAACTTGATAAATTATAAACGAGTACCTAGAACAACATGTTATCACGTTTCTGGTAAACTGGCCCTAGTTCAATGAGTTTGATTATTTCCGCCTCGACGAGAAAAGTGAAACTCTTGATTATTCCTCTCTCTGATTCTGTGATTCGCGTTTTATATTGTGATACTCATGATTTTCGCTTTCGTCGATACATTCAGGTTAAGTTTTATTTCCTGTATAGAGAAATATGTTTGTGAAATTGTTTCTGTTATACGACAGAGTGGGTAAAGAATGAGGAAATGCATAATTTCTATTGATTGTTGACCTGAATGTACAACTGAATGTACAGCAGTTGAAACAAGTATTGCATAATATAATTATGCACAAACGCAATATCTTTTTGAATATATTATGAATATACTTTTGAATATAATATAAAAAAATAAATTTTATATTAATTTTTTAATATTTTCTTAGAATTTAAAATAGATAACGTATTCTAATTGTTTTTCTCTCAAATTATACGAAAATATAAAATTAGAAAGATATTCTTTAATACTGTGATATTAAAAGATTAAATTATTGTTATTTATTAATGTTGGGTAAAAAAAACTTTATATTGATTACTTTTACGAATCTCTTTGTTAAATAAGTTAACAAAGAACATTAAAAGAGCCGGACACGTTTCTTTATCGTGGGAATGAATATATATCTCACGGTGTATGGAAGAGTTAATTAAATTTCTAGTTAGCAACATGGAATTACTTGTGGCAAAGTTTCGATACGAAAACCAAAACCAACCACGGGTCCTGAACAAATGCAATAACGAAAGTCGTATTTCGCTCGTGGTACTTCGTAATTACTCTTTTTCTATGATAAAATTATATAATTTTCTGGGAACTTCGCACCTCGTTATACTTTTATCGGGCATATCCCATTTTTCTCTTTCATTAATTTTTTAATTCATTCCACGAGAAATAGCTTTTTGTTTTGCGAAAATCGTGATCCAACTTCCGAGAAATTCTTGTAATTTTCCGTCCGTTATAAAATTTTTACGAAGATTTTAAAATTTGAGCAAAATTTATACCAATAATTCGCGATTCCTTAAATATTTGATAATATATTCGAAATTATAAAGAAATCACGAAGAAATTTAATTAGAAATCCCTTAATTCTAGAATTACCCAGAAATTTTTATTTCCTTAAAATATTAAGAATTCCGAAGTTTTTAATAAAAATTGCAACACGAATCTTAAATAAAATCCTTCTCAAGCATTCTGTAAAAGTTCTGAAAAGCAAAAGAAAGAAGAAAAAAAAATGAATCCCTATTCAAACCATTCAAATCTCGGACTTATTCGAGATAATATATCAAAAAGCAAAGCGAATTAACGTGTTTCTCAATCTCGTCGAATCTTAAAGAATTGAAAAGAAAAGTGGACCTAGTTTCCTAACGCAGGGTAAAGAACAAAAGCAGTGCCCTTTCGAGTATAATCAATGCTCAGCTTGAGCATAATCGAGCACAGACCAGATACAACTCACGTGGGTGGAGTTGGTTCTCCCTCTGAGCTTGTATCTGCCGATTATAAAAACGCGAAACTCGTTGCAATCTGGTATCGGTCATGGCCGATCGCTTTTACCAGCTGGCTACTATTATCCCGAGTCAAAGAGAGAGCACGAGAATTAAAACTTTTATTTTTTTTTATTAAATTGTAATTTAAAATTCTCTGAATATATTACGCAAAATAAATTGTATATGAATTTCTTTAATATAGATATTTTCTTAAACTGGAACCTCTACCTGTAACATATTAATACGTGAAAAATTATTAATCCGTAATGAAGAATAAGAAACTAGGGGCAATGTAGACTATAAACCATAATTAATTAAAAATAGAATATTAAAAAAATTGAAAAATCAAGAGAAATAATTTAATAGATTATAATTTTCTTCTCTATTTTCTTCCATAAATTATTCGTTTCCCCATATATTCACAAATCTAAATTTATTTCCAGATGGTTCACTACGTATCAGCATCAGCACTGACGTCGCAGGCTCGACAAACACCACCGAATTCTAGAAACAGTCCCGATCTATTCGGTCAGCTCCTTCGAAAAGCCGGAGGCATGGGCGACATCAGAGATTGTCCAGTGAGTAACTTATAAATATACCTACTTTCTTTTCTCCACTTTACACCACTTCGTGAAATATTTAGTCTCCGCGAATAGTTTTCACAAGTTTGCACCTCGAAGCGGTTCCGGTGATTCTGGTTTGATTCATTCGACAAGATCGGATACACTCTCCTTTGGCCTTTCTTGGAAATGATATCCCGCGGACTTTCTCTTTGAAGTGGAACGATAATTATCGTTGGAGCACCCACGGGCTATTTGGCCAACCCGTATAAGTGCTGTAGTATTCAGTTATAATTTGCAATCGAGAAATTCTTCTCTCTACATTAGCTGGAAAGAATAAATAATTATCGCCCTTGATCATACGTGTTATACGTGTTAAGAAATCAGTAATTTAATAATTATGCATCGATCAATACTTAGTTTTCATATTACATCGTTAGATAATTACATATTTGCTCGTTATCGAGTCAATTATATTTGTTTTGTTCGATGATTGACCAGTAATTAATCAGAAAAATTCAATATCAGAAGAAAAGAAAAAGTAAAACTTCAAAAATAAGGAGACGATTCATTCAGAGATAAATTTGAATAATCTGAAAAATTAAATGGCTACTTCGTTCAGAAATGGGATTATAACTAGATATTAAAATGAAATTTCTTTTTTTGATTCGCAGAGCTCTTGCGGCGCGAAAATACAAATATGTCGAACCCTGATGAACCGACCGGAAATCGTTTCCGTCGGAGTCGTATGGGATAGCGAACGGCCTTCGTTGGAGCATATCATGGACGTTTTCGCTACCGTGGGAACGTCCCTCAGATTGAGCGATGTTTTCCACAGTGTGGTGGACTCTAGATGGGGTGCCTCGACCGTGCATAATCTCGTTGGAGTCGTTACGTATTACGGGAAACACTACTCCACCTTCTTCTTCCACACTAAACTCAAGGTTTGCATAGAGATTACACCGTTTACCTTTCAATTACCCCGATAAGTAAATCATACCGAATTACATAGAAATTAATCTTTCGAGTGTTTATATCATATAACGAAACTCTTCCAAGTAGCACTTTGTTCGTAACTCGTTCCTTGGATATGCCACGTTAAATTTTCGAATTTTATTTACCTTTTTCTCGTCCTGGTTCAGGTATGGATCTACTTTGACGATGCGACCGTGAAGGAGATTGGTCCACGCTGGGAGCAAGTAGTGGAGAAATGCAGGAGGGGTAGATATCAGCCGCTGCTTCTGCTGTATGCGACCCCCGGTGGGACTCCAGTGAACACGGAAAACGCCCCGAAAACCGTGACTCCTTTCCCGAACGGAAATGGGCTGAAGACACCCCCGAAGAATAATGTTCGACGATCGATTACCCCCAGCCCGGAAAAACCATCGATCAACAGCACAGCCAGACGTGCCATCACGCCCAATCCCGACAGCCCCCCTCACCCTTACACGCAGCGTAGGATTTACAGCGATTATCAGAACCTGACCGATATACAGAATAATATATTTGGGAATCAGGTGAGTTTCCATGATCAATGAGTATTGATACTATACAATTGCGCGGTCAGAGAAATAATAGAAAATTTTTAATTCGAGAGAATGATAAAAAAAAAGAAAGAAGATTATAATTCCTTAAAAATAAATACAATTTTTCCTTTTAAGTTTCTGAATTTAAAGTTGATAATCTTAGTAGTTAATAATCCATGATTATATTCTACAAATTTCTTTTATATAAGACAAAAGTAAAAAGATTTCTTACTTTTGTTGTTGTGTAGGGTGTTGATACCGTGGACGGGGAGGTGGAGTCGAAATATATTAGTCGACGCGCGGTCGAGAACGTGATGCAGCAGCAGAAGAAGCAACAAATGCAGCTGACACGTAGTCTGAGCGCGGGCTCGACACCGCAGGACGCCATCAGTATTCCGGATCACTTGAACGTGCCGCGGAGGCGGGATTCCGGGAACTGGTCGGGCGATCGAAACAGCGCCTCCTCGAGTTCCTCCACGACGATGGACAATCCGTATCTGTACATCGTCAATAAAATGCAGAGGAACTCGGGCGTGCCGAAGAGCCCGACCAGCAAATCTGGAGAACTCTCGAGCAGCAGCAGCGGCCATTACGATGCCGGATACGATTCGTATTCCTTGTCTTCCACGGACAGCCTTCCGCTCCAACAGGGTCTGAAGCATAATTTGCAGGTACGACGTTACAAATAATATATTTCGCTGCATTATGGTATACGTGTTATATCGAATCGAGTTTGTGGAATTGTGACAGATAGATAATTGTAATTAATTGAACTTAGAGTTCAAATCGATTTACTTAAATGATAGCTTGCCCAGATCCCGGAAGGCTACCAAGCTTCCTCAGGCGACGACTGCGAACGTCTCTGCAAGGAAACCGACGCGCTCTTGGACAAATCCCGAGCGGCCGAGGATGCAGGGGATCTCAGCACCGCTGTTGCTCTGTGCAGCGCAGCCAGCAGCAAAGCTAGAGCTGCCATGGACGCGCCGTACAACAACCCTCACACGATCACCATAGCGAGGATGAAGCACAATACTTGCGTGATGAGAACAAGGAGTTTGCACAGAAGGATGTTGCAGGAGCAAGCAACGGCCAATGGAGAAAAGGAAGGTCGGTTGTTTAAAAAAAAGAAAAATACATCGAATGGAACGAATAATTAATAAGGAATTTTGTAATTTTGTATATCTTTAATATGTGATTGTGTATATACTTGTAGAAGGCACGCTAGAAGGCAGGCATTCTCGAGAGAACAGTAAATCAGGCCAACACTCTCGACAGAGTTCCAGAGACAAAGGGAATCATTCCAGGCAAAACAGTCGAGAACTTCTGGTGAACGCTCCAACCGCGACTAGCGACAAGCCTACCACGAAGAGCATCGAGATTTATGCCACGTTGCCAAAAAAGAAGACTCTGCGCAGCAAGGCGACGGCTGTGAACGTGATCGAGGATGAAGAGTACATGTTGTACGACCGGCCGATGCAAAGGACGGGCCTGTTCAGCCGTACGAAGCGTTGCGACGACGATAAGAAGGACAAGAAACGGGCACGCAGCGAGGAGAGGAACAAGAACGTCTCGAAAGACTTCTCCATCGCGCCTACCCGATCTTCTCCCTCGCCCAAGGGAGCAAAAGTGGAAAAGTCGAAGGAGAACGTCGACACGAACGTTGCCAACAACGCGAGAAATTCTCAGTCAGGCAGCATGGGCGGGGAGCAGCAGAAACAGGGCAAGAAGCAGCACAAGATTCGCAGGAAACTGTTAATGGGTGGGCTGATCAAGAGGAAGAACAGAAGCATGCCGGATCTGCGCGAAGGGCAGGATGGACAAACGAATGCTAGCGCGGAGGGAGCCTCCAACACCTTGCCAAAGCAGTCGGTGGACGATTCCAGTGTCGGTTTGAAGGGGAACGAGGTGTGCCAATCTTTGAGCGGTTACTTGTCAGAGGGGCATCTCGAGTTCACCGGAAATAGCAACGGGAGCCCGAGCAGTACGAGCAATCCGAATCTGGAGAGAAGTCGTCTGATGAGGAAGAGCTTCCACGGAAGTGCTGGCAAAGTGTTACATGTGGCGAAGGTTCCACCGCCTCCTCCGCTCAGGACCACTTCTCAGCTTAGCAAGTCTAAGTGTTCGGGCGAAGTGCACAACGAGCAGCAATCCGAAAAATCGGTCTACCCGGCGTCAGAGGGTCAGTGTAATCCGTCGAATCCGTCCCAAGAGCAGAACGGAGCGTATTGGAATCACGTGAACGCGACCAATTCGGCTGGCGGGGCGAATAGAACGTCCAACTATACCGACTACTCGTCCGAGTCTCATTCCCTTCCGTTTTTGCCCTCTTACGCCATGGAGCAGAACGCCGCGAACGTATCCCCGTCGTGTCCATCGGGCTACAACAGCAAACCGAGAATCCAGGATGACGTGGTGCAGTACGCCAATGGTATCCTGTACGAGCCCACGTTCGTGGTCACCAGAGCGGATGTGCACAACGAACAGAGTCCTGTGAAACAGCAGAATCAGTTAGATTCATTGCCTCCCTATCCCGAGAGCGGGAACGTTTCTCATTCGAGGCAACCCAGCGAAGATTTTCCTCCTCCACCGTATCCTTCTATTCACTCTGTATCCCATTCGAGGCAAGCGAGCGAAGACTTTCCACCTCCCCCGCCTCCGATCGACGAGAGCTCTACCAATCACATTCAGGAGAGTCAACAACAATACCAGCATCAGTATCAACAACAGCAACAGCAGCAGCAACAGTACCAACAACAGTATCAGCAGCAGCTGCTGCAACAGGCGGCCGTGTCAACGCAGCAACAACGTCAACAGGAATTGGACAATCAGCATATCATCAGTCTGTTGTCTCAATTGCAGATGAAGAGGGATCAGATTATGACCTGTGACCCTTCCAGGGAGGAGAAGAGACTCGAGGATCAGGAGGAAGAGGAAAAATCGTCCGGTGTGACTTGGCTGCGTGAGTTGCAAGCTAAACAGGCGGAAAGGAGGATGAAGAAACAGGGTCCATTCGAACAGGATGCATCGAAGGGTAGATCGTCAGCTCCTAGCATTCAAGGACCGACGATCGCTCGAAGAACGAGCGATCTGATGATGAATAGTCTTGGACAAAATTATGATCAGACTAGTCGCGACGTACCTGATTGTCCAAGAGTTGTTTCCTCCGTGAAAGATATGGCGGCTAGATTCGAGCAGATTAAGCTGCAGCCGGCGAAAACAGAACCCGAACAGAAGATCTCGATGAAGCAAAATGTGAATTGCGTTTCTCCTTCGTTGATGGAGGGTTCTCAGGATGTACAGCGCGAGGAGGAATCGAGGCCGATGAAGCTTTCTACGGAAAATCTGGCGAACTTTACCAAAACTGAATCGAACCAGTCGATCATGAATTCGAGTTTCGAGTCGAGCTCGAGTCAAAACAGTTTTATCTCGACCACAGCCCCGAGTAATATCATGCAAACGCAGCAAAGTGGATTAAACCAGGCTATCATGTCGATGTCTTTGACACTGCCACACGAGAATGGTTTACCTATTGACTATCCCGAGGATGACATCAGCGAGGTTGCTATGCAGAATACTATTCAGAACACGACGATTCTTCCAAGCGAAGATGACATCGCGCCCAGGAAGGTGAAACGACGAATAGGGAAGAAAAAGAGCGTGTCGTTCTGCGATCAAGTCGTCCTGGTGGCCACTGCAGAGGACGACGAGAAAGACTCTTACATACCCAATCCCATCCTCGAAAGAGTTCTACGTTCGGCGATGAATAAACCGGAAACTGCCCAAGTTCTTCGAGAGATAAGAAGTCTTCAAGAAGCAGAGATGAATCGAGAGAATTGCGCCCCTACTAAATTTCAACAGCAAACTCTACCGTTGAAAAGTGAAGCCGACAGTGTTCCTGCGACCCCTTATCAAGATCAATTAAGAAGTGTGAATCCAATACCTATCCCAGAAACTATTAAACCTCCTTTGGGAAGGCAAAATTCGAACGAATCTGTTGGATCGTTGTCAGACAAGAAATTGTGTGGTTCCTATGGCAACGAAGGACAAGATGTTGTGAGAGATAGTTACACAGGGCTTCCCAATGTTTCCAAATCACCCACATCCTATTCACCTCAGCTTCAACAACAGATAAGATACTCTCAAAATGGATACATGCCATATTTGCAATCCCAGTCAACGTATCCTCAAGCACAGATATCTCATCCGAGGAATCAAGGCATTCCTCTGTCCCAAACCCAAAAACCAGCTAGCCCTTACCCCACACAAATTCAATATACTCAGAACAACGTGCAACAACAAAAATCAATATGCCAAAAGAGTACCTACCAGACTTACTACCAACTCGAGCAACAGCACAACCAGATGAACAAACAAATGTCCCAACAACAACAACAGCCAAACGTGAACCAGAGAATCATGAACCACAATGCTAGCCCTATAACTGTTCAACACTCGCAGCAGCAATTCGCATACCAGCCAACTCAATCCCCGAACCCGTACCAGAACCAATACAGCCACAGTTCCTATCAAGGTTATTCCTACCAATCTACTGTTCCTCAGCACAGTAGAATAAACCAACCACTTCCACAGTATCAGCCACCGCCCAATCCACCAGCCTCTTATCAACAACAACAACAGAATATGCAAAATTACCAACAAAGACACGATAATTATCAGAGATCACCGCAGAAGGTCGACCAGCAGAACATATTGGCGCCCAATCAGACGTATCCAAACGCGTTGCAGAACGGTCAAATCCAGTCGAACATGAAATATCCAACTTACCAGCATCCTCCGGTTTCGAAGCAGAGCAAACAGATGCACTTCGTCCCTACGTCGAAAGGGAGCTCGACAGTGACCCAATCCTCCACGTCTTCTTTACAGAAACCACCTCCGGTCGGAGGCGTTGCCAGGACGGCGCCTTGCCATCTCTGCCGGAAGAAGCAGGTGACCGAGCCCGCCATTTATTGTTCGGACTGCGACTTTTACATGTCCCGTTTCCGGCCAAAAAATTGATGTTCTCGTCATGAACTGTTATTATATAACGAAATAGAGAATCGATGAATCGATTAGATAGATAGAAGATGATTTTTGTAGGACGTGTATAGATGAAGTATAAATATAGCGTAGGATAGGAGTATCTATACTAAGCTTCTTTTTTTTCTTTCTTTCTTTTTCTTTTGTATGTTGAACAACGATGTATAGAAAAAAAACGAGCAATAATTACACGTAGGAAAAATATTTCTTTAAATATTCGAATTTGTTAAGTTTCCTTTTTTCTTTCTCTTTTTTTGTTTGTTTCGAAGTGTATGTTAAATTGTTATTTAAGTATACAAAATTTTAGAAAGAGTGATAAAACACTCTCCGCTTTTGTACAAAGTTAAGTTAGTAGTAGTATCGTCGAAGACCTTCATCGTGCAGCTATTGAATAGATTTACTCGTTGTACCATTGATCTTGTGTACTTACTTAGAAGACATTTGTAATTTATAGATGGATCATGTAGAAAGTACTTTAGTCTCGTGTATCGGCTACGTTCTCGTTTTAGTATTTTAGTAAAACGTACCGAATATATTGTTTTTTTTTTGTATCATTTATTACTTCTTACGTTTTTGTGTTGTATATAGATTGTTTCAACGTAATGTTTAAGTTTTTTGTATAAAATCGATGTAAAAATCGAGTTTTTAGAATTTTACGAGGAAGCGTTTCCGTTTCACGCATACAAATGTATTAAAATCCGCATCAATTCTACTTTGAGAGACAATTTTGTCAGAATTGTGATACTAGCCATGCTACAATAGAGTCTTATATATGTAGATGGATCGCGCAGTCGCAAAATCGTGAGAAACAACGGAAGCGTGGACATGATCTCTGTTAAAGAAAAAAAAAAAAATAAACGTGAAGATTTATATTTTATGTTGATAGGTGTTAATGTTACGTATAATTATTGTGTACTTAACGATTACGTTGTATTGTACGATTGTCTATATGTATTAGATCGATGTACAAATCCTCGTCCCCGATTTTATACGTTTTGTATGAGTATTTTGTTTTAAAAATACTTGATTTCCTTCCGTATGAAATTGAATAAAGCGCTGTCGAAATATTTCAAACACACGAGATTCAGAATCATTTCATGCCCGAATGAGTTAGTATTATTGTTAAAAAATAATGTGACGATAAAGTAAGAGAAGAAACTATTTTGGAATAATTGAATAAATGAAAATTAGAAAAATGTTGAAAGAAGAAGAAATTTTCATATTGATGCATAAATAGGAGGAAATATTCGTTTTAGATTTTATTAATATTCTATTTTAATATTTACAATTAAATTTATAATTTATAATCATAAATAAAATTAACAAAACTATTAAACTAAAACAACTAACATTTCAGAGAAGAGAGTTTAAAAAATGTGCTTTAAGTACTACTACGTTCATTTTATCGTTTAAAAAACTATAAAAAAAGATAAAACTTATCATATTAATTTTTTTATCGATAATTTCGTTCATAATTTAATTAATTTTGTATATAGTTTTACTAATTCCAGAACGTACACTTGTGTCGTCGATTCATTGGACTGTTTCGCGAACATTTAAAAGTTTTGGAAAACGCGGCCATATTGGAAAGGGAACCTATAATTCGATACTTTGCAGGACTATGCTCGTCTTTGTTCACCATATCTGCCTCGTATTCCGGCCTCGTCGAAGAGCACCAAGACTAAAATGGAATTGTGTTAATTAAGTCGAGAAACATTTAAATTTTATATTTGTTGAGACATAATTAACACTCGATAATGGAGAGACGATAAACAATTATTTCTAGCCGATTTTTAGATTGAAATTTGACTGTTGAAATATTCGAAATATTAAAAAAAAAAGGAAATCTTCTATATTGTAGATATTTCGAAATTATTCCAACATTTAATCAAATAACTTACATTCGCAAAGGATAAAAAGAAAAGTTCGTCGTTGGTAATATTTTCTAAACCTGGTAACTTGGTTTGTGGTTTTTGTTTCGCTATTTTCTTGTACGTTGAATAAGCAATTTGTATACCAATTGAATCAGCCATATTTTCATCTTCGGTTAGATATCCATTCAGCTGAATGTAAATAGTACTTATTAGTACTTTTTTTTATTAAATTTGAATATTTGATGCATGTGTATTTTTTAGATAACTATTTTCTGTTATAAAAAATCAACTGGAATCTTCCAAATTCTTGTCAACTTGGTTATATAATATCAACAAAGTAATTCTCAAGCGAAGAGATAATCAATATCGTTTTAATCGATTAAAAAATCGTCGAAACTATGCGAAACTTTGCATCAAGTGTCAAGGAAAGACCCTCACCTTAAAGGGTTCCCCATTTTCGTCTGTGACATCAAGTATATAATTGTTATACTGATCGACAAAACACATCGATTGTTCCTCGAATTCTTCTGATATGTTTTTGGAATTCCATGGGATTTTGTAACCCTCTTTATCAAATCGTATTCCTGAATAAAACATAGACAAATCTCTGCTTATAGGAATTTTATAAATTTATCTATCGAACAAAAGTTTAAAATTTTATAGAATTACCTTCGTTATCGAAACTGTGAGATAATTCATGTCCAATTACAAATCCGATCGTTCCATAATTAATAGCGCTGGTAATTTGTATTGTTAATAAATTTATATATTAATCTAATTATAAGAGGCGAAATGATGAATTGAGATAAAAATAAAGAAGCTTACTCTGGTAAAATATGCGTAAAATAAGGATCTTGCAATTCAGCTGCTGGTATGACTGAAATCATGATAAACTTTAATAAGAAGAATTTTAATTTTTGAATAAAAATTAAGTTTTTAATAACATAATATAAAGAAATATACAAATTTTATCTTTTTTTAATACTCACTTATCGAATTAATTATTTGAGCATAAAACGCATTAACCGTTATAGGAAAATCTAACCATCTGAAGAATATAATAAAATCAAATGTAAATTAAATATTTTAACCGTTGAATATTTAATCGATTAGTATTTTTTTCTTTGAGAAAAACTCACTTGTCTCTTATAACAGTCTCCCTGAATTCTGTCAGACTTTTTAACAATTCGTTCTTTTCGCAATTTAAAATATTTTGAAAATAATCCGATCCTATTTGAAGCTGCAAATAATTGATAAAATCAGGTTTATATAAACATATACCGTGCATTTCTGATTATATTATAATTGCGTTAAGATGAATACTCCATCGTAATATCGAATAACAGCAGCATTGTCCTTATACCAATCTGGATATCCAATCTGCGTTTGTAGATTATCCAACTTTTCCATCAGCTTCTCTTTTATGGAACTTGATAGCCAATGTGTTCGATTTATGCGGTGTCCTAATTCTTCTTTCATTCCTTCAACCATTTTCGTCGCCTTAAATTGATGATATATAAGATAGAAATTTTTTTTCTTTCTTAAAAACCTCAAACAAATATTACCTGGTGAATAACGTTATCCGAGATGTATTCTTTAACGAACATGTAAGAAACCGCATTCTTCATTCTAATATTATTCGCACAAATTTCCCATCTAAAAGTTAATGGAAAAAATCAAAATCATTATTATATCTATTCACGTTTTTAAATGTTCATAATCTAAAGGCACAGAATAATAACAAAAATTTGATCTCTTGCAACGAAAATTATTTTTCTACACGATACAATATCATGAAGATATAAAAAAAAAAAAAAAAAAAATACCGTGGAATAAAATTGGACACATTATACGACGACAATGACATCTCGAACTTTATATCCCTCATCTCCTGCGTAGTGTACAACAAAAATTTGTCGATCATGTTCCATTGGACGTAGTTCACTAGAAACGAGGGAAACAATAAACAATGAACGTAGTGAAAGAAAATCTCGAAATTGATCAATTTTTAATCAACTGTGCGATTATGGAAATGCAAACATAAATTATCGTACACGATTTTTTTAATTACCCAGCACACGTCGAGATGTCTTTCCAAGTAAAGTGGCCAGCTTGTGAAGAAATATTGGATTGTACACTATAATAGGTTCGGATGAATTTATGTCGATATTAGCCACTTTAAAAGAGTATTGTATCATTTCCAAGAAGTCTATCTGCAAATATTACTTGTAAAACACTTTAGCCTGTATCGAGTGTCACGATTGCTCGTTATTTGAATTGTCTATCGATGATTGATGCATAGCGACGATCGATACTTGTGAATCAAAGCAATCAGAATTAAAGAATAGGTATTGGCTGTAAGGAGGAATAATATTCGCGTCGCGAAAATAAGAAAGTGTGTCAGTTTGGCATTGGAAACGTTGAAATGAGATTTGATCTTGGAATTAAATAGTGCAGAAATCGTTTCAAGGCGAAGACTTCAGATTTATTCGTTTAGAATAATTATTAGGATAATAATAATTATTTCTTTTTTTTACCTTTGCTGTAGATGTATTAACGCCAGAATTATCATACCATTTCTGCAATTGTTCGATCGTCATTCTTTCGAAATTATCACTAACCGTGTGACTTTCCTTCCCATTTTCGATAATCTGTGATAAAAAAAAAAAGTTTATTGCAATGACTCGAATTATTCCTTATTAATCCAAAAAGTTGATCACCTCCAACAATTCAAGCTCGAAATATAACATTTCCACTACATCGATGATTAAATGCCGTCGATTCAGAACGTATCCTTTTTCCCTTGCGAAAGCTTGAATCATGCGAAATATACCTAACGTGTATTGATCGTCATCGTATAAAAACATTTCGAACATGTTCACGAACAGTCTTTTTCTCGACAGAGGATATTCGGTGGCTTGATCTATCTGCAATACAAAACTTTTCTCAGATAAATAATTCGTGGAAATATTTTAACATTATCCTTATTGTACATTTCATCGTCGCATTTAATATCTTACTGTCAACACGTAGCGTTTCGTATTGTTCAAATCGATTTCATATTCGAGATTGTAGAAAGCGCTGTTTCCGATTAATATCATGTATTCCTTGTCGATTCTCTGCCAAGGTGTTTTATCAGGATCCCATTTGTTGAATGGCATGGCTACAGGCCATCCTCCAGTACGATCTAAGATCTCCTGAATCGGTTTAATGCCTCTCTTTTCAATTGCGTCTGTTGAAAGATTTAAACAAAAATTTGGGCAAAACTTTGCATTTTGAAAGGAATATATTTTAGCATTCATAATTATTCCAAGAAAATCCACTACTCGAATCGATTCTATCCTTCAAGAATATTGTTTTTTTAATCTTTTCTTTTTCAGAATTCTTGCAGCTAGAGAATTAACATTCAAATTCAATTCAATAACATTTATTCAATTGAAATCTCGCATAATTTATCTTTTGAAATTTTTATCAATCCTTGAAAAGATGGAAATTGATGGGATATATACCGTGTAAAATATCAAATAATTAATTCAATCAAGTAATTAAAAACTTCTTCTCTTCATCTATAAACGAAAAAAACATTTTAATTTTCATTGCATAGTTAATAACAAGTGTCCGTGCAAATAGATTTAATTGCACATACACGGATGTGTAAATTCTCTCGAATAATTATGCACGTGCTAAAGTTTATTCTCCCATATCAACATCGATTGCGATTTTCCTACCTACATCCATGCAGGAACGATAAAATTTCTTGGCCATTTTAACCGGCAAGATATCGGTTGATTTGTCGCCTTCCGAAAGGATTTCTTCATAGGGATAATTCAAGAATACATCAGCGTATAATTTATAAATAAAATAACGAACGAAATTGTCAAATTCATGAATTTCATTGGTATGAAAGTATAAAAAAGAATAGATGGAAGAAATAATTTCTTGCCTCTGATACGGTTATTCGTTTTATTCGCTTTGATCTCATCCTCGGACCATTCCACTTTGTTGTCTGGTATGGGATTGTGCTTGTTCCACGAACCGCAAGCATACTGGTAGAAATTCTCGCAAGGATCCACCGTGGCATCTCTACTCTCTTCAATTTTTTTCGCTGGGATAATGAATTGACAAAATTGATCATCTTCTCATATTATTTTTCATATTTGTAAACAACGTGTAAACTGCGATTGTATAATTATATAAGGTGAATTTTTTAAAATTAGAGAAATGAAATTTAAATATTTATTATCGATATTTAAATTTTTTATATAAGGATTCAAATGATAAGAAGCTTGTAAACTTTGTAATATTGTGAAGTTTTGATTGATCAATATTAAAGAAATATTAATGAAATTAAAGAAAAGATATATATATATGTTATTTATTACATTTACATTTTAAATAATAATCATTTTTTCTTCAACTCTATATTCATGTTGTATGCATCTAAAAAAAAGAGAAGAGATTTAAAAAAAGAATTAGTACTTAGGGGACCCTCGAATGAATCAAGCAAAGATATTAATGTCGAGACAATTGAAACAAATAATCAAATTACTAGCAAGTCATTTAACTCCTTAATAGAAAAAGAAATATCTAACGATTAAATCCAAATTCATTAATCATAAATTTCTTCATATGTATACAACCAAATAGAATAAATACTAAAGAAAATTATGCGCTTGCAAAACGCGATACAACATGATTTCTCGCTACTGTGATTTGTCTTGTGTATTTCTTCCTCTTTATTGTGCTCGAACAGCACGTGCCATTCCAAAAGATTTCTCTTTAGTGTTATCGTTCGATAATTTATCAACACTGAAGAACACAGCCTGCAGGCTGTTCTCTTATATAATGCAACTCATTTACGAGAAAATTGCAACTTATGTAAATGTTACGTCACGAGAGCACACGAACGTACCGATCTGGTAACAGTACTTAGTCTCACAAATTCTCTGCTCTTGATTTTCACGGTAGTCGTGATGATCCAAGTTCGCTTCTGTGTCGTTCGTGTTCACGATCCTCCAGATCCGTGCGAACGACTGTGAAGAAGGATACAAAGGAATTGCACTAACGATTGACAAGTGACATCTGTAAAGAAAAACAAGAGAGAGAGAGAAAAAAAAAAGGAAAAAAAAGAAGGAAAAATCATTCATGAATAATTTCTCAACGAATAAACAGTATAGTGATAACATTAAGGAGGAAAATAGTTTATTTCAGTACTCCATCGCGTACACGATGCGGCAGTCAGATTATCATGATCAAATTTCATGGCTTTTATGATATATTTTCGCGTATTATTCCGCCGTAAAATTGTACCAGCAATTTCAATCGATGACTTCAAATAAATGATATACTTGAAATAACTTGAAATCAATATCGTGATTATGCACCACATCTCCATTTTATTTATTAATTAATTCTATTACTCAATCGTGACATGGTTAAATAATTTAAAATCATTTTTTTAAAAGTATATAAATTAATTCTCTAAGGCTCCTTTTTTAACAATTCACGATACTCAGTTATATTAATAATTACGATAAATTAAATTTCGATCTCGATTACGTTTGATTACTTACATTATCCACGAGAGCTGCATAGCTATTGAAGAAGCGGAATCCTGGACTGATGTATGTGTCGTGGCAACGAGTTATCCAAAACTCGGTAAAGCAGCCGTCTTTTTCCCGCGGGTGCGCTTCATACGCTCTTTTTAAAATCGCCGAAGCCAATCGCTACACAAGGCTAATTTATAAAGTATGTTTCATGATATAAGACAGGTATTGCTAGATACGCAACGAATAATTGATTTCTTGGCCGTCACGGTATGACATCCGCATAACAAGCAGGAATGAATCAACTAAATGGAAACTAATGGCAAATAAAATCTTTTTATATATATATTATTGATTATCATCAATAATACAATGACTCATCTTTTTTTATACATTCTGACGAAGATAATTTAATAGATAGGCTTTGAATGTTTATATATCATTTTTTCAAATCTCATGTTTCCTATATAGATAACAAATCGAAAAACAAAGAAATAATATTCAATGAAAAAAGAATTGGGATTTTTCTGGTAAAGATTATTTATTGAATATAGTCGCAGAAGAATTGTGATCTTTTAGAATTTATTGCATATCATTAATAATGATTCCTTCAATAATGACTTTAAGGATTAAACTTTAAAGATAGAACAAGAACTAGCCTTGCCTGGGAAAAAACTAATCGGCGACTAATTCTACTTTCGATTCTCAACAAAATAAAAATATATTATTTAAAAATCTCACTTCTCATTCTATTTCAATACACATGATGAAAGGAAAATCGCATCTCTGCTAATTTATTTATTCATATATTTTCCTTCATTTATGATAATTTATTGCATTAATGCACTGTTGCAGAAATGACTATCATATCATATTCTTAAGGTTATAGGTCGAAAATTTAATTTTTTTAATAAATAATTATCAATATCAGAATATATAACTATCGCAAAATTGTCAAATTTCTAAATAATCTACTCATCAGAATAAATATGGATGTTTCTTAAACGATTCTATTTAATATCGCATGCTTTTTATAGCAGGTAAGATTATACACATCGTACTTTTCATGTAGTTTTAAAAGATAGTTAGATAAAACAAAAGTTATAAAAAAGAATAGTAATATCACTTATTCTTTTCTAAATATTTTATTCGAGAAAAGTATTGAAATTTTGTACCTTATTATAATCACACACTTCACAAAACTAAGTATAGACAAAAAAAGCAAATAGTGAGAGAAGGACAGAAATAGGGTAAAAATTTGACAACTAACGCCATCTAGAGAGTGCCGCACAAGAAACATAAAAAAAGGACAGTAGATTATGAGAAAAAGATAGAGATAGGATAAGAATGGATTATTAGCGCCATCTCTTGACATTTTTCCTAAGGTATATTATATAAATTTTAAATATAAGAGATGACTATTTCTATTTTATGTCATAGAATAGATATATTTAACAATAAGATAACTCAAGTTATAAGAATAGATCAATCAGTTCATGTATTTTTAAGAATTAAACAATTAAACTTATCGACTTAACTGATTGATTGATACAATAAAAACCTGAAAATAAAAAATTAAATTTCATCAAATTTAATATAATTCTATACAAGAAATACATGTTATTTTATACATATATCAATATTTTATATTTTCATTAAATGTAAAATATTGATAATAAGAAAAGTAAAAATAAATAAATAAAATATATTTTAAAGAAAGTTTTATTTTTTAATTTGAAATCTATTCACTACCATTATCAATATTGATGTATCATTAATTATTCATATAATTCATTTACTTATTTATTTACTTGCATTTTACTAAAATAATAATTAATGGTTTCTTACAAATTTATTTGTATCTCCAAATGTTTATTTAAAAATAGCTTAATACCAATCTTTAAATTAATAATTAATCCTAAGTATATTATATCCTTTATATTTCCTTTTAATCCTTTATATTTAAGAAAAAATTTATATGAAATGAATGTAATTTATAAAAACCTTACATGCATTTAAAAATATTACATTTATTATGCAAATTTCTTATGGATTATATAAATTGAATAACTTCAAAAATTTAATCTAAACTTATAATTCTTATTTATATACAAGTTAAATATTTTTAATTCTTATCTAAAAATCTATAAATAGTATTAACATATTTAGTAATTTTATTTGAGAAATTTACCTACAAAAAATCTAAATATAACTAAAGAAAGCAAAAAAAAAAAAAATGAAACATGAATCCTTTTTATTTGATACTTAATTTTAAATTGATTTTATAATAGTTTCTGAAATGAATAAGATTATAAAGAATAAGATTATAAAAAATTTCATAAATTTCATATATAAAGAAGATCATTTCTATTTTCAAATATAATCTTGATGTAATCCTGGTCTGCACATAAAATAAATTTTTTAATTCCTATTTTAAAAAAATCTAAAAATATTATCTACCTACATATAGAAAAATTTAAGGATTTTTAAAAAATTTACCTAAATAAAAACTAAATTCTTCTTACCTCTCTAATTAAAGATATAATCCACTTGCACAAAAATTTTTTTGGAACTTCATCTATCAAAAAATCTGATTATAATCGTAGAAAAGACATATTCTTTGAAATAAATCTTCTTTGATTGATTCCAATATAATTTCTGAAAATAAATCAAACTAGAAAGAATTAATAAAGTTTTATATAATGTAATTATTTCCCAATCGAAAGACTTATATTTCTTCTGAATTGATATATCTGAAATAAACTTTTATTAAATTAATAATTAAAAAAAAAGACAATCAATAACTGAAACAAAAATATGTTATACAGGTACATATAATAATGAATAATAAAAATGTGAATGAAGTAAAATAAAATATAATAATTTGTAATAAAAAAATATCTTGTGTAATTCACAATATTAATGCAAAATTTTCATTTTAATGTAATATTGATAAAAAAACATTGCAACTTTAATTCAATTTGTTATTAATTAATCTAATAAAATCAATACTTATAAAAAAAATCAATACTTATAAAAAAAGCCAGCATGCAAATTGGCTAAATGGTATAACAACAAAAACTACGTATTACTAAAACGAGCACAATGACAAAGTAGTAACAATGACTTCCCATTCTTTAGATCTAAACAAAATCCAAAAAATGAGAAGCCATTCGTTGCAGCCCTCTTCGTGACAGTTTGTCGGGCTTCTTCGGTCTTCTTTCTTCGAGCACAATGCTCGCTGAAACTTAAAACTAGGCTCGAGATATTCGCATACAAAAAAACCGAGGAAACTGAATGTACATGAGCGACCAACGATCGCAGAGATCTGTACATGTGCAAAATCTCGAGTTCAACGTACGTTTCGAAACCCATTTCGCGACCACGACCGCGGAATTCGAAAAATCGAAAGCAAACTAGAAACAAGCAAGAAACAATGGCCATTCGATTCATGACAAAATCTCACTCTCGATTTTTCAAATTATATTTCCTGAAACAGGTTGTCATACGAAAACGCGCCTACCCGACCAGAGACTATGACAACCTGCCCGGCCCTACCTACTTATAATTAACATACACACCAGAAGTATACTACCTATCCTACCTAACCCTATATTTAAAAAATGGCAAAGCAGGCATACCAACACATTCATTCCACGATTTTCACTCATAACACCCGGGCGCAAAAGCCTACACTAGGGAAAGCGTCCCGGGACGCCTCCGACACCCGAGCTTGGCATACTCCTTTCACACTCTAACTTTACGTACCTTTTTCCTGAAATCGAATGACGATGATTGGCGACCATTGCGTGTAACGATATAAAAGAAAATGTATGTAATTTAACTTTAATTACAAATATTTATAATTGAAAAAATTTTTGAAACAATTATATTTTATATTTTAATATAATGATGGAAATGGAATTTGATATCATTACTTTAATTTAAAAAAATTAATATTACATATAAAATGTTATAGGATATTATAATGAAATTAATAATTGTGAATATTTAAAAAATTGCAAATTATATTATATGAAATAATAAACAAAACGACGCAATTCCACAGCCTAACCATACGCACACAATGCAGAAAATACGTCGTGCACGATACGCTAATGCATCGTCAATCGCTGAAAAATTGTTATAAACTTATGAACTATGATCATCGTACCCATCGCCTTTCTCTCACCCAAGTAGCACCTGAGCACGTGAATGAGATCTTGGCAATAGATACAGAAAGGATTAAATCTGAAAATCCTGAGCTAAAAAAAATATATTAGTATATCTAACGAACTACTATTCTTTAATTCAAAATTTGTTTATTTTATTTCAAAATCAATTTAATAAATTTACGTTATAAATTTATAAAATGAACTAATGTTAATATTAAATATAGAAAGATATCAATAATATGTAGATAATAAATTTATTTATGAAAATAACAAAAAATAATTTTAAATGAAGTATCAATGAAATAACCTCAGGCGATTTTTTCATCAAAGCAGACTTTTGAAAATATGAGAACAATATTTAAAATTTTTTGCTCTGATTCAAAAATCTACCTGTCGCGAAATGTCTTTTTGCACATAAAATTTAATATTTTATACGAAGAAAATAAAATTAATGTATTTGAATTTATCAATATAAATTCAACTATCAATATTATTTTGTTAAAAACGCGTTGTGCAAAAAGACCTATCCTGATCTAATAAATAGAGAATGAAAAAAGAAAAATGTTACTACTCACGAGTATAACAAATACTCGTGGTCATTGTGCTCGTACAAAATTCTACGTATACAACCAATCATCCGTGTCGATTTGGATCTTTCATCCTACGACATGATTGAATGACCGGAGGAACAGAAATGCATGCGACTCACCATTAGATGCGAAGATTCTGCGTTGCCATCAATATTGTTATAATATATTGAAAATCATCCTCTGGGAAACAACTATAACAAAACATGAAACATTGTATTATAATTTACAAATATGATAATAAAAATTGAAATTCTAATAATACAAATCTTCAAATAAAAATTAAAAACTTAAAAATTAGAATCCTATTTTTCAATAAAAGAATAAAAATTTAGATAAAACTAAAGATAATTACCTCTCTGCATAATAGATGATCATATTATCTTGAAAGAAGCACTGACTCTATTTTATACCGAAAATGAATATTTATATAAAAAAAATAAAAATAAACTATTAACACATTCATTTATATTCGTATAATCGGAGAACAAACACTGACTCTAATTTCGCGTATAATTATTAAAATTAAATTTACTTATTAAGTTATAAATTGAAAAAAACTTACGAAACAAACACTGAATCTATTGATCGCATTGCGCACGATCACAATCTGAAAATAAAATTACATTAGTTAATTGCAGAAGCAAAGAATATAGAAAAGCAAACAAAATGTTTTCATATTTTTTTTCATATTGAGCATTTGTAAAAAAAAAGTACTATTATTTTAAAAAAATCATGTTGTAAATATTTATTAAAATTAATATAAATCTATTATGCAACATAAAATTAAAAATATTTGAGAATTTTTACAAGTTATAGAAGATTTATATATAAAAAATATTGCTAATCATGGATTATTTCAAAATCTTTTCTATCATCATTTTCATACTTTCAATATAATAATAATGAATTATGCAAAAACATACCATACAAATAGTAATTTAATAAAAAGAAAATACTTACATACATCTTTCTTTAAAAATTAAAAACTCTTACTTCTCTTAATAAAACTTGTTATTACTTGTTATTCATATTGAAAATTCTTGATATTCTTCATATTGAAAATAATTTCAGCTACTTATCTGCACAAAAAAAATGAATATATAAAATATATAATATTAAATTAATTGTACTAAAATGAAACAAAAACCTAATATAAATCCTATTTTAGAAATTCGAATTAGTGGTTAACTTTAATAATAACTCTAATAATCAAATTAAAAAGAATGAATAAATTATTCTTTGAAGAATTAATTCTAATAATATTCAATAAATAATTGAATAAATGCATATTAATGAAATAACAATACAAAAAGTAAAAGAGTAACTGTCAAATGTATTAGGAAATATATATTATGCATATGAAGTAAAACTAATCATAAGTTTTGACAGAAATCCTTTGTGTAGCAATTTTCATGTATAAATTTGGGAGAAGAAGGAGGAAGGGAGGGAGGAAGGGGGAGGGGAGAGGAGAGGAGAGATATATTCGATAATTCGAATCAAAAAACGTATCGAAGAAATAATATACGAATTAAATATACAGATAGATGCATTTAGTATAGAAATATATAAGAAAATGAGGAAATCTTACCACATTTATATGACGGTCGTTGAATTATCTTTTAATCATTATGGCGTGCACAAAAATTATTACATTTCCGAAACCATCCCGCCTTCAATGCTTGGATCAAATAATGGCATAAAACTGTCAAAAGTACAAAACACTATTCAATTCTGATACAATAATGATTAAACAAAACTTAATAATTGATTAATTAAGTTTAATAACCGTAATACAATAATTTAACACTAAAAATTTTATATAATTACACTTCTCAACCGATGAAACGTGACCTGTCACCACAATTTTCAACTGTAGACTGACGTCATGCGCACCATGATGCGCACTGATTCATTTCGCGGCTAAATCTTACCGACTTTCTGATTGGCTAAAAAATAGTTAGTTAGCATTTTTTATTTTAAAGGCGCGAAAATTGAAATATAATATGAATTAATTATAAATTATTAATATTAATATGAATTATAATTAAAATAATTCCAAAATAAAATGATGGAATATTTGAATACAGTTATAAATTGAAAATTATTAACTTAAAACGATAAATTTTACTGTAATTAATAAAATATATTATTACATTTATAATATTTATATAGTTTTATATAGTTTTATATAGTTTTATATAATTAGAATATTTTAACACAGCTATAAATCAAAAATTAATATTACAAAACAATAAATTTTTTTTGGAAAATTTGGATTACAAAAATATATCAAATTTTATATCTAATGTGTTTTTGTTTCTAGTTATCGACTGCGTAATTCATGATATCATACCGATCTGTATTTGTTTGCTTGTATTCGTGAAAGTAGTTGGTGCATGAGTCGCACCAGCTGATTGGCGCTTCATCTGCGACGAAGTGTCAAGCTCGACGAGCAGGTGGTGCTCGCGTGCCACGGCATTTGTAATGGCGTGCGACGGCTAGGAAAAGGGCAACAACGCGCACGAGTGCTCGAGTTTTCGTCTGTTGTAAAAACGGGAAGTGCGTTAGTGCGTGCGTGGCGTGACAGTATCGTTAAAATGACAACGACGTCGAGCATTCTGCCGTCGTATCAGCGGTTCGTGAACGGTGTGCCGGTGCCTCTATTCTCGAGACGGTCGTTCCGCCCGCGTGAAAAGTATCTGATCATGTTGGTGTTTTTGACGTTCGGTGTCGTGTGTTTCGGAACGTTCTTCTTTTTGCCGGATTTCCGTCCAGGCACTGGCGGCGTCGCAGTGAACAGTGTTTACCGTGTATACCAACACATGCAAAAAGCGGGACCGGAATTACTTATACCGGCGCCACCTCGTTTACAAGGGGGCATAAAGGGGTCCATAGGTCATCTTAATGCTGTGCCACCTGGACACGAGGGCATTGATCATCAGGATGTGCATATTCTTCAGGACAAGCAAAAGCTGCAGGTCCGCGCGTGTGTCAGGGTCTCGACGTTGCGCTTCTTTCGATTCTCGATTATGCTCGACTCTCGATTTTGTAACTTGCAAACTCGCAAACTCGTGATTTCGCTTGTCATCGTTTCTTGAGAAATCAAATGGTGCTGTTCTCTTTGACAATAATTGTATGATCTTTCTCATCGTGATGTCCTTGTTTTTTTATAACATCTTATGTGCTTCGTTCTTTCAGCTGTTACACGCTTTCCCGATTCGTTTGTTTACATGCGGCCATCGTGACGTATCGCGGGCACACGTGTACACGCGTAACGGAACAAAAATTTATACGATCTTATAATTCTTATTTTTTTAATTCGTGATTATTTTTTGCTATGTTCATTCGATTTAATTCCGCGCTCAAACGGTCAAAACGGTTAAGATAATTGTCAATGAATATGTATAAGTTACATATTTACTTCAATATGGCCACCATATTTTATTTAATATCGATCGATCTGTGAAGATTCGATAATCGTAATTTATCGTTTTCGAGCGCCATTTTGTTAGTTTTGTGTCTACGATTATCCTTTTTAATCCTGTTTTCATTATGAATTGTGCGCGAACAACGAAACGTTTTACCCACGTTTTGCGTAATCGGAATATTTATGTATAACGAAATATGAAAATTTAAATCAGCTATCGTTCTCATTTCATCACGCGCGGTTTCTCCGGAAAATGACATGTCGTTCTACGTATCACGCGTATTAACGAATAAATTACGCGTATTGTGTGAAACGTGCTGTGTGAAACGTAACTATGTGAAACGCATTTACTGGGATTAAATTATTTAATCTATCATCGTGTTGCGGACCGAGAGAACGAGTTTTATCAATGTTAATAGACTCTCGCCCTAAAATTTCAAAGCGTAATTTCCGACGCATCGACGTGACCCTCATTGAGACATTTCGTTTCTACCGTTGTATGCACATGGATACATGTTAAGTAATGATAATTATTTTTTTCTTAACTTATTTTAAAACTTAAGGAAATTTTAAATCAGTAAATTTATTTATAATAAAAATATATTTAAGTTATTAGATTTAATATAGGAAACTGATAAATATATATCAATCGATATAAAGATTGATAAAAATTATCGATTAATTTGAGATATAAAAAGATAAGTTATTCGCTGATAGAACAGTGAGATCTATCTGTAAATCAAGATTATTAATTTTAATATAGAATATAGGATATAGGATAAAAATTAATATTTTTATTACTTTCTTCATTAATTTTAATTTTTACCTTATTTTTTTATTTTTTCCATTAAGAATTAAATAAAACAAAATTATTCAGAGCTCAGTCTGATACAACAATTCGATATTTATTCAATCGTCGATAAAACGAATTTTAATTCCAAATGAAAATTTCCACGTGTATAATCAATATTCTTGAAATCGTTTTAAGCAAGATTCGAAATGTTATAAAACAACTCTAAAACAATCGAAAACATGGTGAAAGCGATATAAAGACAGTGGAATCGAATCGAAAGAAACGAAAGTTGTATCTTGTTTTATCAGCTAATTAACGATGACGACATAAGATTGAAACTTGATTTACAATTCGAATAGAAAACTATTCTCGCGTTTATATCAAAATGTTGACGCCCCTTGTTATCCGTAAAATAATAGAATTTATCAAGGATTTACGTTCGAATATTTAATGTTCACAAAACGCGCTAACTCTATTTGCACCATTCTCAATAACCATTCACAGATTTTCATTGTAAATTTCGTCTCACAAACGAAATTTTACAACCGTGATTGTTTGTAAAAATCTTGATTATTTTTCAACGTTACAATTTTTTTTAACAAAGATTATTTTTTATGATATACACATATATAGATATAGTTTATTATTTAAAATTGTAATTTTTATTTTTTCTACGATAATTTTAATGAGTGAAGAAATATATCGAAATTTTTTTACATTTGCATATGATCCTTTTGAAATTTTTATTATTTTTTTATACGTAATGATTTTTTTTTTAAATTGTTTCCATAGTTTTGTATAACTTATATTGTTATTTGTAAATTAGAATTTTTTTTTTACGATGATTTTAATAGCGTGAAGAATTTGTTAATAGAAGCTTCTTAGGTTTATATACTTACTTAAAATGTAATTTTAACGTGAAAAGCAGAATGTTTAATTAATAGTTCTTCGCTAGTTGGATTTATTAAAATTGAAGCGCGATTTTGATGGCAATTTCATCGTAGAACTAGGTAATTCGACTGTAATTTAGCACTTGTTCCGCGAGTTTAACATTTGCACGTGTTAGATGCAGCATGTTCAAATTTCACCAGTTTCTCATATAAGAGAAATGTTGTCCAACATTGAAGTTGTGATAGATTTGTTGTTAATAGAAAAATAGATTTATTTGTTATTAATTTATATATTTACCTTGAAATATTTTTATCTTCACGTTTAATACCAATAGGCTGACGATGGCAAAAATAAAGGAATTTTAAAGCGAATATCTATGAATTTGCCATCGACAATCACGTCGTTCATTGAAAGTGTTACGAATATATACATATTTTTGATCGATTCACGATCCACAGGTGATCTTCCCTATTAATACGTGATCGATTACAAAATGTAGTTTGCATATTTGGAATTATTCATTCGATTTCACGTGTGCAGTAATCGACTAAGAGATATAGTTTGAATTAAATATATGTAGGCCAGTTGAATGGAAAACTGATTTGGGAATAAATCATTAGAAAAATGATAGAATATATTTTTAATATGTGTTAGTAAAAGATACAAATTTTTATATTTCTTCAGAGAAAGAATTCTAGACATTTTTTTTTTATTGACTAATCATAAAGTAGAATATCCTTATTCCAATTTATGAAATTAAATTAATTTCATGGAAGAAACACGTAAAGACTTTTATAATAATATTTCATTTAAAAAATAAATAAGAAAAAATTTCTTCTAAATTTTTTAAAAATTGATAATTTTCGCAATTGCAATATTATTAATTGTTACTTTTGCTATCAATATACTTACTTTTATATTTTTTTGTATTTGTCGCGTAATTTAAATTCATATTTCAGACATATTATTTGTTATTTTCTGATAACAAACTTAACGCCATAGATATTATAATACGTATCTTTTAATTTTCCACGAACATTACATAAAAAAATAAAGTGAATTCAAGTTTATATGTGAATATTACCGCGATAGTATTTTAAAGTAAAACTAGTATGATATATTGTCGAGTCAATATTAGATAACGTGTATATTCGAATAAATTATTTTTCTTGATATTCTCAAATCTATAATGTATTTGAATCAATCTTATTTGTCGGGACACTGAATTTTAATAAAACTTTAATGGAAAATAGCTGTTATATTAATGTTACTTATATATACAAGGATAATGTAACTGTATACTTTAAACTTCACAAGAAATGCGATAACAAAGGAATAACACCAATAGCAAATAAGATAGAAACTAACATAAAAATTAGAATTCGGTGTGAAAATATTTTAAAATTTTTCTGGATTTACATAAATAACATTGGCAGTCCAATAATAAAGATTCAATTCAGAATCCTTCCTTTCAAATTATTATTAATAAATCTAAATGAGTTCAAAGTTGCAATTATACAATATAAAAATTTTTTTCTCCAAACAAAATACTTCTTATTCGTTCCCACGAACAACTCATAATCGGTTTTTCTTCGAAAAAACGACTCGTGATGGAGTTCGAAATCGTTTAACGCAGAGGGAAAAGCAAGCGTTATACTCGCAACATTTCACCTTTCGTTCTTTTATAATCACGGCTGGTCGAGAGCCGATATTTTCTGAGCGATTCGAGCGAAAGAAGCGTGTTCTCGAGACGAGATTGCATTCGTACGGCGGTGTTCGAATAAATAGATCCGAGGTCTCTCTCTCTCAAGCGGTCCGAAAAAATTTGATTTTTATTCGATATGGGGTGGACCGATCTTTTCCACGCTTTAAGATGAAAATTTTGTATAAATCATTGCCGCGTGTATCGGTCGGAAATAGGGTCTGAATTTGAAGGGGCGATGAAAATGCGCGTTGATAAATTGTAATTTGTAAATGGCTGGGAAAATAAATTTCACGATCTCAAAGAGACTGTGTCGCTGTTACTGACCTCTCCAGCTCAAACATCCTGTATCTTGAATAAATTGACTTTGATTATATGGTTTTATGGAGATTCGATGACACCGTGGAATTTCGATATGTTCTGAGTAAACGTTTCGTTGTTTGATTTTTTTTTTCTGTTTGCTTATTTAGATACCTCCATTTTTCGCTTCGATTCCGTGCTGAATGTATTATTTCATTTTTTTTTATGGAAATAATTTTATTATTGAATAATTCGTGCGAGGAATGGTACACAGTTCTTTGAGTTATTCGACATTGAAAAATTTATCAGGTAGATAAATATTTGCAATCTGATAAGCCACAAAGTTTATAATTCGTTCGAAGTTGAAGTTAGCAACGTTATCTAAACGTTATCTAATAAAACAATGTATAAATGATAGCAAAAACATTTTAACCAGACATCCTGTATACATGAAATTTAAACATTAATTCTTCCATACCATTAATTTTAATAATTTAATAAATAATGTAATTCTTTTTGCAATTGATCCTTCACGAAATAAGATCTTCCATTACCGATGAGATAAAAAACATTGTTTATTTGAAATTATTCCAAACAGTGAATCGAAATTTATTCTTTCCATATCTGATTTCTTTCTTAATTTATGAAAAAATTAAAATTCGTATCAGAAAAAATAGATTATTTTAATAACAAGGACTAGCTTAACGAGAGACCATCGGATTTTTATTTTATTTTCTTATTCTCGACGATCAAATTGAAATTAACGCATCTAATTGATTTAAAAATAAAAAAAAAAACCGTCATTCGAAAAATCTCGATCCGCGACTCGATCTGACCGAATTTCAGGCAAAGATCGACGAGGAATATCAGCAACAGAAGATGTTGGAGAAACCGGAAGTGATTGGTGAAATACATGTGCGTGTTACTAGTTCACCATCGTTAGTGCTTCACCGGAAGAACGAAGTTCTGGAGACTGTGCCGCCAGCACCCGCCAGTAAACTTCCTTTGACGGTCGGTGGAGAGGACAAGGACCCCATCGCCAGGGAACGGAGGGACAAGGTCAAAGAGGTGAGTCTTTCTTTCCATTCATATAAAGTAAATTGTCGACAATGTTGGCTGAAAAAGAAGAACATTTTTTTTAAAGTAAAATATTGAATAATATTTTGATATTTTTATCATATTGTTATCATTGATTATGATAAGGGAAAGAGAAATTAAAATATTTTTTTTAAATCGTGAAATAAATTATTATTGCTAACTGTATTAAAAAAATAACGATAGTTGTATGATTATCGTTCTTTAGATAGTAGATTATCAGCGTTTCAAAATTACGTAAGTTTTGTTAATCGTCAAATATTGTTTTTCGTTATGTACCATCAAGAAAGAGCTTCTATGGTTAATATAATTTTATAACTATGCAAATAGTTCATTCATGTAGAATTTTATCTTTATCTTATTTGATAAAGATAAATAAAATATATAAATATACGAGTACTTAATTCAATATCTTGTGAGCAGCAGATGTACATTATTCTTCAAAAGCATATTTAATTTAAGATAATAAGAAACAGGAAGAAGCATTTTTGTTAATTGATTTTATTGAAATTAAATATCTACGAAATTTAGATATTTTTATAGCAATTTGCTTTTCCAAATTGAAATCCACGTTTACGAAATAAACGAAATGCGTTTTGAATGTACAAAGCTTTTCAAATATTCAAAGCAACTTGAATTTTAAGCAGCAAAGCTTTATCATTCCTATATAATATATTTCCGCGTATTCTCTCAAGAATTTTTCATTATTTCATTTCTTTTAATATCAAAAGAATCATTATTATCTGAAATAACATTTTAACAGCAGAATGTAAAAAACCCGATTCTTGCAAAATATAATTTCTCAGGATTATTAAAGCTCGTTTATCTTTTGAGTATTTCGTGAATTAAACTCAAGTTTATCGATCTCTTATTTTATTATTAATCTTTTGAGCATTTAGCCTGTACCAATAACGCAAAAAGTGCATATAGAGTTCGATGGTCAGTATTAAACGGGCAATTTGCCAAAGAGATGTTTAAAATAGTTCACTCCACTCTATCTGAAATTCGCATTGGATAACACATTGAGATATATCCATTAAATGCATCGAATACCTTCAATCTTACCTCATTTCTATACAAAAATATAGATATTTAATATCACACTAAAATAAAAAAAAAAGTCCCAAAAATGGTACGAATTATTACAATTATCAATTAAAAATACGTGTATAATAAATATATAAAGGAAAAGAAAATTGAACAAGTGTAATATCTTCCAAACTGATGATCCAATCACTTGTTCCAAAATTTCGTTGCAAGAAAGAAACGATTCGAAAATATGATCGGAAAGATTGTATAATTCACAACAATTACGCAATTAAAAGTAGAAACTATTTTTGAAACACGCTCAGTTAAACAGCACTCAAAGGATAAACGTTTAGAGATATTCTCAAACGCGAGCATTCCGTTCCCAACTTTTCTTCCCATTTTCCAACTAAATTTCCAACGGATTCCCCTTTATCCCGTTGGTATACGTACGTGTTGGTTACATTTGCGTATAAATGAGAATACAGTATGCGCATCCACGGATATTTCGATTAATAGCGTTTCCCGTGGTCGGGAACAAACGAAACTGGCCACGCAGGGGTAAATCACCGCGGAACGAATGACCGACCCGCCTCGAGCTCGCAATTTAGGTTTGGACGCTCGAAATAAAAAAGGGGGGAGAGGAGGGGGGAGTAAAAAAAATGAAATCGTTGAAAAATCGAGAGATAAAATTAGCACGTCGTTCGATCTGTTAAACGGCCGCGAGAATATTGGAAAACGAACTTTCGACGAGTTTTCCACCAAGGCCGTAAATTTGAAAAGGAGCGTTAAAAGAATGGAGCGAGCTCTCCGCGATATAACTCGTTGTAATTTGCGTGAAATTCGTCCGTTGTTTTTGTTTCGAGAGAGAGTTTGTACGATGGATCGAGATCGATGCACTTCGGTGCATAATTTTCCTCGTGTGCAATATTTTTTTCTTTTTTTTTCCTGACAGGAAGATTGGAATCGAATTGAATCGTTCTTCGATATTAGGCCGTTGCGAAAAATAAAATTGTACTCGACGGATGCTCAATTTTTGAAAAACTAGCGATGGAAGCGTTTGAAAAATACGAAATTCTGAAATAGAGAAGTGGTAATTTTTTTTTTTTTTTGCGGTGCATTAATAGCGGGATAGATTTATTTTGTTTAAAATTCCGAAATGGCGGTTATTTTGATCGCGTAGAATTTTATTTTCGAACATTGGTATTGTTCACACTGCTCCGTTGGATTGTAATTCTTTTTAATGGATGCATCAATTTTGCGTCGATTAATTTAAAATTCGATGAATATGTAAAATTACAAAGGAATGTAAAATGTTATTTAAATATGTAAATGAACGAATAATCCAAATTTTTGAAAAATATAGATATTGTTGTATGAAATTTTTTACATACAACGATTCGTAATGAAAAAAATCGATATCTTCATAAAGTTTAATTATACAGATGACAAAATTTTGACATTAACACGTTTCATTTAACATTTCCAAGAATATAAGTCGAGACGTAAATTGCGCGATATTTCTCAAAAGAGAGGATAATAATTTGCATGGAATTTCATCGGAAACCAATTTTTAAACAAAAATAATCGGCCCTTTTCAACACGGAAAAACCATCGTTCACGTATTTTCAATTGGCGAAAACGCGCCACAGTTTCGAATGGTTTGTTCCGCGAAACGGCGGGTTTTAAATTGTCATATCCCATCGAACGAATTCTCTTGTTAACGTACGACGATCCATGCACAATCCGCTTCAAATTTTTCACGACGACCCCTCCCCCCCGACACGGCCGGGTTGTTCATCGATCGCGTATTCATCGAATTTTCGGAGCCACGCTCATTTCCATGCTTTATGAATGGGTCCACCGTACTATTATCTATTTATCGGTCTATTAAATGTTTCATGCCTGTGTGCATGCAACGTAAACGTTCGATTTCCACCGTTCGATTTTTTAGTGTGCTCGTATCACGGGATTTCATGGATCATTGATGATGACGTGCACACAGTTATCAGCCTGCCGAGTGAATTTTTCCTTCTCTGATTTCTTTCGTTTTTTTTTTCCCCTCCTCCCCCAATTTTTTTCTAATTATTGGTATTCGATTCATCCGATTTTTAATTCAGTCAGTTATTATTTGATCGTAAATTATGATAAATCATAATTTCGAAATATGAACAGTTTTTTCATTCTTTTTATCTCTATTCGAGGTGTTTGTTTTAGATTAAAAATTTGAGAATCGTTCGAGCAAATATTTATTTTGATTATCGATCCGCGCGTTAAGAAAGATGATCGACTCCGATTATCAAAGTGTTTATTCTAAGATGTGTACGATAATTGAGTCTAGATTATCGTTACACAAATGCCAATCTTATCTGATTCATAGCCGAGAAATCAAACACGATAAAAATGTTTTCGAAGTAATAAAAGTAGAATAAATTTATAACAAGATAGATTGGTCGGCAATTTCATTCCGATCTTTTTCAACTTTCGCCGATTCAATTTCATTTTCATTTCTCATTGTCGTAACGCGTTCTGATATATTAATTAATTAAATTATTACGACGACGCGATATTTATTACACTTTCCTTCAATTAATTTCCTTTCATTTCGAGTAATTTTTAATACACACAATGTTAAACGAAAATCACGATGAAATCATCTTATCTTATGAATTAATGCATTATATGCGAAAAGAGATACCTGCAACGAATTCGTAAGTGGCGTCATTCTCGTATAATTCATTTTAACGTGAAAAAAATATACAATATTGTTCGTTCGTTGTAAAAACGTTGCAACGATAGCGTAGACAGGCTCGCCTCGGTGAATTTCTCCCTGGCAATTAAATTTAATCGGTTCGGTATTCATCAGTGCAAGACCGTAGCCGCGTTTAGCTTTGTTCCTTCTATCTTTGATTGCAGTTGCTCGTTCATCGTACGTTGGATTGTTACGCACAGTGGTAATGCGCGAGCGTTTTCACATGAGCGCCACTGTAATCGTCTTGGAATTTCCTAAGCATCCTTGCAATTGCCGACAGAACGTTTGGTTGGCAGCTGGTGATAAACCAGCTTATCAATTCAATAATTAGAAATTCCCAATTATTCTCTTCAATTATCGTTTCGAATGAAATTTATTCCGTATATAATCATACGTCATATACGTTTAAACAAAGGTTTTAATATCGATTCTTTTTCCAATCCATTTCGTGACGTGATCATTACAGATTAATGCTCGCCATTGTTTCGCCCAGTTTTGATCGGACATACATATATCTTTGATAATAAAAGCGGCAAATCATTAAATTTGATTAGATCGAACGATAAACCCGCCACGGGTGATTTTCCAAAGGTATTATTCATCGTCGAGCGCGCTCTCCTCCGATTTCAGAGCTTGATCTCTCTCGGGCGAACTTTGACTTCCTTCGTTTGGTAAGTAAGGAACTGAAGTCAACTTATCGCCTCATTAAATACTGTATTATATACATATCCGAAATCTTCGTTCTCGGTACTTAGTTAACGTCAATTGCAGTTAGTTCGCGTCAGAAAATCGTTTAGTCGATTAAGCCTTCTATTCCAACTCTCCTTCCTTATCGCAAGAAACTATCCTTTTGCTTATTATGGAAGATCGTACGTTAAGGCCAATTTAAAATGGTTAAGATTTAATGAAATTCCTGTATGTAAATTCGTTACGGATATATTTGAAGACGTAAATATTCGAAAACAATTTTAAAATAAGAAACCGTGAAAATGGATGTTAAAATAACAGATCCTCGATTGAGTTAAATATCCGTTTTATCTTTATCGTTTCTCTTGAAAATTGTTAATTAAAATTAATCGTATTTTTTAATCCAATGTTTTCTTTCTTGGAAAATAAGTCAATATATATAATATTCGATAGTATCAGAAAATTATCACGGATCAACTAAAGACACATAATTTTCCACATGCCTTGCGATTCAACGATCGAGACGACCAACAAGGACGACCGAAACTCAAGGGGGAAACAAGCGTTAAAAAACTTGGTTTCCTTTAGACTTGTATAAAAGAAAATCGATTCGTTCGAAAATAGACGATCGGACAACGACAACTGCAACTGTACATGGGTATCGGTTTCAATTCCGGTTGCAACGAATCCTCTTTGGATGGAGACATATCCGGTTTTCGAAGCAGATGAGTCGGCGCTCTCTGTGCACGTTTAATCGGTTACACCGGTTAAATCGCCGGATGGAATCCCATCGATTCCCATTTTGGTGAAACGTTTCCGCTCGTTGGAATTAAACGGCGCCCCCGTTGAAAAGTTTATGACGCTAATCATCCGTGCATTCTAATCTAAAACGCGCGAGTTTTCGTTGAGTTTTATTCGTCGACCGATCGATAGACACCGAATTATCGCGGAGAATAATTGGAAACAGGAGATCGATCGAGGTCTGATCCTCTTGGAAAATGGGATCAGAGGGTTGGGCAGTGAAGAATCGTTTTTTAAATACGGATAATGGACGGATGCTTTCCTTTTTCTCTTTTTTTGGGGGAGATTTTTTTTTATTCGAATTCGATTCGCTGTTAATGAAAAACTGAAAGCTATTACCAGAAATTTTGTAAAAAGAAATGATCTTTCTATACGATACTTTTTATCATTTAAATTGGTAATAGATGTTCGCGATTTGATGAAGATTGGTGAGTAATTTTGAAGAATTACGAATTTTATTGCATAATGGATTTGTCTTCTTTGGTTGTCACAATTCAAGTGAGAAACTACTTTTATGAATCTTTAGAAAATTTTATCAAAAGAAAGCAGATTCTTTTTCTGTGATAAAAGCTTCCAACTTACTGTTATTATTTCCGTGGACATGATAAATGATCCGCGCGAGAACTCACTTATACACACGATTTAAAATTCGATAAGACCAACATTTTCAATCGCGATGTTTCCATTCATCATAAAAGCGGCATCCTAGATATCCTGTGCGATTCAATCGCGTTTATATTCCGTTTCTTGTCCTGAATATTCAATATATTTTCCTTGAACAATGGGATGGGAATTCAGACGGTTTATGGTAATGATACCGGTGAAATGTTAACATAATGCAGTTATACCGAGATTAAGATCAGAAATCGAAAGTTCAAGCACGATGTTCTATAAGGAGCATTAGGCGTGGTTAGGCGTATAACATAGTACAAGTTTCTTATTTAGGAAAATCAACTATTCTTTCCAGAAGTCTCGCCACATAACTTCAATAACAATTTATGCATATCTCTTATTCCCAATTTTCTCCGCACACTTTTCAATTCGACACCCGAAACTCTGAATAGAGTTTTTCAATTTATAAAATTCCAAGTAAAAAAATTTTCCTTTCTCCTTTTTTTTTAAATATCTCCAAATTCATTATCGCATCCGTCATTAAGTTTACAAATTAACTTGAAATGATTTATGATTTTCGATTTCTTTAAAAAGATCGAAGCGAGGAATAAAATCCAAAGACTGTGCTTTTGATTACATAATTTTCATCCCCCATTCTACGCGTGCAGGATTACTCAAAAATTTCCAAAAAAAGAAAAACGCGTTTAATTGCGCTCGTGAGTGCGGAATAGTGGCCCGTTTCGGTATCGTCGTTATCGCTTCACCGAAATTGCGACGAAAAAGTGGACGCGATCAATGGGACGCGATACACAAAGGATAAATTGCGGGCTATGTATTCAACCGGCGAAATATTCCGAAATGGGTTGACCTTTAGCGCGACGTGAGCAGACGTCGTGCACAGATCTCGAGTGAGTGCAATCGGTGAACGGGTCTCTTCGGTTCGAAATTAGATTGCGCTCACGTTACTCGCGGCAAAAGTTGACGGCACCGTGCGGTTAACGGGTTTCCCGCGTGTTCACCTAGGCTAGGTCAGGCATACGTGCCGATGTCGAATCGAGTTCGCGTGGCACGCATCGAGGATGCCTGGACGGAGCACGCCACTCTCGCGATTCGAAGGGGATTTGGCTTGGTCGTTCGCACTATATGCTCCCTGAAATTTTGAAAATGTTATGATAAGTTTGTAAGTTTGAAAATTGCATGAAACTGTTTGACAATTTTTCCTCCTCCCTCTCTTTCTCCAGTTGATCTTTAATTAATATATGTTTTGCAACTTTTTAAGAATTGTGATTAACGTTGAATAGGAGGAGGAGTTGGATTGAAACAATTTCTCGAAATAAATCTTCTTTATTACCGGTCTGAATGAGAGAATTTTGGTGGAAGTTCTCGTAATTGCGAATGACTGCACCGAAGGCGAAATCGTCTGCATGTCTGTTCGAATTAGAGTATAATAAATGGGAATGGTAGGGGTGATGTAATTGGGCAACTGTTATTGTTGAAGCTTCGTTGTAAACTTGCGTGAATTGTTTGATTGCCAGGCGGGGATGGTTGGTGGAGATGATGACTTAAGTAACGGTTCCGAAGAACGATCGTGTGTTCCTGATTAGTTTGTTGTTTCGTTGCAACGTGTTATAACCTGCCTTCGTATAAATTCAATAATAATATTAATATTAATTTTCTTTCAAACGGGATAATATAAACATGTTAATTAAATTACTTTATATCAGCGATCGTAATCGTTATGTCATTCATAAACACAAATTGGAAACTGAATTTAATTAAGCTTTTACTTTGGTTAAATGTTCTAAAGGTAATTTCCAGTCACGTATTATCGTGCCAAGTGCTCAAGCACATTTCTATCCATCGCGTGTCGAAGTAATAGGTCTCAAGTGTGCGTGACAAAACGCAGAATTGTTTCTGGGTTACGTATATTTTCATAAAAGGAATAGGTACTTTTAATTGTATATTGCACGCGGTATTTCTAGCGTTATTGTTATTAACTAATTTCCATTTTTTCCCAAATTTAAATATTTAAACGAACATTCGATCGTTCGAGTAATAATCGTGCCCCATCCACCAATCATCTTACTATCATAAAAGCATCACTAAAACAGATCGGTAAAAAATGACGAAATAATTATTTTCTTCCCATTCGAATATAAACAACTTATCCAAACCTTCCGCCTAGAAAGTCTTTAATCTTCCTGTAAAAAATTCGACGTACAATTCAACGCATGTTGTAAACGCATTCCTCGCAAACTCCTCTCAATTATTCCCACCGATCATCAACTCCTTTTTCCACGTATCCATCGTTTATCCATCGTTTATCGGAACCAATCGTGTTCGTCCATGCTTCGTAACGATCGTCGATTGATTTTCTATTCGGTCCATTTTCAAAATCTCGCAGATCCATAAATGAAACGTGAGTGTAAACAATGATCGTTCCCTATCACGCGATCAAATCGTCTAAATTCCCCAATATCGTTTAATGAATCCCGTTTTTACGAATCGTTCTGCGCGTGAAATCCGCCAGTCGTACAAATTGTAGCGTATTTACTGCAATTATGCAACAAAGAATCGGCCAAGTAAGCGTTCCCAGTCTTGTTATATCGGCCAGTAACCGAATCCTTTTGCCACTTCATCCCGACGAGCCAGCGTATTCTTCATAATGAAGAGGAGTCACGACATTTCGAGGCGTACGGGGTGGCTTGATTTTCGCCTGAAACGAATCGGACTTACCCTTGAACGAGTTCTCATCACGCCAACTTGTTTGTCGAAATAATGGCCGCTCCGGAGAACGCTTGTTTGCATTGTCAGTGGATGATGGCCGAGCGTGTTTGCCTTTGTGTAATGATGATTGTCGTCTTCGTGTGGGGTTGAATAATCTCTTTCTTGTTTTCGAGACGTTGACGATTTTATATTTGGTTACGTTTTTTCACGATTAATCTTTGTTAAGGATCCTTATTTTTCTCTCCTTGTTGGACACGTTTTCGATACAGTTGACACGAGAAATCGATAATTTTATACGTAGCGTATAATTTCAAATAATTAATTTTTATATTCCATATAATAATAGTGATTGCGGTCTTTTTACGAGAAGAGCGAATAGATTTAATGATATTCTTGAGCTTGAATAATTGATAATTTTATCGTGAATAATGTGCCATAATCTTGGGGATTAATTAAAACTTTCTTAGGTATTATACATTTTTATAGCAATACTCTCTGTGATTATTTATACTTTTTCTTCTTTTTAAATTATCGTGTTGAGGAATAGTCTCGTGCACGTTTTCCACGTTTACGCGGATGCAATAACAATATTTTAATATATACGTCGCAATTAAAATTAACATTATAATCACACGAATAAAATTTTAAGTAAATCCTTTTAAAAATGTTTACGATCATTCCAAGTGAAAAGAAGAAAAAATTTATCTACAAGGTAGCAAGCAATCGCGCATGATTAATCTCTGTTAAGCACGCCAGGCTCTGCATTTAATTATGCGTTCGAAAAGATAACCAACAAGTAACATCATTAGAGATCCGAGTACGAAAATGTAGTTTTGTCGCAACGACCATACGGGTACGTATGTAATTCGCCGTGTTTGTACCCGTTTACAATGTAGATACAAGCGAGACAAGCGCGCGTGTGTTCTCGATATTACTCGATGCTTCGAGTATAGAACCGGTTAAGATTTATTTGGCGGTTTGACAGAAAAAACGTGCGCTCATTGCCAACCAAACTCTCGAATCGTGTTTCGAGAAAGCTGAAGTCGCATACTTTGTCGATTCTCGTGTGATCGCGTTCGATCAAACTTGCTCGTACTGCACTTTTTTCATACTTTCATATTTTACGAAATACGCGAAGTAATTTCATACCAAGCCCGTTAATTGACTTTGCATAAAATAACAATTTCGAATGTTATTTATTTCGAACAATGAAAATTATTTTTATTATATTTTTATTATCGGCATATTGTAAATATTACAATGTTTCGTTTATGCACCGTATATTTTAAGACACATTATAAACAAGTCTTTCTATGAATCTTACGAATATTACTTTCTCCTGTGTCGCACTGAATGGAAAATGGAATTCCCTGTGTCATTCTTGCCGGATTAATAATACTTACGACTTCTAACTCGCAAACAAATTTCACTTTACATTTGTTAGTTCCTCTCATTCACACTTTTTATAACGCATTTGCACGCAGTTTCTCCTCTTATTTACATAATCAATCTGTGAAACAATTTATTTCAATTCAGATAAATTTCCTTTATTTTTCTCTTCAACCGATCCAATCCAATTAACACACACACACATATTTACTCTAATCTCTTTTCGATCTCTTTACCAAAATTAAATAAGATCGAACTCAACAAATATCGTCGTCGTCGTCACAATTTTCAGTCGGTTGAAAATTTTCTTAAATCGTCCCGAAAAGAAAAACACAGAGCTTTCCTCTTTCAGAGGATATCCGCCGTTATAAATTGCCAACGATGTCGTCTATAAAACCTCTCAATTTTTATTAGATCTCCGGCGAGACGAATCCTCGAGCGGATCCGCGAGAATTTATCGCGGCCGATAGAAGCGCATAAAAGCGATTTTAACGCTCGCTATACGGTGGCTCCTTTCCTTCTCCTGTCCGAATCCACGCGTGAATAGAACGATCGTTCGTTGTTCTATTCGCGCGTGAACACGTGTGCTCCCCCCTGATATCGATTGCGCCTCCAATATACGCCTGTATATGCACGTGCATACGGAGATGGAGACGTTTTATTGAACGTTATCCTCGGTCGTTTGTAATCATTTTGCGTGGATTTGAAAAATGGAATGTCGAAGCGCCACACGGTATACAAGCGCGCTGGTATCGGTGAAAAGAGAAAGCGAGGAAGAAGCGGCGAGAAATCGAGCTATTTTATGACGTGCAGTCAGATTTTTCCACTTCCAGCGAATTGTTAGCGTTGTTCGCGTGCATCTTCTCGCATTTCTCTGTTTATTGATTTCGTTTTTTGATTTCGTTTATCTTTTGGTGATAGAGGAAGTTTTGGGATTGATTAGCTCGATTAGTGCGGTTGCCAAGTATTTTTTGGGACGAAGATGCGGGATTTGTTGAGGGAGAGACTTTTGTATAAAAAAGTAATTGAAAATAATAATTAAATAATTGAGCGTATGCTGATTTATCGAAGATCCTTTCTTTTAGAAAGTTTCTTATAATATAAAAATGTGAAAGGAAGGAGAAGAATTTTACTATTATAATATAGATATTTTTAATTTTGTTGCAAATTTAAATTATACGAAAGTTCATTTACTTGTTTACCGTGGTTATATTTTATTTCTTCGGATCAATTTCATCGCAAACTCGTTTATCCTCAACGAAATAATCCAACTCAATCATCACTCTGAAAAAATAACGAACAAGAAAAACGAGGTTTATTCTCTTTCGTATTGTTCATCGTACCTCGTTCATATTGTCGTCGGCTGTAAACGACACGTACGGATAAATCCGCAAATAAAAATGGATTATCACCGTTTTCGCTCTTTTCATCATGAACATCCCTCCCCAAGTGCATCGAATTTGAATATCGATCGTCTCGAGTTATTACAGCTGACCACGGTCCCCTTTGTTTCTTTCTGGACACTATCGGCAGCTACCCCTCTGCATTTTTCCCTTTTTAATATTCCGCTTTCGTTCACTGGCAATGTACAAACAATCGGGAGGAAGCAAACAGAGTCGAATAGGAGCGAAAAATTTCCAGTTTGGTATTTCGAAATTTGGTATTAACGAGTCGTGGTCACGTTTTTAATAACGTACGATTATTTTTCTTATTCGATGGCGATGCCGCTTGTGTTTCGAGGAGAATTTTGCGAAACGATCACATCGTTTTTAGACCGTGTTCATTGTCGAACATGCTAATCTTGTCTTTGTCTCAAAATATTTTCTGTATTTTCATCGTGTTTCGTTTTATCCTCGGGGATTTTTCGTAATTTTAATAATCATTGTTTCCAGACTCGTTGCGTGATTTATTTAACTTGAATTATGAAAATAATTATGAATTAGGGAATATAATAAATTTTCTAAGATTGATTATGAGGAAATAATTTTGATTAATGTATGTACCAAACTTTTTCATTAAATATGATAAATCTGAAGTTTATCGACATTTTTTACTCAGCAAGAATTATAAATAATATTATTTTTTAAAAATAATTCACTGATTCTTAATCTAGTATTATTCAGCTACTTTTGATTGACTCATAGAACGAAACTTATCGCCACATTTTCTAATCTGATCAATCGTTTAATGCACTCTGTAGTTAACATAATAATTTCCGTACGAATAAATCTTTAAAAATTTAAAAACCTTGTTGCTTTATTTTCTGTATCGGTAATTGCGCGATAACGAATGGGATCTATGTCATTAACGAAACTTGCAATTATGCTGTGAACATTTATGAAACACTCGGTCAATTTCATTCTTACGTTTCCAAGTGGAAAAATTTGCTAACAATGGCTCTGACTAGCTACAACTTTTCCAAGAAACAACGGATATCATTGACTATAATTCTCACGTCGAATACGTCACAATGCATTCCCATGATTGTCACGTTCACGCGAAATGTCAGTAATGGTCAATATTAAGCGTAGAGTTAAGGGAACAAAAGAAAGGCGAGCCATGTATCTGTTATTTGCAAATGTTCCGTATACATCACCTCTTGATGCTCCAAGTTCCTTGTAATTATCCTTCTTTTCGTTTGCTATATATACTTGAAATATCTTTCAACAAAGAAGAAAGGCGACCAATAATTATTATGATATTTCTGATAGGAATTTCATAAAATCTAATATTCAAAATGTTTCGTCATTTTAAATTCTTATTGGATAATTTATCAGAGTTTTTCAGTTAAAAAAATATTGCACGCATATTCACTTTTTACGAAAAGGACTCGAATTTGTTAATAATATCCTGTACAATAAGAATTCGAGGAATTCGAGAAAGGTGAAGAAACAGACGATGAAACTTATCACCTTTCCAAGAATGAACTTTACCAGCCAAGTAGAGATTTATATATAGAGGTAGTTTCTTCTCTTTCATGGTTACCACGATTTGTCGTCTGGTCGAGGAATCCAGGTATTTTTCCGGTTTCTCCCGAATGGCCAGTTTAGAATCTTCTTTCACCACGCTGGATATTCCATGGTTGGATTATTGTTGTACGGAGAAAGCTCTCATTTTTCACGGAAGCCCGACTCGCGTACAGAGATAATGTTTATCTCTCCGAACAGATTTGCGGTTAAGAACATTAGCTTCGAAGATTACCTTCGCGGTGAGATCTCGAAGGAAGAATCAGAAATTGTTTGCCGTGGAAATTAGAATGGCATTTCTCCTTTTTAACAGGTTAACTTTCTGATAGTTTGATTTTGATAGCTAGATTTATTTATTTTTTTTTTCTTGGCTATATATATTTCTTTATTATTTTTCACATCGATGTAATATCTTCAACATTCTCTATTTTCTATCTCTCCGATAGATAGACAAATTACGAATAATTTGAGAGTATGGAATCATCTCAATCGAATATTCCAATAAAGAATATTAAATATTTCCAGTCGAATAATTGTCGCATAAAATTTTCCATAAATTATTTAAAATTATACGGGAAAATAACATTAGTTTTTTCATCTGGTTATTTGTCCGCAATGAATACATTTGTAAATACGATCGATCGGAATCGTCGACGATTCAAAACTGTCCAACTTCGCCACGTTCAAGTCACTTTACAACGATTACCGGTACCGGTAAAATTATGCGTAGATTAACTGTCGTTAAATCATATTACCGAGGCCGTAATTAGAGCGTACCACAACGCGATCTGAATCCATTCCCAGTGTGGCAACCGCGAAAATAACTGGCCGAATCCACAGAGCCCATTCAGCCCTGGATTATTGTCCTGCCGTCAGGTATGAATATGTTCGCGGCCGAAATCTCGACCGCGCAATTATGCCGACGTCATTCATTTATTTCCTTCGATTAACGCATCGGCCATCGCCGCCAAAATGAATTTCCGCGCCGTTTAATAAGCTTTAAAAGCGCGCGTATAGTTGACGACCATGATGATCTAGTTATTCAATCTTTTTTATAATTATCCCGATCTTTTTCTATTAGCTCCTTGCAATAAAAAAATTAAACGGAGCCTCTTATTATAATACAATCCTTTAAATTAATGCGTATATGAAAATGTGGAAAATAAATGTGGTATGAATATATATATATATATATACACGTTGCACAAAGCTTTGAATTTCCCGAATTTCGTATATGAAAAATAGGATTATTCAACAACGTTTCGTCGAATTCACAAAATGAGGATACAAAAGAGAGAATCTCGCTTACAATCCAATAAATGGACATAATTCAAAATCCCGAAGGGCGTCCACTTGGATCAAAAGCCTCTCGATTCAACCCAGAAATCCAGAGCCCACCGTCACAATTATCCCCGTATTTACCCTCAATTAGCACCATAATCACCTTCCAACCAACGTCACGCCCTCCTAATTCTCTCTCTCTCTCTCTCTCTCTCCCGAAAGAGAAGTAAAACCGACATCGAATGAATCGAAAATTAGATTCGAATGCACAAAAGCACCAACTCACGAAACAATTCCATCTGTGCACAAATGATCCGGATGAAATCATGAATGGAACGAAGCCAGCTTCCCTAGACTTTCAATCGAACGAAATCCCCTATTTCTCTCTCTCTCTCTTTCACTCAATCACCTCAAGCGAGACGATCTTTCACGTACGACCCAATTTTCTATCGAGAAGCCGCAAGTTTCACGGAACGCTTTCCCTTTCGGAGGCAAACAATCCCGTTAGGTCGACTCGAATTAAACTCGAGTCGGATCGATCCGCGAAGATGGCGCTCGTTGTCGAGGATCGTTGCACCATTCGTTCCAACTTTCGCGGATCCCTTTCCTAGAATCCGTATCGTAGGAGCCTCCAGGACGTCCTTTCTCTCCTCCACTTCTTACCGACTGTCGGTGGCGGGCAAACTTCCCGCGAGAGCGAGCAAGGTCGTCGTACTTCCTCCGCGGCCGTCGGATCTTTTTCAAAGATGGCACGAATGTTCGAATGGCGAACGAATTATCTCTGATCACTGATAGGAAATAGTGTTTAATTATTCCAATTGTTTGAATCGTGCAAATAAAATAGGATTTTGTATAACGATAAATGTCGATTTTACAATATAAATAGCGAGAGAGATAAATTGTATTTACAAAATTAAAGTAATTGTAAGTATGTTTTTTGATAAGCGATTTTGATTACACGATCTTGGTATATTTAATCGGGATCCAATGATCCTTTCCACTCGGCCAATTCCACGGCGATGAACTTTGCGAGTTGTATCGAGGCAATGGGTGAACGAGCCACTTCCGGGTCATGTTATAGTGGACGTAACTCGGTAATGGCACCGCCGGTGTGCCTCCACTCAGTTAAACACGATGGAAGTGTGCACTTTGGGGGGTGTAACTGATGTCTAGCGGAGTTTCCACCGTGTAAATTTCTACCTGAGGAGGACAAGCTTGATGCATAATAAAATTTCTCGTGATTAACACATTTATCTCGCCTTTCGAAAGTTAATTTCGGAATAAACGAGGATACGAAAGGATACTTGTAAACAATATTATTACTTTCACCGTATCCACTTTCCTTCTCCGGGCAATCTCAAATTTCTCGAATCTTTCGCAATCTACAGAATCTCTTATATATATATAGGAAATCTCCATTTCCAGTTCGAAAACGGATTCCATCCAATTTATGATGCCCCCAACACTTCGAATCTTAGGAGAATTCCGATCTTCGGACGCGATGCGCATCCGTTATTTCACGGTTTGTCCATTCCACGGGGACACCGGATATTCCAAAGATGGTGGCGGGACACCGAGACTCCATAGCGGCTCGATGGCACGCGAGCTTCTCTCTTTGACTCGAATATTAATATCCTCCGCTCGCAAGCGGTCTAAGGGGACGCATAAAGCGAGGAGTCGTGGGACAAGAACAAAACTGGAGCCGTGATGCTCACTGTATCTGGTTGCGTTGCTAGTTAGAAATTCGTCGAAACGTTTTACCGCTACTGTGTAATTTAATGGCAATTAGTTCCGTATTAACCACGGGAGAAAACTCGAAACGAGGACGAAGTGATATTTTTTTTTCTGATATATTCGTTTGTCGGTACGATGGTTAAATCTCTTCTTCACAGTGTGTTTTACAGCATCAAAATTATCGTTGAATTGCCTTCTAATCGAACCAACTTTTTTGTCCCGTATTTCTTGAAAGAGTTAGAGAATGCTTTTTCTTCGAATCTACTTTTTGCCAGGAATAAATGTGGATCTGAAACAAAGTTTTAGTTTTTTAGTTCGAATATGCTTCTCTTTGAACGAGTGATTTGACTAGAACGGGCACTTTGCAAAATTTATCCGTGTTATTGTACATTGATAGAGGAGAAATATCAGCTTCATGTTGGTTTTTGATTATGAAATCGAGTAGAAATTTCTTGTTCAATCTAGTTATGCTGATTGAAGGGAAAAAAGATTTTCTTTTGTCCCCTTTTCTTCGAGTAAAATGTCAACAAGAAGTATCGTGATATTTATATTATACAGACATTGAAAGATTCAACAGATTTATGAATTGTGCTCTCCGTATAAAAGAGATATCATTGTAAAATATTTTCAAATGATCGTGTTCAGGATTAGAAATCATTATCGACCTACATATCGCGTGATCTAGCATCTCTAAATGTCAGACGATCGTTTCACAATTCTTAAGACTCTGAAAGCGCATCTTGTGTAAACAGGTTAATAATATTTTTCATTACAAAAGGGCAATAAAGTTATTTTTAAACGAAGGGCAACAGGATAAAATCGATAGTTGGACGCGAGATGAAAATGTCCGGCCGAGAAAGAACGAAGGTGTTGATGCAACGGCGCGCGTAATTTATCATCCTGTCAGCATGAAATTCATCTTTTCGCTCTTCTTCATTTTCATTTTCGGCATGATCCCTTGTTACTTTATTTTTTTTAAAAAGGAGCCCCCAGTTGATAAATGCAAATTGTTCGGATCGACGTTCCAAACAATATCCGCAACGCTTATGAAAGTTCGCTCCTTTCACAAGCTTACAACTCTCGATTGAAGGTCGACAGAATTATGGAAACGTGTGCAAATTTGCATTTCATTCCAATGTCGAAGCGATCTAGGAACGATGAAGAAATTGGAGATTGCGAGAGAATGGTTTCCTGTGATTAGACGTCGGCCCACGATTAATTCGTGGGATTAACATTTTCCATCGTGCCAACGTTTTCAAACGATTCATAAAGCAGCGGCGTTCGATGCAATTTTTCATCTCCTCTATTTATTTTCCATTGGATAATAATCTAAAAAAAGAAAAAAGGGGGGGAACTTCTCGATCGATTGGATCTGATCTCGATAGATTAGATTTAATTGATCATCGAAAAGAACTCGTTGCAACGAATAATTCATCATCTTTTCGCATTAAAAGATTGATGGCGATATATCGACGCGATTAGTGGCCAAATCATTCGAAATAGGTGTTAATTACGTAAGCGGATAGATTTGATTCGAGATTGTAATCTGATTACCGGAAGCAATGCATTTGTCCAACGTGGATATCGTGAAATTGATTATTGCATTAATAATTTCTACGGTGTTTGGCCATGTTCTCGAGCTCTCGAGTTTATTTCCACTGTCGTTACGAGCTCGATTCGCGAATAAAAATTAAATTGAAAAATTAAGATCGACCGTAGTCTCGAAGGAAAAAGTGATTCACGTCCAGCAACGACAGTTTGTCGTTGTAAATTATGGACAGAAAGTGTATATATGTGTGCGTGTGTGTGAGAGAGAGACGCCATTAAAGGGGACTAATCACGGGCTATCGAGTTTGGAACTATAAGGGGCAAATCTAATGGCCGATACAGAAGCAGGGCAACTGGTCCAGTGGCGGATTTGCTGCAGTACTTCGGAGCTCGATAACCCGTGATTAAGTGGCTATTCGTAATGATACTTTATGAGCTATCGCCTCGAAACCGATTCCATTTTCCGCGTGAATTAACGAAATACTGATCCGACCAATTTTACCTCCCACGCGTGATCCGATTGCTCTAATTTTAACGCTTGATATGAAACGGATGCTGTGATAAGTAGTTAAGAAATGATAATCGAATTTTAATTTTTCGTATTTTTGGAAATTTATATCTAACGATTCAAAAGAGAAATGTAAGAATTTGAATTATATTTTTCGAAATGGAATAGTAATTTTCATTATTTCAATCCGCCGACACGTTCCACCGCTCGTTAAATTTTTCTTTCCGTAATTAAAAAATTTAGAAAATTTAGAAAATAAGAGGTTGAAAATTCCTCTTCAATTTTCCATTCCTTCCTTTTAACCCCATCGATTCGTTCCATTCGAAATTCCTTCATCGAAATTCAAGCGAAATTGTGGAAAATCCGAGTTTCCTCGAGAGGGACGTATAACGAATAAACGTCTCCCGATGCAACTGCCCACTATTCAAATTGACTTCGCTCTAAATACGCAACGGCAAGACGAAAAACGAGGGGGAAAGGCAGGAGAGAAGTAACGAACGTTAGAACTCGTGACCGAGTTTGTCGAGCGATGTCCAATGCGCGGATATACGGCTTGATGTATTCAGGAAAACGATCGTTCAGATGCTGAAAGAGCGACGAGAAAGGACCGGTAGCGGCGGTTATAACTATTGAATGGACAAGTCCGAGCGCTGCGAGCGCGGAGATCGAAGCCGAGTGGGCGATTCAACGTTCTCTATCGCGGGAAGTGTCTCTCGTTATTGCGACGAGATTTTGTAATTGCGGTCGACATGGCGCGTATATCCTTTCCTGGCGGAAGGCTGGCCACTTTTTCAAAAGCGTACGATCCAAGTTATATTACGAAACTTCGGCCCAAGTTGCGAGTAAATCTGAAACATACGAAAAACGTTTACGAGTTATTTTTATATTTGCTCGATATCTGAAAGTAACGGTTGTTCGAATCGGATTTCTTCGTTTCGTAATGTTCTTCCAAAACGATGCAGAGAGATATATTACGGAACGTGTTGTACAGGCTTTCTTGTATTTTCTCTCCTCGAGAAATTAAAATTATTCGATTATCCCACGCTGTTTCCACCCAACCAAGATTCTCGCCATTCTCATTATCCTCGCTGCAGAGGCAAACATTCCACCATTCTCAAAATCGTACCATTCTCGAGAGCGTAGGGGGAGATGCCGAATTTCGAAAAGCTTAGGTAGAAAGCGATGAAAATCAGGCTGAGATCGAGCGTTCGTGATTTCGAGGAGCGAAGAAAACGGCACGGATGGGACGAAGCGAAAAGAGAAGGAGGATCTTTGAAAAAGCGTAACCGGTATGAGTGGAGCTGAAAAAAGGAGGGGAGGAGGAGGGGGGAGAAGAAGAGAGGTCGGAAGGAAACAAAAATCAAAGCATTTGGTGGAACGAGGGGACGAGCAGATGGGCACAGACGGGGAGGAAGGGTTGATGGCTCGAGGTCTCTCGAATCAGCAGAGGTCTGGCTTGATGCCCCGTGAGGGAAGAGGGTCGGCCATTATTGGATTACGGTGGCTCTGCCACGTTTCGCCACGTAATCCTGCAGCAGCGTAAGGGTTACCGCGTTACAGGGCATCACTGACCGCCCTTTGCCCTTTCATTCACCCTCAGGGTTCGTCGCTTCCTAGCTGGCCTTCGTTCGTTCCCTCCACTGGACCATCTGCAGCTTAGGACGCGTTTACGAATTTCTAACGGTCTCTCCTTCCGACGGGATATCGTGGACAACCTTTGAACTCCTATTCACGCCGCATATTTAGGGACAGCCCGAGGATGTGGACCGTAAACGGGTTTAAATGGCCTCTCTTGAAAATCGCTCTTAAGGAATATCCATTCGAATCGTTATATAGAAACCAAACTTCGACTTTTTTTCGTATTAAAAAAAATAAAAATTTTGCCTGCCTTCTTGATATATTATCAATACTATATTTCTCTAGAAACGATTAAAAATATTCACTCGCGATATCTTGGAAATTGAAACTCATATCGATGAACGAAAAAGCTCCTTAAATCGGCCGAAACTTTTCTGTCTTTGGAATTATACAGTTTTTTAAACTTCTATCAATCTCGACAGAATTTTTAAACCAATCAAAGTACCTTGGTCATTGATTGTTTTACAAGAAAAGGCAAGAAAAAAAAAAGAAAGAACGACAACACCATTCATTCCTATCCACCACGATCCTGTACACAACCACCCTGTACATTTTTCACTCCCTTCAAACCCTTTTTCCATCTTTCAACACCAACGAAACGAATGTATCCGAAACATATGTCCACACGGATCTGTGAACAATCCTCCTCCCTGTACCGTCATTGGAAACGTGGAAAAGTTTATCCATGCTTGCAAAATAATCGAAACGCTAGAAACAGATGTCCGTCTACCCCTGTCAATCGTCGCGGAACCGGAGCCGAGTTCGTGCTTTTTCCCAACGCGGCGTGTTCGTACATCAGAATCTGCCTCGAAACTGTCGTGTATCCGGTGAGGCAGAAGAACACCGGGGGGGGACCATGTCCAGGCCGTTCTTCAATGTCCGATTGGTACGTCGCGTGGGGTGGCGGGGCGGGCTTGCGATCGAAGCCTGTTCGGGAATACAAGAAATTACAAGATGCCTATCCCAATGGTGGAAGGCTAATGGTACCGACTGAAAGCCCAATAAGAGTGGACTAAGTGCTGCCCTGAATCACCGGCCGAATGATGTACAGACAGTCGGTGCCTGTGACAGGGGTAACAGGGGCATTCCTGCACGTACACCGCTTGTCTCTTTCACCGAAATCCAACTCGATCGAACCCCCTTCGAATAAATGTCCGCGGGTCTGTACAGGCCCCGATGCAGGATTCGAGGCCTAAGAACATCTGCCGTGGCCAAGTATTTTTCTTGATTGCTCAATCTTCCGCTATGCGCGACTCGACAGCTTTTACCTATATTTATGGCCGCTTTATTTTTACCCATATTTTTATGAGGAGGCGTCCGATTTCGCCAAACTTTCGTCGATAACTCGTATTAAATGCTTCTTATCTTTTTTTCTCCATTTTTGCATCGTGCTCGCAAATTTTCGTGTTATTCTTCCTTCAATTTCTGTTCAAACTAGTAAGTCAAACATATTTTTTTCTAACATATTCAAGTTTCTTAAGAAAAAAGAAAAAAGAATCATACACTTGTCACATTTATAACACAAATTCACACTTCGTATCTTCAGGGAACAGAGTATATAAATAATGTAAGAAAGATTCACTTCTCAACGTATACTCGCGACTCCACGTATTTTTCTCCACGTGTTTTATCAAGTTTTACACCATCTTCGATTCACCATCCTTCGTTCCTTCCTTCCTTCCTTCCTCTGTCCTTCCTCGAGTCCAGGGTGTGACGATCCTCTATTTATCAGGTAGAAAAGCGGTGGCTATTTTTCCACGATTCCACGCCGATAGCGGTTTCTGTCGAAGGATTTCACACGGAAGTCTCCTGGAGCCTGACGAATGCGTTTTACATCTCCTCGCGCGATTACCTCTCGCGATTCTAAGCGCGCTTGCAAACGTCAACGTGACAAATGGCGGCCAAAAGCGGACGAGCAAGGCTGCGACGTGACCCTCGGTAACCCCGCCATCAAGCATCCCAGAGATTCCTCGAGGAATGTCGTGACGCTTTCGTCGTCCCTTCCACTAGCCTATAGCTAAAAATTATTCCCCCGCCACGGTGAATCCGATCACTTGAAATTCTGGAAATGCGTGTACTGTTAAGAAGAAAGAAGTCGAAGGGAGAAAGATCATCGAAGATATTGTTTCTTCCCGTGATTTTTCTGAAGGTTTGAAATGCTTGAAATATTTGAAAAATCCTGTATATTGCGTGGATTATTTTATAATAGTATTTCGTTGATTAATTCGAAGTTAGAGTATTTGACGATTTAATGCGTATTCGATGGTGTCGATGAAGATGGATTTATCGTAAGATTGCCAAGAATAGATACATCTGGAATTAACTCTTTATTTATTAACAAAATTCTTTTTGCCACGTTTTATTCTTGCATTCCATTCTTTTCTCAATAACATAATTGCGTTACGAACTCATGGTCATTCGACGTGCCAATTTTTCCCCCTTGATTAATCGATTATCCAAAATTATTCACGAGGAATCATCGAAAGCGAGATTTCCAGGACATCGACGAGCGACGAGTAACGAGATTCGTCGAACAATTGGCTTAATTTACCCAAACTCGTTGGCTGAATCGGGCGTTTTCCTCGCGCCGATTGCCGGATGAAATCCCCTGTGATAACGCGAGACGTCCACCGATTCCGTGGGAATGCAATTACGCGACTTGGCGAAGCTCGTCTTCGTCGAAAGAAATCCGACACGGCCGAATTTCTCCGGAGACGGGCGGGGAAATTACTCGGCCGGATTGCATCTCCGTGATATAAGCGACGAGATGCAATTTTTGGATGCACAGACCTCGCGAACAACTTTTCTCCACTTCTTTTCCATGACAATTTTCCGCCATCTTTTCCACCCTTGGCTCGTTCGAGATAATTGAAGATAATTGGAATTTTTTTTTTTTAATTAATCTCCCTACAACAAAGATATTCCGTGGGATGTAAAGTAGTTTGCCGAGATTCTGTTTCTTTTTTTTTCCGTAGTCGTAGATTTTTATTTCTGTTCGTTCAATGAAAAAAAGGGATTCGAAGAATTTTGCGATTTAGAAATTTTAGAAAGTGATTCCCTATGTGAAGTATGAAGTACTGAAAAGATTTTTTCATAAAAATCTCCTCTTTTTAAATATTGAAATAGCTCGTTGAATTTACAAGAGAAAGGAAACGATTTGTTCTGTTTTCCAGTTAGTTTTTAAGAAAATTAGTGAATCTGAAAATGAAAGATTTCTGATATTTATTTTAAAAAAGCATAGACAGTTGATTTTATGTAATTTTATTTTCACATCTCGCACGTATTGCATTTTCGTGGCTACGTTATCTTTGTTCCAACCCCCAACACATTTTAAAATTTAAACTTTTCAAAGCAAATATATAATTTATTTGCGCGCTTTTTCTTTTCAAGCGCTAATTATAACTCGAAATACATTTTTCGCTCTTTTGTAATTACGGATTAACCTATTTACAAACGATTCGGTGAATCGTCATTTAAACTAAAATCGTCTAGTTTAATTAAACCTTGGACAGAATTGTACGCGATAATACGCGTATTGTTTGCCTCTGAGACCGCCTCGGGTAAAGCTGGATCCCGTATTTCGTATAGATATGATAGCTTACTAGTTGATGGGTTAAAGTTTAGGTAAACGCGACTTTAAAACAAACCGTAACAAACCTCGGCCAATTGTTATATCACGAGCCTTCGTAAAATTGCACTTAAATTCAAAATGGTTGTGCGATAACAACACTTGTACTAAACACGCACGTGCAAAGGAAAAGTCGGATGTGGAAAACTCTTCCTTCGCGACGTCGACTATTTAATCGTTAAAGGAAGAATCGTATCTTAAAAAGATAATTACAGAGAGGAGAAACAGGAGGAGGAAAAAAGATTTGAATAAAAATTGTAGAAATTGTCTTCAAAGAGAAAAAAAAAAAAAAAGAAAACAATCTATAGAGCCTCTCAACATCAGCCTCAGATCCCATCCAAGTCAAGAGGTTCAATTCTGTGAAGGGGGGGAAAAAGCGACGGGGAACGAGTATCGTCTCGAAATGTCCTTTGGCGCTAAGCGGAACCGTGCGGTTTATCCACGTCGAAAAAAGACGAGCTCTCTTTGGACTCGCGACGCGGACAGGCGATGAAAAACCACGAGGAGGCATTGTTTGCATCGCAGCAACGTTTCTTCTTGCCCGGTTAACCCTCTCTCCTCCTCTTCCTCCTCTCTTTCCTTCTTCGTCTTCCTCTCGAGACCTCGTCCTCGGGAGAGATTCTTACCGTCGCTTCTGTCGCAGCTCGTTTCAAGAATTATTATGCTGTCTCGATGTTATTACCGGTTACTTATCTTTCGCCTTGCGCTCAAGAAAAAGAAGAAACGGTGCTGGTCTTCTTCTGGCTTTTCCTCGGATGGAAAGTTTTCCCTCTGATTTATGATTTCTTCGGGATTGGTATTATGAGAAACGTTATTGCTCTTATCTTGTTTGTCGATCGAGTTCTGTATGTAATTTCATTACAATTGTATTGTGATTTTTCTTTTTTCTTTTTGTAGATTTTAATGTTTTCGTGATAATGTCTAATCTGTGAGAAAAGAAAAATTGATAATATTTCTTTTCTTAGGTTTTAGATAGATTTTAGAAGTGCTACTGATCTTGGACACGTGCGAGGGGATGATAATAGTCATTATTTGTACATTGAAGGAAACTGCTTTTATTAGATGTTAAGGGAAAACGTGATTCGAATCTAGAATAATTTTTAGTGGATTTTAATAAATAGATTTTGCTAATAAAGAAATTATGCTTTCATAAATAGCGCTAATAATTTTTATAATTATAGTTCAGAAATTAATTCTAACCCATATCTTTCTGACAGCGTAAATGACAATTAGCATCTAAAATTGGGGAATTTTTATTAATTTTCAAATAGAAAAAACTGAACCTTCAACTACAATCAACTTTTCCTCGCCGATATAGAAAATTATCTGCACAAATGTTTCACACGAATCTCCAAATCCTAAAACTATCACACCAATCTCCTTCTTATCACGGTTAAGAATTTAACGCGTAAATCGTGTCGCCCAACCCACACGCTTGAATCCGGCCGAGTTCTACATAAATTTTAATGAGAGCTCGGGCTTGAGCCGCCGTTATAAAAGGAATAACGCCGTCCTGGAAATTTATTGTAATCGTGTAAGGAGGCGAGGACATCGTCTCCGGGAAATACGCCCCGCGGAAACTAGCTTCTCCACGAAAACTTCTTTCCCGATCCGGCCACGGAGTCACGTAGCGGAAAAATGGCTTAATCCCAGAAGTCCTCTCACCTACTTCCCTGACTCTGACATGGCCCCGACATGTGCCCCGTCCTTTTGCATTTTACCGCCCCTGTCTATCCCCCAACATCGAGCAGACCGTCCGCGGGAACGGTTTGCCCTTCCAGTTTTCGCCGCTGTCGCTTTTCATCCGACAGTTAAAGGAATCAGAAGTCGTATGAAGGGATTGGAAAGTCGATCGAAGTCGATTCCAAGCTTTCTTTGGAAGGATTTGATTTATCCGTGATATTGGTTCAGAAACTCTCGTTTTCGATATTATTATCATTATTATTATTATTATTTCGTGTTAGTTGCTCGCTAATTATTTTGGATAAAAATACGTCGAGTATTTTCAATCTAAATAGGATTAGGTGGAAATAAAGCAAGAATAAGTTGTTGCATATTCGAGAGATTGATGACGCGTGGTTTGACATTATTGACAGAAAATACGCGGTGCAACTTGGCTGTGAGAATTTTAAAAAAAGAAAATATATTCGGGCGAAAAGAAAAAAATCAGCGTACAAATACGTCTAGCCAAATTACTCCAACTTCCAACTTGTGCTCTTTAAAAGAAACCGTACATTCATTCACACAGTCGGCAAGTTCTCAAAAAAAGAAAAAAGAAAATGTCTTTCGCGTTACATCGAATTACAAGACGGAACCTCGTAGGAAAGTGATTCTCAAACTTTTCTAAACTGGAAGGAGAAAAAGGTAGAAAATATTCAAACTTGTAATATTTGAACAAAACAATTATTTAAACTCCATTTCCGCGATCATGGTCGTGCGAAGTATTGCGATAACAATTTTCCGAAATTCTTGTGCAAAGAACAATCTTTCCTTCTCTCTCGAATCTCAAAAAAATTCTAATTACATTTCTCATTCTTCCCCCACAACTTTTTCCTCCTAATTTGAGAACCTCTGCCACGGAAGGAAGAGCCCCCGATCTTTCCCTCTAAGCCTTTCGAATCTTTTTTCCAAACCTCGAATCGCGTCCACCACTTTATCAGGGAGCGTGAAAGAGCGTTTTCCATGCGCGCGGCTCGCGAAATCACCAGTCAAAGGGCGCGGCACGTAGCGCGTGGTCGTTAACGCGGCTCGTGTAAACGGAGGAAAGGTTGAAGGGGTCCTGCGGAACTCGTTAATCCGGCTTGGCCGAGGAGAAGTGGCTCGAGGCGCGCGACTCCTCGAACCGCGCATTCCCTGCACAGAAATCGCGTTTCTAAAAGGGCGTCCATTAGTAACGTAACGATACGCATCCCTCTTCCGTGGACAGCTCCATCGTTTCTTTTTCGATCGAGGTCGACCTCGAAAAGGGGAACCGAAAGAGGTTTTGCCTCCTCCTCCTTGTCCATCCACTTTTTGCTCCCCGCCACGGGTTTTTTCCTCGTCGAAACAACACCTGTTCGACTCCAAGCCTCGAAGCGCGAGAGAAACCTGTCCTGATCGATGCCGTGTACACGGCAAAGAGGGGTGGCAAAGAGAGATTCTGGCAACGATGCGGTAGGTAACGCGGTTTCCGGAGATAATGGAGGAGAACACTCCTCCTCCTCCTTCTCTGCCCGCGGTTTCTGTATTTATTTGTTGGCCGGGATTCGTCCACGCGATTTTTGGCCCGCTACTTGCTTGGCCCACCAAATAAGTGGATTCCAGTGGGGAGGAGACGCGTATTGTCTCGCGTTAGAACGAGGCCGCTCTATGAGAATTCCATTAAAACGTGGTTTGCCGTGCGGTGGGATGGATAGTTGAATATGTAAATTTATTTGACGTCGCTTCTTGCCACGCTTAGTTGCGAGTTGCAGTTAGATTTTATTGGACATTGACGTGATTCAATATTAATTATCAAATATTGTGTTACAGACCAATCTGTGTTTCATTGCAAATATTAAATTTGTTCTTTATCGAACCAGAAATTGAAAATGATCCACTTATTGCAATTTTCTTGCGAATATAACAAGTACGATTTTTAAATTATCAATCTCTCAAATTCACGTAGATCATATTTACATCGAACATTTTCGAAGAAAGAAAAATCATTACTTTTTATATACGCGTTATAAGATTGCTTTTATGAAATATTTCTCGAATCGATCCCAGAATTGCCAGTGGGAAAACTTTTGTGTATCATCGTTGGACGTTTGTCTCGCGACACGAAGCGTATCACGGAGGCAGTGACGAACAGTAGAGAAGTGGGCTATTGTCTAGATCGGTCGGGACATACATCAACGTCTTGGAACAAAGGTCCTGGCCACTCGTTAACAATGGCGAATGTCGCATTAATATTCGAGACGCCGCTCTCTTCTGTCTTTAACGCGCTGGATGTGTCGACTGGGTCGCGAGGCGATAACTCTCTTTCCATCCTTGTTACTGCCTTCCCTCCACCATTAATCCCCGTGTTATCTGTTGCACAGCCGGACACATGTTTGATAAGTGTACGCCGCTCAACAAGTAAATTCTCATTAGAATTGTTAATGCGCCCCTCTTCGCACGAGAGATCGTTTCATCTCTAATCTATGTCCTCTTATTATCCTCGAATTAGATCTCTCTCTCTCTCTCTTTTTTCGATAAAAAGGACACGTTAATTCTCCTCAGGCGATCCGTGAAATTGAAGAAACTTGGTCCAAGAAGCGTCTGGAAAAAAATGGAAATTTTATTCTTGAAAAAGATCGATTAAAATGCTGCTCCACACAAGCGAGCTCTGCTCAGAATTAAAAGAAGAAAAAGAAAAAAGCCTCGCACGTTTTCATCCCATGATCGAGGAATTGAAACCGTAAATAGGCGGCCTAATAGAGCCGAAAAAAAAGAATACCAGGAAAGTGTGACGAGGTGGAAGGAGACCAATGGCAGGACGATCGTTGGGAAAGGATACAGAAGAGCATCGAAAGAGCGAAACTCGGAGACAATGAGGAGCGGCGCATTAATATTCGAGGCATGCGGCTCCAGCCTCTCGCTTTCCTCCTCGAATCTCCTCCGCCCGGGGCGACTCGTGCGCCAGATTGCAATCGCCAACAGCTTCGTTAATTACTAAAGGATCCTCCTCCCTCTCGTTGCATTTCGTGCACCACCGATGCAACGAAACGGTTTTAACGCGCGGATCCATCCTCGACGACCGACTTCCTGTCCACGTAGCGTCGCGTCTCTCTCTCACCCTTGACACCCGTGCCACCCATTCACAGGGATATCTGTGAGAGCCTGAGACGAGGAGACCCCTCGGTCGGCCTTTGTGTCCGACTCCCCAGGCCTGGATGCGAGGATGAGACTCGCGAGCTCGGCTCGTTTTTCTTTCCCCGCTTGGGAATAATGTCCACTGGAAGGCGTATTAACATTCCGATGCCCCGGCTGGATTACCGATAATTTGAGCAAACTCGTGTGTGCCGCGGTCTGATTTATTTGGATGGTGATTTTGATTCTCATCGTTAAGGGAGGAGGAACGGAGGAGGAGAATTTTAAGATAATGGCGTTTTTCTTCCTTGCTTTTCATTTCTTTCTTGTTCGTTTGGCTTCACGAGGGGTCAATAAGGAAATTTAACGAACGTTGAGCCATTCTTCTATGCGATAATTCCGTGGTCTTTAAATTTTATTTTACAGGGATTTTTTACTCTCGTGTAAAAATCGTCCTCGAGCATTGAAATTCTTCAGCGCAAGATTCGTCGTTATGCTAATCATAGGCTGATAGATAAAACGAAGGTACAGTAGCGAGGAAATTTTTCCATATATTTTGTATGCAACGGCAATATCGTCGAAAACAAGATGAAATTTGTATTCAATCGTTCAACTATCGATGCCAGAGATTGCGTACACTCTCTTCTTTTATATTCTTCTCGGAAGTCGGCGTTGCAAACGATAGAAACATTTCTTTCCGCCATTTCCGTTTATCGCGATGAACGATAGCGGCGAATAGTATTTCCGGCCAATTTAATTCAAGGAAGAACGACGCAAGAAGCGAAGAAGGAATAATGAAAGTCTGAAACTTTTTCTCTCAAGAAAAAAATATTATCCACGAAAGCGTACGTATAACTTCTAATTCGTAAATGAATCGTGTCGAGCCATTCTTATCAACATTTAATATCCAAGCATTTCCATCTCGTCGAGCAAGAAAAACGATCGAGGTAAAGGATCGAACGAATCCAATTTTCTTCTTCTCTCCGATCGAATAATCCCTTTTCAACAAAAAAGGGATACTTCGTCAAACAGGCTTCGGACAACCGAACATTTTCATTTTTATTTCCCTTCCCATTCAACAAACGTATCCGATTATCGTTTTTACAGAACGAAAAACTTCTTCGAATCTATTTTCCAAGGAGCGGCTCCCAGCAATTGGTCCCGATTGTATTGTTGACTGGAAAATTTATGCTTATCCATTCGACTCTCGCTGTGACGGCAATATCGCCATCCCGAATGGGCCATCGCTCCTACTTTTCTCCATCCAAACGGATGCGGCAGTAAGATTTGTCTACCTTTATAACGCGTATAAGAGAATAAGGGAGGCAAGCATTGTGTCCTTTATCGTGGCCGCGATTTTTGCAATTCGCGAGGAGGAACGAGGAGTTTCGTCGGAGTTTTCGTCCCAAATGATCCTCTGTTTATCGGTTCAACGGCAAGATTGAACGATTCCACTCGCCAACTTCGATAGATTCGATTCGAGAGATATGTAGGTCTGCACCTAGTGCCGTTAAGGAAGGGGGGATGAAAAGTGTCCACGAAAGGGGATGCGCTTCCCTCTCGTGAGATTTCCATATTGGTGATTTTGAAGTAAGTTGCTCAAATTTATGGAAGATCGTTTGTGGATAATTGCTTTGCGTTTCATTCGTGCATCACTTTGTTTTCGCCTTGTTCGTTTATTTTCGTTCAACAACTGAAGTTGGAACGAACTTACAATGACATTACATTGATCCATTGACATGGTAACTTTGAAACACTGAAACAAGTTTGAAGTATTTCAATTTTCGTTAAAAGATTGCGTTAAAAGAAAACGTAAGTAAATATTTCAAAAATATCTCGTCGCGAATTTTCCAAACTCTTACACACCATCTCCCTCCCTTTTCGTAACCAACTGAACCACAGGCAAGAAGCCGCATATCCCGCGGTTCACCGTTCGTTGACGCTGTTAAAATTCCAATAACAGACGTCCGTTTGTGCGCGCATATGCCGTTTCTTCTACCCTCTCCCTCGCCTCCTTTTATGCTCGCACGCACACACGCACACGCGCGATCCTCGCCGCGTTACCCCTTTGTTCCGCGCGTTTTTCCGCCTGTCGCATGCCGTTCCAACCCGTGGATACCCTCGCCCCGCGCATATCATCGCCGCCCCCTTTCGACATCGTCCTTTTTTAAGATTCCTGCTCCAACCAGGAGACAGACCGTCTCGCGCTCGCACGAGATAATAAATGTCTTTCTCGATCTTGCCTGACCCCAGCCGCGTCCTTTCCACCGTGGTTCACGACCACGTGGACGTGGATAATTGAACATACATCAAGGGTGAAGGAGAGCCGACGACCAAGAAGGATAACCGGCCTCGAAAAGCGGGCAGGAAAGATGGGCGGACGAAGAGGGAGAGAGAGAGAGTCAGAGGGATAATTCAGGCAATTTGAGGGCCGAACGGCGGCTCACGACGATATAAATTCAGTAAACGCCGTCATTAGAGCCAATCCGAAATACCGGGCGTCTATTAAACCTGGAACTAAGATAATTACCAAGCACTCGAGTCCAGCCGATATCGGGTCCACCTTCCTGCCCGGCTTTCGTGGATACCTTCTCGGCTACATTGTTGCGCTTCTTATATACCGTGTACCGACCCCCTCACGACGATTCCCGGGCCCCCGGCTATTCCAATTTCGATGATCGTTCGCCTCGAATGTTTGTGTCCCCTTTGCGGCCGGCCTGTGTCGACGGACTTGTCGGATCGCCTTTCCGACCATGTTTTCGGAGGATGCGTTGGCGGAGGAGAGGATTCTTTCGGGTGGTTACACGGTGGGTGGGGTGGAGGAGGTAATGGAGTGCGGTTTGGCGGTTTGTAAGGCGGTTTGCTGCGGAGCGGAGAGGTTTTTTTCTTTGGGGCGGTTGTTTGCGCGCGCGGTGGTCGAGGCGTGATTATTAGACCGCGGATGTACATGAACTTGTGAAAAATATCGGAGGTGATGGGGATTTTTGGGAGGGATAAATTGGGGAAGAAAGAGGAGGGAAAGGAAAAGGTGTATCTCAGTATGAAAATATTTATTTGTTGTTGCGTCGGTGGAAATTTTATGGAACGATTATAACGATTTTAATCAAGCAAATATTAATCTGCTTTCTAAATATCGCTACTCGAATGGCAAAATATCGCACGGTTGTATTTCCTTCCCGTTCCAAATAAGATCGTTTGCAAGAATTTAAAAATTAACCAACAATATGCAACGCAACAATATACCGTTATAATGGAAGAATGAATTTTCCAAACTTCAATTACTCTGCGTACTAATTTAAAAGAGAAAGAGAGAAAAAATAGAATTACAATAGAATAATTATACCAACGTTCCAACTAATACACCCTCCATAATTCATCGCGCAGTTAATAATTCTTACGGGGAACAATACCGTTCACGACACTGCTCCGCAATTCGTCCGCAATACGAAAATTCGCCTCGCATTTCCTCTCGTACTAATTCCTCCAACAACGCATTAGCACCCTCCGATAATCACGAAACCTTACTCCGCCCCGCTCAATCAGCCCGCTCGATAAATTAAAATACCCACAGTCACCCAATTAAGAAAATTGAAATACTTTGCAATAGCAATTGCTCCAATTCGTTCCAACGTATCCACCGTGGATTTCTCGTGATACAATGACACGTGGTATTCGGCCAACATGCCTTCATGCGCGGTCTCGTGTAACACGTCCGTACCTTCGAATCTCGCGGTTGGCCCACGGTTCGCGAAACTGGCTCCACTGGAATCTGGCAGCGATTGTGCACGCGAAAAGGGATCCAAAATCCTTGCGAAGGAGGGGATGAATAAGAAACGCTAAACTATACGTTTTTAGCCGGGCGTTACATTTGTCGGATACCAAAGAGCCGGGATGCTTGAATCCGTGCTCCCTCGTCTGGGGAATGTTCGTGGAATGTCGCGAACTTCTATATAACGTCGAAGTCGAGGTTGTTCGGAATTGTCGTTGGATCGTACACGTTCCTAAGAGTGCAATATATATATATATTTTTTCCAAGGATTAGTGATTTTTCGTTATAAAATTAGATAATTGGAGGAATTTGAATTTTTTTAAGTGGAATAATTTATTTGGAATATGAAAAGAAGAATTCAAAGTTAATATATAATATATATGTATATTGTTCGTGGTTTTTTGAACGGATTGGAGTAACATTAAGGAATATTTTTAATTTAGAATGGAAGTACAAGAAGGTTTCTTATATTCTCGTTTAACTTTATTAGTTTTCGTCACATTAACATGTACATGATACGAAAAGACGAGAGTGAAGAGATAATAATTACGCGCACGATACACGATTTCAAAGTAATCAGTGGTTGCATACCTCGAGGAATCGTTCCTTAAGGCGAACCTGTTGTAAGGAAATCCTGGACTCGCGTTTACCGATTCGGGACGCTTATGCGCGAGAAAATCGTCGGAATATACTAATCAACGAAAGATACTGAATGTTCGATAATACGTTTCAAATACGTAATAAAAATTTCGAAAATTGACAATGAGGATGTATAAATAAAGAAAAAAATAAATACAAAATATTATATGCCATTGTGCCAGGATTTGCTTTACGCAACGAGATGGATGCGAGTATAAATAAAAAGGAATAATACAAAAATGTGACAACAAATAGAATCAAAGGAAAATTTGTTCCAAGAAATAATTTGATTTCTCATTATTTTTTTATCATTCAATTTTAATGAACCTTATATATATAAATCTCCAGTAATACGATTGTTATTGCGTTAAATACGTCTCGATAATTTAATCAAAATGGTAAAACAACGGTTTATTGTTCGTGGAAACATTCAAACAAAGATATTCAAACGTATTATATTATTAATATACTTTATAATTTCAGTGGAAAGTAATTATGCCAATGTGTATTATACGAACAACGTGTTTGGATTAAATGGTTTTGATTAAATAACTGCGAATCAAAATAGAATAATAAATACACTCTTGCTCCACAAATCACTATTGTTTTCGCATACAACTCTTCTAAAAAAATCGAACTTCGATATAAAATCTTCGGAAAGATTTGAATTCGAATTTAAAATTCGAACACTGTACAACACGTTCATCCGGGATAGTCGAGCAGCTCTAATTCGAAACGTTTTAACGTGACTCGAGATTCGATCATTAAAAGCGTTTACGCTTGTAATTGCAAGAAGCAACGATGCGCCGGCCTAGAAAGTTCTTCAGGCCACCGAAATTCATTCCCTTATCTTATCTGCAAGAAAATTGCACGCAAATGGACGGGCTGATACACGAGAGCCTTAATTAAAGGGATATACACTGGCTGGCCTCCAGTTGATCACGTTCAGTTCGCGAAATACTGATTTTAAATTCGTGAAAATTATTCGTTATTCGAAGAACATCTCGATAATAAATTCTTAGGAATAATTGAATAATTATCCCAATCTTGAAAATAAAACAGAATGTTCTGTCTTGGTGCTTCGTCGTTATTTATTTAAAATAATATTTGAAAAATAATCTCCTTCTGTGCAATAAATTTTGATTTCTTGAAAATATGAGATATAAGATCAAAAGGAGTGGAATAGGACAGGGATTAAACAAGTTTGGAAAGAAGCGAAGGAGGTTGAGTAACATTTAAGACGAATGAAGAAAATCAAGTTTGCCGGATTAAAAATGAGGACTGTAAAGATTTGGAAAGTGGTAAAACATATTATAGAAAGATAAGAAGATTAAAAGATGTTGGGAAACATTAAAGAAGTTTGTAGAAGACTTAAAAAAATGCTGGGGATTAAAGAAAACTTTGAAGTCGGAAAATATTGAAAAAATATTAAAGAGAAGTGTGAAAGATAGGAAAATTTTGATCGAAGTTGAGGATCCATTTTAAAAAACATTACAAAAAAAAAAAAAGGAAGAAAATCAAGAAAAATTAAAACAAACTTTTTCAGAGAATTTCACTCGTTTAAAGGATCAAAAGAAATTATCGAAATGCTGAAAGAAATCGAAGATTTGAAAAAAATTGAATTCTTCAAAAATAAAAAATAAAATATAAAACTTTCTTCGATTTCTCAACTTCCTACGGATATACGTACTCGTGGAAATTTTCGATCCAGACGTTCCTGCCTCGAATAAAGAAATTTCGCGATAAGTTGTAAGCATATCGTGTGTGTCACGTGGGAAATCTTAGAATCGGTAAGAGCCGAGGGTCTCCAGCGAGTTGAGAGTCTAATTTTACGCATCGCTGATAGACTTGGCCACGAATGAAAAGAACGAAAACAAATTACAGACGTTGCACGCGAGATATTTCACCGTGTTCGATGCTTTCACGTTGCAATGTCACGGTCACTCCACTTTTCTTTTCCTTTTTTTTTTTCTCTTTATTCTCTTTCCCTTTACTCACGCGACGCTGATCCACATTTGCATGGGAAAAGGCCAAACGTATCACCCCTTGATCGAGGATCGAAAATCAAGTTTCGAAATCTTGTCGCTCCAGATTTTTACGACTGCATTCTCATGGATCGTATCATGTTAATCGTTAAATTTTTCACGAAATGCATCAGAAAGAAAAATGATATATATATATTTGAATTTTAAAATTTATAATTTCTTTTCATTTTAAAAAATTGTATTAACGGATTAATTTTTTTTTCTTGAATATAGAAATTGTTACAATAATGAACTATAATTATTAATTGCAACGTTCTACATCCGTGACGCTTTACAAAGCTTTCGCCTTTTGTGAACTAATTTCGCCACGAATATATTTCACTGTAATTTACACCGTAGTTGTACGTGACAAGCGTGATGCGAGTCGTTATAACGCGTGTGACGCATGGTAACGGTAAATGGATTTTAAACGCGCCGGTGTTTACGTTCAAACATTACGTCCAACGCATTTTAACATATTTCATAAACTTTCAAATAACACTTTCACGTGTACGAAATTATATATTCCGTGTTTAAAACAATGCGACAAATATTTGAAACGAATCGTAATGCGTGATTGGAACGTACGTGCATACATTGGAGAAGAATATCAAGAACGATCCTGGGTTTCAGTGGTTCGGATTGTGATATATATATATCGAGATCATGCGATAATTGGAGCAGTTTGTTCTGTTGGAACGTTGTTACGTAATCGGATTTAAAGTTCCAAGTTTATTACAACTCGCCTCCATTTGATGCGTAGACGAATAATGATACTGGTTGGAATATCGTTGCATAATCTGCATGCAATTCGTGAGAAGAAACTTGGTATTATCCTTCGAGCATCGTGTTTCATCGTTGGATAAATTTCTTTGCGGATCAAGATAAATCTAGTAATAGCATCGGAAGAAGATATTTTATTTGTTTATTTATTTATCTGTGAACAGAAAGCTCCATTGATATCATTAGTTTTTTGAAAAAAAAAAAGTAAAAAATTGGAAAACTTGCATTATAGGATTTTTATTTTAAATTTTTGTTTTTCATCCAAAAATTTGACATTTTTCCAATGAAATTTTATAATATCTGATATGTGTGATATTTGATCGATCATGATTTATATAAGACAGATTTTATTATTTTTTATATTTAATAGTAGAGATTCATATTTTCTTGTTGTCGTATCCATTGAATTCCAATCGATTGATTCTTGTACGAAGAAACAAGGACTGGTTTGTTGGATTAATCGATCAAAAGAGTTTCCACTTTCACGAGAAATTCTCTTGAACTAATTAAGTTTTCTTTTTTAAGCTAGTCTTAATTAACGGGATAATTACACTGCTCTCGTTGGCGTGAGTAATTTTCATTTCTTAAGAAGAATACTTCCGTGATCGCTCGTTGGAAACATTTTAGATAGGAAAGACTTTTTTTTTTCTTTTTTTCTTCTTTCATCATCTTTCTCTTTATCGATTCGCCAATTTTTAACTATTTTTAATAAGAAATTTAATAAGAAAAAAACGAATTTCCTTTACGAAATAAAAATCGTTATAATAACTGCGAATGAACGAAAATCATTTAAACATTAAATATAAAATCATTATGGATTATTCAAGCTTATTTCTTCCATTTATAAATCGTGTCACAGATAACTCGTAACTTCAATATTTTCCGCTTCATTTAATCTTATCTACGAGTTTCTATTTTACATTTAAATTAACTTGCTATCTTAGTTCGTATCGTCATTTTATCTATGCATTTCCTTCCTATTTCTTTCTTCCTTTACTTAATAATTCTTTCTTTCTTCAACTTCGAACAAACATCTCCAAATTTCCAGTACAACAAACAAAAATTCTTCTAGTTTACAAATATCCATGAAAATTTTCTTTCGCGATTCCACAATTTTTCGAATAGATAAAATATCCCCTTTCTCCCATAATCTTTTTTTCTCGAGACTTTGCCCAACCAGATACGTCAAATTTCTCTTCTTCAACAACTTGCCCATCGTCATTTCCATCACGAACGTTTCGCGCGCAAACAAAAGCAGGTAAAAGCATAGCGTGGAACGAAATTTCGAATAGCCGGTGATCGGTCGAAACGAGTTTAGCTTAGCCTCGTGTTTCAGAAACGCTCTTGCCGGCACAGGTCCCCGAGGAGCATTTCCGGTGAACGGAGCGGGAAACCGTGTCTCTCTCTCGCTTACCAGATGAAAACAAATAAAGGAAAACTCATCATCCGGCTCGACTTGAACGGCGCCGATAAAACGAATCGACCGAGATAAAAGACGCCTTCCGCGTCGTCTTTTTTCCAACCGCTTCTTCCTCGAACGTGGCCCGCGATCGCTCCGATGCTTGTTTCCGCGCCCCTTCGGCTTTCGTCCCTGGGAAATTATGCCACACACCCGCTCCAATTTCTTCCAATTTCCTTTCGTTCATCTTTTTTTCTGATCCTCTGCTTTTTTCTTCTTCCTCGGTTGCAATTAGCGACAAAGCTTTAGGAGGAATTCGCTTATTGGGACGATTGCTTCTGAGATGCGTGGACGTGCTAAGTTACAACTAGAAGACTCGAGATTCTGCTGTTGATTTGAAAATTCAGATGCCGAGGAACAATGCTTCCTCGTAAGAATACTTACATTCTCAAGTTTTTCCCATACGACGAGCAACTCCACCCTTTCTTCCAACATTTCCACCGTGACTAAAGGTTTTCAGGGGGCTTTAAAGCGGGCGTGGAGAGGCCCAAGAAGGGCGGGCACTCGGGATCATGGCTTGTCTCGAGTGGTGCTTCGAACAGCGTAAAGTACGTATATCTTGCGCATGAAAATACCAGGCCAAGTGCCGTTGCTTGTCTCCCTTCAAAATAGGGCCAATAGAAGTAGAGGAACGTCTTTCGAATTGTAAAAAATACAGCCTGTCTCCATCCATCCATCCATCCATCCATCCATCCTCGAAAATAACAACGAAATGGAAGAATATAGAGATATTATAGATGAAAACGACATGTCACGTGCGTGTAACACGCTCGTGTTTCTCTGTCAACGAGTCATGAGGCATCAACGAGAAATTGCGCCTGTTTGCAAATGATACGATGATAAAGATGCAAATGCGTATATACGAGCCAAGTATATATACACCAACCCCCCTGTATGCAAAGCAACGCGCTCTGTTGCGCCTCTCCTGTGGGTGGATCCCGGTCACCGGTCTCTCATAAACTAACACATTTCGGTTTCCTTTGATCTGCGTGCGCACGGTTCACTCGTTGTTCCCCTTGCCTTTTGCAAACGCCGATACATACCGACAGGACGTAACCTCTGGCTAATTGGATTTTGTAATTACATGCAAATTTAATTATCATCCAAATTAATTACGTAATAAGATTTCTGTCGCGCATGGCGCAATCGAAAATACGGGGAGGGATACGGCTTTCCATTTTTTTTTATCTTTACACCCCTTCCGATTTGTGATCATTCGGGTATCGGTTGTTCTTGAATGAAATTTTAATTTTATATCACGATTTCACGTTTGTTTGCTATTAGGAATTTTGAAATTTGGAATATGATTCGTCGAACACAAGTGTTACATAAATTAATATCGTCGCATGTTGTAATAATTAAATAATAATTAAAAAGAAAAGGAATTTTTGGATAGAATTGTTAATAAATATGTAAAATTATAATATCGTTTCAAGGAGAATTTATAAAATTTCTCTCTACAATATATACCCATCCGAGATTTCCCCATCGTTGCTTTCCAAATGTAGTTTCATCGACTGTCTAACGGTGTTATAATGATGCATATGGTGGCGCACAATGATTCGCGAGGAAGGAAAAAATTCCCTGCTCTTGCTCGTCAGCGAACATTGTCATCAGCACAGACGTCGCCACGATAAAGATGCAAATTTGCATTCGACGCGGGCTGACACCGGTGTAAAATATAATCCCGCGATTAGTGCCAGCTGAAACCGAAGTGAGTTTCTCCTCGTGGACGTTCTCTGCTAACACCTCGGTTAAGATTCATCTCTGTCTCGCATTTCTCGAATATTATATGTATATGTGCGTCTCGAAATTGGAGTGAAAATTTATTTAATCGTACATTTATTGCATCAAGTTGAGCCTTTTAAGAAGATTTAGAGAAATTAACACACGATTTTGAAATATTCCTGATAAAAGATAAAATATTTGGAAAGTTTACGTTACGTACGCTCCAATTTATATATATTGACAGATATAATTATTATCCGCCGGTTAATTAATTATCGAAACGAGGTTGTATCGATCGTATACTTAAGATAACGGGGGAAAGAAACCAGATTTTCTCGTTTCGTTTCCTCCGAATGAATATTATTCGTTCCTTCAAACCATATTTCCTTTCATTCGTAATACTTTTATTATCTGCTTATGTGTAATTCGCATACGAGAGAAACTTTTTCAAAAGGAAAATCTTAGAATTCAAACGGAAATTGAAATAAACATAAATTTCAGCAATTCTAAAATATTCCTATTTCGTGTTTCGTCTCAAACGATAATTAAATCGTCGACGATCCAATGCTTCGATCCCTCGACTGCTCAAAGGGGAAATTATTCATCAATGATTCGTTTAATTAGCCTATTTCAAGGCTACTCTCGATACGAATCGTTCTTTAAACACCTCGCGCAAGTATTTATTACATTCCGATAAGCTCGAGTGGCTCAAGTGTTCATTTCAAGAGAATTAAGAAATGTAGGTCATCGATCGGTTGGAGGCCTGTAATAAGATCGATTTAATCTTCGAAGACTGTTTCTGCTCGCGAATGAATCTTATCAATCGCGTTCTCGTTATCGTGTGATCGTCGAGAAAGAAATTTCGCATTTTTTTTTACACGTGATTAACAATCCTTTGTTCACGGAGAATCGACGATCTGGAAATCGTATCGTGCATGTGCAACAACGAAAGTTCTTTTCCAGTCACTATCACGGATTACAGTGGTTCTTAAGCGGAGTCTTGATCGTAATGTGAAAATATATACCTTTTATAAATTTGATCGATTTTAAACAGGCTATTTGCTTATGGAATGCATCACATCTGGACCTGAATTTAACACGTAAAATCAACAATTTAATTTTTAAAAAATTCTCTCTAATCCGTTGAAAAGAGACCAAGAACCGCTGTGCTAGGTGTTACCATTCACCTTGGAACTTTTTTAACAGTAGAAATTTGCGTAATGCCTCTCCTATCCCTTTTATCGATCTCTCCAATCGCGTGTAGGTTTCGATCTGATTATTGATTTATAGTAATGGTATCTTGTTAACGAATTTCGAGAACATTTGATTAAAGCGATTGACAAATAATTGACAAATTTTCTCTCCCATTAAAAAAAAAAAACACCTATATTTACAACTAATACGAAATATGAACAATGGAACGTCGAGAAAACCAATCAAAATTCTTAAAAAATTCCCTTACGGTAATCGTTCATCAACGTCACGAAAGAGAGAGGGAGAGAAAAGAGTAAAAAAAGAAAAAAGTAGTCAGTTTTCATTCCGCGACCAATAAACCGCGAAAACAACCTCTTGGTAAATGACACGTGGCGAGAGGGTGGACGCGCGAAGAAACAATCGAGAGAGGAGTGGAAAGCCTACAGTCGCGTGTGTTCAACCGGTTCCATGCCCGATTACTTCGTGTCACGGTGGAACGCCGCGCCGCCTTATGCCCGATCCGCCTCTTCCCTCCTCGCGTCACGCGCGCTCCAAAGCGCGAACCACGCTGATCCACGCCGCGTGCAAACGTGCAAATATTTGCACCCGGCCTCGTTCGTGCGTTTCCATTGACGAACGGCCGGGGTTGGAAAGTGCGTCATGTGTTTTGCCCCTCCGTTCGGCAAATACCAAAGTTTAGGCTTTTGAATAGGAGCGTGCAGTGGTGATCCACGGTCTTGTTGAACCGGGTTTCAAAACGTTTGTTCCGCGTATTTGGCCAATGATACTTTGTGCAAATGAACGTGGTTGCGTGTCATGGAATTGATTTTTATTTTCCATTTTATCGTGTTTTATTTTGAAACAACAAACGAATAGTTGCAACAATTTTTAAGGATCCGAGTTTATTATTATGGACGGATTTATTTATTATACATTTTGTGGTAAAAGATTGTTCAAATAAAAAACGTAAGTGAACATCAATTGGTTCAATTATACGTTTAAAAAAATCAAATTTCGTTGTTTAAAGAAAGCGAAAATAAAAAAAAAACTCCAATTTTCTTTTAAAACCTTTTCGACCGAAAAAACGTAAATGTTTTTACGAACTTTCCTCATTTTTCGGCCGAGCTGAGTATCTTTGCTGAAATTTTTAGTTATACAGAATTGCGGATACAATGTATAAAACATTGATGCCTGCACGACCGAGCATATGTTCCGCGATATTACCGTAGGAGCGCATCGAACGTGGGATTTTCCTCTGCTTTTCGCCAGATGTGGCTACCTTACTGTTAACCATTCGTAAATTTAACATTCCCTCTCTTCTCTCCGAGATTTTTTTTATTATAATATGGGCCGCTCGCCATTTCGACGTTACCTCGTCGAAATATATTTTATCGCTCTATTTTCATTTAATCGCGTATTACGTCTCGCGTATAAATTTCTCAGAGAAATTTTTCTTACGGGGAAAATACGGCGAAATACGAGAAATGCGGTTAAAATTTCTTGGCATAAGAAAAGAGTTAAAGAGAACGATATAATATTTAAAATAATAACGATTTTTTACTTTTTAATAAAATATACGAAATTATGTACATAATATACATCATAATATACATATATGTATTTTTTTATTAATTGCACGTTAAATACGAAAGGTTGAATATTGCAATATTTCCAACGAGAAAATGATTAAAAAAATGCAAAAACAACCCATCATCCCTTGCATCGGCCGGGAATCGAACCCGGGGCGCCCGCGTGGCAAGCGAGCATTCTACCACTGAACTACCGATGCTTCTGGGGGTTGTTTTCACTTATCTCCAATAAAAATATACGATCCTACAAATCTATTTACGCAATCGTAAAATCTATCGATTAGATAAATTTTCTTTGTCCGTACTCTTCTCCTCGTTCTCTTTGTCTCTCTATTTCATTTCAAAAAAAAAAAATCATTCAATTACATCTAATTCCAAAATTTAAAAATTATTTCCTCTTATAAATAATTTCGAATATTTTTCTTGTTAAAACTTGTTACTCTTGTCAAAATGTTATGAAAATAATATAACCATACACCCCTAAACATCTTTTTCCGCAATGATACAAAGTTCGGGATAAAAACGAGAGGGTATGACGTCTCATTGTTACTCCAGTTACAATCCGGGACGGCTCGATGGGAGTAGAGGTTTAAAAGGGGGACGAGAAGATGAAGGGTTTGCACGAGAGCTACTCGCTTTGCTCTAGCTCTAGAGTCTAGTCGAACTTGAAATCCTCTCCGGCGTAAACGCTGGTTATCTCTGATCTCGCAACACCGTGATGAGATCCTCCAAAGTTATCGGGTCACATGGTGAAACGTTTATATCTAGAAAATTAACCACGATAGTTTTCCATTATCTATCCTCCAATATCCAATAAGATTAATTAAAATATCTCTGCTGGATAAATAACTTTTCTCGAACTTTGATCTCGAAGATTCTTATTTTTTCTTTTTTTTTTAAGTTTCAGTCGAATATCAAATAGGAAAGGAATCCTTTGTGTTTGAAATGATCTGAGTGATATCGTAAGGAAAACGAAGGATTGTGTATTTTAGATTATAGGATATATAATTGGCGATGATTTAAAACCAGTTGAACCAGAAATAAACCCCTCTCCCATAAAAAAAATGCCAAATATAAATGAAAAATATGAAACCATGCAGGAGAGAGAAAAGAGACTGACAACGACGATATTAAATCCTGTCCTCCAATGTTGAATTTTTCATTGAACTTTTAACTTTTAACTCATCTGACGTGTGAGAGAATCTTATCTATCTTAAAAATTAAATCCATCTCTGAAAATTCATCGGCAAATGAAAAAAAAGTAATAAATTTGATGAATAATAACATCGATGACACAAATCTCGGCCAATTTAAAATTCCAACAAACGTACACCCCCCTCCCCGATCAAACAGCTTGACAAGCAGAGTTGTCGCAGACGAGCCTTCCCTCCTCCACCACGTGTAATTCTTACTTCTTCGAATCCAAGATGACCCTCCACGCTCTAATTCCTCGCTCGAGAATCCTCCGAGAGATCACGATCGATCGGATTTAGTCCCGATTTCTTGTCGGGAGACAGGGCAAGGAGGATCGCTTTCTGAATCACGAATAGAGCACAAGCTTAGAGCACTCTCACCGTTGCGATACACACTGTTTTGTTGCACTGTCCAATCTCGTGGAGGAGGAGGGGCAGCTTTGGACAATAAAAAAAGAAAAATCCTCTGCCCTTAATACGTATAAACCGTCGATCCGGCAGTTCTGCTAACTTCCACGTCAATCAGCGTAAGCCTCTTTTCGAGGCTTAAGACGATGACGATGGCTGATCCAGCCGAGGAGCCAGCAGGTAGAGAAGAAGCGCGTAAAATGTTTTTGAGGATAGTTCGGGAGGATCTTGGAATCGTGCTTCGTCGTTCGGGGTGGTCCGTTTCGAGCGATGATTTTTTTCACGAAATCTGTCGAATCCGCGATTTTTAAAACGCTGGATAAAAAATTGGGAGATTTAAATCTTGATATTTGTGAGAACGAATGGTCAAACAATTGTTCTCGTTATAATGGCTGCATTTTATAATTTATCGTATTATTAAATAAACACCAATTGTTCACGAAGTTCGAATCGATAAATTATATCCATCATAATCGAGAATTTTCACAGTTTTTTAAACGAGCTTCTCAATATAGTCTTCCGAAGCATCCGCCGAGATTAGGTCTCGATTCGATCCCTCGATTGGAGCCATTACGCCTGCCGTTCAACGAAAATCCATCCCGACAAAAAACTTTCCAATCAGCCCTCCCCGTCGCGATGAAAGCTCGTCAACCATCGTCTCGTCCGAAAGAGGAGTGCTGCGCACTTTTTCAACGTAAAAAAACACGCGTCTTCCTCCATTTCCTCGAGCATTTTCCTTTGAGTAATTAACCGTCTTGACGAGGCATCGATAACCTTATCAATTTCTCTTCATCTTTTCGTTTTTTTTATTAAACGAAAGCATTTAGAAGATGAACCGATCGAATCCATTCTTCTTTCTTCTTTTTTTTTAAATCCAGAATTTTTACGCCAGATATAAATACGGTCATAAGTAGATCGTGCTTTTTCTCTAATATACGTACAATTTTCTCTAATATTTTTATATCCTTCTTATTTGTCTTATTTACGCCAAGATGTATAAAATTCGTACGTTTATAAAAATACTCCAATCCAATAATTAATATTTAATTTTGCTGGGATAGATTAACTTCTGAGTAATAAAAATCTGTCTGGATCGCGACAAAATCTCTTCTTCCTACTTTGTTAATCTTCCGAGCTAAAAAACAATCCTGATAGATTTTCACGTGTGAACAGACAATCTTCACGATGCAATATGGCGCCGATTGGAAGGTTCGCTCGGCCATAATTTGTCACAGGTGGCTCGTTCCAGTGTTCAGCTTCCGGAAAATCTCCAGTCTGCTGTCGAGATTCGTTCCGCCCACCGGCTTCTTCGTTTCAACCCTATCTTCCTCTCCGTCTCTCTCTCTCTTCGGTTGCTACAACCCATTTGCCCCTTCTTTGTCACTGTTTGGAAGATAAATGAGGGCGAACGGGCGACGTCTACGCCCGTCCCGAAAATTTCATTTCGGTTTTTAACGATTATCCCTTTTCCTCCTGCTGTGAGACGCTCTCTATATATTCCTTTTACTTTTCGAGCATCCGTAATCTTGGCTCAGTCTCTAATTAAATTCGTACGGTTTATTTCGCTGGATCTCGCCGTACGTTTTACATACCCGTTTTCTTCCTTCTGTAATTTACCTCCTCGTTGAAAGATGAATAATTGCTTCATGGAAGAATTTTTTTTTTTTTTCAATCGATTTGGGACGTATTGCTGCTGTCTGCATATTCCAACACTCTTGATTTTCGTGTATCTCTTCATTTTTCCATCTTTGAAAATTTGGAACTGAAAAAAGAGCTCGAAGAATTATAGAAAACGATTCGATATTAATGCGAAAACTTAATGGAAATGAATTTTTTTTTTTTTTCATTTCATGAGAGAGAAATGTGTTAATGTTTATGTTTATTACGGAAAAATATTTGTTCCGTTAAATTGTTACAAATATTGTTACAATTAACGTTGATGATTATTTTTGATGCACGTTTTCTCGTTGTGCGACAATGTTTATCGAATGTTTTAATATTCGTATATTTTTTTTTGTTTTGTAAATTCGAATTTATAAATTTTTAATACTATTACTCAACAGGTAGAATTGTACGAATAAAAATTTCACGGTTTTAACAATAAACACAGATGTTTCTATTAATAAACATCGATATTATTTAAACAGATCTTGAAAGGAATTTTTTCAGAAATAAAGTTATATCGTAGCCAAGCGACGTTTGTTTAAACTATAAACGAGCATCCGCAATTTTATTCCTGTGTAATTCAACGATAAATAAATAACTCAATTTAAATAGAATCAAGGGTTGTTCTCAATTTTTCACTTCGCAGGAATTTTTCATTGCAATTTCTATTTTAATTAATATTTCAATAACGAATAAAATTTTTCGCGTTTCAGAAAATCTGTCAAATTGTGATACACGTCACAAGTGAATTCCATTATACTCCTCTTCAATTTGAAAAATATAATATATTCTTTTTTATAAATTATATATTCCATTCTACTTAAAAATTAATAAAATCCTCCACGTTAAAGAATCCATTCTTTAACAGTCGAAATCACGATCTAACTTTTCCTCATTTCGCGCGATATCAGGGCAAAATAGTTTTTCCTAATTACCAACTTTCCAGAACGACCATGGCGGAAGTTCTCCAGTCTTCCGGCTCTAGCAAAGAGACGAAAGACAAACACTGTCGGCAGACAGATGAAACGTAAACTTCGTCAGTTTTCCTTGCAATTAGTGGCGATCTCCGATCCCAACTATTATTATTATTATCGTTGATCATTATCTCGTGATCTTAGTTTAACCGTCTCGAAAATCGATATGTCAATTCGACGAAATTGGGTTTAACCGATCACCTTATCTCGAATAAAGCTAATTAATTTCTGTGATTCTTGAGTTATTCTCTTGAACGAATCCTCTTTGAAGTATTAATTATCTTTAGTTTAGATTATACACGTAACTCGATAAATTGCACTCTATTCACCTTGATTGAATATCAAAAACGAATTGTCAAGAATTTTTTGAGAACTCATATCGAAAGAATTACAAAACTATACTATTCTACGATCATTTAAACAACTAATCTAATTGAACTACTCACATCTCAAAAAGTTTACAATTAACTGACCAACGCGTAAAAAAACGGTTACAAAAGAAAGAAAAATCGAAAGAACTAAAAATAACAAAATATCCTCTCTCGCCAAATCCAACCCCCGAAACGCTATATCACATTCCAAAAGAAACACAGTTATCCGACAACCGGCCATAAATTTTTATTAACTTCTGTATCCTTTCTCTGCCCTGGCATCAAGGCTGGATATCATTCTTGCGCGGGATAATCTATTTCGTGGCGAAACATATCGTGGATTTCCGCGATCCCTGTCGCGGCCGATAAAGCCGCCCCCGCGCGGCCACACGATAACACGACGTCGGATCGACGTTTAAGCGCGAGGTCACGAGGGCGAGGCGAGATAAGGCGAGAGGAACGGGAGGACGAGCGGAAATGTAAATGGCGATGGCCGTCGCTGGCCGAAACGGATAAAAGGGTTCGATCAGGCCGGCGTTTCCAGTTCCAGTATGCCGGATTATCCCCGAGGTTTCGTAGGATTACGTGGCGAGTCTCTCTCACGAGGGGGATCATCCCTTGGTCACGCGGATCCATCCGGAGAGTGCTATCGACTTATCGACATGGCCGACTCTTGGCTCCTTACTTTCCGTTCTCTTTGATCAATTTCTCGATGTTCCTTAACAATTTGCTCAACAACTCGTAATGGAGACGAATTTTCTTGTATAAAGTTTAGTTTCAAGTATATGCAAACAAATATAAATCGCGTAATATCTTATATCGTTCATAGAAAACAAACGAAACTCTTTTATTTTTTCGTGTGAAAAACGCAAGAAGAGAGTAGCAATTTTGTCATCAAGATCCATTCAGAAAATAGGGAAAACTGTGCCATTGAAATTGCTTTTTGATTCATCCCGATATCTCTACTCGTTATCGAGATATAAGAATTTGAAATTTAGCGTAGCGTTTAAGATGGCACGGAGATTACGAATGGGTCCGCGACACACTGACCTATATTTTTTCCTGGAAACGCTTGCCTCGAGTTTGGGATAGGTCAGTGAGGCGAGGTGCGAACGAGAGGTCCGTCTAAGCAACGAGGATGGAGGTAATAAACGATTAAAAATTAGCCTCGTCTTTGCACGACGATATCTCGGCAACCGGAAGTCGTATCGAAATGAATGAAAAAGCGTTTTAAAGGGGAAGGTTCCGCGCTTCTGATGATGATCCATTCGTTGACCGGAAGTCGTTATCTTCGGAGTTATAGCGGTTCGAAGTTTTTTTAATTTTAATAGGGCTTAAGGTAAACGATTAAAAATTATCTTTGTCTTTGCACGACGATATCTCGGCAACCGAAAGTCGTATCGAGATGAATGAAAAGGCGTTTTAAAGGGGAAGGTTCCGCGCTTCTGATGATGGTCCATTCGTTGACCGGAAGTCATCTTCGGAGTTATAGCGGTTCAAACTTTTTCTAATTTTAACAGGGTTTAAACGATTAAAAAACCCCTTTTTGTTTGTACGACGATATCTCGGAAACCGGAAGTCGTATCGAGATGAATGAAAAAGCGTTTCAAAGGGGAAGATCCTGCGCTTTTGACGATTGTTCATTCGTTGACCGGAAACCGCTATCTTTGGAGTTGCAAAGGTTCAAAGTTTTTCTAATTTTAATAGAGTTTAATCAGATTTAAGGTAAATGATTTTTAATCGTTCTTTTCTTTGCACGATGATATCTCGAGAATAGCAAGTCATATCGGGATAAATTAAAAACCGTTTTAAAGGGGAATGTACCGCGTTTCCGTGCCGATTTTTTTTATTCATCAACCGGAAGTCATTATCTTTGGAATTAGAGCGGTTTAAATTTTTCTTAATTTTAATATTGCTACAATGCATGTTTTTAGCATTGGTTAAAAGTTTCAGAGCACAAAGAGCACATTTTCATTACGATCTCTTATTCAAATCGAAAATTTAAAGTGCTGTTAAAAGTATCTTTAAAATTTAAATCTGCGATAATTCGGTCGGATTGGACCGTGAAAATGCATTGTATACACAAATAGCACTAATGGTAGTTCATCAGACAGTTCTCAATCTCTTAGTTAATTGTAAAAGCAACCAATTTTGAGTTATTTTCAATTAGCCAGTCAACGCTAAAATGTACTTAGACTTCCAATGAAGTTAGCGGGTAATTTAGTTCAATTTACAAGATTTCATGAAGCAAATCACTGTTATCCGACTCTTATGTTATTTGTCAAGCTCGTTACAAAGTATTCGAAGCAGTTCAAATATATTCTACCGTGTAATCGCTAAGAAAATGTTAAACAAATTATCACTCAATATCCTGTGCTTTGAATTATGAAAATGAAAAAAAGAATATATATCAAAATATATTAATTGAATGAATCGAATTAAAAATAGAATAAAAAAAAAATAGAATTACTTTACAATATATTATATCTTTATCGTATATACTCTCTATCCATTTTATCGCTATTTTATTCGTCGTCAATAAATTTGCATTTATCTGACCCTAAAAACACATTCTAAAAACTAACACAACCCCATAGTTCAGCAATTTTCCCAACTTCCCTTTACCTTCACGGCAAAACGTTACCCATCGATCTTCCGAAAATTTCCGATTTCTTTAATGTGTTTCATACACGTTCAATATATATATATATATATCCAAACTTGTAGACTTTCGTGCGGTTTGGCAAAGATTGAACGGTGGTTTCTCGCTCCATTTTCGAGACGTCTTCCCGTGATATCGTGTTTCATGGAGGAAAGTAAAACGAGACGAGCAACGACGTCTACGCTGTCGATGGCCTTTCAGTTTTTTGCTCGAACTCCTCTTCCTCTGCCGTTGCTTCGGGAAATTTTTCATAGATCGTAGATACCACTTTCATCCATTTTAATGAGGCGGACAGGACAGCAAGGAGCTGTAATGAATATAAATCGGTGTCTAATCCGCGTGCAACAAGGCGAACGTGAACTCACTTTGAGAACGCTTTTACGCTTTCCAGTTCATTGTGGGAATATTCCAGAGAATTGAATTTTGTACGTGTAACTATTTCTTGCCGCGATACGGCCGCTTTTGTAATTCACTTTATGTCCACTCAGGTTTCTCGTCACGGTGTTTTACATTTTTACTTCCACTTCCATGATTGTCGCCAATACTCGTTTCTTCGATTGCGATTAAAATTATCCCGAGCTGTTCCACCGTTTATTCTACTTCATCAAATGCCCTCTTCCCCCGATGTACTCTTATTTAAACGACCAATCTCCTTCTATACCAAAAATTCTCATTTTCTGCCTGTTGAAAACCTCCATTTCTATCTCTGAATTTTGACTCGAAACATAGATTATCCTGCAAGAGATATACGTATCTCATTAATCATCTTTCGAAACCAACTTTTCTCGAGATTCTTCCAAAGTATCGGAATTTCTCCACGAATTGTCGTAATTACTTCGTCTCGAGCATCAAGAATTTTTCACCAAAAAGGGGAAGAGAATTAGCCGATGAATTTAATGTAGCCTCGTTAGCTCGAAACACGCGGCCAAAGAAATCGGATCAAAGTGAAAACGTCCCTTGTATGCTCGACTCTCTGCTGGGATTAATCCCCTCGAATCGAGCAATCCCTCTCGGATCTCGAGGGATTGTCCGTGACGATTTGTCTGCGGTACGGTAACGTTGTTAAGCACTTTTTCTCGTTATTGTCGTTTCACGGACAAGTTGGCGGGAAAGTTGGTGATGCGATAAGTTTTGATGAATCGGCTTGGAAGAAGAAATCGCTTGCATCACGCGGCATGATAATGATGAATCTCAAGGGCGATTGGATTGCAATCTATTCGATATTATAAGTTTAACTGTATCGATCTCTGATGTCAATTTAAATAAATTTATTACTCTAGAATTTTTTTATCTACTTCGCACGAATCTCAAGGATCAAATATTTATCTATGTATATCTATATCGAAAACGTTTAACAAAGCCGTCGTAACAGATTGTCGAACCTGACCGTCCCTTTTCGCTTCGCGAGATTACCGGCGAAATTCACTCGACTCACAATTTGCCCGTGGAAATAAGAGGCGTTCGATGCGCTGTGTATCTTAAAACGCGGACAACGCCTTCCTTCCTCCCCCAAACGGTAAAGGGATCGATCCCGCGAGAAATACGAAAAGTCTCGGGGCGTGGGAAAAATTGGAGGATATTGATTTCCCCGGAGATACGTGTCTAAAAAGTGGACAAAGAGAGGAGGGAAGCGACACGAATATTTCATGATATCGGTCAACCTCTCTCGCGTATGAATATTAAAGAAGAAGAAGAAGAAAAATCGAAGGAGGAAGAAGATGCGAAGAGCTAACTGAGGAACGAGAAACGATCGGTGCTCCAGCGATTTTTAAATGCGTTTTTAAATGCTTGCTGGAATTATGGACTTAATATATTCGCCCAAAGAAGAAATTAAATAATTCTAAGCTTCTTTCCTTCCTTTTTTTATTTTTTCTCGCAAAGAGTCAAGCGAACAATGCCTGGACCTGTTCCATACCGCGACGTAACAAAATTTCTTTCTTTCCATTCTTTTCATTTGGTGGGTGCCTCTTTTGTTACAATTTACGCGATGGTGAAGTACCGTGCGCTGCTGATTTTTCCTGTTTAGGAGAGGAGATTTTAACGGCGCACGTCGAGTGCGGACGAGAGAGTTACGGGACAAAGGATAATTTAAAATATGAAAATATTTAACGAGCAGAAATTACACGAGAAATTACATTTCGTAATATCGGTAATCTGATGTGTGTTTAACATCTCCAACGTTAAGGAAGAAAGACACGAAAGATGTTATAATTAATATGATTTCTTGTTTTAATTTTAACAATAGCAATATTTAAAAAGAAACAGCAAAGGTAAAATTGCAAGGATAATTTCAAATCGTAAAGTCAATAATAAATTCGTTCGTTCACACGGATCTCCACATTAGTGTGGGAAATAAGGATATCACACTTAATAAGAAACATCTCACGTTGTCATCATCACGTTGTCAAATCATCTGTGAGATCTTAAATTAACTTAACGCTAACATTCTAAAATCTATTTGCATATTTCTTATCAAGAATACTCTCTCTCGTCCAACGTAAAGCGAAGGAAAAAAACTTTGAAATGCATTTTCATAATTCAATTTAAAAAAAAAGAAACCGTGAAGCTAAAAAAAAGAGAGAGATCGAAATATAAATGAAGAGACGAAGAAGATAAGACGGGCGATCGATAAAAAAGAAGAAGAGGAAGCTTAAAAAGAAACCAACCTCCCTTCTGTCGCTCTCATATCACGACTTACATCGATGGACTCACGAGAGACGTTGGACAGATGATGCTCGCCAACCGTGGTCAGTCCAAGGGTTACGACAACGGAGAAGAACGATTTACATTCTGACGACACAGAAAGGAGGAGCCGATTTACGAGACCTAAACTCTGATCGAGTGCTCAAAGGTAGGAATCGAGCAGAGCCCGGACCCTCGACTGACCACCGGAAGTGGAGCACCCGTTTTCTGCCACCTGTTGCATGACATGCGGTTGACAGCGAGGGAAAAAAGCAACAAAATATCTATTAGGATGAATTGAGGAAGAAGAAGAAAAAAAAGAAAACGATTCGAATAAGAATAGATAAAATTAAAACTTTTATCTCTTGCTTTAAGTTGAAGAGATGTTGTATCTTGATACGGAATGCTCTGAAATAATATTTAAAATTAATTTAATCAATCATTCATTTATCGTTGATAGTAACTAATAATCCGTGGATATTCTCGTGTTAAAGTTAAAAAGAAAGGAGAGAATTGAAGTAAAATTTTTAAAATTTTGTTTTGCCAAAAAATTTAAAGAAATGAAACAGAAACGAGGAGGAATTAACGAGAATATTCTTGAACGGATTTTATTAATACCTGCAGTCCAGTTTAGTATTTGAAAATAATTTAAGGGAATCATGCTTCAGACTGGACTGCAGGTATGCGTAGTTCTTAGCTTGACATCGCTTTTCTAAAGCTACTACTAAATATTTATTACGATGTTCTTTCTTTAAATGAAAATTTTGAAAATGAAAATTTTGAAAAGCGATGCCAATTACCGGGTCTCACCCACGAGGAGGTGACTACGCATCGAGACCCATCTAAACCTAAAAAATAAAAAAGAAAGATAAAAATTAATGATTATAAATAAATAAATTACTTAACTAGGAAATAATATAAGATATAAGTACACAAATAAATCTTAAAAATAAATTTCAATACATTTTATTACATTACAATAACAATTTTATTACATGTTATTATTACATTGATTTTTACAAAAGTTTTTTACATCGATAAAAGTTTTATATCTTAAATCCATCAAAAAAATCTTATATCCATTTTAAATCCATCAAAAAAGTTTTATATTCATTATATTCATCTTCATAAAAATCATTTATATATATTATATATTTCAATTGATCCCACGTCGTCCAACGATGAGGCTTAAATCTAATCTTATTCTAGATCTTAATTCTAAATCTTAAATCTACGATTCATGTAACCTATTTGCATCATCCGTACCAAAGATACGCTCCTATTTAAAACGAAAAATAAGAAAAAGAATCTAAAACTATTAATTATTCAATCCATATTCGAGTACCTCCAATCGAAAAAGGAAGAAAACAGAAAAACCAGCATAGGGGGAAAATGTTCAAGAGGAAATTACGATAATTCTTAAGAATTATCGTATCGTAAAAATCCAAAAAGAGGAAAATTAAGAAAACCATTCAACGACTTCATAACGACTTACGTCGATATGAACTTACGAGTTGGTCAAATGATAACAATGACCAGTCAAGGATTACGACAACAGTCTTGAAGAAGAAACGACTTACATTCTGAAAGGAGCAAGAAGACGAAATTCTCTGATATTTTCACTTAGATGGAAAAATGAGGATTCGAGAAGAAAGTGAAAGAGGAGAAGAACAACTTTTATTCGAAAGGAGAGAAAAAGCGAAAGGATTGAATTTATAATTTTGTTATAATTCGTTTTGTGTTAAGGAGCGTATCTTTGTACGGAATATGCTTACAATAAATTTAACATAAATATCTATCTTGTATTATATTTAAAACTAAAACTTAAAACTAAAACTTAAAACTAAAACTTAAAACTAAAACTTAAGAGTAAAACTTAAGAGTAAAACTTAAAAGTAAAACTTAAAACTAAAACTTAAATCTAAAATTATCTTATTAATCTTAAAATATATACATCTCGCCTCGTATGCTTATAAATTTAAAAAAAATTTGAAATATATAAGTAATTATAAATGAATATGAAAAATATTTATTTATATATATTTATATATATATATATATATATATATATATATATAAATAAAAAGATTCAATCATATGAGAATAAATAAATTAAAAATTTTAAAGAAGAAATAAAAATGTAATTTTGATATTTTACACAGGAATTTCGAATATTTGTGCAACTATAATTAAAAAATCAAAAATATATACAAATATATGTTTGTATATGCAAATAAATTTAATTCAATTTTTTTTTTAACATAGAGAAAAATCTATCTGTCTAAATAAAAAAAATTTATCTAAATAATTTTAATTTTGCCAACGAATAATTATTATTCATTTATTCAAATGAAAATTGAATTTATATTAATACATTATAGTAAGAATATTAAATAAATTAATATTCGTACTATAATTATATTAATTTTAAATAATACTAAAAAAATTGAAAATTCACATAGCCAAATTTTTTAGCAGTATTTTCTCTAACAATGCTTCAATATTTGGGGGTGCTGAAAAAGAAAAAATAGCCAGAATAGGCTATAAGGATCACACTCCAAAGTGATCCAAAGTTTCCACAGTATTAGTGGAAAAATCGTGGGCATTTTATACGCAACACTACTTTCAAAAACGCGATCATTATTTCAACGCAACACTACTTTCAAAAACGCGATCATTATTTTAACGCAACGCTAATTTTTAAAATGAATTTAATAAAAATACAAATGAATTGAAAACTATCTCTATAATTAAATGAAAGAAACATGAAAATATTTAATACTACTTTTTAAAAAATTCTACTTTATCAAAATCAAAATTATTAAAGAAAATCGCGATGTCTCATAAAACGCAACACTAAAAGCAAACGCGATTATTATTTGTTCGCAACACTAATTCAACCCGTAATTCATTTGTCGCAACACTAATTAAAAAATCGCGATTGCCCATTTATTCATTTTGTGATCCAATAGCAGGACCACATTTTTGCAGCTCTTGTAACTGCATTTTGCGGTCCAAAAAACAGGACCACTCCCACAATATCAGTGGAAGAATCATGGGCATTTTTTCAACGCAACACTACTTTCAAAAACGCGATCATTATTTCAACGCAACACTACTTTCAAAAACGCGATCATTCTTTAACGCAACACTACTTTTAAAAACGCGATCATTCTTTAACGCAACGCTACTTTTAAAATGAATTTAAATAATAAAAATACAAATAAATTAAAAAATAATATCTCTATAATTAATACTCGAAATGAAAGAAACATGAAAATTTTTAATACTACTTTTTAAAAAATTCTATTTTATCAAAATCAAAATTAATTAAAAAAAAATCGCGATGTCTCATAAAACGCAACACTAAAAGCAAACGCGATTATTATTTGTTCGCAACATTAATTCAACCCGTAATTCATTTATCGCAACACTAATTCAACCCGTAATTCATTTGTCGCAACACTAATTAAAAAATCGCGATTGCCCATTTGCCCATGATGATTGTTCGTTGGGCCGGAATGTGCATCGGCCATATCTACTACTACTACTACTATTACTACTACTACAGACTCTAAAACGAGCATAGTGACAAAGTAGTAACGATGGCTTCCCATCCTTTGGACCCAAACAAGATCCAAAAAATGAGAAGCCATTCGCTGCAGCCCCTCTTCGCGACAGTTTGTCGAGGCCTCTTCGGTCTTCCTCCTTCGGGCGCGATGCCCGCTGAAACTTACAACTAGGCTCGAGATTTCCTGTTCGTGTATACAAAAAAAAAAAGCCAAAAAAAAAAGACTAAGTCGCGGAAGCTGGAGCGCACATGGACGACCAACGATCAACAAATTTTTGATCATTGTCCGCACATGTGCAAAAATCTCGAGCTCAACGTTCGTTTCGCCCATTTCGCGACCGCGACCGCGAATTCGAAAAGTCGAGAGCAAAGCCAGAAACTTATGGCCCTTCGTTCGATGGGCCACTCGTCTCAGCCTCGCACTCCACTTCTCAAATTTGATTTCCTGAAACAGGTTGCCACGCGAGAACGCGCCTACCCGACCAGAGACTGTGACAACCTGCCCGGCCCTACCTACTTATAATTAACATTCACACCAGAAAGTATGCTACCTATCCTGCCTAGCGCTATATTTAAAAAAATGCAAAACAGGCACACCAACACATTCACTCCACGGTTCTCACTCATCACACCCGGGTGCAAAAAGCCTACACTAGAGAGAACGTCCCGGGACGCCTCCGACACCCGAGCTTGATACTACTTTCACACTCTAACTTTACGTACCATTTTCCTGAAATCGACTGACGATGGCTAGTGACCATTGCGTGAATCGCGATAAAAAATATTAGTAATTTTATTTGTGTTTACATGGTATGAAAAGGATGGAAGAAAATTAGATATTTCTCTATATTTCAAGATGAAATATTGAGATTGGGAATTGTGCATAATCGATAAGAATTATTATTCCGTAACGACGCAATTCCACAGCCTAAACACACACTCACAATGTGGAATGTACGTCGTGCACGATCACTAACTCATCGTCAGTCGCTGTTATATAAACTTATGTACTATGATCATCATGCCCATTGCCTCTCTCTCACACAAGTAACACCGGGGCACGTGAGTGAGATCGAGGCAGTGAACACGGAAGGGGTTAAACCTGAAAATCCTCAACTAAAAAAATATTATAATTTTTTTCTAAACGGGCTGATATTCTTTATCATTTCAAATTTCTATTCAATGACTCTAATTTTCTAATTTAATTAAATATTGAAATTTGAATATTAGGCAAAAATTGAAAGAAAGATTAAATTGCAAAATGAAATGATTGACTCTAAAAATTGAAGTTAATTTAATTGAAATAGAAATAACCTCAGGCGATTCCTTCATCAAAGCATATTTTCGAAAATAAAAAGTATTAAAAAATTATTATTGCTTTGATTCCGAAATCTACCTGTCGCGAAATATCTTCTTGCACATTTTTTCGTATACGAAAGGAATTAAAGATTTTATTTCATCCATGATTTAAGATTGTAACTTGAAAAGATTAGTAGATTAAAAAATATTAATGTAAAGCAAGATGAGAAATGAGAAAAGAAAATTTTTATGTTTTTAATAAAACGCGATGTGCAAGAAGATCTAGCCTGAGCTAATAAATAAAACAGTTTGTTACTACTCACGGGTATAATAAATATACCCGTGGTCACTATGCTCGTTGCAAAAATCTACGTATACAACCAATCACCCGTGTCGATTCGGACCTTTCGTCCTACGACATGATTGAGTGACCGGAGGAATATAAATGCATGCGACTCACCATTCGATGCGAAGAATTTGCCAGGATGTGTAGGAGGATGTGAATGGCTGTAACAAAAAGCGTAACAAAATAATTTAAAACTAATTCAGATTATTTGAAAAAATTATATGAAATTCTAATAAATTTTAAATAAAAATAAAAATTTGAAACTTAAAAATTAAAAGTCTAGCGATTCTATTTCATTAAAATGGAAAAGTAAGAATTTAAATAGAACGAAAGATAGTTACCTCTTCGCGTGATGGATGATCGCCGTATTTTCTTGAGAGGAGCACTGACTCTAACGCGAAACGAATTATTTAAATAAACTTTTAACGCGACCGTTTGAATTAAAATCGGCGAGCAAACACTGACTCTAATTTCGCGTTTATTTGAAAAAAACTTTTGTGAACGCAAACATTGACTCTACTAACCGCGCACGATTACAAAAATGTGCTGAAAATAAAATTGTATTAATAGGGGTGGGGTAGAAAAAGAAGTAAAATACACTTTGATATTTTTCCTTCTTTTTCTTTCTTTGTTGAAGCATTTGTTTAAGAGAATACTGCTATAAGTTCTAAAATAATATTTCTTAATATTCGAAAATGTTTATAAATTTTAAGTGAATTTCGAATTTGGGAAAACTATGGTATAATTGTTCGTTGTCAAAATTTTAATTATTTAAAAAATTTTAATTATTTAAATTATTAATAAATAATAATTATAAAAATAAGATATGAATTAATATAAATAAATCTTGAACTACCAATATTCGAAATTCCTTGTAAAATAATCAAAATTCTATAATTGAATGTGTAATATGAAAAAAAAATTATAAATATAATTTTATAAATATAAATAATATAAATATATATAAATATAAATATAAATATATAAATATAAATATAAATAAATTAGAATCTAAAACATACGAGAGGAAATTAGTGTAGTTCTTAGCTTGGCAATAGTTTCCAAAAATTAATTTCGATATAATATTTTTGACATACAATCTTTTTGATAAATCAAATAATATAATGTGGAAACCAGTGCCAATTACCGGGTCTCACCAACGAGGAGGTGACTACTTCGAGACCCATGTTACATAAGAAAGATAATAATATAATAAAAATAAATTATTAAAATCTCTTTATTATAAATGCGTGAATAAATATTTAAATAAATGGAGGAATGAATGAATAATTAAAAAAAATAAATAATTAAAAAATAAATAAAGTTTATGAATAAAAGTAAAAATAAATTAATAAATAGATATATAAATAAATAATAAATTAAATGATTGAATAAATAAATGAAAGTAAAATTAAAAAAAAAATAATTAATTAAAAAATAAATAAATGAATAAATAAATAAAAAAGTAAATGATTAAATAAATAAAAATGAAAGTAAAAGTTAAAAAAAAAAGTTAATAGTTAAATAAAAAAAAAATTAATGTAGAAATAAATAAAGAAGGAAAGAATTAAATAAATAAATGAAAGTAAAAAAAAAAAAAAATAAAAGTTAAAAAATAAATGATTAAATGTAAAAAAATAAATAAATGTGTAAATAAATAAAGTATTAAATGAATAAATAAAAAAATTAAGTAATTATTTAATAAATGTATAAACAAATGAAAAAAAATTAAAAAAAAATAAAAATAAAAAAAATAAAAAAATTGGAATAAAAATATGTAAATAATTGAATAAATAAAGCGATAAATAAATTAAAAACCGAAGTGAACGAATAATATATATATAGTATGTATTTTATTAATAATTAATTAAAAATAATTCGCGATGTTATAAAATTTAATGGAAATGTTATGGTATCGATCGTATCGTCGCGGAAGTTCGATAAGGAATGATCGTTCGCGCTCGATTATTATTGTATATATACCGTTCTCCCCTCTACAATTATCGGGCGACGAAATTTGGCGAACGTATACGTTTCTTGCCGATTGTATTGCCGAATGATTTTTCGACTGTATTTTTCATAATTATTGACCAATATTGAAATAATTTTTAGATTTTTATTACTGACGCCCACGCTTAACGATTTATTATTACAAAAAAAGGAATATTTAATGTTTTACCTATTAAAATTGGACTTGTAGTTTTATGATTTTAATTTTATACTTTTATTCGAATATTTTAAATATTATTTTACAAGAAGAGTAATCATAGAGTAACTACAAGTTATATTGACCAGTACTGGACAATCGAAAATGATTAGGAGCCAAGATTTAGAGATTTATTTAACATTTAATCGTTTTCTCTCCCATTTTCCTTTCTCGACGAGAAAAATAAGTTATTATGGTTGTAATATTTTGTTTAATAATAAGAAATATTGATAATTATTATAAATAAATTATTTATCTATGTAAAATGATGGAATATAATAGCATAAAAATAAATAAAAAGATAATACTTGCGAAATATACGTAGGTAAACGTCGCGTGTATTCAATTTTGAGTTTGCACAGAGTTATACAGAGTACGTAGACGAGTTAATATAATTTTATACTATGTATAAAATCCATGAATCTACATCTCCATTCTGAGATAAGAGAAACATACTGCACAATGGAACGATTGTGAAAACGATTGTACATTTTGTATCGTGCAGATAATAACTTTTTATTCCAACAACGTGATAATTAAAAATTAAAAAAAAAAAAAAAAACGTTATAAATGAATGGAACGAAAGTTACACAAAACTGATTTGTTCTTGAATTTAAACATTAAACACTGTTCTCAATAAATGGAATATATATTTGTTTTCAACAAACAACAAAATAACCAATATAAAATATAAATTAAACCAATATTTTAACAACACGCATAATTATTTAATTTATATTAATTTATAATTTATATATCAAAAATTTCTCTCTTTTTTATATATCTTTTTGCACGTTTTCGCAATATCATAATCAATTATTTTTCCAACAATCAAAATTCGCGTTTTATCGTGCGCAAAATTATAAATCCCCCCATTTCTCAAGATCAAAGCGTTTCCAGATAAAAGTTGAAGCCTCGAGTTCGAAATTCGCACGAAACTAGGCTCTCCACGCAGCATTAATTTCCGCTTCTGCCGGCTCTGCTAAAACCGTGAGCTCGTTTAGCAGTTCATTAGCCACGCCGTACCTCGAACGGCGAATTATGCAAAAGGCAGAGCAACCCCTCTTACCCTTATCGTGAAACGACAATGGTCACGTTCCAAGCCGACTAGAGTCTCGGTATCTCGTTCACGATCTTCGACGTTCAACGTCGCGGAATTCAAAAACCGGAAGTCTTGACGAAAAGCTCTCCCTTCGAATCGATCGCCATTTTTCTCGAGAATTTTACATATAATTTTTTTTAACGTTCCACACTTCGTTTTCATCCAATATGATTGTTATATTGAACTGAAATTGCTAAATTTAAAAAATTTAAATACGACGTCAAATTTTCTTCCCTTCACTTAAAATTTTTTCCTCGAACAATTCTTTTCTTCCGGGACGCGGAAAGTGTGTCAGAACGATTCTAACCAATAATTATCTTTATCTTAACGGAATCTAAATGAACATAGGTACACCGCACAATGCGTCATTCCTTTCGAAATACACCGCGCACGAAATTGCGTTTACGCGGAAGGCAGTCGTGGGACGACTGCGCATGATGCATCGTTCCCCATGATTTAGGGTGTTGGCGTCGTGTGCACTTGCCTTATTTATTATCTTCTCTCCTCAGAAGCGGACATGTTTATTGCGATTGTCGGCTCCCTCTCCTTTTTAATTTAAATACTGCCGGTAGTAATATCGGCTCTCGTTAATACGATTCTCGCCCCACGCGAGCGATTTAAACGCTTTCGATCATCTCGCAACCACTGTGACTAATAACCGCGTATTTCCACGTAGCTGGAGGGAAGGGAAGAAATGGATGGAGATTCGAAGAAATGAAAGAAATTTTTTGGAAAATTGGAGAGAAGATCGAGAGGAAACGTTTGAGACGACGGGGTGGAAAGTTTCGAAATAATTGGACTAATAATAATAATTTTGGTGAAAAGAGATTTCGAAGGAGGGAAATTGGTTACATTTAGTAAACTCGTTTGGTTGCTTACTGGCAGACATAGGGGTGTTGGTATAGACGGTAATAGGTGTAATATTTTCTTGAAAGGGGGGAGGCGGAGAAACGATGGAATTAGTACTTAACCGCTTTCAAATTGACGCCGGCAATTCGTGTTGGTTTTACGAGCTTGTTCCGACCGGGAATTAACGTCTCTGTCGATCGTAATTTCTCGACCAATGAGCATTACGTTCAACGAAAAATTTACTTTATCGAACGAGCCGTCTTCGATTTTTGAACTGGAATAGCACGAAATTCGAAGCTGTAATTTAACTGGATTTACGAGGATAACCGGGAGAAATCAGTTTAGGAGAAGGAAAATCTATATAAATTACGTGTTTTCGTTGAGGAAAATCTTTGGAGCGATAATTAAGTTGTTGCAGACGAAATGATTGAATTTTTAACAAGACTTTTATCATTCCTCCTCTTTTATTTAATTTTTCTCCTTAACGTCGATTGTTGATCGTGAAATCGGATATAAAAAGTAAACTCCACGTATGAGTTTTAACCAACAATGTGACTCGATAAAAATTCACGTAAATTTAATCCAAACACGCGCAACGATGTCTGGCTAAAAGAGAATAAGAAGTAACGATTAAATCCCTCTCTCTCCAAATTTTCCTTCCCTAAAAATAGTCAAACCTTCTCTTCTTCCACCCTTACCCCGTTCGAAAGTTGGCTAATTTTCGTCGCTCCGTGACGTAACGAGATTCAGCGTAATTTCCTCGGCAACCACCTGCGGAAAATTTGATACGCGATACCATAATGAACCCTGCTATTCTGCTCGCGGAAATTAATGTTTACGCCGCGACTTAGCGCGGTTGCAACCCTTCCTTCGCGAAGGAAGGAAGGGGATACCGAAACTACGATAAGTAAAGCCTGCGCTTTATACGTAGCGGGAAGCTCCCTCGAAAATTCCGTGCACGATTTGTTGCGGGGGAAAGGGTTGCCAACGTGCCTCGACCTGCGTGTCGTCGCAGCTGCAACCAAGCTGCGTTTGATATGCGAACTACGAACGGCTATAAACTTGCGTCAATTGTAACTTGTCACCGCGATCGCTCTCGATGTGTTCGAGTGAATGGGAAAACAAAATGATATGGTTTTTGGAAATTTTTGCGGCGCGATTGTATATGTTCGTGCGAATAATAAACGAAGATATTGGGTATATCAGGTTCGATAATGTTGGAGATGACAGGAGTCGATGCGAACTTTTAATTGAATCTATCTGATCGAACGATTGTATAAGTATTTAATAAATCTCTCTGCCTTGGTATAGAATAATAATCCTGGTATTTATTAGCGTTGTCAATTCCAGGCTTGTTATCAAGCTGTTATCAAGAGTTTGGAACCAAGTTTCTCGATTTATCGACTTGTCGTGAGAGCGTACATTAATAATCTTGCCTCTTGCATTATTATATATACATGGAATATTAGTATTAAACCATGCAATATTATCAATATTATCGTATTATCGTAAGAGAAATGATTAATTCTACCGTATATAAATTATCAACGAGGAACCGTTATTAAACACTCTACTTCTAATCCAATCAAAACGCGTGGTTCAAAAATTCATCTTTCCGCCATTATTTCCCTGTTCGCGTAAAACTTTCTCCTCTCTGTCCGCGAATCCGAAAAATTATTGGAACGCAAAACGATTCTCGCCAAAGGCGGTAATAATTTTAATTTCGCAATGGCCGAAATTCTCGGTGTCCGCCTGTAACAGAGGCGAGAGCCGCGAAAATTAAGGTTCTCGACCTTAGAGTATGTCTTGTCGAGCGTCGTACCACTGCACCGACCCAACTGTAACTTGTTTACTTAATGCAAGTGGCCATTCACTTTCCAAGTGTCCTCCAAAGCGCTGCACTCTCGCGAGAGCGCATACGGAACGGTAGTTTGGCGCCCTGTTCCGGTCGAAAGCTCCTTTCCTTACCCGAGTATCTGCAGCCCTCTCCGCAGTGGCTCGTTACCAACGATCGTCTCTCTTTCTGTCTGGCGATCGTGCGAAAATTATCTCTATTTCCTGTCCCCGTTCCTTTTCAAACGTGTAAGCAACTTGTTTATTTACGTCGTTGCTCGAAATTGGGAACGAATGCTTGTGTGTAATTCTGTAGTCGTGAACTTGCGAGTTCGTTGTTTGGTTAAACAGAGTTTGGAGAGAGAGATGTGATAATAATTGTAACAGGATACGGAGAACGTTTGGATAGAGATATATATATATATATAGTATGGAACAGTAAGATAATAATCGTAATAATAATTGTATATCGTAGAATATTTTTCTTAGGAGAAGTTTGAATTCATTGAGGAAGAATTAAAGAAGATTTAAATGATATTTAATCGCAGATTATTTTTCAATTAACCAACTAATTCGCGTTGTTATTTTCAAAAGTAAGATTAGGTAATATTTCCTGCGAAATTATGAAAGTCTGTGTCTCGGGTACAAAGTTATTAATAATCCAAACAAGAGAAATTTAATTCGATCCGATAAAGCGAGAGGGGAATTAATAATAATTAATAATAAAACGTTGTTGCAAAATTATTCCTCAATTTGAATATCTTGGAGAACGAAATGCGAAATGCAACTTGAAGCACGTAAACTTCCCCGTATCGATAGACTGTATTTCGAGAATGGAAATTGGACGCAATAAAATCGCGTTGCGTGCAATCCACGATAACTTTTTATGAAAATGCTTGCTTCGAGGAACGACAGAAACATATAATACGAGCTATGACCGTTATAAAATTCCAGCAAAATTTTGCCACCCTCTATCCAATCATTTCTCGATTCTCGCCTTGTGCGACAGTCAATAAGTTCATATATTCGGGAAAAAAAACAATTTTCCTCCGTCTTTGTCGATGAAACAATCATTATTATTCGGTTAAACGATAAATATTAACGTTGCATTACGTAAAATGCTCGATAAAGAATGAAAAATTACTTTTGATAAAATAAAACGTTTGTTCAATTAATCGTGTGCCATCGTATGATCGTCGCTAATTTTACCATTTTGCGTAACTTTTCAACGCAAGCACGAGCAAATCGTCGAACGACACACACTTAAATGGATTAAAATAATTATTGGCCGGTTCATGAATTTATCGCGGGTAGAATTTAACCCCGTGTCGCCGCGTTGACGCAACATTATGAATTAATCCACCCGGCTTGGATTTTAGAAAGCTCTGATTACGTGTAAAGCCTATCCCTCCCCCTCCCCTGTTTTCGTATAATTAAAACTTGTATATCGAAGAATGGAAATCCGAGGGTTATGACGATAACGATCAACGTTTGTTGGCCGTAACGTATAATTAGCGGGTTAAATCATTGGATTATCGGACCTCATTCCGTAATTTTCGTGGGAAATTGTCGATGGTTGAAAAGTGAATCAATTAACGGGGGTGGAAATATTGTTTTTCGTACGTGGACAATGTGGTAATAATTAATTGGTAAAAAGAGGAGATAATAAATATCGTAGAACTCCTCTTATCAAAATCTTTATTGTTGATAAATAATTATTTATGCGAACGATATCGAATTAAAAGATTTTTCAAGAGATGAATGTTTTAAAAGATCTGCTAATTAAACGTTAAAAAGGGAAAATTTATTAATTTTTATTCAGTAAGTATCAAAAAGAATAAGAATAAGAGAAATTGTCTTTTATCTTGTGCTTTATTTCGTTCGATCGATACGCGTAGACATTCTTTTTTCCAAAGACAATTCCTTACTTTTTTCGCTTTATTATCCAACGATCTTCATTTCTAAAGGCGCGTAAATTTATAAATTGAAATATCCACAATTTATCAATCGACAAAATGCCTCGAATGCTAATTAAAACGCGCAAATCCTGATTCTTAACGAAACGTATCTCGCACGATTCCCACGTTGATACGACGCTGGGAATGACAAATCGTAGCACCGATCAAACCGGTTCACAACAGTGACAAATTTCGTTTTATTACCAGCCCCGGCTGGCTGCCTGTAACACGAGAGAACGTTGCTCTCTCAAGTTATTTTGTATCGTTTATCCATCGACTGTGCCAATGACGCTTTATTAATCGAGTATTACTCGTGTATCCAAATGGAAAAAAGAAACGAACGCGGAAATCGGCCGCTAATCCCATGTACCCACGTCGAAATAGAATTTTTTCCGTGATCTATTAACGACAATCGGTGCTGCGTTGTGGCAAACTTGTTTATTATTATCCGATTGGGCAAGCGAAAACTTCCGGTCTCTGGTGGATACAAGACTGTTCAACCGTTGGAAATTACGACTCCGAAGTGACTTTAACTAATTGTAATTTCGTTATTTATTTACGAGAGGTATTTGATTTAACTCTCTGAGAAGATTATATAACTTATGAAAGGATGAAGGGAGAAACGGAGATTATAAATTGCTCTCCAAATATATTTTAAAAATATATAACCGATTATTCGTAACTTCAATTCATTCTCAAATCCTCTCCTCCTCGTTTATTATTTTGAAGACAATAATGCATTCAAATTTCTGTTTTCGAAAATTCGAAAAATACCCTCAACTAATGCGAAATCTTTTTTTTTTTTTTACGTACGACTTTAAGAAATATTACGATTATAAAAGGAATATCGATAAGAGATTATAGCTATTGTAAAATCATTTCGTAGATAGGCGTCGAAGTAATCCCCTCCAGGGACACGTATTGTTTTCGAGATAATTGAAACATGTCTCCGCGGTATTATTTATTGGCCACTATAAATCGAATTTACCTACCATGGTGTGTGCACGTTGTATCGGGAACCGATTTATGGCACTCGTAAAAATCGCTTCTGTCTGCCGCGACTTTGACCCCTTCTATTGTTTCAGATTCTCCAGCTGGTCTTCTCTGCTTTCTTTCGACCAAATTTCACGCTCCGCTTCACGATGAAAATGTTTTTGGAAAAATGAAACTTCGTCAATGAGATCAGATACCTTTTTAACGTTGGGTTTAATTTTAATTCATAGGATCCAAATCGATTTCTGTCGAATTACATTTCAATTTTTCTTCGTCGCTTGAACGTTTAACCTGTTGATTTAAAATCTTCGCTGAGATATATGCTAAACATTCTTGGGTCTCGTGATAATTTATAATCTTATAAAGTATGGATCTATTTAATAATAAAATTTTCGAGTAGAGTTTTTAAAGTTTGAATTAATTGTCTGATAATAATTATCATTCTCGAGAAATTACCTTCTAGAAAGACTGGTTCACGAATGTTTTACTGTCGAATGGAATTGCACCTCGTTCCCAGTAGATCTTGTTTAGCATTCCCTCTCAAAGAAAAATGAGGAGAAGATCTCTATAAGAGGTCTAATAGGACGTTGTCAGCTCTGAAATAGAAAGAGGACACAATTAATACAAAATAAACTTTACCTATATATCTTCGTCACTTAATATTTATCTGTCTTTCCTTTCTTTACAAATTTTTATTAATTAAGTGCAATGAATTACCCTTCGATCACGGTAAATCGCTTTAACGGATCATGAACGCTGTTCCCACGAAATTTCCACGAAAGCGTGCTTACGAACTTGGTCTCGCGATTTTTACGAAATTATTATTAAAATTATATACAGTTTGAAAAATGTTCTTCAATTCTTCTCTCGAGCAGCGTTGCGATGATAATTCTCGTGATCTTTCGTTCGCTCGCTTCTTCGATAAGTCGCAAAGTTTCACAAACGACTTGCCAGTTACGGTAGTTTTCGAGTGGTTGGTTGAAACGCGACGAAGCAACAAAGTGTTTGGCGCGTGATGCGCTTCCAGTACTCGACTTACCTTGGAATAAATAATTCGCAAACTTGGGCGTTATCTTCGAAAGTTTCGCAGGAAGTTGAGTCGAGATTAGTCCCGGAACGAGATTATTACGCGGCACGGTGTTTGACGGGGTGCAATCGTGTTGTAGAAACATACGTTTCCGCTTTGATATAATGCCGTTTCCATTGTCTACGTGCACAAACGATGGAATAATATTTAATAATCGTGCAAATAACGATTTCATTCGTCAATACGTGCAAAAGTTTATATATCTCACGTGGAAATTCACCGAATTTTAACGAATATTCTTCCCAAATAGGAGCATCGAAAAACCTAATTATCTTATAATCGAAAATTTTCTTCTCTCTCGTAGCTCATCAACTTATATTCTTAAAAAAGGAATACCGACTATTTGAGAGTTAATTTCACTCCCTGGAAATAATATTTCATAGTTCATACATAATTCCATGCATTACTGATAAATCAAACAATCACGCGCAAATAACTACTTCCCGAAATTATAACACAAACGTTCACGTGAAAGGAGGGTATAAAAATCGCTCCAACATGCAAATTTCCAGGCTCGCGATATTAAAATAAATTTTTCCATGCCTCCTCCACTTTTACAAAATTTCACTTCCCGCCATTATCATTACCTCATTCCTCGTCATAACCATCGAGCCTCAATTATCATAACGCGGAATCGTCGCATTCGTTCTACAAACACAATCATATCAACCAACCCCAAAAGCGTTTTCACGCGGAATTGAGCGGCAACGAGCGCGGCCTTCTCTTTTTCCGTTTCCTTCTTTTTTTCCCTTTTCTTCTTCCTCCCCCCTCCATTTTTCCACACGATTCTCGTGCCCTCGTTCCTACCTTCGAACAGACGGAGGCACGCCTGAATTGTCGTAGATTTTCTATGGGCGCCGCCGTGGACCGAGGGGAAACTCGCCCGGGGGAAACCTGTTTATATTCACGGCCATGTGGAGGCCGCGAAGAGAGGAAAAATCGTGAAAGTTTATCTCGTTTGCCACCGCGATGACTACCGCGATGTCGTTGTAGTTTCCCTTCGACGATTCTCCTTTCTTCCTTCCTATTTCCTGTCTCTCTTGTCTCCTCTTTGTACTCCTGAGCGGGATGATGCTCTTTCTAACGAATTTTTATTCGCTCCTCTGTTATTGCGACCATGTTTAATTTTTCCATATTCGCTATTTCACCCGTTCTGGAATTTTAATCAAATTGGAGATTATACGAAATTATCTCTTTGGGAGGAGAGGAAGAGGGTACACTAGTTTCTCAATGTATGGATTGTGTTGAATTTTCACAAGAGAAATTGATCGATAGAGAGATTGATCTTCAACTAGTGATACATTAAGATGACTTGTATCGGCAAGATGACTTGTAATTTATAAAAAATAAATATTATATTTCCGTTTCAACTACTGACGATAAAAAATAAAACGAACGAAATCACGAGAGAAAGAGAATGCAAACCCATTCGACAACTACTTACAAATTGCTAATTCTACTGTTAAAAGTAGAGGATTATCTCTATTTCCTTTAACGTGTTTTATCGCCGATTGTTCTTACAGTTTCATTCGTTTCCTCTTCCATTTCTCTTTTTTCACTGGATCTGCAATTCCCATTTGCTATCTCTTTTAATCGTTCTTTACCATTTTTTTTTCCCTTTTTTTTGCAACGTTACGTTTTTCGATCCACACACACACACACACACGCATCCCCTATTATTTCGCGCCCCCAACTCTTCGGTTCCGTTCAAGTCGTTTCTCTCGTGATTCCCTTTTCCCTTAAATTGCACGATTCCAACCACGCGAATTTCCCGGATCCGGAAATTCGCTCACGTTTGGCCGACTCGTTGCATACCGTGGCGAGTTTCCGCTCCTTTCTCCACGGACTAACGTCTTCCCCTCGATTCGTGTACCATGTGACACCCTAATTCCGCACGAGCTGTTTCTCCCTCCCTTACCTACCAGATTTTGGATCTTTGGCAACTCTTCCCCTTAGATTCGTCGAAAATTTGGTGGAAAAATTGAATTACTACTTATCGTGAATCGAAAAGCTCGATATTCCTTTAATACTCGAATAATATTACGGAATAACGATTTAACGTAATAATTATTTTTGTTTCAGGTGAGTGTCGAAGAAGAAACAATTAACCTGCAACGTGTGAGTGAATGTTTCATTATTGATGTACAATAATTTAGTTGATAAAATCATTTTGATTAACAGTATCCAATTTTTGGAATACAATTAATTCAAATTCCGCGATATCGTGTAATAGATATATTCTTTGAACTCGTGCATGACAAAAAAAAAAAAGAAAACGAAGAATTCTTCTTAACTGAACAAGTTATCGATGCACGCGAATTTCATGTTCTGGTAAATACTCTTTGAACAGTTCACACTCTAATACTGAAATTCTCTTCTCGAAAAAAAAAGAACAGAGTTCCCCTCGACTTTGAGAAAAAACTTGAAGGCGGCGAGGAGCAGAAAAAAATTAGCACGCCGCCATCAATTTTCGGTCGATTAAATAAAATCAATCCCACCGACTTAATTAATCAAACGCCGCCTCTTTTTTTGCTACCGTCCTCCCTTTCGAACCGTTCGATTATATTAGCGTTTTCATCGAGTCGAATAGCTTAATTAAGAATTTCACCGGAATGAATACCGTAATTAAAAAAACGTGACGGCCTATCGTGCCATCGCCCACTATCTCTAAAAAAAAGGGCGGCTCGATTGCTATCGACCGGTTTTGAAGCCGCGCGACGGACCGAGCGATTCTTTTAAAAACGGGTGAAAACGCTTTGATGACGACGACGACGATGATGATGATGATGGTGATGATGATGATGATCACGATGTCGCGCGTATCGCGTGTGACTGTAACGAACCGCTGCCTGATCAACCCGCCATTTAAGCCCATTCGATCTCTTAACGTCTATATCCCAGTCAGGAGATCATGAGGCGATGTTTCGATGACGTTTTTCCACTTCCTCGCCGATAACTTTGAGCTAAAATTGTGTATACGGTAAATAGATGAAATAGTAAAATGAGAAACAGGGATAGATAGGTTTTCTTTTTTCTATTGAACTTTATTTATTTATTTTGGAAATTAGGTGAAATTTGTTCGTGTTTTTCAGGATTTAAGAGTTATTTCTTTGATAAATTACAGGGAGATTATTATTTTAATTAGCTTCGCTTTGAACTGGGATTAGAATTTGTTAGGTGAAAATGTAGGAAGATTATACGAGAATTTGAACGATGGATATCGGAGCGTTTGTGAGATAAAAGTGATTTATCTTTCGTTTTTCTTTATTTTTGTGAAAAATTGTAAATCTGCAGTTACATTTAAAATTACTGAACTGCGGAATTGAAAAAGAAAATTTGTTTATCTCATTTAAATTTCAATATTTCGCTTTGATAAATAGAGAACAATGTTAAAATATTCTCATTAACATTTGAAAAAGCATCGTGAAAAAAATAAATTCCCGGATTATCCATCGTTAAAACAGTAAATTCCGGCATTAATTAAAACATAACTGCACGACAACGACTTTTTAGCACCTGATGTTAAAACTTTGTTTTACGAGCGAGCAGAGAAATATTTCCCTTCACATTATATTATGGGATAATGAGCAATGAAATTATCACTTAATAATATTCAATGAAATTAATTACGAGTATTAGATGTAATCCCTTCGACGCCGATTAATTAAGAGATATTAGTCGTTTGAAAAAATATTACCGCGTCAGTAAAATTTCTTCTAATAATTCACAACTATATTATATATATATATATTTATGCAAATTTATATCCTTATAGACACGCAGTCTAAACAGCAGACATTTTTCTCCGAATAATTTGCTCAGATACTTCACTGCATTTAAATTCTCCCATTCGCTTATAAAATCTCTCCGCTTATTAAACAATATTAAATAAAAGGAAAAAAGGAACGGGAAAAGGAATACCAATAATTAAATCTCCCCGCGAATAAAATTCCCATTTAAATTTAAATTATTAACCGAAAATACAGTGGTGGTATTTCTAAAAAAGCCAAAGTATATACACTCTCCAGTGACCAGACACTTTATGACACTTTGTCGTTGAGATCCATTACTCTGTCGTCTAATGGAGTCGAGTGAGTTCGTTAGTTAAGCACCGCCGATATAAATGTCTCGTTGGGCATTGAACGTGTCTTCACACCGGTTGGAAAATAGGGAAACATAAATACACGCACGTGAAGCGTAAATTAATCTTGGTCATTCGGCCTCGTCGCCTCGACTTTTTTCCTTTCTTTCTTTCTTTTTTTTTTTTTAAATCTCCGCGTTAATTAAGAGCCCATCGCGTGCCAACTCCTTTAACGTTTTCGTTTTGCAACAGAGTGCAACATGCAACAACGTTTCTCTCTCTATATATGTGTGTGTGTGTTACACGAGGCATTCGTATGTCACGTACGTGGAATCTGTTTTTAAGGTATCTTATTGCGCTATGCGACGCGATAATGAATACGCATCCGCAACAGTGTGACATACTTTTGCATAAAAAGTCTGTCTGGAGACTGTGGTTCGCACGGGGAATTCGGAATGACGATCGAAATCAAGTTTTTTTTTTGTTAATGGCTCGAGAAGAGGAGAAATTTAATTTTTTAATCCGCAAGCAAGTGGAAGGATTTTTATGTGCGATTAAGAATCTTTTTTTCTTTTGAAGATTTTGAATTTTGTAGAAATTCTTTCGTGGATATTTGTTCAATGATTTATTCGGAATTTTGTTAAATGACCCGAGAGTGGTCGTGTTAAATTTATATTTTTCAAAACGGGAATTTATCTCCCCTTTTTGAACATATAATTATCTTGTAAATAAGTTTCTTTGGTAAATAAGAAACTTAAACAAGTTCCTGAAATATTTGTCTCAAGGAAGATTTTAATATGAATACACCAACAAGGGGAGAGAAAAGTAGCGGTTCAAATCATTTTTGGAACAACTTTGCAACTTTGCAACTTTTAATACGTATTTAATTCTACGAAATTCTAACGTATAATTTCATAGGAAATTTTTTGAAAATCTCGCGAAACGTTTCTACGTTTTTTAAAGATATTTCGATGTAATATTTTCACGCTTGCGAAAATTTCCACCATAAATTTTCATTAAAATCATCGATTAATCAAAATACTTCCAATTGTATCGTACATTCTTACACTTCCAAATATTCCATCACGTGCATGAACATTCAAAATCCGTTCATAATACACACAATCCTTCAGTTCATCCTCAACTTTTCCCGATACACAGAGCATCCTCTTCAAATGTATTATAAACGCGAAACTCGACCTGTTTCAATACCGAACTTTTCACGTTAGAATAGCTCAACAATTATCTACGTGCCAGACTAATTAATTAAACCTCGATCCAGCAACGAAGCATAATAACATATTCAACATATGCCTGGTCGTAGTTTCGTGATTATTTTCACGACTCTATTCATTCGTAATTAACGTCTTAGAGTTGATCAAAAGTTGATTTGAAGTGAAAAGGAAAGTTGTAATCATATTTCAAATCGCGACAATTTTAACGTGAAAATAGAATTTTTTTTACAATTATTGAGAGTATTTCGAGTAATTTTTTATATGTACGGTACATGGAAAGTTTTTGAATGTTCCGAGAAACAGAGATAATTTTATCGTGGATTGGAATAATTTTGAAAATGGCATACTAGAAATAATATTCCGAATAACTTCGTAGATTCTTGTTTCGTATGAAGGGCTGTATCGTGTAACTATCTGAGAAACAGAGGTAATTTTATCGTGGAACTGGAAATAGTTTTAAAAATATAGGTGAAATTGTACTTGAGGTTATATCGAATAACTTTATACATCCTATCGTGCATAGGATATTTTCACGTAACTTTTTAAATATTCTGAAAAATACAAATAATTTTAAATCGTAGATTGGAAATTAAAAGTATACGCGATAACATATCCTTATATCCCTATAAATCTCAGTAAAACGACTCAAAGAAACGTAATAATTTTAATATACGTAAAATATACGAGTGGAATAATGAAATAACAATGAATCGAAATGGATTTATGATTTTTCTTTTTGTTCTCCTCTCGTTCAAATTAATCAAGATTCACGATTTCGTAACGAAAAATCAAACAGTGGCCAAATTCGTTTCAATCGGGAGAACGTGACGAATAATGACGAGATATGAAATGAGAATGGGAATTAATTCGTCACGGGGGCCTCGTTAACGAAATTCCTCGACCTTTCGTCGATTCTTTTGTCTCACTTTTCCATCTCTGGAGGCGGGATGGATTCAAGGGATGGATTATTAATCACCGGTCGCGGGATTAGGGAGCGGGAATTAATCCGAATATTAATCAAACATCCTTTTCGGATCCCTCCGCCTCACCCCCTTTTCGTCTTCGTGATAAATTGAGGATTTCGTCGTCGTGTTACTCACGCCTTGTTTAACCACGCAACCTGACACGTCGACCTGTCGCGAATCGTTATTATCATTTAGACAAATGACGCTTTTTTTCAAATCCTTTCTTTTTTTTTTTTTTTCTACGTGGAATTATAGTTGGAGAATTGGACTGCCGTATTTGGCGTGTAATTCGTGGTAATTTAAATTGGTATGAAATTCCTTTTTTTTCTTCTTTCGAAGAGGGAAGAATTCTGATAATCGTAGAATTTTTTTATAATCTATTTTAAAATAATATAAAAACAAAAGCGAAATAAACCTTGATCTTCGTAATTCATAGAATTAACGAATCAACGAATTAAATTTTTAGATTTATCTAAAATTATCTTTCATTCAATTCCCGTAACAAGTTTCTTCCAAACGCAAAAGTTGGATCCCAAACTAATCCCCTCCGCCAAGAAACGATGATTAAACGCGGAGAAGAATTTCCGGAAGTCGTTTAGGAGGGGGGGGGAAGACTCTTCTCCTGGCAGATACGTGGCAGCTGTAAATCCAACCCGGCCTGTTTCATCCTTTTCATATTTACCGCGGCCGGCTCGACATAAATATCACTCTTGCTGACCGTTGGCCGAGATGTACGATATTGCTGGTACTAGCAGCGTACCCGTGGTGCGTGACCCGGGTCCGGAATCGTCCTAAACGACGTCACTTCCAATCGCGGCCGCCATCCACTATCTATCTTCGTGAGCAGCGATATCACCGAATCGGCCGTTTCGCCATTATGCAAACATTATGCGCCGCTGAAATTGGCCGAGACTTATTAATTATTAATATCACGGCCCCGGTTTTAACAAGAAACGCCGGATAATTAAATGGATCTGATTGATGTTTCATTCGTTCAACGCTGTGGCGGGGGTTTACATGGACGGGGGTGTACGATTTGTCATGAAATTGAGTAAAAATTGGTTAACTCTCGATGAGATGATTACGGATATTATACATGTGTTGGTTGCGATTTTCAAAGTTATTTGGTCGTATCATTTGGTGTATGGCGAGGATGGTTTGTTAAATAAATATTTATATGGTAGGGAGGGGGTTATTGATTTAAAAAAAGTTAAATTATATCGGAATTAAGTTCTTGATTAATTGAACGAGTATCGATGGACTCTTTTCTCAGGTACGATATTTTATAGAACGATCGATGCGAATTTAATAAAGTTTAGGGGGAAGAAAGAATATCGATCGAGAATTCAACGCGAGAAGTAATTAAATTTTTATTCGAAGTTTTTCTTCTTATTCCCTTATCTTACATTACTTTGCGCGTGTTGTGGAATGGAAATGGCTCTTGTTATAAAGCTAAATACGGGACCGGCTGAATATAACATCACATCGTTACATTTCAAAAGACTTCAAAGAGATGGTGCACGTACATCCTAAGAATATTTAATTCGTGGCGGAATTTTAACAGAGGCGAACATTGTCTGAAACAAAGATAAGCATACGTTGATATCGAATACGTGATAATCTGTTTGACGAAGAATCGCACGAGATCCTCGACAATAAACAATGGAAACTGAATTGCAGTTTAATGGAATATAAAGGCACGTTGTTAGGTCAAGAGTAAGATGAATAACGTCAAGCATCGTTGTCGCTATTATCTCATTTGTCATCCACGTCGCTCGTGACAGTGGGTACACGGAAATATCAGGATGGCAGGTGCCGTTATCTGATGCCAGACTGGATCGATAAAGCGATCTTAAGTGGGTTACGTTTGCCAAGGGTGAGCTCCGTGTGTGAACAAAAAATATCGCTTAGAAAGGAAAAATTATGATAGGTAAGCACGTTTCGAGTGCAATTGTGTATCCAATGATAAAAATCCATCGATTTATCGATCCATTCTCTAACAGCCGAATTAAAATAAATCCGAATTACGAGTTTATAATAAAACTTCACGGTATAATATCTACAACAAAACTTAGATTAAGATTAAAAACCTTAACCTTGAAACCAAATTTTGAAACGAACCACTGTTAAACAAGATCTACTCCCATTCTCGAGATCTTTGAAAAACCTTTGTTAACGAAATAAAAATTATTCCGTTAAAGAAAAACTCGGCCCCGCGCGTATTCTCTGTTGAATAAAAATTTCCAATTATATAAACGCAATCAACGCCCCACCCACGCGCTACGAAACGAACTCTAACAATTTAAATTCATCTACCAGCGCACCCACACGCTACGCGACTATCTCCAAAGATTATAACGCGTGGGTGGTGTAATCCCTGGCGTCGTTCCTCACGCGGAAACTCATCTTTTAATTCGCTTTCCGGCCGAACAATGCCGCGACCCGGCATGCAAATAACGAAATGGGGCTAGGATGGGGCCGTGAAAGGGGTGGAATCTATATGGCCGATGGTGCAATGCACTCTCTCTCTCTCTTTCTCTCTCTTTGGCGAGATGCCGCGGGAGGAGAGGAGGAGAGGGGAATCCGCGATAGGATACGGTTCAATTATCCACGTTCCTTTCTTCTCTCGGCTCGGCTAGAGGCGAAATAACAATGCGCTGTAAGATAAACACACGGATAAGCGAACGGAATGAAACTGCACCGGCCCGTACAAAGACCGACTCCTTCCGTTCTTTCTCGAGATCTTTGGACGACTGGTCCACCACCTCGAAGGTCGACTATCCAAGGCCTTCGCAATGTTGTTTTCGATTTTTAAATATAATTTATGTTTTTGTTAAGCAAGGTGAATAATCTTATTATCCTTTAAATTATGTAATTAAAATATTTATAAAATTATTAAATTTTTTTGCGATAATAAAAAATATTATTTCCAAAAGAATAATATAGATATTAATAAGTTCGAATGACATCTAATCTCCAAATTTATATTTATAATTTTAATGCTACAAAAAAAATTTTATAAGCATAGTGGTTTTTTGAATATTTTGAATAACAATAGTTTTATCAAAAACTATTCCAAACTGTGCTGTATATTTGAGATTACTTCAAACAGTGTTTTGTTTCGCCTAATTATTTGAACGAATTTCGAAGAATGGAGATTAAGTTTATATCATTTCGTGGTGTGAAGTAATTTTAAATGGAGGGACGAATTTCGAATTTCTTCAGTTCGTAACTTGTTCGAGTTTTCCGCTTGTTATTATACCTCGTATTCTTTTCTTCCTTCTAACCTCAACGTTTTTCTTTTCTTTTCAGTGGAATGTTTCTTCCGCATTTTGCACAGGTTCTAACTCTATCTCGCGCGTTCCTATTTTTCGTCCCCTTCATCTATCTTCGTTAATGTTTGTCCGCTTTATTTCTCCCTGGCCATGCCTCATGACGCGACCCCTCGTTTTTCTTCCTTCTCACCCTATCCTCCTCCTCCTCCTCTGTTTCTCTCGCGAGTTTTACTTTCACGTAATTTCCTATCGCTGATACCGAGTTTCTCCTAGAGAAACTTTCGTCCGATAAAGCACGCTTGTTCATTGAAATTCCCTTTTATTGTCAATGATCTTCCTCTTCCTTTCCTTTCCATGGAAGAGGAAAGAGGTTCCTCCTTTCGTTTCACGCATCTAATGTAATAAGCAGACGTGAAAATTTGTAAAATGCATATCCGCTTACTCGACACATATCGATATCAATAACTTATCATCCATTTCGAGTTCGCGAAACGCATCGTTCACGTTTCACGAGGATGTTGCGAGACTAATTGCCCCATTTTTCTCGTGTTCAACGTGTTCCGCTCCGGGGAATGGTTCGAATGTTTTCGACCGATGGCCATTTACCAATTTGCCTCGACCAGCTTCTGTCGATCGTCCCTTTTCCAAGCCACGTGGCTCTCCTCGATCGTTGTTTAAACATTCTCGTGGTAACCGATCACGTAAGAGATGCATTGTCTGGCTTGCAGCCGGTAGTCTGGCACGTGTCCAGATTGCACGCGACCTATCGAACCGGAAACGCCTCGAGGAATCGGCCTGGACGGAGGATTCGATGGATATTAAACGAATGGCCTCCGGGCGATGGGTTGATACAGGCTGGATGATGGTTGCAAGGTGAAGGAAGAGGGGTGAAGAGACTTTTGAAGAATTCTCGAGATATAGATTAGGAGCTGTTTCAAGAAGGTGGACAGAGTTTGATAGGGTGTTTTTCGTCGTTCGATCATTTTATCGTTGTTAATTGAAACGCAAGGAATAGAATCTCTTCGAAGACTGTTTTTTTTTTTTTTAGAATCTTGTTCTGCAATTTGTTTTTCCCGGGAGAAGAAACTTGATCTTAAAAAAAGGAATACGAAAATACAGGTAGACAGTTATATTTGAACAACGCTCTCGTTGAAAAAGGTTCGGCGTATAATGATACCGCGTGTGCGAGCTGCTTTTGTGAAAAGGACACGTACGATACAAAAACGTCGAAACGATCGGCGTCCCGTCGATTTCGCTTAATATAAATGCAAAATATCCGCGGGCCGAAAGAGTTGCGCGATCACGAGATCCTGATCGCTTTTTATCCCCGCCATTCAAAGCGAGAACAAAATCGCGTGTAACGAAACAAAAATTTTCATCGATAGCTCATCCCAAAAGTAAAAATACGGATTAAAAATTTCGTTTCAATCGTAGAGGGATATCGTCGCTAATTATTTTTAATAACACATTTTAACATAAACAGTAACGAAACGGAGCAAACGTTTATTCGAAAATTCTTCCAATCACATGTTCACGCAAATTTGTAGAATTTCTAGTTTTCTCTTATTCCTCAACACGTTAAATTCGCATGAAAATTCGTCTCTCGATTCATTCAGATGTTCGTGGATAATTCAGTAAGTGGAATAAAATAAATCGCGAATTCTTTTTCTCCATTTCTTTTCACATCCAGACGACAGAGCTTACACAGCGTGGATGGATTATTATCGTCTGCGATCGGTCTCTAATCTCCGAGCTTCGTACACACGAGGATAACATCTGTATTCGGTCGCATCCTCCATTCAGTCGCGAGATTAACGTGGTATACACACTTGTTATCGCGCTTATCGGTGCCGTGGCGATCAGATAGAAGCGTCGAGTCACGCCTGATACAAATTGCACGTGAATCTTAACCGTTAGTCCAGTTAGTCCTTTTCCTGTGCCCGTTCAACTTCTCGTATTAAGTTCTCCGTTGTGCTGTATTCTGGATACGTTATCGTGGAAGTCTACGCACAAATTTTCAATTTTCTATTTGTTTCGTTCGAGGAAGAATCGATCGTGGGTGTTTCTATTGTTGTGGATTCTATTATGAGAGGAATCAGAGATAAAAGTCTAAGGATCTTCTTTCAAAATTCCTTTAAAACAAACTAATTATCATAATGCCTGAAATCTACATCTTTACTTTGACAACTTCTTTACAAATCTCTCTCTCGAAGAATACGAGTTCATACTAAATAATAAACATTTTCGCTTCGATTTTCAATCGATTTCAACAAACCGATACGAACAACTGTAGATGAACAATTAACACGATCTCGCCGTACTAAAAAGACGAGTTCGAGTTTGAAATTTTTTTCTTCTTTCTTTTGATCCTCTCCATCGAACAGCAGACTGCTGTGCAATCAGTCAAAATGGATGGACGAAAAGAAAAACGAAAATCGGCCGAAAGCAGCCGTGTATAAAGACAGATTCGAAGATGGAATAATGCAAGTGCTCGATTCAAATTAGCCGGAACTAACGAGCAGATGGAATGCGCGCCCGTGAAACGAGTGAGAAAGGGGAACGGAGAGGGTAGAGAGATTAAAAAGAGAGAGAGAGAGGGACTGATGCATCATTTCGGACCTGGCCGTATTTGAAGAACGATCGGAGTCTGGTTCGGGCGACTACCGTCGTTATTCTTTAATTAGGCAGGGGCTACATGCCGCCGAATCGAAGGCTTAACGATCGGATCCATCGATCAGCGTATCCGTTTTAACGTCATTAGTGTCACGACGGAGTGACGCGAAAACGAAGAACACGAGGAGATAATCGATTTAACGGCTATCACAACATCGTACATCGATGAACGTTCGTAGCTGACCCGATTAAGGGCATAATATCGGCAAAAATTTACATTTTATTTCCGGTTAAGTTTGTTGGCAAGAAGCGAGGATGAGGTAAAATTCGCGAAAAGTGGAAAAACTTTTGAAAAAACAAAACCGCAACTGCAAAAAGAATTCTAAATAATCCATCCAAAAACTCTCTTCCTCGATCGAGCTCTCTCGCACAATTTAAAATAAAGAACGACAAATTTCCTGATTCTCCACGATCGATCGATGACCCCAAAAGTATCCCAAAAGTCATCCGACCAACAGACCGCGCCTTTTTCTCCCCTCCCAAAATCATCCCCGAAGCCAGGACTTTTCCATCGTAGAACGGTTTAACCTTTGAGGGGGAGGAGGAGGGAATTCGAGGGAAAGGAATTGGAGTGGGATCGAATCGAGTTATATCGTCTAGGCCCTTTCCTGGGGACGGAGACACACGAAGATCTCCCGGATGGGCTCAGACAAGCATCCCATCCGAAGGCATCCCATACCATCAGCCAACCCATTTCCCATTCCTCGAGAATCGTGCTGTACATTTCCCAGACGTGGCCCCCCAGCCGGCAGTCAAATGCCAATACGGCACTTATCCCTGGAACCCGCCCCTCCCTCGGCGCACCTCCCCCTCCCAAACACACGTCGAAAGCTTTTAAACCATTACCCGCGGCCGAATGACGCATCGGCCTCGTGCAATTCTCCCGCGTGCACTCGTCGTGTGTCTTCTTCTTCTTCTTCTTCTTCTTCGACCGAAATACTTCGACAGTATTTATGGAGATGAATGCGCCGCGATGGGAGCGGGCCCCCTCTCGCCTCTGTCCAAAGGGGTGAGATTCCACGGCGAGGAAAATCGATTTACGGTGGAGCTAAGAGAAATTAAGGGCGATTATTCGAATTATTTGAATTGATTGTTGAATTGATTATTAGAATTGCGAATTTTTGAGAGGGTAAGGTTGGTGAATGATTACACTCAAGTTTTATTATTACGTCGGGGAAATTAACAATGAGTTAGGTGAAGTATTAAGACGAATATTAAAACGGAGTATCTTTGGAGGAAGTTTTGATATCGGACGTTCGAATTATTGTATGCTCGTTTCAAAGTAGACGGCGAGATGGAACGTTAAAGAGGAAAGTTGAAAGATATCTCGAGAAAATTACCGTGTCGAGAAATTGTTTCTCCCGTCGATCGATCGATCGGGGCTGCAGCTTTGCGATCTCTTCTTTGTGCAAGAATTGATGAGTTTTTCACAAAGCCGAACGCATCCGTTTTAAAACGGTTCTATTTCATTTCATTGGACGTCTCCGTATTCGTAATACATTTGCATTCCACTGTATATTCCTGATAGTTTTCAAATCCACGGCATGGGAACGGGATGAACCTCGAGATTCCTACATCCGAATATTCGCCATTTATCCTCACGATATTGACGATATTCCGTCGATATATTATTCCGGCCTGGATCCTCGTGTATTATTATTTGAAGATGCGAAGAAAGGGCTGTGTGTATATAATTAAAATTTTTTAATGATAAAAAATTTATTTCGTAGGATAGCCGAGTTTAAACTTATTTTTCAATACTCTTCTATATTTCTATTCTTATATCACGATAGAACAGTTAAAGGAAATATTGATCTCTAAATGATCTATTCGATCAAAGTTAAATTTACACCAATCATTCTATCCTACTTAAGAAATTACTTGAGAAATCAATTCCCTTTTCGAAATACTTAGCGCAATTCAAATAATTGTAATTATAAAGTCTTGGTGACTCGCGTTTCGCAATATCAGTTTAAAAAAAAAGAAATCCTCGACCACCATCCAGCCTGGCCACGAGCAAGCTAATCAAGTTACACAACGTGAGCGCGATCGTTAACGAAACGTGGTAAGAAAAAAGGGGGGGAGCGAGGGTCTGGCCGCGATTAATTAGCATAAAAGCGGCGTGGAAGATCGCGGGACTTGTCCAAGGGATGGGCGAGGACCGGGCAGTCAGTCGGGGCATTGGTTAACGTTTTCAACGTGTGTTAAGGGTGATTGAAAAGAGGGTGTTCCCGTAACATCGTTCGACCGCAACCTAGCATTTCTAGGGTGCGGTCAGAGGCAACAAAGCGACGCCCATGGAACCGGTTCCACCTCGTCTGAAGGATATTAATTTCCTCGACGATAAATCAATCGGTGGTCCGTGGTTTGTGTGTGTCGTTCCATTCTCCTTCGATTCTGCTCTCGTGTGTGCATGTGCGTGTATGTATATAGCAAAAATAATGGCAAGTGGTAATTGGAATTGCGCGTGGTCATTTTAATTTCGACCGTTCGTTAACGCAGCAACTCGTTCGTTGCGCCTCGTTTTTTCAATTACATTTTTTCAATTTTTAACCTTTCTTCCTAAGCTTTTTCTTCGACCTTTTTCTTTTTAATTATTGTAAAATTCGTATTATTCTCTTTCGTTACTTCGATTCGAGAAAGTTCAAGTACGTGCGAGCGATCTGTAGTTTTTCATTTATTTATTCAATTCTGTTCGCTTTACAGAAGATCGAACGTTTGTTCCTTCGATCCATTGGAATTGGATCTCGTCAATTTTGCGATAAATCGGTCGTGCTAAAGTTCGACCCCAATTAAGAGATAAAAAGGGTTTTCCAGATAAAAGGGGAGGAAATATATATACATACACACACACACACAACTCCCTTAAAGAGTCTTTAAAACTTTCGTCCAAGTTGCCGCGTAAATGTTTCAGACGTTTCTCCGCGCAGAAAGCGGGCGTTGAGGATTTAGTTTCGCGCGGAGGACGAGAGGAAAAGGATTTTTAAGTATTAAGGCCAACCCGGCGAAAACCCGCGGGATAGTGGAAATCGAGCGTGGTTGATCGGGCATTTTCCTTTTTCCTCGAACTAACTCCATCGTTTCCTTTATTTCCCTCGATGAGACCCGCGAGTTTACTTTAAGGACCGCCACGATTTTCGTGCTTAAGCGCGATACTCGAATGCAGATGCTCGTTGAAACTGTTTCGTTTTATTTTCGTATGGAGAATTTTATTAATTTTTTGTTTTTCCTTTTTTGTTGGAACAATTCGATATGAATTGTGAACTTAGACGACGAATTATTTATATTTGCGAATATTATTTGCGAAGAATCGGTCCAACCGAAAGATCGGTAATGTAAAAATATAATAGCTCTTGTTACGTTTATGCAAATTGTATTTAGAACTAATGGATCGTTAAAATCGTGCAGTTGATTACGCTGGAAGAAAAGGATAAGATATTAAGGGGAGGAGTTTTTTAATAAAGACAGATTTTATGCGACTATTCTTTGAAAGATGATCTCTTTTTACTCTAAACAAGGATATTACATTATACTAGCCGTTCGTTGCCTTTGACGATATTATCTTCCCCTCGACTTCAAAGAACGTAAAAACAATTTTATGTCGTATATTTTCAAATTAAAAATTTGCTTCCAACGCAACCTTCCTTCGTTCCGCTTTCGTGATATAAATGTCCTTTATTCTTTATCCTTTTTCTCTATTTTTTTTTTATTTTATCATTTCACTTATCAAAAATCGAAGATTTAAAAGAAAGGAGAATAAAAAAAGAAGAAACAAGAAGTAAAAAATACGAATAAGTTTATATCGATGATCGATATACATGCGTTTCTCACGATTTTCTCGCAGACGTAATCTTTTTATCGAGGAGCCAGGTGCTTGTTATTTCCCGATTCGATGGAGAACGCTGTTTGGCCGAACGATTTTATTGCTGGTGAATTAAATTCCTTTTCCGTCTGAGAATTCAACATCAATCTTGCTCTTGATTTTCCGAAATACATCTTATCACACGTTTTAGAGAACACAGATATACGCCAATACGTTCAATGTGGCACAAAGAAAAATTAGAGAAAGTCTTCAGTATATCGATTTTCGATTAACCTCGATTAATTTGGAGAGGAAAATGAAGATCTCGAATTCGCACATCTCCACGAGGAGATCCTGGAAACAATAACAATTCCACCAAGAATAATTCGTCGCTATTCGAGGTTACAATTATTCGAAACGATCCCCTCGATAATGATCGTCCAACGATAAATTCGCGACACGTTCGACGTGCGTGAAACATAATCGTGGCACTTGGCGAAGAAAACCCCACGTCCGTCCGGTGTTCGCTTTTTCAATGGCATAGATATCAATTTCCAATGCTCGCCTGTTATTTCCCAGAAATCAGTCGCAGCATCCCGTTCTTGGCCCCTCTTAATTGCCGCGCCATTGTCCATTTTCTCTTTCTTTCTTTCTTTCTTCCCTTCCTTCTTCCCTTGTTATTGCCCCCTCCTCCCCTTTCGATCGCTCGATGAAAACCCGAGATCCACCAATTGCACGTTTTGCTCCAACTTTTGCCCCTTTTCCCTTTCCATTCCACCTGTTCCCGTTACTCGTTTAAACGTAGAAATCCTGCACACGTATCCAACTGGAATAATCGAACAAACGATTTGGTCGAAGCCAACGAAATTTCGAGGGGGAGGGGAGATCGCTGGCAACAGTTTGTCGTTAGATTTGCCTCGGATCTGGATGGTCGATGGACTGCTCGAATCTGGACCGCCTCTCTTTCTCTCTCTCTCTCGTCGATTTTACGGGGATTTTGTTTTAATCTTGGACGGGGAATAGGATTGGATAGAATGGGGATTAGTGAAAAGTTGATAAAGGCGATAATTGAGAAAGATTTCATGGCCAGGTTTAGGATTATATTAATTTTGATGATCGTGATATTTGGTATTAAAATAGATACTAAATTATGTGGTATACAGATTGTAATATTATACGACGTATATTATTTATTCTTATTTTTACTGCACAGACCTCCTTGAATTCTTGATTTCTGAAGAAATTAACAAATTTTTCTGGTACAGGGAAAAAGATAATTCTCGTTGGAATCTCAATCTCGACCTCCGAGTCTCGAAATTTCCATCCATTGTTCGATTTTTATTGGAAAGTGAAAGTAGTCTTCCTCGAGTTCTTCCCTTTTCGACTTTTATCGTGGAGGAAAGATAAGAGTCTTCGAGTTTACCATTATTCAAGATATTTGCCACCTTCCTTCAATCCTGATTTCCGGTATCGGTTAAGGAAAGGAAAAATCGGAATCTTAATGGATCGTGAGTCGTGTGCGAGGTGATAAGAGCCAAGGACGCGTGATCCATAAACGCTCATGACCAGTTCCAGTGATAAATCAGTGGCGGCTGTGTCTATGCCTTATCAGTCACGCCATATTCAAAGCGGCTTGTTCTGAGCCAATGCTTTCAACCAACCGGTTATTCACATTCATGGCATCCGGTAGAAACGATAGACAACAGTTTGCTCACTTGACTGGGGACGAGCAAAAGCGATGACACGACACACTGGTTTGGAAAGATCCGTTTGAATCTGTTGTGAAATGTGTGGTGATGATTTTAATTGTTACGCGTGATTGGATATCGATTGGATTGATTAGTCGAATTAATCGTGAGAGGAGGATGGATGAATGATAAGGATCAACGAAAAGTAATTTGTACGATATCTACTTAGAAATATTCAGATTATTAATGTAATTTTAATTCTTTAGTTGCTTGGAATAAATATATGTCCGTTGTTACATTATAAATATAGATTTTTATATGAAAATTAAAAATAAAAAAAAAATGTTAGAATTTGTTGAAATTAAGAATGATGGAAAAAATTTTTATTACGCGTTTAACGCGTAATAAGAATATTCTCGTATGTGCATAAATTTAATGAATTTTTGGAATATTGTATGTCGTGTCAATTCGTGGTAGAATTAACTTGATGAAGGTAACGAATATAACGTTCCAATTAACTCGTTGAACAGAAAGAATAACGATATTCACGATGTATATCTCCGTGAATTCGTTTCAATAAATCAGGTTACTTCTGGTCCAATTTGTAGCTTCATCAATTGTAAAAAATCTGAAAAAAAAAGAACGTTATATTCATTAAAATTCAATTTTAAAATCTCCTCCTCCTCCTTTTTCTTCTTCTTCTTCTTCTCACTTTCTCACAAAGACAATTAATTAAAATCTAAAAGTTATGTGATATTCAAAAATATTTCTACAATTTTCCCACACAAACTTTCATTTACATTCCTTTCACATTCGTCTTCTTTACCTGTGAATTTTCTAAATACACAAATCTCTGTGAACCTGCGATACGTGGTGTCGATAATTTAAAAATTAACATTCCCATGCATCAAGATTCTCCCAAATTTCCACAAAAAAAAAACTAGCACGATCGACGCACAGTTTTATCGAAACGGAGGAAAAAATCAAAGATATTCCACAGTTTTGTCCAACAGTTTCTTCTCGGTTGATAAATTAAGTGGCTCAGACGCGGACGATAAATCCGTTGAGGCCGAGCGGGTGGCCGATGATTTATACGAGGGACTACTCCAGGAAGCCCGTGATCTATGACCCCGCGAGGGTCAGCCCATCGAGGTAAGACAATGCGCCCTGAGCCTAGTCCTCTCCCTCCCCCTTCACAGACGCACGTGCGTTTGCGTGTACACTTAAATGCATCTCGCGAGGTCGGGATGAATGATGGCCCAGCCGCGTGGAAACTCATACGCGACTAAACGTGCCACGTGAAAAATTGACCAACCAAATGTGTGTGTGTGCACCTTGAAGAATACGCGACCATCGAGAATTTTTAAACGGGGTTGAGAAGTTCGAGATAGTCACGATATGGTCGAAGAACGTGTCTTATTCTACGTGTTTCTCTTCTTCTTTCTTTCTTTTTTTTTGATGAAGATTGATGGAAATAATTTATAGATAAGATTGAGTCGAATCTAGTAGAACTTGTTGGATAGGTGTCTGAAAATAGATATTTGGAGATTAATACTTGTTTAATTTAATTTTGGAATTTAGAGAGTGGGCGATATTTGCGTGAAAGAAAAAGATGAATTATGGAATTATTCGTTTACAAGAGATTTGAGATTCGATTCGATATTGGCGCAGGAGTTGACGATGCTTTCATGCTGTGTATTCTGAGAAAGAAGCTTTCGTTTCGTGCTTCCGATTTTTCGTGCACGTTATATTGACTGTACGTGTATCGACGTTGTTTGATATATGGACACGTTTCTGCGAGGTTGGGCGAAGTAGTTTCGTTTAGAGGAGTCTTTGAGTGATGTATGCTTGGCGGAACATGCAAGCTGTTATGAGCTTGGATTCCCTGGCTACTATTGGGGAACATGACGAAGTTCTTTCGTTATTCACCTGCCACCGTTGAAATTCTTTTTTCGTGCGTTCATTCTTTCTCTCTGCGTCTGCCTGTATTTTAATATAATTCAGATCTAAAATTCTTGAAAAGACTTACAGGTTTATTAGAAATCGAGCGAAACATTCTTTGCTCCAAATATCTCTCTGTTCGCCTGTATTATGATCTCGCTTCCATCGAGAACAAGAGGATCGATTCTCTTCTTCCCTCGTCGTATTCTAATAGTCGAAGAAGAGGAAGAACACGTAGGAAGCTGCGTCTGTCCCTAAGGAAAGCCAAGGAAATTACGAATATCCATCTTCTTCCGGACATCAGTATGGCTTGGCTCGGATGGTGAAAGATGGCATTAGGCGAAAACGCGGCCGATCATCAATCCTCGAGTTATAAAATATCTATGAGCGGGATTCGACGTCCCCTTCGACCTTGTACACGGCGAATTTCATTGAATCGCCACGCGAGATTCAACCATCCCCTCCGTTTATCCCTTCGAGAATGGGCTGGAACGAATGATGTATGGCGAACGTGGCGAATAATTTTTCGTGGTATCGGTATTTTTATTTGAAATACGAATCCAGGACATTTAATCTTTCCGACTCCTGTTTCGTTTTATAGTATATTCAGTTGAAAATGGCTCGATATACATTTTGTATATTTTGCTACAGTTTCATTTTACAATTAGAGGAATATTCGATTGAAGATTCGATTATTATTCTCAAATTTAAATTTTTTTTAACTTACTATAATTTACTATACTTTTTTCTCATTTAATATTACAATGCTATATCACAAATCGATCCTATATCACGTCAGTCTATTCTCTCATCTTTTGGATCCGTAATTCTTTCTATTATCATTATATAACCCCTAGTTATTCGTGCATTATTATTTATTGCCTTAACAGAAGATAATAATCAAATGCTTAATCTTCAATTATATTATATGCAAATGACGATACATACCTCAAAAATCGAATTCTCGTTAAAATCCTTGGATACCCACGTGCTAGACGTTGTATACACGGATTAGACATCCTCGATCCCTTAATTGCTTCGTAATCAGCAACGTAATCAGCGAATTCCTTCAAAGGGAGGGGAAGGAAGGCCTCGTTTTACTCTCGCGGGCAAAGCATAGTGCGGTTGCGTGAGATTTGATATCCCATCAATTTTCCAAATTGCAAACCTTCCATGTTAATGATCATAGTGGTCGATGGAAGTGGAGAAAGCTGAGAGGAGGGAAATATATATATATATATATATATATGCTCACACAGATGATACACCCGTCGTGAAGATCGGCCTTCTTGACCAGCGAATCGTGTCCCGTTTAATTACAAATTACCTCCGTAATGAGCAATTAAATACCTGGCTGGCAGAGGGCTAATTAACTAAGCGTTACACATAATTGAACGACCGATATGAGTCGGCCCGTGCTTTGACATTTGCATACCAAATTATACTGCGCGATACGACACTGTTTACACGGGGGTCGGTTCACGCTTTTGAAAATGCGTTTCGATCGAATCCGTTTCCACATTTTAAATTAGATTTTTTTTATGCAAATTCATTGGAACAATGGATATTAATCGTGGATGAAATCCAATCCGATCTCTCGTGTGTGTATCGCATCGGTTTCCCTTCGAATCGAGGCGATTAAATATGGATTTACACGAGCGTAAATGAAAAATTATTCTTGCTCTAGATGTTATCGGATTGGAAGAGGTACTGGCTTCCTCCTTTCCTCCACTCCACGCTTCCATTTGCAAATGAATTTTCTGGTGAGTGCGATGAGTTGAAAGCCGGATCTGATTTAGAAAATATTAAAGATAATGCGGAGGAAATGTGAAATTTTGACGAGATGTCTGACTGTGATGCAAAGTAAATATACTTAGCTAATACGCTTTCGGCCGGGATCTAGAAGAATTTCTTCTTTCATTCAGACGAATCGAAATTCTATAGAATATATTCGATTAAACGAAGAAACTTCGTACCTTCCTTCGTTCAATTTCAAGCCAACTCTTCTTTAAACTGATAATTAATCCTTCCTCGGTGAACGGGAGAAACTCGGAGAGGGATCTGGAACGTGACGAGAGAGATCGAAAGTTTCGATTATTGAAACTTTTCCGCGTATCTATCATGAATATGTAACGTTAAATTCCCGATACAACGAAAATCCATTATCCGATAACGTTATAAAAGTTTCAGAAAGATTATCAGAGACAGTAAGTCGAGATCTAAAAGTTATTCTATCCTCCCAGGTGAAAAGTGATCGGTCTAAAATTTTACGATTTGTCGAAAATTTAACCAAGAAGATCGTTCTCGAGATTCTGAACGAAGGTTTCCGCGTGGAAAATTAAATTCGACTGAACACGTGCGACGAACGAACGAGAATGCCTAGCAAAACCAAAACATACGATCTCGTTTCCCACGGTTGGAACCTTTGTATGTAAACATAAACGTTTCGCTCGCGCTATGACTTGAATGAGTCATAGAATAATGAGTCATAGTAAACAACGAGCCAGTTTCAACTGAATCGCTAATCAGTTTACGTACAGAGACCAGTGTCGTTCCAACTCTCCGTAGAAACACGTGGTAGAAACCGTGGACATCTTTACGCGTATCCTCCTCCAACTTCCTGTCTCTTTGCTCCAAGGATGGGGCTCCTTCCGTTTCGTTGACCAACGCGATATCACGACGGATCTTGCAGCGTCAATTAGTTAATGGAGGACGTTTAAGCGGAGAACGGCGTGCAAAAATTGGAAAACGCGACGCGTCGCTCCATTAAGCATATTGCGTCCTTTCCAAGCCGCGAGGAGTATCCTGGTGCGAGAAGAGGATGAAAGTGGAGAGAGGTGGAGGTTCGAAAAGGAGGATATTGATTATCGAAGGTATGTGAAATTCGTAAGGATTTTGAGAATTGTAGGCGTGTTTTATTTTGGTGGATTTTATTATTATTAAAAATGCAGATTTGAAGCGTAGATTGTTAGTTACGGAAAGGGGAGGTGTTTTGGAAAAGGAAAAAGGTTTAGATTTAGATTTAGGTTTAAACTATATTATCTATTAAAAGTGGAAGAAGAAATTTTTGAAAATTTTGAAATCGTTTCACCGTGAAAAATCAAGAAACGCGATATATCGAGTGTTTTCCTTTAAAAAGAAAATGGATCCAATTCATCAATTTCCCTTGACAAATCAGCGAAATGCTCAAATTTTATCGATGCACGATTATTCCAAGAATCAATCCCCTTTCCCTTCCTTCTTCAATCTATCCATTTGAAATTCTCCACGCTCGAAAGCGCCACTCGTCACTCGATTGCGAACGCTCGTGGTTCAAGAGGATTTTAATTAAATGCTCGGCCCCCCTCCCTCCAAGATCCCATTAGATTGAATTCCTCATTGAATTCATGAGCACACGTCTCTCGTGCATCCTTCGATCCAAACATTTGTCCCCGAGGAAAAAGACTCGGGCAACTGGTTGTTGGAGCAGCCAGCAGAATTTCGAGTCTTTTTTCAAGTGTGATCTTGGAGAGTTTATCGATTACCCATCTCTTTAGAATTCTTTTCTGAAAAGTCTTGATTTCTTTTTCACCGGTGAATAGATTTTCATTCAATCCGTTTCAAATTTTTTAAACTCTCCAGTTTTTGAATGATTCGTTGGAGGGGGAAACGAGTCGAATGCTGGAAACAAAATTGGAAGAAAAAAAGATTGGGTGAATTTGGAAATTCGAGGGGAAATTAAAATTGGAAATTTTGAATCTGAACAAACTTTTATCGTGTAAAAACGAAGATTACGCGTTGGTTAGTTTACTGTTTGCGAAAATTTCGAGGAGAAAATTATATAAATTGATAAATGTATTATTTTACGCAGTTTGACTATCTATTTTAGATAGAACATACCAGTAGAAAATAAAGAACAGTAAAACTAACCAATACAAGCAACTTTACGTATCTAAATTTAATATTCATAATCTCCATCCGGCAACAAATTTTCTTTGTATATTTCCCTCTCCCCTTAACACAACTCGTCGAACACAAGAGACAGTTAATAATCTCGTACGCAAAATCTCGAGAACAAAAAAAAAACCAGCTCGAAACAAACACACGTTTGCATAAATCTTCGCCTCGGTTAATAAAATCGGCATTAATACGTAAAAGAGGCATGGCCTCCCCTCGATAAGTTGCAAGTTGATACACGTACGATCCGGAGTATAATATAACGTGTAACGAGCAAATTATAAAGTTTCGAATGATTTATACCATTTGTTATACACGCAGATTATCGGTGGGGGAGGAGTCCCTCCCATTAATCGAGTCGCGTTACATCCTAAATAATCCCTTCTCCGTTGTGTTGTTACACGACGCTTTAACGCCTCGACCGGCTCTAATTTGCATCCCGTCAGAGTTTACAACTCCGAGGTGTGCGCTTGAAGTTGTGCGTGCTATGCGTGGAAACACGCGACTCACCTGATCACCTTCCCTTGGGCGGAAAGGCGAAACCCGCGACTCGCGCTTCGACCCCGGCTAATTTTAACTGGAACGATAGAGGGCAGCGGAGAGGGAAATTTCGAGTCGGGAACTTGGGGAGAGTTATCGAGAATCGTTGAGCTTGAAGTAGCGGAAACTTTGGGGATTTGGAGAGAGATATTATTTATTTATTTTTTATAGAGGAAGTAAAAATTTTGAGAAAATTAATTGCGGAATTAAAATTAAAATTAAAATTGTTTGCGATTGTTTATAGTTATTTAGGTACAGTTAAATTTAGAAATATTGGGTGAAAGTTGTGTTAAATAACGTTGCAGTATTTTTAGAAAAACGTTGATATATTGTACGTGGTAAAATGATTATTTTTCAACAATCGAAAACCGCGACGATATATAATATGAAACTGGATCCGTAGTTTCGTTTCACGTTGAAAAATACTTGAACAAGAAATCCTCTACGTTGTAGAGGATATTCGTTATTCATTCCGTGGCAGGTAGTTTTGATACATTATTAGTCTGCTCGTTAACAGGTATCAGCCGATACTTTCGATGAATAACAAATATGCCGCCATTAACAAGCTCGAGCGTTATTGAACGTGCGAAACTGGGCCATCCCGAGGATAGTACCCTCGAAAGGGTCGAACGCTGTGAAAAATATATGTAACCGTATTCCATCGGGTGGCTGCTTATAATGGCGTCATAAAGTATATACATATACACACACAGAAAGTTTTCAGATGGAAAAATAAAAAGTAAGAAAAGGGATAAAGAATTTCAGTATTAAGAATCTTGAAACTTTTTGTGTACACGAGTTGAATTTAATTTAAAGGAACAACTTGTTCGACCAGTTTTCCATTTGTCAACTTTTCAATTGTTTTAATAACAGAGATTCGTATAATGAATCATTATCAATTACAAATGTATTAACAACTTGCCGACATTTATCCAAACGGTTCGTTTTGATTCTAATTAACGTCAAACGCGATAACGAAATACGATAGTTCGCGCAATTATTGCTAGCGTTTAATCGGATATATCGAACGACCGAAGTTGTTCAATGCGTGAATCAAGGAACGAACGCCATAGAAAGTGATTAACAAATTAACAAATATCGTTTTGTAGAATCTGGTTGTTCGTTATAATTTTTGCGCGTGATACCGCGGTGTAATATATTTTATATGCGATTCCCAGGGGATCCAAACGTGCATCGTACCTTTAGAGAGAAAATTAACGACGGTCATTAAGTTGCTCGTATGCGAAAATAATTTCACGTACGAGATATTACGAATTTAGGAAATCTGTGCATAGATTACGCGCTTTTTCTAATATATTCAATTTTTAGTCTCTCTTTTTTCTCAATACCTGTAAAATAAAGCAAGGCTAATTTGATTCGCGTACAAAGAATTCTTTCGATTATCGATCGACCTTGAAGGAGATTCAAAAGAGAGATTTTTTAGAAATTTCTTGGAAAGAATTCTTTGGAAATTGGTTGCCGTTGATTTTTTCTCCATTTGCTCGAAGGGGATTATTTTCACTTACACTTGCACGTTCTAATTGAGACAATACAGGTTTCCTTAAATTACCTCAGAAATGGTTCGAAATTCACAATTGCAGATACGTATGTCCAAGTTCGGAATCTTGAGAACACCAGCTCGGAACTTTAGCGACCAACGAGTTTAACGGCGTATTTATGGGGATGATCGCGTCGTACCTCTCTGTTCACGCTCCGTAAAATCACACGGTTCGTTGTATAGTTGCTCCTTTGTCCGAAGATATTCCATTGGAATATCTCGCGAGAAATCGATCGAACGTTTCTCGAATATTTTCGAGTGTATTACTCGAAGCCCTTGCATGGAGGAAAAACAGGGTGGAGTAGTTTTTTTGAAAGGGATGAATTCGTATTTCTCTACAAAATAATTATTCTCTTCATTCTATTTCTCCTGAAAAATTAATTTCTTTTTTTTTCTTTTTAATTACGCCATTCTTCTTCGAAACGGGAGAGAAAATTAAACCTCTCTTCATTTCTTCTCCCGTTTTTCATTGACTGCTTGATTTGACGTACTCCATCGCGAAACTTTATACGAAAAATAAGTTTCGAAGATAAAACCAGAGGCGCTCTCTTATATAGCTTATGACGGAAAGATTTGAAACCGTTCATTGTAAAAATTCCTTTTTGTTATTATAAAAGAGGAGAGAGAAGAGAGAGAGAGAGAGAGGGAGAGAGGGAAAGAGAAAAGGAAAACTCTTCTACGATCCCTGATGCTTCTTTATCCTCGTGAATATTTAAACTTGTAATATTTCTCTCAAAGCTTCTCCGTGTTCCACTTCGACCCAGAATTTCCCTTTACCCATAGAAAATGTTCACTTCCATTTCACCGATATCATCACCTCCTAGTAGTAGATCCTGTGATAAAGAATTTAATACCCTTTACAACAACTCCAATTAACCAATCTATTTATCTAGAAGTTCGTCAAAAGTTTTAAGCTGTTGACAACATTATCAGGGAAAGTTGATACTTTGTAGAACAACAGCGTAGGAGAAACTTTTTGAAGTTGGAACAGTCGATCAACACGTTCCACCGAAATTACTTTGTTATTTTCAATTATTATATCATCGTGTTTTATTTGTAACTCGTATCTTTGTTACTCAATTTTTCACTCGATTATTTATTGTACGACTCAAGCAATAAAATAACGAATAAAGAAATTAAGAAATACTTTACAAAAAAAAAAAAGAAAAAGAACATGATCTCTGATCCCTCATAAATTCTAATTTATTCATCCCTTCTTTAGAGAATCGTCCAATTCCTTTCACATCAACGACAGAATCCTGCAAACTAGCCTCGAAATGGAAAGCCACCTTTCGTTTCTTATCTTAACGAGAAAGCTGTGAAAAAAGAAAAAGAAAAAGAAAGAAAAAAAATCGTTCGATTTAACGAGCAAAAAGACGCGTTAGAGATTATCCTGGGGAAAAACGTTCGATCCATTATCGGGCTGGGATCCGTTCAGGACTTTTCCTCGACGAGGTCTTCCTTCTGGGCCACTTTTAATTAACGTCACTCCAGCTCGCCACTCGATTCGACATTTATTTTTCTGGATACACGAGGTGTTCCTCCACTCTCACTCGCCCTCGAATCGTCGTTGATTGAATTTTATCGGTTAATTGCTAATCACGCTCTTTAAATTTCATTTAATATTACGAAATTTTATCTCGACATTCGAAATGAATATTTTCTCAATTTTTGGATCCTAATAATGCTTCGTGCAAATTTTGATATAATTAAAGAGAGAAGCTTGAATAGAAATGTTCATTTTTTAAAAATCATAATGAATACTGTACCTTGAATACTTTTTTCTTTTTCTTTTTTTTCTTTTTTATACCATGTGCATTTTGTAAATTTTTGAAAATGCATTCGCAGTCCACTAATGGCCTCTGGATGGAAAAAATGTTCTTATTAAAATTTTGTTCCGTGAAAATATTTAGAAAATTTAATTTCTTTCCTAGTATTTCTAATTTTTATTTTCGTAAAAAATAAAATAACGTTTGGGAATGATTGCTCTCGGATATTGATCGATCATTAAATCACGATCATTTAGATATCCTTGTATAGAAATTTACAAGATTTAATTCAATTCAATCACAATGAGGGAATCGTTCCAAAAAATTACCCTCGTTTATATTAAATTGGGACAGAAATTAAATTTTAAAAATTCTAATAATCGAACCATCAAAATTAAACTTGATTGTAGATAAAACGCGCAACACGATGAACGCTATAAAAGTTTCAACGTTTCCATTTAACGTTTCGATGAAAATTCATTCTGTCCCCGGCTAAAAAGAGAGAAATAGAAGTTTATCCAACTGAACGACGCAAACTACGAAGTGAAACGTAAATCGATTTTTTCGAAACGTCAACATGACCTCAAATGCAAAACAGTTTCATCGTTATTCCCTTCGGTTTGCCTCGATGATCAATTGATGAAAATTCTGGAATTACAAAAAAAAAAAAGAGAAGAGGGAGATAAAAACGAGAGGGGGGAGGATAGATGGAATCGCAATATCGTTGCAATTGGGAAATTACATTCGTTCGGGGCTATTATTGATTTCAAAACTCGCCCCCAACTCCCTCCCTCTCTCTCTCTCCCTCATCCCCCCATTGTTTAAAACGTTTCTCGTCTATCCTCGCGAAATAGTACTTCTAACCCAGTTTCCCCTGACCCGATTCTCGGTTAATAGGACCGGTGCACGAGTGCGAAATAATTCTCTTCCGAAATGGTGCTCTATTAACAAGCTTCCAATCAGTTTTTCAATTTCTTCAAACCGTTCAGCGTTTCGATTCGAAGGGAGAGGATGAAACGAGAGATATTTTCCAAGTTTTCAAGATTCCTTGATTAATCGTTTTATACGTCTTTAAATATGATAAATTCAAAAAAAAAAAAGAACGTAGTAATAAGAAAAAGAAATTTCTATTACTTCCATCTCACTTATATCACTCTAAACGAAAGCAACGTTTTTCTGAAAACGTTGGAGGACTTTTACCTTTACTTGTGACTTGTGGGAGGCTCTTTGTAAGAAAACCGCGTAACTCGGTTAAGCTCGAAAGCTTTCTCACGCGCGTCGACGTCCCTTCCCAACCCTCCATCCCTTTCCCTTTGGCCGCGATAATAACGGAGAACTCGATTTCCCGATAAATTGTTATCTCCCGTCTAATTTTATTTCCCGGGGCTTAATTAATTTCTCCATGATCGTTTTTTTCTTTTTCCCTTTTTCCCCCCCTGGCGCATAATCGATAGCTTAATCGGCAGTAATAGTTCTCTCGATATTAAGCGGGAGGGGGTAGCCACCCTTCTCCCCGAGGCGGAGTAAAATCGCTCGCCCTGAACGACGGGGCGACGATCGAATCCATTCAGAGGTTGATGCATTTTCATTTCACGATCCTCCATTCAATTCTACTCTACTTTTTGCTTTTCCAAAGTTGCAATTCCTCTTCACCTGTTGATCTTCGAAAAAAACGATTATCCTTTCTTCTTTGATACGTTTCCTTTCGTTTGATTTGTTACGTGAAGAGAGTACACGTTATTGTTATTTTTTTTAATATATAGGATAATGAAACGATTGAATATTATTATATAGATTATTTCGAGAATAAAAGGAAAATTTTGTCAATACAAATTTTGACACTTTTAGCAATTGTTCGTCTTTTTCAAATAGAGATATTGCACACGAATATTTGAGAGTGTAAAAAGTTAATCCAACCGTGCGACATCTACGTTTGACAAGCGTTATGATAAAAATAAATTTCCTTGGTTGAATTCTACCAGAGATTATCCTCTCTCTCTTCTTCTGGGAGAGAAGTATTTCAAAGTGCGATTCCCGTGATGTGATTCAACATTTCTTTGTTAGAGGAAAAGCATCTTTCCCGTGTCAGGTCCCGCGAGAAGGGAAGGTGCAAAAATTAGGATCAACAAGGGACCGTGGGACGCTTTTTATCATTGTCGGAGTTACCGAAGAAGGATAACCTTTCCATTCGAAAAAAAAGGAGAGAATCGGGGATAATGAGCCGCGTGATTTTTATTTTAACTTGCTCGTGAGAAAATTGTGAAACGTGGCGCTTCATTTTTCAAGGGTGAAATTTTTTTTTCTTTTCCGAGGAAAAAGCAGGATTAGATTTCTTTCTCTTGAGGTTCGGAATTTTGGGAAAAGTGGTTTATCGAAGTGAATCGCTGAACACGCGCGAATGGAAAGATTTTTAGGTGCAGAATTCAATGGTGAAATTTGAAATTTTGGTTTCTCGGAGGCGTCATCAAATTTTCAACCTCAAAAGAAAAATTTAAATCGATATAAATTTTCCACTTTCACGCATTAAAATCTCGATTCGATATATCTCTATCCTTCTCTCATCTAAATGAACAATATCTATAAATTCTCTCGAAATTGGATAATACATTTTAATTCCCATCCAAAGATGAAGAAACGAATACACTTTCTCATCTCTAAAATTCAAATCGATCTCCAAAATGGAGACGCCTTTTACGCGCCATTCCCATTCATCCTCCAAATCTCCAAGAGAAAAGATCGAACATCCGATTCGAGCCTCTCCCTCGAGATAAAACTAAGAAAAAAAATCACCCATAACCCAGAAATTCCGTCCATAACGGTGTTAACCCCTCGTCGTAACCGCCATTTGTATTCCATCCCCTTGGCTGAAGCAAAACTTTGCTCGGCCGCCGAGAAGTGGCCGAGGCGTGCAACCTTGCAGCCAGCAGGGGTGGTGGAAACCGACGTGGGACTCGTCCTCGTGTCGAGATCGAAGAAATGGGACGCGACAACGCGGGGGAGAGGAGGGAAAAAGAGAAAGAGAGAGAGAGTGGCATTTAGGGGGTGGCGTGAAATTTATTGGGACGCGTTAAAGTTTGTTGCTTTTATGGTCAGGTGTGTGGGTACACGTAGCACGGGTGCGGGTCAAAGAAGCACGCTGATTTATGCGAGTTGGAAAACTTTATTAACTTTCTGTCAAGAAACGTGTGTTACGAAGTATAGCCTGGAGGAGAAACTGTTGGAAGTAGAAACGTTGCGTTTGAAACGCAATGGGGTTTGTTGAAGGAGGAAGGATGTGGTTTGCGGGATTGGAAGGATTATAATGTGAATAATTGTTTATGGAAGGTTTCTTCTATTTTTACTTGGAAGTGTTTTGGGGAGGGGATATTAGGGACAGAAAGTTCGCACATACTTTGTGATTGGAATGGGAAAAGATGATTTAATTATTTTGGCACAATAATAAGCTATTGTACAGTTATGAAAATAGGGAAGGGAATATCTTTGAGAGTATTTGTATCTTAGAATAGTATTCTTTTGTTCTCACTGCAGCTTTTATAAATAAAGCTTTAAGCGATTATAACGTTCGTTTATGATCGTAAATGTAGAAATTTTGTAACATCGGTAACTGGTTGATTAAATTTTTACTGGCTGTTAATTAGAGGAAACGTTGAATTTCGTACGTTGAATATAATATTGCCGAAAATCGGTTTTATTTACTTTGATAATATTTTAGTTCAATATTTAATTCGATATAATAGAGAGTGAAATGTGTATTAATGTAATAAATAGTGCGCATGGAAACTTCGTTTCCAGTTCACTTATTGAGTTAATGATTTTATGGCCCGGTTTCTCTGAAAATCTGCCATACGTTATCCAAATAGATACGCAGTCAAACGTAATTTAAATTTAAATTCAAATTTAAATTTAAATCCTGTTTTTAATTCAACGTTTAAATTTGAAATTTAAATTTAATTTGAAATTGTTTAGCTTCGACAGTGGCGTGTTTTTTCAAAAGTCACGCCGGTTTCTGTTATTGTAAAATCTTTTCTCCGCCCGATAAACCGTCGAATAACAACGATTCTTAATAAAGGGGCGAAAAAAATTGCGAAAAATTACAATCTTCACGATTAATTAACGTAAAAAGAAATTATAATAATTAAATAATAATACTTTATTCTTGCCGGAATTTGTTAAAATTATCCCTCGATTATCCCCGACCGAAATAAAACTGAATTTCTCTCGAATTTTCAAACTTTACGAATTAAAAATTTTAATCACACTTTCATTTATCTAGAAACGATCGTGCTTGCTCTCTTTTCTTTTCTTTTTTATAAATGCAATCGGAACTTTTCGAAGATGGAATTCGCTTGAGCTTTCGAGCGATAACACATAGATGGAAATAATACAGTTTTGGATTTAATCGCGACGACACTAAGGCTCGAAAGTTTCTAGTTATTAGACCAGCTTGTTTTTCACCATGTTCGTACCCGCACGATAGTTGCATTACTGGTAATCCTGAAAAGCTGAGCAACTTTTTTACCGGATCTTTCGAAGGAAATCCTATGTGAAAGAGGAAAATGTCCGAGATATACGAGGTTTCGTGGCTAAACCTCTTTCCTTTGGTTTATCTATTCACAGAATTTTTGTAATATTCCGTGTAATTGTTCGCAAAATTTTTTTCTATTCGATTAACTAGGAAAGTATCATGATCGAGGAAAAAACGAATCGTGAAATATTGAAGTGTAAATAAAAAGAAGAAAACGATATTAAATACGAAATATCAGTTTTATAATTATTTTTCATAGAAACATTGAATAGAAGAAATTAAAAGAATTATAGATTAATCCCTATAATTTATAACGTAAGAATTGAATTTTACATAGGAGAAAAATAAAAATTAAATCGTTTAAATTTTAATTCGCGTAATTTTTAAATGAAAGGAATTAAATTGGACAGCGACCGATTCAAGGCAAAAGAATAATTAACACCTTGCTCGAAATCGCGGATATATTCATTAAAAATTTTTTAACAAGAGACTTTATAAAAGGTCGAAGATAATTAATTTACTTCGTGTGGTTTCCTTTTTCTTCCTTTTTTTTTTTTTTTTTTTTCACCGACCGTTTATCGTTAATTCGATATAATTTAACAGTTTCACGATTCTTTTACTTTTGTCTTCTCGCGTATACGTAGGGCTGCAAGACTCGTTAATCAAACTAATTGCGTTGCCTTTATCGTTTCAGGTGAGTCTTTGTGACCGAAGTTCAAAGCTGTTCGTGCGCCACGGATTGTAAATCGATTAAAAAATTGCGATGAACGATCGTTATAATCGATTGAAGTTAAAAAAAAAAAAGAAAGAAAGAAAGAGAAAAGAAAAGAGCAGAGGATCTTGTTATACATAATTGCGAGGATATAAAGGTGAGTTTGTTATTCCCAGATTTCATATTATTTTTTACATGTCCTCGAAGCTGTATACCTTCTTTTGATTACGAGACTATGAAATGGAATTTTTTTTTTTTTATTTAAATATAAAAGCTTGTTAGAAATATGTGAATTCGTGTTTAAAGGACGAGAAAAAGGATTTTATCCTAATTAAAATTTAAATTAATGAGACAAAAATATTAATTCAGAATCGTTTTTCGTAATTCCAATTAAATTATCTCGATAATTCAATAAAGTATAAAACTTTACAAATTTTAGTATAAAATTCAAATATTTCTTTCTTTTTTCTTTTTTCTTTGTTTTCTATTTCAATCAAAAATAAATCCGCATACCAGAGTCGAGCATGCAAATCGCGATAGAAATTTCTCACATCTTTCATTGAAATCTTTCACGCCTCGCGATAATTACGCGTTAATCTCTCTCTAAAAAAAAAAAAAACCTCAAATTGAACGAAACACGCGAGCAAACACCGCGACTCCACGCTTGCTCCGCGCAGCCTCGCTTCATTTCTCTCTTCCCACGCCTGGAGAAAAAGGGGAAACCACTTGGAACCATCGAACAGAATGGCAGAGGGATAAGAAACGGCGAGAACCGGGAAGGGACGCGAATTAGAAAGTTTCGCGACGTGGGATGCGTGTGGCGCCGACTTCCCTTCCTTCGACTCTTCCTCGATTTCTTTACGCTCCAAGTCTCTCTGTACACACTGGAAAAGGATGAGAAAAATCATCCTGCAATGTTCCTTGATATTTTCCCTTCCTTGCTATTTCCAGTTATCGCGATATTGCTTCAGAATCGGCATATAATCCTCTACATGCACGTACAGGCTGTATATGTGCGTTCGGATACGGTGCATCTTCTAAGGATGCAGGAACGAGAATGTTTTTGCAAAAATTTTTAAGCTGAAACTCGGCTTAGAAAATTTTTCTAAAACATTATTAGAAAATTTCTACTATTCTTTCTTTATCCTTCAAACTTGCTATATCTCTCTTCTTAAAGCTTGATTATTTCGCGATATACGTAGTTTCAAAGAAAAGATTCCATTTGATAAATCAACGTGTGCTGCTTACACCAAACAATTTTATATTCCCTTGAAGGATATTTTACTGTATTTAGATGAAAACAGACATCCCGTATATATACCAAGAAAACGTCTTGGCTCGGCAAACGTAATATTAACTCGAGAATATTTCTTTCGGACGCCTCTCCGCGCACGGAGAGAACCACCTTTGATCCTCGAATGGTTAAATAAAGATGCGGACTCTAAAAAATTGTATCGTTCGATTTCGAGGGATTGCGAATTGTGATTTATTATTTTCACGTGATGTATGCATATTTCATTCCAACCGAGAGTATCATTGGATCCATAAACGTAAAGAAGGAAGAGAGAATTTCTCAGTTTAGATGATTTTGTTCTCTCCAATCTTTTCTCGAGTACTGCGATATCCTCGAAGTAGAGACTTTCATCGTGCACGAAAGAATAATAGAATCCATTTCTCTCTTTCTATATATATATATTTCATCGGAAATTAAAACAAAATTCTCATCGCTTCGACTCGACAACACTGAGCGACAAGGCTCATTTCTTATTCCTCTATTCCTTATACACGCGATGCGAAGAAAAAGAAATCTGGGAAGACCGTGTATCCGCTACGTTTGTGGGTTCTACTGGAATCCGTGTCAAGAGCCAAGTTACACATTGTTTCTGGTTGTCGGTCCCTCTGCTTCAAAAGAGGAAGAGAGGGAAGAAGAAGGAAAAGAAATAACCGAGGAGAACCGCGAAAAAAAGCGAACGGATGAGAGAAAAGGTGGAGGAAGTGACGAGGCGCGAGTAAACCGTGTGCAAAGTCGTGAAAGGAAGGGAAAAGGAAAAAGGAGGAGGAGCGAAGAGTCGAGGCGCGCTTGTTTCGCGAACGTATTATGCGGTATTAATGACGATGAGTGAAGCCGTCTTCGAACTCGAGATCCGCCGTTGTTTGCTCAATCCTCATCCTCGTCTTCGTGCCTCGACTTCCATCCGCTTCTATAAACACCCTCCTCTTCCTTCTTTCGCGTTGCATTCTTCTTCTTCTTCTTCTTCTTCTTCGTCCGAAGAAGAGAATCGTCTTAACGCCGACATCTTTCACAAGTGCGAGATGTTCGTGGAATCGTTTCGAAGAAGGAAGTCGCGGCTATTGTTTCGAGTTGCGTTTTCGAGAGTTGGGACAGGCTTGGAATAATAACACGTGTGGAGATTTTTTCCTTTTTTCTTATTTATAATCTCTGCCCTTTCGACACGAGAGACGATTCATTAATGATTCGAATGATGATCGAAATGATACGAGACCAAGTTAAACTTTATGATTTTGGATAAAAGTATGTATTCTCACGTAGATGTAAAAATTCTTCGTGTAATTTTCTTCTTCGTGGTTACTGTGTTTATTTCTAGAAAACGAATTATCGAAATTAGAATAAAATTCTGAAGATAGGGATTCTTTTTAGCAAGAAGTTAGAACTCGAGGACGCGTTAACTCGTAGAATTTCCATTTCTTTCGTCCTCAATTTTTCCAATATTCATGCATCGTTTTAAAGATGAACGATGTTTTGCCACTGAGAAAGTAGCTTGAAATACTTTCTCGAGATGAAAAAGCAAATCAAAGCGAGTTCCTTTGACGGGAATGTTATATATACGCAGTTTATGGGCCAAGTCGTTTCGCGATATACGAAATTGAAGCTTCTTATTCAATGAAATACTGCGTAAAAAAAATTCCTTGCTTCGCGTATTATCAAAAAAATATTCCCAATATTCATGATCGACGAGTCATTTAATAATTCGTCAAGGATTCAATTTATGATTCTCATAAAGCATCCATGCACGACAATTTTTTTTTCTTTTTGCGCCATTCAAGATTCAAAGGATGATCCGATAAAAAGCGAATGAAACTTTTCGACTCTGTCGCGCGATATTTCGGACATAAATAATCCCCGAATACGTGGAAAAAACCCACAGTCGCGCCACGGCCGAGTGATCTGACGGCTCGATATCCACAAAAAAATTCCAATCTCCCGATAAATGAACAAACCGCAACCGAGTCTAAAACCAAACTTTGATGCGCGAGAAACGCGATTCCAGTGATAAATCGATGGAGATGAAACTTTCTCCTTGCTATTTAAATTGTTCAAAGACAATGAACGAAAGTTATTACAAGATGTCTTTCTCGAAGAAACACGAAAAAAAAAAAAAATAACGCGATATTCATCTTTGGATTAAAAATGAATCGATAACTTTTAATCTGAATTAAAGGGAAATCGTTTCTCTCGCGACGATACGATACTATAGTACAAAGGGCATCAAACTTGCATCAACCTGCCATCGTGCAACAACAATCGTCAACTGGCAAAACCAACACGCCCCGTCCTCTGCCTCCTAGTGTTGCAACGTCTCGAGCATTGGTTGAAAAAACTGGGCAAAAGAAAACAGTCGCCACCTAAACGGGATCGATCGATCCATCTGTTCGTGGCGCGCGATAAGCAAACGAAGAAGAAACACAGTTTCAGAGGCGGTCGATTCTCGACCCGGGAGCAAAGCTTAGGCTCGGTTTCGCGTGATGGATAAACATGGATCCGGAGAGGAGTCGCGTATTGCGATCGTAAACGGGTGAGTCGGCAGGTTCGTCGAGGGTCTGGGCGCGTGTTTGTCTTGCCCCGAGGTCCTGAGAGAGCCGTTTCCAGAGAGCTGTTTGCATTGGCTCGCCACCTTCTTCTTCTTCTTCTTCTTCTTCTTCTTTCTTTCACTGTGAGCGAAATGATTTCGTCGAAGCGTAGAGCGGGTTGACGAGTGTTGCTCCTCGACGGATGACTTTCGATTTCGTGGAAGATTTGGTCGAATGAGAAGGCGCGCGATGGATCGGGTTGATTATTCGTGGAGCAGGTGTGTATATAGGCGTTCGATGATGATTGCATTTGTTAGATTTTGTTGGGAATAGACGTGATGGAATTAGGAAAAAAGAAAAAGAGAGATCGGTTCGTAATGGAAATATTTTGTCCAGGGAATTTCTATTTCTTTAAATTTAGGTAATTTTTTTGGATATTTTAATATAAACGGTTTACGTTCTGAAAGTGATGTGCTCTGGCAGCGTGTTATTTAACGAAACGTGGAGCGTGAAATGTTCCATGCCTCGGAAGAAAAATGTGAAGGTTTGAAATAACACCAGAAACTCGGGCGTGAAAGGTGAAAATTAATAGTTTTCTCAGCGTTGTCAGAATCTGAGACGTAGGTGTAATAACGTTCAACAAATATGTATTTAAAGGAATCGTCGTATCATTTCCAGACGAATGAACCAGCGAACGTTCTGAAATTAATGTTACAACGATTTCTCAACAAAAATTATGACAGTTATATTAAAAAATATTTCATAATCGAATGATTTTTAGACGTTATCAACACGAGTGATTATTAATTCTCGTTCAATTTGCCCTGAAACTCGACTAAAAATCTATAAAAATTAGGAAAACTTCGAACCGTTATAACTCCGAAGATAACCACTTCTTATCAACGAATGAACGATCGTCAGAAGCGCAAGATCTTCCTCTTTAAAATGCTTCCTCATTTATCTCGATACGACTTCCGGTTCCCGAGATATCGTCGTGCAAAGACAAAGGTAATTTTTAATCGTTTATCTTAAGCCCTATTAAAATTAGAAAAAATTTGAACCGCTATAACTCCGAAGATAACGATTTCTTATCAACAAATGGACCATCATTCGAAGCGCGGAACCTTCCTCTTTAAAACGCCTTTTCATTCATCCCGATACGACTTTCGGTTCCCGAGATATCGTCGTGCAAAGACAAAGGTAATTTTTAATCGTTTACCTTAAGCCCTATTAAAATTAGAAAAACTTTGAACCGCTATAACTTCGAAGATAACGATTTCTTATCAACGAATGAGCGATCATTCGAAGCGCGGAACCTTCCCCTTTAAAACGCCTTTTCATTCATCCCGATACGACTTCCGGTTGCCGAGATATCGTCGTGCAAAGACGAGGCTAATTTTTAATCGTTTATTACCTCCATCCTCGTTGCTTAGACGGACCTCTCGCTCGCACCTCGCCTCACTGACCTATCCCAAACTCGAGGCAAGCGTTTCCAGGAAAAAATATAGGTCAGTGTGTCGCGGACCCATTCATAATATTCGCGCCGTCTTAAGAAACTTTGAATCCTTATATCTCAGCAACGAATTGAGATATCGGGATAAATCAAAAAGTCGCTTCGAGAGCACAGTTTCCCCTATATTTTGAACAGGTTGTGAAGACATACGTACGTTACATTTTATTTGACAAGTTCCCATTTTTAATGCAGACGAGAAGTTGTTTCTGAACTTGGAATTTCGAATTCTATCGAACGATTCTTTAAATTCGATCGAAGTTTCGAGATACTCGTATCAGGATCAGAACGAGATCGAGTCGAAAATTGAGGTTGGAGGGAACGGAAGTTGTTGTTGTTGGTGTGGTAGCAAAGGGAGGGCCGTTAAAGGGGCGTAATTGTTTCCATTGTAGAGAAGAAATGGGAGGGCAGAAAAGAAGCGTGAATTGGCATCCGGTTTGAACAGGCAGTGCGTGGCAGGTCGTTTGTTTCTCAATGGCGTTATACCTCGTACACTATCGTATTGACACCAAGCCAAGCCTTTTGTCTGCGCACGTTTGATATTGCTTGAGAAACACGGAATTCCTTTCTTCGAGGCAAAACGTTTCGCCATAGAGGTGTACCCTTCGAGCCACCTCTTCGAGCTGCTATTTCGTTGTTGTTAAATCTCAAACGATGTCTCGTTTGTTCTCCACCTTCCTACCGGGCGGAAAGATTCTTGGAATCTTATTCTTCCCGCCGATTGAATTGTACTGTACGCTTGTTTACTCCTTTTAGAGATTTACGGAATTGCTGCTTTGCTCCGGGAAGTTGAGTTTCAATAGTGTTTGTCATGTCAGAAATTTTGTACGGGTTTCTTGCTTGTTTTTTTTATTTTATCGGATCAAAAGATATATATATATATATATTATTCGTTGTTAGTAAATGATATCAAAAATGATTTTATTTATTCATTAATTTTTGCAGAATTTTTTTTTCCATGCAGTAAATAAAACTTATAGTTTATGTTTAGAATAAATCTACTTCGTTTGTTCAAAGATTCAAAATCATCACTCCAAATATTCCTCTGGCTCTGGATCAATATTTATCCTAGTTATAGATATTTTTGTATTTAGAATAAATATACTTCATTTACTCGACAGTTAAAGCCATCACTCTAAATATCCCGATCGCTCGTTCAATATTTATCCAAGTGGTGTAAGTGAATCTCAAGTATGCACACATACGATATAAAAATATCTCGAGCATATTACATTTTTTTTTCGCGTGTAATAATTGGATATTTCGAAAAAGAAGTCGCAGCTGTTTAAACAATCGACGTTATTAATAATATTACGCATAAAAATTGGGACGTTTCAAGGCAAAGCTATTTGATCGTTTCGTTCCTCCTCTGCCATTCGCATTCTTCGACTTATTCGCTGTCTTATCCTCTGTTTCGCTTAACCGGTTTATATGCAGCGAACAGTTACGAATAGCGACGAGTTACTTTGATCAGCCGGCGTATCCATCGACGCAGGAAATCCGTTTATCCGTGCAAAGCCTTCGTCTCTCTTAAAACCACCAACACCTGTACCGAAACCAGTCGGTTGCTTTGACGGTTCAGTCAGAGAAATCCTGTTACCGCGTGTAATTCCACTTGCTTCTTATTCTATGCAAACTCGTTTACAAACGCATGGATTCTTTTTTTTCGTTCTCTCTCTCTCTCTCTCTCTTGACTGCTGCAATACAGAGACTTCAAAAAGTAGAATTTTTTCAAGGGTTTCTGGAATTAAAGGGAAAAAAAATAAACCATCCAAGTCGAAGACGCGAAATTTAATTTTTGGAAATATTTTCACCCGAGTTCTCCCGTCCAATTTTTTATATTAAATATTTTTAGAACAAAGTTTTAACTAAAATCGCGGAATAAGGTGGTATCGTATGACAGGTTGTAACAGTTATAAAAATCCATCCGAGCAATCAAGGTGCGAAGAAAATCTCTGCGACCGCAAAGTCACGGTAATTTTACCCGTTACCGCAACACGCTATTCCACGGGATCCACTTCTTCCTTTATTTGACCGCAAATTATACTAATCTTCCCTAGCCATCGTAAGCGATACGGTGTCTTTCCTGGATCACGTGTGCGCGTCCATCCTGTCGCTAGGAATTATTATCTTGGAGGGAAAATTTGAAACAAAAGGCGCACGAGCGATCAAAGATTTCCAAGATCCGATAGCCAATCTTAACTAACGCAACAAGTGTATCAGCGCGTTATTGCGGCGCAACGATAAAATCAAACTTTCGAACGTAAACCTTGCACGAACAAGGTACAAATAGAAATACAAATAGAAATTTCCAAACGTATAATCGGATGAAATAAGAAATTACACGGAACAGAAATTCGAAATATCGGGAAAAATCGTGGAATAACGAAGGGATCGAGGTGAAAAGACGCACAAGACGTTTGAAAAAAATTCAATATCTCGATTCAATCCACCTTTCGCCCACGAAAATTCCGAATAAGTGTCCACCTATCGAACGATCGGCAAAATCGCCCTCCTAGAGAAATCTAAAATAAATAAGCTTCTCGCGCGACGAATACCTTCTCTACGTACGCGTATCTTGCCGGCGACGAGAAAAGCTAGCTGCTCGTAAGTCATAGGAAAAGTGGACAGTTTGCAGGTAATTGAAAGCTATTAGGGCTACGTTTATACCTCGTATTATCACCCATAGCGTTGCGCTATACATGCATACATATATACGTAACACGAGGAGAACCGGTTCTCGGAATATATTACGCCGGCGGCGTTTACCGTATTGATTGTAAATCTCATCGAGACGCCGCCAGGACTCGGTTGTTGTTCCGCGTATCGGACGAGTTCATTCCGCTCTACGGTAACGGTATTAAACGATGGGCCAGATGTAATAGAAAGAGGCGTGTTGGCCTGGTTAAAATTCATAGAACGTCGCCGATCTGTCGAGCGATTAGCCTCGTAAACCACACTGTGGATGTTGACGACGTGCTGCCGGCCGTGATTAAGATGAAATATCCAAGTTGGACCGTCCGGATGAGACGAGCGTGGCCGCTAATTGCCCTTTGACCGGTGGGAGGTCGAGGAGGATGAAGCTAGCTTCCGGAGTGACCTGGAAGCCGGCGTGGATTATTAGGTGAAGGCTCGTGGATTAACGTGGAACGATCTCTCTATCTCTCGATCGATCGACTCCTATGCTTAGCTCGGGGATTAGATTAAGTGGTGGTATCGTTTCGACGAGGATCAAGTCTGCGGTTAATTTGACGAAGTCGGCGGTAGTTTCTAAATTCTCTTTCAACTGGGAGTAGAAGTTTTAATCCTTGGATTTCTGATTTTTCAATTCCGTTCATCTGAATATATACATGAAGATACGTCAGTCGAGGTTCGCATGGAGCAAGAAATTCTCCATCTTGGTATTGAAATAGGAGGGAAGAGGGGTGCAACCGAGGCACGTTTCTCTGCCAGCCGACAACTCGTAGATTGATTCCATTACAAGAGGGGGACACGAATTCGATAATGTCAATTGTCGTGCGAAAAATACGACCGCAGCAAGCTCGACTTTCCAAGGGATCGTTGTGGCCTGGCAACCACTTTCTGATTTCGTCCAGCGCAAGAAACGGTAATGGTCTGACGCGTGACCAGGCTCAGGTGGCCGGGCGTCGTGTAACTCACGTTTACATATCGGTACCCACACGGCACCCACGTGAATAAATATGTCGGAATCGAGTGACTTGACTAAACATCGCGAATCCGGAATTCATTCGTTGCAAAGATCCGATATTTGGAGAACGAACTTCGTAATTACGAATTTATTAATTTTTGCACGATTTCTGTTGGCGAAGAGATAAGATGAGATCTTGTTTGACATTCACGTATCGTTAAGAGAGGATGAGTTAATGATAAAAGAACACGGCATGAGGAGGAAGAGAATGAATTTTATTAAAAATGTTTCTTGCTAATTAACTCCCTTTCTAATGTGTTAAATGTGCATGGTTTAAACTCCGAAACATGCACAACGACGGTCAATTTACCTTCTTACGATCCCGGAGAGGATAGAATCGAGAGGAGAAACGTCCGCAGTTAAGGGATGGAAACGTTTTGCAATATCAGGCGGATTGTCGAGGCGTTACGTGCGGGCGCATTAATTTATGGGGTGTCATTAAACCGTTGGTTCATTAACGGGGGAATAATGCGGCGAGTAACGTACGACCGTGCATATTATCTTCTCCGGAGAGTTTTTAAAATGTGAATTGGAAATGCGGTCGAACGGATTAAGAAAAATTCCGTGTCGATGTTGCGTTACCATTTAGGATACGATTAATTCCTTCTAATAGAGGAATTCGTTTAATTCGAATAAAAATTAAAGCAATTTCTTCTGTAGGAGGGATTTCTTTTAAGGGATGAAATCAATCTGTCCGAGTTATCAATAATGAGAGTTGATCTCTTGGAAATTTGAATAAGTATTATCGAGGATGAGGGATTGTGAGAAGACATGAGGTAGTCGTAAAGTTGATGAAGAAATTTAGAAAGATTGGACATCTTTGAGAATAATCCAAAAAAATTTAATTTTATTTTATATTTTATATTTTATTTTATATTTTATTTATTTTATATTTCTAATAAATCTCCAGCAAATTACCTCCCTTACCATTCACCGAAATGGAAGCAATAGACAATAAAAAAAAAAAAAGAATCTCAAATGAAATTCGCGTGCAATTCACGAGGGACTCGCTCGGCTCGATCAGAGATCCACGCAGTCTCTGTAAATTTGTATTTCTAAATTGAACCAGTTCTGGATAAATAATACCCAGAAACTTTTCTCGATGAACAAAGTGGTAGTTCCTTGGCGCAAGGCCGCTCCTCCTAAGAACGAAGGAATAAAGGGATGGAGGAGGGGATGGGTTCAGCACCCCTTTGAAGTTCGTACATAACGTTGGAAATTCCCAAAGAGTTAAAAATATCTCCATCCTCGAGAGTTCTTCAACCTTGCATTTCCCTCCCTCCCTGCATATTTCTGACGGCGATTTACCCCGATTTATCGTTCCATTTCCATCCATCTCTCGATTTATTGGAAATGAGAATAACTTAACTCCATCTTAGCTCGGATATTATCCTGCTAAAGTATTAATCTTCCACCCTTGGACACACGATGGATCGTTGAACGGTGGAGATCGTGAATACTCTTTTTTTTTTTTGGGACGACAAACGAAATTAAAGTTAATGACAGACGGCTCTGTGCCTATTTCGTTTGGTAATTTCATTAGGTATTTCGAAATGTAATTCGATTGGGACGATCGAATAAGTGGAGGGAATTTTTTAGTCGAGACGAGTTTGAAATCCATGGTAAAACGGATTGGAAGGAATGTAATTGAACGAAGAAGAGGAAGAAGGTGTGTAATTTTGTGTTTCGATTTTTCGGTTGGAATATTTTCTTTTTTTTTTTTTTTTCCTACTGAAAGTGGCGCTTGAAATATTTGTTCGTACGATATTTGTATTTACGTAGTATGGATGTATATATTTGATATTTTTCTTTCTCTCTTTTGTAAATATTTGATGTGTATAAAAGGGACTTGTTTGTGTCCGGAGATGGATTTTTGTAACGACGATTTGTATTTGGACAATTATTCTTTCTTGTTATTTTTTCCTTTTTTTTTTTATGTATACTAGATTTATAGCATATTTCCAATGATTAATGCATCGTGTTGTAAAAACAAATTACTAGTTGTTTTTTGTATAGAGTTGATATATGAATCGTTTGTAAATTGAGTTATAAATATGAATATATCTTTCCAAACAAATACTAATAATACATAATTAATAATACATAATGTTTAATAAAATTTTCTAGGAAAAAAAAGCAAGAGAGCAATCTATAGAAAATCAAGTACAAAAGGATAAAAATTTTTCCTAAAAAGAAAAAAAATATCGAAAAAACCAAGCAAACGACGGGTGACGTTAAAATGGGTGGCTCTTAAGCTCAGCAACGTTGAGAAATATGCCGATTTACGGGTTTAATTATTCGGATCGTGCGATAACGAGGTTCTGTTGGCAACGATGAATCCTGCGAAATAATATCGTGAACGGAACGATCACGAAGCCTCCAGGTGACAAAGAGGCAACGGCCGCTATCTGGTGACGGCCCTTTCACTCTTCTCGAGTTAAGATCCTTCTTAAAAAGGGATCCTCGCGGTTCTTCCTCCCCCCTTTTCCTCCTCCTCGCGGCGACACGCGATATCGCACACCATGCGCGAGATAACCGAAGAGGTGAACTTACTTGCCTTAAGGGGCGCACAACAACACCCCTTAAAAGTGTTCCTGGAAAAAGTTAGTACGGGATTATCGCCGCCCCAGAAACGAAGATAGATCTAGGCGAAGCTAGGATGCTTTACCCTGTGTACCTTCGTGTGCAGAGAGGAAATTGAATCGAGGAAAAGTCATCGTGATCGTCGTTTGAATATCTGATCACGTTCCCACGTTGTCGCGTTATGTTTGAATTTCAATATTTCAATTTTCGATGTTTTCAGGAATTTTAAATAATCTTTCTTTCGAATTTGAATTATTCGAGGATTAAAACGGAACCAGGCGGAGAAAAGTAGGTAGGTTTTTGACTTCGTGTTATACCAGTCTCCGAGAAGATAGAATGATTAAAATTTTGTCGTCGTTTCGATGTTCGATATTCGTTGTTGAGAGAAATTATAAATTAATGGAAGTTAATGGTACTTGTTATATATATAAACAATCTCTTATCTTCCGACGATCGAGCTTTCTCAGTTATTATTTTGAAATTTTCAAGTAGATCTTTCTAACTTAGAACGCAATTAATTGCTACCGGAGGAAGAGGAATTAATTCTCGTCCGATTTTAATATCTTCAAGTATCGGTTGAGCATAGTTTCTCAAGTTGCTCGTAAGACCTTTCAGAGCCCAAGCCCTCGTTGCATCCACTTTAACCCCTTCAAGTTCAACTTCAATTAGCCCTTTGAACAGCTTGCCCTTTGTAACGCGGAAAGGAATTGTGCTTCCATGGGTACTTTTGATGTTTTGTGAAGAAAGCACCTCGGCCTTCTACCCCTCTCTGCACCATCTATGATGACTCTTTCCCAGAACGAAGGGTCTATTTCCCTTTATACGCGTCCTTTTTTGGGGGAGGGTTTTATATATATAGAACTATAGACGTGCACCTATTTCACATAAAATGGAATTTTTCGTTAACACTCGCCTGATGAAGTCCTTTCTTTTGTTTTTTTTTTTCTCTCTCCGATCTTTGCATCGTCCCATTCAATATTCACGCGACGTGTAATTTTTGCGTGTCTTTTAAACTGTAATTTTGCGAATTTTGAACTGAATATTAAACGCGTTTGCCTCGCGTACGGTGAAAATTTAAAAAACCGGAGCACGGTTTCTTCGGACGATTTCTGTTCAATTTCTGTCACAATATCCCTCTGTCACAATGCTATATCTGCACCTGTACAGCAGTCAAAATGGAACTGGCGTCTCTCTTTTGAATGTTTCCAGCCCATGATAAAATATTCAAATCGCAAAAAAAAGTTTCGTGCAACTATAAACAAACGCGAGGCATATTTTTTTTTCTACAAGAGGAATAAAAAACAGGTCGATTGAATCTCGTTTCCATTCTCCATCCATAAAATATATCCATCCTCCCATCATTTACCTACCCAATCTTTTCTTATATAAATTTATAACTTCTTATAAATTTCTTAGATTCTTATATCTCTTTTCATCATTTCTGCCACAAAAAGATGAATAAATTCGACGAAATTTCAATCCTTCAATCGTATTATCAACCGATTTCAAATTCTCCAACAATCACTTCCACTTAATTTCTCTTCCCTAAACCACCTCCCCTCCCTCCCCCCTCATTCTTGTTCAACTGCGCAATCTCGAAACCACGCACTCGACACCAGAACTTACAAATGGAACAAATGCAAATCGACCAAAAGTGGAATCCCCCTACAGTGCACACGACGACCAAACGTTCTTCAAAGTATCGACTCGAACTCCTTCCTGAAAGGGGAACATCGTGTATGCGCGTACGTGTGTGCGTGTGTGCACGTCCCCTTAGCGTAGCTTTACCATAATGGAGCCACGTTTTCTTCGTGGCGCTGGGAATTATTTACTCACGCCGGGAATGCGGGGGAGGGCGACGGTTGTAAGAACAGCCCGAGGTCTCACCTACCAACTGTAGCTGTAATCCGTATCGAGATTCAACGAGGGGGACGTATATACAGGGTGGCTCGCAATTTATCGTATATATATCGTATACGTAGCGAGTATAATATATAAAGAAACACGGAATAATCAAGGAATAAAACATTTTGTTATTTTAAATGCGCGTTTGAACAACTTGAGAAAGATATTTATTTATTTATTTATTTTTTTTCTTCTTCAAAAGGAGAAGAGGAAGGCAGCTGCGCGAATTTCATGCAAAGATCGTTTCCGGTTCAATCGAATTCTTCATCTTCGATTCGTAGAATCTCTGGCATCCGTTCCGTGACCGCGAATCACGTACACGTGGCCACCCTGTATACCCTTCGATGGCCAATCGCCACCCCCTCCCTCCTCCTGAGATATCGTTACGCAGATAAAACCGCATTGCTGAAAGGCTGGCGAGCTAATCGGGCGCTCGCGCGCCTCTTCCTCGAAACTCGCGCTTCCTCGAAATCTTTGGGCCGCGCGCGGAATGCCGATGTTGCCGATCAGGGGGCCCCCTCCCGATAAAACGTTTGCTTCCCTAACAGGCGTTGGGATACGGGCGCGAGGCGGATGTCGGTGGGGTATCATCTCCTGTTCGTCTCTTTGCCCCCTGTTGGACGAGAGTCGGCGGCCATCGTGGCGGGAATTTTGGTGATAAAACTGATCGATTGGATTCCACTCTCTTGGGTACACGTTGAACGATGATCGAGAGTGGATAAGTACCTTGTTGCTCGCTTGTCAACCTTTTGATCCGATCCGATGATGCTCTCCAGGCTTTGTTTTCTTCTTCTTTACTGAGATGAAATCGAGGAGTAAGAGTAGTTTCGGTCGATCAGAATTTCCTCGTGTCTGATCGAGGTGATGAAGATCGATCGAGATTTCGTCCACAGGTTTAATTTCCAAGTTTTTTTAACTCGTTTAATTTAATAACAAAGACGGAAGCGTGGAACGAATTTGATTAAAAAAGTCCCTTGCTTATTCACGAACGACGAGGGACAACGTGATATATATATTCGAGGGCGTAATAATTCAAAAAAAAAAAACTTTCACGCGAAACACACGCATTCCCCTCGCCCATAAAACCAGCGTGGCACGTCGAGGGATTTCAGGGTTTCGCATAATGCTATCAGAAGGCGGCCATCCACCGTCTTGGTAGGAGACGAGGAAAGAGAGAGAGAGAGAGGAAGGCAGGGCTGGTTGATGAACGTGGCCGTTTACATCTACCGGCTGGAACCACCGAACGGGCAGCCGGTCGACGCCGAATTCCGCCGCTTTCCAATAATTTTATTTTTGCTTTTAATGCGCGATGGGATCGTGCAACGGTTGCCTGGCGGCGGTCGATGGCGCTTCTTGATACTAGATAAAACCGTGGAACGACCGGTCCCCCCTTTCTCTCTCTCTCTCTCCGCTCTTTCATCGTTCCCCCTCCCCCCTTTGTTGGTGGAGGACGGCTGGACGCGCGTAACCACGAGTCCAGTACGCAAAGATGGCATCGCGAAACTGGAGAGGAAGCAACGAGATTGCCTTTTCGACGGCCTCTCCGAAACCATCCAGACCCGATATTTATTGCCGCGCCCCTCGCTTTCCTTTTTCGATTCACTTGCCGCCCCTTGGTGATCGATCTGAATTCCTCCTCGCTGCATTCTTTTTCGAGATTTGGAAACGTGTATCCAGGTTGATTGGAGAAGTTTTTTCTTTTCTTTAATTAAGCCTTTCTTCCGTTGTTATTTAATTTTTTAAGAAGGCTGGACTCTTTCATTGATCGTATATACTTTTTCTACTTTCCATCTTGATAAATTGTTTATCGATAGAACAGTAGTAGCTCTTACACCCTTGATATTCATCGAGTTATTCTCACGAATATGACAAACGTTCTCGCTCGTTGTGTTATTTCTCGCACGGCTTGAGAAGCGAGCGCGTTTCCACGAATGCGAGATCATCGAGGGGGCCGTGCATGGAGTATCGAGAGGGCGGTAAATAATGTCGACGCGTGTGTACACGGGCGTCAAACGATAAATCACAATGGGCCGGCGTGACGGGAAATTGAACTTTCGCGAATACTTATTGCCCTCGTGATTATTCATGTCGATGGCGTTCTACTTAAGTGAAAAGGAGGCAGGGGTTGAGAGACAGCGAGGGTTGCACGCTCGTTGTTTTCGTCAACGTATTCATGTAGATGAAAAGGCGCTTGTCTCCTTACGTTGTGTTTTTATTTGATTGAAAAAAGATTGAAAAATTGAATGATTTTAAAGAATCCTCGATGAAAAAGGAGAAAGAAAGGAAGAATGAGAAAGGAATCGATCCGAAGATCCTTTAAAAGTTCTTCGTTCGCGCGCGTTAAGAAAATAATGAAATCCTCGGGAAGACAAGATCGTACCAAGGCTACTTTGTAACGCGATCAGCGTTGGTCGCGGGCCAAACCACCACGAAGGACTCGCATCTGCGCCGCTGACCCGAGACCGAATTTATGTGCGGCCTCTTTCCAACCTCTGACATACGGAACACGTGGACTCGGACCGGCTGTAAACCAACCCCTTAGAAACTCGTTCAAAGGCACACTTTGTCCGGTTAATTACATCTGAAAGTTTACAATCGTGTTACCACCGCGCGACTCTTTGTTTATGAGGGAAACTCTTAATCCACAATCGTCTAGAATATTTTCTAGATTTACATGTAAATTTTCACGTTTCTTCTTTTTATTCTCAATTAAAATTTAAATTCATGTCGCCGTTGAATGTTTGATTCTTATAAACAGAGGGGTAGAAAGAATTTATCAAACATTTATACGATAAACACGCAGTGGAGGAGGAAGCGATCGATCGCCAAGCGTTGGAAAGAAGCGTTTCGATTAAATATATGAGAGGCATTATTCCAAGACTTTGCACGTGCGTGCATGCGTGCAGCACGAGGCGAGGGATTAATCCAAATCCAGGGACCATTTATCCATTCCAGGAATGACTGAAAACCGTTGTTGTCGAGCAAGATGTTGTACGACGTGAACACCGCTTGTTATCGCAGTCTTATTACATCTTAAGCTGGTTGTCACTCCGAAACGATACGGGATTCTGGCTTCCAGTTTCCACGTTGGGGAGCTATTGTATGGCTTGTTACAAGCGAGCGAGTGTTCAACGCTCCCCGTATTCTTTACCAAGTTTGCTAATGCACTTTGGATTTATTACCCCTCGGCATCCCTCGGGACTAGACTCGAGCATTAAGATCCAAGAGTCGTCCACCATTTAGAGATACGCATACGCGTACGTTATTTACCTCGAAATACCTCTCCACGTATAATGCAATATTGCTGAAATTTTATTCCCAACCTCTTGCACTCTATCCAACGCGTAATATCCATAAAGCGTGCGAAGGACGCAAGGATTGACTCAAACGGATCAAAAATCGATGTAAGATCTTCTAATCTTACACGAGACTGAGATCGAAAGAGAGAGAGAGAGAGAGAGAAGAGGCGTGGAAGCACAATTTGGCGGGCAAAGAAGGGGAGGAAAGATGGGTCTTGAACGTATTAACCCTATCGATGCGATGGTTCCCTCGGTAGGTACTGTAATTACGGTAATGTTATGCGCGCTAATTGGAGGATTTTGCGAGAGAGGAAGCGATAAAAACGAGATTACCGAGTGCGCGCATCACTCTTCCTCCCTCTCCTCCTTTTTCTATCGTTCGGGTATATCGTGGAAAGAAATTGGCGCGTCCCGGCCCGGGGCCCATTATCTTGGCGCAAAAAGTTGGTAAATCATCCGCGATACAATCTCCTCCTCGGTGCGTGGCTTCACCTTCGCCGATCCGTAATGTAACGAAACTGGAACAACCGTCAATAGGATAATGCCGTGGTGCGTGGTTTTTTAATTAATCCTCCTCCTCGATGGGGGAGATCGAGAGCGTGCATCGTTAACGGGTAATTACTCCCCCGAAATCTTTTGTCGATGCACTTGTTGCGTTCCATATCGACGCGATCGATTTGGAGAGTAGCGTTATTCGTATTGAAATTTAAAAACGAGAGGAACATTTTTGTTTCCCGAGTTATTTATGGGTTTATAATTGAGTAATTATTAATCGAGTAAATATAGTGGAGGATATTATTCGTAGGTAATTAAAAAAGAAGAAGAAAGAAGGGAACGATGGAATGACTGGGTAATTTTGGGCCATGGCAATAAATAATTATTCGAGGGGAATAAATGAGACGTGGAGGAGAGGGTGGAAGGGAAATTTTTAAACTGAAACATCGGCACACTCGGGTTGGCAGAAAGTTCTTTAATTAATGCCGGGACACTTCTTGCCGTGGAGGCTGCGAACTTCCTTCGCGCCGGCCAGAACTTTCCAGCATCCTTCCAATTAGTTGCAAAGTAGAGAAAACATATAAAACCACGCGCGGGTGCAAGGGTATCTACTATAAGAAACTAAACGAAACGAAGAAGAAAAATAATCGTGAAATAGTTTTCCTGCAAGGATGTTTAACTTTGATTTCTCTTCTCTAATTTTTTCGAGTAAACTTTCGTTGGATAATTGATGCATTTATGTGGAAAATACATACGTGCGAAGAAAAATGGACCAACAGAGAAGAATATCGACGAAATACAAGAATCAGGAACTTGAAATAGAATGGAAAGATTCGATAAATAATAAAATAAGTAAGAGTATTCGATGTTGATTGTGGATAGAATTAATAGAAAAGTGAAAAGATCGAGTATAAATAAATAAATAAATAATTTAAGAAAGAGATGTATTAATAACGTCTCTAATATTAAGAAAGAAAAATATTCGAGAGATTTCCTATTCGTTCTTCCATATCCTTCTATCTTTTTCATTCTTCGAATTGAATATAAATATTAAAATATTCTTCCGAATTGAGAACAACGAATTGATTTCCTCTGATGTCTGAAATTTCTCGCCGATAATTTTAACAGAATTCATTTATAAAACAGATCTTTTTCTTTTATTGACTGAATTTTCAAATTATAATCAGCCCTATTAATGCATAGCCAAAACGTCGATTAATTACCAATTAATGACCAACAAATTGGGCCGATTTAATTGGCTCGGAATAATTAACATAACGTCCAGTGAATATAATTGACGCGATCACCAATTGATCAACGTCTCGATTTAACCAAACGCTGCGAATATTGTTACTGAGTTCGAACACAAAAACTCAAGAACTTGTAATACAAATGAAAAATAATAAAAAAAATCATCAATCAACAGATGTAGCAAAGTTGGTAATTCAAGTCGAAGAATTTGAATGAATTGAAATTATACATTCTCATCGAGATTACGTTCAACTGCTGTCCACCTACTTGAAGATGATAAAAGAGAACCGTGCTACATCTGTGAAAAATACACCGAAAATTACGGAGTAAAGGTGCGAGACGAGTTGCATCTTAACAAAGAACAGTGGAAAAGTAAGAAGAAAAAGGCATGGGCTGTGGCCAAAAGACAAGGGTGGTGCACGCACAATGGCCGATGTAACGTATGCTCGCATTGTTTACCGGTGTCTTGGCGCTTTGCTGCGGCAAACAAGGAACACACGTGTCCACCCACTGTGCGCGGGTTACTCAGCGACGCCCACGCGTCCACCCGCGTTTTCGACGCCGAACTAGCAACGTGACCGATGGTGTTCGGCTAATTCGACGTTGTGTCATGCAAATGGCGGCGAGAAGAAATATCCGGACCACCGTGACCGGATATTGCATTGTTGCATCGTGAAAAGTGGAGCAGAGTAGATTTTTTTTTTGAGACAGAGAAACAGAGAGAAAGAGAGCGGGGAGAAAGAATTCGTCGAGGAATTTGTGGATAGCTATTTTTAACCTCGTTTTGTACCATGATTAGAGTAGATCTTTGAATCTATTTTTTCCACATGGTTTAGAAAAATTAAAGTTAGGAATCGAAAACTTAATTTCATTGTAAAAAATGTATTTCGTTTTGATAAATGAAAGAAAAGATAAATGATTAGGAGTCTGATAAAAGATTGATAAAATTTTTTGATTCGAATTAGGTTCAAGAAAAAAGTCGATTAACGATTATTATATCGAATTATCGATATTTCTTTATCGTTCGATAAGCTTTCAAAAAATCGAATAAAATACACGAATTGATCGGCGATTGCTAGAAGATAGAGAGATGTTAGATAAGAAACGTTTGAGCTTAGCAACAATTTTGTCCGTTTTAAAAGATGTAAATTGCACGGAATTAAATCGAAATTATCGAAAATCTGTTTTCCATCGAGATGAAATTTCGCGAAATTAATTATGTTTTATCACCACCGATAAACTCGAACGCAACACGAGTATTTATGCCATCCATCACGATTAAACTCGTTTTCCAAAACACAGTATCCACGTCAAAAGTAACGTGGAGGTAATCGAATCTCAATCGGAACGAGAATTTCATTATCCACGCATCCAATGAAATTCTCCTCTCGAAGTTTTAACAAATTCCATCGTGTCGGAGCGTCTGATGAATTGTTTATTCCAATTTCGTTTGGCGTACGTGGGGCACAACGGAAGTAACCGTGCGTTGAACTTTCGAGAATGTATTACGTCGATGATGAAAATGGCAACTTTTCCATGTAAATTTTTTCCCAACTACTACGGGGAACGAGAACGGGCAATTGTTAATTAATCGTTGGATCGTGGCCGATCGCGCAGATTCAATCTTTTAATTAAAATGCTGTGCAGTGTTCCTGAAACTTTTTATACTTTTTGATTTTTTTTTTTTCATTCTTGTCTTTGCAGTTAAGAGTTTAGAGTTATTGCGTGCTTCGCGATCGATATTTCTGAACTTGAGAATTTGAAGAAAGGAAATTATTAATGGAAATGATGTCGCAACTTCTTGCAATTTCGAAAATTGAGTATAATAATTATTCCTTAAATAAAGTATAGTCTGGATAAAAGTTATTTAAAAGTTTATCAAATGTGATAGATATTTTGTTAAATTGTATTAATAATTTTCATTTCAATCTCTTCTGAATTTTATATTAATAAAAATAGCACTTTTTATAAGGTGAAAAAATGTTTGAGTGGCCGTATATTACATAAAATAAGATAAGGAATAGAAATATATCAAATTTTCTGTGATTATTTAAATAGATAACACGTGATACGAGCATCGTAATTTCTTCTTCAAGTACTTCAAGTTTTTTCTCATAGAGGGCCAAGTAGTTAAACGAGTTCTCGCAGTAGAAAAAATACAGAATTGGCTATATATCGTGTCATCGTGGCTGTGCAAATCAAGATCGTACTTCACAGGATCATTTCTGTAGTATATCTTCTCAAAGCTCTGCCCTAACGTAGAGTTGATGCAGCCACGATGAGGAGGCATAGCATCTTTCCCTGAGCGTGAGGAAGACTCGAGAAGTTGACTTGGTTTCAGCTTCTCGGTCATCGATGATCGTTCACCCTTTGTACTCAGTGCAAGGGAGATGGGGAGGATGCTTTCTGAGTGGTTTTGGTTATTGAAATATCAAAAAAAAAAATGTTGCATAAAAAAATTTTTTTTCTAGAGACAATTGAAACGATTTAGTGTGATAATTTTTATATCCTCGATTTAAGGCATTTGTAAATTATTTTTTTTTTTTTTAAAAAGTTTTGTGAATAATCACAATTATTGTTATTAAGAAATGTATAATGAAGAGAGATTCGGTTAATTTTTTTTAATGTAACAATATATTTTGTTACTAAATAAAAACGTTGCGTGTTAAAAATAAAAGATAAGAAAAATAGAATGTAGAGAAAATTATTTTTAAATAAAAAACAAAATATATTTTCAAACACCGTTTTCTCGCAGTCGGTAGGACTCGAACCTACGCTCCCAGAGGGAATCTGATTTCTAGTCAGACGCCTTAACCACTCGGCCACGACTGCTTGTTGATAGCTTTTCTCTTATAAATGAACATTATCTGCTATATGACTAAATATAATATTATTTCAATTACTTCAAATAATTTCCATCACAAATTTATAAATGAATTTTATAAACTTTTATCTAAACAAAATATATTTTCATACGTAACACCTTAAAATTCAATCATCTGATCCCTCGAAATACAATTTTTTTTAAAATATCGATAATATCATTAACTTAACTTTTTCCGAAAAAGTTATCCCGAATACGACAAGCTAAACCCGCTGACACCGTGCACAATTAGAAATACCTCCATCCAACGAAACGAAACAACACGAATCATGTCCAAAATCGAAAGTGCTTAACTTGAAAAACCAACAGCGATAAATCACAGGCACCGCCCGTTATAACAACAAAATCTAATCCCCTTTACACTGCTGGCCAATTCGAATCAATTTCCATCCACCGTTAATACCCCGAGATCAATAAAGAAGTCAAAGCGATTAACAAGCTCCGCGAGGGGAGAGGGATCGTAACCTATATTTTATCGACACGAATCGGTCAAACATTATTCGACAACGTTCGTAGTTAAACGCGAGCCGAGCGAAAAACACACAAAGCCTGGCCAAATCAACGTGGACGAATAAAAGGAAAAGAAAGAAAGGGGAAAAAAAAAAAGAAAAAGAGCAAATCGTAATCACGAACACAGAGGGATGAGCTAATTAACGAAAGTGGATGGCAATGATGCAGCACGATCGTATAAATTTATCCCTTAACTTGGTAATATCCCCTTCTGCCCGTGCAGAACTAATGGCAGCGGTATTTGCACGGTAAACGCGCGTCGTTAGTTTCGTCCGGCCGAGGCTAAAGGCTTTATTTAACAGCAAACAGGAAACGCGTGCTGCCGCACGGGACACGTTGTAACCCCGCGGCCGACATGTCACCGGGATGGTGGAAGCGTTGTACGACCTCGCGTCCACGTGGAAATTATACGATACACGCCGAATTACTTTCGAAATTGATCGGTTTTTCTCGATCGAAATTTTGTCGATAACGTATCGTAGATGTTTAAAAATTTACAGAGCGATAGTTGAATTGTGATGGAATTATACTGGATCTGACTATTCTTCCGTTAACATCTCAATGCTCATCAAACGAGGATATCCCTCCAGCACGAAAGGCAACTAACTCGCTATCAATAAAATAGTCAGACACAGGGAAGACACGCCTTATCGCTTTTCATACCTCGTTACATTTACCATTATCCCCGAGCGGAAATAGAATCCGTAACTCGTTTTAAATATTCACAAAGCTGTTTCATCCTTTTCTTATATATATATATATATATCACATCTGGACACAGCTACGCCCGATTTAAAACGACGACGTTGTCGGATTAGCTTCTTCGTCTCCGGGAAGACGCGTGTGTCGACGAATCGACGTCGTTCTTCGGATTCCGATTCGGGCTCATCGAGGCGTTAAGCTGATAGCTTGACAGTGGCGAGACGCAAATGAGGGGACATTCCGCGAAAGACATTCGCGGGGCTGAATTTGTTCACGATCGCGAGGGATAATGCGCTCGATGATACGAGCGTCGTTCGAGTTACTCGTCTGTCATCTTGCAGGGATTAAAGGAAATTTTGTTTCGTTTGTTGTAACTCGTCTATTCTCGTTTGTTCTCTCGGTTATTAAAATAATTTCGAAATATTTAGAAAATTCTTCAGGATCGAATCGAAGAATTCGCGTATCTCGTTATTACTATAATATATTATTAAAATTTGTCTATAAAGTATCTTCTTCTCTCCCGCAAAACTTACCCCTTTCTTCTTATCCCTTTATTGCCAACCACGTTGTACTCTCTCCGTTACATCTTTCTCCTTTTATTCCCCTCCCTTCATTTCATCTTCAACGCTCCTTATCTCGCGAGAGACCGTTCCCACTTCTCTTTTATTTCGCCCCAGAACCCGGTTTCGACCTCCAATCCTCCTCTTCCCTCCCTTTAACTGGCTTCGTTCTCACCTATGGCCCCCGTTGTCTCTATTTCGAGGCTGTTCTCCCCGTGGCGTAACTGCTCCATCGACGGTTACAAATCCCGTCGAGTTTCGTGGGGTCGCAATGGATTTAAGTCACGTTCGCTACCCTCCCCTTTAATTCGGCCACATTCTTTCCACGAAGATTCCGCTCGAGATTCGTCGACGACACGAGCGTAATTAAGACGTAGCGCCGGGAAATAATCGAGGGAAAGGGAAACGGTGAGCCGTCTTTTTCGATGATCGATGCCGAGAATCGTGAAAATTATATATCCGCGAAAACGATTTGCTTTTTGGGAGTGTTTGAGAAAGACGTTTATCGTAGATTCTAGAAAGGAGAATTGGAAAGGATTGGAAATATTCAGAGAATAACACGTATTACGATGAGTAAAAAAAATTTATTATTTAAGCTTGTATTTTTAATTCTAAAAATTTCATAGAAATTTCATCTCGCGCGAACAAACGTTCCATTATTTCCCCCTACATTTTTAAATTTTCCCAAATCCCTTTCGATAAACAAATAAAAAATGTATTTTCCTTTAAATCAATAGGTATTTCAAAAGATATAGAAATTCGAAAGAATGTTGAATGGCGGTCGAGATTCTCGTGACTTCCTTTACCTTTCCCTTCTCCCTGGAAACGAGTATTAATAGAAGAAAAGAAAAAAAAAAGGATTGGATCGAGTCAATGATAGATTCGACATTGCACGAGCGAAGGAACGAAAAATTACGACTCGAATCGAACAGCGATATCTCTCTAGGTATTATAATCGAGATAAGAAACAAAACGAGAGAATTCACAAAGTGGATAGAATTCGATTTTGCTCCTGATACACGCACTCTTAATTAAGTCGTATTTTTCCATCCCAATACTCGTACTCGTGATTAAATTTTGCTGTATTTATATTCTGACGAGTATTTAAAAAATTCTAATTACAATAATCAGTTATCCTCCTCCTCACTCGCCCAATAAATCTCTTATTATTATATAACTAATTTATCGAAAATGGTATGTAATTAAGATTCATTTATCTGAATCGTATCTCCAATCTCCCAAGATCAATCCAAACTTCGTGTTACAAAGTTACTTTCTTATCTCGATAGGATATAAAAAGGATACAGGTGTGGAGAAGGATTGAAATTCGTCAAGCTCGTTAACCTCGAAACGTTTCCACGGGACGACGACGAATTTTCGTCCGGTAACAATTTCGGATAAAGGTGGGGGGAAGAGAGAGAGGAAAGGATACCGTGGCCGGAATTACGTACAAATGGATAGCGTTATCCACTCGCGGCGCGCCAATAAATCGTTTTATCCGGACCCGGCGTTTATTTAAGTTCGGCCGGCGGGGCCATTTTTCTGAAACTATTCCGGCCGGGGCCATTACGGGGTGGAGGACCGTTGCTCGCAACCGTTTCGGCTATCGTCATTGCGATACGATGCAACTTCTGTCCCCCGGGAGGAGCCCCTCTCCCCTCTTAAACGCAAGCTTTAACCCGCTCCCGTCCTTTCATCCTCGCCCACCCTTCTTTCGGTTGTAAAACGAAGGGGTGAGATTCTCTCTCTCTTTCTCTTTCGAGTTTTTGAGCAGATTGGTGTTTATGAGCCCGAGAACCTTGCTTTCGGCGCTGCGCTTTGGACGCAATTATCATATATACGTACACACTTTTATTCGCGCATGTGTAAGTCGAGTGTAAGTCTTTTGGATGAGCGATGATTGGTGAAAATTGTATTTATCGTTTGTTTCTTTTTTCTTTTTTTTATAACGGTTGCAATTTATCGAAACGATTGACAAATTGGAATTAGAATTTTCGTTTTAATTCATCAATTTTGAAAAAAAAGAAAGGAGAGTAACGTGGTGGTTTGAAAAATATATATATATATAAATTTGTGTGGTAGAGAAATGTGTAAAAAAGAGATTAAAAGAAAGAAAAGTAAAAATAAAAAATTGGATCGCTCCATTTTTATAGGACAAAATGTTTTCATTCATAGAGCGAAATTGGATCGAATGAAATCGAAAAAAATCTTATTTTTACCAAATGAATTTATCAAATGAAAAATTTGAGAGAATTTATGCTCTTATGATTGTTCTTATGAAGATTTTTTTTTATTAAATAACGCGATGTGAAGGATTCAACATTCTATTAAAGTAAAACAAGAATCGCTTGCACTTGTATAGTGAAAATCGCTAGTATCTCTGTTTCTCCTTTCTCTCTCTCTTTCTCTCTCGTGAAACTGGTTAATTCGCGAACCGTATAAAATTATTCTTTCCGTCCTTTTTCCAGCCACCTGATTTTATACCGAATTCGCCGCGAAAAATGTATCGTTGAATTATTTTCAACGATTTAACGCGATCATATGGAGTTAAAAGAAAAGAAAGGAAGGAAAAGAGATATTTAACGTAAAATTACGAGTGAAACGAGTGAATAATTTTTTAAATAAAAAATTTTCTCACTCGTCGACATTAATTTCTTTGCGATTATCGATATCTTTCCAAAATAAGAGCCTTCTATAAAATGTTCCGAACCTTCGAAATCTTCCGTTCGACGATCGTGATTAATATTATTGTTATCGTATCGTCTTTCGATCGATCTTTTCTAAATGCTCTAACGTTTCGTAAATATTGTGCGATTGGTAAAATTCTGAGAATTGCGTATAAATGTGTATATACGCTCTTCGAGAGGATTCATAATAGAAAGTTTATGTTATGAAATTGTACGGTTCGCGGAATTCCCTCCGGCACGAACGAGTTATTGTTATCATTCGATACTTTCACACCGTGCGTCGAACCGCGCGGACGTGGATCGATCGCAATAATCGAGAGCAACAAGTGTCGGCAGCCGGTCGACTTTTCCGAAGCGCAATTACAAATACCATTAACGGCTCGGGCTTCTTTATCCCTCAAGAAGAAACATAAACTCGGTCAATTTATACTGGATGGAGAGGGAATTCCTCTTATCGATTTCATCCGCTCAATTAGCCGAATGAAATCCTTTCAGGAAATAGCCTGGCTCGAACGTTTATTAGAATTGGCCGATGGCTTCTTCCTCCACTGTTTCTGGTAACAACTTTATAATTGCAAACTTGTACGCTCAAATCGATCAACAATCCTCGATTATTAGAACTTTAACACCGTTTCCACGTTTCGATAATTTGTTTTCCAATCAATTATCTTATCTTATATTATCTTTTCTTTTTATCGGACAGCTCGAATAATCGAAAATATTCTTTTTCTTTTTTTTTTTTTCAATAATTTCTCGATTTTAATTCGAATTAATAAATCATTTTGTTATTTATTAGATCAAGTTTTCGGATGAATAGGAAGAAATGTAAATTACAGACGGAAACGTATAATCGAGGAAAATATTCAACGTTTCATTCGTGTAATCATTTGTGTCTTATAAACTACAAGCTAATTTTAATGTTTAATCTGTGCAGTTAACACGTTGTCAATGATAAAATTAATTTTATCCAGCTATAACGAGTTAAAATTACACGTATAGGTAAAGAACCTAGTCAAACAACATTGCATTAGTTACAGTCGTGTTTATTGCGCGTGTGAAAGGGGCTTGTCTGAGTACTGTTTTATGACAGAGAGTCGTAAACCAAGCATGCGAATCTTCGAATGCCAGACACATTGGTTCTTTTGATCCACGCGAAAGAATGTCACGAAACTGCTTGACCAAATGTCAATCGTGATGATGAATGCATTTATGGGAATAATGAATCTTAAAGACTCGACTGGAAAAATAATATTTTCCACGAATTTCGGGAGGAACAGTTCTTTTCTGAAGAGAATAAGAAATACTTGAATCATCCGAAAGGTAAAAAGATATGGTAACAATTTCTATTTTTGCGAGAGCAACTTTCTTATTCGATCAAACTCTTCTTGTAATTTCCAACAGTTACCTGATAAATCTCATCTCTCACACCAGCTCGATTACGTATCCTCCCTTTCCCCTTTATAAATAAAATAAAAAGCGGACAATAACCACGGACAACTCCATTAAACCGCCACTCTCGTAATCGTAACAATCGAAAGGAAATTACTATCCCTCGTCCAAGGAACAAAAGTTTCCTCCGAAAGGATCCCACGACTCGAGTCCACTAAAAATGGTCCCCGCTTGTAACCCGTGCTATTCTTCGGTGATAAGGCCGTAAACTCGGGCGTAAACACCTGTAGTGGAAAGCGGGGTGGCGGGCGTGGAAGCGCATTGTCCCAGGAGGAAGGACGAGGAGGAGGAGGAGGAGCGGTGGACGAAGGTAACGCGGCGTGGAGGATCCGTCGGGGTTGTCGCGTGCACAATGCAACCGGCGGACGACACCGATGTAACCGATCGTTATTGCTACTTTATTGCTCGTAAATCGTGGCCACGGTCTGCGCATCCTGTCCATAGAAGGGCACGGGCATGGAGTATCTTTTAACGGTCGTCTCCACGGGCCAATGTCGCACTCTGTCTTCCCCCTTCTTCTCCTCCCTCTCATTCTCTCCCTCGACGTGTTTCCACGGGGAAACGAGCTTCCATTCCGCCGACCACCAACGAGAGAAAAGAATTTTAGACGAATCTTTACCGATAAGGAGAGACACACTTGAGAAGAGGTGAGTTATTATCGTATACTCGCGAATGGTCATCTAAATATTCGATTCAGAGAAAGGAGAAAAGATGTGGGGAAAGCAGGGGACGCAGAGTTTGTTACATTTTACGAAAATTTCCATTCGACACCTTTTAACCCCAGATGGAAACAATTTATCGCGTCAACGGGGTGGTTAACAATGTGACCCGGGCCGAGGGGTTTTCCACGTTTTGCATCGGCATTAACAGAAACGCTGGAATATCATTTCTACGGATGGTTGTCCGCCGTGGGAACGTATTAATACCGTCCGGTTGGAAGGGCTGCGCGTTCCCATTAAATAATTAACGTTGAACAGGTACTACGCCCAGCTTATTCGAAGCGAAATGGACCGTTTTCGGATGCTCTCGTCTTTGCGCCGTGTCACCTGTGCGCTCCAAATTCGTGGATCGAGTTTCTCATGGAACTTTATGACGATCGCTCGCACATCCGCCCTCGCCAGAACGATAACGAGATTCGGTTTAATTCCTCTGCACATATCGGCGCATTGTTGCGAGATAATGTTTCATTTAACTTTGATAACTTTCATTCGGGGTATATAACGGGACGAGTATCGCACGATTTTATTATACATCGAGCAAAAATCAAGAGGAGTTTACTTACCGTGTGTAATACTTACACAAGACACTATAATCAGTTATCATCGAAATGGAATAACGAGGATCGATCAACTGATTATTATATACGCGTTCTCTGAAACGATAAATCGATTCGGTTTAATCCCGCGCGAAATAATGCTCGAATGTTTCGTCGTGAGTGAAAAATATCGCATACGATGATTTTGAAGTATGAAGCAAAGCAAAAAGCAAGAGGACCTTGCTTATATAATTCTTGCACGAGAAATGGAATAACGAGGATCGATTAATTATTTCCCCCGCATAATGCGAACGAAAAAGAAAACCGATGATCGGATCTCGTTGCGATCGAGGTGGCGCCTCGTAAAAATCCGTTGCGTTTAAATTCGATGTTATCTAACGGTGGTAGGCCGTCGGTGGAAACGAAGGAAGGAGGCAGGGAGGACCAGGCTCGGCCCAGCCATATAAATTACGTCCAGGATGTCGCCCGATGTAAATGCAATACAAATTGGACCGGGCTACTTATTATTATTCATTGGAGACATTTGTTAGCTTATCTGACGTCTGTCCTCCTCTCGCCTCTCTTCCCCGTTCCGCTCCACTTTTTCCTCCTCCATTCTTCGTTTCTTTCTCTCGTCCCCTCCTTTTCAATTTGATTATTCGCCCTCTCTCTCTCTCTCTCTCTCTGTACGCAGATTCGATCGTGGCTCGAAACGCGAGTTTGTTGTTGATTATTACCTGTTAAATGCCTCCGCTAAAACGGACCCGGGACGCATTTAAATCGCGTTCATTTGCAAATCGAGGGGGGAGAGAAAGAGGGGAGGAGAGAGAGAGACTTTGTAAACCGGCTGTCGCGCTCGATCGGAGTTATCTTTATTGTTCCTGGAAGGGATCGGTGAACGAGCGGAATATAAATTTAGCCCGATTCGAAACTGGCATCGGTGTTTCGACGATTTTCGCCCGAGTTACGAGACAGTTGCTCGATAACTCGAGGGATATAGGTCTTTCTACTTACAGGAGGTTTTTCGAGGTTTCTCGCTTTATGGATTCTTTGTTCCTTTTTTTTTTTTTTTTTCGATTTTTTTGAGGGGGAAGAAAGGGGAAGAAAGGAGCGTGTAGTTTGGATTCTTTGCCCGGTAATGTGCAATTTAGAGGGGAATGCAGAAACAATTTTTGGATGTCTTTCGAGAATTTTCTTTCTACTTCGAATTCTTCGAATTCTTCGCTCTTTTTTCTTCTTCTTTCTTTCTTGGGTTTTAATAATACAGAGAGGAAGAAACCGTCGAAGGACGCGTTTTTTTGAAAGTAGATTAAAAGCATCCGCGGCTATTAATACTTTTATTTATAGATAAAATTTGGAACAAATGAGGAGCTTTCAGAAGCGAAACGATTTCTATTTTCGATATCCCAGAGACGTCCTCGAAGAATTCCTCGATAAGCAGAGAGAAAGAGAGAACAATATTAACTCGATAAAAGTTGGCTTAAATCGAAGTAAAAAGTCTGTTTATAGAAAGAATGGAAACGGGTCACGGTTACGGGCAATTCTTAATATTTCCAAAGCGTGGAAAATAATATGGTATTGAAACTGGCCACGAAAAAAGGTATAGTTAACTCGCATTTGAAATTCAAAGGCTTTGGAACATTAAGGGATACGAGGCAGAAAGCGATCCTTCTCTTTTAACGAGATAAGTGTCACGTCGGGTCACGAAAACGTTTCCACGGAAAAATCTGCGAATATCTTATAGCCGTCGGGAAATTTCCTCTTCGGATCGAAGCAACCACTCCATTACCATCAAAGCGCCAAGGTCGTTTTAATTAATCTAAAAAATAGGCGAGGATCATTGTTGTTGCGCCGTCGAAATCGCTTTGTTCCAAACGGATCGCAGCTCGTGGTTGCCGAGGTCATTAAATGAAGTTAATTATCCCCAATTACGATACAATACATCCCTGAATTCTCCGTATTCCACCGCTACACGACGATTAACAGGAACGAATTATATCAAGTTACGCAACGTCTTAATTGCGACTCGTCCGCGGATGAATTAATCGATCTGTCGTTACGTGCTCCTCTGATCGTATATTCCATTTTCTCCGATGCACAACCAATTCGTATCCAAATACGAAAATTTTTCGAAAATTTTCTCTACGTTTCTTGTCTTATTTTTTTCAAAAAGAAAAAAAATGTAACGACAAATGTTTCTCGCGTCAAACGTTGTGACGTTTAGTCGATAAATCCATCTGCCTCGAACAATATCACGTTAGACGAGACTTCGTAATGCTACCACCCTCTCCCCGTCTCTCGTTTTGCATGCAAAACGAGGAAAGATTCGGGGCAGCACCACCGGAAATTATTCAGTTCGACCATGCATGGAAATTGCCTCTGGCCGAGAGCACTCGTACGCGTGCCAGCGCTGTCTACCACTTCCTGTTTCGCCGTTTTCTCGTCTACGGGAAACGGAAGAAACCGTATATTTATTCGAGCGTGCTAATTAAAATAATAAGCGCGGTGGCCGTTTCGATAAGTTTATATTGGAATAATCGGATCGGTTTATTTTTAATTCTTCCGTAGATCGATTGAATTTTGAGAACGGATGTATTATCGATCAACGAATAAATGAATATATGAATTTTTAATAAGTGAATGATATATACGTGGATTTTTTTTGGAAATGTTGCTAATTTAATTTAAAAAAAAAGTATAAAATATAAATAAAACAAACGAATAATTAAACTCGTAAATTTTTACAGGTGAATCCCTTTTAAAAGTTGAGACCAGTGTAACTAAGATATGAGACCAACGTGTCGCGTATAAATAAGAAAAGGAAACGAAAACGAGTTGATACATTTTCTTAATCGCAATAATAATATTTCTTAAAAATTGGCGCGCATAGTTTTCTTTATATCCGTTCTCCGATTACAAAAGAATGTTATAAATTCAAATGTTGGTTATCTCGAACGGAAAGATTTTCGTTTCGAAACAAGTTGTAATTTCAAGTTATCACGGGAACGGCACGGGGCCATAAAGCAACCGGTCGAGAAGTAAATTATAAAAATATATTAGGGATAATTGGGCCTGTCGCGTAATTGGGACTGTCGCGATAGAACGTTACCGAAGTGAGAAAAAGCCGAAATGGATTCCGCGAAGGGCGAGGAAATTGCAGTCGAGTCGAGGCGAGTAGCCGAAGAAACGTTCGAATCATGGCCAAGGAAAACCGGATTGTTACCAATTAAACGATTCCAAACGATCCACCCTACCTCGTATAATTTAGATTTAACTTCGTAATTATGCTGGTAAATCGCGCTTTTAATTATCCTTCTCGGCTTAGCCGCATCTCCCCACTTTCCAAGTATCAAAACACGGGGCTGGATGAGTCTCATCTTTCTTTGAGCTGAAATTATTTTCTTGGGATAATTCGACCAACTTGTTTCTCGAGATATTATCTCGTCGTCCCGGAGTGGCGTTCGTTACTCATCGTGAAAATGGATCTTCCTCCCTTGGACAAGAGATGCTCCACAAAGATGCGTGGAGCAATTTTACGTTTTAAATGGAAAGGGCCCTTCTTCTTCTTCTTCGTCTTTGTCTTCTCCTCCTCCTCCTCCTTCTTCTTCTTGTGTTTTTAAATGAGCTCGACCGAACGTTTCTATTACGTAATTAGTTTGCATAATAATAAAACGAGTGGAATTTACACTCGAACGGAGTCGAAGGAGTTTCCAGTTGGAGCAAATGCAAATCGTGCGTTAAAAGAGAATCTTCAAATATTGAAGAGGAGATTTATTGCTTGCAACATATTTGTCATTTACGGAGAAATAGTAAACTTTTTTATTGCATGTTTTTCCCCTCTGTGATATTTTTTTTCTCCCTGTAAATTAAATACCAATTAAAATAAGCGAGAGAGAATAAAGAAACAATAATTTTCCACGCTGATTTTCAACGCGATGTTATTCCACATAAATTTAGATATTTAAATTATTAATCCATCTTGCGCCCGGTATTTTGCAACATTGTTGTTAAGTAAAACAGAGACCGTTCGGACGAGTTAATTTTAATGCGGTAATTGAGATATTTTATTGGCACCGGTATTATCGTTAGCACCGATGCGGAAGGTAATAAAATTTCATGGTAAGTTAAATCACTTTATGACCGGCGTTATTTGGCTTCCTGTTTATGAAAGCTGCAAAATCAATATCGTGTACGTGCTAAATATATCTTGGGGATTGCCGTTAATAAGGAAAAATGCTTTGGTCAAAATTGCGTTACGTAAGCCCGCATAAATGTTGCGGTATTCCACCCTCTGGATGAAATATTAGATGTTTATAATTGCGATGTTTATCTTTTTTTTTTTAAAAATTGAAAATTTCTATGGACCATGTGCAAGGACCAACGATTGAAATCGAAATTTACTTATTATTATAACGATCACTACGATATAAACTGATATTTATAAAAATTTCATCAACTGGTGTCTGTTATTTTTTAAATTGGTCTGTATTCACGTTGCTTGAATGAGAATGAATCGCACAAACACGATATTCGTTTATTTTTCTTCATAATTTTCCTCTACACGCGCGTGTTCGTTCTACGCGAGAGTATTTGTCTGGGAAATAAACCGCTAGAAGTTTTATAAAAAAAAAATTATTCAAAAAAAGTTCATTACGGAGAAGCTGAAAATTTGGGGAAAATCGTTTAAGAGAATTCGTTGCAAAATTACTCGAAACAATGTATTTTTCAGGCCTCTTGCGAAACCTTGCGAAAATTGTGCAAACCTTTCTTATGAAAATTTAAAATATTTCTCATCAAAGGAATAGAACGTACAGAAATTTTCTTCGCAAATCCTTTTCTTCCACAAATTCAATCCAATCAACTACGAAACTACAAAGATCCATTATATTAATTGAAATTAAAAAATCAAGAAGAACGAAAAAAAACCATACGATACGAAGGGGGAGGAAAAAGAGTTTTTCTCTGAAGAAAATGTTGTTTATTTTATTTTGATTCCATGGTACAACATAGGAAGCTACCTATCGAACGTTCAAAAAGGGATCGTGGCGTTCATGAGAGTGCATACTTTAATCACATTATCCTTTCTAAAATGGAAGTCCGTTCGGGAGAGAAGAAATTCATCCCCTTTTCCCCCATCCCCGTGTTGCCCGAAAGGGATCGTCCGCTAATTAAAGTAACTCGAATGTGCAACGCTTGCATCTGACTTGCATAATAATATGGTTACAAATACCAACCATTGGAAGAAATTATTCGAGAGAATAATCGGGATATTTAACGAGGCCATTAGATAATTAACAAAACATGGCGAATTATACGAAGAGGTCTCGTTCTTTCTTTTAAAAGCAAATTTAAAATCGTTCACAAAAATACGTTCGATATCACTTATCGTTTCATTTGATGAGCAAAATATATCCAATTTTTATATAAATCTTAACGAAACGATAAATTCCTCAAATTATCCAATAAAAATTCCACCTTCAAAACCACCACGCATATCCTTTCGAGAGCTCTCGATACCCTCTCTACTCTACGACCGTAAACGTAACGCGATTGAAAAGAATTCGAAATTGAAAGCGGTGGATCGTTAATAGGGGAGAGGAAGGGGGAGGGTTGGATACGCGAAGCTTGGTCGTTTGAAAGTCCAGATTTCCAATCCGCGGCTATACACTCGAGGATAGATCGCTAATCCTCTCTGCCTTCCAACGTGGAACGAGAGGGGAACACAATCGGCCTCTCTCCTCCTCCGGCCATTCTTCGCTCCTTAAGGGCGCGCGGAACGCAGAAATGGCAGAGTGGAAACGGGAAATTGTCGGCACTCGATCCACCTCGGACGTAAACGAAGACGTAGTGAGGCGTGCAATGATCAAGTATATCTTGGAAAAGATTAACGACCGGCCGAGAGTAAGAGAGAGAAAGAGAGAAAGAGAGAGAGAGAGAGGCGATCGAGAGAGGAACGACAAGAAGAGAGTCGAGGAGGGCCAATTACGGCCGTCTCTCCGATCCGTCTCGCCTCGATTTCGACTCGATTCCCCGATTTAATCGAAGTTCGACGGGGCCACGGATGCCAACTTGGGCGCAGAAAATGTCTAGAAAGTTAGGCCGCCCCTCGGCCGCATCCCTTCGGATCTGAATACGGGGGTGATGTTTGACGGAGGAAGTTGGTGCATCGGAGATCTCGTAATTAAAAGTTATGGTCTCTCTTTCTTTCTCTCTCTCCATCTCTCTCTCCTTTGATTTCGATTTTTTGGTGCGTGATGGTCTGGATGATGGAATCTTGGGTGACCATGATGCGTGGATCCTTGGAACGGTGATTCGGAGGGAACCGATCGAAAAAATTTATCTGCATTTCGGTATATTTTGTGCAAGTAGATCTAGTTTCTGAATTCGTCAGAGGATATATTTGGGTTTTAGAGAAAGGATCAAGATAAATTGGGATTGATGTCTCTTTATAAAGATCGATGGTCGGATCTTGAAGAGGGGAGTTTTGGGAACTTGGGAGTAGATTTGTCATTGTTACTCTGTGTTGTCTTGGGATGGTTTAGGAATAAGGATGGTGAGACTGGATAAGATAAGGAAGATTCTTCTAAGAGAAGACTTATAATAAAATAATTTTTATATAACGTTACATAAATTAAACGCAAGATCGCAAGTTTATTTAAGTATACTCCCCTCAAAGTCGTGAGATTATTTATTCCATCAAACTTCATCCAAGACCTCGTCCAAGATCAATTTAAAAGTTCGATAACCAATGATTACCGGATAAATTTAATTCAAAATATCCTTCGCGGGTATCGATGGAATATCAAACGATCGTCGCTCAAAAATATCGAGCCATCAAACAAGCAATGTTTCAATTTTTCATATAAAACCAACCTTCTTTCCGTTATCTCAATTAAAATTAATACCAGAGATGGAATAGTTGCCATTCCCAAGATGATAAGATCAGTCCTCGTTACTTTTTAAACGAGTAAAAGATTTGATTGCAGTAACAGTAACCAAATAGCTGCACACGATCGTTTGCCACTTGTTAGACGCATGTCTTGATACTATTCGAAAGGAGTTTCGCTCGTTCCATTATCTCGAACACGTAAAGACTTCCGCGGAAACTTGTGGAATTCTCCAGACTGGCTCTTATCAAGCCATGAAAACGAAGTACAGTTTCTAAACGATTCTGAAGCCGCCAACCCCTTTGGTTATACTAAATTTTATGGAATGCTTGACCCTCGCAATGTTTACCTCGTATCGTTTTAACTGCAGCTCTCCGATGCTTTTTACGAAAATTTAAGGAACATTGCCGAGTTCGAATGGGTCGAGATTCGATCAGGTATAATTTTTAGAGCAAAATAATGATTCAATAATTTCCTGTAAACATTTTTCTCGCTTCTGTGAACCCTGATCTCACCAAACTCACTTGGAGAAGAAGGATAATCGTAAAAATCGCGGCTAGGTGAACGAACGAGAAAGAGAAAACAAGAGGGAGTTTGGTATAAAAAAAACGAGAGAGAGGGAAAAGAAGTTGAAGAAGTAAGAGGATATATCGGAATAGCTAATAAGGAGATGGGTAGCGCAGGAGAGCGCACCTGTCCCCCGTGTTGTAACGAGAAGGGGGGAAGGAACGTTTGTATCAAAGGGGATCGCGGCACGGCCGAGTGTGTCCATTTGTTTTCGACCTTCCCTAATGATCGTTAAGGGCCAATAAATATTTCGCGGCGGAAAGAGCCTCTCTCGCGGAGGCGCGATAAAACATTTTCTAGTTTATATGCTAATATCAGCCTCTAAGTGGGCTTCGCGTGAGAGAGTCCCCCTTCGTTCCTTTCACTCCTCTTTGCTTCTCTCTCCTTCTGGTGTATCGTGACGCGTGATTTTTTTTTTTTTTTTGCGGAATCTTTGGAAGGAAGGAGAGTTGGAAAGGGGAGGAAGGGAGAGGAGCTTCGTTAGGACGACTCGAAGGGGGCCGGCGCGTAAATGGCGAGGAGGATTCGAGTATTGCGGTTGTTGATAAAATTGTGAAAGGGGTTTAATTTAACGTTGCAATATTGGTGAGTGATTTTCATGGAAGACGACGCTCTTATGCTTTGGAGAGATTATAATTAGAATGTGTGTTTGGATGATTGTGATTGATTAATCAATGGCGATTGTCGTTCAAGCTCGATGAAGATTGAAAACGATACGAGGATTGTAATTGGATTTTCTTTTTCTTCTCCTTCTTCTCGGAATATCTTCTATTTTCGCGAGGCACGAGAATGGGTTGAAATAGAAATGAGAGAGTATGATCGATCGACGTCGAATATTTCAGAATGTTTCGCGTGGATAGACGAAAGGAATCGCGATCGAATATTTTTTGCAATAATTCCTGAAACCAATAGCATCAAATTTTAAGATTCCAAAGTTTTATAACACGAAAATTAAACGAATAAAATTTCCACTTTTATCGAAGAGATTACGATTATACATTTTTTCGTAACTTATCACGGATCTATATACGCCGTGTGAAACAGTGAAATTATAAACTAAAACGGGGATCGTAATTCACGGAGAAGCGGCTTGTCGTGCAAAGAGATAATAAAAAAAGAAAAAAAAGAGGAAGAAGAAGAAGAAAAAGAAAACTGGTTCTTTTGTGAAGAAACGCGTATATCTGCTCGCATAAATCTGTCGCTTAAGTGGAGTCTCTTATTTCAGTGTACACGTTATGCTCGTAGCAGCAGCGTGCTCGTGTCACGGCTACGCAAATAAACTTTAAGCTCTTCGAGGAGGGAATTATTTCGCGTATTCCTTTCCCGTGGGACGTTTAATCCGCGCATCGTCATTTGCGATAATTGAAGATTTGTATCTACGTCGACTTAGTAGTTATCTCTCTCTCTTTCTCTCTTTCTCTTTCTCTGTTCTCCTTATTTTCTTTTTTTTTTTTTTTTTGAATTAAAAAGCAAATTCGGTGAATTGTCGCGTGGAAAGAAGCTAATCTTCTTTGGGCCAATTGAATTACGCGGAATTAAATTTCATAAGGGAATTGTTTGAGGATTGTTATCGCGATGAAATAGTACGAAATTGGAGAAATTAAAAGATGGAATATAATTTTATTTCGTTTGTACAATTTGTGCAATGTTTTAGATCCTGTGGTGATATTCTAATTTTAATGGTGTATTTCAATTTTTAGAGGAAATATTCTTGATTAATAGTCGTTATTGACAAATATGAAATATTCGAGTAGTTTATTAAAGTGATAGAACGTGGTATCTTTTATACCATTTATTTTATTATTTAAATATATTTTAAAGGTAACTAAAAATTGAAGATTTATATTATTATCTTTTAAAAAGACTTAATAACTAAATGTTCGAAAGATTAATCCACAAACAAGAAATTTATCAAGTCAAAACAAATAACATATTCAATCTTCAGTAATAACTATTTCGTATTATTTCATAATATTTCATAAGATTACGAATTAAAAAATATTCCGCAATCATCCGATTAGATTCTTTTGAAAAAACATTTCGAGGCGAGCAATTAAAGCAGTAGGAAGATATCTCGTTCATAGTCTCAAGATTTATCAATGTTACTACTGTCCGTATCGATTAAATACAAACTAATTATTCAAAATAAATTTGTAAATTGTGTTGGTTGTTATTAATTTAACGATATCTTTATCTTTTGCATGAAAATATTTTTCGTTACGTCTCGTCTCGTTTATATAACAGAAAACGTTGCAAAACATTTGAAATCGTATGGAAATTAATTAAATTTAAGAAGCGATCGTGTTGGGAATTATAACGTTGTAATTTTGTTCGTTTAATGTATGGAGCACGTGAAGTGGTTACGCTCGATCAGATATAGTAATAGCGAGTTAATTGAGACAGATTGTGGCCAAGTTTCCTCAACTTATCGATATTTCGTAACGTGGGAGATTAATTTCGAAATTTTGTATTACGAGTAATCAGTTTTTAAATATGATTATTGAAAAATTTCTGGAACTACGATATAAATATAACATCTCTCTAGAATCTCTCTAGAATTACGTACGATTCGGTGAAATTAAAAAAAAAAAGAAAAATCAAATATCTTTATCATAAAATTTTCAAATAATTGGAAATACAAAGTAAATTGTAAGAAAAATCTTAATGAACCGAGTTAAGAATTAAGATTTTTCTCTGGAAAATAAATTCGAGTAATCTAGGATAATCTATTCTACGAGAAGAAGACACAAAATTCCAAGTTTCATTTTAACAAGGAAAAAAGAAATATTGTCTCAAGGAGTTAAGACCAAAAGGAATCGGATAAAGTACAATGTCAAGCCTAATTACGTCCTTTCTCGTATTTACGGAAATAAAAAAAATATCACCTCCTCATCTCTCTTAACAAGAGAGTAAGAGTGATTCGATTCGCTCTGGGATGCCAAAATTCCGCTTTACGCGCGCGTTCCGCTTCGGTCCGCTCGCTGGCGTGTCGCCAATCATCTCGCGGCGTATTTTAACATAAAAATGGCATAACATAAAACCGAAGATTTATAACGGCGATGCAACCGAATGTGTGTTTCTCGAGGCGTTCCAAGACCGCCTTCGGGTCGCCTTGCGAGATCAGAGATCGCCAATAAAACTTTGATCTACGGTTTGCACCTATCACGGCCGCTTTCGTTCTCGCTCACCTGTCACTTCTCTCGAAATGAAGGAAGGTTTCGCGAAGAACGCGATGCATTCCTGTTGAAAATCTGCTGCCAAGAAGAAACTCGAGGAATCGTAGTCAAATTGCCAATTCGAATGAAAGTTTGAATTAACTCTCTTATATTCCTATGTCTGTCTAGGGACTTAAGGTATGCGAGTTAAAATTCGTTTTTTTTTTTTTTTTGAAAATTGATTTATTATTCTGAAGAGAATTAAATTCTCTTTATAGAAATTTTGAATTAGAGAAGTCACAGGTTCGATTCTCGTGCGAGTCTTTGTTGAAAAAGGGTTTCATTGTTCGTCGACGAGAATAAAACATAGGAATAATAAAGAATGAATTATTGATGAGATTTTATATCGCGATCTGATTACAAAATTGCAGATTTGTCTAAAATTATCGGTAAGTATGAGAAGAAATAGATTTCGTAATTATAAATTGGGATGGAGGACATGGATAAGATTATGATTGAAGAGCTGTATGTTCGACTTAAATCAGTTCTACCGATATCTAATTTTAGATTCTATCTTTAACGGTGCTTCATCTGAAATATATATCAATATTATGTGGAAATTATTTATTTTCAGACGGTTGAATATCACGATACCGTCATTTGTTATTAAGAATCGTGTATTGAACATGTCAATTTAATTGATGATCATTTTAATTCACATCAAATTATACTTATTACTATTCAACTCATCTTTTCTGTACATATACAGACGTGATGAAACGCACGATTTTTAAATATTAAATTTAATCAAATGTTTTTAATTATAAATTTTCTCTATTGATTGTAAAAAAATATCGATATCGATAGTATTTGATATTTATTTGAAAATTTTTCCTATTCCTTCAACGTGGCCCATTAGCTCAGTAGGTTAGAGCGTCGTGCTAATAACGCGAAGGTCGTGGGTTCGATCCCCCCATGGGCCAAGTTTTTTTTTCGATATCGAATAATAATTCTTGTACATTAAAAAAACATATCTCGATTCCTTTTTTTTTTAAAAATACTAATTATCCTTCGCTTCCTTTTTGAGTCAAAATTCGATAAGAAACTTTGAAGATGTACATCTAAGCAGTACATTCCCCAACAGAAATTTAACTTCGATTCCAATCTAATTTTTCTTCTGTACGAACAAACCAATATTCTTTTCTTTCCTTTATAAAAAAAACAATCCAATGAATATATAATTTATTCAATTAATGCAATTTGAATTTTTCTGTCAAACGATAAATATAAATTACATCGTCTTGAAAGAATCTACAATAGTTTTGATTCTACGAAACTAGAAAAAAAGAATCTATACATCAAATCTAAGAAAAAGATTGGAAAAATAAAAGAGAAACGTCGATCCTGCCAGGATTCGAACCTGGAATCTTCTGATCCGTAGTCAGACGCGTTATCCGTTGCGCCACAGGACCTTGCGATTCTGAGACTTGCAGTTTCTGATTCTTGCCAATTCCCTTGCGAATATTTCCTCCGGTTAAATACGAAACATTCTTTTTCGAAGTTTAACCCTGTTTAAACCTGTGAATCATAAATACAAACGCGACAGAATAAAATAAACTTTTCATCGTGGAGAAAATTTAACGACTAATCGTTAAAGCTTTACTACCAACTACGAACGTGATCCTCCATACGAAACGATATTTCGCAAGTTTTGAATATTGTTATATTATTTCCAGTTTCGTCGTGATTTCATCTGCTGTCGTTTCGTTTCATTACGTAAATTGAAAATTCGCAAATTGTGTCGTGGAAGATGAATAGAAACGAAATTCTGTTTGGACAATTTTTTCTTCCAATGTCGGTTTAATTTTAGAAATTGATATTAGTATTATGCAGTCGTGATCAAAGTGTTTAAATGATGGAGGATGAATGATTTTACGAATATATTTCTTCTTCGAGAAATTTTTGCAAAATACATCTAGTACGCCTCATTATTCACCATAATATTAATATATTGTTTTTAATGATAAAATATCATTAAAAAACAATTGCAAAACGTATTTGCTCACATGCTTCTCTAGAAATCACATCGACTTGTTCGATCACCAGGTCCATGCCAATCAAATTCAACCAATAACCAATAATTAAACGCGCCAATAAATTAACAACTAATAACGCGACAATTAACGTCAACCATTGTTAGCATCCCCGCATTGTTATCTCAAAGATCAAATTCTATACAGCGCTCTACAAATCTCTCTCCGCATACGTGCATACACTCCAACCCTCTGCCTCGAATCACCAACATCCTCTTTATTCCCGCGTGCACGTTATATCAAAAGCATTGTGTGTCTCGTTAACCACGCTAATGATCATTAATCCACGCCCACGACGAACTCTCGGGAAGAAGCGTGAAGAAACAGGATGAGGGATTTAGATTTTTTCCCATCCACAAATTTTCCCCTTTGTCGCAAGGATCATTCGATTTGTGAATCTGATTTTCGAAATCTCGGCGATATTTCACAGAGTGTAACATTTTCTGAGTGTGAAGGAAATGGGAAAGGGACAGAGTTTAAGCATTCCAGAAAAGAAAGACTGATTCTATAGAAGCAAATAGGAAGCCGGTGGTCGCGAAAGGGTTAACAAGGCCCGGTTCATCGATCTCTCGAATCTCGATGCGCCCTCCGTCGTCACGAATTTCTCGCTCTCCTCGCCCGTTTTAAGATCCACGACACGAATAACACGTTCAACACGTGACCGGTCGCGGCTTCATCGCTCACCGTGTCCTCGTCCGACCACGAATCGACACGACGAGCCTTGTTTCTACTCGGCCTGGCGTCGAACGTGTCGCCTTTCTCAATTATAACGAGTTATCTAAGATTATTCAAGTTAATACGATTTCTAAACTGTTGGTTAAACGTGTTTGGATAAAAAAAGGAAATATAATTTGCACTTTTTCCTGGAATTATATATATATATATTTTTTGGATCAATGCAGCTCGTTACTTTTGAAGAGGAGAATATTTTTCGTCGATAGTTTATTAGAAAAGATTCGTACTCCTCTTTGAACCATTCGATCGAATCTTTCTTCTTTGAGACGTCATTAATTCCACGAATATTTCAGCTTCCGGTCCTCACCGTGTATAATACGTCTATGTACGTATCTGGATGTCGAAAGGGAGAGGATGTTCGACGTCCGTGGGAACTTGAATCGTAAAAGTTTAATGGCGTTGCGAGAGCGAAGGCACGCGCATGAATCGAAATCGATACGCTGCAACCCCCCTCGACTTACCTTGAGTCCCGCCAATCTTTCGCGCGACGCAGCTCTTTTCCCGATCCCCTAATTGGATCTAAAAGTAATCGAAGAGTGCATCCTTCTTGTTCAAGTTTCTCATTAGGAGAATCCTGGATAATCGAATTGGTGCATTAACACGTTAAATTCTTTCAGAAGGAGAACGAGACTTACTGTTCTTGAGGAAATTTTAAATGATAGAATTTGGACGCGTGCAAAAATATAAAATATGGACGATATATCGGTGGATAAGGAAATTTAATAGAATATTTCACAGGAGATTTAAATTTTGAGAATATTAATATAATTTGCGAAGATTCGAGAAATCTCGAGACATCTATTTCTAATGTTCACTTTATTAAAAATGTAAAAACAATCGAAGAAAATGAAAAGATCGCGGTCCGAGATATAGCAAAAGAAGTTTATGGATTCTCGGATTACTAAATACGAGACGTGTTGGAATACACCGACGTTGCAATGGTATTATCCACGGCCAGAGCGTGTAATATTTAAGAAAACAAGGTAAAACTAGCCTTTCTGTATTTTTATGAACAATTCATGACTCTTTCCCAAAGGTTCCATGACTTCGAGTAATTGCATAAATAATTGCGTACAGTATCTCCGTTCGAGATTCCACTGTTATATTATTCCGTTCTTAAAATACAACCATCCTACTTCACAATTCGCAAGTTTTCGAAATAGCCATCCTTACTTACAATTTTTGAAAGAGAATTGGAAAATATAAATACATCTCTCGTTTTCAAATTAAGAAATTCGATCCTTCATATTTTATCGTGATTAATGTCGCGATATTATTTCGATAAATTGTAAAATACGAATTTTCAATACGAATATTATCTCAAGAAAAAGAAGAAGAAGAAAAATTGTCGAATCGGCAAATGCGAAATTGCAAAACAAGCTTGCCACCAAACTTTCCAAAGCAAAGATTTGGAAAGTCGTTCGATTTCAAAAGGAAGCACCCTCCACCGTTTTCATCCCCCTAAAAGGAGAACGGCCACTTGGCGGAGCGTGCAATTTTTTTCTTTCGAACTTCCGCTTTAATTTCAGCCCGAAAGACTTGGCGGACAAAGTTTCGAGTAGGCGAAAAACGGGCAGAAAGTACGAGGAGGCCGGAAGAAAGGAAGGAAGGAAGGAAGGAAGGAAGGAAGGAAGAGGGGGGCCCAAGTTTCGTTTGAACGATCTCTCTTACGGCGGAACCGGGGCGAAGTTATTTGAGAATCGGCTCGAGACTTCTTCATTATTGCGCTTTTAATGAACTTTAAAATATATTTCGCGATCACGATCCCCCATTGGCGAGAAAAGGCCTAGAAAACAGAACGTGGATTACGTTAAGTTCGGCGAAACTTTCGAATCGTATGGAGCAAAGTAAATCGTATAATATAAAAAAGGAAACTTATAGATCGATCCAATCTAATAATCGATATCTTTATTATACGAAATATAATTATATTTGAGAAATCAAAATTGATATCGTCGAAAGCATCAACGATGTATCCAATTTAATAATATTTCCATAGAGACACGCGGAAATAGGGACACACGTAACGATAACAACACTAGTTACGTGGCACGCGTATTAAGAGATTCCACGGTATGAGTGTGTCAATAAACAAACCGAGTTGCCGCTGCGCAAATAGGTCTGATTCGGCCGAATCAGACGAGCATTCGTCTTCCAAGTGTCATCGAAGCCCGATGCCACGCTCGACTTGGCCGTTGTTTGCGTTGATTCTTCGCGCCACTCGTGCCTCTCCTCCATAATTTACCATGGCAGAGGTAGGAATCGTAGTTTCCCTCGGTAGTTTGCTTGTACGGGCGCGGAGTTTACGGTGGCAGTCGATCGTGAAACGTTTTGCACGGCCTGGGACACCCGTGAGCAGGATCTTTACCCGTGAGCGATCGTGTGTGTTCATCTGCATGTAAATTGCCTGTTTTTCAGAAAATTCAAAAATTGATTGAAATTCGATTCGCGAATCCACGGAGCAGTGCCTACTTAGACGGGAGGAAGGAAGGAGGAAGGTAGTGGCGGTGAAATTGGAAGTGAAAATCGCGTTTTTCCAAGTTTTAAAAGTGGTTTGGAAAGTGTAGAGATGATTCTTCAATCGGGAAATCTGCAATCTAAATCTCGTATTAATTCATAATTTTTTATTCAATATAATTATTCGAATATAATTATTATTTTCATAATTTGTGGAATTCAAAATTTACAGTTCATCGTAACGATTTAAATTTAACTTGATTATCGATATAATTAAAACTTCTTTTTTCTATCGTAAATCCACAACTTGTGAAACGCATTACCCCTTTATATTCGCGTCTATTTTCTATTATTAACCGTGCTTTCATCCCTCTCCTTCGTCTCGTCCTCGAGCTTCACTTTTCCATCCAGTTTCCCCCGCAAGAAGGAGATTTTCTTTTCGAGATCCGCCATTATCGCTCGGTTTAACGTCAATATTTACCAGCTTCCAGGATCCCTATTTCCCTGTGTCCCGCATCGAATCCCGCCTCTCCCCCCACACTCCTTGTGTAGATCGCGATAGAAGAGCCATCCAGCTCTCAATTTTCCGCGTTACAACCGTACTTACGGATCATGTAAATGATACTCTCTCTTCTCGCATCGCCGGCGGCCCTTCCGCCTTGGGAATTCGCTCCAACCTCCAACCTCCAGTTGGCCGAATGGCCTGTGGAATATCGATGAGTCACGGACGAAGCCAGATCGATCGATCGATCTTTCGATACTGTCATCCAGAGGAGTCGAGATTATCGAGACGTGAAATTTTTGAAACTTATTCGCGGGGTAAGTTGACGATCGTCGACGGAAAGTCTGAAAATATTTTGGAATAATTTTTTCTTTATTTTTATTTCAGTTACGGTTTGTTGATAATAATTCAATCGATCGGCGATGCGAAGTTTTCAAAAAATTAAATATTCCGCACTTGGTACGATGTATCAAGAGGATGGAGAATATTTTCTCCATATTTCTCTAACATTTCGAGTGATAAATTATCAGAAGAATTTCACTCGGGTTCGATAAACCCCTGGCCTTAATTCTGTTTTTCTGTTGCGACAGCATTTCGCGGAGAAGCGAAAAATCGATTCCACCGGTCGATCGTCGGAAACCATAAAGATATCATCCCCGGAGCGTGGAAGTTTCGTTTGGAGGGCTTCCGGCAACTATACTGCACACGGTTAAGTTACGTACATACGTGGGGCTTTCGGGTAATATTCGAAAAGTGCAGCTGGTGCATCGTTTTTGTTCGCGCGACAGCCACGCCTCCGTCCTTTGGAATTTCTTTTGTACCGTAACAACGTCTGTACAGCTTGGCATTTAAATTTCGGATCACGTGAAAATTGAAATTTATCGCTTCGATGCCAAGGTTCGGTTAAAAAAAATGCTCTAAAAATTTTTACTTTATCCCGGAAGATTCCCGGAATTCGGCTACGTTTGCGTGAAAATATATCTGTGAGAAGATATCCATGGAAGAGATATCGAAATAGGAATATTCTTATAAAACGAAATTTCTATTCTCGAACAATTCATCTGCCTTATTCTGATGCTCTGAAAGAAACGAAGACTCGCTTTCCACAGCTTTCGAGTCGAGCGAAAGTGTTGATCTCACGCTTCGAGATATCAAAGGCGCGGTCCAGTCCTCGTATCCCTTGATTTTACGCACACATGCGCCCTCGAAAAAAATTTCTAACGTCCACCCCGTCCCCGTGTCCCCGAAGATCCAGCAGCGGGGCTGGAATAAATCCACGAAGGAGGTGGTCCGTTCCGTGGTTTACCGCGGCCGAGAATTTATGAAGTCGATCCTTTAGGCGTGTGCCTCCCGTCTGGGAATTTGTCAGGGGACGATCGAAGCGGAGGAAGCGCGCGAGGAAGCGAGAGAAAGAGGAAGAAAGAAAGGGAAAAAGGGGGAGGCGGAAAGAGAGAGAGGGATATGGGAGGTTATCGAGGATGGAAGGATTCAACGTGGCCAACGTTTATAAATATCGCCATTGTACGGGCGCCAAGGGCTGTATTTTTCATTCCTTATTTGTTGTCGCGGGTCCCGGCTTCGGTATACGCACGATCGTACATTTTAGAGGCGCGATTTGCGACCGGTTGGCTTCTATCGGGCGAGAGGAGGGGGAGGATGAGACCGGTGGGCCCGTTTGACCTCTGAAACGATCCCACGACACGGGGAACATCTCGTTTCGATGCACGCGTTCGGTGTCGCGTGAAACGAATCGACAGAGACACCGGGAAACCGTAACGAGACCGCTCTTGTATGGATTGCATACCTGAGCCGCGAACCTGTTGCCTCTTTGGATTTTTCGTCGAGGTTTTTTCAATCGTGGGACACCTTTTTGGATCAATCGTGGGATAACGGTAAAGTGGGAAGGAAGGATGAAAGGCGAAATAATTATTCTTTTATCAACGAAATTGTTGAAGAAGAAATTCGTAATTTCGCGAGATAATTATTAATAATTGTATTAGTGGATATATTACTTAAAAATAACCGTTTTAAAATAATCACTTCCATATTTTTCCGATTTAATTCTAAAATTAATTGTCATAACGAGTTCATCAAAATCCAACAAACTCATCAAAACTAAATTCGAAAATTACTCGTTCAATCTACGAATTCTGATTAATTCGAACGCTTTATCTAACGAACCACGAAAAATATTCGTTTCCTCTTTCTATAAAAAAAAGAAAGAGACATTTTCGAAATTTTCACGAGAATTAATTCGTCCTCGTTTACACGAAATTCCATTTCGTTCACGATCGTTTCATTTTCCCTGTTTTCGAAATAAAACATGGACGGTCACCGCGCTATCGATATTTATTAGTCGCGTGTATCCTATTATCGACGACAGAAGGGGACGAAGCTAGGGATAAATTTGTTTAATGTGACGTTAGCCGCGACACGAGCACTGCAGACGTTGACGATTTCACGTTGCTGGACGGTTTCTGGACGTTTCTGGATCGATCGTTGATTTCCGGAAAATTTAATAACCAATGGGAAATGGGCGAAAATTTGACGGGAAAAAATGCCGGATCGAGAAAATTGCGAAGAATAATTTGTTTTTTTATCGACGAAATTATTGACACTTTCGACGACAGATTTGTAAAATTCGTTCACGGGAATTTCGAGTTGTTAAATTGTGCGTGCAATTGATGGCAGTAATTAGAAAAAAAAAAGAATAAAAATAGCAATAATGAATAGATTATAATAAAATTTTAGCAACAAATATTGTTAACAAAATAATTTTAATGTACGAAATACGACTCTTTTAAAAGCCAGATCTCTCTAATTATACATTTAAAATTTTATTCACGAAAATGGAATAGCTACACGATATTTTATTTCAAAATTTTTTCGTTAATTAAGAAAAATGTTAAGGCTCGGTTACATATTTATGGTGCTTATTATTCTTTTTGCATGCTACAGTTGCACGTGAAGAAATTATTTTCGAATGAAGAAAGATATTTTATTCCTCGCTCATTTCACCATTCGAAAATTATCGAGTAGTCCATTCATTTCGAATTAAAAGATTTCTTTTTTTTTTTTTTTGTTCTTGCAATAAAATTGTTTCGTCTCCGGTTTTTTTTCGCTATAATGGCTTCATGTTCCCGTTTATGCGAATTCTTGCCACAGTCTCTTGGGGATAAAGTGAGTCACGCCCGTGAATCATCAGAATGGCTCCGTGTTCGCCGCGACCCTAACTGACCGCGAAATATAAGCTTTTTGTAGAGTCTGAAAAATGAGGACGCAAACTAGAATTAATATCCACGGTTATAAAATTCTAAAGGGATAAAAAAATTCGAAACGAGAATCCAAAAAACGGAAACAATCGATATTTTGATCTAATTTCAATCAAACGTGGCGATGAATTCGTTGAAAAGATAATGATCTACAACAAAATTCAAAAAATTCAAAAATACACCCAAGACAAAAAGATAGAACAACTTTCGAGATTTTCAATCATCGCCATTGAATTGCATTTGCGCAAAATTTGAGCGACGAATGTCGAACGTGTTTAAAAAAAACTTTGCAAAATATCCAAAAGAAAGAAAGAAAGAAAGAAACGCGGGACTCGCGAAGACTCTCGCCCCATTAAAATCCTCGTCAATATTTATACAACTTCCTCCTTCGTAATTTCACCGTCTCCTCCACCATTGGCCACGATGTCCGCTCGAAAGAACGTCTAATGACCGATCCGTGCACCGTGGCCGATCACACGTGAAATATCGTCGCCAATAAAGGTCCCGGTTATTATTTATGGCGGTCGAACGAATCCTCGGGACGCAAGCTGCGCGACACTGCGGTTAATGTCGGTTCTCCGTGTCGCGCGACAGAATTAAAATGGCCGCGTGCGGCGTGCACAATCGTTTTTTAACCCGTGCAGCTGATCCACCGTGGCCGTTCAATTCAGTTTACATTGGGGGCGACGCGAATAATACGCGATGCAAATCGAAACTCGAGGGAGGAGGGGGGAGAGAGGAAGGGTTGCTCCATACACCTTGCGTTCCTCGATCGTCCTCCCGATCGGTAATGCAAGAACCGAATCGTCCACCCGAAATCGCGTGATCCGATTGCGTGAAATTTGATTTTAACGCTAGAAATATACCGACCCATTATGTGTACCTTAACGCGGCCTATTTTCTCTCTCTTTCTCTTGTTTTCTTCTTTTTTTTTTTTTAAGTAAATGTATAAATGCGTTTTGTAATTTTGTATCGCGTACAAGAGCTTTTGAATGTAATTTCTTCTGTTCGTCGTGTTGGATAATTATTTCATTTACGATTGGTAAGAGGATAGAGTTGAAATTGGGGACACGTTTAAATATTAATTTGCGATTTTTCGAGTCTGCGTTTTCTTTTCGTCGCAAGGATTCGTCGAAGATATTTCCGAATGCTCTTCTTTTATTCCCAAGTTAATACGATGCTTTGCACTTCAATCGATTTCTCGTACGTTCCAAGCAATTTTGTTGTGATATTCAAGGATTCTCAAGTGAAATGTGCAGGGGTAAAATACAAAATTTCTATCCGAATAAATCATGACCGTTTCATCAATTATTCAATTAATCGTGAATTAAATTTATCCCATGAATTTCACAGCGCTCGAAAACGATTATTTCCATAATTGTTCGTTCGATTATCGTTTGGTTATAATTATTATGGTTATTATTGTCCATCCTCGCGTTTTTACCCCTCCCCTCCCCCTTCCCTTTTCTCACACGTGTAAATCGTTGGCCTATTATTTTAACGTGCTAGTATTTCGAGATAATAATTCAGGGGCTTCACCGAGCTCCGTGGAAATCTTCTGCAAAGCTCCTTAATTAATTTCGAAAGTAACTTCGTTAAAATGTAATGAACACCGATCACGTTAAATACCGCGCGAATGAATGTTCGCCTAATCGGAAGTATTTATCATCGGAGGAAAACAGTTTGTGCCCGAAACGAGCACCAAATAATGGAAATAATTAATCAATCGACCGAACACTCTGCATCGATTCGCACGTGCTTTTAATTCGTCGCCGGAACGAAACGATATTTCTCGATTTCTCCGTTTCTCATCGAATCCGTTTCTTGGATTTCCTGGATCGAGTTGTTGTATTACGCTTATTTGAAAAGCAAACTTTTTACCGATCGAAATTAATATCTTTTTTTTTATGTTACTTATAAATTCAAACTGCCATTACTTTGAGCTGCGAGAAAGATTTAAACAAGCAGCACTTTCCTGAAAGAAAAATCTAAAATTATACAAATTTTCATAGTTGCATGCAAATTTTTACGACTTCAAAAGTCGTAAATGTTTTTTTTTAGAAATTTCAACTCTTCGACAAATATTTTACGACCTGTTATTAACATTTCAATCGCTCGACCCCATTCCCAGACTCGACAACAATCCTAAAACGGAAAAAAAAGAAAACAGAAAACGCAGACTTATCAATCTCTTGCCACTTCCATACCAAGTATCCATAAGATTGTAAAGTCTACAGCCCACAATCTCATCCCTGTTCCACCCGCAAATTTGCTACTGCTCAAAACTCCAAGAATCGTTCAACAATTGAATGTGGCCTCTTTTTCTTCCGATCTATTCGACGAGGATCCGTAAGATTGTTACACAGATTTATTCCATGTCCGGTTAAAGCATCGACTCGATTGATAAATCTGCATAACTCTGATTGAACGGGTATGCGATGGTACCGAAATGGCGGACGCGAAGGCACGCGTGTCGTAAATCATCGTCAGTCGATCGTCTGCGCAGTGTCGCCGACGCGGGTATCCGTTCCCACGTTTCGTTTCCCCGGGATGGAACGCACGCCCACGCCAATGCGGCCACGTTTGCGCCGGCATAAAATTCGAACGACAGCTGTCTTCTCGTCCGACTGCGTGATGAAACAAGATTTGTCTTCCGAGACAATTGTCTTCCGAGGAATCTCTCGAAGAGGAATCGCGAATTTTTAATTTCTTCTTTTAATTAAATCTCTATAATAACGTGTATCTAATACCTCTATATAATAATCTCTATAAATAATTAAATCTCTATAATAACGTGTATATAGATATCGCGAAATATAGATGGACGTAATGTGAATCTGATCTTCAAGAATCCTCGATGCATCCATTTTCCAAGGAAGAAACGAAAGGAACGAGAATTTTCTTTTTTTTCCCCCCCCCCTCGAGTAGAGGTAAAAGCAGCGTAAATAACGCGAGAACGATGATCACGATAGCGGTTCGCCGAGGATAAGGGCGGTTTTTATCGGCGGCAAATGAAACGGGCCGCCACATGCCGGCACCGCGACGCGACGAATGCCGAGTTCTGCCAAGGTTTACGGGACGTAAACGGCGCGTAACTCACTATTACCCATCGCTAAACCGACGTTATGCGCCGAGACAATAATTTATCCCAGGCATTTGGGACTCTTTCCTGATATTCACCTCTTTCCCTCCCAGGAAATCGTTGATCACGCGGTTTCTCGATCTCGAGAGGGGAAGAAGCTCGCTCGAAATCATTTTACGACTACGAGAAATCCGCGAAGAAGTTTGGAAACTGATCCACGATGGTGGATCGTATCGAATGGATTATTGAGAAGTTTTTTTAAGAAAAGGTTTGAAGGAAAAAGAAAGAAGAGGAGGATTGTAAATGGAAACATGTTGAAATTAATATTAACAGAGATTTAATCGATGATGAGGTTTTTACACGATCGTAAAGGAGGATTATGTATTAAGAGAGAAATGTAGGATTAAAATTGTGGGCTTAAATAAAAGTGGTTAAAAGAAATTGTAGGATATATTTTACGTCCCCGATGAAATTAGAAGACTTTGAGGGAAATTTATACAAGGAGAGACATTTGGTTAGAGTCAAAGTTTTCCTGCGATGCGTCACCTCTGAGCTAGAATTTATGGTTGTGACAGTCGAGAGAGTTCTTGGGTGACTAAATTCACCCTTGGGTGCTCTGTTTCAGGAGCATTAAGGAGTTTTTAAGAAAGTTGGTCTAAATCGATCCAGTGAAATCCAGTATTTGGCAACGAAGTAATAATAAAATAATCGGCTTAAGAGTTTCTTCGATTTTCTATCGTTGAAAATTTTTTTAGAAAAGAAAGCGAAATAAAATTTGGATCGTGATTTGATTTGCTTCGATAAATCGGTTATATTCGCTATTATTCGGGATCCAAAGGAGGCAGAATCGACTTAATGTCTGTCAAAATTTACGCCTCTGTCAACCGATTACCATTCAAGAATCATGCGATAGTCAGCCGAACAAGTCGCCCCTTGTTACTGTCAGCTCGTAAATTGCACCGAACGAATTGCACTGTTCGCTGTAGCCGCGAACCATTGCCAGTTAATTTCTCATGTGAACCAGCAGAATGCTAGATCCGAACCGAGGCGAAGTCCTCGAGATAAATGGATTTATCATTGATCGATATCAACGAACGAATGTTCGAAACAATGTCGAACCTTGCCTTCTTTCATTAATATAATCCTGCGTTTAATTTTCATTTCGATATTTCTTGGGAAATATATAGTGATCATTCGAAAGCCAAATTCAAACGAGTTTCTCGACCAATGAAATGAAATAGTTTAGAAGAATAGAAAAGAAAGGAAAGAAAAAATTTTGCAAAGGCAAAAAAGGGAGAGAGATTTATTTTCGCGGTATAAATCTTATCGATCCATCATCCATCGGCGACGCACTCGATACTATGCGAATGCAACAAGATATTGCTCATAACTATGTTATTCACCGCTATCGCACAGATAGAAAGTAGAAATGATACACTGTCACGGCCGATAACATCTCCAACCAAAGATACACATTCCAATTTCTGTTTCAATCTATTTAATCTGCCGATAGTTATCACGTTTCACCGGCACTTATAAAAATTTCACCACTCGTTAAACACTTTCTAGACGCGTTCTGTACACGAAATATTCACGGTTCCTCGTTTCGATACCATTTCATTTCAAAAGAATTGCACGTACATTTGCATGTTCATGCAAATTAAAATTTCGACGAAAGCAGAGGAAACTCGAATAGAGATCTGACCTTCTTCAGGCCCTCCGTGAATTCAATACGTATTAATAAATTGAAACAAAATAATCGACGATTTCTCGTTACGAATATCTTAAACGAAAGAACAAATTGAATTTGCACGGGCCGGCATCATTGTCAAAACTGTAACATGGAACACGCATAGCTGGTCCCTCGCATTTCATTCGATGAAATGATCGTGTTGCTGAATCTGATCTCGCTCGTTGTCCACGCATAATCATTTGCAAATAGTTTCAGCCCCGCAAACTTATCAGCTGTCAGTCGATTTGACTTTGTAACGCGGTTGGACAGATGCGCGTCGCTTTTAACGCGACGTGTCCATTTTATTTGGACAAGTTCATCCTGCCTTTTATGTTACAGTTCGTTTTTCTTTTATGGTCTTTTATCTAAAAAAAAATCAGAGCCATTAATGATATGAATGAATTCATAGACGCATGAAAATACGAGAAACGAAAAATTCTATACGAGTTTTTGCAAATATCCAAAGAAACTGAAGAGGGGTGAATTGGACGAAACTCAATAGCAAGTATCAAAACACTCTGATTCAATATATATATATATATGCGTATTTGTCAAGTTAATAAATACGTCGTTTGCGATTTTTTTACGATTTCCGTATCAACTTGGATCGTAAAATAGAAGCAAGAAATTGCCATTTTCCAACCGGCAAATATCGAAACTGGCGACAGCTGTTAATGATCCTCCACCGTCAATGACCCGCCGTTCGTTTCGTTCTGTTCGAACGAAACGGCCGCCATTGTAACGCCGCCCGTTTATATTCGCCTTGGATTTTAACGAACCGCCCCGGTGTTCACTTAGTAGACTGTTACCGTCGTAAAATAACGCGGGATATGAACGTAACGCGTGAAATACGCTGTGAATCACGCTTTATAAACATCGTTTCGCGCACGTGGTTTCAATGAAATTACATCCGCGTGTCGAAAAGCGTACCGTGTATCTGGGTAATGGTGAAAAGTGTGTTCCGCGTGAGGTGTTACGCGCTAATTTTAATGATTGATGATAGCCATCGCAAACAAACTTTCATCGTTCGAATCTTTCTCTGACGGGCGATCCCTTAAAAGACGTCGAACGAAAAGAAAGGAAAAACTTATTGCTGTTGACACGCTTAATATGAATTAAATTTAACTTACCACGATAGATCGTTACGATGATTCAACAGTGTGATAATGACTCTTGGTTTATCGACGAGAGCACCACACTGTGCTAATACGATTATTCACCTCGATATAATTTTCGGTTAAACGTAAAAGCTTCAATTTTATTCGATAAACTTTAAATCCAGTTATCATTGAAATCGAATTAAAATAAAATTGTAAAACCGAAATTCACGAAATTTTCGTATTTATAGATTATTTGCGTACACGCGCAAATAATTAAGATTCAACAGCGATATATTAAAGATTCGTTCGCGGGGAACGATGCAAATATTGAAACAGTTTTCAGAATAGGATGTGACAACGGTATTTGGGACACGTTTGAATAATGTAGTTTTCCCGACACTGGCCGGATAACGTTTCGCCGTAAATTATGTCCTTTTATCGATAACGCGGATGAAATCGAACGGAATAAAAGTTGGAAAGTTAAATAAAAGAAGAGGAGAAAGAATATTGGGAATCATCTTTTCAAACGTGTTGTGTATCGTGTGTACGTCGTATTTCAGTCTCCCCCCTTCCTCCCTCCCCGCTGGAACAAACAAACGGCGCTATAGAAATACGGCAACCTATGGCGCAAGAGTCTGGCGAAAAAATAACCATCTCTCCGTGCCATCCCAGATGGGGGAAGACACCGCGGAATAGAGACCTCATTGACGAAACTATGCGGAAACCATTCGGCTCCGTTTGTTTTTCTTGCGGGTTGTCAAAGGCCCTTTGAAATGTGGGACGAAGTACGTTGTAAATCTTCTGTTTTACAAAGGATTCGATCGTTGTATTTTGTATTTCGTCTGTCTTGTCCGAGGCGATTCGAGAATTAATTAACAAATATCGAATTTCGTTTCCAAATATTCCAAAGTTATATAAAAAAATAACATTATTACACAATTCGCTTGTATTTGCATAATTTTACAGACTAACGAGATTGACCACGGTATTGAAAGCATGGTCCAAAAAGAAAAATCTGTCGGACTCCTCGATCAACGGGTTAACAATGGGTTACACCGTGAAAGTCGTTTTCACCCCCGCGAATGATCGGCTCTCGCCCCTCCAGCGTTGGGACGAGCATCGGTGCGTATAAATCCGGGGGCGCGGCGAGATCGAGGAAGAAGGATGGCGGTGGAGAACGGCCGTCCAAACGGATATTTATCTCCGGCGTAATTTATACGCGTCATTTTCGGATTCGTCGTACCGAATTCGATGCGTCCGCTTTGAGATTTAAGCGGGGCCCGCGCTGCCCCGTATACAACTCAAAAGCTGAATTTATTGACTGGCGGGGCCGATAAATTGTTTCGTGGGTCCGTGGCGGGGCGATGTGGCAGACGTTATTGAGCCATTAAATCGTGATTACCCGCGTGTTATTGGGCGCGGTGACACGGGAGACGGTTCTTTCTTGCCCCCCTTCCTGCCTGCTCCTCTTCTTATTCTCTTTTTATTTATTTTTCGATTTCTTTAGGAATTTTTCTGTAGAGAGAGCCTGTCTTTCTCTTCTCGTTATCCTACGCTTTTGTTTCGATAAATGGCGAGTTGTTTAATTGAAAGAATCTTCGAGGATGTTCAATTGAAATTCTTATTTAATACGTATTTTTTAATATTTGAAGATTACAACTGAATGATATTTATTTCCTCCTTCCTGGGTTGAGTGTTATTATTTCGAATACGTGGAATCGTGATTTCATCAATTGTGCCTTTAAGAAATATTTACATACGTTGAAATATTGATACGTTGTTCCGCGAATAAATCCTCGGTCGAAATATATTTCCTTTATCGAAAATTCATTTCAAGTCGAAGTGTCGTTCCACGTTGGTTCGCATTAGCTCTTATTATTATCAATTTGACACTATAGATAAAATTAATTTAGAGAAATATTATAGAATATTATTTCAAGTTTAGAATTCCATCACTCGAAAATTATTGGAATGATAAAAATTAATTATCGTTAAATTATTTCCAATATTAACATTGGAATCGAATGTATACCATACACATTATTAAAACGAGCTTTCGTCGATTATAAATATTACAAAAATATATAATCTATCGTTGAAACAAAAGCAGCTTGACTCTGCAATTCGGGCGGTATAATCGTAAAATCGGTTACTGCAATTTTATGTCTTGTAACAAGCGAAATGCATCAATCTGAAAAGCTGATTTCAGCGACGAGGGTAATTGGCGGCTGAATATTGTAGCAATTTCCCGCCGGAATTCGCGTAAAACATTGCCCGTAATAATTAAACGTAATTTAACAGGGTGAAAAGGGACATTAACTTTCATCAAAATTTTTCGTCGCGTGTACTCGTTCCATGGAAAAAGTTTCATCGATGAATGATTACGGAGGAGGCTCGTTTGTCATCTTGTACATAAAATATCCAAGCTTGATTTATGTTGCATCGGTGAAAAGATTATACGCCTCGTATCGGCCTAAATACTATTACAAATCGTAAAATTGATTATCAGCCGCTTTCAGTTGTATTAATCATTTGTTACGTGCCCCATTTTAATGCACATTAATGCCGCTTTATCAATTAATCTCGGATCTGAATAACCCCCATTATTTATTTCCTCAGCGTTTCCAGTTCTTCAAACAATAGCCATACTCGCCTTCTAACACATTTTGATGAATGTATTTGATATTTTAATAAATCTGTCACGCTGCTCGCGTGATTGTAATGTGATTAATTGTAATCGCGTTATTATTTAATAATATATGTATTTTTTTCTTTTCACTTCGCATTAATCGTCCATTCCAATTGTACGAAAGAAGGGCACGAGCGAACTTTCCTTTTGATTTTTGTAAATTTTCAACCAATCGTACCATGGAACGTTCCACGAAAGTTTTAATCCAACTTGATTCGCCGAAGATAAGTTGGTATTCGAAGATGAAAGAGGGAGGGAAAAAAGGGAAGGAAAAAAAAAAAAATAATAAAATAAGAATAAAAGAATAGAGCAAAAAAAAAAAACAAAGGAGGAAAAAAGAAGAAATGAAAAGAGTTGAATGGGGAATTTGCAGCGGCGTGCGTGTCGACAATAGCTAAGGGGCATAATTGCAGTCTAAATATGCATGTTGGATGCGGCTATCGGGGTTGACTGTTCCATATTCAGCGATTAAGTGTGATGTACGAGTTTTGAGTGTCGCGGCATATCAAACAGGCGTAATCGTACATGTAGTAATCCCTCGCCAGCTGTCTCCCTTCTATTCGATGCTTCCACCCCTCCGCATGATAAATTCCGCGCAATTAACTAAGCCGTGCACGACGCCGATGGAACGTACGTATCGCGAATGCTAAATGAACAATGCGATTCCTCGTCGACCTCGATCTCTCTGACGTTTTATTCGCTTGTCCATGCCCATGTTTTTGTCTCCACTTCGATTTTTACGTACTTCTTTTGTATAAGACTTTCGTCCTTTCGAAGAGAATCTATCTATATACGAGATTTTGTGAAAAAATTTTCACATCTTTTTATAATACCTTGGACGAATATTTTTGCATTATGGGAAATGATAATATCGCGTTCGTTCTAATATTTTCACGTGTTTATTCAAGACGATTGATTTTTTATTTAATGGGATTAAGGTTAAGAATGGTTTTTACGCAATATATATTTCGTTTTATAATTAATTTGTTCAACGAGTTTGTTATTTCTTGAGTTTGTTATGTTAGCAATTTTACCAAATTTTATAACATAGTTTCGTATAATCTTATGTTTACAAATAAAAACGTGTGAGGCAAGGATTCCTCGATAGTATAGTGGTTAGTATCCCCGCCTGTCACGCGGGAGACCGGGGTTCGATTCCCCGTCGGGGAGATCATTATTTTTTTTTCCTTCTTTTTATTTTAAGATTATAAATTTTTACACAGATATTTACGAAATAATCAAAGTCAGAAACAAGCAAAAATTCGTCTGATTATTATCACGTAGATTTTCCGTATTACAAATTCGTACACGACATTCGATTTTTACGTGAATTAGAAAACGCACGTATAATCATAATAAAGGATAAATAACAATTTGTCTGAAATTATTTCATTCCTTCGACGAGAAATAGAGGAAGAACATTTCTCCATTTCGTCCTTTAACGACGCCGTTTCCTCGCGCGCTGCTCGCCGGCCAAATAAAAAACAATACACGTACCGAGAATAATCAACAACCGGCCGGTTCCACGTCGTAAAATTCGAAATTGGATCGCATGTCCCGCCGCGAAAATTCTCGCATCGAACGACAACTCTTCACGGAACAACCGTTCGTTAACAACCGTCTCCGGGCTCCCACTCCCGGTGTCCACGTGTATCAACCCGGTAAATTACTATAATTACACGTTGCTCCTATTACAATCCACCGACAACGTATCTGCTTACGAGAGGAAGGCCCTCTTCCCTCCTCCTCCTCCTCCCTTATAGGCCTCGTAGATAATAACGATAGAGGGAGCGGCCCCGAATGCGTGTCGAAGCCCCTCGTGAAGGAGGAAGAGCATAATTAGCCGTTGTGTAATTGCGCCCATAAGGATCCCTCTTCTCGAGAAAACGGAACCGCAGGAGTCGGCGATATCGTTCCTTCCTTCCTTCCTTCCTTCCTCTCTCCCTCCCTCCCTCCGTTTGTCCTGCTCCCTCGAACGGATTCGTACCTCTCGATCGTGTTTACCCGTAATAAGACCTTAATCGGGGCTAGATTTAGTGGCGCGCGGCCTTTTTTTTGAATTACACCCTCGTTGCACGCAACGATCGGTCCTCTCCCCCCCACGGTGTCCATTATCCACGCCCTCCTCGAAGAGGAGACGCGAGATCGAGGGACACCTCGTGAATCCGGCTTAATTTCGGCCGCCTCCGGCGATCATTTCGCCCAATAAATCTCGTTTACCGGCGAGAGAGTCTTGTTGGCAACAACGCGGTCGCAATTTGCGGTATTTTCGGGGCTAACTGGCCGGGGCGGAATTGACTTTTTCGAGTGGCTCGCCACCATCATCGGAAATTCACTTACACCCGACGCAAAATATCGGGGATTCGATTCCTTCCGGATATTTTATGACGCCGATCTTTTCGCGCCGCTTTTAAAAATTTATTTCTAGTAGTCGTATTGTGAAAGAAAACCTGTATGGACGGTGGTATATGTGGATCTTATGGTGCACGTGTTTTTGTTTGAAAAGAAAAATGAATCGATCGTTTGTGTGCATGAAAATTACTTGTTTGTATTTATTGTTATTCTTGATTGAAATTCAATAATAAATTTATATATAATTTTACTCGACAAATTATGAATCTTAACAAATGTGTAATTTTAACAATCCGATTTGTTCTGTATTGGCCGATTCAATGTGCCATTCCACTGGCTTGGTAGTTAGTTGCAGGAGTACTATGGCGAACAAAGTTGGAGAATTGTTCCGCTTCATGAAACGTGGTCGCTTAATAGTTAGAGGCCGTCCCGTTGAAAGGTTATCATAGTGACCCAGTTGGCTCGAACAAACGAACGAACGAACCGTATTTAAAGATAAGGATCTTCATTTTATAGTTGAACGCTCGTAAATATAAAAAACGATGGATATTTTGATGCGTTGAATAGAATGCGTCACGTCGTAACCAAAAGATTTCTAGTAACATTGATGTAATAATTTATCTTGAATAAGAATTTTAAAAATTGTATCGGAACGAATTTCTCATTTGTTCCATCACCCGAATATCTCGCGTTATTCCTCTGCTACAAACCCGATAATTTCATCCCGCTTCGATATCGTAGCCAAGTAATTAACCATCGTTCGAAATAAAACACAATGTGTAAAATAATCTTCGTTTTAACAATATCGTTCAACAACTTAAATTGCTCTCGAAATCTTTCTCCATTAATATTTACCTACCGTATACGGGCTCTGTAATTTTCGTGGTCGATCTTACAATTTTGCACGAAACAAGAATAACCCGTTTCTTTATTGGCACTGTATATAGGGTGTTCGAGTGAAAAAGAAAAAAAAAATTAAGGAATGATTCTCGAGGCTAAAATAAATTTAACAAGTGATATACAAAAGTATTTATATAGATTATCAGAATTTATGCAAAACAAATGTTAAATTACATCCTTATATACTTTATATGAATAACAAAATTGTATTCGTACAGATATCACAAATAAAACTTTAATTTTTCATATGAAGAAACGCGAGAAGAGAGTAGAAATTTTGTTATCAAAATCTACTCGAAAAATAGAGGAGACAACGCCATTGAAATTCCTTTTTGTTTTATTGCGATATCTCAATTGGTTCCCGAGATATAAAGATTCAAAGTGTCCATAACGCTAGAGACGTTATGAATGGGTTCGCGACTCCGTGACCTACATTTTTTCCTGGAAATGCGTACTACGTCCTTCCAGGAATCGCGTACTATGTTTTTCTAGGAATCGCGTCTGTCGCTTGTCTGGGATTTGGGGTAGGTTAGTGGGAGGAGGTGCGAGCGAGAGATCCGAGTAAGAGAGAAGGACAAGAATAATAAACGATTAAAAATTACTCTTTTCTTTGAACGACGATATCTCGGGAACCGGAAGTCGTATCGAGATAAATGAGGGAGCATTTTAAAGAGGAAGATTCTGCGCTTCTAACGATCGTTAATTCGTTGACCGGAAGTTAATATCTTCGGAGTTATAACCGTTCAAAGTTTTCGTAATTTTAATAAGATTTAATCGAGTCTAAGGTAAACGATTAAAAATTACGCTTTTCTTTAAACGACGATATCTCGGAAATCGGAAGTCGTATCGAGATAAATGAGGAAGCATTTTAAAGAGGAAGATCTTGCGCTTCTAACGATCGTTCATTCGTTGATAAGAAGTCACTATCTTCGGAGTTATAGCGGTTCAAAGTTTTTCCAATTTTTATACGCTTTTAATCGAGTTTTAAAGTAACATTACGTGACAATCGCCCGTGTTCAGGAATATTTTAGACAATTTTTAATAATCAGAACTCCAGAATCAATCCTTAATTTCTCTTCCTATGTATTCCATTCGTATATTCTGGATGAATGAACTTGAATGACGCTTAATGACAGTGGCAACATTGTCCGCGACGAGGAATTCGAAGCAAGATCTTCGCTTCCCGCCATTATTTCTTGCTGTCTCTTCCGCTCTTTTCGCTCTCTCCCTTATCGCGGCCGTTTCACCTCGCCTATTACGGCGAACCAGTGTTATTGCCTTCTTATTAAGGAAATAATTGCGATGTTTTACGATCGCATTCTCGATCAATTATCCAAAGAAATGGAGCAAAACGAATAGGGGTTCCCGCAAAAGTTGTTAACGAGCCTGGTTGATCGTCGCGCAAAATCGAGACCCACGATACCCGATTTCCTGCTTGGTAGCAGGATTTTTGATACGACTTCTTGGTAAATGGATTACCTGGATGTGCAAGATTAATAGGATGTACGAGATTTCCTTTTCGAGTTCACTTTAGTCGAAATTTTTAATACTCGGTATTAAAAATTTTAAATTTCATTCGTTTCTTTCTTTCTTTATTTTTTTTGGCACAATTTTTTGAATTCGAAGAAAGGAATCCCGTACATATAAATTCGCGAAATTAAAGAAAAAGGAACGAGGCTTGACAAAATTTAAAAATTTTCCAAACATAATACATCATGTATAAATCCGAAGATCTCCTCTTTCTAATATTTCTAACGAAACTAATAATAATATATAAAAACTTTTACGCGTGCTTACAACTGTGTACAGCTTACAAAACAATTCCAATACACATTCTTCCAATAATCCATGAATTGCCCGAAATTCCGACGAAACGGCGGATCCTCTAATTATTTTAGAGAGAGGAAAGATCCGCGATTGCCGACAAGAAAAAGAAGAGGTTGGAGCAGGGGCCATTAGCGAAAGAAAGGTGGTGGTCGCGAGCGAAAAATTTGTCTCACGGTCGTGGCGCTAATTCCCGGTCGTGCACGCGTCTTAGAGCTTAAGTGGACGCGAGGGACGGCCAGGGAAAAGGTGAAGTGTTGCCACCCAAGTAGAAACTTCCATCGTTGATTGTTCCACGGTCTCTCGCCGGTAGTGTTGTGTACCCTCGTGAAGGTTGCACGACGATGCACCCGTGCCTCTTTCTCTTCGATCGACCAGGCCATATGCGAATCGAAACGAGCCGTGAAAGAAAGAGAGGAACGGTCGTTAATTATCCCATTCCTGGTCGCCTGTTCTGAACCCCGCTGTTCACAGTCGACCGTGACAATGGCTCGAAGGAAGATCGACCCGTTGACTTTTATCGACGTTTTAGAGAGTTTCGTGAGAATTGCTTGCTCGAAAAGTCGCGATGAAGATTTTGAATTCGTTTCGAGTTTGGAGATAGATGGATAATGGAATGAAAACTCTGATGAGTTACTCTATTTTCTTTTTTTTTTGGAAACTTGAAATTTGAAACAGAGAAGAAATAAACAAAAGATATTTTTTTTCTTGACATATAGTATCTTTTTGAAGAAGCTATTATTATTATAACTAATATATTTGTTTCTTTTTCAGGTGAGTGATTACGAACTGCAGCAGCTTCGTAGCCAGCAGTTTCTATCATTTGTAAGTAAAGTATGGAACAAATAATTCAAAACTCTCGGACTAGTGGATTTTTTCCAAATTTTTCAAAAAGTATCATATCTATCTATTATTAAATTTTACTTTCTTAAAACTCCGTATGTATAATTGCCATTCTTAAGAGTTCAAGGGATCGTTGGGCAACAGATTGGCCAACCGTCCTGAAAAGAAAACTTTGGCAACGTCGTGTACGGTCGTACGAGACACCTGCAACAGCTTAATACTTTATAGCGACCCACCCTTTGGACTTACTCGTCGGCGATATTTTTTCGAGGGTGTGGGTCGAAGAGCGCCGAGGGCGAGGCGCGATAAAGGGTAGTTGTTCGAGTTCGTTAGAACGGTGAGAATAAAAGGAGAGCGGAGGCGAGATAGGAAGAAAACAGGGCAATTATTCGAGGTGGGACAGGAACATTTTTATTAAAGTTTCTTATCGGCCACCCGCGTGATGTATAACGTCACGCTCGAAGCGAACACGATGGCCATTTCCTCGCGTGTTAGAAGAAACGTATCCGCGTTTTCGATCTTTTCGGTTATTTGTCATTTATTTTGTAGGGTTATTTGAAGATTTAAAAGTTTTTCGAAAGTTTTTTTTTTTTTTTTTTTACCATGTCTACCATGAGATATTCGACGTCTGGGTTCTATTTTCGTTAGATTTTCCTCGTTATAGAGAGAGATGCTTGGAGGGTATAATTTTACGAAGTTTACTCGAGAAGGGTTGCGATGATGGTTTTGTGTTACCTTTTATTATCCTTATTTGCTCCTCGTGTTGATTTTACATGTTACAATAGATGTAAAGGGGTAAGTTGATCTTCGTTTCTTTTATTATTTTGTTATACTTCGATTTATTTTTTTTTGAAAGATAGAGAAAAGTATTTTTCTAAACAAAGATTGTAAAATATTAAGGGAAAAAGTCGCGTTGTACGGTATGTTTTAAATTCTGATATTTGTATTTTTTATATTGCATATATGTAATTAATATCGAAAGGTATTGAAGAATCTATAGTGTATGCAAATATCGTTTTGTAAAAAAAATTTGGTATTTTAAAATTGATGAAAAGTTCGAGGAAAAATAACGGAGAAATCCGTTCATGTACATTTTCCGAATATTGATTAAATATATTAATATTTCGATATATGTTAATTTTTATTTTAAATCGATAATAAATACATATTGCAAATACAAGTATTTAGCCGTTGAAAGTGGAATATAAAACAAATTCTGTCGTAATGGCCCATTAGCTCAGTTGGTTAGAGCGTCGTGCTAATAACGCGAAGGTCGCGGGTTCGATCCCCCCATGGGCCAGATTTCTTTTTTTTTCTTTCCATTTAACATAAAAGAATCATTAATCGTTATAATTACTCTTTTCAACGTAGTTACCTCTCCCCCTCCTTTTTTTCTTGTTTTTCTATCGTTACGTGCACGAAATACAAATTCGAAAAGTTCTTCCTATAGTTAACGCTGTACGGAAACTTTGCGGTGAATACGTGCTCGTTGGCGAGGAGGTGCGAACCTGGGAAAGGAATTTGAGTTTTAGTCAAGTACAAAGAAACTTCCGGAACGACGTTCGTGTGTCTAATTGAGTAACTTTTCTTCGTTCGACGTTGCTTGTTTCGGGGTGAACTGAAATAGAAGTATTTTCGGGCAATCCCGAAAGAGAGAGACATCGTTTTCGTAATAGGAAAAAGTTTTTTCGTTTAACTGGACTAACGTTTCGTTTATTTACTTCGTGTGTTTTAGGTGTACATAGGTTCAATGATATCAAGTTTCCGCGAAGTTTCGTTTAATGCCATAAACCCTATACCGTATTACATTCAATTTATCTCTCGTCTGAAAATAATTATTTTTAATTAAAAAATAAATATAACGATATTTATTCATGAATTTGTAAATATTATATCGAAAAGAAGAAAGTGTTTAATATTAAAGCAAATAGAAATTGAATGCACAATTATATTTGATATCATTTTTATATTTAAACAAATTCAATTTAATCGAACAATACTCGTAAAATAATAAATAAAATCGAATATAAATTTACATTGTAAAAAAATTACAAAAAAAAAAAAAAGGAATTCCGGTACCGGGAATCGAACCCGAGCCTCCTGGGTGAAAGCCAGGTATCCTAGCCACTAGACCATACCGGATTCACGGAATGTATGCTTTACGCTATACTCTTCATCTGCCGCTAACCATAAAATAAACCATTCCTTCATTTAATTTTAATCACGATTTCAACGCGAGCAATATCAAAATCACATTCCTCTCGTTAAAACAAACACATCGATTTAAAAAGAAACCCAACAAATTTAATAAAAAAAAGAAAACTACCCATACACGGAATCGATTCTATCCTCTTTATTTCCACCGGTATTATACACCAGCAATTTCACCAGTAACGCGTGTTTTTGTATCGGGGACGCCATAAATCCAGGGCAACGATTTAAAACGCGGCTGCCTCTGTCGTCGGATTTAAAAACAGTTTACGTTCCGGAAGCGTCGCGACGCTCGGTATCGGTCGCCGACAGGCCCGGCCATCCCCCCATTGGCCGATTGTTTCTGGCAACAAATAATTGATTTATTTATTTTTCCTTTTTGCCCACGTTCTCCTATTTCCTCCTCCCCGCCTCTCCTCTCCCCCTTTTTTTTCCAAACCATCGGAAACGTGGCGTGGCGTATCGACGTCGCGAGGAAAGGTCTGTCGGCCGGGCGGAAAGGACGCCGGACGTCGTTCCGCGAGAGATACGCGGGCGGAACAATTATCGGATATCCACGGTTGACAAATTGCACGGTCAACCGGCCACGTTTTAATGAAGCTCTATCGAGCAGTCTGCTCGCGTGTCGGACGGAAAATGAAAAACGAAACTACCCCCTCGTGCCCGATGAACTCTCGAGTTCTGGATCGATGAAGCGGGAGGAAGGGGGAGAGAGTGAGAGATTGCTCCGTTCTGGTCGATTCCAGCTTTACAATCGATCGTTGGAAATCGACATTGCCGTCGTTTCGTTGCAATTGATTCACTCGCGAATTGATTTTTCGACAACGAGCGAATAACATCGATCGTAAATGAAATTTCTCAGAGAAGCAACGACGAAAAGTTGGGATTCTTTGGATCTAATTTCTTGGGGATTAACGTTCGCCCGTTCGTTGCCTCGCTAATTATCTTACCTATTAAAGGCAACCGGTACTCGTTAAAAAAGCATCTTGAAATCTCGTGGCGGGATTCGTAGTCGGTAAATTTATATCCTCGCTTAACTAAACGTATCTCGAGAAAATCAAGCAACCATTTCACCGACTCGCATTCAATAGCGTCTCACGTACCACCAAAGCGAGCCGCGTCTTCCGTAATCATCCTTCTTAAATCACCGTGCCCCGTTCGTTGCATAGATCATCCCAAGCGGTCCACGTGAGCGTACCTGATCCATTTCCCAGGCGGATTTATTGCCCGGCCAATGTATCCGCCGAGTATTGGGCCATTAAAGACGCATATTCCCGGTGTTCTCGCGACCCGGGAACGATCTTGGCAGCGTCGTTTCACCGCGGACGCCCGTGAGAAAATGTTTTTCTCATAGCCCGAGGGGGAGGGGGCCGATTTTATGGAAGCTGCCGGTGTGCACGACACTTCTCCCTGTCTCTCGTAAAACAATCATTTTTCCATCGGCTCGAGCCGGGCCGCGTGTTCGCAATAGGTTTGGGATATTATTACGAAAGGGGAGGATTGCGTTATGAATTCGCGGGAATTTCTGATTATTTTCGTTTCGTGAATTGTAATCTAATATCTTATTTATTTTTATCCAATAAATTAACTAAAGCGAGTGGCTTTGTGAATTTACGTAATGCATGTATTTGTGGGTATATTATATAATTGTTTTTTTTTCTGTGATAATTATTAACTAATTTGAATGTTAAACTTTTATGTTATTATACAAGAGTATTTCAATAGAAAGAAACGCGATAATTTATTCATTAGCTCGCGTATGAATTTGCAAAGTTTTTCACGGTGGAAACGTATGATAATTTCTTTTGATGTGTATGGATATTAATTTTTTTTTCTCTCTTTTTTTTTTTATAGAATCGAACAAAAATTGTTTGGGAAAAGTAGACAGCATTTTAAATGCTCGAACGAATCTGTACACATTCAATGTTTTCCCCATTCTCTTTCTCTCTGTGTACTTATGCGAAACTTGGCGCAGTTTATTTCGAAGACCTCGTCCCATGCGTCAATTTTACACGTTTCTGTTTTCCACCCACGCTTTTCCGTGTCGTCTTTCTTCTTTTTCACGAGAAATATATAACTTTGCCACGGTAAAAAGCACTCCGTTCAATCGTCGAAGTGCACAGATTTCGCCGTCAGCTTTTTTTCTTTGTGTCAGTTTTCCAAAATGTATCCGATATTTCGAAATATGAAATTGCGAAATATGAAAAATTAAAAAACTTAGTACTCGATTTTCAGGCATTTAACCATTATTATCGATACTATTTAAAAATAGAACGACGATCGAATTAGAATTATTTTTGCAGTGTCTACGTTGACTTTATATTTTCTTTTTAACCGAGCGTCAATCAATTTTCGATCACTTTCCCGCTTCTTTTTAAGAATCGTCATCATCATTTTCCAGAAGAAAAAGAGAACATGGTCATGCAATACAAAATGTTAATATATTCAAATCGATATATCTACAACTTACTACTAAATAATTCTCTAACCTTTGAAATCACCATCTCTCCTCCACGAGTATTTGTACTCTGTGTGTGAAAAATTTACCAGTAGCCCGTACAGTTCGAAACGAATTCACCACGCGAGAAAACGACGAGCACGCAGGGATCATTGCCGCATTAAGCAGCGGCTGAGAGAGATATAAAAGCAGCTGGCAGTGATTAAAGGAGACGCTCCTCTGGCGAAACGTCGGGCGAACACGTGAGCCCGCGACAAAGTTTATTATTCCGCATCTGTCGAAGAAATGTAAAAAAACGAAAAAAAAACAAGGGAAAGAAACTAGTTCCCTTGGCCGTGCACTTGCTTTATCCGTATTCTTTTCGAGAACACGAAGAGAGAGAGAGAGAGAGAGAGCTTTGCTCCTCGTCATATTCAATGTAACTCTCTCGTGTGTCTCTCGTAAAAGGACACACAAAGAGTTAAACAGAGAGACCTCTCTTTGTCGCGGAGAACCTCGCATGGTAACGAGTCTTTCGAAGATCTTCCGCATTAAAAGGCGAGTTTCTTGGCGGAGAGATGGAAAGGAAGGAGAGAAGAGTGGCGAGGGGGGGAGAGGAGAGAGGAGAGGCGAAGAAGTATGCGATGGAGGCGAGGGAGGAAGAGAGAGAGAAGGGGGAAAGAAGTACGCAGTTGCACGGCATATTTGCCTTGCATCAAAGAGCTGGAAGGCTCCATAATGGAATTGAGAGGAATTCGCCGGGCTTCCTGTTTACCGAGCTGATTTCTTGATTTTTATTGCCCTCCTCGCCCCTCCCTCTCCCTCGATTGCGGGCTAGGGAATTTTAAACGGTCTTTGAGGCCTCGAGGACCGAGAGCTGTGGAGTTTGGGGAATCGAATTGCAGGTTTTTTCTTTCTTTCTTTCTTTCTTTCCTTTTCTTTTTTTTGTTTTCGTACTTTTCGAGAAATCTAGATAAAGATGATTGAACAGATGGTTCAATTATAGATACAACAAATAAAGATTTATTACGAAACGGAAGAAATTCATCGATGACATTTTACTTTCAAATGGTTTTCCTAATTTGATTCAAGATTATGAATTCACACCGATGCAAATAATCTCCGTTTATTATATTTTCATAATCGTTCAAGGTTATTCGATTTGTGATTCCAATTGGACGATTGATCGTCGAACAGGAAGGGGGATATTATAAGTAATAAACGAAGAAAAAACAGGGATCTTTGAACCAACTTCTTGCCTCCTATCTCATTCCGTTGTATCACTCCGCTCGGTGTTAACTTCTGTGTATATCTAAGCTCGCACAGAGAGTAACATTTTGAAAAGCGACGAAAGGGGGGGAAAGTGGACAATGGAGAAGCACGACGGAAGTGAAAGGCAATTATTGGCGGCTTTGAGCCCGTTGCTGTCCATGCTGACAGTCGGCCTGACCCTCGGCTTCAACACCGTGCAATTGATCCAATTAACAAGCGTGGCGAACGAGAGCGGGACGGAGGTGCGGATAACGAGCGAAGGCGAGGCGCATCTGCTCTTCTCCGCCTCCAGCTTCCCGATGCTTCTCGGCTGTCTGTTGTCGCCGATCCTCGCGGAGACGGTGGGCAGGAGGAGGTCCTTGATGACAATCTACCCGGTGTCCTTGATCGGATGGGCGTCGATCGGACTCGCGAGGGATATCTCGTCGATCGCGATCGGGAGGGCGATCCACGGCCTGGCCGCCGGCCTCTTCACCCCTCTGGCGCCCCTCTACATCGGCGAGATAGCGGATCCGAGGTCCAGGAGCGTGTTCCTCGCCCTGATAGACGCGGCAATAGTATTCGGTCTTCTAATCGTCGACCACCTCCACGCCTACTACTTACATTGGAGAATGATCGTTCGCGTCTGCTCGGCCGTCACGTGCCTCGTCTCCCTCGCAACCCTCGCGTCTCGGGAGAGCCCCGTCTGGCTGATGAACAGGGATCGAGCGGGAGCGTTGCGCCAATGGATCTATCTTCGAGGATGGGAGTCGGGGATGGACGAGTATCGCGACGCGTCGAGACGAAATGCGCGGGACGGGACGAGGATGAGCAGGCTAGGATATCTTCTGTCGTCCAAACGCTTCTTGTACCCGCTCCTCGTATCCAACGTCTCGTTCTTCGTTTATCGATTCTCAGGATTAAACTTGGTCGCCGATCACGCCGTCCCTCGCCTCGTGGAAACGTTCAACATGGACGACGCTCGCTCCGCCACTTTGATCGTGCTCGGGCTGAGATCGATCACGAGCGTGCTCGCTTGCCACCTGATAACCAAATACGAGAGGAAGAGTTTGATCTTCAACTCAGGATCGGGCATCGCGTTTTCTCTGTTCGTCTTGTGGCTCACCACCCATTTCGACTTACGCTCGTTATGGTTGAAGGATATCTCCTTGCTCGTCTATTTCGTCTCGTTGGGGATAGGTCTGTCACCTGTCCCATGGATCCTCACCGGAGAATTGTTCTCGGGCAAGTTGAGAAGTTTCGGGATCGGCCTCGTGCTGGCCCTCTCGTATCTCTGCTACATCGTGGACACGATCGTGCAGCCGGAATTGGTGGCCAGGATCAAGGTGCAGGGAGTTTATGTAATTTACAGTCTGTTGGTGATAGTCGGGGTTGCACTCTTGGACCGCGTGTTATTCGAGGCCAGGAGGAACGAGGCTCTGCCGAGGATAGGAGAAATGTTCGACGATGAATTCGAGGATTGCGGGAACATTGAGACGATCTAGGGAAGAAACAAGTTTTGATATGTAGTAATTTAAGTTTCTTTTCTTCATTTTACGATTTCACGTAAAACGATTTATAAATTTTCTCTCTTTTTTTTTTTTTTTTTTTGAATAATACATTGTAGAAACAATTATTACTACATTGTTCGTTATCTGTAAATATAGATACGTAAATATGTACGTATTGATAAATCGATAAGATCCGCTGCCGTAATCGGCGATTGACGCAATCGATCGTTCTTAATGCTTAAACGTTTAAAATAGCATCGTGTATTAACGTGCATATTTAACGAACGATTTACATATATAAATATAAATATATCTTAACGTTCGTCAAATTACATGATGTAATTATCGAAGTTGTACGAAGTTGGATATAAGCTAAAATTTCTTTTATACATTTCTATAAAAATTAATAAATCGATAGGGTGTTATAAAATTCGATCGTGAATTCAATCGTTCAAAGATTCTTCAAAAATTGAAAATTTTAGCGCCGCTATTACAATAGCGGAAAATTCGGTGTTATCAGTCGTGCGATTTATAATATATATATATATAAGGACAATCTCGGGCCAATTTCCCATGCGAGACGTGCCCAAAATGCGCACAATCTTCATGAATGCATAATGCGTATACCACCCCTCCGATTTGAGAAAGTTTCTGGTGGTGAAACTAATGCTTTCTTCTCCTCGTCTTTCTATTTTCTCTCCACGAATAACGGAAACCCTTTTTCGGATATTCTTCTAATTCCTGTAATATAAAATCCTAATCAACTAAATAATAGATTCTATACACTTGAATGTTCAATATTGATATTAATTGTAATTCATAATATGTTAACGAATTGTTTCCTATATACACGTGTAATTTTTTCTTATCTTAAGAAAATTTATTTTCCAATTATGATAAAATTATCATACGGAATAAATATAACATTCAATTAACACGTGTAATTGGCACGTAATTCTGTGTAAAAATAAATATATAATTTACACACGTTTTATATCGTGTTTTCCAATTCGAATTTAATTTAACGTTGTAAAAATATTATCTGTCGGAAATATAAAAGGTTATAAAAATTGTCGACTTTATTAACTTTAACAACACGCTCTCCACTAGACGATTCGATACCAAGGATATTACTCGAACAATTTTCCGTCAAAAATAATTTTCGTCTCTTGCGAGAATAACGAAGAGGGATTTAGAGGCTCGTGAAGGATTCGTTCTGGCATGGTGATGGCAGCTGCGATTTAAGGGCAAATTTGTCGGCGAAATGAAAATGTAACCTCATAACTCTTCCTCCTCCTGTGAGCATACCCAGTGGTATGCATAGTCCGACCGCATCCACCGGTTTTATACACTCCATAAACATTCCACCAGATTTTCTCCTAGTACCTCGATGTGATCATTCCGCCTCTGCTCAAACACCCTGTTATCTGTCCGCGTTGTGTTGAAATCGCGTGTGTTCGTCCAATTTGTTAACCGGGGAGATAGATAAATGAACCGGTCATGCGAATTTCCAATATTTTACTCGACTTTGTTTCTTTTTTTTCTTTTTTTTAATCTCTTCACCGGTCACCTTTCTGTCCATAATTTTAGGGTTTAGATTATTTAATTTTATAACGTTAAAAAAATCTCTCTAATTGTAATTTTCGTATGGATCGTTTCTAATTTTAAATTCTAGGATTTTTATACACTTTGAAATTTCCATACGATGCAAATAAAAATTTAAATTCATTTTTTTTTTTAAATCGTTCTCTCCGAAGAAGATCGTTTCCAAGATCGAAATCGAATTCGATCGTAGATAGCCAGAGGATGAATACTCGTTTCAAAATATTCGTGAGAGATAAATCGCGTGTTATTCGTATGTAGATAACAACAAACGTTCGAACACACAAAGGAAATTTTAATCCCGACCAGGTGTTCGATTGTTATGTATTCTGCGCACCGTTTCTGTCACGATTATATATTCGACGTAGAGACTTGACTGTCTGTAAACAAACATTTTGGAAAATTCATTTCATAAACGTGAAATTATCGTCGTGAAATCGAGGCTGAAAGTAAATTTGCTCGTTGTAAAATCGGGCTCTTCATCGCGACGAATGTTTCGTAGAGCAGAATTTCATATGGTGTATGTCTAACATCTCGTCTTTATTAAAATTCAAACTATTTTTAATTGGAGGAGACGAGAAGAAAATTGGAAGTACTTAATTACAAAAATTATTCGATCTGGAAAAGAAATATTTTTCTCGAATTTTCGACTTGACCTAAAACATCAAAGAAATAATTAATTTATTATTTCATTGCTATTATTTATTAATCAAAAAATCTCGTTTCTTTGAGAGATAGAATTTCCTTTAAACATATGTTACATCTCAAAACAGATCTCGAGCAAAACAATATTCACGTTTCCATCGTTCGATCTTACGCGTCCAAGAAAAAAGAGAAGAGAAGAAAAGAATGAAAAGAAGAATTCGCTAGAATTTCGTGGATCAGTTGTCCATTAGGAAATTTATACGATCCAGAGGGTGGTGAAAAGGTTGATTAAATCTGAGCCCCTCGGTCCAGGGAGAAAAGTCCAAAGTCCTCTCTGATGAAATTGAAGAAACGATCCTCTCGTTGCGGCCGATCGTTGCGAAATCAAGGAGAGAGGGAAGGAGATAAAGGAAGGAAGTGTCGTATCAAGAGGAGGAAGAGGATCTTTTATCTGGATCCGCGCAGGCCTCGTCGATGGAAAAAAAAATGTAATAGAATGGTAACAGTTCGTACCCAAACTCGTCGAAGGGAAGGGATAAAGCTGGGGCTTACCTTCGAAACACGATGGAACGTTATCCGGCATCGAGATAAGACTCCTTTCTCCTTCGCAGATTGAATTAAATCTTTCTTCCTTTCGATCTGGATACTTTTCCTCTCTCTTCTTAATTTAATTCTCCATTCGTTGTTTTGTATAACGCGATCTACACGAGATCGATGAAATTCTTGCATCTTCTCCTCGAATTTCCAAATTAGATCCGTGTATTTCTTAATTTTTCTCGATCGTATCTGTTTCTTTCTTGCTTGAGAATTTATTTAGAGGCACGAATGTGAAATGTATTTGAGAGAAAGTTTGTAAAATTGTACATTTATTGATACAATTGATACGATTTTATAATCGTAAACTTTCTTCTTATAATATTTGTAAATTTAAAAATAATAGAATTTGATTTATCATTTGTAAGAATTAAAAAAAAGTATACGAACGTTATTTCTTCCTATTTGTTAAAGCAGGCTTGTTAAATTTTATTTACAATTCTTGATTTTTCTTTTACCCTCTTTTCCACTAAATAAATGACACAAAAATCACAAATTCATTCATCGATCCACCATACTTTCCCCTGATGATTTCAAATATTTCATTAAATGGAACATTTTACTCCAAGAAGTAAAAATTTTGGATAAAGAACTTCTTTTCCCAAGTTGTATATAAAGCGAGTAAAATGGATGGAAAAAGGGCGTTAACGGGGAAATGTAGCCAGGTTTCTCCCGTGACGAGATCAATTCTATTTTGCCCGCTAACGAAAATGTCGTTCCCCGAGCATCAACTCCGTTTAAGCTCCCGGAAAGGTGATAAAATCAGTCGGATTTCCGGGGCTTTGTGTCTCGCGCCCTTCCTCCCCCGTCCTTCTTCGATTTTTCTCCCCCGTGGCGGCACCCTCCCCCCGCAATAATTCGCAATTTTCGCGCCACCTCGCCACTCGTATCAAGTTTGGAAATAACGTTTCCCAAGTTTCCGTAAACTTGAAAACCCCACCATCCCTTCCCCGTTGGAAGGAACTGGCCTAACCGTTTTTCCAACCGTTCCAAACAATTTAAGACACTTTGAAGTGTAAGCTCCCTTTCCCAAGATTCGGTTTCCCTTCTTGTTTAAGTAGTTTGCGAGAACGTATAGCGATTCCCTTAGATTAAAATTGTAAATATAAATCTTTTTTCTTTTTTTTTTTTTTAGGAAAATTGAAATTTGTTCGAATCATCTTGATCGATATTTTTTTCCAATTCTTGTCGAGAGAAACTAGAACTTGCAGTTTTCAATTAGTTAGAATGCGAAGTAAGGTAAGTAAGTTGGAATTTTCAAGTCTTGAATAAAATTGGTAGAAATTAAAATTTACGGAATATTTATTTTATCAAGTTTCTTTCCTACAACAGAAATAAATTTTAAACAGAATTACATTTAGCTATTGGTATTTTCATTATATTTTTCATATTTATTTTGAATTCCTCTTTCGTTTCTTAATCAACAGGGAAATATATCGACAAAGGCTACCAATAGATGCACCCTTTGTTCGCGTTTCACCGATGAAAATGAAAGCCGAACGACAGTCGACGCGTTTCTCGTGTTCGATTTCGAGGCATGCTTTTACTACGTTTCCGGCAATCTGGAACGGCGGGGAACGTCGTTTCCAGTTGCACGAAATTCGCCACGGCCACGATCGATCTTCGAAGACTATCCTGTTTCGGCCGTCGCTCTTCTCTTCCGCTCGCGTGATCTCGCCCAATGAAGCATTTTCTCGGTTTCCTTTTCGCACCGAGGATTTAAAGTTTCGTCGTCGCGGCTTAACTGAAATTGTTTCGTCCAATTTCGTGCACGACATCAGTTCATACGTAAGAATTCGTTGAAAGAAAAGAAGGTGATAATTTAATTTTTTTTTTTTAGTAAAGATACGCGAGATTGTCGAAATTATTAATATTCGATAATGGAGCAAATAAAAAAGACGTATTCTACGTTAATACGTTCGTCTAATTGCATTGGAAAGATTATGAAACTCGACAGTAATAATCCAGATTCAGATTATCGAGAGAATGATCGATCGATTGGGAATTAAAATTTAATTTAAAATTTTCTCACAGATAAACTCTATTTTCCAAAATCGTGCCTAAAAATCTCTGAATCCGCGCCGTCTTTCTTCCCCGCATAAACTTTATTTGCAAACTTTATTTTCATCGACAGCCATCGAGCCTCCCCTTGGCACGGATCCACCTCAAAAGCGTCCTGGAAAAAAGAAAAATAAAAGTGAAAAAAAAAAAAGAAAAATGCAAACATTTTCCCGACGAAAAGTAGTGAAATGTAACACGCCTCTGTCGGCCCGATAAATCAAGGGGCCACGCATTGGGATCGGTTGGAAGGCAGAGAGAAATTTATCGACGAATATATATATATTCCACGGTGAGAGTTGGAACCGGTTGATCGCCAAGGCTTTTCGCGAGCTTCAAACCCTCTCCTGGAATCCTGGGCATAAACGGCCCTACGTACTGTTGCCGCCTTAAGGCGCTTTCTCCCCGTGTTTTACGACCGGTCGTGTGTCATTGCTACTGTCGACCGACCCTTCTCCAACGTGGATATCACACTCGGAACACACTCTGCCCCTTTGCGATCGTCTCTGCCTCGATTTAACCACGGACTATCCGAACGGTTGTGGATATTTGTATCGAATCGATACGTGTGCGTCGATTAATCTGCCACTTTGCAGCGCAGATTTTTCTTCGACGAGTATTTTCGCGTACAATCGTGCAAGTGAAGTGCAATGGAAGAATGGATCGGTCTTCTTTTCGCGGGGATCAAGGAATTTGGTTTTTTGGAATCTCTTAGGTGAGCTTTTAGTTGATTGAAATCTTTCTTTTTTCTAGGATCGTACTAGGATTGAAATATGTTATCATTTAGTTTTTCGGATATTTTGTTGTGAGATGGAATTCGGTTTTTTTTTCTGGATATAAAAGTGGATTGAAATCTTCACCGATACTTTTGTTCGATACGGTGAAGGATATTGCTCGAGTTGGAGATTTTCGATTGCGTGTAAAAATTGAAAGGGAAAAAAGGAAGAAATAAATATATTTTAATTCCGTCCAATCTTCCTATCTTCCGATAAATTTTTCCCTGAAAAAAAGTAATTGATTTCCATCCAACTTATCCCAACTTAAATCCAATAATACTTAAATAAATATCGAAGTTTGAGTTTTGTATCGACGAAATCTAATTTACCCTGGGAGGGGGAGGAATCGATACCCTTCCACTCACGGCAACTAGAAAATAATCAAATAATAGAGAAATCCATCGAAAGTATCGACAATTACCGCATCCGGAACGGAAGTTACGGAAGAAGAAAGGAGCGTAATATTCGTCGTAGTTTCTTCGCAATCAAGTTGGTCGAAGGATAAAAACAAACAAGCCGCAAACGGCAAACCGAGACTTGCTTGCAGAATTTCGCAGTCGAGTACACGTGACAGGAAAACGCTTTCAGTCTCTCTCTCTTCGGCCATTTTATTTCCTCTAATTGTGAAAAAGAGCCAGAAAAGTGGCTCCCTTTGAACCGCATCGAAATCTCTCTCCGCAACTTGCGTCGAGAGTTTCGTTCAAAAGAGGAAGAGTTTTTTTTTTTTTTTGAATTTCGTTGAATTCGAACCGGCATTAAAATGACGGTTTCGCGTATTACGCTCGTATTTATGATTATTCGATTGTGAAATCGAATATTCAATACTCGAGTGCCATTTCGAAATTTCGATTGGAAATTAAATGTGAACTCGACGTTCGGAGGAGCAGAATAAAAAAAGAAACTTTTTTTCAAAAATGTTGATATAATTAAAACTCGGAGGAAACGCAACTCGTTGAAAAATATCACACGCACATTCATCGAGCAAACAATCCGTGTTTCGCGAGGGGAGGATTAATTCCAATTTCCAATTTTCTTGAGCCTCGAGTTTTCCTGCGGCCGGTCCTGAAAACGATTTTATCGACCAGTATCAATGAAACTTTTTCCAAGAGTTTTTCCTCCGTGGAGGGAAAGGGGGAAACTTTCTGGCCAGACTCGTTGCGTGAATGTTTCAACGGGAAATTGATTACAACCGAGGCATTTTTAATTCAACAGGATGAAAGAATGAAAGGACGAAGTTCGCGATACGAGCCAGTCGCCGAGTAATATTTTATTATTATACGAGAACGAGAGAGGAAGGTTTTCATTAAGTTGCAAATTGCAACAAGCGTGATGAAGTATTTAGCTTATAAGAGGAAGTACTGTTTACCTTGTCGATGGGATAAGAAAACGTTGAATTAATCGTGAGTGGGTTGTGCAATTTAATAATTCAACTGGAAATTTCATCTTATCTTATCGTTTAATGATTAACGATCATTCAGAAATAACAATTCAGAAAATCGTGATTTATAAACGAGTTATATAAAAGTTGTTAAAAGTTATCGCTTTTGCCAATAATTCCCAAATTTTTCTTTTCTTTGTAATTTGTTCGAAACGGTAGCAGTTATCTTAAAATGTATTTTAATATTCACGTGGATATGGAAATAGTTGGAATCTGACTGATAAAAATTTAATTTCTCTCGTCGATAAATTATTCGAATTATTTTATTTTAATAAAATTTAAATTATTTTTACCAGTGTTCGAACAAATCTTAAAAATAATAAAATTACACAAATTACGGAAATATGTAAATTGAAATGAATAACCGAAAATTGAAATTAGCTACGTCTATTCAAAAGTATATACATATTTAAATTACGAACGAGTCTCGAACAAATTAACATTTCATCACGAATAATCGCCAAGGAACGACGTTCAAATTTACCAAAGATCTCTGGAAAAATCTTTTTAAAACTATGGTTTCCTCAAAATAATTTCCCCCGTTATTAGTTAATCACGACAAGGAACCATTCCACCACAAGAAGGCAGGAAAACACGTGTTGACACGTGTACAACGAAACGAGTTTTATCAACGATAAAAATGTATTAAAGAATCTTATATTCAAGACCAGACTCCTTGCCAAGAGAGATAAAGGTACGTGCCTGATCTGCATGCCGAGAGGAATAACAACAGTCTCCCCCGTTTCGCCCAACTTTGCTTCCTCCGGTCGAGAAAACGGTTCCGGGATAAAACGGTGATAATTCTCGTTTCTCGAACGGTGCGAGCGATTCCCTTCGTTATTTCGCCGTCGAGCACCCTCTTCAGACGTCGAATCCCCCGCGAGGGGCTCAAGGGGTTGGTAAGAAATGCAAATTTAACCGGGCCAATAATCGAAGTTGCGATTCGAAGCCTGGAATTGAAATTATAAATTGACTGGTGAATTCGGGGATGCGAAGAAAGCAAGACTCATTCTATCGCATATTTATTACAGACAAGTTTTTACCTATTAACGAATGGATTTATTTTTTCCCAAATTTTTTTACAATACAAAGAAACATCGAATAATGCGATTACTCTAAGCAAATGCATCGTGGATCTTTTTAAGGATATGACTATAAATCGGTGCACGTTTAATCTTTTCATTTCCAAAATTTTATATTTGAATTGGTAAGAGGAGGAAAAAATTAAAAAAAAAAAGTCACGCGCGGAATAACGATGATTTCTATCGACTCCTCCACTTACCGGATTAATATGCGCATACATATGCGATCACGAAATTTACATTTCCACGTAACATATGTGGAATCACTTATCTAACACCTGTTCAACAAGATCGACGATCCCACGATATATAATATATATATATATATATATACTCTTCTCTCCCTTGAATCATCGATCGCCAGGAATCAATGATCGCAACGTGCGAAACGTTGGAGGAATTCAGAGAGCGAGAAAAAGATTCGAAAGCATCCTTTCGAGATATCCTCAGGTCCAATTGGAAGCTCGATTACCCAGGGACTACTGCAATTGTACCTATACTTCCGGGGCCATTGATATTCAACTAGGAGCACGCCACGGTAATTTCCCCCTCCTGTCTGCAAGGTGGAGTATCGTCCCCCTCCCCAGCCAGCCAGGATCTTGCTCTCGACCCTCTCGATCGAAACTTCTAACGCCAACCGAAACCCATTCTTTCGAGTCGTCCGTGCGGTTGAACGAGTGGGAAGGAAAAAATCGCAGGCCAATTGAAAGAAAAATAGGTCGATTTTAAATTGCTAACACCTTTAACCCATTCCTTTTCATTTTTTTTTTTTAGTGGGCAACGCGATGAGAGATGGATTTAAAGAGCGATCCTTTTGCTGCGCTTTAAATGCGGATTTTGAAGATACGTAAGGAAGTATATAGTTTATAAAAGTATATGTATTAATATTTGTAATTTATTACCAGTTAATAAAAATAAAGTGTTTTCGTCAAAATTGAACGTTTATATTCATTCAAATGTGTTTATATTACGCTTATCTATCGCCGTTTCAATCGCTGCAATTTACACGTCCGTAATATATTTGAATAGATTCCACGGATCCACAATTCCAGTCATCATCCCCCAACCTCGTGCTGCTACACCAGCAATAATCCACTCCACGCAATCCCATACTCCTCTCCGATATCACTCGTTCGATCATCGATCAATCAATCAATCACCGCCAAATCCACTCGCCAAATCCCCTCACCCTCCAATTCCTCGATTACTTCGAATCACCCCCCTATTTCCAAAGATACCCTCTCCGACCACGAAATACGAAAATTGGAGAAGAAAAGCGAGGTTCGAAACGGGAGGGAGTGGGCGGGGATGATTTGAAAGCAAGGAGCGCTCGTTAATTCGGAATTCGACCCCGCAGAATCGCGGAATTCGAATCTCGGAGGCGGCGCAAGCCGAGAATTAAACCGAGCATCGTCCGATTCGAATCTCGGGCCCTCTCCTCCTCTCCTCCTCAGATTCTACCCCGATAATTCTACTCGAGGAAGCACGTGGCTTGCCCGCGTTATAAAGTCTCGCCGCGTATAGTCCGTTTCACGAGTATCTCTTGGAAAATTAATTAATCCCTCTATTCGAGCGTACATGTTCTTCAAGAATTTTATACAGACAATTCGTTAAAAACAACGTAGACTTCTTTAATTCCAAAATTTAAGAATACTCTCCTCTCCTCCTATCTTGACGATTTTGAATTTCGTCCTCCCAATTCATCATTGAATATATTCTAAATTGAAATACTTTTGAAACACATACGTTGTATATTCATACATTTTCCACCCAACGTTACAAAATCGTAACAAAAGTATCTCCTTCACGATAAACGTATCGTATCGTTCAAAAAACCAAGATACTCGATCGATGAAAATTTCTTTCGAAAAAAAAAAAAAAATAAACCACGATTCGCACGAAATCAGCCTTGTACTCGAAATTCCGAGCATAATTGTAGAAAATTTCGCACGTATTCCGGCCCGAACTCTCGTTGAACAGACTGTACAGGCGAGAGGAGGTCTCGTGGTCGCACGCGGCACGCATTCGTGCCGAGAATCGCAGGACGAATCCTCATTTGGTAGTCGGTCGGCGTGCGGTCGAGGCTGTGCAACGGTACGCGAGAGTCCTCCGACTTTAATTCCCATCGCAGCCGCCCACAACATCGCCGACTTGATGAACTTTTCGGATCGGCCACGATTTCGACAAGGCGGTTAGGCAGCGATAAGGAGCGTGGGGGCGGATTGCGGCTTCGGGGACAGGGGATTAATTGGCCGAGGAATTGAGGCGGTGGTTGGAAGTTGAAGGGTTGTTTAGGATTTTGTTCCGTCTCGTGTAGGGTGTTCTTTTTTTATAGAGTTGTAATTTGTTCCGCTCGAAGAATTTTGTATTGTATGAAAATAAGCGTGCTCCTCTTTAATTTTAATACATCGATTCGTTAAATTAATATGGAAATTCATGAAATTTAAAAATCATTTTAGCCGAGTAACTTAGTTTTCACAGATTCATTGGTATTGGTAAAGTCTGTCAATTCTGTGAATCGTAGATTCGTAGAAGTCGACGTGTTTAAAATAATGATTTGACCAATTATAATATTGTGAATTATCTTCTAAACTTTTTAATTTTTCAATGATTTAATCTATCTATTTATCAATATAATGTATGAACGAATGTACGTTTATTCGTGGAGATGTAAATTTTCAATTTCGAAGTCTACGAATCTACGTATTACAACAGCCACACAATGTACACGAAAGATAGCACGATCGTCCTACAATTGCAACGCATGGCCAGTAAACGAGCCAACAAAAAAGTCACTGCAGGTATAGAACGATAAAATTAGCAATTGTAATCGATCGTGCAATCCCTCGAAGACAAAGAAGCATCCTCCGTCGCGTAATTAGGGATTCGTGTCGATCGATGGGAAACCTTGTGTCGTGAGCATTGGTACAAGACGCGATCGTGAAAAAAAAAAAAAGAAACGGAGACTGGTCGATTCGTTCCTCTTCCATTTCCAATGAAGCCATCCCCTCTGATAAAGGATGCGACACGTGAACTCGACAATCTATTTCCGCGTGCAAAGGCCTCGTTTTCAATCGCGAGTGTACAAGATACGCAGGCCAATCAGCGCGTCATAGGCAGAGTATGGGGACTCCTCTTCGTGTAGATTTCGATTTTTCAAAGGTGGATTGAAAGAAAAAGGAGGAGAATTCAGATTCTTGTACTGGAAATTCCGTGAAGAATCGTGATAGGAATTTTCTATTCGGGTGAAAAGAATTCGATGGAACACGATTTATTTTTTTTTTAGATATATGTCCTTTATTTTTAGTTTATTGTTTTTTTTGTACCTAATTTTTTTGTGAATATTTCGTAAATATTTCGTAAATATACGTTAAAGAAGCCACCGCTTTGATTTAATCTTTCTAAATATAATAATTTCTTAGAGTGCATTAAAATAAATATAATTATTTTAAAAAATAAAATTAAGCTTCGTAAGATCTTTACGCATTAATCTATGTCAAAACTTATGTTAAAGTACGTAATTCTTGAAACTATTTAACTTTTATTTGAAACATTTTTTAATATTACAATAATCAAACGAAATATTAACGAAATATTAAGATATAAACTTAAGTAAGATACGTATACTTCTAAATTCTCTAAATATAGAAAAATGATTACTAAACAAATAGAATTTTTTAAATAAATATATAATATATAACATTTAACATCATTTTCAAAAATTTCGGAGATTCCGAGAATTTGACGTCATTTCTTGGAAAAGTTTCTCGATCGACCTCCTATCGTATCATATTCTCCTAATACAAAATCGAATTTTCGGCAAAAATTTCTTTCGCTCGATGAATTTGAAATTTCCAAGAATTTGACGTCATTTCTTGGAAAAGTTTCTCGATCGACCTCCTATCCTATCATGTTCTCCTAATACAAAATCGAATTTTTGGACAAAAATTTTACCATCGCTCAGGGAATTTCGATCTGAATCTTTATTATTAAATATCTCGTTTATTCTTCATAATATTAAAAAATGCTTCGAATAAAAGTTGAATCGTTTCGAAAGTACTATATTCTAATGCCCTCAATTTTTTTGTAGGTTGACTCGTAAAAAACTATCGACCCCAACTTTATTTTTTTAAATGGCATCATATACTTTTTAATGCACCAATCTACGCATCTTGGCATTCTCTACAAAAATGTATAGGACCATTTATAGTAAAAAGCTATTAGTTTAAAAGATATTTAATTAAATTTATTTATTTTCCAAACTATAAGTTTTTTGATATATATCGTTTAATACTTTTTTATAGAGAATGCTAAGAGACATCGACTGGTATATTAAAAAATATATAGTTCTATTTAATAAAACAATATTCGCATTTATAAATCCTTTACGCTTCTACGTATAAAAAAATAAATAATAAAGGGTTGTACCTCCCACGAAACCATTTAACTTTTATTCGAAACATTTTTTAATATCTCCAAAAACAAAGGCGATACAATCACATAATGTTATGCGAACACTCCGTGTAATATATTACGCAATCTATTATTAAAAACAATCGAGATATTTCAAATAAAAAGAATACAGCGCTTGAATTTATCAAGAATGAAAAGAAACGCACTAAAAATGGCAGCATTCATGGTACAAGATAATTGTACAAAAAATAAATATCTAAATTTACTTAAATTGTGAAAAAAAAAACGTTTTAAAAGTCTAAAAAAATAGCAATATTAAGAAAAATGCTAAAAAATTGAGTAGGAGAACGGTAAATGTATGATAAATGTACAAAAACTCCTTTTAAATTATATTCTTCTAATAGAAAATCGAATTGTCGGTCGAAAGTCTCGTTCTGTTGTTCGAACATTCGGAAATTTCCAAGAATTTCAAAAATTCCAAGAATTTCGGAGATTCCGAGAATTTCGAAGATTCCGAGAATTTCGGAGATTCCGAGAATTTGACGTCATTTCTTGGAAAAGTTCCTCGATCGACCTCCTATCGTATCATGTTCTCCTAATACAAAATCGAATTTTCAGCAAAAATTTCTTTCGCTCGATGAATTTGAAATTTCCGAGAATTTGACGTCATTTCCAAGAATTTCGGAGATTCCGAGAATTTCGAAGATTCCGAGAATTTTGGAGATTCCGAGAATTTGACGTCATTTCTTGGAAAAGTTCCTCGATCGACCTCCTATCATATCATGTTCTCCTAATACAAAATCGAATTTTCGGCCAAAAATTTCTTTTGCTCGATGAATTTGAAATTTCCGAGAATTTGACGTCATTTCCAAGAATTTCAAAAATTCCAAGAATTTTAGAGATTCCTAGAATTTGACGTCATTTCCAGGAACTGCCAGAATTCTTGGAAAAATTTCTCGAACGACCTCCTGTCATATCATGTTCTCCTAATACAAAATCGACATTTTTGGCCAAAAATTTCTTTCGTTCGAACTGTTTGGAATTTTTTATTTTCAATTTACTTACCTTTTACATACTTACCTGTTCCATACTTACCTTTGATACTTACCTCTTTAAGGATATATATTTGCAGCATCTATTTTTTATCATTTTTTTCAACAGTTTACTTAAATCTAATATTAATATTAAAAAATGATATATTTTTACCTGTTTTATTCTTATTTTTCACCCTCTTTTTAAAGCCAGATCAGCAGGAACTACAAAAATATTGAAATATATAAAATATACATACATATACATACAATATACGATAATTTATACTTACTTTTTTACTACATATTTCTTTATTTTGACATTTGCCAGATCTGCAAAAAAATACAAGAGATATAAATAATATTTCTCACATGTTATGAATTATACATATAAAATTTCACGAATTGTTCACGAATAAAAAAAACTACGTATAAAATGGATATATGACGTACAAAAATATATTAGAATATATTTAGACGAATTTTTAAAATCGCTTCATCATTCAGCTAAAACTCCAACATCATCCCCCCAATCTTCCAATTCACACTTATCGAACGTCGCCTCAATTCACCGCAATTAAATCGCAACTCTTCTCTCTCTTTTTTCTTTCCTTTCCGCGCCTCGCCAACGAAACGGAAGGGATCAAGGCGTTGTGCACGTTTAAAGGGGAAAGAAACGAGGAACGAAAGCGCGAGGGGCACGCGTCGCGACGCCGTTTGTATGCTAAAACGAGTTTACAAGGCGGCTCTGTCACGCGGCGGATAATCCATCCATTGTCGAGCGGATGATGTCCGGTTCGACCGACTTCATTGTCATTCCTCCCTTTTGTAATCGTGGGATGATTTTAAGCTGGTTATAGCGCCGGTGACGCGAGTAGAATGCAAAGGATAGTATCCCTTTTTGCGAGTTCCTTTTGTTCCGAAATCCAAGATTCGAATCTGCGAATCGGTCATCGGCTGTTTTTCGCTCGACGAGTGTTGTTTTTAAGTCGATGTTTAATTTTGGGATACGTTGCCTTTTTAAAATTGAAAAATGAGTGATAGTGTTGGTTTATTTGATTATTTCGTTTCTTTCATTCCTTCGATCGTTCTTTTCCAGAAGAGTATAAATATATTTTAAAATTGCGTGTAGTTTTTCTTGTTACTTATTAATTTCTTTTTTTTCAAAAAAATGGTGCAATTGTGATAAATTATTAGAGAGATCTACCGATTAAAATTGGATAATTTTGAACTTTGTCTATTATTATTTTTAATACACGATTCGAGCAATAAATTAACTTATGTTTTTGATTAAATGTTTTATTATTAACTTGCCATTTCTTTGACGCTATTACAAACTTTTCTGCCATGAGTTTCTGCCCGACACGAAAACTTAGGATAAAGTTTCTGAAAGTAATTTCCTGTTAAAGCAATAAGAAATTGATCTGTAACGTCACATTTTCTTTGCTTCGTATTTATTAACATGAAATCCAATTTTTCTTTTATTAAAAGAGACAGGTTTCTCGGCTGACAGGTAATTTATATTTAATTTCATCTCCAACTTTTTATTTTCTCCGTTTAAAGGGGAAAATTATTTTACAAAATAAAAAAAGAAAAGGAAACTATTACTTTTAACTCGGAAACTCGCATCATCTTGTCGAATCCCGATTTAACGAAACGACGAATCGCAAAACAAAAATCGCTCGATATTCCAACCATCTCAGATATCAAGAATCTCGAATGATGGAGCGTTGAATCGTTCGGAACACGTGCGAATAGTTTATCAAATTGATTGACGATCTAGTAATGTCAGTAATCCGCGACACGCCATTACGGAGGATCTGTGGTGCCCAGCATCGAAATCACCCGGTTGTTTATGGCACTGCTGAGCTGGCAAACTTACGATCCATTGAAAGAAGCGGCAATTTATAATTTTACACCTACGTGTCAGCATCGCAACGTTTAATCGGTTGTTCAACTTCCCACACTTTACCAACAATCCTGTGTGTTACATCATAAAAGATATATATTTCTATCCTATATTTTTTTTGAAAATGGGTAATGGAGTTTCAGGAGAGTTGAATAATACAATTTCAGACACAAATGTCTAAATATACGTACATATATATTTAGTTTATCTAGAAAATTGAAATTTGAAAAATAATCTTATCTGTTAATTATATATATATATAACGAAAACGAGAAATATTCTTTATTTAGTACGAAAATTTTGGGAAAATTTTCCAAAGAACGTAAAATATAGTATTCACAATCATCTCCGCGTAATAAATTTAACGTTACGAAAGCAATATGCAAAGACGAATAGCTGCACACTCTCATAAATTGTTGCTCGACGCACTCTATTATTTCCACGTGTTGGTACGTACACTTACAAAAGTAAAAAAAAAAATGCCTTATCTGAAAAGATTAAAAGAACGTTACGAATGTCGTAAATCGTATCGTGAATAGTCCTTAAATTTATATCGTCGTTCATATTTCTCATCTTTATTGCGCGATAATATACTCGGTGATCCGAAAATTATCGGTATGCGCGTTATCTATAATTTTCGATGCGGGACGAGATATTGGACGTTTATGAAACCTCGAGTGATTTTTCCAGATAAGTTTCATCCGGGGAACGGATGGTTGGTATCGACCTTACTTTTAATACCGCGAATAATAAATATTTTAAGGGCCATTAGACGGGATAACCGTTGAATTTCATCCACGGTGATAAAAATTTATATTTAAAGCCTGTCCTCCTTCTTTTTTAAAGTCTTGAGACATTTTATTAAATTGCAATAAAGTATTTTAATGCATCTTGCAGAACGTTTGCGATGCATATTTATCAGAAATTATTTGCACCTTCGATTTTATAACATTTTCTTCAAATTCATATATACATTCGTACAAGTTAAATCACACGAGTTTTCCGATTATTTTAAATTTTAAACATATTTAAATTTGACCAAGATTTACGGAAAAATCATTAAACATCTTTCAAGGGAGGATAAGTAAACGTGATATTTTAATAAATACCCGCGATTTATTTTTAACACAATCGTACGGTTCATTAAACAGGCAAGATATTCGATAAAGAATTTTTCACCTATGGGGAAGGTCGCGTTTGCTCGTCGTTCTCGGCCATATTGATTCACATCGTGGCCATGAATTTATGGAGATAGTCGCTTATTCCTTCGTGTATTTGGACGCAGTCCAGATCGTTAATTTTCCATTAGTGCCTTTCCACCGATAAGTGTTCCACCATTTCACGAGTTAATGTAAATGTATTAACAGTGTATAATGATGCACGGCCTTTCTGGAACGAACGTCCATGTATTTACGACCGATATAAATGCTTTGACCAGGTTAATTTTATACTCGTTTTATCTTAATGATATTTAACGCAGTTTAACATACGATGTGCTATTTACCTTGAATCTTTAATTCTTCCTTTTTCTTTCTTTCTTTTTTTTTTTATTAATCAATTAAATTAAATAATACTCATTCTGGTTATCATCAGTGAGTATCATTTCAGTGAGTTTTAATTATCAGAACATCAAGAAAAATATAAATATAAATTAATGTAAAAGTTGATACATATTTTTATCCTTTTTCCAATATTTCTATATTGTTTAGATAAAGATCCAAAACAGAGACGTTCGCTGTTGCACAAGTTTTAAGCTTGCATGGAATTTCGATCTTCACTTATTCATATGCACTTGGCTATATGCATACAATTTGTATTTAATAATTCTCAGCTCAAAGAATTGAATATAAAGTTTGAAACAGATTCTATTTTATGAATTCTGAAGTCGAGGTTTAACCACTCGAACAACTCAGGAGAGAAGAGAGTTGTACAATTTTCCTTATCTCGTATCCGATTTGAACCTATTAGAGAAATTTAGTTCGTTCTTATTCTATTTTCTCGATCATAGCCTTCGTCTAATCCTGAAGAAATGTAATCATCCTGTCCAAAATTCTTGTGAAAATTCAATTATAAATCCACAGAATGCATAATAAAAGAATTTCAATACGGTTCGACAAATCCGTTAAACGAACGCATCGCACCGTCACGACTCAACGAGTGAGAAAAAATTTCGTTACCCTCCCCATCAAGAATTCATATTTCAAATATACAATTTCTTTAGATTATTTATTCAAAGCCTCGACTTTCGTTCGAATCGAATTATATCTCGACTCGCAAGAACTAACATTACACATCTTCGAATTCCGTGTTAATATTTCACGATTTATCTCGAGAGGGCGTAGAAAATTCATCGTAGAAATACGACGACGAGAATAAACCTCGCAGAGAAATAATTCCAATACTCAATCGTATACACCTTTTCCAACTATATTTACATACAGCGTGATAGACACACGTTCCTAATAAATAATATCATCGAATAAAATAAATAACTTCGTTTCACTTTCTCGACGTACTCGATGCGTTCGTCCACGCGAAATTTCCGATCGAACTCCAAAAATCGAATCACTCATCTTCCCGACGAATTACTCCACGATTCCCATAAAAAGAATGATCATCGCCTATCTTGCGAGGTGGTTCATCCCTTCTTCTCCCGCCACCACCGCACGTATCGTATCCATTTTTCAAGCGAGGAGGGATGCTCTTTTATACGCACATGGCGAGGGTGGAGGGGGAGGATGGCTGGAGATATTAAGCTTCCGACGTTCGATCGCATTTCAGATTGCACGGAGGGGGAGTTGGTTGAATTCCATGGGGGGATTGAATGGGATCCCACTCGAGCATCGAGAGGGCCCCAGACGAAGCGTAAAGGGCTGTATATCCTCCGCCACTACCCTTTTCGTGGCCGGTCAATCCGATTACGCGGAAAAATTTCGATACGCAACGATATTGAGAGGCTTATACGCAAGGGTTGAAATCCCCTTTGCCTTGAATTGGATTCGGTCCCCCCTCTCCCAGGCTGCTGATAATTTTTTTTTTTTTTCTTCTTTTCTTCTCTTTTGGATCTGAATAAATACGTCGTGTCTCGAAAAGGTTTTGCGATCGCGTGCATTTATTTGGGAATTGTTTCAACGGTGTTTGTTCGGTTGTTGCGAATTTGTGAGAGTATTAAAAAAAAATAAATTGGATATATCGTTAATTTTTTAAGTTCGAAGCTTGAAAATGTTCTTTTTTTTTCAAATTACGTTAGATGAATTATTGCCTTTTTTCAATAATTTTCAGCTGTACGAGAACTCTTCGAAAGCCGTAAAAACCGTCGGTGAAATTTTTAATTTTTGATACGTGTTTCTTTTTTACAATAATTTGATATTCTGAAATCTGTATAAACTATAAAAAAAAAAAGAAAAATCTTCGCAAGTCTTCTTAATACCGATAACTGAAATAATTAAAATTATTATTTTGTTGTATTATTTAATATTCCTTCCCTCTTTTTATAATACAATTAACGTAATTTAATTTTTCTCTTATTTCTAGTCGAAAAATAGTATATAATAATTTTAATGGATAGATCTGTCAAAGAATCCATATACATTTTCACGAGGATTTCGACGGTGAAGTTTAACGCGAGTCTCATCGAGTATAAGGCAAGGCGGCGAGTTTACGATGCCAACTGGTTTTCGTGGAGCTGTTTGCCGGATGAAAAGTTCACGATACAAAGAGATTTCGACCAGGAGAAGGTGTTTTCCGCGAGCATTCGAATGTTCGCCAATGCGGTTAGCTAGGTGACCGCCGGCGGAAATGGAAATTGGAACGGCTATACCTCGTTTCCGGAATTGTTTCCGTCAAAGACCGATCGAGAGCATTTCCATATCTGGTGTCCAATGGAAATCTCCATAATTGAAAAGGTGATATCAAAAGAATAAAATATTTACTAATTTTACTAATCTTTTAAAAATCAATTTTCTATTCCTATTCTTTTCTTCTATAATTTTTTTTTTTTTTTTTTGCCAAGATTTGAATTAAAACTTAATATTTTTCTCGCTTCTGTTAATCTAAGGTAAACGTTGTCCGCATTATATACGATCGCACGAGAATTGAATAGAAATCTTTGGAAAAATGATGGAATAAATGTGACGAGAAATGGGAAGAACAAGGGCGGAGAAGAGGAGGGAAGGGAATCTTAGGCACGTGAGCAATTTCTAAAATTGCCTGGCCCCCCGAGACTATTTCTGTTTCGACAGTTTCTTCGAAATACCTTGGGAAAGTTCTTGACTATAACCACAAGAAGGAAAGTTGATCCTTTCGGAAAATGTGATATCGTAAATTGCGGATTTATCCGAGTGAACGTGCGAACGGAATACATCGTGGTGTTACCGAGATTTTGCACAACTTTGGTCTTTCGATTCTTTGAAGCAGCTACTCGGAGAAAAAGATTTAGGAATAAAAAATGGATGCTTTAAAAAATTTTCTTTTCCGTCTTTTCTTCTTCTTCTTTCATGGTTACGCATTTATCGGAAGAAAGATTATATTTATCGCGATAAAGTTTTTGAGTTTAAAAATTAATTTTGTCAATAAAATATAAAATATTTTGGAAAAATCTACCTGTAGGGAATAGCGAGAAAAATGATAATAGATAAATAAATATATCGATACGCGATGCGTTGCAGTTACATAGATTTATCGTTGTTCTACGTTGTCTAATAAATCAAAAAATGTAACAACGAAAAATAATTCCGCACATTTTGTCTGAATAATTGTCATTAATAAATTAACGCAAAAAATCAAATAACGGCTTTCACCGTATATTTTAAACCTTGCAGTAAACCTCCAACTTCTACAAAAATATTTTTCTTCGACAATATTTAAAAAAAATCTCCAGTTGAATATCAGATAAATCCTGGTCCATCTTCACACGGAATAAATAATCTCAGCGAACGTAGACACCGATTGAAATTAGTAAAATTTATCTGTTCGGGAGATCCCTCCGCGAGATCGAAATCGCAATCATCCAAAGCCATTATCGCGATTTGCCCCTAAAAAGGGGACGTCACGTTCGTTTTAAGAGTCCACTCTAGGATAAATCAACACGCAACCACCCCCGCTACGAGACATAATAGAGGAAAATGCTCGTTGAAAGGCTGTGTCCTCGGGTTCAGAAAATACAGGACACGACGTGTCCTTTGACGCAGTGAAAATCGTGGCAGGTCCAGAAACTTCACGGTAGATTGAAATTCCTGTTCCAAAGTGACGTTGCTGCTCGTTGCTGTTCTTCAAAGAGGAGTCGTCGGTCTCTACAATAATTCGAGCCCGGTATTCGAGGATCCCGTCCTCCCGCCAATGGGAAAATTTTGTCCGCGATCGCTTTTGGCAATCACAGTTTCTCTATTAGTCGAATTTCTAGTGTTATTTCGACGTTACAGGATGGTCCATTTTGCGATAATTTGGAACGGTTTCTATTCGCAGCGATTATCGCTCCCTGCTTTGTTTATTCGGGCTCCTCTGTGTTTGCAAATGCCTCAATTGCTTGTACCGATCGCCACATACGATCATTAGTCCATTGGTAAATAAATATAAAATCTGGTACGAACTAATAATCATCGATACCAAAACGCTCGATGTGTACAAAGTTAACGCATTCATAGTTACACAACGTTTGCATTACTTTCTGAAAAATAAAATCCACTCAATCCACGTACAATAATATAATCCTCCGCAAAACCCTCCCCTCCATTACTCGAAACCAAGCGAAAAATTGCGATTCACCGGAATCACCAGTTGTCCGGCCATAGCTCACGGTTACACGCGAGGGATGTAACGAAAACGTTTCGTTTCGATAACGAATTCGTTGCAAACAGCCCCCTCCCTCATCGTCCATGGTAAGATAAGAGCGGCCCATGGTAGTTTCCGTAAATCGCCCTTCGTAACCCACCTACCTTCCCCTTTTCCACGGCCAAGAACCGGAGGATCCACGCCCGGAGCGGCCAACAGGTGCAATTAGATGTTGCAATGAGATAACGATTAATAGCCGCAGCGATGTCGTGTAATTATAGTGATCCTCGATGGGGAGCGGGAGTCATAATCACGCGCTGTTCGACGAAAGACCGAGTGTGCGAGTTTCGGGCTGTGCACACGATCATATATGTATATATATATATATACACGCGAAAACTCGTATATACTTTTGCTAATGTCAGTCATTAGCGAGCTTTTTGCCCGGATTTACTTTGCCATATTTGCGTAGGGAGAGAGAGATGGAGCTTGAGACGGTATCGAGGTATCCTGTGAAATTGTTTTAGATGCACGAGTTCTTGGTCGATCGATGCAACGAGTACGTGGTCTGGTAGGGATGGGATCGAGCCGTGCTCGATCGATATTGCGATGTTTTGTTTCGTTCGGATTTTTTTTGAATTGAATTATTAAAGAGATTGCTTAGGAATCGGTGTTTTCGTGAATATTTGACGAATAAGAATTGAACCTTGAGAGGTATGTGTCGTGTATATTGATACGTAGTGGTATGGAATGAAAATGAAAATCGATATTAAATATTTTTCGTTCACGATTCGTTCCAATAATGTTTTAATGATCATACTTTGAATATGTATTCATTCTATAAAGTAATATCGAATGCTGAAACAAGTAGATCGAAGTTGAAGAAAAAAGATACTTGATCTCATTCGCGAGATACTTGATCCCATCGCTATTCCTGTTCGGTATTCCTCGATCCACGAAAAGGCTATTTGTACGCATAATGTCGATTTTTAGGGCAAGAGGATTTTATGGTTCGCTCTTAGCCTCGGGTGTGTGCGCCGGGAAATTTTTCGAAGATTGTTTGATGAAGATACTGATTATGGCCAGGATATTGAGTTTTATGGGGAGGATAAGGGACTGGTTTAGCCAAATCGCGATGAGGATGATGATGATGATGATGATGATGATAATGGCAGGACCTTGATGTACGATGATCGTTCGAGGATGTATTGGATTTTTGGCGTAGTCCAGAAAAATTAACGTTAAACAAACTTTCCAATTGAAAAGGGAAGAAATTTGTTCCGAAAGAAGAAATTAAAAAATTATCTTGATCGTAGAAGCGATTAAAAATTTCTACAAGTAGATATTTTTCTTTTTAAAATTATATCGAGGAAAACAAAAAGGAGTGTAGTGTTCTCATAACAACGATATCGAGGGTGAATTACAAGGCAAGCTTAATTACAATTTCGTTCGAGTTTCAAGTCGAGTTCCCTACATTTTTACTTACTTGTTACTCGAAGGTAATTCTATTCGAGGTAATAACAAGCGTTACAATCGGTATTCCAAGCGCACGACATTACAGAGTGCAGTTGGAGAACCGGCGTTGAATAAGCAGCAACCAGCCGGGTTATTCGAGCCACGTGAAGTACGAAATTGAAATTTCATTTAATTAATGTAATGCGTTTAAAGCATGCGAGTACCACGCACGCCGTGTGCTCATTTGATTTGTGTTACTAGTGGATTTCAATCAATCGACTTTGCATGCTTCACGCTCGATACAGTATTCTCCTCCGTATCGTTAATGCACAATTGGCAACAGTGATTGCGAAAGATTCCATTCCAGGGATTGATCAATTTCCTATGCTTCGAAATTAATTACTTACTTTTCGTTTCACTTCGCATTTTCCGATTTTGAAAATTCTTGGATAATTACCGGTAATCCTTTCATCTCTTTTCTTCTCTTTAAACTCAACAACGACGACGATAACATTTTTCTAGCATTTTGAACAATTCCTTTTCGAGTGGTGCAGACAGAGGAAAGATACAAAAATAAAACCAATGAACCTTCGCATCCACTCTTTTTTTTTTTCCTTTTCTTTTTAACTTTTCTTTCTTAAAGGATCTTTCTTCGTTCAAATCCGAGCCACTAATATTCCACTTCCTTCGACCATTTCATCCCGGTATTCCTTTATTTATCGTTGGCGCGAAATTCACTCTCGAGACCTCTTTCAACGTATTTTCCATTTCGCCTTTGCCTTCCGGTTATTGAATTCGGCGCGTTTCAGGAGAATGCGTCCGCAATGCACGCACCCATAAGCCGAAATCTCGTCCCATCCCTGTTCGGTTTTGTTCTTCGTTATTAAACATTCCTGAACTGATTAATTTTCGCGGATCACGCTTTTCTTCGCGGCATCTCTTCAATTTGCAGAAATTAATTTAATTCCGAGTTACGATCGAATTACTTATCGTCGTGAAAATGAAACGACACTTTGGAAAAATGGATTTTACTGGAGAATCCTTCCAATATTGTATTTATTTTTGTATTTTCTTTTTCCCTTTTTTTTTTTTTTTTACTTATCATACATAACGTATTTTAGAACGTTTCAAAATTGAAGTTTGCTTTTAATGTTTACACTTAATGCGGCGTTTCACGGTTTTTATCCGAATGCACGGTGAACGTAAATGTTTTCGCGATTACCGCGAACTCGTCGTGGAAATTTTCATGAAAGATTCTCGTTTCATAACATTTTTTTCGCGTGAAGCCACCGTGGAAATAAAAACCTTGCGAATATTGTTTTTGTGCGTCTGTGTGTGGATGATATACAATAGGTAAAATTGCAACAAAGTGTTTCACGAAATCGAGCGAGAACCATCTTTTCCACTGTCCTCGAAAGGAAACGAAATTTTTAATATAGAATATAACAGTGAAAAGATCGATCGATCTATCGTTTAATAAAATTAAAATTCATCCGAATATTCAGATATTAAATGAAATCCCCAAGCATATTCCTTTTCCAAGAATACTCTTTGTAAACAATTTGTACAATTATTGTTAACAAATTATTTTAACAATCGCGTATATTTTCACTCTCGAAATATACACTCTCGATCAAAATTTGTACATCATTGTATATCTTCTTATTCGAATTTTCGAAACACTATCACTGTTCGGAGGAACTTTTTCAAATTGAAGCAAATAACCAAATCCAGAGGTTTCCCAGACCGGAAACAGTCCCTGAGTTTGCCTATGAATTATAACGCGACATCGGAGGGTGCGAGCGTGACGACTGTATCCTGGCCGCGTTTTCTGCGCCGCTTCGAGAACAATGAGCTGGGAAAAGAGTAATGAAACACCCCTCGTCCAGCCCTTCCGGGGTTAAAGCAGTATTATCTTTTTCGTGAAAGTGCAGGAAGCAGTTCTTCGCGGTTGGCTATTCTTTCCGGTGACGACGACCCAGAATCTTTCATTTTTTCCTCCCCACCTTCTTTCTTTCTTTCTTTCTTTCTTTCTTCTTTTTTTTCTCTTCCATTTTCTCTCCCTGCTTCTTTTCCTTCCCCCCTCCTCCACATCTCTGGATTTATCACGGGAGAGAGAAAGGAGACGACGAATTTTATGGAATCTTCGAATGGAAGAGTGGATCGGTGACTTTTGCTCGGATTAAAGGATTATCCGAAAGGATATCTCCAGTGGATTGGGGTTATGACCGTCGTCCCCTGGGAAGAAGAAGTTTGTTTCCTTGAACGGATGGAATTTTGTTTATTCGAAACGATAGATATAAATTTGTATTTGCACGAAATTGCAATTACGTTAAAGAATATATATTCGATCTTTGTTTCCAGACAAACGAACAGTGGAACTCGAACTTCGAAATGGACTGAAATGAAATTAAATTGAAATCTCTGTTCGACAATTAAGATTCGATGAGATAAATTTGTAACATTCACGAATAAGATCAGAAGAAAATTATTTTACGCTCGAATTCCACATTTGGCACACATTCGACGAGGGAACACTGAATTATTCATTCATTTTCCAATGATACATCTTGACCTATCGCATTTACACGTGACGAAACGAATTAACGGGGAGGGTTGGTAGCTGGCACGCGAGGATTGAAGCCGACGTAGCGCGAAAATAGTCCTGATTTCGCAGAAGGGGTTGGATCGACGCGAAAGACGCATTTAAACGGAGGGATTAGCCTCGTGCCTTCGGGGGAGAGGGGGATGCTTGCTTACAGCCGACCCAGAAATCTCGTACAATGCAATTTCGAAAGGTGTAGGGAGGATTCATAAAACAAGGGAGTTTAAAAAGCGTGTGGCGCCACCTATTCGGAAGACGCTTCGCGTGATTCTTCCCATTTCTTGTAATTTCTTTCCATTCTTCGAGGGGAGAAAGAAATATAAATTTTTGGAATTCGCGCAAATTTCTTTCCTTCCCGTTAAAATAAACTGAATTGAATTAAAATGAATTGAATTGATCGCGATCAAACTTGTACAAAATGATTTTGTTAAGCGATTCGAGAATATTGAAATTTATTTATTGATATTTACATAATCGGTTTATCGTATAAATTTTTTTTCACAGCGTAAAACAAACGTGAACGTTATTTCCGACAATTAATATCTTCTTTCCTCCGAAGCATGAAAATTCAATCAATGCCAGAAACTCAAGAAAAAAGAAAAGAAAAAGAAGAAAAGAGAAAAAACTTTGTAGAGTTTTTCAGTGCAATTCGTTGAGCCAACATTTACATTCAACCGTTCCACCCTCCGCCATCAATCAACCAACGAAAGACACCGCTTTACCCCCGGAAAGAATACGAGTATTTTCCCTTACCCCTTCCTTTTCCCTCCTCGAAGTTTCTCTCGCATCTTCCCGCGAATGTAAATTACAATTTAAATATGAATATCGGTGCATGCATTGGCGCGGTTTCGTTCCACGATTCTGCGCGCACGCGTGACCCCGCGTGCCACGAGAGAAAAAAGGGGGGGAGAGAGGGAGGGCGGGACGGGCAAATGACGCGAAACGTATCCGGAAAAATTGCATCAGGTTCGGCGAAAGTCGATCAATATTCATTCGCATATCGAGATCTCCCCGCTCGGAGTTTTCACTCAAGGAAACACGTATTTTACTACTCCCGATCCCTTTTCTCGCGCCCCCTCCTCTGACCTGTCTTCCCCTCGTGCGCATCTTTTCGAATAAATCGCATGCAGATGAGAAGTCGACAATGGCCGTGGCGCACAAAGAAACTCGAGTATTCACAATGTCGTCGCGATGCATCGAAACGATGTCGTTGAAAATTCACGGGAATTTTTTTTCTTTCTTTCTTTCTTTCTTTCTTTCTTCTTCTTCTTCTCTCTCTTTTTTTTTTCTCGCGGCAAGGCGCGATTCCTCATTCGCTTCGTATTTTTTTTTTCTTTTTTTTATTTAGAAGGATTTTATTTGAACACGTTATTTGTCACGCGTTCATTCGATTTTATTTGGAACGTTAAATCGAAGCTCGAGTTGTTTGTTAGTTTTTTTTTCTTTTTTTTTTCGCGCGAGCGCGATGGTAAAAGCGAAACTTGGTTGGAAGAGAGACGGAAACGGTGTTTAAATTGTGCAAGTGTTTATTTAATATCTCAATTATTCGACTTTTTTTTTTTGAAAAATTCAATTCACACTTTGAGCATTTTCCTTTTAAAGTTCAACCCTTCGCAAATTATCAATCCGAAAAACTGCTTCCTCCTCGTAAATAACAGATTTGAAGGTACAAAAATCTGCGGAATGCAAGCACCCATCCTCATTAAATTAAACGAACCTCGTTAAAATAATTTCAATCCCATATCATCGCAACCCTCCAATCCCATCCCCCTGAAGAGAAGACACTCGCAGAATTGAACCCTCATCCCTCCAGAACAGAGGCAACGAGTCGAATAACCAAACCTTCGATGCTCCATCCCCCGTAACAAATAGTCTGGCCGAGGAGAGATTCGAGGAGGAGGAAGCGGAGAAGGGGGAGGATGAAAGTCGAAGAAACCGATCCACTCGATTCCGCATGGCCCCTGAACACATTCCTCCCGTCCAAAGGGGTTGAAAAAGAGATTCGCGCAATATCTCCCTTGTCTTTCCAAGCTTTCCTCGAATAAGAGGGAAAACACGTCTCGTCTGTCGCCTCTTTTGGACAAAATGCGGTGGAATTCTTGGACGGAGGAGGAAGGCCGAAATGTAAATCTCGCGGAACAACGCGGAGAGAGGCTTCCTCTTTATCCCGATCGGATAAAGAGGAACGGTATGATAAAGTTTGCGATCTTGTTGTCTCGTTGCTTTATTGGAAATTTTTAAATTTCGCCGATTCGAAATCCTGAGAATTTTATTCGAGAAATAACGATTTTCATATTGCGTATTCTTAGGGAATTTAGATTTTGGAAGATCTTTCCCGGCCTTTTGTCCAACGACTCGATGGTTTCGATATTGTTCTTTGAGAAGGATCAATGGAATAATTTTTTTTTTGAAGTCAAATCGGTGGAAACAGCCCATCCTTTATTTACAGTTGAAAAGTAACACGAGTGTTAATAATTCTATGAATTAATTAGGACATACATAAGGCAGGCATAAAATAATTTGCCTCGGTGTGGTTATTTAGTTAGTTCCTCAAGTTTAGTCAGTTTCCTAACTTTATTTACAATACAACTAGTTCCTAAGTTTACTTATTACATTATTACACAATGTTGGCGCAGCAACGTTACATTTCATCCAAGAAATAAACTTTCGCGCCGACCTAATAATTACCAATTTATCACGTAGTTGAACGCAACACTGCAATCGAGTTATTCTGTTCCAGGGAATGTCTCGTCAGTTTCCTTCGCTTTGTTATATCTTGTAATTGTCGGTAAACCGTTACCGCATTAAAATGAGTTGTTCCAACATCAGAATGGCTCGATGCGTTCCACGCCGTTGCCCTAATTCTCAAACAGGTCGTCGGGTGTTTCGCGCCGAACGTCGAACACGCCACGCCGGGATAAACAGCGTGCTGCCTTCCCTATCCACAAATATTTACCCCGGTTATATCCGCCTCGCGCGGTTTCCAGCCCCTTTCGCATCGGAGGATCCTTCTTCTGTGCCGGAAACGCGATGACCGCGCGTCCAAACCACTCGAAAAGGGAGTTTGCATTCGTTATACACGCGTCGATGGATTATTTGGTCGTGTTACGTAAATATCTCGACGATTTTTACATCTGTGCGATCGAATTAACGATTTTTAGCGAAGGAATTGCGGATTAAATGGAAAAACAGGTTGGATGAGTAAGTTAACAATGTGATTTGTATTTTCTTCCGTTTAAAAATCAATATTCAGCGTTGGATAATGGAAATTGAGTACGCGTTACGATGATAATCTGTAGAGAATTTTGTACATCTTCTTCAATGCTATTATTTAAATTATTTTCCAAGGTATATACGTTGTAAACAAGTAGAAGAATTTTTGAAATATTTCAATAAATATTTCTATTTCGAGATATTTCGTTTTCGTTTGTTATGTTACGCAATCATGCGCAAATATTCGCAATAAAGAGTGAAAAATATATCGAGAGAACGATCCATTTCTAACACGATGTCCAAGTTTCGAGTTCTGTCTCTCGATATCGTATTTGAATATTCTTAAAACTTTATCTTTCTCTCCGATTGTATGAGTTTCAACTTCGATTTAATCTTCTCTGATCGTACGATCGCCTATTATCCCACTGTTACAATTTTGTTTTAAATAAATTACAAGAATTAGTTCTTGTTAAAATTGTTAACGATTTACTTTACGCGATGTATTTAAACGGAATTAATTATTACGTCGCGAGGGAATAATTAAGAAATTATTGAGTATTCCTCAAAACAATTGCCAAGAAAGGAAACACGAAGCTTTAATTGGAACCACAGGTTTTCCAAGCCATTGTCTTAATACCCAACTTCCTTTTCTTCCTCATCCTCTTCCCTTTTCTCTCTTCCTTCCCTTCTCTTCTCCTCTCCTTTCTTTCCTTCTTTTTTAAAATCGTCGTCGAATAAAAATGGAGACTTACTTCGTTCCCCGCTAAACAAATAGGAACATTATTATTCATAGAATTCTCGATTGCTTCCGCACTGTCCACTCCCCATGCATATTCCGAAGGAAATTTGCCTTAATACAGCTCTCCTTTAGGAGTAAATTCTCCAACGATTTTTGCCCAGAGGAAAAACCAAGGAAATCCTTTTCCTTTTTTCCCACTCTTACCTCTTTGTCTCACGTCTCTGAATAGATTTCGTTTCACGAGCAACTCTCTTCCTCCAGAAAATTATCGGCGATCAATCGAACAATTCAGAAACCGAGTACAATCCACGATGAACGAAAACAAATCACGCATATTCGAGCGTATCTCTTTTTAATTTAAATATAAAGTCGTCCTAATTCGAATCGTGCCGAGATAAATATCGCGAGGATTCGATGTATTATTAATCGACCACTTCTTTTTTTCTTCTTCTTCTTTTTTCTAAGATCGAAACGTCAGCGAATCGAGAAATCGATTGAGACATCGGCGTTTTGCCCGGCGTGGAATCGATTAAGCCGATCGCATTAGCACGCCCCTCTTTCAGGCCCGATTCCGCTCGAGCCGTTTTTGCTGGATCGCGGGGGGGTCACCGTTCCCCATAAAGGACGACATCGTTCGATCGTTTCCCATTGTCCTGCGGGAACATTTACATCGGGCTTGGAAATCGACTCGTGTCCCAAGTCACGATCCCAATTCTACAGGTTTGTCCATTCGAAGGAATCCGAGATTCGAAAGCTGTTTTGCTCGCCCGATTCTTCCTTGTTCTCTCGCCGTGAGATAAGTTTTTCGCGCGCGTGGAATTTCTATAAGCTCCTTTTCCCCTCTAATATATCCTTTCACGATGTCTTCGAGACAATCATTACAATCGAAGCAAAGAATTTTATCGAAAAATCAAGTTTTATTCCAGAAAGATATAAAAATTTCCTCCACCTTTTACGCCGTCCAACAAATATTTACGAATCATCCTTGCAATTTCAAGAGATTTTTCCCCCCCTCCTCCCGATATCTCGCGAAATAATATATATCCTCCATCTATTTCCACGAAATAACTTCTCGAGCCATCTCCTCCTCCTCCTCCATCGACTTCGTATTTCTTTTCAACTCGAATTAAAACCACAATCTTCCTCCTCCCCTCCCCAACAATATTTTTAAAGGAAACAGTGGTGCAGGTGACCCGTGCGCGAAGCGACGACGAGCTCGTTACCAGAATTTTTATTGTCAACTGCAAACTGTCGAGAAGAAGAACTCGGGTGCTCGAGGTGGACCGGCCTGTACTCGAGAACCTTGCCACCACCTTTTTCTCGCTTCCTCGATCCTCCAACGATCCTCGAGGGCTCCCAGGGTGCCAGGTAGAGAAGAGGATTCGGCCTCGAGTGGAAGGGATCCACCAAGATTCTTTTCCCGCGATATCGTCCGGGCTACGACCCTGCCGCCTATTTGTTATTGTAATCTGCATCACTATGGATGAGACACGGATAATGGGATCCCAGGATTTACCAGGCAGCCGGAACTTCTGAAGGAGAAGGAGAAGGAGGAGATAAAAAAAAATAGAGAAAAAAAGGGAGGAAGGAAGGAAGGGAAGAAACGTGGAGCAGAGTCTCTTCTTTTTCCTCCTCGGTGTTTCGTAATCGACACGCGAGAAGATCTCTTCGTAAATCAGCCTCCGAGGCAGGAACGTTAAAGAGCATGGAAATCGTCGTGTTTTCTTTCTCTCTCGATAAGTTACGAAATACTCCATGCTTTCTCTTTTCTCTCCCCTTCTTTTCAGGGATCACGCGTTGATCGAGGGATTAGATTATCGAATCTGTTTAACATGATCTTTTTGCCACGAATTTTTAATTCGTCACGGTATAAAGAATTGTTATTCCAACGGGGAAAGTATATTTTAGAAAACGTATATGTCCAAGAAATTCACGATCAAAAATAGATCTCAATTCTCTGGAATCGGGAACACGACATAATCTAATTTCCTTCCTAAGAAGACGACGATCCACCAATCTCCATCCGTCAAATAACGTTGTTAAAGAGACGAGGGAGGGAGAGATTCGTTCGCGTGTTCGATCATCGTTTTCAAATTGCACTTTGAGCAGAGGGGCCGCGAATCGCTCGGGAGCCGTGTCTCTATAATGGAAGGAGGAGGAGGGCATAAACTAGTTTGCTCTGTGTGCACCACCTTCGTGCACGGGGAGGCCCAGCATCTTCTCTGGAAACGGCGAAACTGCGCCTCTATTTCATCTCGATGGAACCACTGTTATCATAAATCGTGATTTACCGGCCTCGGCTATAGATCGGCCGCCACACCGTCGTCTCGCACACGTGCCATTGAATCCGCCACCACGTCTCTTCTTCCCAACGTTTCGTCGAGGTTGCGGATTTCAATGGAGAACTATGTCACTTCTTGGCCTTTTCCATTTTCCTCTTTGTAATTTATTTTTCATTTCTCGGCCGATTTTTAGAGTTTTTTTTTTGTCGTAGTCGATTTTTATTCGAAGAAAAGAGTCTCCTTCTATTTTAGATGCATCGTGTTTAATATTAGGAATTGTATTATATTTTTTCGCACGATGTTAATTAACATTAAACGTGATATCGAAAGAATTTTAAATAATTAATAATAAAAGTCTTAGCCTCGAGAATTAAGAACTCGCTCTTAATCACTTTTATCCTTTCTCATCGTTTTTTTTTTTTTACGATTGTAAACGCGGCGCAAAGAATATTTCTGACAACCGCAGAATACAGAATGTTTGAAGAATATTAAGGGAGCGGAAAGTTATTTCGTGAATTTTAATTGCGACAAGAGCACAAATCCTTGCCCGAGACCATTCCTCTCCCCACTCTTTCATCCGACAGATTCAGAATGAATAATTTCCATAACAAAGCAATCAAATAATACTTTTCTTCTTTCCTTGAGCGCGACATTCATCTCCTCTTTCCGACCGATATTTCTTTCTAAATACGTATTTGTATCAACCATTTATTTCGTTCAGAAATCATTCTTCCAATTAACATTTTCCGTACATTTTTTTACAAAAGAAAATATATAACATATATATATTTGCCGAATAACAGTTCGTACGTCGAATATATATTCCTTCAATATTTCACGAGGCAAAGGTTAATTTTAATAGACTCGTAAGATACTGTTTTCGTATTCCTCCCCCAAGCGAAATCCAATTAAAACTTAGCAACACCATACGGGCGATATTTCCATATAAAGTCTTCGAACACGGACAATGAACCGTTACCCGGGCGAACAAAAGTGTTATAAATAATGGAACATGGCCATAAAGGAATTTTATCCGCCCGGCGGAAACGAAAAGCCACGGGGCGTGTAGGAAATGCCGAAAATTTTTTTCCCCTTCCCCGAGCGATCCTCTCGATACGATCCTCCAACGTTATGAAATGAGATAATAAAAATCACTCGTATAATTTTTAACCACGGGATATTAATATTTCCCGCACTCCCGATACCGATAAAAACTCGCCCACGCGGCGGCTAACGTAAAACGTTGTCTCGTAAAGTGGCCAGTGTCCCTTGTTCCCCAGTGTTCCTTGGATCATAAAGCGCGAAGATTGTTCGGGCCATTGGATGGTAAGAAGCGATTCCAGGCCCGGTCAGAGCTCGAGCGAGCTGGAGTTCAATTTTCACATCCGATATATTTCGATTTCTGATTTTGTCGGGATGTGGATCAAGGAATACAGATAATGTCTCGTAAGCAGTTCGTAAATTGTGCTTTTTTATTTATTTACTGTATGTGTCTACGTATAGATTAAAATTAGGAACGATCTCTTGTTCCTTCGTTTCTTCGATCAAAATAGAAAAATTGAGTTTTATTTAGTTAGAAAGAGATACGTATTTTAATTCGAGGATTCGCGATCCGTTATTAAAAGAGAAGAGGAATGGAAAGGCGAAATGCGGTTTATTCCAAATGGTGCATTTTCGGTTCAGAGTATTTGATATCCGATATTTATGGGTGGATGTTTCGAGAGCCGTGCTTCCAAGACGATTGCAGATTCTACGGATGTTGCTTCGAAAGGATCGATTGGAACACGTCGAATGCTTTTTTGCTTAGGCCAGCGTAAATCGTTCTTCGGTGTATTATAAATTGCCTAACGCTTTTACTGTAATTTTCCTCTTAAAATCCTTTCCTCAGGAGTAGAGAATTTTCACGGAACAGCATCTCGATAATTAAACGGATCCAAACGGTGTATTCTCTTTTCGATAAAGTAGTCTTTTAAGTATATATCTCACACTTGATAAAAATTATTATTCGAAACGAGTGATCTTCCTTCACAACGTTCTTTTATATTATGGCGGTCGAAATCGAAACAGAGCGCGAGGATCGAAATGAATCGTTGGTAATTACACTTGTGCAATTCACGATGGCGGAAGGCACGGAGGGACGTGCACGTGGAAATTCGCATAAATTAGCATGGCGACGGGTCACGTGCCATCAGTATCCGTTATCCGTGGCGTACAGGTGGTGGCGAAATACGTCATAATTTAACCTCTAATCGGATAGCTGAGTGCGCCATAAGTAGCCCTGAGTGGTTTCCAAATGGCTTTCCATCTCTCTCGACACACTTTATCCAGAATCAAGTTCGATTAAACGATCCTCTACCGATCTTCTTGCCGATTCGGACGCGATTTAAAAAATATTCTTTCCCTGAATAGAATCCCTAAATTGGGAAAAATTTAAGATGGCATAAATTGTAAATATCCGAGATAGAAAATTTCTCTCGTCTCGAGCTCGTCTCGAGGATATAAGCATTTAAACGCAGATTTATCCGCGTTAACGAGCTCGCGTTTTCGCCAAGACGTTGAAAGAAAAAGTTTCCATCCGAGTTTAAGATGGGACTCCATTAAACAAGGGAAGAAAACGACCGGTTGGTTGGCCACCAGTCAAAGAAGTTTAATCTTTGGAGGGACGGCATAAGTGATGTACGAGGGAGGCGTTCAACCGTTAATGATCCCGCATTCTGCGCGGAGCAGGGCGCTAAATGACGCACAAAAGAACACGGAGAAACCCTTTCCCATTCAGCCACCCTTTCCACCACCCCACACCTCGTAATTTCGCTCGCATCGTTTCAACAGCCGGATAAGAATGGAACGGCTAATTTGTTTATGCCAACGCTACTGCAATCACGAGCGTTCTTTGATTGCGATTCGTGTAATTCATAAACGGATAACGGAACCCTGGGAAACTCTTAAATAATTATTCGAGCAAGGGAATCGTATAATGCTAGCGCGGACGTTTGAATAGAATAACGGGATGGATAAATAGGAATTTTGTAAGGGAATGAATTAAGTGATTTATTGTTTCTCTCTTTTCTTTTCTTTTCTCTATCCCCTCTCCCCCTCCTTTTTTCGTGATTTATCGCCCTTCTTTCGCGGATTCTTTATTCCTTATGTGATTACGGCTCTTTCCACGTGATTTATCGGTTCCTCTTACGGTGTTCCAGTTTAAAATCTCGTTTGCTGTATTTCAGATCATTCCGAGATCCGGACGCGATAGATCGTTTTAATCCTCCTTATTAAAATTTCTTTTTAAAATTCGATTGAAATATATTTTTGCCAATTTGTTATTAATTTATCGTAAAATCAATTTCTTTTACTACGACGATGATTTCCAATCCGTATGGGCTCCCAAAGAAATCGCCGTTGTCTTTGACAAACAATTTTTAAATATCTATTTATTTCTCTACGATTATTTCAAACTCACGTCTATATTTTTCCTAGACAAAGAAAAATGTATTCACACCAATACCAAAATTTCTATCCATCCAAAGTTCTTCAAAATGCATTTACATTTTTTTCAATGCTAATAAATATAATAAAAGAACACAAATTTCCCACATATCCCCGAGCTCTTCCATCATCCATACTTCTAATCAAATAGAGAGCCCAATATCAAATGAAATTAATAATCGACGCGAGGGTGAAGGAGAGACGTACAGACCTTCCTCGTTTCGCCATTGCTAACAGAATTACAGAGCAGCTCCCGTGGGACACGCGATCCCGTGGCGAGGTCCTTCGTGTTTATCGTCAGATTGGTGACGTGACAGCGCGGCTACTTTAACAACGTTCCATCTCCAATGTACGTGGGATCGCATACGTTTTGACACGTGCACGCATGGGACCCGATAATCCGGATCAGGGGATGGGACGCCTCGAGGAGCAGTATATATATATATATATATTTATATATCGATTCGAACCACTCTATCGAGGGTTAAAAAAAAGAAAAAAGGAAAAAATTCGCTAATGGAATCGTTAAGCTTCAAAGAGAATTCTCTGCCGCGTTGCTCGATGGAGATTCGGTTTTTTACACGTTGAACGTTGACGGATCGGGTTCGAGGTTGATCGTATTGGGTTTAATTTTGGCTGGATGGATTGCGAGAAAGGTGTGTGCGAGAATTGGAAAATCGGTTTTGATCGGGTCGAGGATTTTTCCGTAGTTGAAGATGGTTCAAAATTAGTCGAAAAACGATCAGTCCATTGAACCAAAGCGTTACAGATCGAGGATGGTATTCAAAGATGAATCACGATTGATCGATTAGAATTGGGAACAACGGAGGATTATTCAAATATATATATATATATATTTTAGATTAGCCTCGCGTTCCACAGATATATATTCTTTATATTTTGTAAAAGGTTTCTTCGTTTTATCCATCGGGAGATAAAACATCCACTTGAAGGAACTGGATACGCCAAGGGAATAAAACAAGCGATTGGTAATTAAAATTTCAATTTAAACACAGAAAGAGTCCCATTTAGCCGTGAGAAAATTGGTTCCGAGGATTTTATAAAAGTGGTGGCTCTGATAATCTCGATTAATTAATTTTTGAGTTGAATGGAAGTTTCATTTTCCAAAGCGTCGTATAGCTACGTCTACAAATCCCAAATGAATTGAAACCACCTGAATATCTATCCTATTTAATAATCGTAAATCGTCGCGGAAATTTACGATCAAGTTTATCATCAAGTTTGTCAAAAGAAAAAAAGAAACGAGTCGAAATTAGAAAGGCGAATGAATAACCACAACAAATTGTAAATATCTCGTTGCTTTCCCTGTTCCCGAACGAAATGGAATAATTTCCAGAGGAAATCGGGACGCGTGCTCTCTTATTATCGAAGGAATCCCGGCGTCGAGTCTCACGTGTACATAAAAATCCTCCAACTTAATTTTCGCACGTACACACTCTGGCCGGCTAATCCCATGGCACGACACCCATGGGAAATTAAAGTGGATGATTGATACCTGGATAAAAAGAGAAATTAAGAGGCGCGCCTCTTCCTCAAGAACTTTCTCTTTCTCTTTCCTATTTTCTTCCCCCCAATCGCTGTCGTTTTCGACCAACTTCTTCAATTTAGAATTTTTTATTACACTCATTCAATTCTGATTAATTCACAGTCTCTGCTAATTTCAGAAATCAGAAAAGTATTTCTATGATTATTCAAAAATTATAGAAATATATTCGTACATTTAATATCTGGAAGTACTCTGCGGTATTTAAGGATACTCGAATCTGCTTATTTAACTGGATACTTATTTCTTTTTCGTCTCCTCCAATCGCGATTCCTTTTTAAAAAATCCGCTCAAGAGAGTATTCCATCCATCGTCAAATTTTTCCCCACTCGCTCTTCGTATTGCGCCATTGAACTTCTTCAAATATAACATATTTACGATGTACAACATCTCTCTCTCTGTCTCTCAACAGCTTTTATTCCATCCTAATATTTCTCGCGTCAAATTCATGGTACACGCAGAAAAATAAAACGGTGTAATTAAGGGAAGGATTTGAGAAACGATCGAGGAGGAGATTCGCACCGAGGGGGAGATTCACACGGCTTGCTAATAACTCCTCACTATAAATAGTTCCGGAATTCCTACGTGTCTGGCCGTTCCACCCACCTTTGTTAGCTCCCTTTTCACACGACCGACCCTCCCCCAGCCTCCCTTTTCTCATTCTTTCTTCCGACCTCTTCCTTCCCTTCCGATCTTCTTCGCCTTTTACACCCATTTTCCTTGCCCGTCCATTCTTCTCGATGATGGAAGGGGGTTGGGTTAAGGGAAGAGGCACCGGATGTAGCTTCGAGGCTCTTTCGAGGCGGAGGACACTTATGAGACGAGGAGGAATTCTTTTCTCTTCTCGGATCAAGTGGATTGATAGATAGCGAAAAGTATTAATTTTTTTCGGAATAGGGACAATAATTTTTGGTCCCTTTTAAATTTTATTCTACAGAAGGCGAGAAAGAATTTTCTCCGCTCCGTGTATTCTAATTTTTCATCATTTTTCGATCTTCTTGCGAGAGCGAAGGGAATATCAGATGGATTTAGGTGGAGACAGATGATAAGAGAGACGTTAATTTCTTTAACAATTTTGGAATTTTTTGAAAGCTGTGTCGATGATTTTAACATAGAATTTTAGAGAAATTAATTGCCTTATTTAATATTAATTCGGATTATTTGATAATTGAGTTGCATTGATTGGAATGAGGATTAAAATACATTATTATATAATAATTAATAATATCCGTTGGATATTACATAATTAACGATTGACAGCTTCTGATTGAATCGCCGATTGAAGCTAGATTGATCGCAACAGCGTGATATTTAAAACTTGGATTATCATCTCCCATTTCTCCAATTTCTTTCCCCTGTAATCACATAATAACCGTATTATTCGTTTAAATTCGTTTAAAATTATTTTCTTTATCGTAAAGCGGTATTAAAGGTATTAAAACGTCGCTTATCCTTCAAACCACACTTTTATTCTCCAATTTTTCCTCTCCATATCCATTCTTTTACACCCCTTACATTCCGCATCACTCACGAAAGGAAATAAATACACGTCCCTCTTTCGAGAGGGAAGAAAAAGAAAAGCTCTGGCGTTTTCCATTCCCCCAAAAAACAAAATACGAAATGTTTTTAAATGTTTAATGATAATAGCCGTCTCTTCGAGTAACGAGTCGGGGATAGAAATTCCAGACATCCGTGACGTGGAAAAGCGCGCGACATAATCGCGAGCTAGTTTCAGGGAGAGCAGCAATAGCGGTAGCAGCAACGGCAGGAGTAGGAGCAGCAGCAGCAGCGTGCTGGCTGTAGTAATTCACCGCGTGTTTTACCGTGTTTACCGTGGAAAATTGTTCCCCTCGGGCACGTAGCTGAATGACACACCGACCGCAAACGGGAAAAGAATACAACTGTTGGAAATCATGCGAATGTTTCATAGCGCGTAAAACCGTTGAACAGTTACAACAGCCTGCTTGTCTTACACTTCGATGTTGTAAATCATCTATTAAAACCATCGTAACCTATGATTTATCCACCCCCCCTCTCTTTTTACATTCTTATTCGCGAGAAGAATTATTATCTTGTACGTGGTTTTAATTAGTTTAACTTAGAGGAATAAGTATCCTTTAAGACTCGTAGACGTGTGCACATTTTCCTAAGGAGAGAAATAAATCGTCGACGAAAGGTGTGTCGTTTATATAAAATTTTCATTGAAGAGTGTCATCGAGAAACAGAGCGTATTTAAATTTCATAATAGAGAATCTTTTTGAATTTCTTATCATCTTTCACGAATTTCTGTTTCCCGCCGTATATTACATCGGATAAATAATTTTCCACGCTGGTTGCTTTCATAATTAATGATTCACCCTATATATATATAGTTTGATCAATAGTTCGGGGATTCATAATTTAGGGCTTATTAACGCGCTTTATTATCGAGGGGAAATGTATGCGCGGCTGTTTCGGCCAAAATGGAGGGGAAGAAAAAAAAAATACCGTCGAAAACCACTTACAATTCAGACACATCCAATTGGTCGATAATAGAGAACGGTGGAGGGCGATACATTTATCAAGGCACCAAATGTTACCGGTTAATTTGTTCTAGTATCGCTTCGTATAATTTACGAAGCCACAATTTTACCCTCTTTTTTTATTCGAACGAATTGTTCTCGTTTCGCGCGATATCAGAAATAAATTTTTTTTCTCCTTTTTCTAGATATTAATCCATTCAAAACAAAGATATTTAATCAAACTCTGTTACCGTGGCGAATGATTTTGACTAATTAATATTATAATATTTGATGTTAAATTTAATTAATTTATCAGTTTGGCGTTCCACAATTGATCTGACTAAATTTGATTAATTAACATCGTATCAATTTGATAAAATTTATATTAATTGTATAACAATAATCGTGGGAATCAACATACTTACAATTGATATTGCATTTAAGTGTATTCCGGATACACTGCAATTATTCATACCATACCGCCAGATACCTCGTAAGTATCTCAACACTTTGATCAATCTTGCAGATACTCGTACGTAAACCGTATCGAATATTTACAAGTTAATGCGAAATTGATGATCAGAACCATTTACAATCCGTTACAGAATCTCCAAACCGTAAATTTAACCATAAGTTATATAAGAAAAGCTTAACAGCAGGAGACCTATTAAAATCGTATATTTGATTTATCAATTCGATTGAAACACGTTTCCAACTTACTCCTTACCTCGTTCGATTCTCCATTCTCGACGAACAACCAATCTCATTTGCGGAAAAAGACGCATTGGACACTCGTTAAATTTGCATTCTCGCTGTCTAACCTTCCCCTAGATAAGATCGAGACCAAAAACTCTCTCTTTTTCTTTCTTTTTAAAAGGAAGGTGGCTGGTGGTGAAGGTTCACCGAGACGTCGATTAAATTTCAGCCGAAGAACGTGCTATCCAACCAAGAAAGGCTACATATATATATATACTCGAATCATTTTATCATTTTATACGAGCTTAGAGAAGTGGTGGGCCAAGGCACTTGGCGGGGGTTGAAAGGGAGAGGGCAGATGAAAAAGGAGAGCGCCGTGTAAAATGTTCGAGGATATAAAACTCTTTCGGTGTTGGAAGTTATACCCATTAAAGATTAATAAACCGTCAGGATGGAAGAGAGGCAAGATGGTGGCCGTCCGTGATAGGGAGAGAAAGAGGCAAGTGATGGGTAGGAATTAAAAAAAGGAGAGACTCTCGATTCGAGTGCTTTCTTTCCTACCTCTTTCCGTCGTTTATCCTCGAAAAGCTTCGATTTCCTTTCCATTCATAATCCGCATCATTTTTCTTACACACGATTAACTTATTAACTTCAACTCGCTCTGATCATTTCGATCGTTCTTTTTTTTTTTTTCGAATAACACAGGTTAATCAGGCTAGTCAAGAAATTGATTAATACCTGTAATATGTAAAATGGAAACGATGAATCGTTCATAAATCGAGCATTCGGATATTAATTTGTTTCGCGCCATTCGACCGTGCAATAATTCATCCCTGTATTGAAATCACACTCGTTAACGAAACTTTCCGTCATCGAGCGAATTAATTCGAGGCCACGGTTACAATTTTCAATTAGAACGGGTGAAAATAGGAAAAATTAAAATTCTCGATCGATGGTGGAACGACGATTATAAATTCGATCGTTTTGCAAGTAGCTTCGTTGCAAAGATGGTATCCGTCTGGTAATGGCTACTGATATATCAATTTATATCTCGAACGGGGGTAAATTATGCGAAATTGAGGTGAAATATACGAGAAAGGGGAGACAAAGAGAGCAAAGTGTAAGTAAGTTGTTGGATCGTCGCCAGATATCCTGAATTACTTACTCTTTTCAATCCTTTTCTTCCTGCCTTTGGAAAACGACGACTTCGATCGGAATGACGAACAGTTCTCCGTGATTCACAGGAATTATTATAAATATTTTTCCCTTCTAACGACACGTTAGAATCATAAACCTCGTGGATGTACGTTTATTTATATTTTCACGCTTCTCTGTCAAACAAAGTAGCCGATTTCGATCTCTCCGGAGAGAGTAATATTTACAAAATCAAATGTATCAGCAAAGATATAACGAAGCAAATTCTAGCAAATCCTCTGTCTAATTTTCCATGCAATATATTCACATCGATACGGGAACGTGCACACAGATCATCGCATTATCCATTTGCTCAGCTTCGCACAACCACCAAGGGGATAGGTCCAGACGAATTACAGTGAGAATTTACACAGGGTATCTGTAGAGGATACAAACTGCACTTTGAGAATTCAGAGGATGCATAAACAGCTCACTCGAGAGAGAGAGAGAAGTTCGTACATAGCTCGGGTCCGTGGGTACGCCACCACCCAAAGGACTCACGAAAGCGGGCCCAGACTACGCGGAAGGAGCACAACACGTCTGAAACCCGTCGGTCCTCCCTGCGGTATCGGCTCAATTTCGTAGATATTACAGCTCAAAGCAGTGAGTAAGCAAAGTGTTTTATATTTGCAATTTTTGACGAACGAAATATACATGTCAAAGGAGGGAAATGATTAAGATTAAGTAAAATTTGAAAATGAGAAAAGTATAAAACCATTAATATCTTGTTGGACCACCTTTGGTCCACGAGATCGATGGAATTCCGAATATTTCTATAATTTTTTAAGCATCTACTTTGAAGTTGCCTTGAAATTTGTTTAATTTTTTGCCCTCTTCAGCCCATAAATTTTCAACGGGTAGCAGAAACGATATTAAAGATCCTTCTCGTCCAAAGAAATCGCGAGTTCATTCATTCCGCTGTTCGAACTCTACTTACACCGTGTAGAAGAACTTTTTCTTTCTCGTCGCGAGAAAAACAGCAAACAGATAGGGAGAGAATCGACGGAGCAATTTGTTTGTTGGAAGAGACTGGGTCTCGAGAAAAAAAAGAGAGAGAGAGAAAGAGAAGTGGCCCGATTTAATCTAATTTGATCAAAAAAAAAAAAAAAAAACCGAAAGCAAAGAGCGAAATCGTGACTGCTGATCGATGACCTTCGACGCAAAATCCACTCGGCAATTACTCTCGGCCGTGAATTTAATCGCCACGATTCTCGTCGACGTTGTAACGAGCGAGCCACCAAAAGCTTGCCTTCGTTCCGTTTTCGATTCCAATATCGATGGGTATTTCCGGATCCGCCGCGATAAATAAACGATAAGGTCGCTCGACTGTGAATCCTGCGGTCGTTTCGTAACCCCTCCCCCCGCGGTTAAATCGAATAAATCAATTAGCGGATCGGCTGATAATGATAACGAACGACCGATCGCGCGAAAACGTTTCGTCGGCCATCTTGATTTCGATTTTAAACCCCCCGGTTTCAACGTAATTTCGCGCGCTTGCTGACCAGGTACCATTACCGTGACAAAGCTTACTATAAATTCTAAACTCTTTGGGATATTTTCGGGAGAATTAGGTGTAATTCTAGACGAAATTGTTAATTGGTTCATTTAACGGAACGAACTGGATGGAAATGGATTCTAAATCGATCAAACTCGTGTAATTTGTATTGGTTGATTCGATTTAAGATGGATGGTTCGGTTGTATAATAAAAAGTTTATAAGGATAAAAGAGGATTTATCGATATGAAGATATGAAGTACAGAACTAGATTGATCGGATTAGCAATTTTATTTTATCAAGTTTAAGAGCGATTCGATTCGAAAGCGTTTAATCGAGAGAGATATTTTCAACGGTGGCGAGAAAGTTTCTTCGTTGTAGACAATCTGCCTTTGTTATCTATTTCTTTTCTTTCTTTTTTTAATGCAAATTTCTATGAAAGTAATTCGTCCACGGATTAATAATCCTTCGAGTGTACAATGATTGATTAATTAATTAACTAATTATTCAGATCCAACAGAGGGAAAAGTAGGAAAGTTCGAAATTAATTGTATAAAAATTTCTCTGGAAATCGTTGGGAAAATTAGGGACAGGATTAAAAAAGATCCAATTCTTCTTTTTTTTTTTTTCACACAAATCCCTTCTGACAAAAAGTAACGATTTCAGTGATGCACGGTTTCTGTGCTCCTTCTTTTCGAACCCATAGGGGGTACAACAAATAACTTTGACAAGGAATCGCGGTCTCGGGTGAGAAATATTTCGCGGATTACCGGGACACATCCGGCCGAAAGCGGAATTTATACAGGAAGTTCGGGGAGGGAAAAGTGTCGTTACGTAAGGTAACTTTAAGTGGCCTTCTTGCCCCGCCCTCTTCACCTTCGTGTATCACGAAACGTCAGAAGGGAGAGAGGGAGAGAAAGAGGAGGAAACTTTCGCAAGAGAGAAGTTTCGCTCTGGGAGGACGCCCCGAAAGGAGAAAATATTCGATGTCTGGGATCGGAGGAGATAATGGCGTGGGTGTTCGGATCAAGAGGATCGAAATGTTTTAGACGAAAATTAATTTTGTCGAAACTTTTCCTGCGTCGTGATCTTTCAATTACGTAACGCGATGAATGTTAACAGCACGATACAAGAAATTATTTCAAAACAACTTGTGTCGATGAATATTCCTTTTCGAAGAGAAGGCACAGTTCCATCGATTTCCGCCAATTTCAACGCGAAGTCAGAATATTGGCAACGCCTCGATGGAAGAAAGAAGGGAAACAAATAAATCGACGAGGAGTTTGAAAAAAAGCGGAAGTCGGGTGTAATTAAAACGCAGAAATGAAATTATACTCGGTCTCGGCGTTAATTAATCCGAAAGGAAGACGAGGAAGGAGATAAAAGAACGGCAATAATATCAGGGGGCAAGAACTCCTCGGCCTCGGTTAAGTGTGTCGTATTTCACCGTTTAACGCCGTATAATATCCACGGTATAAATTAACAATACTCGAAATTTGTTGTACGCATCCGAATCGTCGAAGATTGAACGTTAAGATTAAGTTCGAAGAATCGAGATATCGAAACGAGTTTATATTTTTTACTAAAGATGCAAAGAAGGATTTTGGAAATGCAAAAAAGTCGTCTTCGACTGGGTCGTTAAAGAAATTTAAAAGATCGATCGTGGTAGATGATCGATCCGAGCACGAGAAGATAATTCGGAGAGCATTCGGAGAGTCTCTGGGAACGTCGAAGATCTTAACGTCGTCACGCGAAGCTCGAATTTCACGGGCAATTTTTCTCGTTCCAGTCACGTACTTCACGATTGCTAATGACACGGACTCGAGGGGGACGGCGGTGATTCGAAATCGAAATTCCAAGTGAAGTCGCGCTGCCTCGTTAATCCTCTAATTCGCTACGAAGGACGGTCACTGTCCTCTTCATTTGCTTGTTTCATTAAGTGCCATCTCGTTCTCCGAGAGGATCACTTATGGATAAGTAAAAGATCGTAAAGGAGGTGGAGGAATATAATACGAGGTGTAAAAAAAAAAGAGAGAGAGAAAGAAAAAGAATAGTAAACTTTTAATCCATTTTTAATTTTGATTTAAATACTATTAAATATAACAATAATGAGGATAATAATGAATTATAAAAATCGAATTTGAAAAAAGTCTCGTCGGATTAATTATTGCATGAATCGAGGAAACGATGGTTTAATCCTTCGTTCAAATTCCAATCATAAAAGACTTATTTGTACTACGGGTTAAAATATTAGCAATTAGAACGTTGCGTTGTGAACGATGAATACGAATTAATTTAAATTGCCAATATAGGGGCCGTCCCCTTTCAATACGTTTATTACATTTCTATCTATAAAAAGTAAATTACACCAATTCTACATCCGTGAAAAATAAAACGGTGACCTAATTAAAACCTGTAATTTGTAATTCCGTGATAAAAGAAATTCCCGATTAAAGCACAACCCATTTAACCCAGATCGATAACCGACAATAATTTACAATCTCTTCATAATCGATACCCCCAACGATTCCACAAAACGTGGAAAAAAATATTTAACGTATCGTATAAAATTTAAACATACGAAAAGGGAAAAGAACGATATTCCACATTTAAATTTCGCAATTCTACAAATATCGAAATAACAATCGACGCAAAACCGTGGACGTAATAATCGACAATACAGAGCAGGCTCGACAAAGTAATACATTGCTCGTCGATCGAGCTATTTCTCCTTCCCCTCCCCAAGTTTTCCCGCGTTTTGGGGAATGGCGGGTTTCGCCACCCCCGGTGATAAATTTTATCATCGGGGAGGAGGGTTCATTAGGTGGGGACGATTGAAAATTGTGGGATTCCACTGGCGTTGTTCCACACTGGGATAAAGTCATTAACACCGTTCGAGAAGCATCGCGCGGAAAAGGGGGTGGTGTCGCAGGTGCGCGCAAACAAATCGGGAATCGCGTTATCGCCGAATCGCGTGACGTATGCGAGGCGCGCAGTTGCGAAATCCAATTTGCCTGATAAAAGTGGACACGAGATAAATTCCTATACGATCTTTTTTTTTTTTTTTTTTCCTCCATTCATAATTTCAACCCCCTCCCGCGTGTCGAAGCGCGTGCCGAGCATGGGCAAAATTGTTATAACGCGCTTGTCGTTTAATTGGCCCGTTTTTTTTTTGTTTTTTTGATTAATCGGAGGAGGCCGGACTCGTTTCGTGCTCGCGCCGAGGGCTATAAACAAAACGAAATTATCGTTATTGGCGGCCGAATTTTGTGACTCCTTTCTTTCTTTCCTTTTTTTTTTTTTTTTTCCTCTTGCAACAAGCTGAATGAAATTCTACGCGTCATATGATCTATTGTATCTAAAAATGAATATATATTCATTGGAAAGTAATCGAAATATTACGAGTTTCTTCTTGAATGAAATGTTGAATCATTTAAATTCGGAATAATTCGTATGTTAATTTATATTCTTCCGTTGGTTAAAATTAAAAAAAAGAATTCAGAGCGATATATCTATCTCATTATATCACATTGAAAACAAAAGCAAAAGGGAATTATTGAGAATAGAACTGTGCCCTTTATTCCAATAATAAAAGGGATGAATTTAAATTAAACAAATCGAACACACTCTCGATAAATTTCATCGCGATAATATCAAAGGGAGAATTTTTTTTAATAATACACGCGATCCTTCTCTCTCTCTCTTTTTTCCCCTCTTCATCGTCGCGCGTGCAACGACCGACATCGATTTTAATGATCCGCGATCCCTTGGAAGCCACAGCCTTGGCGGATTTTCATCGTTTCGACTCGGAGAATCGTTCCGGCCGGTTATGTCGTTTTCAACGGTTCCGGTTAATGGCTCGTGGTTGCTTTGGCCCTCCGTTTTCATTGCCGCAGTAATGAACGATTCGACGATTTCGCTGAACACGGCGCTACTTCCATCGCAGACATTTTATTTCAATTACCAAAACTTTTGTTCGAAAGCGTGGCTCCGGAATTCGAACAGGAATTAATGGTGTGAGAGGAAATTGATGAATGGAGGGGGTGGATGATGTTCCTTGGAAAACCTGATCTTGTTGCAGTTATTCAATTTTCTTGGATCTTTCTCGTCGAGAGTATAAAATTGAAGTATAATAAAATACGAAGAGTATAATTAACGTAATTTCGAAGGATTGGATTTCAAGATGGAATTTCAAACGGAAATACACGAATAAATCTCGCGGTCACTGCCTTCTAAGGAGATCACGTTTCTGATCCAAGGTTTCCGAGCAGATCTGTCGATAGAGCAACTGTTGAAAAATGATCGTGCCCTCGTGAATGCCACGCGTGCCTCCTGAAAAGATCTCACGAGCGACGACGAGCGATGAACGAGATAAAACTTGACATTCGATGAAACTGTCCACTGTGTGGTAGAACGAAACGCACGGACAAGATTCGAAATAAACCTGTCATCCAAATGTATTTTTCTCATAATTTAAGGTGGACCCATACAATTCCTCTCCAACATTCTAAAAAATTATCTCAATTTTAATACTTCTTAATCAAATTTAAATATACACTTCTCTCTCTTTTTTCTTCCCTCTTCTTTGCAACACGCTTCGAATATTTAACCCTGGCTCTGCACCAGCATCACTTGGCCATCCTCAATTCCCTCCACTTCTGAATAATATAAATATATAATGATTTAATATATTAATACTTGTCTATATATATATTTAATAACTAATAATTTTAAAAAATTCAAATTAATAAATATAAAATACTATACTAATAAATTAAACTATATATTAAATTTAATGAATAATATAATATAACATATAATAAATTTAAATAATAATAATAACATTAATATTATAGATTCTAATTTAAAATTTATTATGAAATATTTAAAATAAAGCTTCTAACTTTATACAAAGATTTAAATAAATCTATATTTCTAAACTGATAGGAGCGTTTAGGATCGAATCGTTTCCCACAACTAAAAAGGAGAGTGGGGGGGATGTTCGACAGGTTATAGGGCAGGTGTAGCCGCGCCGAGTTCACGAGGCCTCCCATAAAGAATACTTTCTTTCCCCGGCAAATCTTATTTCGCGCTCTTATTCAATGAAACTCCCACGGAGGGAACCGGGATCGTTTATTCTCCCTGATAAACATCTTCCACAACGGCCAACTTACGTCTGTATGCGCATTTCACAGCGACCTCTGCGCGCTCCCACCAGTTCGATTTAATTCGATTTCACCTTCCCTTCCTCCGCCGGGCTATAGAAAACGATATACGACGATCGCGGTTTTCGCGTTTGTAAAATGAGACGTTCAATGGTGTGTGCATTACGTAACTCGTACGTTGGTCAAGAATTTTTCTTTAGAGAATAGTATTTAGCATTTCCATCGTATCCTCTTTGCAATTCTTTCACTCGTTTATCATTTTATTTTTTTCATCAATAAGTCACACGACGGATACGTGATTCATTTATATATCGATGATGATAAAATTCCAACCGGAGAAGTATCGTACGATATCGAGAAAGATGCATCTTTAGAATGTATCGATAGTTAAAGCGGGAGATAAAACGCGCATCGAGGTGAGAGGAAAGGGATCGTGGCCATCCAGCGGCATGCATCCAGCACGGTTCCAGGTCGAAATCACCGGACGAATAACCGCGGTTAGCTTTCGGTATGTAACGTGGACGCGATCAAATTTCCCTCGCCGTCGCCGCTGGAAAGAGGAAGTGCGCGGAGGTGGCCGGCATCATTTCCGGTGCGCCAGCGTTTAGTTTCCGCCGCATCCGGCGGCTATCTGTATCACTGTATCACCGTCGAAACCGTCCCCCTCGACCAAAATGCACCAATGCCGTTTCCAATGCCTCCTGCGACTCGAATCAACCACGCGTCGTTATTATTATTGCTCCCCTTTCGATTCGTTCCGTTTATTCCACGAATATAGAATATATTCAATTTGTATACTTCTCGAGCTTTAATATTTTCAACCTTTCGATATTCGTCGTATATTACATTAAATCGAACAAACCTTTTCATTTTCACTTTCATTCTCCTTCTCACCATTTATTCATTCCTCTCCTCATTTCCCTTCGAAACTCCCCTCGAAAAGTCAACAAACGAGAATCCCTCGACACTTTCGAAAGGAAAAAGCAAACAAAAAAAGAAAGAAAAATGGACGATTCGCAGCAGGACGGAGCAAAGCCGCGAGCGATCGAGGCCGGTGAATCACGGATAATGAGCCCTCGAAATCCTGTTTCACGGATATGAGGCCGAGGAGGACGTGCCTCCGCTCGTCGTCATGAGCTCGAGAGCTGCAAAGAGCGGGCTGATTATTCGAGCTTAATGGGGCGGAGGGGGTGGGTGGCGCAGACGGGGCGTTTAATAGCGGGGACGTTCGATCGATAAAAGTGGCCAGTTTATTTTCCAGGTGCAGTCTGGGACCTCCTCTTCTTTGAAAAAAAAAAAAAGGAAAGAAAGAAAAAGGAGAGGAGGTGGGAAAAAAGAGCAAGGCCAAAGTGGGAGGCAAGAAAGAAAGTGATGGAGGAGGAAGAAAAATAGAAGAAGCGTACTCGACCTCTTGGCGGGCACCCCTGTCAGAAGAAATTGCTCGTCTTTTTTCGCTTAGTCGGCTAATTTCGGCCCGTGGATACCCGCTCGAGCGAGTACTTCTCTCCAAGCTCGGCTAAAAGAAAAGTAACGGTGCACAGCTTCTTCATAATTAGTTTCGACGAGCCATACTTCCTTGTGTGAGTTTCGAGAATCAACCTACGCGACGAAGTAGAAAACGAAAGCTCTCTCTCTCTCCTCCGATTTTGCAGGATTAGAATTTTGTATTACATCAATCGATTTTTTTTTTATTGAAAACTCGTCAAGATCAAGGGATATTTTCCTTGCATCATATATATATATATCCAAAATTCAACGACACCTTCTCCCATCTCTGGAACAACGTCCCACCATCTCGAGCCCACCATTCCTCTTAATCGATTTTTCCTCGCCAAGAAACACAATGTTCGATCTCGAGTAAGTTTGTTTCCAGAGAAAACACCGTCCCAATACCGTTTAAACCTAGGTACACGCTGGTTCGATCGCCGAAGAAACACCGTGCACGCGGGCCAGAAAATGTGCCAAAGAAAAAAGCTCCAGGAGCAGGAGACCGAAGTTTCGACAAAGGAAAAGATCCTTGGATCCTTATGGAATGGACGAATAAAGAACGAAGAGGGGCGAGAGAATGGCGAAATTAAGAAAAAATTCTTCTCCTCCTCCTCCTCCTCCTTGGACGACCACCGATGACCGTGTATCCGGGTCGTGCGCCCGGAAAGATCGCAGATGTGCCGCATAATGAAGCCGTTACACGGAGGAGGACACCAAGAGTCCGAGCACGAGCCAACCCCCTCCCTCCGCCTCTTCCTTCGATGCATGGGAAATGAGTATCCTTCCCATAGGGAGGAAAAGGGAAATAGAGGCTTCGTTCCTTCCCTTGATTCTTGATTTTTCCATGAAAGTCAAAAACTGTCTCGACATTTTTCAGAGAGAGAGAGAAATTATGCGATCGATTTCCGTTAGTCTGGATACGAATTAAATTACTGTTTCTTTTTCTTTTTTTTTTATGGTTCGATGGAGATTTGAATACAAAAGTTTAGGAGGAATTACACGTTTCGGGAATTGTGAATTTTTTTAGAAGAATGCAAGGTGCTTTTCAAGAGAAATATCGTGATATTTTCCAGGGATTGATCACATCGAATAACAATACTCTTGTTTTTCTTTGTTCCAGGTAAGGGATAATTAGACACGTTTTATCGAAGAGATGAGAATCGTTTTATGGTGAGTAGGTGAAAATTTTCCTCTTCTACGTTTATTTCGTCACGCTTGGGGTATAAAAAGAAAAAGAGTTTGTAAAATATTCAAAGAAAAAAAAAACTACGCAATCTGTGAATTCGTAATGTGAATGGTGAATCGATGTAAATTTAAGGGCTTGCCTGTTTACCCGAATACTTAACGAGTTCGTGTCAATGAATCTCCTCTCTTCTCGGTATCCTGGTCGGCAAATTCTTTGAGTCACCCGCATAAAAATGCTGACAATTAATTAGCGTCCAAACACGATAATGCAACGTGATTGTACCTCTAAACGAATTTGAGATAGAATTCCAAGTAAAGTCGTTGATTCCTTCTGTCGAATAATTTTTTTTTTGTCTTTGATTCCTTTGAGATTTCCTCGCTGTTCTTATTTAATCTCGAGAAATATCGTGATTTCCATTTGTTCGTTGTATTTAATATTTTGATTAAAAAGAACAAAAATATATAAATATATCGTTTTGTTTTCTATGATTAATCGTGTGAAATATTAATTCGAATAGCACGCATTAGCGCATTATTATTTGGTTAAATATTTGTTTTTGATTTAACGTATAATTTAAACTTTATTTGTCTAATTTTAATGTGGTATTAATACGAAATAGTAGCAAAATTTATATAGAAACTTATAAGATATCCGATTTATACGAATATTAAATGCATTATTGAACTAATAATCATATAATTACAATTTCATGTGTTTTATCGAATAAACGATGCTTTCGCAATTACCATTTTAATAATTCCATGTAAATTAAAACGTGATTATTCTACGAATGTGGTTAATTAACCAACGATTTAAAATCCATCTATACCCACGTTCGATATTCGTAATTTCATTTCGTTTTTGTTATTGTTTTTGTCGTTGAAAACACGAAGAATTTCTCACATCACGTTGCACCGACTTACTTATGATCCATATCCAACAATAACATACTCCATTACCATTTCGTTATTCCGTAATTTTGATCTCTCTCCCATTAATCGTCTTACGAAAGATCACACCCAATTATTCTCTACACACGAAAACAAATTCCATTCTACTCCAATGAGATTCAATCGATCGATATATTACATCACACTCTCTTAATTATACGACGATTTTTATAATAATTATAAAAAAGATCCGTAAGAGTGTCGCACATCGATTCCCAAAAAATAAAATTCCTCTTCTAAAATATCCAGAAAGATGGATCTCGTTCGCGCTTTGCCCGAGTAAGATTGGCGAGACTCGATTTCAACCGCGAGAACCAGCCTCGTCCTTGGCCAAATCGTCGTCGAGGTCATCCGTACGATCCTCCTCCTCCTCTTCTTTTGGTATCCGTCGGCGTTTCGGACGAGCCGGGTCCCCTTTCGTGGACCCAGCAGGCGACTCGGCCTGAACGAGAGGCGAACAAGCACCGACGATACATCACGCGACGACCACAAATCCCATCCGGCCCACTAAACGGACCGAACGAGAAGCAGCGGGACAACGGTCGACCTGGCCAAACAGCTTGTGGAACGAGAGAAGGGTGAAAGAGAGAGAAAGAGAGAGAGGAGAGGGGTGACTATTCTCTCGTGTGTTTGAACACCCAGAGAGGACGAGAGCCACTGTATCAAAAGGACCGTGAAAACGTCGCCGCGGGACTAACTGATATTTATGAGAGTTTTACGCGACAAGAACTCCTTCTCTCTTTTTCCCATTGACGATCAAATTTTGTTCCAGGTTTCGCGATATTTGGTGGATTTGGAAGGTTTGAATTTCATGGTCAATCATCGTGGCCAAGCTGGATTTAGTTAACGCAGCTTGCATTTGCATCAAAAGTTTTATCTTTCGCCTGGAATAATTTCCAATATCGATGCGCTTTGTAGCGATGTTTCTTAAAATAAGAAAATTCACCGTATTAAAAACTGTATTATTCAACGTCTGCTCGATAATGCATGCGTTTTGTTAACATTTTGTTAACAACGAATTCTTCGCTTGTTAGGGAATTATATAATCCGAGATAACGACTTTTATTTATTTAATATCCATTAGTTTCGTTGATTATTCTCGATTAATTCGTTCCCTTTCAAAAATTAAAAATCAGTTTCCTAATACTTAACCACAAATTCACCGGCTCATCCTCGCCAAAACCGATCCAACCAGCAAAGTGGATCCATTTAAGACACGACTAAGGCGAAGCCTTAGTCCCACTACTACGTGGGTTCTCGAGCGTCGACCCGAGGCTTCCATGAAGCCAGAGAAAGAGAAAGAGAAGGGAAATGAAAAAAGGGAAAAAAAGAAAGAAGAAGCATAGACGAGGATGAAGAGGGCCAACGGGGGTTCCCTCTTAGGACGCGTCGGTCGCAAATCAGAAATGCGGCGCACGTCCAATGCTGGGGCCCGTTCGGTAGATATCTGGCCGGCATCTGCTCTCGAGTTCTCGTTCGGGACGTTGCTCGTGATCCTCCTCGCCGCTCTAAATCCCCCTCCTCGCACAAGGAACACCCGGAACCGTTTCCAACCGTTGCATCTTACACTCGAAAGCGTGTTCGTTAAGTGATAAAAATGTTCGTAGCATTGGAGGATGTAGCCAAAACTGCTTCAATTAAGTGTAATTGCTATTACGTTTCTGAAAATTGTTTGTCGAACAGCAATGCATCCCAAAGATTCCAATAATGTAACAATATCTTCGTGTCATCTACGATTAACGATGGATTGGATTCTTAATGAATTGTAAACTCCAACTCTTTTTTGAGAATTTTCAACGTTTTACGAGCAAAATATTTCGATCGCCACCAATAATCATATCTGCTGGTTGCAGTGTGCGCCAGGCATAAGATGAAGTGGACGGTAAATGGAGGAACGGATGGAGGAAAGTCGCGATGGCTGTGTGTGTGTACGCGTGTGCATGTGTTCGTTCGGCTTTTGTAACGTTTAGACGTATCCCTCGAAGAGAAAGATGGAGGCGTCCCGTTCTTCCCCCTCTGGGACTACAAATAGCTTGTCAGTTGGATCATAATAGGGACCCGGGGATCGCGAGATAATCTCACGCTGCGGAATATCTAGCCTCGTGTTGCGCCAAGTCGGGGACCGGATCCACCTTGTCGCTCGAGAATCGGGCTATCGAAGGGATTATTCGCGTGTTAGACGGTTTGAATTTGTTGGTTGGACTTGGCCGATGCCGAGAGATACGATTTAGTTTAATGTGGGAATCGTCCTCGATTGCTCCAACGAGAATTCAATCCTTTACGGCCCCTATGTCCCAATATATACACGCATATTTTATTCTATCCGGCAGAACAACCTTTTTTTTATATCAATGTTACGTTTGTTGTACGTTCAGATAAGAATATTAAGTATTTTTGATCGAAATTTGATATTCATTTACTTATTCGCATCGAATAATTAGAAATAATCAAAGTGGAATCTTACGATAAAACTTCTTCTTAATTAAACTGCGATCTAATTTATGCATTAAGTTTGGATTTATAAAAATATATATATATATATAAAAGGAATTATTTACTTACATTTTCCTTCGAGATCGAAATAGGAATCAAAATTCTTTCTCACAAAGAAATTGGCTAGAATCGGTAAACGGTTTAAAGGAAAGAAAAAAAAAATTCGTAGATACACAATCTCGGATTGAAATCTCGAGGCGAAAATCTAGGGGTTACCGAGTATTATCGTGGACAATCGCTGCGAATATTGAACTCCATAGGGGCGCTACTGTTCACTGGGGAAAGATGAAATCGCGACAACAAAGCCGAAACCCTATTAAACGGCCACCACAGTTTAAATCACATTAGGATCGAGAACTACTGCAGAGCTCGCGACCGATTCAATGATGGGTGTTGTTATTGCGAGTCGTAATCCGCTTTGAGTCGAATGGCTGTTTTCCAAATACTGAAACTATCCCAGGCATGTTGCCGAATACAACAAGAATTTAATCTTTCATAAATCGTTGAAATATATATTCCTTTAATTAACTGCAATGTCTGATAAGTTAGAGAGAATTTTTTTTTTTTGTAAGAAAATTATAGAATAAATAATTTGTTCGATGAAACGAAATGAAATATCGATTATTAATTTTACATTTTATGAATGTAATTATATGAGTGGAAATATATTAATTGGGAATTCTGATTTGTGTAATGCGTCTAATTATTATTTAGGATTAAAATTTATGGATATAAATAGTAGATGTAACGTACTGAGGGATAAAGGGTGAAATATCGATTTTGACGACGGTATAAATTCAAACATAATTACCTTTCTTCAAATATTCAGAGTGGGAGCATCGTCTATCGTTCTACGATTCACTTTATCGATTCACAATCTTCCTACTGAGTTCGTTGATTAAAGAGTAATTGAATTATGAAAGGAATGAAATTTCATTGGAATCGATCTTGTACGTTCGGATTTACTCAAAGGGAAAAATTGTTTGTGTATTTACGCGAAGTAAAAATATGAATGAATAAAACGAGCAATAATCCGATGATAACTGTATAAATTTATCAAATAAATGGTTAACGTTAAAGGAACAAATCAGAATCTGAAATCATTAAAAAAAAAAATGTCAAAAAGTAATAAAATATAGTAACGAAAATATAGAATAATTGGTCAATGAAAATTCTCTTCCAGGTTAAGTATCCCTCGTTATAGTTCACGAAAGAATGATCGGCCGCAATGCTTTCTCACAAGAATTCTAATTCAATTCTTGCATCTTCGATTTTTCTACGAATACCAGAAATACATGCTACCAATTATCCTTTGTATTCCCAGCGATTCAATCTTTTTTCCAAAATCGTTTTCCGACTTGCTCAGGACATTTCTCAAGATTTCCTTTTCGTGGACAGCGTCCTTCACCAATACTTTCCTGGAGCACAGCACACTGCTCTGAACGTAATGAGATTGGCCCTTGGAAAATTTCGTCCGAAGAAGCAACTTTCGATAGAAGTAACGATAGAAAAATACATTTCAACGGATGACTCAAAGGGAACAATATCGAGAAAAAGATATCAAATAAATCAATTAACGCGAAACCTAATTTTCGAACAGACAAATGTTATCTCTCTCGCGCGATTAAGCAACCCGTCGAAATTACCCGTCGAAAAACTGATCGCGTTATTAATTAATACTAATGAGGGATACGCCATTACATCGGGCATTCGAGCTAAACGAATAAAATTCGAGAAGACGGGTCTCGAGGACGAAAGGGATACCGAACCAAGTGCATCGAAGCTTAATAACGATCCGAGCCTCGACGATCTTACGAGATAATCTCTCGTGGGATAATCTTACCGTGGGTCTTACCAGAGTGCGGTCGATCGTTGGCATCGGCGAGGCAAAACGAAGCGGAGGTTATGAGGGGCCTCTCCACGCTGCAGGAAGTCTAGAGACCTGATTGCCGTCGTGACCGATCCTCTTCGGGTCCGCCAACTTCCTGCTTCGGCCGCTCGAATTCTTTACGATCCTCCTCTTCCTCGCGATTGCGTGATCCTCTTTCTCGTTCCCAGGATTATAGGTATGGTCCGTAGAATCAAAATTCTCTTTATTCTTGTTTATTTTCTTAGTGTTAATCTTTGAACGTGTTTGAGAATATTTTTTGTACGAAATTGAAGATATGATTTGTCACAAGTTCTTCGAAAGGACATCTATCGGGAAATTTTTCCTTTCCTTTTATCAGATAAAAATTGAACGAGAAAAATTCTTTAAAATTCTTCATTCAAGCTTTCTCTTCTTTAAGGGTATCTTGTGATTCCAATCATCGGACAATTAGAATAAAATTCGAGGAAATTTCTTTAATGAAAGTTCACGAGTTATTTAAGCCCCTTAACGAAGGGGATGATTATGGAGGAACAGTCGAGAAACAGTTTGATTTAACCAACGAGGGAAATAAGTGTAATTGGTAGTCGCGGCTCGAACGAGAGCGCAATTTTTGCACCTTTTGATTCTTCTACTCGTTACGAGCCATTTATTCGTCGTTAACATGATTGCCTTTAAATGAAAAGTTGATAGATCTAGCACGCTCGGTCATATTCAATTTTTCGAAAACGAACTTTATGGTCGTTTCGCGATCGAAAAGAATTCAATCTCGAATCATTAAACCTTTCACCCGATCTCTCTTCATTCCTTTTAATTTTGACAATCCTTGCCACCTTTTTTACTTTACTTTATAGAAAATAACAGAGTACATATTTTGAATCTCTCAAGAGATAAATATTGATTGATCATTTTTCAGATCGTTGGTAACACTACGATCTTCACAAATATCTTTACGAACGTTTCATTAGACAAAGCTACATTAATTTTTCCATTTTTTTCTTTTTATCACCAATCACACCGAACACGACCAAGAAAATTTTTCCTCTCACGATAAATTTGCAATTTATCTTCGGCGAGGGGCACACGCGTTCCTCTTTCACGATCCCAAAAGACACACCGATACCACTCGTCGATACGTAAGGTAATGACGTCACAAAGCGGCGAATTCGAAATTCGATTATCATATCTCGATCGCGGATCGACTCGCGACCTTCACAGGGGTTGCTCTCTTCTCCACGGCGACGTATCATACGAGAATCTAAATCGAAAATCGACACGCCCCCGCGACAAATGTCCGACGAAGATCGGGGACGTGAGCCGCCTAATTTATAGCCACGAATTTTTCTTCCTCGGTAGGCGGGGCTGTCGTTCAAATTGCCCGCCATTTGTCTTTCCAAGCGTCAGAATTCGCTTATACCCCCGAATCGAGAGAATCTCCTCGTAATCGATTTCGCCTCGATTTCGTGCGGGATATACGATTATGGTTCCGTGGTTAAGTGTTTTCCAAATTCTAGACAATTTTTTTTTTATTGATTTCGATTATTCATGCGTCGTTCACGCGTCTTTAATCGAATGTTTATAACTCTGGCGGGAGAGTTTGATTTAAATAAACGTTGCTTGGGATTTTTAGAGGAATTTGTATCGAATGGATCGAACGATACGCGTAATCGTTTTCTTTTTTTAAGATAACAGTGCTGATACGATAAGTTTCGTGACTTTTTATATCGTAAAATGTTTCTGAGAATTGCACAAAATGTGAAAAGATATTCGAAATGCATGGACACTTATAGAATTTTTATTGTAATTAAGTGTCAATTTAAAATTAATGCTAGATTATAACAAATAAAAGGGAAAAAAACCAACAACACACGGTGTTCCCAAGCGGTCACCCATCCAAGTACTAACCGTGCCCAACGTAGCTTGACTTTGGTGATCGAATGAGAACCAGTAGATCCTACGTGGTATGGTCGTTGGTTGAGATTGATAGTTCTATTATCGATATACTAGATACAAAAAGTAATTCAAAAAATATAAATATAAACCGAATTATTGCAATTTCTCCATATTTTTATCGACGATTCCTGTGACGGTTAATCAATCCACTATCATAAATCCATATCCACTTGAAAAAAAAAAAGTCTTGAATTTCGAAGCAAAAACCTATTATTAACCAACAAATTCAACTTCTCAGAAACCTTTGTCGTCGGATAATCGTGATCTATTCGTTTCTGAGTCGACTCACAAACGTTATATTCCCTACATCCTTGTTTTACATCGGTATTTACATAAATCATGACGTCGTTGCAGTTTTCCACTGTTGGAAATACGCGTTGATCCCTTTTACGGTAAGTACCGCTATATTTCCTCGGTGAAACGTCACGAAAGTTGAACGTATAGAAAGAATATTTTTCGACCCATCACGAAAATGCTTAACCGAGGATTTTTCCATCCCTTTGTTTTTCCCTCGCTATTTTTTCCTCTTTTTTTTCCATGCTTCCAATTCTATTGGACGACGATGAGATCAATTATGTCTTCGAGTAATCTGTTAGGAATAATCTGTTAGAAATTTTTTCTGATCGAATATCGAAATAGAATTTGAAGTTTTTTTCTTTTTTTTCGGAAAGTGAAATTTTCATTTTAAGAAAATCTGTTCGAGTTCGCGATTACTTTCTGAGAAAATAAAAATTTTAATATAGAAAGTGTGAAATAGAAAAAAGGTTTCTTCTTCTTTTTTTCTTTCTCTCTCTCCCTTTTTTCAATTCCAGTTTCCAGAAATCCAGGATAGAGTAACGAAAGTAAAAATTTTAATAACAGGTTACATTTTCGAAACAGAAAAATTGTTTAATTCGATATTTTACATTTATACTCTTAAATAAATCTTTACGAAATGTAACTTATAGCTCCATCTTTTTCTTTATATCCATTTTTGTTTTCGATGTATAATCGAACAATTTCAATTTTTTTTTACACAAGACACTTTCATCTTCGATTCTATTAATCATTCAATTTCAAAGAATTTTACATGCAAAATTACAAAATTAGCAAAGATATTCGCATCTTTAAATTGCCTTGTTTCCTTCTCGATAGGACAATTTTCCAACCTCTTTCTCCTTTCCCCCTTCTGGACCCCGTTGTCTCTATGTTCACAGCTTAATTACGCGAGCGGATAGAAAAACGCTCGAGTCTAAAACTGAAACGAGTGTTTTGCGTCGGTTTTTCGATCCTCTGAACGTTATCAACGTACAAGTGGTCTCGAATCGAAGCTTTACAAAAAAAAAAACGTTTGTCTGGACTGAAATTTGGCTCGTTAACTCGTTCAACCGTTCTTTTTTTTTCTTTTTTTAATTTAATTTTTGCATTTAATTTGAATCGGTGAAAATTGTTGACATAATTTCGTTCGAAGAATAAATTACAGCGCTTTCGACTCGCTCGTTTAAGGCTTTAGATCAGTCCAGCGATTCGAAACGATTAAAAGGACACGAGCTTTGATATCTCGACAGAGCGTGGAGGATGAGTTTCAATCGTCCTAGATTTTTAATTAACAAGACCTCTCTCTCATCCTTGTCTCTCTTTGCGCGCCATTTCCGGCCAGAATCCTTTTTCTGCTCAAACGGAACCAACCCCGTAGTAATAGTTCCCTTTTCCATTCATAAACCATTTTCAAGAAATAAATTTCGTCCACTGGAGGGAATGGAAAAACCGTGGAAAAAAACCAATATCGCATCACATTTTCGATGATACCGATTCACAAAATAACATATATCGAACGGCGAGGGTCGAAAATAAAATTTCGAACTTCAAATTCTCCGATTCCACAACAAAAAGTTGCTAGCATAAAGTTTTCTGAAAAACAGAGGCCAGAAAACTTTAGCTCGAATCCAATACAATTTCCACACTTTTCAAAAGAATCTCCCCTCCTCCAACATACCCACCCCTCCCATGTACAACTCACGATCGTATAACCCGTGTCGTTCACGGAAGCATCGGCGGTCGAATCGAGTCGAGGAATTCCCGGCGTCGATAAAGGAACAAAACCACGCAGTGAGTAATACTCTCCCTCTCAGAAGAAGAAGAAGAAGAAGAAGAAGAGGAAGAAGAAGAGTGGAGAGAAGTTGGCGAGTACCCACGTCGTCGAGCAAAGTCTGACGCTCCTGCTGAGTGACTGACAACGTGTTCCTTCTTTCCTGTCCTTTCTTTCGCCGTTTCTTTCTCCTCCTCCTCCTCCTCTACCTCCTTCCTTTCCAGGCTATCCCTCCTCCCCCCCTCATACATCGACAGAGCTATATCTCCTCCACACACGAATCACGGAATCGCGATTCAGTCGTTTTTACCAGGTTGGTTGGTCGGTTGGCCGGCCCTCGGCTGTCTTCATTCGCTGCTCAATATGCCGGCAGACTCGCTTATTTAGGGCCGGCCATAAAGGAACAATGATGTCGTACTTTGTCAACGGACGGCGGGTCCGCTTAATTGAGTCGAATCTCGGAAGGCGTTCGTGCTTTTTTGTCATCTCGCATGGCGCTTCGTATACGCATCCTCCTCTTCTCTCTGCTTTCTATCCTCTCCGTTTGGAGAGGGTTGCACTCTCCCCTCCTTGCAACTTTTGGACTTTCGTCTTTCGTTTTTTCTTTCTTTTTCTTTTTTACGATGGGTCGAAGGAGGAGGAGAAAGGTGTCGGACGAAGCATGTCGATTTTTTTTTTATTTTTTCGATTCCTCCTTTGACGAGTGGAGGATAAGCTTGTTTGGAATTGGTTGGGGAGTAGTTTAAGGGGAACGAGCATTGTGAAACCTGGATACTAGGAATTTATATTACGAAGGAATAATTTAATTCGTTTAATTAATTTTTCGCATTTCTTGTAAATTTAACTCTTCCCCATTCATTATTCAAACGCGTTGAAATAAAACATAACGATACGTTGAATTGTAAAATAAGCTAGAAACGTGAATATTTTATCTATTCGAAAACGAGAGATACTTAATTTCCAAGCGTTAAATAAATAAAAGATAATTGTTGGCAATATTTCTATCGCTATTGTCGATCTTCCAAGGATCTATCCATAGCCTTTCCGATTCGATTCTTCGAATAATCACGATGACAAAAGGCAGAGGCCAGCATAGGTTGAATTGGATCCTAAGCAACGTGTAACAACATCCATTCCTCTTGGTTCGTATCGAGGAATCGTGCTCGTGTCCTCTTGGAATAAAAAAAAGGGGTAAATCGATGGAGAAGAGAGGAGGGTCGGTGAATCGAACACGTTGTTGATTCACGTTTCTCCGTTCGTTTCGAGGTTTGTGGGGCACACTCGTTCCGATTTGATTGTTCATCCTGGCGGGAATTCGTGCGGAGTTGGATTTCGTCGGCGAACCAATTGATTCGTAATTGTTCGACGTCTGTTCGACATCCGTTTTCACGAATTCCTCGCGCCTTTTCTTGAAGCGATTCTTCGATCGTCGTCCATTTTTCGTACGGTCAAATAGATTGAAAATTGATGTATATCGTTTCACGATTGAGCAGCGCTTGGATTTCTTCTTGATTTCTATTCTCGAACGAATATGATTCCAATCCTCTAATTTTAGTTACCGTAAATTATATCAAAATTATTAAACAAGCTCAAACTTGAACTTGTTTCTATTCTCAAATTTAATTATAAAATGGAACTTGGTGCGCACATCGATTCCGTAAAATTTCATCTTCAATAATATTCCATCCATAGAGCAACAAAAGAAAACACCATTGGCGAACCTTCTGATAAAGCAACGTCGTCTAAGAGGATCAGAATCAGAGATCGTTTCGTTCCACGAAAACCTTTTCCCTTCCCAAGTTTGAAAAAAAGTTTTTCCTCCTGGCTTCGAGAGATCGAAGCCGCGGAACTAATTTAATCTCGCTTCCAACTATCGCGTTGTATCGTTGTAAATACAATTCCGCCTGTTCGAGAACGTAATCGTTCGATCGCAGGAATAACTTTTCGAGATATTCGAAGCGTGGAATAAATCGTTAGAAGCCGAGGAAATTTGAGAACAAGGCGTGCTCGTATTCGCGATCGATAATATCTCGAAACTGGAGATTTTTTTTTCTTTTTAGAATCGAAAAATAGGATAGGTGAAAGAATCGTGAGGAATATTCTCGTGATTTTCTTCCGATCTATCCAATTCGTCAATCTCTATTAAGCGATAATAGGAGAATATTCTATAGTTGGATAGTTTGTTTTATAATTTAAAGATTTCGCTATTTTTCTAGATTTCGTTTCCCTTCGAAAAGCAAAATTCTATTTCAAATTGAATTGACGATAGCTGGACATAAGTATTTCTTTATTCATCCGTTTTTACTTTTTCAATTTACCTCGCATTTTCTCTGTCATCTTCTTCTCCTCTTTCCGCGATTACGTGCATCGAAATTTATTTAATTAATTACGGATCAAATTACTTTCGTCGTCCCTTGTGCGGCAATATCTTTCCTCGCAATTTTTAATCGAATCAATGACACTGGATGGAAAGATTTGGAATTTCCTGATGCGAATATATTTGTTCAATCGGATGGATGGAGATTGATCGTGCTCTCTGTATTCGTCTTAGGGACGAATTGATGAGAGAAATTTAGCTTGTGTCCGGTTTTGGGATCGTTGAACCGATTTTGATGGGTGAATTGTACGGAACAATTGAAACTACCCACCGTATAACAGATTTAAAAATTATAAAATTGTACAATTTATCTTTACTTGCATACACATTTTCTCATTATCTTAGAAACTTTAATTTTACAGACGGAAAGCGAAAGCCATAATTAAGGAATTCTTGGAGCTACGACGGAATCTTGCTCGTATCATCAGGAAATGAACGTTTTCGCGGTCGACGTGAATTCGCGGTAATTAAATATCGGTCCTCATAGCGGTGTGTTGCTCGTTACCCGTTACTGTTTGCCAGGAAATCCCAGTTGGCGATGACCTTTTGTCCCGCTCGTCCATCCACCGCGTCGCTGTGTGTACCGATTTACGTTCGAACGGGTCGATTCCGACCCGACCGATCGATATTTTGCCCTGAGTCACTGGGGACAGCCATTGTTCCTTCCGTTCCGTCGCATGCATTTTACTTTCTTCCCTAAATTTATCTACTTATATTTCTCTTCTAAATTTCCCAATTCTTCCCTTTCGGATTTCGAAAAACAGCTTCGCTCGAGTTTTAAGAGTTTTGCTACAAAACTGAATCCAATGACAATTATTTGATGAATTGAATATTTAGATGAAATTATTCGTATAAACCAATTATTAAACTCGGATCGAGAAGCAACAAAACATAGTGAAAAGTATGAATTTTTTAAAACTTTGTTTACGTGAGATAACACGGGGAAAAGAGTTTACAAGGTGGGAAACGAAAAAGAGGATCTAAAGCTAAAAATCCCGGTTGTTCCTTTTCATTCAGGCTTCACCATTCGATCGTGATCTCCGCACCACTCCGTGTAAAAATAAACTCGTAAATCTTCGTTTTCACACGTACACGCCACGCTCGATATTCAACGGCTGCCACTCGTCGATCTCGATTTCCGACGACGGAGTTTGTTTTCATCCCCCCCGTGGCAAAAATAATAATTTACCGTACTGCATAGTCGCTGCGCTCCAGTACGATTGCGCTCCACCCGAGTAATTTTTATTTCCATTATGTTTCTCTTATGTTCCTCTCTCTCTCCTTTCGACACGACGTTGAACATTTAATCGTGAACTACGATAATTTCTAGGTATGCACATAATTTTTACTTCACCCACCCATTTCTCCCTGCAAGGGAGATAAAACTTGTTGTTTCGTTTATTAGAGTATAGGATATTATTTTTATCGACACGATATATTTCCAATTTTCCGTGTAAAAACTGTTCTAACGCGTCTAAACATCGTTCCAGTATCGAAACGAAGAAAAGGGAGGCGCAACGATCGACCCAAAAGCGTTACACGATGTTTAAAAGGAGCAGCGGCTTGTAATACCGATCAATATTCAATTATCGGTGCTCTAAGCTAAGCAAGCCAAGGATCGTTTGTTACGTACACGGCTGTGTTATTTCACCGGGACTGTGTTATTTCTGCGGCGCGTAGATAATTTCTGATCTGGAAACGGAGTCGACTAGTTGCTCAACGTTTGCCACGTTCTCCACTCGGGTCGAGATCGATTTCTTTATTTATCGAGAAATGTATTATCCCTTCGAGGACACGTAATTTTCCGTTAATTTCTTCCTTTTCCGTGGAAACTTGCAAATTTATCGCAAGCGAATGTATCTCCCCGATGATTCGTTCATTGGATCATTTCTCGAAATCGTTACTCTTACATCTGCGCGTAAGATGGAATTAAAGATTCAATTTCGAAATCCGTTTCAATCATCCGAGTTTTCGATTCGTCGAAATAACGAAAAAGGACTCGTCGTATAGATTCATTCGTCGAAAGGAAGAGATTAAGCTTTTCCTCTCTCGTTATCGACAGGTTTTCGAGGAAGTGGGGTCATTGTTCAACCGCTCGTTAGTTTCGTCGAATCTCGATTGAAATATCTCTTTGAAGACTGGTTATTCCGAAGGCACGTACTTCTCCAAATTACCCTTAATAACGTCACCATCCCTAAATTCGGGCCATCGAAAACTGCCCCCAATTCTCGCGAAAATTTTCTCGCCATTTTTCGCTTCCTTCCTTCCTTCCTTCCTTCCCTCGAAAAAGAAAAGGAAAAAAGGAAACGAAGGTGAAAACGAAGGTTGGTCGGGCGAGAAGTTTGGAGGCGAGGCAACGCCATTTTAATTGGCGCCGAGGTAGGATTAGGCAGTTGGACAGATTTAGGGTAGTTAAGGTTGAAGTTGCACAGAGTCAGCTTTGCGGGTTTTAATGGAATGATGGAAGTGGTGCTTGTATTATAGGCATTGTTTATAATTGATGTCGAGCATCGTTTTAACTGCTGTTGCAACAAGCTAGGCGCTTAGGTAGGAAGCTCTTCCCGATTTGGATTGGGCCATTAGTTCGTTACCGTAACCGGCTTTTGGAACGTTTGATTCGCGTTCCAAATTCTTGGACATCGATATTTCTCGATATTTTTATTTGAATCGACTATTTAAAAAAAAAAATTCATCCACTCGAAAACTTCGTCTTGCCAAAAAATCATTTCTCCGCTTTCGAAAACTCGAGAAATATTCAACGGAGGAGGAACAATTACTTTCCGGACAACAAACTCCCCAGACGTAAAAACTCATCCATCGAAAGACCCACCACCAGTTCTTCTTCGCTCCTCGTCGAAAGAATAATTCCTTCGTCTCGAAAGATAGAAGCCGAAGGAAGGGATAAAAGGGGAGGGGAAAAAAAGGAAAGTTGGAGGAAAGCAACCGAGACCAGTCGGTCGAAAAGCGAAGAAAGATCCTCCCCCGCCCTCGATGACGTCGAGTTGTTGTTAAGCGAACGAGCGAGGCGCGCACGAGTGGCGAAGAAGCCGCGATTCGGTCGTTGCACACTTGGCGACCGCAGACACGCCGTGTGTTCCCTCTGACCACTCGTGAATCCACTTTAACTTTTTAACGAGGATTTGAAGAAGGACGTGGGCGGTGGCTTGGAGCCGGAAACCGGGCGAATCGGGGTGAAAGAGAGAGAGAGAGAGAGAAGGGAGATCGTTTCCACCCTTCCTCTCCCCTCCTGACCTTCTCTAGCCACGGCGACCGATTTTATGAATTTTCATTTCGACGTCTTTGTCCTCGAGAGCGGCGGTCGATCACGGTCGACAAAATCAACGGGCGGAATGAGAAACCGCGACGAATGGAATGGCTCTAACGAATGGGCTTGTTGCACCGTGACACCGTTCAGCGGGGAACGTTTATTCTCTCTCTTTCTCCGTTTCCTTTTTATTTCTTTTCCACCCTTCGTCTTTTTTCTTCCCTCGCCCTTCTTTTTCTTTTTCTTCTTCTTTTTCGCGGTGGTTTATTCACTGGATTCTGTTTCCTTTCCGTCCTTCCTCTTTTTCTCTTGCTCTTTTTTCGACTCGTTGCGCCGTTAGCTCGTTTCGCGATGGGAAACTCTCTCCTCCTTTCTCTCTCTCTGTCGAGAGAGTTGCGCGGTTGGTGACGTTTGAGGGATTATTTTTCCCCTGTTACTCAGCCTGCTGGCGCATCGTATCTTCGCGAAACGGTCGCTTTTCACAGAGGGGAGGGAGAGAAAGTTGGGGGAATAAACAGAGGAAGGGAATTTCGTTTTCGTGGAAAACCGAAAACGGGCGAGTTGCGTGTTGTTATTTATGATTCGAGCGATGGAAAAACATCGGAGGTTTTCATGTCGGAAGTAATTTGTTTCGAATCTTGTTACGCTTTGTTCCGTACGGGATAGTAACTTTGGACGAGTTTCCATTAATTTTTTCTTTTTTCCAACGTAAAAAGTAACTATAAATCCCTAGACGTTGCATTTTCGTTCGTTACGGACGTGTTGTTTTGGAGGAATTCATTCTCTCCACGCATCTCCCTCGAATTAAAACGTCAATACTTCCAAAGAATTTCGAGAGGGACAATTCTCGCATAAAGAGAGATAAAGAGAGTCGTCTGAATATATATATATATATATATATATTCGAGCCGATGTGGCGTTAAGACTCGGTAAATAAACTGCGGTAAATAAAGCAGGCTCTAGTTGCCTTCCTCGCGAGAAACCGAGAAACAAGTGGTCCTTTCCATCGCACGAGTGGCCACGCTCGCTCTGCTGCACCCTCTACTCGCCACCCCACCGCCTCATTTTATGGGATCCCGTTAATGGTAGAGGCGAGAAGGGAAGGGAAGGGGTTCTTCCTGCCGGAGGAGAATCCCTTCACCCTTGCTTCTCTCTCTCTTTCTCTCTCTCTCTCTGGAGATATACGACCACCGACGACGTTGTCTCGATTCGCCTTATTTGAGCCGAAATTTGATGCGAAATCGCGGTTGTTTGCCTATTACCAGAATTCGAGGTCCGTTTTTGTTCCGAGCGACGATTATTAAGGCTTTTAATAGGGTTCTTCTTCTACAGGGTTCTGTAATTGTTCCCCATCTTTGCGCTTTTTTATTGCATCTCTTTTCTTTGGTTTACCTGTCCTTCCATTTTTCTCTGAGTTTTTTTCTATGAGTTTATTCAAGTTTTCTAAATTCTTAACTATTTCGAGTTGCAATTTCTAAATCTGTCTTTTTCTCCATTCGTCGATATAATTAATTTCCATCGGATTCTATTAATTGTTCGAGAAAAGAAGCATATATCTATATATACCATTACACCAAACGAAGCGTTGATATGATTTCTATATGATCAACTCTTAGAAAACACTCGACGCATCGGGCCGATAATATTGTCCGAGTCAATTGCAGGATTCGATAACGTTCGTCCCACGCTCGATTCCTTGGACAAATCGATCGTGAAACCGAGGAGGGGGTTGAATTTTACGGCCAACCGTTTCGAACGTTTTCGTCGAAAGGTTCGGGGGTCTTGCTGATTGAAATTCGCGGAAAGTCGATCGTTTCCTCGCCGTGTCCCTCGCGACGCTTCGAAATTGCCGGACATTTGTTGCAGCCTGCAATTGCCTTCCCCTTTCTCTGACGTTCCGCAAGCGTTCCGTGAAACGTGCACCTCGAATGGGATACGACGGTAGGAAGAATCTGCGACGAATCGTCCCTTTTCTCGATTCGTGGGGGGAGGGGGAAATTGGCCGAGAAGACAGACGGATAATCCTCGACGAGCACCGTTTCGTCGATCAGATTTAGAGGAGCTCTCCTCCCTTCGCTCAGACTTGGCAAGCTTCTGCTGAAGGCCGCTACTTGTAGCGCGCCGTTACCATTTCGTTGACGTGCGAAGATTTGCCATTTTTTTTTTTTTATTAACAAGATTGAAAGAAATTGATTTTTCTATATTTAAATTTACACCGTTTATTAATCCATTTATATAAAAATGTTTATAATTCTTCCTCTTCCAAAATCGAAAGGAAATGCAAGATATTCCACCATGAAGGCAATTCCGAGTTACTTTACGGCAAATTTGACGAGGATTCCTAGACACGATTACTCGTAATGAAAGTATTTCAAAATTTCTGAAAACTTTGCCATGTTACCTCTCTCAAGAAAGAATTATTTTTGGATCGTGTAAAATTATAATTTTTGAAATATATTCCAATAATAATAAACGAAACTTCTGAATTTCTAACTTTTTTGAATCTTCTTATCGAAAATTAGATTTGCAATTTAATTTTATCACATAATTATTCCTTGTACCGAATTGAATTATCGTTCGTTCGTTTCGCATGATCGAAATTTTCTTAGAAACGTGAAAAGTTCAATTTATGCGATAATCCGCGTGAAATAGATTATATCCCCCCTCCCCTTCCTCCTCCTTCCCTCCCCCTTTCGTTAACCTACGTCATCCGATTTGCGATCCGAAGCTTGCTCAATAGAAATAATAATTCCGCGTCAATCAAACTAAATCGAGTATGCGCGACACAAAGGAATCGAAGTTCGATAACACGAGTCATCTACGCCGAGGATAGAATGTCGGCCGTGTGTCGTATTGTCATGGAAATTTTTAGCCTGATTTGATGAGGAGAGGAGGAGGGGGATGTAAAAATGGATGCTTCAACCTTTCGCATTCTCTATCTCTCTTGTGATGCTAATATACATAATCGTCGTGAAACACGTTTTCACTGATCTTTGCGAAATTTCAATATATAATAAAAATTTCCCTCTTCTCCTCCCGTTATAATTCTAATTGCAACGCGCGTTAAATATATCTTTTTTACCGATTTATCGATCCTTTATGCCCGCGATTGACGAGAGAAATAAATAGAAAATTGTTGGATAATTCTCTCGATTTCAACGAAATGATCTTTCCATTACAAGCCATATTACTCGACAAATTCGAGTTAACCGATCACCCTAGTCAGAAGAAAATAAAGCGAAAAAGTATACTTTTTTTAGGATACTTTACCCAGAAAAATATTTTCGATAATGCTATCGGTGGAAAAAAAGAGGAATAAGCGAAAAAATATGTATATATATATATATTTTTCTCGACCACACTCGAAAATTTACATCGCGCGTAAGTTCTTTACGTTCTTTATCAGCGTCGAGGACAGACCGATAACCGCGACACCTCTGACAGGTTCTCAGGATTCATCAGCGACAACGAAAACGAAAACGTGTTGCGTATCTGTACACGTGGGTGCTCGCTCTTCCTGGCACCATAACTCGATAATACGCGCCGACACTCCCGATAAAAGGTTGTTCGTTCGCTAAAAGAAAAGAAAAAGAAAAAAAAAAGTAAAAGGCGAACGAAAAAGGATTCGTGCCGCGATAAGAGAGGTTTTTTTCACGGTGGAGAGAGAGAGAGAGAGGTAAGCGCAATCGGGCAACGATTTGCAAAACTTAATTGGGAGGTGGTTAATGGAACCGAGTTGATAAAAGCGAAGCGTGGATAAATGCTAATTTATAAAACGTTGATAACCGATTCGTTCGATCGAAACAATGTAGCAACAACGTTTTCGAAGAAAAATATTTATCCAACTCTCTGCGATATTTGAATTCTTCAAAGAATTTTTTCAAAGTAAAGTAGGATATTGAATTTTAAAAAAATTTTGAGAAGGAGGAGGGTTATATTGTAAATTACGTATCGACGAGAAGAATTCCAAGAATTCCGATTAAATTTTGAGCAATTAAAATCACAAATTATTTCACTGGGATCGCGACGAGAGACATTGTCGTCCTTTTCGTCCCTCGAGTTCAAGGATCCCCCGAGGAGAGGACTTCGCGCTTTAATCACGCAACGAGGGTTAATTCGATTCGAGGTCACAATGGCCAATCAGAGGCGAAGCATCGAATTATGCTTGGCTTGTCGGACTCGTCACAGAGTCCTGGATCCAGGCATCTGTCTGGAGAAAATGGAATTATTCCCGGCGATCCTTTGACGACACGCCGCCGCGCAGACGAGAATCATCGATCCGCCAGTCATCGAGCTCCAGGCTTCGATCCAATCTGTTCTCGGATTAGTTTTCTGTCCGCGATTATTTAGAGATCGAGGACTCTCGCTCTCGTTTCGATCCCTCTCGCTCTCTCCTTCGAATCTCGGAAAAGACGTTTCGAAGATGAAAGGGACGAGTTTTTCAACAACTTTCTAAAGGGAGATTTCCTGTTACGGGGAGATGCTGTCCATCTTTTCTCTTCTTTCCTCTTCAGAAGAATGCGAATTTTTCTTTTTTTTTCCAGGGACGATACGAAACTTAAATCATTATTCTTATTGATGCATGCAGGAAGGATTCTCGAAAATATTTTAAAATATTCCCAATCAAATGCGACTCGAATTAGCATTAATGTTCTTTCATTATTTGAATCGACGTCGCAATTCTAATCCTTCACCAACTTCTACCACAAACCCTACCAAAAACCCTCGTTCGCCTCCCCCATCCTCGAGCAACTCGAGTTTCATCCCCTATCATCCTCGCCATCAACTGGAAAAACACTCGGTTCGACCTTCGATTTCCATTAATCCCGGATGAGGTATTCCAACTCCTCCAACCCTTGTTTCCTCCCCCTTCGGAGGGATGAAGGGACCACCACTCTCTCTGCATCGAAAGCTGGCGTCCTGAAGCAATGCGGACGCGTACAGAGCGCACAATGTGGCATTGTTGGCCACCAATGGAGCTAATCTCTCTCTCTCTCTTCGTTCCAGGGGATGGAATTCCTCCTCGCGGAGGAAGATCCGAACGAATCCGATGACGAAGAGCGAAGGTTGGTAATTTCGCGGCCGCGAACGGCATCGATCGACAGTTTCTCTCCAGCTGCCTTCTCTTTTCAAGAGAGTTATTCGATCAGGCTTACGCGCAACATTGGCTGCTCCACGCACTATCGTGACCAAGGGTGATTTGTGTCCCAAGGGTGGGCTATTTGATCTTTGATTTCGAAAGGTTTCGTTTCAAAAGGAGGAACGCCGATTCCAACTGTAAAAGACACCGAATTTCTTTGTTACCCTCGCGTAATTTTTCGCTCGTAATCGTTGGAGAGAAGCAATCGACGAGGATTGGTTAATAAATTTGGAAATTTTTAAATCTCTTTAATTGGAAACCGCGAGTCTCCTTCCGATCTTTCGGTTACGACGTCCATCCAGAGAGAAGTGGCTGCAAATACCAACTATTTCCAAACAACCATTCGAGAGCTGTTCTGGAAACTGGACCAAAACTATCCCGGATAGTCCACAGACTGGAGAATCTGGTGGACCGTTATCTGCTATCCGAATTCGCACTTTCGTTCGCTCGCGGACGTAACCGTGTTAATCCTTGCTCCAAGGGGAACGAAGATGTCAGTTCGACTAGGATCGTCTTCGTGTAGGATTAACGAATTTGTGCTTTCATCCACTGAAGAGATATCGATTACGAGCACGTTTCAAGTATTGTTATTCCGCTAATTATCTCTCACGTTGCTGGTTAATTAATTAACACCATGTAAGAATATCGAAAGAGGTTTCTGTTTGTTCATTCTATCAGTTTTGCTCTCGAGTCTAATATATATTTATACATAGGGATATATAGTTGGTGATTTAGTTAGCGTTGTTTCGTCGATTTTGCGGATGGTTTCTTGGAACCTCGGTGTTTCGAGTTGCAGTAGTCGCTTTTGGCAGGGTTAATTTGGGAAACGTTCGAGATGGACGTGATCGATGGTTGGCAGGGAAGTTTTGCCGGTTTCTTTGCTACGATAGAGTGGACGGCTTTTAAATTTTGATGCTTTTGGGAAAATAACATCCCTTTATCCCCAATTTATTTCGCTTCGCAAGTATTTTCTATTTTATTATATCGAAGTGTATGCGTCAGAGCCTTTCCTTTCGTGCAAGCGTATTATTTGTCTATGCTCATCAATATCCGCCATCAACTTTAAATATCCTCAAACCTTTTTTTAAGAATAAAAATATCCTTATACGCGCGCCAGTTGATCGTTGATCGGATACGACGCAAGAAACTAAATTAAGAAACCGGAATATCTGCAAAAACTTAATTCGAATGATAAAATGATAAAATCAATCGTCTAATCTCCAACGAGCGTATAAGCAAGAAACCAAACTATTCAGAAACTGCCTCTTAGTCTAATCGTATTACCTCGACCGAGACGTTGTAGGCGAGCGAAACGTTTAATTTTCCTGCCAGGTAACAGCCTGGATAAAAGGAAGTTTAAGGATAAAAAGAAGTTTTAGGAGAGAATTCCAGGATATGATATACAACGTGAAGACGATGTCCAATTTTTCCAATTTAACCTCTTTCCAAGCTAAGTCGTCTATTAATACATCTTTCGTCGCAGGAATATCTATCTACCTTTCGAAACGTATTCTATTAACATGGATTTCCTCAAGATAGGAAATTTTTAAGATGGCGGTTTATCGCGAAGACGATGTCCAATTTTTTCCAATTTAACCTCTTCCCACCAGCTAAGTTGTCTGTTAATACATCTTTCGAAACGTATTCTATTAACACGCATGGATTTTCTCAAGATTTTTAAGACGGCGGTTTATCGGTGAAGACGTCCAATTTTTCCAATTTAACCATTTTTCGCCAATTTACACGTCTATTAACATCTGTCTACCTCTCGAAATTTATTCCATTAACAGGATTTCCTGAAAATCGTCGTTTCCCATCTACAGGAAGAATTCTCCTTTAATATCCTGCACGTTTTTCTAGAAAGAATTCGACTCGCCTACGCTCTGGTCGCCGCGGGACAGCTATTTTTTGTTTCGTCGCTCGCCGATTGTCTCGCAGAAGGGAACGGCCTCGCGAGATCACCGAGTTGAGGCCCTCTTTACACGACACGTGGATCGTGGGCGGTACATCGGTAGTTAACATCGAGAACCGCTACCAACTGGTTTCGATCCTATGATCGATCGGTTCGCGGAGCTCTCAAGGATCGAAGTGGAGTGACCTCGCGTTCGTTGCTTCGATCCATCTCTATCTCGCGCAATCGTGAAACACGTTTCAGCGTAACGAGAAAAATTTGGAGGCAGAAATTTCCTCGTCGAAAATTGTTGCTGCATATTTTTTAACGAAAATTATTTTTTCCTTCAGAAGAGGAGCTCTCGAACTTTCCAATCACATTGTTCCACGGCGAGTCGAGTTTAGTCGATGTGCAGCGGAACTGGAAAAATTGCAGGAAACTACGACAAAGAATTCCACGTCGGTCGGGCTAGTTTGAACCGGCTCCTCTACACAGGCAAGTTGTCTCAATCCCCGGCTGTTTCGCGGTTTGAATCGCGTTCCACGGTAGACAAAGCGAGGCGTGTCCATCCAGCAGCGAGGTCAGAGAGGCAGGAAAGAGTGGACACACACGAGGGTGAAGCGGAAAACGAGTAACGGATGACGAGGCCGAGAGTCGTAACTCTGTGCCAATGGCCAGGCCGCCACTCCCACGTCTCATCCTCTGCCTCTTGGTGAGAGAGAACCGATCGTCTGGGCTGCGTGCTCGCGTGTTCCACCTCTCCGTGTTGCGGAACAGTGGCGTAGACAGGGGCTGTTTCGTAGGGACCAATCGATTTCGTCGCGAGATAATCGAAATATAAGAGAAAAAAAAAAAATTCGTGCAAATTTAATCGAAAACCCTGCTTCCAAAATTGTGCTACGAATGTATGCTCGTATTATCCTTTGTATTTATCTATCTTCTTCGTATAAGTAAACCGAGTAAATTTTTATCTTAATAATTCTTTATCATTTGTTTACATTTTTATTATTACAACGTAGGGGAGGAGTCTATCTCTTCTATCTTTTTTTCCGTATCCATTCGACGAATAAATTTTTACGTATCTTACGCCATTGTACCAACGTCGACGGAAGGATATTTCTATTACTTCCTATTTCGCAGCTTCTCGTACCCCGCCAGACCCTTTACCGATATCGACGATCTGCGGTAGACAATAGAGAATGAATTAGTGGCTGGGTGCAACAATGACGGGGGGAGGGGAGGGCAAACGTTTACTTAAGCCTAGACGGTAATATTTTCTTACCTTCAACGTTTCGATTCTAGATAAAGTACAGATAATATACGGATTTAAACGATATTGATCTCAACGTCAATTTCGTTTCGCTATATAATAAAATTTAAAAATGATACGTTTCGAAAAATTATAAAAAAACGCCAAAAGATACTGAAGCAATTAACAGTTAGAATGATCCACGATGTTGATATATCGCGAGATCTATTCTTTCGATGAATTTAATTTTCGAACGAACGGGATGTGTCCATCAGATCGTATCCTGCAATTAATGTTATATCGATCGAAAACAAAATGAAGAACAGAAAAGAAATATAATACAATAAAAACCAACTCTCAAAAATCATGATTAATAGCCCTATCCAATAAATGTATCCGTTGCGTGCCTCCACCTATCAATTTTCACTCTTTTCTTTAAGAAGGAAAAAAAAGAAGAAGGAAATAAATCAACGCATTTACGCAAGCAACGCAGTTGAAAAAAAGTGGAAGGCAATTTATTATTTTTCTTTCTCGATCGTTCGGTCGCGCGTAACCACGAAATTCTCGGCTTCGAAGCGTGCATCCGATGAAACTTCGTTCTTACGTGGAAATTACCCTCTCCCCTTCGAGCTGTTTCTTCACAACAATTCGCAGAAAGATGATCGGTCGGTTTTCCCGAATTTCGAGATACGTGTTTGCCCGTTTATTCGCAACCAAGAATAGGGTGTTTATTTATCGCGGTCCAGAAATGAATCACCAGCAGATTTCGTAGCTAATTCGCCCGTTTGCCAAGCGCGAAATCGTATCGAGACGCTTGCGCCGTTGTGAAAATCGAAAATGTTCGATCGATTCGATTATTCGTGAAAAGTAGTTGGATTAATATAGAGATTCTTATTGAATTCGTAGAAATAGAAATTTTAAACGTTATAGTGTAAGAAGAATAAAAAAAAAAAAAAAAGGTCCAATTTTTTACTACGATTATAAAGAAGATATGCAATTGGAGTATCAATACGATCGAAACCAGTTAATAATTGGGAAGAAAAAGATTTCATTTTTTTTTTTTTTTTGAAAAAGCGTTGGACAATCTATTAAACAGTCGAAATCATCGAAATTCATTCGAGGATATTTCCGGTTTGGAAAAGAAATGTTTTCACCGATTGTGATACCATGTTTCAATTAAACACCCGTGAAACTTCTACTTTGCCGGATCGTTGGAGCATGTAATAAAGATTCGATAAACGCTGGCCGCCGTTAATCAGCTTATCGATAATCGATTCGATCGACTTTTTTTTTATCCTCGCGGAAATTTCTCGACGAGCTCGTGACTCGCAAGAAATCAACAAACCGACCGACGAGTCGCTATTTATTTCTTGCGATATTAATACACGGCGGATTCTTAATTAGAAAGTATTTATCTTTAATGAAATGATAAAATCGTCCGTCATTGTTTCTCATAAAACAAATTTTATATTCGAAAAGGTGGTTTGAATCTGAAGAGGAAATCATCTTGTCGACAAATATATCGCTTCTTTCCAAACTTCAATTCAAATCAGAATTTTAGATGAATTTTCTCGTGAAATAAAGTCGTGGAATAATTTTTTGAGAATGATTCTCCTCTCGTCATTTTGTAAATTATATTATATTATATAACAACGTGTCGTATTTTAATTCTTTCAATGTGCAAAAATTAAATTTTTTTTGCTCGAAACTGTTAAATTATATTTCTTTGGTTTATCCGCGTTATTACAAATGACGCCATTTTTAACGTCTTTATTCGATATTTTATGATTTGCGAAAAAACATGTTTTTGAGCAAGAAATCAAACACGTAGACTGGCAAAGAAACGACACTATTCGCTATTCCATCGAGACCCCTGCCGAGTTCTCTTACTTTTTCTTAATATCTGTCCTCCGCACGGATTTATGACTTCCCGGAAAGTTTCCTCCGATATTGTGTATTCTGTACTTTTCACGGCAAAATAATATTTTGATTTCGTCCCCTGCCGTTTGAAAATCTTGTTTCCTCTCTTCCCTCTCCAGTATTTTCATAAAGCTTTTAAATCATACGATACGAGATGATTAAAAAAATTCGTATAAAATAACCGTAGTAAAATTAATCATTTTTGAGAATGACAATTTAGCGGAACAAAAAAAAAAATTTCTAATTAAATACTATCTACGTCAACGAATGAAAAATTTTCACCGCGGATCGGAAGATAATAAAAATTATTCCATCGAGATTTCAACGAAATTAAAGAAATATGAGATAAACTGTCCGATATTTTACATTAAATGTTCCACTATATACGTACGTATATACATTACGAGTTTCGCGTTAAAATTGCGCAACGTAAAATTCACAAATTCCTTTGAGTCGATAAAAATCGGTATTTACGAGGAATCGATCGACAAACAAATCTCCGGGATATATTCATCAACGACACGAATGTTTCCACCGATTATCCATCGATAATCCGACAACCGAACGATGGTCGAAAAGCTTTTCACGTGCTTTTGTGCACGTGGACAGAGAGTGAAATTAGGGTTGACGTAATATTTTTAAGTGTAGCAACAATTGTTTTCTCCGCCTACCATCGAACAACGATCATTCGTCACCCGTTGGACAGGTTTTCGGCCTTGTTGCAATTTGTATCAATTCAACTACAGTTAAGCCTCGGCTAACGAGCGACTGTCCGACGTGAAAAATTATCGACGATCGATTAAAAAAAAAAAAAAAAAAAAAAATCGGTGGAAATAAAGGCGGTGTACATATTTCGCGAAAATATATCTCGTAATGCTGTTCACGGTGATGACGGTGATAAATTGGCCGGCGCAGCGAGTAATTGTTACGTCTGGTGATAATATTAAATTTCTTTACGCCGTGTGCACATACGTGTGATTCCTCTCCTCGATGGATTCTTACGGCGACGCGTTATTGGGCATTAAATCAAATTAATGGTAATTATACATACATTATTTTCCTTTTTTTTTTTTTTTTCTTTTCTTTTTAATTTCTCATTGAATTGATCCATTAATATTTTCATTATCTTCGCTTATAAATTAGACGATTGTATGTAAATTGATTCTCGTTCTCTACTTGCCTTTATTTGACAAATAAAATTAATTAATTTCCGTGAACACAGTTCGTGTCTTTCGGCTGTTTACCTCGCTATAAATACCTTATAATCTTCTTCATATTTCTATCCTCGTCTTTTTACGATCTTCTAATGGGAAGTTACTAACGAGCCTCAAAAGTTTATACTTTTTATATTATTTCTATCAGTAGGAGATAGCGAAGCTTAACATTTCGAATTAAGATTAATCATTATTTCTCATTTTCTTGGCAAAACAATTCGTTTCACGTTTCGAGATAATTATAAAGGAATAATCGATTTTTAAAGAGATCCTTTAATTTTCCGCCAATCAATTTTCAAGAATTGGCTAGTCACGTGAACGAACGTTTGAAACGAAAGATTCAGCATTTCACACCTTGATCTATTCGCTTTCGTTCCTCGAAATCGAGCGATTTTAATCGCTTTCCACGATTTAATTTATATAATCGTAAACTTTTCCAGAAGAGAAGAGGAACGATTTTTTTTCGAAATATGTATTCCTTAAGGAAGATCAAAATATTCTCTGCTTAATCAACGCTTTTCGATACGTGATTTTTAATCGAATATAAATTATTCATATTTTCTGTACATCAACCGGATCTCGGAATACAAATATATTTTTTAAATCAGTTTTATTCAATTTTTCACGAAGAGTGTTTTTTTTTTATTTTTTATTGAAATCTCGCTCCTTCATATTCATTTCATCAGAAATTACACCGATGAATCACCGCGAAACTTGGCAATTCTGCTTCGATTTTACGTATTAAACCAGGATCGTGTTTGCAAATTGTAATTACTTTTTCGATAGTACGTGATGAATTAACGCTAATTAAAGCGGTCCAAGTTCCCGATCGAGAAAAGTTTTATATTGGAACTCTGCAGCCTCGTCTCCTCCTCTTCCTCGCTATATATATATGGAGCTTTATTGAACCGAAAAATTATTTTTTTTTTTCTTTCTCGTATCAAAGAATCTACTAATCTAATCTCAACTTTGCTTAATTTCTCCACAAATCGATCGATCAAAAAAATAATAAAAATGCCAACAGACGCGATAAAATTTGTATTTTCATTGAAAATTCGCAACTTTTCAGAGACGTCGTTTTAATTAATTAATCAATCGGTTAATTAATAATCAAGTTGAAGCATATTTTTCAAGCCTTCTCGTCTTTTCCTTCGCCTAAATATCCAACGGTCGTCTTCTCTTCCTTTACATTATCCACCGCGATGGCGGTCGCTCCCCTCACAATGGATCCCTTTGTCCTGCCTAATAACACGGGATATCGAGATTGCTCCCCCGTATCGGTCGATCATCGGGTCACGAGCGACCCGCGTCGCGATATACAATAATACGTCCGATCGTTTTCGATAATACCGAGGGAACCTTTCGATGATTTGGCACGTATCGCCGCTTCGAGAATATCGCTCCATTGAAAAATATCTGTGGACGAGCACATCTCCTCCTCTTCATTGTGCACAAACTCCCAGTCGAAACGCTCCTCCCTTTTTCTTCTGTTTATTTGCTTTTCGATTCGGCTCGAATATCTCTTTACGTATCGAAGAGTCGAGAATCGAAAAGAAGGAGGAGAGAATCGACGAGGTGTAATTGTAATCGCGCTGATATTTAAACATATTTTCTATTGTGAATGAATAGAAAAATATGAAAGGATAAGTATTGCCTTTACTCGAGAAATTCATTTTAAATTTTATTTTCTTCTCTCTCTTAAAAAAAAAACATTCGATAATCGTTTAGATTTCTCACTCGGCAACACGAACAATGTATTCAACGAATATCTATAAAATATTCTATACAAAACAAGAAAATCAACAGAGTACGCGCTATCTTTCACTCCCGATCGAATCTCGTCATCATTATCATTACCGTAACGATGCAATTACCCGCATCTTTCGAGTGGATGACTAGTGTCGCAAAAACCGTTCCATCGACACCATGAGAATGGAGAATGAGACAGAATGTATCGTGCAACACAAAGTTTCGAAACGATTTCGAGGCTGTAAAGCCTGGTCGAGTAAAGGCGAGGAAAAACGAAATGGAAATCAGAGCCGCCAATCGTTAAATCGAGCTCTATTCGCAACTTTCTCGCCGTCGACTTTTATGCATACACCCTGCCTCGTATCCCCTCCTCCTTCTAGTCCGACAGAGCCCTCCCTCCTCGTGGAAACCGTATTTTCCAATGCTTCGCCACCCCTCCAACCGCGTCGCATTATCGCGGCTCCCTCTTGTGTGAAAATATCTCCCGCGCGACTGGAAATTTATTTTACGGCAGTGTTTGAGGGAAGAAGAGACGCAAGTTTTTTATTTTTATTTTTTTGGAAGAGGTTGTGATCGCGAATCTAATTTAAATGATTTTGCTTTAAAGATGTCGACGAGCGAGTAACGAGTAAATGGGAAGAGCGATGAATCGTGGATGCGATCGATCTATCTCGAGGATAGTCTCGAAAATAGATGCAAGAACGATCCAAGACCGACTCCTTAGGGTCGTTCAACGCATTTACCCCCAGCGTCCACTTTAGAGAAGACGAACGGAGCTACTCTCCGCCCATTACTTACTCAAGTAGACTACACCGTGAAATCCTCTTTCTTTTCACCCCTCTCCCCTCCCCTCGACATCGCTCAACTGCTATTTACACGCAACCAAAGACCCCAGAAATCTTTTCCTCGGTGAATTTAACAACTCCATTCTCTTCGCGGCTATTCACGAATTTTCGACCGATTATCCACCAGCTCCCCTCTAAAATCTCGAAAATCCGCCTTCTCGAGTAATTTCCACAAATTCTCAACCGATTTACTACCTCGTAATTAACTTCGAGTCTACTTACACTCGAGAAATTAAAATAAACACGTTTCGCAACATCGAGCTTGCCAAAAATTACCGAATGAATAATAAAAAAATTATATATACACGTTATTATCTTTCCACGCTTCTTTCTCCTCAACAGTAATTAGTCGGTGAAAAATTCCCCAATTTCACACAGATCCCACCACACTTTCCCTGCAAACAATCCCTCCCCATTACGAATTACACGCTATCCCATCCAATAATAAAGCTTCGCGACCCGTGTCAAGAATTTTCACGCGCACGGTACTTACGGTCAAATTAACGTCGTTACAGCGCATCCCGGCTGTATCCCAACCAACCAAAGATCCTCCGTTATTCCTTCCATTATTAGCGTCTCGAACACCTGCTGATCTAACCGACGTGAAATACCGCGTTACTCTCTCTCTCTCTCTCTCTCTCCCTCTTTCTATCTTTTTGCCTTCGACCCGCCAACAGTTCGAGCAACTCGACCGGCCGGATCGTAACTAACCGGGCAAGTAGCTCGGGGAAGCTCGTCGAAACCGCGAAGAATAAACGTATTTCAAACTGATTTACACAGCTAATTCGAGAGGTATGCGCCGTGGATGGTAATCGACGCGATTTCGGATTAAGAGAGGAGGGGGGGAGAGTTCGCTTCGAGCGTTGACTCCAAGCTTTTCCATCTTTTTCAATACGATAAGTGCATAATCGTGAGAATACCATACAGGGTTTTAAGATGCATTCGTCTCTTTTATGATTCTTAATGACGCACGGTGTGGAGAAACGGAGATTTACGGAATTACCGTTGCTGAATTATTATCATTGTTGTTATTTTCTTTTTTAAATAGTCTTGCTGGGGCTAGGTACGCGTAGGTGTATTGTATCGTACGCGTGATCGTTGAAATGATTTCCCGATTCGTCTCGTAGAATCTTGGAGAATCGAGCGATCTTTATCTGCTTTTCGAGCGATGATAAAACCGTGGAAGATATTCGATTTTATCGAAAATGAATTAATAATAGTTTCGATCTCTTTTTTTGGGAGGGAAAAGAAAATTGGAGAAGTCTCCGCCTTATCCATGTTGAGGGGGGAGGGGAGGGCAATCTTTATCAGTTTTCATAATTGCTTTGCGGATCGGTTTTCTAAAGTTTGTTCATAGATAAATGAAGATAAATGATAATTATACGTATAAACGTACCGTAATCTCGAAAATAGCAACAGAGAAACATATTTGCATACGGTGATTTTCATACACGTGATGCGCATACTTTCAATCTTGATCACTTTGCAGATCGTTAAATTACGTATATTTATGCAAATTCAAATTTTGATCAATTAGAGTCACGGAACTTAAAACTCGACGCATAAAACTCGCAAGAATCTGTTCGAGAAAAATTTTCAAAATCCATCCTCGTTGCCTCTTTCATATTTACACTTTATCTCTCGATCCCTGGATTTTTAGAAACTAGAAAATTGGAAATACAGTAACGTCCATCCCCACATCTCGTCCCTACTTGTCGCATTTCAAATAAGACTGATGGAAAGAAGAAGAAGAAGAAGAAGAAGAAGAAAAGAAAAAAAAGGAATGCAAACCTCGGCGAAAAACTCACGAAAGGCATTTCTCAGAAAGAGAAATAGCCATAACGAATTATTGCCGCGTGTATAATACTTGGGGATCCACCGAGGCAAAATTAAAAAGCAAGAGGCAATTTCTCGAGGCAATTATAATTATACATTTTAATTACACGATGCCCACGTTTAAAACCACTTGCGCAAGTTACCTCCTCGCCATGCGAATAGATTAGATCCACCGTGACAAGGGGAGAATGTACCGAAAGCTACTTGTAACTCTAATCTCTCCCTGTTGCGTATGAACGCGTCAAGATACCAGACAGTGCCTGCTCGGAACACTGACGGACTGCTATATAACTCCTCTTGTTTTGGTACGAGAAATTATCGAGCGTATAAATTACAACCGTATAAAGTTGTCGGAAGTTGCACCAGTACTTATGGAACTTGTTGAACCAGACGGGATAAGATTGAGCACGCCGGTCACGATCCTTCTTTCTTTCTTTTTTTTAAAAGGAAACTTCCTCGCGAGAATTTTGCAGGAACACAACAATTATTAAAAATGGTAATTATTAATTCTTTTCCTTAAGTATACATTTTCTCGTGTTCGTTTCCTCCTTTATATCTTTTTAAAATAATTCTTTCCTCCTTATTTAGTTGTATTGAATAGACGAGGTATTTTGTCGTTTAAAAGATTACTGCTTGCACGATTTTTGCGCGTGCAACGAATATTCCAAGATAACAGAAACGCGTGAGAAACGTAGAATTGCAGTACAAGACGTAAATCCTCTTCCAAATCGATCGCTAATACGATCTCCATCCTCGGTATCCTCCGAATTTTACGAATCGTCGAGCAACACGTGTGGCAGGGAAGCAAAAAAGCTTTCTCCTTTTTGGTTCCACCGGTATCCCTCCCCCTCTGGAGAGGCCTCGATCGATCTTCCCGCCTTTCCCGCGACTTCCACCCCCTCTTTTCCACCTCTTGTCTGAAACAATGCACCGCATCTCGCATAAACTTGCACGCACGCCTCTCACCCGCTAGAACCTGGTAGCCACTCGTAAACTGTGGGCGAAACGGCGCTATATAGATACGCGGGAGACGTGGAGCAAGCCTCGAGGCGAGATAGAGGGGCCGTATCGTTCGATATATCGCGGGAAGTGGCGGCTGCCAGACTCGTCGACAGCCCCGCTCGAGTGGCTGTGCGTGCCACACAGTACGCCTATTATTGGTGATCGTGACCGTGTTCCCTTGGAAAGGGTGCCGAGTTACCCTACCCTTTTACACTTGGACGCTCAACACTACTGGCGCAACCGCACGGTCGTTCAACCAACCCCTCGACTTCGATGACTTTCCACTTCCTCGACCCGATCGATCGACCCGTTCGATCTCGTCGTGAAGGGGGTGAAGAGAGGTCGTATGGTAACGAGGGAAGTACGGATGTTTTCGGATGGGGGGAGGAGTAGAGCAGAGATTCGAGAATTATTTTACGCTTTCGACTTTGAACTTGATTCGAATCGATTCGTCGCGTGAAAAGAGTGAGCGATGGAATGTAATCGATTAACTGTCTAAATATGTCATTAAAATGAACCTATTAAATGTAAAAAAAGAAGACTATTTATTCTATGGATACAGTCGTTTGCCAGATATAAACTTTCGAATCGATTTGATCCTTTGGGTCAAATTAACTCGGATCCTTATAGCTTAGACAACAATTTCCTTACGATGAAAGAGAAGAAGAAGTGCATTCTGCACTGCAAATTTCGAGTTGAAGAAATTTCGCATTTACACCGAGGATCTGTATTTCTCTTCAGGACCACTCGCGCCATCAGTCACGCGAGCTGGTATTCTGGTGTCAGCGACGCAACGAGATAAACTCGTCTATCGCCTCGTCGCGAGTCACTCGTTCACCAGACGAGCAAAAAGAAAACCGAGGAATTCGCCGTTTTGCAAACGGAAGATAAATCAATGCGAAACGCGGCCCGTTACAAAGTTCAACGGAGAACCGTTGCAATTCCACGCGAAAATTCGCTTTGCAAGAAGGACGGAGGAATGCTTCCGCGAAACGAATTTTATATTATCGCTCCCCCTCGTAAGAAGAAATGAAACAAAATCACCGATATTCATTTCCGTCGAAAATGCGAAAAAGTTTCGTTTACGAATAGATAAAGATAGATAAGAGAGGAACCGTTATCGTTCAAAATTTCCACACCCTCCTTCGTTCCAACCGCAAAACAACTAATAACACCACCACCACGCCGCCAGCAACAACAATAATACATCTCACCCTTCAACCCCAAAGCCAAATACGGCAGCATCACCGATCAATCTCCAACCAGCCCCCGAAACAACGTGAAATCCCGACACAAAAGCGAGACCCTCGACCACCGTCGCCCCAACCCAGCCTCGCCGAGCTTTTGGCGCCCACGGTGCGGAAGCGGGCGCGAAATCCGGGTCAAAAAGGGGGCCCGGGACCGGTGATCAATCACCGTGGTGGCCCGCCGCGTCCGAGCTCTCGATCCTTGTGAAAAGCTCGACGAAAAATGAGCGCTCCTCCGATTACAACGTCCACGAGGGGGGCCGCCCTTCCTCCCCCATGTTTCCCGCGGATCGGGATTTACGACAACCTGGTCGTTGCATATTTCTGGCTACCAGTCGGATCGGTCACGCCGCGTCAACGGGCCGATAACATCGCCCATTATCCCGCGTATCGTTCGTTATACCCGGGAATATCGTTAGGCTTCTCCACTCGGCGAGGGAGGGTAAAAGGGTTTACGGGCGTGGATCGCTCGTAAACCGTCCGTGACACGTATTTGCACAGGGAAGGAGGGGGGAGAGAGGGAGAAAGAGGGAAATATGGTGGTTGTCGGAGAGGGAAGGAAGGAAGGAAGGAAGGAAGGAATGCTGGTAGACGCGTCAGAGACACCCGTGTGTGCCTCTCTCGCCTGCTTAATAAATGGCGCGAGGCCGACTTCTGGTAACGCGTGTTCCAGCGATTCGAAACGTTTTCGTGAACGAGAGGATCTTGGGATTGGTGTATATATATATATGGATGATAGGAAATTAGTGGTCTGCGTATGGAGAATCAATTTCTCTCGTAACAAGAGAAAGTCTGTTTCGAAAGTGCAATGTTCCTAATGGATTTCCAAGGGAATCAATTCGAGGATGAGGTCGTGTGAATCGATTGGCGCGCGATCGAACGAGCGTGGAACACCGGTTTCCCTTCGACGAACGGGCAAACGTTTCTATGAGCGTGAGTGACAACGTCAACCGATCTTGTCTAATCTTGGTGTCGAAACTTGGTGGACGATTCAAACGCGCGAAACGATCAAACGATCCGATCGATGATCTCGTGGCCCTCGATGCAATCAGCATCCTCCCATTTACCTGTCGACACAACCTGACCCAATCCTATCCCAGGATAAAGACTCGAGTCTCGGATCTATTCAACGAAGAATTTGGAATATTTTTAATAATTAAGATCCTTTATCAAAGAAATCGTATCGAGTCGTTGTAAAAAGATTCGAAATTGCTAAATGACACTTGAATTTTAAGTGTAAATCATCGTCATTGCAATCGAAAATCATTTAAACGTTTAATTTAATTTAAAAATGTCGAAGAAATAAATTGTTACTTGAATAAATTTTGAAAAAACTTGCTTGGACACGTGTCTTATTATTTAAAACAAACTTTTAATTTTTCGATTTTACAAATTTCACAAACACGATTAATTTCTCTCTTCCAAAATTCCTCTCCCCAACTTCCTACGATTCAAAAATCGAAAGATATAAATCGAACCCATTGAAAATCAAACCACCTTCCAAATTCCCTTCCCCCTCGAATTAAACTCGGGCCAAAAGAGAGGAGAAAGAAAGGAAGAGCGGGAGGCAGGTTCAAAGACAGCAGGGAGCGAACGAGGGCGAAGGGAAAGAAAGAAGGCGGCGGATCGTTAGCCTTTAACCATCACCCGGGGCAGAACGTTGTAACGGGGTTCATCGTGCCCCGTCCATTACTTACGTCGCGTAATATTATAGCTTCCTCATTAGGGAACGCAAGGGTGAGGAAAGCTTGTCCTGGAGGCGTGCAACTCGGGGCCACTGCCGCCTCGTAACGAATCGTAAACAATTGATCATTTTTATCGTCCGAGTGTCTTTCTAGGATGGGTAATCAGCGCCGAATCAACATAGCCACGTTATTACATTGGCTCACGAAAAATAATCGAACGCGAACGTTATAGAAGGAAATTTATCCGACTCGATAATTTTTGTTGAAAAGAGAAATCAGCTTCTAAAGTCTGGGAAATCTTTAGGATCAAATTTTCCTTTCTGCGAATAGGCAATAACGCGAATATTTCGATGCTCGTTGATCAAAGGCATAACGAGCTTAAAGAATATAATAAAACTTCGGCACGTATCCGCCTCGGTTAATTCATTCCGCTTGTTTCTCGGTTTTATTAGCTGTTTGCGCGTCTTGTTTGCCTCGCGTGCCAATGGCGACCAAGACTTTCGACCGGTCTGATGGTCTCGTTCGAACGCTCGGGGATTTTGTACTCGACGAACGTTTGCTTTGGGTTAGGATGTTTGCACGGTGTATTTCTTGTTTGACGATTTTGCCTCCTCGTACGGCGGTAATCGTGATTCGAGGAAGTGGAATTTTGGGAACGGATCGATCGTTCGAACGTATACAACTTCTTACGTGTAAAATTGGTGTTGCGTTAGGGAATAATTTCAATATTTCTTCCAAAATTTCTTTCCATCTTTCGATCGTAATAATAATTATACTCTATATGGTTTCCATTATCGAAAAACAATCGGTCGTCCGTGAATAAAAATTATTAAAAAAAGGCAAAGTTTGGATCGTCCAGGAGGAGGAGAAGGATATAAAATCGATTTCGAAATGCTCGGCGGCTCGAAACGCGGGGGTAATTTATCCGAACGAAAACCGGAAGTCCCAACGGCGAAGCGAAGGCAGCCGAAATTGGTATGCAAAACGAGATAAATCACGCTTACGTCCGCCGCAGCTGCAGCTGCGAACCACGGGAATTCGTTTCATCGCGCGGATGAACCACCGCTTTCTCCGCCTCGTATTCGCTTTTCTATCGATATCTGAACGCGAAAAATCGGCCTTTCCAACGGGTGGTTGAACACCATTCCGGCCCAATTGTCCACAAGGATTAAGAATTTCGCGAGAAATCGAGGAAATTGTCGCTTCGTTATAATCAGATCCAACCGGGTATATTCCGTTGAATAATTTCGTTTCAGGTGGTCTGATTTCGTTGTTCTTCGAATTTAATTACTTCATTTACGTCGAAAATAGAAGATCGTTTAATCGAATTCTAGAGAGATTAATCGCGTTATACCGTCGAGACGTTAAAATGTTAAAAATTTAAAAACCCGGCCCATAGAAATAGTCTTGCTTTTAATTTGTATAAATCGCGTTTCATGCGTATTATTGAGAAATATTTTATATTGAGAAATATGTAAGAAATACGAGATTTCGAGAAATATCTCTAGAAACGATTTAATCCATCTCCAACGTAATTAAAACGGTGTAGAAATTTTTGTTTCGCCACTTAAAAATATTTAACCAACTATCGTTTAATAGTTTAAATAAGATGCATGACTCACCATCGTTCCGCAACGATGACGCTTCCAACGGTGGAATAATTTCCGCAGTTCTTAATTTTCGATGTTTACCGCACGAAATTGGAATAACGACTGAGCTCCGATCCACAGAGGTGAGTTTATGTTTATATTCACGCGACTGCGTCCTTTGTGGATTTTCAAAATCGCTCGTAATATCTTAAATATAATTTTACATATCGTTGTTACGATATATATTATAATAAAATAAATTATAATTTATATAATTTTTTATAAATCAAATAAATATTTAATATTATTTATAATAATGAATTTTTTAAAATCGTAAATCGTAATTTAAAACAAATTTATAAATTGTAACAACACATGAATCTCGTTCACAATTTTTCAATTATTTCAATTACAATTAAACACAAGCTTTCCATACTAGCTTTTTACAATTTCGTAAAATTATTAATGTTCCACATTAAAATATAGAATTACTTATAACTGTTTAACGAACAAAGAACGGTAAAAGAAAAAGAAAAAAGAAAAAAAAGCTCAAGATTTCGAAAGAACAACACATGAATCTCGTTCACAATTTTTCAATTATCTCAATTACAATTAAACACAAGCTTTCCATACTTGCTTTTTACAATTTCGTAAAATTATTAATGTTCCGCATTAAAATATAGAATTACTTATATTTGGAACTGGTTAACGAACAAAGAACGATAAAAGAAAAAAGATTTCGAAAGAACAATGCCGCGTATTTTTCAAAATGGCAAAAAACCGAGCACCCTTTAAAAATGATTTTTAAAGCATCGACGAGTATACATACAATTTTTAACTCGCTTTAACGCCCTCCTGGCAAATGCATTTCTGCGAAACAACTGTCATCGGCCACGCGAGGGGGAGTGGATTCCGGAAAGCGGTGCAATTTCTGCGAGAATATCCTCCCCCCGTTGGAACGAATAAGACGCGGGAGGAATTGTCGCTTGCCTGTCAAACCGGCCATTTCGAGGAAAAAATCGAAAATGATACGATGCTTTCACCGAAATTGCGCATACGGTTTTTTCTTTTCCATGAAAATTTATTGTTATTCCATCAAGATCAATGGTTGAACGATAGTTAAAAGAGAGAATTTTTGATTATATAAATAAATATATTTGTTTAAACGTGATCAGAGAAAACTTGGAATTATATCTCCGTTGAAGAAATTGATCTAACAAGTTTTCCGACAAAAAAGATTTTAAATGAAACTATTGATAATCGCAACGATGTTTTCGTGCATCTCATTAAGCAATATCGAAAGAATCTGAATGTAGAAATAGTGGAACAAAGTCAAGATTTAGGAAAATTGTATCGAGAATTCTAGAATGTGTAGAATAAAGATTTAATGCGAAGAATTGATTATTATTCGTAAAAAATCAGAAATTCTTTAAAACCACCATAAAAATAGTTTATTCCCTCGTCATTATCCATTATTCCTGAAGAAATAATCTTAAAAGCAATTACTCTTTCATAAAAGATCCATCTATCGGACAAGACGTATAATTTTACGGGTCAAATTATTTTTCCCATCCGTAAATAACGCATCACGGACCCCGTTTTATCGAAACATTTTATCACAGGCGAATAATTTCCACCAAAGTCGTAATACGTCATAAAATATTTCTATAACGATTCTAAGCCGATCTTGGTACAAATTCCGTTCGAGAACACTGTCACGAAGATAACGCATTCAGGATTGTTTTTCTTAGCCGCTACGGGAACACGTGTAGCTCGTTAGATTAAAAGAGTGACACGGAACGCTCGGTAGCGATCTCATCTTTAAAACCACGGATGGCCGGCCGATAAAGTTTCGAATAAAATACACGATAACGCCACCAGATACCCGTGTAAAATTTATTTACACGGTGTATATCTTTCTCTCCTCCGTGCAACTGGTAACCGTGAAATTCCTGCTTCTCAGAGGCAAGTTTAATTGCATCGTCAATTCTTGAACATTCATGCTTGTTTCTCTTTCTCTCTTTTCTTTTCCCTTTAATCTTCCTTGTATATTTGCGATGAAATATCTATTAATGATCGAATATACTTATACTTTTGAGAAAAGTATTAAGTTAAGAATAATTTTCGAAATACGGATCGTTGAAATTTCTCACGAATTTATAAACATTGGTTGTACGTTTTTATTTTCTTCTATCGTCTATGATCGTCTACATCGACGTATTTACCATAACGAGAGCACGATATATCGAAGTGGATAAACAAATGTTTCGTTCGTGGAAAATATAGACAACGACTGGTAGAAAACTTAAGGAAAAAGATAGTAAAGGAGGATTAACGAGAATTTATTATCGAAGATTTATTATTTTAATTACTTTTTAATCTTCCTCCTTTAATTAAATCCGCTCCTTTTTAAATTAATTTTCCAGGAAATATATCTTCACAAAAAAGAAAAAAGAAAATGAAAAAAGAAACGAATATTAAATAAATGATGCTAAGAAACGAAGATTCATCCTCGATCGAAATTTCAAAAGAAATTTTCAAGGAAATTCGATCAAATTTAAAAATGGAAAATCCATCGAGATGAAAAGAAGCGATTCTCCTTTTAATAAATTTAATCGAGAGAAAGGCTCCCTCTAATCAAGAATAAAATTTCCTCCACCCTTTGTGCCGTCGTCTTCCGCTCCATGTTTCTGTATCTGTAACGCTGTTCTCGTGGATAACCATCTCGTGATTCTTTGTAACGAAGGAAGGATCGAAAGTCGTCACGATGACGGGTTCGTGGAAGTTGTGGACCGTTGTCCACCGACAGAATCATCGTGGAAACCGGTCAGGCTGGAAGACTTCTTGCAGGAGGAAACATTCCATTTCAGTTGGAAAGCGAGGGACAAACTCGAGAAACGGTGAACGTTGACCTTACCCGGAAGAATGGCGGCGACGAAGAACTCTTTCATCGAGATTAATCGATCGTTTTAACCTGAAATGCCACTCCATTCGTTCGTCTTGATCACAAGTGATTAATCCTGATTATCGATATTAATATACAATATGACGAGTGAAAATGAATTCTAATTCTTTCTTTTTCTACTCGAAGAGTTTCAATTAATAGAGGAATTGATATTTTCATTCCATCCTCTTTCGATTAATTTCTACAATAAAATTTATTTATTATATGTTCAATACACTTGAAACTATCACGAGTTTATATAATATTCGAACGCGTTTAAAAATATCGATGATTATGAATTATTTAGGTTGGTGGTCGAAAGAATTTGATACAAATCTGATACAAAGTTTAAACCGTTATAATCTCGAGAGATTTGATCGATAGCCCAGTTCGAGAATTTGGGAAAATTTTCTTGTCCCATTTAAAGGTTCAACAATTTTTACTCTAAAATTATCTTAAAATAAAAACTTCACATCGTTCGTCATCTCCCTAAATCCACTCACCCGATATATCATATATTCGATCAGCAATATAAAGCTTTTGATATTTATTCGTTTAAAAAAAAGAAGAAAAAAGAAAAAGTTCGTTCGACTGTTTCAAAAATTACTCCACCGCTTTTCACCGCTTCAACTTCCGCCAATCATCCCCAAAGACCTCCCTCCTCGTTCGAGCACGCCGGCGATGGCGTGCGAACCACGCGAAGATGGGATAATTTCCCGCTCGTGCCTGCTCGTCACGCGATCCACCGGACACTGCTCCTCCACTTTCAGACCCGCCGCCCAACGAATTTGCATAGCTGCACGCGGCGCACCGGTTCCCGATAGAAACCGCGCGACACCAACGCTTCGTGTCGGCGCCGGATTTTAAGCCGATCGCGATACCGCGGCTCCCGCGTATCCTTGCCGGGGCCCCGCTTTATCGGGCCGGATCTTTTCGGCCCCGGCTCTTACGTTTTCGCCAGCCTTTCCGCGTTGCTCCACCTTGTTCCACTCGTGTTCAGACCAACGCCCGCCTCTCGCCTGTGTTCCAGATGGAGGAGATAGGGCAAGAGTGCCTCGATGCTTTGCATTCGAACGAGTGTGCGTGTACGAGAGAAATATATATATATATATATGAGAAGAAGAGTAACGAGATCTTTCTATCCGTCTATAATTGAGAATATGAGATATTTTAGATGGTAAGATGGAGGGTGATTCAATTTCTTGTATCATTATTTGTATCATCAGGTTGGTTGTGGGAAGATATCGAAAGGGGTCGTTCATCGTGCTCCTAAATTCATCCGGCGGACAACAATTTAAACCGTGCACAACATCCGAAACCCCGATTCGGATTAACTTTCTCTTAGCACGCGATGGCTCGATCGATCCTGCAGCTGTTTTTACGATCGATTATCGAACCCGTCGGGCGGAGTACTTTCATCCATCCTGCAGACCCAGTCTCGTCCTCTTCGAAGAATATGTATGTATATATTCTTATAATATTCTTATAATCACTAATTATAATTAACACATTGTTTAAATACACAGGAGATTTCTATAATCTCGTAAGATAGTTATTGCTCTCCGATATTTTTCTTTCTTTCTTTTTCTTCGCAAACAATATTCCCGCCGGCGAGCGCACAATACCCTCGGAGTCCAATCACGTCCAACACCGTTCACCTTTCGACCCTCGAGAGGTGGTTCTCCGCTAAATGGAGCTGGTTCGTCGCGACGTACGAGGCTCGACACCAGGCTGGGCAAGCTCGAGGGGACGGTTCTTTGGGCCCTGTTTCACGAGCAGACCACCCAGTCGCGACGTGGTACAACCGGAGGTATACAGCAAGAAGCACAAGCCGCCGACTTAGATTTAGGCTCGGTACGATATATACGAGTTTGCGCGTACGCGAAAAACACGGTTTTACTCCCTCGTGGCCTCCCCTCCCCCGGCTTGACGTGACGTTTTTTGTCCGACGAATCGTCCAACGTCCATCCACCATATGCCGCGCACAATTCATCGGCCAGCGATTTTCATCGGACGGAACTTATCGTTTAGCCGAGTTTAGCCAATAAGGCTAAACGTTCTTTCTAAAAACGATCTTCCGCCTCGTCTTCTCTCGTTGGATGATGGATCGAGGCGACACATCGTGGGGATTGTTATTATTGTATATAAATTCGTTAACAAGAATCGATTCATCTATTCTTTTCACTTTAATTGTTGTTATCAAGTTCGTATATAGGATGATTGGTAATAAAAATTAGGATCGGGGATTAGCGTTCAACGTTGATTTCTCACGAAATTTGTAAAGGAATTTTATATATCGATTTCCAAAATTTCTCCAAAATTTCGTCCCTCGAAAAGCTTCTCGCCTTCACTTCTCTCGAGAAAAGGAGACACTGTTTCCGGAAGCTGTTTCGATCTCGAGAATCTACAACACGAACGAGACAAAGGAGGAGGAGGAGCGAAGGGGAGATGGAAAGTCGGTCCGGATCGATTTTGGATAAAAGTAAATAACCGTGGACGGGCCGAGGGCGACGTTCCATTCGATCCACCCTGTTGATGTTCGGGAGCTAAGAAAGTGCAAGCAAGTCCCACGGCGGCCATACAGAACCACTCCGACTCTATGGCCTATTTGCGAGATGGGTCGAGGTCTCCCACGTATAGAACAATTTATTCCTTTCCTCCGTGCCTTTCCCCCTCCCTCTCCTTCTTCTTTTCGATTTTTTTCCCATTTTCATTTTCTTTCGTCTCTTCCCCCCGTGTTTTTCCGTAGTATTTTTCTTAGTATCTTCTACCCTTTCTCGCCCCTTCAATCGTTCTATTTCTTATCTTCTATTTTGTCTCTATTTTATCCTCAGATTTCCCCATTTGTTCCCTTGTTCCGCCAACCGAGTACAGCGATATATTCTCCACGCGAAATCTCGACGAGAATACCACGAGAACTTGGAACGAGGGAAGCTACGAAATTGGCGGATTCTGACGATTGGCAGATAAAATTCAACGTTTATCGACACGATCGTAAATCTGAAGACAGATAGTCCGGCTCGATAATTTATATAGGGAAATCGGTGAAATATACGTAGCTTTATTACGATGGTACAATTTCACGTTTCACGTATTTCAAATTATTATATATATATATATATATATATATATATATAATAAATAAATCTGTTCAAAAAATAGATGGAATAAAAAAAAAATCTTCATAAATACTTTTAAATAACGAAATATATTTTTTGTATTTAATAGGAAAGAGTGTCGATACGTTGATTCGTTGAACGCGGGAGGGTAAGTATTAAGAGACAAGAGGAAAGAAAGTATCTCCTCCAGTTTTTCTTGATGGCAAAAAGGTTCGATGCTCGTTACCATAAAATTTCAATTGGGAATAAAAGGATTTCCTTCCCCTGTTTCCACGCAATTGTACCACCGAGTGTAAAGAGACGGCCAATAAATGGTATATTTCAGTTTCTATCTCGTGGCACGATGCTTGTACCATTGGAAATTAAATATTGAAAGGTGATTAACTTCACGAGAATAATTGAGATCGTTTTCTCCGATCGAATACCGACAATACCGTTAATTCGAACCCGCTTTATCGTCCTTCTTTCTCTTCCGAGTTTTGTCTCCTGTACGCAAGAGGAGACAAGCATCGAATATTATTCCGAGAGAAATTCCATTTCGTATTGATTTTACGTATTAATGGCGATAAAGAGAGTACGGAGAATAATTTTGATCGTACGAGGGAATAATTTTCCATCGATAATTTTATACGAGTTGATTTTATACGGGATGATTTCCAATTAGTAGTAAATTTTATAGGATTTCGAAGGTATAAATTTTTCATCGTGCGTGGAAAATAATTTCGAAAGAAATGATTCACGATCGAGGAATTATCGATTCGATTTAATTTTGCATACAATTTTTCCCAGAGAAATTTCATTGCCTATCGATTTATCTAATCCTTTATTTATTTAGTTTCTGCCAGGCAGGTATATTTATAGATTCATTTTGGTTAAGTTTATGTATTTTCTACTGAATTCTCTTGATCGCTTTACACGAACGGTATATACGTTTGTATTTAGTTTGAAATGGTTTAAGCTTTATTTATTTAGGATATCAAATGGATTATTATTGTTATTTAAGATAATGAAATGGATTGGATTTTATTTATTTAGGACAGTGGTTATTTAAAACGGTTAATGGATCGTGGTTATATTTATTTAATAGTAGAATTATACCGAATTGTAACGCGTAACTAAATTATTATAATTAAAGTAGAATAATGAATTTAAACAGGTATATGATTTTAATAAATGTGAAATTTTACTTTTAGAGATAGCATCTTCTGTAGAAGTGAAAAAAAATCTGATGTTTCAATTTCAATTTATCTCGCGAATTTAAAACAACCAATTATATTACTTTAAAAATTAGATGCTAATCGCACGCTAAAGTGCTTCATTTTCTTTCACAAAACGAGAAAGTTATAATTTTCTTTACTTGGATAGAAATCTCGAAGAGCTAAGAAATAATTTTCCCAGCATTGTTTTCTTCTTTTTATCATAAAAACGTTGCACAATGAAGAAGAAAAGGGAAGAAAAAAAGGGGCGAAGGATTAATTAAAATTTCAAAAACCTATTATCATTATCTTCTCACTTGCTGAGCATAATAAAAGCCTACAAGAAGATTAAGAGGATAAAAAAGTTGATCGAAGAAAAAGAAAAAAAACAACTTCGTTATTGCGAAGACTTATCTCAGAGAAGATTCTTTTGCAGCTTCCTCTTGTTAAGAACAAAAAAAAACAACACAAAAACTATTTAAACAAGGATTAAACGAAATTACAATATTAGAAAAGAATTCAGATTGTTTATCGTTTTCTGATAGAATATATTTTTCCACCATCCGAAAAATTTAATACAACAATACGATATTGGAAAATGAAAATTAAATTATTCAGCTGTACAAGAATAAATAATACAATAAATATTATTTTACTCACAATAGTAAAATATCTTAAGAATATTATACTTCCGATACTTTTTACGATATTTTAAAAAATAACCGATCGCGTTACGTACATCTATTTTTTTAAATTCCAAAATTTCCTATATCTAAACTCCACCAAATAACCAATCATTTATTTCCTCTTTACCTTCAAAATTTTACCCTCTACAAAAATTCCAAACTTTCTATCCAAAACATCGAATCATTCAAATTTAATCCTCCCTCCCTACAATTTTTTTTCTTTTTTATCAAACCAGCTATTCCTCCTTACTTCGTTTCCGGCTCTTCCACTTATTTCCATCTTGCCCCCTCTCCCGTTTTATCACGGCCAAGGAACGTTTTTGTCCCGCTCCTTAACGTCGCGGAATGTTAAAACCCCAACCGTTTTCTTCTCCTTCCTCCCTCTCTGATCCAGACTTATCGTCACAGATTCTCTCTCTCAAGAGAGAGAGAGAGAGAGAGAGAGGAGAGAGAGAGAGAGAGAGAGGGGCTCTCCCCTTCCTCCAGAGGAAAGTGACGCGAGATTACGAGGAGGACTCCTTTATTACGGTTATTACCACCGTAACGCTCCTTCCCTTCCGCCACAACCTTTTTCAGGGACCAATTAAAATATTTTTTATCTTGACGCAGCTTTAATTTCGCCCGCTCGTCAAACGCGCTACCCAATCGCGTTTTAATCCGAATTCCCTTTCAAACGAGGGCCTCGAATTTCTTCTTGTTACTTTCCTGTAATGTGTATCGTAAAAAATGAGAGAATTCGCGCGAACAATTTTTCTTTTCTTCTCTCTTTTCTTTTTCCGAAGAAATCGAGGGAATTTTTAAAAATTTTAGGTTATCTGAAACTCATGATGTTTCGATTAAAGGGATTCCACGCGAAGGGAGAATCAAATTTTTAGATGAATCGAAAGAATTTCGAAAGCCGTATAACAAAAAAAAAAATCCCAATAATAATTACAAATATTCGATATAACGAAAACAAAAGGACGGTCATTAAGTTAATAACGTAAAAACGGAGCCAAGAAGAGAATCGGGCGAGCTTTCGAAGCCTGGAAAAAATCTCGATCCTCATATCCCCCTGAGAATACAGGATGGAGGGGATGAAAATGGCGTGCCCCTCTCCCTCCCTCCATTAATCACGATCGGTGGAGGAGAATCGGATCCGCGTCGAAGGTAATATCGTCCGCAAATGTTATTTTACCGCGGCCAGGCCGGTAATTGTACAGTAATGTTACCTTTATTAATATCGACGACGATAATAACGTCAGCCTGGGCCAACAGCGTTACGATAATGGCGGTAATGACTGTCTGTCGCGGGACGGTGGCCCCGATAAAACGATTTTCAACGATCGACGAAGCCCGCCGCACAAGCTTTTTGCTTGTCGAAAATCAATATTTGCGCGTACTCTAAACGCGGCTACCCGGGATCAGCTGTGGGCTCGATTAATTAAATTATTCGACAGCGTTCCGCTGCCTCCAAATACGCCATTAAGAATTCTCTTTTCGACGGGATCGAGCGACCAAGGGAAGGAAAAGCTGGAAATATACGACTCGGAGCGAAGTATCGATGGTTTAATGAGTCTATCATTGGATTTCCGATTTTCCCCCCCTTTTTCTTTTTTCGAAGAACTATAAAGTTGGAAACGATGAACAGTGACGAAGAGAAATAATTCTATTTCCAAAAATAAACTTTCTTTGAACATGATATTGTTGTTTATTATTTAAAAGGGAAAAACAAAAGGACGAACAGTTAAATTTGAGAACTGGATCGTATCTCCGATAGAAACTTTGTGCCTCCTCCTATTCTTCGACAACCATAATCAAGTTCAAGTTAATCGGTTTCCCTCGAACCAACTTCGCCACCTCCATCCACCGGAAACTATTCCAAAACTTTCGGCCGGGACGTGTTCGCGATGAAGAGAACACCCAAGTCTTTGAACTACGTTTCGGAGATTATGATAGCACGAAGTGAAAGTACACACTTGGAGAGCAAGTGAAAGTCTTATGGAATAAACCCCTTTTTTCCCTTTGTACTCAAAATTAATCTAATCCCCCAATATCTTTCTATTTAATACTTTGCGCATAAGAATAAACTTCGAAAGCAAAAGATCAATTCGAGATGATAATCACAAACGCATCGACAAGCTATAAACCAGTTCCAACTTAGAAAGACCTGACTTCATAGCATACAAAGCAAGTCTTGATTTTGCAATCGAGTCGATGAGAAATAATTAAAATCGTATTTTCATCGGGTGGATCGAGCAAAGCTCTGGTTAATCCCCTTCCAATCCCTCGATCCTCGTCTAAATCTACTTTTCCCTCTTAAGATGGAGGGGAATAGGATAGGAAACTATCCGGCAACTTCGATCCGGATGTATCCACGGCGAAGGGGAGACGAGAATGCGGCATTGAATCGCTCGACGGAGAAGGGCTTAAAGTTGTCCCACGTCCGGGCCAGAGAATCCAGAGTATCGATGCGGTGGAAATTAACGGGGATTTCGCCCGTGTTTGATACGTTTTATATACGTGTTAACGTGAATTTGGGGGGCGACTTAACCCTCGCGTCGACACCCCCAAATCTTGTCATCGTTCAACTTGTGATTTCTGAATCTTCCGTGTGTATCGATTATTCGAATAATAATATAAACCGGTTCAGAAATAAATTTATGTTAAGATAAGATTATGAGTGCTTAAACGTGCTTTTAATATATTTTGATATATTTTCTTACTTCATTTTTCTTTTTTCTTTTTTTGAAATATAATCTTAAGAATGAAGAGTAATCTGAGAACCATTTTCCTCTGTCGTGATCATTCATTAAAAACTATTTTTAATATAGTAAGGTAAATATAATATTTTATCTTTAGCAACTAATCTAATGATCATTTTGCAATCCTCTTATAATCATTCTTCTATTATCCTTTCGATATAAATTCATATTTACCCCTTCCATTCCACAATTTAAACATTTCGCTTTATCCTATCTAATCGTTTCCATGCCAAAATATCAAATCTATTTTCTTTCGTCATCAAACAAGGTATTACTTCAAAGCTCTTGAAGTAGACGGTTCAAAATCTCGTTTCCTCCAAATGATGCAATCCTAATATTAACGAGGCTCCGTTCATAACCCGTCTCTCCTCGAGAAAAAAATCTGACGCGAATCATTTTTTTATTCGACTGTTATCCAACTACGACGTTTTACGATCCCGAGAGTTTATGAACTGGAATTCGCGTGGAATCGATCGGCCGTAAACTTTTACTCTTTCGAAAGCTCGCTCGTCTCGAATCGGCGTGTCAACGATAAGACACGTGAATCCATATTTTCCGTTGGAACTTAATCTCGACGGGGCGAGGAGGGACGCCGAAATAAAACGCGAGGAATCAATGAAAGAAAATCGGGGGTGTAGAAGCTATCTTGGGATTTATGGATCTCGGATAAAATTTGCACCTCGTGCTTCCGATTTATGCTCGCGTCTTTGCTTGTCTTCCAAGTGATATCCCTCGTATTTTGCAAAGTAAAAGTGATATTTCGAGGATTAAGATTTGGTGCGATGAAAATTTTTATCCCGCGTTTTGAAAAGGGATACTTCTTCTTCGTATTTTCGAAGGGAAGATTTGTAGACTCGTGAAAAGTCTTATGAAACAATATTTCGAAGATCGTTTCGCGTGTAAATAAAATCAACGAAAAGTCTTCTATTCTCGTGTCGTTGATTTTTAAAGTTTCGGAGCAAAGATCGGATAAAATTTGCATCGAAAGTCTCGGGTTCTTCAATTTTGAAGTGACAGTTTTATATTTCAAAATTTTATTTTCAAATAAAGATCAAGTTTCGGCGAGAAACGTTCATCGATCTTTGAAAAGATTCGATTAAGAGAGGACATTTTCTATAAAGGAGAGGCAAGGGGAAATTTGATAGAAAGCAAAGATATTGGAAGGCATTGATTTAGGAGAGTTTTAAAATCACCGTCTTTTGGAACGTTTCCAAAAAACGGAATGGATCTTGAATTCCTTAGAGATATCTTACGATATGGGAACAGTTTACCTTAAATATCTTGTGGCCATCTTCCGATCGCTCTATCAGCAGATTTCATAATTTTTATTATTACTTTCAATATATTTTACTGTAATAATATTATTCCTACACTCTTTCAAATATTACAATAATTGGACAAACATTTCGTAAGTTAACTCACGTCATAATTTTACAATAAACCTAATATCGAATAATTAATTCGAATAAAAATATAAAAATATAAAATAAAAAAAGAATCCAATCTATACGTTTCCTCGATAGCATTCATGAAAAATTGGACCAAAATCCGAGAAGAACACCTCTCTCCCTTCAAAGGGAGCAAAGTGATCGTCTCTAATTGTCACTCCCTCCCTCCTCCTCCTGCCCCACTGTCTACGAATACCATATAATCCCATTGAAGGAATCGATTCCCGGCTAAACCGTAGCGGCGAGCTAGGAAACTAGGCTGGAAACTTCTCCAGGACGTGTCTACGCCGCGGAGGACAAGGATATCGCATTAAACCACATTACGTAAACCCTTATAGTTTAAGCTTAAACCCGACACGGCACAGATGCACCGATCCCCGAGGATTTCACGGGCTCGTGAAACTTTCATCAAGTCGTTCGTTAAGCCAGCACAGCTCCCCTGGTTTATAGACGTATCCACCACCCCCGATTAAGAGAAAAGCGGCCGATCAAGGGGCCGATTTCCCTCTCCAACCCTTCCGTTTCCGTCCTCGAGCAATGGCCTGGACTCAAATATTCGATTGTGGGAAAAAAAGGTTTAAATTTCGTACCACGTTAGGATTTCTGTATCGCAGTAGAGCTAGACTCAGCTTCTAAAATAATTTAAAATATTTTTCTTTTTCTTTCGAGTACTTTGTAATGCTTTACACAATAATTTATTGAGACCTTTTTTTTAGATTTGGATGATTCTTTTTGTAAATGAATTAAAGAGTTGTTAGGTAAAAAAAAAAAAAAAAATTGAAGAGTGTAAAGGAGATTAGGGATTAAAAATGACGATTCGAGTTTAATTGGGAAGAGAATTCGTAGAATTCCGAATTAGATTCGTGTCTTCAAAGATTTTGATGTAGCGAACAAGGAGGAATTCGTGAGAGAATTTTGAATTTTGACGAGGATTTTATTTGAAGAGATTTGGAAATTTCTAACAGATTCAGAGAATTATTTTACGATTCTGAAATGTGTTTAAAGATTTTATTCGTAGTTCGAATAAATGAAAAAAACGAATCTTGAAGTGAAATTTGTGACGAACAGTGATTAAAAATCGTCAAAGAATTTCTTTAGGATTCTCGAGGATATTTCTAAAAAAATCTTTTTCTCCTTTCTCTCGTGTAAAAAGTGTATCCACGTTCTCCGTTTCTGTAATCCATTGTTGCGTAATAATTCTCCATCCAAGTAAGAATTTAGAAATTTCAAAATCGAATATAATCGTAATCACGATAAATATCGCATTACTCGAATGAAATGACACAAAGAACCCATCATGGTTTAAAGGAGACAGCACGAGTAAGAAGTTAGTTCAATTCATACAGTTGTTTGCGACATGTTTAAATTTATTCGAAGTTTTAGGAACGAAACTGCTCGAATGAAATACAACTAACTTGATCAAGAGTTAAAATACAATTGAATAACTTAGAATGGTGTGATGGTAGAAAATACAAGACGAATATATATGTATACGCGTGAGAGAAACCTCTACAACAACTCGTATTTCTTTCCCTTTACGAGTTATCTCGCCAATTGCGAAGTTATAAACCACATGGGTGCGATACAAGCTTGCATCCAGAAATAAGTTACAGAAACTTTCATCGAGGGACGTTCGTCATAAATGGAATATAAAGTTTCATTTTTTACAATATATATATCTTATATTCAAAACAATTAAATCTCCATTAAATTATTGCCACAAAATTTTTCCAGAATTCTTCTTAAGCGAATCAAAATTAAAATGTTACGACACAGAAATGATTTGACTCCATAAGAATTCAATTCGAAATTTTTCCTCCATTCCTTATTTTTTTTTTTTCACGGATGCAAATAAAAATTGCAGCCATAGTCGGACTATATGACGTCTAATCTGTTTTTCGCGAGCATAAACTGGCGCACAAATATCGGATGGACAGAGAGAAGAACGAAAGAGAGAGCCACGTAGCCAGAGGGTTTTTTCGGCCTACGGCATTCGTAACATGTCTGATTGTCTGCTTTTCTAGCATCATCCAGGACCCTTTGCCTCCAACCAGTCAGACGACAGACAACGAGCAGCCAGAAAGACTGCAAAGTACCCGCACACTTCATTCTCGAGTGAAGTGAAGTGATGCTGCAACGTCTCTCCCGATGAGTGTGCCTCGGTTTCCGTAATGGACGCGACAATCCTGCCCTTTTGGCCTTGGAAAAAACGAAAGGGATACAGGCAGTCAGAACAGGATTTGAATTTTCAAATTATTCTATATACTTTTCAAAATTACCATAGAAGAAATATTTATACGTAGCAATGATGATTCGAAATAAGGAATTATTAACCAGAAATATCGATTGGAAAAAATTTTAACTCTTCGTAACAGTGTCTAACCGACTCTAATCCCCATATTAACCTATGGCATCCTAGAATAAAGAAAAATAGCAAATCATCTTTCAAGAGCTCTTTCCATCCACTGAAAAAAAAAAATCCACCACTTCACAAACCACGGAACTGGTCACCGATCCGGTTACCTCCCCGAGAAATTCAATCAAACAGGGATAAAAGGAATCCTCTCTCTTTCTCTCTCCGCCACCTCGTTGCACGTCATTGTTTCTCAGAACGGTTGATTAAGGTCCGTAAATATGGTCTAGAAGGGAGAGTTTGGAAGAGCAAGGGCTCTTCCCCCTTCGAATTAATGACGGGGGATACCGTTCGTGTCCCAGGGTTGGAAGGGGGCGAAGGGTCGTGCGGTATCGCGGCCGAGATCGCCGCTCCATTGTACCAGCTGTAAATAAATCCCTAATGATCCCTCGCCAACCGTTGCCTCGGCCCCCACGACCCACCACGACTAATTATACGAAGCGGAGGGACGGTGGTATCTTATAACCGAGCGCGACCAGTCCCAAGGCCAATTAGTAATTAATAATGGCTACCGGGGAGGATGTCGCGGATACTTGTCGCCTCGATCGAATTAAACCCGGTATTAATCGGCCCTAAACGCCTTCCAAGTGGTCGACACGTTTAGCTCGATTGGCCTCCGCTTTGTTCGCCCTCGGTCTTGGGGAAATAAGAAGACGTGGCGAGATATAAGGTGACGTGGCCCGTGTCGTTTTCCTTCTCTTTCTTTTTATTTTACGTAGATTTCGAGAATGGACGCGTATTATTATTATTATTATATTCGAATTAAAGAATATCATATCCGTAGAGGAACGTAGAACTCTTGATTATTTATACTCTAATATTTTCTTATACCGTATTAAAATTTTACTTTTGTTTCAGGTAAGCGACTTAAAGTTTGCTACAACGACTGAAAAGAAACGACGCAGCGGGATGCAGTGAGAACGTACGTAAAAGTATATAAATTGTATATTACAATTTTTGTAATCCTCTCCCCTCCTCAAAAAAGTGGCAAGTTGTACACTTCCCTTAAAAGAAAATTCATCTCGCGAACGTTTGCCACGTTTCTTACGATCCGCAAATGAGCTCGCGCCACTTCCAATAAACCGAGTCCAAGCAACCGAAAAGAATCGCATCTCGTAACGAGGCCACCACTCGTGAAACCGGGCGTGATCTAAGAATCCTGAAAATTACACGGTAAGTACATCAAAGGTTCTGAAAGAGCGGCTTAAAGGAGCAGCGATTCCGTCCGGAGAAAGGTTGTGTTGGCGCGATGCGATTCCGTGTAAAAGCGCATACATTATTGCCGCGAAAACCGAACGAAACGGGGTCGTTTCATCGATGGAGGGTGTAAGCTCGACCCACATTCGAGATTATATATGAAAGCACGCCAGAAGAGAAAGTGCACGAGTGCTTGCGGACGGGGCTCGATGAAATTTCTCCATCGAAATGACGAGCTCACTCGCAATAAGGGTAATCTTGTAAGAATGTGTGGGTGATGAAAGCGAGGAGGAGGAGGAAAAGGGTTAGCAAGTTCGTATATTACGAGCTTTTCGGCAAAAGGAGCCGAGCTACGAGCCAACTGCTCCGCCGGAAATTTAGAGCGTGTATACATTTCTGTCGTGGAGGAACTGCAAGAGAAAGATATAGAAAGATGCATGGAGAGGAAAGAGAAGGGAAGAGAGATGGTGAATACAGTTCGAACGAAATGAAAGCTGCGTGAAAGCTTGAGAAGATTTTTAAGATTATCAAATATTGTTTGATTATTTCGGAGACGCATTTAACAATCAGGAATCGCATCTCTATTTTTTCGCAACTTTATCAAAGAACGCTTTATCATCGAAGAAAAGTTAAATCGAATTAAATCGGAGGGTTCGATTTACAAAGATAAGGATCGCAATTCAAGTTTCTCGCGATGATGCGGGGGTTGCAGTCGAGGAGATTCACGAGGAACATGTAACAATGAGGGATCTCGATCGAGTAACACCACCTCTCCCTAACAACGCGATAGGTTTGCCAATCTACGGAGCAGGGCGAATAAATTGGCATGGATTCGCACGGTTATCTATCTCTCGGCCGCCAGTTTCCACCCCTGTTCGCATGGCCGGCCACCGCCCGGTTTTGCGCGGTTAAACTATTTGCCCGGACCCCCGAAAATTAGCAAGTAAGCATTGTACGCCATTATGGAGGGGGATCCTCCGTTTCGTACTTGGAACCGAAGCCTGCGCACGTACAACGGGGATAAAAGACAGACGTGCACAGGCGCACCACGTTGCGGATCGCGAATAACCGGCGAGGAAACAATGCACCGACCGGGCGCAGATAAACCTTATTCGGACCCCTCCCCCCTTTTCATCACGATTCTGCTGACTTTAATGAAGAATTCCCTTAATAGAGAGCCGCTCGTATCTCAAAGGTGTATTTAGTTAGCGGTGCAGCTCTTTCTGTAGGGATTAATTAATTTTAATTCAACCCGATATTTTTATTCTTCTTCAAGGTTAAGGTTCTCTGCCTGCTTTCTGCAATCCTTTTTTCGTGAATTATAAAGCGCGGGGAGAAAGCTGGATAACTTTATTTCGACCTTTTTTCTTATTCTCCCTGCGATTTATTCACAGTAAGGAGGAGATCATTTCAAAAGGTGAGAAACTGCATTAGAAAATTTGATTTATCGAGTTTCTCCTTTGCGAGTTGCAAATTTTCCAGGAGAGTATTCCTTTTACAAAATCAAATGTTTGAAAAGGTTTTGCAAACAAGCGTGACGAGTCGAATATCGTAATTGCCCGTTTCGACGGGGAAATTTCTAAAAATCGTATCTTTCTAAAATCGGAAAACCTGCACACAATTGCGAGCATTCCCGTGGAAAAATAGGACGAATCGATTTTCCCGCAAACTAATAGAAAGCAAACAAAGGGCGCGAATTTAATGAATCGGTTTGATTTTTCGATTCGAAAAGCAAACCGCGAATCAGGAGGGCGCGGCCGCCCCGTGTTTCGATTTTCGCCGCATAAACCGATCGACCGACGACGACGATTTTTCCATTTTTCGATTGCACAAGGCTTTGCGCCTCGATGCATCTCGATGCGTGCTTTGGCGCATTGTCAAAAGTTCGCCGCGTTAACGAGGTGAAAGCGAGGACCTCGTGTCCCCTAGCCGGAAAGAAACGAGCATGGCTCGGTAATTTATGAATTATAGTTGTGTGTTTTTTAGCCATGTCCCGATTTCACGAGCGGATAATCGAAAGGAATTATACTCGACGGTAAAATCGAATTATGCGTGTTATGGGCCCTATTGTGGCTTCGAGTCGTTGGCGAGTTGCGAAATGCGCTTGAGGCAATGAAATGCTTAAAAATTGTTTTTTATGGTTGACGAAGTTGGTCTTTATGTTCTGTTTCAATTTTTAGTGTTAATGATCTTGGTGCGGTGATTTCATTTTATGCGGGAGAAAAGATTTACGAGTATTCTTAAGAATCTTTATGAATAAAGTGAATAATATATTATTCGCTTGTGGATGTAAGTGATTTTTTTCTTTCTTTCTCTATCTTTTTTCTTTTCTTTACTTTTCGAATTAAAATCATATCCTCGTACAGACATCTTCATCCCTTAATTTCGATAAAAACGATTCTTTCGAAAGTAATTCCACCCCCATGGACACAGTTCATCGCACGATTCATGATTTATTTCTTTTTTCCCCCCTCTAATAAAACGGCCAACGCGACGTTTAATTTAGAAGATTGTTCAGTTTATTAGATTCTCACGAAACGATGAGAAAGCGACGACAACAACAGAATTAGAAAAAAAAAAAAACTCCGTTACGATCGTCTCTCCCTCCCCATAATCGAATTTCTATCGAAAATCACGTGTCCAAGGTAAAACTGAAATTGTGAACGTGTCAATTGAGAGACTGGATTGCCCATAAACCCGATCCTCTGGTCGTTTACGAACGACCCTCCACCCCTCCAAGTGAATCGACGGCCATGTTTCCAGTAATATCCAATCTCCTGGAAATTAAGCGAAAAAAAATTCGGCATTCCCTTACGTGTACACTTCTTGTGTGGGGCTCTCGAGTCGTGCCGAAAGGCTTAATATCCCGTGACAACCACGCACAAAGCTATCATTGCTTCCCGGTGATTAGTCTCGCACGATCCATGGTAATGTGGCGTCGCCTGCATTCCTCGAGGGGTCCTGTGATATCCACACGCGTATGCGTGCGTGTATTCCAGACAGTTATGCGCAGCGTAATACATTAATATTAATATATATATATATATATTTGGAATGCAAAAATATCGATTTATTATTTTCGTGCAAATTTTATGGGAATCAGAGTGGATCTTCTCTCTCATCATTTGTCGATCGGAAGAATTACAAGTTGAAGTTGGTACAAATTGATCGTTACAACTCGAATAGTTGTAACGCTAATATAATCTTCGATTATTCCTAGAAATATGGCACATATAAATAAATGTCGAAAGTCACGTATCTCCTGAATCATTAGCAATTTAATTTCGCTGGATGAAGCAACAGGACGAATTCAAAATTGTTGAATTATTAATAATTAATAAGGCTTCGATCGAAATTTCGACATACCAGCGTTTTACGTTTGTTTTTTCGGTGTCGTGGAATTGACCTTTCGAAAATGGTGCTCATGAATATGTTAAAACACACGTGCGCGCACACACATATATATATATATTTCGAACCTCGCCACGAAAACGAAAAGCGTTCGAGCGTGCCGTGACAATGGGAGAGCTTTGAAGGCCCGAGTCTTGTCGATCCAGCGGGAACACCGAATGAAAAACCCCCCAACCACCCATCTTGAGACGCCACTCAACAAAATATAACCCGCTCACACCGCCAGTTTCGTACAAGTGCCGTCGTCAAACGTTTTCCTCGATTCTTGAAAAAACGACTCTTGGAGATTTTGAATTCTCCGCCGATTTTTTCGAATCCTTTCGAGACGAATTTTTTAATCTTAAAGTTGCGAAAAATTGCGAATTGTATATACACACGGTTTATTATTATGCGCCATATAATATTCGGTTACAAAATGAGATGCAGGCGGATTTTTAACGTCGTCCCTTTTCACGACGCGTTATACGTTACCCATAATGATGGCGTCTCGAAACCCACACGCGTCACCTTAATATTAATTAGACTCGCATACTTAGTTACTTACGAAAGTCTTTCGTATATCCTAAAAATATCTCCAAACGTTACGTAATTCCGTCACAGTTGCAAGAAAAGACGTTTTCAGTGGTCGCCGATCTTTTGAAAAATGAAAGATTGAAAGAAAAAGGAATCCTTCCCTTCCATCGACTCGTTGAAACCAATTTGAAGTTTAATCGTCGGTTGGAAAAAAATCAAGATCTCGTTAATAAACGTTCGTTGGAAAGAGGGATCTCCAACGTGCAACGTTATGGAAGGATTTACAAGTCGTACTCCGTGAACGAAAACTCGGGCCGCGATCGGTTGAATACCGAATGAGCCCCGGGGATCATAATTTCGTCGGGTTTAACAAGATTCCTACCGGCTGAATTATGTTTTCGCAGCGGTATCTACTCGTGCACCGTGCGCGCGCGGTGATTAATCATCGAGCTCGAATCTCACGTGCACTTTCCGCCTGTTTTTAGTCGCGCGCCGCCACCTTGTTCCTGTTTTTCCAATGGAACTCCACGCCCATCAATGACACCTCTTCGTCGCCAGAAAATTCTATTTCTCCCCTTTTTTATCCCTGATTTTTGTCCGACTTGTGGTTTTTCTTTGTCTCGAGAATTCAAGCACAACACGGCGAGTGTATAATTTCAAGCCATCAAAGTTGCCTGGTTTTCGTTTCGAATAATTTGAATATATTATCGCGTGAAATATATATATATATATATATATAGGAATTTTTAATTCGACAGTTTAGGTTGACTCGAATAACGATTATCGAGAAGAGTTGGAATAATTTTCCTTTGCGATATAAATAAATGACGATCAATTATCTTTTCTTATTTTGTTTCTGGTGAAATGATGTATAGCTCGTTGGCAAATTTATGATTAACTCGCATTCCAGGGGTGTTAATCTTCAGATTTCTCCGAAATGTTTCGTTAATTATTTCATTCCGATAGAAAAATCGATTTGTATTCGAATAAAGCGCGAGCATGGCTTTGACTAATTACGTTTTCATCATAATAATAAAACCTTGCGTTATCTTCCCAGACATGGAATAAATTGCCACATTTAGCAACGCGCCTGTTGCTCGTTAGAGCCACGTCTACTCGCCATATTTCCTACTTTAAACATTCCATGAAACAGCTTAAATTACGTCGGATTACTCATGGAACAATGTTACAAGCAGTTTCAACTACCCTTTCCTATTAAATTATTCGTTAAAAAGTTTCTCGGGACGCGAACGCCACGTTCTTCACTTCATTTCTCATCCGATAGGAAGGAACGCGCTTCCTCTTATTTCACCGACGACATATTAATCGAGTAATGCCAAGTCTGATTCGACCCTTTCATAAAATTCTATTCCCCATCTTCTTTCTGCGAAAGAGAATATTAACAAATAATATTCCACTGTTCCTTTAATCTTTTCTTTAATGTACAACGATATGGAACGCGATAAATCAAAGAGATATTAAGCCGAGGAGAATTTTCAAAATGGAACATATAATTCTCTTCCGTGTTCCAGTAAATCTTACGTTAATATATATATAAAAAAAAAAATTATAATAATCTCGATAATAAAAATTACTCCAACAGATATTATTGTTCAAAAATTAATTTCAAAAGAACGAATTAATTAATTCAGAAGATCATTTAAAAAAAAAAGAAACTCCTTTTCTAACTTGTCCTTCAAGTTGCATTAAAGATAATTGGAAAAATTAATATTTTCTAATTTTTATGCAAGAATAATTTTACTTTTATGAAAATTTTCCTATCGAAATCTCTATCCTTGATTTCACTATCGTTTATAAACGAGTTCGAACCCTTTAAACTTACGATTATCTTACGTTTCATCCGTTTTCTTCCTCCTCATCTCACACCATCCTCCTCCAAATCCGCGAAAGCGTTGTTCTTTACAATCCGATATCGATAAAGAGCGCGCTTACATAGACGGCTCGTCTCTTTCGTTCGTAATTTTTCATTGTTCACGAGAAGAAACGGCACGTGTTCCATTAGCGCACGCGATCAATCCTCGAGCGTTGACTAGGAAATTGCGGAAAACGCACCGGTTCCGCGCCTCTGCACCCTTCCCACCCCCGTAATTGGACGTCCTCACCGCCATAAAAATAGCCGTTTCATTTTATGGGCAATTAATTTCACCGGAGGACGCGCTTTCGTGAGGCGTGCCGTGAGTACGGGCCCCTCTCCTCCCTCTCTCTCTCTTTCTCCACCCTCTCGTCATTCCGTGAAAACGGCGTAATAAACGGTCGAACGAACGACTATTAAAAAAAAAAAAAAAAAAAACACGGCTGTAAATTTGCGTCACGATCCTGCGTGGCCTTTCATTTCTTTTCCTCTTTTTTTCTTCAAAATTTAATCGTGTCAAAAGAGAAATTATTTCGGTCGAGAATAGAATTATCGTAATTTTGACTTCATTCTGGGGGGATATCAATATTTCGCGGTTTTTGGAAGAAATACTGCAGTTTGGATCGATCGAAAATCGAAGGGAAACATAATTTCGATAGTGACGAATATTATTTCGTATTCTTTGGAAGGAGGGAGGGATTTAGAGAAGTTTGTTGGGAAAAAATTGTAATTTTCATCGGCTTTGTCTTTCGCGAAGGATACACAATATTGTGGCACGTTTAAATATTACGGTTCCTCTTTTATACTCGTCACGAAACAAAAACGGATATAAATCTCGAATGCGAATTCCATTGGAATTAAACGTGGTTTAAATAATAAGTAATAATGGGATTAAGTAAATGATAAAACATGTCGAGTTTATCAATATAATCCTCAACGAAACCAACTAATCTTCCTTCCTTTTTCGATTCTCCTCCCCCCTCGTTGTTTCACAATTCTACGGTGTATTGCGTAACAAGTTATAAATAATTAATAACGTATCGTATCGTAACATATTATAAAACACAATTTACATTTCCAGAAAGTATTGAATAGGTTTCTTCTCAATAGAAACAAAATATAAACGGTGCTCTGCGGTATTTAACGACATATTGGTTTCCATCAACGGAATTTATCGGATTCGATATTAATAAGCTGGTAATACTTACACAAAAAACGCGTGTATATTTATATTAATTTAAATGAAACAATTTACGGAACCTTCGTGCGTTTTATTTTAATATCAATGACAATTCGTTTCTTTCGTTTTGAAAGATATATATATATAAAATGATACGATATGTTTGTTGTGTTCTATGATTCATAGAGCCTTGTTATTAAAATTAGAATAAACGAAGTGCAAGTGCAAGTATTTTCAATCTGCTTTCTTCGAACAGTCACCTCGTGTACCCGCAATGTTTTATTCTAAATGGTGGATAATTTGCATAAAACTGCAGTACTAATTTACATTAACTCTACTATTCCATAGCGTATACATCGTGAGTGTTCATGTTTCTTTTTTTTTTTTACTTGTTTCTACGGTTCCTTTTTCGCATCTGTACTGCATTGCAAATTATTTTAATGTCCGGCAAAAAAGAGTTAGAAACGTGGATGAGATTAAGCGAGTATCACGGAGCCTCTCTGATAAAATATAATTTTGCCCGGTGAATCAATGATTTTTTTTACGATTTTCAATCAGGCCTAATAACAAGGTAAATAATAGTAATTAATAAATAATAACAGCAATCCTAATAATTCTAAAGTTACATGATTTTCAACTACGAAATGTTTTAGAATAATTTTAAAATTACCCACAATTTTCTCATCTCTCCCCCTTGCCTCAATCGATCCCTCAATTTTTAAAATTCTATTTTCACAATTAATTCACGATTCTAATCTTTCTCCAAATCCTGAATCCACTTACGAACGAATGATAAATTAAAAATACTCGGAACAATTCGAATAATTCGATAAAAATAATTTATCGAGCAATTAAGTATAATTAAATTGGCCAACTAGATAAACTAAAATCCAAGTATTATTGTAATTTAACAGAAAATATTATATTTAAAGTGCGTTCCTTACATTTCCCCCCATACTTAGGCCATTCTCATTCTCAAGGAACATTCGAGCCTTCGTGGTGATTATAACCAGTTTTCGATTATAATAGCATTCCTCTCTTTCTCTCTCTGGTTTCACGAGGGGGAAAAGGCGCGGTTGGAAAATTGAAAGACGTATATTTCGCGGATGAAAACTCTCATTAAAAACACACTTAAACCCTTGAGGTGGGGAGGCGTCATTAAGCCAGCCAGTTTAAAAGGCTACAAAGTTCCACTTTGGTTACGAGGTCGAGTTAATGATCGCGAATTTTCGAGATACGCGAATAACCGGGACTAATAGCTAGTGCCGGGATAAATAGCGATGAAATTTCGACGATCATCAACGTTTTTTTCTTTTTTCTTCTTTTTCCTGATGATACTCGAGAAACGAGTGAAAAAGTTCGACTTTTTTTTTTTCTTTTTACCATTCATGTGAATATCACGTGTCTCTCGATTCGAATATTTTTAATAATCAATTTGATGGAGCGTGACGATAAATGACGATGCTGATGCCTCGGGTTAAATTATGAAAGACTTGTACAATTTATTTCTCTGTTCCTGATTTATTTGGCATAAATAATTCCAAGAGGAAGTAAGAAGTGAATTTTCCTCGTATATTTCTGCGTTCTGAATTTTACGTGAGAAAATTTTTACCGAGTGTTTTTCGCGAAAGTTTTATTTTTTACGGTGTTTCCGACTCGTCGAGATACATTGAAGAAAATAAAATTTTCCAAAAATGTAAATTTCGCACAATCCTGGGAAGGATTAATTTCGAGATATAATATGCGGTTTGAAAAAAATAATAACCAAAGTCAATTTCCCGCGTTGAGAAATTTTGAGCAACCAATTTACAATAACCATAAAACACACGTTTATGGGTCAGGCGATTATAAAAAACGCTTGCTTCCAAGATCGTAACAATTTCGATATAATTCAGGGTCGAAAATTCGATTCGATCGTAAAATTTAACCACGATGTTTTATCTCAATATTCGAATTTCACCTTTTTATTCGCGGATTGCTTTTTTTTTCCACGAGAACGTGGTTAACTCTAAAACTAACGAATATACGCAACTTCAATCTTTGGAATCGAATTCTTATTTGTCATTTAACGAAGATCGAAGATTCTCTTGTTGAGAAAAACGAAATAAATTAGATAGTAAGACTTTCTACTACGCACATTTTTCGCATATAAAATGGTATGTACGAAGGTTAAGATGTTGAAATTTATCTTGGAAACTGAAAAAAATATTTAGATGGAACGTTTTAATTAAAGGGATAGCGTTTATAAATTGCTTGTACGGACGAGCAATCGTGAGAGTGGCTTTCACTCGTTAAGAAGTCGGTAATCTGTTCATTATGATTTGACCTGCGGCTTCACGAAGCTGTTCTTCCACGCGATCGCACGAACCACTAACTTTTAAACTACGATTAAAGTTAAGTTCACGATGAACGCGTGTCACGTAATTGCCGATTTTCCGATTAGGTCCGTTTAGATTTATTATTAGTCGATGAAATTTATTACAGTCGATTTTTCACACTTCTGATTCAAGTAGAGAAGTGAAAAGAGAAGTGATATTCGAATATTCGATTAGATTTTTTTATTTTTCAGGATTCAAGAGAATTTTAAATAATTGGGGAAGAAGTAAAAACAGGTTTCGTGTGAACTTCAAATATTTGAACGAAAAGAATTCATCGAACGTGTCTATATTTAAGAATACATCGCCTCGATGTATTCAATCCGAAGTACTTTTAATAATATTTTTCTATCGATAAATTTTCGATGAATGAACAAATTTCAAAATGATGTAATATCCATCATTATAGATGTTCCAAATTGACAAACACATTCCTACAAAATTCTCCCTCGATAATTCTTTTTCAACAAACACCCAAATCCATCTTTTTATTCCATTCTTTTTTTTTTCTTCATTTCTTATAACACGTCCCTTTTCTATATTATCATTTAAAACGAATCGCGCAATGATCTTCTCAAATCTTACGTTTCACATTTATACATTCACCTCCTTCGACGCTGAAATCAAAATTGATCGATCTTCGGTTTACAATTTACACGCGAAAAAATGTTGCAGGATGGGATGATCGATCACAGGATACGATAATCGATACGAAATATCGTATATCCTCGATCCACGTCCTCGTGCACACACGACGAGACGATAAAACCTCGGTGGAGGGTAGGGAAAATCGGATGAATCGACTCGCGTGTGGTACGGGCGCCGGAACCACGGACCCATGCAAATTGCATTAATATGTCGTGTAAATGGCCGGCAAATTGCTTCACCATCGATTTCGGTGCGCAAGCAATATCGTTAGACGCGAAACTCGCCGCGCTACGCGTGGCCCCGCTTCAATTTCGAACGGTTTTTCACAGCTGTCGTTTATTTTTTTCTTTTTTCTTTCTTTTTTTTCCCCCCTCCTTCACGTTCCTCCCCTTCTTTTTATTCGCGTGCGAGGTATCGCGTAATTTCGAGTGATCTCGGGTAATTTTTCGAGTTTTTTTTGGATGAATAATTTTCCGTGTTTTTTGATCTTTTTTTTTTCTTTTTTTGGTTGGAAAAGATGTATGGTATGTTTGAAAGAGATGGATTCCTGTCCTGTTAATTCGTATAGAGAAACATCAACGAAACGGTGCGATGATTCAAAAAATACTCGTATTTGGAGAATATGTTGCATGGAAGAATTGTCGAAAGTATATTTTCAGGGGGATTTGCATGTAAAAATTTATCATTATTCCAATTTTGGAATAACAAAGAAAATGCGGGAGTCTAGATTTTATACACGTATAAAAGATTTTTGTACAAAAGTTTGAACAAATTTCAAATTCGATAATAATTTAACATGAAAACATTGTGAAAAATCGAATTTGTAAATTTCGAAGAGAGAATAAACGAATGAAATAAAAGTAACTCTTCTCTTTTATCGCGCATAGTATCGCGATAAATTCGAAAAAACGAATTTGAAAACGATCGTCCGCGGTTTTTCAAAAAAAAAAAAAAAAATAAAACCTCTCCGCGTGTACAAACTTATTAATATCGTCGATCCGAGCGCATGAAAAATTCCAGCACGAAAATTTCACGGAAACTGGTTGGAATTATCAAATTACAAAGCGAGGAATAAACAGGCGCGGTTTAAAAAAAACCAAAACCAAGAACAAAGGAGTCCGGTTTAATTGGTTTCGAGGAGCAATCGAAAATATAAATTTCCCCCCTCCTCGTGGAAAAACAACAAACAAGCCGCGCGTAATACGATTCGAAGGAAATTTCGCGTATTTATTCGAGGAGGGAATCCTCCTCGATCCGGAAATCCAAGTGCCTATTCCGCCGATTTCCAATATCCAATTCTCCGGGGAAAGGGGGGAGGGAGAACGTCCCACTCGAACGGGAGGAACGCCATTCATCGAGGATCATTAAGCAGAACGGCTGGTGTTTGGCCGTGATCGTGCGCGGAACGTCGTGGATTGATAATTCTCGGCGGGGAAAATACGGCAGATTCTCGAAGGGGTCGAATCCAACGTTTAAGCAACAGGTTAAAATACTTTTCCACCCCCTCTGCCGGGGGATCTTCCCCTCTCGTATTTATTACCGAATCGTTTTCCTATTTACCATCACGTACGAGAAAAGAAAGATGAGATAAAGCTCGATGAAGCTTTTTTAGATAAATAAGTATAGAAAATTAGGTGTTAATTTATTAAAATTAACATCCGTTATTTATATATGAAATATTAGATGTTTCGTTGGGAATATTATTTTTCCCCAAAATCTCTTTGAAGCGAGAAACTTGCGTTCAATTCAAACAGCCACTCACTTCGAAACAAGACCAGAGAGCTATACACCCACGATGAAAAACGTCCCCTTCTCCGGAACGAAACGATCGGAGGAAAAACTTGAAGGCGAAACAAGAAACCAAAGACACGAATAATAAAAGAAAAAAAAAAAAAGAAGAAAAACTGACAAAGGAAGGAAAATGCCGTTTTGCCTTGTCAACGGAAAGAAATCGAAGAAAATGAAAAAAGGCAAAAAAGTTAGAAAGAGAGAAGACAAGGAAGAAGGAAGGAGAGGCGGAAGGCAGGGAGGGATTGGAAGAGAAGGAAGGGTTAGACGGTCGCGTGGACGGATCGAAGGACAGCAACAAGTGTCAGGGAGCGACGACTCTTCTTCCACGGGTGAAAACGGCGGAGAACAGAGGATGGAATCCGGAGTGGGGTGAAGACGGCGGAGGATCTTTGAACCGCGGGGGCCGGAAGTGAAAATTCATCGCGGAATCCACTCGTAATGGCGGAAGAGGAACACGGTAAAAAGCGGTGTTCGAAAGTCCCCGGGTTTTACGTCACGGTCGGCTTTATTTTCAACCAGACATGCTCTGACTTTCAATGAAGAGAGAGAGAGAGAGAAAGAAAAACACTCCTCCGCCGGCAAATGAATCTCGTGGACGCCTGAACCGATAACTGGAAGATAAAAACTCCATACTCTGGCTATCCTTTCTCTTAATATCACTGATTTATCTTGACGAACAATTTGACGAACGATTTTCATTCGTTTCGAGAGAATCAAAAACAGATAACCGACGCGATATTTTGCATTTTTTTCGTTCGAATCGCGAATCATTAAAATGAAAACGGATAATCAAAAAGAGATAATGTAAATTGAACGCGCAAAATAAAAGGAAAAAAAGGTATTGTATATAATAACAAACCTCCATCCCCCTCATCCATCTCGAGGAGGATAGAAATCGATCGAAACAAGTATACGAAACCGATCAACATCCGCGATATTCGTACCGTGGCGAATCCTGTAAGGGGAAATAATGGCCGGGCCCCGCGAATTTAATGAAAAAATTTAATGGAGAATTTAATGAAGAATTTAATGAAAACTCTAAGTCGCGTCTTCTGGTTGCGGAGGACGATTAATCTTCTGACAAGGGTCGATACGATCCTCCTTGCTTCGTTTTCTCTTACGTGGCCATGCGCGTCCAAGATTCCTTCCACGCATTCTCGATGACTTTGCGGTATGTTTTCCAGAGTGCGTACCATGGGAACCGCAATTAGGGTTCACGGCCCAGTGGAATAATCCGAATGCTTTGTTCCGCCGTCCGGTATTCGATCAGGATCCCTTTGGGTGTAGAAGAAGAAGAAGAAATCTCTGGATGGCCGCGTTTTATCCATGGAATCTCCCTCTTCCCTTGTGGCCGGCAACAACCGACTCTTTAAAATGCAAGTATACGACACCAGTATACGAGACCGACGACACGTTTTTAACGAGGCCGCTTCCACGAAACCAGATTTCCTTCCCTTTCTTCGGTAATTGTTCTTCGAGGGAGTGATGGATTTATTTAGGGTGAATTTCGTGGAGAGGATCGTTGGATCGTCCGTCTTTTCATTCAAGGGAATTTTCGTTGCTTTTATCGTTGTACGATATAAATTGTACGTTGTTGTGACGATAAAAATTAGAGTTGTTCGTAATTGTATTACAAATATTTCGATGCGTTCTTGAATGATATTTCGAATCACTACGATGAAGCAAGAATTGTTTTGAACAAAAAAATTTCTTCTAAACGACAATTTCGACAACCTTTAAAAATTAATTAACTCTCCTAACTGAAGCATTCCGTTAATTACAAGTTCTCATAATTACTCTATCGCGTAATTATCAACTCGAAGAGTTTGGAAGGAATTTACTTATCGAATAAATTATTCGTGCTAACTTATAATCGGAACGTATCCTAAGCTAAACAAAATTCTAAGTTCAAGAAATGGGACGGCAAAGCATCGAGTTTCCACGTTTGCTCCCCGTGGAAAACCGACTTGGAATTTTCCCTCGCAATCAGGGGAGTACATCTAATTATCGACATTCAGTTTGGGCAAAGTGAACTTTTCGCGTCCCCTCCGTTTCAACGGAGTTTTAAACAGCGATTCATTGAAAACGTAACGAGACACCGAAGAGGGTAGTTTCGAACTCGCGGCCACGTTGACCTTATCAATTAACCCTTCAAGTTCTAAAACGAATTAACGATCCTTCCCCCGTTCAACGTCCTTTCATTACTAAACGGGACGTTTTTGAAGGAAACGAAGCTTTGACCACCAATTTTTACCCTTTTAACTTTGAAAGAATATTTCTTTTTTTCTTAATGAAATAAAAGTAAATACGATTGGACAATTGATTATAACGATTTGCGACTATTTTTTCCATCGAGTTTAAAATTTTTCAAAGAGTTCTATGCATCTGTTAAGCTCATCATTGATTGCGTCAAAGAGAATCTGGCTGTTGAATTATTAAAATCTTGAACGTCTTCTTTAATCTTTATTCTCATTATCGTGATTTAAAACTTCACTTAATTGCCATTTTGTCACATCGATCGAACAAAGGAAGCGGACCGGTAAAAGGAGCTTGAAAGCGCGAAGTGAAAATAATCAAATCCTACGAAAATCGATTCAAGGTAAAGAATGAGATGAGGCATATCAAATTACCTGGAGGAAAGGATAAATCCAAAGGAATCTAAGAAAAAAGGTAAGATAGAAAACGATATATAAACCTAAACGAAAGAAAAGTAAATTGCAAGTGTTCGAAGAAAGAGGAGAATTATTGAAACTCAAAAAAGAAAAGAATAAGTTTCTGCAATTTTACCGAGCAAACGATGGTAATGGGAAATTCTCCAGGATTTCGAAGTGGCGGGCTATCGGAGGAGGAGAGGAGGAGGAAAGTTGAGTTGCGACTTCAGCAATTCCGTAATGACACTTCTCGAATGCAGGTTGGCACGTGTTACGAAGCTTCCAATTAGCGTTGCTCTCGTTTACATTAGAAATCGCCGCTCGCCGAGCGTAAAACTAGTCGGTGCTTCCTAAAGACGGCACCTGGCGCATCAAGATCGTTAATTACTTAATTACTCGGCTACCGGCGTCCCGGCCCGCAATTTTCGCCGGCTAATGGCAACTCCGATGACGGCCCTCTACCAGGCCGCGAAAATTTCGACGAAACCGACCCTTGCTTCTTGCTGAGAATCGAGGAGAAAAATTAGGATGTTGTGGGGCAAGATTGGAGGGAATTGTCGGCTCTTTCTTTTCGCATGTTTCGCGTGAAAGCATCTTGGACGGAAAATGGAATGGATTTCGGATAAAAGTTTGAGGTATTGAAGTTGAAATTTTGAGAAATATAATATATCGTGTTCCATCAACTTCGCGCGATGCGGAAATAATGTTGATTTTTAGTTGGACAGGCGAGATATCGATTGGTTGGTTATGCAAAATAACTTGTGTTTAGGAGAATTTTAGATAAAAGTTCAGATAGCGAAATTGAAGTCAAGAATATGGTTAAAGAGAAGAAATTGTAAAAATTGGGGCGGATGTTATTTATTTTAATTATCCAGTTTCACCGTTTATTTCGATTCGTTAATTTAGTTTTTAAGCTCCCGGCTTAACGAATAAATATTATATTATTCGATCTCATGGCAGTTAATTATTAAACCGTATCTTAAATTACGGATTAAAAATTCATTTTTGTTATATTTATTTTCATCTCGAACGTTTTATTTTATTTCATTTTCATTGTATTCTTTTCTCTTTTTTTTTTTTTCAACTTTGAAACAATATTTGTTTATTTACACGTGCACACGTAGGTCAGCTGAAATTTTCAATTACTTCACGGTATCCACGGTAGTTTTAATAAAAATAGCAATATGTGTGTGTTAATAAATTAAGCCCAGCCGATTCGCGCGCTAATGGTATATCTCAAAATGAAACTTCGTTCCTCTACCTATACCCTTTATGAAAAATTCATATTTACAACGAAACTTCTTTTTCTGCAAGATATATGAATTAAACGATGCCCTCGTAAAGGCACAATATTAAACTCGGTCTATAAAAGGAACTTCTGCACTTATTAAGGAACTCCTGCTACCAACATGCGAAAACCTGCTCTCCATACCTCTACACGTGTCACTGCGAAATTTTATAATTTTCTCGTAAAACAATCACACCACGGCAAAAATGTCCATGAGATATTTAAGATTACTTTACTAATTCTTCGTAACATCATCGTTTCTCGAAACAACTGTTATACCCCCTCTAAAATAATAAATCGTGAAACACACCTGTTACCTTCAACAACTTTCGTTCTTCCTTTCACCAAAAGAAACATCTATAATGATAAACGTCATTGAAAAATGAAAAACGTTCAGAGATGCGAGATTCAAAGAAATACGGATAATTAAAAAAAAAATTCCACGGAGAGGTAATATAATTTCTCTCGCATCGGTCGGTTGGAGAGGAAGAAGTAGAAGAAGAAGAAGAAGAGAAAAAAAATACACAGAAGGATAGAATTAAAAGGAAAAAAGTATAGAGAGAGAGAGAGAGTATCGTGTCGTGGAAAGAAAACTCGCGATCCTGGCCGGAAAAGAGGAGATTTATGCGAATGTTTAATGAGAGTCTCGGTAAACGAGACCCCAGGAAACGAGATTCCGTCGGATTCCAATATCATGTATGAAGCAGAGAGAAGAGTACACTCGAGGGGTAGCTACTTCCTGCCGGCGTTGCATGGCGGCAGCTGCTTTTGTATATTCAATTTAGGGTAATAACCAGCGCCGCGGGTAATTTGCTGGCATACGCAGGCTTTACGATCACGTATTCGCCGATCGTGTAAGAGATGAAAAATTTATTTATCGCTAATGGATATTCGTATGCCCCTGATTTTTTTCTCTCTCTCATTCTCTCTCTCTCTCTCTTTTTACCGTACCCTCACGGATTGCACAGCTATTCGAAGGTACTTTAAATTATTCGCGAAGATCCTGAAAAGCCGGGTTGAATTTTAATCAAGTTGAGAAGATGATAAAATGCGATGTATTATTTCTGAGGTTTTTTTCCTTTTTTTTTTTCTCAAATCTCGTACTTTTAAACATCGAGAGGGAGGGAATACTGCGCGTATGAAAATTTTGATTCAAATATTCCAGGTCAATTATTTCGTTCGAATATAATTACTCGTTCGATTTGTGAGGTTAAGTTGTTTTTCAACGAGCTTGAGAATCGTGAATATGCTTGCAGCGACACGATACTTCGCACGAATATAAATTTCATTCGAATTCCGCCGCTCGAAGGAAACGGGGGAAAAAATTAATCGATAAATGTCAGAATGTACAAATTCCTTCGATCATTTCTACCATTCTCTATCGTATTGACAATGATTAATTATGAATCGTAGAGCGGCCATTTCACAGATCTTATTTCCATCGTCAAACATGAAATTTAGTTACTGGCACGATGATAACGAAGAACAACATCCACCGTCATATTCGATTTCGAAGCGGAATGAAAAGAAACGAGTGGCTCTTTATTCACCGAGGAATCTATATCATTTCTTCTGAATAGCAGGTGTGGGGTGGTCGATGTAATTTCACCTCGATCGCGGTAGATCATCCCCCGATAAAGAGTTTGCTCGCACGTGAAACGAAGAAATAATTTCCTACGAGGCACGGACCGGTCTAGCACGCGACTCTATACCCCCATGGATCGCGTGCCACTGCTATTATTTTATTATTGGTCTCCCTTATCCGTCCATCTTTTTACGTATCGTGGAAACCGGATACTATCGTTGCACGGCACGCCGTCGATTAAATCCCAATGTTCCTGTATACTCGTTCGACGTTCCAATTATTTCCAGAGAGAGAGAGAGAAAGAAAAAGAAAGAAAAAAAGAAAGCGTATTTGTGCGTTTGATTCTTAATATTCGATAAATAAATTTTAATTCGATATTAAGAATATATTTTTGAAAGGAAATAAAGAGAGACGCAAGTACTTGATTAAAGATTGTATCACGACGATGAATATATTTTTGCTAATTTTTTAATATAAATTAACGATGTTGTTGCATTGTATATCGCTTCGTTTAATATTTAATTAAATGAAAAGAAATACACGATCATCATTATAAAAGCATCCATCCGAGACACTTGTTTCCCCTCGAATAAATACGTCTATTAATTACATTTAATGCTCCATTATCATAAATTACAGAGAATGAAGTACAAATAAACCGAAGAAATTATCGGATTTCCATATAGAGATAATTTAAAGAGCCGTACATCGACGAACGAGTTTTACATCCACTCGATCCGAACTTCACCTTCTTGAAAATACAAATATCCTACGCAAATGCTAAAATTCCTCCTCGAAATCCTAAACTATCCTAACAACGGTACAACACCCAGAGCATATATTTACCCGCTCAACAAGAAAAGCCAAATTGCCGGAAAAAAAAACCACGAATCTCAAACAAACCCCAAGGTGAAGTTAAATCTCAAATCCCACTCGACGCAACCCCTTTGATCCTCTTTCTCTCCCTCCCTCTCTCTCTCTCTCTCTCCAACAATCCCTCTCCAACGCCCATCAGAAACATCAAACACGAAACAAGTTTCGCAAACCGCGGCGCATAACCTCTCAAAAAATCTCTCGCCCGAACAAAGAAATGGACGCGGTTTAACAAACCCGAACCCTCCCTCGCTCCCCTTCCTCGACGAAAGCGACGAAAGATCGGGGAACCGGGGGAGGTTTGCTCGGAAACGGGATATACCAGTATTTTTTTCAACGAAGGGACCTCCAACCTCGAGCTGGGGAGACCAAAATCCTTCCCTCCCTCCCTGCCAAAGTGCGGTGGTACGGTTAAACCGGTTCCATCCAAGGCACGTGGCAATTCACGGCCGTGGATCCCATCGAAAGCGGACGAAAGTGGCCCGGTTCGAGAGGGACGAGGCTCGTGTGTTTGAGCTTTTCCCCCCGACGCGCGTAACACCCCATTGTTTGCTCGGTCCGGGAAGTTGGGGAAAAAGAAGTGCCGCGAACAGGCAAATCGAGCAGGTCGGATGTGTTCTTTTCCCGGCGACAGGTCGCGAAAGAGGGGGGAATTCTCTCACCAGCCTCCTCGAAACATTCGAGATATTTCAACGGACCCCGGGCAAACATTTTCGCGAGAGCGAAACGCTTTCGAAACACAAAGGGGACACCAACTCCGGTAAACACTTGTCACGCGTCCTTTGTGCTCCTTCCTTCCTTTCCTTTTTCCTTCTTTTTTTCTTTTTTTCACCGCCTGTTTTTCCTTTGTTCAACCCGGGTGCAGAGGAGTTTAAGGCACGGTCGAGGACGCACACCAGTGTTTCGAATTGTTTTTTGGGGAGGAGGGGGAAGACGGAATTTGGGCAGGCGAAAAGTGGCGGAGTGTATTTTTGTAGAGTAAGTTGTATTTTTTTTCCTTTCTTTGAGCCCAAGTTAGCTCGTTCGTTCAACGATATTCAACAGCCGCATTTTGTTGCAAATATAAATTTTGTTCCAACTTTACCAACAATTAATTAATCATTACGCAGAAACGATGTTACTCCCAGTATACGATATAATTACCCTTTCCCCTATCTCTATTTAAAATCTATCAAAAATCTCTGAAACAGGTGTTCTTCCTACTCTGCCCCCCTCCTCCTCGCGCGTTTTTCCATCAATTTTTGCCGCCACGTTAAAAGAGGAGCATCCTTTGATTCATGGCGATCTGACAAGTGCATCTATCGGAGAGTTTATTAAAAACACTGGGTCATCATCGCCATCATCGATTCGCGTGTACACCGCATGTACGGATCGATCGAATATATATATATATATATGCATCCGGTAAACCTTTCAAAACGAATTCGTTCCCGGCGACGTAAAAGCGGCCGACAAAAAGACAGTTTGAAATGGATCGAAAAAAAAAAAAAAGAAATGAAAAAAAAATCGTAAAAAACACGGGATCCTTGCGAGTTCATGACCGATCGAATAGAAAAGGTTTAAAAAAAAAAAAACGAAACGAAAAAAAGAAAAAATGAAGTGACCAACGACATTTCGATTACCGCTCTCCACGCCATGAAAACGTAGCTTTCGATGCAATATAACATGTAATAGCCGTATCAGCTTTTGTCTTTTCTTCTTCCCAATCCGAATAACTACGCATTGTGAAATCGTCGATTGATCTTATCCCCGTTTTATTCCCTCTCTTTCTTTCTTTATGTTTTTTTTCATTATTTTTGACCATGTTTTTCTATCGAATTTAATGCCACCCGTAATTTATGATGGTTAGTTATATATATTTTTAGCTTGATACGCCACGTTAAATATTTTCAAAAATTGTGAAAAAGTATATCGTTCCATTTTTTTCGCGTGTAAAAATATCGCGTTTAATCTTGCCACTTGGGTTAAAGTCTTAGTTACAAGTTGAAATTAATGGCGCGTTGTAGATTAATCCGGCTAACCCGGGATTATTAAACCGTCGGGTAAAGGGTTCTCTTTTTATCAGAATAATTATCACCGAGAGCTGTTTACCCTTCAAAATTGTACTCTTTGATATTTTTTGCGCAAAATTTAGAAAAACGCACACGGCGCGTCTCTCTCTTCTTATTTCGCGTCTGGTCACCAATTCTTTTTCCAGTTTTCACTGGGAAAGCGAAGTAAAAGATTTCCCCGGGATGAGAGTGCACACATCGTTGCGGATGAAAATTTTAGGAACACGAGTGTGGCCATAAGCGAGAATTTGGCGCTTTTTAAAAAACAATGAAATGGTCGCGTTTTTAACTACTTGACGAGAAACAAAAAGATCGTAACATATATTCTTTCTAACCGTGGTGCGAAATCGTATCATAACGGCTCGCTTAGAAAAATTGTACAAAGACTCGTACAACAATTATTTTTACCGAATAATAATAATAATAGCAATAATTTCCATCCCATGAAAACTTTCGATCAATCCCAGAACACCAATTAATCGGCCAATTACGCGAAGATTAAAAAAAGAGAATAATTCTAAGATTTTTAACATATATTTCTAACCAAAATCATTCTCGCGTTACAGCAAAACCACCATTTCCAAAGTTCCTATAATGCTCTAAGTAGCGAAACGGTTCGCCGGAAATTATCCTCGCGCAATGATCCAGCAAATTTTCTTTTCCCGGGGTAAACATATCTCGGCTCTTCACCGGAGAAATATCATCCACGATCAAGCTTAGTCAAGCTCTTTCCCCCCCGTTGCTCGAATGGCAGCGGACGATCAAAAAGCTCCGGATAAAGTGTCATAATCGCGATTTCGAGGGAAGCATCTCGGGGAGCAAAATACACTCGCTACATCCGCTCGAGATAAATGGACTCGTTCCCTTTTTAAAAAGTAACGCATCGACCTCCACTTTCTATCTCGTTCTTTCCCGTGACAGGTTGCATTAAGCTTAGCCGGGATTGCGAGACACTGTTATTATTATTCCGTATTCGTGCACGCGGCGACGTTTTCGAATTGATTGATTCGAGATTCGTATGTAATTACACGAGGCGAGGCTTTATATCATCACGGGAAGGAAGGAGAAAGGAAGGAAGAGGGAGGGGTGGAAGAGGAGGATGATGGAAGCGGAAGGGAAAGAAGCCGGCGGGAAAAAAGGAGAAGAGAAACGGTAACGAAGAGGAGCCGGTAATTCCGATCCCTTTTGAAACTTTGTTAACTCGGGAATACCCTATGTGTATACGTGTCAGTTTTTTTATTTTTCGTCCCCCTATATAAGAAGCCTAAAGTTTTTTAAAGGCGAGTTCAGCCTTTCTGGAATGGATGGCTTGTACGAGATCGGAGATCGTTTTGACGTCTTGAAGGGTATACGATGATGAGAATGATGATAAAGATACTCTTGGAAAGTTGCGCCTCTTAAGTGGATTCGCTGGATTCAGTTGTTTCAGAGAAATTCTTCTCGGGGAAGAATGGTTGACGTTTGCAACACCGATTGATCGAGAAAGACGGGAAGATCAAATTCTATTATTACTTGAACTGATGGAAAAAGAGATTTCCAAGTTAACTAATTAGGTATCTAATTGATCTGGAAATAATCCGATTGGTAATAGGTAATTGGAAGAGACAAACTTTCGATAAATGAAAGCAGCAGCCTAATAATAAATATAAAGCTGACGTATAACACCATTTACAATAAAATATCCTATTCCACTTTACACAGATCTGATTAAAAAGCCTACTTTAATAAAATTTGAGCTTCGAAACCGGGATTTCACTTAACGAATTCGTAGCTTTAAACTCAAACCCTAAACCCCTTTGAACAATCTTCGAAACACGTTTGGCAATTTCGTAAAAGTATAACTCAATAATGCTTGATCCCTTTCAACAAGGAAACAAGAAGACGCAGGGGAAACCTGTGGGGGATATGAGCGACGCGGAGGAACGAAACAAAGGGTGTGCGCAACTCCCGTACATTAATCTCCTTAAAACTAAGCCAAGTATTACGCGATTAGTTGCCGCTTTAAATTCGTTCGGACAGAGGCAACGGAAGTAGTGGATTTACGCACGGCAACCCGTTGTATCGCGGGTGTTACGAACTTATCGAATAAAATATGCACCCCCTCAACCCTGCCGCCAAGTTACTTCTGAAAATTATTCCTCCGCGTTTCTGACCGTGGTTCAGCATATAAATAAACTAGAATTTGCCGAACGGCAAATACATTCTCGGGGCATTAATCTTCTTAAAACCGCGCGGCAAGTATTACGCGATTAGTTGTGCCGCCTTAAATTCGACCGAGCGTAATCTTTGTATAAGAGGATTTCCGGTTGGTACTCGTGTCGTTTTAATCAGTTATCGAGCGAAACAGATTTCTTCCGTTCCATCGTGGTATCTTCTTTTCTTTTAATCCGAGTAATAATTGTAAGGCGAATGCTATTGAGAATGTAATTATCGCGATTTGCTTCGAGAACTAATAAACGTTGATTATTCGTTATTCTTTCTATTTTGGGGAGGGAAGAGGAAGGAAGAGGGAAAGACTTTCATAGGTGAATTAAATTTCGGGACGTTAATTAAATTTTCTCGAAATGAAACGAGTTACTGGTTGAAATTAGATACCACGTATCACTATACCGTGATATATCAGTAAATAGGATGCGTGTGTATAAGTTTATTAATGTTTACCAAGGTGCAATTTCCTATTGGCCCAGGGCGTTTCATTAGCGTTAGATGTGTCTCAAGATAGTCGCGATGTCACATGAATTACCAAACTATTGCACTGAATGTAACGCGATCACTTTTTGATATTGTACTAAAATCTTGCTTCCTTTCCTTCTGATATTCTAAAATAAAAACTTCCGACTTTATTTATTTAATAATTAAATGTATCAACTCAAAATAATACTATTCTTCTTTGCATAATTATTTTGCTAATTTCTCTAATCAATCGAATATATATAATTATCTAAAATATTTTTAATAATCTCTAAACATATGCATCATTCATAAATTTAAAATATTTATTTTAAAAAAAAATTATAACGTAACGAGAAAATATATTATACTCGTTATTACCTATTACTAACAATTTCTCTTCTTTCAATAACCTTTCAAAAATCTAACTATTTTTCCCAAGAAACCTAAATTTTCCCACAATAATCTAAATATCCATTATCACTATCATATCCTACGAAACAATTATATCGTCAAAGTTGCTGTCGCTTTTCAAAGAACAAAAGGGCCGACGCGTTTAAGCTTTGTTCCGCAACAACCTCCTGAGAGACCCCCACAGAGGAAGGAACAATTTAGGGGCGGAAATCGTCGATTACCACACAAGGATTAGTGGTTTGGTCCTCGGGCGGAATCTCCCCTACGTGGTATATCTTGTAGGGCTACTCCCTCCGATATGACCCTAAATTAGATAGATTCTCCAGGCTTAACGTCGCGAGAGAGCTCGACTGATTTGTCTCTGAATACCTTCATCCCTCTTCATCCTACCAATCTTCCTAACTATCCCTCTTTGTCCTCCGTTTACGAGCAAAAGTTATATTACCCGGCCCGTTCCCCGACGTCACCAGAGCGAAATCTGCGCTAATTTCGAGCGAGCGCCTCGGGATCCTTGGAGGAACGCATTTCCGGAATTCATGAATCCTTTGATGTCGAGCGGATGAATTCGAAGAAGAGATTCCCGTGCCGCGATAGGTTTTTGCATCTCGCGATATTGAATGAATGATTTCGGGGAACGATTGTTTTGTTCGAATATTCCAATTTGATTTTGCCATATCGAAATTTTACGGCGATGCGAAGATGCCTTTGTAATAAACCGTAATAAGAGGAAGGCAAGTCCTTTTGTTTGATGCGATATCGTTCGACGAAGAAATAAGATTATTGTCTTTGAATATATTACACTTGTGGCGAATGAAACTGCGTGTAGACATTCGCAGAAGTAAGATTTTAGAAAATGAAAATTTTAGAATTTTAGAATAACCTTTCGAAATTGTGTACGAATCCCAAAAATTCAAAAAAATGAAATTACGCGTAATATTAGCTAAAGCGAATACAGATATTAAAATAAGATTTAAAAGAAGACGAGATATAATAAAAAATTCATATTCAAATTTAATTAATTCGCAATATGAATTTCTTATTTTATTTTTACTTTTTTTCCAAAATTTAATAAAATATATATTTTAGATTTCATAATCTACAAAAAAATTTTAAAAAGGAATTTTCAAAAGGAAAAATTTCAATTCTCTATACTATAGCTATAAAGCATCAATTTCTATAAATTATTATATAGTATTAATCTGCTTTCATGAAAAAAAGAAAAATGATTATTATTTAATAGTTTTGCGTAGCAAAAGACATCGAATAATGAATCACCCAAAATCCGTAATATTTATTTGAATGATATACGAAAGTCAAATAACACGTTGCTTAAAATCTATTTGAACGTATTGTTTTGTAAATATTTTATTAAAGAATGCGAGTAACAGATGTTATACGATCGCGTGACATTCTGCAAAAAAGTCCGATGCGTCATCGAAAGTTTTCCTATTCTATCTTATTCGAAAATTAAGCAACAAACAGAATGATAAGCAGATGGGCAAGACGGGCATATTTCTCTGGAAAATATGAAAAATCGATGATCGTTTTTAGAATAAAGGAATCGAACACTATGTGAATGTATAATTATGCTTCTGACATGCGATGCACAATTATACCTTGGAATAGATGATGCGAAACGAAAAGGATTTCGATACATAAATCAGAAATTTCAATTGAGGTTAGAAAACAATATTCTGTTCTACAATATATAAAAATTTAGAATTTGATATGATAAATCTGAATATGATTAATAGTTATTAAAACTAAAAGTTTTAATAGGTAGAAAAATATTCTCATAGTTCGATAATGAAATAAAATTGAATAAAAATGTATCGATGTCTCGAAAAATTATCATTATTTTATAAATAACGATAATTATTATGATTTCCAATCTAAACAGAATTTATAAATTCTGAATCGTAATTTATCATAATCATATAATCATAATCATTTTTAAAATAATTATTATAAAATAGTACGTTTTACGAAATGCGACTATAATAAAGTCTATCGATACATTTTTAATACCGACATATTTGACGCCATTATTGTCAAGATATGACGCAGTATTTCATACTACATTTTATAACAAAGAAACGTGTCCATGCAATTGTTACGAGATTCAGAGCACGATCGAAATTCTTAATAAAGCTTGCAACTTTCATAAAGTTAAATTAATATTCTGTTTTGTATGTTATATGAAGTTTCACCTTTTCGAGAGTTCGTTGCAAGATTATATGCTTATCTTTCGGAATATCAGACGCAGAATTGAAATTCTTACTACATTAATACAGATAAAATAAAGTAAAAGACTTACTTGGATAATGTTGCCTCGTGTAAAATCATCGATGTTAATCACGTACTTTTACTTATTATACTAAATTTATACTAAATTACAAATTAATTATTCACACCGAAACGAACACCACACGTGAGAAAGACGAAAAGCAATATGTCGCGTAACGACCCATCGGTTTAAGCTAATAACTTCGTATATCTTCGGATATATTCGGCTTTTTCCGAAAAACTCGCGGTTTTCGTATATACTTAAGAATAATATTATGTATCAATCTAGTGACTCCTGTGTTCGTAAAAATGTTCCTATTTGTCACAAGATTTTTCTTTTATATATAAATAATCATATTTATATCAAATATAAAATTCTATAATATTTGTATTTCTAAATTGTCTATATATAATTAAACATAGGAATATGAAAATATCATGTTTCATCTTTTAGAAAGTTCGTTGTAAGATTATATGTGTCTTTCGGAATATCAAACGCAGAATTGAAATTTTTATATAATAGATTGATACGGACAAAATAAAATAAAAAATTTATTTGAATAATATTAATCCATATAAAATCATCGACACTGATCACGCATTTTTAATTATTACACTATTTCCACTAAAATTACAAATTAATTATTCACACCGGAATGAACATAATACGGAAAGACGAAAAGCAATATGTCGCGTTATGACTTATCGGTTTAAGCTGGTAACTTCATGTATCTTCAGATATATTCAGATTATTAAGATTATTTTTATATTAAGATTATTTTTCAGAAAAATTCGCAGTCTTGTATATATTTAAATATAGTATTTGCATATCAATCTGGTGACTCTAGTCTAGTGATCTAGTGTGTTCGTAAAAATATTTCTATTTTCTTACATTTCAAAAGATTTTTCTATATAACGTATATAATTAATTATATTTATATTAAGCATACAATTCTATTATATTTGTATTTGTAAAATATCTATATGTAATTAAATATAGGAATAATGAAAAAATATAAAGTTTCGAAAATTTACAACAGCTCGTTGCAAGATTATACGTGTGTCTTTCGGAATATCAGACGCAAAAATTTTTACATACTAGATTGATACGGAAGAAATAAAAAATTACTTATTTGGAAATATTGTCTCATATAAAATTATCGACATTGATCACGCATTTTTAATTATTATACGATATTTGCTTAAAATTATAAATTTATTATTCACATTGAAACAAACACTATACATAAAGACAATATATCGCGTTATGAAATATCGGTTTAAGATGGTAACTTCGTCTATCTTCGGATATATTCGGCACCTTTCGAAAAATACGCAGTTTTCGTATATATTTAAGTATAGTAATACGTATTAATCTAGTGACTCGTGCGTTCGTGAAAGTGTTCCTATTTTCTGATATTGCAAAAGATTTTTCCTTTATATATAAATAATCGTATTTATATCAAACATAAAATTCTGTAATATTTATATTTAAAAATTGTGTACATGTACATAAACGTAAAAATATAAAAATATATAAAGTTTCGAGAATTTCCGACAGTTCGTTGCAAGATCGTACACGTGTCTTTCGGAATATCGGACGCAAATTCGGAATTTTTATATACTAGATTGATAGGGATAAAATAAAGTAAAAAACATATTTAGATAATATTTCCCCGTATAAAATCATCGACGTAGATCGTGCATTTTTAATTATTATACGGTATTTGTTTAAAATTATAAATTTATTATTCATATCGAAATGAACATATACATATGCAAAGATGGAAAGCAATATGGCGTGTTAGATATCGGTTCTAACTTCGTCTATCTTCAGATATATTCGACATTTTCCGAAAAATACGCAGTTTTCGTATATATTTAAGTATAGTAATACGTATTAATGTAGTGATTCGTGTGTTCGTGAAAGTGTTCCTATTTTCTGACATTTCAAAAGATTTTCCTTTTACACATAAATAATCGTATTTATATCAAGTATAAAATTCTATAATATTTATATTTGAAAACTGTGTATATGTACATAAACGTAGAAATATAAAAATATATAAAGTTTCGCGAATTTCCGACAGTTCGTTGCAAGATTATACGTGTGTCTTTCGGAATATCAGACGCAAATTCGGAATTTTTACGTACTAGATCGATAGGGATAAAATAAAGTAAAAAACTTATTTAGATAATATTTCCCCGTGTAAAATCATCGACGTAGATCGTGCATTTTTAATTATTATACGATATTTGCTTAAAATTATAAATTTATTATTCATATCGAAATGAACATATACATATGTAAAGATGGAAAGCAATATGGCGCGTTAGATATTGTAACTTCGTGTATATTCGGATATATTCGGATATATTCGGCACTTACCGAAAAATTCGCGGTTTTCGTATATATTTAAGTATAGTATCGTGTACCAATCTAGTGACTCGTGTGTTCGTGAAAGTATTCCTATTTTCTGACATTGCAAAAGATTTTTCCTTTACATATAAATAATCGTATTTATATCAAGTATAAAATTCTATAATATTTATATTTGAAAACTGTGTATATGTACATAAACGTAGAAATATGAAAATATATAAAGTTTCGAGAATTTCCGACAGTTCGTTGCAAGATTATACGTGTGTCTTTCGGAATATCAGACGGAAATTCGGAATTTTTACGTACTAGATCGATAGGGAAATAAAGTAAAAAACTTATTTAGATAATATTTCCCCGTGTAAAATCATCGACGTAGATCGTGCATTTTTAATTATTATACGATATTTGCTTAAAATTATAAATTTATTATTCATATCCAAATGAACATATACATATGTAAAGATGGAAAGCAATATGGCGCGTTAGATATTGTAACTTCGTGTATATTCGGATATATTCGGATATATTCGGCATTTACCGAAAAAATTCGCGGTTTTCTTATATATTTGAGTATAGTATCGTGTACCAATCTAGTGACTCATGTGTTCGTGAAAGTGTTCCTATTTTCTGACATTGCAAAAGATTTTTCCTTTATATATAAATAATCGTATTTATATCAAGTATAAAATTCTATAATATTTATATTTGAAAACTGTGTATATGTACATAAACGTAGAAATATGAAAATATATAAAGTTTCGAGAATTTCCGACAGTTCGTTGCAAGATTATACGTGTGTCTTTCGGAATATCAGACGGAAATTCGGAATTTTTACGTACTAGATCGATAGGGATAAAATAAAGTAAAAAACTTATTTAAATAATATTTCCCCGTGTAAAATCATCGACGTAGATCGTGCATTTTTAATTATTATACGATATTTGCTTAAAATTATAAATTTATTATTCATATCCAAATGAACATATACATATGTAAAGATGGAAAGCAATATGGCACGTTAGATATTGTAACTTCGTGTATATTCGGATATATTCGGATATATTCGGCATTTACCGAAAATTTCGCGGTTTTCGTATATATTTGAGTATAGTATCGTGTATCAATCTAGTGACTCGTGCGTTCGTGAAAGTGTTCCTATTTTCTGACATTGCAAAAGATTTTTCCTTTATATATAAATAATCATATTTATATCAAGTATAAAATTCTATATTATTTATATTTATAAATTGTGTACGTGTACATAAACGTAGAAAAATGAAAATATATAAAGTTTCGTGAATTTCCGACAGTTCGTTGCAAGATTATACGTGTGTCTTTCGGAATATCAGACGCAAATTCGGAATTTTTACGTATTAGATCGATAGGGCTAAAATAAAGTAAAAAACTTATTTAGATAATATTTGCTCATATAAAATCATCGACGTAGATCGTGCATTTTTAATTATTATACGGTATTTGTTTAAAATTATAAATTTGTTATTCATATCGAAATGAACATATACATATGTAAAGATGGAAAGCAATATGGCGCGTATCAGTTCTAACTTCGTGTATCTTCGGATATATTCGGCATTTACCGAAAATTTCGCGGTTTTCGTATATATTTGAGTATAGTATCGTGTATCAATCTAGTGACTCGTGCGTTCGTGAAAGTGTTCCTATTTTCTGACATTTCAAAAGATTTTTCCTTTATATATAAATAATCGTTTTTATATCAAGTATAAAATTTTATATTTGTAAATTGTGTTCATGTATATAATCGTAGAAATATAAAAATATATAAAGTTTCGAGAATTTCCAACAGTTCGTTGCAAGATTATACGTGTGTCTTTCGGAATATCAGACGCAAATTCGGAATTTTTACGTATTAGATCGATAGGGCTAAAATAAAGTAAAAAACTTATTTAGATAATATTTGCTCATATAAAATCATCGACGTAGATCGTGCATTTTTAATTATTATACGGTATTTGTTTAAAATTATAAATTTGTTATTCATATCGAAATGAACATATATATATGTAAAGATGGAAAGCAATATGGCGCGTATCAGTTCTAACTTCGTGTATCTTCGGATATATTCGGCATTTACCGAAAATTTTGCGGTTTTCGTATATATTTGAGTATAGAATCATATCCAGTAACTCATGTGTTCGTGAAAGTGTTCCTATTTTCTGACATTGCAAAAGATTTTTCCTTTATATATAAATAATCGTTTTTATATCAAGTATAAAATTTTATATTTGTAAATTGTGTTCATGTATATAATCGTAGAAATATAAAAATATATAAAGTTTCGAGAATTTCCAACAGTTCGTTGCAAGATTATACGTGTGTCTTTCGGAATATCAGACGGAAATTCGGAATTTTTACGTACTAGATCGATAGGGCTAAAATAAAGTAAAAAACTTATTTAGATAATATTTGCTCATATAAAATCATCGACGTAGATCGTGCATTTTTAATTATTATACGGTATTTGTTTAAAATTATAAATTTGTTATTCATATCGAAATGAACATATACATATGTAAAGATGGAAAGCAATATGGCGCGTATCAGTTCTAACTTCGTGTATCTTCGGATATATTCGGCATTTACCGAAAATTTCGCGGTTTTCGTATATATTTGAGTATAGTATCGTGTATCAATCTAGTGACTCGTGCGTTCGTGAAAGTGTTCCTATTTTCTGACATTTCAAAAGATTTTTCCTTTATATATAAATAATCGTTTTTATATCAAGTATAAAATTTTATATTTGTAAATTGTGTTCATGTATATAATCGTAGAAATATAAAAATATATAAAGTTTCGAGAATTTCCAACAGTTCGTTGCAAGATTATACGTGTGTCTTTCGGAATATCAGACGCAAATTCGGATTTTTTACGTACTAGATCGATAGGGATAAGATAAAGTAAAAAACTTCTTTAGATAATATTTGCTCATATAAAATCATCGACGTAGATCGTGCATTTTTAATTATTATACGGTATTTGTTTAAAATTATAAATTTATTATTCATATCCAAATGAACATATACATATGTAAAGATGGAAAGCAATATGGCGCGTTAGATATTGTAACTTCGTGTATATTCGGATATATTCGGATATATTCGGCACTTACCGAAAAATTCGCGGTTATCGTATATATTTAAGTATAGTATCGTGTACCAATCTAGTGACTCGTGTGTTCGTGAAAGTGTTCCTATTTTCTGACATTTCAAAAGATTTTTCCTTTATATATAAATAATCGTATTTATATCAAGTATAAAATTCTATAATATTTATATTTAAAAATTGTGTACATGTACATAAACGTAGAAATATAAAAATATATAAAGTTTCGAGAATTTCCAACAGTTCGTTGCAAGATTATACGTGTGTCTTTCGGAATATCAGACGCAAATTCGGAATTTTTACGTATTAGATCGATAGGGATAAAATAAAGTAAAAACTTCTTTAGATAATATTTGCTCATATAAAATCATCGACGTAGATCGTGCATTTTTAATTATTATACGGTATTTGTTTAAAATTATAAATTTGTTATTCATATCGAAATGAACATATACATATGTAAAGATGGAAAGCAATATGGCGCGTATCAGTTCTAACTTCGTGTATCTTCGGATATATTCGGCATTTACCGAAAATTTCGCGGTTTTCGTATATATTTGAGTATAGTATCGTGTATCAATCTAGTGACTCGTGCGTTCGTGAAAGTGTTCCTATTTTCTGACATTTCAAAAGATTTTTCCTTTATATATAAATAATCGTTTTTATATCAAGTATAAAATTTTATATTTGTAAATTGTGTTCATGTATATAATCGTAGAAATATAAAAATATATAAAGTTTCGAGAATTTCCAACAGTTCGTTGCAAGATTATACGTGTGTCTTTCGGAATATCAGACGCAAATTCGGAATTTTTACGTATTAGATCGATAGGGCTAAAATAAAGTAAAAAACTTATTTAGATAATATTCCCCCGTAAAAAATCATTGACTTAGATCGTGTATTTTTAATTATTATACGGTATTTGTATAAAATTATAAATTTATTCATATCCGAATGAACATATACATATGTAAAGATGGAAAGCAATATGGCGCGTTAGATATTGTAACTTCGTGTATATTCGGATATATTCGGATATATTCGGCACTTACCGAAAAATTCGCGGTTTTCGTATATATTTAAGTATAGTATCGTGTACCAATCTAGTGACTTGTGTGTTCGTGAAAGTGTTCATATTTTCTGACATTTCAAAAGATTTTTCCTTTATATATAAATTATCGTATTTATATCACGTATAAAATTCTATAATATTTATATTTGTAAAATGTGTATACATACTTCAACGTAGAAATATGAGAATATATAATGTTTCGAGAATTTCCGACAGTTCGTGGCAAGATTATACGTGTGTCTTTCGGAATATCATATGCAGAAATTTTTACATACTAGATTGATACGGGTAAAATAAAAAACTTTTTGGAAATATTGTCTCGTATAAAATCATCGATTTTGATCACGCATTTTTAATTATTACACGATATTTGCTTAAAATTATAAATTTATTATTCATATTGAAACAAATACCATACATAAAGACGAAAAGCAATATGTCGCGTTATGAGATATCGGTTGTAACTTCGTGCATCTTCGGATATATTCGGCATTTACCGAAAAACTCGCGGTTTTCGTATATATTTAAGTATAGTATTATCTATCAATCTAGTGACTCGTGTGTTCGTGAAAGTGTTCCTACTTTGTTGTATTTCAATGGACTTTTCTTTTATATGTAAGTAATCATATTTATATCAAGTATAAAATATATATTCTATTATATTTATATCTGTCTATGTGTAATTAAATGTAGGAATGCGGAAGTTTTAATTCCATAAAAGCTTTCCCTAACCTCAATTAAATTCTATTGTCAAAATGAGAATTTGAAACGTAGTAAATATCTATAACTACTGCATTTTCATGAATTTTTACAAGTGATGCACATATTATTCTTGTTCAATTAATTCATTTAATAGTAAATATTGAAGTACATTTTTCTTAAAAATTTATATTAGATTGTCTCCGAATATAGTTACTGATCAGATTGCTATGAATGTGTACATATTCATTGATTCGAATATGTATATATACATTCATGAATCATTTGAAGTTAGTTGTAACTATACAATACTGAATTAATAGTAAATCTAACTCGAAATTTCTGTGATAAAAATATCATCTATTCGTTCCGGAAATGATCACGCATTTTTTCCAAAGATATACGGTTCGCATGAAATTTATCTAAAAGAGGTTAGTTTGTCGGAACAACGTGACAGCGAGCAATGGTTAGGATATCAAAGCTCGATTGCTGAGTTGGTTCACCCGGGAGCTGAGTCGTGATACTCATGACTCAGCACACACCGTAGTCCTTTCGACTGTCGTATTTCTGTCCCAAGTTTACACACCGCGATCAAACAGCGTGATTCTCCGATGGGGCCCACCTTCGACGCTCACTGTATCCACTTTCAAGAATTGCTCGGCCATTGGCGAACGTGTATAATCCGTCTCGCGACAGTTCAGTTTAGCAAACTTTGGAAAGCTGACTATTTTCTCAAATTTCTCGCTAGCTTTAACTTCATTGAGATGTTGTATCAAGCTCTTTGCTTGATTGAATTTTTACCGTGATCAATGCATACTTTTAGTTCTTTTTTTTGATGATTTGATGCACTTATAGAAATATTGAATAGCTTGAATAAGCAAATAGCGAGAAATATGAACATTATAATATTCTATTTGTGCATAATTATAATTATTCTACTTTTATTTTATAATTCGTTTGCTCATAAAACTTGATATTAATAATATAATCGTACAAGAGAGTTGTATTTTATTAAAAAAACTTATTTAATTCAAATTTAAAAAGTTTTTGTTACGCATATTTTAATCATTCTAATCTTAGAGTAACAATTCGTTTTCGTCCAAGCTTTTGACCCAATTCTCTCTCGTTCATTTTTTATTTATTTAACATTCTAACAATTTCATTGTGTTCCTTTCGTAATAATTGGGTCATAAACGGATTCTCCGTTCACAGTCCAGTTTGCATAGTCCTTTATGTAAAGCAAATAAATTAAGACAGCCCATAGAAAAGGACGTTTTGTATGCAACGAGTTCCCTTCTTAGGTAAATCCACATGTTTCTCCAACAAATCTTATCAACATTTACGAGCTTTTTCGGAACAGAAAATACTTTGGCCTTTTGCATTTGGCATCCCTCATGCACCTCTATCTCTTTGGTCCATTGTACCCTCAGCCTTCTTTGTGATTGGAGTATCTTACAAAGAGTCCTCTCTTCTTTCGCATTGTTGCTCGATGCACATGGAAAATGAAAGTTTAATGCAAGCCACCGTTGTCCGTGGCTCTGTTTGCACAGTATGCTCTCGTAATGGAACTTTCGTTTGAGAATTCACCATTGCACAATGCCAGGCTACCGGAAAAGGATCTCGTTTGAACCACGAAACGGAAAAGCATCGTTATCATTTTCGATTTCTTCGTTCAGATCCGTTATCTTCGATCATAAGAGATTCTTGAGTACTTTTTCTTGTTATTTTCTTCTTAGAGCTCGTTTTTTTAGTTTTTTAGAATTGAATAAATTGACCGAATGTTTAAAAAGATATAAATATAACCAATATTTGCTACATAGATGAATTCTTTTTGTTAGACTTCCAAGTTTATCTTTTCATATCCAAAAAATTTCTAGAACATTAATTTTATCATAAATCTATGATGGTTTTATAATCACACGCGTAGAATAATTTTTATTACGAGAAATAAAATTTACTATTAAATCTACAAAAACATAATAAATATCATTCTCGATTTCTCTTATTGAACTTGCTCTTCAGGATTCAGACTTTATGCTCTATTCCGTAATTTTGTTTAAAATTCTTTTAATATCTCTTAATCGTATATCTATGTCAAATCGTTAAGAATTTCAAAAAATAAAACAACCAACGTTGTGTAAAATTAAGAAAAATGTGTTACATGTTATTCTTTTCAAAGATATTCATTTCAACTCTCCTTCTCGTAATATAAACTTAACGAGGTCTTGGCATGGCATCATCGGCCATATTGTTACACTCGTTGTCCCAATTATACATCTTGCAAGACCTATCAATTATATGGCGAGAACGTAGTTAATACGATCCTAAGAACGTGACACAACTTTCGCTGCTAATGTTCAATTTAACTCATGATATGATATGAGGTTGCGCGATCTTTCTTAATATCTTTCTTAATATAAAATCTTTCTTAATACAAAAACCCATAAAAATGGTGGAATATATCTACAATCCTCTTAACATTTCATCTTGTACGGAATAATAATTATTGAAACAGTTATAATTGATCTTGAAAAGTAGTAGTATAGTAAGAAATAAAATACACAATATTGCATTGTATGTAAATTTCGTTTTTACGTTAAGAATACGGAATGAAGTGTGTGTGTTTCACAGTTAAACAATTTTTTTCCACTTTGTTGCTGCAAAATCAGATATTTTCAGTCAATCACTCACATTCTTCGGGTAAGAACAATGAACACGTGGTTCAGTGACTTTTTGATAGTTCACGCATCGCTAAAAACAAAAGCAAGCGATTCCCCGCTTCGTTAACAGTCTCGAGTTACTGAGCATGATAGAATCTACTAAATCACTACTAGAACAGGGAAAGTAGAATAGGAATCGCGTTTAATTACAAAAATTTATGATTATTAGTTACAATTTTTAGAATAGAATTAACAATTATGAGGCTATAGGTTATTAACCGTGCAAATTGGGGAAATTGATTGCGGCCAGTCTGATAAATTACTATCTATATCTGTTTCCATTGTTCGAGCAAATTGTTTCCATACCTCGAATACAAGAACTTTTGATTACGTGTCCGAATGATCAAGAGTTAAAACAATACTGTTCTCCTAATTGAAATTGGAGATGACTCGTAATACTCGTAGAATAGATGTATTTATTATTAACAATATTGAAAATGTTCTCTCGCCATTTATTATTGAATAAAATGGAGATTCGAGATTGAGTTTCGAGCTGATAATACAAAATATATTTAATACGTAAATTAAATAAGTATTAGCTGTATTTGTTTGATTGAATCTGATCGAACGATAGGAAATGCAGACAAATAAGGAATCGAATTAAAACTGGAGGAAAAAGGAAAAGAAATTAATTCGAAGAAAATTAACCTGGAAAGAAAGGCAATCTAAAATATAAAAATGCTGGAAGAAAATCGCATAATCCAGGATTTCGCGAAACTTGTAATATAAAAATAGGGGGAAAAAATTAAAAAGTTCGAAAAGATTAAAAAATGAGAAGGGTGTGCTGGGAATTGGTGCAGCTTTATATCGATTAAAATTTTTGTATTTAGACCAATATCAAAAAAAGCTGTATTTGTACGGAATGGTGAACGAGACGAATTCAGTCACGTCGAGTGCATCTCTACTCAAAAATCAAAAAGATAGAATGTAAATAACGAACAGCGCGTATCTTGCTTTATTCCAGATAAAAATGTGACATTTTACCGAGACGCAGAGGGACGATTCTACTTTGTTTTTATACATTTTATTCTCGTTCCGTTCGACTGAAGCTAAATGTTTCCGTTTCGGGAAAATGGAAAACGGATTGTGGTGGGAATCGTTACGAAAGAATGAAAACTAAACGGCACGCTGAACAAAGTATATCGTATAACTTTGTCTTTTTACCATTTATCTCTAACATTTCACCATGAATAATTAATTACTCTCATCGTTTTATTCACAAACAGAAATTTAGGGGAGGGACAGGGTTTAAGTTAAGAATAAAACAATATATTCGTGCAATTTCTTTCGCTCGAAACGAACAGAGATAGGAAAATTAATCTGTAATTCTTTCTCTTATGTCTTTTCATAAATGTTTCCACTGTGATCAAATGGAAAATTGAATCTACTGTTACCAAAAATATTGAACGTAGAATGCATGGAAACAGAGTGCGGCTTTCAGACTGCCCAATTTTCATCTGGATGCAATATTTTCGTAATGGAATCAGCGAAGAAAACTTGCAATTTTCACTTACACAGAGGGACGAAATTCCAAAAAGCGTAGTCAATCGTGAAAAATATTGTCATGGAAAATATCGAACTCATGAATGATAAATGACGAATAGACGAATAGAACTTCCTTCTTTTTTTTTTTTTTTTTTTTTTTTTGATATATATGATATTTGGTATAATATTTTGCGAAGGAAAAATAGGATGATGGAGAGAGTTGTCCCGATCCAAATACCATTTTCATTGGTGAGAAAGTTTCGTGGTATACCGTGCGCGTACATTTTAGATAAACCATTTTCGGTTGGCAGGTCGTTAGACGTGCGTTGAATGAGGATGCAACATTTGATTGGGCCAAGGGTGTCGTAACAGGTCTAGCTATGCAACGGATGAAAAGTGATAGCGATTTTCATTTGCAGCGAAATTTATGCTTATGACGTGTCGCGAGGAATTACACACTCTTTAGAAACGATCCGCAGATCGTTCTATTTTTGCCTTTAATTAATTCCACCTTAATTCTACCCTCGTGGGAATATAACGGAGGAAAAGAAAAAGAATAAAAAGAATCTTGATAATTTTGTCGAGAAAAATTTCAACTGGTAGATTTATTCCAGATTCTTATCGATTCGAGACAATACTCATAAAAAACATAAAGATACAGTGAAAATAATCAATCTTCATTTTCTCTCTGATTATTTCATTAACGTTCTTTCCCCCCTGAAATAATTTTCGAGATTAATTTCACCGTCCAAAACTTGCACTCTAAGTGATAAAGGGTAGCGTACGCAGCTGGTATTCCGGTATTCGCGCTCATTCCCTCCACGTTCGCGTACAGTTGCTTACTTTTGGGGAAGAGAGGCGTATCGCATGTGGGCCAGCCGATTAGCCTTTGATTTACGGAATCAGTATACAGCCACCATAGGAAAGGTATTCGGGATTAAATGCCATAAGCTTTGGCCTAACCGATGATAGGATTGTCCCGCATGAATAAATTCGATCGAAATTCCGCAGGATTCACGGTTGACGCGGCCCAATTCACGGCGATTCGCTTTTAAAACATTCATAGAAACTTTTATTGTAACACGGAGCAGATTTATCGGAAAAACTTTCGAAATTTTCTCGCCCGTGTGTTTCGAAACGGATTGATATCGAAATAGACCGAGAATAATATCATGGACAAACCGTTCGAATTCTATTTTCCGATAGTTTATTTTTTTTTTTTTTGTTGTTCCAACGTGTCTCGTATTATCGTCGATTTACATATTATTTTAGTCGCGAATATTTATTCAAATTCGTACGCTTATTGCCTTTGTTACCATATTTAAATATCGCGATTGCCCCTATAAATATTTATTCGAGCCTCCTATATTTATTCCATCTCGTCGAGAATTTACGGGAATTTTTGTTTCATTTTTACTTCTGGATAAAAAACTATTATTGATCGAATTTCGACGAATCTCGAAGGAGTTGTTTTATTAATATTTTATTTATTTCTAGATTTTATTTATCATATATTTAAACTTAATTTATATTTCGATTCGATCGAGAAATAAACCGAACTATATTCAATTAAATATATACACATCAAGAATATTCCAAACGATATTTCACCGAAACAAAATCTTTAACTCCAACAGAATTTCGAGTACTTCTGCGACGAGTCCTCGGCAGGGAACGTCCATCTTTCTCAAGTACCCCACCGACGGTCTTTCATCAGGAAATGAGAGCGCTCGACGTACGAAAATAAAAATTTCCACCTCGTGAAAATTCGATTCGACGGATCTGTTTCTCAGATCCGGGCTCAGATATAGAATCATCAGGAGCTTTTATCGTTGGCTGGATATTTCCATGACATTGAGGGCCTCGTAAAAATGCGCGTCCCGTCGCGTCAGGAATTTTTTTTATCGCCTCGATTCCCGCTTCGAATTGCGATCCGGTTGCAAAACCGTAAGTACCATTTTCTCATCTTTATTTTTTCGCTTCTGTATACGATTTTTCTTTCCTTCTTTTTTTTTTTGAACATCGTCGAGACCCCCGTGCAAATTAATAAACGCTACTCTGTTTCGATAATATTAATCGATAATATTAATCGATATTTATATTAATCGATAATATTAATCGAAAAATACACTTTCATCGAAACGAAAGTATCCATTTTCCGATCCAGGGATTCCATCCTCTCTCTGGTAACGTTTAATCGAAAATTGTAAAAGGTAAATTAAAATCGAACGAAGGATCGACGAGTTCTCGAGCGAGAGTTGGAAAATAGAATTCCTGGGAAAACAAAAAAAAAAAAAAAGGAAAAAAATTCGATCGAAAACGAAGTATCCGCTCGCGACCGAGTTCCTGGTCGAAAAATTTCAATCAGGATCGTTGGCGCGAACGAAGGGAGAGAAAGGGATAGGACAAAAAGAGAGAGAGATAGAGAGAGAGAGAGGAAGGGTGAAAGGAAAAAAGGAGAAAGCGAACGAAACGAATCGACCAAAGTCCCCGTCGCACGTGCTCACCGCGCGAATTTACATTTCCATTAAGATTCCCTCTCGGCCATGCGAAACGTGGGACGGAAGAGGGCAAAACTCGAAAGGGAGAGAGAAAGAAGGTTGGTCGCGCGCCACCGAAGCCACGGGTTCGGTGTAATAAAGTGCCATGGAAATCCTTTGTGTTCCTCGGGACGCATTCGTTTAACTTTGATCCTGGTCGAGCAGGGACTCGATATTTTCCTCCTCTTCGTCGCCCCGCTTCAACACCCTTTTCCTCTCCATTCCTCTTCCTTTTTTTTTTTTTCTTTTTTCCTTTTCTTCTTTTTTCACCCTTCTCGGTGGAATACTCGGCTAAACTGCGTCGGCCGCTGGGTTCTCATAAAAAATACAATATTTTTCTTTCATTCGACCTCTCTCTCTCTCTATTTCTCTTTCTCTCCCCCACTTTTCTTCCGGATCTGTAAGTTTAATTCGACATGGGAACTCTGGAAACCACGAGTCTCGCCTGATTGCTTCTCTCTTTGAGATTTTAATATGGATTACAAACTTTTACCGTTGTCGCGGATCGTTCTTTTCTCCTCCTTCTTCAATTTGTTTTTTCACTTGTTCTGTTCCTTCTTTCGAACTTCTTTTTCTCTTGCGATCCGATGTATCCGTCGACTGTCGAATTAACGTATCTTTAAAAACATTGAAATCGGATCGTCGAGATCGCGTTCGTTTTTTAAGAAGTGATTATTTATCATAAAAAATTCGATTTGTCCTTCGAAAGTATGGAAATGTAAAAAGCACGGGTCAAGAAGGATATCTTGGAGAGCTATATCGAAAAACCGCAAAAAATGGAGACGATTCAAACCGTCCCGAAAGCCTCATTCACCAACCACAATTACCCATTGAAATGCTGGCAACCTTGACGCGCGAAATTTAAAGCGAACTCGTTGGACCGGGTCAGCATTCTTAACCGAAGTAGAGAAGGAACGTAAAATACTTTCAATTGTCCCCGAAAACCGGCTAATTCTCCCCTCGGGCCAACTTCTATCTCTCCAATGTTCTTCTTTTGTTAACGAGAATTATCGCAAAACCACGGATCTTTACGATAAGTGGCATCGAATAGTCTAAAAAACGAAATGAAACAGGGTTAAAAGGTAGCGATGGGCCGCGATCCTTCTCAAACAGTATCAATTCTTTCAGCGACGAAGAATCGTGGAAAATCAAATCGTTTCATTCATAAAGCGTATATCTAAAAAATATATATATTTCCAATTCCATTACTGTTTTCAATCTAACGTTCTTTTCGTTCTATCCATCCACGTTTCTCTTCGAACGAACCAAACGTAAGATATTTATAATATTCACAAATTGGACTAAACAAAACAATATTCAAATTTCCTCCAACTCTTATTCACCTTCTCGATAAACTACTCGCTCGAATGCAGTTGTTCGAAAACGATCGTACCCATCACTACCGAAACCAAACCGCGAACGAGATATATCCCAAGAGTTTTCGTCTCCGCTTTTTCAATCTTGAATTTGTGCAGCCTATTACCATTCCCGGGGCAAAGGCATCCTTCCCCCCTCTCCTTGTGTTCCTCCATTTATCGTCACTCCTCGTTCACTTTTCACGTGCGAGTCCCTGTTGGTACGCGACACCACGACGCCAGTTAACCCCTTTTGACTCCGCACGCCTCTTTGTGATCGAGTCATCTGCCGCTTCTTCCCGACACGGTTGCCCGATTAATCACGCCGTTAAGAGGACAGGAAATAGCTTACAGGTTAATTGATGCCCGGAGAGATGGCGGAGGGAGGATATTTCGATCTGATTCGAGCGTGTCTCACCCTCGTTTCTTTTCATTCCGATTTATAGAATAGATGGATAGAGAGTGGATATTAGATTTGCAGTGGGATAATTGTTAATTGGCGATGATTTGGAGGAGGGTTATTCGATTTGAAGCGTGGATAAAATGGTTAATTTTAGAGAGGAGACTTATTCAGAGAATTATTATTTGGGAATAATGGGTAATTAGCGAGGTAATGAGAACAAAATTTTATAAGCGGAAGTGATCTAAGAAACGTGTTATTTAGTAGGTATTTAAGACGTGAGCACGATAAAAGGAAGAAGAGTTTATCAACGAAGCGAGTAATAATTCAATTCGTTCGAAATCGTGAATGAGCGGGGGATTGAAATCTTTTTTTAACTGTGATCTAGAGAAATTGTTCTTAGATTAAGGCCATTGTGGAATGACCTTAACTTCAAAAAGGAAGAGCTTGTTGAGGAAATGAACCGAGTTTAAATAATTCTTGGAAGATCCGAATCACGGATTAAAATTTTATCGCCGTTTTAACAGAGTGGTAAGTTTTAAATCGGAGGCGGAAATTACGTCATCAAATTGATCATTGCCAAAGTAAATTAACTCCATCGCTTCTCTGTGCTCGAATATTCCGTATTTTTTTCCGTCGATATTTATCATTCTCGTGCATCATGTTTAATTTCTTTCTTTCTTTCTTTTTTCCCTTCGAAGAAGAGGATTGGTGAACTCAGTCTGATCGCGAGGACTGTCGATAAAACTTAATATTCAATTTCCTTCCTTCCGACGAACGCGGTTTGAAACGCTTCCTCACTTTTCCGACGCAATATCGGCAACTTGTCGCCGAGCAGAAATCACTCGATGCAGTTTTCTATATGTTTCTCTCGCTACGAGAGAAATTTATCTCGATCCCACAGGAGCACCTATTCCTTCTGTCGAGTTCCTCGGCAAGGTTTCCGTGTATCGCAACAGAATATACGCGATGATTCGTCGAGGTTTCCTCTTCAACTTGGCGCAAATACATCTTCTCGTTCTTTCTCTCGACGTTAAACAGAAAATTGCTGATTTCATCCTCCTCTGATTCCTTTTTTTTTTCTTTTATTTTAAATAAATCGTGATCGTGACTTTTTTCTGAAATTGTGTTACAATCGTGAATTTCATTCTCTCGAAATTTTGAATTTAAATTGCAAGTGATTACGCATCCTGATTCAAATATTTGAAGTAATATAAAAGAAGTATGTTAACATTATTCGTCCCTCGTCCTCGACACAAATTACTTCGAACGAGAGAAGTAAGATTTTCTTCTTGATTCCGAATTCTTCCATCTTCCACGTAGGTTTTTTCAAATGAAAAATTACATCGACGAGAACATCATAAAGGAAAGAATTCTAGTAAATAATGCTAAAAATACGTATATACGTATTGATTTTATGAGGTTGTATGTGAAACGACCCATTTCGTTTCGCATACAATAATTTTTAGAAGCTCATTGAACGCAAATCTTGAATTACGTTTCATCGATTCGTTTCACAATGAAAAAAAAAAAAAAAAAAAACAAATTGAAAGAATCATAAATTCTAAATTTTGATTTATTATATCATCGTTTACTGACATTAAAATCGTAAACTCTTTTTGAAAAGATTGTATCGTAAGGATCGACGCAAATTTATTAACGCGCAACTCAAGTTTGATCAAGTTTTTTTCTATATTTATAATTTTCTATATCACAAAATTTTGAATTCGTTCTTGTTAAAAAATTTCCCAACGATCCGTTCCGCAACGTACACGTTCAATTTTCCTCGCTGTTCATGAATATTCCGCAACATTCGGACAGCGTTCCATGAAGATATAATCTCTATCGCGTTTAGACGCGACTAGGGCTCGCGTGTTCCTCGTTATTAGATCGAAGTTTGGCAAACCGTGTCCGGCTAATTGTAAGTAGATTCCGATAAACCTGTAAGCGGGGCGACCCTCCCTGGATTTCCACGCCGGGGACGAGCCACCGATTTCCATCACGCGCGCCTGTAATTTCCACCGGTCCGATCTAACCAGTCCCCGTGATAACTTACGATCCTTGTGCACGAAACGAGACGTTTTCATTCCGGGATTAACCTTTTCCTCTTTCGCGACCGTGGCTTTGATTCGTGATTTCTCGCGTATTGGTGGCGTGTTTGGTCGGCACAAGACTCGATATCGACGTGTGTCGAATTTATGCGCGTATCGTATCACAAAAAAATAAAAGAAAAAAGGAAATGAATGTTGAGCTTCAATTATAATTAATAAGTTAGTATTGTGTTTTTTAAAAAAAGATGGAATGGAAAATTTTCGCAGAACATCTCATCTCATACTTTCTTTTGAGTGGAGAAGTAGATCGAAGAAAAAATCTGTACAAAAATTAAATCGTACAAAGAGGATTTACCTGTAATTTATTTGCGAAATAAAATTCGTAAGTCGCGATTGAACCAGTGGACTATTAAAGCGTTCGAAAAATATATTCTCCTAGAATTCTTTAGAAAAGAGTCTTAGAAAAAAGAATCTGGTGTATCCATTTATTCGTATTGAAAAATCTCGTCTGCTATCATTACTATTACATAAAACGACGAGTCGACGCGACGGCTTATTTATCAGGGAGAATCTCATTGCACCTAGGTGGCACAGGCATTTTCAATAGGTTTGGATCGCAAGTTTCGCCGTAGTGAGCATCGAGCCACTTCAATTCGCGTTAATGCAAAATCAAGATCAACCCTGGGCGACAAAAAGGATGGGACGCGTGAAAAGCATCCCCCTCCTTCTCGATATGAATGAAAGATTCGAAGACCAGCCGCCTATTCAACGTTCCAAGAACTCCTCCAAGACCCTTTGTGAGCCAGATATAATTCACGAATTTTCTTGCACCGGTTTACCCGTATACCCTAGCGAGGGGTTTTATCGAGGGGGGGATTTGTTACAATGGATTCCCTCGTAATTGAAATCCAACGCAATGGATTTTGCGAGCAGTGACGAGTAATTTTAATATATACCTTTGTAAATTTAAATTAATTTTTTAAATTGAATAGGCGACACTCCTCTAACGTAAAATCCTTTTATATTGTTTTCTTTTTGTATAGGGTGTCTCGTTATTCGTGGTCGCTCGCGAAAAAATAAGTGGAGAGTGAGGAATAGAATAAATTTTTCAAAAATACTCAAAAATTTTATCGAATCTCGAATTTTCTTTCAATCGTTGTGAAAATGAAATTAAAATAAAAAATTCTTTTTTTTCCTTTCTGTATTTTCAGTTCCAAACAAACAGTTGATTGTCGCGTATATATAATAGATATCAACATTTTTTTGAATAGATGTTTAACATTTTTTTGATATTCTCGATACGTGACATCGGTGGAAATCAATAATCAACGGGGGAATCCTTATTTGAAGAGAGTTTCGTAAGTTAAAATGGAATGTACAGTTTGATTCGCTTGAAGAAGTTGATGGAAGTTTGAAGTGGCGAATGGAGCCAAGTTGTCCAACTAATTGTATAATCGAATCCGATGATCGATCGTTTCTTCGTAATTTATACTTGGAAAATTGACCCACTTTCGTGAAACGTTTCTGCTTTATTAAACCATCTTCATCGTCGTATCGCATTATTAACTTTTACGTTATTATACCGTAGACGAAAAATATTCACGTATCTTTTTGAATAGCTTTTTACAATCTTTCTCATCGTTATCCACGGTTAAAAAATACATATTAATCCGAAAGTTTTAAAAAAGTTTTTGGAAAAGAAATATTTCTGAACAATTTAAAAAAAGAAATTCGTTCTCTGCACTCTTTTTCTTGGTCATGAAATATTCGAAACGAAGTTACTTTCGAGATAAAAGTTCACGACGAGAAATTCTCCAAATTAATGCACATCTTGGAAATAGAGGTAACGTCTTTCGAACGCCACCATTGATCCTTTATACGGGTATAAACTCGGAGCAACCAGGTTGACCGCAAGACCAACGAACAGAGACAAATTATGTGACAGTTTCCAGCCAGTTAGCATATCAATAACGTCGCCAAGGTGTTCGATAACCAGCAACCGTTCTCCCCACGAAAACACGTCGTCTTTACTATCAGCATGCCCTGTACATTCCACGTCGAATACCGCATTCCAATTTACTTCGAATGTAAATTCGAAGTTCGAGCTCCGACTGCTTTCGCAACCGTACGTAAATTGTACCCAGACCCTGTTAAACCGTGTCGAAGTTCGATGACCGATCTTCGTGGTTCTCGCACACCTGAACACCATTGAAAACATTTTCCATTGCCTCGACGAAACGATCCCTCGTTCTAGAAGTTCCTTTAAAATTGAAATTCGGAAGGATTCTCCTTCCACGTATAGTTTCAGCTTTGCCTTAAGTATAATCGATGTTTAAAATTGTGGAAAGTATAATTGGACAAGGAAAAGAAAAGTATCGTTTTATTCTGGTGTTTCTTAATTCTAGTTTTTCACCAATTAATATTCTTGTAAATTTTCATATTGATTCACTTTTGCCCCGTGACAAAGAACATGTTGATACATTCGTTAATTCGACAAGAAATTCGAACGCATTCTTCACCTATTAACACGTTCACATATGATCGAATTTTAATCAACACTCTTGCGAGTACGACATACCTCATATCGATTCGTGGATGGAAAATCGGAAGAAATGTACTACGCGTACGTAAATTCTAAAATTCAGAAAAACGATCGATCAACGATGAACTTCGTGAAAACTTGCAACATATATCAATCACCAAAGTGAATCACTTTCTTCACAATTCCCCTTTCTCGCCACCATATACTAGTCCAACCGATTCCCCGATTCGACGGTTCACCAATCGTATATGATCATAACAATTCCAAACGATCTTGCTCTTCCTCTCGATTTCGAAACATGTGGTGGACTGTGGAAAGCGGGAGGAGACGGGACGAGTTGCAGCACGGTGAGCAGTCGGAGCCGTAGTGCGCGCTGTTCGTGGCCAGCATCAGCGCAAAGAAACGGTTCGTACATATTCGGGATGGTTCGGCTCCACGAGTCGCGGCGCCGAGCAACGAAGTCGTTCGACTCGAGCCGTGTGTGCGGCTGCAGTCACTCGTGGAATCCTGAGTCGTGTCAGTGGTCTGGCGGACGTGGTCGCGCGCGAGTGTATCGTTGAGAATCGGTTGCTTCGCTCGGTGAGAAACGGTGTGGAAAGGAGTAACGTTAGGCAGAAGAAAGGGTATAAAGGTGCGTGTCTTCGGTGTAGTGAAAGGGCAACGGAAAGGGGTTTACGAAGAACGATTCAACGTTCCTCGCGATCTCGTCGTTCCGTGCGACACGCGTCCAGGAATCCACCTCTCTCGACCATCCTTCCAAAAAGGACGTATCGTACGTTGGAAATCGTGCTGCGAGACAGACATTCCTCGAGTCTGTGTTGCGTGCAGGTATCGACTAGTTTCTTGGAAGACTCGGAAGACGTTTCCTCTTTGTCAGAGGTGAAGAGCGTGGCGAAGGTCGGAGGAAAAAGTAGTTAACAGCCTTGCACCTGGCACAGCACACACACACACACATACACACACACACACTTCGTCCCTGACGGCTTTTGCAACTGAATCTCGTGTCCCGATACGCGATCTACGTTCTTCGTCGTCGATTCTATCTCGTACATACATTGCCATTGTGTTCTTTCGATATATATATATATATACATATATATAGCCGAGTATCGTCGATGAATGGTCGACGCTAAATACACAAAACGTTCTTTGAAATCAACGGATCCGACGACCACGTTGGTAGTCGTTAATCTCGCCTCCATTTCAATCCTCCACTACTATTCCTACTCAATAGCAATATAATTCTACTATCCTCGAAAATAACAGGCTTCGCATCCCTGTATCGAAGCACAGCGTTCGAACGAAGGAGGAAGAGAAGGAGGAGGATACGCACGTGTTCCACGCGACGGAAACGCATCACTGCCAACGCGATACGAGGCCGAGCATCCGCCATTCGAACAGATCTGGGACCAGCTGGAGGACGCCTTTTCTTCGACTCGAGTTATTATCGCTGGTGTCTGCGCGTCCTGTAAACAGGTTACTGGTCGTCGTCGCGCGGCAAAAAACTCTCGCATCGAAACGGTCGAAGAACATTGTAGTTGTGTTGTCGTCGTTGTGTGGAGACACAGTTGCGAACAGCCGCGTTTGTCGACCGTTTACGCGGAAAATCGTAGAAATATAAACACGGGAGGAGGGAAGGGATCGGATGGTCGTGGCCTTTGCTCGAAAAAGTGCGGAGTATATGTGTGATACAGAGTGTCGGTTAGGTCGTTCGATAACCCGCCCTGTGTTCCGCCAAGTGAAAACGCCGCGTGGATGATAATTGGCGATAGACGACCGACCGACTCGGTACGCGATTTGGTGCGGTTAATCAAAGGCTCTCGTCGTTGCTCGGTCGAAAGGGAGGGCTGCAAGAAGAAGGTGGAAGGAAGGAAGGAAGGAAGGAAGGCTTTGGAAAGTTTTGGAAAAGGAAAGGAAAGGAAGTGACCGTGATAATCCTGCCCGGCCAAGTTTACCTGAAAACGATCGGCTGGCACGTCCTACGAGATAGGTAATTCAAGCAACGAATTTACACTTACTTTTTATCTCGCGTGCGACGCCCCTTTGTTCCAATGCCTCGTTGTTAATGAGTTCGACTCGCGGCGAATCACTCTTGTTGCCTCGATGCGTCGACCGGGAATCGAAACGTGACGACGAGGGATCGATCGACCCTTTCCTCGCGTAATTCACGGGGAGAAGTCGATTGCATATAGGGTCGAGACCGCTCTTATAGATAGATAGCTATATAATTTTTTCCACGCGTTCGATCGAAGCGGAGGGTAAATTTTAAAATCGTGTTTTTATCGAGGCTCGATGATATTATTCGTTTTGCGATCAACGGGCGATCAGCCCGTTTTCCTTGCTCTTTCCATCGACGAGAGAGGGAGGAAATTCGTGTTGGAATTCTTCCTTCGGCCAAGGAGGAAGACTTCTTCCTCGTGACCAGTTTACTCGTATTTAACGTTGGAGAAGAAGCGTCTGGAGAAAACCGAGCTCGATATCTTACTACCTCTATCTTTCCGATCTCGGAATCCACCGACGCGTATCGACGTATCGATCAACGAAAGGAAGGAAGAGTATAATGAACGCCTGTTATCTCGCCGATTTATTCAATCGATTCATGAATCGATTTATTATCTCTCGATTTCGTATCGGCCGATTTATGTCGTGGACAGGGAATCGTGGTTATAAGATCGGTGATCGTGATCGGGGTTAATTAACAGTAATTTCGCCTCTTTCCTCGCGATACTCTCGCCTTTCGGCCTGGGAATTTCTCAAACGTTGTTCGTAATTACGAGCTTAATAAGTTTAAGATGGAAATGAGAAGAAACTACGGGTTGAAATGTTAATGGCGATTCTTTTTTTTTTTGTCTTCGAAAAATAGTTTGAAGCTTTCGAACGATTATTCGCGAAATAATCTCGTTACAATCTCGTTAATCTCGATTTTTGCTCAATATTTAATTTTACTTGCTCGCGAAAGAATAAGTATATCTTCCGTAATTCTCAACGCTTTCGAACAAAGTACCATTTACACTGGTATCGTTATTCAATCTCGCTTAACCTGCAAACAGGTTGAACCACTACCACTATCTTATCGAATCACATCGAATACCAGTTCCCATTCAAACGAAACCGCAAATAAACTCGTCTAAATATGATGTAACCTCAACTCTGACAATAATAAAAACTTTCCAAAAAATTCCACTCCACAATGTCACGTCTTGATTCCCGCGAACTCCTTTTTTGCGTTCAATATAAAATTCCCCCTATTAAAAAGAAAAAATCTCTCTCGTTCCGTTTCAAGAAAAATCGCATAAAAAAAAAAAACTATCCAATCCAATTGTCATTTATCTTCGCACGATATACGCGTCATAAGCCATAAATAATCGCGTATCTCGAAAAAACATACGTACATTCACTCTGCAATAAAATACAAATACAAATAATCTCGTGCCTTCAAAATTACATCGCTCTTCCATAAAAAAAGGAAAAAAAATACTCTGCTTCTTTCACAAAGGGACGTTCGCCGCGACGCAACGTCTTCACTTATCCCGCATTGTGAAAAAACCCACGCGTCTGCGAAAAGAAATTATTATCATCATCATCCATTAATATACTTTCTTGATCCTCCTTCGATTTTCTCTCCCTCTTCCCTCCCTCTTCGGAGATAAAAAAGAATAAAGGAAAGATACGCCGATCACCGCGTATGATCTCAAAAGTTGGGAATCCCAGGCCGACACAGAAGCACGGTCGAAGTGTCGGCCGACTCGACGACGACGGCAACGACGACGACGAGGAGGAGTAGTACCGGTTATCGATGTCGACGAACTCGAGGAGGAAGGTTGACCAAGGCCGTTTGGGTCTATTTATAGCGAGAGCCGGTAACAAAGTAGACATTTGCCGGGAATCGTATTTTCGTAGATTCTCGAGGAATGCTCGCAAGGGAGCCGACCTCGCCTCGGGAGCCCTGAATTATTTTAGGGCCGCCTTCCCTCGAGAAGCGTGCATCTTGGGGTCCTCTTCTTTCGCGAGCCGAACCTGGGGGGAGGAGAGGTCGGTTTATCGGTTCCCCTTATCGGGCAAAGCTTCGTCACGTGTGACGACGATTCGTGGAAATTCAACGTGATAAATCGTATCTCGAAGTTTCACTTTTACGGGAATCTAAGAGATATTGTTGCGTCTTGAAACGATCTTTTCTTTCTTTCTTTTTTTTTTTTTCTTCGGAAGATACGGAATATTTGCATCGACTCGTTCGTTAATTTTTCTATAAGGGATAAACGACGTGGTATTAATGTTGATTAATTATTAATCGATATATATCGATGTGGTACAGTAATAATCGATAAAAATTCTCTGACCGCTTCACGATTGTAAAAAAATATATTTCCCTCTCGTCCAATTAGAAGATCGAAAGAAGGAACGAATATATAAGCACATTGCACGATAATAAGTGGAGGTCGCTTGACCCGGTTGCACGGATTATCTCCCACAAACATTCCATTTTTCTTCGACGTTTGAACCTTTTAATGAACCGAATAGAATCTCCCTCTCTCTAATCTACGCCAGTCGTTTGATTCGAAGCGTCGAAAGAGACGTAATGCATAGATATGGTGGAGATTTATCGGTGCATTCATGATGTATAAATGATCGAAAAATTGTTGGATTCGAATCTCTCGATCATTGGAGAGATCATTGATCGATATCTGTTCGATAATTGAAATCGAGTATAAGCGAATTTATTTTTAATAAATCGTTTGCAAAACGATTTGATGGCCGATAGATAGCGCGTGAAAGTTTATTTTAATAACGACGCGAAAAGCGTCGTTCAACTCTGTGGTTCGATAATTTTTGTGCCGATATTTTATGTAGCTCCCGCGTTTCATGGAATTGGTATAAGCTGGTGTCGCGCTTGTCAGCCGATTAAAATGATTTTATTGGGCCCCGAATTGATCGCATCTCGCGCATTATCGCCGATTAACACGAGTTTTGTGCAAATGTTTCTCTTCTGTATTACGAATCGCGTCGAGTTTAGAATCGAACGTATCAATCGAGCGACAATTCGTTTATATAGACACTTTGCACGTGTCATTCAATTTTTTTTTTTTTTTTGTAACGCGAATGAATCAATTCGTTTGTGAATGAAACGAAGCGGAGGATAATCGATATCTTTATTACCCGATACATTTTCGTTGTTCCAATTAAATTATTTCACCAGCGAATTTTATTCGGGCGAAGGATTTAACGAAAGAAGGAAACTTGTTGAAATTTTTCGTCGAATCCATATTTAATTTTCCGATCGTTTACGCGAATGAATGCTGCTCCGTGCGTATTTTTTCAAGACATTGTCAAGAAGTTGGAGAATTAAATCTTGCGCGATTAAGAGCCGTACATCGTGAAAACAATCGCAAAGCGATTTGCACTGGCTCTAAGTTTCCGCGTATTTTGTATTTCCGACGTGCGTATGTGTGTGTGCATACGTGTGTGTGTGTGTGACAAGACAATTGCCGCTCGTCCGTGAAACGCGAATGCCTATCGCGTTGTTGCTCGCGTGAAACCGGAAGTGGGGACGTCGGTTCGCAGCCAGAGGCCGCGTTCTCCGCGTTTTCCGCCGTTTTATGCTTCTATAAATGTCGTATCGCGTGTTGTTCTCTGTCGTATTTAATAACACAGTGATTATCCTTCCCAATCATCGATTCTGCTTTTTATTTCCGTGGTAAATAAAATCAAGGCCGTTCCTAATTAATATGTAATCGAATTACCAAACGAATTGGGAGAGGGGGGGGGGGAAAAAAAAAGAACAATGGATAATAAGTGGTCGTTCGACGACGGTCTCGAATTACATCGAATTTCAGAATAATTACGCGTCGCGACAACTAGAGATAATTAAAAAATAAAATCGAGCGAATTCACGAGTACGTAATAACATTTACGCTCCCGTGGGATTTTTATCAGCTTTGCTTTATTCATTTTTCACGTTTATATTGAAATATTTTAAATTGAAATATCCATGTCGATATTTCATTATTATTTCTCTTGTAATTAGAGATTCTTTTTTTTTTTTTTTTAAATATAAATAAATACAATCGAGACGAAAGTGGGAGGAAATTTTTAGGGAATATTTGAATACAGGGGATCTAAAAATTACGTAGATTCGCGCATAAGTGATCGATCACGCATCGGTCAAATATACGCGAGCATGTAATTTTTCATCCCCCTTATCGAAATAGCTCCCGTGTAATTTTATTTTCAATTTTACTCGACAAACGGACTACATTCTTTTTTTTTTTTTTTTTTTCTCGGTACAACATCGGACAATCGGATTCAATAATTATTTAAATCTTCCAATCAATCGAACGATATATTGGAATCCTGCGATATTCTGCCCGTCATAAACTGGAACGTTGTCGCCGATACTTTTGTTTTTCGATGTTATAACGAGCCTCGAATACTATATAAAATGCCCTGTCGCTGCTACGGACACTCGTGCACGGGGAAATGTATTATTTTTCAAACGAATTTCCGGGGGAAACGAAATTTTATTCCGGTTGTTTACAACGACAACGAGGGATGGAAAGTAACGTCGGCCCGGTGCTCGTCAATTTCGCGATCGAAAAATGCATAGGCGATAGGCGTTAAACGTTCGCCACCCATTCAAATCAACTTTTCGCCCCCGACTGAACAAAACGGATGAACAATAACGGCCAACAATATCCTCGTATTCGTTTTCGTTATTTCGATTATTTTTCAACGAGGGTGTATTTTTCCTTCCTCAAAAAATGACGAAAAGAAAGAAAGAAAGAAAGTCGTGAATGAGCGCGCGATGATTCGTCGTTTTTATATCGCAGGGGATAAAGTGGAATGGGTTTCGTGTGAATTTTGTTTTTATTTTATTCCTTCCAGTGATGAAATAACAACACTGGTAAATATTAGCTTGGATCGAACCGAGAATGTTAGCTCGAATCGAAAATATTTGGAAAAGGTATTCGAAATGGGATCCCTCCTTTTGGTCCGCGTTTCGAAATAATCGACATATTCTTCTAATAAGGAAACTAATAAGCGTAACACGAAACATAGCGATACAAGGATCGATTCAATTCTATCGGAAATTTTCATGGAAAGAAGGCGTTGGTTGCGATGATTTCCATGTTTGGCGAATATCGTGCTCCTCTTCGATATTTGACACTTGGAACAAACCTTGGAATTCCAGGCGCCAGGCAACAGCGTGGCGGCGGCGGCGGCGGCGGGTAATTCGAGAACCAAACCGGTTCGTTCTTATGAAATTTCTCGATGCCGTAAGCTCTTGGCATTCCTCGGCGGAACGTGTAACGTGGCTTTTCATTGAATTTCAACGGCGGACAACGCCGGGTCGAGGGGAGCCGTCCCTCCTCGCGCCGTGTTTGCGCGGAATCAAGCTTGCTTTACGTGGAAATAATTAAACGAAGCAAAAGAGGAAAGAGAGAAACCGGCGAATTTCCGTTTCAGTCTTGGAAATTGAAGGAACGGCTCGTCTCGTTGGAAGTCGAGCAATTTTACCGGCGACCAACCTTGCGAATTCGAGTAATTGTCGGTTCGTTAAATTTACCTTGGATGGAAAAATTGTATTTATTTCTCTTTTCTCTCTTTCTCCCCCTCTCTCTTCCCCTTTCTTTTTTTTAAACTGCATTTTTGAATAGAATTCGCACGAATTCTTTCGCTCAAACGAAATATTTATATATATATATTTTTCGTACGGTTTTTCAACATTTCGAGTCTAGTCTCGCAGTCTTATTATTATTCCGAATTTATTAACCATATCCGCGAATAAATTTTTGTAACGGACCCGAGGGAGAAATCCTTTTAATCGAGGCTGGTAAAGAGTTATATTTCGACGATCCGTGACCAATTTATTATATACCGGTCTTCCTCGAAAAGATATTATGAAAAATTAACCGGATAATTTTTATACGCGTGATAATAACACTGCTATATACGTTATATCCGGCCTGTAATTTTGCGTCGAATAAAATAAGTAACTATCCTACGTACACGCCGCACGAATCCCTCGAAAGTTTAGACGTTCGAATCGACACGAGACAAAACACCCCTCGAAATTTAAATATCCGGGGAAACCAATTAACGCGTTGCGTAAGCGTTGTAAAGAAACCTGGAGAGATCCAACGAACGAACGAATCCACGAGGAGGCGAGACGAGGCCCTAGAGGGCTAACCATCCGCCCCATAAATTCATCCAGCCGTGTCCCCATGGCGAGGCCGAGGGGACAGAAGTGGTCACGCGTGCCGAATATGAAAGTCAAATAGAGCTGGCCGGTCGTCGAATCGTACGGGGCGAAAGGGAAACTGGAAAGCGAAACAAAAGTATAAAGGAGAGGAGGGGGCGTCTCGAAAAAATGGGGAGATGGTGAATTTTGGCCCTGTGAAATGGACCGAAGAAGGGAGGGGGATGGAGGAAAATGTCGCGTTAAATGGTAACTGGAAGGCCACACACGTATTTTATACAAATTCGCGAACAAGATGGCACGAGTGTGCTCTCTACATTATGCAACGACCCCCTTTTAAACGTGTATGCGCGCCAACACACGCAAGAAGTTGCAAACCCCGAAAATTTAAATTGCAATTTTGTGCTCTACACCTTTCTTGCCATTACTCTTTTCGCCTTATTTTTTCCTTCTCTTTTTCTTTGCGCCGTTTCGAACATTTTTCCTATTATCTTCTCGCTACTATCTTTTTTTTTTATTTTTCCTTCTCCTCGATTTTTTGTTCTCCTTCTTTTTACCGTCTTGTTTCTCTCTTTTTTTATTATTCCCTGGACACGTTCTAACTTCGCGTCGCGATCCGTTTATCTCTGGTATTTTTGCGCGAACAGCGAAAGCTGCGTTTTTAATCGTTGTATCGTGGAATGCAAAGTGAATAAATTTTGCTCTTTTAAATCGAACAATTTGCTCTCGAGTAATAGCGGAAATTATTTCCTGTACTAGGATCAGATTCTTCTTGAAATAACTTTCTTAAATAACATTGAGCAGAAATTGAGCTCTCACGATACGATACGAAACAAATTGCCGCGAATGGAATATCCAATACGAATTTATTAGTCCATGTGTGTATTTAATTTAGCGTTGCGAGTAGATTCTCGATATAATGGAATCGGAGGAATTAATACGGTTCGCCGCGTTGCTCGATGCAGGAGGCATTCCTCGATGTTATCGATGTAAATCGATAGCTTTGAACTTTCTTCCACTGACATTTTATGCTAATTGAGAGACGATGCCGGCTCCCTTGGCTGCACCGATACGAAAAGTGAAAGGTGGCCCCGGATCGCGAGTCTGCTTCGAAAGGTTCTCAGTTCTTCTCCAATCTAAAGCAACACGCGCCTTCTTTCTCTCCTGATATTTCACATATTTGTAATCGCGTGTTAATTTTGTACGTTTAACTTTTAAAGGAATCAATGTTGAAAATTTTCGATTCGATGATTTTCCAGTCGAGGAAATTTCATCGACGATCGATCGTTTGGAAAGATTGATACAGCCTCTTCAATATTCAATGAGCAATTTTGTCGATTAGATTCCATTAGTGTGACGAATGGATAATGCATTAAGATATCCACATGTATATATTTATGAATATTACTAATAGCATATAGGTAAATTTGTACAGTTAAGTCAATATACGTGTTGGATTCGATGACACGGTATGCCGTATTAATTAAATTCATCCCGAATATAAATAGTTAACACCGTGTACACACGTGTGTTCGTGTTTCTTTAGTAGGTAAATTAAAATTCACACACCATACATATATTTGCGATTTATACAATCTCTCCAATAAAAACAAATTTCGACTGATCCAGCATTATTGAAAAAGAAACCTAAAACAAATCTCTATTTAAATTCTAAAATCTTCGGTTGAAAAAAAAAATATATATATATATATATAAATTTGCATAAGAATCCGAGATAAACCGCGTATAATTTTTCACATTACGCGCATTCCATACACCGTTACATCCTTAAATTTCTCACAAATGCAAGCACATCCACGATCGGAACGCCGCATATAATTTTTCATATTATACACATTTATTGTATACCCTGGCATCTCCAGAATCGCGCATACATAAACTCTGTGTTTATTGACTCCTTCGAAGCGACTCCTCTCTCTTTCTCTTTCTCTCGCCATTTCACTAGATATCCTCGAGCTTCTTACGTCGTTTCCGGTGCGCGATCGTTGCATTATGCGCCAAGCCTTGCCTCGATATAACTGCAATCAAAGGAGAGAGGAGCATAAGGTCTTTCTTAAGCAGGAAAATGTCTCGAGCGTGATAAATATTTGCCCGGTCTTGCACGGCAATCCTTTGGACCTCGAGGATTCCTCCTCCTCCTTCTCCTCCTTCGTGATTATTTCGAAGAGTCTCGGTTGATAAGATTATCTTCGAAAGTAACTTCGTACTAATTAAAGCGTAGCAGCAGCTGCGAGCCGTATTCCAACGGAAAATATCGCGGATAAGTTGGGTTAAATTGCGCGGAAAATGAGCAATTTTTTGGGTAATTTTCGGCCCGAAGTGAAATACGAATTCTCGAGAGAATGAGAAATATTTCGAAGAGATCGAAGTTGGAGAGTTAAATGAAATATTAATCGAACATTAATTCGGGCTCGATACGTGAAAGTTGATTCAAAGGTGTTTTACGAAGTATGGCAATGCATATACACGATGGCGAATATCCGATTGCGCGTGCAAATTGAATTGATCGAAATACAGTTGTGAAATACAGTTTTGAAAAGGAATCATTTTATTTGTCCCGTATTCTCGAATCGGAAAGTATCTTGATTTATTCTTTGGAAAAGTACGTTCTTTCGAGGAACGAAGTCGAGCATCTTTCCATATATTATTTAAACGACTTCATCTCTAGAATCACGCTTCGTTGCGTCATCGTCGAGACGAGAAGAACATCTCTGAGATGTATGTATCAATCTCTGAGAAAAGTATTCCTGAAATCGAATCGTTAAACGTTTCTTCGAATCCAACCATACGTTTCTTTCTTTCTTTTCCTTTTCAACAGATTTAATAAGCACATTATTGAGCACCGAAATAAGATTGTAGCAGGAGATATTGCGAAAAATCCATTGTATTTAACTGTATTTGCACTTACGATTCTTATTTTACAGTGATTCATTCCGAGCAACGGTCACAGTATATATTTTGTCAACGTTATCCCGTATACAAGTATCGTGTGAAGTAGCATATCAAATTGCCTCGAGTATTTTCAAACAGGGTATTATCTTCTCAATGAGCTGTATGATAAGATATCGTGTAAATACAGACAGCGCAAATACTATACTTTATCGGATTATCGGGAAATAAAATCGATTTTAAAATTCTTCGAGTGAAGTTTCTTTTTATAAAAATCTCGAATGGAAGAAGAAGAAGAAAAAAAGATGCCTCGATATCGAAAATTCTTTCTTCCTCCCTTCTCTTCTCTCGTTCTTTAAGTTAGTTAAGAAGATACTTGAAGGAACCAGGTCACAGTTAGATAAGACCAGTGGGGGAATTCTTCCAGATCGAGAAAGAACACCCTCCGTTGTAAACCGGATTAAACGGCCTGCTGCCAACAACAGCTCGACCCTGCCTCGATCGACTTCTCGTATACGAGATTTGAACAGCCGATCCACGTCCGTGTCAGTCATTCGCAGACGGTGCACATGCACCATGTGTCGTGCAAACGCCAACTATTTGTGTCGTCTACCCGTGAGTTGCGTAACTGATAAATCCTGCCCCCCTCGCCTCCCCGATAAAACGGAGGAGGATCTCGTTTGAAAATTCTGCTCGCTCGATCCCAAATTTGTGGAAATTTGTGGAGACTCGTGGAAAATTTTCGTAGGGCGACGATATTAAATTCGATCCCCAATCATTCGGTCCCAGGATGAACGAATGTTTCAAAGGTGATTAGCGATTATCATTTGTGGAGTCATTAAATTTTTTACATAAATATATTTTCGAGAATTTTTGATTTTTAAGAAGATACTTGTAATAGGCTCGATAATTAAATTTGTGAATCTAAACCGGTTCAATATTCGCAGTGGTCTTTTTAACGATAATCTAGAACTAGTTATTACCGAATCAAAGGTCTGAATGCGTGGCACAGTAACATCCGACGTAGAGATTAACGTATTAAGCATATGGAACTGGGTTGAGGGATGCCGCGTGTGCAACGGAATGCTCTAGTTATATCCGGCATTAACAGGAAGACGTTTCACCGACAGATAATACCTGGCATTACACACGACGATACGTATAATCGCAGTTTCTAAGAAACTAGAATCTGCCTCCACGCTCCTGATTCCTCATTTACATGATGGTAATCTTTGTTCCGAAACTGTATTACTGTTTCATTGTTGTTGTTGGAACGCTCGCGACGGGAAATTCCAACGTGTCGCGTTTATTTATCAAAAGTTGGACGAATGAAATATTTATCTCTCATGCTGTAATTCCATCTTATGCCCGAAAGTAGGAAAGGTATAAAGCTGTGTACACATTGTACAAAACTATTATTAGTTTTAACGTATCACGTGATATATCTCGATTCCAACTTTTTAATCTTGGATTTATCTCGTAACATAGTATTTCGTAATTTATCGATAGACTGTCGATAGAGAATAATTGGAATTAATTGTAGAAAATTATCGTGGAAAAGGGGAAGGGGAAAGGAATAAATAAATGGAAGGAAGTGGGAGATTAGAGTTACACGTTCCATTTGATTGAAAAATGAATCGTTGGAGATAATGACGCTTGTTCGAGCGTCTATACCATACGGTGGATATAATACGATCTTATCAATTTGTAATTTGAAAATGTTACGTGTATCAATCCGTTCAAACATTTACGCATGAGAATAATAGTCTTCAATGATAGTCTATCCCCGTCATGGATATCGATTTAATAAATTCCCCTCGTTCTCTCGTTTAGATTATATTTTATTCATTACTGTTTAAATTTCCAATGCGTCTTTTACAAGAGAGCAACTTTCTATCTCGATTCTATCTCGTTTTGTTGGCGGCGATATTATCTTTCACTTTCTCTTTCAACACACGAAAAAGAATAAAACCAAGTTTCGATTTCTTCGATTTAAAATACGAACGATCAGAATGAATAATCGGTTCGTACATCGGCAATTATAATCATTAAACTTCTCTCCAGACTTTCTCAATCATTATCATCCTTCTCTCCCAAAAAAAGATTCCCTTTTCACAATCTCTCTTACGACAAACCGAGCCCGACAATTACCCACTTTCACCCCACAATTTATCTCACCTTTATTTCGAATGCACCGATAAATCTCGGCAGCGAGGTTTCGAAAAAAAAAAAAGAAAAAAAGCCAAGGAATTAACGTGGCCGTTAATTTTCCTCGCGTCGATCGAAGCGAGAATCGAAGATCGGTGGGGCGCGAGATAGAGAACGAAACGAAGGAGGATAAGAATGGAAATGAAAAAAAAAAAAAAAAGAAAAGAACAGAAGGGGACAGAAGGATGTATATATATAGAGGGGAGAACGACAAAGGGTCGTCTCCCCGGTTAAAGCCATCGTTTTCGTTGCCTTTCGGACCACCGTGGCGGCTCGTAACGCTAAAAACTTCTCGCCGCCCCACGTCTCGTCAGAATGATTTATCGACGTATTGGCAGGGGAACGCGCACAACCATCCATCCATCTCCTCTCTGCCCGCGAATCGTTTCCAGCTTGCTCGAGAAAGCGGTTTAGCAACAACGCTGCTACACCCCCCTCGCGAATCCACCCTCCACGCGGAATCACGATGAAAAATAACCTTGTTCCGCGAGGAGACGCAATTCTATCTCGCATAACTGGTTTCACACCGGCGGATGCGTGTGTTTATTAACTTGTTATTGTCGAAAATCTGTGAAACTCGATTGAAACGAACGTATTTTACGATGGTATTGTACATTGATTCTCAGTGTGATCGGATGCATCTTGAAATTTGAAAATCTTGAGAGAGATAATTGTTTTGCGTTGTTTGGAGAAAGGATTCTCTTGGAATGGAAATGTGAAGTAACATTCGAATTATTTTATTCTGGGACAAATATAAGCGGTTAATAATGCGGTTAAAATTTACGAGGGGAAAAATATTATTTTTCCAGTGTTTCAATTAATCAATCATTTGCATGGAAGCGAGGGAATAATGCGTCCCGTGTTGACTTAATGCTATACTTTAATATTTCTTCCCGTATTGACACGAAGAAATTGAGTCAATCGGAATACCTGTCTCTGCATGGAACAAATGATGCGATCTCAAGATCTTGACAATCCTTTAGAAATCCTTTAGAAATTTTCCAAGCTGCTTGCACTCTTATTATCTCGGTGAAAAACTTCTCGAAGAATATTAAATACTTGGAAATAGTTTGAAATCACGGGAAGAAAAAAAAGAAATCTGATTTCCACGAAACTTTACATAATATCTGAATTGAAAAAATTCATTCTCGCGCAAGGTGTTAAAGAAAAATTAAAAAGATTATTACGAGTAATTTAATCTCTTTTCTCCTTTGATCGATTTTTTCGATTCGAAAAATGGGCAAAATGGAAAAAAGAAAGAAAGAAAGAAAGAATTCGGAACGAGATTCGCAAAATTCGAAAAATGAGGAATGGAAATTTTGCCTCGGTAGAGGCAAGTCATTTAACCTTCCCTGGCAGCACGAGCAGGCAGCTCTGTTTTAGATTTTCCTCGTTTCGAAACTTGGCTCTCCGCAAATATTTGCCATTTTTACGCGATGCTTTCCATTGTTCAAACAAACGCCAATAACGCTTCGATTGCATTTTCCACGTGGATCGCGCGGGGAACGAGATGGATAGATGGATAGATATAAATGAAAATCGAGCGAAGTGTGTCCCGAGTCGAAGAAGAAATAGGGCATCGGATCCTCCCAGGGCTTGACCTTACATCCTTTCGGTGAATCGAATCAACGTCGGTATATTTCCGAGTGTGTTTTTCTTTCTTTTCCTTTTTTTTCTTCGTATCAACTTGCCGATGGATTAATCGTTAAAACGCGCCCTGAATTATTCTTGTTTGTACACTCTTCTTTGAAATGTTAATTCGAGATTGAATGTACTTCTCATACTTCGAGGATCATCAAGAGAGCTCGGAGGGATTCGAAAGCGAAGGAAATCTTCGTGAATTTTGAACTTGTCGAAAAACTTGATAATTCCTACTATAATAACTATCTCCTCCAAACATCTTTCTTCATCGACAAAACGATCAAGGAAATTAATCTTCAATCTTGCGCGCTTTGCGGAATAATTCAATTTCACGCCTTCAATTGCTTGCATCGCGAAGAAAATAAATAAATATCTGGAAACGAGCGCATACCGAAAAAAGGCTCTGGCCGAAGGAATTTGAAAAGAACGACTCCCCTCCTTCTTCCCCCAAAAAAGAAAGAAAGAAAGAAAGAATCCTCCCCCATTGTAAGCCAGATCCCTGTCGTTAACACCATTGAGAGTTTTCCGTGTCAACGGAGATCAAGGGAACGGGGACGGCTCCGCCGTATCAGTCGGAAGCATTATCAGCCCCCGCTGTTCCGGCCAGGCTGCCAGTACACTATAAGCCTCGTTGTCAATTGAAGCGACGCGAATTTCTCTCTGTTCCATTGTTTATGCGGTGGTCTTCCTATCGCCACGGCCAAGTTTCCGAACTGGGCCGTGCGACCTTTCCTATCGAGGGAAGTCCCTAATCGCGCCTCTTGTCACCGTGTCACTCGATAACTCGACGGACCGAAATTAGATTCTCGAGAACGTTTCAGAACTTCCCGTATTTTATTACGCTCCAGTTTCAAAAATTTTTCTCGTTCGTTCGATTTTTTCTTTCTTTTTTTGGAATGTCGTGGATCAATTATTGTTGTTATCGTTGTTATTAATGGTCCTTTGGAGAATTTTTAAAGTCGTTTTCCCAGGATAAGGATTGAATTTCGCATATAAATGTTTCGAAATTGTACATTCTCGAAGTTTTTAACGTTAAGTTAACCGGGCGAGCGAGATCGGTCCGCGTCAGACCGATTTCAAAGGGAGCGGAGGAAGGTAAGAGGAGGTAAATTGAAAATGATGATGTGTCGTTTAAAAGAGCACGACTAATAACGGTGAGTAGCCAACCGTAGCAAGCCTGTCAGGGGTTTACCTTGATAAGGATGCCCCGTAAAGAGGCAATATAAGGCGGTGGAAACGATCCTTCTGATCTTCTTTACGCGGTGTTGATACGATTCGTGAAATGATACGGCGTTGTAATTTCAAAGATTCTCCTTACTCTTACTTTTCCCTTATTTTCTTTCATCCAATTTGAAATTCAACCCTAAATTTTTACCTTGTTATTATTATTATTATTCTTTTCTTTTACACCAAACGAGCATTCTCTCCATTGTTATTAATTTTTATTTAATTCCAAAATTTATGTTTCCTTTCCTCGAACGTCGTGTTTCTGTGGAACCATTTCGAGGGAACTCGAATCAACGTAATTTTACACGCAAAATGTGGAATGTGTTTTTCTGTTAGGCCGTAATAACGAGTAATCAAAGGAAGGTTTTTCTGATCTCCACTCAAATGTTTTTATTCAGCCAAGAAGATAAATACGAGCCTTTATGCGTTATTTTACATACGTGAATTATGCAAATTAGTTTTTTTTATGATTCCCACGAACTCGAGATTCTATCGATCCACGTTGTATCGAAATTAATTATAATTATAATAATTATAATTAACGTTCTCATTCATTCGAGGAAACGTTTTTTTCTTTTTTAAAAGGGGGGAAGAAAAATTGAGCGAAACTCGCACAATTTAATTTTATTAGTCGCATTAGAATTGCGTTTGTTGGACGTTGAAACGTTCGATGGAATATGGAGTTTCCGTTGTTGGCAGAAGGACGAGAAATTATTTCTGCCTCGATTGATTCGAAATCTCGAGGGACAAAGGAAGGCGAAAGGTTGAAAGGAATTTAATTAAGCAACGCTTATCTTGAAAAATTGCTTACCCGGTTGGCTTCCCGTAATCGACAGAACTTTGTTAATTTCTAACTGTTTCGTTGAAATTCGCAGTGAAGAGGGTTCGCCCGCGTAACTTCGAGGCCATTCCCTTGTGTCAATTGTGTTAAATCGTAGTTCGAACTAAAAAGAAGAATTTTCATTACCGGACAACTTATCGTGCCAAGTGGTAATAGAAGGGAACGGTTTATTAAAAGTTATATAATTATATGCTGTAATTAAATTTAAATCAAAATTCGTACCGTCAATAATTCGAATGTATAATCTTTGCTCATTTTCAAACACGAAAAGTCCCCCTTGCGCAATTAAACTCGTTACTAAAATTTTAAAAATCATTACGACGCGACACGTAATTCTTAAGTATTATAATATTAATTTATTATAATTAATATTATCTCAATTCATCTATTCGTTATTTCTTCTTACAATTATATATAACTCCAGTAAACAATCTCGATAAAAGAACCTCGTCGACACTTTCTTTCGTTTCATCCACTGTTCCCCTCGTATAACGTCGATCCTATCAAGCTCATAAATAAACAAACAAGCAAACTCTCTTCTGCAATTTCTCTCGTTTATCGAGGCAGGTTGGAAATCTTCCCTTTCATCGAAATCTTCTCTCCACTTCCGACCAATCCCGAGTTAAAACTCGGCAAACCTCTTCTCGAGTCCACGGTTTAAAGGAGCGAGGAGGGGGAATCCCGTTCAAAGGGTTGGAAAGAAGCTGGATCTCGCAAACACGGCGTCAAAGGGACTCGCGAAACGACCAATCAAATCGTCTCCGCCTCTTCTTATCAGACGCGCACTGCAAATATTCAGCTAATCAACGAGGGGGATCGTCTTAATTCGCGACTCGAGGCGAACGAAAATGGAGCTCCTCGAATTCGAGGAAAAACGAATCGACCGACCGATTATTGCCAAAATTGTTTTCCCTTTTCTTACCCAAGAGAAGGGACATTTATTCCTATCGAACACTACTCGACTTGACGCTATTATAATATCAAACTCGTTGGATTTTCGTTTCTCATTCGATTGAAAGTAACGAAGCATCGAATTCTTCTGTTTCTATTTCGTTATATGGAAGTATTTTTAAGATAACCTCTCTTAAAATTTTAATTTTTCGTTAATATCGTTGTTAAAACACAAGCAGGGGGAGGATAGATTTATCTGGCTATTCGAATTTATATATACTTTTATATCCGATGAATAATATATCCAATCAATTAAACGCTCCCTCCATTATTCATCTGGAGATCGAAATTGCATTGAAATATTAATAAATATTCATCGCGCCTCGACATATTATTTATATACAGATCTAAACGTAAAGTTGTTCTTAAATCAAGCTAAATATATTCCGATATAATCAACGTGTTCGAGCAATTATATCTGCTCGAATATTTACCAGCCAGTTATATTAACGAAACAATATCAACGAACAATCGTCGAGATTAAACATTTTTTTTTCTATTATATACGCCAAGTCACGCGTACTTCAGAAAAATAATCGAGACGAGGCGAGACGCGGAAACTTAAAGAGGAGACAAAGGAGGGAGGGGAGGGTGATTTAAAAACGGAAACGGAAGAGATTCTTAATTGCTTTCCATAAGTCTGCGTCGTGGACGTGGCAAGAAGTTGCGCGTAATCTCTCGCGCTAAATAAAACGCAATAACTCGACTCGAGGAGCACTCGATGCACAACCGCTATAGTTTCTTTCTCTTTCGTTTTCCATGGAAAATTCACGTTAAATCGCTTCCGACATCTCGCTTATTTTCATTACCCTTCCTTCTCTCCCTCTCCTTTTCTTTTTTCATATTCTTCTTACTCTTTGCACGACGTGAAACACACAACGAGCTATACGAGGATTTATTAATCGTGTAACGGATTCGAATAAACTTGGAATACGAGCAGGTTTTTTCTCATCGCTTTGGCCTCGAGGGAATTATATCAAGGTCGCGATATGTAAAGGTTGGAAAGAGGATTTTCCTTCTACAAAAGCCCCTCGTTCCTCTCGAATATTTGAAGATGAATTTATGTAACGCCTAATCGAAAAGGGCTCGCGAAATTTCCGAATTTCCAAATTTTCGAATTCGAAAGGGGCGTCCTCCGCTTCCAAAGTCTCTCTCGAGTCCAATCTCGATTCAAAGCTCCTCCAATTTTCGGTACGTGGAGGAGAAAAAAGGCGTGGAAACGTGGACAGTTCGGAAACTGGGTCGACGCAACTTCGCACGGAAGGTCGCCGCTTAAAAGGAGAGGAGGAGGGGAGGAAGGTTCGCTTTAGAAGGGGAAATTTGACAGGCGAGAGGGTACAAAGGATGGGAAGAATGGGGGATCGGGTAACCTTGTCGCGCGGTGAACGGCGTTGAATGAGGGGAGAGGGAAGGGAGGGATGGATGGGTAGATGGATGGATGGAAAGACGGCAAAAAGACGCGAAAGAGAGAAGAATTTCGTTCGAAGGAAGCAGGCGTCCTTCGAGAGGGAGAGAGAGAGAGGAGCACCACTTTTCGAAATCGCCGGCTGGCAAAATGCTAATTATCTCGCGTTGTTTCCTGCGTGTAAAGATGCATGCAAAAAAGGGGCGACCCCTCTCGTTCCATATTCATACCTTCCCCCCTCCACCCTCTCTTCGATTACCCCTTGTACTCACCGAGATGCGCTTTGACCCGGTCTCAACGTCTTCAGTTTTTCTCTCTCTTTGTTTCGTCCACTTCTTTGTTTTTTTTTTCTTTTTCTTTCTTTTTTAGATAGGCACCGTTGAATAAAATTTTCCTTTATTTTCGTTGGCTTTCTTTGAGGGAAAGGTTTCGAGGTAGCTTACGACCCAATTTTTGGATTCGTGAAGTCGGGGCTTGTTTGCGCCTTGGAAATTTATGAAGAGGAGACAAGTCGTTGAACACAAGTTTTTGCAACAAGATCTTGTTAGGATAAATTGCGGGGTTCGTTTGAAAATCTACTTGAAAATCTGGTCTATTCTTAATAATTCAATAATCCTGTCTATGATTTTGCAATTATCTAATCCCCTCTTTGCCGATTAATCGCGGCAAAACAAGGAGTGATTCGATCGATCGTTGGAGTCGTTTCGAGCATTCGTTTGATCGCGATCTATAGTCGTCAAACGTCAGCGAGGCGAATTAATTAAATTCCGAGGAAGAAGAATGTCATTGAGACACTTGGCTGGTTAGGCAACGTTTTACATGCCCATAAATTCCCCGTGTTCGATAGATTCCACGATCAGAATGCAATGACGTCTTCGAAGGAAGCGAACGAAACGAGAGCCGATCCCACGTTTCTCTCTCTCTCTCCCTCTCTCTTTCTCTCTCTCTTCCAACTATCCCGTTCCAAGCGTGTCGAGAATGCACGGTATTTGGCTGAATGCCGTTGTTTCCCGTCTTCTATCCACCACATTTTCGTTTACTCGCGAACCGCACCTCCGAAATACCTCGTTCCTTTCCATTATGCTGGTTAACCGCGAATGATTGTATAATCGATCCTCCTCCATTATTCGATCGTCGCCGGAGATACAGTCGTCGACGAAAGCTTTCTTTGTGTTCGCAGTTGAAAATTTCGAATAAAGTTTCACTTTAAGCGATTATTTATCGAAATGCTGGAATAACATTTATTCGTAGCTATGATTTTTACATAATCTGCGATTAATATTCTCGATTATTATCGCGTTTCGAACGACAAATCACGGGAGTAACTTTTGCTCGTGTTGAAATTTCTCCTTCCGATAATATTCGGATCTTGATATGCATAAAATCTTTAATAAAAGTTAGTAATTAATCGAATTGGTTCGATTCTTGAAATGTTACCGCAACTTGGAATTATCATCATAATTCAAAAAATTCGAAGCAATTTCTAGATATGTGATAACGTGTACGTGATCAAAGGCCATTTGGTTAATAATCTTACGAATCATTGGAAAGTGAACAGAGATCACAATAAAACGGGGAATGATATTCGTTGATGCGCAACGAACACCGACACGAGGTTAATTACAGTGGTAAACGTGGTGACCAATGTTCCAACTATATTTCCCATCGCGCCACTCGCCCCATGCTTCTTCATTAATTAGTGTGTCAGCTTCTCGTTCCCCCATGCTCAAAGGACGATATCACTGGACAACCAACCAGATACGGTATTAGTCGTATTAGTCCTCGACGAAAAAAGGAAAAGAAGAAAAAAAGGAAAGAAAAATCTGACGAAACTAATTAACTCGAACGTTAATTAATTAATGGATGAGACCTCGTATCTCGTATTCCGTCCGTAGGAATTCGGTAGGCGAATTATCCGGATAGGTGAAGTTCGATGATGAATTTGCACGGAAATGTCTGTCGCGTTAATTCTTCTCTCTTTTTACGACGACGCGAAAATCGACGCGAAAGGAAATCGAGAATGTGAAATACGCTTTTTCGCACGTATTCGTTCAATTTCGTATCCACGAGATTGGTAGAAACGGGTTTTAAAAAAACGAGAACGAGAACGAGAGGAATTAAGACAAAGTTGCGAACAAAAGAAATGAGAAGAGATAGAGGAAACTTTCAATTTTCATCGAGTTTGGACGAAACTGCCCCCTCCCACCTCTTCCTGTTTTATCAGTTTCATTACGGCCGATTATTATTCATGGAAGCGACTTCTGTTCCCTGTATACGTATAATTCCCATCCCTTCTGGGAATCTCTTGCAACAGAGACGTGAGAAAAGGAGGAGAGATTGAAAAAGAAAAAGAAGGAGGAAGGAAAAAGGAAACGGAACCTTTCGTTCGTCGAGGGATCACGTATTCCACACTCTCTCGTCGCATGATTTATCAGCCAGCCTGTCCTCGCCTTTTTTTCTTTTTTTTTCAATTTTATTCTTCATCTTCGAACGAAAAATTGACGGGCTCATTACCGTTTTACGTTCGGTGAGGGGAGAGGGAGAGGATGTTTCCGCGCGAGAAGCAACCGGAAGCACGTGCTCCTCCCTCCTTAGACATTGCTATTCAACCGAGGTGGCCCAGAATACTCGTTTTCCACTCTTCGTCACGGTTTCACGCGCATATGGATTCGCTCTTCGTCCACGGCTCCTGTCAATTTGTCGCGTGGAAAAATGCCTCGATCGTGTCTCGATCTCGAAGAACTTTGGATGGCTGACTTGGCAACCATCGAACGAGCAACCGTTGAATGTTAAGGAAAGTTGGAGATTTGTTCGATCGATCGTCTTTCGAATACGTCTTTCCGAGATTCATCAACGATTTGAATAATCGAATTCAAATAAAAAAAACTTGAAGATTTTAAAATATAATTGGAGATATCGAAAGAGGAGTTGAATAATTTCAATTCTTCTTCTAAATAAATACCGATCTGATCTACCATTCTCCACCAGGATCGATCGAGAATTTATTCGTAACTCGATGCTTCCGATTGATCATCCATCCCTAGTGAAAGATGTCGAAGGTATGCGGAGCTGGTTGGAGCTGGAGGCTGATTATTGAACGGAGGGAAGCGTAGTTGGCTTACCGAGTTTCGATTTCCAGGAAACGCGGAATTGGCGCGAGTAACGGGACGATAGGTATCGAGGCAGTCGCGATTAAATTACTGGCTCGATGCTCGTAATCTCGTTAACGGGACCTGGCCAATTGGGAAAAATTGTTTTCGATCTACGAAAAGTCACTCGTCGTGGATCGATCAAAGATACGACCGACAGATATGAGCGAATGTACTGTCAATTGCGACTGGAATATGGATCGTGCGCGTTGTGTTATGGAGAGATTAGGCGAAGGAGAATTTGTATTATAATTCTGGGTAAGCATAATGTTTAATTTAATTTCATTTCTTTTACGATTTCATCCGATCGTTTCCTTGAAAACGAAGATAAAAATAAGAGGATCGGAGTCTAATCAGGTTGTTGGAGCTATATAAAATTTTAAAACCGTTTTTCCACGCCGCATTAATTATGACAAATTAAAATTCCACGTTGAAACTTCCGCAGATATACTCGGCGGGATATTGCGGATATAAAGAACTGGACATCTTTTATGTCGAAATATATTTCATTTGAAGCTTCACGTATATCTTACACCATAATGAATGATTCATTCGGCATACTTGGCGAATCCAATTTCCACGATATTATGAAAATGAAAAATCTTCATTTAAACGGGAAGAAAAGCTATTGTTCACCAGAATAATCCATTGTATTTCAAAATCAATATCGAAATTCCTTTCAAAAAAACATTCTCTGAAGAAAAAGGGAATTAAAATAAAATTATCGAGATTGTTTAAAAATACGTTACAAAGAAATATTCCTGTAGAAATATTACAATTGATTTAAATACAATTCTTCGGGGATTCGAAAGATCCCGATTAAAACTTCTCCAACTCCCCTAATCGTTGATCATAAAATATATAACGGAGCATCAGAAAAGAAATTTCGAGACCGATAAAAATTCTCTCTTCGAATTAATTCTTCGATCGGGGATCGGAAATACGCAAGATCGATTAAATATTTCCTCGGTTCCGTTTCGATGGTTAATCAACGCGGACCACGGCCACCGTGATAACGCAACATCAAGAAGGAATATCGTGATACGGACCTCTCGGGGCGGTAAATGAATCATTCGTGCACACACGCGGCAACTTCGTAATGATGTCTAATTTAATGTCCTCGCGCGACATTGAACGATCACGGTCATCAGTTACGTGTCCACGAAGTTTCATCGTGTCGGCCGAAGCGAAACACGGAAACCAGAGGCGCCGCGCGCGGAAAAATTCAATTTTCGAGCCGATCGATCGATCGACCCCCGGAACAACAAACGAGAATAGATGGAATAATCGCGCGGATTATTTTCGAAACGTTGCATAAACGATTTATCGAACGTGCCAATATTTTTTCTTTTTCTCTTTCTCCTTTTTTTTTTGTTTTTATCTTCGAAGAAGTTAAATCTCCTTTCTGGACGAAATTTGATATTTTAATGGCTGCAGTTCCCGCAGAGTCGTCTGGGATGGAAATTGGGAAATGATGTTAAGATGTTAATGAATTTTGTCGAAACTGTGGGTTGAAATTAAATCTGGTATAAACGTGGTGTGGCTCTCGACCCATTTTGCCTTCGATCCCGTTTCCCTCCTTCTTAAAATATTTTCTAACTCGGTGAAAGATAATAGTTTATGCATATATGCGTAATTTTATTTCACCGAGCTCGAATAAATCGATGAAAAAGTGGAATGAAATTCTGAAAAGAAGGAAATTGATCCGGAATTAGTCGAAACGGGAAAATATATAATTTCCTTTAAATGTCCAGGTGAAATATTTCGAACACCATCCACATAATATTCTAAAAGGGAAAAAAATTCTTATCCGCGACCACTCCCCGTAACTCGACTTCCTTATAGCCACGGAACACACTTCCTCCTCTTCTTTCATAATTTTTCCACCGCTCCACCTTCCATTTTACATCTTTATTTTCTTCTCGCTCGTAATTTATTTCTCCCGACAACATCAAAGCAAACACATCTCGAAAATTAATTAAATTTCCATTCGTTCCCTCGACTTTCTTCGCGAAATCTTTTTCAAATTCAAACGCCTCGTAAACGCTCGCCTCGGAATCTTTAAGATTACGATCGTCTCGTGTAAATAATTAACGCGTTAACCGTAAGGCATTAACGTGTAATTGCCGGTGACTAACAGCCGGCCAACCATGTCGACCTGCCACCTTTACTTCTTGCCCGAGCATTATGCGAGCAAAGCCACTTTATGAATTTCACCTCTGTTTATCTACTCCTCCTCCTCCTCCTCCTCCCATCCGTGGACAGAAAATTCTTTTTATCCGCCGAGCGAAAGTTTTTCAGGAACCAGGTGGGAAAAGCTGGTCGGATCGTTGGTTAATTGGTATCGAAAGTGTATTTCGCGATTACCTTATATATATGTTTATATATATTTCATTACGATGAAGCGTATAATTTATACGATTTAACGTTTTACGGATTCTCAATTTTATCTCAGTTTAATGTTTCTTCTTTTTCCATTTTCGAGTGTTTAATTGTTAACATTATTACGGTAGGGTATTGTTTTATTTGTTTATTTATTTTTTTTAATCCCATTGATGGAGTAATTCCACTAATTGCATGCACGCAGTTGGTGTTGTTAATTAATTATGCGTGGTGCGAAACAAGGATGGTGGTTAAAATTCGTTCTGAACTTCGTGTGAGCTCTTTTAATTAAGGAAAGTTTCTTAAGTCGAGTTTTTTAAGTCGCGTCGTTTTTTTTGCGAAATATTCGTCGATTTATTTAAAAAAAAAGATAGGAAAGAGAAATTTGCAAAATAATCACGTGGTTTCTTTCATTCGGAAATTCAAACTCGGTCGTCGAGTTTAAAAAAAAAGAAAAAAGGGAAGGGAAGGAAAGGGAAGAAAAAGGGTGGGAAAGAAGAAACGAGTGGCACGAAATTAATTAAAACGATACAGCCTTAGAAATTGAAATAAATTAAGCACGTCTCGGCAGCCCTCGGTGAAAACAAAATTTCCTCGAAAAAAATGATGGCGGTTCTTTTAATTAAAGAACCAACCCCGAGTTTCGTTCCAACTTCTCGCGGCGGCAAGCCTCCCTTTTATCCATCGATAACCAGTGGAAAAATAAAAAGATTAAAAAAAAAAAATGAAAATATATATTTTCCTAAGAATATCGAATTTCTAACGAATGCATTACTTTGTGCAAATTATATTCGCTATATTCTCTATCTCCTAAAAGTTTGTTGTAAACAGGATCTGAAAAGATTTGATATACTTTTCGTATCTCGTTAAAAATAATTAAAATATTTTACGTATGAAACGACGCTCTTCTACACTCTCCTTAATAAAAAAAAAATAAAGAAACGAAGAAGAATTGCAGGATCTTATCGAACGTCCACGCCTCGTTACATCCCGGAATCGAGTCAACAGACGCGCACCACAAACTCTCCCCCATTCAAATCGAATCAGCAATGTTTAACGCCCTCGATGCTTCGACCCTCCCCCTCAACAACCCTTCCCTCCCTTCCTCGAGCAGGAGGAGAAATCGAACATCCACTGATGTAGATCAGCCGGATCGAGGGTCCTCTTCGAGTACGTACGGGGGTGGCAGAGGGGGTTGGCTCGAGTATCCATCGCGAAATCGTGTTCCGCGTTTCCTCTGGAAAGTGCTCTCGAGCCATTCGCGGCACAAAGGCAGTGATTCCCCTCTGTGAACTTGCTCCCCTCCTCCCTTCATCATTCTCCAACCCCGTTATTTGCTCTTCCGATTCATTTCCAATGTCTACCCAATTTCCATTGCGTATCGGTACCGCCAAATGCTTGGCTACCCTTCTTGAGTGAAAGGCGGATGGAAGTAACGAAGGGAAGGGGAGAGGGGGTATGGATAGACTCGAATGTCGAAGGTAGAAAATGGTACACCGATAGTTGCCTCCCCCTCCGCCCTCCATTCATAAGGATTTCCAATAAATAGTCGTTTGTCCGGGGATATTCGATTTTTCACGAGGAAAAGTTGCATGGGGAGGGGATGAAGATCAGGTTCAAGCCTCCATTCTCGCGATCCATTTCGCTATCGACGACGATGATGAATGCGGGTTAGTACTCGTTTCGTTCACGATCCAGCTCGCCCCCATTCCTCTCCCTCTTTTATTTATTTTTCTCTCTCGTCCAAGAACGGTGGGATGGAACATGGTATATGGGTGAGGAGGAAATTTCCGATTTGAAGGGTTTGGACGCGTTTTGAGTATCGTAGCGCTTTGTAACGAGATTTATCGCGATGAAGTAATTTTCTCGGTGTGTAATCTTAACATCTAAGAAACGTAAAGAATTATTAATTATGATACCAAAGAAAAAGGAGAAACAATTGTGCGACGCAATTTCCATCTCTTTGTCCAATTCAAATGCAACGCCATGCATATGTTTGTGCTAACATCTGTCGAATAAATTATCTTGTACGATTCTTTTTGATTTTAAAATTATGGCGGAAAAAAGAAAGTGAAAGGGAATGAAATTCGCATGTATTCAGTTTGACGAAATTGTTAGTCAGAGCCAACAACGTGTAGAATAATACATTCGGTGGTGTGCGAAATTTGATCGCGAAACTGGTTCAATTAGGGAGGGTTCTTTGATTTAATACCTCGTTTCGGTGTCCTCGAATACGCGGCGCGTAAATTGGGAAGACTCGAAGTGGCACTAAGGGACTTGTTTGTCTTTCCACTCGACCGTGGTGCGGATTCGTGGTAGGGTTAGGTTTGCGAGAGTTGGTCCACGCGATTCGTGATTTTGGGACGAAGATTCGGCGAATGGGTTACGTTCCTTGAATGAAACGTTGATTGATGATTGTGGACGGTGTCGATTGGATTGGAATCGTGAATTGTTCCACCGACGGTTGAATCGAGATACTACTGGGAATTTGAGCACGCCCGGTTTTGTTTTCCCGAAAAGGGAGGAAAAAGTAGTTCTAGTTCGATGAACTATTCACAGGTGCGATGATATTAGGCTGGATTTTCGTCCTTTCTTCGAAAGGTGCTGTGCTTTTTTTGTTTGACCTCTTTTTTATCGTTGTTTTAATTTTTCTTAAATTTCTTTGTGCACTTTTTATTATATTATTTGTTTTTACTTTATTTATAATTCTCGAGCGAGGGGATTGACAAATAAAATCATTTTTCAAGAGGAAGAAGAGCCATTCCAGGAAACAATCTTTATTTTTTTCGCCGATGGATTATAGACAGGGATAACAAAGGGAGCGGGAAAAGAAGCAGGTAACCGTCGAAGGCTGATTGGCAGTAGGTGGATAATCCATGCTTCCTTCGAAATTCCCTGGAAATTCTCATATTTCGTGCCATTCTCTCGGCTAACGTTACAGTTGCAGAATGCTTTTACTTGCATGAGCTTGTGCCTCTGTGAAAGCGTGCACTTTACGCGAACCTTTGAGAATTGAACAGTGTGCGAGCCTGTACAGTTGAAGCAGTTCTTTGAAAATGGAGTTCTCCTGTTGTTTCGTGCATTACGAATTTTTCACGAATGAAACTAAGTTTTTTTTTTTTTTTTTTTTTAATATATATAAACGAGAAACTGAATAGATAGTAAAAGGTAATAAAAGTTACACGTATGATTTTCATCCATTCGGATAAAAGTGAGCCGTAATGGAACCGTAATAATTATTTTAGTAAGATTTCAGTGTGGGCGTTGTCCGAGAACGAGTGAACATTTCGAGATGTCTCGAAATACGAGAGATTAGGTTGAATGGTATATACGTGAGAATTACGTATCGAATGCCGTGTGTAAAAAAATTTTTATCGAGCATTTTATCAAAAAAAATGTTTAAAAAAATATAAAAATATATAAAATCGTAGAAATCTTACGATTTTAATTTCCATTACAATTTCTACACGTTGCGAGCGTCGATAATATAATACGAATCGCGGCACAAGAAACGAAAACATCGGTTTGCCATTGATAACCATAATATTATTATCCGATTTAACGGAGTCGTTTCCCGAACTCGGAGCGGAACGGACGTGTTTCTCGACGCTCCTCGACACGAAGAATATTACATCGTAATAAAATTGAATTAAATTTAATAAAAAATTAATAAAATTGGTTTCGTATTAAAAAAGAAAAGATTAAAAAATTATCGCAAACAAAAATAATTTACGACGAAACGAACAATCGAATTCGAATTTTATAGAAAAAAATCTTGCCTCGGGATCGCTTCTCTCGCCAATCTCTTTCGTAAAAAACACTACACATTTCAATGAAGAATAAAAAATACCGATAATTCGAAACAAGTTCTCGAAAATATTCGCACGATCGACCAAAAACTACAACGTTTCGCCATGCAGGTGGAGGGAAAAATTGTTATTTAGAATTACCCGAATCGGGCAAAACGGGCGGCATTAAATGCGAAAAGATCGAGCAAGGAATCGAGGGCGTTCACCCTCGTTATCGGCGTCTCGATCTCTTCGGGGTCCCTTGGGGCGCTTTAATCCTGCCCTGGCCCCCAAATCTCGCCCTTATTACCGGCCCACGAAAATCTGGATTATCACTGTCTTTATCCACCAGCCTCGGCAACGAAATTACATCGTGTGCCTTATCGATGCCCGAACCAAATGTCAAACCCATCGATCCGGGCTTGCTCGCTGGCTGCTGCCGCTGTATCGGGGATAATTGATCGATGATCGCCACAGATAAATACGATAATGGAGTAACGTGCATTAAATACACTCGATGAGATGATATTTGCAATTCAAACGAGATTCGAGCGAAGAAATTGAAACGGAAGAAGTTGGGGCGAAATTTTTGGATCTTTTGTCGAGATGAGAAGTTTGGATTTTTAACTTTCGATTAATTTTGGAAAGTATGTGGAGTTTATTTGTCGTCGATGAACGATTAAACAACTGTTATCGTGAAAAATATTTTTCCACGGACATCGTTCGAATATTCTGATGATAATTTAAAAGAAATTAATGATATTCTTCGAAATAGTAAGAGAAGCTCGATTCGAGAGAGTCGATTCGAGAATGAAACTCATCGAAGTATATTCGAGCCAGTATATACAAAGAATTAATCCATCCGCCAAAAATTCTCTCCCTGCTTTACTCGCGCTGTGGAAATTTTATTTTACGCTCAAACCCCCGACCATTACTTTCCCTTCCAAACCCAATACTTATACGCCCCTCCACGATCCATTATGACAATAAAGCTGCATCAGAGAACCCATCCCTCGAGCCTCCACCCCTCCACCCCCTCGAAACTTGGCAGATTCAAAACTCGCTTCGCTTAAACCGTCCATCTTCCAGGAACACCGAGTCCCAAGAAACGTCCCCTTTTTCGCGGACCCCCAATTTCCTCCCTCTCCTTTCCTTTTTTCTCGAGCCCCCCCCTCATTATCGTCACAGTTGGCCGCGTTATACAACCGCGTTGTAAAGGGAACGCCATTGGTCGCGCGGGGAGGGTTAACGTTTCGAGCGTGTCGGACGTGTTTCGGGCTTTCGTCTCATCGATTTCACGCTTCGTTCGCGATCGGCTGAGGATTTGGAACCGTGGTCTGGCGGTCCCCGTCCCCCTGTCGCTCGCGGCACACGTTTTTCTTGCAAATTCTGCCGTTGCCTCCACTCGAATTTTTTCACCCCGGAGCGGACACCAGTTTTTGACAACGTTTCGACCAATTTAACGCGAAAAGTAGACTGGAGTGATTCTTTTTTTGTGTATCTGCTTGCTTTCGATCGGTCCAGTCTTCTGGTGTTTTATACCGGAGAAAGATTGTTCTCTTTATGATTTTTTTCTTTAAATTAGATTTTCCGTGTAAATAATTTCGTAAGTAATTTCGCTGAGTTAAGTAATTAATTTTGGTTAATGTTTGCGGGAGTATAATTCGAAGATTTCGATACGAGCGATAATTTACGAAGGTATCTCGAATTTTAATAATTCATGGGATAAGAAAGATGATACGCGCAATATTATGAAATAGATGGAATATTCTATATTTAGTTTTCGCTTATATTCAATTACCCCATCCATCCACTTATCTCTTCAATTAAAAGCGCATTTTAAACCGCTATTATCTCAATTTACTCGATCCTCTTCATTTCTATCGGTATCGCTTCTTCCGGTGAATTTTTATTCACTCCTTCGATACTTCAACTCTTTCTCCACACACACACACATACGCACACACATCGTCGTCGTCACATTCTCTACGCGGTTTTCGAAAGACTCCTTTTTTTTTTTTTTTTTTGCCACTTTAAAAATCTCGGCTATATCCCCGCAAGATCTCAATTTCGCCTCGCTCCCGTGGAATACGTATCTCCGTTGCTCTTTTTCCCCTCTGGATTCCCGTGTTTTTCCTTTCTTTCTCTCTTTCTCTCTCTTTTTCGACCCGTGCTTCTCTGTGAAACCTCAATTTTCACTCGCCTCCGTGAAACCGCGAACCTTCTTCAGCTTCTTCTGAAACCATCATTTTTTTTTTTTCCCACCCTTCTGTCCCATTTGCAGCCTCAAATACATCCACCAGACCATCGTCCAGACGAATCAATCTCATCGTAGATGCTCCAGAAAGATTACATACAAATGTATTTTTTTAACGAACGCTGGTTGAAGGAGAAAGCTTAGTCAACTTCTCGAATTTTGCGTAATTAATTGCTCGAAAATAGCTCGTTTCCCCCATTCTTCTTTATTTGAACGTGAGGATCAATTTTAGGATCAATTCATACAAATTTGTATGGCTAAAGTAAGGATAGGTTCGAAAAAATTCGCGTCGACGATCAAAAACACGCTCTGATCGATTCAACTCGACGAGAAAACCCCCTCGATCCAAGTTTCTGACAACTTCACCTACTCCACGTCGCGTTTATACATCTCTCTCAACCCCGTGCGAGCCTCCAATCGCACCCCTTATCCCTTTCCTGCCTGCGTCAGGATGTTGCTGGTCGGACGTTGACGATCGAACACCGTGAAAGTTCCATCGCGGAAGTGTTACATCTCGACCTTGGGGGAGGCTGGAAGTAGGGATGGATCGATGGCAGACGGGGGATGATCGATCATTGTTGGCGCGCAGCGACACCGTTAGGCAGATTTTGGCGCGTATAAGTGTCAAATTTCGATGATCGATGGCCGGCAATAATTTGCTGGCGGGCACCGCGCCGCATAAGGGAGATGCATCGGACGCGGGTCAACTAACGCGAGAATCGATCCGGCCGATTTTTTCTCGAAAGGAGAATTTCTAATTTTTCGAAATCCTCTTTAAGTCGAGGCCAAGTTGATCTTGGAAAAAATCGAATTGGAATTTTTAGTAAGTTCGGAGGATTCTTTGTTTTCGTGACTCGGTTTTCTATCTCTGAGATTATTTTCCTCGAATCGGGGAAATGGAAGGAAGTAGTCGAAGGAAATTTTATTAGTATATCTGGAGGAGTTAATTAATTAATTGAAAATGGAATGGCTAGTTAATTTTCTTCTATGTGTATATTTGATTAATCGCGAGTATGAATGTTTGAGGATGATTTAATTATTGGCGTTAAACATGGAAATTTAATTAATTAATTATAATTATTCCGAATTTACGTGTATATTGTTTCGATATGATCAGTGAGATATAATTGAACGACAGTGAGATACTTTTAGTTTAAATTTATATCTTTTTGTTAGTTTGATCAATTCACGAAGACCGTTTTGACTTTAAATTATCCCTCCCCCCTTTTTTTTTCAATAAACCACGATGTCAGATACAACTTGACCACTTGTGTGATTTGCATATTCATATTTAAATGAACTTAATAAAAACTCGAAACGTTACTCGTTTGTAAAGAAACATTTATTATGTTTATTTTATACGCGTGTTTGATGCGAGTCAAGTAGTTTTAAAAATATATTCGTTATTTCGTTACGATGGAAAAACAAATTAATTATACTAGCCATAAAACGGCCTTTACGACCGGTAATTAGTAATAAATAATTTTACAGAGTTCTTCATTTATATTCTACGTTTCGCGTGATAAAGACCGTGAATGACATTTATAGCCCAGGACAGGGGACGAGGCACGGTATACCCTTTAAAAAATTTAATTTTTATTTCCAATTCTTGCCAAAATTTCGTCCATCACTTATTCTCGAAAGATTAACCGGTCGTTTTATTCTTAACACGTGGATACAAAATAATTCATCCAAGACCAAACAATCTCTCCAATAAATATTAATAAATCTTATATAAGAACACAGAAAGAATTCTATTAATTGAACACCGCAAACCTGATGAAACAATCGAAAATAATTCGATGTTGTTTGTGAACGAACAAGTCCAACGAACTCTCTTCCATCAATCCTCTTCTCAACCTCCTTCCTTCCTTCCTTCCTTCCTTCCTTCCTTCCTTCCTTCCTTCCTCGCATCTCGACATTTCCCCAAGCGGCTCTCTGCTTATTTCTCTCCTCGCCTATACAGTTATAGATTCCAACGTTTTCGAAGAAATTCAATTTCAAGAATTTTTTTCCCTTCCTCCTCCCACCTTCAAATTTCCTCTCGATTTCGAGGAGCACGCGCGGCATCGTGGGGCATGGAATACCGTGTCAAAGAGTCAAGGGAGATTTAAGATTATTGAATATTCACAATCGTGAAACGTACGGTGTAACGATCGATGACCCGCTGGGGGTTGGTTCTCTGCTGACTATAACTCATCGTGAACTATGGACTCCGAGCGAATAACTAGCAGCCCGTGTGTTGACGATTATGGCTTGCCTTTCTGCGGATACTTGAAGCTAAACAGGATAAGCTAACCTAGCTTATATGTATATATATATATACATGCATATATCGGGTTTATAACTTGACATACTTTGGATTCCCTTCACACGTGTTACGTGGTTACGCCACGTAACAACGTATTTCTATCAATTACGTTGTTAGATTCTGAGGATATTAACTCGTCGACTAATGCGATAATGAGAACGATGAAAGGGCTAAGGTTTATATCGTTATTCTTTGTAATTAAAAATCTTTGCTTCACTCTTGTTTGTCGCAGGTTTCGTTTTTTTTTTCTATTTGTATGATAAAGCGACACGGGTTCAAGGATGATGTTTGGGCTGCAATAAATATCATTGCAACGATAGTCATTAAATTGTGAAAATAGTTTTACGCGTTTGTTTGTTTACGAGAGATTTATATATGGATGAAATTTTAGACGAAAAAAAAAATATATATATATATATATGTATAATACAATTTCACTATCGTTTTTTTTTAATTTCGATTCTTTATTCGATTCGTTCCATCGATGTTTTATTTACTCGTTTCTTTTATTTGCTTTTTTTGATATTTAATTTGCACATTTTGTTTTATATAAATTTTTACATTTGAATTCAATATAAATATATAAGCATTTCGTAATTCAAAAATATTTATTTACTTTAATATTTAACATCGATTTTACGAATCGTGTTCTCTGGAATTTGTCAAATTTTATTATCGAAAATTTATGAATTAGTTTTTTTTTCTATATATATAAGATATGTAGAGCATATTGCTTTTTCATTTGCGACAACGGGAGGAGAAGGGATGGATCAGGGTTAATGTCCAATTAGGAGCAGCAGTTGTTCGTATTCGTCGTTTCCACCGTGTGCCAGAAATTCATAATGAATAATCGTTTTCCATTTTCAGCAAACGCATAACAAAACATATCGACTGTCAAAAATGCGACGAATAATTCAAACAATTTAACATGGCGCGTTTAATTCGTGGAAAAACGTTCTTTATTCGAGAATTAAATTCTACAGGATTCAAACGTTGAAGTTTATTTATACGAATGAACTGGTCAAAAAAAACAAACTATTATTAACAATTTCGACGAAAATTTCAAAATTATAATCGTAAGATATCTTCTCAAAATATAAAACGTTAAATATCATCCCCATCGGGAAGAAAAGTTCGTCTTGAACTTTCACTCCCTATCCTTTTATATCCAACGAAACCCTCGAATCCAACTACCACGTTGAAACTACTTTTCCAACTCTTCTTCTTCGAATAAAGAAAAAAGCATATACGTACACACACACACTCACGTCCCCAATCTCGGTTGTCTCGTGTCAACCGATTTTCCATAATTATATTAATCAGGAAGAGAGGGGGCGCAATTAGAAAGCGTAGAAATGCGCGCAATTTAAACGAAATTGTAGCGTTGCGCTGGATCCACCGGTTAAAGGCCGCAAGTAGCAGCTACCCTCCCTTATCGCGAAATTAATTTAGTTCGCGTGACGCACAAAGCGGCTGGAATACGCACGCATCTCGTTACGGGTTGCAACGTTGTGCCCGACTCGAAATGGCGAGCGCGAGCTCGTTAAGCTAGACAGATATTCCATTGTTTTCGTCCACGTGCCACGTGGCCGCCGTGTGCTGGAAAGCATAGTTTATCGGTGACGTGGACAATTTTTCCTTTTCCTTTCCTTTTATCCTCGCGAAGCAGCCAGCCTCACTTCGTCGATCGTGCTGAAATTGGAGAGAAACGATCGGGAAATTGAGAATTTATAATTACGATATATTTCATTATCGTACTACGATGATATCTCGTAAATCCTGATGCTCCTCTTGGCAATATTTTACGTAATGTGACCCTTCAGAAATGGGAAGAAATAATTCAAATGCTCAGAAAGTACAGTTTCTTGCGAATTAACCCGAGGAGAAGGATTTCATTGGAGCGTTTACAAAGCGGCGAGATTAAAATTCCAGCGGTGAAAATAAGCCGACCCCGGGTCGTGGAACTTTGCTTCCGTCACGCGAGCACGGTATCGCGCGTTCTTGTTTCGTCCTATTCGATCCACGTGTCGACACCACGGGATGACGGTTCCTGTCATGTCCCCGCAAATTGGCCCCGGCGCGCTCAAGAACCACGAATACGAATCCCGCCATCTGGCACGGCCACGCCAGAAATTTCCACCGCGAAAAAGTCGACGACCATCACTGTCACGTACCCGGATTTGTTCGAAAATCGAGATCGAGATGGTAACCCAACGTTTGTTGGGAACGAACGTTGATTATCGCGGTTGGAACGGAAAATGTTTCTCGATCCGTTGATTGTAATCGAAGAGAAAATCGTTTATTATCGTTCGTTCAATTTTGTTCAACGCCCGAAAGATTCGTTTAAAAGATATTCCATTATAAATCGTGGAGTTCGGTTTAGTTTCCTTCGGTCGAAACTAGCAGAGGATTCTAATTCTCGGTAATAGAACTAAGTCCAGAGGGGATCCTCGTCATATCGCGTCACGGGTTGGATCCTTGACCGGAAAGTGGTGGAGATAGGGGGTGAATCCGGAGGGAGAGGCCGATTGCGGCCGCGTTGCAACGTGGACAGAGATGCACACGTCACGGTGAAACATTTATCGGTAAACGGCTGGCGAGGCCTGTGTATCAGAATGGCCTAGCATTCTCGTAAGCAGCGACGAAGAAGGGTCTTGATTAATGGCGTCGTTTTGTCCGGGCACTTATTACACCGTGACGTGTCGTTGGCTGAAATCACGCGTGTCGACGGATGTTTGCGCATGTTGGGCTGATTAACAAGATTTAAGGCGGGTTTCGCGCGTGTGCGTGCGTGCGTGTGTTGAAAATCCGTTTGCTTACCGTCCATCGAACTGTGTCAACAGGATTCGCTTGGTTGCACCGTTGGTCGAAAGAAGTTAAATGGAAGAATTTCTTGGCGAGATACTTCATTTTATTTTTATCCAAATTCATCCGAGACAACGCGCGATAATTTTTCGATAATTTTTAATCTCGCGACGGATTGTTTAATTGAGCGAAAAAGCGAATGCAAATAGTAGTTGCAATAAAAATAATTGGAAAAATAACTTTTCAATTTATACTTGTATAAATAACGGAGAGGGAGAAATATCAACACGAAAATTTAACATTTTTATGGATCCAATTGAAAATCAATTTTCGATTCGTACCTCGATGTCGAGGGATAATTAGTTGAGAATATTTATCTCTCTTCTCTGAAAAAAAAAAAATAACCTGAAAAACAAAGAAGAGGTTTAAACGATCGAGATCGAGTATTAAAATCGGTAAATTTAATCCCTTCGATTTCCCAGGCTGGCACGTTCTCGCGTGCGAAACGTGGGCCCCCGGATTTAATATAGCCGAGTATATACACACGCCGCTTAATTCCCGAACCGGTTCTTTTAGACAATTATTATCGACCAATTAGCATCTGGCGGCGCGCCGCCGCGTGACTCATCTCCGACTTACATAACCGCGTATAACATAAATACACGGGTTTGCTCGCTCATTAGTCACGCGAGCTTATACGAGGCCTTCCTCCTCCGGAGTCGGAATATCGGTGTCCAAACCCTCGATTAAATAATGACCGCGTAACAAAGATGTCAGGTTTATGCGATCGCTGCGGGGCGGTTGATTAAGAGGTACCGTGAAATATTCGACAGCCCCCTCCCTCGACCACCACCCTCTCCTTGAACGAGCATTTAACAGCTTTTACGATCGAGTCTTTGGTCGATGTGGATTTTTCGTTATTGATTTCACGGGGTGGAAGGATTTTGGGGGAAGAAAGGTTCTTTTTTTTAAAGGGGTGATTTTTTTAGTATAAAGAGATGGTGGATCTGTTTGGATTCTTGATGTTGGTTTATTATTGGGGAACGGATGGATCTTGTAAATATGATTATGCGGTACTTTTATTAAAGGTTGCACTTTCGTGCCAAAAACTTGTCGTCTAAATTTGACGCTGATCTCATCTCGGCTGCAATAAATGCTCTTATCGATTTTGAATCTCTAGCTTCTTTTATGATAACTCTCTCCAACTTGCAGAAAAGAAAAAATTAATTTTACTTTCGAGAAATGAAATTGTCTCGACTGGGGAATAAACGATTTCAATAAACGAAGGAAGGGGAGGGGGGGAAAAAGAAAGAAACGAAAATAGGCAGTCAGAAAATGACAAACAATTCGGATTATCGTCATATATATTAACAATTGACGAAAAACGAGCACGAGTCCGGGCGAATTGGCTGAAATAGAACACGTTATAAACGGGTCACGTTTATTGAACCGGTGAAACCGTTTTGAACGGTTCAGAGAGCAAATCTGGTCAAATAATTCTGTTCATAAATCCATGGGAACGCGGGCAGCTCGTGTGGGCCACGCGTGTCCATTTCTGAAACCGAATCTGTTCTCGTATCGTTTCTAACCCACCTTTACTGGCCCCGAGGTTACCGTTACGATCCAATATATCCCCCTTTCTCTCTCTTTTAATTCACCTCTCTTCCTCTTTTTCTATTTCTATTTTTATCGACCACGTGAATCAAAACCACGTTTTTCCCGCGTGCCACAATCTTTTTTCGATATATATATTCGCGATATATCGACTCGTTGGATCTTTATGATCCGGAAATTCGGAATCGACGAATCGTAGAAGATGAAAAATTCGTGATTGGATAAACAAATCGTGGATATTGTTTCTCTCTTCTTATGAGAAATATATTATATTACTTTATTCGCCTTTCTGAACTGAAACTTTTCTGAAGGAAAGGAAAAACATCCGTCCCCCTTTCCCCCGAATCGACCGATGTTTCGATCGATGGAGGCACGGTTGAAAGAGGGGAGTCGTTGAAAAATTGAGAGCCACTGACACGCGATGGGCCGCGAAAAGATCCAAATATAATTGGCACGCCAGTCATCCGCGACGTTGAAACCGACGTTGGAATCGCGAGCGGCCGATAATAACGCATTCGAAGGCCGGTTCATGTCGAACGGTTCAACGACCGTCGTTGGACGTCGAGAGAAGTTGCTTCGGTCCGCCTCTTCCTGCCGACTTTTATCCTCCTTTTTCACGAGGGGGAGGGAGGGTATCGAGATAAACAAGTTCGATTAGCGATTACGAGCGGACAGGAGGTCGACATGGTCATAGAGCACGATCGATGCGAGACGAATCCTTCCCCTCCTCCTCGTTCTTCGATCTTGTTTTCTTCGAGAAAACATCACGTTGGAAAATTCGAACTTTTGGAACGACGAATTCCGTCTCTATTGTATTTTGTAGTTTTTAAAAATGAATGTTGCGAAAATGTATTTTTGAGGGGCATGGAATTTTAGAAAGGGGGAAATGTATTTCATTCCAGAAGCGTGTGATTAATATTTCTTTTTGTAAGCTTTTTCTGTGAAATTCAAACGAGTGAATACATAGTTGGTGGATTTCCCTTCAACACGAATCGCGCGTTAATTAAATTTTTCTCCCAAACAACAATTTAACGATATTTCGTACATCGTGTTTGTACGATTGGCTTTTACGTTTAAAAATTATACAAACGATGAAAAATAACAATATCGTTGCAGTAATCACTTCATTATTAAAGAATCGAACGAAACTCAGTTGAATTAAAACTTTCGCGACGAATCTTACAACATTCGAGTGTTGCATATCGATAAAAACGTAAGGTATTTCGTCGATAAAATATAAATTCGATCAATCCTTTGATTCCATCCAAGGATTTAGGCGCAAGGATGAAACTTAATTGCCGTCAATATTAAACAGTGTTCCAGATAAATTACACTCGCACGTGCAAAATTAAAGTTTAATCAAATAGTACCCTTCCCCTCGAATGCATAGGCTTTCAATAACTTATTCGCGTTCCATCCATCCTGAAATTTGATACAACTTGATCAATCTAATCGCGTTTAACGCGGTGGTCTCGCTGTCACGGTAATTCGATCGTTATTGATTTAATGAAAACGTTTGCATTAATTATCATTCGCTCGTTCTCCTTCCTGTAAAATTATATGTATCCTGATTATTGTTAAAAATCATCGTAACAAAATGGGATGAGAACATTAACATAACATTTTCTATCAAACGACGTTTTCGTTTTTAATTATATCGAAGATATCGATGTATTTATGCATCGTAAGACACTTTTGGAAACAAGTACGAATATCGATTTAAATTATTACGTGTTAGAATTAAAATGAAAAATATCGGTTAAAAGTTATTCGTTTCGAAAGTTCGAAAGAGTGAAATTCGGCGAAACTGTGCCAAATCTCGTATTCTTCTGATCCAATAATCGATCGACACGACACAATATATACAAAAATTAATTCCGCGCATCTCCTCTACACACCCACGCTCAATTCCACGATGCGTACAGTTCTTTCCCTTCTTTCTTTTCCGTCCTTTTTCCAAACACAGTTTACGGGATGGAATGTTTAAACAACGCAGCAGGGAGATATAAAAAAAAAAAAAAAATAAAAGAAAAGAAAAGAAAAGAGAGCTAGAGAATAACGCGTGGCAATAAACGACTGCAGTGTAAAGTCGAAGCATAGGCACGCGTGGCACATATAAAGTTGGCTGTTTGAGAAACTGGCGCAAAGTAACCGCGGAAAGTTATGAAACGGCTGATTTATCGTTTCTCATCGTTCTTCGTAAAAACGGTACGCAAACGTTCACCTGTCGCCACGATTGATTACACGCGTATCGTATAATTTTATTAAAACGAGAACGCGAGGGGGGAAAGAGGAGGGGATGCGTATCTCCATTTCCCCATTATTTTAATATAGCATAATTTGATCCATCGATGAATTTATTTTTTTTTTTTTTTTTTTCATTTTCCTTTCCTTTTATTCCACTTTCATTATTCGGAGCAGAGTTTTATTATTTGAATATATTTTCGATGTCGAGAAATATTATTATATTTAACGGAGCGATTTTAACTTCAAAATTGATCGAATTTTACAATAAAATCTCGTCGAAAATTAAAAACTCTTTAGGCCGGATTTTAATGGAAAATTATGTAAAATTAATAAACGATGTAAAATTTCGTTCTTTATGGATAAGTGTCGGAAAATAACCCTCTTTATGGAAGGGTGAACCTGCCGTTTTCAACAATGGCAATTTTTTTTAAGTTTAACTCGAAACTTTGCATTTAGTTTCTATTTTGCCTGACGCAAGGGAAATATATCCTTTAAATAATAATAAAAAGCGCGGTACAAACAGTTTTTGACAGTTTTTTAATTGCAAAATTTGCCAAAAATAGAAATAAAGTATAATAACAGTACGAACTCGACGATATATTCTCTTCTAAACAAATAAATAATTTCTAATTTCCTTAAAATCGAACTATTTACTAACTAACTCCTAAATTCTTACACGATACGATTCTTTTTCCAAATACCAAAGCTCGATCAAATGTTATTTCTTCGAAAAGGGGATAATTTCTTATCAAACCTATCTTCAAACAATTTATCACTCTCCATAAATAAATCCACCCTCGCGCATGATATCCGTCCGCCCTTTTCTCTCACGGTTAAGGAAGGAGGGGGAGGAGTCGTTTTTCGCAAAGTCGAAAATCGAGAGCGAAATAAATTGCGAGAGCGGCATTAGCGATGAAATGTCAAGTGTTGCGTTGGAACCGTTTATTCTCGGTAACCTGTCGAATAATGTCACACTTGAAATACGAGTGCACTTTCGTGGACACGGAGGGTGGGCGGGTGAATCTTGGGGAAAAATGTGTCGGGATCAATCGGTGGGGTAAAAATATTTACTCGAATATTTGGGGAACATGTGTTGCGTCGAATTTATTCCCCGCCAAGGGTGTTGTCGGGGTGCATGAACTTTGCCCTGGTTATCGTCTAGCTCGCTACATTTGCCAATCTTCGGCCGGAACATCTATGCACTCTCCCGACCCCGCATTTCATCGATCCGAGGCCAAGTTTTACGGGGGATGTGTTCGATTTATTTTTTAATCGATTTTTTCTCGTGAGAGAAGAAACGAATCAAATTAATTTTACGAATATATAAATTTGGCAAGAGGAAAGGAGTAGACGGGGAAGAGGATCGAACGATGCACAATAATTTATGCAATTCTCGAGGCGGAGAATCGAATTGTTGACGTATTATATATTTATATAAGTATATAAATTAATGGTAGGAACAATTTAGGAATCTAGCAACGCTAATGTGACGTGGATGACGTCGTTGTGTAACGGTATATCCCGTTATAAGGAGATGATACGTGTTTCGACAAGTGATGGATCTGGAAGGGACGCGAATGACATTTAAAAGAAGAATATATCCAAGAGTCTTGAAATAGTCTTTCCTCGTACCAGAGTTCATTTATAACTCTCTTACACGGCCTATAGCTTCATCTATCACGAGTTTGTTTATTGACGAGCAGTCCACGTTCTTCGAACTTCGAACATGGAACTCTATAAAGATCTCTTTGTCCACAGTCTATAACTAGGTCTCGTAAATCTATAAATAACGAACGAATCCTCTTTTCCACCATCGATCGTGCTCCTCGTATCGATCTATCGCGTGTCAACGATCTCGATCCAGAAAAATTCAATTCTCGAAGTAATTAAATTTAAAGAATTCAATTCCTCCCATATATAAATAAATAAAATCGACGAGCACCAGGAAAATTTCTCCACGGGACAAATCCACAAATCTACGCCTTTCGGTTTCGCCGAAACCGATCGATGCGACGAAACCAACGACCGAGCCGATCCCCCTCCCCCTCGTTTCGTAATTACACCCGATCGATAACGACGGTGTTCGCTGTCTAAATTAAGAATGTTTTCGCTCGCTATCGGCCGAGTCGCGTTCCGGTAATTTTATTTCCGTGTCTCCGAGGAAGGGTTCCAGAGGGAAAAGGTTACAACTACTCTCCTCTCTTCCCTCCGTGATATATGTACACATGTATATATACACAGATACGCCTCTTATCCGAGAGGAGCCGTTGCATCGTCCCGAGTTTGGACGTGATTAAGTGCGTGCGTGTGCTCGCGAGAGCGTGCGTGTAGGCGTGAGCATGCTCGCGGCCGCGCGTTTACACGCGAGCCAGGTTGGGAAGGATGGGGGAGGATGGGGAAGGGGATCGTGTCTTGGAATTCGGCGAAGGAATTTATGCCCGTACCGGGGTATTTATATATCAATTATACGTATTTATATACGCGGGGTGCATACGTACGGTGCGTGTACGGCGTAACGACGTCCGCTTGTTTCTCAGGCGAGCGATTTTTTAACGAGAACGGGGGAGGGGGGAAATATTCTTTTGTCGAGCCGTGCTGTACCATTGTTATGCTGATGGCTAGGTCTTATTTTAGAATTTGTTGTGCGTGGGATGTAATTATTAGCTTGTTGTAAGTTTTTGATATAGAAGCTTTGATCGATTCTTTCGAAATCTTATCATCGTGATTTTGAATTGGAAGTGAGTTATTATTACGGATCAATTAGCGTTGAAAATTGAGCAATCTCTTAACTAGTTCCTTTTATTTCGCTTATATTATTTGGCGTATATACGAATCGATGGAATTCAGTTTATTTTCTAATCTGATTTCTCAGTTTGAAACATAAGAAAGGATAAAAGAATAAAATTCGTAAATGATAATAAGATTCGCTATTTTTTCGCTGTGAAATTCTGTGTACGATATAATGAAGAGAGAAACGAACACGAATTAGAGCCGCGCATATCATGGTTAAATAAAGAACACGACGATGGTGAATGATAGCTGGTTTCGATACGTTTCAGGTGATAAAGTTAAGTGGCTGGTGTAGCTTAATAACCTTTGAATATGCATTCGAAAAGAGGAAAGTATTTTAGGGTGAAATTTGTTAGTCAAATTTCATCGAAGTTGGTGGTGTTGGTGCACAGGCCGCTTGAATAAGCAAATTAAGACGTCTAACTGTGCGTGGCTTTCTCACTATTCTTTTTCTCAACGTATGTATACACTTTAGTGTTTTTTGTTTCGTATTTTCACGCGATTCGTGGCTTCTAACGATGGAAATAATAATCGGACAGATCGTGATTGAAACGAAAGATTAGCATAAAATTGGAGCGAAACATCTCGCGTATTTGTTAACCTCGATTTTAAATCGGCTTCAATCATTCGTTTCTCGTTATTCGTGCAAAGAAAACGTAAAGAAATTACACAGAAATATTAATATTTTCCCCTCCCCTCCGATGTTTTGCGAATATTTCCACGAATTATTTTCTCGCTTGAGAAATCGCTCTTTTTCTCGCCCTTTTTCTATCAAGATTTGGCGAGGGAAGTCTTGAATTTATTCCTATTAATTCCGGAATATTTATAAAAAGGATCACCTACTTTCATCTTACGAGAATAAAAAACTGAAAGAATGAGTCGTGATATAAAAAAAAAATCTTGAATCGATAGCGATGGCAGCTGTTGATTCGATTAAATGAAATTAAACGTTAGTATCTGTTTTCATGATTGGCTACAAATAGATTCCCCGAAAGCGTGAACCCGTCTGGCTGGCCGTCATCCAACATTCATTTCGGCTTGATCCCCCGTTCATCGATTCTTGGAGTACATATGTGTTCGTTGACCGATAATTACAAATTATACGGCTCATTCTTTGGCAACTTTGGTTCTCATCGTGTCGATGAACGAACGAATGTTTCGCGTTTCAACAATAACGTATTTATAACACGGGAAAAAAGTATAGAGTACTGTGCTCTCCTCTTGAATTTGAAAGGAATGTTAAATAGTGAAAAAGACCCCGGCCCATTGGAAATATTCACGGTACGACTTTACCGTGGGAAATATTTCAAAGGAGAGATATAAATTATTCCTGTTTTCTTTCTCTCTCTCGCGAACAATTTTTTTTTTGTATATATATATATTTTTTTCTTCACGCGAACACGTTTTGAATTACACCAACTTTAATATTTCTGTTACGTATTTTAATATACGAGGAGGAATAAATAACTCGTGAAGAGTATTTATTTTCTTTTTCAATATATATTTCTCAGTAAAGTTTCTTCTTTATTGAACAATATTATAAATTGAATTAGAAGCTGTTTTTCAACAACTTACAAATTTCTGAAAGTCACTTTCTAAAAAATTCTCATCTACTAAGCAAATCGAGTTCTATGCGAACGGAGATTTAAACATCGGCTGAACATCCCTATTTCCTCTCTTTCCAATAACACGAACATAAAGTTTGCCCCAACTTTAAACGAAGTTTACTCCTGGAAACAAATGGAGGACGGAAAATTGATAACAAAATTAATAAACGGTGAATTCGACGGGATGATCGTCGACGGGGAAACCGCGGTTTAGACGGCATCGAGGACGGAAGGAAATAATGAACTCGGTCAGGAACACAGGTCCTGGGTGTGTCGTTTCAGGCTCGTTCGTGTGACAGGTTAATTTCGCCGGTACGGGAAAGGAATTGGAAACCGACCGTTTTCGCTATTCCCCGTAGAAACTTTGATCGAGAATTTTGCCACATGCGGTTTGCGGCCAACAGGTTGGCCAGTCACCTCGAGTCATGTAACAGGGCGAATTGGAGCACGATCCGTGCCAAATTTAAATCTCGACCCCGTACGATACGACACGCCTCCTTTCAACGCGGTTCCAGACCGCGACTCCCTCCTCCTCCTGGATGGAAAACATCCGGGATGGATGAAAAACTGGAAACAATCCCTGGCTAGTCGAAACACGCGTAACTCGTTTACTTTATCTATTTGTTTTTATTTTTTTTATTTTTCTTTCTTTTCTCTTTTCCCCTCCCTCCTCCAGGAATTTGATACGAATCTCTGTTTGCTTAAAAGAGAATAGAATTTTGTGGTTTACGGGGATTGTTTCGTTGTTCTTGACGAGCATTCGAGCTTATTTTTGCTACTATTATTTTTCTATATTTCAGGCGGTTTGGTTTGGTTGTTGAGTTAAAAAAAAATAGTAGGGGAATTGTTTTGTGGTTTGGGTAGATATCGGTTGCGGAATAATTCAGTTTCGTTGTTTTACTCAAATAATAACAATTAACGAATAGTTAATAATTCATAATCGATTATTGATTTCGAATGAAATTAATGAAACTCGTTTCTTTTATTCGCTTCTCTTGCGACAATCTCTCGTTTTGATACGTAAAAAGAGGAAATTCCTTGGACACACGCCGCAAGAGATGCTCGATTTTGAATCGATTCTGGCTCCCCTGGTTATTGTTCGACGAAGCGACTAACGAATTCACATCCGCCGGAAATCGCGCGATACAACCCTCGAACGAGAGACATGGAGGAACAGGTGAGAGTCTCCCTCGACATCTGTCGTGAAACGACTTTAAAAGCTTATCTCCATCTCCCGTCTCTGATGAATCTTTAATGGCTCTTCCGGTGTATAATAATAACAGTCATTAAAGGAAGGACGTTGGTGTTAATTTTGGTCTTGATTCGTGATCATTTCTTATTCAATTTAAATTTTGCCATCTTTCCCAAAATTTGATGCCGCTCCTTCTTTGCTTAATTAGAACAGAACAAGTTCGATCGATTGAGTAATTTCTGGCAAATGGGGATACTTTGTAATTTAATTCCATGCGAATAAAGGGAATTATTTTTACCACTGCTGTTTAGGATTCTAGGATTATATCCCTTTTGAAAGTTTCGCAATATTTCGAGACAACGAAATCGTGAACGTTCGTTACGAATCTTTTTATCTCTCTTTAAAGTCAAATGTACGAAGATACGAATGTGATAAAAATTTCTTAGCTCGAAGAAATCAAATCGCACCGTCCGACGAGACATCGTTTCGTTCCACTGCCCGACCGCGTATCGATTCGTATCCCTTGCTCGACGTCGTATCCCTCCGCTTGCACTCCTTCACCGGGGGTGAGGGGTGAGAGGAGTCCTTGACTTAATCGCGCGGCGTAAGTTAGCGGTCCCGCGTGTCGGTGACGTCGTTGTTTCGCGGCACCCGGTTGAAAGAGCTAGCCGAGATACTCGTGGACCAAAACCACGATAAACACGCGGTATCCCGGGATTAACACGTAACCCGCATTGTCCTCGAGCAAATCCTTCATCGCGGTTGCCAGAGCACGAGCGTACAGTTTCTGCCAAGAGTTTCGAGAGTTGCTAGACGATTCGACGGTCGATTAAAAATTGTTATATATGTTTCGTTTGGAATATCGAGCGAGTTTGAGATTGTTGAGGGTGTATGTTTTAATTTTTATTGGGAGAGGAGCTTGGTTGAAGAGAATTGAATTCGATGGTTCGCCATCTGCTCGACCGAGTTTATTTTTCCCAGGAATGATATATCAAATTCACCTTATCAACTCTCGAATCTCGAAGCTTCGACTCCTATTTCCAGATCTTTCCACCGCTCGATCTTTTCCAATTGTCAATTTCCAATCACCTTCCACGCGTTATTTCAATCGTGCTCGTATCGGTCGATTCTCGAGAAGAGGGGGGGAGACGTAACTTTCCACGGAAGGTGGCAAAGTTCGGAAACAGATTCGAAAATTTCATTTCGCCAAACTACTCTTGACAAATTGTGTAATGACTTGTTCAACCGTTTGTGGACTGTGTAGGCCGACAAACCGTAAAGTTTAACTACAACTTGCTCTATCTTCTAACCCGCCACAATAAGCCAGACAGCCGTGTTTGTTTCCGTCCAACTTCGTCGCGGCAAACTTCTTCAATGAACTCCCACTGCTTCTCCTCTCGATTTTCCATCCGTGAGAGAAAGATTGCTCGACCACTGCGTGGCAAACTCCTCCTTCGACGGTATATAATATTTCACATTTCTATACTACCACTTTGATCTCTATATATTTTTGTCCACTTGATTTTAACTCTACGAAGAGCAGTCCCTGTTCTTTCCTCGTTTTCAAAAAAAAGAAGAAGAAGGAGTAGAAGAGAATCGCGTCATCCCGATCACTATCACGGCGATACACGTTGAATCGTCGATTCATCGAGATTCAAAGAGCGTTATGGTTGGTTTTAATGCAGGGTATTTAGATCGGAGGGGGGCCACGTTGCGTCCATCCTCTCCTTCCTTCTCCCTCACGTATTACGTGAGCGTAGCCCTGTTCCAGCTGGACGATAACCGTCCAGACGCCCGAGGCTTCGCCTTGACGTGTTCATGCTTCGATCTTCTCGTAAACTTTCCTCCTTCCATCCTCTTCGTTCCTCCTCTTCTTTTCGACCTCCAAAATCGATCGATCAATCTCTCCTCTAATTTTCTTCCTCCTCGATTCTTCCCTCCCCTAGCGAGGGGATCGTTTTCCTCGATGGACATTTTCGCAAGTTTGTTTGAAATTGTTTTACCCTCCTCTTTATCTCGTTTACCTCCATCGATGTTTTTACGCTTTTCACCAAGTTTCGAAACGGCAATTTCCCTTCCCGTTTCAATGCTCGAGTATAGTCAAGAACCTTATAAACGTGGTTACTGAATTCCCCCTTTCTTTTTATCCGATCGTTTTTACGACCGTTCCGGAGAGGAGGTATCGGTTGTTTAAGCAGTCACGTTTTCTTTTTCTTTTTCTTTTTTTTTTGAGAACACGGGGAGGATGGGAGCCTCGTTTAATTTGACTGTTATTATCCTGTTCCTTTCTTTCGTACGTTTTACGTTTTCTCTTTTATTTTTCGCGTGTTCGGTTTGTTCCCTTTCGACGTTTCGAATTGTACGGAGTTGCGTATATTTATACGCTTTTATTCCGTGCTTTATTGACAATAAGGTACGAAGAACGGTAGAGGGAAGGATAAATAATTAATTCGTGGAGTCGAAGAAAAAATTAATATATGATTATTTCGATCGTTGCATTTTATATCTTGAATGTCTTTGTACAAAGAGACTTTGTTGCATTAATAGAATCCTAGTTTTTATTACGTGTATATATATATTTCTTTTTGTTTAAAACAAGATTAAAATTGATCTTTAAGAAGGTATTAACACTCGTATCTAAATACCACAAGCTTCATCCTTCTAACGTTCGTTCCGTGTTCTTCTTCATTTCTCTTATTCTCTCCGCCACGTCTTTTCAACCATTTCCGCTCCAAAGACCAATTCCTTTCCATTTCCACCTCTTGCCAATAATAAAATACATTCGAGCATCTTCTTCTTCCCCCTTACCCTTGTTTATCCCCCACTCTTTGTTACTTTTACTCGTCGATTCTTATCCAATTGCCCCTCTCTCTCCCTCCTTTTTGCCCTTTTCCTTTTTTACCCCCTTTCTTCTTCCTCGTAATTTGCCGTGGCGAAGCTGCAAGCGCCGCATCGAGCTCGATACGCCGCCAGATACCGACCTTTTGCCAGAGATCGGCCCGCTCCCACTTGCAGGGGAGTAATAAGATCAAAAAATCCGTCACTTGTACACCGGTGGAAAGTTCCCGTCTCCGCGAGGCATGTCTCGCCCCTCTTGCAACAGGGTGGCTCCGCTCAGAAAAAACGAAAAAAAAGGACGTGTTTTCAAAGGTGCGCGTTTCTGCGCATCTTCGTTCCAAGAGCTCCACAGCTTCGAAAGACGAAGTTGAGTAGAAAAGAATATTTTTTTCTTTTCCATTGGAAAAGAAAATATCGTTGTTCTTGAATAAATATTAATTTTGCTTTTTCGCGAAAGATGGTAAGCTTGGATTTCGATATCTTCATTCGTTGTTTGGTTAATTTTTTTCAGTATATTTGATTTTGTCGCGTGTCATATTAGAGGAATCCTTAGGAGTAAAGGTTAAACGATAATTATAATGTTAAATCTGTTACGGAAATTCAGCTATTTTTTTTTTTTTTTCTTGAAAAATTGGGTCGATACTCTTATTTCATCGTTAGTATTCCTATAGCTTCTCTTCTGAACTCGAAAGTTTCGAGAACTTTTTCCTTACTTCGTGATTAGACGTTTGCCGGCTTCGTTTAAAGAGGAATTTATTACTTCGTCCTTGAACGAATGAAACCAAAGTTTCTGCAGGATTTATCTCGCTAAAGTGTACCGACTACGAAATTACGTAGCTAAAAATGAAGAAAAAAGAGAGAGAGAGGAAGGAAAATTTAAATAGAAATTTTTTTTTTACGAAATTCAAAATTGATACGATAACATAATATATATTCCACCTATTGTTGTAAATCCTGTGTAAGCGCTCGCTAAGTTGACAATCCGTTTGTGTAATTTTACGATAGATAGAAGTTAGAACGAACAATTTTTTTTTGCACGAAAAGTTTCGTCGCGCAATATCAAAGCCAAATCCGATTAACAGCGAGACGACGGTAAGCGATGCATCAAAGGATCGTTAACATCGACGAAGTTGCATCTCGCGTAAATATAATACCGGTTCTTTCCATTTTCGAGCAACCTGTCCCCGAAACCTTTGAATATTTGCTTCGAACAAGAATCTCGTCCTATAGAGTTAGAATAAAACCAACTTTCGCTTTTGCGTGAGATTTTTGGAAAAGAGAATTCCCGGATTAATTCGCCGATGAAAAGAAGTTGGTTGATAAAAGAAATAAAAGGAATCTACAAAAGATTCTATTAATTATATCTCACGAACGTATTACGAGAAACGACGATACTCGATCATTACGACCAATTATCCAATCTCTCGAACGAATACAAAAATCATTCTCGAAAGACCAGATCTCTCTGTGAAAATCTCGATCGAGGCCTATCATTCTACGTGTATTCTATCACCGAACGGATAACATCGGTAAAGCCCCCTAATATATAACCCAACGAGTGTAATCCCCGTTGCAAAAACACGCGCTTACAAATCCAACCTCCCATTACACCCGCCCGGTAATTCGATCGAATTCAAAGTTTCGCAAAGGCAAACACGAAACCCGCAACACGGGCCCCTGAACACGATCTAACGTTCTACGTCGATGCGTCGTATTAAACCCGTGCAGCGGCCAATACGCGAGGATAGCATCGGGAGGAAAGGGGAGCGAGTTCAACAGTCGTGCTTTAATCGGCAACAAAAGTAAGCGTGTAGCAACGAGAGTTGGATAAAAAATTCTGCTACGATTCCCCTGCCCTCTTCTCGAACGAGATTACGGTAATTACCTGCCACGGAGAGCAACAGTTTCATTACTAGGATAAGACTCCCTTCTCTTTTACTCGTTCTTTCTTACTCGTTCCTTCTCGACCGTCCTTGTTGCCGAGGCTTCGTTCGCGTGTTGCATTCCGCTAACCCTCCGCGGAGACCGCATTATCATGCGTCAGGGGACGAATGAAGGTAGGCGAGCGTGTTCGAACGTTGCCGGTGAAACAGATGCCGCGATGGAATTTTAATGAGATCTTATCCGGCGTCTCGGTGAATCTAATTAAGCGTCGCGGTGGTGGGGCGAGCGGAGAAGGCGAAGGGGGCCTCTCCATCGATCGATGGTAAAGTAGATCGCGCGGGAAAATTAAAGCAAGTGGACGAAATTGAAGAATTGGCTGGAAACGAGGGCCGGTTTTGTGAGATTCGAGGGAGAGAAAGTTATCGGTATCTATTAATTGGGGATTGGAAGGGGAAAAGTTGTCGAATGATAAGTATTCTTTAGGTGTGATAAAGAAGATATTTTTATCTATGGAGATATTTATAGGTAAAATAAATGCAAGAAGATATGAATAATCGAAATATCGAATTTCTTCTTTTTAATCGAAACGGTTCGAAATCGAAAGGAAATTTTATTCTCGCGAGACAATTTATTGAAGAGGGGAATCGGTCGTTTCACTCGTGAAAAGTCTTGGTTGCAACGTGACAACATTCGTAAGAAGAATTCTAAGCAACCCCTTCGATACGCCTTCATCGTCGTGATCCCCGCGTTAAACCGTGCCCTCGGCGGAATTAAACATCCTCTCGAATAAATTACACCGCGGGTCCAACTCCAAGTCCAACTTGATTAAACTGTAAAGGTATTTAAGGCGGTGTTTCCGCATATATTACCATTTCGTCCATTTTCACGCCCGATCTCGATGCTAATTCACGACGATTAACACTTCATTTCACGCGACATTCCCCTGCTTTTATACGAACAATCCGATTCGGGGGGAGAGAAAGAAACAGATATAGGTATAGAAAGCTCCCTTTCTCCCTCTTTCCTTACCATCTTTCAACCGACCAGTTTCTTATTTCGCGCAAAGGCGTTTAAACTCTTGCAAATTGCGATTTTAAGCCGGTTATTACTTCTCGCTCCTTCGACACCGATCAAAGAGAGAGAGAGCTTGCCTCCTTCTCTTTCGGTCGCATTGCTTGATTCAAGCTCGTTAAGTTAACTGCATTTTCCAAGGGGAACACTCGCGTTAACTCGTAGCTCGCGATTCGTTCCCGATAATCCCGCGGGAGTTGAAACATTCTTATTTTTCGATCTTTAAACTTTGGGAAAAAAACGATCTTGTTAATATTTTTAATATTTATATCTGTATCGTCTCTCTGATCAAGCATCTCGTGAGTTAGAATTGTATGAATTGCAAGTTGTAATTTTCAGTTAACGCGTTTTTAAATAAGAATGGAAAAGAGAAGAGGAGGGTGAAGTGATTACAGATGCACTCGGTGTAATCGGTTAATTAGAATCGTGGAACGGAGAATTAAAAAAATAGTATAAAACGCCGTTCTATTTTCGCTGCGATAAAAAAGAAATGTCACAGTCGCACGCGTGAATTACGTTCCTCCGCGAAAATAATAACAATGATAATAAATTAAAAAGAAAGAGAGAAAAAAGGAAAGGGGGAGCGAGAAATAATAAATAACGTGATTCCAGGGGCGATACGGGTGATAGAGGATTTAAAAACGAAGGGGAACAAGGAGGAAAATGGTATTTTCCAGGGAATTTTTTCGGAATTGCTGGGTGGTCGAGCACGTGCACCACGTACGTGTCCATTCGCGACGCGAATTTGCCTGGCTTTAAAGCACTTCCACCGGTCCAATTTTCCACAAGAATGTGACACGTAGCAATCTTGGTAACCTCGGGGCCCAGCACCACGATTTATTAGCCAGTGAATGTACCTTCCACGATTTATCTTCTTTCTCCCCCTCTCTCTCTTCCCTCTTCGTTTTTTCCCCTTCTTATTTTAATTTTCTTCCTCCCAGTTCCTTTCTTTCCTCAACTCTTCCCTCTTTCTCTCTCCCTCTCTTTAGATTTGACTTTTCCTTACGTTCTCTTTTCTTTTTCCACTCCTTGTTTCTCGAGGGGGATCAAATTTAGCACGGTAAACGAAAATTCATCCGTTTCAATTTATCGTCCAAAAGATTGAATCAACGCTCGCGTACCGTTGAAAGAAGAAAAGAAATTCTAAAGTTCTAAGCGAGCGCTCGAGAATTCCCAGAAAGCACGATACGCGGATTAATCAGGCGCGGCAATTGGCTCAATTATCCCAAGTTGCGATATAATATATCAAAGTGGTGGATGCAATTTGCGTTTCCGCCAGTTCTTGCTTCTGTTTTCGAAGCGGCCCCGGGGTGATGAACGAAGATTTCCAGCCGCTGTCCGTTACTTTAATCGAGGTATCACCGCGATTAAGGTGTAATTCTGGGATCTGAATAAGGGCGGGGAATCCGGCATGAAAGAAATTTCAGTGGCGGAACGGGGGTAAGAAAGTTGTAACCTGAAGGGTTAATTGCGAGGCGTAAATTGCCGTGGTGGTATTTCGAGATACTTTTAGGGGGAGAAGTCGGTTTAATTCCTGTGCTAATCTCGCCTCGAGACTGTTTGCGATTTTCACGGTGAATTTAAATTATTTTATTTTTATTTTATTCGGCCGTTTTATTTTTCATTCGCCGGCAAAATCGTCGACTGGACACGGAACCTGAAACCCGTGTGCATTTAAAAGGATCTCGAAAAGTTGATAATAATTTTACTGGACGAATAATAATGCTAAAAAGATACAAATTCGTTCCGCAAAAAAATGATCAATCTTCCAATATATATTTAAATCTTATTATTTCAGCAGTTCTACAAACTCTTAGCCAATTTCGAAAATAACAATTTGACGATACGTATACGAATATTCATACTCAAGTTACGTAATAATCAATATTTACATTCATTTCACAAAAAAGAGTTCGCCCCATTTAAATTTTCATCCCCACGCTTGGATCTGGACACACCAGGGCGAATTTCCAAAAATTTCCCACCCTTCCTGGTGGGTAGGTGGAGGATCCTGGCGGAGGAACACGCTCGTTCGAAGAAGTGGTTCGCAAAAAAAAAAAAAAAAGAGAAAGAGAATCTGCAGGTGTAACGCCTGCAGCGACCGGGTGATAAAATGCGCGCGGACTTTCGATGCGAGGAGGGCCAGAGAAACATCCCGCGATGCCCGGGGCTCGATAAAAAATGCAGTGATCACGTTTCGGCAGAGACTTTGGAATCTCCGCTGGAGCTTGCTCTTCCTTCTCTTTGAATCGCGCCCCTCGCGCTTTATATCAGTCCCCTATCGATCGATCGGTTGGAGATCCGTGGATGCTCGGTTTCGTAGGCTTCGTAGACTCTTCTTCGCGATCGGAATCGAATTTGCTCGAACGTTGGAAGATCGAAGACGCGTAGGTGTATTATATTCTGAAATTTTATTGCTTTCTGATTTTATCGGCCGATTTTTTTACACGGTTAACGAGAAAGGGTCAGACGATCCAGGATCGAAGTTTTTCTTCCGTAATTTGTCAAAATTTAAAAGTTACGAACAACGATTAATATTTCGATCAATTTTAATTGTTAAAAACTTGTCTTCCACGACGAGATCGAGGGATATTTAGAAAAAAATGGAGATTGAACGAATAGTTTAACCAACAATTTAAATTATCCCGATACTTTTAACGAAGTACCGCCGTTGGTAGCACAAAGGGAGTCTCACAAAGGCCCCCCCATCCCAATTATTTTCCGTTCCCTCGTCGAAACCGAAATCTGACCGCGTGTAACGACGAGACCGCGTATCAATGCAGCAAAGGTTACGCACGTTTGTGTTGCGCGAGCCAGACACACATATACACATACGCGCGCATATAACAAGCGCGCTATTGTCCTTGATTAAAAGTTAAATTGATAACCAGGCCTGATTTGTTAATTTGCAAACGCGATTACCGACGCACGGTAATCAAGATTACAGTGTCATTGACCATCCATACAACGAGAAGTGCGTTTAACGCATATCGCAAATGCGTTTCATCGATGGGCGAGCAATTATTCTCTCGCCTCGCTTAACAATCGCCATTGTCTTCCGATACTTGAATAATTTCCTCTATTCAAATTTCCCGCGGAATTTACCCCGCCGCTTTCGTTTTCACGCTCCATTTTCGCGGGAATAAATTAGAATAATGGAAACTTAAGGATTATTTCCCCAGATATTTCAACTCTCGTTCCAACAACTGGTCCATCTATTCAATAATTGTTTAAAGAAGAATTAATATAAATAAATTTCGATCGAATCTTTCGAAAACTGAGATATACAACGGAGGCTTTTTAAATAGGTATTAAAAAATAAAATAAAATAAAAAAGCTCCTCGTTTCTGGAGAAGGTTTATCTACGACGCAGGGGCGAATCAAAGCGAGTCGAACTCAGAGGAAGCGCGACGCATTCGAGGAAAAGGAACATTTTCGTGGTTAGGTGTATGTGTGCGCCTGTTCACACAGTGAATTTCTCTTCGCAGCTGACGAGAATTCCGAGTCGATGAGATCGAAGCAAAGGGACGCGAGCTGAAAACGCGCGGCCGCCGTCGTTGAAGGCTACTTAAAACGACCATTGAGCACTCGTCGGGGTGCTCGAATTACCTACAACAGGTGGCCCGCAAGTAAGTGCCTCCGGTGTGTTCGCACCCTCGCCTGATTTCACGCCACTCTCGTTCGATTCTAATCGCCGATTCTTTTTTTTTTTTTTTTTTACGAAGACTTTCTTTACCTTTCAACTCTACGAATATTCGAAATTTCATGTTTTTTTTATTTTTTTTTCTTTTCTTTTCCTTTTTTTTCTTTTTTTTTTTCCTAGTAGATTTTATGGTCAATGGTCGATTTGAGAAGTGAAAATATAAGTAACGAGAGGAAAATTTGGCAATTCGAGAATTCGAGTGAGGGAAAGTCGAATAGATTTCCAAGCTTTCGAGTTGTCGAATTTTCCTTGTAAAAAATTAAGGATTTAAACTTTGTTATGTGGATTAATTATACGGGATCCCCCGGTATTCAGATAGATTTACATATTCACGGTTGATAACGGGTCCAAAGAATTTGCATTCGACTACCCATAGACTAATCTATCCGTAATAAGTCTGCATAATCCTTGAAATTTAACATTAATTATAATAAAACTAATAATCAAGTTAACCAAAACTTAAGTTAAACTTGATCTAAAATAAACTTTATAGGCTCGATGTATACATAACAAAGTTTACCAAACCATCTACTGTCTATTCATCCTAACATAAACCGACATGTCCTCGAATCGAAGAGGATCCCTTCCTTTCGTTCAATTCCAACATCCTTCTCGATCTTGCACAATCGACTCGTGCAAACGCCTAAAAATGAACGATAAAACGATATCGACCACTGCTAACCAACTGTGCACACATCGTTGGAGAGAAAAAAAAGAAAAAGAAAGAAAAACAACTCCCAAAACTCCGGCCTCTACACACCCACACACCCACATCACGTGTACATGTAACGTGTTCCACGCACAGCTCCGCCAATACGAGCGAAACATCTGCAACTCCGGGCGGCTTGTGGGAGTGCAGCAAGTGCCTGGACGAGATGCGGCTGATGCAGAGGTTGGCGATCAGCGGACTCCTGTCCGTGATACTGATCGTCCTTCTCACCGGCACGTTCGTCACGCGTCGTGATCTCGCGAACGTGGTGGAGCGTGGAGGGGCGCCCGAGGAGCGCAGCAACGAGCAGCAAGCGAACCCCGCATGGGTGCAGAGTAACGTGATCCCGGGCCAGGACGAGGCGAAACCCCTCGAAGATAAGGATCGATGGGTGGACCCGAGGCAGAGACAGTCGGAGCCATCCGCGGTCGGACCACCGCCGGTCCCCGTCCCCGGGCCCTACGTCATTAAACCGCCTAATCCACCCCTGGATGACGTGACTAATCAGCGCCGCGAGAAGATCAAAGAGGTAAGCGGTTCCAGAGCGTGTCTGCTCTCATCCTCTCTCTCTATCTCTCTCTCTCTCTGTCTCTTTCTCCACCTGTCCTGCGTAACGTATACGTCAGTGGTGATCGTTGATACGTGGATCGTGGGAATTTCGCCCTTGGTTTTTCTTCGAGGAGGGAATGACGAGGAGCAGTTGATGGACGAAAAGAGGGGGGAGATTGTTAATATCGAGAGATTTTTCTCTGGTGAGTGCGATGCAAGAAAAGCTGAGGTTTGTTTTCTGCAAAATTTACGCATTCTCAAAATCGTACTTACGTCTCAGCTTTTTTTTGCGCTCGTAAATCGAGCTTCTTCCCCTCCATTTACCGAAAATCCAATGCGAAACTCATCGAACCTTAAGGTAAGAAGAACTACTGTCGTCGATTTTTCACGTACAAATTGCCATCACCGTCATCGAGTGGATGTCTGAAAGCATCTCTGCAAGAAAAAAAAAAGGAGAAGGTAAGTCGTCGATCTCTTTCGAAGAAAGAAAGGAAGAAAGAAAGAAAGTTTTCTCCTCTGTCGAGGAAGAAATCTGCATCGCGGATGAAAGAAATGCTGCAATCCACGCGGTGCAATTCTTCTCGCGTAATACTCGTGATCTTTGGAACGATACCGATATAACTGAAATTATCCGTCATTTCGTGACGCGGTAATTGAGGCGTTGGCCACGACGTGGAAACGTTCATCACTGGATGCTGTCAGTGATTTAACGATTGCTTAATTTGAGTTTTAATCTCGTTCTTACTCGCTTCTCTCCTCTTTCTCTCTCTCTCTCTCTCTTTCTGTTTAGGGAAACCGGCAATTCGTTGTTCAAACAGAGACCGATGTCTCTTTTCGCCCCTTGAAATTGTTGGAATTCGAATTTCCGCGGAAATGGACGAGTCGATGATTTGGAAACAATTTAGATCGATTTTATGGGATTAATGAGAATTTCTTGGGACGAGTTCTTGAATTATTATGTAAGAAAGATGAGAAATGATATGAAAATTTCGCTTTTTATGGAATTACACTTTTGCAGAGTTATGTAGAGCATAATGGATTACGGAGCAATTTTTTTTTAGCGGGATATTTCGCTTTGAAGGGGTGAAATCGACCCTTAAAGTTTCTCAATGTTTTTATAATTTTTTTTTTTTTTTTTAAATATAACTTTGCCACTTGGGATAGAGGATCACTTTAAACGCGTAAAATGTTTTATCAGAGGATTTTAATACTCTATTATTTCGTTGTAAAAAAAAAAATATCCCGGGATAAATTCGAGTTCGAAAATTCGAAACGCGTTAAAAATTTTGAAATTTTGATTTCTCGATAAAACCCTTCGATGAGGAGAAATAAAATTGATTGTACAAATATTTATTCAGAATCCCCAGTTGAATATCTTTTTCTGTACTATATTTTCATTTATAATAATTGAGAAGGGAGAAAAAATTCTGTTCACGAAACATTGGCCCACACGCAAACGAAATTTCATCGCTTAAATTCAATCTCGACACAGAGAACCAATGTGGCGTACGCATTTCGATGGTTGAAAGAAGTCGAGAGAACACAGTTTGAAAAATTTGGTGACTTTTCCATCGTCGGTGTTTGCAGTTCGCTGGAAGCGTGGCTCAAAAAGGCGTCAAAAAGGAGCGGAAATTAAAGAGAATCGCAAAAGGAAAATCAATGAATCCTTTGTCGAGGCCGGCCAATAATCGTCTCGTCGCGTAGAAAATGGGGATGAAACGAAGAGAGCGAAGACAATGGCACGGAAACTGCTAAGATAGAGGATTAGTCGAACGTAATTTCGCAGCACCAAACACGTATCAATTTGAAAACAATCGTGGAAATACAATCGCAGAAATTTTATTTTCGGATAAAGTCGTAATTTCAAATCTTGGAATAATCTCACAAATATTCGTCTAATCGCTGAGACGTTGCATTATCCTTGCCTCGCATCATTAGAAAAATTCGAAAAACCAAACAATGCCAAGACACTTTTTATTTTAAAATTATCATCATTATTTTGGATCATATAACCTTCAAAACGAGGAAATTGGAGAAATAAATCATGATGAAATTCACAGAGCAAAATTCCAGAGTTGAGAGCGTCTGTTTGGATGGAGGATTGGAGGGAGGTTGAGTTGGCTGCATCTTGCCGCGTAATTAATTTAGCAAAGAGCGGTAAACTGGATATCCGCGATAATTCCGTCCGGAGAGGAAGATCGGCGCGATAAAACGAGTCAATCACATTAAGGCCGGTTCGAGGCTCTGCCGGAACGATTATCCCTTTGAAAGCTCCGCCCGTCTTTCCATCCCCTAATTCAACCCCTCCTCCTGTCTCCCTATGCACGTTGTGTTTCCTGTAAATCTATTTCGACCGGCTGATTATCGTTATCCGCATCAATCCCTTCTGGCCGATAGATTTGTCCGAAACAATGCTCGCTAATTGAAAGCCATGGATAATTGTGGTCCAGGATCCAATATATCGGGATTTTCGTGAATTGATTGTTTTATGCCGCGAAAGAACACGTTGAAGAACGCGCTTGTGCGTCGAGCACAAAGCAACTGTGAATAGGGTTTATTATTTATTATGAATAAGCAATTGTAAAAATAGTATCTTATGGATACATTAAATTTTTCTAACCAATAAAAAAGGAAGCAGAGAAAAAAAAAGAGAGAGAGAGTAGCTCGAAACGTTTAAATTAAGTGAAGTAAATATAGAGATAGAAATGTTCATTTAATGGACATTCGATGGAACGGGATTATTCTTAAAAGTATCAATCGAGTGTGCAATAATGCACGGCCACAAATCGACGAATCTTGATTTTTTGATTCGCAATTTAATCGATTTCAAATTGGTTTTATTAAAAGTACAATCGACCAGTGTCATTATCCAGTTTATCGAATCGATTTATTGGCCTTGGTTTCTTTTTAGAATTCAGATTGAATTTATCTTGTCCCTTTAAATTTTTGATCGACAAATACGAAATATTGTTTAAAGAAAGAAAAACGAGAGATTCGATTTAAATTTATTAATAATGCTGCATTTTAAGAGAATTAATAAAAGCTTCGATTCGTTGTCGAAATAATATAAGCAAATAAATGTGAAACACCGTTGTTATTTGCAAAGAAGAGAAGAATTTTCGAATTTTTGCCATGAAATATTAATAAGAAAATTTGTAAATACGAAATTCTGTTCAAATATTATCTTCAAAAAAGGAGGAAATTTGTAAAGTGATATTTCTAAAAAAAATTCTCCATCCTCTCAAAATAAACAATATCAAAATATACAAAATTTTTCTCTTCCCAAAAAATTAAAGTAATACTCCTCTTTTTTAATTTACAATAATCAAATATCCTCCTCCACGTCCAAGTCCATACGGAAACTTTTCCTTTCTCCAAAACTTAAAAAAAAAAAAAAAACAAGTCTCTCCCTAGTCTCGATAAATTCCCCCTCTCAAAGGATTAAAATTCCATTCACGAAACCGTCGTCCAACCTCGGAATCTCGAACAAACCCCCCCCTTTTCTTTCAGAAGCCCAACTTCTATCCCTTCTATTCCTCGCTCTATAATAACGCGCTATTTTTACGCTTGCCGGGGATATAATTAGTTCCGTAATTGGATCCCAGTCGCCACGAATTCTCTTCTCGTGGTAAATTTCCCCTCTCTTCTCGAAACGGTGTGTTTCGTTATGCCCACGGTGGGAGGGAGAGCTTAGAGAGATCTCCCCAGCTCGAGGGTCGAAGTACACATCGTTCATTTCGAACGAAGCAATTTGCTTTGCAAGTGGACCTCGCGTAATTCACGAAATGGGTAAACCGCGTTTCGAGATATGGATCTCGATTTACCGTTCACGCTCCATCTTGGATGGATCTGAGGTGAGCAGGGTTGGAGGATCGGTTGGAGTTATCGTCGATGGAATAAAAAACCATCGTTTAACCCCGGCGATACGATCGTTTTTTTCGATCGTTTTGAATATAAATTGCTCGTTTAAGAGGAGAAGAGTGTCGCTCGAGGGGGAGGAGAGGTTTAAAACGGTTTTTAACATTGCGGTTTATTAGTTGGAAATAGTAAGGCGAATGAGATTTGCGCGGTTTTTTTTCGATGTTTGGTCAAGGAATTGTCGAAATTTCGAAGTGATCGAGGGTTCGTAATATTTTGGTAAATAATTGAAATTTATGGCGTGATTTGGGGTAGTGGTTCTTTCGATCGAAAATTATTGAAATTTTGGAATGATTACGTTTCTGATATTGCGAATCTTTGACAGTGAATTATAGGAAATTTGATTATACGTAATTGCGATTGTTCCACTGATGGTTCTTTTTCGGCCCTCGATTAAGAATTATTGGAATTTTAAACTGTGATTATGAATATTTTATTTTACGAGGATGAGTCGCGTAAAATATTTCTCTAATATTATTTCTTTCCTCTCGCACATCGTATATTTATTATAATAATACGAAGGATCGAAATTGAATAGAAATTAAGTCTTTTTTTTTTTCCAACTATTTTTTCGTTCTCTCCTTCGATACGTTGAGCGACGATTAATTATATATTTGATCGAATATAAAATTCTGATGTAAAAACGAGAACAATTAATTAATACACTTGTTCTTTTTCCACACACACCGTATTTCAACCGGTTTTTCCATTCGCATTAATTGTACATTTACATTGAATACACGAACGAAAACACGTTAATTAAATTTATAGTACAAGATACGATAGGTAAACACGTATTCTTTCACCATTGTTTTACCAAGTCGTTGTTATTTTATGTACAAGCACGCGCTTTTATTCACAAATCCGATTCAATCAAAATTATTTATTATTAATCGTGGGCAACAATAATAATAATAATAATAATAGTCCCGTCAAGTTTCGAGACGTTTCGATTGGATTGGTAAATACCTTAACCAATGAGAAACGTCTATTGTGCATCGAAAGCTCGTATAACACGGCCGAAATGGCGTCAAAATCGATTCCGCACGACGTCGATCTGATTACATGGGGCCAAGCAGCGCGCTACTCAAACGATCACTAATCCCGACGTATTAGGGATCGAGCTTTAAACGTTGCCTCTAATTATCGGCACGCATGCAAATCGTGTATGCACCGTACGTGTAGCTGGAATATACTGTTTCAACGATATGTTTCGAGGCGATAATCGTGGACGTACGTTGGCTTATTATCCTCTCGAGATCTGTATCTACCTCGAATAAGATAAAATTTTAAAAAGTAAGATAATCCCTCAAAGGGAAGAAATTACGAATATGGAGCGAGAAAAGTAAATAAATCAAAATCCTAGGGAAAAAATATTATACAAAGATGATACTCGTTTAAAAAATTAATTCAAGAAACGAGTTTCGACGAGAAAAGAGTTTCTTCATTTTATTCGACACTTTGTACCTTTTTTTTTCAGAGAAAATACTCTGAAAAACGGTTCTAAAGAATTTTATTAATTTAAACTCAAACGGTCAGATTAAAAAATCCTAGAAGATGGAAGAAGGGAAACGTATCTTTAATATTAATTTTACAAATTTTACCAAAAGCTGTAGAAGAAGAAGAAGAAGAAGAAAGATCTTCTTCGACTCTGATTACCATTTCCGGTGCGGAGGAAGGCGTGCGATGATATTCGAACAAATGGACCTTCCGACAAAGTCGCATTGTCCGTCGGGTGAACGGGTCTGGCACAATGGAAGCGGTTCCTTTTAATGAGACGCTGGTTAAGGGAGAAACGATAGAAGGGCGTGGGTGGGGACAGGGTGTTTCATAAATCGTGGCCTCGGTTAATGAGAAATTCGACGAACCACGACGAGAAACGCAACAAATGCACAAATTGAAATTATTCCATGTATATATCGCCTGATTTGAAGAAGCTTTTTTTTTCTTTCTTGCTTCGAGATCAACGCCTCTTATCTCTCTATCACACGCGTGTAAAATAAATAACGAAATTGACGATGAAGTTTCCCTCGAAAAGTAAATACATTTATTCCTCGATTAAGCTGTTCGTGGTTTATTTTTTTTTTTTTTAATAAAGAAAATAATATTTGATCGCCGATTCGAGTCGATAAATTGTATAAATATCATGTTTGGCTTCGACGAAGTATATTTGAACTTGACACGCTAAACTAATTAATTATATTACAATAAAAAAAAATCCTAGAATCTATAATATTCAATATAAAATAATCCTCTCTAAAAACACTCAAACAAAATTTAAGAACCGCGTCGTGCATCGCAAATAGTTTAAAAAATTTTTTAAAAAAATTAGACACAACGTTCGTTCGAAACAACCTTTTTCTACAATGAAAAGAAGCTTCCTCCACCAGAATTCCAACGTATTTTTCAACCCTCGATCCCAAATTGCTCAAGACGCCCCTCTCTCTCTCCCTCTCTCTCCTTGGAACACAAAGACAGAAACGCCGAAAGCGAGAAGAATCGTGGCCGCGCGTGTGTGTGTAAACGGTCGGTTGAAGCGAGCTTTCATTCACGGATCGAGAGAGAATAAGATCGCGGGGGTGGTGCAAGGGGCGCCGGTCGTTACGAGGAATAATTCACGCTATTAGCCCCCAAGCTGCACAATGAGCGCGCCATCTCGACAATAAACAAAGACGACATAATTATAGTATACCTCCGTTGAGGGTCGTCGTCGGTGTAGAATTCCGGTCTTTTGCCCCCTCCGTCCCTCCTCCCTTGATCGAGCAACTCGAGCCACGTACCCAAGAAGTGTCGTTTGTTGGCGGTACGTTTCAAGGGGCGTCCGTTGGATCTTCCCATGACTCTCTCACGGCTTTCGACGTTTCCATCCCCGATCGATCAAGCCTTGGCTTGGCAGAATTTCGAGAGAATCGCGTGTGTCGTTGGCCGATGGGTGTGGGGAAAGTGATTTTATTATAACGCTGAAACTATTAGAAAATGACATACGTAGTCATCTACATAAATAGTTTGGTTTTTTATATGAATTTTTCCACATTCAAATCATAAATATATAATCTGGAGTTTACGCATTTGTAAGCATGTATCTTTGGTAAAAGTCTTAAGTATATAGCGTGGCTTGAAAGTGCGTTATTTGTTCGTTATATTCTGTTATAATAGCACTCGTTGATTCGCTATTGATGTGTGCACTTGCGTGATTCATCGAATAGAAACTTGTTTGTCGTTTCTTTCTCCGGAATGCAGATATGAGAAAGTGATTGAAAAGTGAATACGAAGAATGTGAAAAGAGTTAATAATATCTCAAAATAAATATGTATATATACGTGTGTGTGTGTGTGTGTGTGCAAATAACGTAGAAATTTTAATTATATTCGATTGATTTCCAAAAATATTTATTATATTTCTTTTCGAGAAAAGAAAAAAGGAAAAATTGTTCTCGTGTTCGTGCAAATGATCTTCACTTTCCGTTATTATATATTTTACATTTTTTACATCGTTCTCGAACACGATCGAATCGTCCAAGTTTTCTTCTCGATTAATGACATTCGATAACGAGTCGACGCTATAATTGGCCTCGTCCTACCACGAACATCGATTCTTGCTTCGATGATCCTTCGGGATGCCGAAGAAACGTGCCACACGTATCGCATCGTAATCCCTGAGGATCTCTACCAAGCTGAATTTTAATTTTACGCCGAACAGATAAGAAAAATTAGCATCGAACCGAGTTGTGATTGAAATTTTGCCAGATATTTCCTCTAAAAAAGTAGATGGATGAATCATGATCGAAGAATCATTAATTTAAAAATTTGTTGTACGAAGAAACGTCACAAACGATAAAGTTTTATAAACACAGAAACGCAAAGATACTTCGATTCGTGCATATTAAAAATTGTGTGTTTCCACTTTAAAAAAAAAAAACAAAGGTCAGCTTCGCAGGTCACCTCTCCTCCTCCATCCACGCAATAATTATCAATGCTGCATAACGCATTTCCTTCGAACAATGTTTGTCGAACATTAAATTTATAAAAAATACTTTTTCAATAATATTTTTTTTCTTTAAAAATAAATAAAATTTAAAAAAAATGTATTCGACACAAATTTTATACACATATATTTGATTATATATCGTTACGACCGCCTCAATGTGAAACGCGAATATAAATCGCACGGCACGGAAAACGAAAACATCGGCTGTCATTGATATCGAAAATATCGATTTAACGAGTCGTTCCCCGGACACGGAGCGGAACGGACGTGTTTCTCTCTGCTCTCTCCTCGAAAGAATATTACTTAAATAAAATTATGTTTCAAACAATTGTAAATATATTTTTTAATAATATTTTTTTAAATAATTTTAAATATATTTCGAATAAATATATCAAATATATTTAGAATATATTTGATTAAAATTTTGTGTGAAAAAAAAAGTTATAAACTAATTAATCATTGCAATTGTCGTTGTAATCAACCAGATGCAACGATATCTTTCGTACGAATTACGTGAAAATTATTTCCCTACGAATCTCTTTCGCGTATTTATCCCAGAAATTGTATTTATCACTTTGGAGAAGCACACGGTTGGATCGTGGTCCGTTTATCATAATTCAAAGGTTTATATCGTCGAGAAACTTAGCATTATGCGTTGTATCGGTTCTGGTTTGCGGCCAGTGTCAGAGGATATTGGACTTTTGGATACAATTCGCTACGAACAAGATAGCGCGGATATAGTTATCCAACTTGTATGCGTGCAACTAGTTCATGCAATTTAAATTTACATAGCGCTATTGTCCGACTAGCTAGTTATTTTACAAGAAAAACAATAAATTCTTCTTTTTTTTATTTCGAAATCCCAGAGTATTATTTTCGATGAAATGTATTTTAATATTGTTCGATATAGAAATTGAAATTAGAGAAAAGAAAATCGTAGCAATTAAGAAATCATAATTACGAGTAAAAATAACGAACAGGAAATGAATGAGTTTAAATTATAATTGATCGTTTAAAAATAAAACTCGAATAAAATTTCTCGTGAAACAATATATATATAGATAACAAAAATCAAAATCATTTCGATATAGTTTCTCGTCATTCACAAAAAATAAAAAGAATCTTGCACAAAGATTTATATATAACAACGGAACCAAGTAAGATTCTCTTAAATTTCGAATGTTGAGGGCCATGGAGGATTTCTCTCCATGGATCTTTTCCATTCTTCGTTTGTTCTGTCATCGGTCGGGGATCATAAAATATTTGTCGTATCCTCGGTATTTTTCAATCCTATCCGGCACAATCTTTCGAAGCACCAGCGAGGATATTTTTAACGAAGATCCCGTTAAGGTAGCGGAGAGATACAACGTTACAACGAATCGCCGTGGAAAGGGAAAAAAAGTTAGGAAGAAGTCGGACAACTTCCGTTTCCATCTCTCCCCTCTTATACAGTACACAGGCTGAAGAAATTGTAAACTGTGCACCAGCTTGTATCCTGCGAGCCAGAAATGAAATTCAAGAAATATCCTTTATTAAAGAAGTTCCATTCTTGATAATTTTTTAACACGAACGAACAACCGCTGCTTTTTTCTTTTTCCAATAAAATTAAAAGCATTCACTGCGAGCAATAACAATCGTTGCCGCGATAAATATATCTATACACCACATATTCGTAATTAATACCCATTAAGAAGAATTGCTTTTTCAATTCTCAAAAAGAAGAAGAATTTTCAAAAAGGTAATCGATTTATCACATCGATCAAATCAAAATTTAATCCCCATCTTGCCGAGAATAAAAAAGAAGAAAAACTTAACCCGAAACTTGCCTCGAAACGATCATTTCCCCGACAAATGTAGAATCAATAACACAGATAGAAGATACCAAGAAAACCCATAACCGGCATCTGTACCTGTTTTCCACTCTAAATAAAACTCGAACAACGAAACATCTATTTCCGACCAAATGGGGGACGGGAGGGGGGTGGAAACCCCTCTCTCTCTCTCTCTCCACATATATCTCCTCGAAACTAATTCTATCCTTTGACCTTTATCGGAAACTCATAAACCGCTGTGAGGATAAAACGGTCCTCCCTGCATTCTTCTGCGTAATTTAATGGAGCCGGCGAAACCGCGGTTAGTAATATCTCAGCGTCGAGCGGATCATAAACTCTGTGGAACCTTTTATGGAGAGAGGGAGGGGAGGACGGGGCGACTCTTTAAATGGGCTCTCGCGAAAAATACTCGCTGTTGCGCGGGATTCCGCGATAAATAGAAGAGTGAAAGGAAAGGAGAAGAAGGGTCGAGAGAGGGGAGGAGAAATATGTGGGGGAATGGGAGAAAGGAGGGGACGAAGGAAATGGAAAATCGAAGAATTTTCTGCGTCAAGTGGAAGAATTTGGTATGCGGAAGGAAAGAGAAATAAGGAAGAAATTCCGTGACAAAGTGGGGAATTTAATAGAGGGGAAAGGAGTTGATAAACGAGTAAAAATGGAGCTGGAATGAAAGGACAAGAAGCGGGGATAAACACGCGATAAAGAAAGAATATAGAACGGAGATAAATTCGATGGAGGTAGTAAAGGGTTGGAGGAGAGGTGATTTATGTATGCAAACTAGACGAATCGGGACGCGTGGTGGAAGATACGAGAGAAGAGGGCGGGGAGGGAGAAGAGAGAGAGAAAAATCGATGAAAATAGAGAGACGCGTTTCTCGAGTTTAGATCTCGAAGCGAGTGTGGGACAGGAGAGGTGCACGTGGAAAATAGAAGCGACGAATCGAAATACTATTAAAAAGTTAAATCGAAACGGGGGAAAGGAAACGGGGTGATATTCGAAGTTAAGATTGAAGGGAGGAGTGTGTGCAATCAAACTGTGTACAGATGTAGATATGTAGGTTCGTAACTTTGTTGTTGCTATATTTATTAGTACCTTAATAATCGTTAATAAAGAATTTGGAAATATCGGAAATGAAAGTTTTCGGCAAAAATTTAATAATTTCGTGGGAACGAATTAAAATTGGAAAGTGTATATACGTTTTAAAGGGATTGCACGTGTTTTTCCTCCGTTTAATTATCCTTTTCTTATTGTTTTATCGTTGGAGGAGAAGTAGAGGGGATGGTTGATCGTGTTGGATTGGCAATTAATTTCGACTCAATGGATTAAACAGCGTTTCTCTGTTCAGGACCAACGTGCAATTATTTGTAGGGAACGCGAGCTCTGTAAACAACCGTTAGTTGATACGTCAAACAGGCTCTATTTGGCAAGATAATCTGTTAGCAACGGCATTTGAACGCTTTAGCGCGTTAGTTAAATGAACAGACTTTTTCGATATATATATATATTTGTATATACTTATTATACATTATAGTTTATTATCGTGCATTTGCTTGGAATTTCTTGCAATTCAATTTAAAAGCATCTAAGTCGAATCGACCTCGTATTTTATGTGTTTAAACAAGCCGCGTTTAACTAAACGTTTATTTGAAAATAAGGAAAAAGAAGTGAGAGTAAATTACAAATAATTCCGTGGAAATTAACAAAATAGAACCCGCGATTTTCACGGTTGAAGAGTTAAAAGAAAAAAAGAAAAGGGAAAAAAACCTCGGTATTTCTAATAATTTACGAGAAAACAACTCGTGATACTTCCGTGTACCAGGCCACCCTGTATAAAAACCCTTATAAATCCCTGTTGGTTTCTCTCCCGTTCCGTAACAACGGGCCACTCGACAGAACACACCTCCCCCTCCTCCTCCTCCTCCTCTTCGAGCTTGGGAAAAGAAAAAAAATTTCTTTTCAAGGAAACGCTGCACCGCGTTTTCCATTAATAAACAAACGGCACAAAGCGGTGCAGGAGGAAAGATACGAGGCGCGGAGAAAAGACGCGATCGAGTGATGAAATAAATACAAGTAAAAAAAAAAGAAAGAAATTTTAAAGATGTCACAATATGAATTCAATAATGAAAATATTCCACGAAATTCCACCGAATCGCAGGCTTCCAATCTTGAAAAGAAAAAGAAGGAGAAAGGGAGGATGGAATCCCGGAAGGGAAATCCCTTAACGGGGAAGAAATAATCGAACAAGACCGCGCACTAAAACTCGCCCTTCCTTCCCTCCGGGCTAATGGTTTAATCCTAACACGGATGTTAACCAGATTACCATCGAAGGGGGGAGCGCGGTCGCCCCAGAACAAATTAGCCGCGATTACCTGGATAACGACAAAAAGGGTGGAACGTCGCGATTCGCGCCACGATGGCTGCCCTCTGCAATTTTCTGCTACGTCGCTCCCCTTCGTAACGGGGCACCAACCTCTCGACCCAAGGATTGTTCCTTCCTCCTTCTTTTGGCCTTCCACGCTCCACGGATTATGCTGCCTCGATTTCGTGCCTCGGTGGTGAATGGTGGCGAGGGCGTGGGGACGTGACAACTCGATACGTTTCGAAACTGGAGAAAAGAAATTTAAAATGTTGCGTGGAACCTCTTGTAATCTTGTCCTCCACCTTGTATTTTTTCTCGAAGAATCGTCGAAATCTTCGAGGAAGAAAAAGAAGATGAAGAAGAATAATTTTTGTTCTTTTCTTTTTTAAAGTTGAACGAGAGGGATTTTCATTCTTGTTCGAGTTTTATATGGATTTTTATATATATATATGGAAGAATATTAAAGGTATAATTTATAAAGGGATAAAATGGATAATATGTTGAGTTAATTAATCTGTTGAAATGAAATGTTTTAAAAATGTATCGATTAATTTGTGATTGGAGGACATTTTTGGGCTCGAACCTTGATACGAGAGGATTGAATTCGCGATAATTCGTATCGTGTATATAGCTACCCGTCAAAGGGATTGATTAACTTTTGATTTGACAATTAAACCTTTTAGGAACTTGTTTTGATCGGTGTAAATTGGAAATTACACAGAGAAGGAAATATTGCAAATTTTTCCTCCTGAAAGAAAAATTAATTTTGATCTGAGAATGAGATACTACTCCACCATTATAAATTTCTTTGAAAATGAAAATATTAAGATTATTAAAAACAACAGGCGCTTCGATGTACTTCCTTTTTTTAGAAATAATATTTTATCTGTATTTCCTCATTCTTTCCAACGCATTTTCAATATTTTCAGTATTTCATTTTTATTTTTTTACTTTTACATGAACTTCCTGAGAGATGTAAAAATTACATCAAGCACACTGGAGAAAAAGAAATTTCTGAAAACGCGAAGAAAGAACGGCGGGGAAAGAAATTTTCAAGAAACTGGCGAAAGATTGATGAAACGTGTCGATCCAGACAGAAATAATAGACGGATCTTTGATGTGAGCTACGCGGATCGTACCGAGAAAAACGAATATATTAGCCTGTCCAGTCGTTCGTTGACCATTATTCCCGTTCTCTTTGATTTTTCGAGCCATTTGCCGGCCTCTGCCAGTCCGCAGCCGCTTCATCACGTTTTTATGGCGGTATAATTCAGGGCCAGTATAATATCTGTGAGCCCTGGCCGGTGGCACCAACAGAAGTGAGTCCTTCTCTCTGCGGTCATCGTGGTTATAAAAAAGAGAGAGAGAGAGAGAGCAAGCGATAGAGAAAAAAAACAATAAATCTATAGAGAGAAGGATGAAAGGGGTGAGATTTTTTTCACGCCACGATATTCATGACGGATGAAGATGGAAAGAGGGGTTCGAGAACAAGTGCAGCTAAGTTTGTCGATGAACTTTCGAAAGAGTGTATTATGTGGTTACCTTTTTCTTTTTTTTTTTTTTCAATGGTAACTGCGGATGAAACGTAATTTTGAACGAGATGATTTAATCGGATTTTGATCGAGTTTTAATGCGATGATACGACGGCCATGATTGTTTGATAATTAGATAGGCCATTATTATTCAATTTGTGATTATTAATCGATCGATCGTGGCTTCGGTTTCGATTAGAGAAATTTAAGTTCTCTTTAGAAATAATCGCTATTATCGAAATTTGCTGAGAATTTTGGAAAATCTTTGAGATCTTCCCTTTTTAAATTGTATATTTCGTATAATGATCCCTCGAATCTTCTCCAAGTTTTAATTTTGCTGATAAAAAATGATAATAGTAATAAGAAAGAGAGAACGATTTTCGAGATAACATCGAAACGAATTATTTTTCCTGGAAAAATCTCGAACAAGCGCGGCACGTGCGTTTTAACGATGAAAGCGCAGGCGCAAACAAAACGGAAGCGCGTTTTTCTTCCCAAGAAAAAAGCAAAGAGGAAAAAAGGATGTTGATAACGTTGGCTGAAGTGAATCACTTCGAGGAGTTGATGGTGTCTTTGACTCGCCACACATAAGTTTTTCCTGCTCTCCTCGCGGAAACTTATTTCTCCACGTAATTACCCAGGTGAATACGCGTGCACGATGCAATCTACCCGGCTATAACCACGTCCGCTCGTAACTTCTCTTAAAATATTAACAATCGCGTTGCGGCTGACACCTGTAGAATAAAAAGAAGAAAAAATTCAAATTGATTGACAATCTGTACATTAAAATTTCATTTCGATCTAATATGATCTATTGATCGAAATTTTATTCGATTGAAAAGAAATCTGTTCCGATAGAAAATGGTTAAAAACGAATAATAAATAATAAGTAAAATATAAACATAAATAATTTTCCTTGCGTTACGAAACGAACGAAGAGAATTTTTTAAAATTCTCGAATCCTCGAGGAAAGAACTCGAGCCACGAGCGAACATTCACAAGCGATAAATCTCTTTTTGAAAATAAGGATAAGTTATATTAATCTGCACTCGTTTTATGCGCACAGATGATGAAACATGGCTGGGACAACTACGTGAGATACGCCTGGGGGAAGAACGAGCTGAGACCGATCTCGAAGAGGGGTCACAGCGCAAGCATCTTCGGCGCGTCGAACATGGGGGCGACCATCGTCGACGGCCTCGACACTCTGTACATCATGGGCCTTCACGACGAATTCAAGCAAGGCCGGGACTGGATAGCCGAGAACCTCGACTTCGATATCGTGAGTACCGTAATTCCCTTTCGATCGAATACAGATTATTTTATAAACCGTTAAGTTGAAAGGTATCTATCTTAAAATCGTGAGTTATAAATTTAAGATATTTTAGATATTTTCAATTTAGAATTTATTTCAAATTTAATTCCAAGTTTTATTTTTTCGAATAAATCGGCGCGATCGATCCCTCGATAAAGGTCCGCACGCGCTCGTCCAAAGCAATTTTATCGACTCTGGAACGGGTTGGAAATCCGAGCTCGTGTGGGTTCGCGCGTCTAAATCCACGATGACGATTCTTCCTTTCCTCCAAACTTCGTGGAAATGTGTTTACTCTCTACGGTCGATGGCCGTAAGACGTCGCGATTCAAGGGGAAAGTGAATCGGGTGTCGAGACAGTTCGATCATCCTCCAAAATCCTCGAATTGACAATTTTCACCAGCTATTTCGAAGGGAGTGGAACATCTTAGGAAAAGTAATTTTTTTTTCTTTAATTTTCTGAGAACCTACGAATATCGAATTCGTCGTTTCTTACGTTCTATAAATAGAATACGAAAGCAGAAGGAAAAGTAAAAATTGCGATTAATGATAACAAGTTGGAGAATGCGTTTTCGAGTAGTCAAATATTTATCGGGTATAGTAACATTTGCATGTGAAGTTTTTACGAAACGGGGAGGGCGATATGAATGTTCAATCTTGAACAAAGAGGCAAGATATATTACGCGGAGTCGTTGACAGAATGCGAGAGGCAGGAATGAGCAAATAGAAATAAGAAAAACAAGGGGTTCACGGGTTCGTCCCTGGGAGAGTTCCCACGGGGATTCAAGGTAATCCTTTGAGAATCGAGACCGTTCAAGGGAAGGAGGGATCGAACAAATATTCCACGACCTTGACGGACAATGAAAATCTTATCTGCAGAGAGCAGCAGCCGCGTTGAAACGCTTTAAATCCTAATCCTAGGTCGGGTACAATCTTCAATCTTCCATATTTTACACGGCTGTCGGATTAATTCTCGCCGGAAAATCGTATCATCGAGAACTTTTGTATCCGACGTATACGTAAAAATATCCAGTTTTTTCTTTTTTTCTTTTTATTATTATTCTCCTTCCAGAATATCTTTTTTAAAGTAAGGTACGATTCGACAAAAAATTCTGCGATAAATTATTCCGTTGGGTGTGAAACTCGGTGGAACGCGCCAAAGAAAAATTCAAATTTAAAAGAAAAATATCTCCGTTTATTTAAATTCGATATCGAGAAAGAAGAATTGAAAATTTCTAGGAGGAGAAGAAACAAATGTCCAGGAGAAACGTTTTTTCGTTTCAAATCGATATTCTTGATTAATTGCCCAGATATAGCAAGTTTAATATTGGAAGCGTGCTAAGATTTCTGAATGGCGAAATTCGCGTGACCTATATTTTTTCCTGAAATCGTATACGTCGCGTAGTAATAGTAGTGGTGGGGAAAAAAACTGCTGATTCAGCGTCTGCCGTTGACCAGCGCAAGGGCGCTGCGCTTGGAATAGGTCAGTGACAGCAAGTGAGAGAGGAGCGAGAAAGAAACGTAAACGAGAAAGGAAAAAATTATCATATTTCGTTCGGAAAGCTCGGGATGTATCTCGGGGATGGTCGTATCGATTTGAAACAAAAAGAGGAAGAATATATTCTGACACGTTTCTTTTTTTACAAAATTTTCTCCTTGAGAGAAAAATGATTCTTGCTGATTGAAATTTTTATTTTTAATATTTGATTATTTATGGCGTAAAAAGTAATCGATGAGAGATGAAAAGAAATTATATTTACGTTTACATGAATGTGGATTATTAGAGAATATTTGATATCGTGAATTTAATTTCTTTTTTTTTTTAAGCGAATTGAATATGTCAATATGCGGGATACAAAGACATTGTTCCATAGAATAGGATATTAAATACCTAGTAAAAAAAAAAAAATGTATATAGCGATTGATATTCAATTCAAAATTTAATTCCTCCTAGTTCACTTTTCTGTGATAAAAAATAGTATTATCCTTCTCGCGTACCTTTTGCCACTATGGCGATATTAATATCAACATTCTTTTGTCGACGTTTGCTCTTTCACCCGGTTGATAAATGAAAAATTCCTCGATACAATATACACTGACTATTCTCGTTTCGCTAATATCGAGAAACGAGTATTGGCTCGTTAAATTATTTTATAATTTACGCATCGTTGTCCATTTTATTTATTTGTTTTTTATTTTTTTTATAGATTCATTATCACGTGACTAATATTAGTAAATATTACTTCCATAGAAAATTATCCTCTGTCTTTTCCTTTTAATTCTTTTTATTATTGACAACAACAACAAATTATTCTCGTTCAAACATGTACGAAACGTTGTCGCATCTTAAGAAAACAGGCAAAAACGAGCACACCCAAGATTCGACATCCCTTAACATCCCTTAAACATCCCTTCAATCTGCTAATACGATAAGGAAACTCTTTCAATTTTTAATTTCCAAAATGTGTCATCGATGATGATTGTCCCAAATATTCGAGATATCCTTTCGATTAACAATATCAGCTCTATATCCTCCCGTTAATAAAGCTAATCGTTATGTAAATCGGTGTCATTTGGATCATTCCTTGGAAGTGAAATGGAGAAGAGAAAGAGAGAGAGAGAGAGAGGAAGGGAGGAAGAGAATAAACTTGGTTTTCGTCGGTAGGCAACCAATAGCGCCAGCCAAGAGAACTTAGCTCGGTTTATCCCAACTTGGTAACAGCCACCGTTACTTCTGCGAAACTCTCCAAACCGCCCAACCGATTCTCACCCCACCATGGCCATCCCTCCGGTATTAGGAGGCGTATTCCTAAGTGGATAAGTTGCTGTATCAACCACCGTGACTGGAGGTTCGTGCCTATAGATTTCTAAACATCCGTTTTGTAATGGAAGAGGATGTAATGGAAGAGGAGGAGAGGAAAAAGAATTCCTTTGTTTTTGTATGTTTATCTGAAGAAAGTTGGGAATAGTTTTTTGAACGTAAATATTTGTGAATCGAATGCGCAAATAAATGTAAAAGCATATTTTGAATTTAGATCCATCTTATTTTTTCTTTCTTTCTTTCTTTCGTTCAATTAAATCTGTTAAATCAGGTTTGAACAGACACTGAAACAAACACGGTATTTGGTATTTAAAATAATAAAAATTGAAATTACAATATATTTTGTTATTTAAAAATGGAGAGGAGATTTTCTTCCATTCGTTAGATCCTGAGAATTAAGATAAAAAAAAGTTCAATGAGAGTAACAATACGAAAGCATTTTGGCCGTGTTTCCAAAAACGAATTCGCGATTTAAGCTTCGAATATTTAATTCGAAGGAGTTAAATATTCCTAGAGGATTTCGATTCTTGGCGTAGATGATAATAGGGCGTCAAACATTTTCCTGATCTGTGCCAACCTCAACTATTTATGGTGGATTCCTAAACGGGATAACTTTGGAGGAGTATTAGTCTCTTCACCGAGCTGCAAACTCGTGCACGTAAATTGCTCTGTTGTTCTTGCCAAAATTCCTGGATAATATTTCACACCTGTGCAATTCTCTTCTTCGTGCGTTACATTCTCCAACTTCCTTCCGAGATGAATATATTTCCCCTCTTCCTCCTAAAGAATCTCTGTCGAAACAATTTTTTCCCCCCTTATTTTCCAATCGTGTGACACAATCGATAAATCTTCTACTTTGTTCACTTGTAATCGAATATAGAACGGAACATATAATTTTATATCATTAAAATAAATGTTTGAGGCTAGGTATGATAGATTCGAAACGATGAAAGAAAGAATATTTTGTCAAACAAGTTTGTTCCATTAAAATTAAATCGTTATTTCTATTGAAATTCAAACGTTTAGTCAGCGATTTCCTGGCGGAACGATTTTCTCTCTGAAAAACCGCTTTGCAAGCACGAGTATAACGAGAGACTATCGCCCGAAAAAAATATCGAATTTTGCTTTCATTGCAATCGTCAAAAATATCCTCTCATTTGTCACGGCAAATAATTTGCCAATATGATTGTACGTATATTTATCAATGAGAAAAGTTAAAAATTTTTGTATCTAAAATAACAATTAAACAATCAGCTTTTTAATGTATCGAAATATTTATATTGATCGTAGTAAATACACGTGTATTATGGAGATTAAAAATATATCAACGCGTATCTGCAATACACGTATTCGATTCGAAGGAGCAAATACAAAAGTTATTTTTGAAAACAACAAAATTTTAATTGAAGAAATAAAGTGAACTGAAAAAAACAAGACACTGTTTGCTTATCCGATATCTTAGAACGTGACTATTGGATTGAACATCGATCTGCAACATTCAACTGGTTCATGGCTGTGATAGAATCATAAAATCTGATACAGTTCCGATTACAGATCGTTCCATTTATTGGAAAAAAGTTATTCTCAAAACGAAGGAAGGAACAATTGTAGCAGTTGCTCGTTTGTTTCCAATTAAAATTATCGAAACCCCTCTTTTCAATTTCATCTTGAAACTTAAACCCACCAAAAATATCCACGACGTTAACTTCAAAATTGCTGCGAAAAAGTAGATCTGGCAAACGATGAACTCCTTTTGCCGAAGTAATTCAAACATTTTTCGTTTAAACTTAATTAAAAAATACACATATGAACGTAGATTGAATTTTAGAAATATAGAAAATTTATCGATTAGGATTTTATGTTGCCTTCGACTATTGGAACTTAGACCGTCCGCTTCAGCATCGCCCGATTGATTCGCCAATTAATCAAGAAATGTTCTAAACGCGTAAACATAAGGTGTGCTTTTCCACGCGTTGCCCCGAACAACAAGCCCTGATTAAAAAAAACAGGGAACGAAAGAGGGCGAGTATTAATCTTTCCGGTGGCCGTCGAAGCGCACCCCATCGGCCTGGCTGGCCGAAATCAATTTCAATGCGGGCGCGTATGCAAAAAAGGATACGGCCGCATGAAACGCGGCCGCGAGTGAATACACCCGTGAATACGCCGATATATATTACCCTCTGCAAGATTTATAAAAGAATGAAAACAGTGCTTTCGGTCTGTGCGTGTGTGTGCGCGCGATGGGAGAAGCAACGTGGATAGAAAGGGTGGAAGGAGGGACGAGAAACACCGTTTCTTTCTTTTGGATATATATATATATATGTCTCTCTTTCTCTCTCTATCTCTCTTCTCAAGGTGGGAACCGATCGTGAACGGGTTATATGGACTGGTCCGCGATTCGGACGGGCGATAAATTCGACGAGGAAGACCTGGCTCCCTAACTGCATCGCGGGTTAAAACGAAATACCGCGTCGCATTATGTGCTAGGCGGGGTCCACACGCACGGAATCGGGGGCTACCCACATCGAATCCGAGAACGCACGCTTATTGTTGGAAACTTATTGAGAACTCACCGTACGAGTGAACGAGTTTATCTGAATTTCGTTTGTCGGAAGAAAATTTTGGCGCAAAATTGAATTTTAACTTCGTTTCATTCGTAATATTGTAAATAATAGGATTAGTTGTACGAAACGCTTGTTATTAAGAAATATTAATGAGAATATTAAAAAATGGACGTGATAATATATCGGGAAAATTGTTAAAATTAACATAGATGTTATAAATGAGAAAAACTCACCTCATCTGTGATTCATCGAATGATGTAACGATACGGATAAAGTTGCGATGAAATAATCGTAAATTGGAAAATTGTGTCAGCCAAACAACGTTGATAAAATAATCGTACGATAATTATTAATCGAGTAATTGTTGATCATCTCGACGTAACCTAATTTACGGAGAGAAATAAACTATATAGATTCCACTTATTCGATTTATTTATATAAAAAAAATAGTTATTAGATTGTCCCATTTTAACGATCAAAGTTCGCATACAATTTTACAAATAACAAAATATCATTAAATCACGCGGATATGATACGTCTCGATCATCATTATTTCAGAAAAAAAAAAATGAAATCGTGAAGGTTTCGAAAATGAAAAATTTTTATAGGACAAGCTGATATTTGCATAAAATTCAACTTTATCCTCGATATACCATAAAAGCAAACGCTTCTCCTTACGCATTCGTTCGATCCTCTTGACGCCAGTCCGCATATTTCGTGCACGCATTGTTCCTGAAGACAGTGCGTGCACCGAAGTTGGCGGTGCATTTTTAATGAAGTCCCTTTCCATAGAAGAGCAGCCGTTTTCGGCGCCTTTGTGGCCAGCCATGGTCCAGGCACGCCTTTTTAAACAGGCCAACTTGTTTTCGCTCGCCGTTCTCCGGAGACACCTACTGCCATTGAATCGTCGACCTTGCCGCCTCCGACTGTACGCCCGTTTCACGAATAAAATCACGAATCGACGAATCTAAAAATATCTTTCCTTTTTTCACGTCCACCAATGTTTTGTGTGTTTCATATCGAAAGGAAAGAAGGTTTCGTTGACGAAATTGAAAGTTTTTTGTACACTTCTTGGTCAATAAGCTTCCAAAGTTTACCTAGAATCCTGTGAATTGAGATTAAATGTTGAGACAAAAGTAGTAATTTTCAACGGAAATTATTTGTTAATTTGTTATTATCTTTGTGAAGATAAATTAATTCTTATAAGTAAGCTAGAAATTTATCGCGAGTTTCTCGTTTTCTTTTCAAAATTATAAATATCCGATCTTTATTATATAAATTGAATTATAATTGTTTAAACGTTTCCTTAAAAACTTCCAACAAGATTTCTAACGGGCACAATTTACTTTATCCCAAAAAAAAAATTCAAAATTTGACTTAGATTATCATCATCCTTGTCCAACTCCCAATTAATCTTTAACTCGAACTCTTAATCTCCCAAATATCGTTTCTGATGCGTATTTATCAAACAGTTTGAAAAGGTTAATCAGGATCACGTCAAATTCTTGGCCACGATTAAGGTTACGAGTTAATCGGGCGAATTACCGTACAACATCACCGATTCCCAAACCGTTCTTATCCCACGAGCGCACTGTAATTAGCAAAGTCATCGTTTTCCTTTAAGAACCCCTCCTTCGATGGCCATCGAAAGAGGAAGAAGAGATCGAAAGTGTAGAGAAGTCGAGTCATCGACGACTAATCCTCCTCGCCCCCTCCTCGCCTTAACTTTAATCAAGACTACTACTCTCGAAACCCGTCATCAGGCCCTATTCGACGCGGACGATGAAATTGCGCGTCAGTTTCCTTTATGTTCGCAAATTAGTCGGGCGATAATCCGGCCGAGTGGCTCAATGAGAAGCATCACACGAATAATGAACTTGTGCTCGCCAGTTAATGCTTAAATATTGTGCATGTGTGTGTGTGTCAGTCGGTTTGGCAGTACGATTCACACACGAAACGGTGGACGAGTAGAGGGAATCCACTATCACTTTCGTACTTCGGGGGATAATGAAAGAGGTTTCACGAGGGAAAGTGTTATTTTTAAGAGATGAAATTACGATGAGGATAGAGTTTGAGGTGGTGATTGAGGAGCAAGTCAATTTTCATGGCAACATCTTGGCTAAATGTAAGAATTTTGTTTGCCCCCATTATGTTTCCTTCTTATTATTATTTATGAGGGCGATATAGAAAGTAAGGAAGAATAATTTCTGGTCTTATTCGTGAACGTTTTGTACACACAATTTTATTATTCCTCGATTATTTGGATTATAATTTCAACTTCCGTCAATTACACGTTTTAATTTTCTGCGATCCTCCAAGTCATAAATCGTGCCGATTGAATAATACAAACGATTGAATAAAACAAACGAATGAAAATATATATATATATATAAATCGATTAATTCGAGCCTCCATCACGTTCCAACGAATACTGCGTATGTAAATCAGGATACCTGTGAAATATCTTGTATAACTTCGATTCCTCGCGGATGTCGCGTGTAAAAAAAAAAGAACGGAAAGGTCGTTGAAGGAACGGTCGTCGGTGGAGACAACAATCGAGCGGTCGTTAAGAAGAAAAATTACATCCTCGAGCCGTGTAAAATACAAAGGATCAGCCTCTCGATTGAACCCCTCGAGGGTCTTTTCGAAAGGAGTGTCATGGCACAAGTATCGATATAGATACGCCTACTCGCGTCGAGTTTAAGGCACGATGATTCGTGTTCCTGCCATCGTCGTATCCTTCCGAGATCGGTGGTGTATAAAATGAAACGTTTTTTCCCACGTGCGTAGAATAATGAGTGTAAAATATTGGATTGATCGGGGAATAATGGACGCCGGTTTTGTGAACCCAAAACTGCGTTTATATACGCGTGTCCCACGTTTTTATTCATTACGATGATAATGGCATTGTGCAATTTTTCATGCTATATCCGTTTTCGAGATTTGACTACAATTCGAAAAATTATCGAGAATTTTCTTTGCACCATTATTATTTCTTATGTTTTATGGTACATTGAAGAGATACTTTTTTTTTCTTTATGCAATTGATATTCTTGTAAGATGTTGAATGATTAGAAATTATTAAAATTATTAAAAAACGATAAATACCTGAATTTCTTCCACCTCGGTGCAATTGATCCCTATTGTGTATTATTTATCCGCTTCATGCTTATTTGTTCAATCAAAAGTTTCATAAATATCTTTCCTCGAATTATCTTGTTGCAATTTGCTTGTTATTCGTCACAAACTTATCTCAGTAATAACAAAATTAAATTAACCATCGTTTATAAATCGATATCCATTTCCTCAATTTCTAATAAATTATATTTCTCAAAATATTTCGTACACGTTGCATTATTCTCCTAAAAACAAAATTTCTCGTTCAAGATAATTTCTACAAACAACAATTTAAATTATTATAGCACAATATTCAACAAAATTAACATTGTTAAATTAATGCAATTATTTTTTATCACTTTTCTTGAACAAAATAACGATACAAAGAATGTAAATACAGAAAAAAATTATCTTGGAAAATAATCGGAAGATACTATTCATCGCCAAGAATTTTAATATAGAATAATTTTAATAGAAAAAAGAAAGAACGACAACACAAAAAAGACAACACAAAGAAAAAAAACTCGAGGATTTATCGATTAAATTTCTCAAAATCAATGTTTATTACAAAGAAGCCTTTTTGCAAAGGGTGAGAATAAAGTCAATCGATTGCAATTTATCGTAATTATTGAACATTATAGCTTCTTACTATAGATAGACTATATTATGAAAATATAAGAGGGAAAAATAATCGTGTAAATAATACATTGAGCCGAGATGTAATCAAATTATTTTTCGAATTCTACACTGCAGTCGACATCTAACATGGATGTTTTCGACAAACTATAAAAAATAAATAAATAATATTTCAGGTAATAGAAATTCCAAATTATTCTTTAGCGGTAATAATAATTTATACGTTACTTCAACACGTTAATCCAAAATTGCTAATAACATTAATATCAGAATATTATAGATAAATTTAAGGTATTTTAGTTTATATTAATAATATTACGAAAATTATTTTCTTTAATATTTAAAAATTGTAAAAATATTCTTTTCTTCGATGTTTAATTCCAATTTAAATATAGTAAATTAAATTTTTTAGATTATCGTACTTCTAAAATCTGAAATTACATTACGAAATTATATTGTCACGTTATCTGCGATTTTTCCTTCACTGCTATTTTTTTTACGATATTCAATTAAATTCTTATATCTGAACAATCGATTGAGATATCAAGAAAAATCAGAATGATTTGAATGATGATTTCAATGACAGTTTTTTCTATTTTCTGAGTGAATTTTTATGATTCTTTCGATCAAATTTTTTTTTTTTTTTCTTGCTTTTTATATGAAAAGTTGAAGTGTTCAACAATCTTCGTATGAATTCAATTTTCATATAAAGTATAAAAAGATATCATTTAACATAATACAATATATCCCTTGTATATTTTACTAGAATTGTATTCTCTAGATTCTTATTGAAAATATGAAACTAAATATATTTTTTGATCATTTCATAGCTATATAACGGAATAATAATTATGGACGATCCAAGTCTATGGACGATAGAAGTCTTCAGTACTATTTTTATAGTTATTTATCATTTAATGATCGCATTTTACAATAATCATTATGGACAATTAATTATCGACAGTAATTTCGGCATATTTAACGAACTGTAAGTTCAAAAAATTAGTATTATTACTTACATCTATATCGTTTAGATAATTCATATTTTATTAATATGTAATACTAAAAATATAACGATATTACTGGATATTAAATGATAGAATGATATGCAGATATGCTTCTACATGTTATCGTATACCCTTAAAAGCGCAGAAACTTTTATTGTTTTGATTGAAACTTCAATGGATTGTGAGTTATGTCTTTCTGGTTTATTCATTCCGTCTTATGCAGACTTTACGTCGGTAATTTCTCTTCTATTTTTCTTATACAACATGATTTTGAATTTCAACACTTTTAACTATTGTAACATTGCAGATGATGAGTTCGTTCTTCTTCTATTGTGCTGTTATATACTCAATTCAATAAATATAATAATAAATATAATTTAACATTACAGAAAGAATAGTATCGTGAGTAATTCACGATTGTAAGATTACTAACAGAAATCCTCTCCATTATTTTCAAATTGAAAAAAGACACGGAAATATATGAATGAAAATCTATTATGAAGTAAATATCAGTAATGAATGCGAAGAAAATCCATCGAATGCAATTTACTATAATTTTCACGTTTAATAATCTATAAGTACAGAAAAAGTACATTATAGAATTTGAGATCGAGAAACAATAATGTAAATAATATATTGAACCGAGCTATAGACGGATGATTCTTCGAATTTTACGTGACAGTTAATATCTGGCAAGAACGATGAACGTGTTCGACAATCAGTATCGTACTTATCGTATTATATTGAAAATTTTAAGACTATGGCCATATGATAACTCAATCTACATATGGATTCAAAGAATATGTATATTAATGTATTTTCTTATCGGTATAATATTTCAGGTAATAAAATTTTGATTATTTTTTTGTCGATAATATAAATCTATATATTAATTTTGCTATTAATCATCAAATTATTAAATATATTATAAAAATATAAAAACGTTATAGATAAATTTAAAATATTTTATTTTTCAAATGTTTAGAAAATATTTAATTAAAAAAAAATATAAGTCAATAAATATTCGATGAAGAAGAAAAATGATTTCGTTTGATCTTAATTTAATGAATTATCTTTTAGATTTTCATGCTTGTAAAATCTGAAATTTCGTTACGAAATTGCATTGTCATGTTGTCTGAGACTTTTCCTATATTGCTATGTTTTTTACGATATCTTCATTGCATTACACAATTTTCATACGTAAGTGTAATTCCAAAAATAAAATTATTTATATTACTGAACATTTATATATATGTACGTTTCTATTTTTGTACAGACAAAAGTTTTGTTCAATGACATACGTACAGAAGAACATTTGTTACACGATTCGATAGAAAAACACATACAAACGAAATATCTGGATATTTCCAGTCATATCATCGACATTTTTTGCTGTAAGAAATCACTTTATGCGCTTTAATTCGTAAAATTTAATTAATAACTACTTTCATTGTCATCATGACATCAAATATAATTGTATATGAAAAATGATATCATATAAAAATATTAAGAAATAATGTACACCATTTTATTGTACAATTTTTTATATTTTAAATAATTATTGATATTTTCACAATTATATTTTTTCTTTATTATAACTTTTTCTAGTAAAAATGTCAAATTCTTTCGTTGAAATAAAAATAATTTCAAAAATTATTTTTATTATGCTATTATATGAATGTGATTTTGAAAAATTAAATAATATAAAATTTCAGGGATGACTTTTATTTGCATTGTAGCGACAACTATATTTACACTAAATCCCGTAACTTTGGATTTAATAATGCCTTTGAATAAATCTCGCATTCATTATATGTATTTCAAATTTCTTTCCAACGATCGAAGAACATATATTGATGTTTTTATGGTTTTAAATTTGATAATAATTCTGATATTTGGATTATTATCTGTAACATGTACAGAATCGTTAACTAATATTTTGAGTTACTATATATGCAGACAATTTCGTATTGTCAGGTAAATTATGTTCCATCATTACGTTCCATTTTATATTTCTATTCTATATGTGAATATTTCGAATATTTTTTAGTTATCGATTACGAAAGATCATTGAAGATCTCAGTATGCCTAATCTGGCTAAGATAGACTTGAAACTTAGGGACATACATCGCGTAGTGGACATTCATTGCCACGCTATCGAGTTGGTAGATAAAAATATTATGAAAAATAATAGCAATAATAATAATTTTTTAGATAATATTAATTTTTCACGTATCTTATATTGTCGTACTTGGAAGGTATATCAATGTAGCCTCAAATAATGCAGCGTCGCAATATCTGTTGACAGTTATTATATGCATACTCTCATTCTCTCTAAATTTCTATCGCGTAAGTATTTTTCATGAAGATTTATTCATTTTATTTCAATCACAGAATTTCTTACATGTCTTCAATATACAGAATCTTCAATATACCACTTTAAGCGGAATTTGAAATTCGATTAGAATTATGAAATTTTATTAAAATTATGAAAAATTTAAATCGTTTGATAAATAAAAGACCATTAAAACCGCGGAACTTGTAATTTAAAAGACTTTTTAAGTAATATATTTTCTAGCTTCCAATTTGCGAGTTTATATTCGTTTATTATTTATTTCTTTGTTTTCTATTGGGATCTCTTGCTAGCACTTGGTCTTACTATTTCAAATTCTTCATCTCTACGCTATGATTGCATGGAAATTTTAAGTCCTTATATCTCGACAATAAATTAATATATCGAAAAGAATCAAAATGATTTGAATAATGATTTCAGTGATACAGTTTTTCAAGCGAACTTTGATAATCCTTTTGATCAAATTTTTAATTTATTATTTTCGTACCTTATGAAAAGTTGAAGTATGCATGAACAATCTATCATTTTGGTGCCAAGTACATAAGAACTAAATTATATCATTTAGTAAATTATATGATATAATATAATATATTCTTTGTAACTAAATATATTTTTTGATAATTTTATAGCTATATAATGCAATAATAACTATGGACAATCCAATAGAAATCTTGGGTTCTGCTCTTATAATTACGTATCATTTAGTGATCGCATTTTACAGTAATCATTGCGGACAATTAATTATTGACAGTAGTCTTGGTATGTTTAATGAATTGTAAGTTTAAATAATTATTATATTATTATTTACATCTATATCGTTTAGATAATTCATACTTTATCAGTTTCTAATATTAAAAATATAACGATATTGTTGTAAATATATTACATGATAAAATAATATGCAGATATGCTTCTACATGGTATCGCATTCCATTAAAAGCGCAAAAATTATTATTGTTTATAATACTGAGAACTTCAATGGGTTCTGAATTACATTTTTCTGGTTTATTCATTCTGTCTTATGCAGGCTTTACGTCGGTAATTTCTTTTCTATTTTGAAATCATTTTGAATTTCAACACTTTTAATTATTGTATCATTGCAGATGATGAGTTCGTCCTTATCCTATTGTGCTGTTATATATTCAATTCAATAAATATAATAGAATATTACTGGAATATTACTTCAGTATAAGTATTGCAATTATATGATATTGTTAAACCCGTAGATTTGAATAACGAATATTTGTTAAATACAAACAATTTGAGTAATAATATTTAAACAAAATAATGTATTTCATAAATCTACTAATCGTTTTCCAGTTACTAAAATATTTATTGTTGCAATAGTATTTGGAAATAAATTTTTACAACACGATTAAGTTTAAACTATTTATGCCATAATATTCTGTCCTACTATGAAATTATTCCACTCTTCTTATTTTTTGCTATTACAATTCTTCACATTTTAACATTTTAACATTACAGAAGGAAGAATGTCGTGAATAACTGACGATTGTAAGATTACTGACAGAGCTTCTATTCTTTACTTTCAAATCGAGAAAAGACAAGGAAATATGAATGTAAATCTGTTATGAAATAACGATCGCTCAGTAATAAGTGTGAAGAAAATCCATCGAATGCAATTTACTATAATTTTCACGTTTAATAGTCTATAAGTGCAGAAAAAGTACACTATAGAAGTTGAGATAGAGAAATAATAATGTGAATAATATATTGATCCGAGGTATAGACGGATGATTCTTCGAATTTTACGTGACAGTTAATATCTGGCAAGAACGATGGACGTGTTCGACAATCAGTATCGTATTTATCGTATTTTATTGAAAATTATAGGACTATGGCCATACGACAACTCAATCTACGTATGGATTCAAAGAATATGTATATTAATGTACTTTCTTATCGGTGTAATATTTCAGGTAATAAAAATTTGATTATTGTTTATCGATAGTAATAATTTGTACGTTACATTAACATGCTAGTTCAAGAATTGAATACATTTACTTTAGAATATTATAGATAAATTTAAAATATTTTATTTTTCATAATATTTAGAAAAATATTTAAATAGTCAAAATTAAGAAATATGATTAGAAAAAAATATTTTTTTAATAGTTATTTGTAATTTAAGGAATATAATTTTTCAGATTGTTCTGCTTATATCTGAAATTACATTACAAAATTGCATTGTCATGTTGTCTGAGACTTTTCCTACATTGCTATTTTTTTTACGATATCTTCATTGTATTACACTGTTTTCTTACGTAAGTATTTTTGAAATTCCAAAAATGAAATTATTTATATTATTGAATATTTATATATATGTACGTTTCTATTTTTATACAGGAAGAACTTTTGTTCGATGCCATACGCACAGAAGAACATTTGTTACACGATTCAATAGAAATACAAATACAAACGAAATATCTGGATATTTCCAGTCATATCATCGACATTTTTTGCTGTAAGAAATTTATGCACTTCAATTCCTAAAATTTAATTACAATTCAATCAACAACTTTCATCGTCATCATGACATCAAATATAATCGTATATGAAAAATGATGTCATATAAAAATATTGAGAAATAGTGTACACCATTTTATTGTACAATTTTTTTTTATATTTTAAATAATTATTGATATTTTCGCAATTATCTTTTTTCTTTTTATTGTAACTTTTTCTAGTAAAAATATCAAATTCTTTCTTTGAAATAAAAATAATTTCAAAAGTTATTTTTATTATGCTATTATATGAATGTGAATTGGAGAAATTAAATAATATAAAATTTCAGGGATGTCTTTTATTTGTGTTGTAGCGACGAGTGTATTTATACTAAATCCCGTAACATTGGATGTAATAATGCCTTCGAATAAACCTCGCATTCACTATAATCTCATATTTCTTTCCAACGATCAAAGAACGTATATTGACATTTTTATAGTATTAAATTTGATAATAATTTTGATATTCGGATTATTATCTTTAATATGTACAGAATCGTTAATTAATATTGTTAGTTATTATATATGCAGACAATTTCATATCGTTAGGTAAGTTCTTATTACATTGCATATAATTTTATCCATGTGAATATATAGAATATTTTTTAGTTATCGATTACGAAACATCATTGAGGATCTCAGTATGCCTAATCTGGCTAAGATAGACTTGAAACTTAGAGACATACATCGAGTAGTGGACATTCATTGCCACGCTATCGAGTTGGTAGATAAAAATATTATGAAAAGTAATAGTAATAATAATAATTTTTTAGATAATATTAATTTTTCATGTATCTTATATTGTCGTACTTGAAAGGTATATCAATGTAGCCTCAAGTAATATAGCGTCGCAATATCTGTTGGCAATTATTGTATGCATACTCTCATTTTCTGTAAATCTCTATCGCGTAAGTATTTTTCATGAAGATTCATTCATTTTTATTTCAACCACAGAATTTCTTACATGTCATCAACATACAGAATCTTCAATATACCACTTTAAGCGGAATTTGAAATTCGATTAGAATTATTATATATAAAATTATAAAATTATTATAGATTTTATTAAAATTATGAAAAATTTAAGTAAAATTTAAGTTATTTGATAGTAAAAGACCATTAAAACCGCGGAACCTTGTAATTTAAGAGGCTTTTTAGTATAATTTCTAGCTTCCAATTTGCAAATTTATATTCGTTTATTATTTATTTCTCTCCTATTGGGATCTCTTGCTTGCACTTCGTCTTACTATTTCAAGTTTTTGTTAAATAGTAAACGCCAGTATACTAAATATACGCGATTCTTAGAAAAATATGTTATTCACTCACAAGCGCATTCATAATCTCTATAATTAAACGCAATCGAACTTTTAAATCCTCGGCAATATATTAATATATCGAAAAGAATCAAAATAATTTGAATAATAATTTCAGTGATATAGTTTTTCAAGTGAACTTTGATGATCCTTTCGAAATCAAATTTTTAATTTATTACTTTCATACCTTCTTTATTTGAAAAGTTGAAGTATGCAACAATCTATCATTTTGGTACCAAGTATATAAGGAGTAAATTATATCATTTAATAAATTATTTCATTTAATATAATATAATATATTCTTTGTAATTAAATATATTTTTTGATCATTTCATAGCTATATAACGCAATAATAACTATGGACAATGAAATAGAAATCTTCGGTTCTGCTCTTATGGTTACTTATCATTTAATGATCGTATTTTTCAATAATCACTGCGGACAAATAATTATTGACAGTAGTCTTGACATATTCAATGAATTGTAAGTTTAAATAATTGTTATATTATTACTTACATCTATATCGTTTAGATAATTCATATTTTATCAGTTTGTTAAAAATATAATGATATCGTTGGAATATTACATGATAGAATAATATACAGATTTGCTTCTACGTGGTATTGCATTCCATTAAAAGCGCAAAAATTATTATTGTTTATGATACTGAGAACTTCAATGGGTTCTGAATTACGTATTTCTGGTTTATTCATTCTGTCTTATGCAGGCTTTACGTCGGTAATTTCTTTTCTATTTTGAAATCATTTTGAATTTCAACACTTTTAATTATTGTATCATTGCAGATGATGAGTTCGTCCTTATCCTATTGTGCTGTTATATATTCAATTCAATAAATATAATAGAATATTACTGGAACTTTACTGCAATATAAGAATTGCAATTATATGATATTTATAAGCATAGATTTGAATAATGAATGTTTGTTAAATATAAACACAAACAATTGGAGTAATAATATTTAAATAATGTATTTCATAAATCTACTAATCGTTTTCCAGTTACTAAAATATTTATTGTTGCAATAGTATTTGGAAATAAATTTTTACAACATGATTAAGTTTAAACTATTTATGCCATAATATTCTGTCCTACTATGAAATTATTCCACTCTTCTTATTTTTTGCTATTACAATTCTTCACATTTTAACATTTTAACATTACAGAAGGAATAGTGTCGTGAGTAACTGACGATTGTAAGATTACTAACAGAGCTCCCATTCTTTACTTTCAAATTGGAAAAAGACAAGAAAATATATGAACGAAAATCTATTATGAAATAACAATGTAATGAGTGCGAAGAAAATCGATCGAATGCAATTTACTATAATTTTCACGTTTAATAGTCTATAAGTGCAGAAAAAGTACACTATAGAAGTTGAGATAGAGAAATAATAATGTGAATAATATATTGATCCGAGGTATAGACGGATGATTCTTCGAATTTTACGTGACAGTTAATATCTGGCAAGAACGATGGACGTGTTCGACAATCAGTATCGTATTTATCGTATTTTATTGAAAATTTTAGGACTATGGCCATACGACAACTCAATCTACGTATGGATTCAAAGGTTATGTTTATTACTGTACTTTCTTATCGGTGTAATATTTCAGGTAATAAAAATTTGATTATTGTTTATCGATAGTAATAATAGTAATAAAAATTTGATTATTGTTTATTGATAGTAATATATCGTACGTACATTAACCTGCTAGTTCGAGAATTGAATACATTTACCTTAGAATATTATAGATGAATTTAAAATATTTTATTTTTCATAATATTTAGAAAAACATTTTATTTAAGTAATCGAATTTAATAAATATGATTAGAAAAATATTTTCTTGTTTAATAGTTAATTGTAATTTAACGAATATAATTTTTCAGATTTACATGCTTATGATATCTGAAATTACATTACAAAATTGCATTTTCACGTTATCTAAGACTTTTCCTATACTGCTATTTTTTTTACGATATCTTCATTTTATTACACTGTTTTCTTACGTAAGTGAAATTTCAAAAATAAAATTATTTATATTACTGAACATTTATACATATGGACGTTTCTATTTTTGTACAGACAGAACTTTTGTTCGATGATATACGTACAGAAGAACGTCTATTACAGGATACGACAGAAATACAAATACAAACGAAATATCTCGATATTTCCTGTCATATCATACACATTTTTTTTTGTAAGAAATCACTTTATGAGCATCAATTCGTAACAATAAATAATTTTCGCTATCATCGTGATACTTAAATATAATTATATATCTATTATAAAAAGATAATATGATATAAAATTATTAAGAAATATTGTAAATATTTTACAATTTTCAATATATTAATTAATTTTTATAATTACTTTCTCGCTTTTCATTTTAACTTCTTTAAAAAATATTACAATTCTTTCATCAAAATAAAAATAATTTTAAAAATACAGCATTATTTGTATGTAACTTTGAAATATTAAATAATACTTTGAATTTTTAGGGATGACTTTTACTGTTATTGTAGCATTCATCATATTTGTAGTAAATCTTATAACATTGGATATAATAATGCCTTTAAACGAATCTCGTATTCACATCAATATCCCATTTCTTTTAGACGATGAAAATGCGTATATTCAAATGTTTTTAATGTTAAATTTCATGTTAATTCTGTTACTCGGATTATTATCTATAATGGGTACAGAGTTATTATTTAATATTTTTAGTTATTATATATGCAGACAATTTCATATTGTCAGGTAAGTTACTTCATGATGTTGCATTTTGTAATTTATTTTAATCCATGTAAATGTTTCGAATATTTTTTAGTTACCGAATTCGAAAGATAGTTGAAGATCTCAGTATATCTACTCTGTCCAAGCAGATAGACTTTAATTTTACAGATATACATCGAGTAGTGGATATTCATAACGACGCTATCGAGTTGGTAAATTAAAACATTATGACAAAAAATAATAAAGATAATTTTTTAAATAATGTTAATTGTTCGTATCTTATATTGTCATACTTGGAAGATATATTAATTTAGCTACAAATAATGTGACGACACAATATCTGATAGCTATCGTTATATGCATATTTTCATTCTCTGTAAATCTATATCGCGTAAGTATTTTGAATATATTACGATTTATCAGTTTTATTTTTAAAAAATTTCTGAAATCTTAAATTTAGGATCTCCAATATATCATTGATAAGATTATTACAAATAAAATTTACCTTGAAACTCGAATAAATCCTATTAATATTAAGAAAAATTTCTCAAAAATAATTATTCTCGTGCAATTGATGAAAGATGATTAACTGTGGAATTTTATATTAAAATATTTATTAATACATCTGATATAATTTTCCCATTTGCGAAGTTATCCTCGCTTAAACAAGACAACAATTTTTTTATAATTTATTATTATTTATCTCATTTTTTTTTTCTCGTTCGCACTTATTTAGTCTCACTGATTTAAACTTAAACTCCAGATAAATAATGAACGCGATTTCTAAAAAAAAAAATTAATTATTGGATTATCACAAGCATTTTCATAATTTCTGCACTATATTAAGTGCTATGGGAAATTGTCGTATCTCAGAATAGGATTGACATATCCGTTGAAAAGAATCAAATAAGAATTTCTGTGATATAATTTTCTCTACTTTCTGAGTGAATTTCGAACTCCTTTAATGGAAAAAATTTTTAGTTTCTTTTCATGCTATTTACAAAAGTATATAACAAGTTATCATTTTAATATAAAGTATAGGATTACATTATTTAGCATAACATAGCATATATTTTGTATATCAGTTATGAAATAAACGCGATATTCTCTAGATTACTTACTATTAAAAATATGAAATTAAATATATTTTTTGATCGTTTCATAGCTATATAATGCAATAACAAATATGGACAATCCAATAGAAATTTTGGGTTCTGCTCTTATGGTTACTTATCATTTAATGATCGTATTTTTCAATAATCACTCCGGACAAATAATTATTGACAGTAGTCTTGACATATTCAATGAATTGTAAGTTTAAATAGTTATTATATTATTATTTACATTTTTATCGTTTAGATAATTCATACTTCATCAATTTCTAATATTAAAAATGTAACGATATTGTTGGAATATATTACATAATGAAATATTATGCAGATGTGCTTCTACATGGTATCGCATTCCATTAAAAGCTCAAAAATTATTATTGTTTATGATACTGAGAACTTCAATGGGTGCTGAATTACGTCTTTCTGGTTTATTCACTCCGTCTTATGCAGGCTTTACGTCGGTAATTTCTTCTCTATTTTCTATGATCCTACATCATTTTGAATTTCAATACTTTTAACTATTGTAACATTCCAGATGATGAGTTCGTCTTTCTCCTATTGTGCTGTTATATACTCAATTCAATAAATATAATCGAATATTACTGGAATATTACTTCAATATAAATATTGCAATTATATGATATTGTTAAACCCGTAGATTTGAATAACGAATATTTGTTAAATACAAACAATTTGAGTAATAATATTTAAATAAAATAATGTTGTATTTTGTAAATCTATTAATCGTTTTCCAGTTACTAAAATATTTATTGTTGCAATAATACTTGGAAATAAATTTTTACGACACGATTAATTTTAAACTATTTATGCCATGTTCTATCTTACTTTGTATCGCGTGAAATTATTCCACTGTTCTTATTTTTTTCTATTACAATTCTTCACATTTTAACATTTTAACATTACAAAAGAAACAGTATTGTGAGTAACTGACGATTGTAAGATTAATATCAGAGCTTCTATTCTTTACTTTCAAATCGAAAAAAGACAAGAAAATATATGAATGAAAATCTATTATGAAATAACAGTGCTCAGTAATGAGTGCGAAGAAAATCGATCGAATGCAATTTACTATAATTTTCACGTTTAATAGTTTATAAGTGCAGAAAAAGTACAGTATAGAATTTGAGATATAGAAATAATAATGTGAATAATATATTGAACCGAGGTATAGACGGATGATTCTTCGAATTTTACGTGACAGTTAATATCTGGCAAGAACGATGAACGTGTTCGACAATCAGTATCGTATTTATCGTATTTTGTTAAAAAGTATAGGACTATGGCCATACGACAACTCAATCTACGTATGGATTCAAAGGTTATGTTTATTAATGTACTTTTTTATTAGTGTAATGTTTCAGGTAATAAAAATTTGATTATTTTTTATCGATAGTAATAATTTGTACGTTACATTAACATGCTAGTTCGAGAATTGAATACATTAACCTTAGAATATTATAGATAAATTTAAAATATTTTATTTTTTATAATATTTAGAAAAATATTTAAACAAAATAATGTTGTAGTCAAAGTTAATAAATATATTTAGAAAAATATTTTCTTATTTAATAGTTAATTGTAATTTAATGAATATAATTTTTCAGATTATCCTGCTTATAAAATCTGAAATTACATTACAAAATTGCATTGTCACGTTGTCTGAGACTTTTCCTGTGTTGCTATTTTTTTTGCGATATCTTCATTTTGTTACACTGTTTTCTTACGTAAGTGAAATTCCAAAAATAAAATTATTTATGTTACTGAACATTTATACATATGGACGTTTCTATTTTTGTACAGACAAAACTTTTGTTCGATGATATACGTACAGAAGAACGTCTATTACAGGACACGACAGAAATACAAATACAAACGAAATATCTTGATATTTCTTGTCATATCATACACATTTTTTTTTGTAAGAAATCACTTTATGAGCATCAATTCGTAACAATAAATAACTTTCGCTATCATCGTGATACTTAAATATGATTATATATCTATTATAAAAAGATAATTATATGATATTATCTTTTTACGATATTTTACAATTTTCAATATATTCATTAATTTTATAATTACTTTCTTGCATTTCATTTTAACTTATTCTAAAAATGTTACAATTCTTTCATCAAATTAAAAATAATTTTTATTATTTTTATTTAAAAATACAGTATTATTTGTATGTAACTATGAAATATTAAGTAATACTTCGAATTTTTAGGGATGAGTTTTACTGTTATTGTAGCATTCATCATATTTCTAGTAAATCCTGTGACATTGGATATAATAATGCCTTTAAACGAATCTCGCATTCATTTCAATGTCCTATTTCCTTTCGATCAAAGTGCGTATATTAAAATGTTTTTAATCTTAAATTTTATGTTAATTCTGTTACTCGGATTATTATCTATATTGGGTACAGAGTTATTACTTAATATTTTTAGTTATTATATATGCAGACAATTTCATATTGTCAGGTAAGTTGCTTCATGATGTTGCATTTTGCAATTTATTTTTATCTATGTGAATATTTCGAATATTTTTTAGTTACCGAATTCGAAAGATCGTTGAAGATCTCAGTGTATCTACTCTGTCCAAGCAAATAGACATTAAATTTACAGACATGCATCGAATAATGGACATTTATAATGACGCTATCGAGTTGGTAAATTAAAATATTATGATAAAAATAATAAAGATAACTTTTTAAATAATACTAATTGTTCACATTTCTTATATTGTCATATTTGGAAGGTATATTAATTTAGCTACAAGTAATGGAGCGACACAATATCTGATAGCAATCATTATATGCATATTTTCATTCTCTGTAAATCTATATCGCGTAAGTATTTTTGAATGTATTACGATTTATCAATCTTATTTTTAAAAAATTTCTGAAATCTTAGATTTAGGATCTCCAATATATCACTGATAAGATTATTATAAGTAAAATTTACATTAAAACTCGAATAAATCCTATCAAAAGGAAAATTTCTCAAAATTAAAAAAATAATTATTCTCACTCCATAGATGAAAGATCATTAGAACTGTGGAATTTTGTCCTTAAAATGTTTATTAATATATCTTATATAATTTTCAATTTGCGAAATTAAAGAAAACGTCGCTTAAAGAAAACAACAATTTTTTTATAGTTTATCATTATTTATCTCGTTGTTTCTTTTTCTCATTCCCACTGATTTAATATAGCATATATTTTGTATATCAGTTATAAAATAAACGCGATATTCTCTAGATTACTTACTATTGAAAATATGAATTTAAATATATTTTTTTATCGTTTCATAGCTATATAATGCAATAATAAATATGGATAATCGAATAGAAATCTTCGGTTCTGCTCTTATCGTTACTTATCATTTAATGATCGCATTTTACAATAATCACTGCGGACAATTAATTATTGACAGTAGTCTTGACATATTCAATGAATTGTAAGTTTAAATAATTGTTATATTATTACATCTTTGTCGTTTAAGTAATTCATATTTTATGAATTTGTTACGTTAAAAATATAATGATATTGTTGGAATATATTACATGATAAAATAATATGCAGATGTGCTTCTACATGGTATCGCATTCCATTAAAAGCGCAAAAATTATTATTATTTATGATACTGAGAACTTCAATGGGTGCTGAATTACGTCTTTCTGGTTTATTCACTCCGTCTTATGCAGGCTTTACGTCGGTAATTTCTTTTCTATTTTCTATGATCCTACATCATTTTGAATACTTCAATACTTTTAACTATTGTAACATTGCAGATGATGAGTTCGTCCTTCTCCTATTGTGCTGTTATATACTCAATTCAATAAATCGAATATTACTGGAATGTTACTTCAGTATAAGTATTGCAGTTATATAATATTGTTATACTCGTAGATTTGAATAAGGATTATTTGTTAAATACAAATATATTTGTTAAATATAAACAATTTGAGTAATAATATTCAAACAAAATAATGTTGTATTTTTTAAATCTATTAATCATTTTCCAGTTACTAAAATATTTATTGTTGTAATAATATTTGGAAATTAATTTTTACAACACGATTTAAATTATTTATGCCATAATGTTCCGTCTTACTATGTATCGCGTGAAATTATTCCACTGTCCTTATTTTTTTCTATTACAATTCTTCACATTTTAACATTTTAACATTACAGAAGAAATAGTGTCGTGAATAACTGACGATTGTAAGATTACTGACAGAGCTTCTATTCTTTACTTTCAAATCGAGAAAAGACAAGGAAATATGAATGAAAATCTATTATGAAATAACGATCGCTCAGTAATGAGTGCGAAGAAAATCGATCGAATGCAATTTACTATAATTTTCACGTTTAATAGTTTATAAGTGCAGAAAAAGTACACTATAGAATTTGAGATATAGAAATAATAATGTGAATAATATATTAAACCGAGGTATAGACGGATGCTTCTTCGAATTTTACGTGACAGTTAATATCTGGCAAGAACGATGAACGTGTTCGACAATCAGTATCGTATTTATCGTATTTTGTTAAAAAGTATAGGACTATGGCCATACGACAACTCAATCTACGTATGGATTCAAAGAATATGTATATTAATGTACTTTCTTATCGGTGTAATGTTTCAGGTAATAAACATTTGATTATTCTTTACTGATAGTAATAATTTGTACGTTACATTAACATGCTAGTTCGAGAATTGAATACATTAATCTTAGAATATTGTAGATAAATTTAAAATATTTTATTTTTTAAAATATTTAGAAAAATATTTTCTTATTTAATAGTTAATTGTAATTTAATGAATATAATTTTTCAGATTATTTTGCTTATAAAATCTGAAATTACATTACAAAATTGCATTGTCACGTTGTCTGAGACTTTTCCTCTGTTGCTATTTTTTTTGCGATATCTTCATTTTATTACAGTGTTTTCTTACGTAAGTGAAATTTCAAAAATAAAATTATTTATATTACTGAACATTTATACATATGTACGTTTCTATTTTTGTACAGACAGAATTTTTGTTCGATGCCATATGTTCAGAAGAATATTTGTTACACGATTCGATAGAAATACAAATACAAACGAAATATCTCGATATTTCTAGGCATATCATCTACATTTTTTGCTGTAAGAAATCACTTTATGCACTTTAATTCCTAAAATTTAATTACCAATCAATAATTTCCAACTGTCATCGTAACATCAAACATAATCGTATACGAAAAATGATATCATATAAAAATATTAAGAAATAGTGTGCACCATTTTATTGTACAATTTTTTATAATTTAAAGAATTATCGATATTTTCACAATTATCTCTTTTCTTTTTATTATAATTTTTTGAAGTAAAAATGTTAAATTCTTTCTTTGAAATAAAAATAATTTCAAAAATTATTTTTATTATGCTATTATATGAATGTGACTTTGAAAAATTAAATAATATAAAATTTCAGGGATGTCTTTTATTTGTGTTGTAGCGATGACTATATTTACACTAAATCCCGTAACATTGGATGTAATAATGCCTTTGAATAAATCTCGCATTCACTATAATTTCATATTCCTTTCCAACGATCGAAAAACATATACTGATATTTTTTTGATATTAAATTTAATAATAATTCTGATATTTGGATTATTATCTATAATATGTACAGAATCGTTAACTAATATTTTGAGTTACTATATATGCAGACAATTTCATATTGTCAGGTAAATTATGTTCCATCATTATGTTCCATTTTGTATTTCTATTCATGTGAATATTTCGAATATTTTTTAGTTATCGATTACGGAAGATCATTGAGGATCTCAGTATGCCAAATCTGCCTAAGATAGACTTGAAACTTACAGACATTCATCGAGTAGTGGACATTCATTGCAATGCTATCGAGTTGGTAGATTAAAATATTATGAAAAGTAATAGTAATAGTAATAATTTTTTAGATGATATTAATTTTTCATGTATCTTATATTGTCATGCTTCGAAGGTATGTCAATATAGCCTCAAGTAATGTAGCGACGCAATATCTGATAGCGATCATTATATGCATATTCTCATTTTCTGTAAATCTATATCGCGTAAGTATTTTTGAATTTATTACGATATATCAATCTTATTTCTAAAAAATTTATGAAATCGTAGATTTAGGATCTCCAATATCATTGATAAGATTATTATAAGTAGAATTTACCTTGAAACTCGAATAAATCCTATTAATATTAAGAAAAGTTTCTCAAAAATAATTATTCTCGTGCAATTGATGAAAGATGATTAACTGTGGAATTTTATATTGAAATATTTATTAATACATCTGATATAATTTTCCAATTTGCGAAATTATCCTCGCTTAAAGAAGACAACAATTTTCTTATAATTTATTATTATTTATCTCATTTTTTTTTCTCGTTCGCACTTATTTAATCTCACTGATTTAAACTTAAACTCCAGATAAATAATAGACGGAATTTCTAAAAAAAAAAAAAGTTATTGAATTATCATAAACATTTTCATAATTTCTTCACTATATTAAGTGCTATGGGAAATTGTCGTATCTCGGAATCGGATTGATATATCCGTGAGAAGAATCAAATAAGAATTTCAGTGATATAATTTTTTCTACTTTCTGAGTGAATTTCGATAAAATTTTAATAGATAAAATTTTTAGTTTCTTTTCAAGCCTTTTACAAATGCACAAGTTATTATTTTAATATAAAGTATAGAATTACATTATTTAACATGATATAACATATATTTTGTATATCAGTTATAAAATAAACGCGATATTCTCTAGATTACTTACTATTGAAAATATAAAATTAAATATATTTTTTGATCGTTTCATAGCTGTATAATGCAATAATAAATTTGGACAATCGAATAGAAATCTTCGTTTCTACTGTTATAGTTACTTATCATTTAATGATCGCATTTTACAATAATCATTGCGGACAATTAATTATTGACAGTAGTTTGGACATATTTAATGAATTGTAAGTTTAAATAATTGTTATTTTATTATTTTCATCTTTATCGTTTAGATAATTCATATTTTATCAATTTGTTACGTTAAAAATATAATGATATTGTTGAAATATATTAAATGATAGAATAATATACAGATTTGATTCTACGTGGTATCGTATTCCATTAAAAGCGCAAAAACTATTATTGTTTACGATATTGAGAAGTTCAATCCATTGTGAATTACGTATTTCTGGTTTATTCACTGCGTCTTATGCAGGCTTTACATCGGTAATTTCTCTTCTTTTTTTATTATACATTATGATTTTGAATTTCAGTAACTTTTAACTATTGTAATATTGCAGATGATGAGTTCGTCCTTCTCCCATTGTGCCGTTATATACTCAATTCAATGAATATAATCGAATATTATTGGAATATTACTTCAATATTGCAATTATATGATATTGTTAAGATTTGAATAACGAATATTTGTTAAACATAAATATATTTGATAAACACAAGCAATTGGAGTAATAGTATTTAAACAAAATAATGTTGTATTTCGTAAATCTATTAATCATCGTTTTACAGTTACTAAAATATTTATTGTTGCAACAATAATTGGAAATAAATTTTTACAACACGATTAAGTTTAAACTATTTATGCCATAATGTTCCGTCTTACTATATATCGCGTGAAATTATTCCACTGTTCTTATTTTTTTCTATTACAATTCCTCACATTTTAACATTTTAACGTTACAGAAGAAATAGTGTCGTGAATAACTGACGATTGTAATATTACTGACAGAGCTCCTATTCTTTACTTTCAAATCGAAAAACGACAAGGAAATATGAATGAAAATCTATTATGAAATAACGATTGCTCAGTAATGAGTGCGAAGAAAATCCATCGAATACAATTTACTATAATTTTCACGTTTAATAGTCTATAAGTGCAGAAAAAGTACACTATAGAACTAGAGATAGAGAAATAATAATGTGAATAATATATTGAACCGAGGTATAGACGGATGCTTCTTCGAATTTTACATGACAGTTAATATCTGGCAAGAACGATGAACGTGTTCGACAATCAGTATCGTATTTATCGTATTTTATTGAAAATTATAGGACTGTGGCCATATGACAACTCAATCTACGTATGGATTCATAGATCATGTTTATTACTGTACTTTCTTTTCGGTGTAATGTTTCAGGTAATAAAAATTTGATTATTGTTTATCGATAGTAATAATTTGTACGTTACATTAACATGCTAGTTCGAGAATTGAATACATTAACCTTAGAATATTATAGATAAATTTAAAATATTTTATTTTTTATAATATTTAGAAAAATATTTTCTTATTTAATAGTTAATTGTAATTTAATGAATATAATTTTTCAGATTATCCTGCTTATAAAATCTGAAATTACGTTACAAAATTGCATTGTCACGTTGTCTGAGACTTTTCCTGTGTTGCTATTTTTTTTGCGATATCTTCATTTTGTTACACTGTTTTCTTATGTAAGTGAAATTCCAAAAATAAAATTATTTATATTACTGAACATTTATACATATATACGTTTCTATTTTTGTACAGACAGAATTTTTGTTCGATGCCATATGTTCAGAAGAACATTTGTTACACGATTCGATAGAAATACAAATACAAACGAAATATCTCGATATTTCTAGACATATCATCTACATTTTTTGCTGTAAGAAATCACTTTATGCACTTTAATTCCTAAAATTTAATTACCAATCAATAATTTCCAACTGTCATCGTAACATCAAACATAATCGTATACGAAAAATGATATCATAAAAAAATATTAAGAAATAGTGTGCACCATTTTATTGTACAATTTTTTATATTTTAAATAATTATCGATATTTTCACAATTATCTCTTTTCTTTTTATTATAATTTTTTCAAGTAAAAATGTTAAATTCTTTCTTTGAAATAAAAATAATTTCAAAAATTATTTTTATTATGGTATTATATGAATGTGACTTTGAAAAATTAAATAATATAAAATTTCAGGGATGTCTTTTATTTGTGTTGTAGCGACGACTATATTTACGCTAAATCCCATAACATTGGATGTAATAATGCCTTTGAATAAATCTCGCATTCACTATAATCTCATATTTCTTTCCAACAATCGAAGAACATATATTGATATTTTTATGATGTTAAATTTGATAATAATTCTGATATTTGGATTATTATCTATAATATGTACAGAATCGTTAACTAATATTTTGAGTTACTATATATGCAGACAATTTCATATTGTCAGGTAAATTATGTTCGATCATTATGTTCCATTTTGTATTTCTATTCATGTGAATATTTCGAATATTTTTTAGTTATCGATTACGAAAGATCATTGAGGATCTTAGTATGCCAAATCTGCCTAAGATAGACTTGAAACTTACAGACATTCATCGAGTAGTGGACATTCATTGCAATGCTATTGAGTTAGTAGATTAAAATATTATGAAAAGTAATAGTAATAATAATAATTTTTTAGATGATATTAATTTTTCATGTATCTTATATTATCGTGCTTCGAAGGTATGTCAATATAGCCTCACGTAATGTAGCGACGCAATATCTGATAGCGATCATTATATGCATATTCTCATTCTCTGTAAATCTATATCGCGTAAGTATTTTTGAATTTATTACGATTTATCAATCTTATTTCTAAAAAATTTATGAAATCGTAGATTTAGAATCTCCAATATCATTGATAAGATTATTATAAGTAGAATTTACCTTGAAACTCGAATAAATTCTATTAATATTAAGAAAAATTTCTCAAAATTAATTATTCTTGTGCAATCGATGAAAGATGGTTAGAATTGTGGAATCATGTCCTTAAAATGTTTATTAATATATCTGATATAATTTCCAAATTGCGAAATTATCGTCGTATAAAGAAAACGATAATTTTTTTATAGTTTATTATTATTTATCTCATTTTTTTTTCTCGTTCGCACTTATTTAGTCTCACTGATTTAAACTTAAACTCCAGATAAATAATAGACGGAATTTCTAATAAAAAAAAGTTATTAAATTATCATAAACATTTTCATAATTTCTTCACTATATTAAGTGCTATGGGAAATTGTCGTATCTCGGAGTCGGATTGATATATCCGTGAGAAGAATCAAATAAGTTTCATATAATTTATTCCAAAAAATATTTCCATCGCGTTGTACAAAATTTACTTACAAAATTTCAGTAATATAATTTTTGTTTATTTTCTGAGTGAATTTCGATAAAATTTTAATAGATAAAATTTTTAGTTTCTTTTCAAGCCTTTTATAAATGCACAAGTTATTATTTTAATATAAAGTATAGGATTACATTATTTAACATGATATAGCATATATTTTGTATATCAGTTATAAAATAAACGCGATATTCTCTAGATTACTTACTATTGAAAATATGAAATTTAATATATTTTTTGATCGTTTCATAGCTGTATAATGCAATAATAAATTTGGACAATCGAATAGAAATCTTCGTTTCTACTGTTATAGTTACTTATCATTTAATGATCGCATTTTACAATAATCATTGCGGACAATTAATTATTGACAGTAGTTTGGACATATTTAATGAATTGTAAGTTTAAATAATTGTTATTTTATTATTTTCATCTTTATCGTTTAGATAATTCATATTTTATCAATTTGTTACGTTAAAAATATAATGATATTGTTGAAATATATTAAATGATAGAATAATATGCAGATTTGCTTCTACGTGGTATCGCATTCCTTTAAAAGCGCAAAAACTATTATTGTTTATGATACTAAGAAGTTCAATCGGTTGTGAATTACGTATTTCTGGTTTATTCACTGCGTCTTATGCAGGCTTTACGTCGGTAATTTCTCTTCTTTTTTTATTATACATTATGATTTTGAATTTCAGTAACTTTTAACTTTTAATGTTGTAATATTGCAGATGATGAGTTCGTCCTTCTCCCATTGTGCCGTTATATACTCAATTCAATGAATATAATCGAATATTACTGGAATATTACTTCAATATTGCAATTATATGATATTGTTAAGATTTGAATAACGAATATTTGTTAAATATAAATATATTTGTTAAACACAAGCAATTGGAGTAATAGTATTTAAACAAAATAATGCTGTATTTCGTAAATCTATTAATCGTTTTACAGTTACTAAAATATTTATTGTTGCAACAATAATTAAATAAATTTTTACAACACGATTAAGTTTAAACTATTTATGCCATAATGTTCTGTCTTACTATGTATCGCGTGAAATTATTCCACTTTTTTTATTTTTCTATTACAATTCTTCACATTTTAACATTACAGAAGAAACAGTGTCGACAATAACTGACGATTGTAAGATTACTGACAGACCTCCTATTCTTTCAAATCGAAAAAAGACAAGGAAATATATGAATGAAAATCTATTATGAAGTAACGATCAGTAATGAATGCGAAGAAAATCGATCAAATGCAATTTACTATAATTTTCACGTTTAATAATCTATAAATGTAGAAAAAGTACACTATAGAATTTGAGATAGAGAAATAATAATGTGAATAATATATTGAACCGAGCTATAGACGGATGATTCTTCGAATTCTATGTGACAGTTAATATCTGGCAAGAACGATGAACGTGTTCGACAATCAGTATCGTATTTATCGTATTTTATTGAAAATTATAGGACTGTGGCCATATGACAACTCAATCTACGTATGGATTCAAAGAATATGTACATTAATGTACTTTCTTATCGGTATAATATTTCAGGTAATAAAAATTTGATTATTCTTTATCGATAAAAATTTATATATAATTTGTACATTACATTAATCTGATAGTTCGAGAATTGAATATATTAACCTTATTATATTATAAATAAATATAAAATATTTTATTTTTTATAACATTTAGAAAAATATTTTATTTAAATAATCAAAGTTAATAAATATGATTAGAAAAATATTTTCTTGTTTAATAGTTAATTGTAATTTAACGAATATAATTTTTCAGATCATCCTGCTTATAAAATCTGAAATTACATTACAAAATTGCATTGTCACGTTGTCTGAAACTTTTCCTGTGCTGCTATTTTTTTTGCGATATCTTCATTTTGTTACACTGTTTTCTTACGTAAGTGAAATTCCAAAAATAAAATTATTTATATTACTGAACATTTATACATGTATATAAATGTTTCTATTTTTGTACAGACAGAATGTTTGTTCGTTGACATACGTACAGAAGAACATTTGTTACACGATTCGATAGAAATACAAATACAAACGAAATATCTGGATATTTCCAGTCATATCATCGACATTTTTTGCTGTAAGAAATTTATGCACTTCAATTCCTAAAATTTAATTACAATTCAATCAACAACTTCATTGTCATCATGACATCAAATATAATCGTATACTAAAAATGAAATCATATAAAAATATTGAGAAATATTGTACAATATTTCATTGTACAATTTTCTATATTTTAAATCATTATTGATATTTTCGCAATTATCTTTTTTCTTTTTATTGTAACATTTTTCTAGTAAAAATGTCAAATTCTTTTTTTGAAATAAAAATAATTTCAGAAATTATTTTTATTATATTTATTATAGTGAATTTGAAAAATTAAATAATATAAAATTTCAGGGATGTCTTTTATTTGTATTGTAGCGACGAGCATATTTATACTAACTCCCGTAACATTGGATGTAATAATGCCTTTGAATAAATCTCGCATTCATTATATGTATTTCAAATTTCTTTCCAACGATCGAAGAACATATATTGATGTTTTTATGGTTTTAAATTTGATAATAATTTTGATATTTGGATTATTATCTGTAACATGTACAGAATCGTTAACTAATATTTTGAGTTACTATATATGCAGACAATTTCATATTGTCAGGTAAATTATGTTCCATCATTATGTTCCATTTTGTATTTCTATTCATGTGAATATTTCAAATATTTTTTAGTTATCGATTACGGAAGATCATTGAGGATCTCAGTATGCCAAATCTGCCTAAGATAGACTTGAAACTTACAGACATTCATCGAGTAGTGGACATTCATTGCAATGCTATCGAGTTGGTAGATTAAAATATTATGAAAAGTAATAGTAATAATAATAATTTTTTAGATAATAATAATTTTTCATGTTTTTTATATTGTCGTGCTTCGAAGGTATGTCAATGTAGTTTCAAGCAATGTAGCGATGCAATATCTGATAGCAATCGTTATATGCATATTCTCATTCTCTGTAAATCTATATCGTGTAAGTATTTTTGAATTTATTACGAATTATCAATCTTATTTCTAAAAAATTTCTGAAATCTTAGATTTAGGATCTCTAGATCTCCAATATCATTGATAAGATTATTATAAGTGGAATTTACCTTGAAACTCGAATAAATCCTATTAATATTGAGAAAAATTTCTCAAAAATAATTATTCTCACTCCATGGATGAAAGATCATTAGAACTGTGGAATCTTGTCCTTAAAATGTTTATTAACACATTCTGATATAATTTCCAATTTGCGAAATTATTATCGCTTAAAAAAAAATTTTTTTATAGTTTATTATTATTTATCTCGTTTTTTTTCTCATTCGCACTTATTTAGTCTCACTGATTTAAATATAAACTCCAGATAAATAATAGACGCGATTTCTAAAAAAAAAAAAAATAAGTTATTGAATTATCACAAACATTTTCATAATTTTTTTACTATATTAAGTGCTATGGGAAATTGTCGTATCTCGAAATCGGATTGACATATCCGTGAGAAGAATCAAATAAGAATTTCAGTGATATAATTTTCTCTACTTTCTGAGTCAATTTCGAACTCTTTTAATAAATAAAATTTTTAGTTTCTTTTCAAGCTTTTTACAAATGCATAAGTTATCATTTTAATATAAAGTATAGGATTACATTATTTAACATAATATAGCGTATATTTTGTATATCAGTATGAAATAAAATAATATATTATGAAATTAAATATATTTTTTGATCGTTTCATAGCTGTATAATGCAATAATAAATTTGCACATCCGAATAGAAATCTTGGGTTCTTCTCTAATAGTTATTTATCATTTAATGATCGCATTTTACAATAATCATTGTGGACAATTAATTATTGACAGTAGTCTTGACATATTCAATGAATTGTAAGTTTAAATAATTGTTATATTATTACTTACATCTTTCTTGTTTAAGTAATTCATATTTTATGAATTTGTTACGTTAAAAATATAATGATATTGTTGGAATATATTACATGATAAAATAATATGCAGATGTGCTTCTACATGGTATCGCATTCCATTAAAAGCGCAAAAACTATTATTGTTTATGATACTGAGAACTTCAATGGGTTCTGAATTACGTATTTCTGGTTTATTCACTGCGTCTTATGCAGGCTTTACGTCGGTAATTTCTCTTCTTTTTTTATTAAACAATATAATTTTGAATTTCAGTAACTTTTAACTATTGTAACATTGCAGATGATGAGTTCGTCTTTCTCCTATTGTGCCGTTATATACTCAATTCAATAAATATAATCGAATATTACTGGAATGTTACTTCAGTATAAGTATTGCAATTACATGATATTGCATTACCCATAAATTTGAATAACGAATATTTGTTAAATATAAACAATTTGAGTAATAATATTTAAACAAAATAACGTTGTATTTCGTAAATCTATTAATCGTTTTACAGTTACTAAAATATTTATTGTTGCAACAATAATTGGAAATAAATTTTTACAACACGATTTAAATTATTTATGCCATAATGTTCCGTCTTACTATATATCGCGTGAAATTATTCCACTATTCTTATTTTTTTCTATTCCAATTCTTCACATTTTAACATTTTAACATTACAGAAAAAATAGTGTCGTAAATAACTGACGATTGTAAGATTACTGACAGAACTCCTAATTATTTTCAAATAGAAAAAAGACAAGGAAATATGAATGAAAATCTATTATGAAATAGCTCAGTAATGAGTGCGAAGAAAATCCATCGAATGCAATTTACTATAATTTTCACGTTTAATTGTCTATAAGTGCAGAAAAAGTACACTATAGAAGTTGAGATAGAGAAATAATAATGTGAATAATATATTGACCCGGGATACAGACGGATGATTCTTCGAATTCTATGTGACAGTTAATATCTGGCAAGAACGATGACAATCAGTATCGTACTTATCGTATTTTGAATTTCAACACTTTTAATTATTATATCATTGCAGATGATGAGTTCTTCCTTCTCCTATTGTGCCGTTATATATTCGATTCAATAAATATTCTCGAAAACTATTGACATTTTATTTCAATACAAATGTTGCAATCATATGATATCATTATTATACGCGTAGATTTGAATAAATAAATAAAATGAATGTTATGAAATGAACACAAAACAATTTGTATTTTGAATAATAAAATTTTAAAATAATAATTATATTTCATAAATCTACTAATCGTTTTCCACCTACCATTGCAATAATATGTGTAGACAAATTTTTACGATACCATTAATTTATATTATTTACATTATAACGTTGTAATCTCACAATGTTTCACGTGAAATTGTTCCACTTTTCTCATTCCTTCTATTCTATTATAATTCTTTTAATATTTTAACTTTTTAGGATTACAGAAGAAATAGTGTCATGAGTAATCGACGACTATAAGAATACTGAGGAAGCTTCTATTCTTTACTTTCAAATCAAAAAGTAGAAAAATTAAAAGGAAATATATGAATGAAAATACATAAAAGAAATAATCCGAAGACAGTAATTTTTTCGAAATCAATATCTGTTGTGAACAATTATGAAGAACCTTTTAATAATAAAAGCGAAGGAAATCGATCGATTACAATTTACTGTAATTTTCTCGCATTGTAGTCTATCATTATGAACAGGTAAAACTATGTAATTCAAGAAACATAATAACATAAATAATTTATTAAACTGAGGTATAGTTGAATGATTCCTGCAGTTTTACATAACATTTAACATCTGATCAGAACGATGGACGTGTTCGATAAACAGTATGCTACTTATCGTATTGTATTGAAAATCGTTGGACTGTGGCCATACGATAACTCGATCTACGTTTGGATTCAAAGATTATGGTTATTAAGCTACTTTTTTGCCAATATAATATTTCAGGTAACAAAAATTATGATTTTTCTTTATATATATATATCTATATGATAATATAGGTTCAAAAAGAAAAACATTTCTATTTTGCATAAAAAAATATTCATGTTTTGAAATAATGTATACATATGGTGACTATGTACGTACGATCAAATTACTATTAAAAAAGCTTGAATAATCTGATTAATAAATGGAATACATTTTTAGATCGTGTCACTTTTAAGATCTGAAATTACATTACAGAACAGCATTTTAACGTTATCTATAACCTGTCCATTTGTGCTATTTTTGTTACGATATATAGGTTCTATAATCTTTTTTCCTATAGTGAGTAAAAATTATAATTATTTTCAATTGGCCTTTATAAATATTTCTATATATTGTTCTACTTTGACAGATAAAAATTATATTCAAGCATATATGTACAGAGGAAAATATCGTTCAAGATTCAATAGAATCGCAAATACGAATGAAATTGATCGATGATTCGCTTCATATGATCAACATTTTTTTCTGTAAGAAATGTATTATTTATGTGAATTTTTTTGATAATAACATTCTATAATTATACCATTGTCCATGGTAATTACTTAAATGTTCGAAAATATTCATACATCTATATTTCTGTTATAGTTATTTTGATGCATTTTTTTCATTATATATTTTTCTTTTTTTTTACTGACTATTATATTTACAACGATAATAACTTCCCTCGTAATCTCTTTATAACAAAAATTCTAGAATTCTTTTTTTTCTTTTTATAATAAAAAAAAGATTTCTAAATAATGATATAATATTCTAGCTGTTTTAAGTATTAATTAAATTATTAAACGATCTTTCCAAATTTTAGGGATGACATACACGTTTATTGTAATTTACGTTACATATGTATTGTATCCTATAATATTGGATTTCATGATACCTTTGAATGAATCTCGTACTCATATCATTTATTACATTACAACCTTTTCTCACGATCAAATCATATATCTCGATATTCTAGACTTCAATTTTATGTTTATTGGCATATTTGGATTATTATCTATAGCATGTTCGGAATCGATAACCGGATTGTGTAGTTATTACATATGCATGTTGTTGAAAATTGTAAGGTGAGTGGAATTTTCATATTGGTCTCGTAATCATAATACTTTACAATATTTATAATATTTCTCTATTACATATTAATATCATTCGAAGGATTGCAATTTACAAGATGATTTACAAAGATCGCACTTCATAAGATTAAATCTAATTCAATTTGAAATATTATATTCTTAATCTTTATATACAAAATTAATATAAATATTCATGGATTATATTAATTGAGATTAAGTTATTAAATTGCAAATAATTTAAATTTGTTTAGAAATGGGATATAGTAATAGAGTGAGATTGTATTAATATGAAAACAGAATATTTATCAATTTATTTGTTTTTAACCTTTTCAATAGATATTTCAAAAATATTAATTAAATTATATATTAAATAAAATGAATTTAAATAACGAATAAAAATATTGTATGTTTCAGCTATCGAATACAAAAGATTATTATGAATTTGGCTATGTTTAAGCTCTCACCAAAACAAATTGATTCGAAACTCATAGAGCTCTATCGTGTAGTGGATATTCACAATCAAACTATCGAGTTAGTAAATCAAAATGTAACGATTGTGTTATAAAATTATCTTCCAGATGCTTACGTTAATATTATATTCTCAAATTTCATGTGGTTCAATGACAGACTTATCGATTTCGCGGTAAGTACTGCAGGTATACATTATATAATGGCTAGTCTCCTAGTTGTGATCTCATTGGCTATAAATTTGCATCGAGTAAGTGAATATCTCTTCTTTATTGCGCGATAAACTTTAAAATAAGTATGTATTTATTTGCGATATTTATTTTTCTTGATATAGCTAGTAAATGCAACTTTAATTAAGAAGAACCAATTAGAAATGTTATTCTGTTTCACACTTGTTGCTATTCACTTGCTGATTATATTTCTCAATAATTATAATGGTCAAAAACTTATGAACAGTAGCCAAAAATTGTTCGATGAATTGTAAGTTTGAATTCATTTATTATATTTTGAAATTAATTACATTAATTAAAAAAAAATTATTATTATTGAATGAACAGATATAATTCGATGTGGTATTCCATGCCATTGAAAGCGCAAAAAATCTTATTGTTGATCATGTTACAAAGTACAACGACACATGCATTCAACATCTTAGGTTTGTTCACCCCATGTCATACAGGATTTTCAACGGTAAATTTTTTTTTAAGCAACTAAATTACACGTCATTTCAATTCAAAAATTGGTAAATAAAAAATTACGAAAAATTTTAGATGTTAAGTTCGTCGTTTTCGTATTTCACCCTGATGTACTCGATACAATAAAAACTATGGCTTTATATTAAAACTATTAATACAGAAATAAATAATTATTATTGATATATGCTTGATCTGGATTAATGGATACTATTGTTCATTAATTTATTTTTTTTTCGACATTCATCACTCGATCAAATATTCTATATATATCAACTACTCCAGAATTGTTAATTAATTTACGCATATTTTTTGTTATTGATCATTTCGATACCACTATGATTAACTTAAAATAATTCCTATTCCGTATTTTTATTCCTTAATCTTGAAGGAAAATAAAAATTTCATTTTCTTTTTTTTCATCATGATCCTTATATCAGATTCAAATTTGTTTCATTTAATTAATTATCAATAAAATATTCAAAACAATATCTTTTAAACAAAGTGAGTGAATTTTACATAGATTTATTAGTTTCAGTTTTAAGTCAGCACGAATAATTAAACTATATCCATAACATTTACGTGAAAAATCATGTAATACTTTCAAAATTGTTACTCACAACGATTATTTTAATATTAACCATTTCTTATTGGTTCATATTTTCAAATTTTCGTTGTCCTCTTTCCTACTCCAGATCTATCATGTTCTACATTCGAGAGAGAAGAAGATCGAAACTGTTTCTACAAATGTTCATCGATGAATACGAACGACATCGCAGATAATTTTAGAAATTTCTTGCACAGTGAGGAAAAATTTTTGCTGTCAATTATCGTGCTTCGATTCTTTTTTGTATTTTTTGTTTCTGTACACTATATAATTTAGTCGCTTCTTTCTTAAAGGGAGCGAAAATTCTGTGTATTATTCCAATGGAATATAAATAATGTGATAAATTTCAAAAAAATTATCTTCTAAGAAAATATTATATAATTACAGCGATCCCTACATAAAATTGACTCCTAATCTGATGAATAAAATATACCAACAAGATGTAATGGAAAATCGATTCATGGATATCAAATAGACCAGTTTCAACTTCAATGGCAAGATGAATGTATTCGAAAAAGATTGTTACAAATATTATCATGTCTATATGACAATCGCCAATATTTGGCCACACAGTGAGTCAAATTTGATTATAGTAGTAATATAGTAATAATAAGATTCAGGATTATATTTGTGTCAATATCCTTTGTAATTTTTCAGGTATGATTCATATGATGTTTCATTATTAATGGAGCTTTGATAGTAGTTTATTGAAAATCGATTTAAATAATAATGATATATAAGTGCACTTTTAAATTAGTAAAACTTAACATTTTTTTTTTGTGAAAAGAAAATCAAGTTATAAGTATAAATACTGATATTGGTTGTTATATTATACAATGCTTAATTTTTTAATTTTAGTTTTCTAGGAAAAAGTTTTTATTAATTGATTCTTTCAGATAAAATCGTTGGAAAAATTTAATTTGCTTGAAATTTGACATTAATAGATTTGGTTTAGTGACATTGACATTATATATTAAATAAATATTATGCATAATTTTGAAAAAATGTAAGTCAACATAATTATAATCTATATGTTACAATATCCTTTATATTAAGAATATTTCATTTGAATAACTTATCTATTTCTAAAAACTTCAAATAGTAGCAATAAATTAATATCACATGTAATTTGTAGTTTGTAAGTTTTTTATTTAGAATATAATTTTATCACGATATTATTTCTTATTTAGATAAAACTTGTCTTTAACTCAATATCGAGTGATTGGGAAACATTTGTCCATGAGAAAGAGTTAGAAATATTAGAAGATTATGCCAAAAGGCAAAAGCGAATAATTTCATTGCTTTCACGTAAGGGATACGTTCATAATTAAAATTTTATCAAACTTATATACACTATATCACTTTTTATACGCATTCTTCTCTTAATAATTATCAATGATCAATTTATAACTTTTATTTTCAATGATTTTAAATCTATGAAAAATTGTTTATATCTAAAATTCTATTTTTCAGTTGTCGCATATGAAGAGCAATTGAAAGTGATTCAGAAAAAAATATTGCGAATAGATGAAATTGATCTTATAAGAAAATTTGGGATGCAATGGAAATTTATACGCGTATCGAGTCGGTATTGATATTAATATCACAGATAAAATAAATTTCAGAAGCTAAAGATATAGGTCTAACCTAAAATTTTCATTTTTCAAGCGCGTAGAATGTCCTATTGAAAAAGTTATCGATAATGAATTGCATCATTAATCTGATAATCATATTTTCTTTAGCTACTTATATGATATTAATGAGTACTTTTTAATTAATATTAATTATAAAATATATATAAAAATCTAATTAATTTTTACATCTCAATTATTGCAAATCTATTCTACATTGCAACTTACTATTAAAGCTTGAATGACACGACGCATTTTCATATGGTTATGGTATTTTTATACATTTATTTTATGCGTTTATACATAATTATATCGACCAGATCATCATGAATTATTTATTGCATCCTATGAATTGTAAAATAATAATAAAAAAAAGAAATTTAAATGATTCCGAACTAAAAAGTAAATCTAATCTTTAAATATATATTTAAAATTATGTACTCACCGTTACATCATATTGTTGACTTTGATAATCACAGCCATATAAATTGCTCTTCTTTTTTCTTTCTTCAACTTCATGCAATATATATCGTATTTAAAGATCAACATTGTTACGATTATTACGCATTTCACATGTCATCTACAAACTCACGATCGACATTGTACAATTAAAGTTTACTAAGAGATTTTCACGCGAATTCTCTTCATTCACCTTATCGTTTATTTTACAAAGTATGTATAAACAAATCGATTAAGGTAATTACTAAGAAATAATAACTAACAATCCTTTTTATTTCTTCGAAACACTTTCATCGAAACACTTCACAATACGCGCTGACGAAGACTACTGATGGCGTCACTCATAAACACGCATGCGCAGCTATAAAAAACGCGGGAGAAAACTGTGAAACAGTGAAACAGTGAAACTGTGAATGTGAAAAACCAGCCAATTTGCTTATGTCTCAAAATTGATTCTATTGTCATTATAGCATTTCAGACATATTCGAAGAAACTAATTACTAATCTTTTTTATTTTTTCGAAACATTTTCATCGAAACACTTCACGATATGTAGTGACAAAGACCATCGATGGCGTTACTCACAAACACGCATGCGCAGCCACAAAAAACGCGGGAGAAAACTGTGAAATAGTGAAACAGTGAAACTGTGAACGTGAAAAACCGTCCAATTTACTTATGTCTCAAAATTGATTCCATTATTATTATGGCACTTTAGACATATTCAAGGAAACTAATTACTAATCTTTTTTATTTTTTCGAAACATTTTCATCGAAACACTTCACGATATGTAGTGACGAAACCACCGATGGCGTTACTCATAAACACGCATGCGCAGCCATAAAAAACGCGGGAGAAAACTGTGAAATAGTGAAACAGTGAAACTGTGAACGTGAAAAACCGTCCAATTTGCTTATGTCTCAAAATTGATTCCATTATTATTATGGCACTTTAGACATATTCAAGGAAACTAATTACGAATTCTTTTTATTTTTTTCGAAACATTTTCATCGAAACACTTCATAATGCGCACTGAGGAAGACTATCGATGGTGTTACTCATAAACATGCAGCCATAAAAAACGCGGGAGAAAACAGTGTGAAACAGTGAAATTGTGCATGTGAAAAACCAATTTGCTTATGTCTCAAAATTAATTCCATTGACATATGACACTTCAGACATATTCGAGGAAACTTTTTTCTTCTCTTTTTATTCTTTCGAGAGAAAATTGAAATGAATTTTTATGATATTTCGCGAGCATCAGATGTTTATGAATTTCCAAATGGCATGAATTTCCTTGAGAAAGAATTAATATGATTCAACTTTCATTATTTGTTAGTTTGTGACCGTATAATAGATCGAAGTTAACATTTATGTGTTTATTTTCTTCGTAACTGTTTTTATCTTTCAGGTATTTGTTTTATTGATAGATTTTTCGTATTCGATGTTGTGAACTGTCATATGCATTTGTTTTATCAATACAAATTTTTAAGAATATAATCTGAAAAAACTATCTATCATGTCCAAATTAATTGGAATTTTCTTGAAAAAATAATAAAGACACAAAAGTGGGGAAAATATGGATTAGATTAAAAATAATTATTTCATCAGAATTCAAGGTAACATATTCTATTAAACAATTTGATAATTATTACAAATATTATATGTGTGCAATAAAGTAATTTATTCTTCTATACAAATTTTATAGAATATATTTTAGATTGTACATAATTTATTTTAAATATCAACGGTATCATTAAGATTAGATTACAAATGATATATCATAAACTGTGTCTGGAAGAAATTATAGGTAAAATTATAATAATTTTAACACCACAACTTCTATTTTTATATATTTTTTTTTATACAATAAATCAAATAGATCTTTAATGTAATATAAAATCTATATCTTTACTTAAAATTTACTAATTACCAATAATTTTGTTCTCAGCATTAACCACAGACAATGTGTATCTACTACAAAAGGCCAAAAGTTCCTACTCTGTTAATTTTTCTGCATTGTCTATAAATTTAATGTAAGACCAAGTAGCTAAAATTCAAATCCTCCTATTGTAAAATAAGAAAGAGGATTCAGAAGAGAAATCTAAGGTATTCCACTAGTTTCATTGCTCATATCTTTGCCTTGGTATTATTCTTGTCTGCGTACATGTCCATAATACGACAGATTGAACAGCACTGGTTTGTAGAAACTATACGCACCCCACTGGTGAGAATAGAGTTGCAACTTGTTGCACGTTGAAACGAGAATGAACGAGTGAAACGGTGAGGACGACCATGCGTAAAACAGACGGAAAGAAAATTGGCATTAAATTTCCATAATGACACGTACCTATTACACAAATATAACGATGCAATTAACGAAGCATCGTAGTTAAAAGGTGAAAAACGAGATATCAATAAAATGAAATAGTAAAATAAATCTACTTTCGTGATATATATTTGTATTTTAATATTCGCATTAATATTAAATCTTTTATTCGAAAAGGAAATTCGATTGAATATTTATTAGGAAAATGGCAATGTGCTAAATATAATTTAAATATACCATAAGATATACGAAATAATCGAATATGATAATTTCAACGTGATAAAGCCTAAGATGTCTATTTTCCACTCTCCATCCAAAAATGTATACTTACTCATATTAATATCCTCTAATTACAGTGGAATTATAGAAAAATTGAAGAAATATAAGAAAGAAATTCTTATTTTCTTTAGAATTAAACATTATTGTCTCAGAATTGAAATATATTACAGATTTCAATTAAACGTTTATAGCTATAAATTATAATATTTCTCCATAGTATAACCGTTGTCTAGTCACTTGTCACGCGAAATGTCAACGTTATTACTTTTTGATTTGCATAGTGATCGGAAATATGGAAAATATTCGAGAAAAGGAAAAATTGTGGGAATATTCGATGAGGGAAGAAAAAAAGATAAGAGAAATAGTAGGATGTTCATTTGTATGGCTGTCGTTCAAACTTCTTCAAAGAATAAAAGGCTTCGCAGGTAATCGATATTACAAGAGTTAATCGAATTCTGATCTGTATTGTTACAATTATTATTAATTGTGTAACTATTTCATAGATTGAGATACTAAAATTTAAATTTATTCAAGAAAAAGATTCCGTTTTAATTTTATAATGAAATTAAAAATGATTGGAACTCCTTAATAACAACGACGAAATCATTCATGAACACTGTAAAACCATAAAAATGATAACAATGAGTTTCATTAGTAAATATTTTTTATTCTTCTTTATGATTATTATCAATTTCATAATATAAGTGGAGAAAGAAAATTTCAATGATACGTTATTATCATTCAAGTTTTTATTATCTATTATTACATATAAATGTTAAAATGTGAAGTATATTTTTTTTGTTTCGATTAAAAAGAATTTAACAAAATATTGGAAACATATACTTACATATTTTATTTTTTTTGTTTCAGATAAAACGCATATTGATTCATAAATTAACATTTTTGTTCCATCACATAAGCATTTTTTGCAATTACATCTATCTCTTTGCAATTTACAAAATCATTTTATTTTATCATTATGAACAATGAATAATTATAAAAATTCTTTGAATATAAAATGAACATATTCCTATATTTGCAAACTTGTAATAGTTTGCTATTCAAGAAAGAATATTTCAAACATTGACCACGCTTAAAGACTGTGCACAATCTTGATTGACAAAAAAAGAACGATCAATGCTATCCCCGGATATCAAAGTACAAAAGTGTCCCAACTCTTATATGAATAGAAATGAACTTCTTTGGAAGTTTAGTTACCACTAGGCTGATGGTATTCGCCTTCGCCTTGGATCGATCCCATCCAAGATTACTTCTTTCACCAGGGAAAAATTCAACTTTTTTTCTTTTTTCTTCCTCTAGAACTAAGTTTGGACAACGACTACCAATACTTCTCCGTCCAATACTTTCTCCAAGAAATACTTATATAGTTCCTTATATACGATATCCATCAGTCAAATCTAACTCGATCGAGCAAATCCAATCAATCGAAAGATCCTTTTTTTTCTAAGATTATAAAAATTACGAAGATAATTTACAAGATATAATTTATGAAACCTTGGAAGGAAAGCGTCAACAAGACCGTTGAAAAAGAGATAGAATCTCTCTCGATAAGGGATCGAAAACGTCTCGAGGCGTCGCGATCGGTTGGGCAAAAAGCGGGTTCGCCTCGGAATCCGCGAGAAACCAAGGTGAGCACGCAGCGGCGTGAAATTACAAGCGTCTGGCACCGTCAACCTCGTACGATCCTCGACGAAATAGGGAAGCAATTGGCGGGAAACGAAGCGTGAAGCATCTGCTCGGTAATCAGCTAGCCGAGCTCGCGACCGAGATCGGCGAGAGATCACACGGTCCATTTAGAGAGAGGCGTATGGATCATCGAGGAGGGAGAATGGAAAGAAAAATGAAAAGAGAGGAAAAGAGAGAAAAAAAGGGAAGAGAAATCGATGGAGCGCGAGGGTGAGCGACTAAGAACTGCTACCTGAACCTAACCTCTTATCTAAAGTGCTAGCTAGTAATGTCTCTATCCGCCATATCGTCGGCGATGCCCTTCTCCCTGTTTCCTATTATCGCTCGAGGCGGCAACTTACTACGATGCTTTCTCAAACCCGTGGAAATTATTCCAAGTCTCGTCGCCCCTTTCCCCTTCCTCAGGAAATCTTGCAATCGTTTGTTGGAATACAACCCATGATGATTCTCCGTCTGTTCCGATTTTGAGACCCGCTTTTATGCGGAGGAGTAAGGAAAGGAGCTCATTTCCAATTCGATAAATCGATAATTTGTTGTTGGTCAATGATATATCATGCATCTGCCTCTGAAACGTTAAAAAAGGATACTCTAAAATAGTTGGTAATATCAATAATATATTATATAATATAATATCGATATCAATATTCCACTTTATGCACAATCATTTATCGATATTTCTTATTAATAAAAATAATGTGGGGGGAGAAACTGATTGGATATCGTTGTAATTAAATTCTTTAAAATAAAATATATAGAGCGTAATTGGAAACGTCATCATCGCTGAGAATCGTCGTATTTTAAAAATCATAAAAAAAATTGGCATTCCATTCTTCCAGAACGAATATCATCCCTTAATTAAATTGAATGCAAGGGAATTTGGAGGAGACGCGCATAAAAATGGGTAATCCATTGATCCAACCATCCCTAATAACCACCATTCCTCGATAATCCACGCTTTCGTGTTTCTCGTGGCAGAAGTTCGCGGTCAAATTCACCAACTCCGGATCCAATTATACCGCGACGGATTAACATGCCCCGCATTAACATCTCTACGTCGGCTCAAAACAATCCCGTTTATTAAGAGGAAACCGGCTGCAACGCGCGTTACACCGCGCTATTCTTCCTTCTCTCTTCATTTACCACGTTCCGCTTAACAACGCGGCCATAATCATCAATGTCGTTCGTTTTCCTCCTCTTCTCTCTCTCTCTTTCTCTTGAAAAAAAAGAATCTCATCGAATCCGCAACGCCCTATTCAATCTTTATCATCTTTATATATCGGACGAGGTCGGATCGACTGGATATTTGTATTCGATCTTTCGTACGAGAAACGACGAGGAAAAGTAAATTTCACGAGAGAACAAATGAATAAATATATACAGGTTTCTCTCTCAGGCGACAAAGATAAAAAGAACATACCATACTCGTTTACCTTCCTCCGTCTAAAGCGTGGTATCGATGATATTTTCATACGTACACTTGCACACACTTCGCTTTCCTTACACGTTTCAGTTTATCGACCCTCCCCTCACGTACGGAACAACACCAACGACCTATTATTTCCAAACCCGCATCTATCTATATATATGTATATGCGTGTATACGTATCTAGATATAGACTCCACGGTGCAGTGACTCTTGGAAAAAGTGGCGATTCAATTTCTCCACGGTTATTATCGTTCCAAAGGAACTATAAAAAGAAGGAGACAGACGATGAGAGGGAAAAGTGAGGAGATGTCGCGGCGCGCTTCGCATTAATTTCGAGTTAATCCAGCAGGATCCGTGAGGAAACAATGTTAACGGAAGTGTATATCTCGTGCATCCATTCTCGATACATAAAAAGAGTGCTGCGACGAGATAGGGCGCGGAGCTCATTTTCCTGTAAACCGCTTTCATCGCCAAAATGGTGTACCGATATGCAGGGTGTTTGCGTATTCGAGAGATACATATCGATCCAGAAGAAACGGGGTGTGGAAAAAATGTGAGAAAGAGTTCTGAGAGATAGAATGAAACGTCCTCTTTCGTTTCATACGTAACTTGTGATTATTAATTGTGAAAATTATCAAAGAAATTTTCAAAGCCGTATCCTGTAAATCTGGTTCAAATGGATGCATGGGCTATTAATAAACCTGATGAACCGATATTCTTGTAAATTTCACCTCTTCGAAACGACATTTCAAATGCATGTACCGCAAGTGCATTAACGCGTGGAACAATGAGGGTTGAGAAGAAGAGTCGGGAAAGTGGAGCATGCGAAACTTGTTATTCACGAAATCGGTTCCGTGGCTATCTCCAGGGCTTACAAGTGGCTGGAAATCACGCGAATAGTATCGTGAACGATGCCAATCTCTGCTAATCATATCCACGATGATGCGCTTTGAAGTGGATCCTTTCTTAAGGGTCGATGCTCTATCGAAGAATCTTTATTTGAACCTTCTTTCTTGAAGAAAGAATTGTAGATGATTTCCTGAAGGAATGGAGGATTCTTTATTCCAATAATAATATTGTGGAGATTGAGGTGAAAGAGTACAACGATTCGTGTTAATATTAGTAACTTTTTTTGGAGGGAGATCACAAAATTATCATAGATTTAAAAATTAGATTAAATGTTCATTAATGCAAAGAGATTATCAGAGATCGTTGTCTAATATTTATTTTATAATCGGTAATAATTTGTAAGATTTCAATTTGATATTGGAATAATTTTCTCAATGATAATAATAGTTATATATGGACGATCACTTTTTTGATATATCACAGATTGTTCAATTGGTTTCAGAGGTAAGAGCCAGATTTTTCGAGTAGCCAAGCTTGAAACTTTATCAAGAAGCTCGATTTTCTTCGAAAAAGTAACGCACGGTTATTGCACCTAAATATATCTCCGTTTCCTCTCCGAGGATGCTTGGCCCTCTTTTTTTTTCTTTTTTTTTTTTTTTTTTACTTTTTTTGTTTTAATACACTATTATTGCCTCCTCGTTATTGCCACACGATGCAATATCAAGCCGCCTCATATAACGCTCCTCTTCCAAGCCACTTTCACGATACGAAATTAATTCCACGCCAGATTTAAACTTCGGTCCCCATGCTTTATTACATCGACATGCACACGACTCAATTTCTCTTTTTGACACTTGCTTATTGGATATATTAAATTCCAATAGTTTGCTCCAATGTGTCGAAACTGGCCAAATTTTATATAATAAAAATCTTCTAACAAGTGCACATTAATTATTCCATTTCTATCTACCCCACTATTATCACACACACGATATCATCCCGCTTCTCAGGCACCAATCATTCTCAATTTTTTTCTTCGAACTTCTTCTTCTTCTTCCAAATTGATTTCTACGAACCAGAAGCGACATTTTCCACGATTGCTCGTCGAATCATTAAGGATCTCCTCACGTATATCTCGTAGTTAAGCCACCATTCGAGGTTCCGAGGGTGCAATATTGGCCAAGGACCAATTTTCGACCCGACTCGTCCCTCCCCCTCCCCATCCTCGCCGTGATTCTTCTCGAAGAATCGCGGCCTCGTTCATGGTCATCGACTTGATCTCGGCCCACGAACGCGCGTTTTAGACAACGACGGTGCAATAATCATCGCAGTTCCATTTTACTATCCGTGAGTCTCGGGTACTGAGCCCATTCAGAGGAACGAGGTCGAATAAGAGAAAAATCTCGCGATCTCTCGCAACTTTCTTGCAAGTTTCTTTCTGGGAATTAGGTAGATATGTTTGGAGATTGTTGTTTTGGAGGATCGTTAAATGAAAATGCAGTTTGCTTTTTTTTTTATTGTGGGCCAACAGGATTTCTGGAATTCTTGTAGAAATTAAATTACGAAGATTGTTGGAAAGTCGATTGCAAATTCTTGAAAGAATGATAATATTAAAAATAAATGGAGATATTTTCTTTTTCCTTTGAAAAAGATGAAGTGTAAAGTTTAAAGTAAGAATGTTTTTTTATATATATATGTAATCGGGACAATACATCTCGAGTACGAATGAAAGGTAACTCGAATAATTTCGTAGTAACGTACTTAACGCGAACAATGCGTATATTCAATGGTTTACGTTCTTCCACGTTGTGTATCGCGTTACAAGCCATGCCATAAGGAACAGTGTTAAACAGCATTGTTGTAAACTAAAACCGTTCATGGTCTCGTACATAACTCGCGAATGAGAAGATTAAAAAGATGGAAGACGCGATGATAACAGGATTACCTTCTTTCCCCCTCGTATTTCTCTATCCATTCCCCATGCAAATCTATCATCCCTAGAATAACTAGAATTCCAGTTGGATATTCTCGATTACGTTTACTTCGCATCATCTCAATCTTGATTAAGATTTGTTTCTGAAAATGGGGTGAATACAGAATACTGCGAATATACGAGGGAAAAAGTGAGTTTAATTTGAATTCTCGGATTGGAGAACTGGTCGAAGCCAGTTTGATTTAAGAAGAAGAAGAGAAAGAAAGGGGGAATTTTAATCGATTCGAAGAGTCAATGTATGAAGATTGTTTCGTTGATTATAAAGCTTCACTCTTGTAAAAATTTCTCTGGTGAAAATTTCGAATTCAAATATTTATCCGAAGAAATTATGAAATAAAGCGTGCAAAAATTATCCTATTATCGTTAAACAAATTACTACTATCCGTTTGATACGGGTTTACGGAATAGATGGTTAGATTTTATTTATTTTAACATAGCAAACTTTTTTATTTTAAATAAAAGAAAAATTCACTCGGAGTGTGAATCGCAATAAAACGTCGGAGCAAGGTTAAAAAATGAAGAAAGAGACAGAGTTACACGTTCCCTTCCTTTCGATCGGAATAAAATGAAACGAGCAAAAAATGAAATCGATCGGAATAAACGGGGAAGGGAAAAATTGTTCGATCGAAGCACAGGCCGATCGACCGTTCGAAATATATTAATTGGAAGTTTTTGGAGGGATTTCGAAAGTGGCCTCCGCTACGAATTCGTCCAAAGAGAGTTATCCTTTTCTTTCTTCTTTTTTCTTTTCCCTTTAAATTTACACCGGGCGTGTTGCTCGAAGGTTTTGGACGAATCGAAGTAATTGAAAAGTTATCGTGTCTCTCTTTGTGCTTTATTGCTTTTTAATTGGCGAATGGAAAAAGGATGCGATGTTGCATCCTGCATGATAACTTTGTTGCGTGTAACATCTCGATTCGAGAGTTTCGTAGAAATTTATCCTCTAATTATATACTTGGAGATTGTTGAGTTGATATCGAAAGTGTCAAGTGTGATGTATTCGTGATTTCGAAATATTAACACGAAAAAACTATCTCGATATAATCTGTAGCGTAATAATGAAGCGAGTTGAAAAAAATGTTATCCGGATATTTCGAGTGTATTTTCAAGCAATAATAATTTAAAACGCTTTATTTTATTTTAGGTGCGTCGAAATTATATACCTCACGTTTTGAAATAATATCCGCTCGTTGTTGGATATTTTTTTTTCGTTGATTTTCTCGGATTAAACGCGAAAGATTCGCGAAGACGAGGCATCGAGACAAATTATCGAGATATCATTATCACGTGATCGAATAGAAATCTCGATTGTCGATCGAGATGGAGTCTGACGTTTTAATTAAAAGTTCCTTTCGACGGAGCGTGAAATGTTTCCTGCGAATCGACAGTTACCTGTCGACAATAAAAGAAATCGAGGAAATCGAGCGAAGTAATCGACGATATAACTTTTCGATATCGTATCCGGGGCTCGTAGCCCCTTTTCGAAATATTAAACGGAAATAATAATTAAACTTTAACTCTTTGACAGTTTGTCAAGGATTATAGAGTTTGAGAGATTTATTACTGAGAGAGACTCGACCCTTTAGAATTGTAATATCTACAAATAATACAATTGCAGAATAACTTTCCGATTATTATTATTATTATTATTATTAGCGCATTTGATATCAGATTCTATAGTAAAATTTATTATATTTCAACGATCATCGGCGCCAAAACCGAGAGAGTGATCTATAAAGAATCGTGCGACACCGATCAATCGAGAAGAAAAGCAAAGAAATTCCGATTAATTAACTTTCCCCCAACGAACCTCGTAAATCAAACGCAATACCCTCGATCAGGCGAAAGAAAGGGAAAGATGTCATAAAATCCAGATGAAACAAAGATTTCTCTTACGAAACAATACTTGACGCATAATAAAAAAAAAGATTGTCCCTTTTTCCAAAAGAATACCTCTGAATCCTTTTTACTTTTTTTTTTAAATTCGTGCAACTCGGAATTTATGAAAAATGGATATACATCTTTTTTCTTGCTGCACAAAAAGACAGAAAAATGTCGGAAAAGAATTCTCGAAGAGGAGGAATCGGATTAAAGAGAAAAGTAAGTCGCATAGAAAAATCATATTTATACAAAACTATGGAAAAATAGATCTTCCTTTTTGCCCCGAATCCCTCGAAACGATAAAAAGAAGAGTTTCTTTTGAAAAGAATCCAGGTTAGGGGTCAAACTCGTCTCTCTTTTCGACCAAGCACAGGGTTAATAAGAAGGTTGCCCTATTAGGTCCTAAGTAAACGAGTTAATCCGACACACCTGTCGAACCGGAAAGCGTAGCAACGTGTAGCAACATCCGATAGACGGGCTACGTCGAATCCTTTTAACTTAACGACCTCATAAACCAGCCGTCTGCTTGTTACCGTATCGAGCCTCGCTTTTCCCCTCTCCCTCCCCTTCCAATTTCCCCTTTTTACCCCCATATTCCCTGTATCCTCGTTCTTTTCACGCGGGATCAACGTAAAAAGTACTCGAAATACGCGATCGATCCGTACATCGTCACTCGAGTCGCTCGAGTTTTTAATCGATCGGTCGCTTGATCTTTTCCTTTTTTCAGTAGAGTCGCTCTATCATTTCGTCGCTCTCGATTTTCTTTCCATAAAAGGTGTGTTATTATACCTCGTTTCGGCCGTTTATACCCTCGTTAAGCATCGGTGTTTAAGTAGATACTCTCTCTCTTTTTCTCTCTGGATAGAAATTGCAGTAGCATATATATCTTATTTTACTACCGTAACAAATAAGCGATAGAAATTCTTGCTCGAACGATGAATAACTTCCAGTGTCCTCCAATCGTTTCGATATTATCCCCGTTTTTTCTTTTTCTTTCGTTTTCCTTCATTCGAGTTTTAATTTCTTTTAACGAAGACGAAGATATTGACAACCCCTCCGAAATTTTAATCACTTGAATGGAAAATTACTAGAAAAAATCAAAAACAAATTCGAAACCCCAAAATAAAATGCAAAGAAACGTGTTTCAAGAGGATAATGTGTATATATATATATATAGAGAAAGAGCCTCAATTTGTTCGAAGCCGCGTATATACGGGAATTGAATGTTCCGATTACGAGGGACGATCGACTACGAGTGCGTTACGAGACCTATTACGTCTTTCTCGTTGATGGCGCACCTCTGTCTGCGGCGCATCTCGCGTATTAGGATAAACTGGCGCGATTACGACAGGTGGAGCCGGCCGTATTTTGCAATTTTCCTGTCGGGTGCACGACCGGCGGCCCGAGATGCGGCAAATTGCAGCCGCGGCTATTTATGACCGACGCATTTCGTTGCATCACGCCACTTCAGACGCCTCGAACTGTGGACGCCAAGGAGGAGGCCACAGTGATTCTCATATCCCCGTATAATCGTGTAATAAATTGGATTTTAAACGGGACGGATTTTCTTCGTAGGAGGAATTTGGAAATTGAAGCAAGGATTTAAGAAAAAGGAAAATTCTATTTATTTTATATACGCAAAATTGAAAAATTGATAGTGGTTCGAGGGAAGAGAAGAGAATAACACGCTTTCTGATTGATCGGTGTACTGATCTTAATTCACTTCGTAAAACAAATAATGGGTGAATAATGATGAGAACGAGTTCCAAGTGTAATAGAATAGCGAGTATTTTTAGCTGGGCAACCAAACCTTTTATCACTATGTCAAGTCGAGTGAACCAACCAATTAACCGTGTTCTTCCTTCCATTGGAAATGAGAAGGAAAGGAACGATCCACCTGTTGTAAACGCGACGCATTATTATCCCCTCATCTGTTTCCGATGCTATCTTCATGCTCTTGTTAATTAACACCTATGCCTCGCTGATTGTAGCCCCCGGCTGAAAACGAGATCGCATTCACACGAACATCTATCGAGATCTGACCGAGCTGAGAAGCTGAGAGAGGAACGTTTATATTTTGCTCGTGAATATTTGCCACAATTTTGCCAAATTTCAACTCGAACGGGATTCCATTGTTCATAAATCGTTGCAAAGATATAAATTCGAGAAATGAGCAAAATAACATAAATAAATTTCAACGTAGAAAATTTTACTTGTACCGTTTCTATCGTTGATGATGATTTTTTCGTCCATCGAAATTCTCTACTTTCTCTCGAATAATTTAAATAAATTTTCGAAGGGAAAATTTCGAAACGAAGGCTATCCTTCAAGACTGTACAAATTATTATTCTCGTTACACACGGATGAGAAAATTGTAAAAAATTCGTAGACACCCAATCTAATTTGACTCGATAATTCTAGCTTTAAAAAATTATTTCTAACCACAAAATTCTTCCCACCGCTTTTAATCGCGAAATTAAACGCGGTTAGAAGAATGATTTATAATTTTCGAAGCAACGAGATCGAGCTCGTAGATTGAAAGAGGATTGCAAAGAGGAGAAGGGCGGAGCAAAACAACCGGTAGACAACTGAGAGAATAACTTCATAACCTCGCGTCAAACTAATAATAATCTTAGCTGGTTAAACGGAGAAACTTAATCACCGAATTTTCTCGTGGCACGAAGCTATAAGATATATATATATACGCAACTTATTGGAAACTTTAAATCTCGCGTATTTATCGCATCTCCGTTTATACGAGAATCGTCGAAATTGCATGCCAACTCGCGCTACGAAACCGTACAATTGTACAGTTCGAGATTGTTTGCCAGGATTGAATTATCGGAAATTATCTTCGACGTTTATGATTAATCGCAACGATGACGCGAGAAAAATTCTGAATAAAAATGATTATTGTATCATGGCATGTAAGAAATGTTCTTAAGCCTCTGTTTATTCTTATTCGATTCGATAGATTATTCGATCGTATTTTTCCAAATACTTTCTTTCCGATGATTAAATGCAAAAGTTTCGAAAATTAACTTTCGAAGATCCCTTTCTGTCTCTGTAATTCTACAATTCGGTGAGCGTAACGTCGTTCTCTTCTTCGCGAAGGTATGTTAATTGGTATTAATTAGAAGTTAGCTGTAAGGAAACAGCGTAATTCTAATTGAGACGCTTCCTCGCATAAGCCTTTCCCTGCATTGCGGACGCGTTTCGCATAATGAATCAAAAAGAAAAAACGCTCGTTTTAAATTCGTTTCTAATCCCATCTAATTCCACTCTCTTCGATTTAATTTTCAATCAAATTTTTATTAACTTTAGGACGATAGTTAAAATTATTTATATAGATACATAGAGAACAAAGAGAAAGAGAGAGTATATTCAATAATATTTAGTTCGTAAATTATCATATAAATTTTTCTTTCCTTCGTCGTATCATAAATCATCGTCGAAGCGATTAATCTCGTTCACTTACGTTTCATTTATATTTTTTAAAATAATTGTTTTCCTTTCGTTTGTTCCAACAAATAATTTGCCATGAGAAGACCATTTTCTCGGTGTTTTCATCGTGAATGAGAAAAACTGATCAAGCTTTTATCGCAAAGGGATGACGAGAAATCGTGCCAAATACGTTACGCACGTGGAATTTTCCTTCTCATGGGCTTATGCCACTCCGTGCAACGCCTTTAATGGCATACTTAACGTTCAAGTATTAAGTTTAATTACATCGAATACTCGATAATTTGTCTTCACCCGTCCACCATTCAGCTGGCAATTGCGCGCCTTGCAATTACTTTTCCAGACGCTCTTTAGTTAAGTACCATTCTCATTTTACTTTTTTTTCCTACTCTTCCTCCCCCTTTTCCTTCCTTTTCTTCGCTGTAAATAATCTTGGCCGGTTGAATACAGTCAACGAGAGGGAATTTCTATACCACTCGTCCAGATGTATCTCTCGACGATCATCTATCACGAAGAAGATGTTTTCTATTAAAATGGGTCGAATAGATCTCTTCCTACGCGTAATATGATCTAAGATGAAGAGAGCCTCGTGACTTTTGATTTTTTTAAAATTATTGTATGTCTTCTCCCTGGTCAGGATTTTTCAACGAATTTCGAATTCGCGAGGTTATCGAATCCATTTCGCCAGGAATTGAAATTCTTTTCGAATTCGAATTTAATAATAACTTTTATTAGGAAACTTTTATTTTAATTTCGAAAGTTTCCTAATAAAGAAAAATATACAAAGATTTCAAGAGCTTTTCGGAAAACTTTTTCCAGTTTTTCCCGGGATCTCTGATTTTTATTACACCTGCGTGACAACACAAAATATTTTTCACTCGGGATCACGAGGGGCTAAAAGAAAAAGCTATCGCGTTCTTCGTTGCATACGCGTCATTTGCACAGGAAAATAGGTAAACACGCATACGTGGAATGTGAGCAGCAACGTAAGTTAGCGTAACAAACGGGTGAAAAATATACACAGAGCAGGAGAGAGAGAAAGGAAAAAAGCAGATCCGAACTTCACAAATCCACGTTGCATCGCGTGGATATAGAACCGGACTCAGGTGCGCAAACCAAACTCTCTCCTCCTTTTCTAATACTACCTTCAGTAGTATTTCATTAGATTTGTTGACCGTTCGAAACCGAGAAATATAAATAACGTTACTATAAAACATTAATCTGCCCTCGTTATTTAGCCATGAACGTGAAATAAACGCGTTGCTGTACATCGTAATTTATCATCGTACAACGTAAAATCAAGCGATCACGTTGCATCAAACATGAATATATACTCACATCTCTTCTACCTTCGGACAGAATAAAATTTTCATTGCGATATCCACAATACTGTGAATCAAAATTATTCTCTATAAAAAAACTTACGACTCTTCTAGAACTCAATCGCATTGAAACAAATGAATCAACGTATCCCCGATGAACGAATCTTTGACGAATCGAAGGATACTCTTTTGACAAACTTCGATATTATTAATCCTCCACTTTCACCGCGTTAATTCTCTTTTTTTTTCTTGTTCCAGAACTCGGAGATATCCCTCTTCGAGACGAACATTCGTTTCATGGGAAGCTTGTTGGCCTGTTACGCTCTCACGGGGGACGTGATGTTCCGGGATAAGGCGGCTCAGCTCGGCGAGCGGATGTTGCCCGCCTTCCAGACGGAAACCGGAATTCCTCATTCCCTCATCAATCTGCACACCGGGGTAAGTTGGAGGATTTACGCGGTTTACCTACCTGTGTTAATCATTTCTCCAAGCCCGTCTTCGCAAATTTACAGCCGGAATAAATTCGAGGGGAGGGGATTTACGACGATTTCTTTTCTCCTGCCTCCCCTTTTCCTCCTCTGTCGCGGCTTTTCGAGCTTTCGGTCGAAAGCCCCCCTCAACTTGGCGTGATTAACGGCGTGGATCGGAATTGGGATCTAGGGAAATGTGAGTGGAGAGGTTGATGTTAACTTGGGTTTAATAATTGTGTGGGTCGAAGTTAAAGGTTGGGAAATTGGAGATAGGAGAGATGAAATTTCGAAAGTTGTCGCGATGAGGGATGACGCGTGTGGAAGCGTGCAGGTTTGAAGCTTAAAGTTCGGGTAATCGGAGAATCGAAGAGTAAGAAGCGCAAAAAGTTGGAAATTAAAAGTTAATAATCGATGTTGCTGCGGTGAAACTCTTTTACCCTTGTCATTCTCTCGTAAAGAACGAAAAATAAGATCGAATCAAGGTAAAGGAGACATGTGCAGGATTTGGAAGAAAATTCCTTCTTCTTTTCGAATAAGGCGAATAAGAAATCGAGGAGATTTTTCGGTTTTTACGCGTACATTGGAAACATGGTACGTCCGTTGGTTTAATCGAAACGATTCCGACAGCGTTCACGTTTCGACGAGGTGGCTATGATTAATATGCAAATTCATAATTGGACGAATAACGAGGCTACGAAAGCCGGTGTTTCGTCATTTTTGTCCATCTTACGATCCTCCGCTTCCTCGCCCACGCCATTTCCTTTGAACTTTCTTCCTTCCCAATGATATTTGAATTTTCGACTCGTGTAACCTCTTTGAGAATTGTGTTAATAAAAAATTTATGAATCCGTAAGTAATAATAAAAATCTTTGCGGATTTATCGAAGAGTATTTTTAAACAGTATAAATCGGAATATTTTTTTTGTCCAACGCGGCATTTCGAAGTTCTGGTTTCGAAAAAAAAAGGAAGGCTATTTATTCCATTCTTCCTACGTGGCTTCATCGCTCTTTTTCCTTTCCTTTCTTTTTTTTTTTTTCATCCATTCCCGCGTCCCCTTTCCATCCAATTTTTTCGCGCTGAACGACACGAGTCCCGATTCCGACGGCTTTTTCCATTCCCTCCCCTCCATGAGAGTGGTGTAACGCCGTGAAAATCGTGGTCCGCTGGAATCCGGCTGGAAAACTTGGCCCCTTCGAATGCAAATCCGGTTGAAACTGTTTTGTTTCGCGCGGACACTATAAGTGCAGCAAATAAATGTCGAGATCAATTTGGACCCCTTTTTACTTACCAACATATTTAGAAATTTGTGCGGAGATATCGAATAAATTTAATACTCTTTCTCTGTTCCAACACATTCGAAATCAAAAATTATTAACGACTCGTGATGCGAAGTCTTTTCATATTTCTTGGGGGAAAAAGTTCGTCGTTGATGATCGAATTTATCGTTCGATCTGAAATATCTTAAAACAATTCCCCCCCGTCGAATCACCTCGAGAAATCAAGTTAACCAGAAACCAGTTAGATTTCTCCTGAAAGGCAATCAAGTATCTATTTCTTTCGGGGCGAAAATTCGATCAAATTTCTCGAGGGGGTCGTTTTCATACGGGTAATTTCCACGGTCTCGGATTAATATTTATCTTGGCGGATCCGTATTCGCTTCGAAACCGTCTCTATAAACACGAGACACGGCCAGTCTTTGTTATTCCGTTTAATTGGATCCGTTTGATTCAATCGCGGCCGACTTTCGTCACTGATTACTCTCTTCGCCTTTCGCGAAATATCCCTTCCTCTCTCTCTCTCTATATATATATATATCTATCTATCTATCTCTTTATCCATCCTCGACCCGTCGAATTAATTGGAGAATCGGTTTGGAAATTTTCAGGCGAGCAAGAATTACGGGTGGGCGAGCAGCGGGTGTAGCATCCTGTCCGAAATTGGCACGATGCACCTCGAATTCACCTACTTAAGCGACATCACCGGGAATCCGGTTTTCAAGAGCAAGGTCGAGAACGTGAGGAAGGTGCTGAAGAATCTGGAGAAACCGAAGGGGCTGTATCCAAACTATATCCATCCGAAGACGGGGAAATGGGGCCAACGTGAGTTGCTTTTTTTCATTTATTTATTTATTTGTTTATATCTAAACTCCAGGAGGATAATATTCCCATCCAAAAATACTTGAACTAAGGCTAATTATTCATTTTGTTCCATATATTTCCAAGCTTTCTTTCGAATTTTTACTTTAAAAATTGAGCAGCAAGTTCGCGATATATCAAAATATATCAAAAATATACAGCAACAAATTAAATCCCGTTTCATTCACACGTGTTTTCCTCGTCGAGCAGGTTAAACACGAGAGAAAAAGAGAGAGAGAGAGAAGTTCTTAATAGCAACGATAAATCTCGTAAGGTGTTATACACCATATCCAACGAAGCCGAGTAATCCCATTCCCGAGCAACTTAAATCATCGTCCGCATCAATTCCGGCGGCAACGATCGTTGCTTCGCCCGCAAAAACATCGTAGGCCTAATTATTCCTCCTCGTTCAATCATAAATTTCATTTCGTTCGCCTGATAAGAGAGAGAACTGTCCCCCTCGCGAGAGGGAACCGTACCCCGTTAATTCTTGAAACGTAGAGGCGAGTACACGTTCGTCCAGCTAGAAACGAGAAACATCGATGCGTTCGACGAGCCAGAGAAAAAAGAAAAAGAGAGAGAGAGTCGGTCGAGGAATGTTTGGAGGGTAAAGGAGAGGGGAGGGGTGAAAAGGAGCGAGAGACGTGGAACAACGATCAATGTCGGATGTAAATGCGGCCCGATGCTTTATTACTGTAATTTCATTTAATAAATCTTGCTCTCGGGAGCCCCGACAATTTCAAGGCAAAATAGATTTTTAATCTGACGGCTATCAATTATATCGGTGGAATAGTTTCGACGCGACAGAAGGCTAAGGATGGAGGGGTGTTGCCTCCTCGGCTTCCTTTTGCGCTTCCGCGAGGAAGAGGAGAGGTGGCCGCTCTTTGCACACCGAATATCGCATTTATCACACGGCTCGCATCCCCTCGGGCCGCTAAATCCTCTTCTTCCCCTCCCTGCTTGTTCCACCTTGTATTTTCCTCCGTCGTATGACGAATATTTATCATCCGGATCTCCCTCTCTCGTTTACACCCCCTTCACCTCTTGTATTTTTCTCGCATCCCCTTCTTCCCCCTCCATCTTTTTACTTGTTTACTTTTCTCTCCCTTCTCTTTCTTTTTCTTTTTCCGTCCTCTCGTCCGTTCCGTCGCCCCCTTTTCCTTTATCCACGGTGGAAGGAACGGCTTCCTTAGGAACGGCAGCCTGTTTAAATTTATAGTTCTATTGAATCACGATGCTACTCGCGGGAGGGGAAAGCTAATTACCCGGCCAGGTAGAAATCTGCTCGTCCTGTTTGCGAACGGGGAGAGGGAGGGAGAGAAGAGAGCAGCTGTGGGAAATCGATTCTCGAAGCAACGCACTCTTGATCGTCGAGGAGGATTTTCCTGAATATTCGAGTTGATTTTAATTCTCTATTCTAATTTCTCCAATGATAAACTCGAAAAAGGAAGAAAGAAGTGCAAAGAGATTCGAGCAAAAAGAAAATTCAGCTCAGTTTGTTTGAAAATCTAACAATTTACCTTCTTCCCTCTATTTCGATCCCTTCGAGCGTGGTTTCGAGCGCGAAGAGCGAGAAAGGGTTGGAGGAAAACGGGAGGAAGAGTAAAAAACCGAGCTCCACTCGCTCTTTGTCTCCCTGCACCCTTGTCCCAGACGAGTTGTCGGAGCAGCAAACCCTCTTCTCCGTGCAAAAACCTCGCGGATATATTCTCGTGCACCCAGACCATCCCTCCTCAGCGCCTTCGAGGACCTTGTCCAAATTCGCAATAATCCTCCCACGATTTTCCATCAAGTATGATGATCCTAGTTTATTAACCGGCCACTGGAATTTGGCTTTTAAGAGAATGAAATGATTGGGCGAAGAAGAAGAAAAAAGGATGCGTCAGTTTCTCTCTCTCGTCGACTGAGAGTGGCCGAGAGAAGCGTTTCTCTTTGTTTCTAATTCAATAGGGGAAAGTTGTTCCCCCCTTCCCCCCATTGGGGAAGAGAATTATGAAACGGATAGCTCCTTCCAATGTCTCTCGATTGTTGTCTCAAGATAGAAACCCCTTGTCGACATGGACCCAGCATTTTCCAAGTATTCTCCTTTATCCCCCGTCCACCTTTTCAAACGTATAATGAGCTTAAGAGGAATGGCGAGGAACGGAATTCGCGAGTTGTTTTAATAACGAGCTTGCTCCTTTACCTTCCTTCCCTCTTCGTGACTTCATAAATTAATTCCAGAAAATTTGGATTGAATTTGATTCAGGGGATGAAATTTATTTATCCATCTCGAGTTTTAAGCGAAGCCCTCTTCTTTTACGAATTATTCAATTATTTTAATACACCTGGATCATTATTATAGGATCTTTCTCGTAGTTGGTATCGTTCTTATGAAATTATTCAATCTCTGTTCCCGTCAACTTGTTTATTAGAGTTTAGATTATTATTGAAATCGTAGAATCAAAATTGTTCCTATTCTTATATTTGTTATATTATTACGTTATATTATTCCAATATAAAAATAGGGATCGATGGTCAAATAGAGAAAAATAAGAGCATTCTTTTCGACAGATCACATGTCGTTGGGAGGACTTGGCGACAGTTTCTACGAATATCTCCTGAAAGCGTGGATCCAATCCGGCAAGGAGGACGTCGAGGCCCGGCAAATGTACGACGAAGCGATCGTGGCCATAGATCAACACATGATCAAGACGTCGCAGGGCAAGCTCCTCTACGTGTCAGACTTGAAATACGACAGGCTGGAGCACAAAATGGGTCATCTGGCGTGTTTCGCGGGTGAGTTCGAACCCCTTTCCTTTCCAATATGGAATTTAACGAAAATAAAAATTACAACGAATTATATTTCCGATCGTATTCGTCTCGAACGAGAGAGAGAGAGAGAGAAAGAAAAAAAAGAAATTTGATTCGCTTGTTCCCCAGGTGGTATGTTCGCGTTAGGCGCGAAAACATTGCAAAACGAATTGTCCGATAGATACATGACGATAGCCGCCGGTCTCACCAACACGTGCCACGAGTCCTACGATCGAAGCTACACGAAACTCGGCCCCGAAGCCTTCCATTTCATCGAGGGGAACGAAGCGAAGAGCTTGAAGAACGGCGAGAAATACTACATCCTTCGGCCGGAGGTAAGAAGGTTGCATCGTTAAAGTAAAACTTGGAAACGTATCGGTCGATAAACCGTGCAAATATCGAAAGAATGAACGTTTGAAGAAAGAAACGTTTGAAGAAACGAAAGAGAGATCCTTCCCTTCGAAAAACTTCGCGAGAGTTCGAGATTATTTTACCTCGAAGTGAAGTCTCGATCCATTTTTGCTCGAAATACAATCGAAACGAGCAATTCAGAGGTAAATACTTGTTCTGTTCTTCGATTCTTCGTGCGAGAATGCGTATCGTTGAACGAGAATAAGGGGAGGGAAAAAGAAAAACAAAGGGGAAGGGATACGCGAAAGCGTGCATAAGTCGTTTTAAACCGAGCATTCCGTTCGAAGCGATGGAGCGAGCAAAGAAACGGAGAAGCGGAGAGGAACGTTTCAGCATTTATTTCCGGATGTTTTCTCGACCGGTAATGAAAGCTGAAATATTCAATCCGTTCTTTTTCGCGTGATTTCGACGGGACAAACAGGGGCCGCTCGCCAAATTCCGAGGTAAAAATATTTTTCTTTCAGACCTTCGAATCGTACTTCGTGATGTGGCGGCTGACAAAGGATCCCAAGTACCGTGAATGGGGATGGGAGGCCGTTCAAGCTCTCGAGAAATACTGCCGTGTTCCAGGGGGGTTCACGGGACTCCACAATGTTTACCTGGTCGATCCGCCACAGGACGACGTCCAACAGAGCTACTTTTTCGCCGAGACGCTCAAGGTACGAAGATTTTTATAATTTCTTTTTTCTTTTTTTAGGAAGGAGATTAATCTTAGAATATTTATATTTCTTAGAAATATCAAATTTCATCGTTAAATTATACGTAGTGACGATAAAGATTCGAGATCTTATAACGATCGAATATTTCGTGGTACGATGTGCATACGTTTATAGTTAGAAATTTCAAAATAGAATCGCACGTGGATAATCCGTGAGATTTAAATTAAATAGGCGTATATGTAAATGCATTTCCTGTAGTGGAACTTCGCTAATACTTCCTTTAAACTTCGCGTTAATTCCCTTTACTAGTTACTAATCAAAATGATAGAAATTGGCGTAATTCGGATAAGTGGATTAAACACAGGTTCAATTAACGGGATATTAGCTAAAATTCTGCTGTAAGAAGCGTGATTTTATTTCGATGTAAATTCCAGTATCGCGATAAATTGTCAAAAACATTTGATTTTTTTTTTTAATTGATACAGAAAATTTTTTATTAGAAAATAATAGTGATCTATTATCGTTCATATTAATTTAATTTTCCTCCAATGTTAATTAAAAGTGGAAAGAATCGAGTTAAATCAAAGATGTCGCGTTACTCGAGAATATTTTATATTTTGTAAGTATTTTTCTCTTGCAGATATTAATTAATTTACATTAATCACGAAATATGATAATGGCAATAATTTCTCGTTTAAATGAAAAAAAAAAAATGAAATATGTGCACGAGAAATTTTCTAAATTTTCTTGAAATACCTTAATCGATAGAAATAATAACATGAACGATCCACTTGTTTTATGATCAACTTTAATAGCAATACTGCTATTAACACGTGATGCGCCATGTTATCACAATCTATTCCCATTCCCAATTAACGAACATTTCTCTTGCATCGTTACACCGTTCGCATTCACAAATTCTCGTTTAACCTTTCGCGTGCCCGATGAAATATTTTTCGAGCGATTGCAACGCGTTTAAAGTTGCATTATCCCGATTTGGCGAGCTCTTTAACTTCGTATTAAAGGTGGTGGTAAAAGGCAAGCAACCGTTCCCACCATACAGGAGAAACGATCGAAAAGGCATGTGAAAGCAAAAAAAGCGAAGAGTCCAGATTTAACGAAGAATTTTTCGTGTAACTGTTCAAATATTTAACTATCATGCAGAAAATACATCACATTATATAAAATATGCTACGTTACGTCCTTGTATATTTCATACCACGATAACAAACTGTTGCATGCTTCGACTTTTCACACAAAAAACGTAGGAAAAAAGTAACAATTTTGTCATCGAAACCAAGTCAAAAGATGGAGGATACTGTGCCATTGAAATTGCTTTTTGTTTTATCCCGATATCTCAATCCGTTACCGAGATATAAGGACTTAAAGTTTTCATACCGGTGGAGATAGCGCGGAAATTATGAATGGGCTCGCGACCCACTGACCTACATTATTTCTTGGAAACGCGTACTACGTTTTTCCAGGAATCGCGTCCGTCGCTTGTCTGCAATTTGGGATAGGTCAGCGAAACGAGGTGCGAGCGAAAGGCCCGAATTAACAACAAGGACGGAGATAATAAACGATTAAAAATTACCCTTTTCTTTACACGACGATATCTCGAGAACCGGAAGTCGTATCGGGATGAATGAAAAAGCATTTTAAAGGGGAAGGTTCCGCGCTTCCAATGATCGCTCACTCGTTGATAAGAAGTCATTATCTTCGGAGTTACAGCGATTTAAAGTTTTCCTAATTTTAATAGCGTTTAATTAGATTTAAGGTAAATGTTTAAAAATCGCTCGTTGCTTTACACGACGATATCTCGGGAACCGGAAGTCGTATCGGGATAAATGAAAAGGCGTTTCAAAGGGGAAGATTCTGCGCTTCGAATGATCGCTCATTCATCGACCGGAAGTCACTATTTTCGGAGTTACAGCGATTCAAAGTTTTCTTAAATGTTTAAAAATCAGAAACCCTTTGTTTTACACGACGATGTCTCCGGAACCGGAAATCGCATTGAGGTAAACGAAAAAGCGTTTTTGAAAGAAAGATTCCCTTCATCTAACGATCTTTCATTCATTGATGAAGGATCGATTATCTTCGGAGTTTAGAGAGCGGTTTAAATTTTTCCTTGTTTTAAGGATTGAGGATTGATTTAATCGAGTTTTAAAACGAAGTACCCTGTATAATAAAAATTTTACGAGTTCTTAAAGAAATTTCCTGAACTGATGTGTAAAAAAAAGAAATATTAAAAAAATATATAATAGATAGAACCTAGTCAGTAGTTATTAAATTGGGAGAAACGATCAATAATTACTAAATTTTTATTCTTTTCTCTTCCAGTATCTCTACCTGCTGTTCAGCGACGACGATCTCATAAATCTAGACGAATGGGTGTTCAACTCCGAGGCGCACGTGCTTCCCATCAGGGGCAATCCCCTGTACCGGCCAGCTCCCTCTTTATAATTCAAAGAACCCTCATACCTCGAAGAAACCACGCACCGATGACGCAGTGAGGCCCCTCCAACTGCTCTTGAAACACCGGAAGTCCTCCGCTGCGCACCAGGAAAGAAGAGCAACGTGATCCATGAAAAGAAGAAATAAAAACGGAACGATTTGGCTACGAGGGATGTAAATAAGGAAGAACGCGAAAAAACTCGACGGTGTACGTGATACGAGGGAGGGGAAAAAAAAAGTAGAGCAGTGATCGAACGTTTCTGGATTTAGAGAGAGAGAGAGAGAGAGAGAGAACAAATCAGAGAAAAAAAAGTTATTAATTGTGAAATTGTAGACGAACAATGAAAATAGGGAAATGAAAAGAGTGGCGGTAGGACGAATGTGAATACTCATCCCGAAAACCACATGTCACCGCCTGTGAATAATTAAAAATAATTATTTTAGGTAAAACGAGATAATAGGGGAAAGGGAGCGTGGGGAGATAATAACGAACATTATTTAAACGAGGAAATATATTGCATCTGAGACACTTACACAAAGATATACACACACGCGCGCATACACAGATATACACATAAGACACATTAAAGACAACAGAGTACGTTTGTAAATAGCGAAAAAAAGAGCGAGTGTGTGGAAATAAAAATAATAATAAAATACGCGCGAGAAAGAGGGAGTGAAAGAATGAGAGAGAAAATAAGAGAATGTGGGAAGGGAGAATTTGAAATAGAGTATGAAAGGGCGAGAGAGAGAGAGAGAGAGAGAGAAGTAGATCGAAATTTTTAACCATTTTGCCTGAATGCTTCGCCCATTTCTTTTTTTTTCGCCTGCGACAGAAAAACGGTCCAATCCATCGAACAAGATACAATTATTATGATATATTCTAATATTCGAACGTTCCGCTCCAAGAATTTACCGACGATTACGGCGGGAACAATCGTCGTTTCGATCGGTGTTTCTCTTTTCGTTCTTCCTTCTATTCGAGCTGTTTTTTTTTTTTTTGAAAACGTGGCAAACGTCCGAGGAGGAAAAATTAAGAGGAAAAAAGAAAGATAATGCATCAAAGAATATGAAACGATAATTATAAAGATATGATCGATATATGGGGTATTCGTAAATATAAGAGAGTGATTGAATGGAAATAAATAATAATTGGTCACGAAATTTTTCAAGGAATATCATGGATATACCAATGCTTCGTGATCGAAGATCGATCGATGGATCTTTTTAACCATCGCTCGATCTTGCCACTTTTCAAACAACAACAACCTAAACCTTCTTCTTCGCGGCATTTTCTATCTTTTTCTACTTTTTTGGACAAACGACACATATACTGCGCCTCGATTATCTCGGTGGCAGAAAGCGCCGATGGAAATAATTCGTTCGATTCGACACACGAGAACGCGTTACCGTTCTCTGACGCCTACGATTTCATCCTCGTTTCATCTCTTTACTTTAATACGACATGATGCGTTACGCATACATTACGCGCGTTTCTCATAGGAACAATTTCATTGGAATTGTTAAACGAGATTTGAGCATTGACTTTGTTTAGAAACGTGCGGTATAATTTAATCGGCGAAGGGTGGCCCTCGTTTCCTTCCTTACCACGAAATATCTTTATAATTCAAACGGATAAAATACAATATTTATTCTTGCATTTTGTAATCGTGTTTATCGATACGAACCCATTTATGCTGGCGTTCGTTGTTGGCTCGATACTCGGGTCTCTCTTCGTCTCGAGCTTGACACGATCGAAAGCTTGCAACGAGATTTGAAAATTTTGTTGTGCGAGTGGAAAGTTTAAGGGGAACTATGGTGGATCGCGTAAATGGGTTACGTTTAAAAGTTCCTTACATATTCCTTTGTTTTCGCGCTCGATCGTTTCGCCTGAATTTTAAAGCGAATCGCGAAGTGCTTCCATGTTGCTCGATGGATAAAATTTCGAACAAGTTTTGCGCGAAACTTTTCTTATGGAATTCGTAGTTTGAATCTTTATGAATCTAATGTGGAAAAGAAACGGACGTGCGGAGAAGCTCGAGGAAAGATTCCAAGAGGTTTGGTGTACGTGCGTGTGTGCGCGGGTGTTCGTACTTGTGGATCGATGAAAGAATTAACTTATTTTTAACTACTCGACTAATATATAATAAAACCATATTTATAATTGTTTGATACATATTTAAGGCGACTTGGATATTTCGATGTTTCAGCCAATATCGCGAAAGATGCATCGCTTGTACAATTTTATTGGCTAAATATTGGAATACTATTGAAATTAGTTCGTAAGTTTCATTGTAATATTAGTTCTATCTGTATTGCTTTCAAAGCGAAATTCTTCCGAGTTAATTCTTTCGTTGGACGAACGACAAACCGAACCGAAAAGTCAATTATCCACAACAATCGTGCCTATATTCTATCATCAAGCGATCACTTCGAGCCTCGAGATTTTTAAATTTTTAACGTCTAAATCTAGAGATCAAATTTCATTCGAAACGAGAGCATTGCATCAACTAAAATCAAAAATGTCAAAGCCCCAGAGGGTTGCCCTTCGAACAATAAAATACATATATATATATATATATTAGCTCATCTCATAAGTATTTACGCACGATTTTTCTCAACGCAAGTTTCTTATTATTATTACGACGAACGTTTCGATTGTTCACCACAATTTTTAATCGATTTTTCTCCTATAAAGTTTCCAAGAAACATCGTTGCTTATGGGATGATCTCGTTAAATGATGTAATATTTGGAATCACCGTTGCATCGATTCTCGCGTTCAATAGCGTCAACGAGTTCGTCGCGAAAGTCTTTCAGCCATGCCGGGATCAACGTGCAGCCCCCCTAGTAGTTTCCGGTGTATATGCGCGCGGATCTTTTATTTTTCCTTGTATGTGCTAAACGAATCGAGAAACGCGCGTCTCTCCGTCCTGTCGACGTTTACGACGTTCAGCGCAAAGTGGTGAACGCGATGAGATTATTGAGATTCTAAAAGGGGAAAAAAGGAAACGTGCCGAGATCGATTTTCATCCCTTCTTGAATTATTGATTACACGATGTCGTTCCGATTTGTCATCAACGGCATTGTACGATTCGATATTTTTATATTTCCTCCGATAGCAATATCGTTTCTTCGTGTACATTTGAAAAAATATAAATTGCGCAGAACAATTTATAAAATATAAAGAGCCGTTCGAATCGTACATTCGAGTCGTCCAATTGAAATCGTAACGATATTTAAGTAGCAGCGAGATTTCACACTCCAGAATCGAATCTCGCAGCAATTAACAGGCTGCGGATTTTTATAATATTTACGGAAATTATGCTCGCGTTATTCCATATCGTGAAATCGGATTTTTATTAGTAGAGAAAGAACCGTACTTTTTTGATTCGTTTCGATATCTCATTCGAGATTGTCGAAAAGGCTGAATATTTCTTAATTTCAACTTGATTCAATTGAACGAATTAAACGATAAACGTTGTTCACTTTCAGAAGAATATCTTAATATAGTAATCTTCTGCGATCAAAGACGAAACTTTGCTCCGATTCGATTAAATAAAGGAATCGAACATGCACGAAAATCCGCAGTCTAATTATCCACTGTTAGGCATCTTAATTATCAAACGCTGCGATCCCTACGAGATCTCGTATCCCAATTAGAAGACGAATGTAGCAATTATCGCCGATTATACGCACGTGGATCGTCTTCTAGGGATCGCCGTATCGCTCATCCAAAATCTCAAAGACGTCCCTTTGCTCGAACGCATCGTCGACGAAGGGGTGAGGCGGTCGCGGTTTCCGGTTAAAGGGGAAAAGCGAAAAAGCGGCGCGCGGGACGACTCGCGCGCGTGTAGTTTAGAGAACGAACGTAGCAATCGATATAAAAAAAAAAGAAAAAAAAACTAGCGTGTACATAGAAAAGAAAAAAAAAAGGGAGGAAGAGATTTTCAAGGGAGAAAAGAAAAAAAAGAAAAAAAAAAAAGAAAGTCATATTCTATACGAGGCGTAGGGAGCAGAGTTATATATAGCGGTAATTGGGGAGGGGGTGTAATTGTATAGGCTTTGCAACGAATGTGCGCGAGAGAGAGAGAGAGAGATATGTATGTATATGCGTGAGAATATTGTTTTAAATTCGAGTTCTCTCGAATTTTTCGAGTCTCAAGATTGCAGATTCGAATCGCGGCAAACGAATAGTTTAAAGTATATCGAGAGAAAGGAAGGGAGCGAGAAGAGAAATTTTGCTTTATGGTTTTTTGGTAATTGGAACTTTGAGCCAAGAAAGATGGGAAATTTTGATGGAACAACGCATTGGAAGCGATACTTGAAAAGTATCGTCGAACAACGTAGTAGATCAACAAGATATTTTGAAAGAGTTATTTTTGCAAAATCGATCGGATTGTTGATCGATCGAGTCGATGAGATATACGCACGACCTGTTTCAAGATTAAAGATTCCCCAAGAGGAAGAGGATTCGCGTTATTCGCGTATTATGAATCTGCTTACAAATAATTTCGAGGCTCGTCCGACGGAGGAACGAACTTCGAAAGTTCGAAACACTGCCCGTTCATCTCGCGTTCGACGACATCCAATACCAACCCTCCTCCAATCTTCCTCTTCTTCCACGAAGGAATCTTCACGAATCTTACGAACAATCGCGAGCAAAGATATTCTTCGACGTTCGGAGCGTTGGTATGGTCTCGAAAGAGGAAACTTATATTTTTCTAAACGGAGGAGAGAGAGAGAGAGAGCAATAATGGAAACGAGAAAGAATCGAATCGAAGAGAGGACGGTTTATTTTTTCACGGGTTTGAAACTATCGTTTGTCGCGGTCGAAAGCACACACACACGGGGGCCGGGAATCGTCGAAGAATGGAAGCGTCCTCCTTGCGCGAGGACGATTACCGATCTCGATCATTTTTCCCGCGTCCGCTTTCCAAACAATCAGCGAGCATCGCACTCGTCGATGATTAAGACGGCCAGAAAGTTACTTAAAATATATATATATATATAAATACATATAACTTGTATACTTTACGCCTCTTGCCTTTTTCGTTCCTCGAGCTCGGATGGCCGCCCAAAAGAAAAACATTTCGCTTTTTTTGAGCGCTCATCCTCGGAACGCGCGAAAGCAAGACAGCATAAAAATGTACATCCATATACATAGAGGTATATATACACACGAGGTACACAGGTGTACGTTTCTTCTTTTTTTTTTTTCTCGTACAGAATGATAATACGAAATGCTCGATACGATGATACGAGATGATCGATCGATAGAGATATTTCGATTCGGATTTCTCGTAATCGTCGTCGCGTTTCCAAGAGATACGTTAATCCTTTGATATAATTATTGATATATATATATTGATATATATATATATATATATAGTTGCGAATGTCATTCGTTCGTGGAATTCGATTCATTGTTACTTGTGTAGTTCTTCGAAACGATTTTGCAATTTGCATTTATTAAATATTATTGATTCCTCGTGTCAAGGTAGCATAGTAGATAAGAAATAGCACGGCAAGAGAAGAAAAGAATATTTTTAAGAAAATATTCTGTTTACGAATTTTATTCGAAAGTTTTAAATTAATATTCGACGACCAATTTTGTTCGAGAATATTTATTATAAATTTTTTACCAGGAAAGAGATTGTAATTTGGAAAGATTCGGGAGGAAGAAACGTGTCTGTTCTGAATTTCTTTCAATTTTTTTTTTTTTTGTTCTTTTTGAAAGAAAACAACGAATATCGCCGAAATCCAATTTTTCCAAAGGGGAAAATCGTTTCTACGACACGGTAACGATGGACGAACCACTAAACTTCAGTGTCTTCTAGCGCGTGAACCAGCTCACTCGGAATTGGACGAGCAGAATCTTCGTTTTCCTCCATTTCTCAAGAAAAAAAAGAAAAAAAAAAGAAAAAAAAAAAAGAAAAAAAACCAATTGCGAACAAAACAATTCTATTTTGCTGTTGATATACTTAGTAGCAAAGAGAGAGAGACAGAGAGAGAGAGAGAGAAAAAATAAAATAATAAAAAGTAAAAAAATAAAAATAAAGAGAAAAAAGAAAAAGGGAAAACCGTTGTAAGCCGTTGTCCCGTCTAAAGGAAATTGTAAAACGCAGGGGAGTTAACCGATCAATGGCGACGACGGCGACGATGATCGATGAGGATAGATTGACGGTGATGAAGATAGTAATAAAAAACGATAATTAGCCTATGCATATATTTGTGAATAGATATTTAATAATTTATTGTTAACTAGAGTATTTTATTTGAAGGATTTTCATTAAACGGGGTTTCGGGTACCAATTATATCGTTTCTTACGCCAGAGAAAGGGATTAGAGAGAGAGAGAGAGAGAGGGAGGGAGTAAATGAGGGAGAAAAAGTATATGAGAGAAAGAGAGAGCGAGAGAGAGAGAGAGGTATATATAAATATATATATATAGTGTGAAAAAGAAAAAACAAAAAGAGATAAAGAGCGAGAATTTCTACGTGCGCTTTTGTCGAAAAAAAAAATCGAGAGAAAGATAGAGAAGAGAAGATAGAGACAATTTTTTAGCTTTACTTACCTAATTTTTGTAAGCAGAGCGACACGCCGGAAAAAAAAGGAGGAATAAAACAAATAAATAAAAAGAAAAAAGGAAAAAAAAAGAAAAAAAAGGAAAAATGGTGTAAAAGGAAAAAGAAAAAATTATATATATTATATATATATTTATCGTTGGTCGAAGAATGAAGAGAGAGAGAAAGAGAGAGAGAGAGAGAGAGAGAGAGGAGAATGAATAAAAAATAAAAAAATAAAAAAATGGAAACGATGAGCGCGTCGTATGCGAGCATTCGACGAATGCGCGAACTAATAATTATACTTGTAAATACAGTAAACGATTTAGTGATAACGGGGGTTTTACTTTTAACAGCTTTATGTGATTATTACTTTGTCATGATCAGTGAAAAATAAATAAATGATGATAATACTTTAATTTCATTGTTTAACGATCGTTCTATTTTATTTCAGACGTTTATTTTACACCTCTTCTCATCATCACCCTTTGCATGCTCGACATTTTGGAAATTTCCGTTTAAAAATTTACGTACGCTTTTTTTACATGTAAAATTCCCAATTAATCGGAAATATTCGTATCGAAAATTCGATATTTCGATTTCAAAAACTTTCCAAGAATATCGTATGAGGAGGACAAATGCATGCATCGGAAGATGTATAGCTTACAACATAGCTGGACGGATATTGGGAATTTCGATGGTGAGTAGAATTATTGTTCAATAATGCAAATCAGGCGCAGATGCTTCACGTGCTAATTAGGTCCACGGGGGGACGGAGAATCTCCATTGACTTCGAAGTAACAAATCCCCTTGATGGTCGGCTGAATCCTCCTAATGGTCATGCCGCTGGCCATTGTTAATAATCAATCAGAAATAACGTTGTTCCGTTAATTATTAATCGATTCTAAATCATTAAATTTAAATTTAAACATATTACAATTAAATATATCAATTTTTTTTAAAATAATCATACTTTTTGCAAATCCTTCTTGCAAGAGAATGCCTATACTATAGAACTATAGAACAGTCAAATAATCAGCTATACAAAGAGGAAGTTTCGTGCACGTAATATAATCAAATTTCTCTTTACTTAATAATTGATTAAATACACTTACAACACATCTTCGTCCATTAATCTGGAATCTTAATAAAAAAGAAAAACCAAAGAATAACCGCTTCGCGCATTCACAATTCTCCTCCCCCTCAAGAGGATAATCTAATTGCACACAATTCTCGTGTAATCGCAAAAAGATATAATTCTCCCCACAAAGGTAATTATATACACTTTCTATCATCGATTTTCACCTTCAACAAAGAACGCCTCCTCCAAGAGTAACATCGTTATTTATAGAATAACCTATGCGATCGTACACCATTTCCAATTACCACCGATTCTCACCTCGACGAAATAAAAAATTCACAAGAATAATAACTATTCATAAAGTAATCTAATACGAATATTTCGTTACAAATTATCAACGAAGAGATTCGCTCGAGCCTCATTCATTCGATTCCACTACTCGAAGGGTGGGTTGGACGCCTCCACAACCTCTTGCTCGCGTCGTTTCCATTCCTCCTCCTCCGTAAATCTCTTCGTCATCGGGTTCGCGACGGGGGATACAAAAATATCGTGAATCCTCGCCGTCACGCGAAGACGACGGAGTCGTAGAAGGGGAAGAGTTGGTCGAGAGGAAGAGAGATAGGGAGAGAGAGAAAGAGAGGGAGAGAAACGACGACACCGACGTCGGTGTCAGTGGAGTAGGTTGTGGAGGCGGAAGAGGCGGAGGCGGACGGAGCGAGGAGACCGAGAGCGAGACAGAGGATTACCAGAGTGAACCAGTCGCCCTTTCGTTTCTCCATCGTTCAAACAGCGCTCCAGACAAACTTCGACGTGCATAGACAATGCCTGAAGAACGTTGATCTTCCTCCTCCTCGCAAACCCTCTTTCACCCTAATCTCGTGCCCTTTAACCAAGTGTCTCTCGTTTCCTCCGCTTCATGGTTCCGAGTGCCAAGTGACAACCAAGTTGTTGAATCACAAGTTCTTTTCAACCACCAGATTCTTCTCCCAGAAGAAGGAAGAAGGGAGCTTGATTCGGGACAGGATTTTAGTTTGATTCGAGGAAACGGTGTAGTGTTATTTCGTTTAACCACGATTGTTATCCGCGTTGATAAGTAAGTCTTGTTTAAATCTTTCGAGATTTTTTGCAATTGAAACAAGAATATTTATTGTATCCTTTCAATCGATTACACAGCTAGGCCACTACGATTGATTCAAACAATTCGAGTTATTATTTTATTTAATAGAACTACGATCACTTAATCCGTTGGATCCATTAGAATCTCAAAAGGGTTGATTCTCGAGTAAGGAAAGAATTATTTACGAATACTTTGAACTGTTCGAGTTCGGCATTCCGCGGTTTTCAAGCAACGAAACATTGTGTTTGTTCTCGGAGAAAAATAATCGTGAAAATTGTTGGAAACGGACAGTTTGGAGGGGAACGATCGTCGAACCGGAAGAGGAAGGTGCGCGGTGGTGATTGGTCAACAGACTGTCAAAGATTCGAATTCCGGAACGTTTCTTCGGCTTCTTCGGCGTTCTCCAGTTCCTCCCTTCCTCCGTGTTCGGTGCTATTATTGCTGTGCCGCCTAAATATAGGTGAGAGCGTACGCTTGACGCAAATCGAAAACAGAACTTGTAAACGTGCGTTCACGCTTTTTCCTTTTTTTTTTTTTTTTATCTTTTTTTTTCTTCTTTTTCATTTCATCTCGAACGCCACGAATTTATTTTCCTGCCTCAGTGTCTCGGTGGAAGCATCGACGCGATGAAGGAGCCGATGCAGTGGATATTGGTCTACTTCTGGACACTTGGTGAGTAAATTCCTTCTTTTCATTGTCACGTCACTCGAGAGATATTTTACTGGAAATTTTTTGTTCTATAAAAAAGGATAGAGGACGGATTTACTGTTGATAATAAAAAAAAAATAGAATTTCACATTTACATATCGTTTGAAATAAAAATGGAATGGAATAAAAATATCGTGGAGCGGATATTAGAGAGGAGATGTTTGAAGGTTGTTGATTATTAATTGTAATTGTAATTTATTATTGAAACGAGAATTAGAGATGGTTCGAGACAAGTGATTTCATGTAATTGATTGCACGAAGAAAGATTCATTGGATATTTATCGAGATGTGCAATGGAATTTTAACAAAAATGCGGAAGAATTATTCAATTAGAATTCCACGTTTCAAGTTATTGTTATTGTGTAGAAAATATTTTGAATTATCGGAATTTATAAAAATTTACGACACAAATGTATGGAAGAAACGATTACGTATTTTATTTTTGTTTTTAAACGTGATGTAAAGATATTATATAACATTTACGTAACATTCTGTATAAAAATGATCTCGACATTTTTAATTCTTGGAATATCGAAGCGTTCTTAATAAATAATAAACAAAAAAAGGGAAGAAAAAGGAGAAAACAGAAAGTAAACAAAAATTTGGAGCTTCCTTCTCCAGTGATTTTCACTCGCAAAATAAAGAAACTTCTTCGTGGAAAGAATGAAACTTTAAAAAAAAAAGAGAGAGAGAGAACTATAAGGAGAGAACAAATTTGAATATCTTCTTTAAATCTTCGTTTACTCGAATACCGAGTGAAAATGTAAATTTGCAAATGTTAACAAGGTCGACGAATGTGATGCCTTTCCTCCAAATGAAAGGAGCAAAGTTCACCGCAATCGTAAGCTTTCTGATTAATTAAAGACATTTCCTTCATACGTGAAATCGGGTTAAGACGCGTTTCGTCGGTTCTACGTTTTTCAAAAACTTGGCAATTGACAATTTCAGTGGAGGAGAGGGGGAGGAAAAATATAGAGAACGCAGTTTGAAAGCAAGATATATCTTTCGAGGATTGTTTCAAACTGCGTTTGATCTTTTAATTGCACGTTGCGTCGCGTTTGCCATAAAGTGGAAAAGTCATAGCTATTGACATAGTTGATAACAATTAATAAAATCTTGTTCAAAAAAACATTGTTCAAGAAAACATGGAGGAATATCATTGGAGTTAATTAATTTGTTTCGCAACTTTGCATTTTAAATTGTAACGTATATAGAAAAAGTAGCCAAAAATTGCGTATGCGTTGTATTTTTGTACAAAATAAGAGAGAAGTCTTTCTTATTTAATTACTAATAAATGATAATAGTTATAACGCACGATCAGATTTAATTATAATCAAATAATTAAATCGAGATGAAGAGGATGAAGATAATAATATCGCAGTGCCACTATTTCAACATAAATTTATCTTGGATACATATTATCAAAGTAGAACAACTCTGATTAGAAGAGAGACATCAGTATTTTATTTTTAAATAAAGATACATCAGCTCGTGTAATAAATTATCTGTATTTAAAATGAGATTCGCAGACAGATATGAATAAATTTCTACCGACTAATTGCAACGGCAAATAACACAATAAGATTGACGTGTTATCGTGACTATGATATACGATTTATGTGATTATATATATATATATAAAACTATGATAAAATCCAGTCTAAGATTAACGGATTGGACAAGTATAATTCCCTTGAAACTCAAATATTGACGTTGAATCGGATTATTTTATTCGCTTTATTGCGATTTCTGATCGCCAGATGACGAAAACGGAAGTTATCCGTTTATATATGTGAAAATAAACACAGTCTCCGATGAATCTCCAACTTGATTGGCGTGATTATGATAAAAAAAACTGATATATATTTTTAGAAATAAAATTCTATCTTCCTCCAAAGATAGAAATCGTAGGATTGGATAAATGATTGGGTTCAATTGTTGAGATTCATATACATTAGAAGACATTATAAATAAAGAAACTCAAGAATCTTACAATAGAATATTAATTTATTTAATTAACTAGACAATAAAAATGTTTGTCTCCGGTAAAGCTCATTTCGAAGCTCATTTTGTCAAAGTCACAAAGTTTCAAAGAAAAGAATAAATCGCGGCTTCCTACCTTGAAAAAAAAGAAAAAAAAAAGTATCCTCGAAATTCTCTTCCCCAATTTAATTAAACCAGAATTTAAATCCAAGCTAAGTCCAAACACAAGTTAAACACGGAAAAGCAGAACAATAGTCTTTGCATTCCCCTCTCTCCGTTAAACAAAACTCCATACCCGCGTATAAATATCAACGAAAACGGCATTATCTCTTCGTGAAACAATTCCAGGCCGCTATCGTCGCAATTGTCGGAAAATTGATAAAAAAAAAAAAGAGAAAAATAAAACAGAATAAAATAAAAAAAAAGACCGTGAAAAATATAGCGAGAGGAAGTGACCGCGGTGTTGGAATATACAAAAAAAAAAGTTCTATCCCGGAAGAACTCTCTCTCTTTCTCTCTCTCTTTCTCTCTCTCTCTTCGCCGAGTTTGCCCGCTCGTTTAAAACTCGATGAATTTGCGCGGACGAGTTTTCGTGGCTTGTTAAATCGCGGCTTTTTTACGATCGGCGGAAGCGATAGTGGCGATCCTCTCGGATGCTGGATATAAAAACATGGAGAGGGGAGGAAAAAAAAAGGAAAAAAAGAAACAAAAGGATAAAGAGGGTAGCGGATAAACCGATCACAGGAAGGACGGTTTGTTGTCCGCGCGAAAATCGAGTTTTTACGAGAGCGCGGCGCTCGCTAATCCGCCATTTTTTCCGGCGTGAAAAGCGCGCTTTCGTCGCGCATCCACGTTAACGAATATTTATTAAGCTTTTGAAACAAAAGAGTTGTTTTTAGCCTCCCTCGGAGCTGTGTCCTCTTATTTGAATCTTTATTCGTGTACGTGAATTGCGTTCTTTTTTGGGGAGGGGAGAAGGAGGAGATAAATATATTGGAAATGCGTCCTTGGAATTGTATTCTTCTTGTCTTTCGGGAAACAAGAGAGTCTCTCTCGTTCGAAGAAGAAAGTAATTTATTTTACCTGATTAAAGTGTAATTTTTTGGAACGAAATTGCATTTTAAAAATAATCGTGAAATTTGAATTAATCGTGCAACCACGACATTTGCCTTTAATTAAAAATCATAATTGAAAAGGGGACGAAATTGAAATATATCTGGAACTGGCCGTCGCGGAAAATCCAAACGGTGTATCGGATCATCTTTCATTGAGAAATTGCACACCGTTCGTCGCATTTGCAAATGTCCCGTCTGCAAACCGTTTATGAGGCTGGACCCTCGTCATCTGTCATACTTGTCGTACCCACACGCACACGTCATTTTTTATCGACGAGAAAAAACGCAGCGACAAGTGTTTAACCGCGGACTCGTTACACGTGAGCCAAGTGTTAACAGTGGTTCCATAACTTTGTTGCGCTTGTTCGATACGAGCGAGCGTGTGGCGGAGAGTATCACGTAACGATACTCTATGCAACATTGTTACACGGAAGAATTGAACACGTTACACGCATCGTTTAAACGCTCGTTTTCGAATCTCGAATCTCGGGTTGAATCGGGCCGATCATTTATGAAGGCTCGATGGATCAGCAGGGAGGGAGGAAGGGGAGACAGTGTTGCATAATTCACGTTGCAAATTTAAAGGAACGAAAGATGAAAAGTTTGTATATAGATTGGATATAGCCGGAGGTTATTAGCCAGTTAAGTTCAATGTTACATCCTGTCTGAGTGTGATAGAAGGTCCCAGCACTCCCCAGTTGACTTATGACGTTGCTCGGATAATCTGTTATGATCGACGTCATTTTATCCCGTCGATATTGTTGTTATTTCCGGGTCTGTGGAACAAGCAATCGGACGGGCGCAAAAAACTGAGATGTCTAACTGAGATCTTTTCCAAAACGTCCATCTAACTTTATTCGTGACATTAATTTGAATAACAATTCTGAATTATTTGCCAATCCTTTTTTTTTAATTCCAAGATAATTAACGTAATTATATAATTATATACGTGAGATTGTCATAGAAGAAGTTTGATTTAATTTTTATACAATTATTGTATCATTGAATTATTATTTAGTTGATCGTTGGAATTTAAATATTTGTCTCGCCTATTGAATGTTATATGTATAATTTAATCAGATATTCAATTTAACCCACATAATTTTCGAGAGAGAGAGAGAAGTTGGTTATACATAAACGTAAGGATAGAGAATAGGTTGCAACATTGTCGGCATAGATGTATTATGTAGAACAAGATACAGGATGGAAATGAATTTATCATGGAATTGAAAATTGTTGTTTGAACGAAGTTCACGTTCCATTTAACAATTGGCCCGCAGCATGGAACACATGCCCTGTACCCCATCCAAAATTTATTCCGCTTTATTACTGCCATGACGATTCGTGCTGATAAATTATTACACGAGGAGTCCTCTACTTTTGTCAAATAATCTTCGTTCGCAGATTCGAGTAAATTTTATGCTGAAATGTAAAAATAATTCGGCAGCGTAAAATTTGACGATATGATAAATAAAAAATACCGAGAAAATTTTAAAATTACGTGTCTCCAAGAATTGATAATTCCTAGTAGATTCGATAATTTCACGACACAAGACGTTACGTCACTTCTAATTTAAGAACTGTTTTCGGTTGTAAGAAAAGAATTTCGCGGGGGTTGATTTTCGAAAAATTCAAGGCTATAGAGAACGTTTATATTTACGCGCATCGTCATGCAAGAAAGTTTAAAAGATGCGTATTCGTCGATCTTTTCTCAAACTGTTGTATCTTTGCATAACTTCGGAATTCGTTTCGTAAAAAGAATATATTTTATTTTACAAATACAAGTATTTAATATTAACGCTTTTCTATCGTTTATAACAAAATTTGTTTAAAGATTTTAAAGATTTTAAAACAATCCAGGTAATATAATATTGCTCGATTCAATTAACACAGATAAAAATTGAAGAAAAAATTTCGAAATATGAAAACGTGAAAACATTTCATCAGATTCACGTTTATTTCACTTTAAACATGATTATAATAAATCTCCGAAATGAGATCCGAAATGAGAACAAATATTTTATTTGATTTCGTGTATTTATTACACAAGACTAAAATTTGTGCACCATTATCTGTCAACTCCATTTTACAAACTTGTCGGCTAAATCTTTCATCGTCTTATTTATCTTCAGGTCAGAAAGTGGAGCCAAAATTATTCGAATTAAAAAATTTTCACGATTCGATTGCAAATCGAATGAACTTGGATAACCAGAAAATTTAAATAATTAAATCGAAAAGAAAAATTCTAAATAAACCAATTGTGAAAAATCGTGACGAAACATCTCAAACACATCTCTATTGAGAGATGTCTAGGTCAACGAGATGAAGAGATTTGAATGTTGTATCAAGGGAAGGATCAAGTGGAACGAAGTTTCTCGCAAGTGAATTTTGAATGAAAATTGGAAAGCAAACTTTGATCACACTAATAAGATAAACACTAAGCTTAAAATTTCAATTGCAATTGTAATCTTCGATCATTCGTTTAAAGAATGTGTACATTTTAAAATTCTGTTCCAATTTATGATTATGATATTTTAAAGTTCTATTGTCTAATTATCTAAAAAAAAAAAGAATCTATTGAAAAATAGCTCACTGAAATTTGGAATGCGTCAAATAAGAGGAAACGAATGATGCAGAGAACGAGTAATGCGAATAAGAGTGATGAAGGTGTGAATAGATGGGACAAGAGGCAACATTCATTACGTTCAAACTCGACCGTTGAATTCTAGACTCGATTGGCCGTATGTGAACACAGCCAGGAGCAGATAGTTGGTCAGGTTGCACTATAAATAACGGAAGTTTGCGAGCGCAAAAGTTATTTCCATGGCGCCTTGGGTCAGGCATGCACTTGACTCGATAATGCTTTTGTATGACATAACGAATCGCCACGTGTTCGATTAAGTTTAACCTTTGACCAATTTTCGATGATCGATGATCAGAAAGAAACATGTTCTCGCGTAGATTTCATTTGTTTCATCGTTTCGAGGAAAACTCGATAAATCAATTTAAAGGGAAATGATGTAATAAATGGGTAACGTGTGCTTCTGTTGATTCTACGATTAAATTTGGATCACGAGGGAGTTTAAGCTTCCTGTGTTTAAAATTCGACGAATTTCTTTCTTGAAAGGTTAATTTCTTCGTATTTTTTAATTTTTTTTTTTTTTTTTAGTTCAAATCAGAAAGCATTCTTTATGATTTATGATAATGTAAAATAAATTTTATTTAAAATTTCTCCTAATTAAATTATAAAAGTAATTTCGATGATTTGAAAATTATTGAACTGTTCATAACATTGTTGAACTAGTTCACAGTAAGCTTTCGATATAGTTGTATCATAATCATTGACAGTATTCGCTGTCTGGAACGAATAAACGCGTCTCACATCGACTGTGCACATTTTCTTGCATGCTCCTTTTCTCATAGAGGAAATGCAGCTGTTATTCGAGAAGCGACAAAGGTCAGTCTATGAGTAATCTCGAGTATGTTTCATCCTCGGGATGATTCGCATAAAAGCAGCTTTGTGTCGAGCTGCGTATCCATAAGTCACAAGTGAATTAACGATCTTTGATGTCGAAACAAGCCATAACATAGTATAATTGTTAAATACTTAAATAGGCAATTTAAAACATCAAGATGACTTGGTAGTTGCATAATTATATAATTCAAAGATATTCTTTAAGAACGATTCAAGTTTAAATAATTCTTCTAATGATCCAATAAATCGTTGAACGTTTCCTATGCATTGATGAAGGCTAATAGGTATAATATTTTCGAGAAGAAACTTCTATAAAATTTATAATTGTAATTACGGATTTTTATGCAAATACATATTTTTTATTTTATCATTATCGTTAATGAGAGGATCATTGTGAGTAATTTATTTCCAGAAATAAATACATAGATCCGTTTAATTAATTTACTTTAAATCCGATGAAAAGTTTCTTATTAAAATTAGGAAAACTTTGAATCGCTATAACTTCGAAGATAATCACTTCCGGTCGATGAATAAAAAATCATTCGAAGCGCGGAACCTTCCCCTTTAAAATGCTTTTTCATTCATCCCGATACGACTTCCGGTTCCCGAGATATCGTCGTGTAAAGCAAAGGGTGATTTTTAAACATTTACCTTAAATCTAATTAAACGCTATTAAAATTAGGAAAACTTTAAATCGCTGTAACTCCGAAGATAATGACTTCTTATCAACGAATGAGCGATCATTCGAAGCGCGGAACCTTCCCCTTTAAAATGCTTTTTCATTCATCCCGATACGACTTCCGGTTCCCAAGATATCGTCGTGTAAAGAAAAAGATAATTTTTAATCGTTTACTATCTCCATCCTTATTGTTAATTCGAACCTCTCGCTTGCACTTCGTCTCACTGACCTATCCCAAATTCCTGGAAAAACGTAATACGCGTTTCTAGGAAAAAATATAGGTTACTGGGTCGCGAGCCATAATTCATAATTCCAAAGCTGTCCACCATTAACTTTAAGTCCTTATATCTCGGTAACGGATTGAGGTATCGGGATAAAACAAAAAGCAATTTCAATGGCATAGTTTCCTCCATCTTTCGAGGGGATTTTAATAACAAAATTTTTAATTTTTTCTAATGTTTTTTATGTGAAATAGTCACGAAGTTTCATTTATGACTTACGTGAATGCAATGATTTATCGTTATAATATAAAGTATTTTGTATTTCAATTAAAAATCTTTAAATCTATTTAGAATTTAAAAAGAAAATTATATTTTTAAAATTTTAAAAAATGAAAATTTGGGTCAGAATTATTTACTATTCTCCGGAAATTGATGCATAAATATATTCAATACACTGCTCATGGCTGCAAGAAATAACAAATTTGTTCTACATCTGTTTACATGCAGATAGTTCACTCAATAGCTCAGACTTTGGACCATATAACTGCAAAGTTTCCAGAAAACTAGGCCAACTAAACATACCAGAAATTCCTTTGAAAACGTGAATCTTGCATAGAGTAACTTTGTGTTCATTTGAAGTGTAAATTTGGAGCGAGATGTTTTAAAGACTAATATTTCTTGGAATATTAGTGTACATCAGTTACGAATGAAGTCGTTCCAATCTTCACAAGAAATTTAAAATGATTTAAATCGTTAGAGGAAATATTCGTATAGCGATTATTCGACAGAAATAATATTATCTATTTTTATATACAAGTGGCATACGGTATTATATTAGTGATATACGGTCAAAAAGCATTTAAAACATATTTCCTTTAATTCAAAATAATTTATCATCTCTTTTTTATTTATTCTTTCATCCTAATATCTCTTATATTATACAATTATACAAATACATTACATTACATTTTATTACGTTTAATTTCTAAAATAATTCAAATCACTTATAACGCCCTATCATCACTACCATTTCCATCTCTTTGTGAGAGTGGTGACAGTGATACATACAGAGGCATGGTAAAATCAATAAAATAAAAATCCCCGGAAAAAGCGAAATCGCGAGAAAAAAGGGGAGGAGGGGGGACGAACGACGTGGAATGAAGAAGGGAATAAAAAGAGAGGGTGGATATCGGAAAATAAGAGCAAACGGTGAGCAGGGCCGCAGCCTTTGAAAGGAGGCAAAACGGGAGTCACGTTAAACTTGTAAAATCCAAAACTTCATCCTCGCTCCATCACCTCGAATTACTTTTACATTAATGAGGGGTAAATTATCGGAAAAGAGGCCTGGTGACGTAGCAGGACGCCATAGGGGCACGGAGGTTTCGCAGGATCTCTTTCTCACGGTCACACTTTCACCGTTTGTATCGACTTTCCCTTTCCGGGAATACGCGATGCCACTCCAAAATCCGATAAATCCGACTCTCTCCATTTATGGTTAACGAAACGAGCAATGTTGTTATCCCGGCACGTGGAGTCGAACATCGAGAGGGATGCGATATCGAGCGTGCGGCCCTGATCGATTACCCATCCCAACCTTACCAGCTTCACCCCTTCGTGTTCTGCCCGATCAACTTCTCTCGACCAGCTGTAATCCAGTATTAAAGCCGCGGATTCGTGATTTTTCGACGGTAAAAGATGGATAGGAAAGAGGATCGAAAAGAATTCGAATGCTTCGTACAAGCTTCGAATTTGAAGGATAAAGAGAAAATAAGAGGAAAGTTAAGGATGGAAGTTGGAAGTTTGAAAGTTGGTAGAGGAAATGATGGGTAAGAAGTTCGAAATTGGAGGTTGAGTAACAAGAAAGAGATTTTAGTGAACGTTTCGAATCGAGGAAACATCGTTGAAATATTTATTTTAGTTTTTGATAGTAGTGATATTAGATATAAATTAAATAAATAGAAAATATTATGTTGTATAATGAAATTTGATCAAGATTTGATATATTTCGTTATAAAACTTAAGGGTAGTTATAGTTTGTTTATTTAGAAGGACATTATTTTAGAACAAAATGTAATTTTGTTTATTTTAATCTATTATGAAAAAAGGAAAGTGTTAACATTTGGTGATAAGATAACAAGCCAAGATAGTGCACTGCACGATCTTATTTATTCGCGGATTTCATCCTCCTTTGTGTTTCTGAAATCCTGTGAACAGAGTGGCGCCATGTGGTCAAATGAGAAAGCAAATGAAACAAGTGGGGGATGAAACATGACACATCTTGAAGGACAAGTAATTGCATTCTAAAAAATTTTTATAATTCTTTAAAAATTACATCGCAATATAAAATTCTTATTGTTTTAACAGTGTCTTGGATATAAATTTAACAATATATTCTCTTTATCCTTTTTTTTTAATATATTTTTTTATTCTGCAAAACAAGAAACAAAGTTTTATTTTTAAAACTTAAGTTATATTTATAATACGATAGAATTAAAAACGAAGAACTCATTATATCTATTTAAAAGATTAATTATTGTAAAGGAAGGGATAAATTTTAAAAATTATCTTTGATTTTAAAAATTTTTTAATTCACTTGTAAAGATTATAAAATAAATATTTGCCATTATTTGGTAAATTAAATGCCAGAACTCGAGTTGTGTTAAGAAAAGAAATCTGATAACAGGGGGCGTAGCTCAGATGGTAGAGCGCTCGCTTAGCATGCGAGAGGTACCGGGATCGATACCCGGCGCCTCCAAATTTAATTTTTATTTATTTTAAATTTTATATTTTTTTTATTCTCTTACATTTCATTTACTATCTTTAAGAATTATAAATTGTATATTTAACACGAACATCTTTTTTACATTATTCACAATAAATATTTTTCAATATTTGCCGATTAATATTTATCGATCAGTTAATATTTAAATTATTTAAAAATTTAAATAATTTCTTCATCTAGAATAATATTCTCCATGAATTATTCACAAAGTACACTCATTTAAAAATATATGATTATTTTCTTAATTATCATATCACAAATATCTATTACAATTTTTCTATTATTGTTGTATTCGCATGTATATTTATTCGACAATAATTCGTTCATTTTCGATTTATACATGTAGTGACAAATAAAATGTTATAAATGGGATGATTATCTGTTTTCTAAGAATGGAACTGACCAATACACGAAATCGTAGTGATTTCGTAGTGCATAGTATAGCGCGTGTGTATACACATATAACCAGGTATAGCGTTTAGACATGTTCTCTACACGGCGCTGTCCTAAGTTCGTTTAGCTCCTCTGCAGACCTCTTCGCACAATCTGTTTTCCGGTTGATTCTAAATCATGATTTACCAACAACTGGCAGAGAAACTAGTACTGGTTCGTCGTTCACGTATCCATCCTAATCGCCTCTCTAATCGGCACACATTCATAGCTGTGTTTCATGACTATGCGCGTTAAAACCTGTTATTTCAATCTTGATACACGTATATACACGTGTTCTTTTATCTTTATTAGACCGCAAATCGATCTAATTTAAAGTGGCATGTTTATTAAATTTATTTATTGATAAATAGATTTTTTGTTTGAAGATGTTACAAAAAGATGAGTAAACAATTTTATAATAATTCTATAATAATCTTGTTAGTTTCTTTTTAATTCTCTATCTTTCTATCTTTTATAATACAATTCTATTACTATAATGGTTTAATAGTATAAATATTGGAGAAGATTTTTATAATTGAATCATTTAAGTAGTATTGCACGGAAAATGGAAAATAATTATATATAATGCTTTTACATGTAACATTAAGATATGTATATATATCTGATAAAAATTTTATTAATCGATGATAAGATCAAAATATTTATGGTAAATATTTGATTTACTTATAGTTCTTATATGAAAACTTTAAATGAATATACGATATAATTCTAAATTTATTTTTGATTTATCCATCATTCTTAAAAAAATTTACTATAAAATAGCATGATATATGTATATATATAGTAACTGAAACTTCATGCACCCCCGCTGATTTCTGTGATCCTGGTTCCTACCCCGATCTACGTTCTCAGAGCTATTGTTCAGATGCGGTCAAGCGTCTTTTTTAAACCGCTCTGCGTGACCATTATCAAGATGCATAGCTTAAAAACCCATCTGCTCTTTCCAGTATTCCTCGTTCTATTCACCCCATTTAATTTCATGCCCCATAGAAGATATAAATAATATTGAATACGTGTGACAAGTTTTAAAAGACTTATTCTAAACACCAATATAAATTATTCATATAGACAAATATCGAGTGAAATTTATTTTTCAAGTTTCAAAAAATTTAATATTTCCACTTTTCTCCTTGTTTTTTGTCTGAAATTATCTGAAAAGTATTATTAATATTTCCTATATATAATTATATTAATTAAACAACATCATCAAAAATCAAGATATCAAGATCAATAATTTTACGAATTAATCGCTTTAATTCTCAATTAAATCTCCAATTGATTAAATAATACATTAACCCGAATGTATCATTTCACAATTCATATTCTGTGCTCGTTTCAATTTTGCCAGATAATCGTCATTTTCGTTCCATAACTTCGCATACAAGAGAAAGTGAATCGTTCACATCCCTCTTTGATCCGGTCAGGGTTGAAAAAAAAAAGAGTCACAATAAAAGGATCACCGTTCCAGAGTATCCATGCAACCCCCTTTCATCTCGTGCTCTCCTGTTGCTCCACGTGTTTTTTCTTTGTTCAACGTTTCAAAATTTACCACCCTTTATCGTACGTATACGCGAGATCAAGTGTATAGAAGCGAACATCCCCCTTTGAAAGGGGGACACGCATACCCCACGACGATACGTGCGCTGATAAAGAGACGGCAAACCGGTTCTGCAACCCTAATAATGCGTGTGTAGACAAGGTGACGTAATGTGCGTGCCACGTGTACTTGTCGTGAATGAAAATGCGTTTCCTGGCACACGCGCGCCTCTTTACTCTGCACATGTGTTATTTTGTCTTATGCAACATAATATTGCTTAAATTGAAATTAATAAATTCTTAATTTCTGTAAACGAAATGAACGTATCGAACGGGAAAATGAAAATTGTGATTTTAATTGATAAAAATGAATTGATTAAATATTGAAAGTATTGGAAAATTAGTACAATGTTTAAAAGGAATAGAATAATGATAAATGAAATACATGTAGATCTGAGTCTAATATGTTATAACATTTATTATCGATCTACAAAAAAATTAAGAGAAATATTTATTTACAATGAAATATTAATAAATATCATTACCTAATCTATTATAAAAGAAGTAAAATTATCATTTTGTAACCAAATAATTTCTTTACTCTTTTTTTATTTGATTTGTGCTTCTAATCATAAAATAATTGATACAGTCGTTGTAGAAAAATTTTCAAGGGATAAAAATATATAAATACAAGCTTGTACTATAAAATTATCAAAGAAATAAATTCGTCGAAAGATGAGATTAAACAAAAGCGTATTCCACACGTACGTGGAAGGAAATAATTCGAGGAAATGGATATCGAGTGACGTATCTCGAGGATACTCGTTGTTTATGCGTCCCTTGCACAATTGGACCGCAGTCAGGCTTTGGCCTCGCCACCAAAAAGGAGTAAAGGAGGAGTCACAGGAGCAAGGTGGAGATCATGCTTCCCCGATAACTCACGTTCGTGCAGCAGTGCGTGAGCCTAACCAGTCTGCAAACCGTGGTAAAGTTATGGTGGTGTCACGTACAAGCGTACAGTGTCGACTAAAACTCCGAGAAACGAATTAACGGGGAGATTAATCGATTCATTGTGTTTGCTTTCGCGTAAAAATTCGATAATTGGTGGAATATCTGATAATCGATGAAAAGTCGAAGCCGTGACAGTATTTGGGAATGAAAGTATTTAATGAAGTTATATAGAAAATCGCAATTGAAAATTTAACGATTAAATCATTTTCGATATTAAATATGGGAACACTAAAATTAATCAACATTCATATTTGAATGATATCGATGAAATTTCAAGATTTAAATTAATCTTGTCAAAACGTAGAATATTGAAATATTTTACCAATGATTATTTTATATGAAAAAAGGGGGGAATTGAAAAGTTATTGAAAGTAAGTTTTAGCTTGATTGAAGAAAATATTGGAAATCTTATATATTATATTTTTGACGAGATATTTGAAATATTCGCAATGACGAGAATAACTCTTATAAACTCTTAATCGACACTGTACGTAATAAAGTGTGCGTACATGCGTCTTCTGACTGTGTGCATTTATATGTGGAAAACATAAGAAGCAGTCGGGCCCTTTGAACACTCCCTGTGAGGGCTGATTCCTTGGTAAGGCCACGCATTGCCCCTCAGGCCCTTCGATCCCTTCTTGTTCTTAGAATTCCTTAACATTCCCTTCTCACGATCGAACGCTTCCAACGTTCGATAAATAGAATAATTGCATTAATTTTATTTTATTTATTATTGAATTCAATTATAAGTAAGAATATTATCTTATTTTAAGACAATATTGTTTCTTAGAGATTAAAACATCTATAAAATATCATAAAATATTTTTAAAATTAATATTATATCAATATTCAATAGATTTAATTATAATTTCTCGATTTAAATAATGTGATTATCTTTAATTTTTCACAATATTTAATTAATCTTAATAAATTATAGTTATTCAAAAGATTCAGTTTGTAGTTGCAAGATCCATTACGATTCAACAATACATTTGATTATATTTATACATAACAATGAATAATTAAACCAATTAAAAAATAATTGAAATAAAACGCTACAAAAGAATATTACCATGCAACTACTATCTTACTTCATAAGTATCAAAATATTTAAAACGCCATAAAAGACACTATCAAATTCATTCCCAATCAATCAAAATAATTTCCAATACTTCGATCAAGTATGAAATAAAATACTTCATTGTTACGCATGAGATTATTTAACAAAAGATTCTAATATGAGGAAAAAGTAATAAAAATCAAGGTAAAAAAACGCGACATATACCAGCCATTCGTTCGTTCGATATCATGGCCATTCGATTTTGCTCGCGTCGACTGCAATGCTACTCCCACGCCTCGATCTCCTTTACTCGATGCTTTCCTGGTAAAAATTCTCGTTCTCTATTGTTCCACCCTAATTAATGTCCGTAATGCACGTCCCCCGGCGCCGAACACGCGCTTCTTTGAATCACGTGCGATCCTGTTACCCTGCGCTGTCACTTATCCAATATCTGTAAGCAAAAAATGGTTATTGACAACGGATGGAGGAAGATGAATGTATTTCCTCTTTTGTAGTATGCATATGTGTACGACGCGACGTATATATGACAAAGAAATAATTGTAAAAGTTTTACAAGAAATTTTAGTACGATGTGATTTATATACGATAAGATTCGACGATTAAGCGGAATTATTAAAGTTGAAACAATAAAAGAATTGATGGCCGGTATTTTTAATTCATTTTTTTATTTTTTTTTTGAAAATTATAAATTAATAATTTATAAAAATATTTATTCGTTATCGTATAAATTCTATTACGATAATATCTCTTGATTGAAGATTAAATAAATTGTTTTCATAGAATTTAAAAAATTATATCTTTATTTTGATATCGTTGCTTGTAAATTTTATTTAATTATTATTATATGAATATTTGAAGATTATGTAAAATTTTGATGCATATATTGACTTTATGTTTTTGTTAAAATTTGCATTATTTTAACTTTTTTACAGAATCAGAATATTTATTAAGTATACAGTATGTTGATTGGAAAAGGTATCCGAGCAATAAAAATTCGAGTAATTTAATATTACGTTTATATATATTTTCCATAATTCCATATTATTTCATATTAATATTATATATTTTATCAATTTTTACATTTTAACATGAAAATTTTAATTTGCAAATTTCAATACGAGAAACGTATACATATTTAATTGAGAGATTAAACGAGAGGCTATCATGATTAATGCAGAAAGTTTGTTTCCTCGTAAATACACTTCGATAAATCGTATTATCGAGTGGGTGGGTTAATGAGAGCGTGTCGAACAATCAAATCGTTCAATAATCGAGCTTTTTTTTAAATACAAAATGTCGCATCGTGTACCAGGTTAGCACGCGTCGAGTAGGTGAACTTTACAAATGTAACGCGGCCAGCTTATCGGTAATACATCGCTGTACCTTCTGTTTTCCTGTGTAATTGCAAACTTTACTTTGTTTATAACGATTTGTTGCAAACCTCGTTGCCAAGAGTGCAAAATTGCAATTGGTGCAGCGGCCAAGCTTTTACATCGTCTGCCCTATTTTCAACGTGGAAACTCTCTCTCACTAAACCTCTCTCTTCTTCTCGCTTTACAACACATTCATTTACAATTTATTAATTTATTAATTTTTTTATTATTAAAAAAAATTTACAAAATTTACAAAATGTACAATCGAATAAGTATCGTGATAAGGGATCGTAAATCGGCAAACAAGAATTAATCACTGTTAACGAACTTGAGAAATAAAATGAATCATAAAGGATTTGTTCATTCTTCGAACGATGTAAAATGTTAATTTTATTAAACATTTAACGCTACACACATATATATATATATGTATATATAAATATAGAAGAATCGTGTAATTCCAGCGCCGATCGAAATCAATCTCGTTTCTCGATCCTCCTAGATTCCTAATAACCGCGTGTCTCTTCTGTTCTAACCCATTTCTTTCCATGAATGGCAAACTGCTTCCGATTCTCCCTATCTCCCATTCGCTGTGCCTTTTATTCGGAGGTGGCTCACCTCTCTCCATCCACGGCATTCGCGACGTCATGATCGAACATTAATTCATTGAAGCGAACGAGAATAAACTCCCGCAATGTTGATACTCCTCTAATATCACGGCAACGTGCAAAAGCCACCTCCTTAACGCCGTTTAATCTATTTGGCAGGTCTCGTTCGTTTTTTCAAGATCGAAGCATCGCGTTAACCCTCGCTGCTTTTTTCATATCTCTGCACGGCTAACCGATTTCGTTGGAGCAAACTGTTTTCATTGGACTTATATCGACGAATTCGCGTTGGAAAATTTTAGTGACTGTGGATTGGTCAATGAGCAATTATTTTTATTAAATATATTTGATTTTTCGTTTCTCTATGATGAAATGATGGATAATTTTGTTTTTCGATGTGATAAAGGAATCTGATAAGCTTCTAAGATCTTGTTTCAGTATTGCTTGTATTCAGATTTTGAAATTGACGAAGAATGAAAATTGGTATGTCTTTTTTTTATGATAGTTATTATATTAAAATATATATATATATATATATATATATATATATATATATATATATATATCTATTTACATATATCTATAAAAGTATAAAAATAATATGTTTATATATGAATTACATAAAGAAGAATTATCTAAGATAATAATGGGATATCAAATCACATTTTTTTTTTAGAAGTATCAAAAGTGTATGATATTTTTTATTATCATTAAAATTTTTCGTTATCATTAACTTTCTATTTCTTTTATTATTAATTTCCAAACATATATATATATATATGCAGAACAAATCTACAAATAAATAAAGCAGAATTAAGAATAAAGAAAAATTCTAATTTCCAATAATTTTTGAATATTTTAATAAGAATCGATAGAAAATAACACAACTACGATACTCGAACATCACTCGCACAGTCGCAAACCAGCCATTTCCACGGTTTGAATAGAGTGTGTCACCCGACCCTACCACCACAGTAAACCCACCACTCGTGAGCGCCCCTAAGAGCCAGCTGTGTGAAACCCCTGCAGGGAAACAGGATACAAGCAGCGACCAGTCAATGACTGTTTCGTGATTCATTGAATGAACACACCGGGAACACAGCCACCCTCCTTGGGGTTGAAAATAACCCCCTGCAGCCTCGTGTTACCCTGCTACCAAACCGCCCTTGTTTTCCAATAAATACAAAGTGGCGCGGCCTCGTGCAAACCGGCCGGCAAAACGTGTTCTCGTCTTGATTTACAACCCCAACCACGGGGTTAACGATGAATTTATTCGTCCACGTCGATGAGAGAGTCTCACGAGGGGGTGAGAGGTGATCGAAAATTATCGGTAGCCAAACCTTCTGAAAACGATGGAAGCCTGCTCCATTTCCGGTCGAGTTTCCATCGAGAGTGCGAGCGGTCGCGTTCGATTTATCGATTCCCCCTCCCCCTCGATGGTCGACCATGGAAGGTACGAGACCTCTAGTACACGCATGCATCCCCGTTCCGAGAACCAATCGGGAATTCCTATTCCCGATCGGCGGCCACCCCTGTATTTATTGGTTATCGAACTCGTCGATACGCACCCCCGTGTGGTTGATGAGCTCTCGATACTTCAAGTTCTCCCAAGATATTTGCAGCGTCGCCGTTTATCTTAACGACGATGACGTCTTGGATCGAACGTGGTGGAGGGGTGAACGCAGATAGGGGTGGTCGATTGGAATTTTTCTCTCTTTTTTTTTCTTTCTTTTTTTTTTTTGCAATAACTTTTTTCTCTTTATGGTGGAACGTGGCGAGGAGAGGAAGAGAGAAGGTAGACAGACACAGATTCCGATACGCGTGGTTGCGTAAGGGGTAGTAGATTCGTTGCGCGATTCGTCTTCGATCGTTTCTTTAATTTTCTTTCTATAATTATAGTTTTACGTAGTAATTATGAATGTGTATCGTAGACTTGAGTAAGATGATGGATTATCTTATTAATTTTATTTTTATTGTTGATGAATTTATCGAGATTACTTGAGAGGCTTGTGAGGCATAGATTTGATTTCTTTCCCCGTTTCTGTTCGTTAATCGCGTTTGTCGCTACGAGAATAAAGCGAAATAATTTGAAGATTATGGAAATATCGAGTCTTAAAGTTAAATTAGAAATGTTAAAACAACAACGAGATATCCTTATTCGAAGAACCATTACTCCTATTAATGATCCTGTAACCCTGTTCAAAAGGTAATGCCATTGGCAAACCTCCTTGTCGTATTAGTTTCCGATAATCCTTGTCTTCTTTTCTCTCCAGTCTTTCAATGAATTGATAGAAATACAAAAATCGCGTTCTTTTTACAATCTTCACCTCAGCTATAAGAAATATCTTTTCTTACATATTTCATAGAAATCTAATCTTTCCAAATACATCCTATAAAAAATAAAAGAAGACACGAAAAAAGAGAATATATATTACAAATATTAAACAAAAGAAAATATAACTAACCTGTGAAAAAAGTCCCACAACTTTCTAAACAAACTTATCTCCTGCACAAGATATTCCAAAGCTACAATTCGTGCATCGTCGAAATTACGCGCACAAATATTTCACAAATATTTCGTTTAAAAAAACTTTTAAAAAGAAGTACGCAAGATGAGAAGAAAAACTAAATAAACTGAATAAAAATTAATATATTATACAAGTAAAAAAGTATCGTTCAACAATACAATTTTATACAATTATCCAGAATTTAAAGAATTCCATCCTCGAAGATGAAAAAGAAGCCATCGAAAAACTCTGCTAAATTCCTATGCATAATATAAAGAAGAAAGGCGAAATCGACGGGATCGACGAGCCATCCTCCATATTTACGCTAAATGCGCAAGCATGGCGGCGGTGGCCAAGAGAACGAGCGGTGCCACCGCTCCGACCGCAGGGTGGTTTAATCCCCCTCGACGAGGCGCATGGCTGTCCGTGTCCCCTTCCAGCTGCTCGCAGGAGAGGTGAGCTCCAACCGCGGATGCTCGCCTGGCAGGGTGGCGGGCAACGGCGACGCTTCGTCCCTCGAAAGGAGCCGATAAAAACCTCGGGAGCATCTTTTTCTCGGCCCGACTTTGGACGGGCGAACGCCTGGAGACAAGGGAAGGTGGGAGCCTTGGAACGAAGGATCGGCCACTTAAGCAACCGGCCATCTCACTACGGCCAGGATCGTATGTGCACGAGGGGGTTGCGTTGCGGGGTGTCGCGGATCGGCTGCGCGATTTATGATGTCTTTTTACGGCCGCCACTTTCTTCGTTTTTCCTTCCACCTTTTTTTCGTGTTAACTTCGACGGGGCGAACGTGTGCACGCACACCAATCCCGAGTTATCGATCTCTGCCGATGATGGCTGACAGCGCCACCGGCAGCCACCCCCCGTCGCGCGCATATTTCTACGTGCCACTTGTATATATATATATATATATGTTATATATATATATATGTGTGTTACGATATTACCAATGGATTGCAAATCACGTTTTTTTCATATTTTATGTTCCTTTCAATTATCTTTGTCATTTGTTTTTTTTTTTTCTTTGATTTATATTAAGTAATGGTGATAATAGTTGTAATAATAAATAGTAACGTGAGAGTGTAATCATGTTCTTTCAGATCGCTGCTTTGTCTTTATATGATAAGAATAGTAAATGGAAGATAATAATCTTGTGCATTATGTGGAAAGGCACGATGAATTGCTGCCTGTTCGTTCGTCTCGTATATCTTATTGATTAGAATTTTTGATTATGCAGTTTATTATTTATTCATTCTTTGTATTATACATTATATCCTCTTATTGGATAGATAAATTAAAAATTCCTGATGATTACGTATAATCAAAAGATTTCACGAAACTTGAAGAGATAATTGTTAAATTAAAAGTTAAACAATTATTAAATTATTAATGTATTAAAAAATTTTTAATCTGCACATTATATCTGTAGATTATTGAATCGAAATAATTTTTATCCATATAAATTTTAAAAAATTAGGATGTAAGATCTTTTATTCACTGTAATACTCGAGCCTTACACAAACGTTCCTTTCGACCTGTGTGCAATTCCGTTGTGCGAAGACGAATTCTTTCTGGAGAAAAGATAATAATTCGAAGCTCGAAGAAACAAAAGATAAAAAGGACCCTTATCAAAAAAAACAACCCTTCGAGACTCAACCCTCCAATTCTTCTGTTCTCCTGTTGTAAAAAGCCTCGAGCCATCCCAAATCGAAGCCTGTTCGACCGCGAAACCAATATACGTCCCTGCTACGGTTGAAACAAAAGGGGATACCGAGGAATTTTTCGCGTCGACACTTTCTCGATCGTATAAGTCGCTGATCCAACATTCCTTCTTTCGTCTGCCGACGAGCTCGTCGATCTGATAAGACAACGCGACAGACAACGACAGGAGAAACCGTTTGCCCGTTTTCTTGGGGGGAAAATGATCGAACAAGACCGCATGAGTACAAGACGAGCGCTCTCTGCGCGTCTCGAACGAACGAGGAACGAGCACGAGGAGGCCGCAGGGATAATGAAATGATAGAGGTAGCGTGGACGAAACGTGGAACAAGAAGTCAGAGGATACGGAGAGAAGTGGTCCAGCCACGGATGAGATGGAAAGATCGCTTTGCATCATGAATACCTGATACGTAGAAGCTGAAGATCATCTCGACGCGCGATTCGAATGCGATGAAACGGACCGGTGACTGTGGCGCGATTCGAGAAATGTTCGAGATTACCAGATAATTTTTCAGATGTATCGTAGAAAAAGGCTGATCCTTTCTTTCGATTATTTAAGAGAATTGAACTTTCGATGATTCTCATGTCGTAAAATTATATCGGGAATTTAATATTAAATATTCTTGTGAATATCGTAAATTACGGTTATACTTACGTATTTCATAATATGATTGTTTCACTACGATAAATTGATACAAAGATGTTAATAAGATCTCTTTTGAACGATTAATACATTCTTTGTGTTAAAATAATTAATACAGTTTGCCCTGTTTACGTCAAAGTTTTATTTAAAAATTATCAATATAGATTACAATACAAGAAAAGTACAATATTAAATCGATACGGAGTAGAGAATATATAGGATAGGAAAATTAAATGAGAATTGAATTCGATCGATTTGATATACTCAAGTATATCATAGAATAAAATATCAAGTATTTCAAGAATAAATGATAAAAGTGTAACGATAGGACAGATTTATGTGTATGTAAGATAGATATAAGTAAAGTAAGAAGTTATACAGCTTGAATTACTATAACTGTCTGTGAACCTCTTTAACTAAAATGCTATCCTATTACGATGGAAACGCGAAAGTGAGTGACGAACAAATGCGACAACATCGACCTCAAGAAGTTTCTGTTGACACGGAAAGGAAAACGCATTTTTTGTTGCATTTCCCGTTTTCTAATGTTGGAGTTTATTTATACCGGTAATTGCATCACTTAGTACGGTTAGCATTAATAAGTACATGTATACAGTTATTCCTCGACAAGAAAATGGTTACCAGTGATGATACCTAACGCTATAAAACCTTTTAAGGAACGCTGATTAATTCTTCCCGCGTATAAACTTTATTTAACATCAAATCAGTTAACTGTTGAATATTAAATATTAATTTTAAGGATAAAAAAAATTGAAAGTTTCATTCGTAGAATTTCACACAATTATACGAGTAATACAATTACTTTGAATTGTGCTTTTTAATTTTGTTCGTAAGAATAAAAGGAAATGACATTTATTTATTTAGGAATGAAAAGTGATTTAATCAAATATATCCTCTATGCTATATACATATATATATATGTACTTGAATATTCTTATTCAGGATGCCAACATCCATTCACCGTCAGTGACGGATTTATCGGGTGTCGTATCTAATAATACCAAGGAATTCAATTAGGCTATTTAACTTTTGAAAATTTTACTCACTTTTGTGTTCTAGTATATCATTTTGTTGTAAGCTATTATATTTTTTGCATATTTTATTTATATATATATTTATTGTACATATTTTATTTCAAATTATATCTTTTATGTTGTTATTATACTTTTAAAAAAGATAAAAATAATTGAATTCCATATTTTATATATATATTATTTTTTTTTTTCTATTATGATCTTAAGAATTTTAGCTCATCTATTAAATTTACAATTATTCGCCATTATATGAAATATTTATTCTTTAATTTCTTATTATCTGTATATACAATGCAATATCTAAATTGTTTTTAAATCTATATCACAAAAAAATTATACACGTCATCAATTTACCATTTAATAATACAAAATTTTATATAATACAAAATGAAGGAAATTGAGAAACAATTTAACATAAATATACATATAAGTATATATAAATAATTTATGTGTATAAGACAGATTATATTTTATGCGACAGATTTATTGAAATATTTTAATTAATTATTTTATAAAATACCTTTTTCATTTGTCCATTCATTAAGAAACGCTCCATTTTTCGAATTGTAATTGATTTTTCCCTATACTGGTTCGAGAAATAGGAAATTGGAGAGTAAGCAAAGAAGAAGTGGCCAAGCAATCAAATTGGTCCAGAGATTGTGTAAGATGAAATAAATACCAGCTATCCTTACATGATAGCCGGATCAACAGATGTTGAAGATCATCTCGAGAAACGGTCCACTGTCGCAGAATCTCGATCATTTATCTGTTCTCGCAGTCTCGAGGTCATTCGATTCCTCCTCGTCCATCGATAAAATCGAATGATTCGAGCGATGGGAATTGGCGCGTAAATTTAAGTATTCCGATGCGTTCTTTCACGTTTTTTCTATCTTCTTAACGTAATCACACCGATTAAAATTTATCATTTCGATTAATAATAACATTTACAATTAAATGGTTCATCTATAATCACAGCAAAGAAATTTTATAATACAATTAACTATCTCGATAATATAAATGTTTGATCTAAAACATTTAATAATATCATTTCCATCGTAAAAAAAATTAATACAAATATAAAAAATATATATAATTTTCACTATCTTTACTATCTTGTCAGATAAATAATACGAAAATTTTGTTATTGATTTAAAAAAAGAATAATTCTTTCTCATTCTTGTACTCAAATAAATTAAACTATTATACAAGATAAATAATTAAGTATGATTAGGAAAAGTATTATCCATCATTCGTATGTAAAGTATATGCACGTATGTATAATACATATTTATGTATGATCAATTCTCGTTTCATATTCGCCACTGATGACTCGTGGCATATGAATGAAATCGTTTACGCTACGATACGCACGCGCGTACTCACTTACACGTGCACATGGGCCGAGGTCGAACAACTCCTCGCTTTCATACGACTCTGTTACAAGAGAAGCACAAAAGTGAGTGGTGAACAAATGGTAGACGAACGACGGCAACGTGGTAACGACCAAGAAAACAAATGGCGATGCCCACTTCACAGAGGTCACTCCATTTTATCATCCTTCCCCATTTAACTTTTTTCCTATCATCTTCTGTCTCTTCTATCTCTTTAATATATTTTCCTTCTCTGTCGAGCATCGGTTTCTCTTTTTCATCCTTATCTTTTCATCTTTTTATCACATATTATCTCTCTCTTCTTTAATCAATACTCATCGCTTTTTCTCTCTCTCGCTTCCATTTCTTTATAATTAACGTTTTGCTCTCTTTATCATTATCTTTTATCCTCTCCATTTATCCTTGTATTTATTAATAATACATTATTACTCTTCTTTACCTTTGCCTCCCTTTATTTCCTTCTTTTTATATAATATTCTTCTAATTCTTTTTTTCATTTCTCTCTTTATAAAAATGTGAAAATATTGAGAAAAGATTATTTCATCCATGTCGAGCGTAATCTCTTCGATAATTTTCTCTTTTATATCAAATTCCATGGATTTTCCGATAACAGTGATAGTTACGTCTCTGTAATCCGAGATTTAATCCGAAGATTGATTCGTAAACGAGCGAGGTGACTAAACGTTCCTACTAGAATATGGGATCCTGATATCTACAGGACAGGAATACGAGTGGTGAACCAATAGCCAAGAATGAGGCGAGACGAGAAGAACAGAATGGTGCTCGGTGAATGGAAAGTAGGAAAGTAGTTTGATAACATGGCCTGGAAACGTTTAAAAGTATTGGTGTGTCGATTAACATAGTCAGTTTAAAGTTGTGTTGAAGCGACACGTATTTCGTAGTAGCCTTTCGTTCTTCCTCTTTCAATTTTTTTCATTCTCTTCCTTTTTTCACAAACTTTTCACAATTTTTTTTATTATTTATTAATTTTCGATAATTGTTTGTTTTTTGTAATAATAATGAAGATAATAATAATAAATAATAATAAAGAATAATAATGGAAATGTAAAAAAAAAAGAATATTATGGAATATAAATCGTATTCTTATATTGTTAAGATTGTATTATATGATGTTACAATTAAATTACAGTTATTATTTTATTGCACGTAGATATCTATTTGATTGATTCGAATAGAAAAATTGATAGAGATATTAAAGAGTTCATGGCATGGCATTTTTATATTTCTCTTTCCAATAATCGAATTTATCACTCATTAGATTTCTCTCTAGCTTTGGTTCTTCGTTGATGTTAAGATAATTATTATCACTTCCCATTGGTTCCCAATTCACTGTCACGTCTTCATCTAATACCGATGTTGGATTTCTAATAATAAATATATATTTTATATTTATATTTATAACAATAATTGTTTAATATACAGTCAGATTAAGAATATTTGATATAAAAAATAATATTACTGACCCATCCTTTGCAAAATTTGTCCACATTTTGGTCATAATATTTATCATCTTCTCTGCTGAGGAATCTGGTTCGGGTAAATTCTTGAAAATGTTGGAATAAAATAAATAACCCACATCATCGGAATGTGCAACTCCTGTTTGGACAAACAAATTGAAAATATTTAAAAAAAATAGATAGAATTTACATAATTTTACATAATTTCGTTAGAAGAAGAAACCTTACCATCGCTAACACCGAATAAACTTTTCATAAAACCAGTTGGCGCTTCATAAGAGAAGAGATATTCATAAATAGGAGATGAAATTCGATTCTTCATAATATCAAGCGATAATAGCTCTCCAGCATCGAAGAAAATATCGCTCAACATCTGTAAAACGTAAAAGAATTAACGTTTAAAAAATAGAAATATTTTTCTATTCGACAATAAGCTATAATTACCCTGATATATTCGTTCAAATTATCTTTCGACACTTGCTTCTCTCCAAAATAGAATTTTTTCAAACATTGTCCACTTTCCTTCTTCGTATTCGAATCGGTGTAATTCAAATCGTCTGGTAAAAATTGCTCTGGTTCCGTGTTTAATACTTCGATTTTATCTATCAAATCTGCAACATTCGAACGATACTTAACATTTTGAAAAATAAATATAAGTTAGTAAATTTATAGAGATGATAGTTAAAACGATAATTTGTTGAAAATGCATAATTTATAATACGATTCGTATTATAATAATAAGTATCACATACTTTGTGCCATAAATGCACATTCATCGGCTGTAATTCCAGACATCACAGGCACATCTTCGATTCTTCCAGATTTTAATAGGGTCCAAGGATCAGTCGGGAGGAATACGTCTTGTCCCAGATCGACTTCAATGGATGGAACGAAAGCATTCATATGCCCAGATAATATGTTCTATAATTATAAATATCAAACTTTCCATGCAAATGTTACAATAATAATATCTTCTCGTTCGTTTTTCTCTTATTTTCATAAATATGGAAAATTTGATTGTCCAATTAAAAAGATCAGAAGGAAGAACGAAGAAGAAATTTCAATGTTTCCTTATATTGGATATCTTACCTGTTTCTTCATTATTTCGCCACTTGCTGCAATGATGTCTTTAACGTGGAATTCGCTCAATTTTTTGACCAATTCCTCAGAATCTGTCGTTTTTATCCCCAAAGCTTCACCCAACATAAAGGCTTGTTCTCTTGGATTATAAGTTATCGCCCATGGATTGAGCACTGTCCCACTTTGCTGTATGACAGACTTGAACAAACCTAAAATGTAATTAAAATTCAATTTGCAATATTATTATTACATTACATTTCCAAGAAAAATATATATATATATATAATAATTTTTGTAATTTTAACTCCGTGCACTTTGATAAATATACCTTCAGACATGGGAGATAACATGTGATACTGAACAGAAGCACCACCTGAACTATCACCGAAAATAGTTACTCTGTTAGGGCAACCGCCAAAGTAATGTATATTATCCTTCACCCATTTCAACGCCAACACTTGATCCTTCATACCAGCATTTCCGGGAGCGCTTTTATCTTCGGTGTTCAAAAATCCTGCAATAAAAAAGACAAATTATGAATATCAATTTTCAATAATATATTCCTTGAGTTGAAATGACACGTGTACTCACCAAGTGCCCCGTGTCTGAAGTTAAATGTAACAAGCACCACGTCCTTCTCCACCAAGAAATCTGGACCAAACAGGATATCGTCCCCCATGCCACCGTTCCAACCACCCGGATAAATCCATACCATAACAGCTTTACGCGCTTCTTTGTCCAGAACTGGAGTATAAACATTCAGATAGAGACAATCCTCTTCACCGATTATTTCCTTTTTGATTATGCAATAGAATGGGCAAGCAGAACGATGCACGGTTGCATCGTACACGTCTTCCCATGGTTCAGCTGGTTCTGATATCTGAAAATTATAAAGATGTTAAATTTTAATTTTTTTAATTTCTTCCCATTTCTTCATGTGCAATTATTTTAATCATTTGAAGAATTATTAGAAGAATTTATCGTGAAATGGACATCAAGATCGTTTTATCGTTTTAAGATTAATTAATTATATTAATTAAATATGTCCACTTACCTGAAATTTGTCCGAACCGACATTCGGTTTCGCATAGGGGATACCCTTAAAACTGTAATACGGCTTGTTGTGAAAAACTGTTTCGGTCTTCAAACCTTTCAGCACACCCTGAGGAATCTTCAATTGTACGTCCTGCTCGGCACAAACCCAAACAACCGCAAATCCATAAAGCAGGAACTTGGACAGCCACATTTTAAACTTCGACTGCTACATATAACGTGATTTTATATATATAAAAGATGCGGGCTGTGACGATGCGCATTATCTGAGAAAAAAAAAAACAGAATGCGGAAAAATAGATTACATAAATCGACGCGAAAAACGTGATTGTAATCGTAAAACAAATCTGGATGATTTTTTAGAATTCCGTGAGACGATTTTTCCATCGTACGTAATAATTTTATGACGATGATTTTTCATAACTAAATGTCGGATATCCTGATAATTGACAAATCATCCTCCATTGTTGATGAACGAAAACGTTTCCGGAATTATCCGGAGATGAAATGAACGACGAGTCTATACGTCGTGGTTAAAATATTTGTTTTCAAGTGCATTCTCATTACGTCGTAATGGATTTGCAATCAGTTACGCTAGCATAGAGGTATTATTACGCTTTTAGAAGTATTATTAGCAAAAGAATATTCGAAAACATGAGCAATATTTTACATTTTTTTTTTGTAATCTTCAAAATTATTTTTTAAAATTCCTCCATATTTCTAATCTTTGAAGTTATTATGTAATTTTCTCTTGAATAGAATAATGATTGTTAATCATAAAAAGTACCGTGTAATTTTTTATAATTTGTATAATTTTTTGTATGAATATCAAAACTTAAAATTAAAATATTATTATGAAAATAATTGGACACATGTAATTTTGTTTTTAAATAAAAGTTAATACAAATAATCTTATTTAATAATTTAATTACAATCATTAAAAACTTTATTGGTTCTATAAAAATGTCGATTATACAAAATACGACACAAAAATGAAATTAATTTTATGTCATTATCGTTCGTGTTTCATTTCAAAAAGTTTATCGTACGTTTATAATACGTAAAATTAAAATTTCAATGCTTACATAAATACTCGAACATTACGATGAAGATCATATACGTGAATGACACGTAATAATTTCATTCGAAACTTATCATTAAGATAAAAAGATATGCAACCAGAGAGAAGGAAGGACAAACATCGAAAATGTTTATTGATGAATCAAAATGGAGGAAAATCACGATAATGCGGAACGTTTACTGTTGGAGAACAGGATGGAAAACTCGCGGGGGTGAAAATTGTAAAGTTACAAACTCACCTACTAGACGTTCCTACTTTCCTAGTAACATATTTAATATTACTTGATATTTACGTTAAATTATTAAATTAAACAATTTGGTAACCTGGTTACCCCTTGCACGTTATATAGTTATAACAAAAAGATTTCTCGTTCTTGTATCATTTACGTCGTATCGATTTTCCCTAAATTAAGTAATCGTGGCATGTCACATAAAGTACCAGAAAGTACGTTTGGAAATATATTCAGTCGTCGATCAAAAATCGTTGCTAGATACGATTATCGCAAGGAAATCGTGTGAAATTATAATATTATTACCATAAAATATTAGGTCAATGTTGAAACCGATCGAAACATGGATTTCGGAATGGCTGACCTCTTCGGGTAAACTGCATTCCTGTTATATAAGCACCACTCAGCACACCCTCTGGATTCCCACAGGATATGCGTGTGTCATTCCACGGATATTATGTCTATTTTTATACAGGTTACCTCTAATGGTTTCTGGTGGGATGAAGAAAACTCGAGAATATTGAATTATTGGATATTCTGTGAATTGTTGAATATATGGAAATAAGGAAATAATAAATGTAATAAATTCTATTTTATTTAAATTTATTAAATTTTGAAAAAAGAGATGAAAATATTAGTTTATTTGAATATAATCTTATTCTTAGTTTATTGAATAGAATTAAACTGATGATGTATTAAAAAAAATTGATGAAAAATGAAATTGATCAATTCTTAAAATAATAAACCAATTTTTGGTTTTATAAATTAAATTAAATATATCAAGCATTTTCCACAAATTGAACAAAATTGGATAATTTATGATTTAAAAATAGTATTCTTAAATAATATATATTAAAATATATATTGTATAAAATATATACTTATTATAAAATTTAATATATAAATAGATATAATAAATGCATTTAATGAAATTATTCTTAAATTTTTATCATATATACAATTATGAAATATTATACAAACACTATATAATATTCTTAATACTCCTTTTATATCGGGGGCGTAGCTCAGATGGTAGAGCGCTCGCTTAGCATGCGAGAGGTACCGGGATCGATACCCGGCGCCTCCAATTATTCTTTCTACGTTTATTTTTTATTATTTAAATAATAAAAACTTCACAGTAAATATTTATTTAATATTTTAAGTAAAATACTATTAATATATTATCATTAAAAGTCATTGACTTAAAAGAATATTTATTTTAATAATAAATCTTATTTTATAATTAGGCTTGACAAAGGCGTATCATTTTCAAAACGAAATCGTCGAGCCACTTTTGAATTATAACGGAGCAAAAAGATCCCATTGTCCAGCAATTGCACATAAACAACCAGCTAATAGACAAGATACATCATTAAGATTGAGACAATTAAGATCGGAAATGACTCGGGTCGCTTCCATTCAAGGACCACCTCTTGATGGATATATAGTTACTTCCGATGACGCACATCAGGTGAATATTATATATGTATATTAAGAATGATAAATTATATTTATTATAATAGTAATAAAATATTTATAACAAAATTTATTGTATAAAAATCTTAAACTTAAAATTTTATGTTTGCAAATTGTTATAATATTATTTCTACAATTTTTTTCCTCGATATCCTTCAATTTTCAGACAATGAACTTGGTTTATCATGGCCGCGAGGGCCCTTTGGAGGTATAGCAATTTGTGTGAAATTTTGAATTTGCATAATTTCGAAGCTTTTCATAATCTCAATACTAATTTAACTTTAGAATACAAATATTTATAATAAATGTAACAAATAATATCATAAAAATAAGTACCTGGAAAAATTTATATTCGATAATATTTTCTAGGATTAATAAATAAATATTTAGATTTTTCAAAATGTCCCGAACATTATCGAAATTTTACTTAATTTCGAAATTTTGTAATCATGAGTGCAGCTCTCCTTTTATTAGCAACCACTAGCGTTTTGTAATATTTTAATTCAATATTATATTAAATCGCAATGTCTGTTTTGGATTCTCTAGAGTGATTCTCTAGATCCTCGTGATATGAGAAGAGAATTCATCACTGGGTTTTACGGAAGTGCTGGAGAAGCTGTCATTACTTTGAACAAGGCTGTGTTTTGGACCGATGGAAGATATTATATTCAGGCGGATCATCAACTTGATTGCAATTGGATACTCATGAAACGTGGTAGAGAAGATGTAAGTTCAATATATGAACTTGTATTTAAAAATTTAAAACAAAAGAATGACTTATATCTCTATTATAAAAAAAAGTATAATATGAAATATAATATAATTCGATTTTCTTTAATTAGAATTTTATTTGAATTTGAAAATTATTTGTAAAATTATTCCTGCATTTTATATTATTATTTAATTTTGAAATAAATAAAATTATTTTAATCTAAAATATCAAAATTATATTAATATATATTTGAAAACTAATATTATTAGTTAAAATTAATAAATTTTAATCGATTATAATCAATTATGAATAATATTTTCGATTAATTATAATATTAATAAAATAAAATTAATAATTATTTTGTATAATAGCAATTATTTTTAGAGATATATTAATATACGCATAATATATATACACATACTATATACTTACTATACGTACTATATATACTTATACGCGACTCCATGCGCAACTGGTTATTTCAAAATTATACCGCTAGGTGGCTAACTAGTTAAACGCTCTCTCACAGTTGAGATTGAGTAGCAAGTACAATATAAAGGCTGCAATAGCGCTGAAAAACTAAGATCGTACTTCACAGGATCATTTCTGTAGTAGATCTTCTCAAAGCTCTGCCCTAACGTAGAGTTGATGCAGCCACGATGAGGAGGCATAGCACCTTTCCCTGAGCGTGAGGAGAACTCGAGAAATTGACTTTGCTTCGATTTCTCAGTTATCGATGATCGTTCACCCCTTGTATTTAGTACGAGGGGGATGGGAGAGGGGCTTTCTGAGTGGTTTCTGTTTTTAAAATATTAAATATAAATATTATTAACAAATAAATATAATGTTGTTAATAAAAAATTATATAAATTTATAAGAAATAATAGCATTTACGATTTAGTTATATTTATTCATTCTTTTTCATATAAAAAATTAATGAATAATATGACAAAAATAAAATGGAATTACAGGTTCCTTCTATAACTGAATGGTTGATACATGAATTTCACAATCAAGCTCTTGTACGTATTGGCGCCGATCCAACACTCGTATCTGCCATTGATTGGGAAATTTGGGAAGATGAATTAGGTAATAAAATTTAAAGGCAAAACATTTAACTAATCATATATTTTAAATTTATATACACAATTTCACCATTTATCATCCACAATATCATAATAATTCTACGATTAACACATGCAATCTCTTTCATTCATAGTTTTCATCCATGAAATTTGCTTCAATCTCAAATGAGATTGCTTTCGAATTAACAATAGCGTTCGTGTCCAGCAAATTCGTCCATAAGATTGGTTCCTGTCCGTAACAACCTGGTGGACTTGATCTGGCAGGTCAATCGACCGAATTACAATCCACATCCGGCGTATCCATTACCGGACAAATATTCCGGAAGAGCATGGCAGGACAAGATTCAGTCGATTCGAATCGAAATGGAGGTATCTAAGGCCAACGCTTTGGTCCTCACGGCACTCGATGAGATAGCCTGGCTGTTCAATGTTCGCGGATACGATTTGCCACACACTCCTGTTCTCAGAGCGTATGCCATAATTACTGGTGAATCGATACATCTGTACACACCGCGACACAAAATTTTACGATCGGTGGAGGAGCACTTGAAAATGGATTTTTGCTCGCATGCAAATTGCGTGAAGTGAGTAGAGCAATAATATTTAAAAATATTTGTATTTATAGAAAGAATTTCATGCTTTGGTAAAGAAAATCCGAATGTTTATTAATTTTGAATACAGTGACAATATATTCACAGTATAGTCAAAATTTTTTAATTGATATTTTTATAATTATATTAATATATGTATACATATATGTTGTAGATGGCATAATTACACTTCTATTTGGTACGATTTACGGACAATGTCTCAAGCTTGGAATTCAGTATGGTTGCCAACGAGATGTGGTTACAGTCCAGGTGCTTCTATGGAGATATTCAATTCCGTATGTATAAATTTAATTATCCAGCCTGAAGTTATCAAATTCTTATTTCAGACGATAAAATAATCCAAATAATTCATAGCCGATTAAAAAAAAAACTTTAATAAACTTTTATTCTTTTTTTCACTCGCTCGAAAATTTTTCATCGATATATAAAATATATTCACGTTTATTGAAATGAAAAAAGATTAAAATTAAAAACCATGCATCCAATAGAACTCCATAATTCCCACCATTTTATCAAGGCCCAACTATACGCGTATTAGAGCGGATAATCCTAGGCGAAAGTACACCTTCTCTAACATGTTCTCCTATCTCCGTAGAGCTTGTTGAGCTTAGCTTGATCCCCACGTGACAAACTGACACATGTTCATAGACGTAGACTAAACATTTCCTCCATCTCCGTCGTTCATTGCACATGCTCTTGTTATCGAATATCATCGAGGCATAGAAGTGGTATGGTGAATAAATAAATAGGATGAAACGGTGTGTATAACACGCTATTTCCACGATCCACATGGTGGTGAACGGTTTCACCTTCTTCCCAACATGATAGCCGGTGCTTCGAGACGCCTGGACGCCCGCGGCATCAGAAATCAGGGAGCAGTTTTCTTCCCATTCTAAATACACGAGTGATCTTGCAATAGTATTCGATTAATAGGCATTGATTAATCTTTTGTCAGAATTTTCATGTGATTTTTGTAGAGATGCAAAGAGCAAGTTATCGTAAAAATTATTATTTTATAATCTTATAGTAATAATATATTGAGTTGTTTACAAACGAGATGTTCGTTTACAAAAAAATGTTATACATTCGTGGATTTTCAATTCTAGAAGCAAAAATGAATAAAAAAATATTGGTATACAAAAATGTTGTCGATTGATGATTATTTATTAATTTAAATGCTTGCAATTTAATAAATAACTTTCATGTCTCCTCTTTTAGACACCTCAAAATATTCTACGAATATATTAATTAACCTATATAAATATTAAGTTAACTTCATCACAATCTTCCAATATTCCAATATTCTTTTTTCAATGAATTGAAAAAAACGTTTTAAAAAGAGATATTATGATTCTTGCAGATTCCTCCGGAGAAACGGTTACCAAAACCATCGCCGGTGTTAAGCTTGCGAGCTCAAAAGAATGAAATCGAGGCGGAAGGAATGAGAAGATCCCATTTAAGGGATGCTGTAGCAATGTGCGATTTCCTCGCATACATGGAATGGCAATACGAGTTGAATTCAGATGGTTGGGATGAGATGCAGGTAGCCAGATTGGCGAACGAGTTTCGTTATGAACAGGAGAAGAATAAAGGTATCTCCTTCCCTACCATCGCTGGATACGGACCCCATGCTGCCATTCCCCATTACGAGCCAAACAATTTGACAAATATTAAAATTGGAAGAACGTCCACCTTGGTAGTGGATTCAGGAGGACAATATTTAGGTTAAATTATATATTTTATATATTATATATAATTAAATAATTAATTATACCGTTTCGTTTCCTTTCCTTGCTATCTTCGTTTATTTTCTATAATATATATATGTATATATTATGCGCAAAAATAATCTAGGATCCTTGAATTTTAATATTTTCTAATATTTTTTTTTTTCTCTCTCTTCTCAGACGGAACCACCGATGTGACGAGGACGCTTCATTTTGGTACACCAACAGAAGAACAAAAAAAAGCGTATACAAGAGTGTTAATCGGCGCAATACAATTGTCCTCTTTAATATTTCCAAGCAATTTAAAATCCAATCAATTGGACATCGTAGCAAGAGAACCATTATGGAACATCGGTTACGACTATTTGCACGGAACTGGCCATGGGATCGGTCACTTTCTGTCTGTCCACGAATGTTTGTCTCATTACTTTGGAAAAATTAAAGATTCAATTTCATAAACGATTAATCGTACGATTCAAATTATACGATTTAAATATACTTCAATCGCGGTCTTTCTATTTGACCAATGATGATTATCATAATGATTAAAACAATCAAAGAGATATTAATTTCTGTATAAATATCTTTGAAATTTAAATAGAAATAGGAGAGAACAAAAAAGATATACAATTAATTTAGTTAAATTAATTAATTAAGTCAAACTAATTAAGTCAAAAATTGAATTTAAAATTTTGTAGAAATTATATTTCTTGTAATATTTCTCGAATATTTATTAATAATTCGTATTAATCATAGTGTTCATATTTTTAGCACCTATTGGTATATCATATGCACATGTTACAACATCAGATAAAGTTTGCGGACCTATTGAATTAAAACCAGGATTTTTTTTATCGAATGAACCTGGTTATTACAAACAAGGCGATTTTGGTATACGTTTGGAGAATGTGCTTGAAACAGTGGTGGCAGGCAAAGTCAGTAGGTCAATCAAATCAATTGATATTGATTAAAAACTTGTAAAATATATTCTTGGTAAAAAATATATCTTTCTTTTTTTTTTTTTTAGAAAGGCTCAGAAATATTCTTAAAATTCAGAGATATAACGTTAGTTCCATATGAACCAAAATTGATCGATAATAATATGTTAAATCCGTCTCATGTGAGTATTTTTATGAACATCTAGCATTCGACCATTTTATCGCGATAAATTAGATATTTCAGATATTCAAATTATTGCATAATTAATGACGTTTTTTGATTCGATCCTGTTCTTACAATTGTATACGTATTTTGATTATTTTCAGTTAATTTTTTTGTTAATAAATGTATTAAAATTTTATTATAAATAAATCATAAAAATTAAAGAAATTCTTCTAAAAAAAAATGAATTTGCAATAATATTTATTTGTTAAAAAAAGAAGAAAGAAAAAAAGGAAGGATAGAAAATTTAAAGTAATTTAATAATTTAAAAGATTTATTGAATAATAATTTTATATTTTTATTCAATAATATATTTCAATATATTTGTATAGATACGATGGCTGAATAATTATAATCGTCGAATTAGAGATGAAATAGGTGCAGAATTAAAAAAAAGATTAAGAATGGATGCTTTCGATTGGATGATGAAAAAAACTGCAACCATTCCAGAAATAAGACGAATTGACGAAAAATTACTTTTCAATTATTCACATTCGACATCATCTATATTCAAAAAATTCCACGTATTAATTTATTTTATTTCTATATATCACATCTTATTCAGTAAGTACTTATATGAAAAGAAAATTTATATGAAGTTTTAGGTTTTCAGAATGAAAGAAAATTTGAAAACTTTTTGTATTTCAGATCTTCCAGATGTATGGAGTTAATTAAGATTCAAATGAATAATGAATAAATGATATATATATATATATATATATATATAGGGTTTAAAAATGGATTATATAAAAAACAAAAATTGTTTTATTAACTATATTTAATATATGTTAAAATTAATTTTTTTATACTGCCAATTCTAGATTCAAGTTTTGCAATCATTAAATTCCAAATTAGATTACAAAATCATTGATTAGAATGAGATATCACAAAAATATAGGATCTAATGGGACTTTATATCTCATTACATTGCATATTTTAAAAATGTCTATATAAAATATATAAAAATATCTATTTAAAATATATAAAAATTGCATCGAAATTTTATTAAAACTTTTAATCATTATATTTAGGTAAAAAAGGCAATAAAATTAATCAGATATCTCTTGAGCGTATTTTTCCAAAAAAATAATAGAAGAGCAAATAATAAGAGTAAGACAGAGATAAGATAAAAATTGTACAATTAGTGCCATCTAGGATACAGTCATCAAACATATATAAATAAGTAAAGTAAATAATGCAACAAAGATAGAAATAGGATAAGAATTAAATTACAATGCCATCTCTTGAATATTAAAGATATTTTTCATGATAAGATAAGATAGAATAAGAATTAAGCGCCATCTTTTGAATATTTTGAAAATACAAAGATATTTCGATGAAAAAATAGACTCTTTTACACTCAAGATGGTATTGCCTATTAATTCTTATTCTATTTTTTTTTTCTATTATTTGTTCTCATTTGTTCGATCTACGACATTCTAGACAACGTTGATTGCACAATGAAATTTTTAACTTATCTTTTTTTCTCACTTTTTCTTATTAGATTAAAGATAAGGGATAAAATGTTAATCGAATATTTTTCATTTCTTTTTCAAATTACAATGTATTTGTATTAATCTCTAATATAAACAAATATTGAATTTTTAATATAAAAAAATATTAGATATTACAGAAATATGAGAAAAAAATTGTATTGAATATTAAATCTATTCTAAATCTCATTTGTATAGTATATTAATCTCAAAAATTAAAAATTAAAATCAAAAATTAAAAAACAAAGAATTAAAAAAATCTTTTATGCATAGAAAATCTAGCATACACATATAAATATTACAAAATATTTATAGAATTACATTTTGTAAATATAACTTATATGTGTAAAGAACAAAGATATTAGCATGTATTTCACTCGTTAATAAATAAAGAATTTCTTAGAAATAATTTTAATTTTCTGTAAAAAATAAAAAAATTAAAATATTTTCATTATTGCTTATTTTTAATATTTCTTTTTTTTATCTCTGTTTTTGTATTAAAGAATTTATATATAATAATTAAAATAAAATAACATAATATAAAGAAGATAACTATATATTGAAATAATAATTATATTTTTATTGAATTTTATCATTATATATTAAATGAGATAAAATGGAAATAAGTAATATTTTAATAAATTAATATTTATTTATACTATCTACATGGTTGTAAGTTGTTTAAATTTTATTATAAAATAAAATTGTTATTTTTTCTTACCATCATTTAATTTCAATTGTTTAGCATCTGCTACACAATGTAAAATTTTAAAATATGTTAAAATATTTTCTGAAACAAATTAAAATAATATAATTAATTAAAATAGATGTATTTTCAAATTTAAATAAAAAGAATATAAAATTCAAATAAAACACTTAGTTTACAAGCGCTTCAAAATAAATTATAATATAAATTATATTACTTTTATAATAACAATATATTAAACACATGTATATATATTTGTTTAAAAATAATAATGTATCTTATATATTAATAATATATTTACCTATTATTTGTTTATCTAGTTTGTATTGTATAGATATTTTTTCTGCAGAATATTCTATAGGATTTTCATTGTGCATATTCATGAAATGTATAACTTGTTTTATATCACATTTACCCTTATAAGTTTTAAAATCATAGTCTTCTGAAGAACGTTGACTTCTATTCTGTGGTAATTTGGATGTACTTTCTTTTAATATATCCTTAAAATAAAAAGAAAATTGTCTTTTAATAATAATTTTATAAATATATAATTATATCATATAATTATAATTATATCATATTTTCAAATAAAATACCTTTGGATCTTCTGATTTAACAAAAACATTTTTTAAACGGTCATCTAATTGAGAATCCTTCTTATAGTGAATTTCCATAAAATTAGGGTTTACTAAAATAAAAAGAAATTTTTACAAATAATATTATATAACAATAATCAAATTTTTAAAAAGTAAAATATTTAAATAGAAAACAAATCTTAAATAATTAAAATTTAATTTTTATTTAAAATCATATATAATAAATAAATATAATTGATATTAAATTTTAATTAAAACATAGAATTTTAATATAATATATATTCTATAATTTCTAATGATTTATTTTCTTTTTGAATAAGAATTCTTTTTTGATAAGAATATTTATTTAAAAAATAAAAAATTAAAATTAAAAATTGTAAACTTAATCAAAAACATTAACAAAAAACATACATTTATCTACAAGCTTCTTTTGTTTCTGTACTGATGAATGTAAAGGAGCAGGCACTGGTTTATCTCTTGAAATAATTCGATGTACTTTATTTTCAATATTAAATGTACGAATTGGTCGTAAAAGTAGAGAATACACTTTTCCCATTTTATTGACTTCGTAACGTAACAAGAAAGGAACTATACATCTCTGTAATTTAAATTGTTTTATCTTTTATTTAAAAAAAACAAAATTATTAAATTATTTAAACAGAAATAATTAAAACTTTCATATATATATATATATATATATATATATACATATTTAAAAAAGAATCGAAAAAAATTGATTAAATTATCAAATTTTTTTAATTATTTGGTTAATAATTGATATTAACCTCACTGATTTTTATACTATTTTACTTAAAGCAAATTTTTAAAATATCAAATTATAAAATAAAAATTTTTATTTTAAATTATGATATTGATTAGAAGTTATTGTTATCTACTATTCAAAATATTTGTTACTTTGTAATCACATAAATTATAATAATACTCTTATGATAAAATGATTTTTTTTTATTAAATATATTCCATATTTTTTAAACTTAATTTTATTCAAATAATATTTATCATGTTTTTTAAATAAATTAAATATAAGCATTAATAATTATAAATTATATTTTATAACAAAAAAAATATTTTTAAAAGAATTTAAAATTCTGAATGCTATTGGTAAAAATTAAAATTTTAATAGATTTTTGAATATTAATAAAATAATAGTATAATTTTTTATTAATCCATTTTAATCCAATATTAGTATATCTATATTTTATAAAAAACAGCAAATAAAGATAATTATCCAATTATTGAAATATTTGATAGATATTTAATTTCTAATAAAATATAAATATAGATTTCAAAGAACAAATTTTTGTAGTTTTACGAATACAAATATCTATCATCAGTGGAATAAGTTTTGGAACGTTCAGTGAAATTAGTTGCAGGTTCTTGTGAAGACGCGCTGAAAAGAAACATACCGTATGTGCTAACGATTTTATAATATAATAATTACATATGATACTTTATATAAAATATGAATATAATAATTTAAGATTTATCAATAACGTCATCGTAATAATATATCTTATGTGGAAATAAATAAAACATACTACGTGTTCAACATACTTACGCGTAACCGCCAAAATTGTAGATAGAAACGCCATCTTGTGCAAAGATGTTGATATTTTAGTAAATTAAGAAAAATTATATGATTATTATTTGTTCGAGTCCCACGACTCAATTTGAATATTTATAAATGTTAAAAATGCTAACTTTATATATCAATTGACACATCAATTGATTTTATCATTATAAGGTGATAATTATGTTGCTAACGAAAATTCATATTAACGAAATAATTCTGTTAGGCTTTGTGTTTACAAACAATATGAAACTTTTTTATTAAATTTTATTAATATGATATTACTTTATTTGTAGAAGTGCATATAAAACAAATTAAAAATGTTTTATGCACATTTCGTATTGGCCAAAAAAGGCCCATTAGCGCGTATTTGGTTAGCTGCTCATTGGGACAAAAAATTGACAAAAGCTCATGTATTTGAAACAAATATTGAAAAATCTGTGGATGGTATATTACAGCCAAAGGTATTTGTAAAATAAATCTATTTTAATTAATCTATTATTTTTATTCATATGTATAAATTCAAATTTATAACATTCTTGTTATTATTTTTAATTTATAATAATTTATATTTTTATATTTTTCAAGATTATATAATATCATTTAGAATAGAATATATTTTAATAAACTTATTGATAAACTTATTTTAATAAATTACATTACATATAACAATTCTTTTTTTTTTTTCATTTAATTGATATAGGTAAAAATGGCTTTAAGAACATCTGGTCATTTATTATTGGGTGTAGTACGCATATATTCAAGAAAGGCTAAATATCTCTTAGCTGATTGTAATGAAGCCTTTGTTAAAATAAAAATGGCCTTTAGGCCTGGTATGGTAGATTTACCGGAAGAACATAGAGAAGCTGCTGTAACAGCTATAACATTACCAGAAGTATTTCACGATTTTGATACGGCAATGCCAGAATTAAAGTAAATATATAAATTCAATTTAAATAATTTATTAATTAAATTCATTATAAATAATTATTATATTATATTATAAAAATACACAAATTATAAACATTATTATTTAATATTAATTTTTTATTTTAGAGATGTTGATATTGAAGCACAATTTAGTTTAAATCAATCACGTGCAGAGGAAATCACTATGAGAGAAGATTATGGGAGTTTAGCTTTGGTTACACATGATCAAGGATTTGGTGATATGAGTTTTGATGCAGAACCTCCAGAATTACTTAGGCATGCTGGTGCTGTAGAACCATCATTAGATCAAGTATATTTTTTTTTATCATTTTATATATTAATATTGTTTATGCAATATTTATAAAGTTTATATTAATCTTTTAGACTCATATGTTATTCACTGATGGACCAGGAATAGAAGCAACTTTAGAACAAAAAGAAAAAGAACCAGTACCTGGTCCATCAGTAACAGCACAAGCAATGGATATAGATATGCCTATTAGAGATGATGGTTTTGGTGGTCATCTTGGTCAAGATATCATATGTAAATAATTTAAATTAATATATTATTTAATTATTATTATTATATTATTATTGTATGTATTATATATATTTATTTTTTTTATGTAGCTGGTGGCTTGTTTGAAGGTGGTTTATTTGATGAAGCACCCATGGGTGAAGTACCAGTGCCTGAAGTTAGTACAGTAACAGAAGCACAAGAACCAAGTGTAGTTCCTGGAGGACCACCTTCTGTACATGATGAATCAGAAGAAGAAATGGGAGATCGTTTCGGAGGTCCACCATCTCCCATGGGAGGAATGAGGTAATGAAAATAATAAATTTATATATGAATAAATCTATATCTATCTTATTATATTAAATTTAATATTTTCTGTACAGTACTGATGAATCCAGACCTGTTTCTCCAGCTGCTCCTGGTGAAGAAATTGAGGGAAGAATAAGTGTTGCAAGTCGTCGTTTCACTCCTGCTCCACCAACTATTCCTGAAGAACGTCCAATGGAAGCTATTGAAGAAGCTCCGCCTTTACAAGATCAAACTACATTGTTACATGATGAAGAAGAAAGTTTTGCTCTTGCACCTGTTGATGCATCTGCTTTAAAAGGTTTATCATATTATAATATTATTTTATTTCAACTGTAATTTATATAATTGTTATAAATATAATTTTATATAAAATATTATTAGGATTTACAAAAGCAAAACGTAAACGCAAACTTATTGTGGATGAAGTAAAAAATATTTCTGGTGAAGAAATGAAAGCACAATTATCGGATACTAGTGATATTATTACGACATTGGATTTGGCTCCACCTACAAAACGATTAATGCATTGGAAAGAAACTGGCGGAGTTGAAAAATTATTTGCTTTACCAGGAAGACCAATACCAGCACGTGTATTATTTAAGGTAGATTATTATTGATATTTTTCATATTTTCATTTTCATTATTTTCAATATATTTTTCATTTTACAAAAACTAATTTTATTTTTTAATGACATAGAATTATCAACGACATTTGACTAGTAAATCTTATGATCATGAGGATTTTGGACGTTTAGTAGGTGAAGAAGAAAATATGTCTTTAGAACAAATGAGAGAACCTGCAGAACCTGATGCATATGAACAAAGTATCCTTAGTAAACGAATGTCTCGCAAACGAAAAGCACCAGCAGATGAAGAGGTACATTATATATTTTTTTTTTTTGTTGTTTCTATTATTTTCAATTTTTTTATAATTTAATATTTATAATTTTATAATTATATTATAATTTTCATATATATAATATTATAATTTTCATTAATAATAAAATAGTTTAAATAATTAATTTATTTTATTATTTTTAGATAAGGCCACCACCTCCAGCACCATTACCTCCTCCAATAGAAACTGTTCCTGAAACAGTGGAAGTTCCTAACATAGTTCCTCAATCAAGTCTTCCCCCTACAGAATCACCAATACCTCCACCTGAAGTATCTTTACCAACTGAATCATCAGTATCTGAAATTAGTGGTATAGTGCCTCCCATTGAAGAAGTAGAAATGGTTTCTTTACCTTCTGAAGCACCTTTGCTTCCTTCAGAAATTCCCGAAATTTCTGCTAATGATGCTATTACTACATCTGAAGAACCAGTTGTTCCATCCACTCAGGTAGAATCAGAAGTTACCCCTGCACCACCTGTTGAAATGCCTCAGATGGAAAATATGGGCTATGATCAGGTTAATTATATTTCTTTATATATAAATAATTGTGTGTGTATGTGTGTGTGTTGTTATTAAAAAAATTGAATAAATAATAGGCACAACCTCAAGTACCCTACATTGGTTATGATGAACATCCTCCTCCACCACATACACCTGCTGTATCAGAAAGAGGACCAGCAACACCATGGAATCATGAAGATTATGAATTTCCTCCATCTGTAGGACCTGTATGTATAATATTAATTTAATTATATTAAAAAAATATAAGTATATTATACAATTTATTTACTTTGATAGCAAGAAGAACAACAAATAGATGAAACTTATGAACAATTTGAAGAACGAGTTCTTAATAAAAGAGCATCACATATGTATCATGTTATTAAAAGTAAATTAGATACCAAAGATAGATTGACATTATCGGAAATGGCATATAAAAACAATCGCAAACAGGTTCGTATTCCAGAATGTAATTAACAGAAAATTATATTATTTATATTATTAATTTATTTTTTAGGTTGCACAAAAATTTTACACGTTATTAGTTCTAAAAAAATTTCAAGTATTAGAACTCAATCAAGAATATCCATATACTGAAATTGTAGTCAGTAAAGGACCAAAATTCGAAAATCCTGCATTGTAAAACTGCTAGGTATTTCTTACCATACACTCACTGTTAAAAATGATGGAGAAAGAAGAGTGTAGCTATTTTTAATCACATAAAATAAGCAATTTATCTAAGTTCTTTTGGAAAAAAATTTGAATATTGTAAAATAATATAAAATTACTATAACTTGAAATATCTGAATAAGATAAAAAAATTTTGTAAATCATGTTTTAAACTCCTGGTTGGGGAATGTATTCGTTTTGTATAAACAAAAGAAGAAATATTTTGGACCTTCTGCATTTTTATTATAATAAAAAAAATTCAATTAAAAATATACAAATTTATCATTAACAAATAATGTTTTATATTGATAAAAAATCAACTGACTTTATTAAATTTATTATTATCCGATCAGGATTTGTATATAATAATAATATATAATAAAAATATCTTATATCTTAATATTTAGAAATTTTTTGCTTCCAAACTGCAGAATGGTCCAAAATTATTAATAATTATGTAAGATAATTTAATGAAAAATTCTGTTAAAAATTTCATAAAATGAGATTATGTATAGTTTAAATTCATTTTTAAATATTTAAAAATTTTTCAAATTAAAAATTATCGAAAAATTATCGAACACATTAAAATTTAATTTTTTTTTGTTTATTATTATTAGAGTACTTACATATTAATTACTATTGAACAATTATTAATGAAGAATCAAGGGAATATTTTATGGGTAATACTTTTATATATTACAAACTTTAGAATCAATAGTGTATTTAAATTATTTTTCAGATTTATATAAATATTGTTTACTTTATATTTTGTGTACACTTGACATAACCTGTACAGTTATTGTTTATAAATTACTAAAAATTTATGCGATCCTCTAATTTATATTTACATTGTGAACAACATTCCAAAGAGCTGATTCCTTTTTCAATTTGCTTTTCTCTTTTAATATTTTTATTAAATAATTTCATAGTATATTTTAAAAAATTTATTAATTATATAAAATGATAATTGTTCGATTTCTATTTTTTAAAAAATATAACTTTATAATTTACGTAATTTGATCATAATATTCGATAATTTATTGTTATACATATATGTATATCAGTTTTATGGAATACAAATGTTAAATCATATTTTTTAAAAAATGCTATATTTTATCAAATTGATATGTTGATAATTTCTTAAAATCAATCGTATAACATTGTAAATATAACGTGCACAGTAAACAACATAAATTGTCATGACGCATGTAATGGTGTTAAAAAGCGTATCATAAAAAAAAATCGATTGCTATATCATATATTTGAAATGCCTTTTGTAAATAATCATATAATTCACTAATTAATATACATCTGTTTATAAAATAAAAAAAAATTTCTGAAATATTTTCTTTAAAATTTAAACCCTAAAGTATATATCACATAATATTTAAAATATTTAAAAAATATTAATTCATTATTTTCTATTAATAAATTGTTACTTATATGAGAATTATTAAAATATTAATATTAATTTTAAGTATATTTTTTTTAATACATATAAAAATATGTGTGATAAATAATTATAATATATTAAAATACTTAATTTTATATTATATAATTTTAAATATAATTAAATATTTTTCACATAATAGATGTATTCAATGCATTATTTATAATATATTTATAAAATTATTATTTTAAGTTATATAATAAAATTTTTTTTCAATATCATTGTATTTTGTTTTTAAAAACTATATTTTGAATAATAAATAATATATTATATTCAGTATTTTTTAAGTTCTTATCTTTTCTAAAATATTCCGTAGTAAACCGCGTTAATATGATAAATTTCATATAAACAATAAAGTTATGTAATAAAATAATTTTGTATATAATCTTTTTCATATTAATATGTATTATATAATTTTTTGGAATAAATTCTAAAATACATACACAACTTTTTTCTATGTAAAAGCTTTATTTTATTTATTATTAGCAAATTCATTCATGAGAACATATTAACATAAATGTTAGTGATTTTTTTATCGCTATTATTGTAAAATAATAGTAAATTATAATTTAATTTTTCCAGTATAACAAATTATAAGAAAAAAGAATAAATAATATATTTTAATATTATTCTTCCAATTCACCAGATTCCATTGCATCACGATATGATTTATCTTTTGATCGTTCTGGATCTAATTTGATCATATCATCAATTCTAAGAATTGTTATGGCTGCTTCTGTGGCAAATTTCAGAGATTTTATTTTTGAAATAGCTGGTTCCAATACACCAGCTTTTTTATTATCTTTAATAGTACCTTCGAGCAAATCTAGACCAACCCTACAAAATATTATTAATATAATATTATATTTCCTATATGAAAAAAATTTTAATATATAATTTTTTATTAAAAAATATTACCATTTTAAGTCTGCAAGATCTGCTTTCGTTTGACTGGAATTATGATAAGCACGTAATTTAGCAACAAGATCTGTAGCATCTTGTGCTGCATTAACAGCTAATGTTTTTGGTATAACCAATAATGATCTTGCAAATTCAGCAATAGCTAATTGTTCTCGAGAACTCTATAAAATATAAAATATAAAATATTTTACTATAAAAATAATTTAATAATTTACAATATTATAAGAAAACTTACAAGTGATGTAGCAAAATTTTCTAAATAAATTGAAAGTGCTGCTTCAACACAACCACCTCCTGCAACCACACTTTTACTCTCTAAAACTCGTTTTACTGCACATAATGCATCATGCACAGATCGTTCCATTTCATCACAATAATAATCATTTGGTCCTCTTAATATCATGGAACTTGCTGTTCTTGCTTTTGGTCTGTTATAATAATATAAATTTAATTTTAATTTTATATCATTTGTATCAAATAATAAATAATCTTAAAAAACAAACCCTTTAATAAGAATAAGCTCATCATCACATATCATTTCTTGTACTACTTCAGCAGCTTCTCCAAGAAAACTTGAATCAAAACTTTCCTCTCCTTCCATATTAGTTAAAGAAGTAAGAAATTGTGCACCTGTAGCTTTTGCAATTCTTTTCAAATCTGCTTTTTTACATCTACGAACTGCCATTGCTTTAGCTTCTATAAAATACTAAATAAATTAAAAATTTATATATAATTTTTTATTTAAGTATTATCTTTTTAAAATAAGAAAATATAATAATATTTATATATTATGTATAATAATATTTAGTATACCTTTAAACAAAGATCATCAATTCCTCCAGATACAAGAATAACATTTGTACCTGCTGAGAGAATTTTTTGTATACGTTCTTTTGTAATATCTGCTTCACGTTGACGTACCGCTTCTAGTTTTTCAGGATCTGTGATTAGTACTTCAACACCTAATTTCATTTTTGTTTTTTGTAAAGAGAAATCTAAACACGCAATTTTTGCATTCATTATTCTTTTAGACATTGCTTGAGAAGCTACGGTGCAATTTAATGCATAACCCTGCACTAATACAGATTCTCTAACACTCTTTCCATGAGCTTTTAAAACATTAACTGCTTTCACAGGATATATAAATCCTCCTTTTCCATCACTAACTTTTACTGCATTTGCAGCATCTACGACCATGTTTCCAAAAAAATCAGCATCACTAAATAAATTTATTAAGGAAGTGATGATAATAACAATAATATAAAGTAATAATAAATAAAATGCACATATTTAATTTTTTTATATGGCAAAATAAAAAAAGGATACGCTCCAATGATTTTACTGGACATTGAAGTTTTTGCTACATTAACTAAACAATCTCTTCCAAGCTCATCTACACCAACTGTTAAATGTTCTTGAATGTATTTACAAGCTTCTCTAAAATATAAATGATATAATGTTTTTACTATTACATAAAATGTAAATATAGAATATTTGTATTATTTTATTTTATTATTTAAGAATATATATTTCTTTATCTTTAATAAATTTTGAAAATAAATTGATAATTATTACTTGCAAGCAAGCCTGTAACCACTAATTACAGATGTTGGATGAATTTTTTGTTTTACAAGTTCATCAGCATTTTTTAATAATTCAGCAGCCACTATTACCTGTTTAAATAATTTATTATCTTATTTAAAAATAATACATTTAAATATAATTATTTAAATTAAATAAACTTACAACTGAAGTAGTTCCATCTCCAACTTCTTCATCTTGTAGTTGTGCTAGTTCTACTAAAACTCTTGCAGCAGGATGTTCAACTTCTAGTAAACGTAAAATAGTTGCTCCATCATTTGTAACAGTAACATCCTATAATATTAATTCAAATATATAAAATACAAATTTAAAAAATAATTTAATTAATTTTTATATAGATATATTTTACAAAAATGTTTACATACACCAATATCATCTACGAGCATTTTATCCAAACCAACAGGGCCCAAAGAACTCTTTACTATATTAGCAATTGCACAAGCAGCCATGACTAAAAAACAAAAAAATAAATAAGAAAATAAAATAACTATACAAAATTTATATTTGAATTTTATTAAGTTTTTTAAAAAAATAATTTATAAATATTGAAATTCTATTAAAAAGAATAATTTAAATATTATTTTAATGTGTTATAAATAATTATATCAATATTATATTATTTACATTGCATAAAAGTATAAAATGTAAATTATTTTATAATAATAATTTTATATAGTTAAAAATTTTAATAAAAATAAAATTATTATATAAAATAAAAAATCTATATTTCACATAAAGATTAAATAAAATATAACCAAATTCTTATACAAAATGAGTAACTATCATACCATTTTGTGTTCTTACAGGAGCTCCAGATTGTCGAACACCACCAACAACTAAAGGACTAGCAACAGTTGACATTTTGCAATATTTTTTTTTACTTCAATCAATATTATAATTGTACAGGAATAAAAATCTCAATTGCCGATAGAAATTCTACCATAAAATTATCCGCGTGTGTATACCATTGATAATAATGATGATGATCAATGCCTATACCAACTTTCCTTTTAATCTCAATATTATTTTCTATTGGTTGAATTATTCTGTATCAGTATTGGACAAAAAACTCTTTTTATTATTTTTTAGAAATATAATATAGAAATATATATCCGTTTAATACATATTATAAATTTTAAAACAAAATTATTATTTATTTATAATTATTAAATATTATTATTTATTAAATATAATCATTATATTTAATAAAATCAATAAAATCATTTAATACATATTCAAATTATAAATTAAAATAGACTAAAATAAACTAAATTTAAATTTTAAGATTTTTATTTCGATCAATGAAATTTTTAATTTTTTAATATTTTATTTATGTATAAAATTTAAAAATAATTAATATTTGTATGCAAAATTGCAAATTTTTTAAGTTTTTAAGAATTATATTGAATTTTTATTTAATTTGATTGAAACACTAATCGGCAACAAATTCAAATAATTTTTCGATTATAAAAAGAAAATTTTTTATACAATTTGATTGGATAATAAAATACCAGTGGAATTTACATTCTTTATTTAGTTGTAAAAAATTTTATATGATTATTATAAAATGATATATTAATTTTTTACAATTAATCTAATATATAATTATTTATTTAATAAAAAAATTGCCATCATAAATGTTTTACAGAGATATCCTTTTCATATTTAATTCTTACAATATTGTTTTAAATTTGATCCAAATTATTATATGATTCGGGTTGGATTTATAATATAATACAGTTTGTATTTCTTTATCTCACAAATATTTTAAATTTAACACGTCCAGATCTTTTATTGTTCATTAATAAGAATCCCATTATCGAATTAAATAAAAAATCAACATGGCGTTATAATATATAATATATAACGTATAAAAACTTACAATTTTACATACAAATATTTTCTAAACTATTGAATTTTAATAATTAAAACTATTACTTTTCGATTTTACACACCAAAATCTATAAAAATATAAATTTAAAAATATAATATCAAACTTCAACTTTATATTTAAGATAACAATTTATAAATATATTCCATTTTTACAAAAATAAGCGGTCAATCTGATAAAAGTTATAAAGTAAGCATATATTATAATATCAATTTTAATATTAAGATTTTGTCAACTAACAACTGAAGAGCATATATTATATGATTTGATTTGTTTTCTAGTGACTTGACTTTATAAAAAAAAACAGTGAATGAAACTAATGATTATAAATATTTAATAATTTTGTTTAAATATCTTTTCTTTATATCTATCTATCATTTCTTTAAAATTGAAAAAATTATTAAAAATTGATATACTTAATAATTATTTTTATATAAATTTCAGATATGATACTCTTAACACAATTACTTACTTGCATTAAAAATTCTAATTTTCTTGTGAAAAGTACTACTACTAATTTAGGTGTGTATAAAGGAAATGTTTTATTAATTTTTTTATATAGTAATCCTTATTCTTAATTTTTTTTATAATAAAAAAATAATAAATATTTCAAATTCATATAAAAAATATATATTTGTTTATATAATAATTTTTTCAAATTTTATGAACTTTTAATAGCATGTGTGAGGTATGCATCAAAGAAAGCTAGTTCTAGTACACGTAATGCACCTATTCGCGTAAGACCAAAACATAGAGGATGGAGAGTACAAGATGGATATTATGTTAAAGAATCTACAATATTAGCTACACAACTTAAGCCTAGATTTCATCCAGGATTATATGTAAGTATAATTTTAATTTTATTTGTATATAATGATCATTTTATAGCATATTCAAATGTTTTTATTTAAATATACATAAATTTATTTCATAGGTTGGTTTTGGAAAAAATGGTACATTATATGCTTTAGAAAGTGGAAAAGTAATGATTACCTGTGAAAAGATTAATCCAAATATGTCTCATTCTTGGACTAAACGGAATTATGCAGACAGAAAAAATAGTGTTATATATAAAAAACATTTTAATATTATTCCTGAATCACAACATAATAGATTTATATTGATTGATACTCTTTAAGTGAAAATACTTATATTGCATTATTTGAATTAATTGTAAATTAAAAATATAAATAAAAAAAAATTATTTAATTTTTTTGTAAAATTTATACATTTTCAAGCATAGCATTTTCTGCCCATTGAAATGATTGATATTTTATACTTTGATTTTCAGAAAAGAAAGCATACACTTGTGTCTTTCGAACATGACAAGCAATTCGACACTGTGCTGAAAGTTCAGTTATTGGAATTTCTTCGTTTTCATGTTTACATAAAATTATAAATTGAGAATGAAACATAATAGGATCTCCTATAAAAAATACAAATTATTAAAATATTTATTTAAATCTACTAATCATATGCAAACAATATATATTATAATAATAAAATTTTGTTTTTACCAGGATATACTAAAAAATCTCCTCCAAATTTTTCTCCACTTGACACATAATATCCTTTTTCCCATAAATTTTTATATGTTTTATATCGAAGTTGTTGTTTATAATCAGAGGGATATTTCCATTCTACTATTTTTATATCTTTATCTATCCATGGATACACTAAAAACATATTTCTATAAAATATTTAAGAAATAAAATTTGAAATATATATAACTATTATTCATACTGTATTATCCTGTATATATTTTATATTTCTTTTCAATACCTGTATGAATCTGAATCAAAGCTTCATTTTTATCTAATTTAGGTAATTTTGCCATTTCTTCTTCTAATAGATCCTGTCTATTTATCTCAATATTATTTAATGCTGTTTGTATTTTTGGATCTGATAATGATTTTTTTGTTTTCTTCTTCTTTGTTTCTATCCCGAGTATTTTTCGTTTTTTTCCTTCTATAATTCTATCCATCATACCAATTACCTATAATAATATATATATATATATATACAATTAATATACTTTTTAAAGTATTTATATATATATATATATATATAAATACTATTGCTTTTAGGAAACATTTTTTTAATAACCTGTTTTTGTCTTTCTTTCCTTAAACATTTTTCTTGTTCAGCATATAATATATTTCTATATTCTTCAAAAATTTGTTTTAAAGAATCAGATGGTGCTCTTTGAAAACATGAATATTGTATAAGTCTTGCAATTTTTTTTTCAAGTAAAAGAGATACTTCTTCTGGCTGTAAGAGTAATGGAAGACCTAAAAATATATCTTGTCTTGGTTTCTTTGGAAGACAACCTATGAATTCTCCAATTATTCGATAATCTTTTCTAAGTTTTAACCAATCTAAAAAGTAAAAATTGAGTTTAAAAATAAATTATTAGTTATATTTATTACATACTTCATACAAATTAAAAAATAAGAATGAAATTATTACCTTCTGCACTCCATATGTAAACATTATTTCTTGATAAAATTAAATCTATCATTTTTGAAATTTAATTTTTTTTTAATTTTATAAATATGTGTAATTATTACTATTTTATATAAATATTTTTTTATATATAATATCAAAAATGTATATTTTATAATATTAAATTCATTTTGTATATATTTTGTATATATTTTTGATCTTAATAATCAATCATAAATATTAAATAGTGATATAAACATATACTAGTAGCAGAAATTAAATATATTTACATTGATAAATCACTGATATAAAAAATTATTATACATATATCACTCATATTATATTTTTGAACAAATGTTTTAATAACAGATCATTTAAATAAAATTTGTATTGTATTATGAAGAAAAGGAAACTCAAAATATAAATTATTTATATTTTGGACTCAAAATATGAAATCTCAATTTAAATATATGTGAATATACAAAAAATAATTTTACTTTTGCATTATATACATAATTTTTAAATTAACCGCTTTAAATTAATCATAAATGTATATAAAACTGTTTATTTCTTGTTCAATTAGTATTTTAGAACACAAAAAAATATGTCATTTTATAAATGATTTAAACTTATCATATATCTTGTAATTAAATTATATGTAATCAAATCATTCAAAATTTAAACATAATTCTTTAAACAATCGATAATTTAAATATGAAGTATAATATTCTCATGAAATAATAGATTTAGTCTGTATCTTATTGGCTAAGTTTATTCTGTACCTCATTTGTAATGATATATCTTTTCTGTATCTTGCGTTAAAACATTAAATATTAAAACATAGCAAAAATATTTTAATTCAACAGATGTCGCTATTTATCATTTCTGAATAATTATTTTGGTAGAAGGGGAAGGAAGAAGATTGTCGAACATCTGTCACCAAGCGAAAGCTACGTCCGTTTCAGTTCCAAAAACCGCAATACCGTCATGGCACCCGGTTTTATAATTTTTTAAAGAACATCCAATATATTTGTAATTGGAGTCGCATTAAAACAGTGATCTTTTTTTGTACTCAAATATTTGTTCATATTTGGTAAGTGTTTATATGATATTTATAAATCTCATTTACTAATTGTATAATGAATAAATAAATCGAAATTGAAGGACAAGCCCTTTATTAAAATGCTGTTCTTCTTTATGACTAACCTTTAAATTCAAAACGTGTATTCTTTTGTTTTTTCGAATGTTTGTTTTTTTTTAAATAATATATGTTTTATCATTATAAAATCTATTTTTCTCATAATATTTACTTCGGATAATATTTATCTTTATTATATCAATATGTTCTGTAATTGTTTACAGTTAGAAATATATAATTAATAATTAAAATATTATTAAATAATGATAAATTTATTTTTCTTATAAAATGATTTACTTAATGTTTAATAAATAATTAATTTTAGATATAATATTTGATATTATTTTTATTATTAAAAATACATTTTTATTCTATTAATTTAAAACATTTTTTTTCATATATATTTTCATAAATATAATAATATATTTTTATTATTACTACAGTATTGAAAACATGAGTTCAGGTAGACCAATTAAATGTGTGGTAGTAGGAGATGGAACAGTAGGAAAAACATGTATGTTAATATCATATACCACTGACAGTTTTCCAGGAGAATATGTTCCTACAGTGTAAGTATTATTTTTATAAATAAAAATATGTTTCAATTATAAAATGAAAATATATAATATGAATGTAAATTATTCAGAAAAAATTTTAATGTTTTTAAATTTAATATTTATAATTGATTTATATCAATTACATTTTTTTTAGAATATTTAATAAAATAATAAAAAAATACTAGTTATCTTTTTAAAAAAAATAATTTATATTATATATTTTTATAGTTGTTTATATATTAAAATTTTTTTAGTAATTTATCCTTTATATTATGTATCTAATAATTTTAATTTAATGTAAAATTTTTTAAATATAAATTTCATTTATTTTACATAGGTTTGATAATTACTCAGCACCTATGGTTGTGGATGGAATACCTGTTAGTCTTGGACTTTGGGATACAGCAGGTCAAGAAGATTATGACAGGCTTCGTCCACTTTCATATCCACAGACTGATGTTTTTTTAATTTGTTTCTCAGTAACAAGCCCTTCATCTTTTGAAAATGTTACCAGCAAATGGTACCCAGAGATTAAACATCACTGCCCAGATGCTCCAATGATACTTGTTGGAACTAAAATAGACTTACGAGATGATCGTGAAACACTTACTGCCTTAGCTGAACAAGGTCTTAGTGCTATAAAACGTGAACAAGGACAAAAACTGGCAAATAAGGTTAGAATAAATATTATAATATAAAAATAAATAAAATAAATTACAATAACTTTCTAATTAATAACTAATTTCAAATAAAATCTATAGATTCGTGCTGTGAAATATATGGAATGTTCTGCACTTACACAACGTGGTCTAAAACAAGTGTTTGATGAAGCAGTTCGTGCTGTTTTAAGACCTGAACCTCAAAAACGCAGACAGAGAAGATGCATTATGTTATAAACAATAAATAATCAAGATTCAATATAGGTAAAACCATATATAAACTGACAGACTGAAATTAATTTTCTCACAAATAAAAAGGACAAAATATGAATGTTTTGAAAAAGGTAGTAAATCATACATTTTAATAAATTACTCTGGCAGCTATAGTTTATTTCATTAAAAATAAAGTATAATTTATAGCTTGTACTTTTTTATAAGCTATAAAATTAACATAAAATTAAAAATCTAACACAAAAATATATTATTATTATTATTATTATTTTAAAAATATTTAATATTTAACAAAATAAAAATAATTACAAATTTGCATGCATCTAAAGTAGTAATTTCATAATTTTATATATATACTAATCACACATATATAATCATATTAATCTATGATTATATCTTATTGTTTATTATTTTAAATATAGCGATTTAATTAATAAAATAAAACTATATTACAATAATTTTAAATATTGAATTTTAAAATTTTGATCATAAGAGCTGCCAGATTTCTAAATTTTTATACCTATAATAGTAAAAACATTCATTTAGTATATTCATATGATAAATATAACAATCAATATACTAACAATTTTTATAAAATGTAAAATAGCATTATAGAATTATTTAAACAAACAGTGCCATAGCAACGAAAAAAAATCAAATCAATGACACAAACATTTTTTATGTCACTTTTAAACATATGTATTTTTTAAATCTCATATTAGAGAACGTAAAAAAAAAGTTGTAAAGGAATTGAAAAATCTCATAAGAAATATTTTGTATTTATCTTAAAATTTTTTATAAATATTGCAATTATAATATTTCTTTACACTCTAACAAAAAAATATATTATGCATGAAATACTGCCAACAAATATTCATGTTTTGTGCATAACAAATTTAATTTATATGGCATATTTTTTTGCTAGAATATGAACATTCATTTTATAATGACATAATACCAAATACATTTTAATGTATTATGTATATATTAATATTTATTTTATTTTGACTGTTTATTGAATAATTATATTCTGAAAAACATTTATTATAGAATACTTTAAATGTTTTACATTTGAAATTGTATTCCTGTTAATGGATGTGGCAGATATAATTTTTATTGATTATTGCACTGGTGCAATTTGATTAATAAAAGGTTCTAAATTATTTTTCATAAAAATTAAAGAAAAAAGAAAAGAATCAAAATATATATTGAGTTATGAAGAAAATGTAATACCAGTAACAAACATATGGTGCAAAGTATGCCTATAATACAGAGAACATAGCACAACTTTATTTAAAGAATAATTATAACATTTTTAATCTTCTATTATTATTTTATAAAATTCATTTATATCAATTTTCATGTTTACAAAATTAATAATACATATTATAAAGAATATATTGTATAGAATAAATATTCTTTTTTTTTATAAAATATTTACACACTCATATGTATATTTAGATTAATTATTTTTTACTATAAATTTTTTTTTATTATATTATAACATAATTTTCATTTATATTCAATAATATTAAAACACATTTTGATACATATTACATGCTCTCTATAAAAGGATTCAATAAAAAAATAGTGTGATGATATCTAAAAATATTCCACCATTTGTGAACATGCTATTTTTTTATATTTGGAAAAAGCTTAGAATATAGAAAGATAGGACGTGCGTGCCATATGCTTACAGATTTATAAAAAAATATTGAATATTATACTTTATTCGTACTTGTACTCAATGTGCATTTTGAGTAAATTATAAAAATATGTCAACATGTCAACATATTTAAAACAGGAAAGAATTCCTAATGTAAGTGAGAATGAACTAAGAATAGGCATATTAATGCTTGCTAAGTGTACATACTGTAGCATAGCAGTAACATACTCTAAATTTCAATCAAATTTTAAAAATGCTAAACTTTTTTTTTTTATTTTCTTTTCTTTCTTATATATATATTATATATATAATATATTTTAAGATGTGTACAATCTATTACAATTAATTATATGATTGAAATATAGAGTGTCATAAAATATTTGCAGTAAGCTTTTCATATTTTGTTATACATGCTATAATCTTAAACAAAATAACATTTTTTAATATTTTTTGTTGCAATATTTTATAAATTTATGTTTTAGTTCCTGCATAAAACAATTGTTTCTTTAATAGTTTAAAAAGCACAATTGAAAACATTATTATTGTTCTAAACAAAAGGAACTAAGCTTAGAAATTTTTTATATTATGTACATAAGTACATAAATGATATACATACATTTATTATATGAAATAATCAAATACTAGCAGTATGTTATATAGAAATTGTACGTAAAAATTTGCATTTATTGTAAGTAGTGCATTTATTTTACAGTTATTATATAAAGATAAAATTTATCATATAAAAATTAATTAAAAATAAGAATAAAACAAAGCACAATTTTTTAAATAGTATTTAAATGACATTTAATTTTTAAGATTAATATGAGAAATTTTTTTGCAGTATTATGATGTAAATAAAAATTTTAAGCTATTACTTCAAAATTTACTACTTATACCTGAAAATTTTCTTATATACTTAAACGCATATTTATTCACATTTTATTATAATAAGAATTATTAATTATAACTTTAAGTGAGAAAAAAAATTAAATTCAGGCAGCTAGTATTAAAAATACAAGTAAATTATTTTTTAATTTGTATATATGATATTTTTTATTTCTCAAATTTTTCAAAAATTCTCAAAAAATTTTTAATAATGTAATAAATCCATACAGGTTGGTAAGATGAATTACACTACTTACAACTTGTGCATTTAATGAAAAATATTTAATATTAACATTGTCCTTTTTTTTCTTTTTTGTTTTTTTTTCTTTTTTCTTTTTTTTTATAATAAGAAAGTAACAGTAATGAATGCTATAAACCAAAGTTGAATGTTACTTCTAATGTTACTTATAATAATCTTCATTACATATTATTGCATAGAAAAAATTAATGTATGAAATGTAAAAATATTCTAGTCATCAAAAATCTGATTTTATTTGTAAAGGAAATATGTTTTATTGAAATTTATATTCAATTTACATTTAATTAAAAAATATTTTTTATTAAAAAAAAAATAATCAAATTAAAATAATAAAATAAATAACATGAAAGTATTGATCTAATTTAAGATATCAATTTAAGTGATGCAGAATAAACCAAACAAGGATAAGAAAACATTAGAAATACAATATATGTACATGTATTAAGTAAATTTAATCACCAGTATATCTTAGAAATAACATTATCTATTTTCTTAAAATTTCTGTAAAATTTCTAATTTCTGTACTAATAAAACAGCACAAGAGGATAATATATTAATATAAATAATATTTTATTTATATTTCATGCATAATTAATAATATTAAATTAAACAATTTATTTAAATTATGTTATTATATCATATAAAAATTGAATTTTGAATAATTAAGTATTCTATTTTCATAAACTCTGAACTCAGAACTCTTTTGCTGTTAGTACAAAACTGAATATAAAGAAAAAAATTAAAAAACTACTTTTAACACTATCCTATTTTCTTAAAAAAAATTCAAATTACAATGTTGAATAATAATCAAAATGTAACTGCAATATAAATGCATGTTTTACATACCACTTGCATTTATATTTTATTTTTATTTATGTGTATTTTGAAAAAAACTTCTTAAAATAAAGTACACAAAATGAAAAATAGTTAATTTTTAATTAAGATCCCATTATAATTTATTTAATTAACAAAAATTATGATTTAATTTTTGTTTATAGTTATCAAAGTTATATTAAAACATTTGAAAATAAAAATATTCGTAAAATATAATATATTAAAAATTAAATAATAATATAAATAAAATGAATTATTTATATTATTTATATATAATTGGTTCTAAATAAATGATTTATATGGGATTCTATAAAAATAACATTTTTCCGATTATTAAAATTATGAAGACAAAATAAACTAATATATCATTTTTGTCATAATAATATATGTATAATGTATTTATTAAATAAAAGAATTATATAAAGATTTATATTGTAAAAATATAAATGACAGAAAAAAAATTTTTATAAATTAATAAATAAAATGTAATTTCAATATAAAAAAAGTAATGTATGATAAATAATAAAGATAAACGAAAAAATGACTTTTTTAAAATGTATATTTAATTTTTATCTAAAATTTATCTTAAAAATTTTACATCTAATAATGAATGAATCTTTTATAAAAATCGATATATTAAAAAATTAATTTATTTAATACATATTGATTTTAAATTTTTATTCAAAAATAACTCATTTTATCAATAACAAAAAAAATGTTTAAAAATTTCTTTTCTGTTAAAAAATTAAATTAAATATAAATATTTAATTAGATATTTAGCTTGGCACTATATTTTAAAATATAAAATTCATAAACATTGCATATAGTATAAAAATAGCTTCATGATCTAATGTGAAATACTGCTACAATACCTAACCTTTTAAACGTTTGTTAAAACGTTTTTGAAATATGTTACATTGGATAATTTTTAATGTAATACGAAGAACAGTATGTACAAATGTGCAAATATTTTACACATTAAAAAATATATCGGAGTTTAATTCTAAACGTTATAATTTATATATAAATTATTTATATCCACAAAATTTTGTACCTGTAACATTTATAAGATTCAATAGCAAAAAAATGATTTCAAAACAAGTAAGATAATTTTATAACAAATATATTTTAATGTATAATTTATTTTAATATTCAAATATCATATTTTTATTTATATGTATACAAATTATTAAAATTATATCTTGATAATTGAAAATATATTATTTGTCAAATATTAATTAAATATATGTATATGTATATAGAATAGATACAAAGAAAATCAAACGGAAGATAATTTTATTGATGATAATGATGATGAATATGAATATGATAATGACAATGATACAGTTATTGATGATTATTTAAATACAGAAAAATCAAAAATAATAGTAACTACAGTACCATCTCTTCGATTAGATGCTATTGCTAAAGCTGGATTTGGAATGTCACGAGCGTATGTTAATTATTGTTAATAATTATATTAATTATTATTTATCAAAATAGTGATTTGTATAAATAATTTATTATAATGAGATATTAAAGATCAAAATTGTTAAATACAAAAGCATAAAATTGATCAAAATTTCAACATGAAATTCTTATTATTATTTTATATCAAATAATATAAAATAAAAATTATATAATTTTTTTGTTTTTAGAAAAGTAGATAGAGAATTTTATATGAGTAATATACGTGTAAATGGAAAAAAATGTTTTAAAAAAGGAATAAAGGTATTATATCAAAAATAAAAATATTACATATTATTATTATAATAAATATATATTAAAATATTACATTATATTAAAACAAAAATATATCATATTTTAATGCAGGTTAATCTTGGAGATGAAATAGATTTTATTCAGAAACGAAGTCCTGATAATTCAAATTATTTAATAATAAATCGATGTATATTATTATCAATTAAGACGGAACAAAAAGAAGATTTTAAAATAAAATTACTTCAAAATAAATCTTTATTAATTGAAGAATATAAAGATAAATGGCATAATGATACAACTAATTAAAAATAATTAATTATTTAATGATTGATTAAGAGAGTATGCAATTTATTTATGTATAAAATTGATATATAATATATATATATATATATATATATATATATATATATATGATACATATATAATAAAAAAATATATTAATAATTAACATGTAATAATTGTATAAAATTATATAAAAATAGAATATATAAATGAATAGTATAAATTTCAAACATAATTTTTAATAATAATATATATATAATTCAAAAAGAAATTATTTTTCTAAAAGAAAAGCTATTCATATTTTATTGAATGTTTATTCATATTTGTTAATGTACTTTCTATAATTTTATTGCACTGAAAAAAAAAATTTAATTTGAAATTATATTTTACATTTATATAAAATAATATTTAGTATACTTACATAAGCTATACAAAGTATTCCACTTGAACATAAGTTATTCAAATTTTCTAATATTTTTGTAATATTAGATGTGCATTTAATTTTCTATAAAATATAGAATATGTAAATATATATAATATATATGAATAATATATGTAAACTGATATATAAAATCACAATTAATATATAATATTTTATTAGTTAAATAAAATACAAAAATACTTACTTCCAAAACAAATATTGTATCATCATCATTTAAAAATGGCAGAAATGCAAGTACTAAATGTAATTGCTGGCATTGAAAACAATATTTTATAATGTTAGAGAAATTTAATGCATATAAAACTGGACATGAATATAAAAGTTGCAAAGCTTCAATACAATTTTCAATTTGTTCAGAAGTCGGATTCATATCCATTTTTTTGAAAGGTTCTGAAATTATTACTTCCCATCCAAATAAATATCCATTAGAATTTACAATAGTATTTATATTTTGTACTTGTAATAAAATTGTTTTTAATTCATTAATCTGCAAATATAATAAAAATATATTAATTTTTTTTGTATTACTTTAATGACATATTAATGATATTTACCATTAACAATTTAGCCATTTTAGTTAAATTTTTGTCCCAGAGAGAATATTCATATATTTCAAAATCTATACAAAGTTGTGCAATAATAATCAGTGCTTGTGGCGAATAATTTTGTGTTTTCCATAAAATTTGTACAAGTTCATGTTTAGAACACATTTCAAATGTATTTATACTATATCCTATTCCTAACAATTCCAATTTACTTATATATTTCAAAGATCTCATATAATTTCTGAAATACAATTATTTAAAAGTATTATATAAAATAAAATAACAATTTTTTAATTTTAAATGATATAAATGATATCAAATAATTTAGAAATAAAATATTTACTTAATTGTTTGGTCATCTCGTTTAATTAAATCTTCTAATTTAGCTGTATCAACTATAGATTGTAATACATAAAGAGCTCTATAACGAACTTCTGGACTATAATCTTCATTTTTTTCACTAAAACCTATATTTATAAGAAAGTTAGCTGATAATTCAAGATCTCCATATTCTAAAATATAGCATGCTCTGAAAATATTGATGTTTACATAATTTATGTAAGAAAAAAATACTTCAAATATATTAATATTATAATATACCTCAATAACTTATCATCACAATTTAAATTCGATTCTAAATTTGTCATTACCGGAAATGTTTCTGTTATACTTTGATTAAATTTCATATATTTAGTATCTGGTTGTAACCATTCTTGTAATAATTCTATTCGTAATTTTATCAGATTAATAGAAAATAACTGACTGATTGAACTAACTGCCGAATTTATATCAGGTCTATGATCAATAACACATCGATATCTTTGAGGTATACTTTCATCTGTATATAATTCATGGACTAACTTATTTGGATTTCCAATTAATGACAAATATTTTTTATTGCCTAAGCCATGTACATGTAAAATATGTTCCGATGTAAAACGTAAATATTTAATTTTTATTTTCTAAAACAAAAAAGAAAATATTTATGAAAATTAAATTATTATAATTTATCAAAATAAAAAAAAAAGTAAAACAAAAAATATACTTCTAACATTCCTTCTTCAAACATCATAGATTTTTGAGCTGATAATTGTGCATATTTATAACATTCTTCAATTGCTGCCACTTGATCAGCTCCTAATAAAAAAATAAATTATTTTTAACATATTTTTCTAATAAAATAGTATTATTAATATATAAAATACCTGGTGGTGTATGATTTACAACATAATATAATGCTGCAGTACCATAATATAGTGCATCTGGACCAGTCATTCTTTCTATACATTTTTTTATATGATTTAATAAACTTTTATTTTTTGAAGAAAGAGACCATTTAGCTATTTTGTGTTTATTTTTCCAAATATGTGCTACTTCACCTTTTATAGCTAAAGTACATATAATATGAGGTTGTAATTTAAGAATAGCAGCAATATCTAACCATTTTTCATAAGTTTTCAAATTTAATTCAGGAGCTGAAATTATATTAATATTAAGAGATAATTATATACAATTTTATAGCATTTTATTAAATTTCTATTCATTAAACTATTAATTAAAACAAAATAAATAGAATTTATATTAAAACTTTCAGTATTTTTAATATAAGTTAATAACACATAATAATACTAGCATTATAACTTGTTTTATCAAAAATCGAATAATGTAATAATACATAATATATACATTGTTAATGAATTATTTGATCTTTGATAAATGCAGATAAAAATATTGGAAATTATTTATATCTAAAGTTTTCGTTTTATAAATTCTATGATATTAGATTTTAAAAGTTTTTTACAAATCTTTAAAAAAATAAATGCAATAAAGAAATTTTACTTATAAGTTTCCATAATTCAATTTTAGGTAAAAAAGGTAACCGCCATTCTGCTATAAATGGTAAGGATGTATATCCTGGATTTAGATGCATCCATTCATCATATTCTATTTGTGTAGGTGGACTAAAAAATATATGAGATATATATATTATATTTAAATAAACATCAAATTTTACAAAATATTATTTAACATTTCCTTACCCAGTGCGAATATAATTTTGTAAAAAACATAAATAATTCCTATGTTCAATATTTTTATCTTCTATGAGATCCATAAGAATTATAAATATTTCATAATGATAAAAATTTATCTGAAATAATAAATTTACAATCTTGAACATATTATATCTATATATATATATATATGTTAATAGAAATGATATTTTTATTTATACTTGTGAAAAAATCATTGTAACCCAATTTTTCAAGGCAACTTTATCCACGATATAGGCAGCAATAGAATTACATTTTTTATTTAATTGATTTATATCATCTTCATTAATATGCAATTCTAAAAACATAATTATGATGTTAAAAATATGAAATGAAATTAATTTTTGAATTATTTTACCTTTTTTCCCATTATAATTGCTTATATTTAATTTTGGATTCCATGTTTTTATTATTGTTTGTAGATAAAGTAATAGACAATCTTGGATATCAAAACCAAAATCAAAACAAAATTCTTGAAATAAAGGAATCAGATCTTCATCATAACTCATAATACGTTGTAATATTTCTCTTTTAGCTGCTGAATCACTTGTTAAGATTTCTGTATATATAAATATTATATTTCTTTTATTAAGCGCATATGAATCTCAAAAATCTTAAAAATTATTAATAAAAAATTAACTAATCACGATTAGTCGTGACGATTAAATATGCCAAGCATGAGAAGCAATCTCTAAAGAAATCTATTGAATATAACAAAATATTTTTTTATTGAAACAAAATCATATCGAATTACATTTTATTTAAAAATAATAAATAAACTAATTAATTATCATTCGTATAGAATGAATAAATTGTTCGTTTGATTTCACGCTTCATGAGTTAATATTTTTTGTTAATAATTTGTTAATAATTTTGTTAACAAAACCGTATAAAGAATTTTGTAAAGAAAAATATTACTTGAAATTACTTCAGAAATCTTAATTGAATTTCCATATTTTTTGGATATTCTATATATGATAAAAGATGAAATAATAAATTGATTTCTACCTTTATATGAAACTAAATATTTAGATAACTTTTGTGCCCAATAATATAATATCTTATTATTTTTAAATGTTTGCAAAGTTTGATTTTTTGTTAAATAAAAATATTCATATCCAAGCACTGTTATTCTTAAATGTCGAGTATAATCTGATTGAAATCTAAAAAATATTTTTACATTAATTATTATATTGTATATATATTATATTATATTTTTATATTATTTTTTATATTATATTTTTATATTATATTATTTATATATTTTTATATTCACATTAGATACTTACGATTTGCAAATAGAAGAAATCCATTTACATGCTTCAGAATCAGATAACATAAATAAACATGATAAACTAAGTTGAAGATCGAACATTCGACTATTTATTACTTTTTTAAATAATGTTATTAAAAAATGAAAATATACTAATTTAATTTCTATTAATATATTATCATTTATATTTGGTATAGCACAAAAATTGAAATATAATGTTTTAATAATTTGCAATAAAATATAATCGCTATGTTCCATTTTTAGTTCCATAATTTTATTAAGCAAATCCTTTATAGGTTCTTCTATATTTGGCTGAAAAATACACATACACACATATACATATGTATATATATATATATATATATATTAAAAATACATATATTAAAATATTTGTGTTATAAAAACATATATATATTAATTACCCAATTTTTTTTGTAATTTTGAACATCATCATTAGTTGGATATATTCGATATTCAATTTCTATAATGTAAAATAAAAAATTATTTATATATAAGCTTTTTTAAATGTATATATAATCATATTTATTATAATTATTATTGATAAAATTTAAGTTACCAGGTTTTGATATATTCATATAAAATCTTTCTACAGAAATTACATTTCTAAATAATGGTAATAAAAATTCATCAGTTTTAATATTTAGATCCTTATATATCGTATATAATTTCCAATTTGATCTTGTTATTTCTTCGTATTGTACATCCACTATGTTTATATTTATAAAATTTATATCACAACATTTTCGACATAAATTTATCCATATATATAATAATAACATAGATTGTAATTCATCTAAAAAATTTATAAAAATATATTTTTTAATAGTACTTCAAATGATTAATATTTGAACAATTTTCTTACCGTCTAAACATACACATAGTGCAGCAGAAATTAAATTGTGAATTGTAACTACAATATCTGCATTTATTTTAATATCCTGCATTATTAATAAGCATATTTTATATGCATAATAGCATTCATTTGTCATTATATTTAATTGTCCTTTTTCACATCTAAATAAAAATACAAATTTTAATCAAAAATAATATTATTTTTTTTCCATAAAGAAATAAAATTCATTTACCTAATAAAATAATTTAATAGTTTTACATTTTTTGACCATTCAATTAATATAGATATTGCATGAATTCTTTGTATTTTAAGTAAATCTGCAGCTTGAATAAGTTTTTTATAAATAGTAAATAAACTATTATCTTTTTCCATGTCTACTGTAAATTTATTATTATATAAACTTTTCATTTTAAAATTTATTATTAAAAATTAAAACTTTAATTATTTAATATTTAAATAAAAAATTGTTTCATACCATCACACAATTTTTTAATATAATTTTGTAGTATTTGTTTTTTTTTAATTTGATATTCTTCAAATGTTACATCAATTTCGAGATTTTTTTTTAAATAATATATTGATTTTATTTCATCTATACTATTAATAACATTGTTGCAATGATATGATTGAGTTTTACATTTTTTTGAAAGTTCTTTTAATTGTAATTTTATCCAACCTAACATTTCAATATGATATATAACAGATTTAGGTATAATCTGTATAATAAATATATAAATGTAAATAACATATATGTGTGAAGAATATAAATTCTTTTTAAATTAAAATTTTAATATTTTAAATTACCTTTAATGTTAAACTAGCTATTATATAGTTAACAATTTGTATACAACAATATAATAAAACATCATCCTCTAAGAAACTTAATATCTTCATTACATTTTCAAAATTCCTATAAAATCAAAAATTTTTTTTATTAATTTTTTTTTATAATTTCTGAAATTGCTACTTTATATTTTTTATTTAAAAAATCTTACCCTCTAATTAAATAATAATTTACACAAGATGAAAATGCTTTTTTTCTTGAAAATAAATCAGTTTTAGTTATTTGTTGAATATCAGAAATCATATTGTCATGATTTTCTTTTATTATTCGGTATATTAACTTCTACAAAAATTTAAATATTAATAAAATAAAATATTTAAAATATAGTTCTTTTTTTTCTATAAAAAATTAATAAAGTTTACTAACATTATTTATACCAATGCGTTCATATCCATATTTCTTTAAAATAAGCTTAATTGGAACAAAGTTATGTTCTATTCTAATTTGAGATGTTAAAATATGATCAAAATCATAACTTGTTTCTATTAAAGATACAATAGTTGATGTCCATGGAACTACAGCTTTTTTTAATACTTCTAATATTTGCTGTAATTTAGTCTACAAAATAAACAAATTTATATAAATTATATCATATTTCAACTTAATACATAATTTCTTTTTATATACCTCTATATCTTGAATTAAATCAATAATAATAACAATTTTTTTTTCCCAGGGAGCTTCCTCTCCTGACCACCAATTTTTAGAATTTTTTAAAGTTTTCTATAAATTAATTATTTTTCAATATATAATATAATTTTAATAATTTTAATTAAAGCATACCTGTACATATGAAGAAAAAACATAATCACTTTGTAGAGAATTATTCAACATATATTGTTTTAAAAATGTATTTACAAATTCTAGAATTATATTTATATGTATTTTATCTAATAACATGTATGATACTTCTATAGGATTTCCAATGTATGAGTTAAGAGGTATTGTTAATCTGCAATTTTTATTTCTTATATTAGTTTAATACTTATTTTGAATGATTAAAAAATTGTAACACATATTACCTATAATTAACTTTCAATTTTTTAATATCAGATAATGTTTGTATTAAAGAAATAAACTGTTTTAAATTAGTATCTTTGTTTAAACATTCCTGTTGAAAGTATAAGGATTGATGACTTTCTTGAAATTTCAACAATTTTATAAACTTTCTTGTGAAATCAATTCCAATTTGAGGCCATTCTGAACGATGAGACTGTTCAAATGATTTAACTTTTTTATAACCCCAGACAATAATTTCAGACATTGCATTAGGAATAAATGATAATATACTAGGAATAAAATGTGATAACCACATCCAAAGGGAAAGAAAAGATATCTTTTCAGGAAGAATTCCAAATATATCCTTTACAATTTCTATAGATATATCTTTCATTATATTTACAAGATGTCTTGTCCAAATTAAAGTAGCTGCTTCCATTTCTCCCTATAATAAAAAATTTAATTCAGAATTTATAATTAAATTCATTATAAATTTACTTTGTACCAAGCTCAAATGTATTTTATATTCTTCTATTAAATCTGCTCGAGAAAATCTAATCCATTCTTTCATAGTATCTTCATCATAATATTTTAAATTTCTTTGATATCCCCAAATCATATGAAAAGTTTCTAATTTATGCAATGTATTATTAATTGAAGAAAGAAGACACAAATAATTATTTTTCTAAAATCAATAATATAAATATTATTAATATGAAATATAAGAAAATTAATTAAATTTTGTTACTTACAGACATATTTTCTACTATTCTTGAACGTGCATATAAATAAATTTTTTTCATTTGTTTATAATCAGGTATAAGTGCTTTACTACAACATTCTACAATATACTGTACATTTTTTATTTTATCAAATATATTAAGAATCATATCTAATTGAACAGAATTGGACTTTTCTTTTGCCCAAGGTCCAAATTGTGATAAAAGCAATGCAATCTTTGCATAATAAATAGGATCTGTAGATAAGTTAAATTTTTTTGCAAAAAATTCAGCTGCATCAAATTGTTCTTTTCTTATTAATCGTTGTAATTGATATTCAGGATCACTTTCTGATATAGTTTTTATTCTAATTGTATCTATATAATTAGTATTATCGAAGACATTAATTCCTTCTAGATATAAAATTATTTCATCACAAGGATCCATTATTTCAACAAGATGTGTTAGAGTTGGTATATTTATTTGAAACTTTTTTTGAAAATCTAAATAAAATGAAATAAATATATATAATCAATATATTAAAAAAAATTATAAACATATAATTAAATATATAAAATTGTTATTTTTATACCTGGATATGAGAGAACTTGTAATGTATATTCAATGCAATTACTATCAAACATTAATACAAGAATCTGACATAAAGTATTATCATTATTTTCAATAATTACAAAATCTGATACAGGTTTTGAATATATTTTTATACCAAGTAAAGTTTGAGGACATATTAAATTTAACATATAATCTGAACGTAAACATAACATTGCACTAAAATAAAATTATCAAAATTAATATTTATTATTAATAATTAATATAACTAAATAAATAATAGTATAATAATAATAATAATTGTATAATAATAAAATAAATAATTTTATTAATTAAAAATTTTTCAAATACTTACATGGAATTTTTAAAAAATTTTATTTTGGTATAATTATAATGTAATGTATTAAAATTAACATAACATTCATTAGGCCACATAAATAACATATTTGAACATAACATAGCTATTGATATTTCTTTATTTATCAAACTTATAGTAGCATATATTACCTATAAATTTTTTTATTATATTTATAAAAAATCATAAAATAATAAATAAAATTATAATGTATAATGTATGAAATATATATATATATATATAATATATAATTATTGAAATACAAATGTAACTTACTTCATCACAAGAAAATCCTTTAAATAACTGTACACATTTAATTTTTTCTGTCAATTCCATTAATATATTATTAATATCAATTTCATTTGTAATAGCTGATTGAATAAGTTTAATATTAAATTTTGATATTCTAAAATATTAAAAAATTAAATTATTTATAAAAAATTTAATAATAATTATAATGTACATAAAAAATTTTAACTTAAAGTTGAAATAAATTTTTTTAGAATATATAATATAATATTTATATATTTACCTATAAATAATTCCACTTTTTGTGGTAAGATATATATTAATATATTCTTCAGATTCATTTTGTAAAAATATTGTTATTATTTTATTTTCAGTTGTAATATTTCTACATATAAAAAAAGAATAATTATATAAAAGATATAATTTTTAAAAATATAAATATTTTATAATAATTAAAAATATAAATGTATATAAAACTTACTTTGTAAAGATTATTTGTCCCTTATTTAATAAATGAAGACAATATAACATTCCATTTGATAATGCAACAAATAAAAATATTCCATCATGAGAAATACAATAACTTGTTATTAATGATTCAAAATTAGCATTTAATAATATTTTTTCACATGTTTCATTTTCAAATATAGTGATTGATTTATCAATTAATACACAAACTCTTGAATATTGTATAGATGCTAAAATATTTGGTTCTTGTTCTACCTTATGAATATAAAATATTTTTTATATTTAATATATATATCAATTAAAAAATTTTTTTAATATAATCAATGTTTAAGATATAAATATATTAATAAAATAAAAAATTTATATATTATTAATTTATATTAAATTAATATATAAAATTTAAAGAATAATAACATTTGATTATAATTTGATTATTAAAATATATTTGAAATATTAAATTTTAATATAATCAGATATGTATTAAAATTCGTTAAAGTTTAGATAAAACTGTAAAGTACCCTTTCATTTGATTGTATAGTTGCAATAGTAGAAGTTTCATATAACGAGCCATTATTTTCAACTATAGTTCTTGTTCCAAAATTTACGGTTTCTTCTTCTTTGTTAAAGCCTGAAATCACTTTATTCCACAACGCCATTTTGCCCGCGAAATATATGAAATATTTTAATGTGGGGAATTTTACCATGCAATACCATACTGTTTCATCAACTTCAGAATCAATCATTATGAATGAATCATTTTGATTGGTTTTTATGAAAACTATATAGTTTATTCAAATTTGCATTTGCAAAGATCGAATATTTTGACTATTTTTCTGAACATACCTACTACACTGTACATATATTTTTACAAGTATTAAAGATAATAAATTGTTAAGTTTATATACATAAATATTATAAGTGTATAAAAATCGTTTAAACGCAATTAACTATTATATAATAGTTAATAATATATAATATAATGTGCATTACATTAGCGATGTGTTTTTTTGGAGCTTTTTAGAGAAATTTTTTTTGGAATTTAATTTTAGTTCTGTAAATATAAAAGTTTAAAAAATTTTTTTAAATTTATTTTTCCAAAAATTTTAATTTTTAAAAAAATTATTTTTTTAAATAAAATTTGACAAGTAAATTTCAAAAGTTATAAAGTCAAAAATTATAATGTTAGAAATTTATGAAATATATGGTGTGTTTAAGAATGCTTTATTTTATATTGATGGCTATATTGATTTCTCTGATTATCTATGTTTATAGAAAATATAGATAGATATTAAGGCTGATATTATTACTATTGTAAAATTTATTATACTTTCGAATTGTTTTATATTTTATTTTTGTTTTGCAGATTTAGAGAAATTTAAGTTTGAATAGATACTAAAATATTCCATCGAAATATTATTTAAACATATTGTGAATCATTATGAATATGATAAATATCAATGTTATTATTATTTATAATATACGTTACGCTATTACAAAAGAAATGGAAACGAATTCTGACTTTTTTCCATTGGTCAAGCAATGAGAAAACCAATATGGCGGCCACCATATAAAATAAAAGATTTTTAAAATTTCAATTCTATGCATTTCTAACATTATTTTTAGAAATTAATAATAAATTTTTATTTTTAGATCTCTTAAAATTGTATCATTTTATAAAAAAAAATCTCATTACTAAATAAATTTTAATTGGGAACTAAAAAAATATTATACTTGTATTCATATACTTTTACAAAATAAGGAAGAATTTACATACATGATTTTTAACATACATATGAGATATATAGACTAGTAAGAACAAATTAAAAAAATTTTTTTTCCTATAAAATCTTATTTATATTGATAACAAAACCAAATCTACAAAATACTTATATGAATAAATAATAAATAAAAAAATAAAAAATTTGTAATAAAATGTTAAATTCATCTTTACTATTTCAAATTTCTTATATATTTTTTCAATGAATCTATTAATAAATCTAAACCTAAAAATCTCTTAATGAATTGGCACTATGTTATTTTAACTTTTAATTTTTATAATTTTATTATTGAATGGCTTGTCTGCCCCTTTCTTCCAATGTTATCAACCTTAAATGATTCTTTATTCTTCACTTACAATTTTTTCTTCCTATACATGATGACATGAATTCACACCAAGAAAATCCATCTTCCTCTCATTCACCTCTTCGAGTTATCATTCCCATATATCTCTACTGGAATTATAATATTAGTTTAGAAATAGTTTATAAATAATTTGTTTTCCATTGTAATAATAATAAATAATATAATGTATAATAGTATAATATTATATAATATTATTATTATATAATATAATAATAATATAATGTAATAATAAATAATATATAATTAATTTTGAAGATTTCTTATTCAAAAAAATTAATAAAAAAATGTTACCATATATAAAAAAAATATATATATATATAAATATATTTTATCTCAAAATTTAATAATATATATTAATAATAACGTTTAAAATATATAATTAATAAAATATAAAATTTACGTACATGAAAAATAATTTACATCTTATATTTCATTATTATTATATTAATAATATAATAGTAAATTTTATCCATCTAAAATCATACTTTGGAATGTATATGTAACTGAATCTTTCTTATTTTCCAAAAAGAAAGAATTATATAGTTTTTTTAATAGAATTCATAAGTATAGTGGCTTTATTACAATATTTAATATTAAATTCACAAGGATGTTGATACCATGGTTCACCATCAATTTGCATAGCACAAGATTTTATTATTTTTACCTGTATATATATTTTAAAATTATATAAAATATTCGTAAAAAAAATATAAATTTTCATTATTCCTAATATTAATTTTCTTAAAAATTTTAAATTATTCAAATAAATTTTGTTTATGATAAAATACCTTTACACTATTAGCTTGCCCAAGGCGATAAGGTTGAGATAATCCTACTTGAAGTTGAGCCATATGAAATGAAGAATAAAGTGCAACTATTTCTAATTTACCATCATTTATACTTTGTTTACTGTATTTTTCATGACCTATTTAATATAAAATATTTATATATTTTTCATTGTTTTATGTAGAAGGATATAAATACCTTCTAATCCCATATTCCACAAGTTAACACCAGCAGCCCATGATGGAATGTTTAATATTACAATACTTTCAATAGATGGCAAATTTATTTTTTTATCATCCAAATATAATTCTATATTTTTATTAAGATCTTTACATTCTCGTTCAACTACTTGTTGCATACCAAAGCACAAATATAATAGCTATCAAAAATATAGAAACAAATATTGTTTGCTACAATTTCTAAATAATCATTAAATAAAATACAATACCTTATTCAACAATCGACTACTATAAAAATAAAAACGACTCTTTCTTGTACGATGAAAATTTAATGTTACTTGTGCATCTACACCAACACTTAAATAATTATACATGTAGAATATTTGACGGGAACTTCTAAGCCCTAATCCACCATATGGTTTTATTATTACAGTCCATCTAAAAAAAATATTAAAATAATTATATATATTGAAAACAATTTAATAAATTATATTGAATATTCTGTATACCTATCAAGTTCCACTTTTTCTGCTATTTGTATTTCTTGTAGAATATCTTCAGGCTCTTTATTTAAATCATGCTCTTTTCCCCATCCTAATACTCTAGATAAGTCATTACCTGTTCCCAAAGGAATTATTGCTACAGATGGAATTGGCTGTTACAAATATATTTTATTTTAGATTATTATTTTAGATAATATCTTATTTGTAATTTTATTTATATATTTTATTTTGAATATATTTTAAAAAGTTATTTTAATTTAAAAAATTATAAAATAATATAAATATATAAATATATATTATAAATTTATTAAAAATATATTAAAAATTATAAATATATATATATATATATATTTTACCTTTAGTCCCACTTTATGAATAGCATTTAATAAAGATGCTATTGTTCCATCTCCACCTGCTACAAGGAGTGTGCATGTTACTTTTCCAAGTAAACGACACCATTCAAGAATGGCAACAGCATCACATTCTGATAAATCAACAACTTGTGCAGGATTTAATAACCTCCTAAACAGAGACAAAATTTCTGCTCCATCATTATTACCAGATTTTTTATTAGCTAAAAAAAATGTCGTAAGTTGGATTGTAACCATTAAAAAAATTATACATATATATAATATATATATTAATATTTCATATTAATTATATTTCATATTAATATATATTTCATATATGTATATATATAATATATAATAATATTAAGTAAACACATTACAAAGATACCTCCTCAGAATTTTAAATAGAATTTTTTAATTTTTGTATGACATAAAAATAAATTCAAAACAATAATTGAAAAAATCAAAGAAATCAATTTGTATTAGCATAATCATTAGGAATTATAATTTAATTTAATAATCTAATTCAATATTTGTAACTGACTATGTTAATGTATACTAGCAAATTAATTTTTTTTTACTTAATGTAAATTATAAATTGTAAATATTTTTTTTTAAATGATTGAAATACAATCTTTTTTTTTTTATTTTTCTTATTACATGTACATTGCAATAAATTGAATAAAAAAATTTTGTAACCTGTGAAAAGATAGCTTTTTAATGAGTTTTCTTTATATTATTATAATATTTTAATTTAATTTACCAACAACTATAAGAGGATTCCATTGTGGCCAATTTGGAGGTATAACTTTACAAAGACGTAATCTACGCCTTACAGTATTTCGTAGATTTATTACTTCTAAACTACTTGGAGGAATGATCATTAATTTAAATTTCCCAAAATCACATATCTAAACAAATTTAATAAATAATTTTTATATATTATAAATAATTATTTAAAGAATATAAAAACATACTTTAGAAAGTTTAGATTTGCAGTCATCATGGACACATCTATGACACCAACAACACCACCAATCTGTTAATCCAGGTTCCATATCACAATCCTCATTACATATGTCACAAATAACATTTAGTGGTAAATTTCCTTATATAAAATGAATGAAAATTAATTTAAATAACTTAATATTTTAATTTAATTTAAATAATTTAATATCATAATTTTAATACTTAATATTTAAAAAATCAAAATAAATAATTTAATTTTAAATATTATATATTATACATGATTACTTTTGATTAAAATTTTTATCTACATAATTAAAAAAAAGTATCAGAAAAGAAAAGAAGAATATTTTAAAAATTATATTTTGCAGAATCATATTTTTTTGGAAATGCATATATAAATATAAATATATATATATATATATATATATAAACAAAATATATAAATATATATATAAATATATATATATATATATATATATACACACACATATATATGCAAAAATAGAAAAATAAAATGTACCTTTTATCCAATGATGATTCATTGGTTCATTTATATTTGTAGTAATAATTTTACATTTTAATTGCTTATCTGCGATCTTAACACATGTAGGATCAGCACAAACTCCACATGAATCACAGATTAAACCACTAATATTTAACAACAAGCTTTCACAAATACTACAATAATATGCCTATAAATAAAAGCAGAATTTTTAACTTGTATATTTATATTGTATATTTATATAAAAAATATTACATCATTATATTATATAATATTACATAATATATAAATATATTTATAAATCATAATATTCATAAATCACATTTTTAGGGTCAATTTTGATCAAAACAAACACAAAAGTTGATATATGAAAATATATCAAAAATAAGTCTCATTTATAGACTTATTATAAGTAATTGAAGTTTGTTAAATGAAGTGAAATAAAGACAAAGTAACAATAATGTGACAGAGATAAAACTTTCTTTTTATTTATTTATATTTTATTTCATCTAATAATATAATATAAATTTAAATTATTTATAATTTAATAAATTTTTATATATAGTTAATACATAACATTTTTGTATATCAATTTTTGTTTGTTTTGAGAATCTTTCTAAAATTGTTCCATGAATATTAATATTTTATTTATATATTATAATTATACATTTAATATCTTAAATAATACTGCTATCCAAAATGAGCAATTAGTTTTTTATGATCCAAAACATATGCAATATTTTATTTTAATTAATTCATAATAAACTTATAAAAATAACTTATTTTCATAAACAATAATACATCTATATTGATTATTAAATTAATATAATATAATGTAAACTAACTAAACTAGTTGTAATATATGAAACAAATATGAAAATAAAATATGAAAATATGTTTTATATATATAAATTTACCTTGTTTTCTTTTTTAATAGATTTCCAGTTATGCTCTTTTGTAACATCTCTAATGTGAATATATGATTCTCTTGCAAGATATTGAAAAAAATTTAATATAAGTACGAAAAATATAATAAAAAATGTACATAAAAGAGTAGTAGTAACTCCGTCCTCTAACATGTTATCACATAAATTTTATTTCTTCTAAAATTATCACAATTCTTCATAAAATATTAAATATATATACGTATATATATTTAATAACATATATCTTTTATACATTTCAAATTTTTATACTAGAAAAGTTTTTTTTGTATAATTCAAAATAGTTTGAATCTTTTTTTTTGTTTCAGTTGCACTAAGAAAAAATATAAATATAAATGTATATTACATTGAATCAATGGAACTAAATCACGTGACAAATGCTGCGTCTTCAGCTATTAATTGACGAAATGATAGGATCGATTTATTTACATATGTTATTGCGTACTTGTATCGATAAAATATTTATTATACTAATTATTTATTTGTTGAATTTTTAACTCAGAAGTAATTTATATTTATTATTTATATTTATATTGGTAATAAATGATATACGAATTTAATATATGAAGAAGTAATATTCTAAATTAAATTTTTATTTGAAGCACTAAAATTTTTTAAACTCTTTTTTGTTTTTATAGATTTGACATATAGAATCTCGAAAATAATAATTATCGCAAGTCATTTTAAAAGTGACTTTAAAATTTTCTGGTATAAAACTGGTATAAAATCTAATATGATTTTATGTTTAGGAGATAAAAACACTAATTAAAAAATTTCATGTGATACAATTAATATTCTAATATATAATAAATTGATACATACGATTCAATGTTTTTCATTCGAAAGAAAATTTAAATTTGATGCACATTGGTGTTTCTATCGATTGATTATATAAAAAATTAACATGATATTATAAAATTTTTTAAATGAAAGATAATTTAAAATTATCACGTTCTCAAATTATCCAATCAGATTGGATAAAAATCCAACATGGCGTTATATTATAAAAAATAATAAAAAATATAATTTATAAAAATCCATAAAAATGCGAAACTTATATGCATATAATTGCATATAAAATTTTTAAATTATTAAAATTATTATTTTTAAATTCTGCATATCGAAATTTATAAAAACGCATAAGTCAAAAAATTTTAATTATTTAAATTAATATTATTTAAATTAATATTAATATTAATAATAGTGATAGTTATAAAATATTAATAAAAATAATAAAATATATTTGTAAATTATAGAATGTTTTATTACATTTATTACCAAGTCAAAATATAAAAATTACTTTTCATTCACAGTAACTTTATACTATATCTTGTAGTACATTAGAAATTACTTTAAGTTTGCAGTTGAATGTTCCAATTTCATGTTAATTACCTTGCTAGATACAATTGAAACAAGTGAAGATTTATCTTTACAAAAATAGGAATTACAATGGCAGGTTTTATAAAATTAGTAAAAAATGTTTATTATGATCCTTTTAAGTGGTATGTAACAATAAATTTTTTTTTATGTTTTACATAACCTAAATTTTCCGAATATCAAAAATTGAGTAATATCATATGTTATTTATTAAAATTCATAATTATTATTTAATTAAATAAATAGATGAAGATTGATACATTCTAAATAATCATGCACAATCTTTTATTTACAGGTCAGTAGTTAAAAGCATTGGATTATTTGTATTAGGTGTAAAAATTGCTGTTGAATGTAAAGGAATGAATGTAATGCCATCAATTTCTTAGAAATTAAAATGTAGGAATTAAAAAAAAAAAAAAAAAAAAAAAAAATAGAAATTATTAATGTATTTGTCTTATTGTACATGTGCATATATATTTTATTATTTCCATATAAAAAATATTAAAATAAGCAAAATATTTGTTTTATCTTATTTCCTTGAATTATTTATTTATTTATTATATAATGATTAACAATATATGAGCATTATTATATATCATTATAAGAAATATAAAACAATTATATAATTATATATTATATACTATAGGATGTTCCATTAAAATCAATATTTTTAAAAACTCTTTTATTGTTTTATTCTTCTGTATTATTCTTTTATAAAAATTTTAAATAAAAGTTGAATAAGTTGAAGAAGCATATATTATGAATAATTGTTGTATATTTTTTTATATTTTAAAGTTATTTATAGCAAGACATTATTACTTATTTAGAAGATATTTTAACTTTAATTTTGTAAAAATAAACATAATATCTTTGTTTTTCTCTTATTTTTTATATATTAAATTTTATAAAATTAAAATTAAAATATTTATGAACTTATAATTCCTTGCTATAAATAATTTAATATTTTTTTTATAAAAAAACGCTTTATATAATAATATATAATATATAATTTCACTTAAAAATTCAAAATTAACAAATAAATAATATATTGTTTAATCTATATATAAAATCTTATGTGCAAAAAATAGAACTTTGCCATTTTTTTTACAAATTTATTAGTTAAGAAAAAATATTCAAATACAAAAAAAATCTATATATATAACTATGTAATCATTTTATATAATTATATTAAATAATTAAAAATTTAGGAAAAATAATTTAAAATATTAAAAAGATTAAAAATCTTAAAATGAAAAATAATTATAGTGTATTATTATAATATTATTAGTGTATAGTATATACACTTGTAGTGTATACATTGTTTACTATATGTATACTTGTTTCGAATATTTCACATAAAAAATGATTTCTAAAACTACAAATCTTAATATGATTATTATTAGAGTTGATAAATAAATAACAAAAATTAATATATCAATTGTTTTATCTTCCAAAGTCTTTTTTAAAATTTAAAAAAAAATTACATCAATATTTATGAAAGTTTTAGAAAAAACGATTTGTAACATTTTATATAAAATATTCTAAAATATTCTAAAATATTCTAAAATATAAAGTATATATGTATATTCACAAAAGAATAAAAATTTTATATAATTTATATTCTTTACATATGAACTAATAATGCTTTACAAATAAGATATACATCCTTCAGAATGTAATACATTTCCCAAAATTTCTCAATATAATTGAAGCTTAAATCTTTATAAATTTATTGTCAAATATTTTATTTAATAAAACAATCATTTAATTAATTTCTTACTTATTTTATTTTGCTATTACATATAAAATAAGTAAAAAAATATTTAAAAATATTATGGAATATAATAAAGTTTTTTTTTAATGCTAATCTATAGTTTATATTATGTAATGTAATTAACTATATCTACTACTAATTGCTGTATAAATAAACAAATGTAATTAATTTTGTTTCTTATTCTTTTAAAACGCTACATAACATTTGTACATAACATTCTCTTATAAATGATTATTTTTTAAATTATATAATATATATTAATATCATTATTTTAAAATATTGTTAATTCATTATTATTTCAATTATATTTATTAAGTAAATCTGCATAATTTAGATTTTATATGTAGTTATTTACATGAATTTGAATTTTTTCCTGTTTTAAAAAATTTTAATACAAAAAGATTATTATGAAAATTATATATAAATCGCATATTAAATAAACAAAAAAGTGAACTTTTGAAGAAATAATTTTTTAAACAAAAGTTACACATTCTGTTTTATAATATATTTCAAATTATAGTGCATTAATGAATAATAAATGATTGATGGAAATAGATATAGAGAATTGATTAAATAATTTTGATACATTATGAAGTTACATTAAAGATTATGTAACATATTATAATAAAAATATTTATATACTATGCTGATTATTCAGCTTCAGGAATATCTAAAATATGTTCAACAAATTCAGCAACATTTGTTTCCTTATTGGCATGTTCTGTGATAAAATCAAGTTTCAATAATTGATTATAATTTGGACGGGCAATATAATCTTTCATTAAACTGAAAAAATAATCATTAATTGAACTATATTATAGTGAATTTAAAATAATAATAATGATAATTAAATTTACCATTTATTGATAAATTCTTCAAAACTAGCCGAAAATTTACCAGTTGGTAATTTGGGTGCTTCATCCTTTACAACTTGTTTTAATTGTTCAAAAGGTGTACCCCAAGATTCATAAGGAAATTTTCCTGTTGCTAATTCAACAAGAGATATACCTAATGACCAAACATCAGATCTGATGTCATATTGTGAAGGGTTACCCAATGGGTCTATCCTTTCTGGCTGAAAAAAAGGTCATGATGGAGAATTTATTGAATAAACTTATTGAATAAATTTATATATATAAAAATTTATAATTATATACAAAATTTATAATTAGATAAATTATATTTCAAAAACAATATCTAAAAAATTTGTAACTAATATTGAAATAAAATAAAAATATTACTAATTTAAAAATAACAAATTTTTATTATTTTTGATTATTTGCAAAATTCATTTAACTGGAAGTTTTTGTTAAAAAAATGTTTAAAAATTACGTACAGCCATATATGGTTTACAACCAGCATCAATAGTTTTGGCAACAGAATCTACAAGATATCCAGAAATACCAAAGTCACAAATCTTAACTTCTCCTTTTCGATTAATTAAAATATTACTAGGTTTTACATCTCTATGAATTACTCGTAACTGTGAATACAGGTAATGTAATGCACTTACTACCTATAATTTTTGAAATTAAAATTATAATTAATATTGCAACAAATATTATAATGAATTAATTATTTATTTTAATAATTATTTTATTTTTGTTTTCTTACTGCAAAGGCAATTTTTCCTAAAATATCTTCAGGAATGGCATGTCCATGTTTATACACTTTCATATAAAATTTATCCAAACTCATATCCATGACTTCCATACATATCCAAACATCTCCTTCTCTAAATAATGCTCCATAAAATTGTACTGTATATTGGCATGCTGAACTACGCATAGAAATATCTAAATCCATAAGTAAACGCTTTTGTTCCTGTGTATTAACTGTGGCAGTTATTCTCTATAAAATACATCAAATTTTTTTTATAATCAAAAATTGAATTATAAATATCAAAAAATACATATAAATATACATTATTATATAAATATATAAATATTATATAAATATATATTATTATATACATATACATTACCTTAACTGCCATAATAGTACCACTTTGTTTATGTCGTACTTTATCAACAATACCATATGCTCCACGTCCAAGAATACAGATTGTTTCTAAATCATCTGCTTCTACTACAAATGTTTTATCACCTATAGTTATTGTAGTTCTTTTATCCAAATTTCTTGGTGGTGTACTATAATATATAGAATTATTAATTTAATAAAAAATCTATTTATTAATAATGTTTGACAAATTATGATATATTTGTTATCTTATTAATAAATAATAACATTAATTATATTTTTTAAAACACATAAAATAAATAATATATATATATTGGTAATATAATAATTTTCATGATGGATAATTTACTAATATTACATACACAGGTGCAGGTGTTTCTTCAGAAACCTGCAATTTCAAATTTCTTTTTCCACGACGTACAGCCATACTTCAATAGAAAATTGACAAATAATATTAAGTCTGCAAATGTCGCAGTACATGCAATTGAATATAATACATATTCAAAAAAATTGTAATAAGTGATAGATAGATATTCTGTAAAAAAATATATATATTTAATTTATGTATAGGGATAAAAATACTAGTTTAAAAAAAGCATTAAAAAGTGAAGGTTATACAGAGAAAATTTATCGTAAACAAATATAAATAAATTAATGGATGAAATTTTGAAAATACATTATTTTGAAAATAACTATATTGTGAGATCATTAAAAGATAATTTTCATAATACCTTATTAATAACATGACAATATTGTAAAATAATAATAAGATTCCAAATTTCCGTTGCCCATATAAGAAGTTTTCAATAAATTCCGATACTTGCTTGAAATTGCTCACAAAAGCCAATTCAGTTTCAATTCATTTAAGCTTTTTATAAACTGAATGATTTATTCTATACATTTCAGATACAGTATAAAACTTTTAAAAAAAGAATTATAATATTTTGTTTAAAAATTTTATGATACAATAATACATATATAGTATAAATCGTTTAATAAATTAAAAATAAAATTAAAATTATTTATATAATATGAAATATTGAACTTAATCTTAAAGTCACATTCATATGAATTTTCTAAATATGTTTATAAAGTTCAAATTCAATTTTATAATATATCAATATATATATATATATATATATATATATATATATATATTAAATTCACAAAATTTTAAAATAAAATCAATAATATTTTTAATAACTAGAAAATTTATAAAACAATAAAAAATTTATTTATTAAACAAAAATTTAATTTACAATATTTATTTAAAAATAAAATTAATAAAATTAATAAAATATTTTCATAAATAGAAATTCTTTGTCAAAAATAACAAAGAAATTGATTTTATATCTAAAAAATCATAATAATTAATGCTTTGTAAATGATATATAATGAAAAAAATATATACATATATGATATTTTAATATTTATTATATATCGAATAAATTAATTTAATAAAAATTTTATATCAAAATTAAATAGTTTCAAATTAAATGATCTTTAAAATTTTTAAATTAATTTAATTTTTTTATATAAAGTATGTTATTTTATATATCAAACGATATATTATTTTTATATATTACAAAATTGATATATATTTAATGATATTTTTATTTGAAAACAATTTAAAATATTATGATTATTTAGTGAAATAATAATGGAATTACTTTTTTATATTTTTTATATTTATATTTAATTGTTATTTATATTTAATAATAGAATTTATTTAATTAAAATATAATATGATATAATATATAAATATAATTAATAAATATATAATAAATGTAATAATATATATATAAAAATATATATTATTAGTAAAAAATAGTTATATAAGTTTAAAAAGAGAAAAAAATTATATGGTCATGAATCATTTTTATTATAAATAAATATTTGGAAATTTTAATATATAATTTATTAAAAAATAAAAATAATTTGTTTAAAATTGTTTAAAGATGTTACAGTAGTGAATTATATATTTAAAAATTTTTTTTTATTAAAATTATTACTTTAACCTCTAACATTAATAATAAATTTAATATTAATATAATAAAATATAATAATATATATGTAATTGATTTACATATAAATATATATCTATTTAGAAATTATAGAATTTTAAAATTAATATAAATAATAATAAGTATTTAAATTATTTAAAATATATAGAAAAATTTCAAAATACAAAAATACATCTAAAAATATTATAAAAACAAATTAATTTAATTTTAATTTTTATACTTAAAAAATTTAAAAAATATTTATTTGATTTTTTATTATTGATATTAAAAAAATATCAATTATTTAATTGTCCAATAATCTAATAATTGTCCAAATATAATATTGTAAAAGATTATTAAATAAAGTTATTGATAAGATGCCTATAACGCATGCGTTACTGGAATCAGCTGGTTTCGTTACATATAAAAAGATATACATAAAATGTACATTTTTCCTACAAAATCGTATTATTTGTTATGTGATATTTCGTTTAAAATGATTTTTAATATAATACGATAGACGATATGTAATAAATTTATGGATAGTTCAATCTTTTTTATATTGGAACCATCTTAATTGTACCACGTCAGATTTTTGTGCGTAGTAATTGTTATAGTAGGAATGGTTATAAAAGGGGTTATGAACATGGTGATAGAAGCGGTGATAATAGCGGTAGCGGTAGTAACGGCGGTAGTGACGATAGTATAGTGGTAAAGTGATGATACATTTGTACATTTATAAAAATATCCATTTATTGACAGTAAAATTTTTGATGAGAAGAGTAATGTAAGCATTTAAAGAAATGAAGATTTATATTACGTACGTGTATCAAATATTACTTTTTATATCAGTTGCTTCCAGGTAAGTATTTTATCTTTTTTTCTTATGAACAATTTACATACATGTGTAATCAAATTATGGAAAATGAAAATTTTTAATAAAAATAATTATTTGTATTCTTTGTATTTTTATAATATTAATTAATTGTTTTTTATTTTTATATAAAAAAAAAATTTAAGATGGATATTTGAAATATAACATATTTTTTACTAACTTATATTTTGATTACATACTTTTTGTTTTTTCATTAAGATATTTTAATTTCTTTCTTTAATATTTAATATAAAAATATTTAATTTAAAGATAAAAAAAATATGTTAAATTTTTTTTGACAAACTATATACAAATAATTTATAAATAAATAAAAAATGTTATATGAAATTTACTGTAAATATTCTTTTATGATGTCATAAAATTAAGTATAAAAAGTATATTAAATTATGCAAAATGAAATTTGATAAAAATATTTTAGAATAATTTATATAAGAAAAGATTAATTTTATTTATATTATGTTTATATAATTTTATTATATTATGTTTTTATTATTTTTGAAAAAAATAATTATTAAAAATACATTGTATAATATTATAATAAAATTATTTTTATAAATAATAAAATTATCTTTCTAATAATTATATATAATATTTATAATTTCAAATTATTTATTGTTTTAAAATAAGATTTGTATATTTTTATATTACAAAATAGAAAAAAAAATATAAGATATTAATTTTAAAAAAATTGTCATTTTTGTAATATAATATTAATTTTTTTTATCTAAAAAACAAAACAGATAATCTATCTACATTTATGATATTTAGCATTTTGTATAGTTTTTATATTAATAAAAACTATTAAAATAATTATTATTCTGTTATTATTCTTAAATAATAGCAAAATAAAAAATATCATCAAAAATATGAAAATAAAAAACTTAATATTATTAAGATATTATTTTTCATTTTGATTTATTCTTTTAAGAAATAAATAAAATTATCAAGATTTTAATTAAATGAAACAATAAGAATATTATATGTTTCAATGTTATTTTGGATAATTTATCTTGTGTAATATTATATTAATTATATATAAATATTAATATTAATTATATATATATATATCTTTATTTTATTTTATTAATCCATATATTAACATATTTAATACAATGAATTTATCATAAAAGATTAATAAAAAATGAAATAAAAATAATAATATATTGAATAGGGAATGATTATTTGTAAAAAATAAGTAAAAAATTTATCATGAAATTTTTGTATAAAGCTTTATTTCCAAGAAAATTGATTTTGATAATTCATCAGATATATATTATATACATGTAAGTAAATATATTGCTGAGAAATATTCAGCTCCCTTCTTATTCACCTACATGAGATGCTATTATGATTTTGTTTGTAGATATGAGGCCAATATCTATGCCTATTTTATTATGATTGTATTCCCTTTATCACAAATATCCATTGAAACCTGCATTCCTTTCAGAGGACTTCTTCTCAATAATCTATAGTAAGAGTATTTCTTTATATTATTTGTGACTGAATATGAATTGGCTATAATAATTTTGTTATTGATAATAAATATTTTTTTCCATATTATTATAAATAATGTTGATACTAATATAATTCAAATGATACAACAGATTTTTGCAGATTTGTTTGTGTTTTTGTTATTTTTATTGTTGGAAATTTTATCCCTGTTGTTGCATATATAATTCAGTATTTTAAATTAAAGAAGAACTAATGGACTCTAATATGTTTTCGCTTTTTAATTTTTCAAATTCTTGCATGATTTTTTGTTTCAGTTGTATAATATTTTCAACATCTTTTTATACCTGCTGTTTGATATGCTCTCATAAGTGAAAATCAAGGGGTTAAAATGTGGCGATTAGAAGGTACTGTACCAACGCGATTGATTTAACACAAATAATTTTAATCTCAGAAATTTATAACTGATCTAGTAAATTATGATAGTGCTCTATTTTGTTAAATTAAATAGTTTCTCATTAATAAAAGTATTTTTTTTTATATAGAACATGATTCATTGCTATATGTTTATAAATCATATATTTGATAAATTTTTAAAATCTATTTTTTTGGAAATGAAGCCTTAGAAAATAAAATTTCATAATAAATTTTTTACTTAATTCTTTATATAAAAAATAGCTTTTTTTACTTATATTATGATTTTCATCTCATCTGATCCTTTACATTAATACAACATTAATACAATTGATGCTACATAAATTATTTATAAAAATATAATTTAAATTTATTTCATAATATATATTTTAAAATTTTTATTTTTTGTTTTAAATATAGTTTATTACAAAATAAATGCAAATTTTTTAAATATGCTAAAGAATTCATGCTTTTTCTTTGATATAAAAATAATTTCTTAAAAGTTTTATAAAATTTTAAATTATAATATTTATTATTACATTTTGATTATTATATATTTATTTTTGTTTTAAAAATGATTTTATTTTATTTTTTAAAACAAAACAAAGAAAATACATTTTTTCAAATTAATTTAAAGCTTGTCTTCTTTACTATTTAGTACTTTTTTATTTACAGTGCACTTTTATTTATCATAGTAGCTTCTGAAAATGCACAAACCAGTTATTACTCTTCTTTTAAAACAAATGAAACATCTGAGACTGATAATAATACGGAGTTAATAAACAATATGGAAGTTGATGATTTAGATACAACTATACCAATTACTGAACTATATGATCTACACAAATTAGAAGTAAGGATTAAAATAAAGTATGTTATAAATATAATAAAATATTAAAACATTAAATATTATTAAAAACTATTATATTAATTTTTATTTGTAAAATATATATCTATGTAAAAATATTTAATATATATTTAAAAATTTAGGAAAAATATATTGAAGAATCTACAAGCTTTGAACCTATTATAAATGGTGAAGCAAGAAAAAAAGAGAATTCTTATAAAGATACAGATATTGTAATGGAAAGTTTTACTCAAGCCAAGTAAGTTTTTATATTTATCAATATTATATAAAAAGATCTTATTATATTTAATTACACAAATAAAGTTTATTTTTATATTATTATATTATTTCTGATCTTTAAATATGAATTGTTTACAAACAAAAACATATTTAATATCTTAATGATTATTAATTCTTATTTAGAATTTTTTAAAATATAATTAATATACATTTAAATTTTCTATTAGAATTTATATGTATTCAATGTATAAAATTTTATATATTCTATATTTTAAAAGTTTTTCTTGTTAGAGTTTCAATTCAAACTTTATAATTATTAAATTAAAAAATTAAGAAATAAAATGATAAAATAAAAATTCAAAATGTTTAAATCTTTAAATTAATTAATTATGATAAAGAAAAAAATTTATTATTTATATTTATTATTATTTATATTTATATATATTCTTGTAGAATGTTTTTAATGTTCTGTACAATAAATGAAAAATAAATAAATTTTTAAGAAATATATATGTATTGGCTTTAATTTCTATGCTCTTTAATAATATTTGCATTTAAAAAATTTTTATTTTTATATGAATATTACCATGATATCTATGTGAGACTATTAAAATCATGATTAATTTGAAAAAATCCTTATATACATATAATTTATTCAAATTTATTCAATATATTACATATAAAAATACTGAAACAATGAGAATAATTTAAAAAATATTACAACATAATTGTAATAATGTTTAAAATATTTAATTTTCTAATAGTCTTATTAAAATTATAATTGAAAAAAGCACAAACAGTAATTAATGATTTGTATCTGAGAATTAAGACAAAAAATAAGATAATAATTGATAAGATAATGTTTGTGATTAAGTCAATAAACTGAAATGAAGAAGATAAAAAACAAAAAAAAGATAGAAAAAATGCAAATATATTATTTATTTTGATATTTATTTTATCATAATAAAATATATTATAAAATTTTATTGTATAGAAAAGAATAATAATTATAATAATTTTCAACTAGTTTTATGATAAAAATATTACTGCTAATTAAGAAAAAAATTAAATGATTAAAAATACAACATTTTTGATATGTTTTAGTTCAAACAATAAAAAAAAATATTGTATTATTTTAAACATTTCTTTAAACTATTAAATATAAATAAATTTGATAAAAATTTTAATTTCATTTAAAAAAATTTAAATCATATTAATATGAAAGTTTTAAAATTTTTTACATTAAATAAAAAAATTTGATTAATAATTTTTTTAAATAAAAAATATTTATTTTGAATACTTATATTATTAACTATAAATTAATTATTTTATGTAAAAAAAGTTTTGCAAATTATCAAAGATATTTATACATTTAGTTTTCTCTGTTACAGAATTTCTGAACATGAACAAACAATCCTAACTTTGATGAATACGACTGTAACAGAATCACAAAGTTTAACAGAATCAAATCTTAATCCTGAGTTTTCAAAAAGCAAGAAATTAAAAAATATAGGACAAAAAATAGAAAAAGAACAAGAAGAAATTCTATCTAGTATACAAGCACCGCCTATTATTAATGAAATTACTGAAAAATCTAATGAAACAAATAGTCTCAACATAGAATCTTTATTATTGACAAATTCAGTTAGAGAAGAAGAAACACCTGAAGTAGTAGTAGTAGTAAGAGCTGAACAAACACCTATTGTTACTGATGGATCAGACTCAAAAGTTGAAGATAGTATTAAAGTACTTCCTACTAAAGATGAAATTTCTAAAATTTGCAATAAAATGACAACAACTCCAGAATTAAGTGATACTGATGCTAAAGCCCGATTAGTAGGAGATAATAGAGATGAAACTGCTGCAATTGTTTTTGGTGAAGGAATTGCATCTGTAGGATCTTCAAATCCACATGAAGATATTCCATCTTTTAGTGAATGGACACAAAAAAGATTAGAAGAAGCTGAAAGGAAAAAAAGTAAGTACTATTTATAAATTCAATAATTATTATTGAATATTATTATTACAATATTAAAAATATAAAATTAGTACAATTTTTCTTATTTTTATAACATTTGTATTAAAATATTTCAATAAAAATCAATAAATATATTTTTATAAAGTTCAATAAAATTTCAAATAAATATATTTTTTTTAAATAATATTATTATATAATATTATTATTTATAATATTATTTTTAAAAAATAATTTCTTTGCAAAAAATTGCAAAATTTTTTTACTTATTTTGCATATCTAATTCTATTTGAAATTTTTATTCCTTTTTCAAATATGTTTAAAAATATACATATATTTTAAAAATATAAAATTTGGTATTTTTAAATTATATTCTATTGTTTATAAAAAAAATTTCTTATATTAAATTTTGCTATTTGATATAATATTAAATCTTATTTTTTATTGATTATATTATCAGTTGATTTAATTTTTGATTGATTGATTTGATTTTTAATTATATTAACTATTTCATATATATTTATTTTATTATTTTGAATGTCTACAATGTTTTTGATTTAATTGTTTATTAATTATAAATTCACTTAATTATAAATATTTTTTATAGCACATCCAAATGTATCTGTTCAGAATTCTGGAGCACCAACACGAGGAATCGGTGGAATGAAAATTCGTTCTAAAAACTATGCTTCTCCAGATTGTGGTGCAAAAATTGTAGCTGCAAATCCAGAAGCGCGAAGTGTTAGAAGCGTTTTAGTTTCCACTAGAGATGAATATATGCTTAATACATGTACATCACGTATATGGTTCGTGGTAGAACTTTGTGAAGCAATTCAAGCCAAGAAAATTGAATTAGCCAATTTTGAGCTTTTTAGTTCATCACCAAAAGATTTTTCAGTTTATATAAGTGATCGTTTTCCTACTAGAGATTGGAGTCCAGTTGGTCAATTTACTGCAAAAAATGTAAAAGATATCCAAAATTTTGCTTTACAACCACATCTTTTTGGAAAATTTATAAAGGTGGAACTTCAAACTTATTATGGATCTGAACATTTTTGTCCTATTTCTTTATTTCGTGCTTACGGTACTAGTGAATTTGAAGTTCTTGAAACAGAGACAGAGAATCAACTTCCGAGAGAAACGCATATAAATGTAGATGACGAAGAAGATAGTGATGAAGAAGAAGTTTTGGATGTTGAAAATGGTGAACCACCAAGAAATTTGTTTGGTAGTGCTAGAGATGCTGTATTAAGTATTATGAAAAAGGCAGCTGAAGTATTAGTAAAATCTAGTGATTTGACTTGTAATAATATTACAAAAATTCAACAAAATATAGATAGTGGTAATATTCTTGAAAACTCTTTTGTTAGTTGTACTACACCAAGATATACTATTCTTTGTGATCATTGTTCAGATCAAAAATTTGCAAAAGTTTTTCAATTAATTAGTTGTAAGGAAAAACAGTTAAATGAATTGCTTAAAATTGATCTTGTGAATAGAACTTTAAGACAAAATGGACTTTGTAAGATTCATGGTGTAGAATTTGAAACTTTTGCAAAGAAAGAAATAAAAGAAAAAAATGAAAATGTAAAAAAAACAGAAGAATATGAAAAACTTGATGAAATGTTTCATTCAAATTTGCGTTTTCAATTAACATTTATAACGTCTATACTTAAATCTGAATATATCGCGGCACTTTGTAATATATTAGCAATAAAAGAATGTAAAATGGTAATGAATGCAAGCCATGAAATACAATTTGATAATTTTAAAGAAATTATTAAAGAAGATATATCAGATAAAGATAAAGAAGATTTCAATAGTAACACAGTTAAATCATTTCATTATACAGCAACACGTACTTCTAATTCAAATATATATACATCTTCTCAGGAGCTTAAAAAAGATAGTCAAGAACTATCTATAAAATCTAGCAAATTCATCAGCACACCTGTCGAAATTTCATCTAGTTTTAAAAGTATAGCTTCACAAATAAAACCTACTAAAACTTTTGGAAAAGAAGAAATCAAGAATGAAACATCAATACCAATTTTAGAAATTGAGGAAACTATTCAAGCTGAAGTATTAACAACTGTTCCTGTATCTTTAAATGTTGGTCAACATTCAATTTTAAAGGCTTCTGAAGAGCCATTTACAACTCCTAGTATTTCTATTGAAAATTCACCTCAAACAACTGTTTCTGTTTCAATAACTACTACTGATAGTAATGAATTTGCAAATGATGATATTATATCAGATATAGACTCTTTGGAATTTGCTAATATACCAAATAAAATGGAAAAAGAATATCTAGAACAAGAAGGAAAACAAGAACAAATAGAAATTTCAGATCAAGAAATTAAGTTACCTTCTCAAGATTCTTTAATATTTGACAATTTATTGTCTGATCTAAAAGATTTAGAAGGAGAAGCAACACATATTCAAAATGGTCCTACTGCAAGTACTTCAGTGACACAGCCACAAAAAGAATCTGTTTTTTTAAGATTATCTAATAGAATCAAGGTATATAACTATTTATCATATAAATAATACTTTTTTTATCATATAATATATAATAAATATAATTTTATATAATTTTTTAAATTCTTATATTTGTATTTTCTATGATAAAAATATATCTTATATGCTTATAATACATGTACATAATATATATTAAAATAACATAACATATATAAAATACATTTTAATAATATTATTATTTTTATTAGGCATTAGAAATTAATATGTCTTTAAGTGGACAGTACTTAGAAGAATTAAGTCGTCGATATAAGAAGCAAGTAGAAGAAATGCAAAGATCTTTTGAACGCACAGTCTCAGCAATGAATGAAGAAACACGAAAAAGAGATGAACGTGAAACAAAGAGAATAGAAGAAATTGCTATTTTAAAAGAAAAAGTCGTTAATCTTTCTAATTCAATAAAAGATCTTTTATATGATCGTGAAAGTTGGCGTGGAAAAATTTCTATGATAGGTCAACATATGTTGTTAATATGTTCAGAAGTTCTTGTGATATATTTAATTTTGATTTATTGTTGGGGAAGTAGCCATAAAAAAGCTGAAATAAAAATGAAACGACAATCAGAAAAAGATGCAATGCGTCGTAAAAGTGCAGAAAATTTTAATTCACATATGAAAAAAACAAAAAAGCGAAGACCAAGCGAAATAGCTTCTAACATTACGGGTACATATCGTGAATTAATGATTATTGATAAATCTCATGAAATAAAAAAGGAAAAAAAAAAGAAACGTAAAAAAACAACTACGTCAATTAATAATCAAACAAATGTAAATAATGATATCAACATGTATCCAATTACACAATACAGAAATCAAATAGATGTTACACATGAAGTAAACATAACACCAGAAAATGTTTCGTCTATTGAAGTATTACATTCAAATGATTCTCAAAAACAAATTTGTGAAAAGTTTAATTGGATTCCAGAAAATACGATTGAGTGGTTCAATGATGTTCACAAAACAGGGTGTAATATGATGTTATGCACTAATAATTCCAAAATAGATTCTATTCAAAATTCTGAATTAAATAGTTCATATGTTAAAAATTCAAATGAATCAAATTTGTTATCATCAAATGTGTTTCCAGAAAAAGTTCATTATACTGAGCAAACTGCCATTGAAAAATCTGAAGATCTTTTAAATATTAGTGGTATATTAAAGGATACAAGCTTAAGTGTAACATCTTCCTTTATGAAAACTGCTTTAAGCACAAGAAAGAAAAGAAAATCTTATTCAAATGATATGAATGAAGAATGGAATAAAAATTCAGGTGATTCTAATGATAATACTGTACAAGTAAATCTTATTTCTTCAAAACCAACTTTAGAAAATATTGATCCTGATATTGAGACAAGCAGTAATGGTCTGTTAATGAATCAAAGTGATGAATCTAGAAGTAGTAGTGTAACATCAATATCAAAAAAAAAGGAAAAAAAAAATACTAGTTTTAGGAAAATGGTGAGAAAATTTTTTTGATTAAAATAGGTTTGCCAACGATAGTTGGTTGAAAGAATAATTTGAAAATATTGAAACTTATAACTCTTATTAAAGCATATATTGTGCTTGGTTTGAATGCTTTGCTCGTATGAAGCTATTTAAGGTGTGTATAGATTTACAGACATTGTCTGTAAACATATACCCTCATATAAGGGTTTTAGATATCTGCAGACAGATCGCGGTTAGTTAGTGAAGTTTTACAATATGTATAATTTTAGTATTACCTAAATACAATATAACAATATACAATATCCATGAACAGACTTTCAGTTTATATATATATATATATATATATATTCTGTATCCATATGTTATAGACCTTCACCAACTGATCGCGAACTATCTTCAGAAACGTTGTATATTTATCATTATAAGCTATCTACAGAGAATATCTATGTGATTACAATGAATATAAATTCGCACGAGTTGCTCTTCTGAAACAAGGTACTATTTTAATAGATATGTATTTATTTTTATACGCGCGAACAATCAAACAAATAAATTCTTATGCAAATAGTTAAAAATTCTAAAAAAAATAGTTGTGTTTAAATAATGTACAAATTTACGATATGCTAATCAATAAAACGAGTTTGATTTTTCGCTCGTGTTCATGCTACAAATTGGAAAATTAACAAGTCTAATGCATGAAAATCATTTAATTTATAAATTTTAAGAGGAGTGTGGGAATCTTGATATTAATTCGGAATTTTGAAAGTTTTGAAATCTCTTCCTGAAAAAAAAGATTAAAAATTTACAAGAATTTATTTTTTGCATAGATTTTTTGTCATCAAAATTCTGTTACATTAACATAATTGAAAAATTTGTAAATATTTAAAATTAAAGATATATTTAAAAATTAGAAGAATTCCGAAATTATAAATTAATTTGGATGCGATCAGATGAAATTTCAAAACTTTCATATTTTTCATCTGGAATTTTTATATAACAACAATATAAAAATTTCGAAATTTTGTTTAAGCTGATTCAATTTTTCCATTCCAATCGGAATCCCATACAACTCTAATTTTAAGTACTTATAAATGCATTATGATACTTTTCTTAACTTCTCGTAATAGAATGTTTGATTGAAAAATTCATAACAAAAATGACTTTTGTCAATTTTCATATAACAATTTTAATTTTTATTCAATAAATTTAAATATTCTTTATAAAAGTATTTATAATATATTATTATATAATTATTAGTTGTATGTGATTATATTACAGAAATATTATATTTAATAAAATTGGGTGAATTAACAATTCATGATTAAAATTGGATAAAAGTCATTTTTGCTATGTATTTCTTAATTTAAAATACTTAGAAAATTTTTTTCATTGAATTTAGTAGATCTTAATTAAATATATTTATGATATATCTCATTCTTAATAAAAATTTTAATGTGAGATTTTTTAAATGCGTATTCTTTTAAATTCGTGCATTTGACAAAAAATTCGCATATATTCGTATAATTTCTCTCATAAGAATTTATTTGTTTCATTGTCTATGTGAATATTTACATATCCATTGAAACAGTAATCTGTTATTCTAAACGATTCATACATATTCACATGAATAATTTTGCAATATAATTATATGTGTCCATAAAAATTAATTTGTTTCATTGTTGTGTGCGTTCATATACATGAATATATTTCGGCGCATTCTCACGAATTGTAGTTCAATTCTGTAAATAAATGCAAAACATATATTGAGATCGTAAATTAGATATATTATTACGAAATAATATGTATTGATATAATCATATCTAGGACATCTTTTAAAAACATTTGGTACTTATATATTCTAGGTTGAAGTCAGCTCTAATGACCTTAACTTTCTAATAATCTGAATTATCTGAAAAAAATAATAATTCTGAATAATTTTCAAAAAGTTTTAACTATTGATTGTTATTTATTAGAAAATTGTTAACAAAAAGTTTTGATAATTCAAGAAAAAAATCATTTTTTTTATTTATTCTTTAGTTCCTTTGTAAATTTGTGACTATCTTTTATTTTTTCTTCTAGGTGCACTCATCTTTTTCTTATTTATATATATATATTCTTTTATTTTATTATTTTAATCTTAATTTCTTTAACTTCTATACTTTTCTTAATGCTATTGCACATTTTCTTTGATAGTTTTCTTTAAATTTAACTTTATTTTAAATTAGATCTAAGAATGTATCATATATTCATTATATTTCTATTCTTTTTTTTTTCATTTTTTAATTTATCTTTATCTTATTCCTCTTATTTTTTTCTTTTTTTTATTCATTTTTCCATTTTCATTTATTTTCTTTCTCACTTTTTTTTCTTCTATCTTTATTATCTTTTTTAAACTTCTTCTTATGTTGCTTAAAAATTCTTTCTAAATAATAAAAAATTAATTATCAATTTATTAAAAAATTGTTCTTTATAGATTGTGAAAAAATTTAATTAATTAATTTAATTTAAAAAATTTTTAAAATACAAAGTCCAATATATGTTTATATTTATTAAATCCAATATATTATATTTATATTTATTAAAATAAAATAAAAATGAATAAAATTGACTGACATTTTTCAAATGTTGTAAATTGAAATATCAATTTCAATTTAATCTGAAATCAGTTAAAAAAGAATATATAAAAAAAATAATACTATATAAATATAGAATATTATATATAGTATTAAAAATTTGTTTTAAAATGCTTTATCTTATCTTAAAATAAGACAATTATATAAATGATGAAAAATTATTTAGAATATTATTTTCAAAAAACATTTCATTAAAATCAGAAAATGTGATTATTTTGTAAATATTTATCAAAATTTTTATTATTAATATTATTAATAATATTATTAAAATAATTTAATAAAAAATATTTTAACAAATATTGAATATTTAGTTTTAAACATTAATTAGATTGTTTTCACAATATTGAAAATCGATTATTTTCCTTACATATATTATATGCAAATCAAGATCGTTGGAGCTGACTTTTTTATATTGTATAATTATTACACTTTGAATCTCAGAATCGAAAATTGTGAATTGATATATAAAACTTCTTCATAATATATATGTGCATATATATATTGTTTGGAATACTAAACTAAATTTTGTATTTTTAAACTTGCTTTAAATGTTATATACTGTTAAGAATTATTCTTAATATTTCCATTTATAGTTAACATTGAATATGTGATTGCTTCAATGCTATAAAATCGGTCACATCATTTATTATAGCTCTATTTCATTTGCTTTTGACGTACAGATTGCTCTCAAACAACACGGAGGTTAAGAACGTCGTTTCTGCATAATCGATATTTTGTATAAAATTTTTCATCTTCAAGATGTTAATATAACTGTACAATAATTTATTATTGAACATAAGCTTTATTATTATTTTGTATACATACTATGTATGTATATATATCATTATATATTTGTGTCAATGTACATTTTTACAATAAAATAAGTTTAAAAAATTAATTAGAAAATTAATTAGAAAAGTGATTAGATATAAAAATATATATATATATATAGATAATACATTTATTTATATATAGATAATATATTTATATGTATGTATGTATGTATAAGTGGATCCAATTGGAAAAATATATGTGTGTATGAAATGTAATTTATAATTTATAGATGTATGATGATTCTAAAATTTGTCAAAAAATATTCGCGTGTAACAGAATCTGCGTTGTTTGAGGGTAAACTGTTTTTTTATTATTATTGTTATGCATATGATTCATTTTCTAATCTTTTTTTTTTTTTTTTTTTTTTTGAGATTTTCAATAATGAAATATGTGAATTCTATTGATTATATTTTAAAAAGTAGATATATCGAAATAGAATTTAATAATTGGGGCTGCATATTTTCTATTGCATTGGTTATATTTATTATATTATATTATATTATATTATATTATATTATATTATATTTCTGAATTGAATGCTTAAAAGTTTTTTTATGTGAATATAGATTTACTATACAAAAATGAAGAATCCAAGTGAAATAAGAATCAAAAAAATGAAAACAGATTTGTACAATATTTTTAATCGTCAATCAATTAATTATAATGGAATGACGTAGTCATTTGATGATCTTTTTAATTGAAAATGTGTTTCATCTAATTTATTCATTGTCATTCGTACTATACGAATTTATTTGTAGATATAAGATTTTTGATCTATATATTTCTTGATTATATTAGATCTATCAGAAATAAGAATCCTTTTAAAGGACTTTTTTAAAATGTAAAAAATGTTGGCTTAATGAATAGAAATCTACAAATAATCTATAAACAATTTTGTTATCTACATGTTTGGTTTTATGAGTTAAAATTTTCTTAATTAAACTTTTATTTGATTAAATAATTCATATAATTAAGAGAAAAAAAGCATAATAGAATTTCATATTACGTCATATTCATATATTAATAAAAAGATAAAAATGGCCAGATAAAGAAATTTTTGAATATCAGAATAATTTTTTTTATATTAAATTTTATTTATTGAAATTCAACAATTTAAACAGTTTATTCCAATAAGTTTTAAGGATTTGATTTTTAAATCACGAAGTTTTTCAACATGTAAGTAATGTAAATAATTATAAATAAAAATTATATCTAGATGTACATTATGATATATTTCGAATTTCTTTAAAATCTATATATTTTTATATTTTGAATTCATTAATTTTTTGAATAAATAACTCTAAATAAATTACGAAAAATTATCAAAAAATTTTACATTTTTAATGATATAAATAATTTTTAATTATAAATAATATAAAAATATATTTTTTAATTTTTTTTTAGTAATTACTTTAAGTTGAAGTTTAACGTAAAAACATAAATCAATATCATTTTAAAAAATAATGTCTTTTCAAAATTTCTACTCATATACTTCTCATATATATATTTTTATAAATTTCTCTTTGAAATTTCTGATATAATTTCTATAAAATATTTGATATATAATATTTGACTAATCTATTGATATCCAATTATTTTATATTTTATAATTTATTGTAATTTTTTTTTGTACATATAATATGTATGAATTTCAGATAACTTGATTTTTTATATTTTTTGGATAATATTCATATTTTGGTTTGCTTTATTAATATTTTATATATTATATCTTTATTTAAAGTATAAAAATTTACTAAAAGTAAAAATTTAAATTGATGTTAAATATTAACTTGTATAATCTTTATTTATTGTTATGTTATTTTGTATATATATTATTGCATATTATATTTATTTAAAAATAAATATAATTAAAATTAAAGTTAACAGAAAAATACTTTGTATTTCAAATAGATGAATATTATGATGGAAAATAAGAAACATATTGAAAATGATACTATTAAATAGCATCATATTTTTTTAAAATATATTTATTTGTAAAAATTATACAAAAATATTTGTGAATACGAGTGACTAAAAATAGGTACATGAAAAATACAAATTTTATACATATTTTTTATGCAATATACATCATATGTTATAATTAATATATAATTTTGCAATTAAATTTGATCTCATAGGAACATTTTTTTCTATTTATCTATTATTAAATAATCTAAATCTAAAACTCAAATTTTATTAAATAAAATTTAAAAATATATTGATAGAACTTAATTCTAAAATAAATTATAATTAAAAGATTAAAACTTTTTGAAATTACAAATATATCTATCAGATATTAAAATAACATAATATTATTTTAAAATTAAGTTAATTTAAAATCATTAAAAAAAGGACATATTTAATAGAAAAAGTATTATTGTACTTAACATAAATGATATAGATTAAATCATTATTATTTCTTTTTTTAAGATATCAATCCACATATAAAAGTTAATTCCTTTAAATTAATAATAGACTTTTTATCTATACATTTTTTACTTTAATAAATACATGAAAACAAATGAAAAAGATACATGAAAGAAAATATTATTAAATTAACAATTTGTCCAAAAAATAAATTCATTAATTAGAAGATACTTCATTCAATAATAATAAATAATCAGTCAAATAAATTTTTTTAATTTTACAGCTTATTATGTCATAAATTAATTACATTTATTTTGGCTTAATGAATAACTTTAATAGTATATTTAATTTTTTCATTTTTTTTATTTTAAAAACTATGATTTAAATAATTATGAATGATAGTATATATATAATTATTCAGTAGAACAATTATTTAAATATATAAAGAAATATTAAAAAAAAACTTAATAAATACTATTTTAGTTTTATAAAATATAATAATATAATAATAATAAATTGACATTTAAAAACTATTGAATACTAATTTGATGTTTTACTAAATAGAATAAACTAAATAGTCATAATTATTATAAAAAAATTAAATATATTTTAATATACTTGTGATTGTAATATTGCTTTTTGTAATAACATACAAAAGGTTTCATTAACTTCATGACATAAAATATCTGCAGATTTATCTCCTAAAGCGGCTTGTGCAGAATTAACTCTTCCAAGTTGTAATAATAAACCTGTAGTATCTTCAGCTAATGGTGGAAAAGCTAAACATATACGTGTTAATGCTGGTAATACAGGCATAAATAAAATCACTCTGTCTTTAGCAGATAATACTCCTAAAAGTGTTATCAAAGTATTAATAGCTAAACGAGAAACACTTAAAGCCTTTGGTAAAGCATACTGAATTGCAAGATATGAAGCTAAATCCACAGCAAAAATTTGCTTTTCTGGTTCTGGTTGTGACAATAATTCAGGAATCCAATCAAGACAAATATGCATAGAAGGAATACCAGTAACTGTAATAGGTAACAATTCTCTTGGATAACCCTATAAACATTATAATGATATGTTATAATAAATTTTATATATAATTTATATATAATAATGACATATTAACAATTAATATTAAATATATTTTATTTATTAATGAGAAAAAATAAAAATAAATTAAATACACATACTTGAAAATGGACTAATTTAGCCAATGATGGATCTGCTATAAATACTTGATGTAAATATGAACAGATTATACTTTGTATTTCTCTTAATGACCACATTTGTCCAGGAGTTTCTCTATCTTCTTCTGTCTCTAAACATGCTTCTAATAATATTTGAACAGCTGCACTTTCTTGACCTGCTACTAATGCTGTTCTTAAATCTTCTCTTTCAGCTTCATTTGATAATTGACCAATTTTTTCTGTTAATGGTTTATCTTGTATATGTCTAGATAATTGAGACCGAGAGGCTGCTAATGCAGCTTGTAATATTCTAAAAATATTTATTATGAAATAATGATATTAACTAAATATTAAATGCTTAAGAACTTATTCAATTATTTTTTTCTTTTTTTTTTTTTTTTTACCTTAAAATAACAGATAAAATTGGAGCACATCTAAAAACTCTTGTATCACATCTTAATACTTGTAAAGGATCTAATACAATATTTTCTTGTGTTAAAAAAACATTTTTTACAAGAGAATTTTCTATTAATAAAGCATTTATCGATAAAACCCATAAACATCTTGGTAAAACTGTATTTAGCCTAAGCCATATTTGTTTATATAATTCTGAAACAATTAAATTTATTATTACAAATATATTTAATATTTATATATATACATATAAAAAAATAATAATAATATTAATAATATATTATTTTGTTATTAGTTATAAATTAAATATTATATTTTTATTTTATGCTAAATATAAGGAAATATTAAAGAGAGAAAATTCACTATAAATTGTACATTATGCATTGATAAAATAAATTAATAATATTCTACTAATTAAAATAATATATATTAAATATATATTAAAAAATATTTTGATTTTTGATATTTTGAAAAAAAGGAACTTCTTTCAAAGCATTAATAATTTTCATATTTTATTTAAAGAAATGAATTATTACCTTGAATATACCTAGGAACTCTTGAACTTAAGGTTGCTTTAAAATAATGAATTAGAACTTCAGCATGTGGCCAAATATCAGTTGGTTTCATTAACATTAATTGTCTCAGAAGTCTTCCTGTTCTTGAAGGACATGTTTGAATATGAGAAAATGTTTCAATAATCATGATATCAGTAATTTTTACATCTTCATAATTTGTTACTGTAGAATCAATGTTAATCATTTCATTATCAAGCCAATCATCTACTAATGAGAGATGAGGAAAATGTGTAGCTAGTAATCTAAGAAGAGGAGAAAATAAACCAGCATAATTCATTTGATCTCTTTGAACCAGTTGAAGTAAATATTTTATTGGTAATTCAGATAAAAATTCAGTTGAATATGATTTAACTTTTCTATCTTGTGATATAAAAGTATGCATATTAGATAATCTGACATCTTCATACAGCAATAAATAATATAATAATAATAATTGTGATGTAAGAGAAGGTTTTGAAATATCGATATCCATACCATCTGTTTCAGTTTGAGGGAGATTGTTAATATTCTTCTTAAAATCAAAATTTGCACCAAAAATACTATTTTGAAATACTCTTCTAATTTCATCTTCAGTAATTGGTTTGTTTGTATGTTCTGATGTTTTATTATTTGTAACTAATATTGAATTAACATACACTTCAACTAAAGCAGGAAGAACTGGATGCAATGGTGGTACACTATTACAAATTTGTTTGTAAATCCAATTTTTTATGGGTACTCGATGTTTAGCAAATGCTCTTGACTTCAATAACTGATGAATACAATGAACAGGTAAAAATCCTGGAATGTTAGCATTTAAATTGGCTGTTACTGGTACTTTTACAGCATGAGAAGTCACAACTTGTTCAGTAAATATTTCTTGCATAAAAATTTGCTTCATTCTAGTTAAATTGTTTGGTCTAATTGGTATTTTCATACCTAAAGTTGCACATACAAGTTCACAAATAGCTGATAATTGATTGCTATGAAAATGTATTGCCATTAAAAGTAACATTTCTCCAAAACTTGCTGTTACACCACTAGCACTTTCAAAATAAGCTTCTTCTCGTACAAGCCATTGCACCCATTCTATGCTTCGTTTTTCAAGATTATGATGACCTATTAAGGAAGAACATGCAATAAGCATACAAAGACCTAAAGAAACAAATCTCACACCAGCTGGTGATGGAGGAGGATGAGATGTCAGTAATTGCACTATCATTGCTACTTCATCATCTTGAAATTTAATACCACCAATGCCTCTTAATGCACAATAAAGACGTAATAATGCACTAGCTTGAACAACTTGACTTTCTGGTAATTGACCCGCATTTTGAGAAGTCATTGCTTGTAATCGCTTAAGTAATTCTTCTCTTAAAGACTGTAATGCTGTATGAGATTCCCATTTACGTTTTTGACCATTTCTAATGAACATTGCAATCCATGTTCTTACTTGTTGATCACTACCAAGTAATAATCCTGATACAAAAGCAACTATATCACTTTCTGCTAATGTATTATTTATATTTTCATGTTCCAAACTTAATGTTATTGCTAAAGCAGGCATTCTACAAAGTTCTACACATTTGGCTCTTACTGCTAATGCTTGACTTGGATTCATTTGACACAGCATTGTTAAAGCCATTGTTCTAATTCTGCCTAATGCTGATTCTTCTTGCCTTTCCCCATTAGCTATTAAATGTGCACAAACTTCAGAAAAACTATCAGGAATATTGGCAACTATCCAACAAATTATTTCTGGACCATATTTAACATGTAATAATGTTTCTGTTATATCCAATATTGATAATACTGTTGGTAATTCTGATAAAGCAACACAAATTACATAACTAATCTCTTCCATATATACTGCATTATCAAATAAATCAGATTGTTTAATTTGAAATTCTTGATTTTTTTGTTGTTCTTGTACTTGAGAAGCTATATATAATAATTCACTCAATACTAATCTTATTCTTCTAGTAGACTCACTGCGTTCAAATTCCAAAGCAAGACCACTTTGTAGTGACTGAGTAAGTACACTATCTCTTTGTAAACTTCCCATCTTTTGTCTTAAAAAAAAATCATATTTTTTTTGTAAGTATATTTTATATAATTTATGATATATTTAACAATACTGAAAAATTAAAAAATGTCAACAATGAAACTAACCTTAATTGTTGTTCTTTTCGAACATCTGTTTCTAATGCATGAAAGTCAATTGAAAGTAATGCAATTATTGAATTTACTGATTCAATTCCAGATAATATTGTCAAGACCTGTTTTCTTTGTTCTACACATTCTTTTGTTACATCTAATGGAGATATAAGACTCATTCGAACTAAACATGGTAAAATTGGTCGTATTTCTTTATGAGAACATACAGCTAAAACCGGTATGTCTACATTTTGTATTGCAGTAAAAATCCGTGGTGATACACGGGCACTTTCTTGCATGATTATTATTTATTTGTTATTGTTTTAAATTGATTAAATGTAAAAATTATATACTATAAAGTAAATTTATGAATTAATGTAATTATACTTTTATTTGTCACGATATATATTTATATTAAAATTATATTTATAAATAAAATTGTATTGCAAATAAAATATTTTTTAGTATTTATTAAATTCATAGAATTAATAGTTTAAATTGACCAAAAGTATTACTTCATTCAACTTCAATTAGGTTAAGTAATAATCTGTCATCCATTCGTACCGCCACGTGTGTATAGAATTAGATGGAAAAATTACTCAGAATTTCTTTGACTAATATATATGATTTATTATTTATGAGATTAAATTAAAATTATAATATATAATAGAACATAATTTAAAAATAATAAAAATATAAAAATAATAAAAATATTGGATTAAATTTTATTAAATTATTTTAAAGCACTAAAAATTTTACTTTTCTATATCATTTCATAAATATTAAATAGATTAAAAATGTTAGATTTATTTAATATGCAATTAACATTTAAATTGAATAAAAAATAATATTTGCATTCTTTAACAAAGAAAAATAATTTGAATTTATCGCATGTTAGTATTTCTATCCTCCAATTAGATTGAGTAAAAATCCAACATGACGTAATAATTAATTAATATAACTAACAAAAATTCAAAAAAATTTACAAATTTGTATACAAAATTTTTGAACTATTCCAATTCTGACAATTAAGATTATTATTTTTGAATTCTGTACATTGAAATCTATAAAAATACACAAAAAAATTCAAAAATTTCTTTTTTTAAAAATATGCTCATATATCATTTTATTAAATCTTATTATATTTTTTATTTTTAAAATAAAAAAACAAATTAAATTCAATTCAATTTAAGCAACAATAATAATAATTTAGCACGAAAAATACAAAGAATATTATCACAACTGCCATCTATTAAATATCTTAATAAATGTAGAAGTATGTTATTTTAAAAGACGAAGTGATTATAGTGCATATAATATTTTAATTTTGATTTAAATATGGAATATATATACCGTTTACCATTTTTAGCATTAGAAGTACCTAACTTAAAATTAAAGAAGCCATCATGGTTTGTGAAACCTAGTGCTATGATAGTTTTTTCATTTATACTTTTATCATATTTTCTAGTAACTGGAGGTTAGAATTGCATAGAACAACAATTTTTGGAACATTCTTAGCAAACTCTCAGGAGATGAAATATATATGATATATTTTAATTTTTTTATTTTAACAATAAAATTATAAATATTATTTTGTGAAAAATTTTTTTAAAAATATTTAAAAATTAAAAAGTTAATTAAAATTTCTTATGAAAATGTTATTAAAATAATCATTTAGTTTATATTTGTTTCAAAATTTAATAGAAGAAATATTTATAATATTTATTTGATTTATATAAAGATATTTTATTATTTTATTAATATTTTAACAAATTTTGATAAATTTGTCAAAAAATTAGCTTCTCATAAATCTGAATAATGTATATTAAAAATAATATTGATAATGTATGTATATTAAAAAGAATAAAAAAAGAGAGATTATTTATTTTAAAAAAAGAAAGAATTAATTTTAAATGATTTTTATGGCAAACAAAATAAATCTAATTGAATTCAAATCTAATATTCATAAAGAAATTGATTGTGTCGATATAATTATAATATGTTATATAATATGTCAAAAATTTTTTTTTCATATTCTTTTCTATTGATATATAATAAATTATATTTTGATATGTATTATATTATTTTATTATTTTACTGTTAATTATGATACTATATATATAAACTATTTTAAATACTATAATATTATTTTAAAAATATTTATAAAAAAGTTTAAAGTGAAATTTTAAAAAAAAATCATTTTTCTACAAAATAATTTTTATAATTTATATATCTCTATTATATTATATCTCTATTTATATTTTTTATAATCTCTGAATTGATTGAATATATCATATATTACATTTCATATTCTAAAGTTTTGTTAGGAATATAGCTAATTTTTTTAAATTCTTTTAATAGAATGCGATAAATATTATTTATATTTTGATAATAAATTTTTTAAAGGTATAATATATGATGTAATTGTGGAACCACCTAGTGTAGGCTCAACAACAGATGAACATGGCCATACAAGACCTGTAAGTAAATGAATTACATATAATTTTGTATTAATATTTTTTAAAAGTTATATTATTTATTTTTTATAGGTAGCATTTATGCCATATCGAGTAAATGGACAGTATATTATGGAAGGATTAGCATCTAGTTTCCTTTTTACTTTAGGTGGAATTGGTTTTATAGTATTAGATCAAACACATAATCCATCGACACCTAAGCTCAATAGAATTCTTTTAATATGTGTTGGATTTATTAGTGTTATTGTCTCATTTATTACCTGTTGGGTTTTTATGAGAATGAAACTACCGTAAGATTTTTATACATATATATATATATATATATATATATATATATTATACATTGTAATTTGTAAAAGAACAAGTAACACATTAGTTAATTTATAGAAAAATTACTTCTTTATACATTTGAATGAGACTTATTTATATACTTTTTTGCAATACATATATATAATATAAATACATATATAAGAAAAATAAAAAAAAGACTAGATTTTAATCATTTTAAAAAAAACTTTAATTTTAATTTTTTTTTGTTACATATATAATTAACGTTTTCCTAAAAATTTTGCTAAATTAAAATTTTATATATAATTTTATATATAATTTTTTTGTTTCAGGGGATATTTGCAATCATAAATTTAATAAATTTAAAATAATATAGCAAATTGAGCTTAAAACTCAATATTTTGTACTCAAACAAAACTATTACATTTTGTATTAAATATGTGTATTAGAAATGTGATTTATAAATAATATTATAAAAAAATTCTATCAAATATATTTAAAAAAAAATAAATTTTTATTTTTATTTAATTTTTTCTAATTTTTTTAAATAATAGTTATCTAGTTTAATTTGTTATTAAAAAATATTGGTTATATCAAAAATATAAATTATTAATTATTGAAAATATAAATTATTAATTAATGAAAAAATATTAAAAAATATAAAAACTATTAAAAAAAATATTCAGATATTGATATAACTTTAATTTTTGTGATTGATTTATAAATATTCATAAATTAATAAAATATGTAAATAATAATGTATTATTATAAAAAAATAAAACATTTTTGATTTAGCATAAAATATTATTTAAATATTAAAAAAAAAGTAAATTTTTATTCTACAAAAATATTTAAACATTGTAAATTTAATTTAAGGAATTAAAATATCTTATCTACTATATTATACTGATTTCTTGAAATTAAGTTACAAAGAATGTACTTAAATGTTTTAAATTATAACTTTTACTTTCATGTCAAAATCTATTCAAAATGCTTTCTTATATGAAAAAATCGAATTTGTGTGCGAATTTAACTCTATATAAAATAAATTTTACGATATAATTATAGGATATATATCAAAATTGAAATTTGAGAAATATGAGATAATAAAAATTATAGAGTTGAATTATAATATAAAATTGAAACAATAATAAATATTAAATGAAATATTAAATGAAAATAAGAATTAAAATCGAAAAATTTTGAAATTATAAAATGCAAGTATAAGAAGATTCTAACCTAAATTACGAAATGAATATTAAATAAATATTAATATTCACGATTATTGAAATATTTATTTTTAATTGTTATTAAAATATTTATAAAATATCTTCCACATCATATAAAATAAAAAGTAACAAAAAATTAAGAATTATTAATTAAATATTGAATAAAATATTATAATTATGATTATTAATAATATATGAGAATATAAAAGATTATTCATAGATATTTTATTTTAATTAAACAAAATATATTATGAATAATTATTAGAAACATGAAAATAAGGTTTATTTTTGTAATATTTTGTATCAGTACTTTATTTATTTTATTTTTAACTATATTAAAAATAGATCTTAGAAATAATACAAAATATTTATATAATGCAAATGACACAAATGAAAATATTTCTTCAATCATAAAGTTTGTTATTAAACCAAAATGTGATATTAACTTTATAGTTTGGATTGTGACATCTTCTGCAAATGATGCTGCATATAGAACAGCATTACGATATGCATATCCAAGTGAAATGTTAAAAAGTTTGAATGTCACAAGAATTTTTTTATTAGGAAGACCTAAAGAAGAAAATATGTGGAAATATATATTAAAAGAATCACAAAAATATAATGATTTGTTGCAAGGAGACTTTTTGGAAAATTATAAAAATCTTACATTAAAACATTTAATGGGTTTAAAATGGGCATCAAGTAATTGTAAAGCTAATTTTCTAATAAAAACTGATAATGATATTGTATTAGATATTTTTGAGATATTAAAACTTTTACAAGAAAAAAAAATAGAGGAAAATACTATGTCTGGATATATTTTAAGAAATATGAAACCAATTCGAATATCAAATAATAAATGGTTTGCTACAAGAGAAGATTTTCCAGGTGAAATTTATCCAGATTTTCTTTCAGGATGGTTTTATATAACCAATTTAAAAGTTGCACAATTATTAGTTAATACAAGTGAAAAATTTAAGAATTTTTTTTGGATAGATGATGTATTTGTTAGTGGAATTTTAAGACAAAAATGTGATATTAAACTTAAAGAATTAAATAACTTTTATGCAACAGATTATAGGTAATTATATATAATTATTAAAAAATAATTATTTATTTTATAAATTTTACTTTCAAAATATTTAGTCTGTATTGAATAAAATAATAAACTTTTCTTATATAAATAATAAAATTCTTTATTTATTCAAATTAAAATTTCAATATCAAATTTTTTTAATTACTCTTAATAATTTAAATATTTTTTTCTTATATCTTAAAAAAAATTGTAAAATATTTTATAAAATTTATTATTTATTAAAATTATTAATTTTTTATATTTTATTTACTAAAACTTTAAAATAAAAAAATTTTAAAAATTTATATTTTCTAATAATAAATTATTATGAAAAAATGATTTGATCATTATTGATTATTTATATCATATTAATATACTTTATACTTTATATTACTTTATATTTATAGTATTTTTAAGAACTTTAATCATTTCGTTATTATTAAATAATTATTAAAATTGATTAAAGTTTTATATTTTATATTAATTATATGCAATAAAATTTATAAATGTAAAAGTTTAAAAGGATCATATTTTTAATTTCATAATCTTTTTTATTAAGTTCTTTTTATTACAGTAAATTATTAAATAATAAGTTTTTATAATTTCATTTTTTACTATATTTTAATTACTATATTTTATTCTTAACTTAAAAAATAAATTGATTTTTAGATATTTGGAATGTTGTATACGAGATAAAAAGAAAAAACTCAAATGTGAGTTTATTGCAGGACCTGATGGAGGTAAAAAAGAATTACATATCAAGTTTAGAAAATTTTCTGAATATTGTCAATGGAATTGTTATAAAAGAATGAAAGAACAATTAGTATCAAAAACTTGTGTAGTTCCTTACGAAGAAGAAATGCACATTGTGAATTCTAAAGCTTATGTTTATTATGTACAAAATTTATAAAGTAAGTTGTATTTGTTAAATTAATAAATGTTAAATTAATAATTAACATTTACAACATATATTTTTAAATTATTAATAATGATAATAATGAAATTTGATGTTTTTATTAATTTTTTTGCAAGTGTAAATTAAAAAATAATTATTAAGTACTAAATATAAACATGTTAAGTTATATAATTTAATCTTGTTATTTTATTTCAAATTTTTATAATAATAATGATGAATTTATAATTTTTGAAAATTTGTGAAAATATTTTTGTTATATTATATTGTTATATTAATACAATATTATGCTATTATATTTTAGTATAATTATTTAAATATATTTAATATAGATAATATACAATTACAAATATATATCTCCAATTTAAGTTAGAAATGTTTATATTTGAAAAAAAAAGTTTATTATATTTATTATATTTAGAAGAATTTACATATAATTAATAATTAATATTAAAAAATAACTTAAATATGAATAATATTTAAGACCAATCAGAATTATCAGTTTATTAGAAATAGAAAAAATATATAAAAAAATAATAATGATAATAATATGATTTAATAAGATATAAAAACTTATGACGCACAAAACGATTTTGAATTATTATAAATATAATATTTTTATATATTATCTTGATTTTATAATTTCTTTTTTTAATGATAAAACAAAGTTTCTAAAAAAAAATCAGAATCAAATAATCAAAATTGAGATAGGAAAAAAATTAAAAAGTCCCTAAAGTATAATAGTCTTTTTTAGCTATTAAATTTAAGTATACTTAAATGGTAGAATTTCAGTACAAATTCAATAATTTTTATAATAAATTTAGAATTAATTGAAGATACATTTTATTTCAAGATACAATTGTATTGTAATACAAAATTGTGAATATGGTGAACAGGTTACATTGAAATTATTTTCAATTTAAGTTAGAAATTGCAACTAACTTTGTGATGATATGAAGCAATTCACAACACTAAGTTCATATGATATTATAATAATAACAAACTAATGCGCATAAATTAGTTGCGCGAATGGCGATAACTTGAGTTTATATATGTCTTTATTTAAATAAACTAATATTAAATATAATTAAATATATATATATATATTAAATATATATTAAATAAACATGATGGAGGCTGAAACTGTTGGTAATCTCGTCCAAAAAATGATTATTTCGCTTTGTGGAGAACAAAAACCAGGTAAAATTTAATTTTTCTATACGTTCGTTTTTGTTAAAAAAGCATTTTGTTAAATAATAATTGTAAATGAAACATTTATAATTTTCATTTATGAATTATATTTTATTAAAAAAATTAGAAATATTTCATAATAAATAGTTTATGAATAATTCACGTTTAGAAATTAAAATTGAATTTTATATATTTTGTATATATTTTATACAATATATCAATTATATTTTCAATTTGAAAAGTCATTTTTTATATTAAATTATGATTTTAGAAATAATTAGAAAATGGATGCGTTTTTCTCTTGGATTATTATCATCAACTCAAGGAATAGAAACATTACAAGAGGATGAAATTAGTATAGGAAATCAAATAAGAGAAAAATTATCAATATGTGATGCAACACAATTTGACAAATTATATAATGAATTGAAATCTGGGGTATAATATAGATTTAATTTTTAAATTTATAAAATATATATTTTATAAAATGAATATATTAATTAATGATTTTAATTAATGATCAATTAATGATCTTAATAAAATATATATATATATATTTAGGGAACAAATATTATTCAACTAAATTTTTAAGTAATTTTTTGATAATATTCAATAAATAGAATCTTAAAATATTAAATTTAAATTTAAAAAACATTTATAATTTGAATATATGTTATAATAATTATTTATATATGGTCATCTGTTATTTAGCCATTAAAGAACAGGACACAAATTCTGATATTCTTGTTAAACATGTGTAATTCAGCAGAACAATTAAGGGGTAGAGTCTTTTCAGCACCTGAATTAAAATTAGGTTTATCTTCATCATCTGCATCCACTAGTGGTAAGCAATATGTTTTATAATTTAATTTTTTTTATTTTCTAATTTTTTTGAATTTTTTTATAATATATAAATATTATAATTAAATATATATATATATAAGTTATTATATATATAATATAATAATTTATTATATATATAAGTTATAAATATAAGTTTTAATATTTAATAAAATCTATCTATATAATATTTAATAAAATCAATATATTTTCTTATTTAGGACAATCATCTGAAATTTCTGCATCACCACAAATTGTATCGATAAATAGTGCAAATAAGAATACAAGAGATTTTTTAACAAGTTCTAATAAAATATATGGAGAAGAATATATTTCAGAAGATATATTGATTCAAGATCTTATATATTCTTTCTTAGGTATAGAAGGAAAAATATTAAAGTTAGATTCTAATTATGGCTTCCAAATAGATCCAATTATTAGTATTGATAGACCACGAAAGCAAGCAACCTTGAGATTAAGTGAACTTGGATATTTGCATAACATAATACAAAAAGGTTTAGAAAGAATGTCAGTTGCTTCAAGTGGTCAAGTAGCTGATAGCTTTGTTGCAGCATTACATTCTGAATTATCTGAATATTATAGGGTTATTGCGCTCATTCAAGAAGAAGTAAACAGGTATTAATATAAATGTAAACATAATATTTTACAAATTTGTTATAAATGGTAATATATCTGAATATATAATAGAGCTCAGTCTGAATCAGGATTATACAGAGTTACATTATCCCATTTACATCTTTGGGTATATGATCCTTTAGAAATTTTAAAATGGCTAGCAAGTATAGTAAAAGCTTGCCAAGGACAAAAAGGTGGTGCATTAGCTTCTGCAGTGTATGAATTTAGTAATCATGGTGATACTAATGTGAAAAAATTAGTTAAAAGGATTTTACAAAGTGTTTGCAATCCATTGTATAATATGTTGATAAGATGGATGGCAGATGGTGAATTAGATGATCCATATAGAGAATTTTTTATTGAAGCTTGTGCTGATATTACTGGAGATAGAATGTGGCATGAGAAATATCAAGTTCGCAACAATATGTTACCATCTTTTATTACAAAAATACAAGCTAAAAAAATTTTAGGAACAGGAAAGAGTATTAATTTTTTGCGTGAAGTATGTAAAGATTTTACTCCATGGCAAGGAAAACATACAAAAATGTTTGAAAATTTTAGTGAAGAATATAAAGGTAATTTAATTTAATAATTAAATAATTTTTTAATACAAAATTATTCTATCTTGTAAACAAAATCAAAATATATGTTTATATGTAAATATTATATTATATTATAACATAAATAAATTTATAACTATTTTTATTTATAGTTACTTAATATTTTTAGCAATTAATTTTTTCTAAAGAATTAAATTTTCTATGAAATTTAAATATTTTTTAGTTGATGTTCTTTTTGATATGGATCCTGATGGTCGATTACAAACTATGATGGACACAGCTTATAAAGAAACTTCAACCAGAGTAGTTGAAATTTTAACAAAACAGTATCATCTCATGGAACATTTACATGCAATTAAAGGTTATCTATTATTAGGAGAAGGAAATTTTATTCAATACCTTATGCATTTATTAGAGTAAATATTATTTTTCATTATAAATTTTTATATTTCTATATAGAATATCATATAATTATAGAATACTTTTAAAAGATTAATTTTAAATATCAAAATAAATACGGAAATAAATTAAAAAATTTTGATTATAATTTCTTTTTCAAATTATAAGTATTTTAATTTTGCATTAAAAATGTCTAATATAAGCAAATTATTGATTATTAGCACTTAATGAATTGAATGATAAAGAAAGCTTATAGATTAGACAAGCAATGATTTGCAAAATTTTTTTTATAAAAGTTATAGTGTAATATAGTCGTTATTTTTATATATAATTTAATGTATCAAAACATAAATGCTTAAAATTTCATAAAATTTTAAATATATTTTACTATACAATTTATTTAATTGTATAATTTAAGCTTAGTTGTAAAAACAAAAGCAACAAAACAAAAGCTTATTTCGAATAAACTTCAATAAATTTTATATAACTTCATATTATAAAATATATAACAAATAAATTATATATTATAAAATTCAACATATAATTTACTTTAATTTTATTAATTTTTAATAATCATTAATTTTTTTTGTTGATATAATTAGTATATATATTTCGATAATATATTTGATATAAAAATAATAAATATATATATAATAAATAATAATTTAAATGATTAAATATTTAGAAAATATTTTTATATTAGCAATTAATTTTTTTATTTTATTCGCACTTAATGTTTATTACTTCAATTTTCGATAAAAATTGCATGAATCGAAATTTAATTTTCATAATATATTTTTGATCATATTGATACCACATATATCTACTCAAACAACATACATATCGTGATTATTATATAATATATAATATAATCATACATTATATGGAAATATAATATAATATATAATAAAAATAAAAAAAATTTTATAGTGATATATAAGTTGATATTTTTGTATAAAATTTTTATGTTTTGATATTTAAAATTAATCTTGCTTCAAAGATTTTTGTATTTTTGTATTTTTTAACATCTTAAAGATTAAAATATTAATCTATTATTCAGATTATTTCTATTTTATATTTTTTTATATTTGTTTATTGTAGACCAGAATTAGATAAACCAGCAAGTTCTGTATATCCACACAACATATCTTCAATTTTGGAAACAGGAATAAGAGCAACTGTTACAAAGATAGATGATTCAGATACACATAAACGTCTTGATGTAAGATTATTAGCACCTTCAGAAAATGAAAGAGGATGGGATGTTTTTATTCTCGATTACAATGTAGGAGGTCCTATTGGAACAGTATGTATGAAAACATGATATACAACAGTATGTATGAGATATAAAATTTTCATTTATCACTAACATTATAAAATTTCTATCAAAACCAAAATATTCTAAATATATTAGAAATTTATAAATTTAAAAAATATTTTTTTATCATTTTTAAAAATTTAAAAATTTTTAAATATTTTTTTATAATAATTTTAATTTTTTATAATATAAAATAATAATAATATTATATCTAAATAATTTTATTTATTTAGATTCTAGAGCCTTGTAGGCAAATCTATCAAACTGTATTTTTTGCTTTATGGAGAGCGAAACGAATGGAATCTATATTATCTGCAATTTGGAAACGTCAAATAACTTCAGCAAAAATGTTTCGTAAAATGCCCGAAGTATTACCTATTCAAACTCATATTCATTTAATTACAAGTAGTATGGTACATTTGGTTCATCAAATGCAGTATTTTTTCCTATTTGAGGTAAGATATAAAATTTTAATGAAGTGTTAACAGTATATTATTATAAAATATATTTTTAAAAGAAAGTAATTTTAATTAATTAATGAATTTTAAGGTAATTGAATGTTCTTGGGATGCTTTTGCAAAACAATTGGCACAAGCAACATCTTTGGATGATATAATTACAGCACATACCCATTTTATAGATACTGTAAGACGTGGTACCTTGCTAGATGAGAAATCACAGGTAAATATATATATATATATTAATATAAGATATTAGAATAAAAAATTATTATGTAATATACAATATTACTTTCAACAGGAACTTATGGATCATTTACGTTCTGTATATGGTCCAATTTTAGACTTGCAAAATCTAGAAGAAACATTTCTTGCGCGTGCGACACATGAATATGAAGCACGATTAAAAGATAATAAGTTATTAAATACAACTGTTGTAATGTCAAGTCACTTAGACCAAAGTATGGATGCAGAAATCGCTAAACGTCAAGCCACATTTTCGAAATATTTAAATACACTTTCAATTCAACTCAGATTGCTTTCAAGAACATATCAGGTAACATTACTTAAATTATTAATTTTAAATATTATTATTAAGGTATTACTATTAAGTTTTATTATTTTTTTCTTACAAAACTAAATTAACTAGAATGATCTTCGAATTAATTTTTAATAATTTTTATAATTTTATATAATTTATTAAATAATTTTTTATATAAAAATATTTTTTTTACAGGATAGAGTAAAAAAATTTCTTATAATGCTTGCTTCGGCGGAAGATGTATCTTTACAATTATTAAGTGTAAGATTAGATTTTAATGAATACTATAAAAGTAAAGATAATCGTCTTGTTGTGCCATTAACTTATTTGCATCGAAGACAAAGTGATCAAAGTTATCTTAGTTGTAAATGATAAATACAAAAATCGTTTTTTTATTACTAATTAGATATAAATATGATCTTTTTACATGTTATTTTTTTTAATAAAAATTTTTCAAAGAAATGTGTGTCTATTTATATAATATTTATATAATAATTATATAATTTCTCTATATATATATATATATATATATTACTTTATCTAATTCTTTAATTTTTGTAATTATACGAGATATGAAGTTTTTTATCTATTGTTATAAAATTGATATAGTATTTTATTCAGTTAAATTTTCGCCTGCATTCATTATGTCATAAAAGTGTATATTGATTTTCCTTCCTTCAAGTTATTTTTCTTATAATATACTTTTATATCTTTTTTAAAATAAATCAATATTTTTGATAGCAAAGAAATTTTTTTTTCTCTTTATCCATCTTATAGAAAAAAAAAAACATATTTCCATATATTATTTAAGAAATCGATGATTAAAAGCGGAAAAAATCCATATTTGCTTTATATTGATAAAAAAAAGTATATCGAGACAACGATATAAATTTTATCAATTTTGTATTGAATTGATTTCAATCTAAAAGAATTTTTTTTTTACCCTCAATTAAAGACTAATATATTTCTCGTTAATCCAATCTATCAATTATTTTCGATATTTTTCTATAAATTCAAAAACACAAATTTCTAGTAGTTAAAAGATTTATAATAATATATAATATTTAATTAATTTTAAATTAATTATATATATATACATAGAATTAAATACATATACTAATATTAATAGATATATTAATAGATTTTTTTATTTTTTTTATTATGAATAATAAATAAGATTCATACATAAATTGAATTATTCATAAATTAAATTAAAAATTAAAAATTAAAAATTATTTTTATGTTTATTTTTGCTTGTATTTTTTTTTATGACACAATTTAATAATAACAATTTAAAATATTGATAATTTAAAAGTCAAAATTTTCAATCAATAAGTTAAACTAAGAAATTAATAAACTCACATTAATTACATATCGGAGTGAATAAATTTTATGAAACATGTATAGACAAAGAGAGCAAATCATGAGAGAAAGATAGAAATAGAGTAAAAATATTGAAATTAGCGTCATCTTCTGTTTGAAACATGTAAAGGAGGATAGAAAATAGTAAGAAAAGGATAGAAATAGCACAAGAATTGACTATTAGTGCCATCTCTTAAAAATTAAAGACATTTCTTGAAAGATGTATTTTCAAAAATCATTAAGAGATGGAATTATTAATCAATTCTTAGATTATCTCTATCTTTGTTTCATGATTTTCTGTTTTTTCGTTATATATTTCTTTATATGGATTTTTCATATATATAGATAATTCAATATATCTTAAACTGATTATAATATATCTCGTACGATATATAAGAATAAATATAAATATATGAAAATAAATATATAGTATATTTATTATAAAAATTAAGTTGGAATTTTGTTAAGATTTTTAATCGATAGATTAAATTAAGAAAACAATAAAATTAATTGGAACTGTTTCTTGAACATGAATTTTGTGGAGCAGATATGGACAAAAAGAATAAATAATACATAAATGCAGATAAATAATACAGAAAATAAGGACAGAATATAGTAGAAAAAGGACAAAAATAAAAATTATGAAATCAACGCCATCTGCAGAATACTAGATGAAACTAGCATGTAGACAAAGAAAACAAACAGTGAGAAAAAGATAGAGATAGGATAAAAATATTGAAATCAGCGCCATCTTCAGAGTGCCGCAAATGAAACTCAAAAAGTAAGGATAGAGAATAGAGAAAAAAAGACAGAGATAGAATTAGAATTAATTATCAGTGCCATCTCTCGAGCACCAAAAGTATTTTTTTGAAAATGATAAGGTAGAGTGAAAAGAATTAAGAGGCAACGCCATCTCTTGAATTTTAAAAAAGTATCTTTGATAATTAAGAGATGGCGCTAATAGTTAATTCTTATTTTATTTTTGTCTTTTTTCTACTATATTCTGTCCTTATTTTCTGAGTTTCATTTGCGGCACTCTGAAGATGGCGCTGATTTTAATATTTTTAACCTATCTCTATCCTTTTCTCACTGTTTGTTTTCTTTGTCTACATGCTAGTTTCATCTAGTATTCTGCAGATGGCGTTGATTTCATAATTTTTATATTTTATGTCCTTTTACTACTATATTCTGTATCTATTATATCTTACTTTCTGAGTTTCATTTGCGGCACTCTGAAGATGGCGTTGATTTCAATATTTTTAGTCTATTTCTATCCTTTTCTTATTATTTGTTTTTTGTCTACATGTTAATTTCATTTAATATTTTGCAGATGGGGCTGATTTTTTAATTTTTATTTCTGTCCTTTTTCTTGATCTCTTTATATTTGTTCTTGACATATAATAAATTAAATGCGGGATATTAATTGAATACGATTTTCATTCCTTTTTTGATAAAAAAATTACAATCTCTATCTCTAAAAAACTTTATGGCTTATTACCATCAATAGTTTGTAAAATTGAAAAGATATGTATTAGCAATGTACAGAATATAATATTATTTTCATAAAAGAGATTGAAATCATAAAAAAAGATTTTTACATGCATAATTAATCAATATTATTGACATTTATTTTGAATCTGTTAATATTTTTAATTTAAATATTTTATTTGTAATATATTCCAAATTTTATACAAAATCTACTTATACGAATATGTATGATTAAAAATTGCTAATAATTATTTCTAAAATCATATTTATTAAAATATGTTTATTTCACATTTTTTTATTATTAAATATATTTTAATATATTTAAGAGGATTTGGAAAAAAGAAAAGGAAAAATAAAATACACAAATTAATTAAATAAGATATTTGCATTTTACAAAGCAATAAGTTACATATGTAAGAAACAAAAAATTGAGTCGTAGCTCGCGTTTTATAATACAAACTGTATAGCCAAGATTGTTGACTACGTATAGCGAAATGTTAAAAAAGCGTGAAATGCTTTTCATTTCTGAGGAAGTAAGGCTTTGATATTTTATTCTTCATGGTATGTTGCACATTCGAACTTTGGGCTGTTGGAAAGATAACTATTTTATAATTGTGCAAATGGACGTGTTTTCACATGTCGAAGCCACTGCATCGAGAAGTTTGTCTTTTCCTTTGGAAGACTGGAACAACAATGTAGTCCGTCGATAAAAACTACTGTCGGATTATATAGCACCAAAAACGCGTAATAAAAAGCGGAATACAAATAGCCACGACATCAACACGCTTCTTGGGATTTGAAATTAGCACCACCTATAAACTTGTTATTTTTTCGATTATATTGATAAAAAAGTCACGAGTAAAACTGTATGTAACTTTTCGCACAAATTTATAAATTCACTCATTATTTTTCAGTTTTTGTTTATGATTTTACTCTATTATGATAGACCTTTATATATAGAGTTAATAATTTGATTTTTAGCTTTTAAGTTTGATTTGCCGTCGTTAAATTTGAATGCAACCGACAGTGGTGATGATGTTGATAGAAACAAACTAAGTCTAGCGATTCTGAACTAATGTATCTTCTATCTTTCTTCTTTTGATATCGCTTTTGCTGTTTATTTTTATTATTTTGTTGTTCAGCCTTATAAATCAACAAGTATCCATCGATGATTCGACGAATGACAATTCATCAGCAATATTTTCAGCTATACGTTGAACAGTCGATTCCTTATCTTTTTTTTCGTCGGATTCAAGATCCGACAACTGTTCGCATCAATCACTAGAAACAAAAAATAACGATAATTATAAATAAATAGTCATGTAAAAAATATTAAAGCATTAGTTTTTTTGTAATACAATAAAAATATATAATATCATTATATTGTTAAATGACAATAATGATATAATTTTACTACTTTGCCAATTTTTTTTAATTAAAAAGATTATTTTTATTGATTGAATCATATGTATTTTAATATTTATTTTAATTTTTAAAATTTTACTTATTTAATTTTTTACAATTAATTATTCAATTCAAATTATATTAGAGTAAATCTTCATAAAATTTCTTTTATGATATTTGCGAAGAAAATATAAGAAAAGGAAAATGAAAATATCAAATTTTTAATTATTAAATTTATTTTGTATGATAATATATTATGTAAAAAGAAATATTTATTGTAATAAATATTTTTTTTATATAAGTTTTAATATCGTATATTTTATATATAAAATTAATGTTGCAAATTAATTCTAAATTTAAATAAAAAAAAATTATATTGTTGATGTATTATTTATTAAGATTTTTTAATAGAATATATTTATTTTAATCACTAAGTTGCAAATTTTTACAAACATATAAATTATATGTAATAAAATGCAGTACATATATGTGTGCAAAAAACATACATGCTGAGATTTTTTTTAAATAATAATGAAATAGGAAATATATGTGAGTATATAAAGAATTATAAATAACATATTAAATATATTAAAAATATATTAAAATATGTGTAAAATGTAAAAAAAAACTAATATGAACAGAAGTATTTCATATTTTTATTATATATATTTTACATATTCCTATGAATATTTTTGCATATTACACATAATTTATTATCATGCAACATAATAACATACCCATCAATCATTCCATTACTTAATTAAACAATTAATACAATAGATACCTATCACTATTTTCCGTTGTCCCTTCCTCGCTGCAATCCAAATCAAGTTCACCTTGAATAGCGCTTTGCAGATCATCGATTCTTTGAAGCGCCAATCTAAGATCGTCTCTGGCGACTTTAGTTTCTGCTTCAGCAGCCTCAAGAGATTTTTCCAATTCGCGACGAGCACGGGTAGATTCTTGTTCACGCGCTAGAGCTGAACTGGCCTCTTCTCTTGCTTCCCGTAATGATCTTTGCAATCTTCTGGAAGTATCTTGGGCACTCTGTTCTTTTGTACGAAGTAGTGCACATTCAGTTTGTAATTTCTCCACACTTTCTTTCAATCTCGCTATTTGAGTCTATAACAAAACAATATTAAAAATTTATTAAAAAATAGTTAAATATATACAATCTAAATTTTTTTTTATAATTTTTTTAATATTTTCTAACATATATTCTAATATTTAATTTTATTTATTTGAATAAATACATAATCCATAAATTTAGAACATCAAACCCTTAATTCAAATAAATAAAAATTAACTTACTTCTAAACGTGCTCTCGTGGTTTGTTCCAATTCTAGCTTACTTTCGAGTTCCTTGGCACGGAACTCGAGTCGCCGTGTAGCAAGACTGTTGGCAGTTGGATCACCGAGCTGTTCAACGGATTCGAGTCGTTGTGTCAACTCTGATAATTGATCCTTCAAGGCAGACTTTTCCGCTTCTAATGCAGCAATCTGTACTTGTGCTTCTTGTAATTGACCCTGTTCTGCCGATACTTGCTGCACTGCTGCCCGATATTTCTTTAAAACCTTCAAGATTGTGATATTTATTATTATTTATTATATATGTTATCATTTTATTTTAGTGATCCAAAACATTTTTACAATATTAAATAGAATATAAAATAAAAAACATACTTCAGCTAACTCTTCTTCGTTTTCTTCCAATTGTGATAATAGCTCAGTTCGTTCACGACTAGCTATATTTGCCCGTTCTTCCGCTTCAGAGCGTTGTCGTTGAGCTTCCTCTAGCGAAGCCTGTGTCTCATTTAATTCTTGTTCCAATGCTTGTTTCGCTTTGACAGCAGTTGCTCTAGCACATTCTGCATCCTCCAATTGATTTTTTAATTGTCGTAGAGCTGCCTTACCAGTCGAATCGCCTTTTGATCTCTCCAGCATCGTTTGAGCATCTCTTAGCAAAGCTTTGGTTCTTTTCAAGTCTCTCTTCAACCTGTAAATGAATCAAATGTATTAATTATGAATTATATTATTATTAAAATATATATTGGAAATTTGAAAAAATTTTTTCAAATATTCTTCTAGGAAAGAACAAAAATTAATTTAACAATGAATCTTTCAATTCAGAATAATTGATTTTATTCTCTATAAAAAAAATATGGTATAATGTTATATATATATAATATAATATAATACCTATGCATAGTTTCAGCTTCTGCGGCACGTTCAGCACGATCTTGTTCCTCAATAGCAACCAAACGACGTTCCAGCTCGTGTTTTTCTCGAAGTAATATCGTTCTCTCCTCATGTTCGTTTTCCAGCTGTGATTCCAAAGCTTTCACTTTTTTCAATGCGTTACCACGCACATCTTCCAGTTCCTCATCCCTTTGTTGCATTTCTTTGCGTATTTCTTTACGCTGTTGCTCGATACTCATCTCTAGCCTCAGCTTCGCTTGCTCAAGAAGCTGCACTTGACCAGCAAGATCATCTAACTCTTCTTCTTGATCTTTTACTCTTTTCTCTAATTCGTGCTTCGCTTTTTTCAACTGTGCTACTTCCTCTTCCGTTTTCCCGCCAAATGTTAATTCTTCAAGTTCTTGACTTAATGTCCGTAATCTTTCTTCCTTTAATTCGATTTCTAATCTTGCGTCCTGTAATTTATAAAAGTGAATAAGAATAATAACAAATGAGAAATTAAAGTACATTTTATATAGTATTGGATTAATTGTCGATATCTCGTTATATTTTCTATCAAATTTGTAAAATGTGAAAATTTTTAAATATTATTTATAATAAAAGTATGAAAAATGAAGCTTTGAATATCTTCTAATTTCTAAAGTTTATCTATAAATGTTTATTATGAACTACAACTTTTTTATGAATATTAATATTTTTATGTTCTACATATTTATCAAACTGTAAAACAAAAATTCTATAGAAATGATTATTTCTATAGAAATAAATATATCCAAATGAATATTTCATTATTAACAAAGAAGTTATATTAAAAAGAAAAAATGATATTCATTATATATATTTCAATTTTTACTTTACTTACGCTAAGATTTTGCTCTATGGTAAATTTCTCTGCAATCGCAATTTCTTTTTCTCTGGCTAATCTTTCACGTTGCGCTTTTTCTTGTCGTAGATCGTTCATTAAATTTTGAGTTTCCGAATCGAACCTAAATGAACAAGTATTTCAAATTTAAAAAATAAAAAGAAAGATAAAAAAAAAAGAAAAAAATATTTTCATAACATATACTTGATTTATCGAATACAATAATTGAATGAGCTTTTTATTTTTTCATTTTTTTTTTTTTGGAATAGTAAGAAGATCCTAGTTTTAAGGATCGTAACAGCCTATATTTGGAGTAATCAATCACATTTTACATGCATCTAACGAATTTCCAACCAGTGGCAGATGTCGTCGGATGCGCAAAATTACTGATTTGGCCAATTGCCAGAAACACTTGTTGCCTCATACGAAATCAGAATAGAGCAAATTTCGATAATGGAATGAAATAATAAATGAATTTTAAAACGAAGTGGCATTTTATATACATAATGCACAATAATTAGAAAATTAATAAATCGATGCTTAAAATAGATTATCAATAGATGTGTCATTCTTGCTTATAACATGATTTTTTATATTAAAAATTTATACTCTTGAACATATTCGTGACATTTTTCGAATCTGTTTAATCCATGCTAGCTCACTAACTGTTTACGTAGAAGTATCTAAAAATAGTTTCTACATAGTCGTGATGAAACAAAATCCGTTATTGAAATATTGAATAAAAAAAGAAGGTGTAAAAATTTTAAGAATTATTTACTTGCGCTGTTTCTTTTCCAGAAGATTATTCCTGGCTGTTTGTTCCTCAAGCAATAATCTTAGATCATGCATTTCGCCGTTCAATTTTTGGACGCGTCTCTTCCATTGTCCGACGACTTGACGTTGTTCTTCCACTTCTTCATAAGCATCGGCTAACTGAATGACGAAAAAAATATCTTTAATATTACTATTTGCTTTTTTCAAATAATAAAAAAATCGTTCATTCCTCCTTTCATATTTCTCAAGAACCAGGCACAATTATATATTTTTTAATATAAATATATAAATACAGATAAGATCACAAGTTTTTAAATTTATACACAGTTCTATTATTCATGATACATTATATATGATTCCTCGTAGTTCAAACTGTATATTTCCATCTTATTTTTCAGACACATAGGAAATAATACATTTCAGAATAAAATTCTCAGAAAGTTGCTCTCTATTATAATAAAATTATTTTTTCCTAGTGGATATTACATTAAGAATAACAATTATTCTTCATACAACTCTCAAACGTTTTTGCACCGTATCTTAAATTTTCATCCTTCTATTTACCTTCTTCTCTAATTGCTTCTTAAGCCCGACAAGCTGTTCAAGATCATCCTCGTGCTGTTGCGCCATTTTTCTTTTTGTGAACTCGAGCTCTCTCACGGCGTGTTCGTATCTCTGTTTGTATACGCCACCGTCTTCGCCATCCTCGGCATCCGATGCGACACCGTTCAAATCTGCGGCCCTTGCATACAAAAGTTCCATTTCCAGACGTTCAGTCGTCTGCTGGAGATTCTTATTCGCCTCGGTTATATCCTGGAGTTCACGTTCCAGTCGCAGACGCTCCGATGTTTCGGCGTCGATTCTCTCGGCCGCCAGTGTCGACGTCGAATGCTCTTCTGCAAAATCGGCGGTCATTTCGCTCAACTGGAATAAAAGAAACAAAGATGAGAATTATTCATTTTTATTCATTTAATTCTATAAATGCCTGTAATGTATATTACAATATACTTTTTGTTACAATTTATGATTTCTAATAGTTGCTTTCTATGGTAATAAACTATGTTAAAAATTTGAATTTAATCACAAAATTTTTTTATCGTTGCAAATATGAATGTTATTTTAAAATTTATAATGGGATTAAAGGAAAAATATTATAACTGATATTGTATTGTAAGCAGAATAAAATAAAAAAAATTCTTTCATCAAAAATTTTACAGTAATTATCTTTTATAAACATATCTGGGAGATTAATAGATACAATTTTAGTTTTTTCTTTTCTGCTCTATCTGTACAAATATCGAGGGTTAAATAAATTGATCTTTATAAATCAATTTGTTAAATCAGAGATTAAATCATATTACATATAATTCTCGTTGTTTCTCATCTATCAAATGACACACTTCCCGATGTCACGTATCAGGATTTACAACTTCATCCTGTGTTCTAAAACGAACACGACATTTAGAAACGTATTTTCCGAGCTCCGTATTAAATATAGTATCAAAAGCTGTTACTCGAAAATACAAGCGCGGTATAATAGTGTAAGTGGGTGGTCCAACATCCATCGACATGTTATTTCGTGAAAATCGATTCGACGATGTTTCTCCATGATCTTAAGGATTCTTATTATATATATTATATGCGTGATCGTATCTGTTTGATTTGAAGAATGACATACACAAACGTTTGAAAAGAGTGCTAGAGAAGATTTATTTTGAAAAGTCAATATTCTTGATTGATATGCGAATTGTGAAAGAAAAATGATTTAGAAAATTGAGTGAATATATTGTGATTTTGAAGCCTCGTCTTTTTTTTTATAATTTTATATATTTTTATTCTGAAGAATTATATTTTTAAAAAATTTCCTTCTATATTTATTTATTATATAATTTTCGTTAACAAGATATTAAGATAATAAATTATACTGTAAAGAGGTCTACTAGGACGTAATGAAAACACAACCTAGAATGTATTTGAGTTCAAGGCATCGTCATCCTGCACACGTGAAACTAACACAGATTGTAAGATATAACAATAGTTCGTTGGCAAAGTTTATGAAATGCATGAATACTCGCTATCGTTCAAACATAAAATCTCTCGCAATTTATACGGGAAATAAATATTCAGAAGAAAAATACATATAAATTTTCTTCTTTAGAGAAGAACAACGTCATTTTTAAATCATTTTTTCAATCATTTTTAAAACGACACCATTATTTAGACCTTTTATTTAATCTTTGGACTATAATTTTTTCTTTAAGGAAAAATAGCGTGATCAAGATTTCATTACTCAACGTCCATAAAAATTCCAATAAACATTCGCAGTTTACCGATAAATCTACAAATTAGAACTCCATATACCTCTTGACCATCGGAAATGGTCCTGTCTTCCGAAGCGCGAGAAATGGAACGCCTCGAATAAGAGTTTTTCCCAACGCTGTTCGACCTGCTGTAATACTGATAACCGCGGATCATGATGTTCGTGGCGCTCTGACTTCTCCCCATCTGTCCTCTCCTCCGACCCCGTGTCATCATCGAGTTCAAATCGTTATCCGAGTCATCCCTGTGACCCAGGTTTCGCCACTCGTCCATTATGTGATCGGTCCTCTTGAGGAATTGCGAGATCTTGGAGGACAAGTAAGAGGAGGCGGTCGATGGCTCCATGTGAGAAGCCGTTGGTCTGAAGGATTGTCTCACTTTCTGCTTGTCGCAACCCAGCACAAAATTGAGGCTGGCATCGAACACAACAGGAGCCTGTTCCTTCACGGACAGATCCTCCATCGAATCCAAACACGAGTTATTCTCCACAGGAAAGATTCTTCTCGGAGGTGTGGTGAGGTTGGTCGGCGAGTCGAGGCTAGTTCGAGTCCTGGAGGACAGGACGGATGCCGATCTCGAACGACAGGAGTGGTTGGAGGAGAAGCTGCAGGGCGATGGACTCCTGGTCAAATTCAACTTGCTAACCGGTCTCCTGAACGGCGGCAACGGTGGTCTCTTCGTTAAAGCGTTCAGCTCCATTGGTTTCCGTAAGTTCTCGATGTCGTTCGAATCGTTAGGTCTATCGACCAGCAATTTGCCGATACGAGACTCCTCGAAAATTTGCGAGTTGTCGTTCGGAACGGGCGACATCGAGCTCGTCGAGTACGTGACCGGCACTGACGGCATCCTGACCAATTTCCGACAACTTCAATCTCTTTTACTTCATCAGGTAGTAAACCATAATCTCTAGACACTTGCGAGAATTTACACTATAATCTCTTCGATTCCCCTTTCATTTTTTTTCTTTTTCTTTTTCTTTCGTTAAGCGCTGTTTACTTTTTTTAATCGCATTGAAATTTCACAGGCAAGGTTTCCAAGGTAATTTTCTTGTCGCTAGAACGGGATCTTCAATGGGAAGGGGAACAGCCAAGAGAGGAGATCTCGCGAAATGTAGTCCACCGATCGAATTGCATTGTCGCTATAGGAAGAGTGTCGTTGGTGGAGCAGGGTATTCAGGTTCGATTGGCACGAGGACTTAATTGCGTAACGAGTCGAACCACGTCGACGCCCGTATTGAGAGGGAGTCGCGGTGCAACTGGCTGACTCTTCCTGGGTCAGCCGATAGGCCGGTGGCGGTGGTCCGTTGGTGGAGACGGTCACCTCCGAGTTATTCTAAGGGAGATGGGGTGCAAGCGAGATGGAAAACACCGGGCGAGGTGTAGATAGTACGGTCTCCACGATTTTGGATCGAAGCCAATTCTGTCGGCGGATCTCCGCGAGAAAAGTCTCTAGGAGGCGAGCAGGGGATCGCGAGCAGTTGAAACGAGCGGAAAATCGTTCGATAATTCGGACGAAGTGTGGTCAAGCGTGGCGGATGAATAGAGATAAAGTCGAACGAGCGAAACGAAACCGGTTAGAAATCACGAGAATAACACTAAAACGGCGATCAGGTGAGGTAGAGGTACACACAATGCCAAGGTCGTGAGAGGAATTTTCATACGACACCAGGAAATGTCGGTCACTGGAACTTTTATCCGAGGCGGCAAGGCAGGTCGCTTACGATGCTTCGTTGATCAGATTCATAACGCGATAACTGCGCGGCACGCTTCGTCTCACGCAGTTAACCCAATTGCGCGATACCAAGGATCGCGAGCATACGGAGATACTTAACGAGTTTTCCTGTATTTCCTGGACAAACGAGTTTCGGTGTCGATTGTCTGGTACAATATATCGTTGATGAAGGATGAAGTGGCTTGACGCGATGAAGTAGGCGCATAAATGATCTATGTGGCTCTTTGCGTGAATGGGAAAAAGGAAATATTTTAGAATTGTAAAAAAACGACATTGTACGTATTGTTATTTAATTAGGGTGGTTATCATATTATTATTCGGAGATCAAAAAATTAATAATATATAAAAATATATCTAACGGGAGAAAAAGCGTGTACCTTAGCTTCCAATCTATCATTGTCGTGTTTCAGATGATTCCGTTCCTGCTCCAATCGTTCCACTTTCGTTTTGAGAATCTCAAGTTCCTCCTGTTTATAAAAATATTTGTTTATAATTATTCGTATTAATTTATAATTAATATTTATATTTATTATTATTACATTAGATCGTATCCATCAAATACAATATGACAATATGACAATAAAATAAATTAATTAAATATAATCTAAAATAATACTTATGATATATTGATTGAAAGTCATTCGAATAAATTAGATTTCTTTTAAAAAATAGCATTTCCTGACTCAATACATCGTTTCCAATTTCTCTCACAGTCTGGCGATGAGAAATGGTCAGTACGTAAAAATAGATAGCATGTGCTCACCGTCTTTGCCTTCAATTGATCCTCTGTTCGATGGACGTTCAATAAAGGTGCAACTTTCACGTATAATCTCCACCAGGGCCATTCTCTTACGGACATCCACTTCCTCACATTCCTTTGTATGCATCTAACTGCAAGATCTTGCAGCTGAAAAAACATTATTATTAAAAATATATTTCATATCTCGCTCAATTATTAAGTATTACTTAATAATTCAATGAATTATGCTCATAAGCAATATCATTTTTCAATGAAAAATAAATATGCAAAATTTTAATTGATTTTATCTCACAATTTTGTTTCTAAATTTTTAAAATTTTAAATAAAATTCATCATTTAAAAAAATCTGAAATGATGTCAGAGGTTACGCTTACAACACACGTTCTTGTATTATTATGAAGGAACACAATGGAATTTACCAACACTAGCTCCTTTCTCACAAATACTTTGTGAACTTGCTATAATTGGGTACAGTAAACATTCTCATTAATGAACAATTTCAGCTATTTATAAACTGTATATTCATACTCAACTTTTTCAAATTTAAATAATCAATTGCAACATAGAGAAGCTGTAAAAACAGTTTTGTAGTCTTTTATCTTTTCAAGTCATGGATTTTATAAAACAAGTACCCATAAGCTTATTGACGGCCGAGGAAAGGTAATTGGCGTGACCGTTGGGAAAAGGTAATTGCGTGTCACAGTTGCTATTTTAATAAACGAAATAGTTATTTTCTATACATTTTTTTTTTGCAATTCTCCTTTCTCTTACAAGAAAAACATTTTTGATGAATTTAAGGAGTTTAATGCAAAGATATTTCATTATAGAAAAATAAAAACAATAGAAATTTAAAATTTTAAAAACTTATCTTTCTTTGCTCGTAACAATTAATATTATTAATATTATTAATTATCTTATAAACATAATGACAAAAGAAAGTAGAATATTATGAAATTAATCATAATATTGCTTCGATGAAAGTTACTTATTTAAAGAGTTACTTAGTTTAATATTCATCGTTAAACGAACATGCAAAAAAAAAAAAATTGTCATAATGGAAAATATACTTTCATAGAAGTTGGTGTTTATATATTTTATATATTTAAAAGATACAAAATAAAATAGAATTGTAAAAAAAAATTATAGGAAAGAAAAAGTTATTTTATCGGGAGGCGGAAATAAATAAAGAAGTCATTTCGAAATTTCTCGAGATGAGTGAAAACTACCGGTACAGGTTCACAAGTGAAGGTGCACTTTTATAAACTCAAGAAGATGTCATGACATACTTTCAAAGTGTTGAGTTTACGACGTGCCAGATAACCTCTACACCTTGCTTGAAGAAGAATAATGTGTCCAGTTAGCTTCTCGTCTCTCTGGGCCTCGAGTCGCTCCAGGGTACCTGATCTGAAAAACATCTATCGAAAAGAAATCGAGAGATTAATTCACAGTATTCGATATTTTTCATCGCACCATAATTTTTAAATACGATATCTCTGCAGTTGACGTAACTCTCATATATTTTAAAAAATAATAATTTTCCTTTCATTTATCTTCTGCTAATACATATCGATTTAAAAAAATTTTTTAACGATAAAACTATGCATTATAGGAAATAATGAATATTTAATTTATCAATTAAAAATATAATTGAAGATAATTTTAATTATACGTGTGAAGGTAAAATATTTCATTAGAATCAATTAAAGTGATGTTTATGAAATGGTATGTATTAGAATTCGCGAGAAAAAGAATAGAATGGAAAAAGGAACGGAGATATCCCTGACACGATTTTCTCGATTACATTCAGCGTGAAGTGCATTATAGTAAAAAAGTACTCACTCTCTCTTAGGAGTAATTAAACAATAAAATACCACGTACGTGATATGAAAATCGCTATTGCTTCCAAGCCAAGCAGGCTAATTAAATTTTTAATAAATTTAAAAATTTTTTCAATTATTTGTTTATGCTAATTAAGTAGTAAAAAAATCATACTTATTTTTAAAATTGCGTATTTAAATATAAAAATGACTAAAAGTAATATTCTGTCTACAAAGATTTGATTCAAAGTTACAATCGTTTTCACGTCAGAAATATGTTGCAAGTTTATTTTAATACTGATATAATAATATATTTGATGCTTCAACCCAGCATAATTGTATCCACTTAGACACTTGCAATCAACATTTATTATCTGAAACATCATCTTGCAATCTTACTGTTTCTAAACATCCACATAATACAAGGTGAATCATTTTCAAACCGTTCTCTTCGTAGGAGAGCAGTTCAAGTTGAAAGTTGTAAGAGCACTTTCTATCAGGAAAGTCGATCGAATGGTATCAACATAAGTACTACTTAATACTGCTAGATGATTAAAAAAGAAAAATGTTTACTAGACTTTTTCTTCTTGATTGAATCAGTATTTTATGACGATATTACGGCTAAATATCGTAAGATTTCACAAATAAGAAAGATACATACACTTTTTTTCCCTTCAATATCTAATCCATACTTATCAAAATCACTCTAAAAATCCGTGTAAATTTATCTTCCTACCACAATTAAACAAAATTTTCATATTTACTAATAAGAAGTTATTTGTATATAAACTTATATACATTTAGTACACGTCCCCCTGTTAGTAAGAATTTTTTATCAGTTAAACTTATCGTCGATATTTAATTAAATTAGCGATCATTCTCGACAAGTATCTAATGGATCTAGAAGGCCAATAATTAAGCGACGGACCTGTCGTTCATCGTTGTAGGATCTGCAGGCTTTCCATTGGTCTTTACCCGTTTGCTCGCCAACTTTCGCGTTCTCTCCTTTGCAGCTGTCGATGCTACTAGCACCGCTCGAAGTCGATACGCTTCCTCGAACGATCACCGACGGCTTCTTTTCCGGTTCTAGTCTGGTCACGATCGACGTAGCATCGTACACACCGATCTCACGAAGCTCGTTCCGCTCGAAGAACGGTTCTTTGCCAAAATCCCGAGTCACACTTTGCACGCCTTCCTTCCACTCGATCTCGTTCTCGTTGCTCATGTGGCCACTGTCCTCCGAGCAATTCCCATCCGACGTGTACCCATTGTAATCGTGTATGTTTTTAACATCGATACTTTTCTTCAACGCGGTCATCGACGGTTCGATCGTGGCCGTGTCAGTCGTGGATCGTGCCTTGATCCAGGGATCTTTCACCTCCTTCGACGCTTCTGCGTTCTTACAATTGAAGAAATTCACCAGATGCTCGATCTCCTTGGCCCTCTTGCCCACCGACTGTTTACTCTTCGCTTCCTGTTTGATCTCGTTGTTCCTCTGACAACTGGACTTTACCTGTTCCACGTTCGAACTCGCGTCGGATACATGATCGATCTTCCTCTCCGTGTCTTTGACCACCTGCTTCTCCCAGTTCTTCCTCAGCTCTTGAATATTCGACGTCTCCTTCTTCTTCTTCGACTCCTCGATAACATGCTCCTGCCTCTCCACCTTCTCGTACTCCACCCGACTTCTCAACCCCTTGGCCGAGTTCATCGTGTTTTTAACCTCCGCCGAGTCATTACTCTTTTTCTCGTTAATTTGAATCTTCCTCGTCGATTCTTCCCTTCTCTCCGAACTCTCTTCGATCCTGATCACCGTCGAGGTGTATCGTTGACGAGACTGGCCGATCTTTCTATCGGACTCGTTCCGTTTAACATCGATCTCTTGCGCCTCGTAGACAGGATTGGTTCTACGAGGGGGAGCAGCGTCCACGCAGTCGGTAGACGCGACCATGGTCGCACGGGCGTGCTCGTCGTCATCGACGTCGTCGTCCAATTGAGCCATCAGTCGAGCGACACGTTCTTCCAGGTTGCTGGTGTACGCTCTTGCCGGCTGACGATTCTCAATCGAGGCGCAGCTGAACGCCTCGCGGCAATTCTCATAGATACGTTCGTCCATAGAACGATCGAGGTCGACGTCGTCGAACGGCACCGGCTGCATCGTCGGCTCCACGGCTCGATCTACCTGCGATAGATCGGCCAGAGATCGACCCACACGAATGTTTCGATGCGCCAAAAGCGGGATTTTACTTGGCTTCCTACCAGGGACATCGTTCCTGTTCGAAGCTTGTACGCTCCACAAGCTGGCCGATCTGTTGATCGATTTCCGCCGTGGAATATCTTGCTTCTTCTCCATGATCGTCCCGTTCATCCTGAACGATTCCTCTCCACCGTTTCGAGCGTCCACGGACACGCAGCCCAAACTGACCGAACGATCGAGGGTAGCCTTCTTCCTCAGAGCTTCCGGTTTCTTCGGCAACTTTCCAGGGACGTAGGACAATCCCTTTTTGAGAAGCGCTCGATCCTCGAGGATCGTGCAGGAAGAGCTGATCGATCTCGTCACGTGCCTCTTCTCGTTCCGCGTTATCTTCTGATTCGACGTGCATCTCGTCGATTCGACACCGCTGTCCGGTGTCGAACGGCCGCGCAACTTGCTCGGACATGTGACGCGCGTCTTCGTCGATTCCACGGAAAAACCGGGACGAATGGTGGCGTAGTCGTTAGATACGATTTTGCCGCTCGTTCTAACAGGTGGCACGGTTTTTACCACTCGTGGCGACTTGCTCGCGATCGTCGATCTGCTCTGATCGGCCGGATTCATCATCTGTTTCTGTCTCGGAACCGAGAGCGGTGCTTTCGACACGTTCGGGCTGCTCTTAGCTTTGACCAATCGCGAACCAGCGTTCCCTGGCCATCTGGCTGCGTTCTCTAACATCTTGCCGATATATATATATATATATATATCTTGGAAATTAATTGGAAACAAAGAAATCTTCTATACGTCGATTAGATTACGATAGATTATTGTTTCTCGATCGATTAATATTCATCCAATTCGAAAAGACAATTGTTACGTTGCCTCTGAATAAACGTGACGATGTTTCTCTCGTTGGACAGTCCACGCACACGATACAGGAATTCAAGCGACTTTTCTGTTCACTTGCTTCAATACCCGGTACTTCGTATCTCGTCTTCCTCTTCCGCGCCGATCACCACCGGCATTTTCCTCGAACCAACAGCCGTCATTGGCTCTGAACACCGGCCGCTCCTGGACAACAACCGTGTCGTACGTTTCCTGCACTTGAACACGTTTGGGAATGGAGCCTCGGAGAGAGAAAGAGAGAGAGAGAGAGAGAGAGAGAGAGAGAGAGAGAAAGGGGTTTCCTCTTGCGTGGAGAACGAGCCGCGACTAAGTACCGTAAAAGCTGCGTAAAAATGGACGCGCGTTTTATGGTTGCAATAGGAAGAGGAGGGAGGAGAGAGAGACAGAGAGAAAGAGGAGAGAATGTATCAATAATGGTGAAAAGAGAGAGGGGAGAAAAGCTAAATGGATACAAAGAGGGACGTAGAAGAAAGAAAAGAGAGAGAAAATTTGATAAAGATATTAGAGAGAGAGAGAAAGAGAGAGAGAGGAAAATCGTCTATATCGTTCTCTTTTTATTCTTTATAATAAACTTTTGAGACAAGATGATGGAACCATTAAGTACTCGACCATTTGTCGATTATCTTAATTGAAATCAAGCAAGTTTCTCTCCTTTGATATAAAATATTAAACATTCCAAGCTGTTTTCTTAATTTATATTTGTTCTAGTATTTGGCAATATTTCTGAATGAATAGATATTACGTATTCATTTTAAAATACATTTAAGAAAAAGGAAAGAAATATTATAATTGGATATCCTTATAATATTGTTCGTATATTCGAGATAATCAGCATGATAATCAATTATTGGTGCAAATTACATTAAGTTTTATATAAAATGCTGTTATATAGGCCATTATTTATAAGAAACCGTAGTTTAATCTTTATACTGTAAAATAAAATTAAATATCTTGAAATTGTCTATAATCTAATTTAAATTGTAGCCATCATTTATATCTCAAGAGTAATATAGAACTAAGAACTGCTTTATTATTTGATATTATAAATCATCGAAATACGAATTTTTTTTTTTTTTATAAATAAAAGATGGATAGAAGAAGCTTTCTTATTTCTTTAGAGAAAAGCAAAATAATAATTTCTTGTCTCATTTAATTGAAGACTTTCTTCTTATGAATTGAATCTGTGATATTAAGAAGTCAAAGGATTTACTAAAATAAAATGTTATCCATGATTAATTAAATTCTCGTTTCAAATTAGCCATTGTAAAGAATTTAAGCATATAAAATAGAATAGTTATCTTGGAAAAGTTTTCTTAATTGAATGCATTAATGATCACACAATAAAAAAAGATTTCCCTCGCATAGAATTAATTCAATTTGATGAGACAATTTAGTCAAAGAGAAATTAAGTTGAATCGAATGAAAGCGATAAAATATTTACTATATATCGTATAAATTAAAAAATCATATATATTTATTTCATTTTCAAAAGAATGACAAACTGTAAAACTGTAAGAATCATAAAAATGGAGGAAAATATAAAGAAACGAGTTAAATGCAAATTAATCATTGTTTTTCAATTCAATAATACGACATGTAACAAGCTCGTAAACTTCGTTTTATTTACGAGATAAGGATATTTAATCTTATTCCAAACCTATAAATTATCTTATTAGAAAAGTATAAATCGTATAAAAGTTCCAAAATACGTAACTGAAATATCCCAAAATTTTGGCATTAATAAGTCAGATGTAAGTCAACGTAAGAAACTTTGCACAAACTCTGCCCATAAAAGAACTACATTTATTATTACTTCCCTCTCAAAATGGAACAAGTTTTATTTGAAATATTTCTCAAATAACGAATCGTGACGTAGAAGACTTTGTACACAATTTAACAAAACGGATCTTTCGTTCAAGATTATTAACAATTTTAGACAACTCTCTAATTTCTTATATAAAAATTCCTGTTCCCGTAGAAAACGATCTGAAATTCTACGACCCCGTTATCAAAACGTTTGCAAATGGCTTTAACGATCAAATCAACTTCTTCTCGGATAATTTTAACTCTTGCAGGTAATCAATTCTACGATTATCCAATAACTAATCATCTCCAGTAACTACTACACACGTTTATTTTATCACTTTCTTATAACACTCTTCTTACACGTTATGCTTCTCCTTAATAACTCTTTACTCGTTATAATTCCCAGACTTAATGTCCCAGACCTATTCGCAATAACGTTTAATTCGCAAATAAATAAACACCTGCAGCGAATTTCCATCAACAATTACATTCATTTTTTTTTTTTTTTTTTTTAATAGATTCATGGATCTCAAGCGCGATCCTCGAAGCAAAATTTCGTCTCTGAACGTGTGTAATGATCGGTCGTCCCGAAAAGAATCCCGTTACGCCACTAACTTTCTATCGTTAAGGTAAAACACCGCTCGATTTGTCGTTGGACGTGAGAGTACGTTAACCAAATGGACGATAAGCTTTACGATAGAACGATCGAGCAAATGCTTTCGGCAGGATAATTCAAACGAAGATGATGAAGCGGCGTGCGCTCGCGCGAATGCGAGTCCGCTACTTCCAACTTGATCTGTATTTACCGTTATCGAACTTAAAAGGTACCATACAGGCCATAGACTCTCTTTATCTCTTCTCTCTCTCTCTTTCTTTCTTTCTCTGTCTCTTTATCTCTCCTTTCTGCTTTTCTTACCGAGTTAATTGAGAAATCGACCCTCCGACGTTATCCATTCTTCCCTATCTTCCTCCGCCCGTCTCCGCATAATCGAAGCAATCGACGATCGTTAAAGCTCGATTCATAATAATGGTCAAAGGTACGCTCAGACATCATTTTTATGCGTAATCCGACAGAGAAAATATTGACAGAAAGCGATTCGATTGAATCAAATGAAAATGTTGATCGTAGAATGGCCAAGATCGAGGTGCACCTGACACCTATTTGACTTGGATTCTCGTCTATTGAGAACGATAGAAAAGAAGTATAGATGCAATTAATAGAATTGAAAGATTAAATCGTACGATTTCAACAGTGAAAAGCATCGTGTAAATATTCATTTAACGAAACGAAATCGTGAAATTCTGCAGCAATTCCAATTATTTCCGATGTCTCGGTAAAATTTTACATAGCTCGAGATCTTCGACCGCTACTGTGAATCAAGCTTAAATCGGTATTTAACGTGCTCGCTCTCCACGACAATGCAGCCTTCTCCACCGGCTCGTTTGTTTCTTACATACCTACTTGACAATGGGAACGTGCTTTACTACACTTGTTCCGCGATACGAATCACCGCCGACGAGGGGGTGGTTCTCCGTCACGCTCGATATTCGAACCTCTCCTCAACCTCTCCGATTAGGAAGAAATCCTTCGAAGCTCAGGAAACATTTTGACCGCCTGTCGTGACGATCGACTCGACGATGTCGAACGAACGTCCCATTCTTACGAGCTCTCCTCGTTAAACCGCACCAAAACGGAAGTTCACTGGAGGTGAAACGATGGCGATGAGAGTGACGAGAGGTGATCGCGAATAAAAATGTTAATAGAACGAAACGACTAAGAAGTGTTTCCAGCCTGGTACGCAAATCGTGGAGCCGAAATGGAACCGATGCCCCTGATCGGAATCGAGACCAACCGCGAACTGACTGAGTGCAGAAAACTTTGTACGAGTCAGGTGCAAGTTTCCTGCCCCCCTCCTGCTCGCTCGCTCGGCCCCCCTTTACTCACGATATGCTACACGGTCTCTCCCGTGGTGCTGGCTCAAACAGTTTATTCCCTTTTACACGCATCGTATTCGTGTCTCGAGAGAACAATCTAATGGGAAGAGAAAAGGGGACGGAGGGAGGTAACGTTAGAATCTCCGTAATCTTGCGAAAAGTGGGAATGGCTTAAGATCAGACGTTTGTAATACGGCTACATAATGGTATAATTTTCAAGTACGTTTTTTTTTTCTTTTCGCTTTTCTATAAAATAGATTTAAGTGCGTACAATTTTTTAACTTCTTTTGCGATGGACAGATAGATTTTCGAGTAATAGAAAAATTTTTTAGCGGACTAACGCTAATAACGGTTTCGTTACACATGCAGAGGAAATCGCGCAAATTCAAGTATAAATTAAAGAAGAGACTAGCTGCATCGCCAAGAATCCGATTTAAATATGCAGAAGTTGTTTCCGCAAACGAAGTAAGATTACGTTTAAGGGTAGCGGTGCGGGGATGATCATTGCATAATGATCGAATTAGTATTCTCGTTAGCAGAGATACGGGGGAAAACGAATTACAATTGATTCTGCTCGAATCTTTCTCTTTCTTCAATTTCAATTTAAAGAATTCGAAGGATGCGACTGGAGAAAATGCGCTTGGGACTGTCCCACTCTTTTTACGGATTCGAACAATGCAAATTTATGGTAAACCGAGACGTTAAACGATTTTTTAGTAGTCGTGGCAAGCTTGAAATTAAATAATACTTTCATTATTGGAATACAGGTAAAACGTACTAATTAAAAAACAAACGTGCAAAAATGAAATGGAGAAAAAAGATTTTGTTTCTTATTTTAGCCAGCAACGCCCATTTATTTTAATGCCTACGATTAGCATGGATATCACAACAGGATACTACTAATAGCTTAGCATTTCGTGTCTAGGATTTATGACACGTTTGTCTCATTATTAAGGGTATAAATTTCCTTGTTCATCCTTTTATTTCCAAGACCAATATCCACACAATGCTTCCGTCTCCAATACCTGTTAGTAATTTGAAGTTTATGCCATAATCGCACCGTGTCTAAATATATCCCTTTGGTGTTTAATGTCCTTTTAAAAGGAAACATTTCGTATATTTACAATCTAATAAATATACATTATGATGATTATCGCCACCAATAATCAATCCAACCGTCGCCACTTCGATACTTTCCAACTCGAGTTTTGAAAATCAACAAATTTTTAAAGACCAATCTTCGCTTCGTTTCGAGACACCGTGTATACCAGGCGGTACACAGAAGTCGCGACGGAAATTTCGCAGGTTTCGCGAAAGCGAGGTCGTGGGGCCGTTCCTCCCGTACGCATAGAAAAGGCCGCGTTCAGTCCGATCGATAGATCTTCGCGGAGATGGCAGTTGCATCGCGAAATTGGAAGCCATGTCGGGAACGGTGTTGGAAAGCTGTTGTCGGGAATGTCCGCTGGCCTACTGACGAACAGGAGAAAGGAGACGACATGGGAGGAGAATATACGGGAGAGCATCGGCAGGAGAAAAGAATATTGGCCGCGTTATGAAATCGCGGGATTCTTTTACTGCGTTAAAATCGAAAATATAGGATTTTGTCCATCGACGTTCGTGACGATTTTTTGGCAACGATCGAAGAGCGAACGATTCGGTTGTATAGAAGAAAATAGGTTCGCTTGGTTCTTTTGGCAAAGATCAACTAAAATTTGTCTTACTTATTTTTCCCTTTTCTCTTGATTTAAATTTAAAATTGCCTTAACAGAGAATCGCGAAGATTTTTAAGTAGCACAATTGAATCGGACGTTACGAACTATTTCTGAATCATCTGAAACGAATTAGAAATTGGAACAGACGATATTTTTATTAATATAATTAAGATAATTTGAAGAATAGAATTTTTTTCATTATAAAAAAAATGAAATTGTAATTGTAGATAGATCAGATCTGTATGTAAATCATCGAATTTAATGCCAAGTAATAAATTCGTTAACCTCATTAACCTCGTTAATGGTTAAAATTAATTTGTTAATTTGTTTTCCCAATATCATAAATTCGGCGTGATAAATTTCTAAAGTATTCGTGTTTCTTCATTTAAAGAAACAATTTTTCTTCCATCTAATTATAAAATAAATTAAATAAATGTAATTGTAGAATAAATTAAATTTTCTTATTAATCTTCTGCAGTTAGTAAAAGGAATAAAACGCGGTTGGTGATTAGTAACAACTCGGTAAACATTTCTAAATAAGAAGATATCAGATTCAATCAGAAAAGTGAAAGCGTATTAACATCCTGAACAAATCTATATTTACGTCTACTTTATGAAAGATGTTCCGCGTGGATTACGATTGATATTCACGATAATTCTAACAAATTTCCTGACGCGACAACTAGAAGATTTCTTTTCACTTTTTTAATTGCTATCGAAGGTGTGACATGATAAATGGCTTTCTATCTTGTCCAACTGTTATTATTGATATTTAAAATCGCATTGATTTTACTTAAATTACTTCCTCCAACACTAAATTTCACTTGGATATCGATTCAACGTGAATTTTCCGTGTGTATTTTTCAATTGATTCAATTGACTAAGTTAAACGAGCCTTTACTTCTTCAGCAGGATAAAAGAAACGAGGAATTCAAGGTGAACTTGAACGATGTAACAGAAAAGCTGAAGAAACCGCTTCTTGGCATCCGCTTCCGCCAGAGAAGAACGATCACGTGGGAGAAATTCATTGTAAACTGCGAATACTAAGATTTTCGATATATCTCCATTTGATTTATATTGTTTTATTTTGTTAAGTAATATTATTTTTACTTTATATCCTCAAGAAATATCATGGTACGTATCAAGAACAGTTTATTTCTTTTCGATTCTTTAGAAAGATTTATGTAAAAAATTATTATTGCAAAATTTTTGTGATTTTTTTCATTCTATTTTTTTTCCACGAATCAACTTTTGCACTTTTATCTACTTTTGCTGTCTGTCACAACATCAACATCATTCACTTTTATTTTATCCACGCTCTTTTTATTCCTTTTCAGTACACTTTCGATCTTTTTGCGATTCGCACCTGTGTCGTGACAAATATGAAATTATTCATACGTCACGAATCATTCTTTTCGAAGGCATCCCTCGAAGAACCAGCGTATCAAATTTATATTCTCGTCATCCATCTTTCCTTTGAACCTGATTTCGATTGAAACAAGGTAAATACACTGTCTATTCGTGAACGCACTTGCTTACACAGTATGTTTAAACCGTGTATACTAAGTGTAATTTAAATTGGGAAAAGCTATATATATATAAAATTGTTTCTTACATAATTACATATAACTTACATAATAATACGCGTAATAATCTTTCGTAAATAAAAAGAAAAGATATTTTTTTTTTTCATTTCTTTCCATTGAGAATTCCTTTAAGAGCCAACAATAATTAAACATCAGGGGTGACTACTACTGGTTCCGTGATCTCGATCACGATCTGGCAAGTTACCGCGTTTGTCGTGCGAACCTGACCTAGCACGTTAGCCAGTTAAATTAAAACTTGTCGCGTTTCTCTATTACCAGGCTGCGATGGATTTCCAAACGCGCAACAGGCATTAACAGCACGCGGAAAACCGAGTTAAGCCTCGTTCAAATTAATCAAACGTTACTTGAATTCAAATAATTTGAATGATTCGAGAATTCGAATAACTTAACTTCAAACAACAATAATTTAACATCTGAAATCATCTAAAAAGACGATAATGCTTATTAACCAATAATAAGAGAGAAGAGAGAAATTTTGGACAAATCACACCTCTAATGTTTTCACCTCTAACATTCCGATTGCGATTCACCGAGCGGAAAAAATTGATCGAATGTAAGAGACAACGATCGCATCGAACATTAATATGGATATTAATTTCCAACGAATCCGTTCACGCGTCTATTCGTGGTGCACGGTATCGATTGGTGGAATCGAACAGCGAATTATTTGCGATGCTAGACACGCACGAATAGCAGGCGTACACGATCAACGGTCACATTTCCGCTGTGGAAACCTTACTCCGGATATTTCGGGAGTGAAGATTCCTAGCCACGCATTTAAACAGAAGCGATACTATTCGAACAGTTGTGTATGTTTGTTATCGATTGTGTTATCGATTGTCGCGGATTCTGTTCCACATCTCTTTTGTTCGATTAATAATTTTGTTAGGACAATGCATTTGCAAACGGGTTGAACGATACGTTTTAATTGGATACGTGTAAAAAGGAGGTTATATATATTTTATCCGATCGAATTTCATTTTCTTTCTTCTATTCTATAAATGTAGTGTAGATATTATTTTTATATATTTTTTATTGCAAATTTACTGCATGTAATTTATTACATAACATGTAAGATATGTATGTAGGTAATATGAAATATATATATATATATCTGCATATACCGGTCCTACATGTTGTTTCTTCATTTTCTATTTCGATTGAAACTTTCTATGCGGTACCCACATAAGACAAACTTTTATTTTAACTGTATTTTCATAATATTATGTGGTGTTTATGATATATACTTTCTAAAATTTAATGTATTAAGAACCGTTTCTACTTATATATTCAATGGGAGTTTAACTGTCTTCAATTGGTGCTCATCTACATATACATTCGGTGGGGTGAACATTTAGTCATATTTAATATCGACACATACAGGTGCATCTATCAGTGAACTAACAGGAAAACCTATAATGGTTATGATGTTTAGAATGCGATGCCAATCGTACACACAATAATGTTTATCAATATAACTGTTCAACGTATTTGGGATTTGGAAATTATTTTTAGTTGGTTCATTATTTTATAATATTATTTCAATTTAATATTATCTTAATTTGTAATATATTTAATAAGTATTTCTTTATAAATTTTTCAATTAATATATTTATTATTCGTAAATTTAAGAAAAATTTCTAACAAACATTACGGGTAATGATTCAATTATTTCGAATTATTATTTTTTATCTTTATTTCAAATGAAATTTGCATGAAGCTTGTTATGGAATGTACTAATCTAATAATTTGTACATTAATTGACGTTCGAAAAATTTCAAAAAAATCAAGAGTATGAAGTATGTTAACTGGTTCAACAACTGTCCCATAAAAACACGCGAATCATAAGTGGTCTGAACATCAGGAAAGAGTTGCAATTAATGTAGGTCGATTATATATATCTTATATATACATAGTTTTAATTTGTTCTAACTTTGTTTACATTACAACAGATTATTTATCGATGACTCAATAAGATTAATATCAAGCAATGATTATTAAAATTTTATTCAAATAAAATATATGATTTATCTTAATTAAGTCAATAAATTACGTTTCATATGATTCAAGTCAATAAATGTTTCATTCAAACCTGTTATTTTATTGTGGATGCAATTATTAACACATTATTGAATTTTACTGTGAAAGGTTAATAATTATGTGTGGAAGCATAAATATTTTTTCGTCTGGTGCAACTGAAACTCGCAGAATGCTTTCTCGTTAAATAATTTATACTTCAATGAAATCCTACCTTCTCGACCATCTTTAGAAAATACATTGTGCATATTATTCTTCATTCCATTATCTCCGTCTAAAGCATAATTATGTCTCACAACATAATTATTCTTCTGTCTCAACGACAAGAAAAGAAGTTCGATCTTTCCTTCCTATTGTCTGGTAGATCTGGCCACGTTCGTAATAATATTACATAAAATAATGTTATTATTTTTTTTTCATAATCTTTTTCCGACACAAACATATGGACATTTAATAGAATTTCTGTTTCTGACTAATATTATTACACGCTTATTATGATTATTACTATATTTATTATTCGATAATTCTCATTTTGAATTTTATTTTTAATTGAGCAAAATAATAAACAAATGACATCAATTGAAATACGCCATTTATCAAATAATAATTAACATTATTCACTTCCATTGTCTCGACAATTAAAATAATAAGAATTTTTATTTTAATTTCAAATCGAACTTGGCCAGATCTGTTATCTATATGTAAATATCATAGTGGCTCGTATTTTTTTTCTACTTCCGCGTTCGTTAATTCGTCGGATCCGTTGCGGGGAACAAATTGGACCACACGGTTGTCTCGAAGAAAAACAGACGGTAGAAAGAAAAGAAAAGAGGTGTACGTGCAAGGTGGAACACTTTCGCGACGAAAAGGCCCCGGGCAACGCAAGTTCTGCGAACAAGCAGAGGTTCTGAAGAGTGCAATGATTTCTATATGGGCCACGAGAAAGTCACTAGCGCGTGTCGTTTTTTTTTTCCACGGGTATTCGACCCTTTTGCACTTTCGCGGTCAAACGATCCTCTTCTTTGGCTTCGAAAATTAACCTTGCCGCGATAATCGATGATTCGAGTTGTAATGAAGATCAAGAATCTTCTTGGACCCAAAGATTCCAAGATTTTGTACAAGTAAATATGACAATAAGTATATTCATGAAATTTTTGAAAATCAATTTTTTAAAGCCAAAACGAACAAGAAAATTGATGTATGTAAAAATATCGATTAATAAGAAGTTTATTTATTTAAATTACAAACAATTAAAATTTTATTTAAACGAAACGAGAGAAAAAAAAGAAGATAAAATAAAGAAGATAAAGTTAAAAATAATTAATTATATTGTTTATAATTTCCATATTTTTTTATATCAATTTTTGTGTTTCTTTCTAGAATCGATCTTTCAAAAGTGTATCATGAATATATAAAATAAATAAGTTTTCGATTAAAAATCACAGCAGCAATCGAGAAATTGAGAATCACTGTTTTATTACACTATAACTCTATCTACAATTTTCAAAAATTTTATCGTGTTTTTCGACTAATTTTCCGCAGAGCACATTATTTACTTTTTACTTTACTTATGATTATTCCTATAACGGAACATTCTAATAATCGGAGTTCATCTTTTAAACGTGCGTAGTAATTTCACAGGGAAGAAAAAAAAAAAAAAAAAGAAAAGAAAAAAAAAAGGAAAGAATAGAAATAACGGTATTTTTTCCCTTAAGCAAACTTAGTTACATCAGCAATGTTCTTCATATATCCTTAATAGCATAAGAAATAATTGCATGTACATAAATTGAACACATCATTTAAATGAATATACTTATTGCATATATGTTAAGTGCACGTACAAAAGATCGTAACGACATAAAACGAGTCTACTTTATAGCTTGTGTGACATTTTCTTCCCCATAGGTTAAATAGTATGCAATTACAAATGTGTTTTGTTTTCTTTCGTTGTTTTTTATGTACACAATCGTGTATTAATTCATTAGGAATTGTGTTAATAGAATAGCTATTTTTTTTTCAATCAAAGATGACATATATAAGTGTTGTTCGCAGTTTCGTATTACTCTGCATTATTATCGAATTATTTCGAATATACGAAGAAGTAACAATGAGAGAAATAAAAAAAAATTTTGTAAAATTAAATACGTTTGCCAAATAATCAAAAAATAAACAATTACAAATTGTAAAAAAAAAAAAAGAAATTAAAAAAAATATACAAATCATGTCTATAATTACAATGTTACTTTCATGCATCGTAAAGCAACGACATAATAATTCATCAATAGAAAATACGCATTAATGTTCATTTCTAATGTACAAGCAAATTGCCAGTAGTTTTATTCTCACTGTGTTATTCCATTGTGAAAAAAGTGTCAATAAAGATATGCAATTGCGGTTATTGCACATAAAACTCTGTTTGACTTTGACAACATATCATATTAATTATGATTACAATTTCCATGGAATTATGAAGATGCTCGTCTTAGATAGGATCGTCAAAGATGTAAACCGTATTTCGTAATTGCCTTCTAATCTACATTACGAAACATTATTCTGCATAAATCTACAGAGCGTACCGACAATATTTGTTCGTATTACTTCTGGTAAAAAAGATTTCCGCCAAACAATACGAAATTTTTTAAAAATACTATGTAGTTTTTAAAATTGAAAATATTATAAAAAATATATGGTAATAAATAATAATAAATCGTATAGTAAATAAGAAATAATAAAATATATTAAAAGAAAACACATAGTAAGCATGTAATTTTCGAATAATGTCGATTCAAACGTGGCCAAGTCCGATTCCAACGATGTCGTACTGACGAAATCGTAATCGAATTCACAGAGAAAGTTGACCGAAATCACGTAAAGCAATTCTCCTTGAGAAAACGAATGTTCGTTTCAAACGTATGACGTTACCGAAATTCTCGATCCAACGATCAACAGTAAATCGAATCGAGGAAGTGACCGAATGTAAATCCAGGTAATATTAAGCCATCTATGCCATCGATGATATTTAAGACCGGTATTACAAGTTAGGATAACACCTATCGATATACCTTTCCATTTCTTTTGCTTTGATAACGAGAACATCGAGTAAAAGCATTATTGCGTGTACAGAAAAAAGTGAAAGTGCTTCTACTGTGAAAGATATGATATTGTAAATTCAATCCTTGCTGGAATACGCAGAGGTATCGAAATAGACAAATTGAAAGTCAAAGAAGATAAAATGGGAAAGTTATGCATGGCCAATTTGCATAACAACAAAAGGTTTGGAAGTTTTTGTTGTAAGATTAACTCGCGAAGAAAAGAAAGATTTAAAAATCTTGAAATTTATTCAACGTTAGAATATTCAGGATATTCCTAAGTAATTGATTATTTTAAAGTTAGATACTATATATAATTGAATTTAAATTTTTTTTATCATTCATCAAATAAATGATATGTAATATCTTTGCCATCTTTTTAGTAAATTTTTGATTTCTCATTTATAAAATGTGCATACTACGATAAAAAATATGATTCAAGGTAAACTTCTCATTGATATTTTTTATTTTTAAGATAAATTTTTTAAACTGAAGTTAATATTTTTTCGAAATCCTCGTAAATATCATAAATATATATATATATTTTTTATTTATTCTTGCAATAATAAAAAATGAAACAAAATGAAATTACGTAAGTACTTACACATTCTCCTCAAGATTGATAATCCATTACGAATAATAATATTTGATAACATTAGAAAATAATCAAAATGTTTATATTTATATTTTTAAAAAGTTATTCTTATGATATTTTTTCATAGATTTTATATTACAAAATTATTAACTATTATAAAAAATTTATTTCATAGTGAAAAGTACAATAAAGTTGTTTGGAATGCATAGTCAAAAGAGAAAGTTACTAGAAACTAAGAGTATTAAAGTAACAGAAATAAATTTGTTTTTAATTAAAGAAACTTTTAAATTTATAATCAATTTAATTAACTTGAACTTAATTAATTTTTTATAATAACATTAACGAATTTCTAATACATACCAAATATATTTGTTTTGAATAAAAAATAAATAAAATAATTTTATATATAGTCCTTAAGACTTCGCTTATTTTTCGATCCAAAATATTAATTTAATATAGTGAAATATATAAGACAATACATATGACTTACCTGACTTTGACCAACTCGATATAAAGCTGGATCGACATCGATAGTAAGCATCATATCTTCCACAGCGCGACGTTCATCAGCTACAGGACTACCTGGTCGCGTATTTACATCGCTTGATAATAAACTGAATCGTCTTCTGAACTCGCCTAACGCTATATGCTTAGGAAATCCTACTTTATGTAATCGAACTGCATCAATTATTTGACTTCCACGGATCTATAACAAAAATGAAATTTTCTTTTAATATATATATTGAAAACTGATATATTATATTTAAATTTATGATAATTTAAATATGAACTTGAAACCATCTTATTAATTTCTGTTTTGTTAATTGTTCAAAATTATAAATATATTAAACATAGACTCTGATGTAAATTAATTAGATATATTTATGAGATAAAAATTATATTTTTACCTGCGATCGAAGAAGAGGAACATTAATAACACTATCCTCGCTTTGATTAGATTTTACGGATAACAGACTCTTATTATCAGTACAGCCAGCATTGTGTTGTGGTAATATACAGTGGATGAATTTAACTCGTGTTCTTCGTAAAGTTTCAATCAGACCATCCTTTAACAAATTAATTTTTAAATATTTTACATATATATTTTAAATATGAAATTATGATTAATTTTAATAATAAAAAAGAAACTTATCTATTGTATCTTGCTTTTCTTATTCGTAATAATATAGAAACAATGATATCATAACATTTTCAACTCTATATATACATATATATCTCGTTCATAAAAGGAAAACCAATATAATTTCAATTACTCGTAAAATTATATAAATTAAGTCATTGTTTGAAGATAACATAATATATAATGCACATGACATAATTATCTTTTATACGAATACGAATACATACATAAAAATCTAAATATTTTTAAATAAATATGTACTTACAAAACACAAACATTTATAGAATATTTATTTATGATTATTAAACAGTAATAGTGTTATGATATTAATACTTACAACAGTAAATTTGACTTGAAGACAGATATTTTTTCTTTTTACGGCAGTAAATGTTCGTCGTATACTAGATGCTCTTCTTAGTGATTGTGACCCCTCTAAACCAGGCATGGAACTGCATAAGGTTCCAGAAACTCCAGCTCCACGTGCACTAACAAACAGCATACTAACATCTTCTCTGTTATCAAAATAAAATTAATTATTAAAACATAAAACAAATAATATTTTTTTAGGAATAATATATCAATAATACTTAATTTTTTTTACATAAATTTAAATTAAAATATGATATCTATTAAAAAATTTGACATTTATATTACCTTGTGCTTTCTTGAAGTATTGTAATGGCACTTTTAGTAACAGGATTTTCTCGTGTTGCTTTCAGCCATCCTGTTGCTGTATAAAGTACAGGATTAGTACCTAATAGATGTTGTAAAACAAACTGATTGTTTCCAGGTGCTTTTCTAAGCAATATTTGATGATCTATCAAAGAAAAAATTAACAAAATAAGTTAAAATTTATCTTAATCATATATGATATATAAAAATGTTTAAGTACCTCTATCTCCATAATGAGAGAACAGTCGATCTAAAAATGTTTCGTCACTACCACCAGGACATACTGTTTCTTCATCTAATAACCATAGCAGACCTTTTCGTTCCATTTGTCTACTCCCACTCAAGTCACTTTGGCTAGTTCGCAACATAGTCGCACTTTGCGAACTTCCACGATCTAATAGCGAAATTAAACCCTGAGGTGATCCAATTCCATCTTCATCGCAGTCATCTTCATAATCTACATCAATTCCTTCTTGGACATACCTATATTTGGAAAACATTTAGACGAATCACTGTAATAATTTTACATATAATTATATTTTACATATAATTTATTATAGCGGATGCATTACTCATTATATATTTAAATAAAATCATATATCCTATAATATTATTTTCAAAACAAATTAACATTAATTATTAAAGTTTTTATAATATTACTCGCAATTTTTACAATTTACGGCTTTATATACCTGTCCTTTGGTGCCACCAGTGTCGTATGATGAAACAGCAACTGCAACCGTTCTTGCAAGTAATTATGACACAGGTCTTCAAAACAAGCTCCAGTTTGTTGTCCACAGGAGGCTGGATTTTGAAAACCTGGCGAGTCACAGAGTAACAAAGACGACACTGTGTGTACCGAGGATGATATGGATCTGTAAACGCATAAATGCGATATCATTATCTTTATTTTTGTTTAGTTGTATCGATATTTAATTAGAAAAAGAACATACCTATTGATGAGAGCAGCTACACAGTGAAATATTTCAGAATAAAGTCCAATCAAAAGACCTTCTAAAGCATCTAAACCCATGATATCTTTGCTCTGTTCCGTAGGACTCGGTGTACGTAGAGCAGGTCTCGGAGTACTTGGTGTACCAGCACCACCTCCATTGCAAGAAAATACTATTCTACTCAATTCCTCGACAGTAGTGCCTAGTAAATTGGCAGCTTTTTCTGCACACTCTACTCTCGCGAACTGCCATCGACTTTGCGAACTAGTGCCAGCCTTAACTGCACCAGCACAACTCAGATGATATATACCGGCAAGGACCAGCCAAATGACTTTCTCATCAGACTCGGACACTCCAAGAATTCTAAAGGCGGCTACGATTCGATTAAACTCAACCATAGCACGTTGCTTATCCTCGTGCTTTTGCAGAGGTGTAATAAAAGTATTATTTTCTGCGACTAGATTTGTAAGGTGCAATTCTTTTCTGAGAGCGCCCTCTGCACCTGCCAGTAAACGATAAATCGCATGGAAAGTTGGATCTCCATTTGCTCTTCTACCTATTCTTGATTTTTCCAAAAGCAACACCTTGAAGAAAAAGACAATTAAAGTGATATTTTAGATATAAATTAAAAACCTATCTAGATTAATATATAACATGTCTTCGAATAATCCACATATATTATTCCTTTTTTCAATACTTTATCAGCCTGGAAGCCATAGTATTGGTATAAAAAAATTCTAAGTTAATTTTTAAATTTTCTTTCTAAAGAATATCAATAATAAATAAATTAAATAATAAATTAAATATAATTAATTTATGTGGATTAAAATATATATATTATATTAGAACGATTAATAGTTGGATAATACAAAATAATAATAATATTACAATTACAATAATATTACCTGTAAAGAAGCTGATGCTATTTGCCCTGATTGATCGAAATCTAAACTAAACAATTGTGTAAATCGCGTTGCATTGGAATTCATATGTGTTCTACTGTTTCCAAAAGCCTCCAAGACTGTGAATAGGGCGTTGAGTTTCTCGATAGTCAAAATCTTGAAAAATATAGCATAATTTTCTTAATTTTCTTATAATTTAAAAAGATTTTATTAATTTTAATCTCCACATAATTTAAATTTCAATTTCTTTATAAATTCAAAATTTTTAAACAATTTTTTGAACGTAATATTGCATGCGTATTTTTGTTAAAATATATTTCTTGATATTCATGATAATAATATATCAACAATATTATTAAATAATGATAGAAAATTGACTTACCTTGTTAACTGTACCTGCAGCCAATACAAGATAATGAAGAGCATGTTTAAAATTTGTCGTTTTTCCTGATCCGCTACGACCAAGAAAAACTAAGGAATGATCTCTTCGAGTTGCCAACATCCCTCTATAAGCTGCTTGCGCCATCGCATAAATATGCGGTGGCATATCCTCATTTTTACATCCTCTAAACATATGTGCTACCTGAGGAAAGAAAATTAAGTAATAAAATTAAAAAAAAAAAATTTATTTCGTTAAATATAATTATTACAAACATTAACGAGTCTTATTGTTTCCTTATTTAAAAAGAAAATTAACTTCTTCTTCTTTCTCTTCCTTTTATTAAGGTATTTTAATTATATTTAATTTCTAATTAAATCTAATTAAAAAATAAGGCAAGAACTAAATTCATCCCTTAAATTCAATTCAAATTAAATCATCAATTTTGAAAATGAAAAGTACCAAAGAACCTGTAAATATCACTTGCCTTTTCCGAGTAAATTGCCAATGGCGCCACCGGATTGATAATGATCATGCTATCTCCCGCATAAGTGTGGATTAAATTACTGGCGTAACGTTGCCTCAGTGTGTGGAGAACAGAAGATTCATTGAGAAAACGTAATTGCGAGAGTTCCTCGGCCTTGTCAAACTGAGGGGGATTGGCCTGTAAAAAAAAGAAAGAAAAAAAAAACGATTGGTTTGATTTAACCTACTTAGACCATACCACGATTCTACGAATCGTAGCAATACATTTTTTTTTCTTTCATTATCGATACTGCCATAAATCAATGAAAAATTAACAATCGAGTTAAGTTAAAATATAAGTGATCGATCTAATAATTTCTCATTGTCGTTAATTGACTATTAAATGATGGTTGTAAAATTGCAAATTAACGAAAAAAATAAATGTATCTGAATATAAATTTAAAGAAAATATCAGAACTTTTCAATATATCTAATATATTAATTTAAGAAAATTATGAAAATCGATATTGATTGAATAAATTTAATTCAAAGAAGAGAACCTTTTCAACATCTTCTTCGTCGACCAAAAGTTCTTCGCCGGAAGTAGTCAAACGAATCCTCAGCTTTCCTGTATCTGGATCTGCCGAACCACATTTCGTCGCAGGGGTGAAACCACCCCGATGTAACAACCAAATTCTCTCAGAACTCATCCATGCTTGTTCTTGTGCAAGATGCTCCTCGGATCGCGCCTATTTGTCGATAAAAAAAAAAGAAGAAAAATAGAATAATGAAAAGAATTAAGATTTCAACCTAAATTGACTTTCTAATCGAACGTGATTTATTTTATGAATGAGAAATAGGAAGATCATGATCATTTATAAATGAAGTAGAATTTGTATAACAAAATACATATATCTTTGAACATTATAACGTAATAACATATACATCTTTAATATTTTGAAAATTTATAATAAAATTTGGATTAAATGTTTGATAAAAATCTGTAATTTTTTATATAACTTCATACAAATATAAATACGATTTACACGATGTCGAAAAAAAAATGTTACTAATATCTGTTCCTTCTAGATATAATCTATTTATAATCGATAATCTACACATGGATCACTTATTTTATATGGAAAAATACTACTGAAAATATTTCAAACATTTTACGATTACCTTAAAATTCCTTTTCCTCTCTTCAAGTGTCTTTTAATTAAAAATAAAACAAGAAATTTATATTTCAAAGTGAATAAAAGTTTTTTATCTTACAAATAAAAGGAAAAATAATTCAAAAAACCAATTATATTATTTTGAATGGCTGTATAAAAAAATGTTCTAGGGAGCAATTAATTGTATTATTGTTACTTAGCATTACCACACGCTGCGTTACATTCATTTTCGATGACCAGGCAAAAGCTTGTTATGAATTCACTAAAGATGTATAAATCTGATTTGATTTCATCTAACGTGCATGTATAGAGTGTTCCTTGAGAAGCGAATGCAAGTATTTTCCCAACTATACATACATTATTCCTTTTTAAATATGTATATATGTAGGACTTACTTCATTTCGAATGCACAATTTGATATAAGAACATATAAAGATCAACTTCATCTTTTTTTAATGAAACTAACTGTTGCTAAGTAATTGAAATTTGCATTAGATGGAATAGAGTGATAATCTTGCTTCATTAAAAAGTTTCAATTGCTTACGTAATTTATTAAATTTACGTAATTTAATAAATAACTTAATCAATTTTTATATTTGTTTTGGCCTTCAGAATCGACTTTCTAAAATTATCCACTAATATATTAACACCCTGTATGTCTTTTAATACATAAATCAAATGCAGTGAAGTACGTACGTTTGCTCATTCGATCAATAGTCTCGATTAAAACAGTAACCGTACTTAAAAATTTATAGCGAATATATATATATATATATATAATGATATAATTCATTAGGAAAACGTGTATTATTTTTCAAGTTTTCTTAATGATCTTTCTATAGTCGTATTTTTAAAATTTTTCGTTTTTTTTCAGTTCGTAATAAAGATAAATTTTACTAACGAACTGGCAATAACTTATAAAAATAATTTGTAGTATTCTTAATCACTAACATAAATTATTTTTAATAATAATATTTTTAAAGAAAATACGAAATTTAAATTATCAACATCCTTCGAAATGACAGCATTATTAATACCGGTTTTGCACGCCTAATACACTATCGTTGCGTATGCTATCTTTGCGTGCCTGACCTTAATCAAATAGAACACTTTTAAAATTCAAGGTTTATAAAAGTCTGATATAGACACTAATTCTAATCGACGAGACGAATTTCAATTTTATAAATGCTAAATGGATACTATCAATATCGACATTTACTAAACGATTTTTTATCTAAACGACGTATACCTAATCTCATGCTTTCAAAAATATTATAAAACAAGAATTTGTTCATCCATAATTAGATATTTGCAAATTAACGTATCGCTATTATATATCAGTAAAAACATTGCATCATTGTATATAAAAATCCCTACTTACTAAAAAGAATAAAAATAATTAATATAACAAATGAAAATTTATTTTCTAATTTCTTGTATCCTCTTGAACGACAAAAAGCTTGTTAACTCTGTTAAAAAGAAATCTGTTAGATGCAAAAGTTGCATTAAAATTAATCACTCGATTTCTCGTGAATTTCGAAGGCACGAGCTTTTTTGTTTCGATAACAGTTCCCTTAATTTCGTGAATCACGCGGTGAGTCGCAACTGTAAATGTACACATATCGATTTCCTTGTGTCGTGTCAGCCGTTTTGCTAGAAAGCATACCGACTCGCTCTATTCTACCATGTAAGACGACTTCCTAGTAATAAATTACCATGAATCAGGCCCCAGGCTCCACGGGTACAGTGTATACAACGGTCGCATTGTTTCGCGAGACAAACAGAACACGCCATGCCTTCAAACACGGAGAGTTCCTAAATGGGAAAATTACACGATTACGAATGTGCTGCCCTTTTAACTACGTTCCAACCGCAACAACCGACCTCTATTTCTAAACGATTTGCTCAATTATACCTTGTCGGTAATTATGCTATATATACGTATAGAGAAGAGCGTTTATTACAATTAACGTTGTGTAATTTTGTAAGTTTACATGTACGTGTTTACATATAACTACTACGGATGCGCGAAATTAGTTGAAAATATCCGGATTCTCTTTAATTAAACATTATTTCATTTGTATTAAATTTCATATGTTTAAAATTTGTATACATTATCTGCATGATGCAATATATATGCATTTTTTCAATTTGAAAATATAAGATATTTAAAGCAACGTGACAATATTAAAGAAACGACCAGTACAAATTTGCATAGAGATTGAGTTTACAAGATGAAATACAATTCGAACATCTATCGTAAAAACGGTACCTAATTAAACGCCTCCGGAACACGACAAACAAAACGATCAATTCATCAATCATGAATAGCCGTATTCATCGACTCTACGAATCCCTTATCGCTATCGTCGAAACCTTAATTTCCACATACGGCTCACCCAACTTACGTTATACATCTACAAATAAAGGCTAACGAACTCTCGTTTCCAGAGGCGTGTCGATAATGACATACCTCACCCGTTTGCGGCGGTAGTCTATTCTGCAGAAGCACCTCGAGGCGTTTCATGCACAGCCCCGTGTCATTCGCCGGCTCACCCTCCATTCGCCGACGATTTACACCTTCGTCGACTACGTCCTCGCCGTTCTCGCATTTTCTTTTCCTCTTTCCACGTCCTATCTTCTTAGCCAGGGCCATTTCCACGATCTCCTCCCACTCGATGATATCCTCGATCGGTTTCAATTTCCTCTGAGACGCGGTAGTTTTCCGGTTTCGTTTCTGCGGGCCATTGTTCCAACTCCTCAATGAACCCCCTTTCAGCCCCTGAATTCTAAAATCGCCGGCTAACTTGCCACTAGGCACCCTTTGTTCTATCTCCGCCGTGATCCTCCTCCACTTCCGCTCTCTAGGTGTCTTGATCACGCTGCTGTCATCCCAACCCTCCTCCATTCTCTTGATCCGATCGTCGTCGATCGAACCGACCCGTAGCGTATCCGCCCAACTCTCCTTCCTCCTGCTGCTCTTCGCGCCAATTTTCGACAAACAAGGGGACACGTATTGATTTCGATTAGCCTTCTTCTTAGCGCTCGTACCACCGTGTACTCGAGCAGGGGTGCAAATCGAGATATTCCCGGACGAGTGCAGGCTGTCGCTGTCGCTGCATTCCCAGGAACTGGTGCCATTCCTGGTTATTCTTCTATTGGCGGACTTAGTCTCGTCCAAGATGATGGAATCTCGGTCTTTCGAGTACCTGGTGGCGGGAAAAGAGATGGTTGCACGACGATTGCTTTGTTTCGCTATTCCATTTCCGTGCGCCTTGCCGCGACATGATCTGTGAAGCAAGTGATGCGCCTTCAGCGACTCCTCGTCGTCTTTGTTCAATGGCATCTCGTTGAAAAAACAAAACTTTCCAAGGTTCTTTCTCTTTTGTTTTCGCGTTTTTTCCTCTCGCTTTCGCGATAATTATTTTTCCTTCCTCGTGATATACGAATCATCTATGCTCCAGAATCAAGATTCACGCGCGTTTTTCTCATTCAAACCAAGTTTCATCCGCGAGCGCCTTGAGAATTCTGCTTGGTATCTCGCTTGAAAAAACGTACCTCAAGCTAGTTTTTATTACGGTAAAAGTAGAAATGCGATTTTATGGGACCGGATGAAGAATCATTCGCCGATCACCTGATACTGTTGCCACATATTTTTATTCCCTTCATCTTCATATTTGTTCATTCTTTGAAGAATATTCAAATTGAAATGATGTCACTTATATTTTGACACTTTTATATATTTTTATAATAATCATCCTCTGATACGTAAATTGATGTCTTTGATTGATGATAAGCAAATTTTAAGCTTCTCAACGATCCTAAATTCACTAATCATATTAACACTAAAGAAACGAAACCATCGACATCACACACATGATAAACTTTCTTATAAACTCATCATACAATGCAATTTATATGTACAAATGTCAATGAATTATGGGACGAAACTTTGAAAAGATTTAGAGATCAAAATAACTCACGATAAAGTTTCGAAAAATATTGTAAATCGTTTTGTTTCTTATTTGGACGATCGAGAAACCGAGAAACAAGATAGGGCTCCATTACGAGAAGCACCTCGAGCTCACCGAGTCTCGACTGAGGCCAAGAGGCAGTGGTGGTACCGAAGACCGAAGCAGATCAAAAAGAAACGATGGAGGCAGGCGTGCTCCCACGACTGAGACGCTCTTTCTCAGCACTGTCGTGTCTTTCTCTCGCTTCTGCCACCATCACCGCCGCTTGATCCCTTCTTCCTTCTATTCTCCATCTCCGTCGTTAGTTATCCAACTCTTTCACTTGTCCTCGTCATTTTCGCTCGCGTGATTTTACCGATTACGATTCAATCGATTTGCTTCTGTAGTAAATACGGAAACAAAACGAATAATCAAAGGCGATAAATACTTTGTTTATACAAGATGTTAACACTTTGATTTACAAGTATATTTTTCTTAAACAAACGTTTACGATGATTTTTTATATCGCATCGATATTGAAATATTCGTATGTAAATAAACATTAATAATTTCTAAGAGAATTTTTTTTAAAGTATAGAATATTTGTTATATTATTCCGAATTACATGTATATTACAATATAGTTAACTTATTATAATTATAATAACTTATCATAATTATAATAATTTAATAACAATGGCAATGCTTGATTATATACAACAATAATAGCAAAAATAGAATAATATAACTTATATTAATAGATTAGATATATACAATGTTATAAAAATATACAATGTTTTTTCTTCTTCATTATAATTCATTGAGCAAGAAAAACAAGAAATGCTAAAACCGTTGTAAAGAGAGAAACTATCGATTCATCTTTAAAAACCATCCTTTCCATTCGAAGGGAACAATTCGCATGCGTCTGTTTTGCCGACAATTTGCATAAACATAGTTTTCACAGACACAACGTAGAAAGAAAAGAAAATCCATAAACATGGAGGATATATTTTTGTCTATAATCTTTTCAATGGTCTCGTCCTCTTTCTCTACAAATACATATTACTGTACTAGACATCACTAATTCGATAAATATAAGGAAAAATAAATTCAGTTCAATTTTTTAAATAATATAAAAATATCAATTCAATTCCTCTAGGGAATTTCTGCAAACTCTTAATGGTAGAAAGCATGAGAACGCATATGAAACAATTAACCTATGTTTCAACAATTTAATTTAATTACATAGTTGTTGCATCTTTTATGATTATGAAAATTATTTATTCTACGTTATAATTAAATGATATTACAATAATAAATTGTGCGCATTTAAAATACGTCACATTATTCTAAACAGGAACTTCTTCATAATGAAACTTATCATCATGCAAATATTAATAAAAATAAGAAACACTAAGAAAGATTAAGATATACGATTAAAAATGTTTTAATTATACTATAAAAAACTTTTTTCATATAATTATAAATGTTGTTTCAAAATATTAAGAATGCGAAACATAAAAAACAATTGAATGATATGAAAATAATTATGAACATTATGAAGAATTACATTCAATACAATTATGATTTTATAACTTTCACATAATAATGTAATACTATAAACTCAAACTTATTTAATTACTATCTAAATTAAATAAAATAATATATAATTTAAAAATTTAATCTAATTCAAACCTAATTATTATAATTCAAATTTAATTTATTAATTATTTATTACCAAATTCAACTCGAACATAATCTAAAAATCAAATTTATCTAACTTAAACCTATTCTGCATTAAATCTATCCTAAATCTATTTCAAAAATATATGTAATATCGAAAATTTTATTGAAACATAATTTAAACATAACCTAACTTATGTATTCTATTCTAAACTTTAAAAATACGACGTTATTATCGAAAATTTTAACAATTCATGTTTGGATTTTATTAATTCATGTTTGGATTTCGTAAATTCAATGGTAATCCTAGATATTAGCAATTTCTAGAAATAGTAACATTTTTTTTCAAATTCTCGTCTCTTGTTACTGTCTGAACACACGAAACGTATGCACCAAGCGCACGTGACGAGTCTGCGAATGCCTACTCTCACAGTTGGGGACTTGCTTTTTTTATCAAGGCTTTTTACACACGTTTAAGAAGCTCCAGCTTCTGTTTTTGTGCGATCCCCGCATCCTTTCGTGATATATGCCTTCACAGATTTTCGTGTAGTCATAAAACTAACCAAGTTTGCTCGATTACACTTGTGCGGCGAAAAAAATTGAAAAAAAAAAATGATTAAGCAGAACGAAAATTTTTTCATTTGTCCATACACAACATGATTAAATGTCTTCGTATTCTTTTAATTTCCTTTTCGTTCTCTATCTAGAAATATATTAGTTACATTTAAATTCCATTAAGATATAAGATATAATAAGTACATATTAAAACGTATAATATTTTCAATCGCATAACTGCATTTCAATTACGATAAAATTCTGAAGATTGAATAGTTAGCAATTGAAAAGGTTATTCTATGCTATATTTGCATATTTTATCAATTGAAGAATGTGAAGAAATAAGCATTGAAATATTGCAATGATCAAATTTGTAAAAGATATGCTTCTATATTCCATGCATAATGTTTCTATATTTAATGTCACAAATATTCTAGTTCAATATAATTCTAATATTTAAATATGTATTAATTCAAAAGTTTTTAATATTCTATTTACTATACTATTAAAAAAATTGTTATATTTATAAGAAATATTATCTAATATTACTAATAATTTCCTCTTTTGTTTTCAATGCTTGATATAATTAGAATTACTTTAATAAAGATAGAAAATTTCCATGTAAAATATAAATGTTTAAATATGTAAAATTTTTCAATTTATTCAATGGTTATTTAGCAACTTAATAAATACATTTCTGATCCGAAAGATAAATAGGTTATGTACCTGCCAATATTTTTTAAATTTATCACTTGAAAGAACTTCTTACTCCCACAATGAAGAACAAATGATGTATAAGATCTGTAAAAATATAGAAGACCGAACGCGTGGTTACACAAAGAATTGAAAGGCGACACGTAACAGATGAACGAGAATACATTGCGGAAGGCGTGGGAAGTTGGGTTCTCAATCGCGTTGAAGAATTCTTTTGTCGCTAGATTTTTTAAACGAATGAAATATGTTGTCAATGCTCCACCTCATACCTAAAATCATCGTGGACCGATGACACATCTACGTTACACGTTCTTCGACAAACCAGAGACTTATTACTATTTAAGCAAAAGACGAGAAACGATGAAATTGTACGAGACGTGCGCATGCGTGTGCACGTGCGCATGCGTGGGCGAATTACCGCGGGACAATTTCTATGCTCTTGTTACATGAAACACCGATTCATAAAAGTTTAGAGAGACACGGCATAAATATATGCATAAGTATATAAGTGTGTGTATTAACAAGTTCTAGATCTAACAAAGCCTTCCAACTTGCGCAAGTTAAGAAAGTATAGGAGAAAATTTAAGACACGTGTTTGCTGGCGTTTAAAATACCTTGACTAGGTTATCAATTTTATTACCAAATTTTTAAAAAGATACTTAAGATACTTTTTAAAAACATAGCATAGCATAGTTTTTAAAAAAATATTTACGAAATTTTAAATTAAAAAAAGAAATTAAAATGAAACGAATAGTTTCATCTTACAAGCAATTTTTTAAATTTACGACAATTATGATGTGAAAGTTTATAAATTATTTCAAAAAATTATTTGCTCACTATGTTCTCAAGAATATTTGAAATCTTGTTGAGTTGAGCGTAACAACTACTTCAAAGACTGACGACACTGCATTAAAAGTTATATTTGGGAATGGCGACTTACCGCCCTATTTCTTCTCCTTATTTCTATTTCATTTATTTCTCAAGTACCAGCGTTACCCTGTTTAAAAATGTTCGTTCTCAGTTTAATCTCTCTTAGAAAAATCTGGTTAAATATCTTAAGTTCAATTTAATCAACTTTCAAATTCTATTTTTGTGATTATAGTTTTTAAATTATAAAGCATTTAATAAATATAAATAATTTTGATTATACAATTTGATTTATAAATTAAAAGATTAATTATTTTATAAATTAAACTTAATCAAAGTTTTGAAATTTGTTCAAGTTTTTCCTATGAACATTCTAAATAAAATTTGCCTCGTGCTCGTGATTTATTATAACACAGTATAGAATAAAACCTGTTATAGTTTTTAAATGCGTAAAAAAATATTTGCTTACATGAAGAATGTCATTCAGAAAAATACATATATACATAAAGAACTCGAATGTAGAAAGGAGAACATAAGAGGCGAGGTAAAGAGGTGAAGCAACTTAGAATTAAAGCGTAGGCTTAAGATGCCGGATTCCTACCAGGCTTGTAACTTTACTGTAACCAATACATTCTGCCTAGTAGCAAAGCAAATCACAGAGAACAATCGCGAAGATTTAATTAGCCGTTACTTTCTAACACATTTCGATGCAACTTCTATTCCTGTTAATCCAATAAAGAGTTTGCTTCATCTCACTTTCATTCTTTCCTTCTATAAATCATTTCACCATTCAATAATGATTCTTATATGTATGAAAGATCTGATAATAAATTTAATAAAGAAAGTTTGCAGATATCTTTCTCTCTAGATTATTTATCGCTCGAAATCTAATTTATTTTCTTTTTTTTTTATTCTGTCTCACAAGGATCAAACTTGTTTATCAAAATGATTGTTAAATTATTAGCCTTTATGGAGCTAATTACAGAACTATTAGATTTGCATTGTTTACAATTTTCATTTGTTGCTTTCATTTTGCATTAACATAGACAATTATTTTTTAATATGTAAAATATCAAATTTGAAAAATTAGAAGTTTAAATTTCTTTCACTATTAAAAAATTATGTAATTTTAATTCCTTCCATTCTACTCATCATATTCAGAAATTTTATTTTCGTCAATAATAATTTCTTTTTTTTTTTTTCAAGAAACAAACCTTGTCGATTCTCATTCAAAAAATAGCAACCCCATTTGCATTCTTTATTCGAGACCTTTTCACTGAGTTTATCTGTGCATGTATGAACAAACGCAAGCACAGTTCGCATTGGTTTTCAACCAAAAAATTAGCAAACGTGACACGAATGATGTTTCGACTCAAGAACTACCTTGTTTCGAATAGATGTAAGTATGCCACGGTTTTGTTGCAAGTTGGTGTGCATATTCGCAACAATTCGCAATATTAACTGGTGTCAGTCCTGCCTGTTACTCGATATGAGTCATCAATCCTCTTGCAAACGACATTCAATATTTGCATAGGAGTTGATTCTCTACAGATCGTTCCTCTTATCGATTATTTAATCACGACCAGATTAAATTTCACCGCGAATCTATTACTATTTCTTCAACATTTTGATCCTCCTCATGTTTATCGATTTATTCCAACGAGTTTCTTTACTTTTTTTATTTTACGATTAACATATACTAATTCATAGAGAAATTTAAAAATTAGATTCCGAAACTTAAATTCGAAATTTTGTGAGACTGCTAAATTTTCGAATTCTTGAAAACATTTTTTTTCTTTCATTTTTTTAAAAAATTAATTTATTTATTTTTTTGAGAATTAAAGAATTACTTTGATTTTTTCTTTCTTCGAAAAACTCGTAAACAATCAATAAAAATAGTTTCCCTTTTGGTTTGCAAAATATTAAATATTTATATTTTATTAAAAAAATTCAACTCTATCCTATCACTCGTAAGAAAGATTAATATTATAGAATTAAATGGAAAAACAAAGAAACCTTGCATGGTAGCGATTAACGGAAACTCCATAATCTAGGTTCGGTGCACGCAATCCCATTATCATCGATCAAATGTTCGTAAGTACGCAACCTCTTGCTAGACTGACTTGCTATTCTGTGAACAATAAAATGGAAAGTTTTAAAGAAAGTAGGATTCGTAACTTTGGATATACTGGAAAATATGTAATTAATGGAAAATCCAATAAATCAATCTTTCAGCAACATATCATATCTGATTTTAATAGTAAATAAAGATTGGATGTACTATAAAAAGATTGTAAATGCCATAATACCATTTAAATACTCCTATTCTAGTAATAATATAATACTTACAAAGAGCCTTATAGGGCTACTCGTGAGAATATCAAAGATTTAGGCAGAAATGGCGATGAAGACGGTCATTAAACTCTCGTAACTTGTTGTTCGCGTTGCAAGCGTGGGCAACGAACTTCTTTTGGAAACTCGATATTTATAGAAAGGCAATAGGTTGACGTCATTCTCGGACTGCACCTATAAGTGCATCCTTTTCGGTGCCGTCTGTTCCTGCGTTATATTACTTCGAAACCCTAAGTGACGATGCAAGTAATGTTCAAAAGTTTTGCTAATATCTCACGATATTACACTTATTACAACTCCGTTAAACAATATCTATCATGTGAACATTGATTATTTTTAATATATGTCAAACAATTTCAGATATTTTAGAAAATCTTTAAAACTTCTGATATTCATTATTAAATATTTTTTCTCAATTTCGAAAGAGAAACTATTAATCATTGTATATGGTATAATAATTACCAATAATATAACGAAATGTAAAAAATTCTTCAGTCTGTCAAACTTATTAATTTCATATTGGTAGTCCAATATTTCCCAACCAATGTATTGCAAAGATATATTTGCAATGTATTTTAAAAATGTTCATCAAAAAATATCATTAAACATTTCTTTTCTAATTGTTTAATTGTAATTATTATAATTAAATGAAATTGATTTTTTTTATGAAAAATCTCATGAAAAATGATGTATCTGCAATTATGTAATTTATTTTAAGAGTTGAAATATATGAGCCACATCTATTACATGATGATCAATTTCATAATGTCATCGAACTAATCGTTATTCGATCTCATTTCAATTATATCGATAACTGTTGGCCAATGATATAGAAATAGACTACTTTTATATTTTATAGCTTGATATATAGCTTGATATAATTATTTGTCACCTCAATAGATATTAGAAATTACAAAGAAAAGTAAGATATTTAATATATGTAAGTAAAAAGAAACATTTGAAAGATTGTTTACTAATGTTTATGCACATTTTCATACAATTGTTAAAATATTTATTTAAAATAAATAAAATTTCTTATTTTTATTTACTACACGTGTAAGATAGATAGTAGCAATATAATAAAAATAAAAAATATAAATATTGAAAAAGGAAATTAAAATCATTTTTTGGATAAAATTGATAATTCTTAATTTAAAAATTATTAATATTATTATTTTATTTATTTTTTCTAGCTTTCCGATTTCTATTTTTAATATATTCTTAATATATTATATAATATAAATCATCAAGTTCAAATTCGGAATTCTTTGCGCTTCCTTAAAAATGTAATAAAGATCAATGTTCTCTTTCAGAAAAAATCATTTATTTTATTTATTAGATGAAAAATATTCATAGAATTACGATGAGAGTAGTAAAAATAAGAATTCGAGAAATTATATTTTTTTATAATAAATAAGCTAATTTTATAATACAAAAAAAAGGAAAGTAAAATACAATGCTATAATGTTTATATATACAGTGTTAAATTAGTTATAAATAAATAATTAAAATTAATAAAAATAATGTGCATAAATTAATAAATAATTAAATAAAAAATTAAAAAAAATTAGTTCTCTATAAAAAAAATATATATTATGTATATTATAGAAATGTAATATTATTTTCTCAATTGTAAAATAATGAATTATTACAAAAATATTAAACAATAATTTAGAAAAATAGAAAAATATAAATAAAAAAAAAAATAAAGAAAAATATAAACAATTCGAAAATTCATGAAGTACCGACTGTTGATATACTACTAATTCTCTGATGTATTCTATTTTACCGACTGTCAATACATAATTCGAATATCTTTTATGTTTTTAGTAAAGACACAAACCTTTTTTGATTATGAATAAATTAATAATAAATGTATACGTATACGTATACATTTATATAAAAATATAAATTATAAATTTTATTATGAAATATAATTAATATAATTACTTATTCATATTCGAATAATATAATATTAAATAAATAATTAATAATTGACGAAAATATATTATATATATAATATATTAAATATATATTTTTCAATTAATCAATGTAAAATTTTCAAAATAATAATCTATAAAGAAATAATAATCTGTATATAATAGGATTTAATTTCGAATTAATATTTTCCCATATTACATGAATTTAATAATGAAAATTGAAATATAAAATTATTAATATTTTTTGATGAAATAAAATTCAGTAATAAGTATTAAAAAATTTTTAAAACAAAAATGAATAATAGACTTAGATCATCTATGGGAAAATTCTAACAATTTACTTTTACTTTCTTGCCATTTAAAAGGTTAAAGGGTATCTATTGACCTTACTTTTATTGCAGAATTACTCAATATATATGGAATTAAATAGAATATTTTAACTAATAATTTCATATAAAAATTGATAAATATATGTATTTTTTTTTTAAATTTAAAAAATATAAAATGAGATTTTATTATTAACTAATTACTTTATAACTTGAAATTCAACAAATTTTGATAATTTTTAAAGCTAATTATGTAAATATACAAGAAACTATATAAAAATATATATATATATATATATATATATATATATATATATATATATATATAATATTAAGCTATTTCTAATTTATTAAAAAATATTTTTCATTATCAAAAATCTATTTGCTTTAAATGATATTAGAAATAATTGATTTATTATTTAGTATTTCAAATAGTACGATGAGAAAATAAGAAATATGATTGAAGAACAAAATAGTCTTCATTAAATAATGGTTTTTTTTATTATATTTGATTAAACTTTATCTTTATTATTATTATATTTATATTTCCAATAATCTCATTGCAACGTTGGTAAATTCAGCAATTTAATACCAATTGTCGTAATCAATATATGTATAATACATAAGTAATAATCAATGCATACATAAATTTTAACTTTCTTTTTTTTTTTTTTAAAATTGAGCACAATAATTGATAATTATGTACATAATAATTAATGACGAGATATCATTGCAGCAAAAAGAATGATTTAATTTGTCCGACTTTGTTCGCTCATTTATTTCACAATTTAAAATGTTTAAAAAACTGATTCAACAAAAATTAAAAAATTATAAAATTTAAAAAATATTCATAAAAATATATATTATACTTTATCATGTTTACAATTATATTTTGGATATTTTATGAAAAAATTTAATTTTTTTAGTTTTTTCTGCTATTCTTTAAACTTTTATGAAAAACTAGTTACAAAGTTTCGAAATGATTTTTCTAAATTAAGTAATATTAATTAATTTCTGTTTTAAATAAAAATTTTTACAAAAATTTAGTATATCAATTCCTAAATTTTTATGGAGAAGATTAACATATTTTAAAATGTAGGATGATTATTATTTTAAAAATATACTGATTTCATAAAAATAATAATTTTACAATATACATTTTACATAACCCAATACAATTTCAAAAATATCATCCTGACTGCTTGATTTATGATATTAAAAAATGACAAAGCTTTATTATTATCGTATAATTGCATTATTATCGTATTACGGTTTTCGTTTCATCCAAAGCTAGTATTATGGAACAGGCAAGTCAGTAGAGAACCGTTAACCCATTACTATGCCACTGTTCTGCCGCAAGGAATGTGGGTGGAAACCATCCTACTATTGTCTTTTTCTCTACAGTTACACCTTTCCTATACTATATTATGAATACTAACCAATTCCATTGCGTCTTTCACTTTTTCCGCTCCCCTAATTGTTTTGCTGTCATTTTTTTTATATTTGTGGTACTTCTGTATTTGTCATTTTTATAACATTTTTTTTTTATATTTCGATATATAACTATTATCTAGATAAACGTCATTTTATAATAGCCATTTGGTAATTGAATTTATGTTTAATTTAAGTTATAATAGTCGCATCCAAGAGGCAAGATAAAGTTAATATAGAATAACATTTTAATAAATTTCAATAATTAAATTTCAACCTATTTTCAAATAAATCTAAATTAAGATCAAATTTATTTAACTGCTAATAGTTAATAAATTGGATTAAGAAAAATAACACATATCTATTCACGATAATCTAATACAATCCAAACCTAACCTAAATTTATCCAAAATCTAATCCAAATATATTTCAAATATTAGAACTAGAATATTTAGAATTTAAAATATTTTTATTTACATTTGGAAAAATAAAATAAAATTATATATAGATATAATAGTAAAAAAATGATTAAAATAATGATTTTGACATATCAACATATTTCAACATATTTCAAAAATATCGAAATAACTAATGCATCACATTCTAAATAATTACCGACATATTTTCTGTGATAACAGATCTTTTAGATCTTTTTGAAAAATGATCCCATCATAGGATTAAAATAGGAAACAAAAATACTCACCATGTTTTGATGAAACCGCAAACTACCAGATCGACGAAGTGTACCGCCACGAATATTCGCGGCCGCAAGTTCAACCTGACGTCCGTCGCTACCACCGCGTCTTGATAATTCCGACAATTCTGCAACTGGTTGCACCTGCAAACAACAAAGTATTCGATTACATTCTAATGTACATTTGTTGTTATACTTTCTCGCTTCTATTGTCTCTTGTCTAGGTGGCTCCAATGTCTCCAACATTCACAGTGCTATTCTAACAATTCGAACATTTGATAACATTGATGGACTAACTGGTGCACAAATGATATTCTTTTTTGTTCAAAAAAATATTTTATAAAAAAAAAAAAGTATTTTAAAATCCAAGAATATCAATATTTAACATTTGTTTTGATATTTTTCATTTTTTTTTGTTTTTTTTTTTCATTTCATCGAAGTTTTAGAACAAATTTTTTATGTATTTTCAAAGATCAAAAGATTATTTCCTTTGTTTTTTTAAATAAAAGCATCAATAAATAATATTCACCAAAAAATCGATTGATTTTCATGAAAAATTTTCAAATTGTTTGCAAGCGTTGTTTATTAAAATTACATTTTCAAGGAAGACGATTTTTTATTGAAGTTGCATGTATGATGAAAAAATCAATTTTGTTGTTTATTTTTATTCGAAGATAAAAGAAAAACACACAGTAAATCGTGATAATAGAATAGATATTTCTCAAATGTTTATATTTACAATCTGTTGTTAACAATAAATATATTGAAACTGAAATACTTGAAACTCAAATATTTTTCAAATTGTTGATTCAATGTGAAAATATTCCTATAGGTGTTTGTTCTCTTGGAATAAGAGGCGATAAAAAGTTGCTCAATATTGTTTTAGTGAAGACAGAGCTTAAATGAGCTGCTATTGAGTATGCGCCTTAATAGATACTATTCATGTAACGGGTGCTTGAATCTACTTTCTAACCGCATACACGCGCTCGCAAATATTAAAGCGGTTTCCGTCTATCCTAACAATACAGGAAACAGGATGTTGACCGAGAGAACACCTGCAAGCAGCTTCATTATAGATAATATAAGTATGTAAATCACGTAATGCTCTTTCTGTTAAAACCGTTTCGTTTACCAAGAAGGAAAACCAGGGCATGGACCCTGAATAGCGGAGTTTCAAGTTTAATCGTTATATCCTTCTCTTAAGTTTACAATTAGGAATTTTATTCTAACGGCAAAACTAAATAAATTGATATAATTTGATTAAATAGTATATTTTTTTTACATTGTTCACATTGGATGAAGTTTTTATAAAACTTTTTTAAAACATATTCAAATCCATAAGAAAGTATCACGAATCGAAATAATTATTTTTAAAATATACTAGCAATATGTAGAAATAACTCTATATAAAATGCATAATCCAAAAGTGTATATTCTATAGAAAATAGTAAGAGAAAATTTACATTAAATTCTAATTTATTCTTTTTTTTAGTCAACTTAAATTTATAAGTAACAGATACATGGCACAATAAATTACTTTAATTTTTATTTATATACATAATGTACATAATATGAGAATAAACCGAACAAATGACATGCTCGTATTTTCCATTCTTGTTACAAGGACATCTCAACATTTTTGGCATTCCACTGCTATAAGACAAGGTCGAATGATGTTCCAGCTTCGACTTTGGTTTTTTTTTCTCTTCTTTTTAAATCGATGTTTCACAAGAAATACATTATAAATGCTATATAATTATAAATACGATTTAAAGAAAAATTATAAATTAAATATTGTGCTAATGTAATATTGGATGGATTAATATATAATTAGAAACTCGATTGCTTATAAATTATCTTTTTACATCAAATCATAGGAATAGGAAGATGGAAAGTTATGTTAAATAAATACATATATATAAAAATATATATATGAAATTATACAAACATTATATGAAAATTGCGTGTAAAGATTTCATGAAAATTATGTAAGTAAATATTATACAATTTATATATAAGATACGTTTATTTTAAAATTAAATTATTAAATATTTATAATTAAATTTTAAATTAAAATTAAATTTAATTTTAAAATATTTGACTTTTTGCTCAGAAAATTTATAAGTGATTGAATTGCAAAATATTATAAGTTTAATTAATCTTATGTAATATTTATTTTTTGTAATAAAAAATTTACTTTTACGTACAATTTAATTATAAGAAAATATATTTAAAAAAAAAGTTCAAAATATAGAAGAGATTATCATTGGAATTTATTTGTATAACTTTTTATTAAAAATGAAACAATATGATTCTAAAATATCTTTATTTTATAACAATTACATTAATTAGATTTTTCTAATTTAAATTACAGAAATTTATTTTTTGTAATACTTCAAAAATGTTCATGTTTATAAGTAAAATTAAAAGCTTCGTACTAATTTATTAAGTAAATCAACATATTTTTGCGGAAGTTTCTTGTTAGTTGATCAAATTAAATGACCTTGTTTGGTAACAAAAAGAGAACAATTCATTTAATTCTTACATAAATTGATAATTCGCACTTTCAATTTTATCTATCGATCTAATGATGAATAATTCAGAATAAGAATTAATTATTAATGAAATATAAAATAAATAAAATAAAATAAACTGTAGTTATTATATGCCAATGTCACTTTATATTAGAAAAAGAATTCTTATTGTTAGAATTAAAATTAATCATATTGAATTCATATCTCTATTATCCTTAATAAATTATGGAATAAATTATATCTTTATAATATCAATTTATAATAACAAAAATAACAAAATTTAATTTCCTATAAGCTATCTTTTCCTAAAAGATAATTATTTTTATTAATTACGAAATTTAAAGAATTCCAGAAATCAAAATTCATTAAAACTTTAACTAAAAAAAACCATTGTTAGAAAAAAAAGAAACAAAATAAAAAATTCCATGTTTTAAGGTTTGAGACTTCAGTTTCGCAAATTTAAAAATCAAATTAGACACATCTCTAATCTTCGATGAATCATAAGAAGGCCAATAAAAAGAAAACCCGTTTACCGGCTGTAGACATCGAAGATAAATAATAATTATATTTCAAGTTTATATGGACAAATCTAAATGTATAATTTTGAAAATCCAAGTATAACAATAGAAGGTATAAAAATTCTAATGGAGCAAATATTTGATTCTTTCGATTCTTAATCAACTGTCGTATTAAACGACCAATGGAAGATTATCGGTTGAATCTCACGGTAAGAAGTTATTTTCACGCAACTCTCCTGATCTAAGTATAGTTTTATTATGGGCCATGAGTCACGATCCCGCTATATTCGGTGCACCAGTGGCAATGAACCAACCATCATCGGGCGGGAAACACCGGTTTCGCTGTTCCGTACACCGATCACCTTTCGAACCGACCAAGCGTACCTATGAACGCTCTCACTTTTACCGGCAACACTATCAAGACCTCATGTAATGTCCAGGGGAGACGAAAAAATGATTACTGAACCTTTATTTTTATCATTTGGTTCGTATTTTTAAATAAAATAAAGAATTTTAGAATTTATATATCAAAATTATTTAAAATTTGCTTTGTAATATAATTTCAAATTTGAATGAATTATATTTGCAAACGCAATAATAATTAAGCATATTTAAAATATATAATAAATAGTTTTACAAATTTTTATAAACATTTTCATCACATTTTTATAAATACATATATATTTGTATAAATTGTATAATTTGTATAAATTCAAATAAAATTTCATTCAATTGTTAAAGTCAAACGTTTTATTAGAATGTGATCAACGAAAATAATTTAAACTTAATCTTAAATCTTGATATATTAAAAATATAAAAGAAACATGTAAACAACGTAGAAAATCATAACCAATTTTTTAAAAAACAAATTTTTTGTAAACTAAGATGAACCTAACCTAAATTAAACATAATCTAATATTCCTTTAAATAACTTTGAATAAATAAAGTATGTATTTAGAAAAGGAGAAAATAGATATTTCATAATCATAAAATTTTTTCACAAATTTTTTTAAACTCTTGAATATTCGTTCGATAAACCTCGTTATAGAAAATCGCGATGGTATACTTTCTTTTATTCCTTTTTAAGATACTATAAATTTTTTTAATGGCTCGGGCTATTAACTTCAATCAATGTTTCCAAAATTCAATATTTAATTTTTGTTACTTGTATACGTATAATTATAATTATAATTGTAATATATATATATATATATGAATAATGATCTTTTTGACAAGTCGATAATCGACCTTATCTTTGTTTATATTCAGGTCGATGCTCCCTTACCACAATAACTCGATCTTATATACTCACATATATACGAAATATAAAACAATTGATCAATAATTGATATTTGTAGTATTTATCTTTGATTTTTAAAATTTTCACCAATTTTAAAATTCAACGATTTTTTAAATTCTATAATAGAATATCTTTTAAATATTATAAATCTAACCTAACCTAAATATAATCCAAACTTGTATTAAATTTAAAAAACATAATATTAAAGAATTAAAAATACTTTTCAAAAACTAAAACATCAATTAAATATATAAAATAGTAGCTTGTTGACATTAATAATATATTTCAAATTATTAAAATCATATTATATTTAGGACCACGAAATAGGACCACGATCAAAATCTTTAATCGAGATCACGAATAATTAAAATCATTACATACACATATGTATAAAGAAATACATATAAAGAAAAAGTATTTGCATGTATCGTTATTTTTTAATGAAGTATTTTTCTATCACATTTTATATTTTATTATCATAATAGAAAATTTAAATAATTAAAAAAGCACTATTAATACTTAATATATAAATGTCATAATAAATACAATGATATATTTCCTGTAGCTTTAACATTGTAATTTTATTATATATATATATTATATATATTTTTTTTAAACTTACCTTTACAATAACGCTGTTAACAGAGCCTTTAATAAGATCGATGATTTCCTCGCGCGATTTGTCATCAACATTAATTCCATTGACTTCAATCAATCTATCACCTGGTAGCAAACCGGTGTCGTTGTTATGTTGTATCAATGAACCAGGCTCAGCGAAGATCACTGGCCTCATCTGGGTGACACCGTTTGCGGCTCGTTCCACAATCACAGCTCGGCGTAATGAGAAACCGAAATCGTTTCGCGGTGGTGGTTGTCTTTGAATCGTTAATTCCCGAGGTTCAGGCAATTCCAGAGGGACAATCTCTGGTAACTGCAACTCAATCCCTTGCTCTTCGAAGGATGCCGAGGAACGCCACCTCGACAAACCCTGAGATTCTCCTACAGGCGACAGACTGAAAGGTGGTGTAGCGAAACTGGAATTCGTTGTATCTGTTAGAGAATCTGCGGAGGGACTTGCACTGGTTACCACCTGCAAAAGATGAAAGAATGAAGAAAAATTTTAATAATGAAATCAGTATAATGGATATTTTTATATTAATATTAAATAAATAATAAATATATTTTTTTTCAATGATACAGAATTCAAATTTTAAAAATTTTTTAAAAATCTTAGAAAAACATTTTCTAAAAAATATGTTTTTATTGTTAATCATTGATTTTTCGAACTATATGAATGCTAATCAATTTAACAAATTCTGAATGAATTTTATATATAAATATATATAAATATAGTCAAAATCAGAATTCAAAGATTATTTTAGTTCAACGAAATGGTTACAGTTTTTTTTCATAAAAATGTAAAAAGAAAAGAAAAATCATGTTAACGATATGAAAGTCTACATAAAAAAATAAATATAAAATTAAATATAAATACAATAAAAAGCAATAAAATCTCATATAATTGAATCATCAAATATGTTACATTATTGCAATATTGAAGTAAAAATAGAAAATTACTCTAATCAAAAAATAGCAAATATATAATTAATTGATTGACCTAATTAATTGACAATTTATTTATTTAAAAAAAATCCTAAAGTTTAATTTGAAGAATTGATTTATTAATTTAGAAATTTAATTTAGTTAAAGAATTTATGAATGTCTAAAACATTATAATATTTTTTAAAATCAATTAATTTTTTCTAACTAACCTGCAGTAACTTGGTGTCGCTTTGATGATGATGGTGATGGTGATGATGATGATGATGCTGTTGCTGATTTTGTTGTTGATGTTGTTGAGTCTGCTGGGATGTTCGCTGAGGCGATACTTGCCACGAATTCTGTCCAATTTGTGTCTCTTCCTCGCTACAAGCTTCTTCTTTGTTAACAGCGTTCCCAAATCCTGATAAATGAGTGGGCACGTTCTGATACGCAATCACTTCATTCTGCAAAGTGTTTCTGACCAATAGATTGCTAGCCTCCTGATAATTGGTCTCGTTTCCGTTTGGCAATTGATTTTCTTCCGACAATGAATTCACAGTGCTGCTGACGCTTAAACGTGGTCCCTTAAGAATTCCTCGTTTCGGAGGTTTTGGTGGCAGTGGTGGCAAATTTTTTCCCGATTGACCAGACACGTTCGTCGGTGTAACTGAAGAGGTAGTTGTCGTAATGGTCAAAGAAGTCAAGGAAGTTTCTGATGAATCGCTTTGCGTTAAACCATCTGGCGTCCTATTGGACCAATTATTACCGGCACGAACACTTTGGCCTGAACTCGATGAATTTTGCGAATTTTCCAAGAGATCACGATCTAGATACGCAAAAAATGAAGCACTATAGTCCGCAGTGATACCACTTGGTAACTTTTCCTTCTCCTTCCGCCGACCAGGAATTTTCAATGATCTTCGAACCTGCAAAATAAAATAGATATATTTTATTATTATATTTTATATTAATTTATTTATTTTAAAATTCAAAAAACTTGTCCGAAAATTTTTTTTAGATAAATATAACGTAAAATTTTGGAACATGGTTGTATTTTTTTATATGTATATATTATATAGCAAAGCAAGAAATTGAGAATTTTCCATAAATTCCATAAAACTCATAATTCAATATTAATATCATTATTTATATATCATTATTTATATAGAAAAAAGAATATAAACTGTGAAATATAATTTTAAAAAATATAGAAGATGAAATTATAGATTTCTGTATAAAAATTAACAAATTAAAATAATTTTTGAATAAATTTTTATATACGGATAAAGAACTTTGTAAATAAATAAATAAGACTTCAAAAAAAAAATCCTCAAATAGAAACATAATAGCAAAAATTTAATAATTGAAATAATAATAATCTTTATTGTTTCATGATCAGTTTTCAATCGTTTACATTTAACACTTAATCTGACTCAATATCTGCTAATCTATGGATTATGATTCTCAAAAGACTTTCACAGTCATTTTTATTCACAATTATTTATATCAAAAATATTACAATGAAGACTTAAGTACTTATTTATTTTAATATAGCTATATGGAAATACAATAGGAAATATCTTATAACTTACATATATTGAAAAAAATATTAAAAGTTCATTATGATTATATATTCAATATTTTATTATATTTCTTTTTTAATAAACTTCATTTAATATTTCATTAATATTTTCATCAAATTTTGCATATATTATTTCATAATACTAGAATTACATTTTTTTATCTATAAATCTGAATATAAAATTATTTTATGAAAGATGTATATAATAATTATGCATATAATATAATAATTATATATTCATAAAGAGATATAATTTCATATTTTTTTTATAGATATTTCATATTTTATCAATATATCATTTTTTATAAATATTGAGATTCTGAATAGCTTAATCATCATCAATCGAGAATTAAACTTAATGTTACAATACTTTCACTAGAGTTCCACTATTTGCTGATGAAATATCTGTATTTCCTCTTTAATTACAAAGTTATTACTATTATACTATTACGATACGATATTTCTCTACAATAAACAAATTACAATGCATCATATGATTTATCATAATATTTATTATTATGCACAATAAAAAATATTTTTCTGAATAAAATAATAATAGAGATAAAAAATAATTAATGTTATAAAAAAATTATATCAGCATAGGAGAAAAAATTAAAGAAATATAAAAATGAAGAAAAGTTCTAAATTATAATAAATCGTATTATATCTATATTTTTTTCATTTTCTTTCTAAATGGATTGAATTTCTTGAATATATTAACTATTCTTAATTTGATTGACAAAACTATCCATTAATGGAGTCAAATTTGTGCGCGATAATTTATATTCCATTAATATTTATATACCTATTTCCCGTTATTAAATACATACAATGTTATGCATGCTAATTAGATAAATACAAATAAATGCTATTACATTGTATCACTATATTAATAAAAACTTAAACTTTATAATATTATAAGATAATTTTTCAAATTTTGTAAAAGAAAATTTAATATTATAAAAAATCCTCGAAAAACTTGTTATAATTAAGATAATTCTAATTTTAATAAATTCTTTAAATATATTAAAAAAAAATTACATAAAAAAATGTAATTAAAAATATATTAACTAATATTTTTGTACTGTATACTACATATAGATATAAATATATTATATATAGATACGATAAAAAATGTTTATAGATATTGTTTCTTATTAGTTATCATATTCTCTCTAAAATAAATATATTTCTCAAAATAAATTTAATTAATCGTTCGATTCAAAATCGTTTCTAATTATAAGATAATAGTAATGGAAAATATATATGAAAAATATATGAAATATATATATATATATATATAAAACATATTTTAATACATGATTAAATTAAGAAAAATTATAATTACTTTAAAACATTAATAAATTAAATTTTCATTTGCGTTTAAAATATCGTTATGAATATATTGAATGCTGTCATTCGTCTATTGCTATTTTAAAATAATTTGTTTAAAGATGTTTAAATCCAGAAAAGTAGATTCATAAATCTAAAGCTTATCCATGATGAGTCAAACTTGACAATCAACTTATCTGTATATATATCCACATTGTTGTTGATAAGCAAGGCGAAAGAAATGTATGTATGTAAAGATCAATACTCAATATTTCCAGCATAGTACTTCAATAATTTTTAATCTAATAAACGAGATAAACGTTATAACATAGACAATATATAATAGAGATGTATATTATATATATGAAAAAAAAAATTCTTAGGAATAAAAAATTATTTATTGACCTATTATATCTATTTTTTAATTCGATTAATATTATAAAAGAAATAAAAAAGAAAAACACGTACTTCATCTAAACGTAGTAATTCCTCAGCGGACATACTACTGCGATCTCGTTTCTTGACATCTTTTCGTTCTTTCTTCTCGCGCTTCCGCTTCTCCTTGTCGTCCTTCTCCGTAGCCTTCTTCATAAAGTTAAACATCTTTTCATTCACAGCACCAATCTTGAGTCGAATGTGAGAAAGAGATACAAGATATCTCTTCTCTTTTGATTATTCGCGCGTATATAGTTTTACGCGCAGACGCGTATTTCGGTTGGCTCCACACGTATAACACGACACTGTCCATCGAAACGACTATATATGTTTGGTCACACTGTCGTTACGTACAAACACTAAACAACTAACAAAATCACTCCCCTATAATGACTACACGATCACTAAAAACACGATGAGAGGGGAAGGGGCGTGCACGCTCGCGCAACGTTGCGTACGCGCCAAGCGAGCGCAAATCGGTAACAGGAAATTCCCTGTCACGAATGAATTCCGAGTAAACGATACGTCACTTTCGATACCCCGTTATTTTACGATACAATACGAGGCACGTTTCAACACGCTTCAATATATTCTCACTTTGAAACACAATGAATAAAAGACACGACCACCACTCACGCATTACTCCGATTAAATTTCCAACACTAGGTTTTCACGCAACACAAATCACGAAACACTATATACATTGATAGATTTTCAGTCGATGATTGACGATATAGCAAGATGTGACGCGTATAGGGGCGTGAACCTACCAGAGCAAACTGTTTCTTCATGGCCGGTCGTTTCCGGCATTCAATCCCAACAAGATATTTCAAAACTGAATTTTTTCTAAGATTCTTCCATTTCTTCTATTGCATGCGTCTTTTTATGAACAGGAAAATAATTTTCTTCTCAATTAAAACGAATTAAAAATATTCTTCTATATACAATGCAAGATAATTGATTAAAAACACAATTTTATGCACTTTAATAGTCTTCCTTTATGTTGATCGTATTAAATTTTTTCTTCATTACTTCATCACGGAAAGTATCGTTCCGTGTGAAAACAATACCGTGACAATCGCGCGTGACAGCGAACTTTTACCTTCGCAAGGCTTTCAAGTCGCCGGTATACGGATGGGTGAAGGCAGGGAAGAATGGATGAAGGAAGAGAAGAATAGGAATACGCGTGCCTAGAACAAAGAGGAAGGGGAAAAGGTTGGAAAAGAGAAAGAGAAGCAGGAGTGAAAGAGCAATGAGAATCTACATGTCATTTTTCACCACACCTTACTCTTGCACTTTTTAGGCAATGGTAAACTTCTGCTCGTAAACAAATGCCATACAGTTATGAAAAGGAATGTTAAATGTTACAACGGCATATATATTTAATCCTTTAAGGCACAATTATGCAAACCATAAATACGATCAATAATGTTACACGAAATCTAGAAATGATGCGATTTTTGATATACAACAAAACTGACAGTCAACACGGCACGAGACACACGTCACAACACCGACACCATATCACTCGCCGCCATTCACTAGGCCGAAGACGCGTGTAATATAATTCTCTAGATCTTAATTGCTTATTATAATTGTGCCGTCGCTCCAAAATGATCATACGATGTGTTGTCAGAACGTATAATAACTTAGCCCATTGAATTGTTTGCTTTATCAAAAAGTACAAAATACAGTCAATAATAGATGAAAGTTTAACGGTGCACTCGTGTGACACCGACGACTGTCATGGCAGACTATGTTGCAAGTTACAAGTTGAACCGGTGGCGACTGCTGGCGTCTTAAACTGAATGATGGTATAGACTCGTATCCTTCTTTCCGTTACATATTTTTGCGCATGCGCTAATCGATAATATGTTATCGACTGAACACAAAATGAACGATATGTTTTGGAATTAAAAAAATTAAAGTTATATAATTATCAATTTAAGAAGATAATATTACATAAAAAAGAAATAATTATAAAATAATTATATTTTAAATTATAATTATAAACTAGACTTTTCAAACATGCAGAATACATTTTTATTTTATATTATTTTTAAAAACCATATATTTTATTTAATGAATTTTCGTATTAAAATATATATTATATAAATATTTATAATTGAATAAATTGATAATAATAATTTACTTGCCCCATAAAATATTTAATTGCTTCTTCTCAACTTTTCTCTGCACGATCGACGTTGTATTGTAAGTGAAAATAATTAAATGTGTTTCTCAACAGCTGGCAGCACATACTAGAATTTAGCAGAAAGTTAAGAATTGTGAGTTTAATAAATAGAAAGAATATGTATTTAAGTATCTTGTATATCACATATACACATTATGTGTAATTATTTTTGGTTAGAAGCCTAATTGAATAGTAATAAATTATTTTGTATGAAACATAATGTTTCGCTGTCTTTCGAGTATTCGATCTTTCTTCAGTATTTTAAGTGCAGAAGCATATGTACAATGTAATAAAGCTAAAATAACCACATTTAATCGATCAACACGAAATTTATCCACAATAAATGTACAATGTCCTACAATCGGTGAAATTATCGAACAATGGAGTAACCGGTTTAAGAATGAACATATTCCAGAACCCGTAGAATCGATCGAGCACATTGTTGCGCACGTCATAGGCACTAACAAGGTATCACCATTATTATTATACTATTGTAAGCATTAAATATTTTGTAATATAATTTTTTATTTACATACTTTTTTGCCATTAAAAATATTATAATTATGTTAAAATATTAAATCTTTGCATGATCTTTAATGATTTAATAATTATTATTATTAATGTTATGAAATAAAGTATGAGAAATATAACAAATATAATTAAAATAAATACAATTATTGTTTAATGTTATAAAAATAAAATCAAAAATATATCAGTTTATTTTCAGTTTTAAAGTAAAATTATAGTGTTAAATTATTTTCAGATATTAGATCTTGTAGATATAAAAAATGAACGACTTACGTCAGTTCAGCGCGATACGCTAGATTCATTGTGCGAATGTCGGTTATCTAGGTAAAAATTTGATTGTTACAATTATTATTTCTATAAAATTTATTGTATATTATTTCTTTGATAAAATCAAATCTTTACAGAATGCCAGTTCAATATATAATAGGAGAATGGGATTTTTGTGATATTACTTTGAAATTAGTTCCACCAGTTTTTATTCCGCGACCAGAAACTGAAATATTAGTCCATTATATTTTAAAAGCTTTGAAGTCTTCTGATAATAATAAACAGGAAATTTTAGAAATTGGATGTGGTTCTGGAGCCATATCTCTTGCGATTGCACATACTAATAAAACAGTAATTGTTACAATAGATCATTAATATAATCATATATTTATTTGATTGACAATGATTTTTTATAATGTATAATAAAAATTCTATTATACTATATATATATTATATATACTATATATTATATACTATATATACTATATATAATTTTATTAACATAAAATTATTTTGTAGGTTAATTGTATAGCAATTGATTCAAATCCAGAAGCATGCGAATTAACTAAAAAAAATCGAGATAAATTAGATTTAAAAGATCGAATCAGTATTATGCATGCAACTCTTAAAGATAATGGATCGATAGAAATTTCGAATGTATTAAACGAATCTAAAAATCTCGATTTGAATTCTAAAACTTTTGATTTTATAGTTAGTAATCCACCTTATATACCAACTAAACAAATATCTACATTAATACCTGAAATTAAAATGTAATTAAATTATTTTTTATTTTTTACATATATATTTTTTATATAATTTATTTATTTTATATTTATAATTATGTATATTTATATTTAAAATTGTATTATTTTTTATAATCTTGCTTTTATTCTTAGTTACGAAGATTTAACGGCAATTGATGGGGGAGATGACGGTTTAAAAGTTATTAAACCTTTATTAAAATACGCTGCTATTGCTTTAAAACCAGGAGGACGATTGTTTTTAGAAGTTGATACAACTCATCCTGAATATATACAATTTTTTACAAAAAAATATCCTATTCTTAAGCTTCAATATGAACATACGTATAAAGATTTTTGCAATAATGATCGATTTGTTGAAATATTAAAAATATGATAAAAAAATTTATAAATATCTTTAAGAATTAATAAAATAAAATAACAGAATTCATGTATGTTCATCGAATGTACAAAAATAAAAATATCAATAATTTATTTGTTTCTGATTATTAAAATATACATCGTATTTAAAAATAGTTTTATTTTGGACGGAAATAATTATAAAATTTTTTAAATTTATAAAATTTATAATATAAAACTTAAATAATTCTTAGTAAGAAGTAAATGATTTATATTGAACAATTACAAATACAATAATACAATAGTTATAATAAATTAGTATACAATAGTATAATAATATAATTAACTTAAACTAATTTTATACAACGATAAATTGAAAAATATATTAATTAACAAATAAATGATTTAATAGTAACTAATGATAGTAACAACAATCTAGCAATTTTTGTTTATTCAAATATATTATTTGAATAAACAAAAATAATATTTGAATATTCAAAAATATAATATAAAAAAATATGTAAAAAAATATTTAAAAAAATTTTTTTTAATTTTGGCAGTCTTTCTATATTTAATTGTAATAATTTTGTATGATATATAAGTTTTATAGAAAAAATCGATTAAATTGCTAATAAAAGTCACACTGTATTTGTATATATCATTTCAATGAATGAGTTCAATATTAATAAATTTCAATATATCTTGTTGTATATACATTACATAGAATACAAACACTAATTATACATACAAAATTTTGTTAAATATTTACAATTGTTACAAATGCAATTTTAAATACTGATTTTTATACGTCTTCTTCCCATTTTATAAATATTAATTACTTATAGAAACTATAGTTTCTGTTATGTGATATTTTTATGCTAATAATTAATTTCTTTTAATTATAATCAAGAAAATCTTGTCATATAATCATTTTCAGTAAAAAAATCATATAATACTTTTTTATTAGAATATTTTCAATAATATTAATGTAAAAAATAAAAATAGAAATATAATTAAAATTATACTTATCAATCTCTTTAATAATTTTTTTCAATTGTATCTTTAGATTACATTCAATTGTACTTGTTTTTAATACTTTTTATCGCTTAATATCATAATTCTTTGATTGTTTATTGCGAAGAAAATTTTTCAAGTTCTTTCTTAATTGAAGCTATTAATGGTACTGCTGGATCTTCTTGTGGAAGTTGACAATCTGTAAGTATGCGTCTCGAATTTACAATCGGTAAATTAGGCTTATGAAATGGACCAGCACTTAATGGTCTAGAACCCCAATTATTGCGAGATGGTACAAAATGTCCATTTTCAGCAATTCTATCGTTATCTATCGTATTATATTTTAGCAATAACGATGTACGAGGTCGAGTATGCATTTCTGTTAATGGTGAAGATACAGGACTAAAAAAATATAAAAATATTATTATAATATAATAATGTTTACATTGAAAAATTATTATATATTATAAAAAGAATTATATAGTTTTTAAAAATTTTTAAAATTTAAATATAAATAAATTATATAATAAATAAATAATTATAATAATTATAATAATAATAACAAAAAATATATTATTATGTATTTATGAGTATAATATTTATTATATATTTATATAATATTTATTATATAATTAATCATCATCAAAATAATTTTCCCTCATCAAATTTAGTGTACATACAAATTTATAGATAGATACAAATTTATTTTTATTTATTAATGATATTTAATGGAAAATATTTAAAAAATAATTATAATTTAAATATAATTACCTTGCATGAGTAGATCTTTCTTTAGTTTCTGAAAATATTGTAAAAGTGTCTGGTTCTATTGAAATTGATTGTGTGGTATATAATTGTACATCTGATTTTTGATCTCTACTTCCAAAAAGACTAAAAGAATCTTCAAGAAGTTCGTGAAGTCTTTTTCTTGCTTTTCCTACAGGTCCAGATGATATTATGTAACTTGAATCAATTTCTGTTCCTAATATATCATTATCTGAAATTATATCAAAGAAATATTATTATATGTCTTATAATTTTTATATGTTTTACTATGAAATTATTAAAAATTATTTAGAAATTAATTTTAAAACGTAAAAACAAGTACGAATAAATTATATAAATAAAATAAAATAATATAAGTTTGAAATTCATTTTTATATCAATTTTTATAATGCATTTAAAATATATAAATAATATAAAAAATATATAAAAATGTATTAAAAACAAAGCAATATAATAAAAATTATATTTAATTAAATTAATATAAAAAATATTATCAATAAATTAGTATAAATAAATTAAAAAGAATCATACTTTCAGTAGATAAGTTTTGTTTTCGAAGATTCCAAACTATAGGACCTATAACTCCAGGATCTTTAATTGCACTTGAAGTTCGCGCAAAAAATTTATCTTCATCATCTTTATAAACATCAAAATGATTTTTTTCTCGTCTCATCTCTTTTGGAGAATCTATATCTAAATGTTTGACCTAAATAAAAAATATATATATATTTATAAAAACTCTAATAATGTATAAAAATTATGACAAATATGAAATGATAAATTATTTTTAATATTTTTTATTTTAATAATTTTATATTTAATATTATGTATTCATACAATTTTAATTAAAAATAAAAAATGGAATGTAAATATAATTTGCTCACCATAACTGGTTCCAATACTCTGGAAAGTGGTTCAACATTTTTCATGCTAGGAAATGCCTTACAAGATGGCATAGAAAGATAAGAATATGGTGAAGCAGTAGGTTCTTCTTGTTTTGTATAATTATTTTCGAAAGAATCTAAATGATCTACAATTATATCTGTTGAGTCAGAAGTTCGAGGTGTATCAATGGCATTTGTTCGAGACATTCTTCCATGTATAAGTCTACAATTAAACAATAAGAATATATTAATATTAAGCCAATTAAGAATATATATAGATTATAAATTACATTTTTTATAATAAATATAAAACTTATATTTTATATATTTATTTATATATTTATAAAATTTAAAATTATTTTTAAAATATAAAATACAAATACAATCAAAATATAAATTGAATCTAAAATTTAATAAAAAAAATATATAAACAATTTTAGAAATTTCATTTTTTATTATTTTTATGATTTGTTATACCTTGATTTCTTTAGAGAATGTTCCCATGAACTTGATTCCCGTACTTTATTTTTTTGTTCGTCATCGTCGCTTGAAACTTCATGAATTTCTGCTTCAAGACTATCGGGAGTTTCAATAGAGACTGGAGTTCTTGACAAACTACCAAGGGTTTGTCTCTGACTGGTACCATCAGTCTGTAAGGAAAGATAGAATTTGCAAAAGATCAATAGAGCTATTTTATGACAAATTAGTTTAGAAGAAAATATTCGCTGATGTTAATTATTCATAAATACATGAGTTGCTATAATTATTTGTAATTTTAATTGTTTATTTAGATTATAATATGAATATATAATATATTCTCTTTCAAACATTTTGCATTTGTATAATTAATATTATACAAACTATTAAGCGAATTATAATTTTTTAAAATAATTTTAATTGATATTAAAAATTAATCAATATATTTATCAATTAAATAAATATATAAATACCTTAATTTCCATTTCCGATGTTGAACAGGCATTATTATCAACAGTTGCTTGTATATATTCCCTTTTTTTCTTTAAAATATGATGACTTGGTGGTGCAGCTACTGCACTATGTGCTCTTTTTCTTTTTGCTGCAAAAATTAATCCTATTACAACAAATGCTAACAAAATAAAACCAGCACTTGTTGCACCAATTAATAGCCATGCATCTCTTTTTCTTGAAAGAGCCAATGGTCGTGTTTCTTTCAAATAAGCTATATAAAAAATACAAGATAATCTTATTAAAAACAGTTCATACTTCTATTTTTCAATATATTAATTTCTTCTTAAAAATATTATACTTATTTTTAAAAATAATTATTTTTTTTTTAAATATTTTATTTTTATAAATATTTATAATAATTTTTAAATATAACTAAAATTATAAACATTGTAATTTTTTTTATATTATGATAATTATATTATATTATTATGATTAATTAATAAAATTCAAAGTTGCAAAAGATAATTGATAAACGTATTTATAAATAGACATTTACGTTCACTTTGAATAAGAACTGGTGCACCAAGTTCCAATGCAACTTCTTGGGATGATAAAAGAGCCATATCCCTAGCAGCTGTTTCTGCAGGTACAGGTTTTCCACCTAAGTGAACAGAGTAAATCAACTTTGTGGCACTTTCAGTTATACTTGTATTTTGCATTCTAACTTGAACAGTTTCCTCTCCAGTACGATCTAATAAACGTAATTTAGAATGTTTGCTTATATTCTTTTCATCAACATTATTAGATACTTCTTGTTCCGACATTGAATAATTATTTCTATAATCTTGAAGATTATGCATCATGGAAGACAAATTAAAGGATATATTATTCTCCAAGGAATGTTGATTTGTGTAATTTGTGATATTTTCATTGAAATCTATTGATGCTGTTGTAGTTGATATATTTTTTTTATCTTTGATAAGACTTAATCTTTTTAAGTAAAAATTATCCATTTGAATATGTTCATTATGATTTTCAATATCATTAACATTGGATGTTGGTAAAAGAGTATTATTAAAAGTAGATACCAATTTTATACTATTTGGCATTGTTGAAATTTGAGCTTCTGAATTCGTTTGAATTCTCAATTTAGTAGATGAGATTGCAGGATTTTCGTATATTTCATTTTGATCAGCAATTTCTGACTAAAAGAATATTTAAATGATATTTTTTTTTAAATCTTGATTTTAATTTTACAATAAATATATTATTAAAAATTATATTTAATTAAAAAATCATATTAATTATTTATTGATATTTTTAATTTTACAACATTCAATAATATGCAAATTCTCAATATGTAATATTCATATGTACCTTAGTTTTAACAAGAGCGTGTCCTCTTGTAATTCTTCGTAATCGTGTATCTGTTTGTAAAAGTCCAAGATGACGTTGTTGTTGTCTTAAAAATGCAGTCTTATATAATCGAGCTAATTTCAGTTCAATTTTAGGTGGTATAGTTTCACCTGCACGAAGAACGGTTAGCAACCAATATCTAAAATATAAAAAATAATATTAATTTATTTAAAAAATTAAAAAAATTTATTTATAATATTTTTTTTAAATAATTTTTAAATAAATAAAAACTATAATAAATAATAAACTATAATGATTAAAATTATATTAAATGTTACTTTTAAAATTTAGTTCATTTTTATATTTTATATAAATAAACTACGATAATTATTTAAAAAAGGCTTACATCTCATTAATTCTAATGATCTTGAAATGTGTTATTAAATTAAAATTCTATTAAACATTATAATACAATTTCAATTTAATTTTTACATAAAATTTATTTATATAAAAACAATAAATAAATACCTTGGTCCAGGATCTTCTCCAATAAGGATACCAATATTTTGATCTTCATCACTATCTAATGTAGGTGTAGGTTCAATACAAGCAATGCATTTTGGTTCAGTAGAATCAATTTGATCAGGAAATAGTGGTTTATGATTATCTTTATCTTCTGCAGGTGCATACAATGTTACAGTATGATGAATTGTTTTAGTTTCATAAAAAGTCAACCCTTGATCTATCCATGGTGGAGCATCTTTTGCATCTGACCAAAAGAAATCCTGAAGATGAACCCGACGTCCTGGTAGATGTTCAATGAGAATAATTTCATCCTCTGTGATAAAATATATTTATTAATAAATTATAAAATTTAATTAATAGAAATTTAATTAATAGAAAGCAATACATTTTAACATGATTTATTTGATTTATTAATCAATAAACTTAAAAATAAATTATATTGAAATATAAATTATATTAAAATAAAAAATTTTATATCGTATTTTATAATAATAAAATGCAAGAATAAAACCAATAAAATGAATGAATGTAAAATTTTATAAATTTTTATAGAATTTTAAATTTTTAAAATTTTTCAAACATTTTAAATTTTCACATAGCTAATAGTAAAAGAAAAATAGACAAATGCATTGATGCGCAAGTAAACTTTTCTAGGAATTCATTCGCTGTTGATAAGGACAATAACCTTGTGTCATGCAAATCGTTTACGAGACTACGATCATATAATCGCAGACGAACTCAAATATTGATAGAGTTATCACGCTATCTTCTTGCTTTGTGGAAGTTGCAAATTACCCTTTGTATATAACGGGGAGAGAAACGAGAAATAAAGAATTAATGATTTTCATATTTCATAAAACAAAATAATGAAATTAACATATTTTATTTTTTACATTATCATTATTTTATTTAATATTTTTTTAAAAAAATTAGTAATAAATAATAAATGTTAAAATGCTAAATAATAAATAAAATATTAATATTCGGATTTGTTTTAAAAATAATTGAAATTGAATAATAATTGGATATTCGTATATTTGATTATTAATTTTAAATTTAATTTCGAATAATTTTTTGATATAAATAATTGTTTTAAACTTGATACAAATGAATTTGTTTGGTGTTATAGCAGCTTGATTTTATGGTCTGTTTATAGTTCCGGAAGTATCATCCGTATGTACTTTGTCGACTACAATTTTGTGATTAGATTACCCACACATATATATAGTCAATATTTCCATTTAGATAGTATTTATACAATAATTTGGATATTTAATACTTTAATTAAAATAGTTTTTCTATTTGAAAAAATAAAATTTGAAATTAATACATAAACAAATTTGAAAAATTATTTCAACAAGTTCAAGGAATATAAAATTATCGATTAGAGTACACAAACTTATGATACAAATTTCCTATTAAAAAGTTTGTCAATGCGTGACTACAAATTACTTATTACACAAGGTCATTGATCATTGAAATTATTATAATATATAAAATGAATTACTTGATTTTTTTTTTGATTAAAAAAAAATTTCATGATCAAATTTCAAATTACAAACCTCAAATAATAAATAAATTATAAACCTTGATTTGACAAATAGTTATCATTAAAATAAAAATGAATAAAATTATTAATTTATTCATAAATAAATAAAATTTTCTATTAGATCACCATATAATCAATTTTTAGAGAATTTTTAATAGAGATTTTACTCTATTCTAACAAAGAAAGATTTTATGATTACGCAAACTTTTAATTTATAGTTGTTTAATGTAAAGATTCATGATGTACACCTTGAGTATTTTTAGACGATGATAGTAGTGTTAAATCGATAGGGAACTGAGTTCCTATGGTGAAAATAATGTAAATTGATTCTTATTACTTTTCTCGAAATTTTATCTTCTATTCTTATATTACAAACCATGCCTTTATAACTTTTTCTGATGCGCATTGTTACAAATTATTGCTAGTAATTAAACGTAATTAAAAAATTAAAAATTTCACTATTATCTAATTTCAATTTATCGTACATGAAACTTCATTGCCATGAATTTTTAATTGCATATCAGTCTAATCAGCTAATCCTTGTAAATAATATGTTTTGCTTTAATTAATATCTCGAAAATATTTATATAGATAAGTATTTTAATTGAATCTTAAATAAAATTATTTCTTTTGTAAGGTGAAATTTAATATATTCGATTTTTTAATATAATATATAAATACATATAAACATTGTATATTTTATAAAATATTTATAATTTTTTCTTTTTTTTAAATTGATATAAAATTGATTACTAAGAATAATATATGAAATAATATTATTTTTGAAAAAATTAAATTATGAAATTATATTAAAATATTAATAATAATATTTTAATAATATACAGTAATATAAATTTGTTAGATTTTTCATATAATACTTAAATACATGTAACGAATTCAAATTTTCGTTGTCATATTTACGAAAATAATGTCATATAATTACTTACATATCCTGTAATTCACAGCGCTTATTTTATTTTTGCTTCCCGTAGTTCTGTTTCAAAAAATTTTAACAAGCAACAATTAAAAAATTATCTTTATCCAACTTAAAAAAATATTTGATATTTTTATAATCTAACATTAAAAATTTTATTATTTTTTATAGTAATTATTTATGTATGATAAAATTACACAATAGATCAAATTTATGTAAAAATAAAAATACAAAAAAATACATGATGAGTTTATACATATTTAACGTGCTTAATAGAATACAAAAATACAAAATCTACAATTATTTAATTAAACTCAAATATCTATGTATCCATTATTATTATTAAATTATTATTAAATTATGTTAAATTTAAAGATTTTTATCTTAAAAAAATGTATTCTTTCAATTAAAATGTTCGACAGAATATAATAAAGTATAACATTTGTTATTTACTTTCAAGATTTCATTGAAACTTTGCACCAAATTATATAAACTATATATTTTTATACAAAATAAATTATAAAATGATCTAATACGATTTGCCGAAGGTCTTTGGCATTCAAGTTCAATATCATTCGCATCCAAAATAATTCTAGTTGCGTGGAAATATTCAATGGAAGCGAGACTTTAAATTTTATTAAATGTTCCGTATGTCAGCGAATTGTATAGTACTTACATAAAACTTGATGTTATACATGCATGTGTATGTACCTATGTACATCAGGAAGCGTGGCGTCGATAATAATATCGATTAGTAGATATATGCAGCTGACCGTTGAATTACCTAAAGTCTTCTAAATTCTGCCACTTAATTTCTTCAGCGATTTTGAGTAGGTCGACACGAAACTCACGTATTACAATAATATACATGGTCACGAAAACTTGAATTCTATGATATGTATAAGTGACGTATAAGTTGCAAACTTTCTTCATGATGTATTTACACTATCATATAAGTTATATTCGTTTTCGAAAAATGCGCGCCAATGAGAAACTGAATGAATGAGAATTAATATAATATATATGTCAGTGAAACAAACGTTTACTTACAAAATATGAATATTCTATATAGAATTTTTAGTCATTTTTCACCTAATATAATATTTGTAATTTTTTTGACTATTTAAGAATTCATATATATAAACTAGTAACGAAAAATATACATGTGAACAATAAAATTAAATAAAATTTAAACAATGGAAACTATATTGGAATAAATGTAATGCATTATCATATAAAATAAAAACTAAAAAAACAAATATTATGAAAATATTAATCTTATTTATACTTATGTCGTAGATCTTCTCACATTAATCGGCATAAAGTGAAACAACAAGCCCTTCAATTTTAAATCTATAAAGATATAATATGAAACATAAACTAACCAGCTCCCGGTGGAAGGAAAGCTTGCACTTTCAAGATATTTGAATTTTGAAGAAGAAATATTAGAATTTGTACGATTGCTCCAAAGGAAATTGATAAAGCAGTACGTAAAACAACATATAACAACATCACGCCGGATGCACTGTGCTATACTAAAGAGTTAGATGCTGTTCACAAATCTACTGAACTGTACACCAATCCAAACTCGAATATTCATGTATTGCGCCGGCGCAATTTTATGAACATGCGCAAATATATTTCATAGTTATTTCAATAAAAAATTTTCATTTTTTTCTATCGTTAAACATTATTTAATGAATATTGTGTTCTGCATTTAATATTATTCATTTTAAAACTTTAATATATATTATATATTGAATAAATTATTTAAATTGTTTTATTTCAGCTCAAATTTAAAAATGTAAATATAATTTTTTAAATTCCAATTTATGAATTAATTACCCAAAGTAAAAATTTATAGTTTTTACAACTTCATTTTCGATATTATAAGTATATTTACTTTTTTAAAAATATTTTTCTAATATAAAATTTAAAAAAATAAATATTTACCCAAAATATATAAAAAAGAAAATTGATTCTGAATATTAAACAATTGTATTATATTAAGTGCATAATTTTTAAATATCATATTTTTACATTACTCAGACTGTTTTGTTAGAATGATTTTATTGCACCACTGCTTAGTTAGTCACATAAAAAATTCAGGAATTAAAAGAAATATATTAATCATTAAAAGTCTGAGAAACAAAATTTACGATACAAAATAATATGGCAAGAATATAATATATTTTTTTTCTTTTAATCATACGAATCACTACCATTTAAATCATTATCATTAATTACAAGTCATACTGTGATTTTTCGAAGGATGTACGTGTTTATGTAGGTGTATATATTTCATTAAGAACTTATTATATTATTACTATTCTTATCGATATCAGTACCATGATTCATATTTCATGTTCTATTATACTCATTGCCACCACTTTAATATTGCCATTATCATTGATACCTTTGTTAATAGCATTATCGTCAGTTTTTTAACTATCGTTTGCATAACCGCATTACCATTATTATTTATCGTTATCATCGACATCAACATTGTTATATTTGATTCAACACAGTAAGACAAAATGGTACATAATATGTTAATGTAAATTAAATACATACATACGTAACATACATACGTAAGATTCTACACTTTGATAGTGTAGTTTTATTACACAAAACAACTCTTGTTTTTTTTTTTTGTATATCAGAAAAATAACAAAAGCTGTTATATAGTTGTACATATTTTACCATAATAATATGTATTTGCGGTTCATACAAATTTATCGCATAATTTCTGACTTACACATTATAGATACATACATATAACATATGTTGAACATACATACACACGCGCATGCACGCGTAAATACATGTGAATATATGTATATATAAAAAATTTGTATCTATATATATATATATATATATTTATATTTTATAGACGCGTAAACATGATTGTCGATGCGTATATACAAAATTATTTACATAATCGTTGTTTAGAAGATTTTTACTAATCCTCCAAAAACAATTCCAACTAGGTTCCTCGATATACATACAAAATGATCATGCATAAAATTGAAATTTAAATTCTCATATCTTATACTAATATAAATTTTTTTACAACAATTTATATATATTAGAATATTCTTAATTAATTATTACTTTTGTATTAAGAAAGAAACGTATAAAATAATTAAATAATTTTTACAAATAAAAGTCTTTTTTTACAAATATTAATTCCGCTTCAATGAAATAAAAATAATTTTTAATTTTTAATAAATCATAATTAGTATCTTCAACAGTAATCATTGATATGTATGGAAAATAATTTATTAATTATTTTTAGTTATTTAGAAATTCCAAGTATCCATTATCAATGATATGATACATTTAATTATTTTTTTTAATGAATATCTCTTTCTATCTCTCTTTCTCTTTTTCTTTCTCTTTTATTTCTTTGCGTTAAAGAGATATTCTATTAAATAAAAGAGATATTTTATTAAAAAAAATGAAGAAAATAAAAAATTCGTGCATATGTATATCCTATATATAATTTGTGCCAATATTGTATACTATACAGACATTTGCAATTTACTTTGAGTTGATAAAAAATTATTTAATTGAAACGGAACATGGTTAAACTCAACTCAAATAATAAAAATATAATAAAAAGACAATCACTGATCATATCATAGTTGAGAATATAAGAAAGATACAAGTATCCAAAATTGTAACTACAAATTACAAATGGCAGTAATGAAATCAAGGCAGAATTCAACCAACCAGGGCGATAGCCTTTTCCTCTTTCCTTTTTGTCTCTTTTCCGTTGTTTATTACATTGCAGTCCAGCTGCTTAATGGGGCCATTACTCTAAAGAGAAAATATAAAGGATAGCGAACAAAGCAATTTAACATAAAAATAATGAACCGGGATTTAAAAGAGAAACCCAATGGAATTGATTAAAATTAAATAATTCTCGCATAAAATCTCATTTAAATAATTTACGATTTTCGTATGTACAAAGCGTTCATCTCACGCATTTTTGTCTATAGTTTCTTTCTATAGTTTCATAAGTCTTTCTAAAAATTTTGCGGCGTTCTCGCGTCAAAACCAATAATAAAAAAAAACAATAACAATATCAGTAACATTTTGTTCAATTTATTATATTAATTACACTAGCATCACTACGTATGTGCTGTTCAAATGTACTTCGGTAAATGTACTTTATCTATTCTTTTTTCAATCATCGTGCATGGCACTTAGAATTCGAAAAAAGCAAAAAAACAATATTTTATTGTTTTTTTTTCAATTCTTTGTTTTTGCTAAAAGTCACTGGACTGGTACGTATTAATTAAATTATCCAACGATTTGAACAACTTATCCATAAATTGATAAAAATAATAAGTGTAAACGTTACACTTCAACACCGAGAACTCTATCGACGACGTATTCGTACCTTCTTGGTTCTTCACCATCATTTGATGTATTTTCATTAGGAACACTATCTGACTGCGCGGTCAAATTCGAAACATCTTGAGCACCAAGTTTAGTAACCATATATTCAGTAGTAACTGGCTCCGAAGTGTGTCTTCTATGCTGGATAGATGATGGTGATAATAAATTTTCACACAATGAATCTTCGGGTGGAAGTACAGGAACATTGAGATTAACGCGTGTAAAAAACGCCATTTTTTCTCTGAAATTGAATTAATTTATAATATTTCCATTGAAAAAACATAATTTAATCAAAGTTATAATATTATAGTTCATAATAGTTAATTTTTTTTATTATATTACTAAATTGAAAAAATTGAGATATGTTATTTTTCGTAAAAAAAAATAAACATTTTAAATATATTAAATACTGAAATATACATACTTGAATGAAATAATATCTGGTTTTCCTTTACCAGCTTTCGTTTTCCGTAATTTATAGATTTCTTTTGAAGTCTTTTTCAACATCTTTTCTACTCTTTTATCCTCAGCACTTTTACCATTTTTTCCACTTTCGGCTTGTGCCATTAAATTTTGAAATTTATGATCTTCCAACAACCATGTTGTAAAGTCGGTGTCCCCTTTCTCTCGTGCTTGCTCTAACCTTTGCTTTAATTCACGTAATCTACTTAACTCATCTTGAAGATTATTTAATCTAGCATGTTGTGCTTGAAGATCCAATTCAAGATCTAAAGATGTTCTAGCGGTAGGTGGTAAATTGGTAGATTTTTTTGAGACAGTTTTACAACTTAGTGCAGATAAAGGTCTTCGCCATCTAAGTGATCGTCTTTCGACTGAATTTCGTTGAAAAGGTCCGCCTCTACGATAAAGTGGCATACTACTATCACTATCGCTACGATTTAACTGTAATAAAAAAAATAAAATAAATTAAAAAAATAGAAAAAAAAATTTGAGAATATTTTAAAAAAGAAATAAAATTTACTCGACAAATATAATGATTTTTGCTGACTGCAGCACTGGGTGAAAATGTTTGACTTCTTTTAATTACAATAGAATTTTTGTCATCGTGCATGGCGCTAGAAACAACACCGGCTGCTGAAAGTTTCCTCTGTTTTCCTTGTTCTGGGATAAAAACACATTCAGTATTGGTTTCTTTATCCTGAGTTTGTCTTGCTTCTTCGTTTAATTCTTCATCTTCCTATAGTTATTTATAAATAAAATTTACAATTATAAAAGGATTATTTTTATATAAATTAAAGAATTATGGGTAAAATAAAATTTGATAAAGTATTATTTACTTCATGCTCCAATACATCTTCCAGAACATTATCTTCCATCGTAAATTCCACAATGATACCTTCCTCATCACTATCCTCACTTCCGCTTTCGCTACCACCATTTTCATCTTCTTCTTCCGGACTTCCCAAACAATTGGCTAATTCTTCTAGTCTTAACGAAATTGCCGTTTGAAGTTCATCGCATCCCTGATTTCTCGTCAAAGTCGATGTTTGAGAGCTAATGATTGTGCTCTCGTCACTACTTTCTTCTTTCATATTTTGTATACCACGATATACCGATAAATCTGATTCTTGTTTATCGTGTTTGGCCTGTCTCATTACGCTGGTAGAGATACTATTACTATTGCTGGTGCTAGTACTTGGACTATCAGATGGTTGCATGAAGCGGAAAGAGAGTATATTGTACCATTTTACGCTTGGTGATTCGGGACTAAAGTCTGCAAGGGACACTTGGGCGGATCCCTGAAATAAAGAATATCAAGTATGAGAAAAATAATAAATTATATAAAAAAATATATATATATTAAAATATTGTAATAATTACTTAATTGACATTTAATCAAATCATTATTGCATATTAATCAAACAGTCAATGTAATTTTCTATATTTTATTGTCATCTTTTTTTTCAAAAAAAAGAAATAAAAAGAAATCAAAAGACATGTACCAAGCATTCCTCAGACTCATTGCCTGTACACCAAACGTTGACTTGTAATGTCTTCGTATATAATTTGTTGAGTGGAACTGCAATCGGGAATGTTTCACCGAAGGTTGGTTTGCGCAGATCCACAACTGGTTTTGTACAACACATGTGATTAACGGGCGGTTGCATTGGAAGTAATGCAGCCTTTATATATCTAAATTTAAACAGAGAAAAGACAATTATTAGTTTTCACGATGTTTAATTTTCATTCAATAATTATAATTTTAAATTTCTTTTCTCTCAATACTTATCACTAAATATGTATTTTTGTTTTGAATATTTTAAAAGAATATCTTATATAAAAGAATTTTATTGATTAAAAAATTTTTGTTCTAATTAAATAATTTGTAATTTGTAATATAAATTAATTTGGAATTTTTATTAAAACAAGATTTTAATAAAACAATAAAAATCTATTATACGATTAAAGAAATACTTACACTTGCGCGTTGTTAGGAATAAAAAGAGCAGCCAAATTTCTGGCACGTTCAATTCCAACATGGAGCAAACCGTCACTTACAGAATATCTATACAAATAAATTATTTATTTAAATATTTATAAAAACTTAATTGAACACTAATATAAAGTATAAATTGTATAAAATTAGGATTTTATTTAGGATTTATTAATATCATATTTACTAAAAATTAGATTACATTTTTTTCAACAAAATGATTCGATTATTTTATTAAAAAATAATTTTCTTCAACATAATCTTAATATTCGATTATTAATAATTCTCATATGTTTGTACATTATAGAAAAATTATAAATATGCAATTCAATATTTCTTTTTATATTTTTATAATGATTTATAAATAATTCATATTTAATTCAATCAGAATCATAATTATCCCTTCATTCATGAAAATAATTATTATAAGAAATTATAAGAAATTAGAAATAATTAATATAAGAATAGGAAACAAAAATCCCTCAATTCTTCTATATCTATCTCACAAAGCTCTTTTATCAATCTTTTAAGATAATAAACAAAATTAAAAGCTTAAAACAAACCTAAGTTTAATTTGCACCTGTGCCGTCTCTAAGCTCATCTCTCCCAACGCCAAAGAATTCACATCATCAATTGCTCCAGGTAGTTTTCTTCGGTTAGAGGCCTCGAATACTCCCGAATCACCTGCAACACTTTCATCGGAAACAGCAGCCGAGACGGATCTGGTATTCGTACCGGAACTGCTGGCTCTCGAACGAATACCGGTGGGAGGAGGTGTTTCGCTGATAGGTGAAAGAGGCGGTGGATCCTGCGAAGGATGCTGCATCACGCATACAGGCCTGCCGAGGCCACTGCCTTGGGACATATTTCCAGATTGCAATTCGACCGGTGGATGTGGGCCACCGACCAACTTGAGACGATCTTGGGAACCAGCACACGTCTGTTCTTGCGACGACGTTTGCTGTTGACTGAGCCTAAGCTCCGCCAAACGATCCTCCAACTGATTTCCGTCTAAATGAACGTTAGATGAGGCGGTGAGTCTCTGATGTCGTCTCTGCATCTCCACGTGTTCGTACGCGGGTGGTGGGCCCATTGGGGCATTTTCATATAACGGTGAAACCGGTGGGCTGACACTAGATAGACTCGATCTTGGTGACAAACTTGGTTGTGATCGACCCGGCGATGGCGTGCTCACAAGATTGTTTTGTTCCGAACCTCTAAGTAATCTCTCCACTCGTCTATGGAGGTCAACCATATCGACCGGTCTGTCTTGTTGAGAAGTAACAGGACCAAGGCACTGGGGGCCACCATAAATATCGGTGAAACTCAGTCCAGAACTTAGAGAACCTTTACTGCTAGTCGTACTGAGACTTCCAAGGCTGGAACTACTACTGACCGAAAGCGTACTCGCGCTGAGAGTCTTCAACTGACCCTCGAGCATCGCCATCGAGCGTAAGGCGTCCCTCAATTGCTGTAGTAACAATTGTTTTTCCTCGTGTAGTCGCACGCGATCGGTAATTGTCTTATTCGACAATTCAAGCGCATTGTTTAGATCCTGCTCAAGGCGACGGATCTCGCTCTGGATCTTCTTCATATCTTGTTGCGTTCTGGTACGTGGCGTGATACTTCTTAATTCTCGAAGCAATTGTTCTTTCTCCTGGAAGAGCAGCAATTTATCCTTGTCGCTTTCCGTCTGGCCAGGAGTTACCTTTTCCTCGAGATCCGCTAATTGTTGTTGAATATGCTGTATCCTCTTTCTCGCCTCGTCATATTGTAACCTCATCCGCGCCATTTCGGCCAAACGCGTGCCGATAGGCACTAATTCACCGGATAAATCGGTTTGAGATGCCGTACTAAGTTTTTCCTGAGGTAAACTGAGCGTGCTGGCCTCGGGACTACCTTCGCAAAGCTGCAATCTCGTCAATTCATCCTTCAATTGAGCTAAAGACTGCATCAACTCAGCTTTCTCCTTTTCGCCCGAACTCAGCGATTTTTGAATATTTCGAAGCTCAGTCATAATCGCCTGAGCCTCCGTAATGTTGTAACAACCGCCATGATGACCACTCAATTTTTGCTCAACGCTACATTAGAAATAAGAAGAAGGAAGATTGAAAACTTGATTTTTAATAATTATAATTTAATTATAATTTTTATCGATGTAATACGAATTATTTCTCTTATTTCATTATAATGTAGAAAGACATTAAATGAATTTTAAACGAATCTCACGTGAAACAGAGAACTTTTATTCGAAAATTTAAATTAATATTTTTCATGTTCATTTTACAAACCAATTAATACAAATAAATTCTTGCGATACAAATTTTTTGAAACATTAATCTCAAAATATTTTTTCTTTTCTATATTGTCAATTTTGCAAACATTTGAAAATTCTGTTAAATCGTACAATAATACAGTGTAAAAGAAAAAATTCATGATTATTATTGTTATAAATATATATAATATTGTTATAAATTTAAAAAATGAAAAAATGCATCTATCTATCTATCATATCGATCAACACACAATGTTCAATTTGTATCGTTGATCTTGTTATCTACAATTTTAAGGACCGAGTTCTTAGAATTCATTCATTTGCTATGTCACGCTCACAAAAGATACATTCTTCCTATTCAGCTACTCTTTAAAGATGAATCTGAAAATAATGCATACCTTGCAAGAGTGTCCACTCCTCGCTGTGTGCAGTTCATTTCAGCTCGAATCTGTTCGAGCTCTCGTTTCAGACGGGAAACTCTACTCCTTGCGAGTGCGACATCGGATTTCAAGAGATCCGGATCGTACTTGGTACTCAATGAACTTGAACTGGAGCACACTGTAGGTAAGATAAATCATTACTGTCTCGTTTGATTTATTACACGTTTAAAATGTATTTTTCATTTCAATTATAACGAAATGAAAACGAATATTTTATCTCAATAATTCGAGTTTCGTACAAAAATAAAATTCGCATAAAGATAAAATAATATTTTTACATCTAAAAAATATCGAAAGATTAATAAGATTTACCAAAGATTAATGCGATAACACGATAATAATTATTTTTAACATGATAATATCCAGATGAATAATTATTTTGCACGCTAAATTAGATACTTTGAATGGTAAAAAAAATAAATACCGCTAATATCAAGGTGTACTCACAACTTGTACGCGAAGCACCAAGCGTCGTTAAAGCGTTGTTAAGATGATTGTATTCATCTTGGGCCAGACATAGCCTCTGTTGCTTCACATCGTAGATCTCCTTCTTCGCCTGTAACACAGATGAAAAAAATATTGTGGAAATGAAAATTTATTTTTCCAAAAGAAAACATGTTAGAAATTTATATATAAATACATGTTATAAAACGAATTTGAATTGATATTAAAATATTCATTTGATCTTTTAAATGATTGATTTCATGCTTTATTTTAGCCCTGAGTGTATAGATTCAGTGTTTACGTCAAAAATAATTCAAATTAATAAATTAAAACTTATCTAATTTTTGCTAATGTTAATCTTTAAATCGATCGAAAAATGACTCAGTCATCGAACCATTAGAGGGTTAAAGATACATAAAAACGGATAAAATGATTGAAATCAATGGTAATTACTTCATATCGATAAAAAGTTCAATCTTCGTGTGTGTACAATACATAAGAAATACTTATTAGAAAGAATTTTCTGATTATAAATAACATTGAATTTGGAATAGCACGTCGTTCGCATTTTCACCTCGATCACGCTTAGTCGAAATCCGATAGAAGCCACGCAACGTCCCGTACCAGCATTCTTTCGGTTTTCAGACAAGGAAATACCATTACACATGATTTATGTAGCGCTACTAGTGCCGAACGATCCCTTCATCATCTCAAATTCTTCCATAGTTGGCCGTCGTAAAACAAAATAAGAAGGAAATAAAATAACGTACAACAAACGGTAACAAAAAACATTTTAAATATACAGACTCTCGTGGAATTTTGCACTTTTGCCACTCTATTCTTAAATAAAACTTTCGTTCAAACAAATTGAATTATTTCTAATTATCATTCGAATGAAAAATCACTTAATGTCGATATGCGAATGGAGGCCAAGAAAACAAGAGGGAATAATTCGAAACTGAAATACACAAGATTACAAAGAGATAAAAATAAATCTTTTCAACAACAACAACACGTTCGCAACGAAATAGAAAATATTAGATCCGATAAATATAAAAGAGGAAACACTGACAAAATCCGCATTGATAATACACCGTAGAAATTTCACTTCGCCAGATTTAAAACGATTCGAATAATGCACAAGGCACGAAATAATCCTGGAAAAGTTCTTACATATTCACAATAATAGTATGCAGTGGCGTCGGTATCTTCACGTCTATAGCATTGCTCCCAATAAAACCTCTGTATCTGCTCGTCATTTTCATAATCGTTATGATAGCACATTCTCATTCGATATTGAGATACGACGTTCTCGTAAATTTGTTCCTGTTGATAAGGCTGTTTGCACGAACGTTGTTGCTCGGAATATTGTTGACGTTGATGTTGTTGTAACCGTTGATGCGCCTGTTGATGGTAATTGTTCACGTAAGTGCGGTATTGGTGCGCTGGTACGAGTACACAGAGTGTGTACTGACGGTCCATGCCGGGTACACAGTAGACTAGGCACGATTCTTCTTCTTCTTCTTCTTCTTCTTCTTCTTCGTCTTCTTCGTCGTCGTCGTGATCGTTGTCTCTTTCTTCTTCTGTATACTTCTTCCTTTCCTTCTTCTCTGTCTTTTCCTTCTGGTCTTGGCGTCTTTCTCTTCTTCTTCTTCTTCTTCTTCTTCTTCTCCTTCTTTTTCTTCTTCTTCTTCTTCTAACCAGTCGAACGTCTATCTTCTCTTCTCTTCACCTCATCTTCGCGAAGGCCTTCTCGAGACTGGCCGGTTTACGGGGCCCGAAATTCCGATCCCCACCTCTGTGGGTCTCAATTTTTAAGGGATCCCACCTTTTTTCCTCCTTTTTGCCTTCTCTTCCTTCGTTTCTTGCACCACCCGGTCGATTCTCTCCTTCCCTTCTCGTTTCCATCCTGCTTTTACCTACCACCCTTCCCCCTACCATCCTATCCAACATCCTTTCTTTTTACTCTTCTATTTCTCTCTCTTTCTCTCTCTCTCTCTCTCTCTTGTTTGCTCGCTCCCTCTCTCTCCCTTCTTCCGTTTAATCCTTCGATCTGCCTCTGTCTCGCTTGCTTACATACACTCGCGAACTCTATCTCTCTCAATCTTATATAGACCTTCTCTCCTCTTCTCTCTTTCCATCTACTCTTTCCATAGTATTTTCATTTATCTCGCTTCAACCACGGTGGCCTCAAGCGATTCTTTCTTATCCGGTGTAAAAAGGCGGGCCTCATCCTGAGGCCTGGCAGGACCGTCGCAATCGAGCCCTTGCGCTGCTCCTCACCCACCACTCGCTTTTCCTATTCTCCCTCTCTTTCATTCCATCCAATACTATCTCTAAATCCCTTCTTCATCCTCTCTACTTCGCTTTTTCCTTTCAGATATTATACATTTCACACAATATCCGTAAATCTAATTGATAGTAGAACGTACGTACACGTGCTACGTACACGTTTACTCGCGCATCATGAATATTTATGACATTACATGTTGAAATTTTGCTCCTTCCAGCCACGTTTAATCTTCTTTGATTCTCGAATCGATGGAAATTCCATTGAAATGAAATTTTTTTTACCAGCCAAGGTTATCCTGACCTAAATTTCTTTAAAATGAAAAAACATTTTTTTATCCATCGACAGAAACAATGTCCGATATAAAGGAATCTTTAATTTCATACCTATGCGTGTAACTAGCAAATAATTTCGTTAAATTGCCAAAACATAAACGAGATTACTTTTCGAATTTCACTAGAGTATCATTCGAGTCTATCCCCGGGGAGTATAAATTTTTTTCAGCTCAGCGATCATAGTGGTATGCAGGGGCTCTATATGCAGGGCGCCGCGGGACAAGCGCACAATCCTGTTGCTGGCGGAGTCCAGCCTGTAAGGGACGACAGCAGGAATGGAGTAGGGGTTTGTGAAATGAGAGGAGAGGGGAAGGAAGACCTGACGAGGTCACGGTACGACCCTGCTGAACGTGGTCCCATCTCGGACTCTCTGGTCGGTAGTAGAACCGACCTTGAGTCGCGCATTATGCCCCGTCCTTGTTGGAATTTCTGGGGCCACTACTGGCCCATCAGCCGTGTCTCTGATCATCTAAGAACAGGCCCGGTGGACCTTGGTATATGTCCCCTCTCCATCAAAAGGTCCGTTCTGTACCAGTAGTGATGGGACCAATTCCCCTTCCTTTGCACATCTTATCAATCTTTTTCCCCTATTCTCTACTATTTCACTACTATTCTCTTTTGAAATATTAATTTAATATTCGATTGAAATTTATACAATAATTAATTAATTTTAAATATATTTTCCTATATTTTTATTCGAAATTGTTTTACGTATATATTTATACATAATATCATATATATTATTATATTAGCGATTTAAATGCTTGTATTAAATTGATTCAAATTAACGCAGAAATTATGTAAGAAAAATATTTTAACACGATCTAATTCCATTTATTAGAAAATTTATATCTATATTGTATTATATTACAGTGGATTGATATTCGTATTTTTTAAATAACTTCGATATAAAAATGAATAAATAGAATTTCGACAGTTTTTAGAAAATATTACAATTAAAGAGAAAATCGAAAGGAAGATTGCTCGGAAATAACAAGTACCGGATCGATTCCATCACTACGAAGCGGAGAATTTCACCCCACCAGGCGGACTTTACCTCCGTACCACCTCACCACCCCAAAACCGCCGAAGGATTCACGAGGCTCGGACTCCGCGCGCATATTTCTCGGTCCACACTATTATTGTCGGAGGCTCCGCAGATGCTATCGAATACGAGCCGGTTCGCTCGCCTTGCGGAAAGAGCCTCTTATTTTTCCCCTCCCCATACTCCTTCGCTCGTTCTCCACCTCCACGAGGCAAAGCTTTTCTTACCTCGATCCTTGCATCTCCCTAACGTATCTATCATTCTTTTTTCTCTCCATGTGAAAGATCGAAGCAAGTCGCTTCCTCATCCTTCCACATCCCAAAATCTCTTCCGCTTTATCTGACTTTTTATGCCACGCAACCGGTAGATATGTCCGTCGTGATGCCACGCGGCAATCTTATTTCGTTTCGAACAAATTCCAGTTAGAGAATTAGACGGTTCATCAATCGAATTGGAATGTTCTGTGTTATCGGTGTATTATGGAGCTAAACTATTGCTCTCTATGAGAGAGTCATTTGTCATCATATTAAGAGAGGTCAATAGCCATTTATCATTAAATTTATCGACGTATGCATAGAAGTATCCACTTGTATATTTGTATTTTCTATAGCGATTATTTTTTTTAATATATCTTATTTTTTTATTTTTTATCATTTTTTTATTTAAGTATGTGTAAATAATTCGTTTTATGAATTTTTCTTTTTTCTTCTTTTTTATATTGAGCTTATAACATTTAAGAAATATTTTAGTTTATTGTTGCATACTGTTCTTATTTTTTTATCGTATTTCATTTTCTCAAGTCGTTCTTCAAAGTTTATTAACAATAAAATAGATAAAATGAGTTTAACTGCAATTTTTTTCAATATTTTTTTACACATTTTTAAATTTTCATTTCGTATCATAATTTTAGAGTATTATGTATTTTTAAAATAGATTCAAAATATAATCTATTTTATTTGTTGTGCATCTGAAAAATTCTAACGTGAGTATGACAAACAATAAAATAAAAATAAATGTATACTTATTTAAGAAAGAAAGTAGCAAAGAACGAAATGGTAATGTACGAAACATGAAATATGCAGTAATATTCAGTATATCATTAAGGAATTCCTCTTCGAGAAATATTGGTAAGGAATGTCTGTATGGTAAAAGAAGATCTTCGGCCATAAGGGTCAATCTGTAAAGGTCGTATGCATTTTAAAGAAAGATTCGCCATTTACAATAATAACTTCTGTGAAACGACTTGAGTTTGGTACGTAAAAAAAGTTTTCTGATTCTCTGATTTTCAAGTTACAAAAATAAGTTTATCTCTTTTCTATGATTATTAATATTGACATCATAATAAATACTTCAAAAAATAAATACAATATTTCCGAATTTTTCATTCGAACATCATGAATTATGAAATACTGTAATATTTGTTATTCTGAATTAACAAAATTTATATCAACACAATCTACGAGTCACAGAAGTTTATTTGTAAAATTTTAAACATTTAAAAGAAAAAATATGTATATTTATTTATTTAAAAAAATTTCTTTTTTTTATTCATAACAAATCTAATTTTAGTAATACTCGTAATAATATTCGTAACGAAAAAAAAATTCCAGAAAATATATGAAAAGGAGAACTATTCTAATCTATTCTAATTTAATATGCGTTAATAATTTATCATTGCATATGCTCAATGTTTACATAATATTTAAGAATGTTTTAAATATTAGCTATTTTTATTTATAAACATATATTATATTACAATCAATATGAATTAATATGAATTCATTAATTAATTTATATATTAAAATTGCTATGAGTGTAATCATATCTTTTCATCATGATCTTAAAATTAAATATTATAAAATAAAATAAAAAAATAAAAAAACTTTATTTTGCAATTGGAAAATCAATACCATTAAATTTCTTTGGAAACCCATATAACAGTATAATACATCATCAATATTATTACTAAAAAATTCAAAAGTTTTATATTTATGGTTATTATTGTCACTGCGATAGTGATATTTGTTGGTATTACTGCATCACTAGGTTTTCCTGTTGCTGCGTGGTTGGGACGATGGTTGTGTGTAGCAAAGAATGCAAATAACGATGACCATGCGCGTGTGTAGTAGTGGTGAGATGGCGGAGGAGGAAGAGCGATTGGAATGCAGCCGAGTGAGGAATTCCGGCCCCTCCCGCATATTTATCTGAACGCTGCTCACCGGTTTGCAGGGCCCCGCTCCGAGCGAAGGGCCTCTTTTATAGTACGGCAACTACTCTTCGTCGCTCATACCAACGGAGAAACGAAAAAAGGATAGATAGCTGCAACCGCACGAAGTATCGGGCCACTATGCGTACAGATCTATTCAGGAATGCCCACGGTGTTTTGTAATTGGGCGCATGCGTGGCATTTTCTCCTAAATATGCAACCGCGGTAAATTTCGAAGGTAATGTTTTCTGGCAAATGTTAACGGTATGGATATTTCGAAAATTTTTTGAAATGATTTATGGAGTAAATTACTGAGAGTAGAATGTTTCCGATGTACTTTAGAAATTGCCTTTAAAATAGAATGATATAGATGAATGATAGAATGATATGGACACATTCCATTCAAGAAAATGGAATTTATGATAACTTCTCCAAGGAAACAATTTGTTTCTACAAATTTAACGAGTACATTTCTTTTCCAGAAAAACTTTTCTAAATATATGTACTAAAAAAAAAAATAACAATCGCTGTGTTACATTTAATTTTGATTTTTTTAATTTTATTTTTATTTAAAAATTAAAGTAAGAATAATCTTTCAATTTTGAAAATATTTCGGAATGAAATATTTATAAAATTGAATTCAACCTAAATTTTCTAAAATTTAATTTGAGACAAATAAATAAAGTAACTGTATAAGAAAAAATAACTGGAATATTAGAGCATCTTCGAAAGTTTCTTTTTCCTATATTTAATTTTTTAAATATAAAGATAAAATTTCATATTCAGCCTTTGCTATAAAAATAATTATATGATATTTTATGATCATAGGAAATATTCACCTATACATTTCACATTAAGAGCTAGAATTTTTTATTTATTTATTTTAATTTTTTTTAAATAAATTCACGAAAGAAGTCTGATAATCGATAATTTAATTGAAATTTAAATATGGTAGCTAGTAGAGAGGAAAAAGAATCAGCAATAAGCAGACTGATGACGGAGAAAAGCATTTCTTCGACCGGACAGCTGTTGCCGAACAAAGGCCGAAGGATACAAAAGAGGAATTTCTTGGGCCGCACGTGGCTCCCGAGAGAAAGAGAGAAGGGAAGGGAAAAGAAAAAGAAGGATTCACAGCTAATGCAAGGGGCTGACTATATACACGTGACCCGCTGCACCCTTTTGGGCATTCCTCTCCTTCCGTCAATTTCCTCTTTTCTTAATTTCAATCATCTTTCATTTTTCTTCTGTGACTATTTTTTCTTTCTCTTTTTTATTAATCTTAATGAAACTTTTATAAGATTAATAAAATCTATATCTATCGTATCTATCGTAATTTGAAGAATTATCTAGCAGAAAAAATACGAAAGAATACAAATATGATTATTCTTGTTTAATAAAATCATGCTTGATAAAAACATAAATATCCATTTTTTTTATTGATGAAATGTAATTGTATTTACAAGCTTTAAAGCTCTCCAAGATTGCAAACTCTAACTTTCCAGCCATAAAAAGTAGATTTATATATTGTGCATCTATTTGAAAGCTAAAAATTTTATTTTAGATTAACATTAGATATAGTCACTTTGACTATTCTTACACTTAGGAAAATATAATTTTTTAAAAAATTAATATTTAAATATTTATGAAATATGATCAAATGATTTTGATTATTTCATTATATAGAATTCCTACATCAATAAAAATTCCTATTTATTAGTTCAAAATATGAAATGAAAGAATTATGCAAAATTACACACACACACACAATGTGATACACATATACATGATTAACTAATATACTAATTCATAGAAAAACAAACTATGGAGTACGCAATTTCACCAGCAGAAGTCGCCACAATCTGTAATTCATATATGTTCAACCAAGATTATATTTTTTAACATTTTTTTTTATTAAATCGTGTATTATTTTTCAATATAAAGTTTATTCATTTTTTTGTAAAATCAATCTTTTTTTATTTTCTTTGTTTTTTAGATTATTTTTTTTTATTTTATTTTTTTAAATATTAACAATTTTACATAAATATAATTTACATATCTAATAAATATAATTTACATATTTTCAATTTATTAAATATATATTACATTAAATATATATTTATATATATTTAATGTAATTTTATTTTTTGAACAAATTTTTATTTTCCTTTCTTCGATAATTCTTAATAAATTAACATAATGACAAGTAACAATGTATCTTAGGAATATTAAAAAGAAACATTGACTTAACGAATTCATAAATAGTGTATAAATGTCTAAATAAATATATACTCACGTGTATAAATTTCAATATTAAATAAATTATAAAGTTATAATCTTGTGCTTTCATGTAATTTTTTTTGGTTTCAATATTAATTTTAAAGCAATAAATAGTTTGTATTACATTGTATAACATTGAATAATATTTTTATTTTAGATCAAACATAAAATTTAAATTAAACATTACTAAATATCAAAATTTAAATTTAATTAAATTTAATTTGAGATTATTATCATTAATATTATCATTAAAATTAATGTAATAGATCTCTATTGTTTAATTAAATATAATTCAATTTTAAAATATTAATTTTTTTAATTGAAATGAAAATAAATGAAGACTGAAAAAATCAAAATTGAATAAGAATATACATAATGTATTTATATATTTTATAAATTTTACATATATTTAAAATAAATGAAAATAAAATTTCATCTAACTGTAAAAATTTTAAATATTATTCTTTATGGATAAATTATGATTCATTGCATTCACGAATACCCAACAATAAATAATGCGATTGGAATATGTAATATATCTTCATGAACTTTGAAATAATGTGCGAATAAAAATAAATTATTTTTAAATTATATTTTAATATTATAGAATTTTTGAAGCAAAGCGAAAAAGAATGAACAAAATTTTAGTTTTACAAAAATTTTCGAATTATAGAAATTTGATTATATTTCTTGCTATAAAGATCATCTACTCAGAAATATGTAAGATCTTGAAAATATCTTCTCCGAACATATATCTTAAAATAAATCTATTTTTTGAATCAAGATATCTTCAGATATTTTTTTTCCAAAACTTTTAATGCAATCAGCCACAATATTCATACATAATAAAAACTGTATTAAATATAATATTAAAAAGGGAAAAGAAATAATTTGTACATTTCTTTCTTTATCTTAAAATAAAAGAACACAATGAATTTGACAATAATTCATTGAACAATTTAATTTAATTCGAACAAATAAAATTGCGTTATAATCAGGAAGATATTCTTTGATTAAAAGAAGTGGCTCATCAAGAGAATCTATATCAATCAAATTGTGCGAATTGACATGTGAAATAAGATTTATTTTTATATTTGGTTAGATGGTATATTGCGATAATCAAATGATTGATACCGATGCGACATCTCCGCTTCAAGCTATATAAGTATTTAATATGGTTTCAATTGCATATGATAAATTGAAAAAAATATTATAAAATAAGTTTTGTAATATTTAACTGTTTGATTTTAATAAATATTTTTCTTCATAAATCTTCTTTATAAAATCATTTTTCTTCATAATGATCTAACTATATTTATTTGAAATAAATAATATGCGAATGTAAGAAAATTAAATGATGACAAAAAGTATCTTTGTTGTATGCAACAATTATTAAATTCCATATTAAGTTTACAAAAAAAAAAGAATTTATCAAATAAATAAATCTTAAATCATTCATAAATAATAAGAAGAAAGGAACATTTATACAATGATATCTGACATCGTTATCATTTGACCTTATCACTAAAATATAAGAATTCTTCATGAAGAAAATTTGGATATTTGTTATTTATATAGTTGTGATATATTAAACAATAAACATATAAATGTTACAAGTTTACAGATATATCACATTCAAAATGTATTCAAATATATATATATACATACATATATATATATATATATATATATATATATAGAGAGAGAGAGAGAGTTTTTTTTTTGCAATAATTTTTTGTATAAAAATATTATTTAAATTATTACATTATCTAACTATTTTTAATTCATATATAATATGAACAACACTGGAAAGCGCATACAAGCTTCTCAAAATTATATTTATATTTTTATAATTTAATAAAAATAAAAAAATATAAGAGAACATCACTTAATCTGATATTTTATATAATAAGAAAAATATATTAAAAATAATGTTATAAAAAAATATATATAATTTAAAATCCATAACTTTCAATAAGTATCGAAGTTTTATTAAGAATAAGAGGTATTTTATGACTTGAGAGGAAACATAATATATGTAATACATGTCATTTACGTAACTGAGGCCTAAAAATCTAATTATAAAATAGGAAAAAACGTCATTGCCGACAAAATCGGTGCAATCGAGACCGAACTGCAATGCTCTCTCTCGAGATAAGTTTTCTTGGAGAGCCGTTTTCCAATAGTCGCAGAAGGAATGCACACCAGGTGAAGTCTGCATGACGATCGGCCGCGTAAAGGTGCGTTCACATTCAGTAATCGGTCGGTTGTATCAGTTGCGTTCCAACGATGTGCGCAACACGATGAAACGAACCTGCGCATACGCGCGTCTGACTACGGAGAGGGGAGTAAAAAAAGTGGGGACCGAGAGAGCGGGTAGGCTGCGGTGGCGAACGAGCAATGCTGATATGAATGGAATGCGATGCCATTATCGTGGTGTATATACCGATAACTCGATGCCCCGTTCAGCGAACGAAGGTGCTTGTACGGACCAAGCAAAATCTCTTAACTTTCCAACAATTCTATCTTCTTGCACAAATGCATCCTCCATGCTTTTTCTTTTTCGCGTTTTCGAATTTAACAGACTTGCAAAATTAAAATTTGAAAATTATACCATAGAAACTATCTTGAAATTATCTTCATTATAAAATGAAAAAGGATACCAAAAAATATATATATATTTTATAAAATATATATATATATATAAAATATAATTGAAATTATATTTGTGTTTATTAAATGTATAAAAAAATATAGATTTTCTTTATTTTTATATCAACTTTACTATTAGTAGACTTTATACATGATTTAAATTTTTCTATCATTCATGCATTCCGGTCATTCATTCCACTTAATCATTCCACATATTCATTCGTTTGTCGCTTTCACCAACGTTTCAATGGGGCCATTGGACAGTTGTCCAGTGAATATAATCTACATAATCTTCAATATTGGCATGCAATCTTTCATCGTTGAATTTTTCCAAGTATTGATTCTATTTCAATATTTTTTATTAATGCTTTAGAATATTAATTTAAAGAAATATTTTCTTTGTTAATTTAATTTTCTTGTCAATTTAATTCTCATAATGAATAACTTCAATTAGATTATGCAGTTCTAATATTACTTTAATTATATGTATATGTATATCAATAGTTATATTCTGAAGCAATGTTTTTTTATATAGATATGTATATATATTGTGGAAATATTTAAGGTATGTCGTGGAATTTTTTTTATTAAAATTTTACCAATTATAGAAGTTTTAATATAATTAAATTATAATTAAATCATTATTGCAACAAGATATAATATTTTGTTATTTTTTTTTTGATTATATTTATTTGATGTACAATTTATCGAGTATAATATGTTATATAAATTCGTTTTCTTAAATCTATTATGATGTCTATATGTGTATATTTCTTTTTCTTCTTATTTGATATCATCTGCTCCTCATTTGATATTATATATATAAAATAAATATACGGTAATGAAAATAATTGAATGTTAAATGAAAATAATATTTGTGTACTTCCCAACATTCATACGTTTATATTATTAAAAAATTGTTTTAATTTGGGTTGTTTTTATAGTCCCATGATATTACTTTTATATTCATTTCTTCCATCACTTTATTTACTTGTATTTTTTTTATTTTCCTTTTTTTCTTCTATTATCACATCAAGTATTAACTTTGGAATATATTGCTATATTAAAAATAATCAATAAATTCAATCTTAAGTAGAATCAACTTTTGCCAATAGCATCTGTAGCACTATTATATTTTTAGTAAATATAGAAACAATAAATTTTTACAATCCACATTTAACTTTAAAACTTTTTTAAAACCATAAAAAAAAGAAGGAAAAGAAGAAAAAAGTAAAGATAAGAGGACAAAAAAGAATATATTGTAGATGTTTGAAAAAAGAATACAGAATACATTCACATTTTTGTGTCGCCCTTCTGGGAAGAACAGCGTAGAGAAAAAGTTAGAAATCCTGACGAATGTATTCGGTATGCATATCACTTTACCGAGCTCTCCCTTTCGGAGAAATCGGCATCTGATGCTCGTGCATTCCCTTTGAATGAATGTCGAGCGTTATATTGAGATTTCAAAGAAATCGGCATATCACTGAAACAAACATGACCAGATAAAAGCAGCCCTTGGGTCAGTCCGTTACGCGATCGTAATAATGATTCATACTTGATATCCATTTCGGTAATTCTATAATTAATTGCGTTTTTTCAATTTTTTATTATTTAATTTAATTTAAATTTAATTTAACTTAAATTTAATTTTTACTTTATCAATAAAAAAAATCAAATTGATAGAAGTCGAAAAAATAAGTACATTTAATAAATGTTTTAACTTTACAATAATACATAACATTTAAACCTTACAATAAAATTAAAATTTAAAAAAAATCAATTTGATATGTTATTTTTTAAATTTACATAATAATTAAACTTGCATACAACTTAAAAAAAAAATTTTTAAAATTAGATATTTGCTTTAAAATATTTGAAAATAAATTTTCTTAGATTTTTAATTATATATCATAACAAAATAATTTAAAGAATTTGAAAAGAATTTCATTTATAGTATTTATAATAAATTTTTTTAATTTTCTCTGGTTGAATTCTTTTTTTAGTAATAAAATAAAGCTTCAAAAAAAAAAAAAAAAGAAAGAAAATTAGGAAATATTATTAAATTAACCACTGTTGATGAAGAAATGTAATATTCATCGCGACAATAGCGAAATGATGTTTTACGTGAATATTTACAACTTGCTGTGATTCATTGGAAATGATAAGAGACGATCTTGTAAATTTACGAAAAATTCTTGCATTGTCTGTAACTTTTCATGAATTAAAAAAATTCGATGATAACATTAACACATTCAACAATTTAGATAATAGTTCGAGAAAAAAATTATAACAATTGATTAAAATGCATTATTATTGGAATTCCGAGTAAATATTATTTTCTTTCGTTTATAAAGGAAATATTCGTTTATAGATTAAACAATTTAAAAATATTTTTAAATGAGAAATGATAAAATACAATTGATGATTAAATTTTAAATCCTTGAGAGATTGCGATGAGGGAGAAATAATTTTTTTTTTAAAGAAATTATGATAACCAGTAGTCAAGATCGGAATCTGGGATACGTCATTTAGCTTTTAATTATCAAGCCATGATAAGTTTCTGACAATTAATCTTCATGCATTCCTGTATTGATAAAAGACAATCATTTTGTGAGTCAAACTTGTTTCTATAGTTCAAAACACATACACATTCAAGGAAAAAAATGCAAGTTGTCGAGTGCAATTCCATCAATTTTTAATATAATTGTATATGTTTGGCTAAAAATTATATTTTTTATAAAATAATAAAAAGTAAAATATTATAAATTTAATATAATATTAATTTAATTTAATATATTTTTTATTAAATATTAAATATAATATTTAAAGTTAAATATAATAAAATTTTGATTGAAATTAATTTTAATGTTAATTACTAAAATGTTCGATTAAAGAAGTCAATATATTGCAAACATATTTTATAAGTGTAAAAAAAATGACAAAATTATAATATATATTGATAAATTAATATAATTTAAAACAATTTCTACAAACTTTCAATTGTTATAACAATTTTTTTGTCAAAAATTTCTTATCTTTTATTTTGCCTTTTATTCTATAGCAACTAACTAATCCCTAAATTTGATAAGTAACATCTTTAATGATAATTACAAGTATCAAGAATTAATTTTTTCAGCTTCTTGTATAAAACGTGAAAAATTTCCGATATTAAAGTCACTTAATAACATTGTAGTTTGTTTAAATGACTTGATTAGATATCTCGCGAGTATATTATTTTTAGAATCAATCCCGGAACATTTCGAACTTGTTTTTGTCATAGCATAATAAATTATCAAGAATAAAGGAGAAAAAATAAAAATGAAAATTCTTTTTAATTTTTCTCGATTTTTTTTTTGTTTTGATAGTATATAGCATATATAGATGTTATAATATGTAAAATTCTACAATTATTTCGATATTTTTTCTATATTTTTATACAATTATTCAATTTCATTAAAAAAAATTTATATTTTATATTATAAATCTGTAAAATCGATCTCAAATATGATTATCAAAATAAACAATGAGATTCAAAAAAAAAATACAAGAAAAAAAAGATGAAGTAAAAGTAAAAGAAAAAAAAAAGAAGCGTGAAATTCCAATGAGTGTCTAAAAATAATCAGTTACAAAAAGGAATAATAACGCACGTACATATGTATATCTGGTCGCCGAGTAAAAGCGTCGGCCTATTTATGTATCGCATGGTAAAGATGGAATCTCATCTCTTCGCGTGGTAGTTAACATTGTTTGCCCCTGGAAGAGAGGCTAAGGAATGTGAAAAGCTGCGTCGGCAAATGGCGAGCAACATCACAATGATGATTGCTCTCCTTATTTTTCTTTACTTCCAAATTACTATGTCACGTCCATATTTGAGAATATTATCCAAAATCTTCTGCTTACTATTCTTTAAACAAGAAATAAATTGTTTTGTGTTTGTTTGTAGATAAATATGTATATTATGCAGTGAATTTGAAGTTGGTGAATATATGTAACACATGTAATACATACATTTGGAATAATGTGTTACATAAAACATAATAAAAACAAAAATAAAAATGCAAAATCCAAGCCACATTGCTATATAACGATAATATTCTGTGTTTCTTGGTCATCCTATTTCTTTCGCGCGCAAAAGAATAAACGGTATAGTCGATTCGCAGCATCACGGGGGTATCATCCAGAGTATCGAAGGACAGTAGCACATCCGCTCGTGCACACGATCGTACACCCTCGGGAGTCCTCGTAGCTCTTCGTGAATCCGTTCGTGGACCGCCTGGGGGCCCTACGAGCGTAATACCGGTAGCCACTACGCCAAAAGGGTCGCATTCGCACAGGAACAGAGAAAAAAAAAGAAAGATAGAAGTATACAGATAGAGGGAGACAGAATGAAAGAAGCAACCGAGAACGGAATATCCAGAGCCGAGCCTGAGAGAGAATAGGCTGTAGACTTGAGAGAACTGGCATCTTTTCTTCAAGATACATTCAAACTTAAAAAAAGTATATATTTTATCAATATCCTTGAATATATATTTTTTTCCATACTAGATTATACTATTCATGATTTATTTTTCTTTTCTTCTATCTATTCTATTAATGATATTCACAAGTTGAATGAATTTTTTGGATTTATAACACACTTATTATTATCTGAATTTAATTGAAATTTTTATAGACAATATAGAAGCGAAATAATGAGGAATAGATTAAAAGACATCTTGACATATAATTGCTAATTAGAGATCCTAAAATCAAATCTCAAGACAAATTCTTTCATATTTCTCCTATTTTTATTTAAAAAATACAACTTTTTATGTTTATATAAACATCATTTTATGATAAATTTATAATAGATTAAAATCATAATTGTGTATATTGAATTTACAAAAATCTAAAAATCATTCAATCAAGAAATAATTCCATATAATTTAAATTCTAAGTTCTAAATAATTCTAAATAATTCAGATAAAAAAGTTATATCTTAAAAAATAATATTATAAATAACTATTTTAATATACTTTAAAATAAAATAACCATGCATAAATTCTAACCGCGAGCATGTCGTGTAAATTGCGAAGCGTCAAATAGTTTGAAAACTATGAGAACGACCACTAACGATAAGTTAAGCCCATCACTAGCAGTTCCTTTCGTCGTTCTTTGACTATTTTTCTCTTTCTTACTACTCGTCGCTACCTTGCACACTGGGATCCAGCGAAATAAGAATATAACATTAGATGAACAGAGAAAGAACGGAGCGGGGGAGGAGAGAGGAAGTCACTGGCAGCGGCCACTACAGGCACGGAGCCACAGGGGGAAGGAGTGGAGGAAAAGTGAGGAGGGGGACAGGATTCGAACGGACGGGAGACATTCCAATCTCTCGTGGCAAGCTTGCCTGCTTTGCTTCGTTCGCTTGTCTGCTTGTCCGTTTGCCAAGATATCGTCGTCCTAAAGCCGACCCACGCTACATCAAATTACATCGTAACCATATAATCTCATATGATTATTAAAGTCGATTTTGAAGAAAAAAGTATTTCTTAAAAATCTAGATATATGTATATACATCGTATACGTCCTCAAGTAAAGAAGAAATTCGATGATATACGTTCGAACGATGTCCAAGATAATACAGGTTATGTAACATCATTTTAATGATATTCCACTTATAGATACTTTTATATAGAATTCGTTTTTTTTACATATTTACATAAAAAAATTTTTTAAACAAATTTTAAATAAATTTAGAAATTAATTTAAAAAAAATGATCGGAATTTGGTTTTACTAAGTATACCCATGATGATGTCAATAACTACGAAACCGTTATGACGCATATGCAGATGTAAAAGAATGTCCTTGGCGAAATACGTTTGTTATGTATATATATATATATATATAGTAAGTATATAATATTTCGAGCAAAAATATATGTCATATATTTCAGTATTCGATATATATATTTTTTCGACAAATAAACTTGTGCTTGCATAACTAAATAAAGCCAACATTGCTTTGGAACATTAAACTTGTTAATATACTTTAAAATTAACAATCAGACGCCGGCTAATTGTTCTTATTTACTAGGAATGATGATACTTTTTATTTTGCATAGATTAATGTGAACAAGAATATATTGAATATATTGATCAGTGATAATCATCATGAGAAATCTAGTTTGATTATAGAGTAAAATTCCTTATTTTTTAAAAATAAAATTTTCAAATTTAACAAAGTTTCAAACTGCAGAAATTAACAAATTTATGAGTTTTTAAATATTATGAACTAATGTCGAATGTTATTTTATATGTATATTATATATAATGTATGAACATCTGTTCTCCAGTTATATGAATCAATGAAAACAGAAACATAATGTATTAAATTAATGCACTACATAATTCGAAAAATAAAATATATAATTGAATTATAGTCTTGATATTTTAATAAAAAAAAAAATTTTTCTTTAATTGATTATAAATTTAATCCCAATTCCAATTTCTTTATCTAAAATTATTTTTATACAATAAAAAATATTTGATAAGAATAAAAAATTAAAGTTTTGTACGTTGTATAAATAAAATAAAATCAATGAAAATAATTATTTCTAAGTGATTTGCAACATTTCCAAAAATTTGTTGATTAAATTTTTGAAATTTAATCTCAAAAATTTTAATCATATGGAAATTCGAAACAATTTGAATAATATTTCTTTTGAATTCTTTATATTATTAATTTAAATCATCAATAGATTCACAAGTTATCTTCTAATGATATTATAATCAATTTTGTATCTGTTCATGCGAAACGACAAGACGCGACGAGCGATACGAGAATTGAGTGAATAAAAATAAATGTCAATTAAAATTCCATTTGCACATTTTCTGAATTATGAGACATTATAGAAGAAGAAAGAAACTAGCAGAGCATACTACTAGAGAGCATATGAAAAGATTAAGAAAAATATTAAACGCAATGAATCAACAGAGAACGAAGAAAAGATGAGTAATCTATATTATGCAATTTACATTCAAACTTTTGAAAGTTTAATTTTTCACAATGATTTTTTCTTTTTTCTTTAGTTAATAATCAAATAAATTATGATTATTTAAATAAATTTATAATTTTAATTCATTCTACCAATAATTATTAATAATAATTAGTTTAATCTATTAATCTATTAATTATTTATTTATTTTTACATAAATTTTTATTATTCTTTTTTCTCGCTTTTCTGTTCTTTCTATTCACCTTTTAAAATCAAACCAAATTTTTAGTTTTTAATTTGTATTTTTATATTCTTTATGACATACTTTTTTTAAATTACATAAAAAATCTATACTCATTTTATTTTAAATCTACTCAACTAATTAATTAAATATCGTAAAGAACACTAACCCAGTTAGATCAATTATTTAAAATTATTTAAAAAGCGTTAGCGGAAGTATTAACGTACATCCTAGTTTTTTCTGTTGTCTATCTCGATTATGATTTTTACACACACACGCGCGCGCGCGCGCGCACACATACACACACATGTAGAAAATCCAAGAATATATAAATATATAATTTTCTTCAAAAATATTTTATTTACTATATATATATTTCAATATATTTATAATTATTACCAATTATTATATTATAATTATATATTATATATTAATATAATTATATTAAAACAAAATTCTATTTTAGTGTTTTTTTAGTGTTTATTTTTTGAATGTTCAAGTAACAATTATTAGTCAATTAATAGTCAATTAGTCAATTAGTACTAGTACTAATAAAAATAAAAAATTATAACAATTTATTTTAAATAATTTTTTTAGAAATTTTTTAGAATTGAAATTGAATTTCAAATTTGCTGTTGCAATTTATTAATAAATAATAGAGAATTATTATAAAATTTGATTTAATTGGTCTTTATTGGATCACAAATTAAAAAATACCGATCATCCAATCTTTCAATAAACTACCACATTAATCTTCATGATCTTTTTTAAATTTCTCTGTATAAAACTTTCGAAATTTCTAAAGATTATGTCATATGATGTCATTGATATTTTTTAGTTTCATTATTGAGTTATAAAAATTATCACTTAAAAATATTACGGAAATTGTTTATTAAAATTCCGTCACATAATGAATCAAAATTTTGAAAAAAAATTTGTTTTATAATTTTAATTCATATGATATGAACTTGAATATAATATAAATTATTTTAAAGTCTTGTTATATACATATACTTTATATACGAGAAACACCAATGCTAATTAATTGCAATTTTAATCAAAAAGCAACTCATTGCAAATATAATACTTATGTAATTTCTAACAATAAATATAGTCAAATTTTTATATCCTTATAATTATATATAAGTAAAATTTTACTTATTTCATTCTATTGCAAAATAAAAACGTTAAAAAAGCAAAATCTCCATCCACAATCGATGGCTTGTACTGCACTAGATAATTAGAGATATATAAACGTTAATAATTGATGTTATATATGCACAGGCTAATAATGCAAATGGCAACAAATGATCCTCGACAAATTTTTATATGAAAATTGTGACAGAGAGAAAGACAATAAAAGAAAATGCGTAAAAATGCAATAGAAGGAGCAAAAGAGAGAACTATTTATGCTGGAATGCAAGTTCCAGCCAAGCCAATGGCATATACTTGTGATAGCATATTACTTACATGCAACGTGCGTATCTATTTACCTAATGCGTGAAATTTCCAAGGAACGAAGCCTTATGACGAATCCTCATGAAACACGTGTCTCGACGATCGATTACCTTTTGCCCTGACACATGAATTACGTATCGTGGCGGAACGACTACCGGAGAACGACAACTTCCGACCGGAAGTTTTTCGCAATTTCTCGATTCTTTAACATTTGAACCACGTTCTTTATGCAATTTATACTTTTATAATTATTAAAGAAATTAATTTTACGCGATATTATTTTTCTAATTATTTTCTAATTTTTATTTAATATTAAATTGAGCAAAAAGTTATTTTCATTATGTTATTTGTTTTTTAAGTTATTTGCATATAAAATATAAGAAATTTATATAATAGAAAAAGAAAAAAAAATTTACAACCTAATATTTATAAATATAATTTCAAAAAAATAAATATAATAAATATAATTGAAATAATATTGAAAAAATATAATTGAATAAAAATTATTTTTATGACCTTAATACACTCGTCATTCAAAATATTATTATATAAAATATATATATTGAAATATAAATTATATAACTTAATTTTCTTAATCTTTTAAGCGATTAAGAATTAATAGTGATAAAAATTTATTATTGCGAAATCTATACTGATAAATCGTAAACTTTTTTTTTATAATTTTAAATTTTTGATTGAAAATTAACAAAATTCATTATTTATTTGACAATTCTTCAAATTTGAAAATTTCAAATGAAAAAATTTTATTTTGCATGTGTATCATGATTAATCTTTTTCACGTAGAATCTTTTCACGTTTCTCTTCTTCTTTACATCATAAAATACTTTATAAAAATATATGCATATTATGTACATATATTTTAATGAAGAAAAAAAAAAATAAAAAAAATAAGAAACGCGAGACAAGCTATTCTTTAATCTATGAGACGAATTCCTCAAATTACGTTGTCATTTCATTTCAAAAATCTACAGACAATCTCGAAACTAGAATCAAGCCGCGAGCCAATCTTGAAAATCGACGATGACATCACGCGAACAGTATTTCGACCGAAATAAATATACCGTACATCGACATTCTCTCTCTTCCTGACCTGTTCCACGTGAAAAGCCATCTTTCTTTCCTTTTCACGCCCCCCTGCAGAAAATTCATCTGCAAATATCATCTATACTATATATCTATACCATATCATCTATCTATGATATCAATGTTTCCGATGGATTCGCGAACCCCGAAGAAATCGTAAAATAGCTTTTGGAGGATCGCCACAGTCTTATATACTTTTATATATATGATTATTTATATAGAAAATTTTACAATTTTTATATAATTGATAATATAGAAATACAAATAGAAATCTTTTATAATTTTTAAATCATTTTTATAATATTTTTATGATATAAAAAAATATTATAGATTCGTTACATATTAAATATTTTAAACTTGTCTACAGATTTGTAGTACTTCACTTTAATATACATTTCACTAATATTCTCTCGAACCTTGATTTATTCCTAAAAATAAACATGTATTATGAACCGCGTATAATAGTGTTTATTCGAATGGAATCACATCACTACTGCTTCACATTTATGCGGATAATGTAAACTGATCTTTGTGCGTTTCTTCCTAGCAATGTGAAAAAATTTTGCTAAACTATAAATTATATAGAATTGTTTGATTTAAAAAGAATGATTTATTAAAAAGAGTTAGAAATTATCCTATATCATGATTTATTGCATGAAGATTATAATAAAAATATAAAAGAGAAAAAGAATGAAATATAAATTGAAATTGAAAAAGAACTAAATATAGTATAAGTTCCAAAACCAATATAAAATATTCGCAGTGGCAGCAAAAATTTTGCATATTTGGCATTATGGAAATTCACTTCTGCTAATAGATTAAAATAAAATATTGTCAAAATGTATTTCCTAACATTTTTAAATAACTAATCTTTTTTTAACTAATCATATATTCAATTTTATTCTCTTAAGATTTTTACATTTTTTTCAAGATAAAATGCATTAATTTATTATTCATTAATTATTACTATTCATTACAGTAGTATAATAACAATCTATAAATTTCATAATCAAAAATAATATTCAAAACACAATTCGACATGATTCGAGAAAAAAAATTATTTAATTCATTGTTAATTGTATAATCTAGCGACAAATATTAATACAAACAGATGAGAGGAAACAGTTAGTGACCGGAAGTAACATGATTTCTCACGAAATAACTTCCTGTGTAGAGATTCTACCACCCCTCGTTTAAAAGTTTATCGTTCCCTCGTTGTTCATAATCTCAACTAACGGAGGTTATCGACATAAGAATTGGAGGGACAAAAAATGCAATAAATATTGCAGTATTCATCATGTTACTATCTCGTTAATTTTTCATCGTAATAAAAATTAATACACGAGTAATTGAAAATTTTTGCAATATTCAAATGAATTGAAGTCAGAATTATATAGAAGTTCCAATATTTACAAATTTTGAGAACATTAAAAAAATTTTAAATATATCAACATAAACTTATACTAGTTATACACATATTATATTATATTATATTGATTAAAATGTAACAAGTGATCAATTATTTTTCAACTGTTATTTTTAGAATGGACAAGGACTAGTAAGGAATTTCTGTTTCGTAACAGAAAAACATCTGGATTTGATTTCTACTGTTGAAAATATGTATAACATTTTCTAATCTTTCTTAAGAAAAAACTTCTCAATTCTACATGAATACGTAATTTTCTTTCCATAAATAAGTAGACGATATAATAATATAATTTACTTCTAAATGAAGAAGTTAATTTTGCTTAAGTTTATTTTTTACATACGAGCCAAAGTTAAATTAAATGCCAATTCGAATATAATAATATCTCAGGCATTTCGATTTACAATATTGTTCTTCACGAACGTATCAATTTTCCTAGAATGTATCACTCGATAAAGTATCATATTTTACTATATGTATAATTAATGGTTTTAACTTGAACTATATTAAAGGAATTGACATTTCTATTAAATATCCATTTCCATAGACGATTCAGACATATTTAAGAATGATAAAAAAAAAAATTATCATGTGAAAAATTTTTTCAAAACTTACCTCGAGTACGTCTTGTGCCGTCTGAAGATATTCTCGAAGCATGGCTTCCTGAATGGCTCGCCATTCTTGCCTTGGATCTTCGAGTTGAGTCGTCTCTGAAATTTTTTTATTTAATTACATAAAATAAAATAAATGAAAGAAATGAAAAATTAAAAATATATCTTAAATTTCTATAACGATAATTTTATTCTTATAATTGCATTATTTCTTTTATGCTATATTTCATATAGCATAAAGATAAAATTTTTTTGATTTATGAGAAATTAAATTTATTATATATATATATATATATATATATATATATATATATATAAATATTCAAAAATATACTTTTTTTCAAATTTTTTGCATATCAATAAAAAAATTATTTAATACAATATTTAATATAATTATTTAATACAATATTATAACAATGGATTTATATTATAAGTTAATTTATCTATATTATAAATATAATGTCGAATCGAATTATTTGATCATATAATGATAAAAAAAAAATCTTTTTAAATTTACAATTTTTAATATAATTTGGTGTAATTGAACAAAGAAATATTTTTGATACAATACTCACGATTGACATGATTAATATAATATGCACCCACGTGTTTGTCATAAGCTTCCTCCCATCCAAGTGGAAGTTCGTTTCCGATACAGTCTGCAAATGTTTGAGGTTTTGTAAATCTGCAATTAAAAAAAAAAAAAAATCTTTAATTCACATTTAATATAAATATTTAATTCACAATTAAATATAAATATTTAAAACATTCAATGCGAAATCTCATCATTATTAGAAATTTTTTTAAATTTATTTATAGCAAATTTTAATATTTATAAATAAATAGATTATCTGATTCTAATTTTAAAATAAATCAACTTTTAACTTGACTTTTTAATTTATATTTAAATTTTTTTCCTTGAAATATTTTTCCCTTTTTTGTGAATCATTAAAATAATGACATATTTGTTTCTAATTTATATTATTAAATATATATATTTTTACATTTATTGTGCATTGATTGTATCTTTATATCGATAACGATTGTTTTCATATTTTAATGACAATGGCATCAAGAAATACCGACGAGACAAGACTATGATGTAATCCAAAAAGATTTCGAAGGCTTCACAAAGGAATTCATCAATAAAAACTAACCTTAATTTAAAAAATTTATTTAATATCGAAAAACCATAAAATTGAACTTGTAGTTCTCCATATTATATACGTTATTAAATTATCGATTTTTAAAATTTTTGCCTTTAAAATATTTTTTCTTTATTCTTCTTTTTTAATTAATTATTTTCTTTTTCTGTTCTGAAAATCCCATCAATAATTAGACAATAGCAATTAATTAGATAATTAATTAAAAAAATAGCATTAACTACTAAATATACTAAATAATAACTAATAATAATATTAAATAAAAAATTACTTGGACCAAATGCTGTTATATTTTTATATATATGTATACGCACAACGAGATTATATCTTGCATACAAAATAATCTGACCTCCAGAGGCCAGCGACCAACTCGAGTTTATCGTGTCGAAAGTGAAATGGAATCGGTAATCGGCACAAGAATGCGAATACCAACAAGTATATATTACAATGCTGGCAAGAGAAAGAAAGAGAGATTGCACATGTTTGAGTAATTTTTTTTTATCATCGAATTTTTTCTGTCCTTCACTCAAAATGAATATTACTATTACTATTACTTAATTTTTAATACTATAACTATTAATTCGTTTCTATTATATTTCTTTGCTAATACCACAATAATTTCGTTGCCTTGAAATTTTTTTATTTTTATCATATGCATACTTTCTACATTTAATATCATGATAGCGTGTGAACAATGATGTTGTTTATTTCATATTAAATCATGTATATACATATAATATATTTAAGTATGTATGTATATCTGTCATTAACGTAAAAATATTTAAAAACTAAAAATTGTACTACATTTAAATAATTGTTTTTTTACAATAATTTTTATATAGATACAATTTTTTAAAAATTTCAAAAAGCGTAATATTTTATCATTAATAATGGAACATATAATAGTGGAAAATATAATATATATATATAACAAATAATAATGGAAAATTTGCAATATTAAAAAGATTTTATTAACAAATTGTTTTTTATTCTTTGACGATAAAAAATTTTTTTTTATGCTTTGAAAATAATTGTTATTTATAATTTTAGCTTATGATTTTTGTGACATGAAGAATCAAGATTTATTTCAAATTTATTTCAAATTTAAAAATATAATATACGATTTAAATAATAAATTAAATAACTCATGAATAATTATTAACATATTCTTATTTATTCCATATATAAAAACGATTTTCTTTATTTAATAACAATTTTTTATTTAAATATTATTTTTGCACACATATCCAATATAATTCTTATTCATTAATATGTAAAAAAATAATTTGCATTATATATTTCTTTATTATTTCTACATACAAACATTTTTATTTTTATATGGATTGTGATCGTAAGTATATATAATGTAAGTTATTTTCATTAAAATGAATTTGTAAATTTAACTATTTATCTTTTCAATACATTTATTTATTATCATTATATTAATTGTTATAAAATGAAAATAATAAAAAAAACAAGCTAAAGTTTTTTCGAAACTTTTGTTTTTGCTACAATATTACAATATATCACAACATGAAATGAAGTACTTAAGTACTTAGAAAATTGTACACATACTAAACAACAAGAAATCATGGTAAATAATATAAAAACTTTGAAAATATTAATTGACGATTGAGAATTTCAATGACAATTTCTTAATTCCTTTTCCGCCGCGTGATTCACGTTTTAATGTGCCCTTGGCCTTACCGCGGCATGTCCTACAATACGAAGGAGGAAGAAGGAGGGTCAAGAATGTACATCATGACGAAGGAATAACGTGGACAAGAGAGGAAGGAGCCAGTTGAAGGGGAGGACGACATTGGAGACGTAACAGAAACGGCAATCTAAGAAAAAGGAAACTTAACTTTGGGACAAATCAAATGTTAAAAATTGCATAAATACAATTCTGCATCGATAATTATGCTACATACAATCTGCAAAGTGCAATAATAATAATAAAATCCTTTCTTACAAGTTTACGATTTTCTTTATGAAGTAAATCAGTAATAATAAATAGTTAGAAAGTTTATATTGACAAAATTTATAAATATTTCAACATTAAAATTATCGATTCTAGATAAAATATTATCGATTTAAATAAAATATTATTATGAAAATAGATGATAATTTTTTTATCTGAATAAAATATAATTCATTTTTTCAAATACATTTTTTCAATTTGTCATCTTATCATCATTTACATTATAGAAAAAATTACGCGTTAATAACTTACAATATTAAAACATAATATTTCGATATAACACAGAATTTATGAACTTATGTAAGCTTTTTATCCTAATATATGATATATCATAACAAAAAGAGAAAAATGCAATATAGATTTTATTTTTGACAATGAAATATCTCTTTATATAACAATAAATATCCTTTTTTTGCATCGTTATAAAACACAAAAAAATGAACATATCATCAATGACAATATGGTATTGTTACATCGAGACAATAAACATGTATATCGCTAATGTAACGCTACACTATCAACATACCACTTGTTAGAAATTTCAAAGGCTGCGTTTATGATACATTCACCTGACTACTAATCTTCTACGAAGGAAGCTGAGAAGTGATGTTTACCAAGGGAAATTACAACAGAAGTCATGACAACGACAGGAAGCATAAAATAACTATTACTATCACGTCTGTTTCAATTATACTAGATGTATTGCAAACTCATGAAATAGAATGGCGAACTGATGAAAACATTATATTACTATAGATTGATTATTGAATTCGATTCTTCAATTCTTTTAAATAATATCTATACGAAAAGGAAATAGAATATCTTGTTTCAAAGTAAATGAGAATAAAAAAAAAATACAATATTTTAATTTAATATTTTATATATAAAAAGAATTACGTATAACATGTAATATATATAAAATTAATTTACTTTAGATCTATTTTACATTAAATAATTTAAAGAATCAATTTACATAAAAAAATTTTAAGCTTTCATTAAAAAAAAAATATAATTTCATTTCATTTATGATAAAAAATACTAATATAATAAATTATATTGAAGTACAAAATTTTTTTCTAATTTTTCGTAGGATAGGAATTATAATCTCCATTTATTTATTAGATATATATAAGATATTAATTTATTAGTAACATTTAATAAAATACTGATATACATATATCTCATGTATACGTTTATCTTGTTGTTAGTTGAAAAGAAGAAATATCCCGCAATATACTATGTATATCAGGCATTTTTAATCTACGATGATGATATCAAATGAAATGAACTTGTCAAATGATAATAAAGATTTCTAATATAAAAAATAACTACACAAAAATTAAAAAGATTAGATTCGTATTTCTTTAATTTTGTATATCATCAAATATTCATTTTTTAAATATCTAAATATTTTTTAGCAAAATAATTATGTCAAAATGAAAGAATTATAATATACAACAAATATTTTATTTTTAATATTAATCTTTTCATTTTATAATTTATTAATAATAAAAATTTAAAAATTGAAAAAAATGAGACTAAAATCGATCATTTATGATAAAAAAATCGAAATTTAATATCAATATAACTCAATTAAAGTTCAAAGTTTTGTATTTTATCAGAAAAAAAAAGAAATAAAAAAAGAATTTGATTAAATATTCCTTATTATTTTCCTATTATTAATATTTATTTCATTTAATTTCATCTAATTAAATTTCAGTTAAAAAATCAACGGAAAAAAAAGCATTAAAAAAATTTAAAATATACTTTGATATTATCGATATTAAATTTAATTTTTCATTCTCACAGTTATGTAGATATAGTTAAAATAATAAATAAGATTCTTATCAGAAGCTAATGTTATAGTTACATATCTCTAAAAATATAAATATAAAAAGAATCGGAATTAAAATTAAAAATGTTATCAAATCTGAATATTTTATGTCAATAAAAATATGATATCTATTTCTAAAATAAAAAGAAACGTAAATTAGAATGAAAATTATTCAATCATTAAATTTCATCAGTTTCGCTTCTGTTTAAGAGTATTGGAAAGCAGATGTGATTATTTATTTCGTTTTTGTATATTTTTTTTATTATTTGACTAGATGAAACACACAGTCCTAAATATAATGTCAATTATGTACAAACATATATACATGGGTATGTAAATTGCGTAAGTATTGTTCTTCGACTATATATCTAGCTTCGATACCTAGCAAGAGCATTATTTGAATATTAACGGGTACTATCGAATATCGATCACATTTTCGTATTGTTATCTGTTCAACCTATTTTTATAAATTAATTCGAATTGATTTATTATTAACTGAATATCATAAGCTTTTATATAAAAAAAAATGAGACAAACAATCTGGTTTAATGTTTTTAATTAAACACTATGATGATATTTATTTGTATATAATTATATTATGTATATGCTATAACTTTGAATATTTATTCTATAATCTAATATTTTATATTTTATACTTATTTTCATTTTATTTTAAGTGAAAATAAACAATCAAAAAAAAAATGTTAAGTGACCATTAAAATCGTTTATAATTTTATTAAAATATTATTATATCGTTAAATCTAATGAAAAAAAAAATAATTGAATGAGTCTATATATGCATATATGTGCAAAAAAATTTATTTAAAACACTGTAATTCTAAACATTGTAATCACTAATAATTTCTTATCTGAATTCTTCTATCTTTTTTAAATGAAATATTTGTTACTTCACTGATTTTTGCTTCAATATTAGAGTTGAATGATCGTATACATGATATATTTCTAAAATGAATTTTTCAATATTTTATTTTGAAAAAAATTTATTATATTATTATATTATATATATTATATATATATTAACATATTTTTCGTTAGTTCATTTAGATTTAAAAAGTTTTAGTGTTAAAAGTTTATCAGAATAAATAATAAGCGATAGTAAAAGATAATTAATCTAGTTGATGAAAATATACAAAAACGAATTGAAAGCATTTAATTGCGACGGGCAAGAAAAATATTCTACGATCGGTCACGTAGAGGCCGGTTAAGCATATAAATTGTGATTACGAATGATAGTTGAAAATATTTCTAACGACATAATGACTGTTTGCGTTGATGGCGAGACGGTCGAGTTGCCGAGTCGTTTTGAAACGTGTTCGAGCGTAAAAATTCCAAGAAGAAAATAATGGTACTCAGCTTACAGGAATCTCCTTGCCTTCATTCTCTGTACGTGGATGTGTCACAGCCTAGGAATGTCTCGAATTTCCAAGTTTGGGAACACAGCCTCGTAATTCGTGCCATGGCTTTGGTCACGCATATGTATATGCAATATCACGCTGTCCGTCCCTTTATTTCTTTGCACCACAATGACAACTTCGTAAATTATATCAGAAAAATTTGTCAAATTCAATTTCATTGCAATATTCATCATTAATCAATATTTTTATAAATTCGTTAAAACAAATATTTTTTCTTCTTTAATTAAGAAAGATAAAAAATTTATTTCAAACTATTTTATTTCTATTAATTTATTTATAATAGCATAAGATAAAACTGAGAAAAATAAACACTATTTTCTTAATGTTTCTTTGTATAATGAATATAAAATTTCAAAAATTTTAATACAATCTGCCTTTCTAAATATTTTACAACTTTTGCTTAGAATAATTTTTCAAAATCCAAATTATTATTTTTGAAAAAATATAGTACATTAATATTTTTTTAAATTAGAAATATTGCACAATACAGCCGAGAAACAATTGCTGTCTCTTTTTTTCATGAATATTATAATCCTCGTATAAAAAAATAATTTGTTTCATTTTATATAAATGTAATCAAATAATTAAGATCATATTCAACAATCGAATTTCAAAAAAGAATTTAAAAAATCAATTATATACTTATAAATCTATAAACAATCGCATACTAATCATAAATAATCATAATCATAAATTCACGAAATAATATTATATGTATATACAAATGGCTAGCATCTGCTCGACATCGAATTCCAACCAAAAGAATGTGAGGGAGAGGAAGAGGGGCAGAGAGAGCAGTTGTGGGCATGCGCGCGCGCAAGAGATCGAAAGAATTTTCCTAAACACAGATGTCGAGCAAATGCTACACCACATTGCAGTGCGTAAGGAAGTGGGAAAACTGGACGAATGAAATGAACGCGAGTTCGATTCGAAAAAGAATCAGAGCTGAGAGGCAGTGAGAGGAACTAAATAATTTCAGAGAACGAAATTTCGAGATTTCGAGGAACGCGAAAGTCGCCAGTATACGAAATAATCGTACACCGAGTTCTGTTGTTCGCGTGCCAAATGTGCAAACGAAAACAGCAGCAAACGTAAATCGTGTAACTTGTGCTCAAATTTTCGAACGATAATTTGAATGAACAAATATTGATTTTATATCAGTGATATTTAAAATATAAAATATATGTATAATTTTTAATTTGTATTATTTTTATATATAGATATAAAAGATATAAAGTCAAACACTGATGATATTAATTATATTTTAAATTGATTAAACAAGAAATTATTTAAATATTAAATATTGTGTAATTAATTATGAATTATTTATTGCGATTTATAAATATGTAAACAATATCTTCGTAACAAAATTTAATATTTAATTCAATTATTAATACATTATTATTCATATATATATATATATATATATATATATATATATATAAAATGTAATATTTTATATATCTAAAATATATTTTCAAATAACATATTTTAATTTCTTACACAATATTTTATAAAATTTCTATATAAAATTTTTTATAAGTATCATCAAATAGATATGTATATTATTTCGAAAGAAAAAAAAATCAAATGAAAAAAAAAATATGCATAACGAGATTGATGCTTAATAGCAACATCAAAATCAGAAGAATAATACCCTTGTACCAAAGTCTATTTTTAGGTACGGGTCAGTTGCATGTAGTAGATACATATATAATACATACATATACCGGTTAACCCCGTAAGATGGTTCCACTTACATCACATCGCTTTGCGATTACACGTATACATATTAATCTAAACTACGTGAACACGTGGAACACTATGCTATGTAAGCCAGTTTTATAACAAGATTTTAGCTTTTTGCTCGATAATAAGCATTATTTGCTGGATCAATTATGAGACTAAAACTTTACTTATTTATTCGTTATTTTGACAAAATCAAAAAAAAATATTTTATATAATTTTGTATATTAAGAATATTAATATTACATTCCAATATCGAATAAATAATTGAGAAATTAATTAAAGAAATTGATTCAAATATAATTCAATCTGTAAATTATTATACCACATGTATTAATTAGTATTTAATAATTAGTATTAAGATTAATCAATTAAAAGAAAAATGTTCAAATTATATACATTTTTATTAAATTTTTATTAAATTTATTAAATTTATAAAATTTATAATATTTATTAAATTTTATATATTTATATAAAAAAATAAATGTATTTATACAAAAATAAATTTTATATCGTAATAATAAAATAATAATAAAAAAATAATGTCAAATTATATATATACGTTTTTATATATTCATTTATATAAAAAAATAAATTTATTTATACGAAAATAAATAAATTTTATACTATAATAGTAAAAATTTATTATCAGATTCAATGTAAGAAATTTTGTTTTTAATTGCAATAATTGCTATGAATTAAAAATATAATAATTATTAAAATGGAATTTTATCATCAAAATGCTGAAATGAATAATAGTTTTATTTTCGCATGCGACCATGATCACCAGATTTCTCAAGTTTTTCATCGAGAACGCGGCGGCCCTGGCGACTGGAATGCGGGCGCGGCGAGTCCTCGGTGTATGAATATACGCATACACATAGTTGATACACACATTTAAGAAACTTAAGGGGCACTCACATAAGGGCAATATAATTTCAAAAATAAAAAATATTTCACGTTCCTATTTATATGTATCTATGAATTATATATGTTAATTATTAAAATAAAAAATTTCGTTCGCTATGTATAAATTCGTAAAAAATATGATCTTTAAATAAAATAAAGCAAATGCATAAAGCACATATAATTTCATATATGTACACTCGCTATTTTAGCACGTGTACGCATGCATATAACATATACATAGAAAATGGCGTACCTGTCTCTAGGATCGATCCACGTTGTTTTTCTTGTGTTATGATCGATGAAATACACTTTTCCATCAAAATCTTGTGCGACGTCCCACCCTTCCGGAAGCGGTATCTCCCCATTCCGTCTCCTTGGCATATTTCACTGCGCTCTAAATCCATCCAAAACTCTCTATCACCGACCAGTCGACAGGCACATATCTGTGCGCGCGAGCACATACTCCCCGTGCCACATACACGCTGTATTGATGAAAGAGAAAGAAAGATAGCCATGTAAGATAGACAAAGAGAAACATTCGAACATTGGTAAAGAGAAGACACACAATAGTAATACACACTGATATATCAATATACAGTAGAATGGAGATAGAAAGGATGTATTGCATACCACTACGCACACATGCATAATATACGTACACACGCACATATACATTCCATCAAAAAGAAAGAGAAAAAAGAAAAAGACAGAGAAGGAAAGAATGTGTGTGGTGTGTGTGTGTGTGTGACAGAGAGAGAGAGAGAGAGAAGGAAACGTCACATGTATATATATATATATATATATATATATATATATATATATATATATATATATATGTACATTCATATAATATATATAATATATATAATATATATAATACTATATATAATAGTAGCATACCTTGTCGCTTATACACGCGCGCACACACATACACATCATATATCACATACGCGCGCATTCTCTCTCTTTCTTTTCTTCATATACTAATCCGCCATCATGAATACCTCATTATCATGAGCGGAGTGACGTCAGAGTCCCCGCCTTCAGATTCCTCTCGAGCGGAATTCCACCGTTAACATAGCTGGCCGTCAAAGAAAAGTCCACTGTTGATATCTTGTCTTGAGACGATACTATGGTTCTACATTTGTATGGGAACATATATAAATGCTCGTTACATTATTGTAACACTTTTTTCTTTAAATTGCGCACTGTCACTTCGTATAGCAGGAAAAAAAAGCACAAAATTTTTTAAATTACTTTCTTCACACCACTAAAAAAATTTAGTAAAAGAAAAACACTTTCACTGTTCTTGTCATCTCACTTATAGAGCACTTTTATTTACACTCTTATCCTCTATTTATCTCGACCTTGATTTTACATATCACGTGTAATGTTTTTTTTACATCATTTTTCGATTTTTATTGTTCTCACGCAATTATAATACTTTTACACTATCAAAAAGTAGGTTCACTTTAAATATATTTATAACATTATTCTGATACATAAATACCAAACATTTGCAAATATAATTCAGATGTAGATTCCATTGATAAATTTAAAGACAAAAACTGGTAAATTGTTCCGGCATGTAGGAATCACGTTGTTCTCCTTTTCGAGTAGCAGAAAGGACTTTCTGAGAGTAGAGACAGGGCAGCATCTGCGGCTGCGACCCGCTTTAAGAAATGCACACTAATGCCGGTACTGTCGCATACTTACATTTCACTATGCTCCCTTTTTCTTCTTCCATTAAACTTTGTTTTCGTCATTTGTAAAAGGCACTGCGAATCAATGCGACGTTTCTTTGAAAGAATATTAGAATTCACCTTATGTTCCCCACGTTATTTCATTCCGTTTTTACTTACACAGCAGGACACTGTTACGATTACTGCAAGACACTTTTGCTTGTTCATATGTCGAATTAAACATGGCTTCGTAAGAATTGCACACTTTGTCAAGTCCGTTGTTTCAAGTGCAAAGAATACGCGCAAACTACTCTTTCATTTCAACGATATTACAACCTCGCGCCAACTACAAGCATGTTGAGTGTTTGAAACATGCCACTGAACGTTCATACCGTGTGCGCTTGGCAATGCTTCTCACTCACTCTCTCTTCCTCTTCGCCTTAACACGTACATCGATGAGAACCGAACGTAATCCCTTCCCAGTTTCATATTCTCTTTCTTCTTCTCTCTTTCTCTCAAATTACTCTTTCCACAGACTGAAAGCTCTCGTGTCTCTGACCGCTGTGCACGAACGACGACGGGAACAGACGAACGCGATGCCCTTTCAATAGTTTCGCATATTTTCCGTTATATTGCATTGGCGGCACCACCATACAACTTCTATCGCAGGTGCACTCAAGATTATTGAACATCCGGGACGAATGAGTAAACTGATGGTAATACGTTGATGCTCCTTAAAGAATGTCTCATAAGCTGTGGTATTCGTATATATTGCTTCCTTTTTGCTTTTTTCATTATCATTTTACTTAGTGTGTAACTTCCAAATGTTATTAAAATTATTAAATTTTTTATTTAAATTATTTATTGTTATTTAATTTTATTGTTTTGCTTTAATATTAATTTAATTTATATATATTATTTGAATGATTATATAAATACTATTTCACATTTTTACGATTTTATACAATTATTAAAATTTTTGTTTTATTATAATTCTAAGAATAATATTCCAATATTTATAATGTATTTTTGTAATGTAGAAATATATTTTTAATATAATTTTCATTCAATCTACAAAATATGAATGTTTAATTATACTTAAAAATATATTTGATTTATAGAAGTATTTGCTATTTCGTATTTGCTATTTATAATTTCTATTTCTTTTATCTTATTTTAATGAAAGAAATATTAAAATTAAACGAAATTAAAATATAATGTTTCAAAATATTTTATACGTGCATTCAATTTTATAATTTGATATAAATTTGATATAAATTTTATAAAATAGATATGTAATTGTTACTCTATTAAGCACGTGACGTGTATATATATATATATATATATATATATACAATGCATATATATATATATATATATATGCATTGTACAAATATGGACGAGTGTTCTTTAAAAACGATAACCTTCTTGATTCAAATTTTATAAAAATTACACAAAAATTGAAATCAGAATTATATCATAAACCAATTATACACAAATCTAAATTATATCTAAATTATTTTTGATTAAGAAACAATAATTTAGTGTTTTATATTAAGTTAATATGGCTACATCTGAGAGTGATGACTTTGAAAGTGCTGACGAAGAGATGAACCATGATATACTAACAAAGAAATGTATTCAAACACAATGGAATTTACCAACAACAATAGATTCAGAATCTGATGATGATACAGAATATGTACTTCGACAACCACATACAAATATATCTTTTGGTAGAGAGAAAGAAAAATATTGTTCAATGATAGATACAGCAATTGATAAAAAAAATTTTGATAAAAATATCAATATTAATGATACACATAATTATAAACATGAACAACCAATTATAAATGTTGACAAAACTTGTGATAAAATTGATGAAGATACTGTAATTCTTAATTCACAGAAAATAGAATATCCACAGACCAATATTGATACTATAAATTTAAAAGTGAAAAATAATAATAAAACAATAGAATTAGATAAAAATGAAATAGATACATCTCTTAAAATGGATATTAATATGGAATTATATTCTGAAATATCTAAATTTAATGACAAAGAAAGAATTCATAAAGAACAAAAGTTATATAAAAAGAAATTAGGAACTAAATTCATACCAAGTAGTAATCTTACAACTAATGTAATTAACATGAATACAAATAGTAATGAAAAGAATATACCAATGACAAAAGAAAATGTTATGTTTGATAAGACTTTTATAACAGATGAAATAACTGAATCAGAAATGCCAGAAGAAATGAAATCTAATAAAACATTCAAAGAAATATTTAAACCCCAAGGTTGGGAAGGACTTGGAGATGCAATTGAATTACCAGAGGAATTAACTGAAGAAAAATTGCAACCAGTATTAAAAAGATTATCATTATCTGAAGAAATCGATAACTCTTCAAATTGGGGTTGGGCTAATTGGGGTGTAAGTTCATTAATTAATACTGCTACTGCTGGAGTTTCTACATTAACTAGCCATGTATCACAAGGACTTACACTTTTAGAAGAATCTATGACTATATCTGAAGAATCAAAACCTATTACAAATGAAGAAAAACAAAATAATACAGTTAATGGTATTATATTGTTTTATGTTCAGTACTACTATATGTATATTTATATTTATACTATATGTATATTTATGAATGATATAGAATAAATATATTTAATTATTTTTTTAATTATAGCCAAATTATAAAATTATTATATTTTGATTTTAGTTACTTAATTAGTAACTTAATTTCCAGATGATAATAAAAATAATCAATTCAAAGAACAATCATCTTTTGGATTTGGAAATCTTATATCAAGTGTATCATCAATAACAAAACTAGTTGAATCAACTGGAAGCAAAGTTATGAGTGGAGGATTAGATACATTAGAAGCTATTGGTAAAAAAACAATGGAAGTTTTACAAGAAGGTGATCCAGGATTGAAGAAAAAAAGAGCTTTCTTTATAAATGAATCAGATAAACCAAATTTATCTCAGATTCTTCGAGAAGCTAAAGAAAAAGCAGAAAATGTTGAAAAAACGATTGAAGAAAAACAGAAAATGAGAAAAGTACATTTTGAAAGTCTTTTTGATGATTATCAAGGACTTGTTCATATAGAAGCATTAGAAATGTTATCAAAACAAAGTAATATTAAAATACAACAGCATTTGAATGGTTTAGATATAAATGAATTAAATTCTGTACAAAAAATGTTGGAAGAAGTTGAAGAACTATGTGAATTAGGAGAGGATGAAAATGATGATGAAATATATGAAAAAGATTTAAAATATAAATTAAAACAAGCTATTTGTGATCTTGGAATTAACATTACATATGATAAATTGTATGAGGTAAATAATTTCTATATTATAAATAAGTATATATAAATTTACTATTATATATAGGATATATTAAATAATATATATAAAATTAAATATTAATTTTTAGATTTGTCAAAATTCACAAGTTTATACAACTCAATCTATGACATATACTAATCAAGAAATATTTGAACATGCTATTTCTATTTTGGCACAATTTACAGCAGTTTCTGTGGAAAGATTTCATAAAACTGCAGGATTACTTTTAATCAAAGAACATCGAAGCACTGTTAATGAAACTGATTCATTAGTTCAGTTAACAAATATTTTATCTAATCAAATTGGAATATTAGCTAATACTTACTGTAGTATTTTATCTAAATTTGCTGAAATTTCAGACAAATCTGATAATATTAATTCTAATATAACAACAATTTTTATGGAGGTAAAAAAATATTCTTACATTATATCTATATTATTATTATATATGTGTTAAAAAATTAATCTTCATTTTTTTTAAATAGGCTTCAAATGCAAGTTCTTATATTCAACATGCCTTTAAATTATTGATTCCCATTATTCAAGTTGGTGCTATATAATGATTATTGAATATATTTTTTAATATTTGAATAATTATATGCAGTCTTTCATATATTCTTAAAAAATAAATATTTCATTTATTTGCATTATTAATCCAAATAATTTTTAATTTTATTATATTGTTTTTCTAATATATTTCAAATAAATAAGAAAAATTTTAAGTATGTAATAAATCAGAAATTTTGAAAATAAAAGAAAAATATAAATAATTTTTATATTATGTAAACTGTATAGAGTTATAATTATATATACTATAAAAAATATATATTATATACTATAAATAATTATATATATAATATATAATAAATAATTACATATAATATAAATAATTTTAACAAAAAATTAAAATTTTCACAAGAAATATAAATAGTTTTTTTTATAATAAAATCACTTTTTTTTTACATTTCTTTCATTTCATTATTCATTCAAATATTATATATCAATAATAATTAAAATTAAAAATTAATACATTTTTTAAATGAAAAAATATAACATAATATAGAATATATTATATTATATATTAATATATTATGTTGAAACAGATAGAAATCAGCAAGATAATAAACATGAAATATTTTTAATAATTTATTAAATCTAAATAATTTCTGTTCAATTGTCTTATTTAAAAAATTATATTCTAAGTATTTTGAACATTTTTAAAATATTTTATGAATGTTTTTGATTTGTAAATTTTTTATCTAAATTTGAACTAAAATAAATGTAAAAAAATAATTATAAAAAACTTTTATAAAAATAAAATTAATAATTTTATGAATGAAATATATTATTTGTGCATGAAAAATATAAATATAAAAACAAAATATAAAATATTTACATATAAATAAGATATAAATTATTAAATATAAATATTTATTCAAAAAATAAAGAAGATTTAAATTTCTTTTTTGTTGATTTGTAATATTAATTTTTGAATCTTTTATGATTATGACATATAATCTTTTTCTTATTATTTTTTATATAAAATATATAACTTACTTTATAATAATATTTAAAAGAATAATTAATTTAACTAAAATATTATGTATTTTTAAATATGATTATATTATTCAATATTGTATATATGAGAAGTTTATAATTATAAAAATTAAAAATTACATAACAATTTTCGTCCTTATAAATCATTTTTATAAAAAAAAATAAGAAAAATATATACTATATATATTATTAAAAAATGATATTAAAAAAAATAAAATCTTAATGATATTTTGATAAAAAGTAAAGCAGAATAATTATCATATATTTGCTGGAATAATAACATAATTCAAAAATTAACTTTAAATATTCTAAATTGCTATAAGCATAAAAACTTCACATCAAAATATCAAAGTGGAAATATAATTGGAAAATATACCTATAAGATTTTATCAATGAAAAATATAGTAAGTAATGTTGGTTTTTTTTGCACTAATAATTCACAAATTGGAAGTTTTGATCAAGTTTATATCATTACAAAAAAATGTAATATGTTAAGCATATTTAATACAATAAATATAATATTATTAAAAAAAATGATATTAAAATAAACAGAATTTTAATATTATTTCATAATAAAAACTAAAACAAAATATTTATAATCATATATTAAATATACTTAATACAATAAATAACTATAAACATAAATCTGATTTAATGTTTTCCTCTTTTATTACCAATAGGAGGTTTCTGAAGTTGAAAATTTGAATTAGATTCACTCGTTGGTAAAGGTGTAGTAAAATTTGATGGAGTATTAAAGGTCAAACTTGTTGTTGGTGGTTTCAATGATGAACTTAGAGTAATGTTAGTAGCACATGATGTTGATATTGTATTTCCCCAAACTGTAACAATATATATACTAAATTATTTTGTATCTATTTTTAAGAATTAAATTAACTTGCAATTGTAATGTTGTAATTGTCAATGAATTTAATATATCATTCAAAAAAAAAAAAAATAATTTAATACTGATATCATTATGAAGTTAAAAAATGTTTTGTTTTAATGCAACTAACATTTAATGATATTCTTATATAATAGATAATATTTTTGTTTTGTTAAATATATGTTTTAGTAATTTTTATAAATACAAAATGCTGATTCTTGCACAATAAATGTATTAAAAAGCAGAAACAATTAAAGCACATATATAATATACAGCCATCTTTTAACAAGCACAAATTTCAATTTTTTTATTGTTTATTACTTTAGAAAAATTAGCAAATAAATAAACAAAAAAATAAAAAGATAGAACGCCATTTATGATATTATTATAAAAGTAAATATTTTTGTATGTATAATTAGTAAATGTTAAATACAAGAATTATATGTCCCTTCTCATGATTGACAACACAAACAGAAACTAAAGAAAAACTTAGTACCTCGTAAACTAAAACAGATTCCTTACTCTTTTCCTGGAAAATTAAAATAAAATCAAATCATCGAAATTTTCAAATTATGTTAATAAAAATTTTAATAATTTCACTATTGATGTAATTCTACAATATTTGATAATTAATATATGTTAATAAATCTACCTTATACTAAATCCAGGCAAGACCTAAAGAAAGGAAATATTTATGGGATAGTTAAAACAACAAAAACGTTGTTTTAGATATTTTTTCAACAAAAAAAAATATACATATTAATATTATAAATTTATATATAATAATTTCATTTACCTAATGGATTTCGTGTTTCATAACTTCCTGGTCTATTAGAATTTAATGCTGTTGATGAAAGAAAATTTTTATTTCCTATAAAAATATTATAATTATATATTAAAATTTATTATATATTAAATAATATATTATATTTATAAAATATATAAAATATTATATTAATAAATATTAATAAAAATTTTTTAATTAATTACCCGGACCAAATGGAGTAGGACCTGGTATTTTTCCAATACTATTTCGTGATGTTTTTCCATCTATTTTAATATCTTCAAAAACATTGGTATTATCTTTTAAAACATATTTTCTAAAGTTTAAATATTGTTCTTTTTGTTGCTGTACTTTTGAATGTACACCTTGTAATTTACCAGCAACAGCTACAAGAGACTCATGAAGTTTACTCATTGCCATTGTCAATTCTAAAAGCAGACAAACAGACATTATAAAATTTTGTAAATATTAATATTGAAATAAAATTACCTTGTGGTGTTAAAGTTTTTGGAGTCATCATTGTTTGTATATGTTTTTCTGTTGTTTCAATTTGAGATCTAAATAACATTAAATCGTGTTCAAAACTATCAGCTAATTCCATAAAAAATAATAATGGTGCATTATTTTCATATTGTAATCCTGATGGAGTATCATGTGTTCTTTGAGCTATTTCAGCATTTTGTAATGCTTTTGCAGTATCTTGTTTTAATTTATCAGCAACAGAACGATCTCGTTGAACAGATCCAGCTAATGTTGTTAGAAGTTCCATCAATGATGCTGTATCTTCTGCACATCGATTCAATGGTCTTGCAGAACCTCTTGCTATATCTGAAGATAGTACTTTCTGCTCTTTTACAAATTCTCTATAAATAAAAATATTAATTTAATTATCTTTATAATAATTATATAATTTTTTAATATAACATTTTTCAAATTACTTGAACTTTTCTATTGTCTGTAATAATTCTGGTGGCCAAATATTTTCTTTAACAGTTTGATTAGTATTTTCTTGTGAAAGTCCCTTATTACTCAGGGATATATCTATTCCACCTAATCCTTTATTTATAATACTTGTGGTAGTTATAGTACCAGTAGCTAGTTTTGATCCCAATAAACTGCTATTACCAAATAATGATGCTGTAAATATAGAATATTAACTATATATATCTTAATTATTAATAATAACAAATTATTTTTAGTTATGACATACTTGTAATACTAGGTATACCAAAGGTAACATTTCCAGTTGTAGATGTTGCAGATGGAGCACCAAATGTTAAAGTAGTACTTGCTGCTGGTGTACCAAAAGTAAGACTACCAAATAATGGTGCAGATGTAGTTGGAACTGGAAATAAACCAGCTGTAGTTGTTGTAGTAGTTACATTTGATCCTAAAAGTAAACCACTTGATTGTGTTTGTGCAGAAGTTGCAGGTGCAGTATTAAATCCAAAACTAAGACCAGTAGTTGTTGTTGGTGTAGAAGAAGTTCCAAAAGTTAATGTTGGTGCTGAAGTACTTGAACCAAAAGGTGTACTAGTTAAATTAAAGCCTGTTGTAGGTCTAAAACATAATAAAAAATCAATATTCTAGATTATTTATATGAAAATTAAATATAAGAATCTCATTTTCATACAAAAAGAATTTATATAAAACTTTTTATAAAACTTATATAAAATTGTATTTACTTTTGTCCAAATCCAAAATTTGTGTTGCTTGAAGTTGCAGGCGTTCCAAATGTAAATGTTGACATAATTTTAATATGTAATAAATAATAATATAAGTAAACGTCATCAAACGACACAGTATTATATTTAAAATATTAACTTTTTTTACAGGTTAAATTGTTCTCATTTGTACGAAAATAGTTACTTGAAGAGCGCCATCTATAATGTAAAGATGTTTGATTTAAATTTGAATATATATGTAAATAAATATTATATATACATTTTTATAGAAAAATTTTTATGTAATACAATTATTTATTTATATTTATTTACATTTATATCTAAAAAATAAAATATTTAAAATATTTATAATTAAAACTTTACTTAAATAATAAAATATAATTTAAATATAAAAACAAAATATATATATATATATTGTTTTATTAATTTGTTAATTATTGTGTTTTTAATAAATAAATAATAAATAATAATATTATTAATTATTTATTATATTTATAAAAAACAAATCGTATATTAATTATATATGATATAATAGCTAATAAATCAATAAAAAATAAATAAATTATAATATTAATTAATAAAAATTAATAAGAAATTATAAATTATAATTTTGAGATTGAATAACGAATTATTTTTAGATAATATTTCGATTTATTAAATGTATCTATACTACTATATTATATAAATCAGGGGACAATACAATGTCTTTATTATTTCATAAAGTAATAAATGTCTTCTTTGTATGTACGCGACAAAGTTCTAGTAATTATACATTTCATCTATAGGAAATGGGATCAATTCAACAAAGTTTGCCAAATCGGTACACAGACTATCACAAAGTTGATTGCTGGTTCAGGTTCGTACATGGGCGTTTCTAAAATGATCACAGTCGTATAGACAAAAAGAATGCGTGTAAAAACAGTTTTTTTTAATAATAAACTTTGTTTTTAATATCTTTAGGAATTATTTAATCTTCTTTTTATCTTTAATAATTTAATAATTTCAAATATTATCTGCATTCATATTTTTTTGAATGTGTATTTCAGTCTCATTTAAAATGAAAAAAAAAAATTTAACGCTTGTATACAATTTAGAATACACCTGGTACGTAATATCGTACGGAGTACGAATTATTTAATAATTGTAAAATGATATCGCAATGTTATATACTCTGTAATTACAAGTATAATGACATACCATATTTTTAAAAATTTTTTTTTGCATTAAGAATATATTCCTAGGTACTTTGCGATGACGTGTATCCTACATCTTTTGCTCTTTTGTATAAATATTACTAACGTTGTGCTAAAATGAATAAATAATATTCGATAATTTATAAAAAATCGATAAATTATTCATTGACTTTAAATCTTCCATTCAATATTGAAATATTAACGATAATTCATAAAATCTTCAATAAATTACTTTACATTTCTCAAAGTTTATGCTATTTGCAAATAAAAAATGTATTTATGTTTCCCATATTACTATCATTTCTTTATAATCTTGGTATTTTGTTATATGTATCTAATTTTCTATTTCTTATTTTTTTCGGCTTAAGCATTGTTTTAACAAAAATGTGTAAGCATATGCAAAATAACTTATGTGTACCATAAGCGATATATAACTTAATCAGCTTCATTCATTCTTAATATAATAAATAATTCATTTTATGTACAAATTGAATATTTTTTAAAACGCTCAAATCCACAAAGACAGTTTCCTAAAATACCAAACATTCTTATTCGTTCGCTGTAGCATTGTGCATTCTCAACCACAAACGCTGCTTTCAGAATAATGATATTATTTCGTGCTTCCAAAACTTTTTAAAAGTTTTAACAATTAAAATGCAAACATTAAATATTTATCTCATATCGATTATTCTGATAGTACCGTCGGACTTTCAGGTGTTATATTCTAAAAGTGGAAATATTATTTATAATATAATTTTTTCAGTAATTATATAATATTTAAAATAGAATATTTTTCTTCGAGAAAAAGTACTATATCATATAGTGACAACGGAATGGGCCTCTATAAAATCATTGTTGATTAAATATTCGTTACAGTATTTTTTATGTTTTGGTATGGCACAAGGATTTAGTTTTAACTTTTTTAATTATGCAGATGCAAGTTATGTTTGAAGAATAAAAGACAAAAAAAAATATATAAGAATTAGATATTGTATTTAATTGCATGTTTTCTTTAGCTTTTATATGTACAGATGAGACTTATTCTGAACAATGATATAAAATAATTAATTTCAAATTCTTACTATTTAGAATATAGCAGTCGAATCTGTTGATTCAAATTAAAATTATTATAATAATAAAAATTATTTCTATTTTTCTTATATTTTTTTAAGAAAATGTATAATTATAAAAATCTTTACATTATTTTATTTGTAAAATTAAGGCCATTTTATAGAGAAACTATTGCAAATAGAATATTTCTATAAGAATAATCATTTAAATGATTAATTCTTTTCATATCTAAAACTTAAATAAATTTTAGATATTGTTTTAATTAGTTAGAAAAAATGATTTATGTTAATAAATACATTGTTCTTTTAAAATTTCTATTTTAATAACAAATTAGCTTAAGATTATCACATAGTGTTTGAAAAAGATTTTGATATTTTTAAGAGCAATATAGTTTAATAAAAATAAATAATAATTCTTAAAATTATTAGGCCATATTTAAAATTAAATCTATTTTTCTCAAAACTTATAAAATAAAAATAATCTTTTTTTGTTACTTTATAGAAAATACTTTAGAGAAAATAATGTTTTAAACATAATTTATAGTAATTTATAGTATAATATAATAATATATTTAAATTTAAATCTTATAATAATAAAAATCAAATATAGCATATATAAAATATATGTATATGTATATAAAACATACATATATTTAATCCAAATATTCAGAAACTTTTATTGAATAATAGAGAAATATAATTAAAAATGTAAAAAATGTTTTATTTGAAAAAATATTAACTAAAAAAAAAGCTATTGCCAATAAGTCTCATAATGCTTATATTCATAATTATTTCTTCTATGCATTTGAATTAAGTAAATGCATTTATAATAAATATTTTGTACTATCATTGAAATAATGTTTGTGTGCCTTTCATTCATCAGAATATATTTTAACTGTCGTTTTAATGACCAAAAATGTCATTAGCTGATCACAGCATTAAATATTGTCACATCACCATATTCAATATATATAGAAAATATTAGATAAATTTTCAATCAGATCCAACTGCCATCAAAACAACATTTCAGTGCCAATTTCATTATTATCTGGAGAACATGGAACATGGCAGTTTTATGTTAAAGCCAAAGCACTGAGTTTTCCATATAAAACTGGATGTTAGCTGGTTTATGATATATAATATTAGTAAAGATCAAGAATATTTTTCGATTTTGAATAAGCATGAAAGAAAATTCATATAAACTTGTATCTGCAAATGCTTATCTTATTAATTATACTTCATAGAGAATATTAATAAATATTACATTATATTTTTAAATGAATATATTAATTAAAATAATATTAATTTTTAACTAAATAATAATTCTTTTATATATATAAATAAATTTTATATATATAAACGAATTTAAATAAATTTAATAAATTTTATTTATTTTAATCAAATTTTCTCTCGAAAATTGATTTCTTTTAGAAATTATTATCTTAACTATGAATGCTACTTACATATACAAAAATAGTTTCTTTACAATATAAATCTAAAAGAATCTTTTAATTCATAAATACAAATTAAGTTGTTTAAATATTTAAAAGATATATTTTGAAATCAATTTGATTATTCAAATAATTCAATAATTCAATTTGACTTTAAAATAATTAAAATAATTCGAAAAGAACTAATTTAAATAGATTAAACAATATTTAAACAACTTAAATTAAAATAATAAATATTAATGTTTTTTTTCGAGCTATTTTTAAGTATTCGATTAATAGAATATTTGAATTGATTTAATAAAATCAAGCGATTCGAATTTCAGTTGTTCGAATATTTCGGATACTTATACTTTCGGATACAAGATTATATAAACTTTTTCATTGTGTTTTTATAATCAATAAAAAAATCTCGATTTTTATTAACTCTGAATGATATACATAAAAAAGAAATTTACGAATAAGCCGATATATGTCACATTTGATACATATAATAAATATATTTAAAATCACTATTTGGAACAGCATTAATAATAATTAAAATTCTTAATTTTATTTTTTTTAATATAAAATTTTAATATTAAATTAAAATAATAATGTAATAATTTAAATAAAAATTTTATATACCACTTCATGCCAATGATAGAAAAAATGATATATATACATACCAATAAAAAAAAAGATATATATAATATTTATTCATTGTTTAGTAATTTGACTAAAAAAGGGAATGTAATGTGAAATTATAATTTCGTTTTTTACATAAGATCATAGTTTGATAAATGTATTTTTTTAAATTAGAAAAAATTATTTATATATTTTACTTTTCATGATTATTTGTTTTGTAGATAAAATACATATGTATATATATAAAAATAAAACAAATCTATATGTATAAAAAAAATTTATAAACGATTGCCGTGTAGATGGCTGTTCCGATGTCATGATTACAAAATGTACAAGATTTATAAAATTGACTAACTCGTTAACTGCCATACTTGTGTATGTATAAAGTTTAAGATATGTTTTATAAGTAAACTCAACATAAAATACATATAACAATTAGTAATAATAATTTTGCTAATAATTTATTAAAAGATTTTTAACAACAATGAAGTACATTGCACAGAATGGCAGTGAACGTGTCATTATATTGTAAAACTTTCAAGAGAAATTTTTGGTTCCTGTAATTATGTACATTTTTAGCACAAGTATTTCATCCAATTATAAAATAGAAACAATAAAAGTTTAGATCAGATAAAAGTTTTACAATATAACCAATATTCAAAAATCCTCACTTAAACGATTAATAATATTTTCATGCATAATATGCGATATATATTTTTTTAAGTGAGAGTTCTGAACATAGCTAATATTTGAAAATAGGATTGTGAGATGCAAAAATCGAAAAAATTTCGACACATAATTATACTCTAAGCAATTCCAAAAAGAGTGTATATGATTTTCATACGTTATTAATGATCATTACTTATTCATTTAATATATTATTATTGTATAATTTTTACGCTTTGTTATTTTTTATGGTGCTTATATGTTATGTTGAGAAAATAATTTTTTTTTATATAACAAGCAATGTGTTTAATTTGTTCTTCCATAAATATTTAATTTGCCTTAAGTCTTCTTTATAGATCAATGATTCCCGTAGAAATGCTTGATTTTCACGCAAGTTTTAAAGTATATCCATTTTTATCGATAACGAATAATTTCTATCTAATTGAAAAAAAAAAAATATTTTTAACCACTGATCTCAGAATCATATTATTAATGATTAATTATTGTATTATATCCAATAGTGAACTTGTTGTAATGCTAAAAATTTTCATACAATATGAATAGCTAGAAAGCAAAAAATGTGTTATAGCTTCGGTACTAATATTTTTTTTGTACCAAAAACTTTCTAGCTTGCTTTGGTTTCAGTAAATTTTTGTATATCACGAGTATATAATAAATTTCTTACTTGATAAACGAGATAAATTTAAACATTGCCCTATTTATTATAAATCACTCATTTGTTCACGTAATTAAACGAGGACTATGTAAACCTTCAACTTGAGTGTCAATTTGTGGACAATGTTGAGTATCTGGCGGACCCCAATCATGCAAGTTTCCACTGTTTGCTAGTCTGTGCGTAAGTCGATGTGCTATTGAAAAACCTCCACTACCTTCCAATTGTGTTAAAACTATAATGACTTGTCTATAATAAAATTATTAAATTATCTAATGTAAATATTAATTTCAAAAGAAAAACTAAAAAATCTAATTTACCTGTGAAGCGGGGGAACACTATCGGCAGTTCTGAGTTGTCCTCTTGTGGATACAACATTATAGCTTTCATGGCAGTCACATTTTACATGAATCCATTTATTTACATGACGATTTTCTACCATTACTACAAGTCCAGCCCAACCTTTAGTTAAGTAATAAGCAGTCATTCCTTCTCTTCCCTATAAATAAACATATTATTAATAATTACAGAATTATTTTAGTAATTATTTTAGTAATATAAATATATATAATGTTTATATTAATAATATAAACATTTCTATAATGATCATGTAAGTTACAGAAATATTCTTACTTCATGTCGCTGTCCTTTTGTTAGAGTTAAACTTATTATAGCATCAGCTAAAACAAATGCTGGTGGAGAAATTTGTTCAACTAATAGTCTTTTTGAACTATGGATGGCAAGAACGTATTCAGGATAGCTAGAAGTATCTTCCATTCCTGTATGCCAATGATTAAAGGCCAAACATACAACAATATATAAATCTCTTTCTAGCATTTTGTGACATCCAACAAATCCACGTACTTGTCGTTTACTATGTTCTACTAATCTTCCCACTTCTGGTGCTGCTGGCGAACGTGTACGAAAAACAACTACACACAAGTCCAATTGAGAACGTTGTGATTTTTCAGAATTCCTAAATATATATATAATATATTTATATATATATATATTTATATATATATATAATATCTTATAATTTAATATAATTACACATATAAGTTACATTAAATAATAAAATGAAATAATAATATTTACCTCTGTCCTTCTTGAAATAATGTAAATTCTGTTTCAGTCGGCTCTAGTACCGTTAAAAGTACACATGATAAATGTCTGAGAGATGATAAAGGTGGAAGTGTTCCGCGCAATCTAACTTCACTCCATCCAACTCTAGTTTTACAAATATCAATACAATCAAAATATTTTAATACATCATCAAAAGAAATCCAGAAAACACCATCAGAAGCACCATGTGGCATAAGCATTTCTCGTAATTGCGATGTCCAGATAGGACTATCATCCGACCAATCACCCTTCCAACTGTAGTGACCCCATGGATTACGTAATCTCAATAATCGTATTCCCTATTAAGTACATTATTGAAAAATATATTTTATTTTTAAAGTTTTTAATTAAACTTGTATATCTTTTACCTGTACATCTCGTACATCAAGAACAGAATAAGCGTGCCTAAAAAAATTATATGTATATTTGTATACATATATATTTTAAAAACTAATCAAATGTACTATAAATTTTTAACATTTTTTTGAATATTTTCTACCTTGGCCTTAAACCTTTACGTTGATATTCTTCCTCATCAACTTTCATGTTACCACCTCCACAACTAGCACCCATTAAAAACATAGCTTGCCTTGAAGATAAAAGTTGCGCCCATATTAAATCCTTATCAAGTTCATCTTCACTTGGCAAAGCAGATGGTTGTAAAGGCACACTCTCACAGGGAGCACCTGTAAGTGTTGCTAAACCTTCTATTGCACGTCCTGATACTAAAGCTTCATAGCAACCATGAATTTTAGCCACTGCTTTTTCAATTAATGGCACCCAAAGTTGTTTTCTTTTTGCCTATATTTTATCAAAATTATAATAATTACAAAAATAAAATTTATTATCTATATTTAAATATCGATTTTAATACCGATTTAAATACCGACAATAATATTAAAATATGAACCTGAGAGTATACTAGATGGCCTCTTTTATCACAGGGTAATAAGTCATCAACAAGCACTGTGGTCCATTTTCCATCTTTACATAGTCTTACTTGATAAGCTCCTTCTGGGCAGGTTTCTCTCATTACTAAAACTCTTTTTACAAGCTCATCACTTTCAGCTAAAACAGCTAAAGCTGAAAGTAACCAACAATTTCCTAATACACCTTGTGAGATATCAGAAGGTAAAGGCTTTCTAAAAACAGCCCAAGGCAGTTTAGAATCAACTGTAGAATCAACATTAATTTGATGAGGCCTTCTCCATTGAACAACATGGTTATCTTTTGTTTCAGCTGGATTGTAATATAGAGATTTTGGAGCTGGTGGAAATGAATCATCAACAAAAGGTTCATTCGTCTATAAAATAAATAAATTAGTTATTACTAAAAATATTTCACTTTTTAGAAAATTTTAGATTTCTCTTTTATTAACTTTGTTTTATTTATATGTATATCAATATACACTTATAGAATATAATCTATTTTTTATCAATAATTAAATAATTTCCTAATAATTTTAATTCTTTTTTATTAATAATTCAATTATTATTTTTGAGAAAATATAATATACATATATAATATTTAATATAAAGTTAAATATTCAGCCAATTTTCCAAAATAAATAATATAATATAATATAATTTTTTATTAACATAATATAATTTTTTTCATTAACATAATGATATAAAAATATAAAATTCATATGAATAAGATAATAAGATTCAAATTGATATAAAGAAATATATAATATTAAAAAAAAATAGAATGATTATAATTTATATATTTGAAAACAAATTAATTTCAATCTATTGTTTTTTTTTGTTATTTTTTTCAACTATAAAATACATATAATTTTCATTCATTTTACGCGTAATAATAAATATTTAATAATTAATTAATATACCTCCTTGCAATAGCGAACAATTCGTTCCCATTTTTCCAATGCTTCTCTTTCTTCAATTTGTCTTAAATTTTCCATAACTACACTTTCTTGCCGTTGCATTGTAAGAGTATTTATGCCAGATTCAATTCTAGGCCTTTCAATTGGTAGTTGAGATAAATTTTTTGAGATTTGGCACATTTCACAAATTCCATTTGTACTCTTATTTTCATATGTGCACAATTTACACTGCCACTGTAAAAAATAAAATATATATAAATTTTTTTAAAAGATAAAAAGTAAAGAATTAATAAAAAAAATATTAATATTTATATTAATAGAAGTTTATGCAGTTATATATAGTTATAAAAAAATCATACTTGGCCATGAGCAGAATCTTTAATTCTTGAATGTCTTTTATCTCCAATTGAAGAACTGTTTCTTCTTACGGAATTTTTATGTTTTGAAGTAACAATTTTTGAATTTATAGGAGTCGAACAGAGTCTTGGACTTGGACTTCTTGATCCAAAAAATTTGCTATCTTTTGGTATATCTAAAAAATCTGCTAATGTCTTACAAGCATTACAAGTTTGTGCTGATAGTGGATTTCTTAATGTACATGATGGACACACCCAACTTTCTCCTTTTCGTAATGTTGTATCTTCTAAATGCATAATACTTTTAAGTTTTGAACCACCACATGCCTCACATGTTGTTCTTGAAGCAGCGTTTAATAATGTACATTTTTTACAAGTCCATACAGGAGAAGGTGGATCAATTTGATCATCTAAATCAGATTCAGCTGTAGCCAATGTAGCAGTTTTTTGTGGAATGTATCTTACACTATCTCTAGATACTACAATTGGAGATTGTGTATGCATCGAACAATTTGTTTCATCTTTTGTGACAGTTATTAAACTAGGTTGCATTAATGAAGGCGGTGATCGAGAAGATCCACATATATCGCAACCTGTTGACCATAAAGGATTATAGGCGTAAGAACATTTTCGACACGTCCACATACGTTTCAATGAATTTACATTTGGTACATCAACAGGACTAGTTGCTTCACTATGTGCTTTTGTGGGTACAAGACTTAATTTATTATTTTGTTTTTTTGGCAATGGCGGTGGTATATCAGGATCAGTAATTCCAATATAAGAATATTTTGGCTTTGTACTAAAACCAACAGAATGAGGTGGTACTGCAGGTGGTTCATCTTCATTGAGACTTCTACGATTGACAATTTTTTTCTGAGATACATTTGTAACAGATTCAACATCAGAAAAAGAACGTCTATAAGAAAGTGAACCTGCAGAAGATAAAGTTCGTGGTTCCCAGGCAGGTACACTGATAACTACTCCACTGCAAGGAGCAGGACTTCTAGGAGCTTCACATGCTTCACATTGTTCTAGGCCAGGAGCATTATCAAGAGTACAATTATCACAACTCCAGAGAGCATCATCTTGTTGCGATTCTGAGACTACTAAACTTGTTGGTCTTTGAATTGCATGTTCAGATAACTTATGTACAACAGATCCATTAGATAAAGAGCGACTAACTTTGGATTTAACTCGTTCATAAATTGAAGGACTATGTCTTTTTGGTGAACGTTGAGAGGTATCAGTAGTATTTGTAAAGGAAATTGTAGTAGATTCCATAGTTTCTATTGGTGGTAAAGTCCAGTCTTCTCTGTCTTGTCTCCTTTCACTACGGCTTATACTTGTTAATTGTGCCATATCTATAAAATATAAATAAAATAATATTAATAAATAAATAAAATAAATCTTATTTTATTTGAAGTATAATAATTTTTATTAAAATTCTAATTAAATATTTATTATATACCTTTATTAATAATTTTTGCATCATTTATAGAAGAATTTGTATTGAAACCATCTAAAATATTCGCCAGAAGTTCAGAAGCAACTTTAAGACGATTTGTTTTACGTAAATTTAATTTTTTACTTCTACGTGCACCAATCTGTTTTTTATCAGTTTCAGCTATAGAAGAATTTGCATCACAAGCTATGCAAATTATACCAGAACTGCAATTGTTGTCTAATAAACAACGAACACAAGTCCATTGTCTTACTAAGGAAGGTAGAGAAAAAGATCGTTTAACTGATTCCTTTTTATAAGATTTTCCCTTCCATAAATCATGATGAGATTTCTTTGTATGATTAGATAGAATTAAATTCCCCTCTGAGCTAAAAATTAATATAAAAAATAATATAACAATTAATAAATAATATGTAAAATAATAAATATGTGAAAAATATTTATATATAAAATTAAGGAAGAGGAAAGAGTTAAAGAATACAAATTTTTTTTATAATGTAATTATATATTTAATTATTTTTTAAAAATTATTATAATAAAAATTTAAAAATTATCCAAATAAAAAAAAATAAATACTATCAAAATATATGCTAATTTTAATAGTAATCTAAATATAATATATTGATAGTAAATGAAAGTCTATATTTGTAGATACAATAACATTTGTTATCTACATTTATGTGAACATGCAACAAATAAACATTTGTATTATATTCCCCTTATAAACCATTGTTTTGTGTGAGGTACAAATCCTTGCCACAAATTAAACTTGTTCAGTGAGAGGTAGAGGAAATCTCATACTAAAATATCTTGCTCAAAAAATGAGATATTGCATCAAAATAATTGCACTGATAAAAAATAAGTATTAGACTTCAAGAGAATTCCATAAAGTTGTGGAGTTTGATAGACTGTATACAAACACGCGAGAAATCGAAGATAGGAGGGGGGAGAAAGGAGAAACAGTTGTGGATAGATAGATAGAGAAAAAGAGAAAGAAAGAGAGATGAGTTAACAATTTTCTCACCAATGTATGAGATCGGTTTTGATGTATTCATAAGCTATTGGACATATATCGTCCACTGGTAGCTTCTTCAAATGAAGTTTCGGTAGAGATGTTGGTAGAATGGAGACTGAGGAAGAGTCACCTTCCTCGTCGTTTCTTTGCTTTCCCTCTTCTTTTTGTCTTGGAACTTTGTGCTCCAAACTCAGGTTGAACCTGAGATTTGCCTTCTCATCACTCCTAAGACGAGTAATGCCGCACCTGGCGCATCGCGTGCTCTCCGTTGGATTTATCAGAGCGCACTCCGAGCAATGCCACTGCAACACCGATGCGATCGAGCCCATTCTTTACTCGTAGTCATGGCTCCTTTGCTAACAGGATCACTGACTTTTATAGCCACGATCCCTTTATTCGAAAAATCACTACACCTCTACATGAGGACGAAGATCAACGATATCGTAAAACACATTCCGTGAAAATTGTTTTCAGCCGCGGCGGTTGCCCGCCGTTCTTTGTCATATGTTTCAGAACGGCCATCTTTTTTAACCCCTTCCTCTTATTCATCCAATGTTTTATTCTATCTTTTTTTTTCTTTTTTTCTCTTTCTTTTCGTCGTCGCATTACACAGTAGAAATCCAAATGTACACAAAAAAGTTCAGTGAATTTTATTTTTATCTTTTTTTTTTGTCTTTTATGCATTCAGTTTTTTAATAATTTCTTTTTTCAATTTATTGTTAATAATAATTATACTCTAATAAACAATAAATATAAAAATTTAGTTATTCAATTTTCTTAAAAGAATAAGAGAAAATATCAATTACGAATGGTAAATATATCTATATTCTGAATTGATGTTTAAGTATTATATATAATACTATATCTATCATAATGAAATTATAATGTTAAAGTAAAATTTTTTAAATTTCGAAATTATTACAAAATTATGTTATATTTGCATTAAATATGAGAATTATTATTTAAAAATAATTAATTAAAAAATTACTTTTTTATAATAATTAAATTCGAAATTATTAATAATATTATGATAATTAATTTGAAATGTATTTTTTTATATAAAGATTTTTTTTTGTTTAATTTATGTAAGACTTATTATAAATAAATGTGACATAAAAGTAATTTTATATTAAAATATATTTACAAAATTAGATAAAAAATATTATCATATCTTATTATACAATCAATTTTAAAAAATTCTTTAATATATTGGTCAATTATTATCTAAAAATTGATATTTAGAAATTATAATTATTTGTTTCTTTTTAACATAAACTATTATTTATATTAGTGACATCTATAAAATAATTATAATTTACCATAATAAAGAATTATAAGAATAATTATAACATCAAGTCCCTGTGGCGCAGAGGATAGCGCGTTGGACTTCTAATCCAAAGGTCGTGGGTTCGATCCCCACCAGGGATGATAAAAGTATGTTTATTTTTGTATAATTTTTTTGTCATTTTCATTTATAAATTATTATATATTATATTAATATTAATTTAAAATATAATTATTTGATGATATTATAATTTTTATTTTTTAATATTTTAATTATAAGTATAAAAAGCGGAAGTACTTTTCCTTTGCATCCTTTGCATACTTTTCTTTTTAATATTTTATTAAGAATTATTTAACTTTTACCATACTTATTGTCATATTTATTTAATTCGAGTTATTTTTTAGTTTAATTCTATCTAGTCATTTATTTTTAAAACAATATTTCATAGTTTCCATGAAGCAGCAAAAAATTATGATTATGAAAATGAATAAATGTCATTTAGATATTTATATATATATATATATATAAATATCTATATATATAATAAATATATATATAAATATCTATATATATAATAAATATATATATAAATATCTATATATATAATAAATATATATATAAATATCTACATATAATATATATGATATCTATGATATATATATATATATATATATATATATATATCATAGATGATTTTTTGTTTATTACTTAAAAAACTTTATACCGCATTATTTAATATAAGAAATATTATTGAATAAAAATAATGATACAATAATAATATAAAATAATAATATGAAAATAATATAAAAATAATATAAATATAAAAATAATGATGTCATACAATTAGAATAATGATACAATAAAATTTTTTATATAATTATATTTTTTATTTAATCATTTTTTTAATTATATTTTTTTTTAATACGCATTTTTTAATTTGTAAAAAAGAAACAAGATAATTTCTTTATAAAATTATATGAAATATCTAATAATTCCTGAATTTTATAGAATTAAAAAAATTAATTATATAAAATACAATATATTATAATATAATATATAATAATATATATATAATGTATATATAAAAAAAGAATCGATAAACTTTCAGTATCTCTATATTTAAGAAAACTGTTAAAAAAATGTTTAAAACTCAAAAAAATAACAATTGCAACAGGTAAGCAATAACAAATATTTCATAAGCAACTAATAATAAAATTTTATAAAAATTCTTGTTTTTGAAAATACTAGAAAAATTTCGCATGTTATCTCTTATCCAATTATATTCTTTTTATATAAAGTTGAAAATTTATTTCAACTTTTATTTCATTTATATAATATAAATATATATAAAAATAGGCATATAAACTTAAATTATAAACTTACGACATATAAAAATTGGCTTGAATTAATTCTGTTAAGATTTTTAATCAATAGGTTAGGCAAAGACAATAAAGTTAAATATCAGAACCATTTCTTGAGCACATAAATGTTACAGAACAAGTATAGACAAGGAGTGCAAATAATAAAAGAAAGATAGAGATAAATTAAAAATTGTGAAATCAGCGCCATCTCTAAAGTGCCGTAAATGAAACATATAAAAAAAGAAAATAGTAAAAAAGATAGAAATATCATAAAAATTGACTGTTAGTGCCATCTCTTAAGTATCAAAGATATTTCATGCATAATAAGATATAATAAGAATTAAAGATCAGCACAATTTTTTTAAAAACATATTTTCAAAAACAATTAAAAGATGACACTGATTTCCAATTCTTATTTTATTTTACATACTATTTTTTTGAAGAGATGTCTTTAATAGATTGCGCTAGCAATCAATTCTTATATTATCTCTAACCCTTTCTCATTTCTTTCTGTGTATGTTTATATGTTTTATTTGTGGCATTCTGAAGATGGCTTTAATTTCAATATTTTTATCCTATTTTTATCCTTCTCTCATTATTTTTTTCTTTTCTATATTTCTTGATACATAATTACAGATAAAGTATGAGATGTTACATATTTTTCAACATCATTTTTCTTTCAAAATTATATGTCGTTTAATCTTTAATGTAAAAATATAAATACATCTTCGCCTTATGATATTTTTACTTTACAATAACTTTGTAAAATATAATATATTCTAATATATACGTATGAAACTTAGATATAAATATTTTAGTATAAGAAACGCCTCAACAATAATAATTCAATTAATATAATGATATAAATAATATAATATGTAATTTTCAATAAGTTAATTTTATTGCTGATTTAAATTAATATCGATTAAAATAAATTATTAATAAAAATCTAATAAAATGAAAAATAAATTATAAATTTAAACTATATATTAATGATATTTTTTGTTTTCTAAAATAGCAATCTTAAATTCAATTTTTATATGATAAATCGTTAAATATATAAGTTTTTATTTATAAGTTCGCGTGAGTTAAATTTGCGGAATAAATTTTTTGCATTAATCTTGTCATGTCAAATGTATCGCTAATTATTAATATTTATAAACAATATTATTCATAAAACAAATTCATTTATTATTAATACCAATTATTCAATTCAATTTTTATATTTTTTATTTTTAATTATATGATATTAGTAACATTAATTTTATTTCCTATATATTATTTTATTGTTATATATATTATATTTTTTATTTTATATTATTTACTTTATTTTTTTTTACAAAAATAAAATAAAAAATAAAATAGAGATAAGAGACATAATTAAATTATATTATAGTAATAAATAAATATACGTCTTTTAAGTCAAAAAGTTGATTGAAATGAATGGTTATATATGCTACTATCAATTATATATATATCATGAAACAGTTTTATTTCTTGCTTCATGTAATGTTAAATTAAATTATTTATAGTCAATAAAATATATATATTATCATATACACAAATATAAAAATATAACTTATCTTATTTTTTCAGAAAGCCAACATTATCGTTTATTTGTATTATTTATTAGTATCGTAAAAAATATTATGTAAATATTTATAATGAATAAAAATTGTCGAATAAAAGTGAAAATCAATAGCAAAAAAAAATTGTGTAACCAAATTATCCTATATTCGCATCACATATATTCGGATACGAAATATTGGCTTGATAATAATTGGTTTGGAGATTATTTTTAGTCCCATTTGACGCTCATGTACGAAAAACGAACATACATGAACAACACAGGGACTGTGGAATAGAAATATAATATAGAGAAAGAGAAAAATGGAAAAATTTGAAATAAAATCTCTTAGCTAGTTTCGAACCCACGACTATCTTCATGTGAAACTTAATTTTTATCTACTTCGCTATTCTGTCTTACATATAGTAAGAGGAATTATATTATATATATATAGACATGTTAATATTTAGAAAATTTATTTTAGACATGAAATTATTTTAATATGCAAAAATTCAAATGCGGTTTATTCTTTAAAATTATAGATAATTTTATCTTATATTAAATGAAATAAGATAAAAATAGAATAAAATTTTACGCAATAAGAATAGTTTAATATTTTATTGTTTGAATAAAAATTACATTAAATTTTATTTATGTAAATAAATTTTATATAAAAATGCAATATTTCGTAATAAATGAAGAATAATATAACAAAATGATTGAAACGATGATTGAAACAATATTTGATCGAACAATGATAATGATATTATTGAAAGAATATCAAATGATAATAAATAATTCAATTCAAAATTCATAGTTGAAATAAGAAAAATACAAGAAAAAGAAAATAATCATTTTAATAACTTATTCGTTTCTAAATATTCACAGTGTATAATTCGACCTGTAATCCATGGAGAAAGTGATGACATTGATAAGATGACATTAAGAACAATGTCAATAGAGTACAATGGAGATTATATTTCTTAGTTAAAATGATATTTTATAATAACAGATTCTTTTGAATAGAGAAAGAATTATATAATATAAATAATTTTTAATAATAATCTTTAAAATAGTAATATTATATATAATGAATATATAAATCATACTAATTGTAATATAAATACATAAAATGATATTAAAAATTTAAATGAAATTAAAAATTTTATCAATGATTTAATAGATGTTACATTAATAAAATAAAATTAAATAAAATGAAATAGAACATAAACATATTAAATTCACTAATTTTACAAAAAATATCTTTTTATCATATTTTTTTATTATGTTTACTAAAATAATTATATTTAATTTATATTTATATTAAATTTGTTAACTCATTACATATCGAAAAATCTATTTTTTCTTCATTTTTAATTATCATTGAAGAATTTAAAAAACCTTGAATTTTAAAAATTATAACATAAATAAATTAAATAAAAATAAATAAATAATGACGTCAATTGAAAAAGGAGATAGTTAATAATGACCAGTACCATCATCGTTAATTAAATAGGGAGACTGGGAATAAGATGGCGAATGTCATAATATGTTTTTAATTTCTAAATTGATATTATATAATCTCGCTTATTGGTGATAAGTTAAGAAATGAATTTTTTAAAAATGACTTTAATAGTTTATACAAAGTTAATAAAGGGTTATATATTATATTAAGGAATATATTTATTTTTTAAGATATTTCATATGATATTTTGATCATATAATTTAAGATTTTAATTTTCTAATTTCTAACGATATATTAATTATTTTAATTAAGTAATATCTTATTGTTAATTTATATTATAATGTTATTTTTTAATATAATCTTTTCTTTTGTTGAAATTTTATTCTTGAAGAAAGAAAATTGACAAATGTAAAATTTTAGTTTGTTAATGATTTTATATTTTAAAATTATTTTATCTCAAAATTTTTTGTTAAAATATTATTTTTTGTATATTCAAAAATTTGTATTTTTTAGATCCATAATGAAGAAACAAAAATTTTATTTGCAATCTATATAAGTTCTAAGATAAAAATGATTGAAATTAAAAAAAATATATTTATTGTTATTAATATATATATATTTATATTTATAAAAATATTTATCTTTATTCTTATTTTTCATTTCGTTCAAATACTTTTTATTATTTCAAAATACAAATTGAAAGGTAAAGTATTATTCTAACAATATTATCAGTATATATCATTAAATAAATACATTAATTGTACAATGTCTTAAATTTTAAAAATGTTATAGACTATTTTTTCTTTTTCTTATCATCATAATACTATGACTGAGAAAAGAGGAATACATTCCCATACATAATTCATACAATTCTTTGAATAATCTAATATTTTTAAAAAAAAGAAAAATCGATAAAATCATTGAACCATATTTATCGTAAACAATAAAGAATGTTTTATTATGATTTATTACCATCAATATTAATATTACACGTAAAAGTTTTTGTTTTTATGATTTTGTAATCATTAATAGAAATTTTTTAATGGAAATTTACTAAAAAGCTTATAGTCTTATTGCAACAATTTGGTTTTATTATTTGTTGCCATGCAGTTATATCGAAGCGAATTAAAGTCATCTCAATCTCAATTGACCTGATACAGATCACCCAGACCCCCTATGAGTTTATCTATGTATGCAAATTAAAGTCAATTATGGACAAATAGTTATGTAAAAGAGATGATACTATTCAATTTCGTATAACAGAATCTGATATATCGTAGTTTTGTTACTAAAATTGCTTTAAACAAACAGCATTATATAATCTTAAATCATATCAAATTGTAATAAAAATAAATTGCAGAAAAAAATAAATTCTAAGAAACAATTTTAAGAGATATTTTATCCATCATAAATAGAGTAATGAATTGATAAATTATTAATTATAAAATTATTAAATTATCGAAAGCGTAATTAATAGCAGAAACAATTGTAATTTTGCAACGAATAGAAGAAAAATATTTAGAAAAATTAATTGACAATTAATTTTCAATTCACAATTAATTGATAGGAAACAAGGAAAGATAAACAAAGAAAATGTGCTGTTTTTTTATTCGTAAAGATTTCTAGGTCATTATGAATTGAAGGGTCTACGCTTTATGCTGCTTTTGAGATTGACAGTCGTCAAGAATTACTGCTCGTTTTTACCATTTATATTTCTCACATATTTGTTCTTTTATTCCGACAAATATTACTTACCAATGCAATGTAATAATCATATAATTATCATTTTTGGAAATAAAAAAATGAAAAATTATTATATATTATATCCATTACAATAGTTGAAAAATTCTGCTCCAAATGATTCTTTAGATTTATGTATATATGAAGTATATATAAATATAAATAAAATATAATAACAAATATTTATAAATATGAATATTTATTTATAATACTATTACTATAATAAGTCATAATAATCAAGTAATATCAAGTTATAATTAGATATTTGTTTAGATATTTGTAATATTCACGCACAAATCTATATTGAGAAATTATATTTTATTCTTATATGATAAAAAGTATTTTATTTTATATTCAGATTTTCAAATATCATATTTATGATTTATGATTTTTTTTATGAGTTTTAAAATTAAAACTTTTAAAAATGTATAATATGTATATATAATATTAAATTCAAGTCATATTAGTCAATATCTATCATATATATTTTATATTATACAAATCTTACAAATATTTTTTCAATAGAAAACTTATATATTTCTTATATTAGAAATTATAAATAAATTATTAAATACTAATATTATAAATTTAAAAATTAAAATACATAAATCAGACCTAATTAAATTATTATTAATTATGATATTACATTCATAAAAAAACATAACGATAAATAGATAAAATTTAAAATATCCTCATTCTGATACAAATTTTATGAACTGATAAAATTTAAAATAATTTAATTAAATTAAATTTAAAATTTAAAATAAAATTTTTATTAATAAATATCCAGCAACTAAGGGATTATTGAATATAGATAAGTTTTCACCTTTAAACTTTAACAGTTTTTTATTATTTTTATTATTTTTATTATTTATTCTTTAACGATTATGTTAGAAGAATATTATAATTATTATTTCATTCAGGATATTAAACAATATTAATAAATCTACACTTTTTCATTGCCATTATTTATGTTTTGGCTCTTTTTTTTTTCATTTTGTATCTGAAGAATTGAATAATAACAGAAGTTTTCACGACAATAAAAAACATTGATAATAGAATGAAATATGCGTTACCAAATAATATTCTATAAATATTAATATTAATAAATATTCTATAAATAAAAATATTCTATATATATTTAAAATATTCATTTCGCATTTATTCTTTGAAAAACTTTTCAAAACTTTTTACATGAATTCAGAAAATGTACATAGATATCTATTTACATCAATTTTATCTTGAAATAAATTTATCTCAAGATATTTATGTAAAAGATACACATGATAACATTGCAAAGAATCGTTCTAATAACGAAATATAAGAATCAGGATCAAGAATCAAAGATCAGATTTTTCGATCTTATGAAATAGAAATAATAAATAATTTGCAAAATTATAGAAAACAAAATCGTTGTAATATACGAGATATTAATATATTTGGAATTTTGAAAAGTTATTTTTCAAATGCAAAAAATGTAAATGAAGATTTATGTTATAATTAAAATTTATATTAGACGAAATAAAAAAATTTTATTTTTATTGCATTCCTATCTCACTCTAACTTCGTTTTGTTTTATTTAATGTAAATTTAAATTGCTTAATGTAACATAATGAATTTCCATCGAAATTTGTATCAATTGACAAAGTTCATACATATGTCATAATAGTAATAATAGTAATCATTTTTTATAAAAATCTTGAAAACTAAAGTGAATTATCGTATATATATATATATATATATATATATATATATATATATATATATTTTTTTAAATTTTGTCTTCTAATATTGTCATATTTAAGAATCGTCAAAATCTATGATGACATATCGATAGATTAACTTTTTTTGAAATAAAAAATGCGTTTGAATTTTTAATTATTGAAAAAATGAATTAAAAAAAATATATATCATTCGATTTTCTTTGCATAATTATTTTTTATCTTTAAATAAATTCGAGATATTATCCATTACATATTCTATATATATTATTCTATATATTGTATATTATCGCTATATTATACTTGCATAAACATCCGTAATCTATTTATAAATTATAATATTTCTAGAAATGTCAAAGAATTAATTTTCGTTCTTTTGCTATTATTTCCTTTAAATTTATTTGTTTATTTTTTTTTTATTTTTTATTTTTTTTTTTATTTTTTTTTTCTATTACATTAAACAATTTTTAGAGACATAATTGTTATATTAGAAAAATTTTAAAAGAAATAATATAAAATCATAACATAAAATCAATTTAATTTAATATATTAATTATTATTTAATTATTATTTATTTATTATTTATATAATTAATAAATATAATAAATAATATATATAAAAAATGCAGGAACAAATATTGTTTCAATATATTACATTCATTTCTAAAATATATATTAAAATCTAATAATATATAAATAATAAATATAAATATAAATAATAAATATTAAAATCTAAAGTTAATATATATTTTATATATTAATAATTATTATTTTTAATGATATAAAATCTTTTAAATTACATATTTGATTTAAAAAAACATGTTATACATAAAAAAAATTAGTTTAATTTTTAATTAGTTGAATTATAATTAGCCATTTATAATTGATTAATATTTTTTAAATATAATAAATTTATTTATTTGAAAGTGAATTACAATAATAAAATTAATAAATTAATAAAATATTTGAAAAAAAATTTAACTTAATGGTTTGAAATTTAATATGAAATCATCAAATAAAAGAATAAATTATAGTCAAACATCTTTGATTAATAAATTTTCTATCTATATCTATTTTTTTAAGAAATTAAATAAAATTTAATATAATTAAGTAAAATTAACAAAAATTTTCTTTATTATATATATAATTACTTGATATTTATTTGTGATATACGTGTAAAATACAATTTTTAATAATACATATATACAAAAATTGTTGCACATATATATGTATATTGCTATAATATAAACATGAAATTATAATATTTGGCTGATATATAATCTTAAACGAAAAAATTTGGTAGCAGATTGTTGCTATTAATTTACATACAAATTTTATAAAAAATTTTATTATTATAATCCTGACAATTTACGAAAAACTTAATTAGAATATATACTTAAATTTATGTAATGTGATACATATGTATATATTCATTTATGCAAATAAAATCTAAATATTCACAATTATTTGTTCAATATATTCCTAATATTTACAAAAAGAAAAAAATTAAGATAGAAAATAAATATAATATCGGTATATTGATAACAAATTTATTTTGTTCTCATTTCATAAAATTAAATATTTCATAATAAAGTAATCAAAAATAAATTTTTCGAGAATTTTTTATTTTTATTGTGCATGGATTGCTACAGCGTAATATACATACTGTTTTGAAGCCTATTGTAACTATGATTTCATCGTCTACGTAATATCACAGACAGTCTTAAAAATATCACGAAATGATATCATCAATAATTCAAGATAATATCAATTACAAAAATGCTTCATGATTTTTGTCATATCGAACGAAACATATATCTGGGCTTATAGATATTTTTGAAAGTAATGTATACAAAAAAAATAATAAATATCTTTGGACATTTTGCAGCAACGATTATAATTCTTTACGTATATATATATATATATATATATATATATATTATATATATATATTATATATAATATATTTGACATTTTCTTGACAATATATGATTTTATATATTACGGAAAAAGTAAATCTTTGGACATTTTGCAGCAACGATTATAATTCTTTACGTATATATATATATATATTATATATAATATATTTGACATTTTCTTGACAATATATGATTTTATATATTACGGAAAAAGTAAATTTTTATTATATATTTAGTTCGAATTCCTAATAGAAAATTAATAATTTAAATTATATGCATGAAAACAATATTATTAAATTCAACGAAAAATATAAAATAATTTTTTAACAATTTTTTTTATTTTTGTCTCTGTATATCAAGATGCAAATAAATTATACAAATATAGAAATATATATTATTAAAAAAATATTTAAAAAATCAAATTTGTAACCATTTCATCAATATTCATTTCAGCATTTTAATTTACAAGTCGATAATTCTTGATTTGATTGTAATAAGTTAAAAATGAACACGCAAATTCTCATATTATTTTATATATTCTGATATAATCTAATAGTTATTTATTAATCATATTAGATATTCGTATTATTTATATATACAGTATCATTCATTATGCAATCATGTAAAATATTATCACATTATTTATAAATTAGAAAATTAACTGCTATTAAAATTGTTAATTAATATAATTGTTAAAATTATATTAATTATAACATTTCAACATTTTAATTGAAATTGAGAATCAATAATAATATATAAATATATATTTGAAAAAAAAACGAACAAATTATTTCGATTTTATCTAGATGTTCATGATAATAATAAATAAAAATATTAACTGATATGTATTAATTGGCAGCTCGATCAGTCATTCATATAATTCATTTTGTATTGTGGCTAGACAATAACTTGTAAATACATTATTTTAATTTTAATCACATTAATAATCAATAAAATCATCGTAACATGTTTGGTAGTGATATTTCCTGAATGAATCTTTATAAAGAATAAAAAATAAAACAATAAAAAATAATCTCATAAAGAATAAAAAAAAAGAACAAAAAAAAGATTAAATAAAAATAATAATGACAATTCATTGATTATATATATTTTTCATTTCATTTAAAAGATTCAATATTTAGAAAAATTTAATTTAAAACTTATTCTGCTATATTTTTTTTACTCGAACAAATCATTTAAAACTTTTTTCTTAACCGGTGATCAGTAAAACATAATCGTAGTTGTCAGGTCAAAGTTAACGGTTATTTTCACATAAAAAAGAGAAAAGGAATTACACCAATGTACAAATTAAATCACGTAAATAATTTTATATTCATAAGAGAATCTTTCCTTCTTTTTCTTTACCGATTCCTCCTTTTTCACTTCCTCTGATTTTTTTTCTTTCATCTTTATCTTTCTTGTTTTTTTGTTTTGCAAAGATTGATTTTTCTTCATATTCATCCTATCTCCTTTCATCTTTCGCAGTACGCCGGCTAAAAGGAAAGCTATGATTGGTCGCAGCTGGCTAGGATCAATGATGCTGCAATTGTTAGAGCCTAGTGACAACATGGCCTCGCGCTACAATTTTCTATTAAAATAATATGTTCATAAAATAATACGTCTATGATATATGAATATTTTTATGCTTGATCGATGTTTTGTAAAATTTAATAAATTCAAATTGCATATTTCTGATTTACCAACTTTTGTTTCAATATAGATTTGGAGTAAGTCGGTTCATGACCTATCTTCGTATTGTATAGCTAGATACTTCTAGAATTAATAAAATCCACTTTCTATCAACAATAATTGGACATTTCTAGAATCAGAGTTCTAGAGCGACTCTTTTAATATAAAAGAATTAAAATTCTTCCCAAATTACACAGGATGAAATTACACGGAAATTGGATATATTAGGTCGAGGAAGCACAGCAATTGAGTATAAGGATTGATACTCTTCTTTTTGTTGAACTTTTCTTCTAACATATGAAAAAGGATTAATCAATATAACAACTTTTGAAAGACATTTTTAGATCTCTTCTTCTTCAACAATTGGCAAACTGCTCTGATGCATCAATGGACTCGTTCTCACAGTAAAAGCCATTATCCAGTAATCAAGTTCTTTTTTATTCTCCATAAGAAAAGTTAATGCAATAGGCGAATCGAAACCTTTTTGCCTAACTAAAAAACCTTCTTCCCCATAACGTTCGATCATTGTATTTCTCAAATTTAATACGCCTAAAGGTCTGCACACTTTTTTTTGTGGATAAATTACGGCGAAATGCTCAACACTCGTCCGATAAACCTTCACTTGTACACCTTGGCGATGACCGTTTGGCCCCACTAAGGTCATATAACCGCTCATATTTTCAGTATTCCAACAAGAATCCACATTTGAATCTTTCAGACTCGATTGATTGAATTGCAGGAAACTAGTATGCATTGCTACGTCAGCCGGCATATTATTTTTTTTCTTTTTTTTCTATTTACTTTAATCAGAAAAATTAATTAATTCTTTGACTCTCAAATTAAAGAAAAGTTAACTATAATACGTTGATTTAAATAAATTAAATCATAAGAAGTTAACAATGATGTCTATGTAATTTTTCTCTGTTTAAGAAAAAAAATACAAGTACACTTTCAAAAACTTCGCAAAACTGTTTCTCGAAGTAAACTGTCTGTATGAACTTTCACCGCCTCTATTTATACGAGATGTGCGTTTTGACAATGTATGCGCATGCGCATTACTATATATGTAAGTATTTAATAAATGTCACTATAAACGAAACTACATATCGAACAGATTATGATTTAAAATCATTAATTGAATTTATAAAATTTAGAAAAAGAAATTATTTTAACTTCTATAAAATGTGGATTAGAATTTAGAATTCATATATTCTTTTGCCAAATAATTCAGTACATGTATTGATATTTATTGACCATCAAATATTTTCATTTTATTAAATAAATGAATAATAATTTCTTTCATAATATACATTCTTTCTAACTAAATTTTTTTTTCAGATAATAATTTTATTTTCTCTATCTTTTTCGATTAGATAATTTTTTTTAAACAAAACAATATTTTTATTTATAAATATTTGTTTTTATAAAGCTAAATATATTATTATAGAAATATACAATGTTAATTGTATACTATTAGTTTATATAGTTACTGTATAGTATTGTTAGTTTATAATTGTATAATGTTAGTTTATAAAATTATAGTATATTTAAAATAATATTAATAGTAATAATAATCACTTTAAGAAAATTATAAATAAGAAATATTAATCAAATTAATTTTTATCAAATAATAATATAATTAATTTAATTAAAATTTATTATTAACAAAAAAATTAATATCGAATATAAAAATAAAATTGTAAAATATTATTATTCAAAAGTTTAGGTTTGAATGAGTTTGCATATGAATTGTTTGCATATTAAAATTTAATTCGTTAAAATTTAATTGCATACTTATAATGAATAATAATTTATTTTTGATTATTAATAAGATGATTAATTAATAAAATACTTATAAATGATTTAATTATTTCATTATATTTTTGTTTGACATTTTGATGATATATACTATGATAAATTTTGTATATTATTATAAGCAAATATTTAAAAATATTATTTACTCATAAAATTGGATATCATAGAATTCCAAAGTTGAATGAACTAAATTATTCCTACAATGATTTGTAAGTAAAGCCTGATACACATTATTTATGTGCATTGAACTTTATGTCATTTTATTATGAACTATTGTGAGTTTGTATAATGGAATATGTCACTAGATTTACATCTATATTAAAATAAACTATGGTTATGTACATGAACATAACCATATATTGTTATTATCTTTATCAATATATGTTGGAATTATACAAGTGAAGTTTATGTAAATGTTTATATAAATTACATATTCTGTATAAATTGTTAACAGTTAGTATTTCAAAAACTGTCTTTCTTATATCTTATATATTAATGAATATAAAGTGTACCATTGACATATATTAATTATAGATTCTATAATAATACTACATTATGATTTAAAAAAAAAGCAAAATGAGACAACAAATAACTGATACAAAAATTAATTCTCATACATCTGGAGAAGCTGATGAATGTCTTTTCGAATATTTACATGCTGAAATGGTTAATTATGCTTTAAATAAATCATGTAAAAATAAGGTAATTATATATTAGTGCAATAAATTTTTTATATAATTCAATAATTTTATATAAATTAATAAAATGTATTTATTATATCTTATTATATCTTTTATTATTCAATATATTTTATTATGTTTCTTATTTGTCTTAAATAAAAAAAACAATTTAAATCTTTTTAAAATCTCTATAATAATGATTTTATTAATTTTTTAAAAATATTTTTAATATACAAATAAAGTAAGATATTTCAATTATATTTAAATTATTAATACTATTGTTTTCAAATATTTTCATTTATTATATGATCTATTTATTTCTATAAATTTATCATTCAATAACTTTGTGAATCATTTTCTTCAATAATATACATTATTAATTGAAGAATATACATAAAAATATATTAATTTTACATTAGAAAATGTCATTTTTTAATGACATTATGAGTATAATAATTTATGAATATATTTTTAAATCTTTAAAAACATGTAATAAAAAAATTAATAAAGATTAAAAAGAAGCAATTATAAATGTCTAGTACAATGGAATTTTTTGGAAATGTATTATAATTTTGAAAATAATAATAAATATAATAATAATGTTATAATAATAGTAATGTCTTTTTCTAATGAAAAAATTTATATTATATACTTTTTAATAATATATAGAAATTACAATATAAAAATTTGATAATATACTATGAATAATATATTAATATATAATAAAATTATTTTTCTGAACGAACTAAGTATTAATTAAATTATTTTTATTTTTATAAAATAATATATAAACATTTTATTATAAATTTTTAAATTATTAATGATTCATTGAACTTATATTTTTGTATTTTAGAAATATAAATGATATAATCAAAATTATAATTAAAATGTGCAATAATAAAATGAAATTTGAAATTATATTTGATATTTATCATATTTGTTATAATTGTAACTGATTTTAAAATTTCAAAAATTATAAAAATTTATTTTACAAGTTTTAAATTGTGTTTTTAAATAAAATATCAATAATGTTGCATTATAATTTTAATATCTATCTGTCTATCTGTAATAATAATAATAATAATAATAATAATAATAATAATAATAATAATAATAATATTTAAAATATAAAGGAAGGAGAAGAAGAACTATCTCGATTAGAATGGATGGGATTCAGTGTTGGTTACAGAATCATTGAACGATTGACACGAGAATGGAATCGATTTAAAGATGAATTGGATATGATAAAGTTTATCTGTACTGATTTTTGGTCAAGTCTTTATCATAAACAAATTGACAATTTAAGGACAAATCATCATGGTGTATATGTATTACAAGATAATTCATTTCGATTATTAAATAAAGTAGGTACTAATAATAAACAATATTTACAAGAAAGTCCACGTTTATTAGCATTTACTTGTGGACTTTTAAGAGGAAGTTTGGCAAATCTTGGAATTATTAGTACTGTTAATGCAGAGATTTCTACATTACCAAGTTGTAAATTTCATGTACAAGTTCAAAGAATTTAATGTTAATAAATATGATATAAAATATGTACAATAAAAATTAAAGCATGTTACAAAATGATATAAAATCATATAATTAAGAATTTTATGAATAATTAGAAAAAAATTATAAAATTTTATTATAATTTTATTCATTATATACAATTATATTTTAATTTTATTCATTACTATTAATAATAAAATGTTTTTCATATTAATTTTTGAAATAAAGTTTTAAAATTTTATTTAACTATAATATAAATAAATATTCATATAATAACATTTGAGAAAACACTATCTGATTCTTTTCGAATTTTCTGTAACGAATTTTTTTTATTCAAATTAATATTAAATACAGGAAAAAAATGAATGAAAATATCAAAGTATTGTTTTGATTTATATTCTATAAAACATTATATTTATTAATTAAGTAAAAATAATTAATTAAAAATTTACATGTATTTGAAAAATTTTTAATTGAAATGATTTCATAACTATTCAATATCCATAAAAAAAGAAAATTCGTTAATTCAAAATTTGACGGAAATATAAAAGATATGTTTTCTAAGATTTTTTATTGCATTTTCTGAAATATTATGTATTTTATTTAAGTTTTATTTAAGTATAAAATTAAATTACATATTAATATAAAATTATATATTTGTATAATATATTATATAATCTAAAAATATATAAAAATAATTATTTAATCATTTTGACTTTTTTAAAAAATGGAATATTTGTTTTAAACATTTATAAATTAAATAATTAAATTTTTGCTCATATAAATTTTTAGATAGATCCAATTTTCGTTTTTAATTAAAAATTAAGTATAACAAAAATAAAAAACTTGAATATAATAATAATAATCAGTTGCAATAATTTTAACAATTAAATGTTAATGTTTAAGATTTAATTTATTAAATAATTATTAGATATACCATTTTTAGTTATAAATTGCAAAATATGAAATTGATTTACAATTCCAATAAAAGCATCATCATGTTCATCATCTAAAATTATCGCATATGGTTCTTTTTCAAGAACACGTGATATATAACCAAGAGTTGCTGAATGTTTAACTTTAACATATTGTTTAACCATAGCTTTATCTACAAAATCTGTACATTTTATTATACCAGATATTACATATGATGTAAGTTTGTTCAAACTAATAACACCTTTTATATGTATATTATCATCACTAATAACTAATAATTGTGAATCTGCATTTTTGAGCATATGCATAGCTTCTTGACATGTTACTGTATTTTCCTTTAACAATAATTGTTTATCAAAAGATAAATTTGAAATTTTCATATTCCACCACCATTTATTCATTTCATTTTGACATACAGGTTGCTATAAATTATTCAATAATTTATTATTCAAATTTATAAAAAAATAATTTTTAAATAAAAATAAATAATTTACCAAAAATCCTCTAGTTTCCATCCAATAGTCTGATACAAATTTAGTTAAATAGTTTCGTATTCCATCAGGTAAAACAATTACCATACGCTTTTTTTCAGGAATATCTTTAGCTATTTTAAGAGCAGCTATAAGAGCAGCACCACTACTACCACCACAAAGTAAACCTTCTTGGCGTATAAGCATTCTAGCAGCATTTAATGATTCATTATCTTCAGTCTTTATCCATTTATCAATTACATTATGATCTAATACTGTAGGTATAAAATCATAACTAAAAATAATTGATCATTTAAAATAAAAAATAAAATTGCATACAATATTAATAAATAGAATAGATAAAAAAATGTCACACCCAATTCCTTCTACTTCATAAAAACCAACTTCATTTTGCGATTCAATTGATGGATCTAAAATACTTCCTTTAGGATCCACAGCAATAATTTTTATATTTGGTGATAATTCTTTCAGTTTTCGTCCAATACCTGAAATAGTACCACCTGTACCAGCACCAGCTACCAAATAATCTATTTTGCCTTCACACTGTTTCCAAATTTCAATTGCAGTTTGATCATAATGAGCCAATGGATTTCCAGGATTAGTATACTAAACATATAAAACAAATAGAAAACAATTAAAATAAAACTATGCAATATTTAACAATATAATAATAGTACCTGATCAAGAATAATACTATTTGGTATTTCTTTTTGTAATTTTTGAGCAACACTGATATGTGCTTCTGGACTATGCCAACTTGCTTCAGTTGGAGTTCGTATAATTTCAGCACCAAGAGCATTAAGTGTTGATACTTTTTCATCAGACATTTTTTCTGGCATAACAATAATGCATTTATATCCTCTAACTGCAGCAGCCATTGCTAAACCAATTCCAGTATTACCACTTGTTGGTTCAATAATGGTATATCCTGGTTTCAACAAACCTTTATCTTCTGCATCTTGAATCATTCTATATGCAATTCTATCTTTCACAGAACCACCAGGATTAAGGAATTCACATTTTGCATCTAAAAATAAAATTATATTTATAAAAAAAACTTTAATAAATAACAAAACTTTATAAATTAACAAGATTAATACTAACATATTTCACATTTTATACCATAAGATTTAGGAATATTATTTAATTTTATAAGAGGCGTTTGTCCAATAGCACTTAAAATATCAGGCATTATCTTAGTACAATCACCATTTCTGAAATCATGTTAAACTATATTAAATATAATAAAAAAAATATATAATAAATTTAACTTAAAAAGTAAAGAAATAAATTAAATTTTCTAATATAATTAGAAATTTAAAGAAATAAAAACTAATTAAAAAATAAGTATATTTATAGCAAAAGTATAATTTGTTTTAAATTTTTCATCATTTAGATTTTTATATAAAATAAAATATCAATGAAATTAAAATTATTATTAATCATAATTAATCATAATAAAATGAATTATAAGTCAAATTACAAATTTTTAAACTTTTTATAATCTTAATAATAAACAATATTTTATTTATTAAATAAATTCTCATTCATATTATATATACAATTTTTTATATGATATATTATTGAATTTCCAACATTTTTATATTAATTAATTATCAAAATTAATATAATTATATAATAATTTATGAAAATATAAATAAAAACACTATTATGTATATTATATATATTTATATCTATTAATTTTTATATATTTATTATTTTTATCATAAACTAATATATATATATATATATATATATATATATATACATTAAATTTGAATAACAATAAATTTGAAATTTCAAATATTTTATTTTTAAAACAAAATCATATTTTTATTTCAAATCTTAAGTTTTTTTATAAATTTAAGAAATATTATTTAAACAAAAATATGAATACTTAACTAACTTACATAATAATATATAAATTTACAATAATTAAAAAATACAATAATTACATAATAAAAAAAATATTTTATATTAAATTTAAAAAATATATTAAAATTTAAAATAATTTTTAAAAATACTAAAAGTAATTTAAGAATATTGAAAGTTTTCATTTTATTATTTTATTTATTAAATTATTATTAAATCTCATTAATAAATATATTCTTATTATAAACTTACTCTATTCTACATGTATGTGGTGAATTTATTGCATTTAATTCCCATGTACAATAACTAGGTCGATTAGGTTGTTTAAATTCCATAATTAAGATTTAAATTATAATTAAATTCTTCAAACTTATTAAAAATAAATAATAAAAGTAAATTTTAAACTTTTTTCAATAGCTTCAATAATTCAAATATTATATTAAATTCTTCAATCTTATGTTGATTTCAAGATTGAGGAAAGCAAACTGCTTGTTTCATGCTACGTTACTTTTGAAATAGTGTTCGATCACATAATGATGTAATAATTAAGATAAATAATAGAAAATAATTATGACTTCATACGTCTCTTTTGATTAATACATGTTTATCATATAAAACATAATTTTTAAAATATGAAAATAAAACGACTAATAAATTAATAAAATTGAAGTTTTCATGAAAACTATTGTACTATGAATATTGCATTGAAAACATTCTATTTAAATTTAAATCTAGCATTATTTCACATTACGATCAACATATATATGATTTTATCAAGAAGTTTTGTTTTTTGATAATATAACTATCTTATTTAATTGCATATATAAATATTAATTAAAAAGAAAATACAAATATTTATACTTATAAGATTTTTTTGTTTTTAAAATAATTAAAAGTAATATTTTATTAATTTTTTTATATCAAAGCAAAGTTTTATATTATTTTTACATTGATAGTTTAGATATTCTATTATTATATCTATTCTTCTATTAGATGTTTATGATATTATATTCATATTAATTTCTTGAATTTTTTTTCTATATTTCAAAGCGAAAAAAATGATATACTATTTCAATATGGTGGATCGTTTTTAAAGTGCTCAATACTTTTTGTTTCATTTTAAAGAGTGATATTCGTTGATAAAGATTTTGAATGATAAGAAAGCGTGAATTTAATGATTAGAAAAAAGCTTCATAATAATATAAGACTACATAAATGACAATGATTGATGTATGTTATTTGAAATGACTTGTCATTTCCCTAACGATTATATAGTTCGTGAAAATTACACATATGTTGTATTTCCAAAATGTATTAACAATAAAGATAGTGCATTATATTATTAGTAATTATTATCGAACATTAATTGTAATGCTATTATGCTTTAATGTAAATTATTGTATTCTATTCTAAAATTGTGACAAGTTCATAGATTCAGTAAACAAAACTTATAAGTACGCTATATAATTATTATGTACTTTGAAGTAGAATCTATTCAAAAATATCCAACCGTAACCATGTACGTAGTTCTATAATAAATTTTATCATTATTTTAATAATGATTTTATTTATTTTTTTATTATCCATTTATTTATTGTTCATTCATATTTAATTTTTAATTTAATTTTTTTTTAATAATTTATATGTTGATTTAATAGGAATAAATCAGTGGAAGATTTATTAATATCTAGTCGTGAAGTTATGACTAATGTAAATTCTACTGGATTTGAAAATCAGAATCCAACAATGAATATAGGAAATGGTATATCAGATAATATTCAAGAAACAATTACTGGAGGAAATGGAGAAAAAGGTAGTCCAGTTTCAAGTCCAAATTTGTCTCCACGTCCTAGTCCAAAAGTTCGTAATAAACGAGATCATTCCAAACTAAATCATGATTCAAATACCAAAGAATCTAATAGTATAAAATTGGATGAACATCAATTACATGTAAGATTTTAATACTAAAATATTTTTTATTATATGTATTTATTTTATTGATATTCAAAATTTCTTTTACTATAATATTATTAATTTAATTTTAAAAATATGATATAGCAACAACAAGATATAACAAACAAATCATCAGATTCTTCTCAAGCTATAAAAAGTTCACATGAAGGAAAAAAAGAAACACGGAGCACTGAACGAAATAAAAAAAAATCTTGGTATCATGTTTTATATCCAACTTATAAATCTAGATCTGATGATTTTAAGAGAATATTTAAAGATGTACCAGATGATGAAAGATTAGTTGTTGGTAAGTAATAGTTTTTATGTTGTTATATTTAAATAATTTTTATAATATATTAATTATATTATATAATTTTTAGATTATTCATGTGCATTGCAACGTGAAATATTAGTCCATGGAAGACTCTATGTATCTCAAAATTATGTATGCTTTTATGCAAACATTTTTAGTTGGGAAACTTTAGTATGTTTACGTTGGAAAGATGTTACATCCATTACTAAAGAAAAAACTGCACTTGTAATTCCTAATGCAATTTTAATATGCACTGCCACTGATAAATTTTTTTTGACATCTTTTGGTGCAAGAGATAAAACATATGTAATGTTATTTCGTGTATGGCAAAATGCACTTATTGGTGAGGTATGAAATCAAATATTTTTATAATGTTAAAATATATTTAAAAATGTTATAAATATATATTTAAATTGATTGATTTTTATATAAAATAACTTAAAATTTAAAATGTAAAAATTTATTAATTACATGTATTTACATGTAAAATTTATTTGTCATATTATTCTTCAATTTATATTATTTTTACATCATTATATATTATTTATATTGTTTCTATATAACATAAAGAATAATTAGAATTTATTTGATGTATTGTATTTAAATTATGTTTGTAAAAATAACAAATTGGATATTTTATTATTTAGCCAATGAATGCACCTGAATTATGGCAACTTGTACATTCTTGTTATGGAGATGAATTAGGTTTAACTTCAGATGATGAAGATTATGTTCCACCATTACCTCCAGCTGATGAAGAGAAGCTATCTACAAGATTATCTGTAGAATCATTCTCTGAGGTAATTTATTGATTGTATTAGAAACTAATAAAATTATAAAAATTTATGATAAATTTTTTATCAATATATATAATTTTTAATCAATACACTTTTACTTTTTGATATTTTATATAAACTTTAATTATACTTTTTATTTTATATTTTATGAATTAAAGGTAGAAAGTGGTAACATAGAACATTCAATAACTGGAGCACCAGATACAATTGAATCAAAGGCAGAAGTACATCATTTGCCTCGACCAGATCCTACTATTGATGCAACAGATTTAAGTGATACAACAGAAAGTGAAGCTGAAAAGCATGCATGTAAGTTTTGATAATGATACTTTTTGTAATACTTTTTCTTAAAATTAGAAGAATTATATTAGAATTTAATAGAATTTAATTATTTCATTATTTTATAACATTACTAAAACACACAAGATGCATAACATTTAAAAGATTATTATTTAAAAGATAAAAAAATTTACATTATACATTAATAATTTATATTGATAATTTTATAAATATGTTATAATTTATTTATAATTGATTTTGCTAATATTTAAAGAAAAATTTAAAAACAGATGATTTAAAATGTTTTATGTTTTTATAAATTAATTATTATTTAAAACATAATAATTATAATAATTTTTATTATTTATAATAATAAAAAATGATTTATTTATGATATATTTATAATATAATGAAGTATATATATTTTTTATATCATATTTAAATATATTAAAAAATTAATAGAAAAAAATTTTTTAAATGTAAAAAAGAAACCTAAAACATTTATTTGAATATTTTATTACCTTTATATTCTTATACAAATATAACAATATATTTTGTTGAATAATATATAATAAAATTATTTATGTATTCTTTCTAATTTAGCAATATTATAAATGTTTTAGGTACTAAAATTAAATGGATGTGTGGAATACTTCAGAAATAAATAATCAAACATTAGGAATATGTTCTACTCACCTTGAAAATGAACAAAATCACTTTAGGATAGGTCCAAAAACATATCTCATACTTTATTAATGATGGAATTTAGAGAATATCTGTTAAGTATAAAGTTAGTACTGTCACTTTTTCTTGTAAGAGTAAATAATATTTAATTGGGTAAATTGAAATGACAATATATGTCTATGCTTTATTCATAATGCCATCAATCTTCTTATTCAACTAATTTTTTTACTTACTTTTAACACTTTCCGTGCCAGATTTTTGATGATTTTCCGTTTAGATTACATGATTCTCATTATCACGATTTATAACTTGTTTTTTTAAATATTTACTTTATAAATAAAATATTTAAAATTATTGCAAAAATTATAATTATCAAGAAAAAGATATAATGTATTACGTTACTTGTATTAAGTTTAAATGAAAAAAAAATATATGATTTTATAATAAATTTTTTTAAAGATTCCATTTCATGAAAATTTTCAAGCGCTTAAAACGGAAAGTTCAACGTGAGACACGCGGCACGAAATGTGTTATTAACAATAATTATAAGCAATTTTTAAAAATAAAATTTCTTATTCTTTCGGTATTTTATTAAAGAAATAATAGTTACATGAAATTTATATGTACATGATGGAATTCTAATTAAGAATTTTTAAGACATAGATTAATTCAAGAAAAAATCAATTTTTATAATTTATATATGTAATATATATTTAATTGATTTTAATATTATTTTCATTTATCATTTCTAATTATTGTTTTTTATATATTATAAAACGAATTTTTAGATATTTATAACACTTTATAAAATTTTTATACGAAATACATCTTGTTATAGGAAAAAAATTATTTTCTACAATTATTATAACAGATTATTCTATAAAAATTCTATAAAAATTCTATTAAAATTTTGAATAAAAATATTTTAATTATCAAATATTACATTTTGTTATGATTATATGCAGTTAATAACAATTAAAAATAAATTTAAAATATAATAATAATAAATATAATAATATAATAAAATATAAATTTAAAAATATATTTTGCATATTATTATATGAATATTTATGTTATTATGATTGCAGTAAAATTAAGTGTTCGAGGCACTATAGTATGTACCTCTCCACATGAAGGTCGTCAAATAGGCAAAGCTACATTTCCTATTCATATTGATCAACTATTTACTTTGCTGTTTACAAATTCAAAATTCTTTCTTGATTTTCAAACTGCTCGCAAAACTACTGGTAAGATAAGAATAATTTACATATTTAATTATAAACAAAATTTATGAAAGTAATATAAATGAAAATCTATTTATATGAGAATATTATTTATATATTTTATTAACAAAAAAATGTTAAAAATGTTAAAAATATTATTTTATTAAATGATTTATTTATTTTTATTTATTTAGATTTAGTACAATCAGCATGGACCCAAAATGAACAAACTGGTCAGAAAGTTAGAAATTTATCATTTACAATAGCATTATCTCAAGCTATTGGACCAAGAACTTCTAATATATCAGAAACTCAGGTATTATTATTTTTATAAAACTATTATTAAAATTTATTAAATCATTCTATAAATATCTTGATTTTATTTGTATAATTTTAATTTATAATTTTATGATTTATTTTTAGATAATGTTACCATGTAGTAGACCAGGTTATTTATATAGTATTGATGTAGAAAGTGTAAATGCTGGAATTCCATATGCAGATTCTTTTTCCGTTTTAATTCATTATTGTATTACTAGTATTTCTGAGAATGAAACAAATATGGCAATTTATGCTCAAATAAAGTACAAAAAAAATGTATGGGGTTTTGTAAAAAGTAAGAATTTATGATACAAATTCTTTTTTTATTTTTATAAGTAATAATTATATATTTTAAAAAATAATAGGCGTTATTGAAAAGAATTGTTGGGCTGGAATGGATGAATATTTTACAAGTTTGATAAAAGCATTAACTATAGAATGTGAAGAAAATAGCGGAAGTGGAGGAGTAAAAAGAAAAACAAGAAGAAGACGTCGTGCTACAGGTCCTGGTATTTCTTTACAGACTCATTCTTCAGATCACACGTCTTCCACTCTACAAAATTCTTTAAATTTGCCACATATTAATGATAATACTGGTATGATATTAATGGTATAATAATCTATTATAATACAACTAAATAAATTTAGTAATTTTATAAAAAATTAATAGTGCTTACAATTTAAAACTTTTATACACAACTACAAATTTTTATGTACAGTTTCTGCTGCACGAGGTGATTCTAATATGATAATTAGTTCAATGCTTTTGATTGCTGTTTTATGTTTAATGGTAATTAATGGTTTATTATATTATAAATTATGGGGTTTAGAAGAAGCTGCAGCCTATACTATTATGGATTTACATGTATTAAAGTATGTAAAAGTATCTTATATTTAATATTTAATAATCATTTAATATTAATATTTAATATGTATTAATATTGTTTATTATATAGAAATACACCAAAAACTGAAGAAGATTGGATTCATTTATTACAACAGCAAGAAAGTTTACATAACATAGAAATGAGAAAATGGCAAAGAGTATTGCATACTGCTGCACAATTGCTTAGACAAGTAAAGTATTCACTTTATTTTTATAGAATTATAGTACTGCATTTATTAATTATAATTTTTTAAATTTTAAAGACAGAAGAATCATTAACAGAATTACAAATGAGTATTCATCCTACTGCAACAGAAAAAATGTTTTCTGTATTAAAACCAAATTTAAAAAGCTATAATTCTCATACAGAACAGCGAAGTCATTCAGAAATATAAAAATATTCTGATAAAAATAACGTGAGTGTTATAATGCTATTCTTCTGTAAAAATCAATTTTACTAAACTTTAAATATTTGATAAGAAAAATATACTTATTATTACATATAACTTACAATTAGGTATACAAGTGCGCTGTGATGATGATGATGATGATGATGATGATGATGATGATGATAGTGATTATCTATAATTCCAAATGCACAATATGTATCTAAATTCAAACTATTTATGGTCGATAGAAAATGCAATTTAAATTTGTTCGTTTTTATTACTTTTAATGTTTATAGAATATATTATGTGTAAAATTTTTTTGCACAGAGTATTATGATAACTTAAGTTACATTGTTGTATAATATATTTCTGTATTACATACATTCAAATATATATAAATATAAATATATGAATATTTATATTTATATGTTTTTGTATATGAATAAAAGTTGTATATTAGCACAATGTAAAGGAAAAGAATAAATCATTTTTAGAACGTTATTGTTTTAAAAATATATATTTTCATTTTAATAAAAATATATATATTTCATAATATGATTTGAAATAATGTAATTGTGAATATACATTATATATAATATAATCGTAATACATAAAAATATGAATCCTGTGCCTTAAAATTTCATTTTTTAAAATGGACTGAAAAATTTTAACAGAAACCTTGAAGATTTTAAGCGATCTCATCCGTTTTAATTTATAATTTTTTTCAGTAGGTAATTTGTATAATAATATGAATATATAAATAGTTAAAAAAATAAAAAAGCTTCGTGTTTATGAAATTTCTTTAATTAAGTAAAATTACATGTTTTTAATTTACTTATCTTCCGGTTTGTTAAATACAAGAGTATAACCGCATTTGCCACAATAATGACGATCTTCCATTGCAGCCATAAAAACTCCAGCACCACATTGTTCCATGGGACATTCCCTTCTTAATCGATGAATTTTTCCATTTTCATCTACCTGTTTAACATTGAACAAAAATGTTTTATATAATAAAATTGCAATAAAAATTTTTTTACTTAAAAATTGTTTAAATTTAAAAAACTATTTAAATTGATAGAACTTAATAGAAAAATAATATTTATAGATATAAAAGTTATTTTCAAAATATTTCAAATTTTGGTTTATATTCATCTCATACTTTTAATTAATGTTAGAATTTTTTTGTAATTACATTATAATGCATTATAATTACATTATTAAATTATTAAATTAAAGTAAAATGATGATTAAAATGAAAATGATTATTTAAATACCTTATAAAATTTGAGAACTGCAAGTTTAACCTTCTTCTTCTTATGTTTGATTTTTTTTGGAGTTGAATAATTCTTCTTCTTGCGTTTTTTTGCACCACCCCTTAAACGTAGCACCAAATGTAATGTAGATTCCTTCTGAATATTATAATCTGAAAGTGTCCTACCATCTTCCAATTGTTTTCCAGCAAAGATTAATCTTTGTTGACCAGGTGGAATTCCTAAAATTCAAATATTTAAAAAATTAATATTTAATATAATATGTATTTTATATATTACCTTCTTTATCTTGAATTTTTGCTTTAACATTTTCAATGGTATCTGATGCTTCAACTTCAAGAGTAATAGTCTTGCCAGTTAGAGTCTTCACAAATATCTGCATGATGAATCTAAACAAACAATTCATGAAATTTATTTATTATTTAAAATTTTTATAATCAAAAATTTTCTATTTATACAATTTATTTATATAATTTATTATACAATATTATTAAAAGTAAAAATATTTAAGTAAATAATAACAAATTATGTTTATTATATTATTTATTATAATATTTATTACACATCATACAAATCATAATATAATTGTTTAATAAAAATATTTTATACAAGTAATATGGCATTAATGCAACCATCATTTTCAGGATTATTTGTAACTTGAGCATATTTTCCCCAAACCACTTTCCCTGATTGAGTTACAAGACCTAATTCTGAAATGTTTACTTCAATAATTGTTCCTTTAGTAATAACACCTAAACTTGTATACATTGATGAACTTGGGTTTTTTTTTACTCCAATAATTGGCAAACAAAATGTAGCTTTTAATTCAGGATGAGTTACATGTGCCTTTTTAAAACGTAATGCCATTGGTCTAATAAATCTTTCAAATTTAGGTGGTTTCCTGGTAAAATTTTCATTAACAAATGTTACTTTTGTTACCATTCTTTTCCAAGATTTACGTTTAGATTTTCCACTTCTCATTACTTTAAAAACTTCAGATTCTGATTGTGTTTTAACTTTAGGTATTGGTACATTCCATTTTCCAGCTTTTTCTTTACGTTTTTGTTTTATCATATTTGATAATATTTTAGCATCTTTTTTAATATCACGATCTAATAGATATACTGGTAATGCTCCTTCTGGTATGTTATTTGATTTTTCTTTTACTTTCTTTTCCATATGACATTTTATTTTCTTTTTCATTTGAATTTTTTCATTTCTCCGTTCTTTATTATAAATTTTTGCTTTTATACCACGTAAAGTACGAGCACGTTCTGCTCGTTTATGTGGTTCACGAGCTTCCTTTTTTCTTTTTCTTTCTTCATAATCTAAACGTCGTCCATGTAGTTTGCGATGCCTTTCAATATATTCGTTTTGAGGCATGTTGAATGTTGATTATTCTTTCTTTACAAATTATCTGCAAAGTAAATTTTCTTTTCTTTTTTTTCAAAAACTTTTAATCTTTGTAAAGATTTTTAAGAATTAAATCTTTTAGATTCAAAAAAATTTTAATTCTAAATATAATCATATTTAATGAAATTTATCTTACAAATATAATTATATTTCAATGTTAATTAATTTTGAAATTTTTAATTTTTTTAATAATTAAAAAAAATTACTATTATTAATATATTTAATATTATTTTAATACCATATATTTTTTATTATGACATATATAATAATATACTTTTATATGTATTTAAAATCCAAATTAATAATATTTATTATATCTATCAATATATATTTTAATATTTACTTTTTAATATTTATATGAATATATATATTTTGATTTTTCAAATACTATATTATTAATCTTAATGTTTTATAAGTTTGTTAGTAATAAATGAAAGTAACGAGAATAATCAAATATGAATTTAATTTATATTCGCGTTTCATATATATGTGCATTAAAATCACTATATATTTAAAACATTTATGATACTTTAAAAACAGTTCTTTATATATATAAGTACTTTATATAATTTATATTTTATATTTTTATGAAATAAATAAACATATTTTATTAATTCTTAATGTAAAGTCATTTTTTAAACATACACAACCACGTTTATTATATGTACCATGTGTACTATTTTTATTCATATTATATATATTAAAATATTATAATTATAAATATAAAAATTTAAAATAAAAATTTATAAAAATCATCAAATTATCAATCACAAAAAATATCAAAATAATTACAATTTATCAATAATTTTAAACATTTTATTAATTCAACTTACCTTCATTCACGCCATGTACATGTAAGAAGAAATTATAAGAACGGACAATCTATTGTTAAAAGAGAAACAGCGTCATCTATGTTATGCAAACTTAAGTTTTTCATACTAACTAATAATATGAATTCTTTACTTAAAAATATATTTTATAAAAACATATTTTATATTTTATTAACAAATTTAAATTCTAATTTTAATTACTTTTTCATAAAATCAATTTATATTATTAATGATATAATATTATTAATATTATTATATTATTAAATTAATATTATTAATATTATTATATTATTAATATATCAGAATATAATATTTTTTAAAGCTAATTGATTATTTAAAAATTTCAGTAAACGACAGATGAAAATATATAATGATATAATATGATTTTGTTCGTAAATATGTCTATTTTTATGAATTAGTTCTATCGGAATTAACCAATTAGACTCATATCTACCTAGCCCATAAATTGTTTTTGTACATATAATAAAAATAGAGATTTGAAATAGATTCATAACTTATATCTACAATAGAGCAATATATAGAATAGAATTGTATTCTAAGAAGTTTTGGTTCTAACATTTTTTGCGATTATTGTTACAAATCTTATATATATATATGTCTATATATTTATGCTAATATTTTATTTATTAAATATAATTGCATATTAATTAATTAATTATTAATATCAAATTTGCAGCATTATACAATTTATTATAAATAAAGTATATATTTGAAATTTTCAAAAAGATCAATGGATATTAAACACGAAAAATAAAATTACCTCAAGTTATAACTACATATAGTTTATTTAAAAATAGTATTATATCTATTATGTATTATAACTTTCTAAAAATACTTTATAAATTTATCATTTATTATTAAAAATATATATGTATTTTATATGTCTTGTAAAATGGTTTTATTTAAAATTATTTTTTAATTAAATTATTATTTAAAATTATATTAAAGTACATTTATTATCTTTTAAATATTAAATAACATCAATATCAAAAGTATTAATAAAATAAAAAAAATTAAATTTATTAAACTTTTCCATTAATTATTAATAAATTAATTATTAAATTAATACTAAATAATTATATACTAATAATACTAATTTTGTACATATTATACATTATTACAAACATTTTATTTTTCTTTATTCAATAAACAATTAAAAAAAATAAATAGATAAAAATAAATATTGTTTATTGCACTTTATTTAAATACATAATATAAATATTATATATAATTAGATATTTTCAAAATATTCAAAGTTCATTAATACAAATTATTTCTATGCCATAGATTATATAAAAATAATGAGTTTGTTTCTAAATATATATTGTTCTTATTTTTATTGTTTTACATATATATTTAATTCAGAAAATAAAAATGATATTAATATTTGTATTAATCCTTCTTGTAATGAAGTATCATTAGGTATAGAAAGTACAAAATCTTTAAGTTTCTTAATATGTTTTGAATTAAGAAAATCAATTATTAATTTTGCTAATTTTCTTCTTTGTTCCGGGGTAGTTTCATTCCAAATAATATATGAAACAGATTTAAATTTATTTTGTGCAACACAAGTTGCTATAATACTGCTGAGTATACCTCCTAAAAATAAATTATTTTTATATTGCATAAATTTTATATTTAATTTAAATACATGAAAATGAAATTTAAGAATAATATAAAAAATAACCTATTGATAATCCAATAGGTCCACCAAGTATACCACCAGCAATTGTTGATAAACCGACAATTGTTCCATATTTGACAGAAGATTGTACCGAAACTTTCAAATTTTTTACGGCATCCAATTCTAGAACTTCTTCTAATAAATCATTTGTTGAGAAATCCATCATTAATTCATTTATATGAAACAGAAAATTAAGCAAATTTAAATATTTAATTTATTATTTAATTCTGACATTACATTATTTATTACACTACTTCAAATATTACACAATGAATAACCTTTTATATATATTTTATACTGTGCACGAAATATAATAATAAAATGTATAAGAGTAGGAAATGAATTGCGGAAATCCAAATTTGAAATATTTATCTGACAAAATGAATTATTGGATGTGAATATAACTAAACCAATATGATCAACTCTTAGAGAAAACTGAAAATATTGTTTCACCAAAAAATATAGGGTTTTTGACAATCTTAATTTAAAGTACTTGGAACTAAAAAACAATTTTAAAGTTAATTTTTTTTTTATTTTTTCAATAAAATCATGTATAATTGCTTTACTCAAGTAAATTATAATTTTACTCAAAATGATACAAAAGATAGGAAATCTAATTTTGATGCCATTTTAGAAAAAAAATGGATGGAAACCCAAAAAAATAAAATATTTCGTTATATATTAAACATTAAAGAATCAAAAATATTAAAAGGCAAATATCATTTTTTAATCCAGGTAGTATTTAAAATTATTTAATTACTAAAAGGAAAATATGATATTAATGATTTGATTTTCAAATATATTGATTGCTTCCATTCAAAAAATACTATCAAAATTTCAAGAATTTATGAAAAATTTAAATTAACTTAATAATTTTTTTGGAATGAATAAATTAATTATTTTTATAAAATAATTAAATCATTAAAATTATGAAATTATTTTCATCTATTCATTTTATAAAATTTGAAATATTCTAAACAAAAGAATAAAATAAGTACTTATTATAACATGAATTTCAATTATTTAATTAAATTTCTATTATATTAATGATTTAACTATTTATATTATTTATATTATTTTATTTTTTAATAAAATAATTTTATAATAAAAAGAAAATTTATTATTGAATTTTTTAAATAATTTTAGCTCAATACTGATCGTGGTTATAAAAGGAGATCTCCAGAGAATATAATATCAATGAAACAACCATTCAATAACAAACAATTTAACTTTACAAAAATTAAACCAGAAGAACAAATAATGAATTTAGGTAGTATAGATAAAGATGATGTAATTGCAATTAATGTTAGTCCAATTGAATATTGTCATTCTTTATTATTGCCACAAAGAAATAAACAATTACCTCAAGTTATAACCAAATATAGCTTATTTAAAGCTGTTGAATTATTTTCATTAAGTTCTTCATTGTAAGTATATTAGAAGTTTTGAAATGAGACAAAAAGTATTAAATTTTTAATTAAAATTAAAATTTTAAATTAAATATCAAATTTATAAATATAATAGGGATAAAATATATTATCTTAAAATTTATTCAAATTGACAAAGGAATTTTTAAATTATGCTATATATTATCTTCCAATGATAATATATATTACAAAATATTATAAAAAATAGTGTGTTTTTAAATTTTCTCTAAATTTTGACTATATTTTTTGCTATTTTAATTCTTATTAAAGTTAATATATATTAATATTATATTGATAATTGAATAAATATTTAATTATATTTATCATTTTTTTAGATATCTCAGAGTGGCTTTTAATAGTCTTTGTGCATATGCATCTGTAAACCATCTTCATTGGCATCTTTATTATTTGAAATGGAGAATGTTATTGGAATACATTGTAAATAGATTTACATATTTTTTTTTCTATATTTTTTGCTCATGCTTAAGAAACAGAATAGGAATTTATCTATTATTCAGTTTAATTTTTTGATCTTAAATATTTCTTTTTTAAATTTTTCAGTTTTTTTTATTATTATAATAATTTTATAAAGAGTATAGTTACTTATGATTTGTATATTTATTTATTTAAAAACTTCAAAGAATATGATATATATTTTTTATACGTTCAATAAATATAATTATGTAGTATTTCAGTTATAATTAAACACTCTATGAGTTATAATAGAACACTTTATTTTTAATATATATTATTAAATATATATATATTATATTATTTTAAGTATAATTCCTTTAACATATTAAAATCAAGTTTAATTTGGCATCAATTCTGTTAATATTTTTCAGGATCTCAAAGAATATATAGGACCTGTACAAATATTAGAAAAATATCCAGCAAAGGCATTTTGTATAAAATATTCTAATGTTCAGAATATAGATGATTTTGTTAATTGGGCATTTTTAATAATAAATTATTTACAAAATGCACAAATAGCACATAATGTTTATATTACAAGAGCAAAACTAAATTGTACAGAAGAATATAAAGATTTACGGATTTATATTTGGAGTAGAAAATCAAGTGAAGGTACAAAAGACATTAATGCTTTTAATCCAGCAGCTTGTGAACTCTTTGGACATTTATTATTAAAATGTAAGTAATATTTTAACATCAAAATTATTTATTTTAACATCAAAATTATTTATTTTACAAAAAACATTGTTAACATATAAGATATATATAGATATAATAGATATATATAGGTATAAGATATATACAGGTTTTTTTATTAATTTAAAAATATAGAATTTATCTGTATTAGCATATAACAAAACATTTCTTTCCTAGCATTTTATTTAAATTATATTTGAATAAATTAATATTTTATTTAATATATTTTCTTTAATATAATTAAATATCTTTTTTTTATATCTGTTTCAGCTGAAGAAACATATAAGAATATTTCCGAAGAGTATGTGATAAATATTTTACAAAATATAACTGAAGAAACTTTCTATTCAGTTTTTTCTGAAATAAAAAATTTAATAAAATGTCAAATAAAATAAATTTTTAATGAATTGAAAATTCAATTACCATCTCACTTTAATTTGTTTATTTTATTAGAAAATTTATTTTTTATATCATTATTTTTCTTTAAATTTTAATAAAATTTAATTTTATATTATTTAAAAGTTGAATTAATTTCCTATATCTTATATTATTACTTTTTTATATGTAAACAAAATTACACACGTACACACCACACACACACAACGCGCGCGTAAGTAAAATAGAATGCTTAAACTACAGATATTACAATATCTATAGTTTGTATATTAGGGAAACTACCGCGATGTGCAAGTTATTTTGATATTTTCATTTTGATATTTACTCTCTATACAAGATAAATTCCAAAAATCCCTTATTACGCGTTTCCTTTCTTGGATCTCGGGAGTTCTTAAAAGATTTTTCCCACATATAAAAAAAATACTGCAATGGTATGTGTATTTTTTTTTTGTAATACATATGTCCTAATTCTAACCTTAATATTTTATAAAAATAATAAATATAGCAGGTTTTTTATTTTCTAAAAAATTATTTAATAAATTATAATAAATTACATAATAATTATATATAAAAAATATATTAATTATATATTAAATATTTAATTTCAATAATTCTCTTCTGTTCAGATACTTTATAACACATTCATTCATAAATTTAAAAAAATTGATTGCATATATATATATATATATATATATTTTTACAACTAAATGGCAAAGAATGCAAAGATAACAAACAGTTAGATTTAATTAAATTAATACAAGTTACATAAAATATTGTTAATTGATATAAAATGATGATTGCTACAAGTGTATGTTTATAACTTTTTATATCCTATATTTGACATAATATTATTGAATTCATAATTTTTTTGCATAAGATTTATGATAATTTTATCTATATCTTTTAAAATATTTATAATTAAATTTATAAAAATTAATAAAAAATTAATTTTTAATTATGTTTTTATTCTAATATATGTAATACAAAATATGACAATTGACAAATTCAAATTATTGATTAAAATCTAACATTTTCTCATAAATATGATGAATTTATATTTTCAATTTTGTATTGTACGTAAAACTATACTAGATTAAATTGTGTGTGTGTGTGTGTGTGTGTATACGCGCGCGCGCGCGCGTAATAAAATATTTAAATATATTAATCTATTCTTAATTTAGAATAATTTTGTTAATACATAATTGCCTGTGATATATTTATATTAATCCAAAAAATAATTTAATAAATTAATTATTTTAATTGTTGCAGTTACATCATAAAAATGTATACAATATATTATATTTATATTTGTATTTGTCTGGTAATCATTGGGAGAATATATTTTGTAATATTTCATACATATAAAATGAAAGGGAGAAAAAAACCAATTCGAAATAATCCAGCTAAAATAATGATAATATTAGGGTCTGGTGGACATACTGCAGAAATGATAAGAATCCTTAAGTATTTAAACTTTAAAAATTATTCACCAAGAATATATGTACATGCTGATACAGATTTAATGAGTATTGAGAAAGTTAAATACTTAGAAGAAGACAACAAAGATTATAAAATTATTAAAATTCGTAGAAGTAGAGAAATTCATCAATCATATTATACATCTATTTATACTACTATTTATGCAATTCTTGAGTCAATTCCTCATTTATGGAGAGAATGTCCAGAATTACTTTTATGTAATGGTCCAGGCACTTGTGTTCCTTTGTGTATAATAGCATTTTTATTTAAAGTTTTGTATATTACACAAACTACTATAATATTTGTTGAAAGCATCTGTAGAGTTAAAACTCTATCATTAACAGGAAAAATTTTGTATTATATAGCTGATTATCAAATAATACAATGGCCATATTTAGATAAATCAAATAATCAAAATGATAAAATATTATCTATTTAAATAAAATTAATTCATATTTTTTATTAAAATGTTATTTACAAAAAAAATGTTTTTTTTATAAATGACACTTATTTTAAATGTCATTTATAAAAAAATTATATAATTTTACAAACATATATTATTCAACTTATAGTATTGAAATTAAATTATATTTAACACATTTATATTAAAGTAAAATCTAAAAAAAATTAAAAAATTGATGAAATATAAAATAATTATAGAAATTTATTAAATTGCAGCTCTTGTGAATATTACTATTATTACTTAATATTCTATATTTGATATATAATTTCATAAAATTTAATATTATATTTCTTATAATATAAATTAAGAATATATCCATAAAAGACTATCAAAATTATTTTAAATATTATCAAAATTTAAAAATTTTTAAATATAAAAAAATTATCCATTAATATTAAAATGTTATGTTATTTAAAAAAATACAATACAAAATTAATATAAGTAAAAAATAAACTTATAATTACAAAATTTATTATCACATTATTTATGTATTACATACATTACATACATTTATATATTATATACATATAATACATTTTATAAAAGTATATTGCATTGTAATTTTTGTTGCTTATAATTAATGTTTAATTAGTGTCTTTTACTATAAAAACAAAAAATAAATATATTATTAAAAACAAAATTGCGAGAAATATGATTAATTATAAATATTTAATCATACTTATAATTATATAAATATTAATTTAATATTTATAATGATTAATAATTATTTCTTTCATGTAATCAAATTTACTATTACATTTATTACTAGTTTGTATTTTAAATCGATTGTGTTATATTGTAATTGAATAGTTTAATTTTGTAATTTAATTTAAAAATTAATGTTTAAAACTTTTTCATATCTTTTAAAAAATACAAATTTTTAGATGAAAATTAATTTTTATGAAATGAAATAATATATCACTATAAAAATTAAATATTAAAATAAGTATTTTATAATTATATAATAAATATAACTTTTTAATTTAAGTAATATTAACTTGTTTTATTATTTTATAAACAATATTTTTTATGAAAACATGTCACAAGTATAATGAAAATAGATTTAATATGGACTATGAAATATACAACTAGTTGTACATCATATATTAGACTGTACATCGAAGACCTTTTATGAGCGCTCACGCCATTTTTATTTATATGTGGTGGGGGGTAACAAAGTGTGCAACATTGTATATGGGATTTATAATTATCAAAAAATTGATCTTGGAATGGAACTTGATTATGCGATGTAATTGTAATATAAATTGTGATTATACATAAGATAAAATTATATTATCGCCAAGCATATAAAGTTATTAATGCAATTGCTGGACCTTCGTATTATTGGTGTTAACTACAGATTTTTCTATAATTACAATTCGGATAAAATGGATTATCGTCAGAAGGTAATTATAAACTTATAAAGATTAATAAATCAAAATAATATATTATTCAATTATTAATATGATATATAATTATTCATGTTCCGATAATATATATAATGCTGTCATAAACTATATGTATAAAACTTTACTTCAAAATTGTTTAAAAATTAATAATGCATGACTACTAATTTTTCCATATTTTATATCATTAATTATTAAATTTTGTTAGTATATAAATGCATGTATAAATATATACGCACACATACACACACGCGTGCGAACACATACACATGTATCTTGTTTATTTTATGAAAAAAATTAAATATATTAAAACTATTTTATATTATAATTTTGGAAATTTACAAAATTATAAAATAATTTATGTAAACAAATTTACCATTTAATATATATATATATATATAATTGTTTTATATATAATATTTATAATGATTATGAAATTTATGTAATTATATTTATTATTGACAAATTTTAATCATTTAATATATTAAAATTATTTGTATTATTTCTTATAGATTGTTATACCAAACAATACTCAACAAAATATAAAAAATGATGATGAAGATGATGAAGATTTAGAAGCATTACGACTTGCAGCTCTTCAATCATTAAGAACTAAAGACACTGTGCATAATAAAAAACAGCCCCCACCACAGAAGAATATTTCAGATATAATACATATATCTCATTCATCTTATAAAGGCCAACGACCTTTAAGAAGAGGATATTTCCATAATCGAATACAACAACGGCAAAATGGCGTAAGTTTCTAATTAATATTATGATAATATTTATAATAATTATATTTATATTTACTTTATATATAAATAGTTTATTATTTATTATTATAAATATTATATATATATTGTTATTATATATATTGTTTATATATATATATTTAATAATAATTTTTTTTGCTATTATTTTTAATTTAAATGAAACAACATATGATAAAAATTTCTGATTTTTTTTTATTTTTTATATTTTTGAAAATTATTTAAATTTAAAGTAATTTAAATTTTCTACTTTTTAAAATTATATATCTTTTTATTGAATAATAAAAAGTAATTGCATTTATTATATTTATAAAATTTTGATATAATAAAGTATCATCAAATCAATTTTCTTTCTATTTTAAAGTTTTTAAAAGTTTATAAGAAATATTTGGACATTATTTAGTAAAAAATATGTAAAAACATTAATATATATATATATAATATATATTAAAATAATTGAATAAAAATTTCAAGAATTTTTTTATTAAATTTAATTTTATTATATTTAATCCATAAAAATTATATAATATAATAATTTATAATTTATGTTATAAATATAAATAAATATATTTATTTTAATATATCAAGTTATTTTAAATATTTGTTTAGAAAATTTATTTAAAAATAAAATTTGAATGAATTTTATTATATTATATATTTTATATTATTATCATATATTATTATATATTATATTATAAATTTTTTATTATGTATTTTATATTATATTTTATATTTTATGACAAATCTTTATGTATTTTAATATATTAAAAAAAAATTAGTAGGAATAATATTTTAATCTTAGAAATGTTATTTGAAATATTAACATATTAGTATCTTTTTTATTCTCTTATTATATCATAAATAATATTTATTTATAAATAATTTATAAATAATAATATTTATTACAATTATTTCATATAATTTTGTTTTTTATAATTTTTTGCTTTTCATTTTTTAATTATACACCTTATTAATAATATATATACATATATTATAGATATATACTTATTAGTAATTCTTCTTTCAATATGAGATACAATGATTTGGAACAATTTTCTTAAATAGTGTGTTTTTAATAGATTTGTTTTAGCAGAAATCTTTTCATTATTTTGAGCAATATAAATAAAAATAATACATATAATACATATAAATAAAAAATTTAATTGTTTGTAATTTTTATGTGATTCTTTTATTCTTTTCTTCTATTTTTTTTATAATTTAATATATATAATATTAATGATTGATTCAAATAAAAATCTAATTTCAATTTAATATATAATTTATTGTTATATTTCTTATTAAAATTCTTATAAAATTTTTTAGAATTATTGATAACATTGATGACATTTTTTTTATTTGTAATATTAAATTATATTTGTAATATACATTATAATAAAATTATAATAAATACAAATTATGCTATTATGTTTGTAATAATATCATTTTTTATTAGTTAATATTATTTTATTAGTTTTGATAAAATTTTAATCCATAACATGAATCAAGAAATATTGTTAATACTTCAAAATCCATTAATATTTTTAATACTTAAATAGAAATAATATAGTATAATATAAAATAATAATATATAATTTTGGTAATGAATAAGGAGTGAATTTAATTGAATTTTATTTAATGTATAAATAATTTCTTTTTAATATATAAATGATTTTATTTAATTTTATTAAATATAATGAATGTTAAATATTATGTAATGAATATATTTTATTAAATATATTTAATTAATGAATATTATTTATTTAATTAATAAATATATATTTTATTTAAATGTCATATATATATTTATATATATATTATATTTACAGAATTTATATTATCAAAGTCCACGTAATCCAAATCTGATAGCAATTGTTCCTGTAGATGAACGTTCTGTGCTACAGCAAAGTGATTTAACTTGTTCGATAGAAAAAACTGCTTCAAATATAGAATCTTATTCTGCAGGTATGTAAAATAATAGAGATATTTAATATTGTCATAGAATATGCTACAAGGAACTAATTGATTTTAGAATTTTTTTTATTATTGCATCTGTTTGTTGTATCATAAATTAAAATATTTTATTATAAAATTTTATTATATTTTAAAATTGTTGTATATTCTGATATATTGGTACATATTTTAATATTAATACATTCTAATATATTCATATAGTAAAGTTATTAATAATTTAATAATAAAAAATGACAAAATAAAAAATATAACTACAATAATAAATTATATTTTTATATTCATTATATATTATTTCATTCATATTATTTTTAATATTGAAAATCGTATTGTAGCATTCATTCATTATAATTTAATTTGTTATATGTATACACATCTCATTCTAATTATGTTTTTTGTATCATTTTTTGAATATTTTATATATAAGAGTAATATTTTTAGAAGTATCAAAATTTCATCGGTTCAAAGATAGTGGAAGTGGTTCAGATGAAGAAGATAACAAAGAGCAGAAAACTGTAATTACAAAATCAGAAGATATTAAAAAAGATGGGATAGATGATAAAACATCTATGATAAATGAAAATCAAACAGAAATTATAGAAAATTCGAAAAAAATTGAAGAAGATCAAGAAGTTAATGATGATGATGATGATATCATTATAATGGCTGATCTTGAAGAAGAAGATAGTTTAGAACGCTTAATGGATGAAATGGAAAGAGAAATGAATGTTGATAAACCGTCCGAGAGGAAAGAGAAGAAAGGTAATAAAAAAGAAAATAGAGAATCTATGAAAAAGGATGAGGCAAATAAGAATATGAATCAGAAAAATAAAATAGATGATAATAATACTCGAAAAGAGAGATATAGTCCAGCACCAACAACAATCATTTTAAAAAATGAAAGACGGTCTATATCTCCCCATACTGTTAATCGAATTTCACAAAAGCGTAGATCATTATCACCAAGATCACGATCAAGAAAAAAATCACCTAGGAGATCTCCTAGAAGATCACCCATTCGACAGTCAAAAAAGTCTCAACGAGAAATAACAAGGTATAGATCACCTAGAAAGTCTCCCGTACGTTATTCTCCACGATCACGATCACCAAAGCTTTCGTCACGTTCGAGATCACCACGATTATCACCACGTAGATCTCCAAATAAATCTCCAATAAGAAGATCGCCTATTAAAAGATTGTCTCCAAGAGGACGTTCTCCAAAACTTTCTCCGCATTCCAGATCTCCTAAACTAATACGATCACCTAAAACATCTATGATGAAATCTCCAAGACTGGCAAGATCACGTTCTCCAAAATTTTCACCACTTAGATTATCTCCTCAATCTAGATCACCATTAAGATCAAGATCACCTAAGTTATCTCCAAGACGAATATCACCTATGCGTAGGTTATCACCTAAATCAAAATCTCCCGGATTATCTCCTCGAAGAGGATTGTCACGTATAATGTCACCAAAAATATCGCCACGAAGGATGTCACCACGATCAAGATCACCGAAATTATCGCCACGTAGATCACCATGGTCATCACCTAGAAATTCTCCTCGAATGTCTCCTAGACGAAAAAGATCTCCCAGATGGTCACCTAAAGAATTATCTCGAAAACATGGGCCTCGATCTATTTCCCCAGATGGAACATGTAGTCCATCATATACAAAAAATTTATCGCCAATAATTAAAAATAGAATATCTCCAGAAACGAATCGTGTGAAAGCAAAGCAAAAAGAAGAAAATTTGGAATCTACTATAACAGAAAAAGAAATTGATGATATTATTAATGATCCTGTATTAGAAGCCAGACGAAGAAAGTTTGAATCTACAAGGCCTATAGATCCAATAAATGCAAATAAAAAAATTAAATTAAATAAAAAAGAAAATATAAGTAAAAAAATAGAGTCTTTAGAGGGCGGAGATATTCAATCAAATATAAGAAAGATTAACAAAATTACAGAAGATTATGATATTCAAGAAACAGATTTATGTTTAGATACTCATTATGAGTTTGAAGAATTTGAACAAAATATGGAAAATGCTTCTCCTATCGCTATAAGTTCCGTTAATTCATGTATAGATTTAGAAATTCAAAATCCAGAAAAAGAAAGATCATCAAAAAAAAAGAAAAAACGTGATAAAGAATTATATCAAGTGGGAAAATTAAAGAATGAACTTCCCCTTTCTGAACGTATCGGAAAGGATAAAAAATGTAAAAAACGCAAAGATGTTATTTCGGACGGATCGAGTGAAGATATGGACGCTATTTTCGAAGATTTAGTAGTTGATAAGGAAAGTGATTTAAGAACTGAGTTAAGTAGAAGACGCGCAGAAAGATTAAACAGGACAGTGCCAATTCAATCTGCAAGATTAGTGCAATCTGCTTTTAAAGGAGTTGTTAATGAGTACGTATTTATAATATTAAATATGGAACAAATACATGCTTTTTTATTATATTATTTAAATTTAATAATGTTATTTTTTTAAATTTGAAAATAGTATCATAGATATTCTTTTTTTTTTTAAATTAAAAATCTATATTTTTTAAACTTAAAATTAAAAATATGTTTATATATTTACAAAAAAATACATACATATAAATGTATAAATGTATATTTATTTTTAAAAAAATTAATATAATAAATAAATTAATATATTTTTATCAAAGATCTTAAATTTAAATGTATTAATAATATATATATTATTAAATATGGCATAACTATAATTAATAAAAAAAAATTATTAAAATTTCATACAATATAAAATTCTGTGAAAAAATTTATTGTTTTTATTATTTATTTTTTATTTTATTAGTATTAAAAATTTAAATTCTTTTTTAATATATATTTTAATATATTTTTAATATATATATATTTATTCTTTAGCACATTATTTTTTACTTGAAATATATTTACTTTATATTATTTACTTTTTTTTAATCTACATATTTTTTTTAAACTTTATATATTTTTGATAAAAAATATTATTTTTTTGCAGAGTTGTCAAAAGCAATGCGAAAGTAAATCAAAGACATTTAGTTAAGGCAGATGAAAAAAGTAAGTATATATAAAAATTTTTATTAACTTTTAATATAATAGATACAATAGAATACAATAGAAATATTATAATATAAAATTTTATACAATAGAAATTAAGTCGCTTCAGCAATCTTGCATAAAACAGTAATCTAATATTTTTTTGTTTAATATTATATTGTTTCTAAATTTATTGCCCAATTATAGATATTTTAATATTTTACAAAAATTGAATATTTTTATAAAAATACAAATTTTTTAAATTATTTTTTTATTATTTATATTTTAATTAAAACTTTAATAACAATAATAAATTATATATTTATATAATTATATATTTATTATTTATTAAATATATATTAAAATAATATTATTTATTGATTAAATATTCAATAAATTTAATAAATAAAATTGTATTATATTATTTTGTAAAATTATTATTATAATATTATATAAAAAAGGAAATTCAAAAATTTGTAAATATATTTAAAATATGTTTAATATATAAAAATATGTTTAAATATATAACTTCATTTTGTGTATTAATTTATTTTTTAATTTTATAAAATGTTTAATTTGTTTTTTTTAATTTACATTTTTTTTATTTTTCAGCTAATCAAAAAGAAGTTAGACGAGTTACTGTTCTTCATAGGTCAATATCAGATATACATGATTCTGAAGGTTTGTATATCTTTATATCAATATAACAAATATTATTTTGCTTAATAAAAATATTAGTTTTTAGTTTTTTTATTTTTATTATTTATTAATTTTTTTAAATTTCATTAAAAAAATGATGTAAAAATTATAAATTACATTATAATTTTACACATAAACAAAGATATCTTTTTCTTATATCTTTTTAATAATAGTATATCATAGTAATAAATCATGATAATATTAAATGATAATAAATAATATTATATAAATATTTAATAAATAAAATAATATTAATAAATAATAAATAATAAATAAAATTTAAAAAAAATATTGAATAAATATTTAAACAATTTTGTAAATATTCCATATATATTATTATTCCATATATATATATTATTATTCCATAATTCCATATATATTATTTATATTTACAGATGAAAGTTCTCTTGATTCAAAGATGCCTGTGCGTTTTAGGCTGGGTTTAAATAAACAAGATTCCAGAGAGTCAAAAGTTTCACGAAAGGCATCTAAAAGACAGGGTCGCAAGGTAAATCATAAAGTCAATTTGGCTGTAACAAATACAGAACATATTTTATAGTATAAAAGTTATACTTTATAACATATATACAATTTGCATCTTTAAATTCTTTTAGAAACATAATATGTGTACACAATTTCATGTATACACAACTAATATTTTATTTGCTATGTTTGCTAGATTTGCTATATGCCAATATTTTTGGCTTCAATAAATTAATTGTATCAAATATTATAAAAATATTGCAAACTATTGTTAATTCTCTTTTTTAATAATTAGAATCATAAAAATGGATTAAATAAATGTATATAATTTATATTCACAATAACAAATTTATGTAGAAACTTTATTATAGATAAAAAGTACGAAAAAAATAATTTTGTTATGATAAACGAAAAAGATTACTTTTGAAAAAAATTTATTTATCTTTTTATCACTTTTGAAAATATAACTATATACGTTATATATAACGTATATATACGTTAATTTTTGACGTTTAAATTTTTAATTAATTTTCTTAATAACATCACATTTATAATGTTTAATGATAATGAATTGTATGATTTTGAATCATCATTTTACATTACTTAGATAATACTTGTATGTATGAACTTTTTAAACATCATCTTAAAAACTGAATAGTACAAAATAAATATTAATTTGTGTCAAATGTAGCATTTAATATTTCACAATATAGTAAAACATATTTAAGAATATATTTAAAATTATAAACATGTTCATTAATAGTTTTTATTTTTTATATCATTTTGTTATTTATATTATAATATTAAAATAATTTAAATAAATTGTAGCAAAATGAAAGAATATTTTTGCTACAAATTATATTTTATAAGTTAAAAAAATTTCTCAATATAATATTTTTGTATAAATATCATCATTATTCGTGTGTAAACAAATATAATAACTTTTACTTAAAAATCTCAAATAATTTAAAAAATAAAATTATTTTAAAAAATATTTCTACATAATTAATACAATTTTAGATTACTTATTAAATTTATATGAATATTGAATATATTAGTATCAATTATTTATATTATCAATTTTAAAAATTAATATTTTTAAATTTATTAAATATATATAAAAATATATAATAATATTAAATATTAAATATATATTTCAACCAATAAGTTTTAAAATGAATATGCAATTACAATCATCAGTCTTTTTTTTATGTTTTCATCTTTTAATAATATCACAGTTAATAACTTATTATTTTAAACATATTTTTTAAGTAAAAATCTTAAAATAAATATAGCATAATAAATATTTGTAATATAATATGAATAATTTACAGACAGCATTTTTGAAATATTGTATAATGCATTATATACATATATACATATATACATATAGTAATATAGAATATATTTCATATATTCATATATGTATATTTAAAAATAAAGAATATAAAAATGTTTATAATACACTTTTATTATTATTATGAAAGCAAATTATTGATATTGAAAATTGTATAATATTCAGTATGCTAAAAATATTTTAGTATATTATAAATATTTAATTTTGTTTTGAAATGTTATTTTAAATTTTTTTTTATCTTATTTTTATAAATGAATAAGTATTATATGTATTGAAATTATACATATATTTTATTATCATTGTAATGATATTTACAAATAATTAAAGAATATATATAGCGGAAATCATTGGACCCAATTGTTGAGAAGTATAAATTGAGAAGTATAAACATTTTAAGGAAAGTAGAACAGATATCTTTAAAGTTATTTAACAAGTGTTAAACAGAGTATTAAATCAATTTTTTCTTTTTTAATAAAGTTTAAAAATTATAAAATTATAAAATTTAAAAAAAAAATTTTTATAAATTTAGATGAATTTAGTTTCTTTTGCCAAATGATAAACGTATCTACTCTTTTTTTTTGTTTAGGAGTAAACTAAACGTGTGTTCTTCTGATTGCTTATAAATATGAAGAGTGCATAGCTGTTCATCTTACCTCCTATTTTATTATCAGCATATGAAGATAAAATTTATTAAAACTTTAATTGTATTAAAAATTGCACTCTTGTAGAAGAAATATCTGTTTTATTTGGCGTGTGATCTAGCATAAAAATGAAAAAAACATTCTTCTAGAAGACAATATCAATATTTCAAAGTACTTTATGTATGATTGTATCTAATTATTTATTGTTAAGTGTTATAGTAGATAGTTGATTACATGTGATTATAAATCATTTGTTGTGTTAAAGTATTTGTAAATAATTTACATCAGTCACTCATTTAATAAATAAGTATCATTGATAATCCCAAAGTCACCTTTTGTAAACCTAAGTATATTAGTATTTTAAAAAATTCTGTATAAAAGAATCGATTGTAAATAAGAATGTTGTTAATAAGCGTGCAAAGTGAAAAATAAGTTGTATATTATGTAAATTGAGTTATTAATAATATTAAGATATTGAATACATCATATAAACTTCTATAGCAATAGAAAAATGATTTTATTAAAATATATTTTATTACATAGTTCAAAAGTGACAAGCACGAAGATTTGAAATTTCAAAAATGCAGTGTACCTTAAAACCTTGGCTTTTCTCTGCTTGTTATTTCATACTTGAATTATTACATAGTGCAAATGATTATATTATATTCAAGTAAAAATAAGAGGGTGTATATCTACATATAAAGATTATATATATAATTAAATAATATTATGATTCAATTATTAGAATTATATAATTTTCCAGAATTAAAGTATTTAGTAAATTATAATAATTTTAATTTTTCATTATATTTTCTATTGTAATGTTTTAGAAAAATATTTAATATGTTTTTTTTTTGTATTTTACATGATATTAATTATGATTTTCTCATATAATTAGACTTTATCATTATACCTATAACTGTTTTATTTTTATAAATAGCATATTGTAAAATACATATTGAAAGTAAATTAGCATCATGTGTTACCAATAAGCTGATTTAGTAATTACTTACAAATGTAAATTTAGATTATTTCAGATATTATATTTCACATATGAGATAGCATACTTCATAGTATCTATGAAGATGTAAGTTATTTTTAATTAAATAAAAAGATGATAATTACATTTATATGAACTTTTTTTAATAGAAATTTTGATATAAAAATATTTATATATAATACCTTAGAATAAATTTATATGATTCTGAAATTTATATGATATGATTCTTATAAAAAATTTAATCATTATGTATGTTATGATTTATATTTTGTTGGTCATATCATAATGATATAATTTTAAATATACATTAAGAAGGCAACATATGCCTTGAATCAATCAAACTATGGTTCTTATATTTTTTTATTTATATGCCTTTATGCATATGTTTTAATATCAACTCCAAGAGTTGAATAATTGATATATTATTGTTGTAAATACAAAATAACTCAAAAGACTTGCAATTGTTGAATTTATCTATCGTACAAAATGTGATACATAAAGACTTTTAGACAGTCTTATTAATAATAAGAACATTACTTATTGTAGAATAACACTAGTTTTTTTCAAATTTATTTAAAAACAAATCATAACAATATAATACATAGTTCATGAACATAAAAATTTATTTGATATTATATTTAAATTATTCTTCTTAATTCTTAATTTTTAATTTATGTGCATTATTTAAATATTTAATTTTAACATAAGATAAATATGATAGTAAATATATATAAAAAGTATATATGAAAAGTAATATAATTCTTTTATGAATTTTACTTGTAATTGTGTTATTCTATAATAAGAATGTAATAATAAATTTGTAAATTTGATTACTATTGTTATGATGTTTTATTTATTTATCTAATTTTTGTCACTGTAGGAAATGCAGATGGAATTTCATAATTAAACAATTTTCATAATAATTTACAAACTTGAATGATAAAAGATAATAATAATATGCATATTTTCATTTTAATATTTTATTATTTATTATATTATTATAATAACTTTATTATCTATATGATTTTATAAATGATTATTATAAATCTAATTTTCTGTTCCATCTGTAATTTGCTACATTATTCTTATTATTGCATACAATTGTACTATTTGTATAATTATGTACTTGTACTTACATTTTTTTACAAAATAACATATAGGTTTTAAACTGTTTAGACATAACAAAATACAAATCTCAAGTATTGATATGAAGCAAGATCAGTGATATATAATAATATATAATTCATATTATTTAAAATCAAGATTCTTATTTCAGAAAAATATAAAATAAAATATTTTTGACTTAATTGTTTAATTTTATTTTTTACTATCCTAAAGCTTATGAGAAATAATATGTAATTACAATTCTTTTTAAACTATTTTATTACATTTTTAAATTATTTTATACATAATTTTTTTATATTATGTATAATTTATATTTTAGCTATATTAATCAATATAATTTAAATTATTAATATAAAGTTTATTAAATTTAATAAATTATTTAAATGCTAATTTCAATTATATTTTAAATATTTACCCGTTTTTTCTTCTATATTTCATATTATTTCATTCTATATTTACATTTTATTTAATTTTTACATTTAAAATATAACGATACGATGAAAATTTTTAAAATTTAATTTAATTTTTAAATTTAAAATTTAATCATTTAAAATATTTTTGGAATAAAATCTGATAATAATTAATTTACTATATTAATTCATAAATAAATATAAACATGATTCAATATATATGTATATTTCAAAACTTGATGAAGTAAGTAAAAAGCGCAGACGCAACTAGAGTATTCTAAACGGGTGGTAGTACGAAGTTTACTAGTAATCAATGGCGTAACATAGCTTAAAACTTGAAGATCATTAGTGTAGACAGTATTGAATTTAACTGTATTAAAAATTATTACATTAACCTGGATCTTATAATGTTGTGTTTCATTATTATCAAATAATCGCGTATTTAAAAAAAACTATTTTTTGATAAGTGTAATAACAATTATATATTATTTTTAATTTGAAAAGTAATATATTTTTTAAACACTGTAAAATACAATTTCTGTGTTAACTATTGTATTATTAGATTTCCTTAATACGGCAGCCATAAAACATTTTAATTTAAAGAATTGTTGAAGCAACAAAAAATGAAACAATTATGTGATATAATTACAATAAAATTAAAATGATAATGTATATAATATATAATAAGTGGATCAAATATAAAATATGCTATTATAATCTTCAATGAAAAATGTAAAGAAGGTATGTTATATTTTGTGATTTAAAGAAATTTGTTTATAAAATAATACATATTTAATATATATTAAATGTAATAAAATAATAAATTATAATATTAATCTACATTTTTATATATTATTTACAATAAAAGATTATTACAATAAAAGATTTCTTTATAATAATAAATTTCTTTATATTCTTTTAAAAATTATAATATTTGAAATAATATTTTATAAAAGATATTAAAATGATATAATTTAATATTTTTCTTTTTAAATTTAAAGAAATTTAAAATAAATATTTATATAATTTTGTACATAAATAATATTATTTATAAATACATTGATATAAAATTTTTCTTATTTTTTTTAATATAATATAAATGATTCATTATATATTAAAAATAAGAAATTATTTTAAAATATTTATAAAAATATTTTAAAGAATTTGTTTTAAAATAATTATTTATATAATTGACTTTTAAAATAAATATTTTAAAATTTATTGATGAAAAAATAGCAAATAAATTTAAGTTAAACTTATATTTCTTAAAATTTTAATATTAAAAAGAATATATATCAATATTTTTACATCTTTTGTAATAGAATATTTTATTATATCATATTTAAAATATGATTCATATAAACAATTATTAATATGAAATGAAATTATATTTTCATATAATATAACAATAACAAATATTACATGTTTCAAAGAATAAATAAACCTAAATATGGGTAGTAGAGGAATTGGGGATATTCCAACAATATTTCATCCCCAGCAGACTTACACACCAAATATTATTCTTGGTGATAATCAGCAAAATCATGGCTCTCATAATACTAGTCAAGTTACTCATGACAATTCTGGTAAGTATTAATTATTCACACACACATACGCGCGCGCGTTGTTAATCCTTTGTGCCAATCTTGTATAATTCTAAAAATAATGTTTTAGAATGTTTCAGTTATGTTATTAATATTAAAATTTTTTGGATCATCATAATCAGAAGCTAAAATTAAAATTTAGATTTTATAATACAATTATTTCTTTTTTAATATTTTTTTTGAATTTTAAAAAAAATTTTATAATAAAATTAATTTTTGTAGTTGATTTTAATATAAAAAAATAAAAAATTTCTTTTCTTTCTCCTCTTTTTTTTCAAAATTTATAATTAATAATTAATAATTATATAATAATTAAAAAATTAAATGATATTAATTTTAAAAAATTATTTATATATTTTTTTCAAAAACTTATGTATATTTTTGTTCAATATTCTTTAATTTGAATATATGCTATGATTCAATGATTCTACGATTAATATTATTTATTACTTGATAATTATGAAAATTAGCATTAATAATATAATGATAATAATAATAGTAATAATAAAAAATTTTATTTGAATTATATAATTCCTAAATATTTAGGCTGTGAACAACAACAGGGATGTAGCGTCAGTGGTGGTTGTGGTGATTCCGTACCAAGTTGTCGTCCCTTGGAGACAAGTGGTAGCGGAATCGCTTCTGGGGGAACTGGAGATAATCAAGGACATAATACTAGTCAAACTCAAGTTCAATCCCATGTGACAGTACCGCCAGTTACTTATCAACAAAGACCCAATTCTTTATCTGCTTGTTACGCATCTTGTTGTGCCGAATCTGCGAAAAAGGTTTAATTTTCAATAATATCTATATATTTTATTATTGATAATCTAAAAGAAAATAGAAAATTATGTTTTATATAATTTCAAAAATTCTTATTTTTAAAAATTAAGCTTATTTTTTCTTTTTTAAAGTACAAACTTTGTAATCATTTTATTTCTTTGTATAATTTTTCGAATTCTAATTTTTAAAATTAATAATATTTTTATTTTAAAATCCAAAGTTTAATAATATAATCATATAATTTATTATGTATAACATATTTCTTTTATATATTATTTTATATTTATTAAAAATATATAATATATTATCTATTCGTATGCTAATTTCAGATATATTTTGGAGTGTGCGTCACAATATGTGTTACAGCAAGTTGGGTCGGTGCAACACATTGTATTAAATATTTATATTTTCACAAACACGAAATTTCTACTTATTCACCGTTTTCTAACTCATCTATTACAGGACATCATCAGCATGTAAATAAAATCTTTAAATTATATTTAAATAAATAAGATTTATTAAACAGTATTTCTATAAAATAAATTATAATTAATTATAGTTATATTTATACATAAATTTGATAAAAATTTAGATCTATTTATTTCGATTTATTTTATAATTATTTTAGTAATTGACTTTAATTATTAATTTAATACTTAATAAACAATATATAAAAAATATAAAAAATATATATATATAAATAATATATAAAACATCATTTATTATATAACAATTTTATAAAAATCTTTTATAATTTTTTCGTTTTACGAATAAGACATAAAATCTTAATTTAACTTAATTTTAACTTAATTAAACATTATTTTAAAATTTTTTTTTTAATTTTTAGATAAATTCGATATTATTTTATTTTTTAATAATAATTTTAATTTAACTTTATTTATGTTATATATTATTCTTTTTTTCTAGTTTATTTTTTTTATTCTGAGATTTACATTTTATAATATTTTTAAAATATAAACAATATATTGCAAATAATTCATTGGTTTAAAATAAAAAAATGAAGAAATAGCATTTGTTCTTTTAGAAATCTTCTTTTCAAAATAAATGTATAAATTGCAATTGATATAATGATTAATACAAATGTTGATATTAATTATAAATAATATAAATTATATTAAATTATATTAAAAATTTAATAAAAATATAAAAATAATATTAATTTTTAATATTATTTAATTAATTATTTTATTTTAAATAAAATTTATTATCCGAATACATTCTACATAACATTCTTAATATCTTTCATAGTTTCTTTCATATCTTTCTTTTTTTAGGTGATTCCATATAATGCTCCATTCTTTACAACTTGGTTTTGTACGAATTGGGAAATTCTTTACTTCCCAGTTTATTTTCTTTGCCAATCTGCAAGAATTAAATGTAATACTCCATCCGAAATAATTGCAGAAAGTTTACGAGGTTTTCGTGACAAAGGATTTACCGGTGGTCGTTTCTTAATTAGATGTAGTCTTTTTTGTGGACTTTGGGTAGTTACAAATTATATGTATATTTATTCACTTAGAATATTATTAGCTACCGATGTAATGGCACTTTTTGCAACAAACGTATCTTGTGTATATTTATTATCGTGGGTTATTCTTCATGAACAATTTGTTGGAGTAAGGGTGAGCAGCATTTACAAAATTTTTAATGTATCTTTAATTATTAATTATTGTATTTATGAATAAATCTATTACAGATAGTAGCAGTCATTTTATGCAATACTGGAATTGCACTTTTAGCATATATGGATGGCATAACTGGAAGTCCAACTTTAGGAGGTGTTGTTTTAGCAACATCGGCAGCGGCTGGTTCAGCAGTTTATAAGGTAAAAATCAATGTTTTTAGATCTTTATTATTTCAAGATTTCTTGCGCGTGGTCCAAGCATGCTTGTTACTCATTTCATTAAATATTATTCGAATATTTCTTAAGTTTTTTCTCAAATACGATCATAATTGTTTTAAAACAATGTTTTAAAAAAAATAATAACTGTTTAATTAATTATATTTGAATATAATAAAATATAATAAAAATAACAAGATAACAAGCAAAGATAAGGCGCGCTAAATAATTGGAGTGATAAAGATTAAGATTATAATATAATTTATATCTTATATTAATATTGTTTAAATATTATTAATATATCAATATTAAATATATCAAAATAATGGATCTTGTAAAAGCCATAATATAATGTTAAATTAGGTGCTGTTTAAGAAAGTCATAGGAGAAACAACATTTGGTCAAATGTCTTTATTCTTTTCACTTATTGGATTGTGCAATGCAGCATTATTATGGCCAATTTGTTTAGCTCTTTACTTTTCGGGAGCAGAAAGCATACAATGGGGACGATTACCATGGACGGCATTACTTTCGGCAAGCATTTTGCATTTAAGTTAGTATTTCACTTAACATTAATTATGAAGAATTCAAAAAAAGAGATTAAAATTATATTTTGTTATTATTTAGTTGCAAACATGCTTGGTAACTTCAGTATTGCTTTGACCTATGACCTATTCATTACATTAGGATTGATTACCGCTGTACCTGTATCCGCAGGTACGGTAAAAATATAACTTTATTAATTTAATTTATAATAATCATATTTAATAATTGTATTTAATAATATCATTGTATTACAGCATTGGATGTTCTTTTATACGGAGCTCATTTTATGGGCATGAAATTGGCAGGAATGATTTTTATAGCAGTTGGTTTCTTTCTCGTGATGTTTCCAGATAATTGGCCAGATTATATAACCAGATTACTCCGGTATGCACTTTAAATATAATTTTTATATATAATTTTTTATGGTATGTTTATAAATGAATTTTAGTTTTTAGTTCTGTAGATATTCTAAGCGTCCTATATTTGTTACCTTTTTACATACACGTGTGTGCGCGTGTATATATATATATATATATATACACATATACACATATATACATATTTATATATTTCTTCTTTCCATTTTTGCAAGAATATTAAAATGTCGTTTATCTTATTTTGCACCATAGAGGCAGTGTAGTCTCACTGATGTAGGATATGCTTGATATATAAAAATGGCCTATAAATATCTAATTTTTCTATTATTCACTTTTGTATTTGAATTTCTTTGAAGCATATCTAAATTTATATTTCACTTTGTGAATAGCTTTTAATAAAAAAGACAATCTATTTTTAAATTATGCAATTATAATACGTTTGTATATAACATTTTAATATTATGCATTAAAATTATCACGTGTATTGCTTCTGCTATCACATTAATTCTGTCAATAATTTTAAAAAAGTTGAAATATTTATAAATAAATAATATGTTTTTATATTAAAATCTTATTATGTTATATTTTCATTGATGATAATATATTTTTTTTTAAAACGCTGTACGTGCGTTCACATGTATAGGTAAATTTGAAAGACTGATTTGGTCTAATCAAAATATTTTTTTATGCTGCTTAATTAAAATATTAATTAAAAATGTGTGATAGTTCATATAATGATTTTATATTTTTGCTGTGTAGAAAAAATTCAAACCAGAGAGTAGACATTTTCTTTGCCATTTAGAGGTACTTGTGTATTTCATGAATTAACAAAAATGAAAAATGGCATTGATATTATTTTGCAGGATGCCTGGAATATGCAACAGGTTTAAAGTATAATTAAAAAAATATCTTTTATATACAAGATAAATATTTCATGATTACGTCATATATCGAATAAATAGTTTTTATTCGTAGAAATAATAGACTTACATGTTACAAAGCTCAAAGTTTATGCAATAATTTAAAATTGCTATCTTGTTAATGCAGCTTTTAAATATGTGCAAATTGTAAAAATATATAGTAGTTAGAATATATACAATTTGCTAATTACTAAAAATATAAAAATTAATGTACAACATAATGAAAAATTAAATGCACATAAATTTGTTGAATGAAAACTACTATTATTATTATAAAATATTACTATTATTAGTATAAAATATTTATAAAAATATTTAATTTATTTATTTCTACATACAAAAATTCAATTTTTAAAAACTAAATTATTTACAGTCTAATCATTTTATCAATTAATAATTAATTTGAATAGATTATCATTCAAAATTTAATTTAAAATATTTTTTGCTATTAATTAAAAAATTCAATTAAAAGCTATAATTTTTTTATTTTGCATTATAAAAAAATAATTAATATTGAATTTTAATTTATAAAACAAAAAGATATTTTTATTTATATTTGATTTTTATTCGATTATAAAATTTTATTGTTTTTTATAAAATTTATCTTAATCTTTGATTTATTTTATATATTAATATATTAACTACCAAAACATTTGAGAATAAAACCTAATATATTATATTCTGTCTTTTGTAATCGAAAAAGGACTTTTAAGTTTTCATTATAATTAATGATCTTTTATGTATCTTTTATGTATCTTTTTCTTTTTAGAGAAAAAAATAAAATTTAAAAAAAAATTATAAACATACTAATAAATTATATATATATATATATAAAATAAAGCAATAAAATTAAAATAATAAAATTAAATAAAATAATTTAATAAATTTAGTTTAATTTAATTCAATTTAAAAAATAGTAAATAAAATAAAACCAATTAAAATATAATATGTAAAATAAATTATGAAAAGACAAAAAATCTTTCTAATATTTTGTTTTTTTTTTTCTTTTATTTTAATTTATTTTTTCGCATCTTTTTCCATTCGCTCACTTATTTAGATATTTCTAATGTTATAATTTTAAATTATTCCATTATACATTATTAAATTATAATACTTTTTAATATTTTTAATATTAGAAATAATGATGATAACACATCAACAAGAAATAATTGCATTTGTACTCGTATTAAAAAATTCAATATATAATAGAATATGCGAAATATTATTATATTTATAATAATTATTTTTTAATATATTGAAATAAATATAATTAATATTATAATTAATATAAATATATATTTTATTTGTTCGCATATATTAAATATTTGTTCTAATCAATTAATTCATGTTATTAAAAAATAAATATATATAATGTTTCATAAATCATTTTATCTAAATTTTAATACGAATCATTAATTTTAGATATGTTTTTTCTTACAATGTCTTATCAATGGAAAAAAAAGAAGGCAAAGTAAAATGTATAAGAATTATAAATATAAGCAAAAAAAATTTCTCATAAATGAAATTTTGTTTATACATATAATTGATTCTACGTTTTGCACAATATATAATAAAATTTAATATATACATTTACAAGAAATATTGAAATATTTTGAATTTAAAAAGAAATGAAAAATTGTTAATTGTAAAATATTTTTGATGGATTTAATTTTTATAAAATTTAAATTTAAATTTTAAAAAAATTTTAAAAATAATTTAATTTAATTTTATTTATTAGTAATAAAATTTCAATTTTTTTTTTAATTTAATTTTAAACGTTAAAAATGCAATTTACTTGAATAATTATATATTCAAAATTTATTAATGTTATTTTCAATATATGAATTAGAACATTCAATTCAATTACATAAGAAAATACAAAAAAATTGCTTGAGCTGCTTGTTGTGTTTGTGATTCAACGTCAACATTTCATCACTCGCTTCCCAACAATCAGGATTATATGCTGTTACAGAAACGTAGTCCTCATGAGTCACAGTTCGAGGTAAGAAAAAACATCGCCTTCGTTTTATATGTTACTTACATCGAAAATTCATCTGTATTATTATTCATGTTAATCATTATATTAATATATAATTAATATATATTATATTAATATAATATATATATTACTTATTATATAACTTATAATAAACTTATAGTAAATTTAATATATACATATAATAAACTTAAACATATATTACACAAAAAATTATTTATAATTATTAAATAATAAATAAAATAAGCATTATTATTAATAATTACTATATTAAATTGGATATGACATTGCTAAATTATATCTTTCAAATATCTAATAAACGCAAGTTATAATTAATAAATTATTTTTTTTTTAATTCAATAAAATATAAAATAATTAAAAAAATATGATTGAACTATTATTAATTACTAAATATTACTCTTAAAATTTTAATGTGTATATATATATGTATATTTTTTTTTTAATTTTTAAAATTTTCAGATGAATTTTCTTCAAATGACAAATATAACGAAATGCATGATATATCATGCATGATGTTATGATACGTTTAATATCTATCTCTGTATCTATGAAATTATATGTGCTTCTTTTTTTCTTTTAAATAAAAAGCATGTACATTTGTCACATTTATACATATGTTATAGTTTTAATTTTTATTCTAATCTTAATGTATTATATTTTTTATTAAATACTAAATTTTTTTCTGAAATAAAATAATAAAAAAAATAATACAAATAAATCAATATAGATTTAATTTATTGTTTTATATATTATTGAAAAAAATATCTGTTAAATAAAAAAATTTTTCGTTCGTTAAATTTTCCATTCGATATTTTCTTATGATATTGAATATGATATGACTTAATCAACGTAAAAATTTTATAAATACAAATTGCATCTTTGAAATATAATAACTTCATAATTGAAATATAATAATTTTTATATTGTCTTTTTTCTATAAATATAAATTAAATAAAATTAAAAATTTATATTTATATATAATTGTAATATAATTCATTCATTAAATAAATTAAAATAAATATTACATGAAAATTTAAACATTTAAATTTAGATTAAACTTTAATTAATGGTGCTGAAATATTTATATTCTTTTATATTTCTAGGTATATGTATAGATATTCATATAAAGAGTTAAGAAATGATTTTAACTAATGAAATTCATTGCAAAACTTTAAGCCAATGAGTTTCAATATCAAAGGCAAACATTTTTTGAATTCAAATCTATCAAAATCTATAAAAGACATAAAAAAAAAATTCAAAATTTTTATGATTAAAATTTAGTCTTGATTTATATACGTATATGATGTTTTTCAAATCGATAGAAAATAAAATAAAATGAAAGAATAAATTCTTTCTAGATTAACGAATTATTTATAATTTCCTTTAATGATGCATACAAATCATGTAAAAAATAATATACTGCAACATAAAAAAAAAAGGATAAAGCTAAAACCACTGTCGAAAGAAGCCGTCTACAGGTCCTTGCAGGAAATAACGAAAATATTGATGAAAGGGATTAATATACGCAGTACCACGGGTGGACAACAGCGAAGGGGCACTTTTGCTAGAAGCCGGTATTCCTCAATTCAACAACGGCAATATCGGCTACGAAGTTACGGTGTTTCATCGGCATACGGTGATGGCCAAATGTTACTACCAATGAACAGCAGTAACAGCAATCAAGTTAATAGCAACCAGTCAAGCAGCGAGATACCGATGACAACGAGTGCGAATCTGACACATCGACACATTAACTCGTCCCAGCAGAACAACATGGGTTCCGAATCCCAACGTCGCCGAATCCCTATTTCCATTACGACCTCAACCTTGACTCCGATTTCAACTTCCATCATGACAACTACCTCAACTTCGACCTCGACCTCAACCTCGATCACAACCTCGACCGCGACGAATAATCATCAACGTTCCCATCCTCTTGGCCTTCAGAATTAATGACAAGGTATGGCTGAATATTAAAAGTCACGAATCGAGGTTCTAAATTTATGTGAAATTACATCGAAAAGAATTATTAATATTTTCGCAATCAATTTCGTCGATAGGTTCATCTTTCTCTTTATGTTTCTTTTTTTTTTATTTTTCATATCGTTATAAAAATTAATTCCACAAAATGTCCAAACAAATAAAAAAAAAATAAAATTAAAAAAAGAAATTAAACAATATGAAAGTTTATTTCATTTCGTAAAAATTATGTTCAACGACATTCAAATAGTAATGTTTTATATGCAATTAATTAAAATACGATTTAAATGAACAATTCAAATTATAAATATATTTATACATATTATTATATCAACCTTTAATTAAATATCATTTATCTAATCGATTTATTATCTTGCAAAAGAATCATTCTAAATACAATTGAAATAAAATATATTAATTTATATCTCCTATTTTTATTTTCAGGTTATTGAAAAATATAAAAAATGTAAATTCTGTAATTTTTTCTATAAATTTATAATTTTTTATTTAATATTAACTTTTACGAAGAAAAATGAAATGTAGAAACAATAATGTAATATAATTTTTTTATGAAATCAAGTATTGTTTCTTATTTAAATTTTTCAGCAAACAATTGGCAAAACTTGGCAAAAAATTAAATAATAAAAAAAATAGTATGTCTATTATTGGATTTGAATAATTTTTCATATTAATCATAAATTTTATATAATTATATTAAATATGTGTTTGTATACACACATATATATATATATTTTCTTTTCATATATGTTCAATATATTTCATCATACATGTTAAATATATCACATTGAATATGGAATGTAATTCTTTTAACTTGACGACTTCAAATTACTTGCAATTTACTCGTTGTATGATGATATCGTAGTATTAAATATTTTAATGTATATTTGTTTTAGTTAATTTTTTACTATTCAATTAATTTATTTTTGTTGTAGCCATATAAAAAATATTATTATAAATTCAATTATCTATTAGTTGAACTTGTATTATATAAATTATGTAATTAAGAATTTTTAATTTTATAGTAAATGCTAATAGTAAATACTATAGTAAATAATCAACGTTTAAATTTAGATAAACTTTATACATTTTCTGTTCTCAGAAAACGGTCCAATTTTCATCTGTCATCGTATCGAGATCTGCATGGAAGAAACCTTGAATATCGTACACAGTTTTGTCGGTGGTTTCATTTATTAAATTAATATTTACTGTTAGTACATAGTTCGAAATATCATTTGAAATAACATTTATTTTACAGGTACTTTGGTACTCGATATCTTTGGCTTTTATGTGTACGTTTTTCACTTAGCTTTTAATATTATTTTTCTTGTTTCATATTTTTCTTTTAGAAATCTTATTGAACAAATACTGATAATAATAATTTATATGCATCGCTGTTCTTTTCATTTAATCGTGTAATTTTTATCAAAGCGATTTTATTATGCAATGAAAAACTGTGAGTACTTTAATGTTGTCGAGTTAGATCGTTTTATATTTTAATATTTTACATAACGAAGTTTTAATCCAATAAAGATATTTGCCTTTGTATTATGTATAAATATGTAGGTATCATATACATAATCATCATATACAAAATACAATCGATATCCAAAAATTTAAGAAATGATTCTTCGAGTTAAAATAAAACGAAAATCAAGAATTTGCTTTTTTTTTAGTTAATAACATTAAAAAATATCAAATATGAACAATTCAAAAAATATGAACAAAAAAAAAAGATTATCAAAATTTCTTTGTGAAAGAGAAATAGAAATGATAAAACATAATTTTATTATAACATATAATATTTATTATAACGTACAATTTTATATAATGTATTTTATTGTATTCTATTATTAAAGATCTTGCTCTATTTTAATAATATAATACAATAAAATTTTTTTTTTACAAAAGAAATTTCAAATCATCGTAAGAATATAATGATTTTCAAATTCAATAATGGATAATAATTTATCTCATATAAATTATAGAATTACTATAACTTGAGAATTATTATTTTTCATTTCTTAAACTATTGTATATTTGTTCATGTAAAAAAAAATTATACACATCCAGAATTATTTTTAAATTTATTTTATTTTTAATTTTTAAATCTCAATAATTAAGAAACAAAACGGAAAATGTAATTTTTATAATCTTGATTTTCGACTTATTTTGGAAAATTTTTTAATTCATTTTTTAAATTTTTGCATATCTGTAATTGAATCGTTTGTGAATTTTGAAATGTTAATTTTTGGTAGATTGTATTTTTACCAAAATTACTATTATTATTATTATTTAGTACATGCAATGACATGCCTGCATTTAAGAATGACTGGAAACTTTTCCTGTAGCTAGATAATTTTGTTAGTATTTCTTTCTCCTATTCTTTAATGTAATATTTAGATGTAATTTAATGGAATGAGAAATCATGACTAATGTTGCTTGGCGTTTCGCGTAACAATTTTCTTTTTTTAAATTTAGTTTACATCGTAACATATTATTAAAATTTGTGGATACTTCTATTAATATTTTTCTATATTTAAAAAATCTTTTCTTTTAACTTATTAATTAGTTAATACCTTACATTTTTTTATTGAAAAATATTATATATAATATTATATATTTCATTTAATTAGTAAAATTTTTAAATATATTAAAGATTGACATATAAATGAAATATATTATAAAGATATTAACAAATTAATAATTTTCTACAAAAATGTCTGAAACATTATCAATATAATTCAATTCAGTATTTTTTTTATTTCTTCTTTGAACGAAAAAACAAACCGCAAATTTTAAAATTAAAGAAAAGTGTAAAGCTATTTTTGTAGAAATTTTCTATAATTCATATTAAATTACGAAAATTTTGTTCAAATTATATGAGATAATTAGAAAATTTCTACAATTTAGCCGTGCTAAAAAAAGAAAGAAAACATAATATTTGCATGCAAATGAAGATGTTATTTAGAAAGCCAGAAAATGAATAATCTAAGATTTAATTACAGATGGAGCAGAAGACATGGACATGGAGTATCAGGAGGTACGCAACGTGATGTAATTGATTATCGCACTGGCTATATAAAATCACATCTTCGTTCTCCTTCAGGAAGAGTTCGGTGACTACGTGTACTATCATTTCAGGTAGAATTAATTTGCCAAAATAGTAATGTGTGGACCTTCGAAATGTTTACATTTCAATTTTAAAAATCTCAAAAAAATATTGATAATAAATACAAAAGTCTCGAGGAATAAAAATTTTTATTTTAAAATCATAATTACATTAAAAATTGTATTCCAATTTATTCGTCGTATTTGGTCTAAATATTTATTTTAATTTATATTGTTATTTTCAAAATTTTTAATTTTTTTTTTCAATAATTCTAAAATAAATATTATATTATAATTCAATTAAATTATTTACTTATATTCAATGAATCTTTTTTCACTAAAAAAAATTCAATGAATTTTTTTTCAAATTCTAAGATATTATTTATTAAATTTTTAATCAAAATATGCATTTACAATCAACAAATATTATTAACAATAAATTATTAAATTATTAAATTGAATATATAATTTGAAAAATTTCTCTTTAAGATAATATATAGATTTTATCTTTGATAACTATCATATACACATATCTCTAAGAAATTTATTACTAAAAAGTATTAAGTATTTTTTAATATTGACAATTATGATAAAATTCATTCATGATTTTCGATTTTAATAATATTTTTATTTTCAAAATTATACGTGATACTTCTTTCATATTCTTTTATGAAAGAAGATATATATATAAGATAGAATATTATATTATATGTGTATATATATATATATATATATATAAAGTATAATGCATATATGTTTTATATCATAAAAAAGAGGAATATTATGATATTGAACAATCATATCTTTATAGTCAATAATAAATTAAAAATAAGATATACTATAATTAATCAAATAATTTAGATTTTTATTGATATTATAATTAAAAAATATAGTATAATAAATAAGTTTCATTTAAATTTCTCTTTTTAGAAAAGAAACGTGATGTACAATAAAAATAATAGATATATTAAGTTTTTATTTCTTAATTATATTTAAATTTTAATATTATTTATAGTATTCAGAAATTAAAAATAAGAGAAATAAAATACTTTAAAGATAATTAAACTAGAAGAAAAACTAAGAAAGAAAAACAATATGTAAATTAGCTTGAAAGGGAAAATAAAACAATCTTAGAATTTAATTATATAGATTATCTATTTAGAACTATTAATATAAAATATTTAGAAATCATTCCTATCGTGTTATCCACATCAAGTAGAGATTAAATATTAACTTTTTATCTCGATAATTTTCCTTTTATTCATAATAAAAATTCTCTTGAATATTTTACATTCAAAGAAATGCAAAAATTTTCATTTTTTTAGAAGCTTTCTATCAATATTAGTGTAATATAATCAAGATTAGTCTAGAAATAAGTAATTCATATATATAATATAAAGACAATCAAATATGATAACAATGAATGAAATAGGTAATAAAAAGATTTTAATTTAATATATTTAGTCATAATCTTATAAAATGCAATCTTATAAAATTATTATTTTATTATATATATATATATATATATTTTATTATCTAAATTAATACAATGTTTTAATACAATTAGTTAATCTTAATTGATTAAATAAAAAATAAATGTTCTTTAGTAAAATGTTCTTATCAACAAATTATATTAAATTGCGAATTTTTGGTTTGTGTTATCAAAAGAATAAAATATTCGCTCAATTAAATTATATATATTATGTATAATATATCAGTTAGTCTATTTTGTAATAGTATAGATATGAACTTTACTTCCATTTAAAAATTATTTATTTTTAATAACTAAAATTAAAATATAAATTATAAAATATAAAATATAAATATAAATATTAAAAAATTATAATATAATTTTGCATGATTTTATTTAGAATTTATGCAATATATGACAGTGATTTATAAAACTGCTTGAACGCATTCTATTAAATAATAAAAATATTTAGTTAGATTAGATAAATTTAAAAAAACAATATTATAACATTTTATGTTTTATAATAATATTATTTTTAAAATTTAAATTTAACATAAAAATTTATTTATTATTTATTATTATTAGTATTATTTAAAGTTTTAGTGATATGTATTCGAATATTTTTTTGAATATTTTTTTTACTATATGAAACAAAGTATGTAAGTACTTAAAAGTACTACATATCAGAAATACTATATATCAGAGGACTACTTATTAGATATGTATGTCATATTTAATATTAATATTCATTCATAAAATTAATATCCATTTTCTAGAGAATTTAATTATATTAAAGTCTATTAAAAATTATAGATCTCAAAAATTTTTAAACTTTTATATTATATATATGATAAACAAAATTATATACTAAACTATTATTATAGTATTATTATTCCTATATTTTATTTACTCTTTTAAATAATCAAATCTCTGTTAAATAAAATCTAATATGAAATTACATTATAATATTTGTATGTATTTATTTGATCATATTTAAATAATATATCAAATTTATATAAACTTTTTTCCAATTTTGTTTGATTAAAAATTATTAATATCCAATATAGATTGTATAAATATTTTTAAAAACGAAAAATTAGCAAATAAAAATAAATAATAACACTTATGATAATAAAGAAAAAGAAAAAGTATTAAACTATACAAATTTTAATTATTATTATTTAATATTATTTAAAAATAAATAATTTTGTAATTGTTTTTGTCTTAAATATATATGTACATCATGTAATTTATGTATTATTTGACATATAGCGATTTCAAAATTTTCTTAAAGTTCCTGAAAAATTTTTGGAAGTAAATTGTGCATATTTAGATGTATTTAATCAAAGTATACAAAATTATAATAAATCTTCATGTTTAGTAAGAAGAATTATTTATATAATAAATTTACTAATAAAAAAATTTAAAATATGAACAATTATACAAATATACAATAAGTTGTCATTATTATTTATAAAATTGTCATCATTACTTGTTTCAAATTAAATTAACTATATATTTAGCTCAAATAAAATATTTTGTAATTTATAATGCATATGGTCAATTATACAAATCATTAAATATTCTATATAAAAAAATATAATTGTATCTATATAAAAAAATATAATTGTATCTATATAAAAAAAATATAATTGTAGAGTATTTATTACATATATGTATATACAGCATAGCTTTAGTTAATTTGAAGTTAATGTTTAAAAAATTACAAATATCATATGTTACATATGTCAATAAAAACATTCAATTTATTAGAATATAATCGATATATTGACATCCAATTTTAACAAATAATTTACAAATATTTTAACATTTCATATGAAATTGTTTATCAAGTTACTTATTAATTTTACGAATTGGATGGATTGGATGATTTATGTCAGATAAATCAGGTGGATTCTTCTCGTAATAACTAATTTCTTGCATACCTTTTACGGCGATTTCCCATAATTCTGGATGCTTCTGTTTAAAATTGTTATACCATTTTTCTAAGTAAGACCATGTATTTAATTTAAAATCGATAGCTTCTAGACACATAGTTGCAGTAATTAAGGGGAAATCGGCGATAGTCAGTGTATCTATTAAATAAATGTAATAATTTAATTGTTATGTAATAATATAAATGATACGAAACGAAAGATGTTAAACTATCTCTTTTTGTAAATCAGTATTATTAAAAAGTATTGTTTGTTTTTACGAATAAGAAAATAAATTTCTTAAATCAATTAAATTTTTGTACATTCATTTAAACATTTTTAATAATGTCTATTTTAGGAACGTTTCATATTAAAAATTAAAATACTTACTACCCGCAGCATATTCTGAATCTTCGCGTTGTAGATATGTATTAAAAATATCTAAAGCCATTTTCATTTTTTTCAAACCCAGAGAAGTTCTTTCATAATCAAAGAATATTGGAGCCATCTATACAAATATTTTAATAAAAATTAATTCAAAAATATTACTAAATAATTGCATATTCAATTTTTTTAAAAATAATGTAACAAATATGACATAAGAAGAAAGAGCTTAAAATGTTACATTTTTATTTTTATAGAAAAGCAATTTTAAAATTTAAAAATTCAAATATTGTAAGTCAATGGTATTTTCAAAACATTTTAATCTTAATTAAATACGATATTTCTTTCGTCTTATTAAAAAATTTTTAAAAAATTAGTGAAAAATACAAGACTAATAAATTTCGCAAAATAAAAAAAATAAAGAATTTTAAATGATTATACATATGTTGATCAAATATAGGAAAAGTTTTTAATCATGTTTCAATAAATAACTCCGATATTTTGATTGCATTATATTTATAATTGTATTATTAAATTATATTGAATATCATACAATCTTAATACAAATAAATGTATGATATATGAATGAATCAATATAAGAACTTATAAGTGTAATATTATATTGTACTAATAATTATGTTTATTATTACTCACCACGTATTCAGAAATATTACGATAATATATAGCCAAATTAAAACACAATCGATGATTAATTATTGCACGGGCTTTTGGATCCTTCGGATATAATTTTCCCATTGTATCGTATTTATCACCAAGATATTGTAGAATGGCATTGCTTAAATATATACGTATTTAATGAAATAAAGTAAAAAAAGAAAAAATGTATTAAAAAAAAAAATAATGTAAATTTTATCTGTTCTTTTAATTCATTATATTTAAATTAAATATATATTTATAGTCCTAGACAAAATAATAATATATGTGTATTTATATATATATTTTTATTTATTCATTAATATATATAACAAAAATATATCTGATACGCGTGTATCTTCATATCCATATATTATATATAATATATATATATATAAAAATATACACTTTTGATTAACATTTTTAGAATTTTTTTTCATTTTCAATGAAACTTCTATATGCATTTGACATATATATAAATTTTAATCTATTTTGATATTTAATACATTATTATTTTGTTCAGAATTATATTATCATAGATATGTATCATTATATTAATATATCGTATTTATATTAATTTACAAACGATATTAATTTTTAATATAAATAATATTAAGTTTTATAGAAATCATTTGTATAAAATAAAAAAAAGTATTTAATTTATTAATCTTTTTTTTTTAATTAGAATAATGAAATTTATTTTAATTTATAAATACCTTTCTCCCATTACAAGATCATCATCAATTAAAATAGGTATCTCTTTCTGTGGATTTAACTATAAAAATGATTACACGTATTAAATATTATATTACAAAATGTAATAAAATATTTATAAATTATTAAAATAAAAATACTTGTGTATATTTATCTGTCATATGTTCTCCCTTGTTAAAATTTACATCGATTAATTCATATTGAATATTTAAAGCTTTTAAAGCTTGACGACAAGCAAGAGATGGTGGTCCATCAGAAACGCTATAAAGTTTCATTATAGATCTAAAATAAAATATATTTAATATATGATTTTATTATTAATAAAATAAGAATTTAAATTTTTATATTTATTATTTATATTTTACAAATAATTTTTAAATTTCAATATGATAAAAATATATCGATTTATCTTAAATTAAAAAATTAAACAATTTTATCTTAAATTTAAAAATTTTTAAGATTTCATATCATTTTATTAAAATTTTAATAAATTTTAATTTTATTTAAATATTATCGTATATTTTTAATTTATCATTTTTTTATTTCGATAGATATATATAATAATATTAAATCGAAATAATATCAAGAGTATTAAGAAATAAAAATAAATTATTGATGTTCATTAAAAATTAGTATTTTGCACAAATCAAAAAAAATATTTTTATATTTAATTTTTCTTTTTGCGTTTTATTTTACATATCAATTTTTGTATTAGTATTAGTATTTATAATATATAATATTTGTATTAATATTTCATATTATATTTCAATCACTATAATATATTTAATTTAAAAAAAAAAGAAATTAACGTATATGTATTATAAATTTAAAAAAAAATAATACTTACTTGAAAAAATCTAATTGATAATAATTCAGGAAACAAAGTCGTGTAGTATTTGAACATAACTGTACTGATATTTTATAGCATAAAGTTCCTTTCTCTTTACAGTTTCTCAAGGTCTTGATGTTAATGATAACCTATTAATTTATAGGATGGTAATTATAGGATGATAACTTAAATTATAATATATATACAATAATATTTAAATATTCCATATGCTGATTGTCCAGATTAACTAATATATATATTTATATTTATAATAATATAATCTTTTATTTAATAATATATTAATATTATTAATTTTTTAAATATTTAACATTTTAAATATTAATGATTTATTTTAATATTGTTAAATAAGCAAATATTTTTATCATTGGTATGTGATGGTACTTTGAAAGAATTTGAAAAAACAAAAAATATAACTTTTAAGAATATATTTTACTTGATAATAAATCATAAGTCTTTTCAATTAAATATTTTAATCATATATTAAAATATATATGCGTTCTAATATATGCTACATGTTATAAAAAAATCTTATTTTTGGAAGTAGAAAAATTTGTATTGATATTTATATTTGTTATTTTTTCTTGAATTATATTATTCTAATGTAAAATTTTTAACAATAATTCTAGATATATATTGAATTGAAAATGTTTTATATTTTCAAAAAGATTTATATTGTTTAAATTAAAAATTTAAATGCAACTTATTTTTAAAAAAGAATGAAAGAATGATTAATTGGTATCCTATATTTCCTTTTTAATAATGCGCAGAAAACAAGGATAGCAAATAATAGAAGAAGAACAAAGATAAATTAAAAATTGTGAAATCACCATCTCTAGATTTCCATAAATGAAACTAATTAGATAAATAGAGAAAATAATAAAGAAAGAAAGAAAATAAAGAAAGAAAGAACAGAAATAAAAAAAAAGAATTGAGTATTAATATATTTTGCGCTAAATTTATGCACTCTAATTAATCTGATTAACCTTATTATTTTCTAAAATAATAATACAAAAGAATAATTATATATATATATATATAAAATATACCAAGCATATATATAAATGATGTGCATATATAAATACATATAATAGAAATATATTGTACCTGTGTCCTAAAAATTATATAGATTATTGATAATTATATAGATTGAAGTTTGATTTCATTTATTAGAATACACATATATATTTAGATAAATCTAAATATCTAAATTTTTTTTTAAATTTTATATGGTTTTATCAATATCTTTCAGATTTTCAAATTTGTTATCAAAATATTTTACGTTAGAAAAAATATATTAATAAATTTAGTATATAAAGTTTAAAAACTACATTATCACTGATTATCATATATAAATTTCGCTTTTATTATTTAAAATTATGATAAAAAATTATTCGTTTTAATATTGAAATACAATGATTTATATTATATACAATTTTTTTATCATAAATATTAAATTTTAGCAATGATTTATCCTTTTTTTTTAGTGTTGATTTTTTTTCTCATCTCTCTTACCGCATTTTCATTGGTTCTAATGTATATAGTATCTTTTTCCAATGATTCTTAATAATGATTGGCTGTTTTATGTTATTCTAAATATAAGATATTTCATCTCTATATAAATATATTCATAGGTTTACAAACTGAATCTATTTACAATTCTATTATTCTATCATTTATTCAGTGCCGCGTGGATGTAACGTGTTTCGACATTTATTTTATTGAATAAATATTTAATTTATAATATATAACTATAAATAAATATGTCAGTACCTGATAAAGTATTGATGCGAAAAATTAAGAAACGAGAAAAAAAGAAATTTGAAATTTTAAAAAAGCGAGAAAAAGAAATACAAAATGGTAAATGTATATAATAGAATATAATTGAATATTTAACCTATTATAACTTATTCTTACATAAAATTATTAATATTAATTTATTAAAAGGTGAAACTACAATTGAAAACTCAGAAAATAATATTCAAGAAAATAAAGTAAATGATCTAAATGAATTAAAACGATATAATACAGAAGAAAATGAATCAATAAAAAGTAAGTTAAAATAATTATTTAAAATTTATTATGAATTTTTATTAACATTTTAATAATTGTCCAAAAATATATGTTACGTTTATATTAATATAATTTATTATATTTATATTATGTTATAGAGAAAAGAAAAAAAATAAAAAATGATAGAATATTACAAGATGATATTAGTTGTACCACAAAAGATTGTATTGATTATGCAAATAAAAATTCTACAATAAAAAATAATATTGATAATATAACTGTAAATTGTAAGTATATATATATATATATATATTTTATATGGATAATTATGTGTATATTATTTTGATTTATTTTTATATATTGTAGTACCTGGATCTACAGTGGGCTTAAAAATAGCAAATGATACCAATTTCAAAGTATTAGAAGAAACAGTTTGTGAAAATACTTTAAAAGCAATAAAAGATATGAGTTTTACAAATATGACAGAAATACAAGCAAAAGCTATTCCCCCTTTATTAGAAGGAAGAGATCTTGTTGGTGCTGCAAAAACAGGATCTGGAAAAACTTTAGCATTTTTAATACCGGCTATTGAATTAATTTATAAATTAAAATTTATGCCTCGTAATGGTATATGAATAAGGAAAATATTTATAATATATTTATTACAATTATTATTAATATTAATATTATTATTATTATTATTATTATTAATATAATATTAATATTATTAATATATTACATTATTATTTATAGGTACTGGTTGTGTAATTATATCTCCAACACGAGAATTATCTATGCAAACATTTGGAGTTTTAAAAGAATTAATGAAATATCATCATCATACATATGGTTTATTAATGGGAGGTGCTAATAGACAAACAGAAGCTCAAAAACTTTCAAAAGGAATTAATATTGTTGTAGCTACACCTGGTAGATTATTGGATCATTTACAAAATACTCCAGACTTTTTGTACAAAAATCTTCAATGTCTTGTTATTGATGAAGCTGATCGTATTTTAGATATTGGTTTTGAAGAAGAACTTAAGCAAATTATTAATATTTTACCAAGTTAGTTTAATATATTTTAAACATAAATAATAACAATAATAAGAAATATATGATTAATTATAAAATATTTTGTTATAGAAAAAAGACAAACAATGTTGTTCAGTGCAACACAAACTAAAAAGACAGAAATGTTAATGACTTTAGCTTTAAAAAAAGAACCAATTTATGTTGGTGTTGATGATGATAAAGAAAAGGCAACAGTAGAAGGTTTAGAACAAGGTTATGTTGTATGTCCCAGTGAAAAAAGATTTTTACTTTTATTCACTTTCTTGAAAAAGAACAGAAAGAAAAAAATCATGGTTTTCTTCAGTTCATGCATGTCAGTTAAATATCATCATGAACTTTTAAATTACATTGATTTACCAGTATTGAGTATACATGTATGGTCATATAATATAAAAAGTTTGCACTTAACATAAAAAATAAGATTTTTATATTATATATTTAATTATTTAATAGGGAAAACAAAAACAGACAAAAAGAACAACAACATTTTTTCAATTCTGTAATGCTTCTTCTGGTATTCTTCTCTGTACTGATGTAGCTGCACGTGGTCTTGATATACCAGCTGTTGATTGGATTGTACAATATGATCCCCCAGATGATCCCAAAGTAAATTTCTTATAACATATAAAATTTTAAAATTCATATATAAGTTCAAAATAAATCGTTTATATATCATATGAAAAGCTGATAATGCTAATATAAAATGAATATTGTTTTAGGAATATATTCATCGTGTAGGTAGAACAGCTCGTGGAGAAGGTAGCAGTGGCCATGCTTTACTTATTTTAAGACCAGAAGAACTTGGCTTTCTTCGTTATCTTAAACAAGCTAAAATACCTGTGAATGAGTTTGATTTTTCATGGAATAAAATTGCTGATATTCAATTACAAGTAAGTATATAAATTTTCTTTTCTAAGAATTCTCTATAATAATAAAGTAATATATAATTATATTATAATATATAATTATATTACTTTATTATTAAATATTATAATTAAATACTTTTAAAATTTGAAAAATTTTAAATATTTGTTACATTCGTTATTTTATTAAACTTTTTTTCTAATTAATTTTTCTATTTAATTCTGGTAAATTTTCTTTTATTACTATGAGATTAAATAAGTTTTCTTAGAAAGTCGATTTTAAAATAATATTTTAATATACTTCAAAACAATATAATACTTCAAAACAATATAAAAAAGTACATATAAATATAAATTTTAATATTTTCATAATATTTCCAATTTTTTATTTAGTTCTTTTATTTAGATTTTGTTTTAAATTAATTGCAAATGAAATATATTTCTTAAATCAATTAATATTTATTATTTATATTTATTGTTTAAATTTATTGTCATTTAATGTTAAATTAAAAATTTCTTATGTTTAAATATTTAAAAAATTTTATAAATTTATTATAATTATATATTTATTATGATATATATTATATATATATTATATATTTATTTAACAACAATTTTTATTTTCTTATATGCTAATTGTGACTATTTAAATTTTATTATATTAAATTATTTATTATATTTTATTATATTAAAATAAATAAATTGCTTTTTATCTTTTTAGCTTGAAAAATTGGTTTCCAAGAATTATTTCCTTAATATGTCAGCAAAAGAAGCATTTAAAGCATATGTGAGAGCATATGACTCTCATCATTTGAAACAAATTTTTAACATTGAAACATTGGACTTAGTAAAAGTTGCAAAATCTTTTGGATTTGTTGTTCCTCCAGCTGTGGATTTAAGTATCCTTTTTAACGTTATACATAATTATTAATAATTTAAATTTTAGATTTTATTTAATTCTAATTATTATATTTATTATGTCTTTATAGAAAATTAAATTTATTTATATGAAATATTGAAAATATTTTATTTCTTATATTTATAGAGTTTTTAAACTACAGAAAATCTCTTGTTTATTATTTATATAAATTTTTATATGGATTTTGTTTTTTTTGTGTTTTTATATTATAATAATTATAAAAAAAGGTTTTTTTCTTAACATCGTATTATTTAGAAGTGGGAATTAGTAAAAATTCACGTCCACGAAAAAGATTAGGTGAAGGTGGTTATGGATACTTCAAAAACATGAACAATTTAAATTCAGAAAAACAATTACAACGCAGTAAAACTTATCGTTTAATAAATAAACATACAAAAGATAATCGACAATTTGTTAGATAACTATTTATATAAATATTTCTAGTAAAATTAAATAATTTTTATAAATATTTTACGATTTTTGTTTATACATTTATAATAATTTAAAAATCGATAATTATTTTACAAAAACAATTTTATAAAATTTTATAAAATTCAATCCTTTTTACAATATACATAAATTACATATAAATTAGCATTTAAATTTAATTTACAGTTTAATTTTGATGTTTAATAATAAATAATTTTATAAAGAAATAACAAAACTAAAAAGTATCTAATGACTAGTAAGAAATGACAAGAGAAATATTTTATAATGTGCGACACCTACGCTATTTCTCAGTAGGACCATGTATGGTACATGTTGTATGACGTCAACGCTACTTTACATTATCAATACACGTAGGCGTGTTGGATATGGCGCAAAAGGTAACGCTCGTGGAACGCTAAGGTGGCAGACTTTAATATCGATCGTTATTTTTGAATATATCTTTATAGATTATTACTTATAAAATTGTCCACTTTTTAGATATATAAATACATAAATATATGTATGTTTTTGGAATTTATAAACATAATATATTAACTAACTAAATATTATATATTAATATTATATATTAAATATTAATATATAAATATTATTAATTAAATATTAAATATTATATATTAATTAAACATTAAAAAACAATATATTGATATATTATATATGATTTGTAACATAATCAATGTTAATATAAAAACAGATATCAATTAAAAATTTTTAAATTGTTTTTATAAAATTAAAAAAAATTGATTTTTTGTATTGAAAATTTAATCAAATTATCCATAAAAAAATATTTTTTTTAAATAAAATATTAATTTTTTTCAATAATATTTGATATTTGATACTATTTTTTTTTATATATATAACATCTTTCTTTATATCAAAATAAAAGAATATGTATTTTATTATGAATTAATAAATTCATTCTATTAATAAATTAATAAATAATTTACATTTTATTTCTACATATAATGATATAAATATATCTTGGATTATTAAAATTTATTAAAATTTATAATATCACTCTTATTATTAATTATTTATTCAATTATAATAAATGATGTGAAAAGCATATAATAAAAACGTAATATTGATACGATCATCATCTACAATTTTTGCTAGATATTGTTTGCACAGCACAAGTTGTGAATCATAACTAGACTTATTTGATTTAATACAAATGTATATATAAAATTTATATATATATTTTATAACATCTAAAATGAAAAATATTTTAAAAAAGAAATATAATTAAATATAAAATTAAAAAATACCAATTAATAATTATAAATTTATTGTAATATATATGCATATGATAAAAAGAAGTCAAGAACTTAAATGGATCAGATGATTTCATATTGGTACTTATAAAAGAAAAAAATTTTTTTTCAATGTATAATTTTGATAAATATACTAAATGTTTTTAATACATTTGAAAAACTTCTAATTGTTTTTGTTATTACAAGAACAAAAATGGAGAATACAAAAGAAACCTAAAATATTTAGTCTCACATTGAAGAAATTGTATAATAATATTTTTAAAATAGATATGAATATTATATACATAAAGTAATAGAAATAAATATAAACTATTTTATATAATAAATATTACTTCTATTTAAAATAATGGTATAAAAAATAAAATTAAATCTTAAGAAATTAAAAACATTACGTAAATGAGATAACTTATCATTTAAACATAATTAAGCTTAAGAAAAACTGATAAAAATTCATTTTATTTGACAAGCATTAATATACATATTTTTGAATCAGAGATTTTCATTGATGTATTGAATCAATATCTTATAAAAATTACTCCGAAATTTTAGATTTTAATATAGAGATTTAATATCGATATAATTATAATATTGATATCATACAAAGTTATACCGATAATATCAAAATCATATATCAAAATCAATTTTTTGTATTATATTCTATATATTTAAAATCGATTTTATCATTTTATATTTTTTAAATTTACATAAAAATAATCTTAATATAAAAAATAAATTTTATATAATATATTTATATTATATAAAATATTTTTTTTTAAGTTTTGTTAAAAATCAATTATGAAATATATATATATTGAAATTCAAATTTTGCTATAAAAATTATTAAAAATATAAATATAATAAAATATAAATATAATATTTGAATATTATATAAAAATATTATGTGATTTTAAAACAATTATAAAGTTGAAATTTTTTAAAATTAATGATTTTATAAATAAATGATAAAATGATGAAATAAAATAATCTGAAAATATTATTGATAATATTGATTTTCACCTTTGAAAAACCGATGCTGTCTCAGACGAATGAAACATTTAACTATCTTATTGATCATGACATATTAACTATTTCAAAAATAATCATCTTTTAAAAATTATATTATTATTTATTATATTATTATATTATTAATCAAAATACTTGAAAACGAAATTTTTAAAATTTTTTAAATTATTCTTTAATTATTGATTATTCTTTAATTAAGTTAGAATTTGTTATTTAAGAATTAAAAAAATACTATTTAAGAAAATAATCCATTATTATTATTAAAAATATATTATAATTAAAAATAATAAGAGTTACAGTGTTTTAAATGAAAATAATTTGTCGTTTGAGATAATGAAAACTGAAAAAGCAAAGAAAATTGATGAATGAATTTCGTTTACAATAAGTTAAACGATACATAAAAACTTAAAATGAAAATATCATCTTATTATATCTTATTATATGAAATAAAAATATATAATGTATCATAATTTATGACAGAAAATCGTGATCGTAATGTAATGTAATGTAATTATTTAATAAAATTAATATTTAAATAAACAATAAAATATAAAATAAACAAAATATGTAGATATTAAAATAAGTTTCATCCAAGAAAAATGATAGTGATGATTCGATAATTATTTATAAGATTTATTTATTATATATATTATATATTATATGTACATTATATATTCAATCTGATATTATAATTAGGAGATATTGTAAATAAATGCATATAAAATAAATATGAAACAATATATTAGTGAAAAATTAAAATTTTGTTATATAAATTATAGTTTATATATTAAAAATAATTTCATAAAAATGTTAAAAATCAAAATACAAAATTTTTGAAATCTTTATTCATAATCGACAAATTATCATTTTTAATGTTTTAACGTTTTACAAAAATATTAAGAATTAAAAATTTTAATCTAATATGTATTTGCTTCATAAAGAATTAAAAGAAGAATATCAATGAAAAAATATAAACAAATAAATAATATCTTGATTATAATATATATTGAAATATATTTTTTTTAAAAATAAATTTCATAATTGATTTTTTGTGCAATGAAGCTTAATTCAAAAAACATTATAGCAATTTATTAATGACTATCATATTTCTTATGCGATATATTAATTAAATCATAGTTTGAATCTGTATGATATGACATTCTGTGTGATTGCAAATTGAAAGTAGGTAGTACTATATTAATTATACATTCTAAAATATACTGCTTCGAGATTATAACATAGTTAAATGCGTTGATACTTCGTAATATCATAATCGAAAAGATTTCGCATGCTAAAATAAATCTATGTTTATGTTATGTGATCAATTCAAAATTTTTTTAATCTTTTAATACAGTTAACAATTTATTTTTTTTATAAATGGATAGTATAATTTTTTATAAATAGTAGTATACACAAAATATAAAATAAAAATTTATAAATGAATATAAAATAAATTTATATTTTATGATATTTTTTTATATATAATATTTTTGTTATAATTTATATAATATAGATTTAAGAAAAATAAATTTTTTTTTAATTATTTTTAAAATAAATAATTATATAGATTGATATTTATACATATTATATAATAATGCATAATAATATATTATATAATCAATTTCTTGATAATTGGTTTTCAAATAAGTATTTAAATTATAAATAATATTTATATTTTTATTATATAATATAATAATTTTATATTATAATTTTATTTATATATATAAATATTTATAAATAAAATAAATATTTAAATTAAAAATTTTTATACTATCATAAATTAAAAAACTATTTATAATAAATATTACAACAATTATTTTGAGATTATTTTATGGAATTTTATTCATCTATAAAGTTTTGTATACAAAATGATTTTCAGCTGACTCTAAAATATCGAGTTAAAGTCGAAATCTATATTTAGTTTGCAGTTTATTTAAAGCATTACATGTGTTTCGTTAGATGATCAGTTAATTTCATCGAAATTATAAAAATACTCATAAATGACAAATCAGAAATAAAGAAAACTATTAAAGAAAAGTAAATTCAATATATGTTTAGAAATAAACTTATTAAAAATGTTCATTTTCTTATATCAAATATATAATAATTAAATGAAAAAAATTTATATAATTGATTAATTATATGTAGATAAACATCCTTCCTTCTAGTGGTTCTTCACATAACGATAGAATATGTGAATGTATATTTTGCGATATTCCGTTAACAAAAAGAGTTTTACAAAACATTCATCGAGTCATGAATCATGATTATAAGATACAGGGTACACTACTAAATAATTACGACCCTGAATTATCCAACTTGTATGCGACGATGGTATGGTGCGTACCTCAGTACTCGCGCGTACGCAGAGGCCGTATATGGTAGTGGGCGGTAGAAGCGCGCCGATAGAGGTACGCAAGAACCAATGCGCGCGGAACATATGCGCAAAACGAATGCTGCGCATGCGTTTAAACTCAAGAATCTACGGGTAGTTCGTCGCGGCACATGCACGGATGGTGCAGTAGAGCCGAGAATCCCGTAGCGTGTGTTTGTTTTTAATTTCGCGATCTACGATCTAACTTTTTAACCTTAACAGAATCCAACTCGTGAAAGAGGCTGTATTCTTTCTTTCTCTTTCTCCCCCCTCTTTCTTTCTTTCTCTCCTCTCTCTTTCTTTTAGTGTCTAATTTTCCTACCTTTCCCTTCCTCTATCTCTTTTCCCTTTTTCTCCTTCCCCCTCTTTCGTTCTTTTTCTTTTCCCCTTCTCTCCTCTCCTTTCTTTCTCCTTCTCCTTCTCCTCCTCTTCCTTCTCCTCCTCCTCCATCTCCTCCTCCTCCTCCTCCTCCTCTTCCTCCTTCTCCTCCTTCTCCTCCTTCTCCTCCTCCTCCTCCTCCTCCTCCTTCTCCTTCTCCTCCTCTTCCTCCTCCATATCCCCCTTGCTTCTTTGCTTCTCTTTTATTCTGAATATCGCTCTCTCTTGTGCTCCCTCTTTTTCCCTCTTACTATCCTGCCTGTTTCTGTCGCTCTTATATACTTTTCTTCCCCTCCTCCTCATCCTCCTTTTCCTCTTCCTCCTTCTCCTTACACATAGTATACTGACTCCGCTATTTCTAAAAACGTAACGCAATCGTGGCGACGTATGCGAGGAGCGCGCCAGAGAAAACACGAGTGAGAAGGCGCGACGTACGAACAGCAAGTTGTATTAATTACGAGATATAATTGTGCAAAAAAAATAAAAAAGCAAAGTGATATAATAGTGAATAACGAAAAAAAAACAGCATTATCGTTGTGTAAAACTAAACGTGAAGGGATTGCTATTGTTTTGGATCTTAATCGCAACGTCGTCTGTCTCTTGCTCGTTTACGTTTAACGTTCACTTTTTCTTTTCGTTTCCCTTTCTTTGCAATACCTTTTTGTTTTTGTATCTTTTTCTATTTTCGCGTGACCGCCATAGGAGTAATCAAGTAATTGCGATGTGTGATAATACTAACACGACGACGCAGAGTATAGCGGACTACCTGTCACAGTTACTAAAAGATCGAAAGCAGTTAGCTGCTTTCCCTAATGTCTTCATACATGTAGAGCGCCTACTAGACGAAGGTAAGCAACCATTAATCCACTAATATCTTCTATACCTTCGGTAATGCATCATTTTATTCGCGACACGCCTTACTTTGGTTTGCATGATTAACGCCCACAGCGATTCAAACTTGGAGTTCGGTCCAAGCATGTTTTACATGCCTGTGAAACTTTCGCCATGGTTTCCAAGATCTTACGGATTTCGCTACGGCATTCGCACACGCGAAAAAAATACGTAACGTCGAGCCATGCCATGAAAGACCGGTTCTTGTTGCCTTGTAGTTTGCCATAATCGGCAACGAACTGTTCGCAAACATAGTATCTCGATCATGTGTCACGTGTTACGCGTCCCGGTCTGCTCTTCGTGTCTTCGAGCCTGCCGTTCACTTTATTTTTCCAATTTTCAACATCGGAGCGAGAAGAACAGGAAATTAACTTATTCAATGTAAGTTGATCAGAATAACTTACAATTTCATGTGACTTATGATTCATATAACTGATCGATTCCACTAATCTTGACACAATTCGGTCTATTTAATTAATTTTATACAGAATGATATATTACTGAGAAAATAAAATATAAAATATAGAAAAAAGAATTGTTAATAAAAATCAAATATATTAAGTGTTTTAAAAAATAAAAAAGTATGAAAAATATTACGAAAATTTGTAATAAATATTTTTTATGTATTTTACGTATCTTTTTACGTATCTTTTTTTTACTCTTTAATATATTTAATATATATATTTTTTAAATAATTTGTTTCACATATATTATTGGTTTTAAAGAATAGTTTTTCGCTTTCTACTTTCTTTTTTGGAGAATTTTATGCGTTCTTATATGTACACATACATATGCGCGAATACGTTACATTTATATTTTTTTTTTATAAAAAATTTCTTTCGTAAAACTTAATATGGAGTTAAATGAATTAATTGTTTAATAAATATATTATAATATATATATATGCTAAATTAATCTTATGTATATTTAAAAATTATTATAATAATTAGGAAATATTACTAAATATTAGTATTTCATTTATATATAAATCATTTTTTTGTTTTTTTGAAATGTATTTCTAAATTCTGTTATGATAATATATATATATATATATATGCAATATGTGTGTAATTTTATAGCATTATAATTATTTGAATTCATGTTTATGTTTTTTTAATCTTTTTAATCAATTTCATTTATACAAATTCATTTATATAATTATAAGAATGTTTGTGTTAAAAAATTACTAAACTAAAATTTCAACCAGTTTTATATTATAGTTCATAATTACATATATGTGTTTGATTTTTTTTAATTTTAAAAATAATTCGGAATATTGATTTTTGCGATTTAAAAATACTTAAAAGAACATGGATGAAAAGCATTATTTAATAAAAAAAATAGCATATTAAATAATTAATACGATAAAATTCTTAAATTGATTCATAATTGTATAAATTAAATTAAAATCTATATATCAGTCACCATTAATTTCTTTTTTATTAGTATTATTTTTTATTAGTATTAAAACTATAATTAAAATCTGGAAAAAATAAATATATAAAAAATATATTAGTAATTATAACAAAAAAAATATCTATATACATATATATACTACATTTATTTTAATATTATTTATATTTATTATTATACTTATTAATACAGAAACAATAATTGGTTGACTGATTAAATATTTTTATTATAAAAGAGAAATATTTTTAATTTATATTTAATATTTTGCTATATTTATCACAATAAATTTGGTTTAGAAGTAAAATAATAACTATTTCACAATACTTCAATATAATTTCAGTATAAAAAAATTTAATTTAATAATATCACTTTTATTATTGTTTAAATATTGTTTTAATAATTATAATAAATAACAATACATATAAATTTTTTAATACATATATATTTGAAAAATTAGATGAAAATTTCTGTTAAAGTTATTTTCTTATCTAAATTTAAAGTTATTTTTTTATTATTTATAAAAATAAATTTAAAAATAACATTATTTAAAGTATATATGCATTTGAGTCGTATATATTGCTTCACAGGAAATGTGTCAAATGACGTTTACGACAAGAACCGGTTTTACGAAAGCTCTCGGATCTTGCACATTCCTACGAGGATATAGTCCTGTTGATGCAAAGAAATTCATTTTATTCTCCTCTTTTTCGATTCAATTTATTGTAATATATTTTTGATTAATGTCCATAATTTTATATGTTTCTTGTTTTTTTGTTTATTTATATTGATTTAAATACGTAATTTAAATTATGTAGAAATCTATAAATGTATAGATATCACAATATAATATTTTTAAGAGCTAATTTCTTATGCAAAAATTGAATTTATTCGAAAAAACATATGACTGTATATTTAATTTCTCATTTGTCAATTTCAAGCTTTATCAATAATGGATTAAGAAATCTAATAATATATAGTTTTGACATATGTATATATTGTCACAGTATCCGAAAATGAAAACACAAATCCGATTGTATTCATTTATATAGTAATCTTCTTTCTCTTAGTATAAATTTAAGGATATAAATTTAACGTATAGAAAGTATTTTATTAAATATAAATTAAATTACTTTGATTAATAAAACAAAAAAATAATATGGTATGAAATATAATCAAAGAAAATTAGTAGAAAGCATGAAAAAATAAATATTACTATATTATAATACGAACCTGGAATTTGTACACAATGTTGTTCATCATAGTGCATAGTTCATGATGGCTGAACCGTATTGCAATCGTGTCCGCGAGATCTATTTCGAACACGACGTAGCAAGTTTTCTCGGTGACCTAGTGGCGTGAATAGAACTCGTTGTCAAGCGCGTCCTTTCGAAATTGTCTAGCGAAAACTTGGACAGACACGAGGTCTAGTTTTCTTCTGCTACTAGGTCGTTGTGCTTAATCATTTCAAATGGAAACGTATGAGATCATATATGTTCCAAAATATAATAAATTGATTGTGTCATATTGCATATCACTGAGCAATTCATGCTTCAAATGAATCGAACATTTATATGCATGTTGCTAATAATATTTACATGAATGTGTTTATCTATATTATATTAAAATATATTTTTTGATACAAAGAGTATAGTAAAATGAGGATAATTTATTTTATTTTTTTATCTATTTTTAAGATTTTAAAATGATTAAAAAGTTATTATTATTTTATTTTATTGTATTTTTAATTGATCCCTCTGTATATTAAATTTTTTAACTAATTAGTAGTTTTAATTAAATTAAATTTAAAAATAAATTGAAATCTTGCTATTTTTCAAAATTTGTTGATGAGTGAATTTTTAAGGGTTGCCAATATTTTGATTTTTGTGTGTTCATTTTCGTCATTCATTAGTAACTCTCTTTCTTTCTGCTCTGAAATTTCTTGCACTTGACCTGACCTGTTTACAAGTATTCAAAAGATTAAAGCGCAATCGTTAATCTATTATAAGGAGATATATAAAATATAAATAAATATATTTCTTATGCCATATAGTATATGTATCAAAAAGTTTATTAATGTTGAATTAATTAATTAATTTATTATTATACATATAATACTGTTTTAACATATTCATTCTTTTTTTTTTGCAAATACGCGTATGAAGAATGCCTCAATATGATATAAGCAGATAATAGATGATTTTATGTAAAAATGAAATAAAAATAAGAATAAAATTTAAAAAGTTTTCAAATACAAATAAATTTTGTTAATTTTCAATTGGAAATACGAATGAATTATTGCTAAAATAAAAAATATAGAATAAAATTTTCTTTTTTAAAAATTAATTTTTAAAGAAATTAAAATTGAAAATTTGTTGAGTAAATCGAATTATTGATTATTTGAATAGATAAATTTTGACTGTATATATTCAATTTCGACTTTTTGATGAATATATATTTGTAAAAAGATATATATATACGTATACGTGTACTTATGTTATCTTCATTCTTTTTCATTAATCCTTTTTATTCGCTTGTATATGCAATATATTATATATATTTACTTTTTGAATATTTTGACATATATTTAATATTTCAAAATTAAAATATGACATTTATATATTTTTAAAGGTATCAATAATCACGTTTATATAATCAAATAGTGTTAATTTCAGTTTTTTATGATAATATAATAATAATAAAATCAATAGTTATACTTTGATAATTTCATGATATTTTCTTTATATGAAAATATTTTGTCGAAATTCGATATATTTAGTAATGATAGTGATTAAACGGAATATATATATAATTTCGTGTGTGATCAACATGAAATGGTAAACATACAGTATATGATAGTTTGTTGGTTGGCATTTGACCTTAAATGTGTTGTATAAGTCAAAAATGAAAAAATATCCACTGAGTAAGTGTTGCTCATAAATGACTACCTACAGGAAAGATACATGTATTGTTAGCTGGAAGAAAGCTACTGAGGAACGTGACTTCCTTGGAAGCAGAAGATGGCGTGTTTATACTTTCTTCATTTCGCTTTGATATCCTCAACTTTGTTAAATAGCGAATAATATATTCATAGCCATTATTAGGCTATTAGTTTTAGAAGCTAATCTTTTTTTTCTGATTGTTTCTTTTAATTAGTATTGACTCTAATGATAAGTAGCAAGGCGACAGTGGTAATAGCGACAGCAGTGGCAGCAAAGACCGTAGCGGCCGCATTCCTTTTTTCTTCTTTGTTCTTCTTTGCTTCTCTTCCTTTTACTTTAGCGAAGAGGTTACATGTACCCGTTAGCAATCGTGGCCAATCATATATAACTACAGTATACATAAATATTTGCCGAAGCAGAAAAATTTGATTAATACTTCTTTTTTAATTTATTTAATAAAATTCTGGTTCCCAATTTTTTTCTAATTAATTATATTCAATAATTAATTTGCCTAGATTTCATAACTGCTTGGGATTTTTGACAGTAATAGCAATACTTAAATGATTTTTATCTGATATAATAGCCACTTCATAATATAAAGCTTTTCAAGTACACCACGCGTTTAATGTCAATAGATTATAATCGTTTGATAACAAATTTTTCTGATAAGTAACCGATAACGAATATTATTTTAGTTATATATAAAGTTATAAGTGATATCTCGAATAGATATATGATATATTATAATAATTAGCATAAGTGATCATTAAAAATTTAAAACATTTTTTTACTTTATTTTTAACTTTTTTAACTTTCTTCTTTTTTTTCTTCTTCTTAAGATAATCTTTGTTATGTTCTGAATCTTTAATAAAAGAGAAAATTTCATATTTTATAAATGATATAATTCATATAATATTATATTTCTTATATTTTATTTAGAATATTAAATTATTATAAGAAATCAATCACTTTTGGTATTGATAAAAAAGGAATTTTTTACAATATTATATTATATATATTTATAGTTCATTTTATGTGAAAATTTTTTAATTCAATTGTTGAACTTTATTTTAATCATAAGAATATGAATATAAAATTATGATTAATTAATCAAAAAAATTGATATGTTTATCTTAATGTTAGATTTTAGCAATTAAATGGATCTATTATAATTAAAATAGATTTTTTTATAATATATATTTTTATTTATATATTTGTTATATATATATATTTATATATTTTTATAATGTATATTTGTTTTGAATGTTAGTTATTCAAATTACTTAAATATTTTTTTTAATATTTTGTTTTCTATATGTATAAATAAATATCATTTAATAATATATTATAATAAAAGATCATTATTTTATTTTAATTTCAGAATTTTCTATATTTTTTCAATTATGTACTTTTATATTGAAATTAAAAAATGAAAATTATTTATTTTTAAATTAAATATTTCTTACAATATTTTTTGTAATATAAGTTAAAAAATGTATAAAGTAAATTTGTAAAGTAAATGTATAAAATTTCTTAATAAATGTATAAAGTTAATATAAAAATGTTTAATTTAAAAATTTTACATTTAATTGTTGATCATATTATCTAAATTATTTGTATTTAAATATTATTTAAAAATATATTTATAAATATATATCGTAATTTTATTTAGATTTTCTATTTTTATTATATATAGTTGAAAGTATTGTTATTCTGATATTAGTTATAAGTTTTACATTATTGCAAAGTGTGGAAGTATTAATATAATTGTCTCATATATATTTTAAAGATATATTATTTTGTTCTTATTTTATATTTATTTTTTCTTGAAAAAAAAACTCTTCTTCAAAAAAATTTGAATTTTAGCAAATATGCACGCGCAAAATAAGTGCTTCACTAGGCAAAGACGTTTCTCTGTTTCTAAATAAGGAAATGTCTACGCGCCCCCACTTTTGCGGTCCTCACCATGGTCGACACTATCGTTGTTTCGTCTCGCACAGACCACCATATATATTCTTATGTACGCATATACAAGGTGTTCTATAAGTTTGCCATATATAGATTCTTCACCTATTTGTGAATATAGTTTACATATACGATTATATTGTTCACACATGTATATTAATTTCCAATTTCTCAATAATCATTTATATTAAAATATTTAATATAATATAAATACATATTTTTATTTTATATTTTTGTTTTTAAATATTTTATTTATTTTAACATAATATAAATTTTTATAATATATCAATATAATAATGAATTCATATTAAATATAGAAAATAATGAAATATTTATATTATTTAAAATGATTATAAAAATTTAATTTAATAAATATATTCATATTTCTTTTTAAATATCAATGTGTTAATAGTTAATTTATATGGATAAAAAAAACTAAAAAAATTTTAATATTATATTTAATAAATATAAATTCAAAAATGATATATAATTATTGTATCATATATATTTACAGCAAAATAATCTTGATATCTTCTATGATTATGAATCTTTTCTAATCAATGTCTATAAATTTCAATTTTTCAAAATAATTTTATAAAATTTATATATTCTTATATATATAAAATGTATTTATAAAAATTTTTAAAGATATATAATATAAAATTATTTTAAAATTTTGAACAATAATAATAATATGTTAATAATATATTATAATAATATAAATAACAATATTTTGTAAATTTTTGATAATTTAATATCATGATTAATTCGATAATATATAAAAATGATTAAATTTATTAATGTCATTTTAGTTAACATTTATGAAATCTATATTTCTATTATAAAGTTATTAAAATAATCGAACCTATTTTTTTATTTTATATACCGTATCAATTTTATTTATCTTAATTTATTATAATATATAATAATATATAATAATTAATTATTAATTTGCAATATTTACAATATTTAATATTGCAATAATGAAATAATGATGGTCAATGGTGTGAATAGATTGAATTTTTTATTCAATATGATATATAATTATGTTTACGAGAATTTCATTCTAAAAACATTGTAAAAATTATATTACAAATTAAATTATCATTTATATGCATATGCATTAATTTATTAATATTAATAAGTGAAATAAATGAAATAATAATTAGTGAAAACAATTAATAATAATATAAAATAAAGGAAATGAAATGATGGAAAAATTAAAGATTTAGATTTAGATTAGATTTAGAAGAGAAAAATATGAAACACCCTTAACAGTGGCCCTTGGAAATACATAGGGGCCGATGACCGGATTGACCTGCAGTTCGCTTCATGCCGCATGGCATCTACCAACGGGCTCGTGCCACTTCGGCTTCGTTCCATTCTCGTCATTCTTCGTTTCTCTTTATCTCTCTTATTTTGTTCGTTCCTTCACTTGTTCATTTACTCGCTCGTGCGTATTTTTTAACTTTCTTTTTTTTTTCTTCTCCTTAAGATAATTTTTATTATATTCTGAATCTTTAATAAAAGAAAAAAATCTCATATTTTATAAATAACATAATTATAATTTTCTATATTTTCTATTTTGAATATCAATTTTTCTTTTCTTCTTCTACTCCCATTTTCATTCTCTATCATTTTTTAATCTCCTTCTCTTCGCCTTATTGACTTCTTTCTTTCTTCTACATATCCTCTTTGGTATCACCATTTCTTTCCTTCTTCAGACGATTTAAGTTTTTTACTTTAAGCTTCGAAAAGTAGGTAGGGTGAAAGGAATTCTCTACCGTCTCCGTTTCCAAGCGGCACTCTTCGCTCTTCTCTTCGTCATTCTTTCTACTTGCTTTGAGTTGGGCGTGCACTCACACATATTTGCTTGGGTCATTATACCAACCGTATATTCCCGTACTGTACTCACAAGCCTTAGTCGGTCAGCTTTGCTTCGAGTTAAAGCGAAGCAGGTTCAACATCTATAGTTGTAAGAACTTCAAGGCACCAGCATTATTCTGGTATTTTATACATATATTGTTTATATTTTTATTGTTAATTTTTTCGTTGATTTTATTTTAATTAATAATAACTTATTTTGTTTTCTCTCTTATAAAAAATATATTAAAGATATTAATTGTTCAATTAAATTTTAATCAAATCTTTTTAATGAAATTAAAATTAATTTAAAATATATCACAGATTGTAGAGAAATTAAAGCATAATAAATATATTATAGATAAATATTAAAATTTTATTTATAAATTTATAAATGGTTAAAAGTTTTATTTTTTTATCTTACCTTTCATATATTTCATTCTTCTAATTTTTGAATTTAATTAAATTAATCTTGATTTTTAAATTAATACAGATTGTACGTATCTCCAAATTTTTCATGCATTATTCCAAGTTATATTCAAATAATTAAATAATCATTAAATAATAATATATATGTATATATATAGTTTTATAGGAAAATATTTAAAATTTATTTTCTTTATATTCTAGTTATTTACTTATGATTTTTTCTTAATATTTTTTTTTTAAATTGGCAATTGAGTTATACATTATTGAATTATATATAAAAAAAAATTTAATATATATATATATAATTTAAAAGTTTAGAAATATAAATATGAAATGAATAATAAATGAATATGAAAATCGTTTATTAATTTTAGAACTAAGTTTATAGTATATAAATAAATATAATTAAAATAATGTTATAAAAATAAGTAAATATTTTTATTTCAATAAAATACAATATTTTGCCAAAAATATTTTCATAATCATGAAATAAAAATTATTTTGACTGATTTGATTATTTTAGCATTGAAACATTAAATTTTTTTGTAAGTTAAGTATTTTTCTCCAAATATTTCTATACATTTTTATAAATTAAAAAATTAAAATGTTAAAAATTTATTAATATATTATAAATTTAATAACGATTTTTATTATATTATATTAAATAAAAATATTGCATATTTAAATATTGCGTGTAAATATGAAAAATATTCTGTTACAAAATAGATTTAATATATTTTGATTAAAATTTTCAATAATATGACTTTTTCAATAAAATGACTTTTCTGCATTCCAAATGTATTAATATTATATTGAAAGAAAAGATTAAAAACATGCCTACTCTTATATCCTAATTAATTTAATCAAATTTAATATATAAGAAAATCTTTTCCTATGATATTTTTGATCTTATATTTGTATAACTGTGTAACTAATGTTAGAAGTCATAGTTTAATATTGGTATAAAATTTCTTGAGCACCGATTTATAAATATATCCTTGTGACTCATTGTGTGAAAATAAATTGTGAATTGCTTAAGAAACTTGGCTACTAAGATATAATTCAATATTCAATACATGCGACATTGATTTAAATCTGAATGTGTAATATAATTAAAATATATTTTGTATCAATTACAATCAACTTCTTGAAAAAAATTAGTGTAATATTTTAACGAAAGTATAAAATTTATATATAATAATATTTATGATACAATATAACATATAATATAACATTATATAAAAAATAATTTAAATACTATTTAATTTATCGTCGTTCGATCAATAATAAGATTGGATAAAATTAATATGTTTATATTTGTTATATTTGTTTTATAACTTGAATAAGAATATAAAAATGTTAAAAATAATATAAAATATTATTAAATATAATGTGTACACATTTTAATAGATCTTAATTTTGTAAATATGTGTACTTGATGATTTAATAAACCGTTAATCACATTTAAAAACAATGATTTTATATTTTTATTTTTATTTAGAGAGTTAAATTAACTATTAAAAAATATGTAACAAATTTTATGTATGTAATTTTATTCTTATACAAAAAATATAAATGCAAATATAATGTGTACACATTTTAATAGATCTTAATTTTGTAAGTATGTGTACTTGATGATTTAATAAACCGTTAATCACATTTAAAAACAATGATTTTACATTTTTTGTTTTTATTGTCTTTTAATTATATTCAATAAATAATATAATTTTTTAAGTATATTTTTTATTCTAATATTTACGATATTTAATAATTCTATCATAATTAAAAGCTATTGTGTTCATAAGTTAATTTTTTTTTATTTTATATATTTATTTCTTTTTAATCATATATATTGTTGAATATCGTTTTTTACGTAAATGTTCATAACTTATATTGCTATTTGTTCTATTATGCAATATCAATCTAAATGAATCTAGTTACATTTCTTCTAATAAACTTTAAAGATATATACTCAAATTGTCTTTTTGAAATATTGGAAAATCATGTAAAATTGTTTAATATTATAATATTATATATATTATATATATTATATATAATATTATAAAATGCTTAATATTATATATATATGTAAATAAAATTTAAAAATATAAATACTAATTTCATTTATAAAATTACGGAAACAAAATAATTATTATTTTTATATTTAAATTTATTTGAAACATCATTTATTTTCATAATTATTATTATTAACATATTTGTATTTAGAAAGATAAGATTTAAAATACTAAAAAATAGAAATTGTATATAATTATTAGATATAGTATATATCTAGTAAAACAATAACTTTAAAAAATAATAATATGTACAATATATACAAAAATGAATGTAAAATACAAAAAAATATTTTAAAATAATTATTAAGTTTTATTGAAATATTTAAAATTTACATTAATGATAATTATAAATAGAATTTTAATGAATTTAAAATAATACTTTCTATTAATAATTTAAATATATAAAAATATAAATCTTTTTTCTAATTGCAAATTAAACATCTATCTTCGCGAAATATGATTTATTTTTTTTAACTATTTGATCTGTGTCATGGATTGTAGTCTTCATGATTACGCCATCGATGATGTCATAGATGCTGCAACTAACTAATACCAACATTGATTCAGCATCATATCCTACGCTTAAACAGATTTTTATTTTCACATAAAAGAATTTTTATTTTATTTTAACATTAATAGTTTGATTTTGTTTTTATTTTTTTGTTAGTTTAAAAATAATTTCATAATTGAAATTTTCATTAAAAATTTTACATATATATATATATATATATATATATTCATTGTTTCAAAATAGTTATAAAGTTATAATTTATATTTTACGAAATAATATATAATATAAAATAAATTAATTACAATATGACAAATAATAAATAATATTTATTATTATTTGATAAACAATATATAATATTATAAAGATATTACTTATAATTTGTGTTTAATATATTTTTGTTCTTTTAAACTATTTGTGTTTTATATAACTATCTAAAGTATTTTTTTTATGTCATTTTTATATTATTGTACTTATTCTAAAGTATTAAAATTGCATTTCCATTAATGAAATTAATCAATTACATTATATGACATATATGAGTTAAACATGTCTGTTTCATGTTTTTTAATATCAATTTCATTAAAAAATTGTTCATTTTTATTCTATATTAAATGTACTATAAATATTTTAAATATTTTTGTTATCGTTAATAAATTCAAATATGAATTTAATTTAATAAATCCAATATTATTCATATCAGACTTAATTTTTAATGTTAATTTTTATTTTTTATTATAAATGTAATAAAAAATAATAATAAAAGTAATAAAAGTAATAAAATGTAAAATGTAATATAATATATATAATTGTATTCATTTAAAAGAAATTATTTTGAACGTGTAAAAATTATGTGTAAATTATTAAGAACAAAACAGATGTAGAAAACAGAAAGGTAAGAAAACGGAATATAATACAGCTGATGTCAGTTGTAATGAGCAATGTTGCTAAAAGTGGATATGATGCTGTATTCTTCTTGTCTATGTACTTCGTCTAGTCTCTCTTTTCATTACATTCTTATGTCTGCTCACGCATGCGTATTACATGCGGTAAACATGTATCCGTCACTCTATAGTTAGTGATACTTAAAATTGTGTATAAATAAGAAGAAATTAAAAAATTTTTTATATAATAAAAAAGTAAAGCGTATCAATAATAATTTTTGATAAAAAAAATTTTTATAACTTTTTATGCATTATTTTTTAAAATATTGTTATTATTGCGTTTTCTATGTTTGTATATATATTTTAAATATATCTATTTATGGTTCATATAGTGAATAACTTTATGAAAATTGTTTTACAAAAATAAAATGATATGTTTTTAATTAAATCAAATTATAGATATTAGATTTTGATAAACTAAAAGCATTTTTAACTAGTATTTTAAAGTAAGTTGGTTTATCTAGTAATTCATTTATACATATATAAATAATTTTTATGTCAAAAATTTTAAAGAATAATTGTTATTAATAAATGTTTATACTGGAGATGATAATAAATAGAGAGATAAAAGAAAATAATATATATATGTAACATATATATGCAGCAAAATATATATAGCATAGATGAATTAATATATAAATTAAATAAATTGATAAAGTTAGATTTCTTTTGATTATTATATTTTCTTATTATATTTATTATATTTTAATAATAATTATATATATTTTCTTGATAAAATAAAATAAATTTTTTTTTATCATGAAAGATCTCAGTGAAAGATAACTAAGTTTTTTAGCATAATTTATAATATAATAATTTAGCATAATTAAAGTTATTTCTATTTAAATATTTAAAAATTTAAAAAAAATTAAATAGATTGAAATATATTTGCTTTCTTTTTTTTAGTTGATTTTATAATATCTTTAAATTTATTATTTTATTATATTCTTATTATATATATATTTTTTGGTATTGATAGTAATATTTTCATGTTTATATTATTAGTCAAATCTAGCATTCTAAAAATTTATGTTTTTAAATTGTGATAAATAATTTTTTTTCATTGATTTGGCAATAAATCATGTATATAAATATATACATATATATATAATATATATGTTTACTTATACAAATAGATATTTCTAATTTGTATAATTATGTCATTGTACAGTTTATATTTAGTATTATTATAAGATAATTTTAAGTATTTAATCTTTAATTTTTTATTATATTTTTTGATATAAAACTCATAAAAATAGAGAGATATAACATTTTATATAATAATACTGTTTTATGTATTAAGTTTATTTTTGCAATTTGCAAAACAAATATAATAAAATCTTATCGAAGTTAATAAATATTATGTATTACAAAAAAAATGAATATTTTCTTATTTTTAAATGATGAATTAGATTATTTAATATGATATTTAATTTTTGTTTTATTCATTATATTTTACAATCTTGTTTTATTGTTTATTATTCTAAAAAAAAATTTTTTCAAATTTTTTTTTCTAAATTTTGATAATATAATGTAATTAGTAATAATTATATAACACAAGATGTTTTTAAAACAGGAGGATAAGGAATTTTAATTAAATTTTTTATAAATAATTGTATTATTATCAATATCAAAAAATGATACATGTAATTAAAAACAATTAAATAATTTTGCCTTCCTGTTTTATTTTTTCAAAAATTAATAATAAATTATACGATGAAAATTTTTTAATTGGAATTAAAACCAAATATACTTATATGCATATTCATATTTTGTTACAGAAATTGCAAAAGTACGAGCAAGTCTTTTTCAGATCAGTGGTGTCAAAAAAGAGCCACTGGTCTTGCCAGAACCAGAAGGTGAAGTCACAACACTTATGGAAAAAGTTTATGTACCTGTCAAAGAACATCCAGATGTAAGTCTTTATTTCTATTTTTTATTTCTGTTGCTATATATTAAGAAAAATTCAATTCAATAAGAAATATCTTAAATCATACATAATTAATATGTATAATGAGTGTATTATAATTAGTTTTTCTTTTTTTATAAATAAATGTCAAGAACATGTATAAAAATTAATTTAAATGTTTATTCAAAATAAATTCAAAAAAATATTCAATTTATTCATTAACTAAAATTAATATTTCTATGTTTTTATTTATTATAATATTAATATTAATTATATAATTAATATACAGTAGATCTGTAAGAAAAAAATTATATAATTTTAAGTTAAATTTAATTAAATTATGTTAAAAAAGAAAAGTGTTAAAAAAGTTAAACAAAGTTTTTGAAATGTTTAATGTTAAATTAATGCTAAATATATCTACTATTAATATAATATTAATATATTATTAATATACTATTAATTAAAATTTCTATTATGAGATGAATAATTTCACAAGTACAATAAAAATAAAAGATAAAAATATTAAATATTAAATATTAATAATTATTAATAATTAGATTAAAGCAATTTTATTCATTAAAAAATATTTGATATCATTGTTTGAATATGAAATTTTTAATTTGATGTCTTGTCAAATAAGTTTATAGATTATATAGTTCAAAGAATAATATACATAATAATATATATATGTTGAATCTATTCATTTACATAAAGTTATAAAACAACAAAATTTTTTATATAATTTTATTTAATTAAAAATATGAAAAAAATTTATAATAATAATATGAAAAATTTATTTTCAGTCATATACATTTATTTTTTTTTCAAAATTTGCTTATAATTTTGTTTGTTATAGTTTAATTTTGTTGGAAGAATCCTTGGACCACGAGGAATGACAGCCAAACAATTAGAACAAGAAACAGGATGTAAAATTATGGTTCGGGGGAAAGGGTCTATGAGGGATAAAAAGAAGGTAAAATTTTTTATTGTATATCCATATCTTATTAATTTATATAAATGTATCTTCATGCATTTTTATAATATATATAGATATATATTATAAAGTTTTTAAAAAATGTTTAAGTTTTTTAAAAAAAATACATAGTGTTAATATTGCAATTTTAAATTAAATATTATTTCCAAGCTGCATTTGATTAATGAGAAAAAATTTTACCGTAAGTATACGTAATAATAAAATAATAAAATAATAATAAGAATGTAAAATTTATTTTTTATTTTTATATATTTAATAATATCTTGAATTGATTATGAGCAAATTGATAACAAATATATATATATATATAAGAACAGGATAATTAAAAAAAAAGTTTATAATTTTTGAATAATACTCATCAAATAAAAAAAAAATAATATAGTTAAAAATTAATATTTTTTAAAGTTATAAACAATTTTTCAACTAATTTTTCTTGAATTAATATATTATGTAAAAACAATGAATTATTTTATATTTTTTATTTTTTTTAATTAAGAAAAAATTTTTTATTTACACATTTTTTTCATTTCACTCATTTATATAATTTTTTGATTGAATAATAATATATCGTCTTTATCACTTGAAAAATTTTGTATTAACTTTTTTTAATTATTTACTAATTTTAAAAAGTATTTAACAGAATTTCTTTTATGATGTTTTTTAATAAAATAATTTTATGTCATAATGTGCATAAAGTAGAAAGATAGATAATTTTTTATTATTTACATTATTTACATGCAGTATGATAGCTTTTAAAACAATTAAACTCATCAATTAAAGTTGATTAAATTACTTTGATGAAAATATTGTTTATAACTTTGAAAATATTAATTTTTCAATCCATTTTTATTAAGTCTTTTTTTATTTATTTTATTTACTAAATAACAATTAATACTATACTATATAATTACTATATAATCTAAAAGTTATGAATAGTTCTTTAATCATCCTATATTGATATATATGTAACACACACACACACACACACAGAATTTCTGTAATTTTATTTTATGATTAAATGAACATATATAAATATTATCTGTATTTTTGAATTAATTATATAGTTAATTAATAGGTAATTAATAGTTTTAGAAGAAATATAAATATATAATACTGATTAAAAATAAATTAATAGAATATTTATTTATTGTAAAATTAATATTTATATTGAATAATATCGATTCTAGATAGTTCTAGATAAATTTTAATTTAATTTAAATTATCATAATTTAAGTTATGCTATTATATTACGTAATATTAATTCGTTTATTAGGAAGAGTTAAACCGAGGTAAACCAAACTGGGAACATCTGACGGATGAATTGCATGTTTTATTGACAGTCGAGGATACTGAAAATCGTGCCACTTTAAAGCTTGCCAGAGCTGTAGAAGAAGTCAAGAAACTTCTTGTTCCCGTGGTGAGAAAGTTCCTATTATTAACTATAATATTTAAATTTATTGTAACATTTTTCTTTATTTTTAATTGATGCATTATATTTAAAAAAATGATTAAAATAATATATTTATCTTTCAGATTATATCATGAAATATCTAAACAATATTGATGATTTCTTATTAATTATGTTAATTGTTAGCAGGCTGATGGAGAAGATGAGCTAAAGAAACGGCAATTAATGGAACTTGCTATTATCAACGGTACTTACCGAGATTCTAACACAAAAGTTGCAGCAGCTACAGGTATATATCTTAAAATTTATTTTTTTTTTTTACTTTATAATAAAATATAATACATTTATATAATACATTAGTTTAATAATAATATAATAAAATAAATATTTTGTAAACATAAAAATAACTATACGAACTGTTGATATATTTATGAAACATCTTTGAAAAATCAAGAAAAGTCAAAACAAAAATTGATATACAAAAATATCGGTTAAAGCTTTTTTATTAAATTATAAGTAATCAAAATTTATATAATATATTTATATAATAAATTAATAAATCAAAATAGAAATAAATTATCTTCGTTGCATCGTTATCTTGCTTAATCTTGACTTTATTTAATACAAAATTGTTGATACAATTAATTTATAACTTAATAAATAAGCTTCAACTGATATTTTTGTATACCATTTTGTATTTATTTTAATTTTTAGAATCGACTCTCCAAAGATGAATATTTACGTATATTTACGTATTAATCTTCTTTATATATATATATATATATAAAGAATATATATATATATAAAGAATTCTATATATATATATATACTTTTTTATTCTCTACAAATAAATTGTCATTATTGTTTTATTATAATCATACATGAAAATGAATTCAGTTTTTTTTGTAACTACTTTCTTTGAATTATATATTTTAGCTTGTGATGAAGAATGGAGACGTGTTGCAGCGGCTGCGGCAGAAACGCAGCGACTTCTTCCAGGCTTGGCCACACCTATGAGGACGCCCAGTGCTCCATTGGGAGCACCATTAATACTCTCGCCACGGATATCTGTTCCAACGACCGCAGCGTCTCTTCTGAACGGTTCCGGCCCACCAGGATCGCTTCTTTCTGCCGGTGATCCACATGGTTTAATTTACACACCATATGCTGATTACGCCAACTACGCAGCCTTAGCAGCATCGCCTCTTCTCACGGATTACACAGCAGCTGATCATTCTGGTGGGTTGTTTGCACGCTGATCTTAGTTGCAACAACATTTTTCATGAATATTCTTCGATTGTTATTGTTGTTATTATTATTATTATTATTATTATTATTATTATTATTATTATTATTTTTATTTTTGTTCTTATTCTTATTCTTATTATTATTCTTATTATTATTATTATTATTATTATTATTATTATTATTATTCTTATTCTTCTTCTTCTTCTTCTTATTCTTATTATTATTATTATTATTATTATTACTATCATTATTATTGCTGCTATTTTTCTTGTTGATCTCTTTTCGATCTTATAACAATTATAATAAAAATGAAGTAGAATTTACGAAAAAAATAAGGGAAAGAGATATAAAAGAAATAATTGAAAGAAATGAAAAACAATATAATATATCTGGATTTTTTATCAATTTTTAAGCTAATGTTTTTTTGTGGAGAATCTTCTTTCTTCTATCTTTTTTAAGTATATTTAAGTGAATCTAATAATAATTAATGAATTATGAAATATTTATATACTTTGCAAAAGGAAAAAGTTGTTGCTAAAATTTTATTTTATATTTACTTTCATATGATGTAATGGTATAATTTTGTATACAGAGTATCCTATTCCATTTTAAATTTTCTATCGATCTAAATAAATAATTGAAGTTAAATAGTAATAACTAATGTCAAATTGAATATTCAAAAATTAAAATTATATTTTTCAATATATTTATAAAATATATTGTATATATTTAGAAAAAATGAAATATTTATTTATATAAAAACAAACTTATTAAATATTTTAGATATTAATTATGAAATTATATACTTTTAAATTTTTTATTCTTAACTTTTATATAAACAATTACATAACATTTTATTAATCTTAAAATATTAATCTTCCAAATTTATCAGAGTTCAATACTACGAAGAAAGAATATCGTGAAGTTTCTTAAAAAAATTTTTTATAAGTTACAAGTATAACAATGGTTACTCTGTATAATAATGTTAATATATGTATATAAATATATACATACCATTTTACAAACACAAAATTTTTTTGAAAATAAAAATAATAAAAGAATTCTCCATTGATAAACAAAAAAATACATATTTACATATGTGTTTATATGTATTTTTTTGTATATACCGTGAAAAAGTTATATCGTAAATTATTTTGTCGCACTTAAAAGCGATTATCATTATTATTATTGATATTATTATTATTTATAATTAATATTATCATTATTATTATTGATATTATTATTATTTATAGTTAATATCATTATTATTATAGAATTCTATTATCATTACATATTATCTTTTTATTATTACTGATATAATCTTATTAATGTTATTATTGTTTTTGATATCATTACGTTAAATTTGTGATTATCATTCTGATTGGCATGGAAATCGTGATGATTTTAATATTAGAATTTATTAATTAGTAAAAAAATTAAAAATTTGATATTATTTCAGGTAATAGGATTAGATTGTATTATTTTATTATTTTATTAGATTGTATTATTATTGAAGGTTTATATTAAGAAATTCACATCAGTCATTTGCTAGTCGTATCAGTTTTGATAATTATTTAACAATGGTTAATTATTCAATAACATTATAACTCGCATTTTTGAAACAGCAGCTAGTAGAAATATTTGATATGTATATCGTAAAGAAAAAGTCGTGGAGTTCCAAAAAAAGAATTATAATAGTTGCTAGATATTAAAATACTAAACATATAATATTTTAAATTTTTGTATCATATCGCGTATTTATATGAACAAGAAAAATATTGATTTTGATAAGAAAAATTATTTAATTTTTAGATTATTCCAAATATTTAAATAATTTTTGGAATAACTTCGTAAAATTATAAATAATTTATGTTCTTTTATATTTTGAGTAACAATATTATTTATTTATATCCGGTATGACTGTTTTTTCTTTTACTTTCAATGGTAAAAGAATTATTTCCTTAAAGGTTGTATATTGTTAAATTTTTATTGTTAAAGTTTCTGTATTGTTTAATAGAATTATAAATTCTATTTATATAATTACAAATTTATTAAAGTATGTATTATGATTTAAAAAAGTTTAATCAACCACATTTTTATTCAAAATTTATCACAGTATGATATGTGGTTTTAAAATTATGTTTTCTTGAGATTTTTTAAGATATTTTAACACCTTTGTTTTATATACTCGAATTTCATTAATTGTTTAAAACAAGATTTTAATACGTACAGTATTCAAACTCTTACGCGATTAATATAAGAAATCGATTTGCATATATGTATATACATAGTTACGCATAATCGTATCGATTAAAAAATGAAGACGAATCTTCTCTTTGTCAATAAAATACTCGATTATCATATGACAAATTATACACTCATACATTCGTTACCATTTATTACACATAGTGTAAATCATCAATGTGTTCAGTAGATATGATATGTTTGAAAAATAAAATACTCTCAATTCAATTATAAATTTTATTATAATTGAAAATAATAATAATTTTCTCTATATATAATATGTACATGAATAAATAATTATCAAAATTAAATTATTTATTAAAAATTAGATTGATTGAAATTTATTTTTCGTAAAATTATATTTTTTATATTATTTTATATTCATTACACAATTTTTTATTATATTGTTTGTTTTTTATTTATAATTTTTATATATTTTATTTATATTCTTATATCATTTCTATCATCATTTTCTTATTGCATTTAAATATTATAATATGCTCATATATTACATTTATAGTATAAGAAAATTTGTAATCAAAAATTCAATAAAACTTTGATATAGATTTTATTTAAAAAATTCCTGATATATAAAATATTCGTATAAAATAAAATATTAATTAACAATATTAATTAATGTAATCTATTCTAATTAAATAGATCGAATAAATATCGATTCAAATGTAATTTAAAAATTATGATTGAGGATATATATTGCTCATATAAAACAATAAATTTATGCAATTTATTAAATTTTGCAATTGTGAATATGAAAAAAAGAGTCGCTTTTATGAATTTTTTTTAGAAGAAAAAATTTTTAGAACATCGATTTATATTAATAACTTAATTTTGGATATAGAATATTTATACATAAATATTAATGTTTTTATATTTTACATTATTAAAAGAGAGTTTTATTTTTTAAATATATCAAATCCTATGACATATAATGTATTTTATTTGTATTATTTAAAAGAATATAAAAGAACGAATGTGCACGTGTTAATACATTTGTATGTTCGATTCTGTGGTGCATTGCCATATTGATTATATATTTATATATATAAATATATATATAAATATATATTATATAACGAATATTTAATGAAATAATCAAATATTATTTATTGTTGTAATTTTAATAAAATTATCGATATAATTTAAAAAATAGAAATTAAGAAAAGAAATAAACCAATTTCTCGTCAAAGAAAACATTAAATATATCTCTTTTTTTTCTATATTTTCAGATTTTTAGTTTTTATATTTAATTAATATGATATATTATACAAATGAATTTAATTTTTATAAGTGCAATAAGTCAAATATAAATTTTACTAATATTAATACAAATTAATATAAATTTCATTAACATAAAATATAATTTAATATATTTTATTTATTGTTGCAAATTTTGAAATATAATTATAAATTTAAAATAATTATAAATAATTATAAATATATAATTATAAATTTAACTATTACATATTGTGGAATTATATTTTTAAATATTTATTATATGTATTTTATTCTCATTGATGCGAGAAATTTGTTTATTTTCAGTCCTAAAGTATTTTAAGGCCTTTTACAAGATATAAATAAATTTAAAAGTTATATCGCATTTGAAAAATGAAAATACTTTAAGTCAAAAGAGTAAGGCCATTTCTTACATTTCATATGATATTATTATTATTTATTAAAGTTTTACACTATAAAAAATAAATAAACATTAAATGTACGCTTATTAAATTTATGTAAAATTTAATGTACAACAATTTGATACATAATTTACAAATCTATATTTCTAGTTATAAATCTATTTTTCTTTTATTCTATGTTAATAATTGTTTTTTATAAAAATTATATAATTAGACATATTAAATATTTCTAATTATATGCATAAAAATATATTATATTATCTATTTATTTCGTTTTTATTAGTTTTCATCATTTTATTCTTTATCTTTTTAAATCATATTGAAAACTATATTGAAATTGTAAATTATGTAAATAAATATTTTTCAAATATATGATTACAATATTTTTAAAAAATTCGATATATATATTGAAGCTAGAATATATATTAGGTGTGCATAAAGTAAAAATAAATTATTTAAAGATTAAGAAAATTAAATTGAGATGAATAAATTGCGCTCAATTCTTGTCATATATTGAATATAGAGAATCATCGTACAAAAATATCTTGTATATATCTTTCTCTTAGAGAAAGAAACATATAATAGACATATTTAAATCTAGAAATTGTATTTTATGCATAAATAATAGTTATCATTTAGAAATTAAAAATAGATATTTTTTATATATTTTTACTTTATCCATTTTTACTTTCTGAAAATAATTGAATCTGATTTATAAATAAATCACTAATTATTATAACAATAGAGAAAACAATTGTTATAAACGACTGTCACCAAAACTTGGAAAATAATTATTATATGTACATATATATCTCTTAAAAGAAAATTAGTCTTTTTTATGTCAATAGATTTTTTTTTACTAATCATCGCTTAAATAAAATATTACATTAACACATAAAATATAAATTTTTCAGGTTCAAATATTATAGTAAAAATTTTTTTTAAAAATAATTCAAAATTGATTAAAATGAAATTTATCAAAACCAAAAATATTCATAAATAATTTTTAGTATTGTATTAATAAGATTATATATTTTAGGAAATATTAGTAACATTTTCTGAAATTTTTATACCAAAACTATATTTTTAGCTATATTTTTAAATTGTCTTATTATTTGTTCTTTCTTTAAAAAAATAAAATTTATTTTCAATATTTTTATAAAAATTCATAGATTCAAAAATGGAAAAAAAATTGAAAATTAAATATTAATAAGAAATAAGAAGTTAAGTTCTTTTAATATTGTCACAATATTTTATATTTAATACTAAAATGTTTCAAATTTTTCTAGAATTATTTCAATAATAATTAAATGCAATTTACATATAAAATATGTAAAAATTTATTTTATTAAACTTTTTATTCTAACAAAATTTTATTTGATTTTTTATAAATTTAAAATTTTATAGATTTAAAAAGCAACAAGAAAAACAATATTTTAGGGACCAAATATTTTTATGCACTTATATTAGTATTAAGTATTAATATATTATGTATTCGATAGATAATAAGAAAGAAAAAAAAAATGAAAATTTGTAATGTACATATTTAATATTTCATTGATATTATTTTTACGATGATTATGCATGAAACAAATATATTTTTAAAGAGTCAAATTAATGTTATCATATTTAAATAACAAAATATAAGACGGATAATTATTCACTTCTAGAAGAAGTCATATTGATCTATCTGAAGTCTTATATAAAAATTACATCAGATTTTGAAAATACATAAATATTAAGATAAATTAAAAGTATTATAAATATAAGAAATTAGTGATTAAATGATTTATAATTAATTATAATTCATTTTAAATAATTTTCAAATAGATATATATGCGTATTAGTAGTTTAAGCATTCTAAGTTTAATTAATAGATTAATAAATATTCTATAAATTTCGAATGTTAAAAAATAACGACAGTTTAATATAATTAATGTTTTACTGTTAAATATATTTTTTTCTTGTTTGTTTTTTTTATATATACAGATGTAAAGTATTAATTATTTATAAATTAATGAAAAAAATTAAAATTTTAGAATGATAAAAATACTTTAAATATACATACTAAAACGTTAAAATAATACAATATATGTTAATAATTAATACTATTAATACACATGTATATATACAATATACGATTTTATATTAATTAATATATCGCACATATCAGATATATCATATATGAAATATAATATGAATATGATATGTATGATATGAAATATATATTTTTGTTTTGAATTTAAAAATTTGCTCGATTGAACGCAAACTAATAGAAGGCAAAGAAAATTTCTGATTTATTATATCGCACATACAAATATGAAATATAAAATTTAAATAGAGAGAAGGAAATATATGAAAAAATGTATAACAAAAAAGTATTGGTTTGCGTTTTAATTATCAACTTATGGATAATTTTAATTTACTATTATTGTTTAAGTGACCTGCCGAGGACTGGAAATTGATATATACATATGGAAACAGATGAATTATACACATTTGTATGTTGGGGACAGGTGCAGCAGCCGCTGCGAAACAACGTAGACACTTGGGTCAGATTCGCGAGCACCCTTATCAAAGGGCTGGTGCTTTGTCGTGAATCCGGAGAGCGCAATCGCAATACTATACGCGCCTCCGCGAAAAGGTTAGTTTCCTAGAAACGTATTACTTTTATATTTTATTCCGATTTACTCTATTTTTATAATATCTATATACTATGTATCTCTATACATGTATATATATATATATATATATATATTTTTATAAAGATACAGATATATAGATATCACGCTGTTAGATATATTATATTTAGAAATATGATACTCGAAATTTTAAAACTCTTTGAAGTTCAAAAGTTTAAAAATTTAAAAGTTTCGAAATTTGTTGCTAATTTTGCGATTGTAAGAACTGATTGTTGTAATATGATTTTATTTTTATTTAATCAATACTAATCTTAAATTTAATTTATTTTAATTAATTCTGCATTACAATAGTTTCTATAGAGAAATCAAAACTTTTGTAAATTAAAAAAAATGATAGTTGTTTCTATTACCAATTTGATTACCAATTTATATTTGAAAAATTTCAAAAATTAAAATTAATTAAAATTTCTTGACAAAATTTTTGAAAAGAAAAAAAGAGAAGGAGAAAAAAAGATTTTGAATTCTGAAAATTTCGAGTATTATTTTGAAACCTTAATTTCGAATTCAAGTTTCATGAATCTGAAAATTAGGTTTCGTCCCATTTCTAATTGTATTTTTTTTTCACATAGCTCGCGTTAGTTGTAAAAGAAATTTCTTTTTTTATAGAATTCGTCTATTTTTCTTGAATTTTGTTACTTTCAACTATTATATTAATGTTAAGATAATTAATTATTTGTAATGCGAAATTCTATATTTATTTCAAGTTAGTGGAAATGAATATCATGAAGATACATTATTGAAATTTTCTTTATCAGAAATTTGTCAAAATAAAAATATTTTTTATTATTTGATTATAAAACGTTTACAATATAATATAATGATTCTCTCATATATTAAAAAAATATACTATATATGTATATGTATAAAATTTTGAATATATATAAAGATAAAATTTTTTGAGAAAGCTTCAAAGTTTGAGAAAAATTATTGAAATTTGTTAGAAAGAAATTCTTTTTCTTCTTCATTCTATCTTCTTTTTTTTTTTTAGTTTTAAAAAACTAATAATTTATTTATTATTTTTATATATTTATATTATTTATGTTACGAATTTTACAAAGCTTATAATATTATTATTACAAAGATTTTATAAATAGCCTATATATTAGAATATTCTTTCAAAAATTATAAATATTTTTAATTATGTCGTAGTAATATATATTTAATTAATGAAATAAATAATTTTAAAATTTTATTTTTAAAATTTTTAAAATATATTTATCTTGAATGTGTTGTTTGTTAGATTTTTTATATTTAAAGATTTTTTAAAATATGTAATTTTCAATTAGATATGTTTGGTTTTTACTTAAAAAATGTTTATAATATAAATTTTATATTTTTATAAAAATAAATTTTAATTCATATTTTTCTACAGGAGATTTTAAATTAAGAAAAAAAAAAAGAAATATATCAATAATTTAGTTTTTTCTATAAAACACTCCAATTTTATTAATTTTAATTTATTTTATATAAATAATTTTAAACTATTGTTGTCGCATAAATTAATAAAATTAATAAAATATATGTAGCATTACAGGTTTTTATATATTTTACATCTTTTTAGATTTTTTTTATATACTTGATCATAAAAGCTTTAAGGTTTTAAGGTAATGTTAACTCCCCGCAATTAGGTATTAAAATTAAAAATATTTTTAAAAAAAATATTGTTAGTCATTCTTTCTTTTTTATGTTATAAAACAAGAAAATAGATGATCGAGAAACTACGGTATGGTATGGGTGCGCACCTATCTATTTTTTTTTGTTTTATATCAATTTTTCGCACTTTTGTATTAGTATTAAAAAAAGTGTTTATTATTTGTTATAATTATTAATAATTAAATAATAATGTATAAAATAAAGTATACAAATTAAAAATAATAAAAGTAAAAGGGAAAGAAGAAGATGAAACATTTATTTTATTATAAATATGAAATCGATTTCGAAACATTACCACAAGAGATTTATACATAATATATATATATATATATATATATATATATATATATATATATATTTTAAATAAACGTATATAAAAATCTATAATCACGATCAGATTACAATCATATATTAGAATTGATTAATATTTTGGCAACTTGTGCCTGTGGAACACTTATTCATTCCATTCACGTCTGCCGTTTTATGCGTGTATATGCGCGCGTATCACGCGCGCATTTAAAATAAATATTTATATAAAATACAAAATATTAGTTTATTTATTTCGAACGAAGATGACAGGGGTGGTACTACGATACGATGCGAAGGCTTGCTATATATCAACATATATTCAAATATTATTTTATTGTATTATTTTTCAATTTAGGATGTTTTCGTTCCACCTGAATCCAGGACATCACTTAATATCGCACGAAAATATACAAATTTAAAAATATACGTATTTACCTTAAATTTTTTTCCTGTAAATATCATATTAATTTTATCGTAACTTTCTTTAGCATCCCAAGAAGAAAACATAATCAACTAATTTTACTCTATTAGTTCAAGTTTTTTTTGTTTCTTCATAAAATAATTTTCTTTTTTTTTTAATAACAATTTTTGGTGAACTTCTACATGTAGAAATAAAATATTTCATAATTTAATCCTAAAAATGCATCCTATCCTTTTTTATGTATCACCACTAACAATACCACGCATAATTTATAATGGCACCTTTATTATAGAAGCGATTTCATTTTTTTACACGAAACGTATAACTATGCATTGTCTTTATAAAACTAACCAAAAATGCTCCACACGGCCAAGTTGACACTAACTTGATGTTTCTATTTATATAGTATTATATATTTTCATGTAGTGTATATAATATATTTCATAGCAATATATCTATAATTTAATAATTTAGATGAAAACTAAAAAATGTTTGTTATTTTAAAGTAATTTATATACTTTAATTATTTGTATCATTTTATATTTAAGTAATATTTAAGAAATATTACATACAAATTTATTATATGTTACAGTATTAAAGAGTTAATTTAATTCTAAAATCATCCAAAGTTTGAAGAAAAAAAAAGAGAAAAAAATAATTATAAATTTTATAATTCAAAATTATAACGAAAAAACATTAGATGTGTTTCGTAACATTCTAATATCAATATTTATTATAATGTAATATTATTTTTGAATTTAAAAGTAGAAAACAATTTTATATTTTTATATAATTAATAATCTTTCGTTTATATCATATGAATGAAAAATGAATGAAAAAACAAATATTATCTGTAATAATAGAAATAAAAATGATTTGATTAAGACAAACAAGTAATTAGCTAAAAAATTTATGAAATTTATTAAATTTATTATATATATATATATATAGGATTTCCTTTTTATATATTTTGCTAGACAATTAACGCTATATATATATATATATATAGTATAATATATACAAATTTTAACACCATGCAACAGTATGCTTTTTTTCAAAGATTGTACAATAGATTCTTGTTGTACAACACGCGTGTAATTCATTGCCTTTTGATACCTGCTTGTGGATAGGATATTAATTGTTATAGTTAATACGATTCAAAGTAATAATATTACTGTAACTATGTATTTAATATCATACACACGTACAATGTCATTTAACGCTACTATTTGGTGGCAGGTGCACACCCAAGCTGCCTACAAAATGATACCAAGTTTTTTGGGAAATAACGAATTCCTTGCATTTTGAATAACTAAATCATCTTATCATCTACTATTCTAAATCTGCTTTTTACATTTGTTTATATTTTAAAATCATTTTGTTTTAAAATTTTGTACGATTTATCTTCTCAACTATCCTAAGCGCGGGGAGGGTACATGATTATGTAAAACTTATAACTAAAATACATAATTTTAACTCTCTAATAATCGATCAAATTTTTCTTATAAAAAAGAATCATTTTTTTAATATTTTATAAGTATTATAACTATTTTTGTCAAATCATATACATATGAAATTTATTATTTTTTCGATAATTAGAGAGCTTATTAATTATTAAACGATGAATGACAAGTAACGAAGTATGAGCTTTATTTCGTTGATATATAATATTCCGACAATGTCTCTATCACATATCATGTTTTGTATGAAATAAATGCTTATATACTAATATTGACCAAAAGGAAGTGCGAAGCAGTTGCTTGTTAGTCGTTTAGTCGTTATTTGTTTTATTATATTCGTTTCTTCTAATATATTAATTTTTATTTCTTATGTGTGTATGCAAAACGTTAAAATAAATGAAACAAATCTTTTATTAGATTCGTGTAAATGGATTTCTTTTTTTTTAATCGTATAATTTTAAATAATTAAATAAGAAAAGGCAGTGCTTCCCACTAACTATTCTTTCAACTATCGAACTATTCAAAAACTTAATGTTAACATGAATCAATCATAATTAAATTACTAACAAACTGTTTTTCTTTTCTTTCTTTTTAACCTTGGTTGCCCATGGCCTATAGGCTTGGAGTGCTAACAATGGAATCCACTCGCCCCGTGCTAACACCTGGACTCTGGAACAACATCCGCGTTCGATCGGTTCACCAACCAGATGACCACCTTCGTCGTTCGCATCACCAGCCCTGTTCTTCGTCAAGTTTATCCATCCTGTACCCTCGTGTTTTTAAATTGTATAGCTCGTTTAAATTGCTTTGCTCGTTTTGTTAGCGTTTACTTTTACTGGCGTTTACTTCAACGTCGGACAGGTAATTAAGTCTCTGATTGAGTTACTTATTGATGAAAAAGGATTCATTTTCTGTTTTCGAACAATGAGAAATATATCATTCAATTTAAATTATATAAATTCAATTAAATAGGATCATGGTTAAATGTATCTTGATTTTCAACACACAGTTATTCTATTCCGCAACAATGAATTACAATCATGCCTATTTTTCTATTATGCAGATTTTTTCAATGAATAGAAATTTATTAACAATGCAAATATAATTTATTATTAATTTTTTTCTCCATTTTATAAGTGGAGAATCATTCGAGTTATTATTATTTAATAATAATACATTCTATTCAATAATGATTGATTTTTGATTCAGTTTGTTTAAATATCGGATACAATCCGAATATAATTTCTTGATACAATTTATGAAACAGTTCGATTTTTCATAAAATATTAACTTATTCGTTATTAAAATACGTTATTAAGAAACTTCAAATTTTTCCATATATAAAATGTTTCATAAAGCGTGATATAACTAAAAAATGATTGATTTTTAATAAAATATTTGTTGAGAATCATTGAATAATTTATAAAAAGTTGTTTGGCATAATTTATAATAATAAAAATATTGTGATATTAAGATATATTTTTAAGATTTATTTTTTTGTTTCAATTAATTTTTTATTATTATTTCTCATTCATGAATTAGTTATTTTATTTATATTTTAGATTGATTCATTCAATTTCTATTTAATAACTTTGATATCATTTTTCAAATATATGTGATTAATAAAAATTGAATTTCTAACGATATATATCATAAAACATTAATAAGTGCATTATTACTATTATAACATTATTATAAATAGAAATTTATAATAATTTTTTTTTTATTATACTTATACATTGTTTTTAGAAAATATTCTGAAAATACTTAGTTCAATCATCGTAATGATGATAAAATATTAAATTTTTAATAATACATGCATTTTATATTTATAATCAACATCTAATATATTTATAATTAAGATAAATTTTGATTGAGATTATTTTAATAGATAGATAACTTCATGATTGAGCATAATGCAATTATTTGATTGCATGTATAAGAATATTTATATATAATTAATAGATAATAATATTGCAATTAACAATAATATTGTTATTAATTTATTTTTTAAATTAGTTTGTTGCTAATATAAGAATTTCATTTTTTGTTATATCACACTTTTTAAACGTTCTGTCTAAAATAAAAAAAATTCATTTTAAGAAATCATATTGCGATATACACATTTTTTTTTTATTTAATCGCAGATTATAAAACGAAATTTTTTTGCATAATAGTTATATTAATTTAGTACTTACATCTTTATTAGAGCAAAATGAATAGGGAGAGAAAATGGGCTAAAAATTTAAATAATATTATATATTTTATGTAATATAGAAAATAATATATTCATATGTAATAGGTGCAATATAAAATCAAAATTTGTTTTCATTTTGATTAAGTGAATTGAATACTTTGACTCAGGAAAAGAAAAAAACTTGAAGATACAAATTTAAGAATATTTCTATTTAATGTTAAGTAAGACAATTTTTTACATAGATAAAGTTTTAATGGCATATGAATTAATTGTAATATTAATACGTACTTTAAATACGTATTACATAATATAATATAAACGAATTCTTATAGACTAAATATTTTACATCTGTTTCTTCAAATTTACTTATTAATTTGATCAATTTACTAACTCTTATTAATTTGATCAAAAAAAAGGAAAAAAATCAAAATATTCGATTATGTTAAATAGATATTAAGAATATTAAATATCTCTTTAAATAGTTTGTTGTGTGGCTAGAAAGAATCTCCATTTTTTAAGATAAAAAAGATATAACACTTTATTATTTTATAATTTAAAAATTCTATTATATAATATTACGGTGCAATTTACTTGTAAAATAATAGATATTGATCATTTATGAATATTTTCAATTTTGCGTATTTAGATAAATTTGCATAAAAATCCTTTTATTTTTTTTAATAAATGTAGATAAAAAAAGATCATGTTCAAAACTGATATTTTGACAAATCGTAATCAAAATTAACAGTTGTTTTAAAAAAAAAAATTGTTTACTATCTTTTTCGTTATTTGCAATATATCTACATTTATAATGTTATATAATGAAGTTATCTATATAGATGAGAGTGTTTATATGTGAGATTGATTTATTAAATATACCATTTAGATATACAAGAATATTTTGTTGATTCTTTAGATTTGCCATATGTACATGTATTAATAAGAACTTTTTATCATGTTAATTTGTGTATATTTAGTAATCTATATAACAAGCTTGTATTTTATACAAGCATTTCAAACATTTTCGATAAGAAGAGACAACTATTACTTTGTGTAAATAGATTGTATTTCTTGATCTAATTGTACTCTAAGAGTGATCTGAATTCTACTTAAGTTTATAGCTTAAAGTAGTATATTCATTATATTATATTCTACAATATGATTAGAATTATTATATTGTATAATTATTATATTCTACAATGTATAACTAAAAATATATTATGCAAAAGAAACATAAATATTTTACAAATTCATATAGGAGTAGGGGAAGTTGAAAATTGATGAAACTTTTGCCGTGTATTTAGTGCAATAATATGATTAGAATATGTATATTCATCTTCTTATTGATTTATAATATATAACACATAATTAACGAAACGAATATAAAGATTTTTTTTAATAATAATATTAATCATTTATTAAATTTATATATTATTCATTATGAGTAATTTCTTATTGTAATTTCTTTTAATGATAAAAAAAAAATTAAAATAAAAATATTTTAAATTTCAAAAATTAAAAATAATAATCGACATTTAAGTTAATTTATATAATATATAACAATGACATATAATAATGTGTAAAAATAAAAATATATTTTAAAAATTAAACATTTCCCAGCTTAAAAGTATATTATTATCATATAGATTATGAATTAGTTATCTAATTGAATATATATTGAATCCAATATATTTAATATATTTTAAATTCGGCAAAATAGTCTTCACTTTTTAACTTTCCCTTAAAATAGATATTTACTTGTTTCCTTTACGCATATCGTATTATTACTAGATATATGTATGAATAAGCAAATGTTTTACTGACCTCTCTAGAACTTAATATGAAATATAAATAGATCAATCAACTATTTATTAATTTTTTACTATGATATCAAAAATATATGATATATCTATTCTAAATCTATATCTGTTATAAATCTATTTAAATGAAGAATTTCATTTTTAGTTTCTTGTTTATTTTTTGTTTATTTATGTATACATTTTATCAACTTTACGTTTCAATAAGTTGTCATCTTTTGATACAAATATTAATGATGAAACAAGTGGATATCTATTGACAATATATTGTTAAACTATTATATATATCTATTGACTGTTTATATGTAGATGAACTTACATATTTTTTAAGCTTTATATTAGTATTGCAGGTACATACGCATATTATGCTATAAAATATAAATACAGAATTTTTGAAAATTTAAAAAAAAATCATAAGAGAAATAAAATTAATAAATATTATATGTAAAATATTTATATTGATATGATGATATTAATAATACTAATACAAATCTTTAATTGGTATTATTAATGATCAATAATAACAAAAAATATATTTGTTTACTTCTATGTATATTAAATATAATAACAATATGAAATATTGCTATAAAATATTGAAAAAAAACTTCATTATTTAAATCAAAAATTTTTTAAAAATGTAATTAAGATATTAAAATTTATAATTATAATACAAACATCATGTGTATGTACCCTCATATGCATTATATGTGTGTACGTTTGTATGTATGTCTCGCGCGCGCGCGCGCGCGTGTGTGTGTGTGATATGAATACAGTTTTGTTAATAAACATATTTGTATTTACTATTTACATCTATCACAATAATTGCTTAATTCTTGTCAAAATTTATTAAAATGATTTGTTTTATATTTTATTTTATTGTTGATACTCATATCAACAATATAAAATATGTAGTAAATACAGGTCAAAATATAAAATAATTTTATTTTCAAATTATTTAAAAGATTTATTTATTAAATGTACTTTGTTTTTCCATTTACTAAAATTGTTTTAAACGTATTAGAAAGAATGAAGGAAATTACTGTAAAGACATAGTAATGATATTTTCAAGTACAAATGAAATAGATTTAAAAAAATAAATTGTAATTGAGTAAAACTAATAATATGTGACTTCAAACTTTATTAAAATTTATAAAATATTTATAATTTAATTATGTACTTATATTGATTCTTTATAATGTTATATAATATATTAAAATTCTATAAATATTTACAATCTACGATGCTATGAATTCAACTTCATTACTATCGAATTTATTATGTGTATATACATTTTATTTATGTATAAATTAGTATTTTATTTATATTATTAGCAATTATTTTCTGTTTGTAATATAATTCATAAATTAGAAAAGAATGAATTTCATTTGATTTCTTTTGCATAGTGCATAATAAAATTTAAATATTAATATAAATTCTATTCTTTAATGATGTTATTAATATGTTATTAATATGTCTATAAATTTTGAATTTGATATAAAAAACTTTTATTATTATGAAATTAATTTTTTAAATATTAATAGATTTATTGCATATCATTATAATTATAAATAATTAATATAATAATTATAATAAATAATTATAATAATTATAATTTTATGATTTTGGTAAACGATATAAACCACCTGAAAACAATAACTGATGTTCTCTAACTTTTCTATCAAGAAATTGCCTCAATTCAGGTAAGCCACATTCCATTGCTCCTGGACCTTGAGATGCAAACATTTTTAACATTTGATGAATTCTTTCTAGAGGCATAGAATCTAAATTAGTTAACATGCCGACAATATAAGACCAGAACACTTGAAGTTCTTCTTCTCTTTGATCACTTGCAGATGCCATTGCACTTTCTATTTCTTCTTCTTCAACAATGTCTGTTACAGATCTATTTTTGGTTGAACTTTCTTCTTGCAATATAAAAATATCATTGGAAATTTCTTTTAAAAGACCTTGGGAAACCCAAAAAGTTATTTTCCTTCTTAATACAGTTGCAGGGGCATGCATTATTTCTGCAAGTTCTTCTAGAGCCCATTCTTCTGCAAATTCAATAATATAATAACATTTAATAAATTAATAATAAATTTAATGAAAATTTAAAAATTAAATAACTATAGTGAATTAAATATTAACAAAATGTAAATATTTCTTACTTTTATCTTGAAAATGTAAGATAATTGTGGCATGTATTGGTGTTACATTTATATCTAATTTTCTATCTTTTAATTCTATTTCTAATGTAACATTTCCAAGATGAGGTTTCCAACAGAGTGTTCTATTTCCTTTTAAAGTTTCAAATGCTTTTACATATTTATTTAATTGATTTTGTACAATTTTAGGTAACTCCAATTTCCAATTTTCTTTAAATGGTGGCCAAAACTGGGCTGATAATATTAATGCAGATGTAGGAAAATGATCTTTCTCTAAAGTGTAACTAGTATTAGATTGTATATGTCCATCTATTCTTTTAGAATCATATACATCTTTTAACATAACTTCACAATAATGAAGTTGATTTTCTCCAAAACGTCTTTTTAACAATTCTAAATGACGAATTTCTCGTTCAGTATGATAATTTAATTGAGATAATAATCTATCTGCTAACAATGTACGATATTCATTTACAAATAAATCTTGACTACCATATACATTTACTAACATTGATATTATATCTGACATTCTGCGTTGTGCTGATTTTGCTATAGAAAAAAAAAAATTAAAATATATTTTATATTAGTAAATAAAAATACATGCTTTATTTTAATTTTTTGTGTTATATAAGATAATAGGAAAAATAATATTTTAAAATGTTATAAAAAAAATTATATAAATATTAAAAAAGAAGTTAAATAATAAATATCAAAAATGAAAATAGTTATTTAAAAAATGAATTTGACAAGTATTAAAATTATTACAAATATTTTTTAATGAAAAATTTTTAAATATTTTAAAAGATCAAAAATATTCAAATCAATCTAGGTCAATAATAAATAAGTCTAATAATCATAAAATGAATTTTTTTATCCTTTTATATTTGTTAATATTAATAATCATTTAAATAATTTACTTAAGTATTATCTAATCAAACACAATGATTAATGATAAAAATAAATATTTTCATGCATATTTATAATTACTCCTTTATCTTGTTTTTGCATAAATGTAAAATATATATTCAATGATTTAATTAATTTTTTTAATACATTATGAACATACCAGGATCAGCATCAACAGGATCTGGCATCCATTTATCCCAATCTTCATTTTCTTCATCACCAGAACCATCATCTAACTGTAAAGATTCACCTTTGACTAATTCATCTGCTAGATCACTTGGTGAATCATCAAGCAAATCACTTACTACACAACGTACAGTATCTTCTCTGGTTCTTAAATAAACTCTAAATATTTAAAAATATCCAAATAAATTGCAAATTCAATAATAACATTAATTTAATAAATTAATTCATACTTTGAATATTTTATAATAATTACTTAATAGGTTCTGTTATTGTTTCAAGAAGAACACCTGTGGGGTCCAACTGTCTCAGTGCTCTTATAGCTGCAATATATGCAGTTATTATATCTGGTGTATTTACACCTGGATGTAATAATCTTGTTTTTAAAGCTTCTTGCAAACTTTCTATTAATACTTTTCGTAAATCAGTTCTTTCTAAACAAACACGTAAATCATCTATTGCAGGTTGAGAATCAGGATATTCTACAAATAAAAAAAATTAATAAAAATAATATATAAATATATATATGTATATATAAAAGAATATATATGAATTGAAACAATTTTTATGACCTATTATAATATCAAAGAGTTGTTCAATTCTAAATCTTGTATATGTTTCGTATAAGAAATGAGATAATTTCTGTTTAAATTTATCTATTGCATTACGAGTTTGATCACTTAAGAATGTAATCTTTGAGAAACCACCAGAATATATTCTTATTAACCAACTCATAACAACTGTTTCAAGCCACTAAAATAAAATATAAAATATTGATTACATTATTTATTGGATATTCAGTAAATGAATATAATTTATATTATATGAATAAAATATAATGAAATCTTACATTTTCTAATGATGTTAATTGTGATACATCAAATGTTTTATCACATGATTGACTCACATGATTTTTAATACGTATATGTATCAATGATGTAAGAACATTACCAACTAATCTTTCTAATAATTCTAATTCAATTAATTTCCCATTTGTTTCATGAAACATATATACTATCATCTGGCATTGACATTTTTCTACTTCTTGATAACAACCCATACATTTTCCAGGATCACTTCCAATAGTCACTGTAAAATAAATAATTTTATTTGAATTTAAATTTATACACTGTAAATTACATTTATATACTTAAGTGCTTAAATTATATTATTTTTTATGATTAAATTATAAATTTAGCCAGTTATAATAATAAAAGATTATAAAAATAAATATTAAATAAATAAATTAAGAACAAATAAAATATTTTATAATGTCAAATACCTTGCGCAGAACCATCTGCACTACAGAATATATTGAATGCAATTTTATAAAATTGTTCAACTATATGCTCATAGTGAAGTGGCAATTGACTTAATAATGTAGATCGCACAATTAATTTAAATCGACTTAATACATTTCCATTTGTTATAGATTGAGTTGTTTCATTTTGTATCAAATATTCTAACCTTTTCAATAATGGTAAAAATTCTGTTAAACTTGTATATAATCCATCTATTGCACTTTTAAAATGTTCAAAACCTTGTTGTTCATTTATATTATTTGTAAACTTCTTCCAAAATGCAGGTGCTACATTTTGTCGAATATATAATTCTATATGATAAATAACTATATCTTCAACAAATTGTGTTAAATCCAATGTCTTTATTTCTTTAACCACATCAATAAATTCTTTATCTGAGCATTCATTTTGAATCTATAAAAAACAAATATAAATTAAAAACATATTTCAAGAATATTATATCTATTTGATTGATTATTAATAATCAATAAAATATAAAAAAATAATAATCAATAATTAATAATATATTTTTAGATATTTTTATAAGATATTATTTATAAAGTAAAAGTTATAAATAATAATAAATATTTATAGAATATAAACAAACCTTTTCATATAAAATAGGAAATGCATATTGTATACGAAGAAAAAAATCATTTTTATTACTCTCAGATTTATCCATATTATACGTAACAATATAATTTTCACTTATACAAATTCTTTTTAATTTATTTATGTAAATTATATATATAAATATTGAAAATATAATTTTTCAAAACATAAATTAAGCAATATTTTCTGAATTATGGAAACATTATGAAAACATTATACACATGTAAACAATAATATGAGAATCTTCTAGGATAATATATACGTATTATTTCGCTATATGAAATTTATATTATATGAAATATATATTATAAACGAAATCCATCGAATTTTATTCATAAATGTTTTAATTCTAAATTGAATTACCTATAAATTATTCATAAATTATTTTTTATTATATAATATAATAAATATAAATATCAACTTATAAGATCCTGTCATAAAATAATATTTAATATAATGCTATTATATATAAAGTTAAGTTTATTTATAGATATTATTATTATTTATCGATATTAATGTAAATTATACAATTATAAATGTTATTATTATTTATGCAATATAAACAACAAAATATCGAAAATTTAATAAAAATTCAATAAAATTTTAAAATAAAATATAAAACATTTTATTTAATATTCATACTATAAATATTTTCTGAAACGTATAAATTTTACAGAGCAAGTATAATAAATTAGCAATAAATTAGATAAATAATGGAAAAAAGACAGAGATACTATAAATTCGGAAATCAGCACCATTTTTATCAGAGTACTGCAAATGAAATATATAAATAAGGGGAACAAATAATAAGAAAAGGATAGAAATAGAATAAAAATATAATATTAGTGTTATTTTTTGAATGTCAGAAAATATTCAAAAATGGCGCTGATTTTTAATTCTTATTCTACTTTACCTACTGTTTTTGAAGAAATGTCTTTGATACTTAAGAGATGACACTAGCAATTTCAATTCAATTCTTATATTATTTCTATTCTTCTCTCACTATTTTCTATCCTTTCTTTATATGTTTTATTTATAACACAGTGAAGACGACGTTGATTTTAATATTTTTACTCAATCTCTTTCTTTTTATATGTGTTCTCCTTGTTCATACTATAATTTCATTGTTTTTAACACATGGTCACAAATGAAGTACAATTAAACAAAAATGTCGATTAAATAAATACTTTTATGATTTTTTTAAAATTATATGTCTAAATTTTTAATATAAAAAATATAATTATTACATTTTTCATTTTACAATGTTTATTTAAAATAATGATTTCACAAAAATATAATATATGTGTAAGTATATGCAAGTATTTTGAAGCATTGTTCAGCGATAATATTAGATTTAAACGAAAAAAAAATTTAACTCAGTAACAAGGTAAATAGAATATAGATATTTTAATATATCTTCAAAATTATATTTATTTTTTATACAAATTGATATATCAAATTTAAATCATTGTTTATTGTAAATTTTGTAAATATGAATATAAATAATATAATAAATAAAGTTCTATTTAATTAATATTTTATTATATTGAATCTGATTTCGAATTATTATTTACTACAAATCCATTTTGGATATTAATAATTGATTAATGCTTGATAATCATTATCAAGTGTTACATTTGAATCTTTCTTTAGTACAGAAAGATATAAAATCAAACAATAATAAATTAATTAATAAATCTGCACATAATTTAAAAAAATATATATAAAATATATAAAGTAAAAAAAATATATAGAATATAAAATCTTTATATAATTTAAATAAAAATATATTAGAAATAAATATAAGGAAATATTAACAATTATATTACATTAATTTCCAATTTAAAATATAAATTATAGTTCAAATTGTTATATATATATATATATATATATATATTTTATATGTATATTATATATATATTTTTAGAATTAAAATTTCGTGCATTCTAATTAATGATTACAATTTAATAAAAACATATTTAAAATAATGTTATAAACTAGAGATTCAAAAATTAAAACATTATTATAATGGAAGAAATTCAAAAACAAATTAATAAATTTATTAAAATTAAATCACTATTCTCAATGTTTCAGAATTTTAAACATTGATAAATTCTCTATGAAATATCTTTTACACGTCATCTGGACAAGAATGAAGTTGCTTCTGATTTTGTACTTATAGCAGATTGCAAACTCATCATGGAACCTCTAAAAATGTTAAATTATATAATTATATTTATAATATAATAATTACATAAAAATTAAGAATTAAAGAAATACCTATAATGAGTTGAAGATAATGTCTCATAGAAGTACATAAGTTGTGCTTTATGGCTACTAATGGATGGAAGAAATTCTCCTGAATCATCTTGATTATGCCATTGTAATATATATATACCTGCTTCTTGCATTATGTGAGAACCCTATATAAAAATAAATAAGTATTACATAATTATTATAATGTAATTATATTGTAAGTAAATTCCTTACAGAATCTTTAAAATTATTTTAAAAAAATTTATTAGCAAAATTAAAAATTTTTTATTTTTGATTTCTTATTTTAATTTAAAAAATTACTTCTTAAATTTTTTAACATTTGTAATTGAATATTAAAAAATTTATTGTACATATATTTTATTTTATTTCTATAATATATTATTACTTTTATTACATTTGATAAGAGAAAGAAAATAATTTCAAAAATGACTTATTTTTCATTTTGGAATTTGAATATCATTCAATTCTATTATATATATGATTATAATATAAATAAAAAATATTTTATACAACATATTGTATATTTATATTATATTATGTACAATAAGGAATCAATAATAGAAAATTTTATGTAAATTAGTATGTATTTTAGTTATACTTTTTATTTAAATTTTTTTTTATACTTACTTGAATACTTTCACCATCATGACAAATAATACTAGGTTCAACTTTAATGAAATGACCTTTGATTTCTTTTGTTTCTAATAGTTCTGCATCTTCATCTGTAACAGTTTCTGAAAAAATTATATTAATCATTTATATAATTATAACAAATAATTAGTTAAATATATAAAGTTAAATTTTAATTTTTAAATATTTTTTTTAAATATTTTTTTTATTTTAATATATTATAAAATCTAAAAATGATGATTAATAATATTTTTAAACTTGAAATTATTTTACATTTTATTGATATACTTACATACCTAAAGAACGATTAATTGTATCATCATGACCTTGATAAAGTACGGTAAATATGATATTATGGCGCATTACATCAAAATCCCATGTTAAAACTGATCCTGGATCATTTGAACGAATTATTATACGATGAATTTGTCCACGGCTTAAACTAATCGAATGATATAGATTATGTTCTTCTTGAGTAGATGTAGGTTCTAATTCCATTTTATATAGATGTTTCGGAACAATTCCTCCTTCGGTGATGTAAGTCTAATATAAATAGAAATAAATATTAAATATAGTTCTATTTATCTTATAATATATCTTATAATTTTTTATAAAGAATAACATAATAAATAATGCATACAGTATTTATTTGTTACATATTTCGAACTTTTTACGCAAATATGTATGCACAGATATCATCCCCATCACTAAAAAGGAATCCCCATTGAATTCATTAAAATGAATATCAGGTATTTCAATTTTTTTTTAATTTAATCTTTTTAAATATAATTAATAATTTTTCTCCTTTTCCTTCAATTTCAACGGGAATGCCCATGAAATTAGGCATCGTCTTTTAAGTCCATAGTGATTTCGTATATAAAAAGGAACATAAGGAAAACAAGTTGGAAATATGATGTGACATTTGTATTAATATATATGTAAGTACATAATTTATGAACATGTATGAACTATAAAGATATTATTACTAATTCTCGCATCACATACTTAAATTGATACGCAATAAAAATTAAATAATTGCTGAAAAATCGACATCCAAACTACTAAAGTACTTATAGAATATTTATAGAATAGTGAAATTGAAATTTAATATAGATTAGAATACGGAATTCTTTTTATATTTTATCTAACAATAAATATATTATTCGTTTTGTTGTATCAAGAATCCCTTAATAATTTATTTGTATACATTGTCAATTATTTAATTTTTATTGAATAAAAGTCTATGTGATGTCAATTTTTTCCTACAAAATGAACATTTATTTCATAAATTTTTAGAAATATATATATATAAAAAAGTATTTTATATTTTATATATTCATCTTTGTTCTGTTTTATTATATTTATATTTTTTGATAACAATTTATACAATTCTTAATAAAATATTACGAAAGACGATGCAACTTTTTTTTATTCCAAAAGATGAAAATGTCATCCAAGATAAATTTCATTACATGAAACAGATATTATTAAATACAAAATAATAATAATAAACAAAGAATAAATTATACTCTATCTCACTTAATAAAAATGCCAATTAAATATTTAGCTATTCTATATATACCTATTTACTATATCATATTATACCATAATATATCATTTATTATTATAACATTAATACTTAATTATCAATAATCTCACCTTATATTTTATTAATAATTATAATTATTAATTTGTTATTCTTTTTTTCATCAATTGTTTTTTATTTAGTCAAAAATTTAATTTCTAATATTTTATTTTTTTATATATGATTCATATAAAATTCACATATTTAAAAAAAAATAAATAAATTCATATATTTAATTTATATTTAATTACATTTTAAATTAACATGATACCTAGAATTTAGTATTTTCGTGCATTTAATTAGATAACATCTTACATGTATATTTTCTCTTTTTTTTTTAATTTTTTTTTTTTATTTTAAATCAATTAATTATTGAATTAAAATATACTTTCAATAGGTGCAAATATTTCATAAAAAAAGGTAATAATAAACATAAAACAACACAAAATATAACTACAATTTCCAACAAATAAATCAAAGATATAAAAATCCTTACGTTATTAGCAGTTGCGTTGAATATATAATATCTTCGAGGTACCATACCATATATCTCGCACACATTGTCCTACCATATTAAAATACATTAAGTATAAAATTTAATACTAAAAAATGTTAATCACTGAAAGTGGAAGTACTAATTTTTATATTACTTTTTATCGCATATAAATGAAAACATACACGTTCACATCTGAGAGGAAGATACGTTTTATTAATATTAACATTACATTTTATATCTAAATCAAAAATCAGTAAATTATAATAATTCATTCTTACCTCAGATGATCCTCCAAGAAAATCTGGCATAAATTCAGGATCAATATAATCACTTAAATTGCCTGGACCTTGTTCTTGATAATTGGTGCCACAATAAAATATAAACTTTTTTCTTGTATTTTCATCTGTGAAATTCAAAAATATTAAAAATATTTTTATACATAAAAATTAACACATATAATAAAATATTATTTTCATTATTGCAATATTATTAAAAATGTTCGAGTTGATCTGTTAAGAAATAATGAAATGTAAATAATTTAGTAATGTTATAAAATTTATTTTTCTAAAGCCATTCTATTTTTTTATCAACATCACTTTGTCAAAATCCGCTTATATTTAGATTTTTTTTTCATCAGTTTTTGTTTATTATATAAATTTAAAACTTAAAATACTTTTAACATATACAATATAATATATAAATGTGTAAAATATACATTTATTTCTTAAAAATAAATAAATTAAAAACAAATGTTGTAAATCAAATATTATTTTTAATTATAATAAAATTATAATTATAATAAAAACATAAAAAATTAAAATTTTTAAGAAATTTATTATATATTATCTCTAATTCTGTATAATTTCGTAAAATTGTTTTAAAGATTTATTGAAATGTAACGTTTTTTTTATTTTTATTATTAAATTATTAATTAATTTAATATTTATAAGAAAATTGATTTATTTTAATATTGAATTATTATAAGTATTATTGGAAAATTAATCTTGAATTAGCATATTCATTAATAGTATAATTGTGACATCTATGATTAGAAAATAGTACTAGTTATGTTTTTTTTTTACAATAGCGATATATTAAGGATTGAAACCTTTCTTCTTTCTTTCTTCTTGTTTCGTATGTTGAATAGTAAACATAGGTATGTAAAATGTGTAATATATCTTTAATACAAATTATAATTATAATGAAATATAGATATATTTAAATCATTATTAATTAATTTATTATAATTCAAGATATATTTGATAGTTGATTTGTAATTTATATTTTATATTATCATAAAGTCATAAATTTTGAATAATAATAATTCAATAAGAAAATCGGTATGTCAATTAGATTATGTATTAAGTAAATTTTATACAAAATTATTTTTATTTATTTTTTTTTAAATAAAAAAAGTAGTTAAAATCAGCAGTTATAATTTTGTTATTATTTTATTAAATATTTTGAGAAAAATATCATTTAATAATTATGGAAAATTATTTTGAATGAAATGAATACGAAAATGGTGACATTGAATGTAATAGAAGTTATTTCTATAATTGTATCAAAAATATATAATTCCTTGAATTATATCTTTTAAAAATTCGTTAAGATAATAAAAATAACGTTCATTGAAATTTTAAATATATTAATTCTGATAAATTTAATAATATATCAAAAAAAAAAAAATTGAAAAATATTGGCAGCCATTTGCTAAAAACAATAGGAATAGATTTAACTTATAATAGATAAATTTATAAAGATTCCTATTTCTTTAAAGATTGACTAATTTTGAAAATAAGAATATATTTGAAAAATCAAGAAATTATTTTATTTATTTATTTGTAATTTTTATAATAAATTTTTAAATTAATATTTTTTATTTCGACAAATATTATCTTTAATAACAAAGACAACAAAAAGATTTTTTCTTATTATATAGAGATTTGTTTATAGAAATTTTTATTAGATTAAAGAGTTTTTTTATTACTAGATATTCTGGAAATGACTATCAAATATTCAGATATGATTACAGTTATTTTTAATGAGTAATTGAAAAAGAAAATATATATGAAATAGTTCAAAATTTAAGTCATAGACAAAGACAAAGTTAACAATTGAACAATATATGGATTAAAATAAATATATAAAATTTGATATGTCAAAATTCATTTTTTTTTGATAAAATTAAATATAAAAATATAAAAAATCTTTTAATTTTTTCTATAAATACTTTTATTTATAGAATTTATATGAAAATATATACTGAGCTAAAAATTAAATTTTAAAATACGATCAAATACTGTATTATATTTTTTATTATAAAGTAATTATAAATTTATATTTATATCATTAGAAATTCAAACATAATTCATATACAATTCTTTTATATAAATATGATTTAACAGGAATGTTTATTAATTTTTCACATTTCTTAATAGATTGGAAAAGTGATTTAAAATAATCAGTTTATTAATTTTTTCTATACCGATATACATGCACTGTATCATTCAAAATTATAAAATTGTTTTTTCATATTTCTTAATAGAAATTGAAAAACTAAAATAATGAGTTTTTTTTATGTATCAAATTAATTTTCTATATACCGATACATATATATTGTTTGCCCGCTATGTCATTTATCATTTCTTCATTTCTTTTTAAGATTAGAAAACTGCAAATACGCTTAAGCATATTTCATCATTTTATCATTTTTAAAATTATATGTAAATTGAATATGGAGATTGAACAATAAAGATGCTATAAAAAAATGTAATCTATAAAAAATATTCTATAAATACTGTTTTTCTTGTTCAATTTAATCTTATTTTTTTCTTTTATTTATCTAATATCGTTTTTTTTGTTTTTTTCTCTATTTTGATAGATGTATCCAAACATTTTGAATATTGAAAGAGTTACTTTCATATATATCGTATTTCAAATATTTTGAATAATACGAAGAATTGTTTTCATTATTGACAATTGTCTATAGTATAAGCCATTCAGATTAAATTGATTGAAATTTCACTTTCTAAGTTTTTAATTTTCGTGCCAAAATACTTCTAAAAAAAATCAAATGATTATTTTAATGAAATTAAATAATTAAATAATAAAAATTTAGCTCTTGTATCGTTTAATTTATCCATGTGGATACTTTCTAAGAAGCTTGCAATCTTATCGAAGCAATGTATCCCTGCAAAACAATAAGCGAAAGCAAATTTGAAAAAATTTTTTCAAATTTGCAGAAATAAAATGCATAGTTATATTGAAACAATTTTTTCGCCTTTTTAACCAAATATCAATATCATGTATATTCTGCATTTTTTAATTTCTTCTTTATATTAGAAATTTATCTAATAAATATGTATTATTCATTTTTATCTAATAGTATTTTAAGGATAATTATCAATTTCTGTAAAAATTATTCGTTAAATAGTACTGACTTTGAGAATAATACCAATCTTTATGAGAGTTGTTTAGAAATATATATTCTTCATAAATGATAATAAATTATTAAGTCAACTATGTATTTTGATATTTAAATTTCAAATTATTTTTTGGGGAATATCGTTGCATTACGATTTCTTCATTGCATTTTTTGATTCTTCGTTGTTATTTTTCTTTTCTGATGTTTACAAATGATTACAATAATTATTGTCCTTTAATTTTCGTTCTTTTTGAGAGGTACATTGTAAAGAATTCTACAATTATTTTTTGATTTGATATTTTCAATACTATGAAAAAATTCTTATTTCTTGTTAGCCATATAATATTTATCTTGAATAAATTCTCTTTAATTAAGAAAAATTAGATAATAATACGTCCTTTAATTTTTAACCTTTTTTTGGCAAAATATTGAGGAAAATCGTACAACTATTTTTTGATTTGATTTCTTTCAATATTATTATGAAAAAATAATTATTTAAAATAGCTAAGAGTTGTGATTGTTCATTTCTGCTAGGTGATGGATTCTTTCTTTGATATTATTAGCACTTTATTCTTGGAATAAAAGAGCAGAATAAATTAAAATCATAATTAAATAAAATATTATTCATTGTCACATACGATCGTACACAGTATGTGTTACTTAAATTAATTGAAATCTTTGAATAAAATTAAATTAAAATTACAGTTAACTTTTATTCGAAGCTATATTTAATTATTTTTTGATAATGAATAATAATTAAAATAATTATTTCATTTATTAAGATTTCCATCTGTATAATATAATCGTGAATCAGAGAATAATGTAGACACGTTCTTATTGAATAAGAATTATTAGCACAACCGAATGAAGATGTATAAGCTTATTCTAACAGAATACAATATAAAAATAACATAATTGAATAAGAAATAAAAATTTTAAAATATAAATATACAATATATGAAATATTTTTTATTATAAAAAAATTATATAAAAATTGTATATTGTATACTATAAGTATAAAATATTTTTATTGATTTAAGATCGAATGAAATTGTTATAATTTTCAATTAATTAAAAAATAGCAGTAATTTTTTGATTATCATCCCTTTTCTGTCTTAAAAAAAAATAATTATAAAATGAAATGAAACTTTTTGCATACATTTTTGCATAAATTTTTATTGTGAAAGTAAAAAAAAATTATAGTTAAATATTCATTTTACTTTGAAAAAATATGTTAAGCAAATTTTATATTATATAAGTTTAAAATTAAAATCGTTAATGAAGTTATTCGATAAAATATTGTTATTTAAAAATTGAGTTTTCAGAATTTATTATATTAATAAATATGATAAATAAAAATTCGAAATTTAGAATAATAAATGATAACATCTTTGAAGAAAAAATAGCAAAAGAAAGAGTTCTAAAAGGAGACTTAAAATTAATCATTAAAATAGTTACATTATTTATATATATATATATATATATATATATATATTATAAATGTATATTAAAATATTACAGAATAATCTTTTTATTGCACAAAAATATGATGGATATATCTTTCAATAAAATAATGATTCCAAGCATAAAAATGAATAATTAAAATAAAATAAAATTTTTTGAAAATAATATAATATATGAAATAGTTCCTATAAAGTTTAAACTCGAATTCTATCGAGCATTTGTGAGATTATATAAAAAAAAAATAAATTTCATAAAGTGTAAATTTGAATCCATATTTGAGCCATAAAAATTATATTATATATAATAAAATATTTATAAATTCACATAGCTTCAAAAACTCATCATGTAAACATATAAATTATTAATATAATTAACATATAAAATATATAATAGAAATATATAATAAATAGATATTTTTATAAGATAAAAAAAAGCTAATGTTAATAGCTTTTTATTTAAAGAGTAGCTATTAGAGATTAGCTAAAGAGTATATTAATATATATATATATAAAGGCAATTGTTTTAATCATTAAAAGCTATTCAAGATCGATTAGCAACTCTTTTTCTCCTTATCTATATAACTATTATAAAAATAAACAAATGAAAGACATTGCATATATTTATTCTATTAATTATTTAATAGGATTAATATTAAATAAAAAAATTATATTAATTTATAAAATTATCTAAAAATAAAAAAGGAATAATTTAAAAATTAAAAAATTAGTAACTGTTAAAATTAACAATTTCATTCGATTCTTGTTCATATCGAAATTAATATGTAATAATGATATGATTTCATAAAATTTGATTATTTACTTACTTATAAACGTGCTTATCAGCGTCCACAATATAGGGAAACATCTAGGTGCTCGCATAATTAAAACTCTTCCCATTGTTTCTGGATAATTTATTTCAACAATTTCAATAATGCGTAATAAAGCCTAGAACAAAATAGAAAAATAATAATTTAAAAAGAAATTGTTTATCCTTCAATTTCAATTTGCTATGTGCATATTATATTAAATGATATATGAAATATTAATAATATGAAAAAAATAAAATCTAAGTATGTAAGTAATGTATATTATTATTATTATTATTATTATATACTTATTAAACAAAAAATATATTATAAGTTATATTAAGTAAATTTTATGTACCTTTATACCAGGTCTCCATAAGTGGCGCATATTTAAACCTTCAAGATCTATAAGTAAACACCATTGAGAAACTGGATGACCAGAAACAGCAGTTGCTTCTTCCATTAGAACTAATCCTTCTTCACAAATATGTAATACCTATAATAATTGTGAATATTATAAGACATTACATAATATAATATATAATTTTATCATACAAATAAGATTTACCAGCATCAATAAATCATCTTCTCCAATAGATTTCAATAATCCTTTTACATCCATTTGCCCCATTCTTAAGATATATAAAGGTTGACCATCTATAAATTGATAAATTTTATTATTTTATTATTATTAAATTACTATATTTATTATATAGTATTATATATTTATAAGATATAATAATATAATAATACTTTAACAAATAAATATAATAGAAAATATGACATGAATAATTGAAAAAATTTCTCTTAACAAAATATTATTTTTAACAAATTTATAAAATAGATATAATTTTTATACAGCATAAAGAAACAATTAAAAAATATTTATTGCATATAAAAATTCAAATTTCACATACAATATTTATATGATAAATCATTGATATATTTAATGCCTATAATGATTTTTAGTGCATATTTTATTTTATAATAATTAAGAAATATATGTATGTTAATATATAATATTTATATATAATAATTAACAAATATATGTATGTTTTTATGTTATAGGCAAAGAATTTATTTAATGATTATAAATAACAATAAAAATACCTTTATCAAAATAATGCCAACCACCAGGAAAATAATCTTTTACAACTTGTGGTACTTCGTATTCTTCAAGTAGTTTATCTATTTGGTGCTTTTTTCTCCAATGTAATGTCTGTGTTAGCATTTCCTTTGCTTTTTCAATTGAAAATTCAGTTGCTCTTAAAAATCTCAAAAGTGTTGCATCTCCTGGTACTGAACTTCCTCGCAATTCCTTTATGCCTTGTCGTAATTGAATAAGTTTGCTTTCTTGCATCATATCAAGTTTTCCTAAATATCTTTCTATGTAATCTGAAGATAACTGCATTTCTAAAATTATATTTTTTTTTATTGAGGATTTTAACAACTTCAATATAAGTTTTTCTATTTTTATTTTTATTTATTTTTAACTCAATAAATTTATAAATATTCCATATAAAATAATAGAAAATATAATATACCTCTATTTTGTAATTTATTGTCTGTACAAGAATAAGTTTCTTCTTGATTAAGAGATTCTTGGTTTTTTATAATATTCCTAAATAAAGAAATAAATAAAGAAATAAATAAATATATTATTTATTATTATATAATTATATAATTATTATTTATATAATTAATTTTTTTATATAAAAAAATAGAAAATCTTTGAAAATAGTACTTAAAAATATAAACTTATTTTTTAGAATTTTAAACTTACCCTTCATCCTTTTTAGACATCTCATTTGGATCCTCCCATGGAGCTACATATATAATACCTTCCTCCTTCAATTGATTTATAAAATATTCAATTATCTCTTTACCCTAAACAATATTCATTATATAACATTCATGTATTTCATTAGAATAGGAAATATTATTAAAAAAAAAAAACATTATCAAATATAACACCTTGGCAATATTTTGAGCATATTGTTTCATTGCTAATTTTTCCATTGAGTTTTCAAATCCAAAAAAATTTTTAATATCTAGACTTGCAGTTTGTTCAAAACATGTCCATTCTGAATTCTCAGGATGAACCTATAATCATATCAAATTAATTCTTTTTCAATATTCATTCTTACAATTTACATTAAATTAATTTTATATAATAATATAAATTTTATTTAAAAATATATATATATAAGATATTTTATTTATAATTAAATTAAATATATTATATATATTTGTTTATATACTTTATTTAATAAATAAAATCACAATTAATAAATTAATTTAAATACTTACAAAATACCTGCACTTTTCGATAACCGTTACTCTGGACGAAAAACTTTCATTATATGCTTCTATCTCTAGAATACTATTTCGCCTGTCTAAGACATTTTTTTGAATAAAATAGACAAAATCTACACCAATGATCTAAAATAAAAAAAAAATATGTAAAACATTGTAGAATACACTAATTATATAATTTAAATATTATAATATTATTATCATATTTTAATAATAATTGATATGAAATAATTTATTATATTGCTAATTAAATCTAGATTTTTGAACTTATCTTAAAATAATATATTCTAGAATCATATTGAGTTAAAACATTTTTTTTTTAATTTTAATAATATCAATTAATCAACTTTTATATATACACATCATATATACATACTTTTTTTAAAATATATGGAGCTTCAACATTTAATTTACACCGCCGTTCTGTTATTCTAATAGAACCATTTTTACTTTCTTCATCAGAAACTATTTCGCAACCAACAAAAACAGGAATTTGCGGACAAGTAGGAAATCTACGCTCATATGCCTATGAACAAAATAAAGATTTATATATAAGAATTAAATGTAAAAGCTTTCATAAATTAATATTAACAGTACATGCAAAAATCGTAAAATAGAAAACGTAAAAATTATATTATGAAATAAAATCTTAACATATAACATAACATATAAATTAATAAGAATTTATTGATAAAAATAAGCTTTAACTTGCTCTTTCTTCAGTCAAATAGCAATGCATTTTATTGCAATATTTTTTATATAACATATTTATATTTTCAATATATCAAATTGAAATTGATATTTAATAATTTATTTAAATATTTTAATTAAATTTATTTATTCTATTTATTATTATTCTTATAAGAATATTCAAAATTATTATTTTGTATGTACATGTGAGATAGATTTATATGTATGTACATGTGCGTATTTTCATTATTTTCTTTATATTTTTTAATTGATACTTATAGACATAAGAGAAGAGAGGAGAGGGGAGAGAGAGAGGAGGGGGAGGAGAGGGAGAGGGAGAGAGAGAAATTCAAAATTTACTACTGTAAAAAAAACTTTTTTACATAAAAATACTCTAAATAAATTATTTTTCATTTTTATAATTTTTCTATTGTGACCAATATATTTTGTACTTTTATACATATATAAATATAAATTTAATATAATATATGATATTATTATTAATACTAATTTTAATAAATGAAGTACCACTAAAAAATAATTTTTTTTTTTTTGTTATAAAAGTAATTCTATAACTATTTTCAAATCTTTATCATGCAATGATTTTGACAATTTCATATTCTGATTTGCTTACTGAGATGTATCCATTGTTTGCTGGTGTTTAACTTAGTTGTAGCAGTTTGCAAGCTCGCATCATGACAATTAAGGAAGATACTTCAGGAATTGTCTGCTGTTATTTGCCTTCTGCTTTCTTGAATCTGAATTGGTGATGAGAGCGAGAATCAATGAAAGCGAATGATACAATGAAATGTAATTTAATATTCCGTATTCTATTGCAGTCTTTGTAACATAAAGTTCAAAATCTGAAATCGTACATATCGATAAAAAATCGTAAAAGCGGAGCAAAGATTTATGATATTATAAAAAAATGTTGTGATATTTCGATGATATGATTTATAAATTGAACATTTAAATGAATTATTTTTCAAAAATTATATAACAAATAAATATATGGTTTAAACAATTAAATCAAACTAAGATTGTAAAAAACACAAGAATATATTTTCATAACAATATTACGAGATATTATATAAAATCATATAAATTTACATTATCGTATTCTTTATGTATGTAATGTTATTGTTTAATTTAGAAAATTACTCAACATATCATATGCAATATCATATGCAATATAAATGCATATATATATATATATATATATATATATATATATAAAGCATTTATGATTAGAATAAAACTATAAGATATAAATGTTAATTTTGCAAAAAATTAATACAAAGAATTCATTTTTATATATTTTTATATTTGTTAATAATATTTATTATTATCTTTATTTTTTATAATTTCTAACATTTTTTTATAGAAATAGATTTAATTATTTATATGGTAAATGTTTAATAAAGCATATCATTAGATAACATATATAATACAGAAAAGATGCAAGTTTTAAAAATTAGCATGTTAAAGAAATATTTAAATACAATAGTGATTTTATGAAACAATGTGATATAATAAATAAAACAATTTTAAAATCTTACCTATTAAGAATGAGAAAGAATATCTTGTATCTCGAAAATAAAATGATATTCTTATGATATTATAACAAATTCTAATTCAATCGGATTTAAAGCATATGCATATGCTTATAATTTCAATTTTCATATTGATATGTATAGAATTAAATTTAAATCTAATAAAAAATTTAAGGAAAAACTTTTTAAAAAAATTATAAAATTATTAAAAATTATATTATGAATATTTTTAAAATAAAGTGAGTCAAATTTGTTCAAATGATTATCTCACGAGATAATCATTTAAAGGATTATCATCTAAGAAAAGATATATCAATAAAATATATTCCGAAAAAAAAAATATATATATATAAACCTAAAAAAATATGTAAAAATATGTAAAATACTAATAAAAATTTCATTAATAAACTAAAATTACTATTCACTAAGTTATTAAGATGAGGTTATGTATGGTTTCGTTTTTTGTATGAAATATAAGTATAAATATGTCCAAATGATACGATATGATACGATAAACCGAAAAACAAAAGATATTATGAATGTTTAAAAATATTATAGAAAGCAAAAAAAAAAAAAAAATGAATTTTGTATAAATTATAAAAATATTCTCCTAATATTCATTAAGAATCTAAAGATTCAACAGACATAGCTAGCATCCGGTTTTTTCATCAATCATTATCTTTAACATTGAATGATTAAAATCTTATTTTATGCTTATTCTTACATTTTTCATAATACCAATTTACGTCATCATATTTTCACTGTCAATAAAGACATCAATGATTAAGTCTACCAAAGGACTCACAAAAGCGAATATGGATCTAAATCTAATATAATTGCCAAAATCAAAACCTTATATAATATAATAAATTTTTTTTGTGGAAAAAAATAGTATAAAATTTTATTGAATTCCTATGAAAATGTTATATTTTATTTTAAACTATTTATCTATAAGTAACTTTTTTACATTTTCAAATGTGATTAAAAATATAATTGAATGAACAATATTTTTCATTGTATAATATATATTGTGTGAATATTTTGTGAAATCATCAGCAATCTTGCAGAATCATTCTGGGATTAATATTATTCTTTTATACATATATGTATAAAGTTTTATACATGTGAAAAAAAATTTACTACTAAATTATATGAAATTATTAATAAAAGTTATTATTTGCAATCAGTTTTAATTTATCTTATCATTTATATTTGTTCATTTAAATTTCTATCTCTAGTATTTGGCTTATGTCTTTTCTATTTCTTCTATGTGATAAAATATTAATATTGTTAGAAATAAATATTTCAGTACAAAAAAAAAAAGAAAAAGATACAATTTATATTACAAAACATAATATATAATGAACAGGAATTTTTTTCTATAATTAATATTATTGTAATAATTGCAAATGAATGCTCCTAATTAATATTATAATTAAAATCTTAGATGCATAATTAAATAGCAAGATGCATTGATGTTAAATATAATGTATAAATTATATTAGAAACAAAAAAAATTATGCATTGCTCATAAATTTAAAATATTATTATAAATATTTAAATAAAACAAAATTAATTTTTTTTGTATTAAAGAATTTTTTTGACTGTGCTATTGATTTCAAAAAAAGAACAAGTTATTAATGACTATTTTAAATATAATATAAATAATAAAGAATTCAATAATAGTGATAAATATAAAATATAATAGTAAAATTATAGAATAAAATGTGAATAATCTATCTTTTTAATATCATTATTATTTCAATTATTATATAATATTATTATATACATTATACACAGCAGAAAAGAAGACTGAAATAGACAAGAAAAATATATATAATCTGTTCTCTTAGTTGTTGTTATTATCATATTAGAAAATTGTATAATATTTATGAAATTTTATATATAATATATAATATAAAATTTATAATATGAAATTTTTTGTCAAGAATTTAGTAATATTATCTTTATGATTATATAATGAAAATGCATTGAAATAATTAATCTGTATTTCTTTTAATTGCCTTCTTTTTAGCTTTGCACAATACATGGTATTAAAATTATTTTAATTTATAAAATTTGAATTATTAATATCAACATTTTAAAACAAATATATCTATTTGTTTTCAAATTCAAAATTAACTAATAATGAATTCATTTTATTAATTTACATATTGTACGTAATTTAATATTTAATCTATAAGTTACGTACATAGTATACACATATTATATTATATACTAAACTTAATACAATGATTTGATAAAAAACAATATAAAATAACACAAATAATTTATATATCTATAATATTAAGGTAAAATAACAAATATATCTAATAGATTATTACTAAAATAAGAAATATATAACAAACGCACCATCATTACGAGTGGAAAAGGATGCTTATACACCCGAACAGGCGATTGATATTGTTGAACCATATCACGTCTTCTTATAAATTGACCGCTAACAAAAACTGTAAAAATATAAATAAAAATAAATAGAACTATTATAATGATTAATTTAATTAAATAGTAATTAACTGACCCAAAAAAAATAAATTTTATAGGTTATAATAAGCCAATTTTTAACCTTCTTTTATTTCATTTAATATCAATATCTCTTCACTTTATAATTATTAAAAAATATTTCAATATGAATTATAAATTATGCAACTTATAAATAAAAACTTGATGTAATTAATATTTCATTATATACTATACAACACAGAAACAAAATAACATAAATATCATAAAAATAATTTTTGGTAAATGGCACAAATATAGATTACAGTACAACCAATGAACACAAATCATGTATGTCCCTAGATTGGAACCAATCAAAAAGATTACATTGATTAAAATAGATAACATTTAAATATTCAAATAACTTTAAAACAATTATATATTTATAACACTATTTATTATTTAAAAGATCTAAAATATAAAAAAATATACATTTGTTTAACATAATTAAGTATTAGTTTCCGATGATACCTAACCTATAAAAAATTTATTTTATAATTTTTAATTTATAATACACTTTATATTACTAAAACTTATGAAATTTATTAATTATTATTTTATATATTATTATATTATTAATTTATAATTTAAAAAAAATTATTATTGACATCTTACATTATCTAGTAGATAAAAGTTTTTTTAGATGAAAGGTATTTATCGATCAGATACTAAAGACGAGTATAACATGTAGAATGCAAATATCAAAAGCTTTAAAAAAATAAACATCTCATGAAAACTGTGTATACAACAATAAATTTAGTTTTCACATTTATTAAAAAATGGGAGTAGGTAAAAGTCAGTTTTCTGAAGATGAACTGCAAGATTATCAGGTACTATTATTTAATAATTAAATAATTCGTAAATTTTATTTGTATTTTATATTTTAGGATTTGACATATTTTACGAAAAAAGAAGTTTTGCAGTAAGTATATTTGAAAGTATATCTACATCATTTATATAATATATTTATAATATATCTTAATAATATTTTAATAATTACATCAATAAATTAAAGATATAATAAACTTTAAAGATGTATTTAAATTTCAAAAAAAAAAATTTATTTATTCAATTTTTTTATTCAAGTTGTAATATTAATAATATTAATGAGATTTTATTGTATTAATATTAATTTTTTGTATAAAATTATTTTGTATCAAAAATTAACAACAATTTTTATACTTTTATATATTGTTTTTATATTTTTATATTTCAATTAAATTATTTATAAAAAATTACTAATTAATGTTTAAAATTTTTTATTATGTATGATAGTGCACATCAAAAGTTTAAAGCACTTGCTCCAGAGAAAGTTGGTCATAATAGAAATGCAAAACTTCCAATGTCTAAAATCTTACAATATCCTGAATTAAGAGTAAATCCCTTTGGAGATAGAATTTGTAAAGTTTTTAGTTCAAGCCAAGATGGAGATTGTACCTTTGAAGACTTTTTAGACATGATGTCTGTTTTTAGTGACGCAGCTCCAAAAGCTGTTAAAGCAGAACATGCATTTAGAATATTTGGTAATATTTATATCTCATTTTTCTTTTACATCTCTATAAATTTTATGTATTAATTAAGTTATAACAAATTATATAGATTTTGATGGAGATGATATGCTTGGTATTGGAGATTTGAGACAAGTAGTAGATAGACTTACTGCTCCACAAAGATTAAATGAAACAGATATGCAACAAGTTCTTCAATATATACTTGATGAAGCAGATTTAGATGATGATGGTGCACTTAGCTTTGCAGAATTTGAACATATAATAGAAAAAAGTAGTGATTTTTCAAAGTAAATATAATCATTTGTGGTATGAATTTATTAAGTTACACATTGAATATGGTATTTAATATTCATATTTGTTTTCAGGAGCTTCTGCATACGTTTATGAAATATAGAATATTAGTAAAAAGTAGTAAAAAAACAATATAAGACTGAATATTATATTACTATTGAAGTATTTCAATATACTCAATAAGCCTAATAATATTTAGTGTGAAAAAAAACACAATCTTATGATCTTATATTTTAAAGTGTGCCAATATTTTCTGAAGGCCTATTATATTAAAAATAACTTTCTTGTTTTCTAAAAGAATAGTTATAGAATTTTTTTACACTAAACTGCCATATGCAATTAATATATAATATAATAATTTATTAAAATGTTCATTGATTTTAAATTAAAATAAATTAAATAAATTAAATAATTAAATTTCTTTAATATTTTGATGAAAATATTATATAGATTAAAATATTTACATACATATAAAATTATTATATCAAATTGTATAAATATTTATAATATTATAATTTAATTAATTTATATAATTGTACAATATAGAATTTTTTTTTTATTACAATATAAAATATTAGGATAAATATCCTATTATTTAATTGATATTTATTTATCATACAAATATTATACAAATTATTATACACATATCAATTTTTAAAAAATATATGAATTTATATAGAAAGGAAAACTAATATTTATTAATTGATTTTTATTAATTTTTTATTAATTTATATTAAAAATATATATTAATAAATTAAGTTGATCGCTAGTTATATAGAATATGCAATATGAAATTAATTATAGAATAATTATAGAATATTTATGACTGCTCAGCAAATAATAGTTTGAAAAAAATTATGGTCTGTGCAAAGAATTAAGATATTATACTAGCAGAATTGAAAAAATTTTTTTACTTATTTGTAATTTTATATTGAAATTTAATTTTAATTTCAATCATTGATAAGTATAAATTAACACAATTCCTGAAAATATCTATTATTTTTTCAATATAAATCGAATTAATTATAAATCGAATTAATGAAAAGTATCGATATCTATCTAGGTATCGAATCAATAGAAATCATTTTCATTTCTCAAAAAAATATTTTAATCACAAAAAGATTATACGATTCATATATTGAAAGTTATAGCAATAAATTTATAGAAATAAGAATGACAAAAATGGACTTTAATTTAATTTATTATTTATAAATAAACATTAATTTATTAGAATTTTTATTTTGTAAATAATCGAATGTAACAAATATATTTTATATAATGTTTTTTATTTTTATTTTTCTTTAATAATTGTGACTTATTTGTTAATTATGAATTCAATAATATTATAAAATGATTGATGATTTAAATAATATTATAAAAATAGTATATACAAATATTTTTAAATAAATAAAAAATGCACAAAAACAATGGAACAATATTCAAATTGATGCAATTTTTCAAATGCACTTTTACAGCAAATAAATATCGATAATTATATATGTATAATGCAATTTTATTTTCATTAAAAAAAAATAAATTAATTTTCAATTTATCTAAAAACAATTGTAATGATATATCATATGTTTTCTTAAATATAAAGAAGCTATAGATTTTTGAGGTTAATGACATTTTTTTATTTAGGTTGTGCAAATCTAAATTATCATGTTTTTGTGAAATGAATTTAATAAATTTCGATTACATAAAGAGTATTTATATTTTTTTGAATAATTTGTGTCTGAATTATTCAATTTTTAATATTCATAATTATGAAATATAATTTATGATATATATTTATTTTATTTATGGATTTGTTTGAAAGATTAAATATTATCATTTTTTGATTTTTTAAATTTCGCTTAAATAACATAATTTATAACATGATTATTAATAACATAGAAATTTTTTTTTAATAAGTATTGTCATAATGAAATTGCTTTTAGTTATTGAATCATAGTACTTACTTATGAAGTAAGTAACGTGTGAGATTAGTAAAATTTTAATCCCCTGTGTACAATTATCATTTTATCATTATTATTACATTAGTCTTTTATTAGCAATACAATTAATATAACAATTAAAAAATTTAATACATTATGAACAAAAAAAATCGTATAAAATAATATATTTAACACTAGTTTAAACGTAATTATTTTATATTTAAAATTTTGAAAAAGAGCTTCTTTTAGTTTATTACATGATTTTAGTTTGCATTTATTACTCTAAAACATATCAAGAACATTTATATTCTTAACAATAAAATATAAATGAATATGAAATTTATTCTAATAAATTTTATTAATAAATAACAAAATAAAATTATGACTAGATCATAACAATTAAAAAATGAAATTTATATCAATATTTTCTAAATACCTGTATTTATAGAAAAAAAGATTTTTTGATTATTATATATTTTCAAAATCATATGATTTTTATACAAATTATTACTTTTTATTTGTTATTAATTTTGAAAAAAAATATATTGTTGATTTTTAAAATAAGTAATACATTCTATATAATAGTTATCATTTGTATTAATAAATATAATTTGTTAAAGATAATATAAAAATCATATATTTACATTTCTAATTACATATGGATAATAGAAGGAAAAATAAACTATATTTATTTATCTCAATAAGAGATAATAAAAATTACATAATGCAAAATAAATAATAAGTTATTCCATAATTTTTTAAAATATTGAGCAAGAAGAGCATATAGAAAAAGACAATAAAAATAATGCAAATCTAAGAATTTTTACTGAGATTAGAATATTTTGTAGATTCTCAGTATTGATTTCAATATTGAAGATACATCTTTGTGAAATAATAATTTATAAGTATAAAGTTTATCAATAGAGAAACATTAAATTCCAAACTAACTACTACCATATTTTAATAAAATTATAAATAGTATTTTTATTTGTGTGTGAAATTTTTACGATGTATAAATAAAACTTTGGAATAAAGTTTTCTTAAACCCTAATTGGTGTATTGCACTTAATCATTTTTTGAATGAAAAACCGAAAAAATAATGAATGAGCCCAAGTATAAGTATGAAACTATATAAATATGAAACTGAATTATATATAGACTTGAAATAACAAAAACAATTAATTAATTATTTTTGTTAGCATTAAGTGTAACGTCCAAAGGTTCATCGATATTTTGCGAAGGACTGAGTTCTTGCGGCGGTATTTGATGAAATAAAGTGGCAATCGATGTATGTCGAGGTGGACCTTTCACAGTGAGATCCATTTCAGCTTCCTGCGGCCTATCTCTAACACTTAAATTAATATCTCTTTCTATTGGACTACCGCATATTCTTGGTGGAGAACCACAACCACATTTCATTCTTTCCGGAGATTTTTCACATGTCAAAGAATATCTGAAACATAATAGTTATTTTTTTATATAAGAACAATTTCAAGTAGAAATATAATACAGAAAACTATAACATAGAAATAAAATACAGAATAGAAAAAGAAGAAAAATAAAGATCTTTTTATTTTGACATATTTTTTTCAAAGTTATATCAATTATTAATTCAATTTATTATATACGACGAAATTCAATTTATTATATATATAACATCGATAAAAGGATACTATTACCTAAAAAATTATCAAAATCAATTGTTTATTTTAATTCTTTCGCATTGATATATTTTTAAATATTCAAAATTAAAATAAAAAAAAAGAAAACTGACCAAGATGATATCATTAACTTTTCAATATCATTGTTAAACATTTAAATATTTGTTTAATACATGTATATGAATAAAATTTTTTTTTATAAATTTTTCAATAATATTAATATTACATACAATACATACATTAATATTAGTTATAATCATAATGTTCATTCGTTCATATTTTAAGATGTATTGTTAAGTATCTAGTAATTTATAAATGTTTATAAATATATGTAAAATATATATAATATATCAATAATATATATACTACTATTACTACTATATATATATACTAAAGGATGAAAAAGAATTATTTTGTTACCCGTGAGGAGGTGGAAGAATTCTATAATCTCTGCAAACGGATAAAGTTGAAGTGTCGGATATTTTGTCAGCATTAGTTGTCGTCAAAGATGATCCATTGGTAGCAGAGGCAGAAGGTGGTGGAGGCGGCGGGGGTGGTGGTGGTGGTGGTGGTGGCGGTGTCGCAGCATCAGGTCGTTCCAAAGAGGTTGTGGGTGGCGGCCTCAAAAGAAGAGGTGCCGCACTTCCTAATCCCAAACATCGCATTCTCCATGCATCTTGTAATAATTGCAATCGGGCTTGTTTTCGCCACTTTGCTCGCCGATTCTGAAACCAAACCTAAAATAACAAATAATTTTTTTTATCTTTATCACGATAAAATATATCCATTTATATATATTAAATATTATTAATTAATTTATGAAATGTTTATGAAATGTAAATATTATATATTATAATAAATATTATGCATTTAATATAAATGTTTGTCAAACTTTTTTAAAATAAAAGTAAACATTTATGAATTAATATTTACAATAATAAACAATATAGATTATTCCAAATAGGAACTAAAATTAAAAAGATAAAAAAACATAAAAGAGATTAACTTCTTAATAAATTATTCTATTAATTTGATATCAAAGAAAAAAATAGAATAACAAAAAAATATTTATTTTTTTTAACCTGAACACGAGCCTCTGAGAGCGAAATTCTAAGAGCGACTTCTTCTCTTAAGAAAACATCTGGATAATGGGTTTTCTGGAAAAGTGATTCCAATTCCTGAAGCTGTTGTGGAGTGAAGGTCGTCCGATTGCGTCTCTATTCAGACATGATTAAGAATAATTAATAACCATATATAAATATTATTGTATTTTATGTTTTTTAATTTATAACAATTTTGATGGAAAATGAAATATGCAATAATTACTATCTACATCATATGAAAGTTAAGAAACTGAATTAAATATTTACAGAAAAACCATAACTATACTATTTATTTATATATTTTTATTTTCACTGATTTTATATTTTTGTTTCATTCTTTTATTTGATTCTTTATCTTCAGAGCCGAAGAAAATATTTAAAGAAATACATAATGATATAATTTTTATCATTATATTAGAAATAATATAATATATTATGTTAAAAATAATACTATATAATTGAAATATAATTATCTAATACAAATTAATCGTATTATAATTCTCTATAATTCTCTAGTGTTATGTAATCTCTTTTTCTCTTAAATTAATCTTTTAAAAAAGAAATTAAGAAAATTATTTAATATAAATATCTAAAAATTTTTTTAATTATTTAATGAATTTATAGTTTTTTAAAAAGTGAAAATTTTAATTAGTAAATATTTTCTGTTTTAGAGATAAATAAAATTAAATATAAAAATAAATAATTAAATAATATATATTTAAATTTATGAGCAAAATAAAAATATAGAAAATATTAGAAAAATATTGCTAACAATCAATAATTATTTATATAATAATTCATGAAATTTTATAGAATTATATAAATATAAAATATAATATAAATATAAGAAAATTCTATGCATTTCTAAATTTTTATGAAATATACATTTGTATTTGAAATTACAAATTGAACAATATCTAAGATTGTTCAATATTTACAGTAATGCTATCATTTACATATATTACATATATTACATATTAAAATAATATTTTAGAAACATGCTTTCTAATTTGTGAGTACATGCTCAGTGATTAATAATGAGTATCATAGGTAATAATAATGAAATGATGGATATTTTAAAAATTCAATAAACAAGGAAAGAAACATATGAAAAATATATAAATATAAAAAAGAAATAATTAAAATATTAACAAAAAGTATATTAGTTGAAATAAGAGACATAAATAATGAATTAATAAAAAATGTCCAATTGACAGATTTACGAATTTTATTTATATTAAAGGAACATATCTTATTAAATAAGAAATACAATTAATATGCATTATTTAAATTAATAAAAGAAATAAAATTAGAAGAAATAAATAACGACTGATATTTTTATTAAATCTAAGATTTTCTTAAGAAGTTTTTTTATAACTTATATATGCAAAATTTGTTTTATAAATACATATTTGTATAATTTTACGATAGTTACGCATTACATTAAATTTTAATTTGAGTTATTTCATAATATTATTATTTCATAATTCATAATATATCGAGAAAAATGATAAATAAAAAAAATATATTTTATAAAACATTTATTAAAACATTTTATAAACCATTTATAAATATCTTTGAATAATTATTAAAAAAAGAATTTTTTTTTATTTTTATTTCATTTTATAATATAATATTTTTTTTCTAATAAATTATTTATGAAATAATTTTATATATTATTTTATTGCTAATAAATAAAAATATTTTTATGTTTACTTCTTTTAAATTCTTTAATAGTAATTATTAATTATTAATTAATTATTTATGAAAATAATAAATAATTTTCTGAAAATAATAAATATGTAAAACTTAAAAAAATCTTACAGAAAATTACAAATTTTATATTACATAATATTGAAGTGTAAAATATATAGATTGCCGCCAAAACAAATGAATCAAGTACAATCGTAAAGAAAATGAATTAATAATTAATTTAATTAAATGTATAATAAAATGAAATATTTTTAAACAATTTATAAACAAAAACATATTATATCAAAAGTTATTAACAAGATTACAAATTATAAAAGTATACAAGAAGAAAAAAGGATTTTAAGAAAAAAAACAAGAAAATATTGAATATGTCTTGATTATTTTCAATAATATAAGCGTAAATATATAAAAATATAAGTAAAAAAGTAAACAGAACCAAAAAAGAAACGTACACTGACCTGACGACGTCTTCCAAACATATATTCGGTAAGTAAGTCAGCCTGGGGGCCCAATGGTGATAAATACGGGCCTGCCATCCTGTTGTAATCAGTTGTTTGATAAAACTAATAAGGATATAGTTCTGTGATTTTTTTTTATTTTTTTTTTTAATCTAGAATCTCACTGCAAGAGAGTCGCTTTATCGTTCTCGATAGACGACACCGAGGAAACTGAAGTCTCCTTTCGAAAGTTCACCCTCGATCAAGCTCCTAGTTACGTGCGGAACGGGGGTTGGTTTATATCACGGGATTGGTCCGTCTGTTTTAGGGGCGGTACCACTTCCATGGAGATAAGTACACACCCCTCTTGTGGAAAATTCACTAAATCGTACCGCGCAGAATTTTTCCTTCAAAGAAGGACGATACCTGATTTTTGGTTCTTTCAAGATTTTCTTTCACTTTTTGGAATTTATATTCTCAAAACTTTTCTTCGTTTATTTCGTTTCGCATTTCATTCTACTTCTTAGTTAGCCATTTTTTCAAAATTTAATATCTATTTAACATTTTATTTTAATATTTGATTAAATTCTAATTTATTGATATTTTATTTTTATTGATATTATAATTATAAATTATTGATATGCACAATATAAAGCAAAATTAAATAAATAAAAAATAAATCAACAACAAATAACAAATATAAAACATATATATGAATAGATTAAAATTTAATAAATTTAATAAATATAACATAAAGCATAATTAATAAATGTATTTAATTGTTATAGATTTATTTAATATATAAAAATTAAAAGTTATTACTTAGAAAAGTAAAAATTTATTTTACTTTATATAGATTAATAATTTAATGGCATTTCTAGATATAATTCATTTTCTATTTTGTAAAATAAATAATTAACAAATTAAAAATTAATAATAATTTAATGAAATCATTAATATCAAATATATACCATCATTCGATATCATGGTGATTCTTAGAAATATCTAATATATTATAATACATCATAAAAAATAAGAAATGAATAAAATAATGAGAAAGAATTTAAAAAGTAAACAATATTTATTTTTTTTATCAATATTAAAAATATAGATTAAAATATTATTATATTTATATGTAATTTACTAATTTATATGTATTTTTATATGTATGTAACTTATTTTCAATATGATATCAAATTACATATATATTTATTACATGAACAATGAAATAATTTCAAAATATTAGTGTTCTATAAAAAAAAAAAGAAAATATATGAAACAGAACAAAAAAATAAGAAAAAATAAAAAATGGAAGCAAATGAAAATGAGGAAGTAAGAGATGACCATGGAAAACCGGGTGAAAAGAAAAAAGGGGTAAAAGAAGAATATAAACAGAAGAAGGAACGTAAGAAAAAGAAGAGATACGAAGGAAAAAGATGCGCAAGTTTAACGATAGGAGCCTAAGCGAAAGCCAGAAAGTGATGCTCGATATTCGTGTAGCGCATCAGACAGGCACATACCCCGAAGCCATGTAATTCATTACTAAAGCAATCTCACCCTGCCCTATCTCTGCCCCTCTCCTGAACCCTATCCCGGCCCTGCACACCCTCTCCTGACTTCGGCGGTGCGCGCGCGTTATAATATAAAAAAAAAAAAAGAAAAAAAAAAGGAAGAACCAGCCGGATGAGGAAGGAGAAGGGCCCGAATAGAATAGCGCCCCTGACGACAAAACAAAATGAAACACAAAGCCGTGTTTTCATAATTAAAAAGATTGCATGCACTGAGTACAGTTCTCTCTTGCTCTCGCTTTTTCTCTCGTTGGCGTTCTATGCTCGCCTCCTGTACGGAGCCTTTCTGTTCGCTACGCTGTATTTCTCTTTTTCCCTTTCCATCTGATTTTCTCTGTGATTGTCCGCCGAGTCTTTCTTTCTGGACGACGCTCTCTCTTTCTCTCTCTCTTTCTCTTTCTCTCTCTTTTTCTCTCCTGCTTCACTCTCTCTTATCCCCGACTCTTCTCTTTATATTCTCGCCATTTTAATGATCCAAATATACTAGCGAAATGTTTTCATATTAATTTCATTATAATTACACTTTATTGATAAATTTACTTTAATATATACACACATACACATAGAGGTCTTTCTTGTAAATGTAAAATATAGATTAAAATTAAATAAATTATATAATTAAATATTTTTTTATATTTTTCTTATTTCTTACAAATTGTATTTATAGAAACTTATTTATAAAAAAATGAATAAATGTATAATAATCATTATATTCATATATCAATGGAATAATATTAAATAATAAATAATAAATAAATATAAATGGAAGATTGTAAAAAAATTATCAAAATTCATATATTTATTATATTTATTATTCTCTTTTTATCTGCTTTTTTATTTTTTTTTTTATCTTTTGTAGTTTCAAGGAATGATACATTTGATGAAAATGTAATGGCATGTGTGTTACGCGCATCGCTTTCAACACATCTATTTATCATTTGTCTATTATTTTTCACATATACAATAAACTTATATATATTAATTCTATTATAGCTATATATATTAAATAATGCGTTTTTAACTCTCTATAAATACTTAATTCCTTCATAATTATAATTAACATTTGATTTTGAAAATAATTATAGTTATATGTATAAATTATAGACATTATATTTATATTATATGTAAGCATCATTTATATATATATATATATATATATATATATATATATATATACACATTAAATATGTATATATATATTCAATAGCAAGAAAATTAGTAACAGGTTGTCAAGCAAAAAGGGAGTCTTCAAGTTCATTTATTGGATAGAATGTTAACGCCCAGAACCGCCCCTATGATACAACCAATTAGCTTTTATTGATGCATTCTTCTCTCCATAACTATTATGAAGAAATATAATCGTCTATTTATTTCGTTTTAATTATATTTTAAGACGTATATTAATTATACATAAAGAATAAAAATTGATATTATGAAAATATAATATTAACGAAAATAAAAATATAATAAAAAAATTATGAAATTAGGATTATATCATATGTGCATAATAAATTTTACTTTAACTATAAATTATACATTCATTAATTTATAACGTATTTCAAATTTATTTGTATTTATTTATAAAATTTTTTTAAATTCATATTATTTTTTTCGTTACATATTAAAATTCTTTTATTTTACATTTCTTTATGAGATTGATTTATTTTTGAATTATACATATAATTTTTAATAATTTTTTATTTAATAATTAAAATATAAATTTATATTATTACAATTTATCCAATTCATATTTAACGTTGTTGAACGGGTCACCTGCAACGGGTCTACTCCTTTCCACCCCTCGTTTTGTCCGATGCCCTTGTCATGACGATTTCCTAAGCCAGACGATTACTCATCATCCCCTGACTAGTTGTACAACAGAACGACTACACTGACGAGGTTATTTTAATCAACGAAACCACGTTCTCCCCCTACCGCTACCACCTCCAACCCCTTACAATAAGGGTGCACATGAAACCATAGTGCTACCAGAGAGATCAACAGGACGGGCCAGACAACCGGATGTTATCATTTCTACAACATTTCCATTGTGTTCCGCATTTCATCCCCCAGAACTTGTTCTTTATTTCTTTCTTGTTTGCTTACTTTTTTTTTAATTCACTATCTTTTACTTTTTCATCACATTTAAATATTGCATTTTAGCGAATATTAACGTATAAGCTTCGGAATTTTTTCCAAAATTTTTTTTAAAAATTTTTAAAGATTTTAAAATTTTTTCTATATTATTTATATTAATTGCTTATCTTAATGTATAAATTAGAATAAAGAAATAATAAATAAACAAATATTGGAAAAAATATTGGATATTATACCAAATTTTTTTTTAAAACTTTATATTTTTTCTTATTGATATAGATATTCTATTAATAACATCTATTCTAATTTTTGAGTCAAAATAAGTAAGGAATGGATCCTATAAATTTCATTATTCTTTTGATTTATTCAATTTTTGTCAGCAAAGTTAAAAAGATTTTTATAAACTACCTTTTATAAGTCCTTTTTCAGCTATATAAATTTCTATTCGATTCTCTAAAATTCCAGTACAAAGGAATCATTTCATAGAATACTTATTTTTTAAGTAATTTTAAGTAATTTTAAGTAATTTTAAAATGAACAGGAAATTTTTAAAAAGATATTCAATCTCCAAAAGAAAGATAAAGGAAAGTATCTTCAGTTAAATCAATTAAAAATTAAATCAATTATAAAAGTATAAAGAAACATTTCTAAGAAATTTAATATTCTCATTAATACTCCACAATTCGAGAGAAATGTTTCGATCTTTTTAATTTAGACAACTTTGATTTTCATATTTCCATCAATTTTCAAAACACTATTTTTCATTCTAAAATTTCTACATCTGTGGAACATTCTTTAAAATTGTTTTGCAATTTCAAAGAAAATAGTAGAAAATCATAATAAAGATTCATGTTTAAATGAAAATCAATGAAAAATATCTAATTTAAAAGAGACCTATTTAGAGATTTAGAGAATATCGTACTTTTAAAGAATCTGACTCGTCAATGTTCAAATCTATTTTGCATTTTATAAATGCAATATAATTGATTTCATTGTTAAATATTGAATACTAACAGCAACATCGTTTCTATTATCAGCAGGTACCAATACCAGTATTAGTGTACCAGCATCAGTATCAGTACTATCCCCACTTCTGATACAGACATCGTTGTCGTCGCTGGTGCCGCAGCCGCCACCGCTACTACCATCAGCACCACCCTCTGTAAGAGTAAGAAGGTAAAAGTAGAGGGAGTAACAGTACTCTATTCATTTATACATTAACGTAGAGCTCTCTGTAGAAGAGCTGCGCAGACTCACGATCAGTAGAAGAGGACAGTAGGTAGTCAGACTCGAGGAGGATCGAATATAATAGAGCCTCGGTCGGCCGTTTTTATGAAATACATAAATAAACGAAGTCGAGGGGCGATTCTTCGTTTTTACAAGGGAAAGGAGATTAAAAATCTCTGCTTTTGTCCTTTCGTTTCCCTCCTACCAATCTGATATTTTTTCTCCGCCCTCTTTTCGTTTATATTTATATTTAGCCAATGTCTATGTTCTGATAATATATTTCGATATAATATATTGATGATAATGGAATGGTCACAATATTTTATATGGCTTATAAAAATTCTGAAATTTCTGAATTTTTCTTGTATTCAATGTATATTATATAAAAAATAAATTTTAATAAGTTTTAAAATTCTTAATAAAATATATTTTAAAATATATTTATATTTTATTAATTATAATTTTATAATTTATAATTTTATTAATGAATCTAAATTTATATTTCTTATTATTATATAATATTCTTTCTTCTTTGTTTTGAGAAAATATAAAAGTATATTGAGCGTTTTTATTATTATTTATTTTAAAGTAAATAAGAAGTAATAGATGTGATAAGACTCTCGAGTATAGATGAAAGATAAAACTATTTGATTTTATCATATATTTTTTTTAAAATGTTTTAGATACATAGTGTTTTAAGAATACTAATTTTAAATAATAATTTAAGAATATATTTGAATTTATTAATGTTAATTATTGAATATGAATAAAAAAAGATTAATAAAAGATCATCAAAATAGACACGAAATAGAGAATTAAACAGGATAAAAAATGAAGGATAAATAAATTTTAATAACATTGATGCTAAGTATAAAGTACAATGTAATTTTATAAAATTATTATAAAATTTCCAATATTATTGAAAATTTACGAATTATTTAATCAATTAATTATTTTTTGAAACTTTTTATTTTCTCAATAATTATTCTTAATCAAAAGTGAAAATGTTAATATCATGGTTCACACATAACAATAAAGAATTTGTTTATAAATATTTTTGATTAAAATACTGTACTGATTAATATTATAAAAAATAATATTATAAAAATAAAAAATAATAGACGAAGATTTTATCTATATCTAAATATTTAAAATATGTCATAGTTTAATGCATTTCTTGAACCAAGAAAAAATGTTTATCATTAATTTTAATTCTTATCTCTGTTAAAAAGATTACTTTTCTTGTTTGAAACCTGTCGAGAGGAAACTATTTCCATCAAGCATACTTTTGTGACGGAGTAGCTGATAGAAAAAAAAAAAGAAGAAGAAAGAAGAGAAAGGAAGCGAGAAAAAAGGCAGCAACCCCTTTTCTTCATAATGCGACAATGCGACCCGTTTATCGAGTCTCCTTTTAACGTCATCGAGGCGATTCCGAGTTGCATCCACGGGAGTGCCGATGCGCAAATCCACGCATGGACACCTTTTCTCCCTCTCCCTTTCTCTTCCTCTTTCCGTCCCTTCCTTCACGTTTCTGTCTCATTCTCATTTTGCATTAAAAAGCAGAAACAAAAAAGGAAAAAAATGCGAGATTAGGAAAACGATGGAACGAGAGAATACGAAGAAACACCTTCTTCGTTATCGTTATCGTTCTCTATAAAAAAAGAACAGCAACTCATTATTATAGAACAGAAAAGAAAAAATAGAGATAGTTATATCAAAACCGAATTCGATTCATTTTGCATTTTAAATTATCTATAATATTATTATAAATAAAAAATTTGAAATATATTATGCATTTATATATCAATACAATATCAATATCATCTCTTTTCTTTTATATTTCATTTTGTAAAACGATTAATTTTTGTGACTGTAACTTTAATTCTTTTTTAGCTCTTTTATTTTATCTCTATTTAGATTTATTTTATCTCTATTAGAAAATTGTCACATAAAATTCACTTTTTTGTATACGTCAAACTTCATAATAATCAGTTTACAAATAATTATTAATCGCATAAATTCACATTTTTATGATTTTTTAATGATATCTTTGTAAATAAAAAACATGCCTAAAGTTTTTCTTTGAAATAAGTATAAAAAAATCTAAAAATGATCGAACCTCCATTGAAGATGACTCAAAAGCCGGAAGGCCATCAACTTTCATCACTGAAAAATCTAAAGAAGAAATCCTTTCTTCATTTCTTTGAATTGTTGTTCAACACTTAAAGAAAGTTAAAAAAAGTATGAATCATACGGTTCATGATAGGTAATTGGCAATGATCTGAACTGCAAAAGAGTAACTTTAAGCTTTTTTTGAAAGTTTAAACGATTGAGTAAAACAGAAAATAAATTGAAGAAAAAAGTTGAAAAATTGAAATGTTAAAGCATATTTTGCAACATATTAACTGTTTATAATGGACTCTTTCCAAATATAGGATAAAATTTTATGTATTTTATGTTTTTAAAAAATATATAATAAAATATCTTGTCAAAAATATTCTTTTACTCCGAGAATGACTGTCACAAACTATTAAATCGATTGCGAAATTTATCAGAAAGAAATTTTTAATTTAGTTTTTAAAACAAAAAAAAATATTTTGTCTTTTTATTTAAAATACTATATTAATGTTAATTAAAATTGAAAATATTATTTAAAAAATTTTATAAAGAATAAAAATCAATCGAAATATTTATTTTTTCTAACGCTGTTTGCTTTTGCTTTGTATTATTTATGCTAATGAAAAATTTTTTTTCAATTTCATTATATCTTTTTTTTATCAAGTTCGCATTTATTTATTCATTATAAATTGTAATCATGATAAATTAATTTTATTATTATAAAAAAATTTATAATAATCGATTATTTAGAAATTGGGTTTCTAAAACCTTACAAACCTTAAAAAAATCTCAAATAAAGTAAATGACAGAGTAAATTAAATTCATCATTGCCAAATGTAATTATTCGATTTTTGAAAAATCAAATCAATCATACAATTCTGATGATTCTGATGTCAAAATAAACAATTTTTCAAAAAGTGAAATTCATCACTTTAACTCTTGAGTGATTCAAATACAAAAAACTTACTAAAATATAATATTTAAACGTAACTATATAAACGCGCGTATATATTCAAATATATATTTGCAGATGAAAATATATAAATATCGAGAGAGTGAGAGAGAGAGAGATAAAAACATGTATAAGTATATATATCTTCAGGTATGATAGATAGCGAAAGAGTGAGAAGGAAAGGAAGATAGAGAGAAAGGTGGAAAGGGGTTGACGTCGAAACGAACATTGTGCGCACGCCATAACGTAGCAATAACAGTGTTCCATTATATGTAGGTAGACCGGCGAGAGGGAGAGGTGGTGGTGGTGGGAGTGGTGGTGGTGAGATTGCAAAACATGCCTAGATTAATGTTTTCTCATTCCACGGACCGCTTGTACAACCTCCATTCCCCTCGCTACTGTGATTCGTTCGCCAACCGCTACCCTTCCTAAGCCACGTTCCACCCCAGAATCACGGTAGCTCTGTCGCGTGACAATGAAAACTACGAATTGCATTGCGTTTCTACCTTTCCATAACTACCCCTCCTTTCCCTCCACATCCTCCGCCTCCTTCGTTCCCTCGTCTTTTATAGGGAGACCTCTTCACCAATCTATCCGTCTTTCTTCCTTATCCTCGTCTCTGATTCTTCGCCAACTTTTTACCTTCCTATCTCATAGTTTAATATTCTTTTTTTGTTACTTTCAAATTTAGGTATTGTCTGTTTCGTAATTTATTAGCTTCATCGGTTACATTTATAGATGATTGAAGGAATTACATTAACGTTATGATATTTAACGAGCTAAGATGAAAAAAATGGTATTGTAAGTATATTAAAAAAAAAAAAAATTAAGAATGACAAAAAGAATAAAATATTTTTTATTAAAGAAAGAGATAAGTCTTGGTTTATTTTCTTATTGCAAAAAAAAATAATATAAAATCTTCAATAAATCGCTTGTTTTTTTATCAACAGCATGCGAATGCAACAAATTTTAGAGCATTAAAAAAAGTATTTAAATAACAGAAATAAAGGTGAAAATATCATTATGTTCAACTGTTTCCATGGAAATGAATAAATATAAACATAAAAAAAAAGAGAGGGGAAAATTTTTTTTTCCATCGTTATGTCGAGCATACTTCAGCTAGAAGAAATCTATTCATTAGTACCATCTTCTCCCGGGGCTGAAGGTGAACAAGCGGGAAGTGAAGGAGAGTAGTCTGGACTCCGAGAATTCCCTTTTATTCGCATTATTATGGTAATGACACTGAAAAGCCGAAAAATGTCAGGCTTTTGTAACAGAAGGTTTGTCCGCCTGGTCCATTCATTGATTACGCCCCGCCTCCCTCCTTTCCTCTTTCCCTCCCATCCTCCCTCCCTCCCTCCTAGCCCTTCCTCTCTAGACATAGCTTGTATTTGTCGAGCAACCCTCTAGAGAAAAGTTAGTGGCTATTCGTACCTTTGGACAATGTTTCAACCAGCTTGTGCTCATCGATGTCGAATAAAGAAAAATACACCTCGTTTGTTTTTCCTCTGTTTCATTTATCAAATCGTATGTATCAAATTTGGACTTATAAAATGCTTATGCTTCAATTATGACTTCATTTTCTCAATCAATTATCGATCTCAATCAATTATTTTATTACAGGTGTATAATTTTATCTTGTAGCGAAAATTTTAAATATGTATACATTTTTTTGATTAATACAAATTTTTGGTCACTTATTTATAGATTTTAATAGGAAAATTATTCTATAATCATATTTTCAAGCTATTTTCAATTTGATCAACAAACTTTTAAAGATGCAAATAATTTATATATTAATAAATTATAATTTTTATTAATTATATAAATATTTATAATTTAAAATAAATTAGTTTTTATCAGCAAATTTACATATATATTTTTACTATACAAAAATAATTTTGAGATGAAGAAATTTATATTAGATTTGACAATTAGACTAGATTAAAAAAAATTATTATTTTACAAATAATTACTCTTAATTTACTCATTTATATTATGAACAACATTTTACGTAGTCATTTTGAAATCTTAATAAATTTATATTAGAATAAAAAAAAATATTATAATTCATAATATTATTCTTCAAAAATTACTTCAAAAATTAATTTTATAGAAACTATTTTTTACACATAAAATCTAGAAGATTAAAATCAAATTTTCTTCACTGTTAAAAAATAATAATGCAATAGTATAATATAATATCTTTGTTCAAGCCTATTGTGCAAATATCGAAACATTAATGCATAATGTTTGTTGAAATCAAATTTTAAAATCAATGAAAAATTAAGTAATTACAGTAAGATTATATTGTTTAAATATGCTGAAAAAAGATATCGAAGCATACTCGTTACAATTAGAGTTGCTACAGCAAAGTATGTCTCTGGAGATCAGAATAAGCGTGTCGACTCGATCATATGAGCCATAAGTGAATTACCGATAATTAGAGGATGGTTTTACGAAGAATGGGGAAATTGGATGCGCGCCTTTCTGAATCTTTGTTAATCAGTTCCATTTTGCAAAGCATCACTGCCGCAGTTCCCTCGACGACTGAATCGAGAATTCCAGGGCCGCTGGTTCTTCTAGAATTTCTCATCACATATCGTGCGCTAAATGTTTCTCTTTTACTTAAAATAATCATAAGTTATATGAATCAATTATTATATAATTGTACCTTGTTCCATATAATTAATTGATCTTCAATTAATTTTATTATATATTTAAATGATTGTTATTGATGAAATATTGAATTTATAGATTGTGTAATATTTTCTTTACATTTTTATAATTCTTATATTTTTTATGATTCTCGATATATTTATTAAGACATTGTAAATCTGAATATATTTAAAATTAAGTAATCGAAAAACTTTCTATAATTTAACTGATAGTATATATATAAATATATATATATATATATAATGTTATAAGAAATAGTATATCGACAAAAATATAAAAAAAAAAGAAATTTCTCCTTTTTTAATTTTTTACATATGAATTAATTCAGATTAAATGAATCGATTATAAATTAAAAATTCGAATTTCAATTAGAATCGTAAGAAAACTTGCGATATTAACACAAAAATAAATTTACTAATTATTTGGAAAAAAGATATTTCGAAATAATAGCAAGCAATTACCAATGAAAGTTCATTGCTGAATAATTGTAGTTTATCGTGGCATTGCGGCCCTGGAGAGTGGATCTAGCTCGGTCCGCATCCGCAGAAGGGTGGTTTTAATTACCCCTTCCATTACTGCAAAACCAACCCCGTTAGTGGATTCATTTAGTCACATTACCAGACCGCCTTCCTCTCTCTAGCAACCCTCCCTCCTCCACCCCTTTTTCTCCTTCCCTTGGTCTTTCTCTTTCGTTAACTAGTGGTTGGTGCATGTTTCAAACCAATATTCTGTCTCTCTCTTTTCAAGTTCTTAAATACAACTCGTATATCTTCACATACATTGAATTATTGCACTTGAGGCATTATATTGTTAATCTTATTGTTAATCGCTTTTGATATATTTGTGTTCCTTCTTTACAATAAACAAATATATACTTTTATAAACTATTTGATTTTATAATATGAATAATTAGAATTTATATAAATTATATTTAATATAAATTATAATTTATTATAAGATAACATTAATTTAAATTAATTAAAATGATTATTATATCAAAATAATTTTGTTGATATAAAATATTGAAAGATGAAGAAAAAATTTTCGACAGATTTAAAAATATATGAAACATTACACGTTATGAATAACGAGTATTTATTTTCGGAAAAAAGCAAACCTGACACTGCTTCTGAATTTATTTATTAACATTTCTATAAATTTATTTTAATTGATAGAATATATAACATTACATATAATATTTCTTGTTTAAATGTATAAATATGATTATTTTCTTAAATATTAAATATCTAAAAAAATATTCCAAATGAATATTGTATGATGAAAAAAATATATCATGATAATCTTAATCATACAAAATTTTTAAAGAATATTGAAGAATTCGATATGGAAATATTTTCAAAATATTATCTATTATACTATCTATTATATATAAATATATATAAATATAATAATAAAATATAAATATAAATATATATTATATTTTTTATAATATATTAACTAATTAATTCAAAGTTAATAATTATTCAAAATTAATATATTATAAATATTATATAATATAGTACAAATATATAGCTATCCAATTTATGATATATCGAGAAGAAATTGGTTGATTGGACTATGAACATCATATTGGTTTTGAAAAGAAACCGATCTTCTTCTCCACGTTCTCCACATTCTCGCCCCCCTCATTCTCAATAGAGAAGAGAAAAAATGAATTTAGTTGTTTCTCTAGTATATAGAAAATCAATTTTTTACAAAATATCTATATTTACAGTTAATTCTCGAACAATACAAACATATAGGCTTTGTTATATTGTTATATAAGAACCCCAACTTCTCGCATCCAAGAATTCAAATCCCTAATATTTTAATTATAAATTTTAACAATATCTCATGTTTTATCATATATTGTGTGCATTCTGTAGATTTTTATATATTTAAATTTTCTATGAATGCATAAATTTTCCCAACTTTAGTAAAAATTGTATTTGTAAATTAAATATTTATCTCAATAATATTAGACAAATTTAACGTTTAAAACGAATAATTTAAATATTAAATATTAAATATTTGAATAAACAAATAAACAAATCTTTTTCTTTCTTTTTTTTTCTTTCTTTTTTTTTCTTTCTTTTATACAAATACACATTGTGTATCAATATAAATAATTATTAAACATTTAATGCATATAGGGATATATATATATATATATATATATATATATATATATGTGTGTGTATAAGAGATGGCGGATAAAAGAGAAAGATAGTAAGAACAGTAAAAAGGGAAAAGAAGAGAGAGATGACGAAAACATGATAGAAGGGATGCTGGCAATAGAGTGGTTTCTTGGAGGGTAGAGGGTGCATACAAAATGCGGTTTCCTCGAGCAGTACCGTCTTCGAACTTCTGAAGCCGAAGGCCTTTAGCAGCCTACCCTTCAGCTAGATTGGATGCGTTTAATTACCCCTGAAATATCGTTAATTACTCGGCCTCGGAGCAAGTTCGAGCACGGTTGGGAAGTTCGAAACACACGAATTTGGTTGTTCCTTGTACAAACTCGTCCTTTTCCAACCTGGTTTTCCCCGATTTACTGATTCGCTGATTCGTTGATCCACCGATCCACCTACCCAACGATCTACCGGATTTCACCTCTTTTGTCCTCATTATCTCAGCCGATGCGCTTTTCATCTTCCCTTCCGCCTCTCTCTTCTCTTACTTCTCCACACCCCCTTCTCTACTACTAGTCCTTCTCGTTCTGATCTTCTGTAATCATCACTTTATATACTTTCCTAAAAACACTACTATCGACCGATGCATTTCTTTTGTCTTTATTTAAAAAACAATCGTTATATCAAATCGTTTTAATTTCTTAAAGAGAGCAATATATTTTTTGAATGAAAAGATTCTCAAAAAATGAAAATTATAAAAAATAACTTGCCTTCAATCTTTCAAGTTTTGTATATAAAAAATAATTTTTATAATAATCATTAAAAAAATAATTTTTGAAGCATCAGTTTAAAGTTTAATTGTTTGTTTTATTTTAAGCATCTTTTCATATTATTTGACTTTTTTATTCTTATTTTTATTACATTATCAATTATAATATTTTTTGCTTAGTTTTCTAATATACATTTATCGTTTGTTATTTATTATAATTTGAAAATGAATGAATATAAGATATTGTACAAATGAAATGCAATAGATCATTCAAATAACAATCAATGCATAAAATCATCAAGTAATTGGTAATATGATTGAAATATAGAAACTTCGCTCGTTACGCATCCTCTTTTCCATGAGGCTAACCCTTTCAGTTTGTGCTACGGAGAGATTCTAATTAATCAACTGGCCAATGTCCACGCTCTACCTGGAATAAATGCACGCATTCAATCAATAGGTTCCTTTGAAGCGTATCATTTTTTTCAGTATGACACATTAAAGTATATTACGTTAAAACATTCGCGCAATTTAATTTGTAACTATTAGATTGTACATTCCACTAAACTATGACTTATAAAACTTTAACATTTAAAGCTTGATAAATTCATTTTTTCGATTCATTTTTATTCTATATTACACGTTATCTTAAACAGTATTTATAAATGATTACATTTTTATTATCTTTTTATTTTTATTTTCTTTTTTTTTTCTTATTTTCTTCAATTATTGTTCACTTTCATTTATATTATGTGCATGTACATAATAATGATAGGGGAAAAAATCAAATCAAAATAAATTTTTTTTATAATAGTTTGAAATAAACGATTTAAAATATCATTTAATAAAAATACAGTTTTTGATTACATAATATGATTATATGGTAAACTTATTAATTATTATTTTACAATAGAGTGTTTTTTACAAAAAACATATCAATCTTAAAATTTTAACTCGTTATAATAATAAAATAAATTTTATGGTTATTATTCATTGTTATGGTTTTTATTTCAAATGAATAAATTTATTTTAATTTATTTTTTTTATTATATCTTTAGTTATTGTTATTATAGTTTTAGTTATTATATTTACGAAATAATAAAATGGTCAACCAGATTTGTACAACGGTATTATTCTTAGTATTGTATGAATACTAACTGGCGCTATACCCTAAGAGGGTGGTTAAACGAATGTTAACGAGACCGTAAATGGAACAACGTAGTGTACAGGAGCTTGATTAAAATATTAATTGAGATGGAAATAATGATTCGTTACGGTTCGATGATTAAATCGCCCTACTGTACTTCGTATCTTTGACTTTTTAATATATGCCACTGAATAGATTCTCAACTCTGATCAATCTGACCAATGATTCATCTGATACTAGAAAGCAATACTATTTTTTCATTTATAATAGATTTTATCGAACAAAATATCACAATACAATAAATAATTTTGCAGTATATATCGAAATAAATTTTTTTTTAAAGTCTTGTTTTTGAATAAATCAAATTTGGAAATTTTTCAATTAATTGGATGAATTCGTTAAAAGTTTGTTCTATATATGAAAATAAATGAAACATATAGAATGAAAATTTTCTCGTTTTATTAGTTACGATAGTTTATTTGGATAATAAATAAAAGAGAACAAAATTACTATTAGTTAATTATAAATTTGATTAAAGAAGAATTTCAGAAATCAAAATTTTAATTCTTTAAAAAAAGACTTTTTCAAAAAAAAATTCATGAAATATTCTGGATTTTGAGAATTTCGAGAATTTTAAGAGTTTCATAATTTCATAAACTTTCATAAACTTTCAGATTTAAATCTTATAAATTTAAAAATCAATCTCATTCACGAAAAATATTCTCAAGACTCAAGTGCGATAATTTAGCTCTTAATGGATACTTATTGCATTTTAAAAACAAGATCAAATAGGAAAAGTTTGTAAGAAAAGATTAAGCAAATATACAAATATTCTCCTTGATTGAAAAATATTGTCAATAACAGAAAAATTATCTCATTTCGATATTACAACAATCAATATATTGTATTTTCAATAGATTCATTTTGTAATTAATAACATTTCATTTCTGATCAAAACATAAGAGAACGAACGAAAACACAATTTGAATAGTAATCTTCACGTAATCTATGATCTATTGTGAAAGATGTTAGAGGGGTTGGTGATATAGGGTAAACAATTGAAAAGAGAGTCATTGTCTGGGATCCGTTGAAAATATAAAGGAACAGTTGGGCTTCCATTAAAATCACTTTCTATGAAAACTAATCACATAGACTGCACATGCTCAACTGACTTTAGGGTGCGTCAATATGTTAAACCACTATATCTTATTATTCCGTATTTTGTAGTCGTCACAACAAGAAGATTAATTCGTTAAATGGAATCCTCATATCTAGTTTCATTCCTATCTTTTCATATTTAATTTAATATTTAATATTTCTCAAGGATAATATATTATTTATACCATAAAGAATTATCGTGTAATATTTATTTATATATACAAACGACTCAATTATTTGAAATGCCTCCTCTCTTGATTATTGAATCATCAATGAATTTTTTTAAAATTATTATAGTAAAGAAATATGAACTAATTAAATTATTATACTTTTAAATTAAAACTTATATATTTATATAAATATGTATTTATATAAATCATCGCAATAATCTATTTTCAAAAAATATTTGCTAAAAATATTATCAGGAAATAATATCTATAATAATTAATGAATATTTAATTATTTATTTTAAATTTTATTAATAAAATAATTGTAATCGATAATAATGTTGGACTATTGAAAAAAACAATTAAGCAAGATACATAGGAAGCGAAGAAGCAGAAGTGGAAACAGAAGTAGAAAAGAGATAAGGAGAATAAGGAAAATTCCTATTGGACTCTCGTTTTCTGGAAGAACGATTCGCGGATCTGAGTTTCCTAGCGAAGCTACCGATTCTAAGCAACCAGGGACGAAAAGCAACTATGGTAGGAGGCCAGACACGGCGATCGGTTCGAACAATACCCATTGTCCAGCATATCATTTTCACGATTTTCCATCGGTCGACTTTCAACCGAGGAAGACTTCGTTCGGAGCCACCGATGAATATCGTTCCTCGATTTTCACTACCGTTACGGTACCAGCACCTTCTCGTTTCTCTTTGGTAAACCGCTCGAGCGGATAAAACGAACACAATGCCTTTTGTTTCTCATCTTCAACGCCTATCGATGCGGAGATTCGTCATCCTCGAAGAATTGATTTTTTGATCTGGTTTTCGAATATTCTTTTCATTGATTATAATTAATTTTTCAACGATTAAATATATCTATATCTTTCTCAATCACATTATTTAGGATTCTTTGTAAAAATCATTTGTCTTATATTGCTGTAAGGTATTTTTGATAATTCGTGAATGTAGTTTGTAGATTAAACTGTTTGATCTAAACAAATGTTTTTGCGATGTTTTTCAATTTATGGATCATAATCTCCAAGGAAGTAAAATAGTTTGTGGGAGATGCTATTGAAAATCATAGAATAGCATATCTTCAAGAAAATTGGAAAATAGATTATTCTAATGTATAATAAAATATAATGTTATAAATTAAAATTATTTTGTCCTTTCTATTATTATTAAAATCATCTGATATCTAATTGTACTTTTAATTTACTATCTTTTTTTTTTACAAACTTTAATAGATTTTAATATGTTGCATTATTTTAATGAATTCTTATAAACTGGCTGAAGATTAGTCCAAGTGAAAATTTACTTTTCTTTTTAATAAGTACGTGATAAAATAAGAAATGTATGTAATAAAAAATACTTTCTTATTACTGTAAATTTGTTTTTCCATTTGTTCAAAATTCAAATATAAATTCAAACTAAAAAATAAAAAAACATTAATTGGTTCAAAATTAAAATTGAAAATAAAAGTAAAATGAAAATGAAATTCTATTAATTTACTAAATCCATTCAAAATATTAAAATAAAATTTTATAAATAAAATAATCCCAGATTCAGAGATCTAAATGAATTGAATAAATATCATCCATTGTTTATAACAAATGAATCAAATAATATCATTTTAGCATATGAAAGTACTACCAACTAAGTGTAAAACGTAAGAAAAACTATGGAAATAGAAGAAGAGAGAAGGACTCGTCTTCCTCCGAAATTCTAGAATGACGAGTAATCATAATTTCGACAGAGTCAGTAGTATTCCGAGATTGAGATATATAATAAGCCTGAGGCTGCGTTCACATCACAGAAAGACAGTCCGATACGAGTGAGTAGGTACATTATACAAACGGAATACCTACCCCAACCTATGCCAACCTACCCGCCCATTGGCATCAAACCAACTACTACTACTATCATCGCTACCGCCACTACTCACTCTCTTATTGCGTGACTGTATCCTTGAGAGGTACTCCCACTATCTACAGGGTGATTTTCTTGAAGTATTTGTTCATAATGATGCTGCAAATTGTCTGAAATGCTTTATTTATCATTATATATATATATATAAATTTAAATTATATATATATATATATATATATATATATATAAATTTGGTTCCAAAAATATTCAACCATATTCAATATTTGATATATTATATAAAAATAATATATTAATAAAAAAAAATATTTGATATAATTAATAATTATATATGTGTTTATTATTTGATGATTCTATAATAATAGACTAATTTAAAAAGAAATACAAATGAAATGCATGGTAAAAAATCATATATTAAAAATTAACTATGAAATACTTAAAAGACATTTCTGAGAAATACATTTTGAAACAATTATGCATATAAACTGATTAACAACTTATTATTTTCAAACTGTCAATTAATTCGAAATAAATCAGAAAATCTAACAATTTTTTTTTATATTTATTTTGATATGATCCATAATAAATCTATTCCAATAAAATTGTAATAAAATTTAATTTTAAAAATGCAAATTTCATTGAAAGAAACATTGTGTTATAAAGTTATATTATTTTTTTAATTATTTTTCATATTTTAATTCAAGAAACTTTTTAAATATTCTTTTTATATCTTACATAACAATATATCTGTATGTTTTTATATTCAAAAATATATATTCATAGATGATATAATTTTTCTTAAAGGGAAAAAGATTTATTGAAAGAATGTAGCGTTTTCAATTTCCTATAGCATAATATTTATCAAATTATCATTTAATTAATTAATTATCAAATTTTACAATTATATTTGCAATTTTGCAAATGAGTATAGTAAAATAACAATTATTGAGGATGAATTCATAATAATTCTATTTTATACTTTGACAAACATATAAAAATATATAATATAATAATTTCTAATAATTAGATATTTATATCATAAAAATTCTCAATTAATTAACATAATCAAATAAATTCTTTTATATTTCATTTTGTTTAATGTATATTATTTTTAATTTTTATTAGCTAGCTTAGTTTGCAATATGATATAATTATTGTTAATATTATTTCGTATTATAATTGTACTTTTTTATAATTACAATTAATTATTATAATTGTAATTACATTATTGTTCAAAAAAGATATTTTTTATAATATATTCTTAATATTTCTATTTTTGTGTATCTTATACAGTGCATTATTCATTTGTAAGATATTTTTGAAGGAATAATTCTGAGCCAAAATATAAAATAAATATAAATTTATGTTAGATAAAATAAGATAGAAACAGATTGAAAACGATATGATGGAAATATCTAATAATAATATATAATAAATCTCAATCTATCTTCATCTCAGTTCATTCAATTCGTTTAATTAGTTAATTTTTCTAGTTAAAATATTATATTTTTATTTTAATTAAATTTTAATTTATGATAACATACATACATATTAAATTTAATTTTTTATATATTTTTACAATACATTATTATGCATTATTATATAGCAAATACAATTATTATGACATTTAATTATTATTCAAATGTATACAATTATTTATAAAATTATGATTTTTTTTATATAATACATACATGTTTATGTATGTATACAATAAGACTGGCAATAAATAAATTATACAATTTAAGCAATTTAATATATAATATAATATATAGTTACAAAAATATTATTTTCTAATAAATATTATAAATATCTAATAATACCTAATAAATAATAATAAATATAATAATACAATGATACAATTTATTTTCTAAAATATTTCTAATTTAAGATAAAAAAATCGCTTCGCATTATTATTATTAAAAATAAAAAAAAGAATTTTGAGATATGTCACCCGTTAGATACGCCTACAGATATACTGATACGACAAAGAATTGATACGTTCCTTTCGTAAACGTCTCTCTTTTTTTCTTTCTCTTTCTCCTTTTCGAGCAAGAGTACCGATAGACCGACAATGGAGCACATCTGTAGGTACCACGAAACAATGGCTACCGAGATTGTGGAACCTATTGCGGATAGTATTCCATAATATACCCTGTTGTTTCCGCTCCCTCGGATAGAGCTACCAGCGTGCTCGATGAAAATATATGGCCCCCTTTCCAAGGTCTATCTAAACTGACACTAGGTATGCTTGTTATTGTTTCATAAATTTTCTTTACACCCTTATTTTTAATTTTCTTCTTATTACTGTCATTATTATTATTATCATTCAAAAGTAATTATTTAAGACATTCATTCGAAATTTTGAAATCTTAAAATTATTACAATAATTTAGAGTTATTACAATAATTTAGAATTATTATATGATTACAATTATACTTTCCTTATTTAAATTTTAAGATAAAAAACTTAATTTATTACTTAAAAAATTTTTATTAACTTTCATTAGCAATACAATAGATACAAAGAATATATATAATAATAATATATCATATAACGTATCATATTTAAATATGCACATATTTGTTAGAATACACACCTTTTATATATTTTATTCTTATACATTTTCATTTTTATATTAAATATGGTTTAATTATATAATTGACAAACCAATCTTCCGTAAATTGCAAATGATTTCCAGGTAAATGAAGAAAATGAATTCTTCCCGCATTATGTAACATTTTTAACCCTAAGCGATCCTGAGAAAAGAGTTCTTCGTTAATACATCTATATTATACAATTTTCATTTTATAATTGTCATTTAATCAAATCTGATTTCAAGAATTTAATTATTTTAAATGTATTTTATAAAAATTTCATAAAAATTACATTTTATTGAATATTAAAATATATTTAAAATAATTAAATTCTTAATTAAATTACATTCGATTAAATGACAATTATAAAATGAAAATTATATAATGTAAATGAATTAACGAAGAATTTATAACAAAGAATATATCACACATAGATAAGTATACCTTATGATAGAAATCACTTTGTTCTAATGTTTGAATTAATTTTTCCTGCCCTGGCTTATAAAATCCAAATAATTCTGTTTCTGCTGGTCTAACAATAGTATCATTATCAAATTTAACTAATACCATGGTATGTAATTTTTGAAGATTTTTTTTGTATGTCTGAAAAAATTTAATTAAGATTGAAGTGATAATTAGATTACTCTTATATTAAAAATATATCACAAACAATAGATTACCTTATTAATATAATGTTCATTATTAATGTCTGCCAAAAATGTACTTTTTTCTTTATATTCTTCTTCATGATATGGATCATGCCAATATGTAGCTTGAATAAATTTTTTTTGAATAAATCTATTATGAAATAATAAATAATTTTATATAATTATAATATAATAAATTATAATATAAAATTATAATTATAATAATAAATAAAATAATTTTATTATATAAAAATAAATGTAAATATTAATCTATAAAATATTATATAATATTATTATAATTATAATTATAATTATAATTATTAATTACGTAAAATTTGAAAATATGTATTTATTTGATAGTAAAACTCTGCAAATATTTATTATGAATACTTTTAATCATTCTATATATTCAATATATTTAATCATTAAATATAGTAATAATTTATTTATTTAAATTAAATTTAAGAAAATAAAAATAAAAATTTAAAATTAATACTGTAAATAAGCTCCATATTTGATAATACGAGTGACATAATGGCAAATATCGGGTTTCAATGTTCCACAATTTGGTAATCCAAAAACACCTTGATGTTGACCACCCAAAGAAATAAAATTCTTAACTGAAGGATTAGGACATCTTTGAATTAATGCTCGGCTATAATGTGTAAAATATTTAATAATTATTATACAATTACTATTTATAATATAAATAAATATATTATATAAATTTAAATTTAGATTTAATTTAAAGAAGTTTATCAATTTTAATTTACTTATTTAAATTTCATTGATTTATTATTAGTAAAATAAATCATTAAATATTTTTTTATTTCTAAAATTTTTTTTCAACAATTTTCAAATTACGAAAACTTTAAATATAATTAAACATATAATCATTTAAAGATATTTTTTATTAAAAAGTTGCAATATATCATAAATTATTTAATTTGTAAAACACTTACGTAATAATTATTTTTATATGCGAAATTAATTAGATGCAAATTTATATTATTAAATGAAAACATGTATGCAAGCATGTATGCTATAGAAAAATAAAAACAAAAAAATAAATAGAATATTATACATGCAGAGTTTCATGTTGATCTTTTTTTATATATTTCATTTATTAATAAAAAAAAATATCAGAAGTAAATTTTTATGAAAAAAATAAACATAATGATGAAATTTATCTCAAAATCATATTTTTTCGAGACTTTAAAATAATTTATTTATATCTTCTACTAATTAGTTTTATTAATTTTTTCAAATAAACTTACAAAAATTGAGCACCTTGTGAAAATCCAATAGCATTATAACCATTTTTAAGATATTTGTCTTTTAACAATTGATGACAAACTTCTTGTATTTGAACATTAATATTTCCAAAATAACTATTTTCAACATCCTGAAAGTTATGTAAATATCAATAAATATTTAATTTGTTACTTGCAGTAAAAGTGTTTATCAGAATATCAATAAACAATTAATTTTAATAACAAAATGATTAATAAAATATGTTTATCGAAATATTGCTTGTTTAAATATTATTATTTAATTATTCAAAAAATATATATAAATACTTATATAATGAAAATAAAAATATACATAAATACAAACAATAAATATAAAATATTTGATTTTAGCGTTTCAAATTTTCAAATATTTTATTCAGAATCTTCGGCTATGCAAGTATTACAAAATTTTAATTTTTCAAGTCAAAATAAGAACATGAAAAATAAAAAAATTGCATTTAAAAACTTGTTTTTTATTTATTAATAATTAAAAATTAATAAAATTATATCTATGAAAATGCAATCTTCTTCTATACGAATATAAGACAATTTAAATTCAAACTTGACAATATACAAATGATAATTTAAACAGTCCTATATTTTTTCCGAAAAAAAAAATTGAAAATTTATTTATAAATATTAAAATAATATAGAAGATTCAAGATTTTAGATCAATTTCTAAAATATTAATTTAAATATTAATTATTAATATAATAAATATTCTTAAAATGTTATTGAAAAATAGAATGTTGCATTATTATATGAACATTTACCTAAAAAAAAAAAGAAAAAGATATATTCTTAAGAAATGTAGAAAGAATATAAGATGAAATTAATTTTAAAAAAAAAAATATTTAATTTTATTAAATTTATTAAATTTTAAATTTTTATTCAAATTTTTTTTTTTTAAATATATAAATTTAAATTGTTAAAATTAATTCTATTATATATAATTGAGATTAATTAACAATATATAATTAATATATAATTAACAATATATATATATAAAATATAAAATTATATAAAATTTATTATATAAAATTGTTCTATTATTTAAAATTATTATTATCTATTATTTAAAATTAAAGAAATTTACTTACCTCTATTTCATTATTTCCTAATCGAATAGAATGTACATAAATATTAGGTATTGTATTTTCTATTAATTTTTTTATTGCTCCCAAACTAAATGAAAAACAACAACTGTCTCCTAAAATATTATTTTAATCATAATATTTAATATAAAAAATAATACATTAACACATTAACACATTATAATTATAAAATGATTTATTTATTATAATTAAAATTATTAATTATTAAAATTAAAATTTATTAAAAAAATTTTTTTCAATATTTTTTTCATTAAAGAATTGAAAAAATATTTCAATTATTTTTTGCATAATATTACGGAATTAAATTTAAAATATATAAATTTGTAATAATCTAATAATTTATTAAAAATAATTACATTAAACATAAAAACATAATTCACATTATGTTTTTTTAGCAGAAAATAAACAATATAGCTATCATATAAATTTTCAATCTAAATTTATTTATTATCTACTATTATAATTTCTTAAATTAAACATTAACAAGCATTAATATACATGTATGTATATTATATTATATAAATAATAAAAAGATTTACCCATTCCATGCCAAAGAACAACTGGAAGAGATTCAGTTTGAATACCATTAAATTGGTATATACATAAAAAAAGAAATATTAGTAAAATATGTTGTTTTTCCATAATCATTATATTTCTTTATATATAAATTGATTGTATAAAATAATTATTCCTAAAAATAAATAAATACTTAGTTTTAAATTGATTAAAAATTTATTTTTATAAGCAAATAAGAATTGATAATACAATTTGAAAAAAGATAATTATATAAAAAAAAATGAAACTAAAAACTAACGATTTATCACTTTATTATATTATACTAAGCAAGGAGACATATTATAGACGATCGATATACTAAAAACATATTAAACACATCTAAATGTCTTATGACAAATAAGAATGATGAATAAGATGTTCTTCAAAAAATAAATAAATATAAATAATAAATAAATAAAAAATAAATAAGTATGACGAATAAATTAAAACAAAAATGATAAAGATAAAAAAACTAATAGGCGATTTAAATATTCGAGTGTGAATGTTTATATGTATATGTAATAATAATTATATATATATTATATTTTTTTATATAATTTTATGAATAATTTATTTATGTGTAATTGTAATTTATTTATATACAATCTTTTATGTAAATATTAATATTTTAATAATAATTAATAATAGAATAAATATCAATATATAATTAATAGAATAAATATATTAAATATTCTTAATATATCTATTCTAAATTAATAATAATGTTTTCTAAATATCATAAAAAATCATAAAAAGTCTTATTAACATCTTATGAATGCCTGTTATTTATCTAAATAAGATATTTATTTATACGTATAAGTAGCTTGTTTATAATATAATGCGTTCAAAAAACTTGCTTAAAATATTCCTAAGACATTACTAAACGTATTTAATATTTTGTGCGCCTAAGGCAAATGTTTTAAAGTTATTTTTTTATGCGCTGTTACTATGAATTATATAAATTTTAAACAACAATATTATAATTTAAATCAAAAAAACTATATATGTACATATATCTATATATATCTATATATATATATATACAAATATATACAATGTCTCATTATATAAGGTTCAATTTAAGATTGAAATACAAAAGTAAATTAAAAATATAATTTTTATTATTCAAAATTTATTATTTAAAATTTTGCTATTAAAGTTTTGCCGAGTAAATGTATAAACAATTAAATATGAATAAAATGTAAAATTATTTTACCAAAAAAGTATTATCTTATAAAACTTTCGCATATTTAATTTTATTAAATAACAATTATTAAATTATTGTGATAATAATTAAATAATTAAAATTTATTAAAATTATTATTTTATAATTTTTAATAATTATGAACTTACAAAAAAAAATGCAATGAATATTTTAAATTTATATCTTTGTAATATAATTTTAAATTTATACTTTAAATAATTATTTTCAAATGATTATATTTTTTAATTATTTCATTTAAAATTGATATTACTATGATCTTTGATATTTTTACTTTTTAGGTTATGTTCATTATACATATAATGCGGCACTCTATAAAAGGTATGTAAAGTTTGATATAATTAATTAAATAATTATTAAACTAAAATAATTTTATATATATGATTAAGTTATTAAAAAAGTATATTATACAAGCAATATAAATTATTTTTATAACAAACCTTTTATATGACTAGAAGAAAACTAAGTTCAAGTGACATTTGACAAAACATCAAAAGTATAATATAAGTAATGTATATAATACAAAGAAAAAATTAAGAGAAGATGAAATTAAAACAAATAAATATAAATAAATTAATTTCATTTAATAAATAATAAGAACTACAATATAATTTTAAAAATATATTTTTTTTAAATTATTTTTTTATATAAATATTAATTACTATTATTATTAATTTAAAAATATTAAATTTATTTTCTTTATAAAATATAATTATATAATTTAAAAATAATAATTTTTAATTCTTTTATATAATTTTTTTATCAATTATATGTAATTATTTATTTAATGTATATTATGTAAAAGATTTTTTGAATTTAATGATAAACATTTTTATTTTTTTTTAATTTTAAATTTCATTTGTTCTTTTTCTTACAAATTATAATTTCTTTCATATTATTTCATAAAAGATATAAAAAAATCTCATGTAAAAATTTATTTTATTTATTTTTATATAACAAATCAAATTTTTTTCTAATACTATTTTAAATCTTTTTTTGTACTATATTCTTATTAAAAAAGAATATAGTTTTAATATAGTTTTTATTTATAGTTTTTTAATAAAATAAACTTTAATTTTTTAAATAAAATTATAATTTAATTCTCTTACATATAAGATATTTAAATAGACAAAATATATGTGGAAAAACATTCAACTTTCCAATTCAAAATCCTTTAAGAATGGATTTTAATTAGGTTCCTATAGATTCTAGTAAATAGATAGCTTTAATATAATATAATGAATTTATCTATAATTTTAAATAAAATATGATACAATCATTGTACGGTGCTAAATGTAATGAGATTGCAATTTGTTCGAAATAAATTTTTGTTAAATAATAAATGAATTTCATTTTGCATAAAAAAAGATAGAAATTTTCTTTTTTATGATATATATAAATTGCATATTACATTAAAACTCTGAAAGAATTAATTGTACTTTTAAAAGGATATCAATAAATTATCTTTTCCTTGAGATAAGATTCCGATATAAGCGACATTGCGGTACTACTACGTGCTCAATTGAATGCATCATTATCTCACTCAATCTAATATAAATTTCAACTGCTTATAATTCATTAAATAAACATTGTATGTATAAATATTGTTTTGATATCTAAAATTAGATATTTAGAATAGATCACTCAAAATTGTTCTAGATTTTTATAAACATTCTATATAGAATATATAATATAAATAAAATGTATTATATATATATATGAATAGATATATATATATATATAATTAATATTCAATACATGATTCAATACATTTAATCAAAATAATAATTTTAAAATATTATTAATTTAATAATGAATATAAACTTAATTATTCGTATATAAAAAAAAATTACTTTATATATACAAATTTTTCAAAATATTTTTATAATATTATATTTAAAATTTATAATTATAATAATACACATATGGATATTATAAAGCTTAATAAAAACATTATAAATATTGTATAAAATACATTAGTTATTATTATAATATAAAACTAAACTTAAAAAATTTATACTTAAAATTATTTTATTATTTATATCTACATACATATTATTGAATATGTTTATTATTCGATCTTTTTGTTCTTTTTTTTTGTTAACCTATGATTATAATCTATTTATTCCAATTTTTTGTTTTTTAAATTGTAATATATATATATATCATAAATAATTTTTCATAAAAACATTACACTAATTTTTTATATAAAATATGATTTTTATGTAATATTAATAATGATAATATTGTGCATTATTTATATTTTTATAAAAAATATTGTTATTGTGTAATATTAATAATATATAAATAATAATTATAAAAATTTTATTAAAAAAAATAAAAAAAATTTAATAAACTAAGAAAAATCTATTTAGATTTTTGTATAGTGTATATGTATATATATATATATATGTTTTGTACTATACATATTAATATTTATTATATTTATTATATTTTTTGTAATAATAATATATACATACTTATATATTTTTAAGTTAATCTAATATAGTATATTTAAAATTTTAAGAGTTATTATAAATACATATATATATATATATATATATATATATATATATATATATATGTTATTTAAAAAAATAATAATAGATTACATTGATTGTGTATTAATATTTAGAAATATTTCATAATTTAAAAAATTGATACATATAATATTAATAAGCGAATTTTATATCTACACATATCTTCTCTTTTCTAATTTTCTATGGAATCATTTGTTATATTTATTTAAAGAAACAACAAAATAAAAACATAACATATAAAAAAAATTTAATTCTCAATAGAAAATTTGCGTCACATTTCAATAACGTCACTCGTGATTTGAGTAAACGCATATAAGATAGTTGGTATGACACATAACCTAGAAATATTTAACTTTCAAAACGACTTGTGAAAAAAGTTTTGTTGTGATTATTATATAAAATATTTGTGAAAATTTATAAATATTAGAAGTATTGTTTTAATTTTTATGACTTATTATTTATTTCTGAATTTTTTTATTGATTTTAAAAAATCATGATCATTTATTTCATAACTTTTTGCATTTATAAGAAAACTCATGTAATTTAAATCAGCATGTATGTAATTCTACATTTTTAGAGAATACGTTTTTAGCAGAATAATTGTGAACATTGTAAATATATGAACAAATATATCCGTATTTTCTTCAAAATTTAAATTTTATTATTGTATTAAGTGATAACCTTGGAAAGTTTGAAATAAAGATTTAGTTAAAAAAACTGAATGATTAGAATTTATATATTATCCAAAAGGTAATTTAGAAAAAATTATTTTTTTAATATTGATATTAGTAATATATTAATAATTAATTCTATAAATTTATAGGATGTTTTTGGAAAATAATGATTATTATCAGAATGATATTTTTAATGACTATCAAAGGAAATAATTTTAAAATACATAAAAAAAGATAGAAAAAGATTTTTTCAATGTCATGTGAAAAGCTACTTTATTGTTTAAAGTTGGTAAATTTATTCTATGATAAAATTATGTTATATATATAATAAATTATATTATGTATTATATTTTTAAATTTTAATATTCAGATAATCATGGATGAAAGGAGGGTAGCAGATTATTTTGTTATTGCTGGTTTACCTGGACAAGACAATGATTTTGATAATGATAATGAAAATAATGAATTAGAAGATTGGTATCAAGAAGGAACACATGTAAAAGATATTAATATGAAACCTCCAATTACTGATCTTGCTATCATATTTCCTGCATTGGGTGAAAAATGTCCAGAAGGGTATGTTTTGTTAGAACATACAGTTTCAGGTTTACCTGCTGATTTAAATCATGGAAGTCTAAGAACTAATGAATGTTATTTATGTTATCGTCGAGGACGTGATAAACCACCATTAGTTGATATAGGTAAGATAAAAATATTAATAGTTTATATATAAATAATTTAATATTTACACTTTACAGTTTATATATATTTTATATTATATACAACAATTATAATTATTTTAATAATAAATAAAAAATAATACAATAATAAAAATAAAACATTTATAATAAACTTAAAAAAAATTAATGAATTTAAAAATATTTTTATTAATCTTATATTTTAATACTTAAGAAATGTTAATAATTTAAATGATAGAATATTTTGATTTTTAATATATATTGAATATAATAAAAAATTGTTATTTATGTATATATATATTATAATATATATATTACATATTAACTTATACATATATTAGAATTTATATATTACATATATATATATATATATATATATATATTAACTTATATAAAAAGATTATAGTTACATATTATTAAAATAATCATAACTAATCAATATCACATTTATATTTTATATATAATTTATTTTATATATTTTATATATAAATAAATATTTAATTTTTTCATGTTATTTAATACATAATAAAAGATAGTATATTAAATTTTTATTTTTATTAGTTTTTGTCTTATAAATATTATATTTTATTTATATTGTAATCTATTATTACATGTTTCATGGAGTAGTATAAGCAATATATAATGAGAATTATTTTGTAATCTTCATATTTAAAATATATTGTAGTATAAAAAAACAAATAATATTTGAAAAAATTTATTGTATAATATTTAATTATATCAATTTAATAAATTTTGTAAAATTAATATAAAATTTTTAAAAAAGAATGTGCAATATTTATATATAATATGAGATGAATTATTAAATCTCATTACAAATTTTTACATAGAATAAATGAAAAATTAAAATTATTGCAATATAGTAAAATATTTTAAGATAAACCATTTAATATTTTTGTACTCTTAAAATATTGATTATTTAATATAATGACCAAAATCATTTATTAATTAACTAAATATACCTTTGTGATTTTATATAAAAATTTAAAGTATAATACAAGCAATAATATATATTTAAAATTTTTCATTAAAGTTACAAGAAATATAAAATTTTTTTTTACAAAATTTGACAAATTTTGAAAATATAAGTATTTGTGAGATTAATTTCTTAATTAAATTTAAAATTAAATTCAAAAATTTTTTTATAAAATTTTATGAAATTTTTAAAATATATAGAAAACATTTAGATATAATCATTAAGTCAGGGTATCATAGTTCTTCCACCTTCCAGTTTTGGATCTTTAAACTCTTTTTGGAAAATTATACAAGGCAAAAAGTTTATTTTATTCAAGTTGAAACCAAGGACATATAAATTGTGATTAAATAACAAATAAGTTTGAAATCCTAGAAGATATATACATTTATTGTAAGTAATGGAGAAATATAGTAATTCATTAAAAATAGGTCATTTTAATATTTTTGGTAGGCTGACCTTTAACAAAATATATAAATTAATGTAATTAGAAGAAAAAAATATTGAACTTGTAAATATTTATCAATACATGTTTTATGTTAATATTCAAATAGAAAATATGAATATATCTTATTTGCAATTGATATTATTCAATATATCAATATATCTATTTATGCTTTATTATATTCTCTTTATAATTATCTTAATTATATATTACACATAAAAATTATACATTTTTTTTTAATTTTTGATATTTATTGTATAATTATTCATATAAATATTTTTGAAAAAGTTTTTTTTTTATTTTCTGTTATTATAGAATATTTTGAAAATATTTTATAAAGCTACTACATTAATTTTTTGAATACTACTTTTTCTTAAAATCTAAAAATTTCTTAATAAATTAATAAATTAAAATAAATAATGTAATATTGATATTTCAATTTTATTTTAGGTTTTTTCTTGTAAATATTAATTTTATAGTACCAACTTATAATTATTGAATTAAAGGTAGATTTTATAATATCAACTTATAATTACTTGAATTAATTTTACAAATAATAATTAATATATAATAATTAAATATTATATATATATATATATATATATATATATATAGAATAATTAATTGGTATTTAAAATTTTTGCACACTTATAAGATGATTAAATTCATGAGAATTTTTTATATATAAAATAATGTAATTTAAATAATTAATAAAATAATGTGTAATTTATATGTGTAATTTATAAAATACCATTAATAAAATTATAAAAATACATCAAAATATTGCTTATTATACTTGTTGATATAGCTATTAGAACTAGATATATAAATCATTATTTTTATGGAATTATAATATTTCAAATTTTATTTAAAAAAATATTGCATGTTCTTGCTTTTTATATAATTTTAGTGTAGTATATAGCATAGAAATTAGTTTATATGTAATTCATCAATATATTTAATAAAATAAGTATTTTAAATAATATATTAATATGATTAATATGATGAATAAATAATATATTGATATGAATTACTAATATTAATTAATATATAATTTATAGCAGATAATTAATTAATAATAATAATTTATAACAGATGTCTTTAATTATATCTTAATTTAAAAAATAAGGAAATATTAAATTTATCAATTTTTTAATTTAAATTTTTCAATTTTTAAATATTGTAAATAATATTTAATATATATAAAGAAATTATAATTTTGCAATAAACATAGAATTAAAAATAAAAATTATAATTATAATTTAATAGGATAAATTCTTTTTAATTTTAGCTACATTATTTTAATGATACAGTTTAAATTAATATATTTTGAAAATTTTGTAATTATATAGAATTAATTAATAATTATTAATATAATTGAATTAATGTCATTGTAAAGTATTAAGAAATACATATTACAGGTGTAATATATGATGGTAAAGAACGTATAATGCAAGATGCAGAGATGATATTAGAAACTCCAAAAGGACATTTAGCTAATGTAAATAACTCAACATCAAGAATATTTGTGACATATAGACGTGCAAGTCGTAAAATGCCATGCAATTCATTAGTTGTGACTGATATTTGTGTGATATTAACAAATAAAGGAGAAACTCCCCCACATGCATTCTGTGTCATCAATAAAAATTTAAACAAAGGCATGCTGGGTAGTGATGTGTTTTTGTGTTACAAGAAATCTATGAATCGGGCAAATTTGATATCATTTAAACCTGCAATATTATATAAATATCCGATAGTTGATTATAGCAGCTTCATCTTTCCAAATTCTGTTGCAATGTTTTGTTTACCAATGGGAGCAACAATAGAATGTTGGCCCAAAGTGGCATGTAAACCTAAACCAGTATTTTCTACATTTGTTTTGACGGTTGCTGATGCAGCTCAAAAAATATATGGATCAGCATTAACATTTTATGAGGAACTTGAATTAGAAATGGATATTCCAAATTTTAAAGAAAATCAACAACCAGATGTATTTATGGAAAATATAAAAAATTCTGGTAAATATTATATATATTATTATAAATACATACTTATTATCATATTATTATAATATTATAATATCACTGTTATAAATTTTCAAGTAAAAGATCTAAATGCCTAATAAAAAAACATGAAATATTTTATCTATAATTGCAAAAAGTTTTTGATTCCAATTTAAATAAAACTTTACTTATTAGATTTAAAGATCAAGCAAAAATATTAGATGTATATTTTTTTTTAACTGAGATAATTCAAATTTAAAAAATCATTCTTTAAAATTTAATTTCGAATCTTAAAATGTCGGAAACAAAAATTAAAGATACAAAAATTATATGATTTCTAATTCATAAGAACAAAATTAGAGTTAGAATAAAAAAAATTTTAAAAGGAAAATTGAAATGACTTTATTTATTTGAAAAATGATTATTCATTAAAAGTCATTATTTTTATTCCAAAAACAATTATATTTATGTATAATTACCTCAACAATTAATTTCATATTTTTTGCTACTTGTCATTAAAACCGATCATTTATTATTCGGTATTTGATATTCAGTATTCGCATCAATATTTTATATGAATAAAATTTATTGAAACTATTACAATTCATAATTTCTATAAGATAATTTCTTTATGATTACAAAAACAGGAAATTAATTAAATACATAATTATAATTGATTTAAATTGATTTCGACTATAGTATAATAATAATTCATTACAATTGTAATTCGCTATTTTTTCATTCTATGTATTATTAATATTTCTTCAATATGTTAAATAGACATTTAAATGATTAAAATCGAACGATGAATCATCATTTTTTGCTTCTTTATTTTTTTTATTTTTTATTATTTCTGGTATATATTTTTTCTTATTTAATTTTATAATTCCAATATTTATCAAATATTGAATTTTTAATTTTTTAGTTAAATGCGAAATATAAAAATTATTTATTCAAATGATATCTGGATAATCTAGGATAGATATAGATATTCATAATTGATCAAATACTATTTAATTTTTATAAAATTCATATATCATATATAGACAAATATTTTCAAAAACTCATAAATAAAGAAAATTACAAATTCAAATAATAAATTTATTTGTGGCAAATTATTTAAGATACAGATATATATATATATAAAATATTTATATTTTTCATTTATGAATATTCTATGTCAAGATTCTATGTTTAAAATTTCTAATTCCTAATCTTTGTTCTTTTAAAAACTATTTCCTTAAAGCATTTTTGCAAAGGAAAATATAATTTTGCCAATTTTGAAATTGAAATATTAAATAATTGTAAGAATAAAAAAATTTATAGGATTTTATTTATTCACAGAAAAACTTAATAGTCGATCGAGAGAATCGAAGTGATAAGAGAACAAAAAATTTAAGTTTAAAAAAAAATAGCAATTTCTACTAAAAATAAAATTTTTCTTATTTTTTTGTTTCAGTTGAACATGCAGATATTGATTACCAACAAGTAAAAATGAAAACATATAAACAATCTGGAATATTCAAAAAGCTTACAGAATCGCAGTTAGAAAAATTGCAATATACAAATCCTGCAACACAATCTTTAAATATTAGTAAATCTATATGCATCTTATCACATTGGCCATTTTTTGACACATTTGAAAAATTTTTAGTTTTTTTACATAGCATGTGTAATAACAAATCTCAACCAGTTCCTATTGAAAAATATATAGCATATTTTTTGTATGATATACCATTTCCAAGTCCACAGAGACCCAGAATTCTTGTGCAGTTAAGTACTAAGAACAGATTGATTTTGACACAACCAGAAGATTTGGCATTACCTAGATCGGGTGCCAGTTTTCGTCAGTTACTCATCAATTTAGGGCCTGATAATTGTTTACTTATATTATTATTAATCCTTACTGAACAGAAAATACTTGTACATTCATTACGTCCTGATGTACTTACATCGGTGAGCGAAGCAATCGCTATGATACTATTTCCATTTAAATGGCAGTGTCCGTATATACCTTTGTGTCCTCTTGGATTGGCTGAAGTAATGTATTTTATTTTATCGGTTTAATTTTAAACCAACAAAGGTAATAATATATTTACAATTGTAGGTTCTACATGCTCCATTGCCATTTTTAATTGGTGTGGATTCTAGATTTTTCGATTTATATGATCCTCCTTCTGATGTTAATTGTGTAAATTTAGACACAAATAACATAGCGATTTGTGATGACAAAAAATATTTAAATGTGAAATTATTACCGAAAAAAGCAGCTAGGCAACTTAGAAATTGGTTAGAACATCTTTATTCAAAATTGATTTCTTTGGGCAAAAGTTATTCATCCATGAAAGGTATGTTTAGTACTTCATTATTTATATGCTTGTTTATTTTTTATAGTATTTTAATTAATATTAATTTAATTTTTAGATATAGAAGATGAAGAATTCAGTGTAGACAAAGAATTTCAACAAAAACGAAAAGAACAAGCTTTAGAGCTTGAAATACAAGATGCTTTTTTAAGATTTACCGCTACTATACTCAAAGGATATCGCGCTTTTTTATTACCAATTACAAAAGCACCAACGGTTGGTTCTACAGATCCAACTAGTTTATTCAACATATTAGCGTTTCTCAGAAGTCGAGACAAAGCTCATGCAAAATTTTATAGTATGTTAGTGAAAACGCAAATGTTTATAAGGTTTGTTCTTATTAATTTCTTTTATATAATTCTAGTATTTAATTTAATAAATTATTTATTATATTTATAGCTTCATTTATTTCAGATCTAAGTATCTGAATATACTGAATAAATACAATTCAAATACATTAATTTAAATTTTGGTAGAATTTTTATTATCTGGATATGTAAATATCGAATTATTATCTGGATATATAAATATATCAAAATATAATTACATTTTTTTAACCTGAACACTTAGATATTCTGATTGTACAAGTTCTAATAGTTTCTGAATAATAACAATTCTGAAGTTATATATTTATTTATATTGATTTTCGAGATGGAATTTAGATTGTAATGATTATTTTGACTATTTGAATATTTAGATAATAAAAATCTTAGCTTTTTATGCTTAATGAAGATTATTATTTCACATTCACATTGCATATTTTGTTTTATGTATAAAAACAGCTTAAAGTTATAGTAATAAGTTATATAATTAATGTTCTACAATGTAATAAAGTTAGAAACAAATTTCTTATATAACATGTTTTTACAAACATAGATTACACAATATTATTCTGGTGGAGAGAGATAAAAGATCTGGGTAAACACTATTAAAATTTTATTTATTGCATTTTATATATTATATAAAGTTTATTTTTACACAAAAACTTTTAAAGACTCTTAATATATACAGTAAATAATATTGAAATATGTTCATTTTGTTTATTTTGTAAATTTTATTCCAATGTTTTTTAATCTAAATCGCGACTCACATGAGAGTAATTGTATATAATTTTTCTTACAATTTATTTTATATAAAATTTTTTTCATCATTATCATTGTAAATTTTCTTATTACTTTTTTTTTATTTAATTCTAAATATGATTTTTCTTTTTACATATATTAAAAATATATTATATCTTTTTGTTTATTGTTTCTATAATTTTTTTTTAACTTTTTTGACTTTTTTTGACTTTTTTTAATTATAACGATTGATTATTCATCGAGTCAATCAATTTAGAAATAATTAATATGATGAAATATAATGTTTGGATATTGTTTAAAATTTAAAATAAATCATTAAAAATTTCACGATTAGACTAGATTTTTTAACTAAGGGCAAAAATTATTAATTCTCATCAATCCTATAAAATGTGTTTTCCTATATGTTTCATAAAGAATATAAAAAATTAGTTTTGAAAGATATTTATGTGCAGATAATCAACAATTTGTATAATAATTATATTATAAATTATATAGTATTGAATATACACATATTATAACAATGAGATTAATTTAACAATTTTAATAAATTTTTATTTTTTGTAATAATGTATTAGGTATGTTTATGTTGAGATAAATTGCTAATAAAATATATTTCATTTTTATTTTTCTTTTTTCTATTTTCTATTTTCTTTCTTTTCTACTATTATTTATAAGATATTATAAAAAAAATTTGTAATTTTTCTATATATGTCTTTCAAGATCGATATTTTTATAATATATCATATTTTTTTATATTTTTTAGATTTATAGAAGAAAGAAGTTTTGTATCTGATATGGACATGGCAGGTTTAGCATTTTTTGATGAATGTACCGAACGTGTAGAGGACGAAAATGGTAAGAATATATTTTTATCAATTTATAAATATACAATCACAAAATAATATCAATTAATTAATTAATTTAATAATTAATAGTTACTTAAATAATAAAAAAACATCTTAACTTAAGATACATATTTTAGTGCCTCTTTTGGAATTGGATGAATCTCAACATAGCGAACGAACAGTATTTATACCTCCTCCTGAACCTGTCCCAAATCAACCATCGATTATATATCGTACATTTAAATTGAATCCTGAATTAATAAGACCACAAAAAAATTTCAACATAAGAAATCCAGATTTAAGTGCCTTTGGAATAGTACCAGGAAGTCCTATGGCACGTAGAACTAAACACGAAATTAAAGTGGCACAAAGGATGGCACGTAAACAAGTAAATAAATATTCTCTAAAAATTATATTTTTCAGTTAAATTTTGAATAAAATTACACATTCAATATTAATTTAAAATATTAATAAGTATTTATATATTTAGTAAATTGCAATAAATTTTTTTTAGAAATCTATATAATTATTATATCAAATAGAGCAATATTATTTAAATAATATCTTGTTCTAATATTGCAATTCTATAATTAAAAAAATATAAAATTTTTCTTATTTTTTTTTTTTTTTTATAATAATTTAAAATGTTTTTTTAGGCAGCAATGCCAGATAGATGGGGTAGATGTCTACTTGGAACATGTTATAGTCTTTGGTTTTTGCATTTACCGGCTATGCTACAGACTTCCAATCAACCAGCTACAATCTTACATCAAGCTTATGACTTATTAGTTAAAATGCCGAAATTACATCTTGATCCTATTGAAGAAGTAAATTTTTTTTTCGTTCTTGTATAATAAAACACTTCTTTTACAATTAAATTATGTTAACGAATCTTACTGTAAAAGATATCGATTTTAGGTTTGCTATAGAGCTATGATGCAATTATGTGGCGTCTATGGACAACCTGTTTTAGCTGTAAAGTTGTTATTTCACATGAAACGCAGTGGAGTACAACCAAACGCACTCACTTATGGATTTTATAATAAGGTACAATCCTTAATAAATAGCGATATTATCTTAGAAACATAAAAAATCGAGTACAATTATGAAATGTACTTTTTTATTATGCTTAGGCTGTACTTGAAGCAACATGGCCATCTGATATGACAAATTCAAGTCAGTTAATGTGGAATAAATTAAGAAATGCTATAGTTGGAGCTGCTCTATTTAAGAGAGCTGGTAAAAGAAGTGCCAGAAGAAGATTAAGTTCAAATGCAGAATTGTTATCTATTGATGGCAAAATTGCAAGTATGGAACATGCATTTTCTAGATCTAGTCTTGACAGTTCTCATTCTCAAGATACAGAAGCCGCTCATAGCGATTGTAAGTATTATTTCTTTTTTTTAGATATTAAATTATTCTTTTTCTAGACATAAATTTTCATTTTCTTTTTCTTCTACCTCCCTCTCTTTCTCCCTCTCATTATTATTGTTGTTGTTGTTGTTATTATTATTATTATTATTGGTAGCTACTAAAGGGAGCTCTGTCTCAGATCTGCCAGAATATGGACCTTTTGAAATAAAGAAACTTCCACGACAAAATAGTATTGTTAAAGATTCTGCAGCATTAAATATTATACAAACAGAAGAACTGGATAATTTAAATCAGAGGTAATTTAATTTAAATTATGATAATTTTATTTTTACTTTTGAGCCTATATATTTATGTAAAGAAAATATAAAGAAAATAATATATAAAGAAAAAATTATATCTATTTAATATCAAAAGCAATTCTATTTAATCAAATGCATTTCTTGTTTATTTTTAGAATAATTCGAAACTTAGAATCACCATTAAAAAGTCCTATTCGTACACCGGTCACTGAAAATGATCCGTTAGGCGCTTTAATTAATGATGAAACTCCGATTGTTTCACCTTCTGAAGAAAATGATTCAAATTGTTCAACAAGTACTTTAACTGTTTTTAATAATGAAGAACGACCAGGAGGACCACTTTTATTTCGAAGGTAAGTTTTTTTAAATAATAAATGATACATGAGGATAATTTCTAAAAAGTTACTATATAATTTTTTAAAAATTCAACATAAAAATTTAAAAATAATTTTGAGATATCGATTATAAAAAGTATGAGACTGATTCTTATAGAACAAAAAATTATCTATTTATTTAATAAAATAACAAGTATAAAAATTAAAAATCATGATTTTAAAAATGTAAAAAGAAGGATATACACATATATACAAGCAAAAATGAACGAATTAATTTATTTTTATTTTTTTCTCTAAATTTTAATCATACGAATTTTCGTTTTATAATGATGACTTATAATAATTATGATTTCTCCTTTCAATGATATCTTAACTTGATTTCAACTATATTTTTTTATAATCTATATATATGCATATTTTCTTTTTTTGCTCTATTTTTCATTTAATAAAATTTTTAATTCACACAGTTTTTTTTAAATTTTCAATGGTCGAATATTTTTCATTCACATGATCGTCTCAAATATTCAGTTCAAGAAAAATATTTTTTTTAAACTTTTAATTTTCTAAAATAAATATTTATCATATTTCTAATAATTTTATTTCTATAATAATTTTTATATTTTCAATGAAATTTTATTATTCTTATATAAAAAATTAGTGCTTACAACAATATTTCCTTTTGCAAAAATAGTTCTTTATATGATTTAGATCATATTTTTGTATTATTATGTATATTATAAAAAACTTAATATAAACATGTATTATTTAGTGCAAATTCAGAGTACATTTTTTTTCAATTTGTTTTTATAAATTCTAATGTTCAAATATTTTTAAAAATAATTAATATATTTTAAAAATTAATTAAATAATAGAAAGATTTCGTGCCTTGAAATTCAACTTCAATTTAAAAAATTATTGCAACAACACGGAATAACAAGAAAATAATAATAAAAATATAATATATTAATGCACAAGATTTTTTTATTTATTTTTTTCTGCAAAATTTTCAGGAATAATATAAAGTTTACAAGAATCACAATTTTTTAAAAGATTTTAAAAATTCTTCTAATTTATTTGCATTTAATTTTCTTAAGATTTTGATTATTTAAGATATTTTAAATATCATTTACACAATAAAGAAATTGTTTTTTAAATTTAAATTTTAATTTTGTGAAATAATAAAATATTATCTATAATCAAATTAAAATATTAAGAAGAATATATAAAATATTCGTAAAATAATATTGTATCTAAATATATCGACAAATTCAATCTTATTATTTTCTTGTCACACCGTGTATATCATTATTATAATTGCCATTTATATTACAGTAATATTCTGCCTCGTAGTGCAACATTTCATCAAACAGTAGATGAAACTGGTGTAGCGATAGGTGGTCATTTGCAAAGAAGTGAAACTATGCCACATTCTGTTGCACAGCAAGGAGAACAGGATAAGGAAAGAGAACGACTAGAAATAAGCAGTCTTTGGTCTCAAAAGGACAGCGTTACCTCCAGTCTTTCAAGCTTAGGTTCAAGTTTGAAACTGAGCTTCGGGTAAGGCAGATATTACTATTATTTACTAACATAAACTTACAAATTATCCATTAACTCTTCACAATTTCAATATTTAATTTCACACAGCGGTTCTCAACCGTTTTGCCTGTGGCCCAACATACAGGGTGATTCTCTCGCTAGAAGCCCCTAAAGCAGTAGCTGCAATTCGTCCGATCGTAACATAATAACGACATCAAAGGTCGATACTGTCTCTGCGTCATCCACCGCAAAATATTCTTTTTTAAAACAGGTGTTGAAAATGGCTTTCACAGTCTAAGTCTCTCTAAATTTTCGAACATTTATAATGTAATCTGTATAATAGTAATCACCTGGGCTAAACTTCGTTTTAGGAGACATTTTTTATTTATTTTTTTATTATTTAGTTGTATTTGATGAATAGAAATAAAAGAAATTATTATTAATATAAATTAAAGGAATCATCGTATCAAAAATTTGTTTAAAAATGCATTTTACGGATTATTTTAAAATCCGTAGATATTGCTTTTGTAATACATGACTAATTAATGCTTAATTACAGACAAGATATTGTCTATATGATGGTAAACAAATTCGATAATTATTTAGAAAAAAGGCTATCTCCATTTTAATGACCTTAATAATATATTTCAAGGCCATAAAAATCGGTAAGATAATCTTTTTTCTAAATAGTTATCACATACACATAGTTATTACATTTGATATTTATATTATTTATATTATTCTCATTACATACTTTCATTTTCTTTTATTCAAATTTTACTTTTCAAAACTAAAATTATAATTAATATTTTAAAAACTATCCATCGATATTCTCTAGATAGTACCACAATATACTTATATCTTTTCAATAAAGCTGTTTATAAAGCATAGAGTCGATCCAATTAGAATTATTTTTTTCCATTTTTTTATCCTAATTATCATAAAATATTTCATTACATTTATATATAAATTTGTAATTAAAATTAAAATATTTACATAAATATTTATATATTTATTATATGATTTTATTATATTTATTATTATATTTATAAAATGATTTTTATATACGCAAAAAAATAACGAAAATGAATGATGTATGAATAATGTAAATGTAAAAAAAAGAGTTTCAAAATCTATTTTTAAACGTATGATATCAATAATAATGATTTTAATAAAATTTTAATACTTTTTTCAATAAGATTAATTAATTTTATTATTTTTATAAGAAGAATTTTGAAGATAATAAAATAATCTATGATTTTTAAAAGTTTATAAAATATTTTCAATTTTCATTGAAGAAAGTAAAAAGAACTTAATAAATATTTTATAGTCAATTTTATAATTTATTGAATGTAGATAAATCATAAACCTTATTTTCGCTTTTGTCAAAAATTACTATTAAAATCATCTTTCCATAGAATTCAACTGAACGGTTTTTCCCGTATTACTTTCGCATTTTGTATTATACAATATGAATTTATTTTATTCATAATTGACTACTAAATATATCTATGATGTCTAGATTATATTTTTAAATTTAATTTTTGAATCCTCAAAAAGAAATCCGAATTCATTTTTTATTCCATTTCTATTTCTTCATTTTATAGAAAGATATATAATATTAAATTTTTTGTAAATATCTTAAATTTTATGCTAAAAAAATTTATTTTAGGTTCTATAATAATCTCTTTTCACTTATTTTGATGAAAATTGTTAATTTTTTAAGTTTTAGATTATTTTCTACATATTAATATTAATTATATCAAATCATTATCAAGAATATTATTTGTTTCAGTCCTACTAGTTTGACGGGAAAAAAATCCAATGAAATAATACTTGGTGGTTTAAATAGTTTAAAATCTGCTGCTACCACAGTAGTTAAAAAATTTGACGAAATTAAAGAAGCTATTTCTGCAACAAGTACTCCAGTAAAATTAAAGGAACGCGAATATAAAATAACACATGGAGCATCGCACGAATCGTTGGATTCTATGACGGATGGTTCTTTACAAGATAAAAATGAACCTCTTAAAATAACTGGTTTGTAAAAATTAAATTTTTTATTTATATTACAAAAAAAATGAAAAATGAAAAATGAAAAAAGTATACAAAATTATAGGGTAAGAGGTCCAAATAATATCCTTCTAATGTTTTTTTTAATTTGTATTTAAATTTTCATAAAAATTTATTTGTATTAACAAAATATAATAAAACTTTTATATATGTAATAAGTTTTAAAGATTTTCACGAATAGTTGAAATTAACGATATTAAAAAATACTATATATTGAATAAGTGTCAAAAAATCAAATTTCAGACTATATATTTGTTTAAAAAATGATATTAAAATCTGATATAACTCAATGAAAATTTTTTTTATATTTTGTTGAACATAGAAAAAAAAACATGAGTGAAAGACAAAGAAAGTCAAGAATCACAATAAATATATCAATGATATTGATAGTATCAAACAAAATTTCTAATGGCGATAACTATATTACCGAATATTCATATATTTATATATTATATAGAGTTTATATTTTTGCTTATTTAAATCTCATTGTATTGTAATAAGCAAATATTGAAATTATAAAAATGAAGTTTACAAAATTCTTCGTAAATGTTCCAAAAGTATTTTAACCCATTGATAGTAAAGGAAAGAATCAATGGATTTTTTCGCAAGATATTATATTTGTGTGATATTTTAATATTTAATTATTCTTATTAAACTTTTAAATTCGAATTTTAATTCTTTAACATGCTTTCGAAATCAGCATCTATTTCATCAAAATCAATATATAAAAATAGAATATATCTTTTTTTAACACAATTAATTTTTTATTATTATTAATAAATTGAAGGATAAAATTCGGCCTTCTTATCCTATGTATATGTAATATATACGCATGAATTCCAAACAATTCGCTATCATATTTAAATAGGAGATGGAAATCTAGATCCGTATGCGTTATACGATTTAGCTGAATGTTTATATCCTAAAGGATCGAGAGAATTAGAAGAACGGATTGCTATTGAGCTTATATTATCTAGTGCAAGTAGATGTCATCATTGTGCCACTATTCTTTATGATGAAGAAATAATGGCTGGTTGGCAACCAGAAGATTCGAATTTAAATACAGTTTGTCAGTACTGTGATAAAGCAACAGTACCTCTACTTACAATTACAATATTAGATTATAGGTATATTAAATTTACAAAGTTATTTAAATATAATTTTTTCTATAAATTACATATGTATATTATTTATATTATTTTCTTGCTTATAAAGATGCGAGGAAAATGAAAAGAAAAGTGATCCTCTAATGGGAGCTTTGGTTGAATTATTAGATAAACCAAGAGAATTATTAGAACCTATTACGGTGCCATACTTAAATCCTCTAGTTTTAAGAAAAGAACTAGAAAGTGTTTTAAGTCAAGAGGGTGACGCGTGTCTTATTAAACATAAGTTTATTGAGGAACATCCAATAGTATATTGGAATCTTATATGGTATTTCGAAAGAATTAATTTAACGAGTCATTTACCTGATCTATGGCTAAGCAATGATAAGAAGAAAGAACACATAAATTATAATGCTGTAGGTGTTAAAACCATGTGGGATAATGAAAGACTTCACATGGATCGCTTACCTATGTATCTTCAATGGAAGTTAAATATTGCAGATGACAAAACGTAAGTTAAACTTTCTTATTATATTAATAAAATATACAATATACATATATCCAGCATTAGTTTTTAAAAAAAATTATTAAAAAAAACATTAAAAAAACATTCTTATTTTATTTATAATTTATTTATAATAATTTATTTATTAATAATTTTATTATTGATCGATTTGAATCGATATAATATTGATAATAATAATATAAATACGATTAGTGTATAGAAATATTAATATCACTGAAACATCAGCATATCATTTAATGCCTGAAGAAAAATCCTAAATATTCTATATTTTTACAAATTTAAAATAGGAATTTTCTTTTTCAAATTATTCTTACAACTGATTTGATTTTCCAAGTAATATATAAATTATTGAATGTAACATCAATAAAAATCTATTATTTTAAAAATTTAATAATCAAAAAATTAAAAAATCAAATAATCAAAGAATAAATAAAAAAATATTTTTAAACTTCATTTTCATCATTTCGAAATTTTATTATAAAAAAATTTTATACATAAAAAATTTTCTAAAAAATTGTCGAAATTATTCATAGATAATGTTTTTAAATTTTAAAAATAATTAATTCTTTAATAGAATAATAGAATAAAATACCATTATAATTCTATAAACATAGAAAGATTTCAATAATATCTTTTTTATATCAAGAACATAAGTAATATAGTTTTCATTCATTTACATGATTATTATGTTTTAATTATTTGTTTATTATTTATAATAATTATTAGTGAATGAAAGATCTTTAAAAATTCTTATTTATAGAAATTTAATCCATGTTCATTTATAATTTTTCACTTATTATTTTTATATATTTTAGATTAATGCAATCGGTAATCACAAACGTTCGACGAAATGATTTAGCGGAACCTATAAAAAGAGTGGCCTTAGAAAGAAGTAAAAATCAATCATCTAATCAACCGCTATTTTCTATATATCGAGATATTTTGTTTCTGGCATTTACAGTTTTGGGAAGAGGAAATATTGACCAAAGTATGTTAATTTTTATTAAATTATAAAATAAAATTTATTTAATTTCTTTTATTTATTTAGGTATTTATTTATATTTCAATTTATTGTACGCAATAAATGAAAAAGATAATTAAATTTTATTATAAATATAAATATATATTATAAATATAATTTATAAAAATGTTATTATTAATATCAAAATTTTCAATTTGGCATCAAAAATCGAAAGCATGTCTCCGTAAAAAAATACTAATTTTTGATAATTATAAAATAAATTCTAAAATAAGAAAAGATACAATGGAAATTAATTAATGGAATTTAAAATAACTATATATATTGATAATAATAGTTTTTTTAATTTTATTGAATGTGTATACAAAAGGAGAACTGGAAAACTCTTTTTCATTTTTCAATTTCGGGGAAAGTTCATAATACATATTTATAATATATATATATATATATATATATATATATATATATATACATCGAATATTAATTTTTAAATTTACATTTTTGTTTTCTTTTTTTAAATAATTATACAACATCAAGAATTTAACGAATATAATTCATTTTATTATATATTTCAATTTATATAAAAAAATTAATAGCTAAAAATAATATAAATATTATTACACATAAATTTAAATATATATTTATTTTTTATATTATACTATTAAATAATAATTATAATTATAAATATACTTATTTTTTACTTTATTTTTTATTATGAATTGTTTATTTGTTTATTTCAGGTGTTTTTGACAGAGAATACACTTTAGCTTTAGAAAAATTAACGGAAAAAGAAGAAAAATTGTTATGTAAAATTGATGCTCCGCCCTCAATGATGTCAGTGTTTTGCAGACATTACTTTAAACAATTAAACGTGTAAAATTAAAACTCAAAATATTAATAATACGGATGTAACATATTGTGAAAATGAATAGGATGTTCGTAAGAAATATTATAGATTTATCTATAAAGCCTGATTTTCGATATAAATAAAACATGTCAAAATTAATAGTAAATTATACATTTTAGATAAGTATTTATGATTATTATTTCTAAACGAAAATTGAAAATTGATAATTAATTTATTTTAAAAATTTAGACTTTTTTCATAATTAAAAAATAAATAAAAAAATTTACAATTTATAAATGAAAATCATAAATATTAAAATATTCGATTAAAGAATAATGTATTCTTCTTTATCAGAAATATGCGATTACTATCAATAATTTTCTATTTAAAGAAAAAGAATATATTATATAGTTGCATATATACTTTGTTATTAAAATGTGAATATTCATAGTTATACGTATGAACGCGATAAGAAAAATCATTCAGTACCAAAGAATCTGACTTGATCTAAAAACTATGAATGCAATTGTTTTAGTTGATATAATATAATAATAAAAAATGGATATAATTTTCAGTATACAAATTATCTTATTACATTTCAAACTATATTCTTAACGTAAAAATATAAATTTTCGATTTTAATTTTACTTTTTATTTAAAAATAAAAATAACAAAATTTTCAAAATCTGTTTAAGTCTATTTAGTAAAAAAGACAATATTCATGTTTTTTACACTTTTATGAACAATTCAATAATGCACGACCAATAACTAAATCATTATCTTTCTCACAATGAAAAGTGCTATTTATACATTTAACATTGATATTAATTTGCTAATTATAATATAACATCGTGAAATGAATCACAAGACATGATATTCGAATTAAACATTTTTAAAATATAATATACAATACAATATAATCATTATTTGCGATTAAAAATGGATATTTCAAATCAAATCTTTGTTGTAGAATCTTATAACCATTAAATATAATTTTATTCTACAATTGCTTCTATATGTTTTAAATGTTTTATTCTACAATAGATTAATACAGCTTCAATAGTTGAAAATTTTCAGCATTCTTATAGATATATTTTATAATATATTTAACTATTATTATGTATATCATGTTATCAAATATTTTAATGTAAGAAACATTTGATCAACTTGAAAAAATATTACATGGAATATTTGAATATTTGGTCTTGTAATTAAAATAATATTCAATTTTAATTGCAAATATTTATAAGAAAATATATATTGCTTTACTAAATATTGCTTTCTGAAATATATTTTGATGTAGAATCATTTAATAGAACATGACATTATATATTTAATATCTGTAATATCATTTCATCGCATAATTCTTCTTTAAGTTATATGTTAAATTGATTATTAAAAATTTTGTTAAATTATGTATAATTTAAAGATGCTCTGCACTTTTCAATTTGATGAATTGAATCTTATACAATATAATACTGTATATCGTTCGTTATTAAATTATAAATGTAAAACATAAATAAAAGTCAGTCATGGTATTTTACATAAATGAATTTTATCATTGTGATATATTTTATTGAATTTATCCTTATTATTTCAATTATAAAAAATATTAGTAATATAATTTAAATTAGTTTTAGTATTAATAAAATATTAGTATTAATAAATTTAAAAAATAAAATGTAGTTTTTGCAATAAATAAGTTATATTATTTAACATATGAATGATGACATATTATGAATATATTTTTTATTGCCTATTATAGACAAGGCACATAATAAAATTAATGAAATTTTGTGTCCCATATTCTAAAACATATTTACGATATGTAAAAATTGGAATCTCTGGTAAAATTTTTCATCAATAAGTTAAAGAATATAATAAAACTGATTAAATATTGTCTAAAATGTCTTTTGAGTATATAAATTTTACAGAACAATATAAATAAAGAAAATAAATGATGGAAGGAAGCCAAAGATAAAAATAATCACATAGATAAAAAATATAAAATAATAAAAGAAAGATAGAAATAGGTAGTATTGATTATCATTATACCATCTCCTAAAAATAATTCTTTAGAGATGATAAGATAGTTTAAATATTGAGTCACCCATCTCTTGAATATTAAAAATATTCTTCTAAAACATTCAACAGATGGCGCTGATTTTCATTTTTCATATTATCTTATCATATTATGCCTTTAAAAAAATATTAGTTTCATACTCAAAAGATGACGCCAGCAATCAATTCATATTATTTCTATCTTGCTCTCATTTTTTCTATTCTTTTTTCTTTCATTTGCGGCATTTTGATAATGCTATTAATTTTAATATTTTTAATTCTTTTTTTTCTTTTATTATTTACTATTCTTATTTGTATGCAGACAAAAATTTAAATATTGAAAAATTCAAATATATTATATAATAATATTTAAAATTTATTTAAAATATATATTCAATATTAAATATATTTAAGTTATTCATAAATTTTAATTTAATAATTTATTAGAAAGTTTAAATTAAAATATATATATATATATATATATATATATATACGTAAATTAATTTTTATATAAACATTTTTATATGAAAAAAATAAAATTTCATTTCAATTAAATTACTTTTTATCCTCAATACAAAAAAATTTTAAAATCAAAAAATATTATAATTTAAAAATATTGTGATGCAAATATTTAAAAAAATATAATTATATTTACTAAAATATCAGAAAAAATAAGTATAATAATGAAAATATCAGTATACATAAAGAACAATAATTTTGTATTATAAATTTAGTCTTTACACCCTACATAAATATTTTAATCTACACAATATATACCATATTCTATATTATAAATCATTGTAAACTACAATATTTTCTATTTTTATCAATTATAATGAAGGAAAATAGCGACTTTTTTAATTTTTTAAACAAAATAACATTTTTTTATATTATCTTTTATATTACTTTTTTCATTCATTTAATATAAAAACGTGTTCTATGTGTCAAAGTTAACAACTTTTTACTATATTATATAGAATGTCATATATTTGTGAGATTTTTGGAAAGTTGATTCTTGAGGCTAAAATAAACACAAAAATTGATACAAAAATATTGGTTGAAATTTATATATTGTATTATAAGTAATTGAGATTTTCATAAGATAACCTGAAACAAAGATAGAATATAACATTTCTATCTTTGTTGTATTGTTATCTCACTTTATCTCCATTCAACAAAAATTTTAATTATTTATAATTTGATAAATAAGCTTTAATTTTAATCAAATTTTATATTTGTTTTGATCTCTAAAATCATTTTCCAAAAGTATTCCATGAATATACTAACATTCTATATTAACACAATATTAACAGTTTTCTAAAGTTTGCTTTTATGTAATTTAAAAGTCGCTCCTAAACAAAAATGATCACTACCGACTGCAAAATTAGGTATTGTAGGTAAATTTTCGCATTTCGTAGGTAAATTATATTTTTCAAGAAGTTCTAAACCACTATAAAAAATATAATCGACAGTAATCCATTCGCCCTGATTGGTTGTAACTTCCCGTTCTCCATGATAATTTTTATGTTTATATACGCTATTAAAATGGAAAGGATGTGTTAAAGTACCAGAACAGAATTTTACATGATAATCATCTGCAATTTCTATTGTTTGAAGATTTGTTGTATCTGTATTCACTTCACAATAATTTGATGAATTATTTGCTGAAATATTTTCTTCTAATTTTTGGTGCTCACTACTTTCCAGCTGTAACAGATAAAGTATTTAATTCATTTAAATACCTTAAATACTTTAAAAGAAATTAAATATATAATTAATTAAATAAAAAAAATTATACATTCACATATTTCAAATCTTTGAATATAAAACATGTATAATATATTAAATTAACTGGATTGTAAATATATATGTGAGTATTATATATTTGATAAAACATAAAACATAAGAAAAAAAAAATTAAAAATTTAATATTTTTAATAGACAATTAAATAATTATTTTTTTAATTATTATTCATTTTTTATTTATTCATTATTATTAACATACCATTACTTTATCTGTCCCTTCTCCATGTAATCTATGTTTTAATACATTAAAATGTTGACAATTATCAGTAATAAAAAGTCGAGGAGGAATAAGAGAATTTGATAAGGGTCGATATTCTGTTTGTTCAAGATTTTTTCCTTTTCCTTGATATTCAAATGCTCCTTCAACAATAAATTTATACACTCCAGAATGAGGTTCCAAATTAAAATCACCCATTAATATAATTGGAAGATATTTAGAACCCGTCCTGTCAAAATTACAAAAATTAAATACTTTAATTAAATAAATGAAATGATTTGTCTGAAATATATTTTTTTTCATTAATATTCTGATGTTAAAATGTAATAATATTAATATTGTTTTAATTATATTTTATGAAATAACATATGCAAATAGATAGGAATAATTAAAAATATATATAAAATTTAAAATCATCTTAACTGATATAAATACAATATGTAATTAAAATTTATGATATAATCATTAAAAAAATTTAACATTAATTATTATACATAAAAAATATTTAAATATGAAATTATTTAATTTCTTTTTGATCATTCTATATTATTTTTTATATATATAATATAATAATTTAAATAATAAAATTTTATATAATATATTACATCTAGAAAATCCATATATCTTATATAAATCCTTAAATTTAATAATGAATTTATTGGGTTAATTATTCAAACGGTTCATATGTGCTGCATATAGTAGCAGTTCATTCTTATTTTTTTCATTATTACAAAAGCAATCAAATCAAAGATCTTAACAAAAAAGAATCATTACTTACATGGTATTTTCTAGAAAAGCAACCCTTTCAATTTCTGCTAAAAGAAGTTGAGTTTGTCCTAATCTTACATCATTTCGTCTTGGATTATAAAGTAAATGAGTTGTAGCAATTACTAATTGTATTTGAGGATTCTTTTTAACTGCCAGTTTTGCAATAATTCCAACATTATCTCTACTCAACAATTCTATACCAGATTGATAAAGCTCAACTTTTGAATAGTCTATTAAAGTGAGTTGATCAGAATGATATAGAAATAGCAATCCATCTTTTTTATCATTTGTTCGTCTTTTATATAAATAATTGTAACCCAATTCTTTGAATGGAATTAAAAATTCTTCCAGATGTTCTTCCTGCATTTCTTGAAGGCAAATCACCTGAAGAATAATATACATTTTTTACATACTCCTAAATAATAATTTATATTAAAAAGTAAAATTTTCAAATTTGATTATAATTGATCTTAACAAAAATTATAAAATGACTTTTAAGCCTTTATGTATATAATCATAAATTTCCGATATTTTTATATTTTATATTAAAAATCTATTTTCTATTCTTTTCTATTCAAATTAAAAATTTATTTATAGACAATCAAAAACGAAATTCTGAACGAAAAAATATATTTTTTTTTATTTTTGCATCATATCCTTATAATTATATTATAATTATTTCATTTTATATATTTGCAATTAGATAATCTTTAAAAAAATTAATAAAATGTATTTATTTTATATAATTAATATATAATAATGTAACAAAATAATAATTTCTAATTTAATTAATTCTTGTACAAAACATTCTGAAGTATTATATAACAAATATTATAAAAATATTAATATTGTAAAAATAAAATATTTCTTTATAAACACAGAATATTTTATTTTTTATCACATTTAATAATTATTTTAATTTTAATTATAATGTTGCTAATATTAATTTTAGAAGTTAAAATATTAAAACATTTTAAAAGTTGAAATGAGTATGATACTAAAAAAGCAATAATATTATATATATAAAATTATTAGAAACTAACATTAGCTTGTGCTGCTAAAATTTCTTCTAAGAGAAGTTGCCTTCTAATCTCCCAACATAGTGCCTGTTTGTCATGTTCTTTGTATAGAAATCGATATGTTTCCAATAGATATTGTGCCAAAATGTTGAAGGATAATACTCTTAAAATAAAACATTCTTCAGAATTAGAAGTCAGCTTTTCTGGAAAAATTATATAATAAAAACCAAGCATTTCATTTTACACATACATGTACATATGCACACAATAATAGTCTTACCTCTCTTAGAATATTTCCATTTTCTCATTGCTTTATATCTCTGCTTATCAGTTATATACTTATCCTTCAAGGACATTGAAGTTTCAACACATGTATCTGTACCAAGAACGACTGTTTGCATATTGCTTTCACATGCTAAATTTTCTGATGGACATGTTAAAGGAATTTCATAACCATTGCTAGAATTATAATATGTTTCCAAGAAAGGTTCCATTGGTGTTTGATTTAATTTTTGTTGTGCAGTTGAATTTGCCATTGTGCAGCTGAATTTGCCCATCAAATTATACCAGGATAATTTTTCTGATATTGATATATTTTCATAAAAATTTCTCAAAAAAATTTGTTTTATTGCTAATCTGGGCATATGAAATGGTGAAAATGGAACAATATCATAGTAATGATGCTGAAAATATAATAAAATTATTTTTTTACATAAATAGTAATTTTCAAAATTTTTATACAATCAATTTTATATCAATTTTTTATTGTATATAATTTCAATATATTATATATTATTATTATCTTTATCATTAAAATTTATAATATAATGCTTAATTAATATGATATTTAAATTTTTCTTTTTAATAATGTATTTTGATAATTTATGAAATTACATCATAGATTTATATATAAATAACATAATTTATTTTGTATAACAATATAAATAATATTATTTATCATAATTTATTAAAATTAATCAGAAAACTGAAATTTTCATAAAACCTAATTTAATAAATTTTATCAATATGTTCTTTAATTCCTGATAAAATGACTTATAATATAAATACTTGTGAAATTTTTAAAATCTTTATATCAAAAAAAACATGATTTATATTTAAAATATTTATAATATATCTATTATTCAATATTTATTCATTAATATCAAATATCATATTATCAAAAGTAAGAGATCTTACAAATCTTATAGAAAGAATATAATTTAGTATTTCTATCTAATTATTTATTATTTTTATTATTTTATTATTATCTTATCTATTAAAATTCTTTCTTCATTCTAGAAGTTAATAAAAATAAAATTTAATTATTTAACAAGAAAAAATTTAATTATTTGGCAGAAAAAAACAAAGAATATATATGTTAAAAATAAAATACAATAAAAATTAATTTTATAAATTGAAAAACATAAAAAAGATTATATTATAAAATTTCTATTATAGAGTCATTTTAATTCAAAAGTTCAAAATTTAATATTAATTAATGGAATTGCTAATATTTGAATAATACATCAATTTCTTTAATAAAAATTTGGAAAAATTGAATATTATTAATAATTTTATTAATAATTTATTAATAGTCTTTCAAGAGGCAATATTTCAAACCAAAAAATTAAAAAATATAAATAGAATTTCATAATGATATTGAAATAATGTTTTTAGATTGATCATCATTTAATCTAAAATCAAAATTAAAAACATGTAGTCTTACTCGATAAAAAAGTATATACCAATTACCAACAAATAAAACAGCATTTTTGGATAATTTATGAGAATATATCATTAAGAATAATTAATCACAAAATAAAAATGTCTAATCAATTTTGTCTATATTGCATTATTCAATTTTAATTTATAATATAATATTTATTAATATTATATAAAAAAAAACATAAGAAGATCATAATTTAAATTAAAAATTTCATATTTTTTTTAATTGCCCACTAATAACTCTCTCAAATATTTGAATGTATATTAAAATTTTAAATAATATATATTAAATTTAAATTTTAAAAATAATATTATAGCTGATAAAATATTATAATATAAAATATATTATAATTATTAAAATTATATTAGATTTTTTGAAATATTCATGTGATAAAAATATGCGAATATTTTAATCAAATAAATATTCTGTTAGAAAATATAAATATAAATATTGATAAATTACAATATAAAAATATCGCAATCAATTTCATATTGAGATTTTTTTATCAATTTTGCTTTACTATGAATTATTTTATGTGTAAAATCATAAATTATGTAAATTATATAATCAAAAATTTGATATGTAAAATCAATAAATTAAAAAAAAAAATTTTTGTAATTAAAAAAAATAGTTTTAATACTTATGCTATTTTTATACTAATATTATACTAATATTACTTAAAATTAAAAAATTTAAAACTGATATGTTATGATATGTTCATTGAATTAAATACAAGATAATTCAATTACTATTCTAATTCTAAAAAATATACATATATAATATTATACAAAAAATATCTTACATAATAATTTACTAGCACTATCAAATACATAATATTATTTTATATTAAATAAATATTTTAATATTTTAGCTATTTGTTAATAACAAGTTTATGATTATTCTTTTAATAATCATTTTATATATACAATTATTTAATTATTTCACAAATGAAAGCCATACATTATATAATTTATTAAATATTTTTTAATAAAATCAATTAAAAATCACATAAAATGAATATTTAAATTGATTCTTAAATATTTTACTCAATGAATAAATTTTTTAAATGTACTATATTCTATTAATTATATTAATTACATTTTGTATAAAATTAAGTTTATTTTATTATGAAAAATAATAAAATTACATTATTTAATTTTTATAATATATTTATTTATATAATTTACTCTAACATTAATTTATTATTTTTATTATATTTATAAATATAATTATAATTACTTTAAAATTTTTTTTAGAACAAAACTCTATGTACATTTATATTTTTTAAATATCTATTTATATTATTGAAATTATAATTTATTTTATATTATTTTATATAATTATTAATTATTATAATTTATTGATATGTATTTTAAAAAACAATTAAAATTTATATTTTTTTTAAATAATATTTATAACTTATATTTATAACTTTTTATTCTATAAAATAAATAATATAAACAACAAAATAATTGCACTTTTTTAATATTAATTGAAAATGTTCTTTTTTAAATATCATGTCATTTTAATTATTTTATATCATTTATGTTATATATTAAAATATATTAAATAGTAATAAAATTGAAAAATTTTATTATAATAAATAAATTTAATGAGATCCAAAATGATTTTTTTGACATTGATATAATTATATTAATATTTTGATAATATATTTTTATATAAACTTAATCTAACTATTTTTGACTATTTAGTTATTTTATTATATGATATAATAAAAGAATATATATAATATAAATGAATTATAATAAAATCATATCATATGATTATAAAATATGTATAAATTAGTAAAAAAATATTTATAAGAATAATATTGTATAAGAAATATTGATAAACATAAGAAAATATTATTAATATTATATATTTGAATATATCTATTATTTTTTATATCTAAATATAAAAATAAAATAAAAAATAAGAAAAAAATAAAAAAAAATAAAATAAAAATCATATAACATAAAATTATAATATTATATATAGCACTATAGTTTTACTCAAAGTAAAAAATCTAGAATAATATTTGCACTACAAATTTTTATTTATACAATTTTTATAAATAAATTCTTAACATTATGAATATAGTTATAATAAAAAATAATAAAAAATACTATTAACCTTGTTGTATACTATAAAATGATACATAGATGCAACAAAAGTAAAAAATAAATAATATTAGCATACCTCAGATTTATAACGAAAAAGTTTGAAGAAGATGTCAAGTCTTTTAACGTAAATTTTCCGTGGTAACTTGCTAGCTGTATTCATTTATTTATCAAGTAGAGGGGATTAATGCATAACTATACGCAGGTGCATAGGTTAGGTTATGTCATCTGTTGTTAGAAAACGTAGAACATATTTCTTACAGCCATAGCAGAACACGGATAATTCAATACACAATAGACAATTGATACGACAATCAATTTCCAAATTATATGATTATTTAATTATATTTATTATTTATATCTCAATAATACACGTATACAATGAAACACATCAAATAATTAGATAATAATATAAATGACATATTTAAATTTAGATTAGACAAAAAAAAGAATTTATATAAATATCTTATTTAACAAAAATTTTTAATGTATAATTATTTTTTAAAAAATATATATATTTCGGTATAATTATTTAATTCATTAATAATTTTTATTAAAATTTATAATTTTTAAAATTATAATTATATATATTTATTTTATTAATTTATTATTGAAAAGAAATATAAGCATATATTTATAGACATTTTTCATTTTAATTTTAATTTAATAAGTAAAAAAAAAATATGAATCGCTAATAAGTTTATTATATTTAAATGATATTATCTCTTTTATATTAATATTATATTAATATTATTATTATTCCTTTCGAAACTTATAATAATTTGTAAAATCATAATCACAATTTTAAATAATTTTATAGAAAAAAAATTGAGTAAAAATAATTAATTCATTCGTCAAATTTAGCATCTAATCCTTTATCAAATTCAATATCTAATCCCGTGATAATTTCAAAAATCGCTTTGCATTCGTGATAAGAATAATAATTATTTTAAACGTATTATGTTTTTTTTTAGATTTAGAAAAAAAAATTGAAATTATATCATTTCTCTATTAATTTTTTATATCATTATTCTTATTTTAATTTTTTTTTTATATATCAATGTTCTAAATCATTTTTACTTATTTTTTTATTTAAAATATTTAAAATGAAATGAAATTATTAAATTATTATGTATTATTATTCAATTGTAAATTATCTTTATAAATAAAGAGTGATAAATAATAAAGAGTAATAAATGATATACATAAAAAAAGTATTATTTATTTATAAAATTATTTATTTATAAAACTAATAAAATTATAATAATATATTTATTTATTTATTTATAAATATATAGTATTTATAAGCAAAAATATTGATACAAATCAAAATCTAGCATAAAAACTTATGTAAACTTGAAGAAAAGAAATTTCATAAAATATTTAATTTAAAAAATATTTAATTCTCTTTTTTATTTACATTATAATAATTTTTTATTTACATTATATAAATTTCATTGAAAAATTAGAAAAATGTAATTTTAAAAAAATTCATAATGGTTGATTTTTGAATAGAGTTCTCTTAAAATTATAGATAGAAAATAGTATAATATATGGATTATAGATAAAAAATAATAAAAAAAAATTTTGAATATGAGAATTTAATAAATTATCTTGAAATAAAAAAAAATGTCTACTAAAAAAACTCTTTAATTAAATCTATAATAATACATATGATAATATGATAATGATAAATATTTTTTATTTTATTATACACTGAATTAAGATTTTTGCAAATTTGACATAATTCTTAGCAACATGATTCAATTTTAGTGATGAATTAAATCAATAGTGATGAAAATCGGGATAATAATAATAATAATAATAATAATAGTTTATATGTTATATATTGTATTATTTTATTACTTGAATATGTAAATAAAATGTTTTATAATTCAGAGATATCATACATGTGAACATTGTGAACATGATGTAATAAAATCATAAATTTTATATATCTTTATTTTTCTGTTAATTATATTTTTAAAAGTTCGTATTGCAATTTTTAATATATGATTTTTGGGAAATATCTTTTTTTAAGTTTTGCAGCTAACATTATAATACATTATATAAACTAAATAATGAAATTTTCACTGAATCAACGAAAAAAATTAAAAATAAAAAACATATTAACATTACATACTAAGATAGCCATGAGCTTGATTTCGACGACGACCAATCAAGTACGCGATCAACACTATAATCACTAATCCTGCCAGTGCACAGCCTACTGCTATTGGTACGACGTCTGGTGTATCAAAAGCGCAATCTTTGGCTGTAAAATAATAATAAATAATTATTACTAATAAATATTATTGATTTAATTAAATTTTTATATTTTTATTATCTATAAATTAAAAATAGAAAATTTAAAATTTAAAATTAATGAGCTATGATATAATAGTAATATTGTTTATTTTTTTATATAAATTAAAAAAGTATATTTAAATATATAATACAAATATAAAAATTAATTTTTTAAATATATACAATTATATTGAATATTGAACTCATTACCTAAACCAAATACAGTAGAATTATCAACTTTGAATGCTTGAAATTGGAGTCCTGATACAATTAAATAACCAGATGTCTCATTACTATTATTCTGTTTTAAGTTGAGTGTTTGTTGTTTTAAACATCTATAAGAATTGGATAATCTAACTTCAAAATCAGGTGTTTCATGTACTAAAGATACTGATCCATCTATTAAAAAGAATATTACATATTATATATATAAATACATATATATATATATAAAAATATAAATTATATAATAAAATATTTGTTATTTATATAAGTTCTCATTTCAAATTTTAAGAAATATTGAATATGTAACAATAATTATTAATTAATGTTATAAAATATAAAATATTCCTTTTTAATATTTTTCATTTAAAATATAATAATTTAAAGAAAAAGTTTGATTTGATCAAAGTTTTCAAAACATATTTGAAAATCATTTTATACATTTATATTTATTTTTTATATATTTCAAATTATTTTTTTTTACATTGAAACAATTTTTTTTATATATTAAATAATTCTTGAGATATTAAAAAAAAATTTTATTTATTAAAAATTTAATTCTATTTTATTTAATAAAATCTTTAATGAAATTTAATTTTACTTTTAAAATATTAATATTATTTATATAACATATGAATATTTAAAAATAATATATAAAAATATATAAAAATATGAATTATTTTATATTAAAAAATTAAAAAAGTTAATATATATCCTAATATTTTTTAAGAATATAATATAGATATATAAAAATATATTTTTTTAAATGTTATTAATAATAAAACATATTTCTTACTCAGTTTTAAATTTGAAGGAAAATCTGATGCTGGAAGAAGGACTTCCAAATGGTAAAGAGAATAATCATTTTCAGTTGCATTTCTCATAAAATGCAATGTCATACTACCATTAGTTATATTTTTAGCAGACCATTCTAATGTCAAATTTTGTTCCAATTTGCCACAATATCCACTTGCTTTCGTAGTAACATTGTCTGTTGGTATATTGAATGTTATAAAAGATGTCTGAAAAATTAATTTTTTATATTAATAATAACAATTTAATACTAAAATTATTTTGAAATATTAAAAATATAAGTGTTGTATTTCGAGATTAATATAATACAAATGAATATCTAAAAATGAAAATTGATTATGTGGCAAATTATATATAAAATAAAGAAATTTTAAATACATAATAAACAAATGCTGAAATTATAAATAATATAAAAGCGAATAATAATCAATATTCTTTACAAATATTTCAAAGATACATAATCCCACAATAACAAGAAGTTAAAAAAATTCATTTATTAATTTGAATTAACAAACTTTTTTGCCAGACATAAAACATATATAAATATATGTAATATATTTTTTATTCTCATAAAATTTATTCAAGCTTAATGAATCTAATTTTTTAGAACGGTCTCGAATTCGGCATTCTATATTATTCTATATAAATCATATTTGAAGGCACAATGTAAAATATAATTTTTATTAGAATGTTTAAAACTTTATCATAATATTTAATAGTTATTTTGAATTAAAAATCATGATAGATTAATTATTATACTAATTATATAGATACTAATTATATAGATACTAATTATATATATATATAATATAATATATTATATTATACATGATACATAATAGATTATATACTTAGTTCATTCTTTATAGATCTATCAAAAATAAAAAAGAATTTTACATAATTTTTATGTATTTTTTAATTTTTCTTTTTTTTTTTACTTTTATATTTATTCTAAAGAAAATATTGAAAGTAACTAAAAAATAAATAATAATATATAATGTGCACAAATAATAAACGTGATCAATGAACTTTTATATAGTAGCAATATTTATTACAACATAAAATATGAGAAAAATCAAATAATATATACAAATTTTTTTAAATAATTAATAAAATAGAATTAATATTTTATATATATATATATATATATATTTTATTATATATATTATATATATAGTATCATATAATAGTATTATATTATATATTATATAATCATACATATGATATATGCATGTATATTATGTATACAATTATTACAATATTTTTAATCTAATTTTTTTTTATTTTTCTTGAAATAAAATATTAATGAAATATAAATAGTAGTATAAAATTCAAAACAATTGAAAAATAAAAAAAATAATTTTATATTATTCGTCATATTTTAGTTTTATCATTATTATATAATATGTATCTATATTTTAAGTAAATTTATAGAGTTTAACATGAATCAATTGATATTTAAACTAGATTTGATAATTTTACATAATTGAAAAATTAAATAAAAATTCATTGATATTAAATGAAAAATTGAAGATTGTAAAGAAAATTTTATTTTTATATAAAAATTTAAAAGTAATTTTATATTTTCTAATATTATATATTTTTCTGTTTATATTTTTAAAATATACAATAAAATATTCAAAATAATTAAATGACAAATCTATTTAAATAAATGATTTTTCAAATGATTAGTTAAAAAATATCAAATTTGTCAATTAAAAATTAAAATAAAAAATAATTTTTAAATATATAAATATAAAATATAGATAGGATATTATATACAAAAATATACATCTAATAACAAAAATTAATTATAAAAAACAAATTAATTGATTTTAAATACTGTTCTAGAAATTTAATAATATCATAATATATTTTAATCTTTAATGGATATATATCATCTCTGATATGCCATTTTTATATAAATAATAATATTCTGTAATTTTAATTTTATTAATAAATATAAAATTTAATAATTGATTGCTGATATATAATATTTACAACTTATATTTCTATCTTAATATGATATGTTTATATTAATTGATAGTAAACTATAAAGTTCTACATTTCATACAAACCTTATTATTAACGTCGACATAAGAGATATTAAACATCACAGACATCTGTACTACAATACAAATTTGATCTGTTCCATTAACAACTGTCCATTTACCAGTTGAAGACAAATAAGAAGACAAGGTAGAATTTATTGGAGCATGTATAACTATTGGATTAGTTATATCCGAAATTTTTTTAGATGTTTCATTTGTAGAAATTGGGATAGCTGTCATATCTAATGGCATGACAGTAGAATGATTGGAAATAATTGTAGAAGTTTGAAAAGAATTTTTAGTAACTTCTTGTGACTTTATTTTATTCTCGTCTGTGTCTGAAATAATTCCTAAATCTGTCAAGGAAATATTCTTATTTGATAGAATATTTGCTTTTAAATGTTCAGAATCATTTTGTAAAGATGTCCTGGGAGAAGTGAGAAGAGCATCATTCTTTTTAGATAAAATATTTTCCTGGTCTTCACCTGTTTTGATATTAAAATTAAATTAAATTAATTAATTATTATATACAAAATAATATATATATAAAATAAAATTTGTCCATTTTAATTAATTTTTTAAATCAAATTTAAAAATTTAATAATTGAATATTTAATTAATATTTTGATTAATAAAATTGTAAAAAAAAATTTCCACTTTTCATTAATTTTTATTATTATTTATTATATTTAATGTAAAGATAATTTTTTTATAAATCATATTTTATTTTATTTCTATTATATTTTATTATATTTATTTTATTTTATTTCATTATTTATATTATATTATATAATATAATTATATAATATATTATATTAATTATATTTGCAGAATCATTTTATCAGATATATAATATAATAGATTCATAAAAGTTAAATTTTGATTAACTATTATTATATTAATAATTATACATATATTAAAACAAATTACATTTAATATTTTTTTAATTTGTATCACGTTTGAATCAGTTTTATAGATCATTTTTTCTCTTTCAAAAATATACAAAATATAATATATAAAATTATTTTAAAAAATAAATATTAAGTTATCATTATTATAAATTAAATATTTATTAATAATATATTTATTATTAATAATTATATATACAATATATATATAAATTTATATTTTCTGATAGTTATATCTTTTCAAGAAAATATAATAATCTGACAAAATTTAAAAATTGAATAATCAAAATAAAAGATTATAATTTAAATCATTAGAATGACATAATATATGTATAATCAACTATTAAAAACAATGGCTTGTGAAAGCTATAATCTAGCTTAAAATAATTTTAGAATATTAATTAAAATGAATAATATTAGTGACTAATAAAAAAGAATCTATTTTTCTATATTCTTTCATACACATAATTTTATATTTAAAGATTTAATTAATGCACGAATTTTATTTTTTTTATGATGTATCATATTATTTATTGTTTGACTATAGATATTAGTCATATATGACTAATATATGACTAATTATAGTCATAATAATAATACATATTAAAATACTTCAATAACTTATATGGATTATTTTAAATTTTAATATTAAAAATTTTTTATTAATTTATATAAATTTATATATCTTTTTTTAATATATATAAATTTTTATACTAAAAAATACTATACTATACTATACTAAAAAATGTACACAATGAATAATGTTAATTTTTTTTATATAAGAACTTAATATAGATATTTAAAACTTTTATTTTTGGTTAAATCTAATAAAATAATGTGATTATATATGTAAATTACAAAATTAATAAAAAATAGAAAAAATAATTTAAAATATTATATTTTTAAATATTTTAATTTAAACAATAATTTTAATAAATCAAATTAGTAATTTTAAATATCTTATTATATCTTTAATTTTTAAAATTCTATTATAAATGATAGTATTTTATAAAGAAACTATATATATTTTCAGTATATTAAAAACACTGGTGAAATAATGAATAATAAAGGTAAAAAAATTCTAATTAAATCATAAATTTACAAGTAATATATAATTATAATAAGAAATTTCATAAAAAATGATTATATTTATTATATAAAAATATAAATAAAAAATGTAATTTGGGAATATACAAAAAGAAATTTCATTGTTTTTTTTTTGTTAGGAACATAAAAATTATAAGTATTCAAAAATTCATACCTAGAACGTGGACAGCAGTAAAGCAAAGAAGCAATAAAAACTTCGACATCATTAGAAGTTTTGAATTGCTAAAAATAAGTAAAATTCACTGAAAATTCAAACGTTTATAACTATTAAACAAATTGAACACTAATATAAGTGGACAAAAAAATATGTGAAAATACACCGCGTATGACGACACAACGTAAATGTTCGATACAATTCTATGTATAATTCCTTGAAAATGTTCACAAATACATATTGAGTGAACTAAAGCACATATTTTCCTTAAGGGTTGGTTTACATTATATCTAATTAAATAAATTCTTTTATTAAATATTAAATATGCTAAAAAAATTATTGAATTTTATATATTTAAATATTTATTAAAAAAAGAATTCTTTCTAAATTTTTAATATAATGTGATAAATTAATATAATATTTTAATAAATGATATATATAAATTATAATCTATATAGTATGTTTTGAATTTTTTTAAATTTAATGATAGATTCATTATATGTGATAATTTATTTATAAATATATTTCTTATATAACTTGAAAAATAAAATTTTTATTATATGTGAATTGATAAAACTTGAATAAGTGTTAATAAAATTAAAATTAAAATATATAAATTTTGTTTATAAAATTTGTATTACAAGAAAAATTCAATTTTAGATAGATAATTATATATAATTATCAATAAATTATCATATATAATTTATTTATAATTAATAATAGTATAATTAATAGTATAATTAATAATAGTATAATTAATAAAAGTTTTTGAATTAAATATAAAAATAATTTTTAAAATTTTTTAAAAATTATTTTTTAATTAAGTTATATTCGTTTTTATAATATATCCTTTTTTGTAATTTAATTTTATTAATTTAATCTGATAAAAATACATATGAAAATTATTATAAATACTGTTGGTATGAAAATTAAAATTTATATTTTGTCTAATTTTTAAACATATAGAATGACATATAGAATGATTTTTTTCATATATTTATCAATAATTTTTTAATTATATATTATTTACTATTTTTATGATATAAAAAAAATTTATTAATAAAAAAAATTTATCTTTTATTGATTGATTAAATAAGACTTTTGTATTGTATTGTATTGTATCGTAGCAATGAAAAATTGTTTTTTCACAAAAGTGTTACATTGAAATATTACATATTGAAATTTATAAACCATCATAAATTCTTTATCAAAGGATTATATCTAGTATGAAAAAATAGATGTTTGCATTTCTTAAGTTTTTTAAATTAACGATTTAATTAATATAAAATAAAAGATTTAAATATTAAGTTTATAATAAATAAATTAAAATAATTTTTAAAATTAATTTACGATTATAACAACATATATTTAAAAATTAATTCTATAAAAATATTACAAAATTTTGTATATATTTATTAATAAGTTAACCTATTTTTAAAATTTATATGAATGTTAATTCATGCTATGTAAATACATAAAGACGCCTTGTACACATTAGGATAACCGCATTTTATAAGTATATTTATCTATATTTTTATCCAAAATATTAATAATTATAGTAAATTTTTATAATCACTTGAATTTTATTTTTTGATATTATTACATAATTATAATAATTTAATATAATTAATAATATAAAAAAATATTAAATATTAAATATTAAATTTTGTGAAAAAATAATTATAAAAATAAAATTTTAGATTTTAGTAACATTTACATAAAATATACAATCATTAATAATATTTTTATTTTATTTCAAATAATTAAATAACATTAATAATATTCCATTTTAAATATAAAATAAGTTTTAGGTTAAGTTTAATTTTAATTGTATTCATTAAATGTTGTAAAGTATAAGTTAGTCTTAACAATATCTTCTAAATAATAATAAAAAAATGAATGAAAAAAGATAAAAAAAAATTAAGGATAAATATTATTTATTATAAAATATTATTATTTTTAGAAATAATGGAATCAGATTATGATGAAGATCGTGGAACTTGGACTGAAGAAATGACAAGAACTGAAGATTGTAGTGGAGAAGATAATTTTGATAATCCTCAAGAAATATTAAATGAATGTTTAGATAAATTTAAAACACCAGATTATATTATGGAACCTGGTATTTTCACACAACTTAAGAGGTATAATATTTTATAATGATATGATTACTTTATCTAATTATTATTGCAATTAATTATATTGAATTTCAATATATTGAATTCAATATATATTCAATATATTGAATTTCAATTATTGTTCTAATTTTATTATTGAAATTATAAAAATATTGTTTATTGTGTGTTTTGGTGTATTAAAATTATATTATAATTAATAATTTATTTATTTTTTATAACAATTAATAATTTATTTATAATATAATATAATTTTAATTTTATAATATAAATAAACAAATATGGAATTGATATTTCTAAATTTATTAATTATTTAAAAAATTTAAACAGAAAAATATTTATAATATTAATATTTTAAAATATTATTCTAATTTATAGATATTTCCAAGCTGGTGGAAATCCAGAACAAGTAATAGAATTATTATCTAAAAATTATACAGCTTGTGCACAAATGGCAAATCTTCTTGCAGAGTGGCTTATTCTTGCTGGAGTTAAAGTTACAGATGTTCAAGCAATGGTAGAAAATAATTTAAAGGATATGATATTAAAAACATTTGATCCCAAAAAAGCAGATAAAATCTTCACAGAAGAGGGTGAAGTAAGTTTGTAAACTTTTATTTGATTTTTGAATTATAGATTAATTTTTAATTAATATTTAAAATTTAATATTTTATGCATTAGACTCCTGCTTGGTTAACAGAAATGATACAACATCCCACTTGGCGATCACTTATTTACAGACTTGCAGAAGAATATCCAGACTGCTTAATGTTGAACTTTACAATAAAGGTAAAAAAATAGAAAAAGGTAATTTTATAATTCAATTTTTTTATAAAATGTTTTATATTTATTTTTATATTTGATTTATACTATATGATTATATTATAATATTATGATGATATTAATAATAGTAAGAACTAAACTTTACAAATCAAAATTCAAAACATTTTCTATATATTATATATTTATTATGTATATTGTATTCTCTCTCTCTCTCTCTCTCTCTCTCTCTCTCTGCGCGTGAGCGCGTGTGTATGTAATAAATATATGATATATATATATATATATATATACTTATTTATAAATCAAAAGTTATTTATATATATTTTATGTACATTATAAAAGTTTTTTTCTTAAATTTTTATAAATATTTTTTTATATATATATTTTTGATAGCTTATATCTGATGCTGGATTTCAAGGTGAAATTACAAGTATTTCAACAGCTGCCCAACAAATTGAAGTGTTTTCACGAGTTTTAAAAACTGCAATTGCTGGATTTTTACAAAATACAGAAGATTGGCAATCAAGTATACAAGAATGTGCGGTTAGTATAAAATATATAATTTATATGTAAAAATAATTTATATGTAAGAACAAATTTTTTTCAAAAAGTAGATTAAATAGAAAATATTTCTAATTTAGGAATTTAAGAATTAATAAATAAAAATAAATAAAATAATAAAATCAAAAAATTTTAAAAATACCAATAAAATATTTAAATATTATAATTTATGATGAATTTATTATGATTTTTTTGCTGCTAGAAAATGGTGTGTCATGGACAACATACTTATGTCTACAGTCAAGTGCTATTACAAATTCTCGCACAAGAATCTCGTGGTGGATTTATGATGAAAAGACTTTCTCAGGAAATCACTAAATGTGCTCAACAAAAGTAAGAAAAAATTTTTTAATATTTTATTAAATATATATAATGGAGATATATTTAATAATAACAAATATATAATGGAAATATATTTAATAATAACAAATAATATTGAATTTCTTTTATAAGAATTATTTTTTATCATTTTTTAACAGAAAAAAAAAATATTTATAATTATTCAAAATAAGAGAGAATTCTCATCAATTTTAATGATTTTTTAATATATTATAGAAAACAAAATTTTAAATAACTTTTTCTTATGCATGTACCGTCATTCTGCTTTAGTTTTCGAAATATTTGTAAAAAAAAATTACTATTGTTATATATAGAATATATATACAATATATATATAGAATTTTTCTTGTATGTCTATGATTGTGTTTTTTATAAATTATTTGCGATTATCATTTATTTATTATTTTTATAAACATACTTTAAATTGTGATCAAAATTAATTACCTATTATTAATAATAGATAATCCAATTAAAAATTTACTTACATTTATTTATTAAAATGTTTCAAATTCAATGCCGAATTTGATTTTGGATCCGTGCAATAATAAAATATATAACAATTCTTAGACAATTGAAATTATAATGATAGATACTAAGAATGATGCTGATATTTATTATTTTAATCGCGAGAGGATTGTTTTATATTTTATTTTTGCATTCCGCAAATACAAAGAAAGCTTTACTGAAACAAAATAATTTATTATTTGTTTATTCCATATATTAGAAATATTGCATATAATTAATGAAGAGAATTTTATAATTAATATGATTTAAATTGTATAATTCACATTAAGAACGGAGCATTCGAAATTTCGAAAATCTTTGAAACTCTTGAAAACCAAGTAATAAATAATTTATATATATTTATAATAAATATTTATATATATATAAATATTTTTGAAAAATTCAAGTATAAATAGTTTATTTATATTATGATCATATTAATTTATATTTATTTAACTAATGATAAATAATTTGTTTATATTTATATTTTAAATTTATTTTAATTTACATAATTTTATCAATTCATTATTATAATTTATGTAGAAAAAATATAAAAAATACAAATTTTATTTTTTTTAAATTATTATTATTATTAATTATTTTCAAATCTGAATTTCAGAAGAGAATTCAGCAGAGAATTCCAGAAATTAAAATTTTAATTCTTAATAAAATGAATAATCTTAAAAAAAAATGAAAATAAAAAGTATTCAAAGTTTGAGATTCAGATAGTTTTCAATTCAAATTTCGTGAATTTAAAAATTAGATTTTGATTTGTCTCTAATTTATGTATATGTTTATAGTCACCATGATGTTACTCCAATAACAATGGCACTTAATGGAGCTTCAAGTAGTCCTGGTGCATGTCAAGCATTGGCATCTATGTTATCACGAAATACTTTGAATCCTGCTGATATTAGTGTATTATTTCGAAATTATTCAACAGCGGAACCACCGCCTATAGAGTTACTTCGTAATCCACAATTTTTAGGTATTAATATAATTTATTATTATTATTATTTATTATAATTATTTTTAGAATTAATACATACAACATTATAATTAATAAATTCCAGAATTATTGGTTGATGCACTTTTTAAACCAGGCGTAAAAATTAATCCTGAACATAAATCCAAATATATATATTTATTAGCTTATGCAGCTAGTGTATGTGATATTCCAGCCAAAAAAGGACATTCACGAAAATTAAACAAAGATGAATTAAAAACGACTATTCAAGCTATAGAAAAAGTTCACAATATTTGTAATATTAATAAAGGATCTACTGAATTGATAGCAGAATTACAAACTTTATATCAGAGCATAAGGTATGATATATTAAATATTATTTTTATTATTATTTATAACAAAATAATATATAATTTAATTTTTATTTTTTTTTAGGTTTCCTGTTGTAAGTGTAGGTGTAATTAGATGGGTAGAATGTACTGTAACAGAGCCATCATATTTTAAATTATGTACAGAACATTGTCCTGTACATCTTGCATTACTTGATGAAGTTGTAGTTTGTCATTCTTTATTACATCTAAAAGTATTACAACTTCTTGTACAATTATTTGAAAGTAAACAAGATGAACTAGAAATACTTGTGCAGGTAAGAATAGAATAATAAAAAAAATATAAATTATATTTTTATAAACGAAACAAAATGATTTCTTTTTTTTTTTAAATCTAGATTCGAATTCTTTAATATTCTTTAATTGTCAAAATAAGAATGTTCAGAGTATGAAGAATATATACTTTTGAAACATATTATATTCTTAAAATTATTTACCATTCAAAAAGTTGAAAAAAAATTTATTTAATTTATTTTTTTATTTATAATTTATTTAATTCAATTTTCATTTCTTTGTTTATAACCATTCCATTCTTTATTATAGATATTATTAAAAAATAAAAAAGTTGAAAAATCTTATAATTCATTTATATAATACAATAAATATATATTTGCATAAATATTATTATTGTAATATTATTATTGTAAATGAATAATTATCAATACTATTTTTTTCTTACCATACAGTTAGAAATGAAAAAAATGTTAATTGATAGAATGGTGAATTTATTAAGTCGAGGTTGCGTAGTACCCGTTGTGTGTTACATTAAACAATGTTGGCAACGTGGAGATACAGATGTATCTTTAATTAGATATTTTGTTACAGAGGTATTATAAAATTATTTATTATTTTTAAAAGGAATGTACGTTATGTTTAACAATATTATAATGATTATATTTTAGGTTTTAGAAGCAATAGCTCCACCATATACAGTCGAATTTATTCATTTATTCCTTCCTATGGTTGAAGATGAAGAAATAACAGGTACAATGCGTGGTGATAGTGATAATGATCTTGTCTCAGAATTTATAGGTGAGTTTATAAAATATCTTACATAGAAATTATATTCAATTATAATATGTATAATATGTATATTTTTTTTAGTACATTGTAAAGCCCATTGTCCTACTATAAGATGATCTTCTAAGAGAAAAATGGATTAAATTAAAAAGAAACAAATAATATTATAGGATATTTTTACTTCTTACAAGAATGTTGAATTACTATACATAAATTACTATTTTATTAAATCTCTTATTTGTTTCATATACAATATGCAAGAACATGCATATAGATATATATATATATATATGTATATATTAGAAGAGTAGGATGATTTCTCCATCAATCTGTGATATTATAATTTATGAGTTTCTGAAACAAAAACAAGAAAATGTAATTTTTGTAGATTATTACATTTTTTTAATAAATAAATAAAAATAAATAATTTTTACAATTTGAAATGTTAAATGCATCACACAATAAAAATGTTAACATATGATGTTAGAAACAATTTCTAGTAATCCAAAAATTTTTTTATATATCATCTAGTAATTTTGCTAACTTTTTAAAAAAACTGAAGTTATTTGATCCAATCTTATTAAAAAAATTATTCTATTTTAAAGAATATATTTATCAAATATTTTTTAAGATTTATTAAATACTTTCAGGAATTATATTTTTACTAGTTATAATCAATTTTGAATATTTAAATATTAAATAAAATAAAAATTAAAAAAAATATTAAAATCTATGACTCTGCATATAAAATCTACATATACATATAATATATATGTATTATATATAGTATATATATTTGATGAATATACATTGATTTATCTAGAACTTCAATTCTTTTTAAAAAGTTATTCTCTTTTTATTTTTTTATATATATTTTTTTAAATTTGCTAATAAATCACTGATTATATTAATTATTTTATATTAATTATATTAATTATATTAATTATTTTCTATAGAAATATAAATTTGATAGTATATTGTTTGATAATATTAATAATATTAATAATAAAATATTTAGTAGTAAACAATATTTTTCTCCCTGCTCTTTGCAAATACACACTCTATAAATATTTTTGTTAATAAATATTTAATAAATATCGTGCATTTTTATATAAACTTTTATATAAAGACAAATAACACTTACATATTGTAAATATTATAGTAAATATTATTACTTTTCAGCTGTAATCAAAATTTTACCATAAGTAATAAGTAAGTTAATATATTATGATTAATAATGAGATCAAATTTAATATATATTCATAAATTTAAATTAAATTCATTGCAAAAGATATTTTATAGAAATTAAATATTACCAGTGAAATATAATTATTTATTCACATATATATATTATATATGATATTTGTACTTAATATATATTATAATAAATTGAAATAAACAAAATATAATTGTGAAAATTAATAATTAAAATATTTATAAAATAATTAAATAAAATAAAAATAATATACTTACTAGCAGGTTTACCATCTTTCCATTGAGTAAATTTTATATTTGTTTCATCACGTTTCAAAGCTTCTGCTCGAAACTCTGATTTTAATGCTTGTCTAACAAGTTTAGCAGCTATTTGAGAATAATTGATGTAACTGAAACATAAGCACAGGTTATATAACATTTTTTAATAATTTTTGTAACAGTGTGAAATTTGAAATTCTATTTTACTTTAATCCCGCTTGTCTCCACGCAGACATTTTTAATGATAATTTTTTTAAAAAAGATTTTTATAATTTAAATATAATAGGATAAGTTGAAATAAATTAAGTCTAACACTTTTCCGATAAGTATATCTTACATCTATATTTTATAAGGAATATTAGTACAAGCATAAATACTACAACTATAAGATAGGTAAGTACGATTGAAGAATATTTCATTTTAAATTTCAAGATTAATTTCTATTATGAAAAAATATATTATATAAATTATATAAATAAAAAATTTGACTAATTTTATTAAGAAATTTATATATTATAAAAATACACTTTATTTGAATAATCATAAATATATACAGCAACAATATTTAAATTTGAAAATAAAACTAGAGATATTATATATAATACATTTCATAATTTATTAATATTTTTATAATTGTATTTAATAAAATAAAATATATTTTGAGATTTAAAATAATAAATAATAAAAAAATTATGAATATTATTATATTTACATATAATTATTGCAAAAATTTTATTAAATACTAGGGAAATTTCATATAAATTGATACAAAATTAAACTTTATATGCACTATAAATACATGAATGGAACATTCTGTAGTAGCTGGTCACTGACTTCTAGGAAGTTTCTAGCAAGATGTCGGGGGGTGTTTTGCGTGATAAGCCGCTGGTATGCTTTTGGACGATATGACTTACTCATTGCAGTGTATGTATACAAAATTCCGGCCTATATTAAATCCCAGAGTGTTGCCATATTGCTGAAGTTAAGATTCAAATTTAGACTATTCTTATAACATTATAAATCAAGAAAACTAGGACTATTTGCAAAAATTGTCAGTGCGTGTACCACTGCCAAGACTGATATTTGGAATAATTTTAATTTTTCTTTCAATTGTGGATTAAAATTTTTATTTTAAACAAAAAGTTTTTATCAAAATTGACAAACACGTTATTATTATTTAAAATTGGGATGGGAGCTAAAGCAAGTACTGTGGCACAATCTGCTGGAGACAATGGACAATCCTCTACTGGAGCAAATGAAACTGCAATGCAAGGATTTTCTATGCTACGTTCTCTTCCTGGAGGTGTTAGCATGTTACAACATCAACATCAGCAAGGAAATCAATCACAAACTTCTCGTATATCTGGAGATAATAGGCAGCGTGCTCGTTCTTTAAGTTCAGTACCAGATCTCACATCTGGTGAACAAAGCAGTCTTGCTTCTTCAGTTGGAGTTGGAGTTGGTCAAGCACTTGGTTTGCCACAACTTGATTCAGATGATGCTGATGAAGAAAGTGGACGAGTTTATGCAGCACATAGTTTACCATCTCATATTTGGTCCCTTAACGGTAAGTTTATTAATTATAATAATATATTATAGTATTCAAAATAATGATTATTTTTTTATCTCATTTATTATTACTTACATATATACATATATATATATATACATATATCCAATGTAATCACTATATGAATATATAATATAATAATATATTTATTTTCAAAATTTTTAATATGAAATAAAAAATTTATATAATCCATAAAATCAAAAATAAATTAATTAATATAATATAAATATTATCATTGATTACATAACTTTCTTTTTGATATGCAGCTATCTAGAGTACTTATATATAAATATAGATACATTTCTGTTTTCAATTTTGTTTATTTTGGAAAATAATAATAATTCATTATATATTTTTTATATTTTTATTGATATGTTATATATGAATTAGTATGATATAATTATAGTATGATATAGTATAATAAGTATAATTTTTTTATTTTTTAAATTGATTGTATTTAGATTATGCTAAAAATTTAAATTTGATGCATTATATATTATAATATATATATTAATTAAAATGAAATTTTGAAAAAGTAAGGTTATGTTACGATCTTAAAATTTTTTGAAATAATTGTGGATGAAATATATGAAAGGTATTTGTTTGATTGATTCGTGTTGTTATAATAGTTGGCCCGGTAACCACATATGAATCGATTGTGTGATTTAACCTAGTTGCGTAAATTTTAAATTGCGATTGTAAAATAATAATTCTAAACAAAAAATTTTGTGCAATTTTATAATATTGTTTGTGATGGGTATAATAAAATTATTTGAATTTTATTATGGGAATTATAATAAGTTCATGCCTAAATGAATCTGAGACAGAAGTTGTTCCAGTAAATCAAGTGAGAAGAATTTTTTATGGTATAATTTCTCTTAGTTTCATGACAATATAATATTATTAAAATAGCAAATAACATTTTATTTTATATTCAAGGTCTAAAATGTCCTGTTTGCTCCAAGTTTATTCTACCAGATGATATAGAATGTCACTTGGTTATGTGCTTAACTAAGCCACGTCTTAGTTACAATGGTGAGTTTTTGTTTAATTATTATAAACTTTTTTCAATTATTATTATATATAAGTATTATATTTTTATGTAAGAAACAATTAAAAATAATTAATTTTTTTATATATAAAAAATATACATATGTACATATATATATATTTTATATATGTATATATAATATGTATAAAAAATTAATTATTGTTAATTGTTTGCATAAATAACTACATTGAATAGTTTAAAAATAATTAATTAATTTTAATTATTTTCTTTAAGATTATGTAAATTTTAGGAATTTCTCAAATAAAAAAATAAATATATTAGATATTTTTTTAGTCATTTTTTAAATAAAATAAAGCAGAAATTATTTAAAAATATTTTAAATAGTTTAAAATTTAAACAAAAAATAATTAATATATTTAATTAATATTTAATTAATATATTAAATAAATAAATATTTCAATTATGATATTAAAGAAAAAAAATCTTTAATCAATTTCCATATATAATAATAATATATAAAAAAATTTTTTATAAATATTTTTTTTTAAATTATAAAGATTTGAAATTTAAAATGATTTGATTGATTCATGTTCAAATATTACTTATTATTAATAAATATAATGTATATTTATTAATAAATATATTCAAAATATTCATTTATTTAAAAACAATTATAGTTACTTCTTTAAAATATTATTTCACTTTTATTTTAATTTTATATATATAATTTTATAATAAAATATTACATGATTCCTTTTTAATATATTCAATTTTAAATTCCTTTATTTTCAAATTTTTTGTTTCCATAATGTAACTTGCATATATACAATATGTAATAAAAAACAATTTATTTTATCTTATCAAAATATTTTTTTATTATTATTGTAGAAGATGTATTATCTGATGAGAAAGGAGAATGTGTTATTTGTCTTGAAGAATTACAGCCTGGAGATGTTATAGCTCGTTTACCTTGCCTATGTATATACCATAAAAAGTAAGTTATTTTATAACATTTTATAAAATATATTTATTTTATAATTATTTATAAATATAAATATTTATGATATGAAATTAATAAAATACAATTTTTTACAGTTGTATTGATAAATGGTTTCAAGTGAACCGTAGTTGTCCTGAACATCCTGGAGATTGATTTATACCTATTGAAGTTGTAATAGCACAATGCAACTTGTTTATTTCAAAGACTCTCATTATAATGGGAATAAAGGGGATGGAAATGAAAAAAATATGAAAAAAAGCTAGTCAAGATGGCTGCTAGTCCACTGTGCTGGTTGGTGTATGCAATTGTTTGACTGAATGAGATATACTCAATTTGATTATAAAAGCAGACATTGAACTAAATCCTTGATTATACTGTAAGCAGGGGACTTAAAAAATCGCCATAAGATTCAACGATACAATGCTATTATCTATATGTATCTGTAATTAATCTACTACTACTCTATAGCTTACTATCAATTGTATCATATTTACAAATTTTACTTAGTTTTATATTTTTGAGTCGGATTAGGGATAATTAGGCTAATCTGTTATTGATCATTGTATATTGTTTTTGGAGAAGGGAATATCATGAAATTTAGTCAAAAGCCTTGAATAACAATCGGGGAAACTTTATGTTATACAAGTTAATTGTAATTTTTATGGTTTCATTATAAATCTGACGTTTCATTTTTGTTGTTTGTTGGGAAATGTACACCAGAAAGGATATTTTTGATACTTTCATAAAAGAAAGAGTTGGATATATAAAAGTTTTAAAAAACAGACTTTTAGTAATAATGATGTTGAGAGAGAAATGCTGTATTAACAGTATATATAAAAGATTAGATTTAAATTTCTTTATTAAAATTTCAACTTTGTGATAAATTTCATTTATGTTTTTAGAGAATAGAAGTCCTGCAGTTATGAAATATAATTTATTGTTAAAGTTATATCATAATTAATATCTTTTTTACATGATAGGAATTAACTCATAGGAGTTTTTATAACAAAAATAAACGTGGTCTGTCAATTTTCCAATAATATATGCGTTGTATATATCTGGATTAGACTTGTATCATATGAGATAAAAAGTCTAATAAAATAAAAATTTCAAACCAAATAGAATTATAAAAATGATTTAAATATTCGGTATAATATCTATGATATTATAGAAATGAAAATAAAAATTCTATGTTAATAAAAAAAAAGTAAAATTTACTATCATTTTCAACATTATAAAAAGTGATCAATGTTAATATTATTTACAAATTATTTTATCTCAGGACGTAATATTTTTATAGGATATATGAATAACTGTTTTCTTTATAAATATTCAATACATTTTAATTATAATAGAAATATATACAATGTATGCGTTTATAATAGTTTTTATATTTCAATGTCACAATATAATTTCACTATTTTATGTTTTAAATGATATGAAAAAAATGATTCAATTTTTTTTTGAAATATTAATTTGTTGAAGTTTTACTTTTATATGTAGTCTTATATTCACTTTGTTATTTATGGAATAAATTTGAATAACACCATATAATTTACATGTCGTAATATTACACAAGAGAAATGTATTTTGTACATATTTTAAAACTAAATGAAAATTTAATATTTTATAGAATATATTTATCATATTATAATCCCAGGTATAGATATCGTTTAAAACAATTTATTTTTTGAGTTTTTGTTAGAACTTAGAATTTCTTTATATTGAAATAAGATATTCGAACATGAAAATGATAAAAAATAATTACATAATTCTTTAAAAAATTAGTTAATAATGCTAACGAAAGTGTTGAAATATAATTTTTAAAATAAAAAATAAATAAAATAAGAATGAAAAAATTGAATTCTAGAATTTATTGAGAAACCTATACCTCAAATCTTTCAGTATATTACGAAATAAAAATACGTATAGAATATTCAAATGAAGCAGATAGAGAATTTAATTTTTTTCGTTTAAAAATTAAAATAAATTATAACACGAAATTTAATGCGTAAAAATATTTTTTATTTTTCAATTTTATGAACAATTTTGCATTAAATAAAAAAAGACAAAAATAAAATATCAAATAGAAATAGATAGAGAATTACTATAATCAGTCATTAATTATGATTGCTATAATTGTATCGATTTGTTAATTTAAATTATATATCTAAATTATCGATATATTCTATTTATTATATATTATTTTTTTATCTAAAAAAAAAATCATATAAAGAAACTTTCCATTATTTTAAAAGAACTCAAATATAATATATAATCATTGAATTTAGAACAAATAATCTAATATTATTTATAAAAAAATCAAAAATATAGAAATTGTTTCAAAAATTCAAGACATAAGATAACATATATATATAATAATATCAAAGTTTAAAAGTTAATAGAATAGTTGAACAAATAATTTCTAATAAATCCTGATCAAATACCAACATATCATATAATTATATTCCTAGAATATAATCTAGTAAATTTATTTTCGATATAATATGATTTTTTTAAATCATATATATATATATATATATAATCATATCTTTTTAATATACTTTAATGATATTATTATATTAATGATAATAATATAATAAGTAAAATTTATGATCATTAAAATTTTATACAAAGTCATTTAATATGATTTAAAAAAACCATATTATATCGAAAATAAATTTACTAGATTATATTCTAGGAATATAATTATATGATATGTTGGTATTTGATCAGGATTTATATATATAATACATATATATTAATTGAACGGTACCATAGTGAAAAAAAATCTTGAACATCAAAGACAAACGTTTTCGTGTGCATTTAAAAATTTTTACCTTAAAATAATAAAATCTTTTAATAAAATAATATTATATACATAACGTATATTACTTTTTAAAGATTCTTATAATATATAATCTTGAACATATTTATATAATAAATATAAAAAAAACTCTTTTTTTATTATATATTATAAAAGAATTTATAAAATTCTTTAAAAATTGTTACGATGTTAAATCAACAGTGTGGAATATTAACTGCCATTGACTCATATATTGAACCACTTTTAATTCGCGTTCTATCGACAGAAAAACTTGGTTAGTTGCAATACATAAAATGTATATTATTATAATTTTATATTATATTAATTTATTTTTTAATTCTTTTTTTTGCAAGGGGTTTGTTGTGAGACAATTAAAATAGATTCTTTATCGTCTAGTTGTGGAAAAGAACAAGGAGATCGTTTTAAATTGTCTATTCCATATGCTAAACAAAATTTAGTGTGGAATGTGTTTTTTGATTCACAATGCCCTGAAATGGGCCCTGATTTTATATTTAATGATAATACTTTTTTAGCAGATATAGATGTAGATACTTTATCTGTTAAAGTACCTAGTCTTGCCAAATGGAATCCCAATGATGAAAATGCATTATTGAATGTTCTTAAAGAACTTTTATCATGTTATAAGGAACATCAGGTTTGTAATATTTTGTTTATAAATTCATTAACATTTAAATTATATTAAATTTATATATTTTTCTCATAAATTAGATACAATTAATTCAAAAACAAGCTCGATTACAAATAGAATATGATATGCTTGTGACTTCACAAGAAATCAAACAAGAAGATATTGAAATGATATTATTACCATTTAGTTCTAAGCCAACAGAAGCAAGATTTTTAATAAGTTTATCAGTGGATCTTTCTCAGTTACAAATTCGTACTTGCAAATCAGAGAGTGATGTTGCAGTGCTTCTTGTAACATTTTCTGGAACAGATTGGAATCGTATTACTTCACAATTGCAGTTTTCAAAATCCTTAGAAGGAATTCTTAGTGAAGTAGTTGAATTATATGTACCTTATTTTCCATCTGATACACATTTAATACATTATATATTAAAAATAAAAAAATTTATAGCAGCAAAGGTAATTTTTTTTAATTCATTTGTTATTATTGTTTATAAAATATATTTTTATTGTAGGTAAACTCAGTTATTCAAAGTTTAGAAAAAAGAAGAGAGTATATCGCAGCATTTTTACTTCTAAAATATGAGGCTATTTTAGAATTTGATAGTATAAAATATACTTATGTATCATGTTTACTATGTGAAAATGACTTCTATGTAGTATTATATATTCATCTTCCATTAGGATTTCCTCGAGAACCACCTACTATTGAATTATGTTCAATATATCATACAACATCACAGGATACTGTTTATAGAGAAAAAGTAAAAAACTATCCTTATGAATTCACATGGACACCACATGTTATGATAACCCAATTACTTACATTCATTCAACGAAATATAGAAACATTTAAATCCAATTCTATTAAAAATTGTTCAGCAATTCATGGTTAAGCAATTAATTTATTAAATAATATAAGTTATTATAATTATTTATAATATAAATCTTTTATTGTACATATTCAAGATTATTTTTTTTTGCATAAATGTATTAAAATAACAATAAATAAAATACTACAAATAAAAAAATTATTTTAATATTTTCATTTTATTATAATATTAATATTTGTTTTTTATATAATTAATAACAACAATTTTTTATGTTCAATTTTATATAATATATTTAATGAAACAAAAAAATATATACGTCACATATATAAGTAGTTTTAAAAACATCGAGGTCAGTTCGTTGTTTTGCGAATTATAAAATTACGAAAAGATTTTAAAGAATATAATAAAATTAATTTGACATATATAATTTTATATACAATTATTAAAAATATTATATAACAAGAATAATCAATATTTTATAATAAGATTAACATTTACTTATATTTATAAATCAAGTAACTAATATACTATAAGAGGTTATAATATTATTTCTTATATATTTATATGTAATAAAATTAATAAATGATATTATATATTAAGGGTTATATAAAACCCTTTTTATCTAATAATAAATTTATTTTCTCTTTTGGAAAAGCATTATATGCCACTATGGTGAAATATTTGAATCAAACGGAAAGCATGAATATAGATAAAGATTTATTTGAAAAATACAAATTCAGTGTTGATCAATTAATGGAACTTGCTGGTCAAAGTTGTGCTATTGCTATTGCTCGAACTTATCCATCACTAAAAAACTCTGTACATAAGATTTTGATTTGTTGTGGTCCAGGAAATAACGGTGGTGATGGACTTGTTTGTGCTAGACACTTAAAACAATTTGGATATTTTCCTGAAATTTATTATCCAAAAAGAACAAATAATATTTTATATGAAAATTTGCTACATCAATGCATTGAAAATGATATTCCTTTGTTAAAAAATGATGTAGAATATATTGCTTCAAAACAATTGCATCAATATGGTCTTATAGTTGATGCATTATTTGGATTTAGTTTTAAACCACCTGTAAAAGATATATTTATACCTATTATTCGTTTATTAGAAAATACAATTATTCCAATATGTAGCATAGATATACCATCAGGTTGGAATGTTGAAGATGGACCACCAGAAGGTGGAATAAAACCAGAAATGCTTGTATCATTAACAGCACCAAAATTGTGTGCTAAAAAGTTTCAAGGAAAATATCATTACTTAGGTGGTCGATTTGTACCAAAAAAATTAGAAAAAACATATAATCTTAATCTACCTGAATATGTAGAAACTGACTTAATTCTTTTATTAAATTAATTTTTTATATAAGATTTAATTATATAATTTTTTTTATTAAATATATTTAAAAGTTTATATATTGTATTACAAATATGTATTCATATAATAATTAAAAATAAATTTTTAAAAAAGAATTGCAAAAAAAATAGATAGTTACTGAAAGAAAAATTCCTGAAAGAAAATAATCTTTTACAAAATGTTTTATTGTTAATAACTTATATTTTATTAAAATCAAATATAGAAAATTGAATTAATATATATTACATTTATAATCAAAAACTAAATATAATTTTAATATTAAAAATAAATTTTCATATATTTTTATTTTATAAATTTCATCTATATTATAATAGATTTTCCATTTAATATTACTTCATATACATGTATATATGATTTAATTTAAATTTACCGTTTCATATGTATGTATATATATATATATATATATATATATATATATGCGTATATTATTTTTATATAGATGGCGGTTAATCTAAGAAAGTAACATCTATACATCTTCAATGTAGATAGAAACATATGAATAACTAATAGACGATACAATCCAAGTGATACTTTATTAATATCAAATTCATTATAAATTATTACGGATTTTATAATTATTATTATATTATATATGATAATATATAAATTAATAAAAATAAATTAATAAATTTAAAAAATGGTAGGTTTATTATAAATAATGTATTTTTATATAAATTATATTAAATACTTTAGGTTAACATATCTTTTCTAAGGCACAAGAAGTAGAAGAAACTATGAAACGCATTCAATCACATAAAGGAGTAGTTGGAACAATTGTAGTTAATGGAGAAGGTATATAGCATATTTAATATCTTATATAAAGATATATTTAATATCTTATATAAATTATTGTGTAAAACTTAAAAAAAATTTATGTAGGTATCCCAATTAAATCTACATTGGATAATACTACCACAGTTCAATATGCAGGATTAATAAGTCAACTGTCAGACAAAGCACGATCTGTAGTACGAGATTTGGATCCAACAAATGATCTTACTTTCTTACGTATTCGTAGTAAAAAACATGAAATTATGGTTGCTCCAGATAAAGAATTTATACTCATAGTAATACAGAATCCAGTTGATTGATAATCAGAAATTAAAATATAAAATATTATATGCTTTGGTAATTATTGATAAATTATTTTTTTTAAAATAGTTTATTTTAATATATATAATATATAATGTTTTAAATAAAAAACTTTTTAATTTATAAATTAATAGTAGAAATTGATATTATTATCAAAGTTTCAAGCACTGCAAAGCAATTGATGTAAGCATAATTAAATCACCTATATATAAATATAAATTTCAAACTAAAATTGTAATTTAATTAATATAGTTAAACCATTTGTGTTATAATTAATTTCAATACTTCATATTGTTTCTAAAATAAATTTTTATTTCATTAAAATTTAATAAATCTTAAAATTTTTATTTAAGAAACATTTATTATTATATAATATTTTAAATGAATTTAAATGTTTTTTATTTTTTATTATTTTTTATTTTTATATTTTTTATTATATGTTTTTTATTATTTTTATACAGATTATGTATGTGTAATATTAAAATTTCATGAAGATTTCATTTCAAAAAGATTTATAATATATAGATATTATAAAAATAACAGATTTTATTTATTATAAAACTTTATAAAATATTTTATACATAAATAAATATACATATAATAAAATATAGAGATTTACAATATTTATACAATATTTAATATTTAAATTTAATATTATTATAATTTTTGAGCTTATTATTTGATTTTGATATATTTATAATTATATATTATAAATAAAATTATAGAGAGCACAATAAAAATTGTACAAATACTATATTATAAATGATTTCAATTTTATTTTTTCAATTTTAAAATTTATAATAAAGTTAGAAAATTGATTTAATATAAAAATGTTAAAAATAATAATAAAATACTACTAATTTGTAATAATATTTGTACAACTTTTATGGAATAAATTACATAATTACACATAAATTAAATATATTTTTCTAAAATATTGTAAATAAAAGTAATTAAAAATCATTTATCTATACAATTTTGATGCTTTAAGGATGGATGAAAAACACCATAATAAATAATCATAGCTATTATACCTAATAAAAATGGTATAACACAAAAAATAATGAGTATATTAAAATACCAAGAATTTTTAACTTCATTTGATGAAACATATATCCAAATAACAGTTGCTATTATATTTTCAAGAAAGCAAATTATGTAAAAGAATACATGTTTAAGTAATGTACTACCATCTATTGTATTTAGATATATGAACACATGTATTACACCAACTACCATAGAAAATAATATAGAATAAATACGTTCTTTAATTTTTGGGGAACAATGTGGAGCATGATTAGAATCTTTACAAAATTCCAATATACCATGGGAATCAATAATAATCCAAAGAGTCATACTTATCCAATGAAAAATACAACCAATTATAGTATATATTGGCCAAATACTTGCCAGAATACTTAGAGATAATATTCTCGAAACTGAAAAATTATTTTAAAAATTAAATTTTAACTTTTTTGTATAATAATCAATATATACACACCTGTTATACAGAAATGCCATATAAATTGTAAAACTATTCCTATAATACTAATATTTAGCTTATCTTGTTGAGCCAATCTAATACTACGATGATAATTAGCCATTGCCCATCCCATACTTCCAAGTGAACTAGTAATACTAGCTATTTGATGAACAACTATAATGTAGATAAATATTAATTTTATTCCTCTTAATTAATATTATAAAATGAATTGTATAAAAACATACATTCAAAATTAATATCATTGTGGTCATGTTTTAATAATATAGTTAGTTGTAAAATTTGCTGAGGAGCAGCTTCAAGAAAACATTCAGATACTCTTAATAATGCAACATCTTGATCTTCTTTAAGCATCTTGAGATAATATCGTCTTTGAGCATTACGATTATTCTGTTTATTGAACTTATAAGCATTAAGAGCATATTTTAAAGTTCGATAATAGCGTAACACTGGTGTTAATTGAAATGCTATAAGTATAATGCAATACAATTTTTTTGATAATATTGCATGTATACATTTAAGATCAGTAGAATCTGATGTTTCATTTGTCTAAGAAAAAATAAAACAATATTACATATTTAATTATAGTAATATTTTTATTCAATATAATTTTTTACCTTATCATCTTGTTGTTGCATTCTTCTACTAATTATAACATTTATAAATGAAGGTAAAAAAATAAAAACAGTTGTCCATGTAAAATATATTACTTTTTCAGCTAATAAATATCTTATTGCAAGATTTATATCAATTGCTACATCCAAAATATGCATAAGAATTGAAGATATAAGGAAAAAAATATCCAAATAAGATACAGTTGGATTTTTCAAAGGAACATCTACATCATCAATATTTATTTCTAATATAGGAAAAATATCAATAATTTGTCTTGTATGCAATTGTTTAGTCTGAATTTCCATATTTATGTATCATCAAATAATCTTTAATAATAAATAGTAATAACAAGTTAAGAATTATAAATTTTAATTATTGGTTTATTCAAAATTTATAATATTTTTATATTAAAAATAACCTTACAGAGTTAAACTATAAAGATTTAATTTTTATTATCATTTTAGAATTTTCATTATATTATATAAAAATTATATATAACTTTTATTTTGACTAATTATCTGTAATATGAAATATATATGTATTTATTTATTTATTTTAATTAATAAATAAATATAATATTTTAATAAATACAATTACTTTTAACTTATTTTTTTAATTTATTAATACGTCATATAATACATTATTGAATGTCATAATGAATATTAAATTTATACTATTAAATGTTATAATTAAAAATGCACTAAAAATTTAATACAATTTTTCATTTTTATATTGTATATTTTGAATTTGTATATTTTATTATGTTACATATAACATTTTTGAAATTTAATAATTTAATATTATTTTTGATATTTTATATAAATAAAAGATATATATAAGTAAATAAAAAAAAATACATATTTAATTGTTTTTCTTTTATGAAAGTGTACGAATTATTATTGATTCTGCCATGACACACTTTCTTTGAATATATTGTTATATGAAATATATTAGAGTTAGGGACTTCATAATTTTAATACTATAGATTTATAATGTATGAAATTTAAAGCATAAGATAAATTCTATATTAATATTAATTCTATATTAATTCAAATATTTATTTTAGAATTATAAAATTAGAATAATAAAGAAAATTTAAAGAACTTTCATATTTATAATTATATTTTACGAAAAATAAATATTTTACTTAAATATTTTGTAAAAATTATATTTACGAAATATTATTAATTTAAAAAATTTTTTTAAATTATATTATTTAACATAATAACATATAATATAATTAATATATATATAAAATTAATATATATTAATAATAATATATATTATATTATTAATATATATATTAATTATATTATATGTTATTATGTTAAATAATATAATTCAAAAAATTTTATATATATATATATATATACGCTATATGAAATAAATATGTATAGAGTTTTAATTTTCAAAGTCTTTTCAAATTTCTTAATCATAAATAAAATCTCAAATCTTATTAAATAAATGTTTTCTTTGATAGTCTTTAAGATATTTGTTATTAACATTAGTTCTCTATTTAAAAAAGTAAATAAAAAATGCATAATTATTAATTTATGTTTATTAATTGGTGAACGAAATTCGTACATAATTTTTATAAATTTTAATTCATTCACAAATTATAATTTTTTTATTCTTGGATATAAATCTTATTCTATGGATATAAATATTTTGCAGTTCTTTTTTGTTTTCTAATTTAAAAATTGTAATATAAGAAATTATAATTTTTTTAATATCTCAAATAAATTTTTCATTCTAGTATAATGTATTTTTTTCTATATTAATTTGAATATTTTATTATATTTATATTGATTTATATAATATATGTGAATTTTATCACAAATTCATCATGTATATCAATATCATAAAATTTTACAAAGTAAAAATAATTTTTTTAAATAAATTATTATTTATTGAAAAAGATTATATAAATTTTATAATATAAAAAATTTTGGAATTCTTGAAAAATTACATGTTATGATTAATAAAAATGTATATTAATACTAAACACAAATATATGCGATTTTGTGTTGTCATAGCAACTCATAGAATATAAAGATATAACCACAAAGAAAATTGTTGATTAAATGAATTATTTATTATATCAGTGAATTATTTTTTCATAATAAATGAATACAATAAATACTAAAAGATATCTCGTCATTATAATTATACAATATTTAATATTACTTTTTGATATCTTTGTTAATTCATTTACTAGCTTCTCTAGATCAAATTCAATCAATTTATTAATTCTCTATGTGTATGTATTTTTTACTTTTGCACTGTAGTAAAAAAATAAATATATTTATATAAATTGAACTTAATTTTTGTTTTTAAGGGCTCAAGATATATGTATTATTATGACTATCACACTTCTACTAGTTAACTTCTTTTCTACTTACATTTTTCAGGTAATTATCATTAAAAGTTATAACAAAATTTAAAAATTAATTTTTAAATAATATTGTAAAAAAAATATATCCTTTTCATGCAGATAGGATTAATACAATTATTATATACAAAATTTCGTATAACATTAATATTGTGTATTATATATATGGTATTAAGCATTACTTTACATATATGGGATATTAAGCTGCATTGGTCATCACCTCTCAAATATTATTGGACTACAAATTTTCATGTACTCTATTCATTACATAGAGGAGGTAAACATATTTTCAATCATATTTTTTAAATACATATATTATTTTTTACAATTTCTTTTATATTTAGTTACATTAAAGTTGCAGTTTTATACTATTATTTCTATAAGAGGGCATCTCTTCGAATCGCAGATCCAAGATTCTATGAAAGTTCAACATGGACTCAAAGCCAATTCATTTTTTCATAATTAATATTTATAATTAAATGTTATAATAAAGAAACTAATAAAAAATTTTCATTAGAAATAAATAGAAAAACATAAATAAATAGAAACGTAAGATAACAAAGAAATTTGATTTTTGTTATAGTAAGTATCTTTTCTTTGTTTACAAAAAAAATATAATTAAAATAAAATTTATTTGAATACAATTGCAAATTTAAATTTTTTTTTTACTTTAATCTAAATTTTTAAAAAATAATTAAGTATGATAGATATGCTGTAGATATAATATACAATAGTAACATATATTTTTAAATGTATTTTTTAAAATAATTCACTTTATATACAATATAAAATGTATTATTATAGTATTTTTTTACAATTATATTGATACTGTACAAAAATAAAATATAAAGTCTTGTACAATTTGTTATAAATATAAATATCAATTTTTAAAATAATAAGAAGCACATGCATATGTAATTCATATTATACAACATTATATTACATTTAACCATTAAATTATAAGTCATTAAACAAATAAAAATACATCAATAAAATATATCAATAATACAAGTATTATTTATAATATAAATTCTATTTCATAGTATAAAATATTAAGTTTGTACTACTTTAATATTTTTAAAGAAAATATAAATTAATATCACATAAATACACTTGTGTGAAGTGTATTACTGACAAAGTAGTAGGAAAATTATCAAATAATTTATTTATTAAAGTATCTCATCATTTTTATCATTATTATTAGAAATAAAAAGAATATTGATATGAAGTTTACAATGTTACTTAATTTAACATTTTACTGTATAAAGGTAAATTTATTATAAATTATTTATCAATCATTTTATGTTCGCATTTTAACTTTAGATGAAATATTAATAATATTTCTTTGTAAAAAATACAAAGATGTAAAAAATTTATTTTTGCATTTTTATGCAATATTTACAACATTAATATTTTATTTTCAATGCTTTATATTTAAGAATTTTTATAAAGCATATCATAATACATCATATGTGTTGCAAATATGAAATTATTATTTTTTAATTTCTATAAATAATATCTTTTTATTGAATTTTTATTATTTTTTAGTTTTTTAAAATATTCTATACAACTGTTTTGACTGGTGAATTTTTATTAATTTAATGATATCTTATTATCTTAGGCTCATTTGAATAATAAAACAAGACTGTATTCATAATTCCGAATATTCTTTCATTTGAAGTACAATTTCAAAATATGAAGTTAATATTATATTTTTGTGAAAATAAATATATTTCTCTTTTGTAAGATATTTAACAAACTTATACATTCTGATTTCGATTTTTACTTTTAGAAAATGTAAAATTCTGATAAGTTAAATAAAAGTAAAAATGAAAAATATACGCTTTATACAGTAGCTGAATAAATTATATGTCATAAAATTGGAATACATTGATGTTATATTAAAACTAATTTAAATTAATAACTGACTTGGCTTATTCTTTCGTTCAAATTCGCCTAAATGTTTCATTTTAAACTTAGATTATATAAAAGCTATTAACATTATAATTCAATTGAACTTAATGCTTTCTTCATACAGTATGATTACTATGAAGGAAGAGTAACTTATCTATCAAATGAGGAGGTAAGGCCGTTCGCCTTGTATCATATAAAACTTGCACTTCTGCTGGAATTCTAGAGGGTGGTGCACAACATGCAGGTACACAATTATATTTACAAGCCAATTTTCCTAAATTTGGACATTTTGCGGAAATTTTTGCCCACCATTGAAGAGGACAATAATCAAGTGGTGCAGTAGATTCAGAATGATATTGTACAAGTTCAAGATCTGCTTTTTCTTCTGCAGGCATTCCACTTTTTATTGAACATAAACCTCCAAGTAAAAATTCCATACCTGAGTATAATTAAAATATGTATATTTAAACGTATATGTATATTTATTAAAAATTTAAAAAATCAAAATCATTGCATAATTTAAATTTTACCTGATACACGACTTTTTTTATTTAAAGGTTCCTCTTCAACTTTGATGCTTATACTATCACCAGATTCTTCTTGTATTAATTTTGTCAACATTTCTTTTATATCAGTTGCTACTGAATTTTTGTCTTCTTCAGTAGCATATGGTAATTGTTTAAACCTAGTATATACCATATGATATTAATTATATTTCTTTTCACTTAAAATAGAACTTATTTTAGTAATATGTAACTACCTTGGATCTAAAGTAGTTGCAATTTGAAGTAAAAGAGTAACATTATAATCTGCATATCTATCATAAAGCATATCAGATAATGATTCTTTGAAAGATTTTGCTTTCTCACTATCATTTTCTTTTATTTTAAGATGAGAAGATACAAGTTGCCAGAGTAATGGTTTTAATAAAGAAATCAATGGCATTTTCTCCTCACTAAGTGTCATAATAGTAACTTTAAATGGTTCAAGTACATTTACAAGATCCTCTACAATTTTCCATTGATCATTTGTTAAATCAACTATTTCTTGATCCACACCTTCCATGCTCTCCAAAATTGATGTTACAATATTACGACGTAAAACCATTTGTTCAAGCATATTGTATGTTGATGTCCATACAGGTGGATAATCCATTAACATAGCATTTTCTTCTAGCTATAATTACATTAAATATACTTTAAAATTAATATAAATTAAATTATATATAAATTATAAATATATTTATATATATATATAAATTAATTTAAATGATTTATTAATAATAAAATTTACTTACTTCTAATAATTGTTCTTGCATAGCTAATGCTGCTGATGCAGCTGGATGACTTATAATAGCTCCAATAGCTGCTCTACATTTTGATAATATTGTTGCCACTTCTGGACTTTCAAAGCAAGCTTGAGCACATACTTGTAAGGTATAAAGTAAACAAGGAACTAATGTCAATCCTCGATTTGTTAAAGCATTTAGTAATTCTGTTCTAGATGTGGCTACTACTACTGCAGTTATCCTTTCTATTTTCAAATCCCAGTCAAGTAATAAAGAATCTATTGTATTACCCCATTGAGATTCCTCCCAATCTAAAGGAGCATGAATAGTACTTAACACTTTACATTCTAACACTGGTTCACCAGAGTTTTGATAATATACAGACACAGTAACAAATCGTTCATCAGAATTTGATTTCCATTCTTCAATAGTCAAACCTACTTCACTTGTAATACAAGAAAGAGTTGTTGCTACTGATTCACGAAAAGTATCATATATCTTTGGAATAATTTCTTCTTCTAATTTATTTTTACTTGGAATTTCACAAGGTGAACGTAAAGTGGCAACTAATCTCTGGAAACCTCGTCCTTCCACTACTTCTGGTAGTTGTAAATCCATTATAATAAATTCAGCTATAGCATCTGATACAGTTTTTCCATCAATACTTGATTGATTAATAGAATTATCTTCTGGCATAAGAAAGGCCACATTTTGACTATTACTTCCAATATTAGAACCACTTTTAATCATAACTCTTAAAGGTTGACCAATTGTGATATCATCTTCAATATTAGATAAACTTACATTTGGATCAGTTACAAATTGAATATCTCCATCTATTTGAACAGTACCATCTGCATTAGTAGTATAAATATGTTGAGTAGAAGTTAAACCTGTTTTTAATAATTTTTTTTGTGCTCTTCTTTCTTTTGTTTCCTGAGAAAGTACTTGTCTGCGTGGAGGATTAGTAGCTTCTAATTCTAAAAGTTCTTGAGCATGTTTATTTTGTAAATGCATACGTAAATTACTGGTGTTACGATTATATGCAATTTGAGTTTTACATAATATGCAAACGATTTTTACTTTAGTAAGAATATCTCCATCATCTGTAGCTGGAAATCCGAAAAATTTCCAGTAAATACTTCTCATTGACATAGGTACTACTAATTTTTTATAAGTATAAGTATACTTTTCTTCCATCATTTTGGCGAGTACCATTTGCATCTCGCTTTTCGAATCATCTGTTGTTGCAGATTTTCTGTTGTTAGGCAATGTTATTGGTTTATTTTCCATAATTGTAATTCAAAATACATAGGTACCGGTACGTCTTATCTTCTAGATATTAAAATATACATATACAATATTTCTCACAATTGTAATATTTCATAGCGTTTTTTCTCGTCAAAATAGAAAATTTTTGTTGCATAATTTAAAATATATTTGTTTGTAAAGATGCATAATCCTTTTTACGTTCTCGTCTTTTTATGGTTATAAAGGAATAACAAATTTACCGCGAATACTACGATATCTCAAAGCAATGTTTGACGAATTATTTCACAGATATCGAACTTCAATTTCTCGTTTCGAAAAGAACGATGCACGATCGGTTATCGACCACCTCTCGTAACGATGCTATCGACTTTAGTTCACTTACTCAAAGAAATATCGCTACGTAGAGTTCTCAACTAATCGATTCCATAAAATAGTATAGTTTCGATGAAGCGCCATCTGTATCGATTATTCTTTATTTTGTTCTTTAGAAGAAACGTAAAAACGTATTTATATAAAAATTAAAAAGTAATATTTTTCGCTATTCAGATAATATTGATTATTAAAAACTATAAACAATATTTTCATTAATATTAATATATTAAATATATTATTTTTCGATTGAATGTAAAAACAGTTCTTGTTATATCAAATATTTTCTTATTCTATTAAAAATATAATTGTTATAAAAAAATTGTTAATAATAACTAATAATTAATAAAAATAAAGGAAATTTTATGAAATATATAATTTTATGAAAACACAAGTGAATACAAAATATTAATACTTAATGAAGTAAATACTTATTTTTGGAAAATTAACCTAAAATTTTATTTGTATTATTCCACATCGTTTTATATCTTATAAAAGTTTTTATTATTTTTATAGTGTGATATATTAATTTTAATTAGAATTATTTTAAACTATAAAAAATGTATGTAACCAAAAAAATGAAAATATTTTTATATTTAATATTATGGAGGTTATTTTCTGTCTTTATGGTTCAAACTGCCCATGTACCAGATGAATATTGGCAATCATTAGAAGTTGCTCATCATTTAGCATTTGGATATGGATATCTCACATGGGAATGGACTATGAAAATTCGTAATTATATTTATCCATTTTTATTATCTATCATATATAGAATATTGACATTGATATCCATGGATTATGTAATAATTTTAACAACTATACCTCGAATTCTTCAAGCAATTTTCAGTGCTTATGGAGAATATAAATTCTATGAATGGACTAAAAACAAATGGACATTGTATAGTTTATGTATAAATTGGTATTGGTATTATTGTGCTACACGTACATTAATAAATACTATAGAAACTACATGTACTATGATAGCTCTGTCAATATTTCCATGGCGTGATAACAATATTAAAACTATAAAGTATTTATGGATTGTAGGATTCCTATGTATGATTAGACCTACTGCTATTGTTATATGGTTGCCATTATGTTTTTATCATTTATATACAAATTTACAAAATAAGTGGAAAATAATATATCAATATAGTGTGATTTGCATTATTTGTTGCATAACTTCAATATTATTAGATACTTATTGTTATGGTATTTTAGTCATTTCTCCTTGGGAGTTTTTTCGTATGAATATACTTCATAAAATTGGAAATTCATATGGTACGCAACATTTATTATGGTATATTATATGTGGATTACCAGTACTTTTAGGGTGTTATTATATTGTGTTTTTATTATGTATTTGGCAAATAATGAAACACCCATCTTTTTTTCATTATCAAGCAGTTATGTTATTTGTTATATGTTGGACACTTACTATTTATTCTTTGTTGTCTCATAAAGAATTTCGATTTTTATTACCTCTATTACCAATGTGTATATATATATGTACTTCTTGTACATTCCATTTAAATATGAAATTTATGAAAAAAGCAAGAAAAATTTTTGTAGGATTTTTAATATTATCTAATGTATTACCTGGTCTTTATTTTAATTTAATACATCAACGTGGATCATTGGATGTAATGAATATTCTTCATAAAGAAATTGCTAATAATGAGAATATAAACAATATATTATTTTTAACTCCATGTCATGCTACTCCTCTATATAGTCATTTACATATAAATGTATCTATTAAAATATTAACTTGTGAACCTAATTTGATTAATAACATAAACTATATGGATGAAACAGACATATTTTTTACAAATCCAATGCAATGGTTGGTTGAAAATTATGATATTAATAAAAATATTACTATTCCGAATTATATAATATTGTTTGATAATATTGTACCAAAAATAGATCGATTTTTAAGTCAGTATCAATTGTTATCAGAAGTTTTTTATACACATTTTCCACAATCAAATTATGGAAAATATATTTATATATATAAACATAAATGAACAAATAACTTCAATTTCAAGTTAATAGAATAACTAGAATAACTTATTATAATAGTTATAAGTTATACAATAATAAAAATAATAAAATTATAAAATAAAAATAATTAAATTTTATAGTTTATCGAATGATGGATTGGATAAAATGTAATAACCAAATATAATAAATAGAAAATAAGAAAGGTCAAAAAAAAATCAAAAAATTTTTATTAAAATCATAATTTGCAAATATAAAAAGCTGCGATAGATAATACGATAGATTGTTATTCGATTTTTAATGATAAAAAATTGAATTGATTGAAAGATTAATTTATATTAAATAGTTTCGAATTTTAGAATCTTTATATGTACAATGATATTGATTTCAATATTAATTATATTAATTGAATAAGGATTTTTTGTGATATTATTTTATAATATTAAATATCAAAATATTTAATTATTATATTGTTTATGTGAATATCAATATAAAGTTATAGAATTAGTAAGAATTAAACATATATATATATGTTATATATATATATATATATATAATATATAAGAATTAAACAGATTGTTATTTCAATTGGCAAATAATTTTCAATAAAGTAAACAAAACTAATGAAAATTTCTGATTTTTTTTAAAATTAAAAGTACATCATGCCTTATTATTGAGAGAGAAAGAGAGAGAGAGAGAGAGAGAGAGAGAGAGAGAGAGAGAGAGAGAGAGAGAAACAGACAGACAGACAGAAATTAGTTAAATATGTCGAGAAATAAAGAAAAGATGTTATCTATAAGATGTTAAATCGAAGAATATAGTAGTCGTAACTGCGAATAAAGAAAAACGGACGTGGTAAAATATCGTAAAGTAAAGTAAGGTAACTCGTGGCTATAATCGAAGGTACAGTAAAATGGTGCAAGTGGGATGGAAGAAAATATAAAGAGGGGACTGACTACATGGAGTCAACGTTCCGAGCGGGTCAGCGACCAGCTCTGTCTTTTTCTCTCTCAACTTCTTCTCATGTCCTTTCCTCTATCATGATACTCTTCCTTCATAGCTGTTTTTCCATATTAGAAATTTTATTTTATACTTCATTTCATCGATCGAAAGAATTTTAAACGAATTATCGGAATGTACATATGTTTGATAAATTTCTTCAATTTCGAATAGCATTATAATTTAATGTAAGGAACAATTCATTGCGGAAGAAGTATTGTGATTTGTGACGGTTTGAAAGTTACGTACGTATGGCTACGTGTACGAAAGGTATGGATATAATCCTTGTCAGAGAGAAAGTTCTGTGCAACGGTGAATCCATTCCCCTTCCTTCTCTATCGTAAAAGAGCATCCAAAATGAATTGTTCATCACAAAATATAAGAAACTCAACTATTACGTTGAAATATTTTGATGTGTAAAATAAATGATTTAAAAAAGACCGACGATTAAAAATATATCAAATTTTATTTTAAATATTTTTTCCTTTTTATTATAGCTTAATATAATGATTATTATTCTTTTTATTGTATTATGTTAATTCCATAACATAAATTATATAAATATATTAATTTCATATAAAATTATTTATATAATTAAATGAGATATACATTGAAATTATAAACATCAGATTAAATTATACAATAATTTTTGCATAATATATTTTATTTTTATCAATTTATTTAACAAAAATTTTTTTCATGTAATTTTTGAATTTATAATTAATTCTAAATTATATAAACATTAATTGTTGACATTACCAATTAGTAATTCTAGATATATGTAGATAAAACTAAAATCGGATTTGGGATTTGAGATTCATAAGAAATAAATGTCTGATAGATAGATGTTCCTAACTTGAAAACTAATTCTTTTATATCTTTTATTTTCTTTCGCTTTTTTTTTAAAAGAATGAATATTAAATAAATAATAATTTTTTACATTATTAAGAAAATTATCAATTTCGTATGACAATTATCAATATATATATTTAATTACAAATATTATAAATATTCAATTATCAATTTCGTATGACAAACTTAATCTCTATTATATTTATTATAATTATATTTTATATTCTTTTTTTTTCTATATTTGCTATAAATATTTATGGTACAAAATATCAATTATTTTTATTATCTTTTATTGACTATAATTAATAATTTTTGTAATCATGATTTTGATTATGTATAAATTGTTTATTTTTCTTGATTCTTGCCATTTCAGATAAAAAAAGATTTCATTAAAAACCCTAAAACATTAAATGAATGTACAAAACACTTAAAATTTGCATTTATTTTGTAACAGCATAATAGTATAGAGAATCGATATTAGATATAGACACGAAAAGTTCAGAGTCCGATATTGTAAACCGGCTTTCCTTCCATCATCAACGCAGACTTTGCTCCTCAAGTGTAGACTTTAGTCTCGCGCAATTCTTGTCATCTATTCAGTTTTCTATATCTATTCGATTTACAAAAATTTCATCTTCATTTATCACATTCGTTCATTTCGTTTAACATTAATCATATTTTAAATAAATAAATTAAATTTCTCATCAAATATATATCTTTCTCTTATCTCACGTACAAGTTCTCAAATTTTATCCGGAAATGTAAATAATTCGAAGATAATGCTGATAAATATTTATGTTGTAAAAAAACAGCTTTAATTCATTGTAAATAATTCATTGAAATAATAATCGGGATTTGGTTACTATTCTAATACAAGAATTAACAAAAATCTATGTGAATAAACATATATCTATTTTGTATCTCAATATGGTTAATTTTTTCATAAAGAAAAGCAAATAATATATATATGTATATAAATATATATAACAAAATTATATAAAATTAACATTCTTATAGTATTTATTTTTGATCTTGGTCCATCATAAACCAACCGACAATGCACTTGTCTTCCTCTGGCTGTCGTTACGCGCTGTCGAGTCCGACCAATCACAGCTAGCGGGCAACAGGTGACCGACCAATCCGGTCTCCTTGTCACGATATCGTTCTTACGTAGTGCTAAGCATTTCGTTTCTACGGATATTCCTACCAAATCCAACGATGATTGCTTTCCCGTTTTCTGCTTCTCTGTCTATAAGTACTTACATAGCTCTTCTTATTCTCTCATTTCCCCACCCCATACAGAGATCGTGCCAACCTGTTGCTTGTTAGGTTTCCTTCATTCTCCTTCAATTCAATGTAAACTATAGATATAATATTAGTATTTATATATAATTATACGAATTTTATAATAGATATAGCAAACAAGTAGTTTAAAATTTTAATTTTGCAAAATTTGATACGAGATTTTTAATCTTTCTATGTGAATAATCAACATGTTTGAAAATAAACATAAAAAAGATTTCTTAAATGACTTATCATTTTTCAGTTCTCATATCTAATGAATAAGTACATATATAGATATATATTTCGTTAAATAGCTTACAATAATATTATTAAATAGAGAGCAAGAAAAAATATTAATAATTGATATGTCTTCCGTTTCCATAGATAAATAAATCTGATTTAAATTAAACTAAAAAAAGAAGATTAATTTGATCATTATGTAAACAAATTGTATTGAATATTCAATTTATTTTTCAGAATATTAAATATATTTTAGTTATTAGTATTTGCACTTGTATTTGTATTTGTAAAAATCCACAATTTTTAATGAAAGAGAAAAAGAGAATCTCGATAAATGAAATAAGACATATACACGCATATTATCAAGGCCGTGATCATGTTATGGAGGGAGCACCTCGAATCGAGGGCATAGTCGACAATATACGTACCTGTAATCATTTATAGAGGCTCCTTATAACTCAGAAGTGCCGCCATTTTTGTTTCTTTCGATCACCATCCTTGTACTTCTTCGAATCTGTCAACCATATATATTCCTGATCAAAAGGGACGAACATTCTACACTTCGAATGTTTACCTTCTTCGTGGAGAATTCATTCATACACACAATACTATCGTTTTGGATCGGTTCGATGTATCGAATATATCGTTCGATCCGCCATGAAGAAATAAACGTGGCGCTCCAAGTAGAAAATAATCGCGGCCGGGGAAAGAGGGGTGAGCGTACCGCAAGGCGAGTGGAATGTCTGCGCACCTGGCCAGTGCGTCGCTGCTTTGACCTGCCTTTCCCTTCGCCTCTTTAACCTGCACTGTTCCGTTTTCGTCATGGCAACGTGCAGCGACATTCGAATCTAGTATTCTGAAACCAATTTCACAAATCATTGTAAAGAGAATATTCATCAAAGAAGTTTCTCGAATTTAAACATTCAATGTCCGTTATCATCGTGTGAAGTTTCCGCGTTTTTTCAACGTGACTTGCTCGATCCTTGTCTTGTACGTTCGTTTCGTCGATGTTAACTATCCTTGTTGCACGAACATGTACTGAGTTCACCGTGCGGGAAACGAAGCGCACGGGAATGAGCAAGAGGGTCTCTCTAGCCAACGAGCGACGGGTTCGATGCGCAGTCGCCAGGTGAGGCAACGACGACGTGTGCGCGCAACGATTGGGGTTCGCCAGTGTTGCACGAAACCTTGCCACTCGCGACGCGGCGGTTCATTGACGGTGAAAGAACCGCGGAAACAAATTTTTATTCACGTTTATTGGGGGGCCGAATTAGTCAAGTTATTATTACGCGATACTTGCGCAAACGTGGCGCGTTGCACATCGTGATATCATCCATCGGCTCGCGATCACGATTGTCGATTCTTAACCTCAAACAATAAATAAGACAACAATGTCATCGAAAAAGGATACCAAGGATCTGTGAACGTGTTTAACTTTAGTGAAACGTGTAAAGGTTTTATCAGGTGGGAAAAGAGTATAACAAGAGGCCTGGAGTTAATTTTTCAGCCTCGTCTAGGACACGGTTACGTGTCGTACAATCCGTGTCCGTACGGTGTGCTACTTTGATAATAGGGTTCAGGTGTACATTGACCCAGAAGTGAGTAGTGTCCAAACGGAACGGATTGCGACGGAAACGAAAGGTAAACCCTGGCACGATGCAGACTATGGGCGCTACGAGGGGACCGACTCACCTGGTTGCCCTTTACGTGGCGACGGCCGGTCTCCAGGGTAATGCTCTTGGTTCTGATGAAGAGGAAATCACGCTATTGGTTTATGTGCTTATCGACGTACTACAGAATAAGGTATGTTACATATATAGAATAATTATTGAAAAAGAAAAAAAAATAGGAATGAAAAAAGAAAAGTTGAATTAATTCAAGAATATAAAATAATATTAAATGATTCACCGATTTGTGTCACTCATTTTCTGCATGCGATTTTTATGAGCAATATACAATAATTACAATTCTTTGTATGATTTATGACATTTATGCAATATGATTCACATATGTTATATTAACTAATTAAAAAATATCTTGTTTTAAAAAATCGTTCAAATTTTTCGAGTAATCTGAAATATAATTGATAGTGTTTTCCTTCGTGTTTCTTTTCGTTTTCGATTCGAAGATAATTATCAACGAACGATTCCAAACAATTAATTAATTATTTCATTAAAGCCGTGATATCAAAAATTATCGATATATCATTTAATTTTCATAAAAGTTTTTTTACCGCTGTCAATCTTCGTGTTTGTACTGAAACCGTGTCGCCGTGCCTCTGCATGTCTCCGGCTGCCATTGTTTCTCGAATTATCCGGTGGGGGCGGAGCGTCGCGCCCTCGAAAGGTCGTCCATTACCTCCAGCTTTGCCATCGAGATTATCTGGCGCCATGGATTCCGTTTCTTATTAATTCTCTTATATTATGATAGTGAAACTATACTTTCTATTAAAACGTGATTTTTAATCGATATTTGATATTAATTATTTAGATTTATTGTTTTTTAATATCATATAAAATAAATTTTTTTATCATTAATATTTTTCTCATAATTGTTTCAATTCAAAAGTACATAAGAATTTTTAAGTGAAAATAGAAAACATATCAATCGTATAATTTGTAAATATAATTGAAAAAATCATTTTAAATTATTTTCAAATTAATTATAGATGTTGTAAAATAATGATCAATAAAATCACCTTATGATTGAGATAATGATATTTTTAATGTAGATTATACGCAAAAATATTGATTAGAATTCACAATTATTTAAATATTATCATTAATATTCAATGTTTTTTTGCATTAAACTTGATCGATTGAAATTGGACTTTTATCATATCGAGTTTTCATTAATATTCAAAGTTAAATAATATTCGATTTATTTTCATTTTAATCGCATTCTTTCGTAAAATATTGAAAAACTTTTATAAATCGATCATTATGTAGAAAAGTAAATGAAATAATTTTCTAAGAAACATTTGAAAAAAAGTAAATTTCGTTTTATATAGTTTACATTATGCGTCTAATAAATTATTATATTTACTTCGATGAACTTTCAAATTTCGATTTGATTGTGACAAAATAAAATTTTCTCAACAGTGAATTTGAGAAATAAGGGAACATCTAGCGCTGCAACAGGTGCGTCTACTTTTCTTTATTCTTTGTTGTGAATCGTCTTGCACGAGTGCATTTGAGTTCCAGCTGGACGATCGTTTCCTTTTTCCCTCAAGTTACATACCTGACTATCTCCAATCGAAACCAATCGAGGATAATGGCCCTTTCCTTTTGCTAAGTCTTCATGCAAATCCAATAATTGATATACCTTATAATAGTAAATATATATAGTATCTACGTGTATATATATATATATAAGTATTATTATTATTATTATTATAACTATCCGATATACCTATCAACAAATCGTTATATGATCCGAATTGTTCGGTATTTAAAATTTTTTATCTTTAATATTATTTAGGTATCCGATGTATTTTTACATTAATATATGTCCCTAAATAAAATTCCTAAAAAAAATACTAATAGTATTGTCGATTAATTATCAGTTCTACGCATTCAATAATGTTATCAAAATGCGATACTACTAATCGTTAAATATATATTAGCGCGTTATATATATATATATATTAAAAAAATTTTTTTGCTTTATAAATTGGAAAGCGGTTTTGGAAATTACAACAACGAAAAATATTTAGCAAAATTTTGTATATTTTGAAATTTGAATTATAGGAATTAAAATTAGTTAATATTTAATGTAAGTAAAAGACAATCAGACAATTAATCAAAATGTTTGTATTTATATTATTTTAAACAATTTGATTTCATGTAACAATATAAATTAAATATCAGATAAGTATCAAAAGATTCATATACAATAGGAAAATCGAAAGTTTCTAGTTTTTAGTAACTTCTAATATAGGATTGTGAAAACTTTGCTTTTTGCTCTGATAGAAATAATAGAAATTGCAAGGTATGAGATGTACAGCCTTTTAGAGAATCAAATTTATTTAAAAGTAGATTGAATATCTTGATAAATATTACATATATAAGTAAATACATTCCTTTATATCTTTGAATTTTTTATTGTCAGCAAACGCCAAATTGCCTCTCGCTTTCCTTTCGTTATTACAAGTGCAATAACTTGTTTATTCTCTTCTCGGTTTATTTCGCCAAGATCCATGAAATGTTCCTCCCTCACTGTGTGAAAAGAGAGAACATTGACTTAAATCAGGAAAGAAAAATTATGAATATTTATAAAAAATTATAAAGATTGAAACTCGAAAACACAAGCATCGTGTGATTTTATGTGAGCAAACAAAAATCTCGAAGTTATGTCCTGTAATTCTAAGGAATTGATTCTTTTAAACGTTGTCCGTTTAAAAAGAGTTTTTAAAAATAAAATATATATAATCATATTTTTATTATAATTTTACACAAAATTATTCCTAATGTGAAACGAATTTTATTAATAAAACTTAATATAGTTATTTTTATTTTTTTTTTATTAAAATGGCAATTAAAATGTTCAATATTATTTGAACGGTTAGGGAAGATTTCTAACTTTCGATTTAAATATTGTCTAATTCTAATTTGATCGCAATCATAATTCGTTTAAAAATGCTTGCACAACTCACCTATTGTAATTCGTTTCCGGCGTTTAAAGTCGATCGTCAAGTCGAACTATAATGAGCGACGTTGATTTATAGGCTTAACCTTTGCTGTATATTTCCTTATTCAACGTTTCAAATAGTTTCTTTTAAATAAAACATGTATCTTTATTTCACTATTATTAATTTTACATGTCATTTCTTTCTACGTCATGTAAAATCATAATATGATTTTGATTGCGTTAACTCATTTTAATGTTTCGTTTCTGCCACACCAAGAACCGCTTCTTTTTTTATTTTCTTTGATTTTCTGGACTTTAGATATTACGCGTACAGTCTATTATTTGCGTCCGTTCCATTCCGGTTCACCATTCTGAAAGCTTTTTCTCTTCCCTCCATAGTTTCTCTCCTTCTTTGTGTTGATGTCGTCGGGTTCTAGTCTCATAAATACCGCTAAGATATAATGTATTCTGTGGGAAAAAGATTCGAGAAGAGTTCGAAGGACGTTGAAATCCTTTCCTCTACTGTCGTCATTCAACGATAGAAATAATTATCCCGATTATTCTATATGATTGAGACTTACATAAAAATATATTACTTATAATATCTAAATATAAATATGAAAGATAATCGTTTTGTAGATAGTGACAATATTTTTTTTGTAAAAAATTTATATCTTAATAGGTCACTATTATTTACTCTTTACTGATAGAAATTCTCTCTAGTTAGAGAATGGCTCTAAAAAGATTTTTTTTTCCATTATTTTGATTGGATCAAAAGATTTAGATACTTTTTGGAAATTGAAATTTCTTGATTATTTTAAATTAATAAATAACAGTTTATAAAGTAGTCATTAATATTGTTTACAGAATATATTTCTTCTATTGTACATATACAGAAAATTGAAGACCTTCAATGAAGGAATTTGGTGTTTCCTTTGCTTCATTGTTATCCTCAACGAGGACAAGATAGTTTCTGTGAGCAACGCAACTCGCGACTTTTGACCCCCCGCCCCTTTCCCTTCCAAGCAAATATCGTTCTTTTGCTCGTTGACCGTCTCGCATTTGCGCTCTGACTTGTTAGATTTGCAATTTATGAGTTTGCTTCGAATCATGCTTCACGCTTTACTTTGTTGCCACGACAGATATTCAGGGTTATGACACTTTAATATGCGATTATATTGCCTATTTTCATCATATTTTAATTCATTTTATCATAAGATTATTCAACCAAGCATGATCGTTACCTGATCATTATTTTATAATAATATCTAATAAAAAAATCGATTAATTAATAAAAATTTCTAATTTAATAATAATTATATTTCTAACTTCGTGCATATCGTTTCATATCGAATATCAATTTTTTTACGGGTTCGAAGAATTAAACAAATCTGAAATTAAAAACATGAAATCTCTTATAATAAAAATCTTTATCAAAGATTACATTAAAAATTTGACGAAAAAAAATCTTTAAAAAATTATCTTCTCAACTATTGCCTATTATATAATTGACGTATATAATTGACAACTTGTCTTGAAAGTTTCAAATATTTGTAAGGCTTCTTTGAGAACAAATTCTAATCATAGAACGTTATCATTATTTTCTTAATCTCGATTTGCAGGTGTAGAATTCCGTTATCAAAGTTCCATATGCATATATATATTCTACTATATAAATACTGAAAAAATATCTATTATATAAATAAGTAAAAAAATATTTGTACATTTATATTCAATAATTATGCAATATGAATATTCTTATGGATTATAGATATGTAAATGTCAAAAATTATATATATATATATATGTATATAGCAATATTATTATAAAATTAAATTGTGAAGATTATTGTATAAATTTTTGCAAGTAAAAGTTGTACATATAATGTAGATGTCATTTACATAAAATACAATATTATAAAATAAAATACAATATTATTAAATTTTTTTTAAAAGAATATGATATTAAAAATATAATTTTTAATAAAGCAGAATTACAACTTAGTAAAAATTTGTGATTTTATATTTTTTGTTTTAAGTTATTAAATAAAATTTTATTACAATCTTTATTATGATTTTCGAAAACACAACCGATTTGCATTTCTCAACAAAAATAAATTAATTATTATCATAGAAAAATTTTAAATTTAAATAGGAAATACTTTTGTTCATCATGATATTTCATCGCATTATAATATTTTTAATATTTATTCAAAATGGTGATTTATAAAAAACTGAATAATTAGTAATTAATATAATTAACATTTACGTAATAGAATACTAGTTCATCTACGTCGTATACGAGGTTTTATCGACGAAGATAGTCCAAGACGATGGCTTACTTGTTACCGAACTACCTTGATCCGTTAACCCCACATCAAAGAACCTGCCTATTAAGTTTCTTGTACTTACTTTACTTCTTTTTTACGTCTTTCTACTGTGTGTGACTACCATGTGATATTCGCGAACATATATTTAAATACATAGAATAAAATCTAATAAATGAAACGCTATAAATTTGTGATACATTTTACAAATATTCAAAAAAAAATATATTTAAATATTTGTTTAATTAAAAATTTAAAAAAATATATATATATTTTTTAATAATAAGGAAAACATTTTAAATGTTAATAATTATTTAATTTTCAAATATATTTTTTTACTTATTCTTCATTTTCATATTTAAAAATATTCTATATTGATAAATCATTTTTCTTATTTCTTAAAAATACATATGAATAAATTTTTCAATGTTTCCTCAATCGAATTGAGAAATCGGGTTCAGTGTTCACATTTATTCTGATGAAGAAGTTTTCATTTCTAACCGGTTGATACTTTCTATCCGTATTTGAAATGTAGTAAAAGATTAAGTCGCAACGATTGTTGAATAGAATTGATGATATATTGATGATCATTATTTTTATATTACTTTTTCCTTTCTTTCTAATGTTTGTTTCATCGTTCATATTCTTTTGTATATTATAAATAATTATTTCATATTTATACTAATAATTATTAATAATTTAATTATGAAGCTGCGTGACATTTTTAAACTCAGATAATTTACTTTGTTTCAAGATACAATGAGATTTTAACATAAGTAGTTGAAGAATTTATTTGCTTAAAAAAAATTTCTATTTTTATTTTAATTTAATTATAAATTAATTGAAATATTCGGTTTGTACAATAAATAAATTTGATTGATAAATAATTAATTAATTAATATATTTATCAATGAAATTCAATTGTTTATACAATATTATTAAAAAAATTATTATAAAACATAATATAAAATGATATGTATATAATATAAATGATATGTAATTCAATTTACTGAATAATATGATAATATGATATGATAAAATATATAATAAAAAATATATATATTAATTCTTGTTATAACAAATATATATATTAATTCTTATTATAACAAATATATGTATATTAATTCTTATTCAATATTAAATTAATCTTTCGAAAAAAATTTTTGAAGTATATATATAAAATTTTTTATAATCTTTATTTTCTATGAGTACTTGCTTGATGGATATTCAGATAAAAGATAATTTTTATATTTATTTAATATGAAAATAATTTCATACTATGTTTTAAAAGAAAAAAATAAAAAAAATAATACAATTTATTGCTAATAATATAATTTGTTATGATTATATTGAATATATATAGTCATAATTTAATAAAGTCTTTTTGGTTATAAAAGTAAAAATATTAGATAAATATTTGATAAAAAATTTTTGTTATTTGTTTCATTGACTTACCCCTTTGTACATGCAACCTGTTCGGCTAATAAGTAGGTAATGCATAACACATTGCATAGTAACAGGAGTCTATTGAATATCAGAATTATTAAACTTTATTATTGATAAATCATATGATTTTCATTGAATAGCATAATAAATATTGTTAACATTTTAAATATTAAATATTAAATATTTAAATATTATATAAAAAGATATATTAAATTTTTTATTCAATATTTTTGTATGTTACATAAATATTTAAAACTAAATAATTCATATTTTTTTCAAAAATTTTAATGAAGAATGAATAGATGAAAATATATTGTAAATACTGATTATTTGCGAAAATAATTTTCATAGGTGCTGGGAAGGCAACAATATATTGTACGACCGATGGTAATGGACGAAAGTTGTACACCTGGAACCGGTAGCGACAATCCGGCAGTTGCCGGAAGTAGCGGAGTCATCAGTGAAGCAGCATTGGCGCATGCTCCAGCGTTAACTGAGAGGACAGTTCGAGAACACGGAATTCCTTTAGAGCAAGCCATTCAACAGGTGACTTATTGAAAAACTCTACATGATTTTAAATAATTATATTATATAAATAAAAAAGATAAGAATTTATTTTTTGCTTATAATTAATAAATGACAAAAAAATAAAAAAATATATATATTTTTATGAATATATGAAATATTAAAAAAAAAAATTCATTTTTAATAAAAGTTTGAAGCATGGTGGTCTTCTATGTCATGCATGACATCCGGTTCTGCACCACGTTTCGTCGTAGACGGTCAGGCGCCGATGAGACAATGCTTGCATCCAGAGGCATGTAACAAAGACATCGACGTGCCAGAACATTATACTCTCTTTCATGATCTTCGAAAGGAATTTGTTGCCTGTTATTCAACTCATGGAGAACTTTCAACATTTGGGATACAAGAGATGTTGGAATGTATCCTTTTTTAAATTTTATTAAATATTAATTTTTATATTATTTTTATATAGAATATTTTGCTTATCTTTATCATTTAAAGTCTTGAATTCATAAAAATATTTTCTTAAAAAATTGTATAAAATTATATATTTTATGATTATTATATATATTATTTACTATTTATATATGATAATAATATATATAATATCTTATTTTATTAGAAAGAGTTTATTAAATAATTTATTTTTTTTAAATGAAATGCTGTACTTTATTTTTTTTGTATATAATAATCATTTTGAAGACAATTTCAATATCATTTTATAATTTTTAATTTAATTATCTAAATCATTAAAATTTATATAAATAAAATTTCCATTAACACAATAATATTTCATTAATAAAGTAATATTTTGTTTAATTTTGGTATTGAGAATATTTCATATTTATCATTATATTTTAAATGTCACATGCATATTTAAATATGTTAAACAATTCTTGATTATATTTGTTATCATGATGATATTCATGTTAATATTTTGCCTATATTTTGTAAAAATTGAGAAAGAGAAACAATTATGTTGATATAAATGAAATGTTTTCAAAACTTGAAAATTAAATAAAATATTCACAAGAGATTTTAAACAACTTGAAAAATTTAAGTTTACAAGTCGAATTTCGAATTTCAAGATATTTCAAGTGATAAATTTAGGTAAAACGTACTATATATTTATTCATTTAGTAGTATATATTTACTAGTAATCATTTAGTAGTATATGTTTACTTGTATACGTATACTCTCAGCATGTCTTGCATAAATAGATGTAAGATATCTTAATATCAAGTTACTCCCTCTTTCGAGATATTAGGATGAAATATTTTAATTTTTGGATATTTAAAAAAGCATTCAAAAAAAAAAATAGCATATTAAAATTCAAATGTTATAAATATTTTGATGATATTTTATTCATAATTAATTATTGAATTCGATTGGTCGTCATGAGCACAATTCATTGTTCAAAGTTGAAAGTTTAGTTTTCGATATCGTATAATTGTCTTAAGGCGACGACTATGGTCGAAACAAGAATTCCAAAGCGTGCAGCCGTTAGGCGGCGCGACAGAAGTCGAATCCAACATATTCGATGAACTTGACGACGAACTAACCGCTGATGCAAAGTCAGTCCGCAAGTGAGTGGAGGGTGTATACGTATCATGTTAACTGCGTTCCTACCGGTCAGCATATATGTATTCGATTATAATAAATTATAATTCAATTTCTTAACTATATCTCTTGGTTTAATTTTCGCGAAATAGATTTTTTTAAATAACGTGTGAAAGTGTATAATTATATTTATTCACTTCAATTTATGTATTGTAAAAGTGTATTGTAAAAGTGAAAATTTTTTTGATAATAGGCATAATTTACTAAAACATAAATTAAAATTTAAATTTAAGGTATGTTTTTTATTTTTAACATGTAATATTTGTTGAAGCATTTATTTATAAACTTGTAGAAAATTACTTGATTTTATATATATTATTTATTTTTTATTTGATGGCAGTTATATTTTAACATGCATTTCTTTTTTATAAAGTAGTATTTGTAGTTATAAAAATGGTATAGAGAATATTTTCTATTATTTTTCGATATATCACTTGTATTTTTATATTTGTTTGAATATGTATGAATAATATTCATTTACATATCTACGATATATTTTACATATTTTTTTTATATTTGGGATTAAAATTAAAAATCCGCTTTTGCATCTGGATGTATATCAGATTAACTTCTTTCTTCATTCTATAATTTTTTTCATTTGTATGAAAGTTATAGACATATTTGTAGATGAGATTGAATCCAAAAAAGAAAACGTTCTTAATACAAATGAGCTATCATGAATCTAATCCAATCTCGCTATTAAGCACGAGTAAAGACTATAGTATTATAATCATTTCCACGACACTATCTGATCGTGTTATGTGTCGATGTGTCTGTCGTTAATAAAACAGAACCACCTGTGGCTAACGAGATACAATATACACAAATATCGATCGATGTCAGTGTCATATCACAATCAATCGACTCTTTTTTGATTTGTTTTTATCTATTCCAATTGAAAATTTCTTAAAATATTTCAATTAAGAATAATGGTTATATAAATTTATAATCCAGAAATATTTTATAATTATTTGGATCATCTTAATCTTTTATTTATCTGGTGTTTTATCTTCGTATAAATTCTTGATAAATAAATCAGAAATAATATTCTTTTATTATAAAAAATTTTATTAAAATTATTATGATTGTTTATATTTTTTGTTTGTACTTTGAATTTGATATCAATTTTTTCAAATGAGAGATGAAAAGCGATGGAAACAGATGAAATCAAAATGTACTGCCAATATCAATCGAATGACTTAAGAAAGTCTCAAGAAGTAATCATCGCAGTCTTATCACGCGCAGAACACGGTTTAAAGGTCATGCTCGTAGAGATATTGCTAACAGCCTGACGACCAACTGAGATATGTGGATAATTATGCGCGTAACAAGTTCGTTCGATTTCTCGACATTTTAGTTACCCATGTTTTTCGCATAGTCACGTCTATTCTTTGTGAAATATTATAAGTTCATAAATTCTGATATTCTGATTTAAAAAAATTTTATTTTTATAAAAATAATATTGTAATTTTTATCGGTGTATCATAATTTTAATTAATCTATATTGTTTTAACAAAAGAGGTTGAAATTAATTATCAATTTGTGATTAATTTATAATTTTTTTGATGATAGTATGTTCAATAATGTTTGTACTTATCTCAATACATTTTTAATGCTTATATAAAAGAATCGATTATTGAAATCTTCATTTTGATATCGATATCGATAAATAATTTACTGTTATTAAATTAAAACTGGTGATTTATCCTTGACTGATGAACATTAGATTTCGGTCTACCATTAGATACTGAGAATGATTATCATGTAAAAGAAATACAAGATATGATCTGTGTAATACAGAGAATGATAAAAGATGGTAAGTCGATTAATAAATCTTTATACATTTTTCAAGTTTGAGTGCAATGTGAAAAACACGAAACATGAAAAGAAAAGAAAACAAAAAAAGAAAAAAATATTTATTTTTTTCATCATTATACATGATATAAATTTTTTCTCTTTTTTTAATTAATGTGTCAGTAACTTATTAAAAAAAGTAATCTATTTCTCAACAAAGATTAAGGTTCACATATGATATCTCTATCTTTCTTGAAGTATGAGCAAAAAAACGTACATTTTGTATTGCTTGCACTCAGTAAACGTACTTGAATATTTAATCATAATCGTTTTTGATTGATCGATTTTTGATAATACTGTAAGTAAGAACTACATATAGATTTATAAATTAATGCCATTCTATTCTCAACTTCATGTAACTGAATTTCAATTAGTTTGTTACTAAATCTTTAAGTCTATTTTTTTTGTCATTAATAATGAATTATTTAAGGATATTTTTCAAAAAATTAAAAGTTTCTTTTATGATATGAGATATATGCAAAAAAACATTTTTGATGTCTTAATTTTAAAAAAAATTATTTAATTTAAAAAAAATTTTTTATATATTTATAATTATCGTAATAGTAGAACATAATAAAATGTTAAATTAAATGTAATTTCACAATTTGTAGATTATTATGAATTTAAAATTCTTTCATTTGTAAACATATTAACTTTTTATTGGATATTCATATTATAAATATATTTCTATATACAATATTTATCTTTAGTTTCCAATTTTACTTAGTTATGCTTGCTTTACTTAAATGAAAAAATGCCGACAGAAAAAAGATGAAGACAAAAAAAAAAGAATAAAAGAATAGAACGAATAGTGTTGTGTATATTTCAGATCTATATATTAGTTCTTTATGTGTGTTCATAGTTTATGAGTGCAGGTCAAGCTATGTAACGTTATGAGCAGTGACGGTCATAATATATTTCTTATCACAATGGTGCTCAACTCAGACTTTAATTTTCAATCTTGTACTTACATATCACGTGCCAACTATGACAAGTGCGTGCGCGCATTTAATAAGCAAAGAATTATTATTTGTTTTAAGACACGAATGCACGTTTATTTTATAAGTATTTAATGTTTGTTGTATTTAATTTTGCAAAATTTTTATATACATATATATCTATTGTATCATTTACAAATATCAGATAAAATTTCCTTCCTTCATATATGATGTATAAATATTTTTATAAAAAAGAATTTTAAAAATGATGATGAAAGGAAAGTTTCAATTCATGAAATATAAAAAGTTTTTGAAAGATATGCTGACATTACATTGAGTAGGCAAATCGAAACTAAGCATTTTGCTCAAGCTTGAGAAATCGGAGACAAACTTGGCGGTGTATGATTACAAAGAAAATGCGAGTGTTAAATGGCAATTTTGGAACGATGATTATATTTTTTTTTTGCGGAAGAATTAATTTTTTTGTTTATAATAAAATAAGATTTATATTAAAAACATTTTGTTATATACGATATTGAAATTTATCACATTTATATTTTAATTTTATCGAATATAATATTTTTTAAACAAATATTTTAACGAATAATATTTTAATGATTGATAATCGTTTTTTGGATCCAAGTGAGTCATTGCAATTATGACATAAGCAACTAAGGTTAATCGCTATTTTGTTCTTTTTGTATTATTATAAATTTTATCAAAATGCTATTAATTATTTATTTCAATATTAATTTAAATATTTATTTCATTGTTTTTATTTATTATTTTTATTATAGGTCACATCTTCCAAAATCCTGAAACAGTTAATATTATTTTAGAACCTGGTATATGGTAAGTTCTCATTGAATTTTGATATGTTATTAATTAAATTTATTTTATTAATTTTATGATATTTTTTTATAGCTCAAAAGATGAAGAAGTTGATAATGGCTGTGTAGTAAGAGCTAGAGGTCTTCCTTGGCAATCATCTGATCAAGACATAGCAAAATTTTTTCGTGGCTTAAATGTTGCTAAGTAAGTGAAATTTATAAATTTTAATTTTAAAATTGAAATTTAATAAAGTACATTGTAATAATTGCTGTGGTATTTGTATACAAGCCACTTGGAATCGTATAAAAAAGGTAAAAATTTATATTCAATTTATAAATAAATTTATGGATGAATATATATTACTCAAATTGTAAGGTTTATTTTATATATATAAAATTTATAAAAACAACAATTTATATATAAAATATATAAGATTATTACATTTATACAACAATTTATATATATTATATATAAGATTTTTAGAACAAATTTAAAATATTATTTATTTCTTGCTTATGCAATGATAAGCATTATCTTGGGTCATGAATCTTGTGAATTATTTGTATAGATTTCTTTAATAATTTTCAAGAATTATAATTCTAATATATATAATTTCTATATTTATTTTACCTATATTTTCATTATTCTTTATTTATTTCTTACTATTTCTTATTATCTATAAAATTTTAACTAGTTATATTGATATATTGATTTGTATTACAAAATATCATTATTTTATAGGGGTGGTGTAGCTCTGTGTTTAAGTCCTATGGGAAGACGTAACGGAGAAGCATTAGTACGGTTTGTTAATAAAGAACACAGAGACATGGCATTAAAAAGGCATAAACATCATATGGGTGGAAGATATATAGAAGTATATAAGGCATCTGGAGAGGATTTTGTTGGTGTAGCTGGTGGAACTAGTGGTGAAGCTCATGCATTTTTATCTAGAGGAGCTCAAGTTATTGTTAGAATGAGAGGCTTACCATATGATTGCGTTGCTAAACAAGTGGTATATATATAAAATTTTCTATACATTTCTTTATGATTTTTATTTTCATTTTATCCATACATTATTTTTCAGTTGGACTTCTTTTTATCAGGGCAAAAGCCTTGTCACGTATTAGATGGAGAAGATGGTGTTTTATTTGTGAAAAAGCCAGATGGTAGGGCAACTGGAGATGCATTCGTTCTTTTTGCAAAAGAGGAAGATGCTGTGAAAGCCTTAAGTAAACACAGAGATTGTATCGGAAGTCGATACATTGAACTTTTTCGAAGTACGATTGCTGAAGTTCAACAAGTACGTACAAATAATGAAAATAATAAAATAAAAAAAAGAACTAAATAAAAACTGAAAGTAAATATTATATATATGCATATTAATTTTGATTAGGTTTTAAATAGGGCGATAGATCCTAAACAAGTCGTACTTCCAACACCACCTATTCCACAACTCCCTCCCATAGTTCCACAGCATATTATCACTTCTGGTACGCGTAAGGATTGTGTTAGATTACGTGGTCTTCCGTATGAAGCTCTCGTTGAACACATTCTTGAGTTCATGGGCGAACATTCTAAGAATATTGTTTATCAGGGTGTACATATGGTTTATAATGCTCAAGTACGTATATATGTTTTTTCTATATCATAATCATGTTTATATATAAATTATTAATATATATTTTGTTTATTTATTCAGGGTCAACCTTCCGGTGAAGCGTTTATTCAAATGGACAGTGAAAGTTCAGCATATGCATGTGCATCGCAGCGACATCATCGTTACATGATATATGGCAAAAAACAACGGTATATCGAAGTATTTCAATGCAGCGGAGACGATATGAATTTGGTATTGACAGGTGCAGTAACTCCACCATCAACCAAGGCTCTACTATCACCCGGTACGTTGACCACACAAACTCCCGCAACTTTGACACATCCGCCTCCGCCGACGCCGGTACCGGTACCGGTACCGACGGCACAACCTCCCCTCTGGGACATTCACGCGTTAGTACAGGCTCAAGCCCAAGCACAAGCGCAGGCTCAAGCGCAAGCTCAAGCTCAGGCTCAAGCGCAGGCAATTCGAAATCAAGACTTTTGGTTAATGGCTCTAGCCTCAAATCCTCCTCCCACCTCTACAACTCCTGCTTCCCCTACTTCATCAGCTACAACTAAAACACTTGCTCTACCGGGTCCGAATCCACAGCATCAGATTCCTGCCTATGCCATGGCACCTTCAGCAGCAGCTGCAGCAGCTGCAGCTGCTGCAGCGCTTCATGCTCAACCACCCGCGCCAACACCTTTCTTACTTTTTAATGTACCCTCTCGAATTCCTATTTTACGGGCACCGGCACCGCATAGTCTTCTGACACCTATTGTTCAGGCTGCCCCTATTAATCCGGCTGCCATAATGGGACTAAAGAGAACTTGGGAAACTGCATTTCCACCTGATACATCAAGCACCGTCGCGAAACGTGCTACATGGCACACACCAGCGACTGCATTTCACGCGCAAGCTCCAGCTGCGGCACCAGGCTTGCCTTATCCTGCTCAATTTTATCCTCAAATTTAAAATATTGTTAAAATATTGATTATGATCGTACACTGTGTGGCCGATGTGTCTTCTTTTATAATGAATCTTTTTTCTATGTATTTTTTTATGCCATTGTAAGTAGATTTTGAAAAACGTTTAATAATCATTCGTTCCTTCATACATTTCTCGTAGCTTGCAACAAAAGGTTGTGATTTTGAGACATTTATTTCTTTATATGACATATAGACAAACTTATTTTAATTGCATCATTACTGTGTGAAAGTGTGTTACAATGGATGATTTATATTCTTCTACGAATATATATGGTAAATATTTTTGTTCATGATAATTATTTACAAGCGACATTCCGCATGATATTTTGTGCAACCACTTTTTTTCATATCAATATATTAATACGGTGACTGTTATTTTTATTAGCTCATTCTCTTAAATCTTTTTCTTTAGAGAATATACATGTTACATATATAATCATTTCAAAGTTGGTATTTTATACTTAATTGTGCAACAGTACTTAGAATGATTTTCTTCTTATGTTACTTTCTTATATAACATAAGTTTTTTGGCGGTCACGTTGCATTCGAAAGAATATATATCATTGGAACGTGATCGTATATTCCTTCTTCTTCTTCTTCTTCTTTTTTTTTTTTTTTTTTTTTTTGTTAAACAAGTTCTTATATATTACAAGAGCAATTATATTTTGTATTTTAATGTATAATGTGTGCAGTGTAAAGTGCCTTATCATGAATCAAGAATTCTTCGATCTAAGATATTTTCTTATTTTCTTGAAGATTTCGTGATTTATATGCGCATGTAAATATATATATATACATATAGATTTATATAAATATAAAAATCGAAATATGGATATAAACATATAAATATATATATATATATACGAATGATTTATATATTTTGCTAAAAATATTTTTATTAGCGATAAGTAAATGGACATTCCATCCAATGTTATCAATTTTTTAAGCTCCAATTTATGGAGTACCATCTTCTTTACGTGGCATCTACTTTACGCACGTCAAATAAAAAAATTTTTTAAAAAAAGAAAGAGCCTGCAATTATGTTGTAGTTTCATATTAGGACAATATTCGCAATTGCAAAGCGCAAGAGAGAGCTTTCTGAGCCAATTCTATGTGATTGACTAAAATCCCACGACAGGATTTACAAATCTATTTCTAGCCCTCGCTATACATAACAAAATTTGCTTTTCTCTGAGCCGCGTAGAGAACACTTTGAGCTCGATACAGGAAAACCAATTGAAGCAATATATATCTTTTACGCGACTGATAATCCTAGTAATGCAAATATATTTATTGATCGGAATAGTGTGAATGAAGTGAATTTAGTGAACGATGTATAAAGCACGAAGAAAAATTAATTAATTAAAAATTAATTAAATATTTTTTCTTCAACTTTTTTTTTATACGTTTATTATGATAAAATTCATATAAGATTTATATGAATATATAGTTTGAGCATTGCTCAAAATATAGCAAATGTTATAAGATGATGATAATACCGTCAAAAAAAATATTAGATTAATACTTAAATATTATTTTGTACAATAATTTAATTCTCTTTAAACAAATATTTTTCAATATATTTTACTAAAAATATTTTTATTAGCAATAAGTAAATGGACATTCCATCCAATGTTATCAATTTTTTAAGCTCCAATTTATGGAGTATTCCAATTTATGAAGTAGTCCAATTTATATAGCAAATGTTATAAGATGATGATAATGCCGCCAAAAAAAAATATTAGATTAATACTTAAATATTATTTTGTACGATAATTTAATTCTTTTTAAACAAATATTTTTCAATAAAATATAATTAAAAGAAGTAAAATCTTCGTGCTATATTTAAAAATTTTAGCTTGTGATTTTTTTTAACTTGGTGTCGGCGGCATTTATTTTCTTGATACTTTTCTATATATTTTTGTGAATGTTAGAAAAACTGAAGGAAAAAATATATTGAGGGACCTGACGAGTAGTGTATACGTGGAAAATTTATATTTCGCAGAATGAATGACAATGAATCAATGTTTTTATTGCCGTTGCTTATAAAAG